>NC_083718.1:152998908-155498908 GCF_028564815.1 Eubalaena glacialis
GACAAACCTTCAGACTAGTGACAAACAAATATGACATTTTCAAATGATATTTAGTAGACCTTTATTAACACTGTGTTACCCTGTGATGTTCATTGCATTCCTTACTTCTTATGGTTTAACTTAATCATCAATCATTTGTTTTGATATGGAGAAATTTGTAAGAGTTGTATTATTACATCGTGTGCTTTTCTGTGCTGTGGTTATACACTTAGGAGTTTCTCTCAAAATTTAGTCATCCACTGAGAAGGTCTTTAAGACCATATCATTCCCACAATATTTTAGAACTCATAAATATCAGTTTATAAATTTTACTAAAACAAAACACAAAACAAGCAAGCAAACAAACCAAAGTAATGAAACCTATAGGATAGAGGAAAAGGGCATGTAGTCTCTCAAAAACTGTGGCGACACCATGCTATAAAATGGTTATTATATTAAGGGGATTGGTCCTTTTTACTAACACGACAACCTATCCTCTGAATTCAGAAACTCAAAAATTTCATCATAGTTTTTGCCTTTGATGTATATCTATTTTCAGATAACTGTAAAGTCAAAATAATTTAATGAAAATTAGCCTTTTGCAATGGGACATCACAATATGAAATACTTCTGTGACTTGACCCTATGAAGTAAAAAAAAAATCTAGATGAAATTTAACCATTTCTCTTTACTTCTATAATTATTATTTTGGTTGTTTTAATAACAACAGGAATAACAGGAATAATATCTGTTTATCTGCTTTCTTTTAGGCACTCTGCTGGACCTTTACATGTTTTATCTCTAGTCTTCCCATTAATCAATCCTGAAAGGTAGATGTTATTATCCCCATATTTGCACGTGAAGGAACTCAAGCTTAGGGTGATTTAGTAACTTGCCCAACAACACGCAGATAACAAGTGTGGGAAGGGGATCCTGTCCCAGGTTTTACTTTAAAGGCTACCTCTTTGCACTGTACCATAGGGATTTCCTTATGGACCTTAAACTCCAGGTTCTTATTTTTTCTTCCCTAGCATAGTTCCCCAGTTTTACCTATTATGAACATTCAGATATTTTCCTTAATCTGTCTTATCCCCATAAGATTGGTCCCTTTGCCTTAAGCTCATCTTAGACCTGTGTCTCTGCAAATAATGATAAAATTAGATAGTGCTTAAAAAATACTTACCATATACAAGGCACTAGTCTTAGCAATATATGTTTGATAGTATAACTCACTTAATCTACCTAACAACCCCATGAGGTAAGGGTTTTTGTTTGCTCATTTTACACATGAGCAACCTGAGGCATATTTATATGACCTCATAATGTGGCAATGGTATTTGAACCCAAGTAGAATAGAGTTCATGGCCTTACCCTATGCCTCTCATAATAGCAGAGGAAGATCAGTGACAGGACATCTGTGAAAACCTATCCATCATCTTTGTTCTTCACCATGCTGTAATGTTCACTGTGGAGCAACTCAAGGATGAACATGCCACATTCATTGTGGCCATAATTCTACTTTCATGAAACATGAAATGGAAACTGGATCTTTCTACAATTTACTGTGAAGCGTAACCACAGTAGGCACCATGTCTGCCAATTCTCTTTATTTTTCTTTTAGTTTCATTGGTCTGGAGACAGTTGTTTAATTACTCATAAGCTTTTAACATCCATGAAGAAGAAGGGATCATCATTCCAGTCTTTTTCATCTCTAAAGCAATATTAGCTGACAGTTTACTAATTGATCATAAAACTGCAGAAGTGATATTAAATGTTATCCTCATTTTAAACATGGAAAATACTGTGGCTAGTTATTTAAAACTTTGTCCAAGGCCACAGAGACAGGATTAAAAATTAGAAACTCCTTTACACTGAACATTAGGATATTGCCACTAGCCCAAACCCACACTTTCAAATCAGATAACTGTGTGTAGAAAAAGAGCACTGGATTTGAGGGTCAGAAAACCTTGTTTCTAGTATAAGCTGAGTAAGATCATTCCTCTACCTGTGCTCTGTACCCCATCCCCTTCTGTATTCTCAGAACTATTAATAATTATCAATTATCATCATCAATAATCTCTTCTTTAGTATTTTTACTAATCTCAAAGTAACTAGATATTCTATCCACATTTAAACATGAAAAGCCTCTTACCTTAAAAGAAACACACACATACATGCAATAAAAACAAAGACAAAAATCTTCTCTGACTTTAGCTGCTACTTTCTCTTCCTCTTTGCAGCCAAAATTTAAAAAGAGTTATCTATAGTTACTATCTTTATTTTTTCTCTGCCACTAATTCCTCAGCTCACACCACTGTGGCCTTCAATCCGTTTCTCCACCAGAATAGCTTTTCTTCAGTTACCAATGACTGCTAAACCTCATTGTACTTGGCCTCTTAGCAGCATTAAAAAAAACCTTTCTATCGAAATACATTTATTCATAAAAGTGTACAAATCATAAATGTACAACTTGATGAATTCTCATAAAGTAAATACCCTTAGGTAACCAGCATCCAGACTAAGAAAGAGAACATTTCCAGCATCCAGAAACCCTCTCATGTCCCCTTTATCTAGGAGATAAGACCAAAGATTAGTTTTGCCTTGTTTTAAACATATGGAACCATAAGTGGAACATATAGTATGTTCCAAACATAAATGGAACCATATAGTATATATTCTTTGTCTAGTTCTTTCCTTATTTCCTTTCTTCCCTCCTTCCTTCCTTTTTTTTCAACCTTATGTTTATGTGATTGATCCATATTCTTATATGTAGTTATAGTTCATTCATTCTCATTTCTTTATGTGGATATTCCACATTATTCATCTCTTCTACTGTTGACGGGGCCTTTGGGTAGTTTCTACTGCTGGGCTATTTTAAATACGTTTCAGCAGCATTTGACCCTGTTGAAAACTCCTCCCTGAAGTGCTCTTCCCTTGGCTCCCAGGATACCACACTGTCCTGGTTTTTCCCCTTCCCTTGTGGTGCTCCTTCCTTTTCTGTCTCCTTTGGAAGCTCATCCTTCTCTACCCCGTCACTAAATATTGGAGTTCCTTAGGGCTCAACCCCATTTACTCATTTTGTCTTACTTCGTATATTCTTCCTTGGCATTCTCATCACACCTGCAGTTTAAATTATCACCCATGTGATGGTGACTAACAAATTTGTATTTCTAACCCAGTCATGACATGTCAGCTCCAGAAGAGCCTTATCCTCTCCACTTAGAGGTCCCAAAGGACCTTAAATTCAACATATCCAAAGTTGAATTCATGTTCTTCCCTGGCCATACCTTTGCTTCTGAAGTTCCCTAATTCCATGAGTAGCACCATCACCTATCCAGTCCACAGGCCAAGATAGGAGCTACTCTTGATACCTCTCTCTCCCTTGCTGACTGTATCCAAATCATCAATTCCTGTCAATATTAGCTCTTATATATCTCTCATTCATTCTCTGCTATCCATCCCCACTGCCATCACCCTAATATAAGCTAACAACTTTTTGAATCTGGACTGTTGCAAGAGACTCCAAACTGGGCTCCCATATCCACTCTCACTCCCCTTCAATCCACTCTTCATACTACATCAGGATAATCCTTTTTTAAAAAGATATATATTTACTCAAGTAATGTCCCTGTTTAAATCTTCCCAAATAAGGACCAAGATTCTTAACATAACCTACCAGGCACTGTATAGTCTGATTCCTGCTTACTTCTTTAGTGTTTGTTTATATTACACTGCTTGTTTTTCTTTAGCTACACTGGTCTTCTGTCAGTTCTCCTAATTACCATCATTGGGCCTTTGCAAATGCTGTTGTCGCTACCTGGAACAGTCATCTTCCCTCCAGTCTCTTCTGTATATTTCTTACTCGTTCTTCCAACTCAGTCACTTCTCCATGGAAGCCGTTTTTTCATCGTGTTTAACACTGTTGTGATTTTATATTTTGTTTAAGTAATTATTTACCACATAAACTTAAGTTCCATAAGGGTAGATGTCTATTTTTGTTCACCTTTGCATAACTAATGCTTTCTGATAGAGGGTGCTCAGTAAATATTCGTTGAATGAATAAACCTTTCTGAGCGTTGGTTTCCAATTCTTACAGCTATTCAACATTGTTGTAAGGTTCAAATAAGATAATATATGTGGAAATACACCCTAAAATACAGCGCACTAAAGAAATGTAAGGAACTGGTATTACTATACCCAAGCAGATAGATTCTTGCTACTGAAGATTTAAATTATTAAATTTTGCTGTGATACTAAGATTATGCAAACAAATGGCAAAAATTATTGTGGTTTCAGTTCTCATTCTTTTGGTTTGTTGATCTGGTTCCACAGTCATTCCATCATTCCTGCCATAGTTCAGACTCTCATCATTTTCTCTTGGTTTCCCTGTTCCAGATCTTCCTCTCTTGCTTCCCTTAGTCCATCCTCCCTTCTTCAGTATAGTTATCTTTATTAAATGCATTTGCATCATATTACTCCCTTAGTTCAAATCACTCTATGGTTTCCCATTGCTTACAGGATGATATCTAAGCTCGTTAATGGGGCATATATGACTCTGCATGATCTGACCTATTCTTTCCCTTCTACCTGTCTCCTTCATCCTTTTCCACCTTACCTGCCCTCCAGCAACACTAAACTACTTGTTTATTAGATGTGTTACCTTCTTTCTTGCCATTTTGCCATTGCTGATATCATATTCCTTCCCTTCTAAGGTGCTTGTACTCCTCTTGGTCTACTCCTTAATCATATCATCCTTTTAAGATTCAGCTGGTACGCCTTTGTGACATTTTCTCTTGAAGTCCTCAGGCAAAGTTAGACATTTCTTCCCAAAGCACATATTAAGGGACTTAACCACATTGGTAAAATTAGTTATTTACACTTCTTATGTACAAATACATTTCACTACTTATTGGGAACCCTTCAAAGGCAGGGACACTATTCTTTTTAATCTCTCTATCCATAGACATATAGCAGATACTTGAGATTTACTGACAGGGTGATTAGAGGAGAAGAGTGACCAAGAGAAATGAGGAATGGTCAGATTTTAAAGTATGGGAAGATGCGTAGGGTCAAATTCATGTTGTATGGTGGATTCCGTCTATTATTGTTATTAAGACTGAGGTCAGCTGCAGGATCCTGGTGCTATATAGAGGGGGGAGTTACAATGCATTTGACTTTAGCTCGTTAGGGTTCTTATTGTGTCATCAAGATCAACTTAACAGTTTGATGTTTTTATTGCACATCTGCTTACTATATGACATTTGAGTTTTACTTTGAGGTCTTATAAGGTAACCAAGGTGAACACATACAGAAAGTTTAAGATATGCTAATGCTCATGTTATATAGTACATAGGATGAGCCTAGCAAATGTTGAAGGAATAAAATCAATCATCTGTTTTTCAGTTTTTAAAGTCATTTCACATGAACTAACTCATTGTTCTTTCATAATCTTTTTAATCAGGCAGAAGGGTTATTGTTTTCTCTTACAAGTAAAGAAACTGAGGGTCAGAGAGGTAAAGGACTTTGGCAAGAACACTAGAAAGTTAGAAAGTCATGGAGTCTGGACTAGACTGCCCTGTCTATCAGAATGCCTACCATGGAGCCACCTGGCCTTTCTGGTTGGCTATACCAGTGCAATGCCATTTGTGCTTTGATCTGTAAGAAATTTTTTAACCTGAGCCAAAAATTCTGAAAGTTTCCAAATTACATTCAAAGTGGAACATTGTCCCTCAAATGACACAGTTAAAATGAATGAATATAAATCTAGCCAAGTTTTCAAGTGCTCTTTACTTGATATGGGGTGGTTCAAGCTTGGTGCCTCTATTGAGTTAGTTGATACTTGAGGCACTGAGGAGATGAAACTCAACACAGACAAGATTCAGTACAGTTGGGAGATGGTAAGAGCAGCAGGGTCATGGTATAGGAGAAGATAATATTAATGAGCCTAGGGTATGGAGCCTAGGGTACAGTATGGAGTTACCAAGTCGAGGATGATGAAGGAGAGAACCAGATCCTAGAAGAGGATTTGGGGAACAGGGATAGAGTGTAGAAGAAGCTCTAGGCTACCTCCCAGTTTTGCCCAATTGTGACTACCACTGCTCCCAGACATACACAGCGATACTATCAAAGGCTCCCCAGGGGAGCCAAATTCCCCTCTGCTCATGGTATCCCCAAAGGTATCCAACTCTAGTAGAGAGTTGATCACTGCCGCTTGTTCCTTAGCTTCCTGTATGTGTCCAAAGTGGCAGCCTACTCGTTATTAAGATCCAAGAAACCAACCTTGGTGAATGCCTCCTGAGTTAGCAAAGCAAGGAGATACTTTCATTATCCTTCTTTCCTAGCAGACTTCACCAAAGACTGGCTACAGCATGGTATTATTTTCTCCCAGGCCATAACTGGGTAAAGGTTTTAGTGTTAGGAAATTGGAGAAGGTCAAGTTTGGGTAACATTATTTTGGTCTTGTCACATAGCTTTGAATGTCTTTTTTGCTGGAGAAGAGTTTATATGACATCATTTAGGAGGCTCTTGGATTAAGTTTTGGTGAAATGTGTATCTTGAATGACAAAGAATGGAAAAAGTGTGGTGTATGGAAACCGGTAGACCTCCCTCATAGTCTTCTCTCTGTAACTTGCCACCTTTTTGACTTTGGAAAAGTCATATAAGTCCTCTGAATGTTGGTTTTCTTAGCAGACAAATGAGTTATATTAGAAAATATGCATGTGACCATGTATAATAGATCTTAAAGTAGCTTTAGACATATTTACTAATTTTGCTAAGCCTGTGTTTTCCTCATCTGTCATGTGGCAATATTAACAGTTTTAAATGAGTTCATGAATATGGATTGATTTGCTGAATAAAAGTTAGTTTCTTTCATATGAGTGAACAGATATAGATTCTAGAATCAGAACATCTTTAATTAAAATTAAATCTCAACCCTATCAGGAGCATATAGCCTCTTAGGACTTCTGTTTCTAAGAAGGGGCTAATAATACCTACCTCATAGAGCCCTTATGTTAATGGGGAGTGGGGAGATGAATTTAAAGTGTCTAGTGCATAGTAGTTGCTCAGTAAATATTGGAATCCTTTCCCTTTCCATCATCTTCCCTACCCTCGACTCCAAGGTTTCCCTTAACTCTAAACCTTTCCAATACTATATACAATTCTAATACATAAATCTTCAACAAATGAAATGGATCAACTAAAAGTAGGTAAATTTCAAATAATAAAAAACTCCTGAATGACAACCTTACTAGTGTTCTTTAAAAAATAAAACTTTCCTTAATTCTCAGATCATTTCTTGCTTTCATTTTGCTGAGCAATCTCTAGAGATTTTGTTTTGTTTGGTTTTTCAGGGAGTATTTCTAACATTTTTACTATATGTTGCTCAAAATAATTTGTATAAAATGATTTATTCCTAGCCTCTGGAGAAAAATTTTTACTTTTTAGTTTTGTTATACTCACATTAAAGGTTCTTTTTTTTTTTTTAACTATAGTGCTTTTCAGTAAATTTATTTAGCTCAAAGTTACATGTTGATTAGTTTTTTGAAAATTAGGACTTATAATTAGCACACAAAAATGATTACTGCCTGTTTTGGAGAATTAACACTTTAGCACAGTTTCATTTTACAATAATTTTTTTGGCATTGACATAAATAAGTGCTACAGGTATGAATCTGTGCACAGAAGACATGCTTGACTCAGGAAAGGAGCATTATTTTATCATGTGTCAAATATTTTTTTAAAGATTATTGAATTTGAGGATTTTCCTATTTTTTTTAATACAAAATATTATTCTTGGTGTGTGTGTGTGTGTGTGTGTGTGTCAGCTTGTTTGTGTACAAGAACCAGTGAACCAGTAAGTAAACATATACACATGTATAATAGAGGGATTACTTATTGGTTCTTGTATTTATCTGAGTGTGAGTCCTAAAAAATATAATAGTAAAATAATGCTGGTATACTATTATTTTTATATGAGACATTATTTAAAATGTGTTAGAGTATTTTGATGTATAGTATACATTACTGGATAGTTTCTCTACCAATCTGAAAACATTTTTATTAGCTATATTATGCATCCTCATAAATTTGAGAGCCATCATGTCTTACAAAGTAGAGTTTAAATGACATTTGAATTACCCTAATTCTTGTGTAGTACACAGAGATGAAATATATTAGAATGGAAAGATAATTATAGAGAAACATTAAATATGAAATGAAACTAATGTGCCTTTCAAAAAATGAAAATGTGTAAGTTCAAATTATATTGATGTTGAATTTGAGTGGTCTGTATTTTACTTATTTTGACTAGTTGTTTCAAGTCATCAGTGACTACTGAATTAAATTTAACCTATCTTATGTCAGAATCCTTTTGAGCCTTATAGTTTTCACTCAAACCCAGAGGTCAATAAAATAGTACTCTGATGATAGTTTTTAGTATTTCTTACCTCACTTTGGAATAATTTCCAGGCACAACCCCCTCCCCAGGTAGATTATGTATTCCTCTAGAAAATTACAAGTATCTTTTGTATTTTATTTTTTCTAGGAAAGTACCCATTTAAATTAAAGCAGTAAACATTTATTATGTGGCTGGCCCATCAAAGCAACCTACTAAGCCCTATGGGAGCTAAAAATGAGAATATAAGATCCAAGCTGTGTCCTCAAGGACTTTAGGACCTAAACACAGACACAAGCAAAGTTAAAAGGACCACAAACCAAGAATTCTAGAGGTTCACAATAAGGGTATAGGAGTTGAACAGAAGGAGAAAAATCACTTGGCTTGGATGGGCCAGGCATGGATTAACTAGAAAGGTGAAGTTCTTTCTAGTTTCTAGATAGCACCCACTTATGCTGCTGTGCCTAACTTTGTGTAGTTAATTCAGACTCTATTTTTCCCAGGAGGAAAACCCATGCCAAGATGCCCAGCAGCATTATGTCCATGTGCCGAGACCAAAGCTGTTAGCATAACTGCCTGAGTTTGCCAAGGAATTAGATGCTGCTGGAAAAATATTCAGAGCTCCTATGTTTGCTGTCCAAAGAGTTCCACAGTGTTGTGGGGTAAATGGCATCCCACTATTGACTAGATATGTGCCAAATGGCTGGTTGGTACTCTTTACACATACAAAACAGGCTTGAGATGTATCCTTGTAGATTTGAAGGTTCTGTGATTATGATGAGCTGAAGCCACCATTGATTAATACAGTAGCTCTCTGAAATAATGAGGTTTTTCCACTAACAGTACCTCTTCATCAGACTTAAAATGAGCACCCAGCTTGAGGTAAAAAACACCTTTCTAACCAAAGATTTTGTCTTGATTCTCTGTGAATATATTGTGATTATAGAATAAGGCAAAGGGCTTGTTTTGATAAGATCTTGGGTTCTTATGATCAATATTTCCTACGTTGACTTCATATGCTTTTGTTAACAAATGACTTTCCAAATGTTAGAAAAATGAAGAAAAATATGAGTTTTTTGGGTTTTTTTTTTCTGTATAAGATACCCCTTCTGTATTTCGGATTGAGAAAAATTCTGTACTTCTACTGCATCATTCATGTATATGATGGTTTTTAAATTTCTGGAACTGTTAAGATATTGAAACTATGTTGCCATACCAAAATTACTATGGATTCACCAATAGATGTGATTTCCTAAAAATTAGCAACTGATTTCTTCTGTTGAATTCCTGCTCAGCATCGTTATTTTGTCCTTTGCTTTTCATGAGTGTTTAATGCTTCCAGATTCTTTTTCAAAGAAGTCTCCATGAGCTTTGGCTTGCATTCTCCAGCCAAGTTTTTGATGTTTATATGCGTGCATGCATGCATGTGTGGGTGCGTGTATGTGTGTGAGAAGCAACACTGAATCCCTTTTAACTCTGCCCAGGTAACAGACACTGGGCATTTGTGAATCAAATCGTGCACGCGCTGTGGCAAGTACAGAGCCATTCGCTGTTGTTTTGTTAGCACACGTTAGCATTGATTATGATGTGGACATACTTATTTCCCAGACTTGCTTCATCTAAATAACAGCAACAAATAATGAAGTGTCCAGAGCTTAGCCATCATCATGTGGTGTTTCCTTAAGTCCAAATTGAAGTAAAAACTGAGTAAATGACCATTTTATTTATTTTTAAAATCCCCTGTCAGGAGAGAGTAATTAACTCAGGATCCACAATTAGCCTCACAGCAGTCTGTGTTAACCACCTCCAGCCACCCCAGGTCTTTCAGAGGTGACCTAATTCTGAGATTGTTTTGCACTTGAAACAGAGAGACTTATAATAACCAGCTTGAAACACATTTAAGAAGTGTGAGGTTTTTCCTTTTTCTTTTTGAGTTAACGTCTGCCCTCTCTAATGATAATTTTCTGGTTTGCAAGTGGAAAAAAAACACAAATATTTGGAGAGAGTGTTCTTTCCTGCCAAGTTCTAGAGCTTTGTCTTTCCTTTGGTAAATCTAGAAGTAGCTGCTTTGCTTTAGCTGGAAATTTCAATATTGATTTAGTTACGTGACACAAAAGAATTAGCAAAATGAATAAAATATTCAAGCTTGGGAGAGAAACATGAAGAAAACTTAGAGAGGCCCACTCATCACCATTGCTTGCTGTTAAAGTATAGTTGCTGGCTTTTCCTTGTTTACCTTTTTGGTTTGGTTTTGTTTTAAAGGAAATGTTCAGTTGCAGAGCATTCCTGCATAATTCAGATATAGCACAAAGCTCGACCCTGGGAACCTTTGCTGCTGCTCTCTGAATGTTTTTTATGCAACCTGCTTTTACAGGTTTAAATTACATTCTGTGACACTGTTTTTGTGGTTGAATTAGAAACTTTTTTTTTTTTTTAGTTAAACCTGTGATAAGTAATTGTCACAGTTAGCGCCCTGGTACAATGCTAATTTGAAGTGACATGTCCATACTGGCCCTCCGTAACATGAAGAAGCCTAACAGGTGTGAGGGGTGTGGCTTCCCATGGGCTCTGTTGAACTTCTAACCAGAGAAAAATAGCAGAAAAAGTGAAATGAACCTTGAATAAAGCTGTCAGCAGTAATTATCTCAGCAACACTTTGTGGGGAGATAAAATAAGCACTGGTGCTTTTATAACCTGAACACACTGGACCCAAGATAGATTTTTCACCCATTTAACATAAACTGCTGAATACCTTTCAAGAGGTATTTTCATGGAGCCTAATTAAACAATAACAATAATTATTATCATGAAATATAAATTTCTGGAAGACATGCATTTGTTTTTTAGGTTAACACGTGGTTTCTTTTTGGGTTTTTTTTTAGTGGTAGTTTTGGTAACAACCTTTTTTTTCATGCTTCCTGTTTTGGTGAGCCATTATGGTGTGAAATCTCAAATCGTCTATAGAAAATTATCTTCTGGGAAAGGATACTTTCACAATTAGCACAAAAAAAGCTTGAAAGTTTGGTTTTCGTATACTTTGAGAGGTATTCAGTATATTGGACTTGCCCATATAAAACAGAATAATATATATGAATGAGCTGAATGAAATGCAAGTCATCATATCAACACTGCTGCATATGCTTACTTGGAGAGGTATATCAGCATTATACTTCTTGAGTGGAGTAGGACCCAGGGAAGATTTGATAAATCTTTTTCAATCTGTTCTTCAAGCACCATCCATTGTCATCTTCTTTGACAGTGGTATTTTTAAAGTAGACTTTAGTTTACTTAAAAAATAATTCAAATGACATAATGACTGTGTTTACCTAACCTAAGAAGTATAGAAAAGTTATAGTGTGATTTTTCTTTATAAATTTCCAGTCTACAGAAGCTAACTGTGCAGAGAAACAGATGAGACTTTGCAACAGAAGTTGGAAAATTATGCTGGATAATTTTCTTTGTCATAACTATTATTTGATTGCTTTCATATCTTCCTTTCTTCTTTTTTTAAACCATGATTGTTTTAAGCTTTCCTACTGCCAGTTTGATTCCCAGTCCTGTTTAGTCTTTCTTGTTTCTAACTTACATATTCCATAATGATGTTTCTTTGGATTTCAATTAATGATTTTCTCTGTAGATTTTATTCACATCTAAAATTTGTTGGACTGAAAAATGAAAGAGAAGTGTATAAAAGATACTATATATAAAATATAATGTAATACTTGACGGTGACAGAAGAATGGGTTTCTAAGAACTTTTGCACAGAGGGTTTTATTAAGAAAGTGTCTCTTGAAATTTGTGAGGTTGGTTTGAAAGAACTTCTTCCAGAAAACAGAGATGGTAAATCCGTGGCACATGTATTACCACTCCTGTACCCCGTCATGGGTGTGCTAATAAATCACAATGTCCTTAAAAAAAAAAGTATAGGAAAGTTATAGTATGATTTTTCTTTATAAATTTCCAGTCTATAGAAGCTATAGAAAAGTTATAGTATGATTTTTCTTTATAAATTTCCAGTCTATAGAAGCTAACTGTGCAAAGAAACAGATGAGATTTTGCAGCATAAGTTGCTATCTTTCTTTCATTGCCTTTCTAGAGTTATGATTTCAGGTGATCTAATGACATCTAGAGACTTCTAAAATTTTTTCATAATTCACCTTTACCGTTATCCTCCACCCAGTGTATCAGAGGCTTAACAAGATCGCCAGGTTGGCTCACATTTAAAGTGGAGGTGATGTCATTTTTTTCAAAAGCTAGGAGTCAACATATGTTAGTCCTGACTCTGCTGTGTTTATTAGCTCTGAGATCTTGTGTGAAAGTATGAGCTTCATTTTTCTTTTCTGTAGAATGGGACTGTAGCAAACTAGGCCAAGTGCATTCTCATTTAGGGGATAACAAGGATTAGGTATAGCAGAATAAAATAGAGCTAACATGGTCTTCAATTCATTCACAAACCTGTAGCCTAGAAAGCTATTAACTTCATCAAAGTAGAAACTCTCTTCACTATTGGCAGTGTCCTTGGCGCTCAGCTGAGTTCTTGACACATAGTAGATGCTCGGAAACGATTATTTAAATGAATGAATAGTATATTTTGCACTTTACTTAAAACAAATTTAGTACCATCTGTTTGTCTTTTCCTCAGAATTATATAGCAAAATCCTTACCATCGACCAAATATCTATATATATCTTTACCTATATCTATCTACATATATATAATATATACATATAAACGATAATCCTCACAACTTTTTTTAATGTTTTTATTTTTTAATTTTTATACAATTTGTTATGGTTGCTTTCCATTTACAGTTATTACAAAATATTGGTTATATTCCCCATGTTGTACAGTACATTCTTGAGCCCATCTTACACCTGATAGTTTGTTCCTCCCCCTGCCCCCCACAACGAGTGACCACTGGTTCTCTGTATCTGTGAGTCTGCTTTTTTTGTTATATTCACTAGTTTGTCTCACAACAGTATTTTGACGTAGAAACTTTACAGAGGAGGGAATTGAGGCACTGAGAAGATAGGAGAGTTATCCAGAGTCATACAGAGCTAGGATTTCAAACACTGGCAGTGTAGCTTTGGAGTCAAGTTCATAATCACTCTGCTTATATACCTCTCCAAGCAAATATAGTGACACCTGATTACCAAAGAATTTGCCTTACAGTGACACACTTTTTTCTAGAAATTTCCTTGTCACCTGTACAAATGATTCAGGAGACATAGGGTACGTTTTGGGGATGAGATTCCTTCCTTATTCAGTAGGATATTCCCTAACTCCCTCACCTTCTAGAACAGCAGGTTCCTGATCTATTATACCCACTGAAGCAGTGTCACTGCCTTTCTTGGGACTGCCTCTTCCCCAGTGACAGAAATATCACACAGGGCTATGCCCTGGGCAGACTTCCACCAATGTAGAGTGGCAGAGTTTTGATCCCTAGATATTTGGCTTTTCCACTCGGTTGAGTCCAGTTCCTGACCAGGCTTCAGTGCCTTCAACCCAGGCCCTGACCTACCCATGTAAGACCTCTGTCTCTAAAATCTCCACTGTCTCCTTTTACCCAGCTCCCACTGTGATTCTGGTATGCCCCTCAAGTAACAAGCTGACTGAAAGATGTTTGTTTGTGGAAGATTTGTCAAAGTGTCACTAGGTATGACTGACTACCAAAAGACACCAGGTGTTTTAGAGAACAGAAACTATTTAGAGGTTGGGGAGGTTATAGAAGGTTTTCATGAGGAGATTGAGCTGAGTTTTAAAGAAGTGCTTTTACTTACTTTTCTCAAATAATCCTAACAAACCTATGAAGTGGACAGGTGGAGAAGAACGGGGAGAGGAACCCAGGCGAGAGTAGTGGCATGAGCAAAAGCCTGGGAGTAGACAAGTGCAAGGCATATTTTTGGATCAATGAGCAAACAAACCTGTATACAGTATAAAAATTAGTGAAGGATAACAGCTGGAAAGGTAGGCCATGTTACAGCCTTGAAAAGTTGGTTCAGAGCGAGAGAAAAGAATTTGGAGATCACTTTATTTTTTTTAATTTACTTATTTTTGGCTGCATTGGGTCTTCGTTGCTGTGCGCGGGTTTTCTCTAGTTGTGGTGAGCAGGGGCTATTTTTCGTTGTGGTGCGCGGGCTTTTCATTGCAGTGGCTTCTCTTGTCGCGGATCACAGGCTGTAGGCGCGCGGGCTTCAGTAGTTGTGGCTTGTGGGCTCTAGAGTGCAGTCTCAGTAGTTGTGGTGCACGGGCTTAGTTGCTCCGTGGCATGTGGGATCTTCCCAGACCAGGGATCGAACCCATGTCCCCTGCATTGGCAGGCGGATTCTTAACCACTGTGTCACCAGGGAAGTCCAGAAATCACTTTAGTAAGAGGCAGATTTAGGATTTTTACCCAGGTCCTTTTATCTATGTACAGTGCTCTTTTCATATATTAGCCACAAATATTTTTAAACACGTGGAATCATATCACAGGCAGCATTGATGGGAGAAAGTCATAAAAAGGCACCATGCAGCCTTAAGACATAAAAGAACAATACTTGCTTTGCTCTAATGGTGGTGACAGAAGAGAAGTAGCTTATAGGCTCGTTAAGTGTATTTAAGCTGAAAGTTCTCAGTAGGCTTAACTGGTCTCCTAAAATCACTGCAGCAGTGACTTTTCTGTACCCCCAATAATCTGTTTTCCTATCTCTCAGTCTCGGTTAAGTTCACCTCATAGGAGTTAAATGGCAAACTTGTAGAAAGTTCCACTTTTGGACATCACTTATAAGATATACTTTTAAAAATCCCAGTCGTAAGCAGAGAGTGAATGTCAGAGATGAGCTCTTAGACAAACTGAGAGCCAAAATATATCTAAATAAACATACTCTCCACTGGGTGACACTTATAAGAATGTCATATAAGCTCTTGAGAAGCGATGAGAAACATCTAAATAAACTTTGTTCACCTAGGAAAAAAATATTTTACTAAATATTGGTCAACATCTGGATGTCTTTGGTATGGAAAAGATTAAGTAATGTATTTGGTTGCTGTGTGTATGTTTCAGAATACATATTTAACTAAGCTAAATGTAGTTGACATAAGGTGTAAAACACTTAACTTATACCAATAAACACTTAACCAATACCAATATTGGCATCTAGGCTTAAATTCTTTAAAAAAATTTTTTTTTAATTTTTATACAATTTTAAAGGTTACTTTCCATTCACAATTATTACAAAACAAAATAGTGGCTATATTCCATGCATTGTACAGTACATCCTTGAGCCTATCTTACACCCAATAGGTTGTATCTCTCACTTCCCCACCCCTAAATCACCCCTCCCCCTCCCCATTGGTAACCACTAGCTTGTTCCCTATATCTGTGAGTAGGCTTAAATTTCTTAAAAGACAAATAATTGTGCATTGCATCTGGAAACACCTATATGATAGTCCTTCCTTCTGTCAAAGAGCCAAATATTAAGGTGTGTGTGTGTGTGTGTTTCAAATTGCAAAATTAACTAAGTCCACTATTCTAGGCACCTTTTTATTTATCATCTTTTAATGTTGTCAACCAAGATATTATTCTTATTTCTCATATGACGAAATCTTACGAGGTCAAGCGACTTACCTGGGAAATGACATTAAATATCAAAACTAGGATCCTAGGCCAGGTTATCTGCATCCAAGTACCTGGCATATAATAGGAACTTAATAAATGTTTATTGAATGACTAAGTTATAGACTCTGAGTAACGATATGGTTAGTATAGCTTATTCAGCAAATAGCTTTAAATTATGAAGTAATTATAGGGAAGAAGGGCAAAGTCAAGAGAAATCTGCACGTGTTTCAGATTACTTTCTCCCCCTCACCAGTCTTGTGGGTTAGAAGCAATATATTTAATATCTTATTTTCTCTCTTCTGCCCTCCACCAGAGGGTGCTCATAAGCAATTAAATAACATAAAGCAGTAGAGACAGAAATTGAGAAACCAGTACCATTTTAATTCGCAACATGGATAATTGGCCTCTGTGCAAAATGGTTGACTTTAAAACAGAACTCTTGATTCAGTTGAAATAGCTTCTTTGGTTTAAAGTTGCCTTGCAAATAACAACTTGTCTGCTTGCCTGTGCTACTATCTTTATGCAAGTAAACCTGACCATTTTTGCTAAATAGGTGTGGGAAAGACTATGCCACTAGGCAGCATCAGGCTGGTCTAATAGGGCAGTATTTTTTGCATAATTTAATGCTCTTCAGTAGTATTCTAGTATTCTGAAGTATTTCAGATGCTCTTCTAAGTGTACTCATTAGAATCAATAAATAGTAGGATTCAGGGATGCTGTTATTATCTATATATTTAGTTTATAAAAATACATCTGTTTATAAAAATACATCTAATTCTGTTGCATTGGCAACTTTTTATCTCCCTGTGGTGTAATCTGGTTTTAGGGGCTAGGACGCAATAGAAGATTTTTTTAAAAACTTTTGTGTTGAGCATCCTTTTTTTTTGATAGAAAGAACTCAAGGTAATGTTGGACCAAGTGCAGAGAAGCATGAAGGTGGGCAATCATAATGTGGAAAAGTAGCATCAGGTGATTCTCCTTGTTCTGAAGCTCCCCAGCAGATTAAAAGAAACAAACAAAGAACAAGTCAGAAGCATTTTTGATTATTTTCATATATATTTCCTAAAATTTTTTAGAAATTTGAGGTAATTAAATCAAGATAGTTATTATTTTACAACTAACTATAACATCTGAAAAACACAGTTAACATTATTTAGTAGAAAGATGTAGGATATGAGTCAAGAGAGTATGTTTATGCTATCACTAAGCAGATATGTGACTTGGGGCAAACAATTTTTACCTCTCTACGTCTCAGTTTCTCTCCCTGTTAAATGCGAGGATTAGACTAGATCTTGTGAGAAGAAACTGCCTTTCATTTGGAATCTGTTGAGGATGATCGGACTCCTGATAGAATAAGTTTTAAGAGTAGGCTGCTGATACATTTCCCTCTGGAGATTCTCAATGCTAGCTTGGAATAGAGCTGGGGATGCTTACAGGGAGGATATGGCAGCAACGCTTAACTCAGTTAAGGCTTCAAGATCTGTGGTCTCCTACCTGGGATGCCAACAATTGATGAATTCTAAGGACCCTTCTGACTCTAGTATCTTATGAGTCTAAAATGAAGCCATCTGTAGGAAGCCATCCTTGTTTCTTCCAACTCTGCTTTCTTGTATGATAACATTCATGTTTATGTACATAACAAAAAAACCTCAGAATTTGTTACTGTTGGTTTATTTCATTAAACCTTACCAACTTGCCAAATCAATTGGGCACTATAACACAGCAAGGCCAGACAGAGGACACAGTTTTTTAGCTATTTACACAGGAGTTTTGTAGATAATTGATCTTGACTTGTACATCTCTTATGATATTCTATTGGTTCCAGATTATTATTAGTCACTTCCTTTTTAACAGTGTGTTTTTTTATGAGGTGACTAAACTGCTATTTAACCCTGCTACAAGAATGTGACAGTGGGCTAGTCCAGACAAGTGGAGGTGCACTTGGTAACTAACATTCTTAATAAGCTTGCTTCAACCTGCCACAAATTAAAATCTCTGTGACTTTTCTAGCACATAAGTGATTTAAAAAAAAAAAAAAAAAGCTTGGATTGTGAATAAATAAGCTTTTTTGATTTGCACTCTGGTTGGCAGTAAATGAAACTTCAGCCTCGTGATTCAGTTTTGCTTAAAACTACCTTAATAATCTGTCTAGCTAAGCAGTGAGCTTCTGAAAATTTTAAAGGGGTGATCCAGCAGTCATCTTCGGGGCTCCGTAAAAAGGTTTCGTGTTGCTCAGAAACATGATGTAGTTGAAAACTCCATGGCCTTTGGAGTAAAATCTGCTTTGCCACTTAGTGGTTGATTGATCTTACATAAATTATTTTACCTCTCTAAGGCTGTTTTATGATTTATACAATCATGATTGTCTTTAATTTGTAGGATCATCATGTAGGGTAGACATATGTCAAGCACTTAATATATAGTACCTGGCAAATTGATGGTATCTAGGAGTAGCTGTTTTAATTAAGCCAAAGAAAGTAATTATTGTTTATCAGACCATAAGACAACATATAGTAGGGCCTTAATAGTTGTTTGATTGAATTCTTTTTAAATGGCTCTGAGATAAGACTGCCTAAGTTTAATTTTGGTTTCCTACTGAGTACCTGTATGACCTTGGGCAAGCTTCTTAATCTATGTAAGGCTTAGTATCCTCATCTTTAAAAAGGAGATTATAATAATACCTATCTGGCAGGGTTATTGTGAGAACTAAGTGGAGTAATGCATATAAAGCAATTTGCACAATAACAATACATACTAAACTCTCAATAATAGCAATTAGTTAAAAAATATTTTTAAAACTACTGAGTGGTTTCATGGGTAAATATACGTATTTCAAAACTTATCAGATGATACTCTTCAAAATATGTTTAGTTATTGTAGATCAGTTATACCTCAATAAAGCAATACTTAGTGATTGTGTGTGTGTATATGTGGTATGTATATATATATTCTTTTTTTAAAAACATTATTTCTTTTTTTATTATTTATTTATTTATTTATTTATTGGCTGCGTTGGGTCTTTGTTGCTGTGTGCAGGCTTTCTCTAGTTGTGGCGAGCGGGGGCTGCTCTTCGTTGCAGTGTGGGAGCTTTTCGTTGCAGTGTCTTCTCTTGTTGTGGAGCAGGGGCTCTAAGCGCACGGGCTTCAGTAGTTGTGGCACGCAGGCTTAGTTGCTCCGCGGCATGTGGGATCTTCGCAGACCAGGGATCGAACCCGTGTCCCCTGCACTGGCAGGCAGATTCTTAACCACTGCGCCACCAGGGAAGCCCCTATGTAGTCTTCATATTGTGTTGATTGTATTCAATGCTGGTGCCCAGTAGCATTCCCAAACCTGGATGGAATTAATTATGCTGGTGTCAAGATGATGACAAGCTTGAAAACATGGTTGTAAAAAAACTTTCTTTTATTAATGTTCTTTTTGAAACACAAGGGAATTGTATTTTACAAACTGATTTTTTAAAGATACATATAATAAAGCTATACTTTCAGAACTGTTAGTTTGTGTTACTAAGTGTGTCACATGCAGAGTGAGGATACTGCAGGGGACTGAACTGAATTTTCTTAGGACTTATTAAGATCACAGTCCATTAGAGTTGGAAGGGATCTCAGAGGTCATTCATGTGGGTTGCTCCCATATTTTACAAAAGACAGTGTTAATTCTCCTGATGACTGGCTCAAGGTCCCATAACCTGGTCTCCTAAATTCTTGTTCAATACTTTTTAAATGTCTTAATGTGCCATTAACAGTGAGGAATAAAGACAGGCTACAAGTGTGTATTTGGGAAAAGGCTAAAATTTGGCTACAAAATAAAAATACTTTTAAGAACTAATCCATATGTTTAGAGAAAGCATTACTGAGAAGGGCCTAATAAACACCCTGAGGACCAAGCCTAAAATAATAGTAATACTTGTCAGAGATAGCCAGTGATCAATTATGATGGTTTATAGGAGTTGTCTTTTGCACATTGTTTTGGTATTTCCTTTTAATTTGTGTATAAGGAAATTATGTAAGAGGAAACATTGAGAAGATTCTCAAACTTCATAGAAGAATGTGCTTTGGAGGCTTCTCAATTGTTTCAAATAATTGCCATTATTATTTATGAAAATTGGTTTCATCTGTACACATTGCATACTCCAGCAGTTCACAGCTTTTTGGTCTCAGGATCCTTTTGTACTCTTAAAAAGTCATAAAGACGCCAAAGAGCTTTGGTTTATGTGGATTATATCTACTGACATTTGTCATATTCAAAATTAATATTAAGAAAAATTAAATGCTTAAGATAACAATAATAAATTGATTATATGTTAAGATAAATAGCATTTTTTTATGGAAAGTAATTGTATTTTCCAAAAAATAGAATTAGTGAGTAGAGTGATGTTTTACACTTTACATATCTCCTTAACGTCCGGCTTAATTGAAGACAGTTGGATTCTCATATCTTCTGAATTCAGCCTGTTCTGATATGTTGTTTTTGTTGACGTATATGAAGAAACTCTGTCCTCACACAGATCTGTAGTTGGAAAAGGGAGGAGTATTTTAATAGTCTTTTCAGATAATTGTGACTATTCTTTGATACTAAACTGACAAGTGATAGTTTTCTAAAGGCTGGTTTCAATGTGGAATCTGGAGCCATATCAATGTACTTTTTGTACTTTGTTACAGCAATATCCCTTGGTCTGTCTTGCACTTTGAGTAGATCCTTTATCCATGCCTGATTTTACAACGTCATGCATTCATTGTTATTTGGAGAGTATTGGTCCTCTGAGTTATACAGATTTTCTAATGTTGAAAGATTTCATTATATAATATCAAAAAATCACTTCTGCTAATATCACCACCGATCTCATTAGAAAAGTCTTGAAGCATTAGGGAGCTATTGAGTCCATGGTGGCTGATGGTTTTCCAAAATTTTAATTTTTAATTTTGAAAACTCAAATTTTGTCATTGGCAGTTAATACTTTCAGACTTGTGCCTTGAAATAACAAGCTTGCTTCATTCATTTTGGAGGAGAATCCTGTCACATACCTAAATCTGAATAACCATAGTTCGTCTGCCAGTCATTTAAGTAATAATAGTGTTCCATGGAAAAAGTAGCTGGTTCAGAGCACAACTCAGTTATACAAGTGCTTTTCCCTCAGCACAACCTTAATTCTCTGCTGTGCAGTGTGAGTGCTTTATGCATACTTCCCAGTTGTCACATAGAATATTAAAAAGCATGTGCTCAAGAGTCAAGTTTAATTAAAAGTAATAATTTTTGCCCATTCAACAGCGACATTCTTAAGTGAAATTGGCATTTTTACAGTGAGTACATGGCACTGGAGACTTTAACACAATATAGTGTCACTACTTTGGTTTGTGCTAAGGTACCAGCAGTTTTGCCCACCATTGCTTTTTTACCATCAGTGTAAAAAACATAGTGAAAAAGTCAAATACTATATAAGTATTTATTTAGAAAATTATTTTGACTTTGTGGAACCCCTAAAAGGTTCTTAAGAACCTTGTGTTTATAGACCACACTTTGAGAATCATTGGCATAGTTCATGTCTTCCTAAGAAAATACTAAATACTTTCTATAAGAAGAAAAGAAAAAAACTTCAGGTAGATTTTAAGAATATTCACTGGGCCTTCCCTGGTGGCACAGTGGTTGGGAGTCTGCCTGCCAATGCAGGGGACATGGGTTCGAGCCCTGGTCTGGGAGGATCCCACGTGCCGCGGAGCAACTAAGCCCGTGAGCCACAACTACTGAGCCTGCGCGTCTGGAGCCTGTGCTCCGCAACGGGAGAGGCCGCGGCGGTGAGAGGCCCGCGCACCGCGATGAAGAGTGGCCCCCGGCCGCCGCGACTGGAGAAAGCCCTCGCACAGAAACGAGGACCCAACACAGCCAAAATAAATTAATTAATTAATTAATTTTTAAAAAAAAAGAGTATTCACTAACTGTTGGAATATCTACTGTGTGGCAAATGTATTCTTCTTTAAGCCATTCTCACAGAAAGCCTGTTAGGAGAGGTAATATTATCCATTTTTATAGATGAAGAAACTGAGCTTTGAGATATAAAGTATTGATTGGAGTAAATAATAGAACAGTGACTAGCAGAAGTGAATTTGAACTCAGGACACTCTGACTTCAAAAGTCCTTGCTTTCAAGAGAATTAGAAGACAAGCCACAAACTGGGGGAAAACATCTACAAAAGATACATTTGATAAGGGACTGTTATCCAAAATATACAAAAGACTCTTAAAACTCAACAAGAAAACAAACAACTCAGTTAAAAAAATGGGCCAAAGACCTTAGGAGACACCTCACCAGAGAATATACACAAATGACAAAAAACCATAGGAAAAGATGCTACATCACATGTCATCAGGAAATGCAAATTAAAATAACAATGAGATACCACTACACACTTATTAGAATGGCCAAAATCCAGCACACTGACAACACCAAATGCTGGTGACGATGTAGAGCAACAGGAATTCTCATTCGTTGCTGGTGAGAATGCAAAATGGTACAGCCACTTAGAAGACAGTTTGGCAGTTTCTTACAAAAATAAATATACTCTTACCATATGATCTAGCGATTGTGCTCCTTGGTGTTTACCCAAGGGAGTCGAAAACTTATGTCCACACAAAAACCTATACACAGATGTTTATAGAAGCTTTATTCATAATTGCCATAACCTGGAAGCAACCTACATGTCCTTCAGTAGGTGAATGGAGAAATAAATTGGTACATCCAGACAACGGGATATTATTCCCCACTAAAAAGAAATGAGCTCTCAATTCATGGAAAGACATAGATGAACTTTAAATGCGTATTATTAATTCAAAAGGTCCATGCTACGTTCACCTGTCTCCTGTTATTAAATAGAAAGAGTTGCTTTTAACAATCCACAAGAATTTTTTAAGTGCCTGCATTTTCCTCAGATTATTTATTAACACTGCAGATTTACTTGATTTTGGTCATTTTTCTTCAAGTCTAATTTTTTTTTTAAAATAAATTTATCTATTTATTTATTTATTTTTGGCTGTGTTGGGTCTTTGTTGCTGCGCATGGGCTTTCTCTAGTTGCGGCGAGTGGAGGCTACTCTTTGTTGCAATGCGCAGGCTTCTCACTGTGGTGGCTCCTCTTGTTGCGGAGCACGGGCTCTAGGCACGCAGGCTTCAGTAGTTGTGGCACGTGGGCTCAGTAGTTGTGGCTTGCGGGCTCTACAGCTCAGGCTCAGTAGTTGTGGTGCACGGGCTTAGTTGCTCCATGGCATGTGGGATCTTCCCGGGCCAGGGCTCGAACCCCTGTCCCCTGAATTGGCAGGCGGATTCTTAACCACTGCACCACCAGGGAAGCCCTCTTCAAGTCTAATTTAAAAACAGATTTTACATCCTTATGGTACTGAGTCCAAGCTCATACTGCTCACCACATGACAGGCCAATAAATCGAGTTGTTGAGGCAAGGAATAGTGACTTTATTTGGAAAGCCAGCAGACCGAGAAGATGGTGCACTAGTGTCCCAAAGAACCATCTCACCTGAGTTAGAATCCAGGCTTCTTTTATAGTAAAAGGGGAGGGGTGTTGTTGGTTGTTGCAAACTTCTTAGTGCCGGAATCCTTTGTTCTTGCAGCTGTCCACATAGATAGGTCCAGTCACAGTGTTCCTGTAAACCTCCAACAAGACAAATGTTATTTTCTGTTCTGCAGCTTTTTATATGAATGGAAAAGTTTTATACCTTTGAAGGTCAGAGCCTTGAGAATGGGCTATCATGTATATTTTCAGGCTATAGGCAACATTCCTAACTTGTAGAAAAAGCAGTTAGAATACAGAGGTTAAAGTAAAAGAAACAGAGTCAATATGGAGTCACATTTGTTCTTCCCTGTTACACTTTCAGTCATCAGCTGACAAGAAGAATCAGCTTGAATTCTTGCCTATTGTGGCTATCATGCTTAAAAATGTGGTCTTATTTTTAAAATGTAAATACCGTAAAATCTCTTATTTTTGTAAAGAGGAGTTTGTTGAACAGTTTAAAATATATAAGCTTTTTGTGTTAATGTAGTAGAATATATACTTGTCAAATTAATTCATTAATTTAGCATTATTTTGAATCAGTGTTATGTTCTCACTGGTCATTTTATCCCAAGCCACAAGTACTCATTCACAGAATAACAAAAAGAGCGTTTGTTGAGCATCTACTGTGGGCTAGGCATTGTTCTTAATGCTTTACACATATTAGCTCAGGCTTATCCCAACCCTGTGAGAAAGTACTAGTCTAATACTATCTCTATTATGTATCATTAGGGCAGCTATGGTTTTTTTGTTTTTTATTTGTTTAGTTTCATCTGTCTTATAGGTGTATATTCATCATCTTCCCAAGACATTATTCAAAATATCTTTTAAAGGCTTATTTATAAGGACTTCCAACACTTGCAGTTGTGAGATTATACCTCTAAGAATAATCATGAAATTGGTGTTAAATATCCTTGTCTCCTTTATTAACCAATTCTGACAGATGAGCTCTGTAAGCACCTGAAGCATCATTGACAGGAGAGGGGAAGGGTTATTTCAGGCTAATTTGTTTTTCCCAAACAGTCTATTGTAGTTAAAATTAAAGTATTTGAGGGAGCACTCTGTAATATGAGAACCTTTGTAAACACAAATATAAGGCAACCTTTCCGGAGAAAGAATTTTAGATAAGACCTAATCTTATATTTTGGTATTTTAGGTATATAAGTGTCTTATGGAATTTCTTTGATTCTGTGTCTCTCCTACAATTTATATTTTTTAGGTTTCATAATACTCATATCTGATTTCCATGTACATTAGAGCCATTTATTTTAATCTCAGAGATATTTTTCTTTTTTCACTCAACTGTAGAGATTGTTAACAATTTTCTTAATGATAAGCTTAGGAGAGAACTAGACAGGCCCCGTTCTTGCCCTCATAGAACCTTCTACAGTGTTACACTAGAGTTACAGGTTTTTTTGTCCTCTCCACTTTTCAGTTACAAATATTATCTGTATTCTTATTCATTACATAGCCAAGATCTGTGTTTATTTCCAGTATAATTTCAAGCTTAAATTTATGGTATTCGCTCAAATGGGGATCATTGTTCTTTATATAGAAAGCCTTTATTGAGTATTTCTGTTCCTAGAGATGACCAGTTTACAAATTTTTCCACCCCACCAATGTGTTTAAGTATGCAAGTTCAAGTAGGTAACGAAAGAGTATAACTCACAGTGTTACTTTCCGGGGAAAAACTGCTTTAACCTAGTACAGTGAAGGACTGTGACTCATTTCAAAATCTATTTCAACTCTTTATTCAGTTTTTTTCTGGCTATATTAGACTTAATTCTTTGACTTCCCATCATGGCAGATGCAGAGATTCAAAATGGGTTCAAAAATTCAATATAGGATAAAGTCAAGATTCCTTTATTTTACTGTTTAATTCTACATACTTGCCACACACCTGGGGGTATAATCTTCTGGATACTTAAGGATTGGGAGAGGTTGGTGAAAAAGTAGGTTAAAGCAATCTTGTGATTGAAAGATTACCATTATATAGAGGTTAATTAACTAATATCATGTATGTACATCTAAATGTAAATTTTCAACTATAAAGTCAAACAGACCTGCAAATTTCTAGTCAAACAAACCTAGAAATTTCTTTTTCTAATTTCTTGCAAAATAAATACTACAATGATATTAATATTCGTTATTTACAATTACATAACCATTTGATTTCACATACATTATCTTATTGGATCTTCATACCAACTCTGTGAGAGAAGTAGATCAATTGTATTACACCATTTTCTAAGTAAGAAAACTGAAGTACAGAAATTCTAAGCAATTTTGCCCATTGTCGTTGAGTGCTTTAGCCAGCCTGGAACCTCCGCCTTCTGACTTCACATCTGTTATAGCTTTGGTCATGAGTCCCAGCAAACCTTTATTGTAGCCCTAACTTCTTGAAATCACTCTCTAAGTAACTATTGTCCCTTCCAAGGGGTCCCCAGCTCTACTGAGACTGTGATATAATCCCAGCTTGACTCATTTGTATTCCTTTTTCTGTCTCTGTTCCTATGTGTATCTCTTGTCTCTCCGACTGATATATCTGTTCCCTTAAAACAGACACTATGCCTTATATTTAATCAATGCTGGGCACATAGAAATTCTTGACCCTTTAATTTCCTCAGTGTAGAGTGAGGCCTACTTGTTCAGCTATAGACTAAGGAGAAAGTGCTGGCCACTGTCCTCTTATCTTCAGGAATTTTAGTAGCTATGGGGAAGGTTAATATTGATAACTGTGGAGACAAGTCCATTAAAGAGCCAGCCCATTTGTAGTACCATGTACTTTTAGTGAGCGCCTTCCTCCAGCTCCTCCTAAAATATGTCCTCTTTTAATTTACGATTGGGCTGTATGCAAAGGTAGTCACAGTGGAAGTTAATCACCATTCCTCTTTGCCAGGTCCTAAAAATAATGACCATTGGAGTGATAACAGCTCTTCTGCCTATTTCAGTATAGTTTCAAAGCCATCTTTTCTTATCTTATTCTTTTTAACCCTTTCAAAAGTCCATTGAGGTAGTTAGGGCAGGGATTACTCACCTCAATTAATAGAAGAGAGAACTCTAGCTTAGAACAGAGAAATGACTTTTCCAAGATCAGGAAGCTAGGCGGTACTTAAATTGAGTTTTTCTGGCTTTTCCAGTTCTCTTTCCATTACACTACACTGCTTCTGATTGTCAGTGACATTTACCATCATTACTATTTCATTACCAGAGGATTTCAGAGTGAGGGAGGAGAACTTTTTTCAAATGAAAAAATGAAGGCAGCGTGTCTTGAAATTTTGCCTATGCTTCTTATCCAGCTTAGCTTTACTTTTATTTGTACTGAAATGAAATAAATTGAGCTAATTGTGACAATAATTTTGATGGATATGATTGAATAGAAATGACAGTCATTGCAGTTTTGCTTTTATTTATTTATTTTATTAATCAGGCCTTCTAGCATTTGTAAAGTACAATGCCAAAATATCTAGGTGCAAAAGCAAACAAACAAAAACCTCTGAGACTAAAGGAAAGGTAACAATAAAAAAACACATGATTTTTATCTGTATAATCTATATGACAGCATACACCACACATGATTGAAAATACCTGGATATTTAGGTGACATTTGCATTTTCCATTCCAGTATTTGTCTTCAGATAATTAGCCTAATTATAACACGTTTGAATTGTAGTTAGGACTGACCCACTACTGTGTCTGGTCCCTATGAATTTACAGATATTTGGGTTTCCTCATATATCAATTTAATTCACACCTCCCCCAAAGTTACAATGAATGCTTTCAATGTGCTAGTGGATACCCTATTTTATTTCTAATAATAATAAAAGGAACTTCACTGTATATCATCATTACATTAAATGTGTGTCATTTTACTAACACCAAAGAAAAATACTGTCTTTTGGCTATTAATATTGTTTTAATTCTTTTATGCAGACAAAAGTGACATGCATTCATATTTTCCTAAATTTAATTTAAATCTCAAAATAGTTATTTAATATCAGACCCAAAATAAAATTCAGTAGAAATAAATATATATTACTTTCATTGTTTTGGCTAAGTTTGGTTAGCGTTTTAGATCATAATGGTAATAAAACAATGTCTGTGTGCCAGGTACTGTGCTAGGTGCTTTATATATATTATAGACTCACCAGCTATAATGATCTTAAATTGTGGATTAATATTGATTAGAGCATAAATGACATTGTTACCATGTATAGAAATGTGTGTGTTTTTTTTTAAATGCCTTAGGCAAACACTCTTCCAAGTACCCTTCAAAATAGATTTATAAAGTACTGCCCTGGGAATTGGGAAATGGAGGTGTTATTCTACTAATCAGAAAAGTAACAGACATGCTGGGGTGGGGAGGTGTATATGATTAGCTTTATTTAGGCTTGTTACAGTTTCCTGGAGCTCCGGTCTATTGTCTACTGAAAAATAGCCTTGCTGTTGTAACATCCATATATGGACAAATTTTCAAAGCCTTCCTTTGAATGTAATGCCTAGGCTACTAGAGTGAACTTTCTAATCTTGCTTCAGAAATAATAGAAAATACCTGAAAAGTAAAATTTTTTGTGAAATATGAGTTCATTTTGTTTACAAATGATGGATTCTACTTTTTGCAGATGTGTCTTGCTGAATCAGGGCTCTCTTATCCGTGCCATCGACTTACAGTGGGAAGAAGATCTTCACCTGCACAGACCCGGGAGCAATCCGAAGAGGTAAGCCTGTTTGCTTGCTTTTCATTGAACAGAAGGCCTATCCTCCACTCACATGCCCACTTCCTATTCTTTTTTATCTGCCACAGCAGTGAATAGATAAAGTTCATGTAGCGTGAATAAAGTCTCAGTAAATTCTTAAAGGCAGAAACTTTCCATGCAAGATTAATGCTAATGTGCTCCTTCTTGTTCTGTAAGTTTCATGTTTCAAACAGACAGAATTTGGGTGGATTGGTTGAAATAATTTTTACTTAGAACTGTCAGGTTAACAAAGGAATTTTCTTTGCTGCTGACCATATAGTTGAGTACATTTATTAGGATTCATCCTGAAGGTCCTTTAACTTATTGAGTTGGAGCACCTTCTATGAGCCAGGCATTGTCCTCAATACTAGGTAACAAAGATGAATAACAATGTACCTATACCAAGGTGCTCAGTCAAAGGTGATAGATTAGTAAACCAATAATAATGACATAATGTAATAAATGCAGTGATGGCAGTGCATACAGTGTGCTGTAGAAACAAAGAGGGGCAAGGAGATTGAACATGTTTATGTATGTGATATGCCTGCATGTGTCTTTGTGGGTCTGAACTATATTAAAAGACAGTATCTTTTCCTTGGCTACAATAGCACTGTGTCCAACCATGACTTTGGTTATAAGGGAATGGGAAAGAGAGCCTGGACATTACAGTTTATCTGTTTTAAAAGTATTTATTAAGCTGCTCTTCTGTACTAGGAAAAATCATCACCATGACTTAAAAACTGCATGCAACAGAGGTCATAAATAAATAGTACAAAAAACTTTATTTATACCAGTGTTTTTTAGGCTAGTACCTGATCCAAATATTCAAAAGCTTGAGCTAGTCCAGTAAAACTTTTTCCCACTTACATTCTATGCAAAATATGGTTGCAAAATATTTATTTAAACTTATATATTTTAGACATTCATTATGGAAGCTGCCACAGGACTTCTGCAGCCATCCTCTGAATATGTACTTATATCGCTTAAATATGTGAAAGAGAAAAGGGACTGCATAAGTGAAGTTCTAGTCTATGATCATCCTGTGAAAATGATAGTTTGCTACTCGGTTTTTGGAAATCCACAAAGAAAGGAGGTTTTCCCCCTACTACAAATACTACTGTACTGTTTCCTTGAGACTCTAAAAATGTTAATTTCCTTTAAAGAGCCCACACCGTTTTTTCCAGCACTTTATCTCACTAATTCCTCATGAAAGGAAAAATGATAGGGTTTCATTGCTTGGCAGAAGTTGCCAGAAATAATTTATTGAAATATTTCCTTCTAGTGCTTGAGTATATTTTTAATGACTAAAGTACGTTATGCGTCAACTCTTTAATGGATAAATCTGCTAACATTAAAAGGGAGCCAACTAGCTCCACCCAAAATTCTTAATTATTCTATGCTCTGAGAGATGACAGTTAACTGTTTCACTTCATTTTATTTCCTTTTTTCACCCTCACCATTATATGTGTTATATGGGCAATCCCTTCAGTGGAAAGAAGTCAATGCCATATATTGAGGACTAGCGTTTTTGAGGCTGGCATACACTTTAGGTTAATTATGGAGAAGGTAGAATAAGGTTAGGGAGCTTTGCAAAACTAAAACAGCCACCCTTGGGAATATCTTTAAATCTGATTATCTGGGATGAGTCCATTATTTTTCCTTCCCTGGCTAACTGTAAATACCACTTCCTCCAGGGGACTGGTGAGAAATGGGAAAGAAGCTGTGACTTGGTTTTTATGTTGTCATAGAATTATAAAACTGGAAGGGATTTTTTTTATTTGATTTACACTCTCCCATCCATTCATTCCTCATTCATTTAAACATTTTTTTAATGTCTTCTACATGCCAAACATTAGGATCACAGTCTGTGTGCTAAAGGAGCTCACTCAAAATATATCTGTGTTTTATCTCCAGTGGCAGGGTTCTGTCCTCATGAGGCAACCAGTTCCATTGTTGAGCATCTCTGTCTGTTGATATCAACCTTATATTAAATTGGAAGCTGTGACCTTGTAGCTTCCACCCAGTGGTTCTGCTTCTTTCTTCTGGTTTTAACCCTTCTCTTATATGACTTTGTGTATTTCAAGATAATTACCATTTTGCTATTGACTGTCTTCAGCCTTGAGTTAGGAAGAAGATACTTGAGACCAGCAATTAAATTCAGGTTTTGAATTTTATGCCTTGTAGTTATGTGTTCTTTAACTGGGGGAATTTTGTTTCTTACATCCTCCTTCTAGCCCTGCAAATACATTTTCCTTATGATAATTTAATATTTTCTCCTTTCTTCCCATCCTCCCCTTGCTCCTGAGCCCCCTTTCAATGACCTTCCCATATTTCTGGGTACCTAGCTAGGTACCTATCTCGCCTCATCACGGATGCTTGAGTGGGACAGTATAGGGACCCCCTGGACCCAGGTTCCTTAGGAGTTTTCCAATCTTCAGATGATAGTGGAGGAGCAGGAGGGGTATTCCAAGAATAACAAAAAAAGAAATTTAAAATATAGTTAATGTTAAAACTATTGATTTATATTTTCAGTTACAGAGATGTCTATTGAATACTTACTATGTGCTAGTCAAATGAATATAAACTGAAAATTTCATATTATATAACTAATGAGAAAAGTGAGATAAGCATAAGATACTAGGGGAGCACATGTATGGGGGGAAGGGTGCTATAACCTTCAAGAATGTTTTTAGGCAAAAGGCTTGTCTGCCTCATCTACCTCTGTAGCCCTAACACCTAGTAAAGTGCCTGAGGGGCTTCCCTGGTGGCTCAGTGTTTAAGAATCTGCCTGCCAATGCAGGGGACACGGGTTCGAGCCCTGGCCCGGGAAGGTCCCACGTGCCACGGAGCAACTAAGCCCGTGCGCCACAACTACTGAGCCTGTGCTCTAGAGCCTGCGAGCCACAACTACTGAAGCCCACATGCCTAGAGCCCATGCTCTACAACAAGAGAAGCCACCACAATGAGAAGCCCATGCACCACAACGAAGAGTAGCCCCCGCTCGCCACGACTAGAGAAAGTCCGCATGCAGCAACGAAGACCCAATGTAGCCAAAAATAAAATAAGTGAAATAAATAAATTTATAAAAAGCAAAATAAAATAAAATAAAGTGTCTGGTATATACCAGCCACAGAATAAATATCTGTGAATGAATATTTTTTAAAAAGAAGAAGGAGCAGGGGGAGGAGGGAACTACAGCAGTTGACATCCAAATCGAATTAAAAGAATGAGTCACAGTCAGACAAATGAAGAAACATGGAAATAGTATTCCATTCAGAGGAAATAGCATGATATAATGTAGTATATGGGGCGACATGAGTGCAGTTTGTTCATGCAAAATAAAGTGGGAGGGGACTTCCCTGGGGATCCAGTGGTTAAGACTTCGCCTTCCAATGCAGGGGGTGCAGGTTCAGTCCCTGGTCAGGGAGTTAAGATCCCACATGCCTTGGGCCAAAAAACCAAAACATTAAAAAAAAACCAGAAGCAATATTGCAACAAATTCAATAAAAACTTAAATAAAAAAGAACTTTGTAAAAAAAAAATAAAAAATAAAGTGCGAGACAAAGAAAGATAAAAGATGAGAAAATGGTGAATAGGTCTTGTATGTCAAGTTGGGAACTTGAACTCTGGGCAGGCACATAAGGCTTTTAAGTGGGGAATGATTTTTTTATTTTCCCAAATGGACATTTTAGAGAAAAGCACTTTGCTATGCAGAGGCTAGATGTAAAGGAAGCAAGACTGGAGACAGAGAAATCAGATATGAATCTATTGTGCTAGTACAGGCAGAAGATAATGAGACCCTCAACTAGAACATCACTAGTTAAAAAAAGAGAGAAGGAAATGGATTCAGGATATATTTTGGAGGGAAAATCAGTAGGATTGGTGACTGATAGGATCTGTGGGAGAAGAAAGAGGGAGGAGATAAGGATAATTCACTCTGTATAAAACTGAACTTACCATGTCTCCCCCAAAACCCATCTCCTCACCCTTATTAATGCTCATTGTCAACCCAAGACAAAAACTGTTTATTCCAGTCATAGAGGGACCTGCTATTCTTTGAAACTGTCCCAACTGATCTGATATATCAAGATTTTTATGATCCTTTCCTTTTTGACTGTTCAAATTAGGATATTTTTATGTCAGCATCAAATTTTTTACCCTAATATGTTAGTTGAGGTGTTTGCTGTTAGAGTTTATGTTCTGCGCATTATCTTGATCCTACCCCCACTAGCCTCTCCCACAACATGGGAGGGGTAAGGGCTCTCTCTTGCACTTTTATCCTCTCCCTCTCTATTGGTTTCTTCTCTTCATCTTAAGAATATGTTCAGATCTTCTCATCCTAAAAATATATATATATTCCTTCAAACTTAGCTCCCCTTCAAGCGTTAGCTCATCTGTTCTTTTTTTCACAGCCAAGCTTCTTAGAGTAATCTGTACCAGCTGACTCTATTTCTTCATTGTCTATTTACTTAACTCACTACAACGTGGCTTCTTTCTACGGAGTGACTAAAATTGAATTTAACTATTAGAGGCAGATAATAGTTTTTGGGAGATCGGCTAAGATGGCAGAGTAGAAAGACCCTGAGCTCACCTCCTCTCACAAGCACACCAGAATCACAATTATTTGCAGAATAACCATCGATGAAGAAGACTGGAACCTACCAGAAAAGATCTCCTCCAACTAAAGACATAAAGAAGAAACTACAATGAGATGGGTAGGAGGGGCAGACTCATGATATAGTCAAGTCCCATAGTCCCAGGTGGGCGACTCACAAACTGGAGAACAATTACATTGCAGAGGTTCTCCCATAGGAGTAAGTTCTGAGCCCCACGATGAGCTCTCCAGCCCAGGGGTCCTGGTGTGTGTGTGTGTATACACACACACACACGCGCGCGCGCACACACACACACACACACAATGGAATACTACTCAGCCATAAAAAGGAATGAAATTTTACCATTTGCAGTAGCATGGATGGCCTTGGAAGGTATTATGCTAAATGGAATAAGACAGAGAAAGACAAATACTATATGATATCATTTATGTGTGGAATCTAAAAAATACAACAAACTAGTGAATATAGCAAAAAAGAAGCAGACTCACAGATATGGAGAACAAGCTAGGGGTTACCAGTGGGGAGAGGGAAGGGAGGGCCAAGACAGAGGTAGGGGATTAAGAGGTACAAATTGCTGTGTATAAAATAAGCTACAAGGATATATTATACAACACAGGGAATATAGGCAATATTTTATAATAACTATAAATAGAATATAACCTTTAAAAGTTGTGAACCACTATGTTGTACACCTGTAACATATAATATTGTACATCAACTATACTTCAGTAAAAAGAAGTATGGGACAGGAAAAAATAGTTTTTATAAAATACCATGCTATGCCACCTTTTTTCACTTTCACAGCCAACTCTGTGGGTCAATATAAGTCACCTTCTACAGTGGTGATGCAATGATGCTTGCCCAAAGTCATACAGAAAATGGCAAAGTATTCAACACTAGGTCTTTTGATTATAAATCCAGGTTTCTTTGTTGTGTTGTGTTTTTTTTTTTTTTGTCATAGTGCCATAACTGTCTCTTTCTTAATTCTCATCCTGCTGAATCTGTTTACATTGCTTGTCTCCACTGAGATTTTCTCACACCTTACTTCTCAGATTCTTTCTCTTAATTGCCTTTCTAATCTTTGACAGTTATCTTTCCATCTTTTACTGTTTCTCTTTCTTCACCAGTTGAAATATATATTCTGTTAACTTTTATCCTTATCACTGTTCTTCCTTTATTTTTTAACTGAATGATCTTATTCATTTCTGTAGCCTCTACTATTATTTATCTGCTGATTATTTCGAAATCTAAATCTTTTCTGGGTCTCTTCCTTGAGCTCCTAAAAAGATTTTTTTTTTCCAGTTGCCTACTAGATGTTTTTACCTGGATGCCCTACAGCTTCCTCAAATGTATTCTGTCTGAGAACTGGCCTCAATATTCTTCCTCACCAAACCTGACCTTCCCTACCACTCAGTCACCCAAACTAGAAATTTTTGTTTCATTTGCCTCTTTCATTTTTTTCATCCTCAAATCTAATTGGTCAACAATTCCTATCAGTTCTACTGAAGTATATTTTAAGTCTGTCCCCTTCATTGAATTCCCACTACTACTAAAGTATAGGCTCTCAAATCCTTTCACTTGGAACATTGAAATAAGTATCCCTTCTCATGTCTTCAAGTCTAATCTGCCATATGCTGCCAAACCACCGCAAACACACGTGCATGCATGCACATGCACACGCAGATATACACACACACACACACACACACACACAGCCCCATCAGAATTGTTCCCTTGAACAGTCCTCCGCCTAAAAACCTTTAGTGATTTCCCTATTGCCATCAGAGTAAAGTCCAAATACCTTAGTGTACCAATTTAAGGACTACTACAATCTAGTTTCATGAAAACTTTCCGGCCTTATAGCCAGTCCACATTCCTCTTCCATACATAGAGCTGATGATTCAGTTTGTTTTTTGGAATTCTTTATTGATTTTTTAAATATCCAGTTTCTTGCTTCTGTTTTTTCTCTGCCTAGAGTACAACTCCCTCCCCACCAATCTTCCATTACATACACTCCACAACATTGATATCTTTTTTAAAGATATGGGTTAAATATTAGCACTTGCGTCAGGCCTTGCACAGTCTTCTAAAGTAACTAATCACTCTTTCCTTTATTCTCCAATAGTCTTTGCTTATACTTTTATTGTATCTCTTAACACACTGGAAAAGACATATTTGCAACTAAATATAGCTTCCTTTAAAATGGGAATTTCTTGAAATTTGGAACCATGTTTTCTCTCTGTATCCCAAGCTTTTAACCTGGTTCATTGACATAGTAAGTAGTTGGTGAAAGAAATATCAGCTTCAATTATAAGCTTGTCTTATTCATGTATGAGTTCTAAATTTTTGTCTCAAGCAGTTCGGTGATCATCTTTTCTAAGAAGTTTGCCCTGATTCCTCCCACTCCCAATAATTTAGGTACTCTCCTCTGAACTTACCTGTCATAACACTTATTGTTAGGTATTATAATTATCTATATATATATTATATTGTATTCCTTGAGAGAACATACACTGTATATCTTTCACTCAAGTCCAGGCAATGTAGCATTTAGTAGGGTTTATGAATGTATGGTAAATGATAAAGGGAATAAATGAATGCAATAAAGAGCCAAAATAGAATCGCTAATTTTTTTACCTTTTTAAAAAATTTTGAAAAAATAGCTTCTCTGGTTTCAAAGAATTTTAGAGCAACCATGACTGAACCAAGAGATTATCTATTCTCATCAGCAAACATTAATGAAAAAAGATTGTTTATCTCATTTTTTAGAAAAAGATTTTCCTAACCTGTTAGATGGCTGATAAGAAAGAAATTGCGAGTTCCTTATACATAATTAAGTAGCTCATTAATTCATCTTCAAAATATACTTTTCAAATTAAGTAGCTCATTAATTCATCTTCAAAATATACTTTTTTCAACAAAATCGGCTTTTTAGGTACCTCCCTTTGAAGATGTTGTTGTTGTAGGATTTTGTTCTCTGGGATCTTAAGAGAGTGGGGAATTCTGTACTTTGTGAAGACAAAATAATGTGTTGCATAGGCACAAAATTAAAATCACTGTCCTAGTCCTCTTATTATGGAAAGGGGCTATTATTTGACTGAAAGCTGGATTAGAAGAAAGAGGATAGATGTGGGGGAGTAAGGTAAAAGCAGTGAGAAAAAAAAGATGATATACAGAACAGTTCCTTTCTTTTTCATCCCTGTGTCCTCCAAACCTCCTTCTTAATCTAACGCCTCTTTAAGGGAGGGTGAGTACTAGGCAAGACGAAGTGAAGGCTGAGATGATAGCCTAGCTGACAGAAGATGTGAGAAAGTTTATCATACTGGATTTCTGTTTCTTTCCACTTGCCTGCAAACCTGGCTAAGTACCCTAAAGGAATGTGTAGTGTACCTTTTAGATCCTGAGCCTTTACCCATTTAAGAATTCAAGGGAAGTTCATGCTCCATATATTTGCCTACCTGAAACAGATGGAATTCAAGTACGGTTACAGTCCTAGTAAATGTGTTATTTTGAAGGGGAAGCTCCTTCACTGTTTTGAAATGAGAAAGGGTTTTGAATTTTTATGCTGTTGAATTGCTGAAATCAAGAGGAGGTCTTGGCTCTACAAAGCAAAACACTAAAGTAGCATTAGGAGTACAAGTAGAACCAAGGCTTCTGTGAGAAATAGTGGTATAGTCAGAATAGCAGGTAGATGCTTAGGGCAAGGACCATTCATTTTTATTCATCCAGTAAGTATATGTACATTTCCTTCTCTATTCAAACCATTGGGTAAACTGTCTTTAAGGTAAGAGGGAAAATGTTAACAATTATGGGCATTAATGCTTGGTTATGCCCAAGGAGGAAATGCTAAGCCTGCTGAGTCATATGGAGTAAATATCTTGCCTTCCTTATTTGGAGCTGTTAGACTCACTAGATTAGTAGTTTTAAAAATTGTTCTGGGGGCTTCCCTGGTGGCGCAGTGGTTGAGAATCTGCCTGCCAATGCAGGGGACACGGGTTCGAGCCCTGGTCTGGGAAGATCCCACATGCCGCGGAGCGACTAGGCCCGTGAACCACAGTTGCTGAGCCTGCGCGTCTGGAGCCTGTGCTCCGCAACAAGAGAGGCCGCGATAGTGAGAGGCCCGCACACCGCGATGAAGAGTGGCCCCCACTTGCCGCAACTAGAGAAAGCCCTCGCACAGAAACGAAGACCCAACACAGCCATAAATAAAATAAAAATAAATAAATTAATTAATTAATTTAAAAAAAAAAATTGTTCCGTAGTGTCCTGAGAGCCTTCAGAGGTACCCCAGCTATCAAAGGGATGTGAAGAAGAAAAGGCCAAGGCCAGGAGCATTAGGCTCCTTGTTGCCCTCTCCCTGCATCAGCCAGAGTGGCCTTACTTTTATCTATTGTATGCACTATAATTTTACATAATATTTTGCTTGGGGCTAGGGAAGGGAGGTAACTCTGTGAAAAGAAATTTGAAAACCGTTAGTGAGAGATCTTTAAAATCCCTTCCAGCTTTAAAATCTATGATTCTATGACTGACTGAACTCTAACATCCCCTCTAGCCAAGTTTCATGAGTCTTTGATTCTGAGTTTCTTTTAATGCATTTTCATAATTTAGGTACATAGCACCATATTTTGAAAGACAGAAATTTCATTTATTAAATGGTCTTTGTAGACTTTATTTATTAAACATGGTACAGATAGGCACTTAGCCAGATACCTTGCTGGGACCCCCTTCTTATCCAAGACATTAATATTTGTCAGTATTCACAACTCAGTTCAAATGTCTGAAATCTCAGTATTTTTGAAATCCCATTCTAACTTAGAGATCAGGAGCCAAGTTCATATTTTGAAACTGATGTTTTTCATTGTACTACCTTATATCTCAACGGACGTTGCTGAAAACAAAATAAACGGAGCATATTTATTAGTGCCCAGCATGTAGTAAATTCTCAGTAAATGTTTATTGAATTGAAGCATCATTATTACATCTCATATTTAATGGCCTTCAGTTTACAAAGAGCTTTCGTATATAGTGTATTTCATGTTATCTTCCAATAACACATGGGGATAGTGTACCATATTTCACTAATGAGAAATTTGAGAACCATTGCAGTAGGGAAGAGGCAAATTTTTAAATGCTACCATTACTTCTGCCCAAAAGTTTAGATTACCATGAGCTTTTTGAAAGACTCGTATAGCTTATTTATCTCTGACCTCTTAGATTGTACCCGTTTCTTCATTTATTGAGCGAATATTTATTGAGCACCTAATTGTATACCATAGGCTGGGGGTCAAACAGATAAAAATCCCAGTCTTCATTGAGTTTGTAAGCATTCTTCTTTTTCACTCAGGCTCCAGCCTTTAGTCTAGGGGTATCACAACAAGATTAGAAATATATGTAAGCCTTAAAATGAGAAATATTAAGCTTCACTCTAGCAAATAGCTTCTTATTTAATAAAACTTTTATAATGCTAATGTCCTATTGTAATTACATAATTTATATTTTGGAATTTGATTTCCTAAAGTTAGTATGAAACTAATCATAGGACTTTCCTTAAATAGCAAAGCACCGATGTTCATATGGTTAGTGATAGTGATGGAGATGACTTTGAAGATGCTTCCGAATTTGGGGTGGATGATGGAGAAGTATTCGGCATGGCGTCATCTGCCTTGAGAAAATCTCCAATGAGTGAGTATTAATAGCTCTTTGGGTCCAGCATTGTAATTCTCCCTCCTAGTGCAGAAACTTATGAGGAACAATGAACTTAAAAATCTCTTACTGACTTTTAGGTTTGGAGAGAGAAAATATAGAAGTAGACATTATTCATAAGAACTAGAGCCTCTTGAATTTTGATCTTAAGCCCAACCATTCCCAATACTTTAGTAAAATTCATTAAAAACTCAAGGGAATGTAACTTTTGTTTCACACGTATAATTAGTTATGAGTTTATCTCTTTACTTTAAACCCAGAAATTGATAAACAAAATAGCTGTACTTTTTGTGACTGTACTTGTCACCACACATCTTATTGGAGATATCAGTTTTATCAGTAGTTATATTACTTTTCCATTCACTGGTACCCATCTTTGGAAGGAAAGAAGTAAACTAAATGTGCCATCTCCCTCACTTGCACCTGACAAGATGCATAGTATAGGATCATAAGTGGTGCTATATACAAAATGACTATTAAAATAAGCCCATAAATGGCTCATTTACTCTGTGAAATTAGGGGACATTCATGGGCAGAAATAGATGTGATATTTACATTAAATGACTATTTTCCTGATTAATAAGGTCTTTAGAATAATTTGAGAACCTTTTTATATAATTTAATCACAAGATGTCATTTCAAGCATGATTGATGACTGGCACATATTTTCAACACCTAGCAGGATTGTATCAGTTGGTTTTCAGAAATTTATGAGCTTGAAATTTTTTTGAGGTTCTTTTTTAAGGTTTGATGAAATCTTCTGATGTATGTCGAGTTAAAATGTCTCCTCAGATGTATCACAGAAACTAAAATTTAATTCCTCTTTATTGATTAAATATATTTCTTATATGTGGGATTAGATGTTATGTGGTTTGTTTTTTGTGTCTATTTGTTTTGGTTTTTTGTTTTTGTTTTTTCTTTTGTTTGTTTTTTAGTGCCAGAAAACGCAGAAAATGAAGGAGATGCCTTATTACAATTTACAGCAGAGTTTTCTTCAAGGTAGGGTTAGGACATTAACTTTATAAAATTGATGTTCTTTTAATGCTACTGTGATTTTTCTGGAGCAACTTTAATCAGAGATTGTTTTCAGTTTCTCCTTAAAGTATTCAAAGGATACATTTATCAATATATATAGTCCTAATAGTGAATACAGTATATTCAAATCAGATAACTAGTAAACTATGCTGCTTCAGAGATGTATTTATCTTATCTCTATATCTTTATAGAAGCATAATAAATGAACTACTAATTTAATATCTTGACTATATTTCCAAAAGGACTAGGTTATAGGATACTAAGTTTGAGTATATCCTAGGACAAACAAAATCTTTTAAAAGTAATATTGAATAAAAAAATCATTTAAAAATTTTAGATATAAGTGAATTTTTTCTTTTAATTTTTGTTTTGGAATCATTTAGCATTTCTTCTTTTAATAGTGTAATATAAAATTTTCTATGCATTTGAGATTCACCTAGAGGTGTTTAAAAAGATTTAAATATTTAAACCTAAATTTTCATGTAAACAGTATTTCTCTTTAGTTCTATTTTCTGATGTAATGTAATTTGGAAACTTAGCAAGGAACCATTTTTTCCCTCTGTGTTAGAGAATAAATGAACTAAAATGAAAAGTTAAGGCTATTGTAACTAGGAAAATCTTAGGGAAGTGGGTAACCAGGAATTGCTACTTGTAAATGGCATGGTTTCATAGCACTCATTAAGTCCATTTGCTAGATGTACTTAAAATTCCAGTCTTCTGATATATCGGTATAGGCCAAGAAGAGTTCAAAAAACTAATGAAGCCCATTCCTAAGCCTTTAAAGAAATGTTTTAATGTTTTGTCTATACTTAAGAGACATTAGCCCCAACATTTACTTAAAACTCATTGGTTAGACTTGTGAAATTTGAAGTAAATTTGAAATGTATTTTAATTAATAGACACAATTTTTCCTATAGATATGGTGACTGCCATCCTGTATTTTTTATTGGCTCATTAGAAGCAGCTTTTCAAGAGGCCTTCTATGTGAAAGCCCGAGATGTAAGTGGAATCTTACCTTTTCTGATTAAAAAGTATATCCCATAGGTTTACCACCAGGCCTGAGGCAATGCTTGATGTTTTCTGTTTTTTTCAGATTGAAGACTTGATTTTGTTTCTGGTTCATCTACCAACCTAATCATCACCAAGATGCCCATTTCAGAGGGGCAGTAGTATGATAGGGTACTGCTGGCTTTTGCAGAAGTCTTTGTCAAGCTCTGAAACGGGGTTTTTTTTTTTAGGGGGAGAAAGGGGTGGACATGCTTAGAAGGGACCAGGCTACGTGTTCGTATTCTTTTCAGTTATGTGATTGACAGTTTCTTGCTAAATCATTTGTCCTTCAGTCTTTTCCCCAAATGATTATTCCATCTAATAGTATATATCTTATAACTGTAGTATTTTTTCCTAAAGGTCATTTTAGACAACAAAAAGATTTTTCCTTAAATATAGAAAGGGGTCTTGTGATCTTGAAATCAAGTAGATCCAAGTATGTAATAAGAAATCAGAAGTTACATTTTGAGCATGAAGATTCTGTGTGGTTGCTCTATTTATATGTTGACACTGTAGTCGAGACCCCAGTTATCTGGCTCCTGCCTATCTGTACAACTTCAGCTCTTCCCATTTCCTGCCTTACACTTAATAAATCTAGCAGTAGTATACCGTTTGTACTTCCCCATAATCTTACTCTTTTTTCATGCTGCCCCACTGTCAGGAATGCCTTTCATCCTGCTCTTTACCTGGTTGACTCCTACTCTTCCACACCCACCCTTTAGTACTTTGCAATGATAACACATTGCTTTTAATTATCCATTCTCTCTCTTTTATATATATGTCTTCTCAAGAGATTTGATTTTCTTTTTGGCAGTGACGGTGTACCTTACATCCCTACACATAGTAATACTCTGTATGTTTAATGAATGAAGGAAGAAAGAGAGGAAGGAAGGAATAAGGTGTAGATGGAGTTAGAGGGAAAGCTATTGGAATTAAAGAGGACAAAGAATTTTGAGAATAGAGTGCAAGGATGCCTCTGAAATTTCTAGTTTCTACTTATGTTAAACTCTGACCTAAAGAAAAATACATTTTAAACAGTTTTTAAAAATTTAATTCCAGGACAATAATTAGCGATCAAGCTTAGATCTATCACTGACAGTTCAATGAAGTAGATTAAGAAACATAAACTGTTCTCTACCCTAAGAATAGTGGAATAGCCCATTGTAAAGGCAATTTTAAACATCTATTTTTTAACTATTAAATCTATTTTAAATGGATTTTATTTTTGAAGAAATATATATTTATGGTAATACAGGTTTATAGTTTCCATAAGTACAGGTTTATGGAAGATACTGAAAAGCTAAAAGAATATATTCTAACACAGATTATATGTTCTTTCCATATATTTATTATTTATTTCATTGAGCACACATGCATATTTAATATAAAATTGATAATGTTATAATCCTGTTAAAACAGCTTATCTTCACCTTTTAATATTATATGATCATTTACTTAATTATATTTTATAATATTTTAACTTTTATTAAAACAATTTTTAATACAGAAAAAATAAAGGAGTAGTACAATAAACACTTAAATCCCCTATACCTAGATTTAACAATTACTAAAATTTTGCCATATTTGCTTCTTCTATATACAGGGCATCCCGAAGTTTTAATGGAGCTTTAGCAATTAAACTTTTGAAATTATTAAACTGCGTAAAACACTTAGGATACTCTTATATATTCATTATTTTTTGCTAAGCCATTTCAAAGTGAATCACAGACATCATATTTTACCCCTAAAAACATCTGCATGCACTTTCCAAAAATAATGACATTCCCCTACAGAATCACAATACCATTGTCACATGTAACATACTAACAATAATTTCCTAATGTCATCTAGTATCCAGTGCATATTCAAAGTTCACCAGTTGACTCTTTTTTTGGAAACCGTGATCCACTCAAGGATCACAAATTATATTTGGTTGTAAGATTTCTTAAACCCTTTTAAGCAGACACCTGCTTTCTTCCCCCACCCACCCCTTTTTATGACATTTGCTTTGTGAAGAAATCATGCTGGATGACTTACAGATTGTTCCAGATTCTGGATTTGTATGATTGTTTCCTTGTGATATGATTTAACTTGTTCCTCTATCTCTGTATTTCCTGAGAAATGGCTATTAAGTCTAAAAGCTGTGTTAGATTCAGGTCAATTTTTTTTTGTTGTTGTTGTTGCAAGAATGCTTTGTAAGTAATGCTGAATACTTTATTATAACAGGATTTCTAATGGTTATTAAGTCTCTCATTGTACAGCAATGTTATTATATTTAAACAATCACTTATTGTTGAACATAAATATGTTTGAAAGAGTAATTATAGCTTTAAAATAATCTGTTTTTCAGTTCATTCCTGGATAAGAATGTATTTGGGATTAATTTGTCTCTGCTTTTCCAGTAAGATTGCTAAGCAGTTGAAGTAACCAGAAAATGTGAGGGCCTTTTATAACCTAAATATAGCTCCCAAATAAGCATAGACATGTTTTAAATTCCATTTAAAAAGCTACTATAAACATTATAACTTTGTGACGATACATTATTTAAATATACAGTATATAATAGACGAAAGAACTTTTTATTGAGTGTCTTTGTATAGTAAATTGGCATTTGGATTTATTCAGACTGATGATTCCCAGAGGAGCGTAAACTCTTTCTTATTAACTTCTGGGTATTTCTAATGAAACAATTGATTGTTTGCTTTTGATGAGTGTGTTGGTATTTTAACAACTGGAAATCATTGGTTCATGTGTTTTGTTTCATATTAGATTGATACCCAAATCCACTGACCTCTTTGGACTCCTAAACTGTCTTTATCTTTTTCCCCTTGTCCAGGGCTTTTTTCTTTCCTTTTTTCTCTTTTCCAAGTTAAAGATCAACAACAGTTTATGTATCATTTATTACATTGCCCTAAACTTAAGTAAAATTTATCCACAGAGTGGGTAAATTATTCAAAATTAGATTTAAGCAGGGGCATTTATTATAGTCATCAACCAAATTATATACATCTCCTTTCAAAATTAGAGAGGATTGTATAGAAAGTATAGAAATAGCACTGCTACTTTAGATTTATATTGTGCTCTGTGGTTTGTGAAGCTTCTTCCTATGCATATCTCATTTGAACCCCACAACAAACCGGTGAGATGGGGATATATAATATCAATATTCTCATTGTAGAGATGAGGAAGCTCAGAAAAGCTACATGACTTAACCAAAGACAAATCAAGGGTAAGTAGTGGAGGCCAAATGAGAGTGCAGGTGTTCCAACACATGTAAGTGTGTTTTACACTATACCACCTTACTTCCAGAAGCTTTTCAGTGCTAACTGCTATACTACAGGATTCAATCCTCAAACTTCATCTCTCCTTTTCAGACTGTACATTTGAGAGTGAAAACAAATCGTTTTCAATATTTTTTTTAAAACTTCTGAATGAATCATTTTTAAGAAAACAGTTTGCTGATGTTCAAATATTTTAAGGCAAGAATGACCGATACTCTGCCATTGTTACTAAATTTCTTTCGTCTTAAACATCGCATGTTTAATTTAAACTGTGGAAGGCACATTAATTTTACCAGGGCAACAGATGAGCCTTGAGCACCAGCATTCTTCACTTGAAGTGAGAAATTGAGTTCCAAGAGTAAATAAAAACAAGATTGAAGGTTTAAATCCTCTGCTAGGCTTTTTGAACTTATATACTCATTAAATGTTTATTGGAGTGGTGGGATTACAAAGGATTTGGGGAGCTTCATCAACTGGTATATAGTTAATCACTAAGTAAAACACTACATTTGATAAAGTGTTTCTCACGATGCCACATTCAATCCATCTTAATGAAAACTGCTTCAGACTGATTTCATTTGAGAGCACTTGGTGAGAGTACTCATAGTTTTTTGTGCCTTTTTCATGAGGAATTTACAATACTGTTCAAAGCAGAGCTCCAACTTCAGTGAAACAGGTATTCTAAGTTCTTGTGTTTAAGTATATTGTGACATAGTTTCGACTTCTGACAGTGGGTTGATCAGTTTTATGATCTTCTCCCTTGCCCTTAACTATTAGGGATGTTCATTGAGTTGAAGGCCATGAATATGTATCATATGCCTATTAAGGACCTAGGATGTAGAGGTTTCCTGCCCTTGAAATGTTCACAGTCTAGTAGGGAAGATAAGACAATATAAATAGATCCATATAGTGTAACATGTTATAGAAGCAAAGAGGAGAGGTACTTCATCTGCCTTAGAATTCAGGGAGATTTCTTGAGGAGGTATCTCTGACCTGAATCTTAGAAGATAAATGAAACTTAGGCAAATAACAGAATTCTAAACAGAAGGAAGGTCAAAAGCAAAGTCCAGAAGATTACAATTGAGGGAATTAAAACCAAAAAAGTTAAGACAGAGAGCAAAATAGTGCAAGACAGAGAGTTGGATTGCATGGTATGATGAGGCTGGGAACATCAACAGGAGCATGGAGGGGACTGTGATGCCCTGGCATTACCTGGCATTTAAAAATATTTGTTGAATGAAGCTTATATTTTATCTTTAGATAAGTGAGAGCCAGTGGTTAGCTTCCTTAATTATGTGCAGAAGAGTTACCACTGGCCACACCATGATTCCCTGGGACTTTCTTAAAGAAGTTTCTTTTTCTCCTTAGAGCCTCCCCACCTCTCAGTTCTGCTGTCCCTGAGTTCTCTTCACAACAAAAAGTACCCTAGAGAATAATTAGACATTTGTAGTAACTGAAAATCAACAGCAATAAAAATCCCGGTGCCAGGGTTTATGTGCCATGGGAAGGATTGTTCCTTTCCCAGCAGCCCTTTGGAAGACTGGGCTTTGATATCCGTAATCCTGTTACACCTCCTTAGATCTTCACTTCACACCCAGTGCTGTTTCCAAATATTACACATAAATTAAGGAAACCAGTGCTTCACGTCTTGATTTCCCACTTAGTAACTCTGTTCCCAATTAAGTAATGAGCCTGTTTCTAATCTAGGAAAAAAAAAGATGATAATACATATCTACTTTATGTGGTTGTTTTGAGGATTAAATGAGATCTATTCATAAATGCACCCAGCATCATGGCTAAGGTGCTTCTTAAACAGTTTTGGACAAATTTGAGAAATGTTCATAAAATAACAAAACTGATTGTTCATGAACTAGCTCTAAGAACAGTTCCACAAAGGAATTTTGAGAACCCATTTGAGCATTTATAGCACTAAGATGAATGCTTTGCTTTTAACAGTGCTTGTTCATTATCAAGTTTTATTACATTCATTTTTAAAAATCAGCCCATTTTAAAGTAGTGCTATTTCTACTTCCTTAGGTTAAAAGAAACCTAAATAACCATCACTGGTCAATATTTGTTAGGCAAAATAAGTTCTGTACAAATCGGAAGCCACAACTGCGGTTGGTGAGTTTCTAGCACTCCATCATCCAGAAAAATCAGGCAAACAAACCTATTTGTGCTTTGGAAAATATGCCCAGTCTGTTCATCTTGTCTTTGTTGTCTTTTCAATTTAAATTCCTTAAAGGCAGACAGTGTCTTTAGAGTAATTTTTTATGACAGCTAGGACGGCATCCTGCACATGTGTGAGATAAGAACTATGACGCTAATATAATGTTTTGAAATGTGTTTTCATTATACAAATAAAATGTTTGTTGAAAAGAAAAGACTACAGATGCATTTAAAGTAGAAAATGCGTTGCCTCATAATCCCAAACCTGAAAATAACCACTATTAAATGTTTTTACTTTTAAATGTGATTTTTTGAAAAAGTCTCCAAACATATATATCAGTAAAAAAGTTGCTAAGTTTTATATAAGTGCAACTGTACCAAATATACTGTTCTGTAATTAGATATTTCCACTAAACAGTATATTGTTAGCATCATATTTAGAATTTGCCTCTAATTCTCCGACTGAGTAATCAGATCTACCTAATTAAAATTGTAAAAATCTTTAGTGTTTATAATAAAATTATTTTTTAATTAGTTAATAATTAAGTTAGTTTTAAGATATGCTGCTGTGTAAAACATTCTTCTCTATTTACTGCTATTCGCCAGTTTTTTGAGAACCATATAGCCATATTCGAAAAGCAATATAGGTAAAATTTATTAAAATATCAAAAGCAAGGCTGATTTTTTTTTAGTAGACTTTATTCATATTTGTATCATTTCTCTCAAAGAGCCCTCCCTGTCCCTAGAAAGTATTTGTTATTCATATTACCTATTTTTAAAGGATAAAAAGCTAAATTGGATCTCTTAAGTATTCCATCTGTAAATTCAAGAAGTTTGTTCCATATCTAATCTTAAACATTTTCACTTAAAGATAAAAGGTATGGTAGAAAGAGAAATAATCGGAATTCTTATATTTCAATTCTGAGTCCCCATTTGCTTGCTGTGTGCTATTAAAACTAGGTTACTCAATCTCTCTGAGCATCAATTAAAAAATTTGTATTGTAGTACCTACCTCACAGGGTTAACAAACAATTAATATAAGTAAAATGTCTTCAAAATGTATGTGAAACATCTTTAAGATTGTTTGCTTACAGTAGATGGACATTGAATAAATCAGGCAGATTTGGATTTGAAACTGGACCCTGATACTGACTAGCTATACAAGCCTCCATTTTTATTTTCTCTGAAACGGAGATTAAAATATCTTGGCAATTAACCCACCTTGGAATAATGACTCCTTACCTTAACAGTAACCAAGTTATTCAGATGCACATGTTAGAGAAGATGAGTGGGCCTGCATAATTGGTACATGTAAAGGAGCAGCAGGAAATTGGGCTAAAATAGAGAAATAGATTGGGATTTCATCATGGAAATCCCTGAATGCCAGCTAAAGACTTTTGTTATTGTTAGGTAGTGGTTAGCTTTTGAAAGTTCTGAAGAAGAGAGTGACACTGTCAGAGGAATAAGTAGTGTGGTGACAGTTTGTAGGATGGTTGGGAGGGGAGAAATTGGTGGCAGAGACTGAGCAACTGTGTGCGTCTGTATATGTGTAATTGTGGACTGTCAGGCGATGATTAGAAAATCATAGTATGATAATAACACAGTGTAGTTTACAGACTTTTTGGCTCCTACATTTCACAGCCTGTTAGCTTTTGTATACCTTTTTATACATGTGTATCTTCTAGTATCCTGTTTCTCCCACACCCTTCTTGGAGTACCTAACAAAACAGAGAATAATATTGTTTTTGTCATAGACCTACAGTAATGTGTTCTGACCTTTCTTTCCTCTGTGAAGCATTTCAGTACAATCTGTTGGTTTTATATTTGCCTTGTCATTTACAATCATTTATAAATAACTGTATTAAGAAAATCAAAGTATTTCTGATGTTAAGTAGTGCCTAGTATCTTTATTAGAGATATTGGAAACAATTTTTCTAGCATATACATTTATGAAGAACTCTAAAAATCAATAAAAAGAAGACAACAACCCAATATGGGCAAGCAATATAAGTAAATATTTCACAGAAAAGGAAAGTAAAAACAGTTTGCTATAACAGCCCATCACTTGAGCTTCCAATTTCCTTATTCATAGAAACTTTAGACACATGTTTATCTTCCTCAAAGGTATTTTATAACCTGAGTATTACCATTTGAACAATGAAAACTGATAAAGCTCTGTACCCAGTGAACATTTGTCAGCTTATTTTATGAAGAGCGTTTGATTTTACTTTAGGCTTTTTGGTTTGTTTGCTTGTTTAACCTGTGACTTTCATATGAGAGTTCTCCCTTTGTGAGACTCAAGTACATCTGTGTCCTCAAGAGTGCCATTCCAACATCTGCTTCAGGAAGTGAGAGGAAGAAGATACCATCCTGGCATCTCCTCATCTTCAGTAGCTGGCTGTTTCCTTTTGGAACCTCTCTAGTTGGTTGCTACCTGTTGGTCCCTAAACTCAGCTTTGGGAGACAAAAAAGGCAAAATGTCACAATTCTTTCCAAAATCCGTCTGCACTCTGGTTCTTCACTCTTCAAAAATTACTAGCTTGGAGTTCTTTGAACACATCAGGCCATTGACAGCACAGGGCCTTTCCCAACCTTTTCTCTTTGCTTTTCCTCTTTTTCACTCTTCTTTTCCTTACTATCACCTAAATTTAGAATTCAGCTCAAGTATCACCTTCATAAAGAAGCAGCCAATCTGTTGTTCATGCCTAGACCCTAGGACCACCTCTATTATAGCAGTCATGTCATCACTCCCATCTAGACAGAGTGTTGGACTTCCAGAACTGTGTCACCCAAGGCATAGAAAAGAGAAGTAGCTTTCCCAAGGTTGCACAGCTGGGCGGTGGCAAAGCAGGAATTTGAATCCAGACAATGTAGCTTCATGCTGCCCTGCCTGTATTCTTACAGTGTGCTTATCTTGAGTCATGGTTGGGTGCTGGGCTGGACCTATGAATATCCATATACAGGAACAGGATTGTGGAAATGGGCAGTGTACTAGGATGATCCTATTTAGAGCCTGGATTTAAAACAATAACTAAGACAGCTACAAAGGACATTTTGAGGTACTGGGGAAATTTGAATATGGACTCTGTATTAGATGATTGTAGCAACATTAAATTGTAAATATTGTAAACAATATTAAATGTCTTAGGTGTGATTAAAGAAATTATGGTTATGTAAGGGAATGTCCTTATTTCTTAGGAGACAGACACTAAAGTAGGGTGGAGGTGTCATGATATGTGCAACTTTAAATGTTTCAGGGAAAGAAGCATAAAAAGAATGATAGAGCAAATATGGCAAAACGTTAATAATTGATAAATCTAGGTAAAATATAAAAGAGTGTTTATTGTTGTATCAGTGTATCAGTTGTTTGTATCAGTAAACCACCCCCAAACTTAAAAGAACAGCGATAATTCTGATTATTATGGTGATGATAATGATGATAGAAAAGGAGAAGGGAAACTGAAAGAGGAGAAATAAAATCAGCTCCCAATTTATACAAAGGAAATTATTTTTAATTTATTTTAATTCTTATACTGAAAAAACTATGAAATACCATTTCTAGAAATCGTTTGTCATATCAACTTCAAAATCATTGAACACACAGATTATGGATGTTCTCGTACTTACAATGAAACTAGACAACTTCCTTTTCAGTCCATCAGCAAATATTTTCTAAGTGTCTGCTCCGTGCCTGGCTTATTTTGAGACATAGCCAGCTCATTTCTTCCAGCTCTAATGTTCTGTGGTTCTGTGATGCTAAGTGTCTAAATACAATAGCTACTGTAGCTCAAGGCCAAGTCACACTGGTTGCTGTCAGCTTGGCACTTCCTAAGCATCAACTTAGTACCTTAGCTCCTGGGTTTGAATGTGAAGATTAGTGAGGCCCTGAAGGCACAGACACAATGAAGCATCCCAAACACTATGGCCAGTAGGAGAAATGAAGGAGCTGTATAATCTTTCATACATTTTCATGGCTATCATTTCTCTTGAAATGGCTTTCAGATCCTTTATTTTGCATGGATAGTTCCAGAATCTTGATCCTAATAGCTGCATTTTACTTGGCACCTACTATGGGCCAGGCATTGTAAATAGGCACTTTACCTACTTTATCCACAATTGTTACAACACCCATCTAACCCCCACAGTCACATAGCTGGTGAGTGGCAAAACTGGGTTTAGCACAGAGCTTTCTGTTACGTTAATGCTTGGAGACTTTCCTTTAACTGTTAACCAAAACCTAGATCACAAAGAGGGAGTCTGAGGAGAGTATAGCTGGGCTGCTTGCCTTTGTCGTCAGCCAGACTTACACCTCTCTGCCAAATTAGGAAGGACAAATAAAATGTAGGGTTTTTTAATGCCCCAATCTTATTGCTTCTCATATGATACTGCAATTAACTCTTTGCTTTCTCCATATGCCACCCCCTCCCCACCCCCAACTCTTAGAGAGCAAGGGAACTTTGTTTTATTCATCTTTGTATTCTCAATGCCTAACACATAGGCACTCTGTAAATGTTATTGAAGTAAATTATTCATGGGCCAAAGGGAAAAATGGTTATAGTAATGGAAAACAAAACATTTTCCTATGCTTTTTCTATGTATTAGATGCCCTTTCTTCGCAAAAGCAGTTTTCTGATATGCTGAACCCAGTTCTCACTGTTTTGGACTGTGTTTAGTTGAGCTCTATAAAGTAATCAGAAATCTGAGTCTGGGGTTCATTTAGGTGTGCCTATAATTTAATCAGAGATTTATGTTGCCCAAATTTAGTAGCATTTGCATATTATTGAGGCTTTATATTTTGCTTATTTTTACTGTCATAATAGCAGAAGAAAAATTTTTGTTGAAAGCTTATTGTGTTTGAGAGAAAAGATTATTTTAAGATTATTCAGTTTCTCTTTTGAAAGCTACTCTGGGAGTACCCCCAACCTGAAGATCCTTTTCTGATACTCTTTGTATCATCTCCTTTCTCACAGTTTAGAGCTTAAAGTGAGAATTTTTTTTTAAGTGTGTTTTCCTGGCATCTCATGTTTAACAGTGTCAGGGGTTTGTGTCCCTAGAACGAAAACTGTTTCTCCAGAGCCTTTTTTCTCTCAGCTTCTAGTGAAAAGAGGGGTGAGGCGAGCCAGTCGCTTACCACAAAGCAATGCCACCACAAAGGAAAGATTAAGGGTTTAGAGAGAGGTCAATGTGGGTTTTTCTCTAACTAAACACTTTCCTAAAGTTTCCTTGTGGAAAAATAATGAAGTCATCTCAGAGTTTTTAAAGAATTTTTATTTCTTTTTCACCGTCTGCATTCGCTTGTCTTCTCAGCATGGATGTTTAATCTTCCTAGGCTTTGTGAATTGGCCCAAATGAATAAGTGGTGAGCGGTCTCTCTAGGAGCTAGAGGCTTATTCTAAGGGCCTAATCACTGAGTAAACACATCTTTGCCCTCCCTCTCACAACTGCGATATAATAGTCGAGATTCTAGCACAGTAACCTGGATATTGCAGGGACCAATGCTTTGAAATGCAGAATGGTTGATCCTCCAAAACAGTGCCTGATCTTCGCCTGCCTCTTTCTTCTTTTTTAAATTAAATATTGCCAAAGAGATGCTGTTTTATTGCTTGATATTGTGCATTAGTGCCCTGGATTTCCAAGTTTAGTTTCAGTCAACACTGTCAGCTGCACTTATAGGGAACTCTCCATGTTGGGTTTCCTAGTAGCCTCTTCAGCACATGTGTGTTTGGTTTGGAAGAGCATTTAAATTAAATCAGTGAGATAGCAATGTAAATCGCTAATCTCTTTCCCAAAGTCTAAATATTCCATTGCAGTGTTCTTGAGAGAAATAGGCATTTTAAAGATTTAGCCATTGCTATTGTTTGGTTAGAAATATGCTGATTCAAAAGTGGACAGCTCTCTTGTTCCCAGTGTCTCATTAAAGGTAGTTGCTGAGATACGATCAAGCAGAATTAGAGGTTGACATCCCCCTGTCTGTTGGGCCAGAGAGCTTCTAAGAAGAGGAGCTCTGAATTTGTTAGTGCTGCCAGGTTCACGTTCCTTTCCCTAAAGCAGCAGATTTCTGGATTTGTTTACTAAGAGTGATTTGGCATTGCTGCTACCATTTGGTGTCTTTTTTGCCAGAGGGCTGTGGTTGATATCAGCATTCATGTTTCTTTCCTCAAACATGCTGAGACCTGTGCTAACTTAGGGATACAAAGAAAACTGAAAGAGACCTGGTCCTCACCCTTGAGAAACTTTGTCTAGAGGGGAAACTGGTAAACAATTGTAATACTAAAATAGAAGAGATAGGGGCCCAGAAAAGGAAGCTCTTAACGCTGCCTGAAGGAATCAGGGAAGGCTTCCCAGAAGCATTTGCTTTGAGCCTTAATGGATGAGTAGGAATTTTCTAGATAAGTATCTCTCCAACAATGTATCTGATTACAAACTTCCTAGATACCAGCTACTGGTATCTGCATATATCAACATAGATGAAAAAACCCTAAATCTTTCTTGTTCAGCATTTAATCACCACTGCTTCCTGCTGGGCCTGACACGAAGACTATTTTAACCAATACTTGTTGAATGAATGAATGAATTAATGGACACATGGAAGCATTTTGTCCTTATTCCCATTACATGCTGTCTCTGAGGCCCCCGGAAGCACTGATATATGAGCATCTGGTGCCTTAATATTCTACAAGCTCTCCAGGTCTTCACTATAGTGCAGTTAGGTTCCCTGCTACAGTATCCAAAGAAAGAACACTAGGCTTGGAGTCAGTCAATCTGGGTTCCAATCCCAGATGTACTACTTACTTACTAGTTGTAGAATTTAGGATAAGTCAGGTTTCTAAAGCTCAATTTCCTCATAGGCTAATGAAGTTAAGAATACTATTTTACAGGTTTATTCTGGGGATTAAAGTACCTGTGGCTACCCTCATCTAGTACAAAATTTCTCTTTGAAGAGAATATTTTAATTATTATTATTAGGATTAGGATTATTAAGATTATTATTTGGATTATTTATCAGGATAATTCCAAGCATCAGACTTTCATCAACATGAGCCCTTTTTCTGTAAATGTCCTTCTTTTGTTTAAAATCCCACACAGCAAATTTCTTCATCATCACATTCTTACAGCTTCCTTGAAATTTTCCTTCACCAGAATTTCACAGATTAGATGTGTATATTGTCCTTACCATACAATTTTATCTTTCCACGTCCTGGTAACTGACTGTTCTTTAACTCAGCTCTTCTACAAGGTAGCACCAAAAAGTTAAGGACAATTAAGGTTCTTTAATCATCATTGTTGTGGTTAAAGCTGACATTTGCAAATTATGTTGCTCAATTTCAGTTTTTAGCTTCAGTTATTTTATTGATTATCCAACTATTACAGAGGATACTTTTAAGAGAGCAGATGTCATTTCTTGAAAGCAAGTTTTATCAGGCAAAAGGGAAAGAATAATTTTCCATATGAAAATCTCCACTGGACATTTTCTGAAATATAAACTAGAAAGAATTCATGTGAAGTGAACATTTTTCTATCATCCTTTCAAATGGCAATTAGATGTCACATGCTCTTAAGTAAGGACTTTGACATGGGAACACATTAAGGGCTTTGAAATTACCTGTGGAACTAAAACAAGTTTATTTCAGACCTTTTTCTTTCAAGTAGAAGAGACTATTTAGTGCTCAGATTAAAAACAAAAAATATGTAAGAGAGATTTTGGCATCCAATCTTAATCAGTATTTTTTTCTCTGTATAGTTGAATAGTTCAAAATTAATTTTCCCTTTACATATAAAGTATGTGTTAAATACAAAGAATGGTAATTCCATTTTATTTAAAGAAAATGCCATTCTATTGCAATTTGTGCTTGAGATAGGCTTGCACATGTTAACAGGAATCTGCGACAGCAGTCTGTAAAACAATATCATCATCCTAGCCTTTTTAGAGTGTAAGGAAGCAAAATGTATTCACATTAGTAGATGCTTTAGGAGCTCCAGGTGTCAGGTACTCTTTTAGGGAATAGCATTTAATTTTTATCGTTGTTTATATTGACTGACTGTGCCTTTCCAGAATTCAAGAAATCTTGCATTAGTGCATATTTTAATTCATCAGTCTTTTCTCCCCTTTTCAGAGAAAGCTTCTTGCTGTCTACCTCCACCACGATGAAAGTGTATTAACCAACGTGTTCTGCTCACAAATGCTTTGTGCTGAATCTATCGTCTCTTATCTGAGTCAAAATTTTATAACCTGGGCTTGGGACCTGACAAAGGACGCCAACAGAGCAAGGTAATACTGTTGTTCACAAGTTATAAGTTGGGCTTTTTTATTGTTAAAAGTCATCATTGTATTTGGTTTCTTATCATCATAAACATTTTCATCCTCAGCATTAAATTTCCTATTATTACATTTAATTAGATAAAAGCTATTTGTTGTAGTTAACATGCAGTTATTTTCAATTGTGAAAAAATACCTTAACTAATAAAAGATTTCTTAAATTCAAGAATAACCTGAATACCAAAACCAAAATACATTGTTCTTGTCTTTTTGCAATAATAATAATATAGTACCTTCCTATGTACTGTATGTTCTTATGTTCTAATAATGTTGAATATTAAAATCTGTTTCTAATAATATTCAGAAAAGACAAGGAAAATCTAATATATAATCCTACTAGTAAGTTTAGTTTTTAATAATTCCAGTGATGAAAGCAGGACATTCTGGACCAGTCCAGTGGAGTTGGTAATAGCTTAACTCTAGCATATGCTAATTGATGTAATCGCTTTATTGCACACATTCTTTTGCACACAGCCAGCATTACATCCATATTCTCAATGGGAAAAAAAAAAATCATCCCTTTCCTAGCTGTCAGGATAAATTTACTTAGTTTGTTAATCATAATATCTGTAAGTGATGAATAATTATTCATATTTTGCCTATTTGAGTTTGCCATCTGAAATATATTTCATCGTGTTTAATTACACATGTGGCCATAACATCCTGTGATGCTACTTTGGGTGTGTTAACACAATCATCATCACAGACTGCTGGTTTATGAACAGGGAGATTAAATTCATTCATTTCAAGGCAATCCTATTGTAGTTACCTAATTTAAATGACTGTAGAACAATTAGAAATCATCTGATTTGTCTTTTTATTATTTTATGGCTCACTGAATTTTTGCTCATCATTCAGACTTTGTTTTATGTAATCTGAATCTGAAAAGAAAGATGATTCTTCTCTTAAATGTGAAGCAAAAGAATGAAAAAAAAAAAAAAAAGAATGTTGAAGCAATTTCTTCATCTAATACTTGATTTCTTTAAGTAAATGGTTAGGAAATTTCATAGGATGACTTCGTTCTGCCTTGGAAATGTTCCCTGTTATACATAAATAAAGAACCTTTAGCACCTGTATTTGTTTAAATTAAATCAGGTTATTATTCACACTCAGTTAAAGGTGATGAAAAGCAGTGCCAAAAACAGATAAAAATGCAGCATCGAAGGGCTTTCATGAGGCAAAATACATAGACTGGAGACTTGGCTAAATCTTTTGCCATTCACTGGCAGTAAGGAATCTCCTCCTTTCCTTTTATCCACAACTTGATGAAGAAGGAAACACTATTTCTAAACCATCTGTAGTGGCTAAGTTCAGTGGGCTACCTGCTGTTATTTTGTTCTATCCTCCATTTAATTCCTTAGTTCCTTTTATTTTACAATGACAAAAAATTGCAGTGTAGTTTCTTTTGAAAAGTAGTGTTTGAGGGTTTTTTTTTTTATGACTGGCAATCAACAGCCATGTAATTGCTTTGTTATGTTTTACTAAAGAAGTCTGTTAAGTAGCACAACTTTGATACACTAGTAATAAGAGTTTGCAGGTTACAGAGACACCTGTGGTGACCAAAGCGACAGAAGCTGCTTATTAGAAAGAACCAGTACAGCTGTGTCCTATTAACTCCTTATGACACTTTTTTAAAACACAAAATAAAGGCCTTGTTTAAGGCTTTAGAGCTATTTCCCAGTGAATTGCAAGACCAACTGTGAAGTATGATAGGATATTTCAATCTACATTTTAAAAAATGTGGCATCCCATTATTAGGTTACTGTTATGAAAACAAAAAGAAATGATATTAAAAGCAAAATAGAAACATCTAGGAATTTAATAAACATTTATAGCAACAAGAAACAGGGCAGTGGGGAGAAAGAGAACATAATTTCTGGGATTTAAGATACTTGAGGTCCTTATTCAAAGTCAAGTTCTATTCACATTACAAATTAAAAACTATTGATATTTAAAGTTAAGGTATTACATTTCTCTCTATAAAGTAATAAATAAAATTATGTAGCTACTGTTCATGTACACCTCCTCATTATTACAGTTAAGGCCTATGGTAAAATTCACATTTTACAAACACAAGATGAAAATTCACTGGAATGGCATATTCCTAAGAGAGAGTAAAAGTAGATTACTTTTTGCTATACGAAATTATAAGTTAGGCTGATTTCTTACCCCCCAGAAAGAGTTTAGCTTTAGCCACAATTTTCTTACCATCTACCATAGATTAATCTAAATACAATTATTTGAGTTTCCATCTCTGTGATGTTTCTTGGATCTTTATCACATTTATTCAAAAGTGTTTGTCATGAAAATTGATTGCATCATCCATTTGATGCGATTAACAATGAGTGACAAAACCTAAAACTTTCCCTCTCAATTCAATAGAAGTCTGCTGTACTAATGTTTATTGGTCAGTGGTCTATATAACAAAAGTTTTTGTGCCATCATTTGCTATTACCAGGTAGTTAAAATGGGACAAATTAATATGTGGAAATACAGAAGAGATGTCTAGACATCACAAATAAGATTGTTGCTGTGGGTTTCCTTTCAACTGTGATTTCTTTATGACAAATGTTAAAGTTTAGAAATAAATTCCTGGTGTATTTCTTGTCTGGTCCCATATCTAGTTATCCTAGTTAGGGCTAATCATATAAGTTTCAAGAGTCCTAAGCCTATAAGCTATTTAGCCTGGATGCTTCCTTAGTGGTTTTCTGAGACTATCCTCTGGTATGATAGCTGGAGACATTGATGCCCAAGACAGGAAGGGACTTGCCAAGCAAATTTATTTTTGCTTAAGAAATACTTGGATTAAGCCTCCAGAAACATTAGTCCTCCATAATTTACTGTGAATCTCTCCTGTTTCTAGAAGACAAGTGAAGGATATTGAACTAAGTGAATGCTTTAGTAAAGTTACTAGAATATGAATGTGAATTGCTGTTATAAGTCAAATTTCCTGATTTTGCTAACAAACCAGAATACCTGATTTTGCTAACAAACTAGAATAAAAAAGAACTATAGAATGTCACTGGTATACACCCCTGTGGTGTTAATGATTTGGATTTCCCACTTTCAAAATGATTCTAGTAACTTTCTAAGTTGAGTACTTAAGTTAACCAACCTATATCTGTATAATGGATTAGAATAACTTCTAGATTGATCTTGGAACATTCCAAATGTGAACTGAGACATCATACTTTAGCAGTAGTGATTACTTGCCTGTTTTCTCCCTCACTAAATCGTGATCTTCTGGAAGGACTTATTCTATTTGTCTCATTAAACAAGGCACTTTACAAAATTCTGGGAGAAGGAAACAATAAAAATTTGGCAAATGAATGTATTCTTCTAATTCCACTTAAGAATGTTGCTTATAATTTCAGTATTGTATATCTAAATAAGGTTTCTTTCTTGGAAAACTCTCTATAGTCTTACTGGCTGCCATGTGTAGTTGCATTTCAGAGCCATTCTTTCTTAAAGCAGTAGGCAGAAAGCCCTTGTTAGTCTTGAGAGGTGCTAGAGGGTATAATTTCCCAAATATCCAGTTGAACAACGATCCTGATAGAAACAGTAGGATATGCCGGTAAAGAAAAAGCTAAAAACAGATAGATAATGGTAAACAAAGAGATCTTGCATATCACTTCTGGAAGTGGCTAAAATATCTTAAGAAAGGTATATATTCCTCCATGTTTATTCATTGAATAAACATTTACTGAATGTTTAATATGAACCAGGATTGGTGCTATGCACTGAGGATGAAAAGTTGAAAAAGACACAGTGCTAATGCTGAAAACACTCATGGTCTAGTAAGCAAGACAGACATAAGAGCTAATATGTAACATGAAATATGTACAAGGTGCTTTGGGAGTATAGATGAACTTCATACTGAGTCACTCTACCTGAGTGAGCCAGGGAAGGACTTGAAAGAGATGACACAAGAAGGTGATAATAGAATTTCACTCTTTCTATTCAGAGATTTTTAATATTAGCAACATTCCTAGTTTGTTGGGTTGCAGGTATTTGCTATTCTTATAAAAGGATATTGGTATTTTAAACCTCATAATTAGCTATCTGAATTGTGGAAGAGAGAAAAAATAGAGAAAAAATGTAATCCTGTGTGGTCTGAACCAAATTGAGGATTAAGGCCAACCAACCGGGATGGACAGATTCCAAGAAGTTGTTTTGTTAATGATTCATCCTGGTACTGGCATATGCTTATAGGCAGACAGTGGAGCAGAAAAATATTTTTAGCACAATGTAGTGAGTGAATGCTTGGTCTATGAAAGAATAATTTCTTAAAATTCAGAACACATATCACTTGTAGGAAGCCTTGCATCTTCCCATTCTTCCCTTGCCTCAGTCTGGGTAAAAATGCACATTCTGTATGCTCCCATAGTATCACTGTACTAACTTGTATTGATGGCACTCATTATACTGAATGTTTATCGTCTATCTCCCTGCTAGGTTGTCAGCTCCCCAAGGGAGCTATGTCTATAATCTCAATGCATTAAAGTGCCTTTTAAAAAATAAGTGTTATATTGATAAATAAACCAATAATCTCTAATAGGCTTATTGAAACATAATGGATAAGAGAGACCAGCTTGGGCAGTAGAAAGAGCATTGGAAATGCTACCATATCCCTCTAATTGTGCGATTTCCCCCCTACAGCCATTAATAGGAATAATAAAGCAAAAGCCTTCAAAAGCCTTCTCCTTGCAGAATGAACTAAAAATGTCCAGACTGGGTACCTCGTCTTCTGCTGGCACTATAGCACCCCAGGCTATCGTGGCCTATGCTCATGTGCCCCAGGCACCCACCATCTGGAAAGAGTATTGAATTCCAACCAAGATGAGTTTATCCATTGGTTCCAAAGTTTCTTCCCCAGACTCACCAAGTCTCTATGATATCTCTAAAGTAATTGGCCTTTCAAATGGGGCCATTTGGGATGGTAGTCTGAGCCTTCTGCACTGGTGGTGACATTGATTAAAGTAAACATGCCCATAGGATATATAGGAATACTGGACTGGCTTCATGATGAGCTGTGCCAAGAAGGTAGGCAAAGGTCCATTTGGGCACCATCAGAATTAAATAGAGAGAGAACGATATAAAACACTAGCACAATAAGTATTGATTTGCTTACCTCTATTAGAGCTGTTTGGGACTGGGTAATGGGAACATTGGCACATGAGTGCCCTTGGTGCTGAACTGCAGGTTCTTGACTGAAGTTGCTTCACGAAGGAAAGCCATATAACATATGTGGCACAATAAACCACCAATATTAACCAGTAATAAGTGGGTTAATGGGTATCACTTGTTCTGAACAGGCCCACATGGCAAATGTCTTACTTAGTACATCCAATATAGGTATTGTTTTAGATTATCTAATTCTAGAAAATTTAAACATTGAATTTGACTAGGATAGTGCCAACTGGGTAATTAGCCGGCTATGAGCGCTGAAAAATGAGTTGCTTATATGTAAGTTCCTGAGTTGAAAGTGTGTGGCACATCAGTGTACATGCTACACAGTGTTAAATCAGGCATTGCACACTATTTCTAAGCAGTTTCCCTAGGAATTGCTGACAGTGCCTGAGTTACACAGGTTGCATGTAACATACATAGCTTTGTATTAAATTTTGCGTACACAGTTAGTACCAATGTTCACAGACAGAATTCTATTGCCTATCAATATTAGCTTTTGAATTTAATGCACTTGGGTGCAGTCTATCAGGTCACTGTAGACTTCTGCTGCTATGCTGACAGGTACTTGTTAGCCTTAATATTCAAGTGATAGTTTTCCACATTACTTAATCTTTGGCAAGAGTTAATTGGCTTAAATCTCTTATTATCAGTAGGTTGTCTTTGCCTGCACTTTCCATCACAGTGGCTTACCCTTAATTCCAAACTACTCACTGGTTCATGCCTGGCTGAAGCTAGCTGACCATGTTACTCTAACCCTACACTTCCATTTGATCCAGCAAATATAGCCCAGGTGTGGGGTCTGCATGGGAGACACAAGGAGTGTTAATATCCAGCTGCTACCTTAGGAGCAGATATGGATTCTGCAAAAGTAGCTGATAAAACAGATGGACATGTTGTGGTCAGAGTACTAAGACTTCCAGAGAGCCTTCATGCCAGATTTCCATATAATTTTCCCCAAACTTCTTTATTTCCTTTGTGACACGTTTTCCTTCCCATACTTGTAAAGGAAATGTATTGCCATCCTAAACATCCCAGGTCAAGGCTTAATTAATGCTTTAAAATAAAGGTTCTAAAACACCAGGAGAGTTTGTCATTTTCTCCCTGGTTTGTTTTGTGAAGAGGGAGGAGAGAAGGTGAGGAGGAACCCCTCCTGTTCCATGATTACATCCTACCCACTCATTTTCTCCTTTTCTCCTCTGCTTTTGATTTTTAGTGGCGGTCTTAACAGAATGTCAAGATCAATTTGCAGCATGGTTTAACTCAAGGTTTGCGTTCTGCCAGCAGCAATTGTCCCTGCAAACAATGCCGTGTGTTCTTGTAACTTCAGAAGCTTTTAGAAGGATCATGGCAAGGGCAGCATCTAATGACTTTATTAGTGTAGGGTTTCAAAATGGGCTCAGTAATTGTTCATATCTCTTTGTCAGCAAGTCATAATTACTGCTCAGCATTGTCCAAGGGTGCACTTGTGAATAGTTTCCTAATAGTACTGAAAGGAAGGAAAAGAGGGAAAGGATAAAAGGTGATGGCCTCTTACAATTGAGAAGAAGCCAGTCTGTATATAGATGATGGCTAGACTGTTTATAATACATTCTTTACTCTTTTTAAAATAGACAATTATCCTTTTAAAAGTGTTCTTTGAGATAACTTTAAATTACCAGTTTACAAGCTTTTTTAACTCTGATTTGGATACTTCCCACACTACTACCTAATACTACAATCATAACTGCCTGGTGGTGCATGCATTGTATCTGAATCAAGTATTTGTGTAAAAAAATTTATTTCCTTGACGTTAATCGAATTAAGGCTATTCGGGAAATATATATTTAACTCAGATACAGTTGTCTGTTTTCACAGTCTACGTGAAAACTGTTGTTAGGAAAGAACAATACAAGGTGATACTGTTGACAAGATAGTCCAAAAGAACATTTAAGTTTTTATCAAATCCGATTTTCCTCATGCACTAGACTTTTCTTGTTACTCTCTTGGCGTTCTTCTTGGTCTTTCTCCTAAACACTCTGTGCTCTGAGTATTCTAGGGATCTTGATTTTGAGAGTGATAGAATTAAAAGAATCGTTGCCTTTTCAAGATATATAAAGTTTGAGCTTCACACCAAGACTTCTCCCCTTTGTGCTGTGTTGCCAAACCCTTACCTGTTCTATGACTCCCTGCAGTGTACTCATGTATAGTTATGTGCAAATACTCACTTCCAGTAGCTAGTTATTCTCGTATTTTAGGGTATACAGATTCAAATGAATATGACTGCCAGAGGTACTCGATCCAGTTTATATATATAGATTACAAAACATGAGTTATCTAATGAAACAAATTCTAAAAATAAGACATTTCCAAGATAAAATATTTTTTAAAGTAATACACCCCATCATGTCTTTTGCTTTTCTTCTTATCGGAAATTGATAAGATCTAAAGAGATTTATTTGTTTTCTTAATTGCTTTGTCAGTGTTGATAATTCTTATATTCATGGTTGTTTCTGAAGAATTTTTACTAATCATGTCACCTATGCCATTTAAATTGGTAGCACATTTCTCTCTTTCATAAATACTGAGAAAAACTGTAAAAGAAACATGTTAGTTCAGTCATGTAAAACCACCTATGGAAACTGGTTCCTCTGACATTTTTCCAGTATTTGCCTGTCAGTCTACATAGAGGCGCAAAAAGGTTTTAGTGCCCAATAATCTTAATGACTGAATCTGCCAAATATACCACCAAAAATTGAAAGAGGAAATAACTGTTAGTCTGGAATTGGAGAGTGAGGTGAAATCCTATTTCTTACATGTTTGGGTAATTTGTTAGGGAATAGGTTTGGTATCCTTTCCTGCAGCATATGTTTGTATCTTTGTATTTGATTGCATTCTAGTAATAAAGTGACAGTTTTATATTATCTACAAATAAAGAGTTAACTATAGGGATTTTTAAACAGCCATCCGTTAATTTATCTGCTGTTGGCTGACTCAGTCTGTAGCCACAGCAACAATTTTTTAAATCCTCCTAAATTGTTGCCTTCTGTGTATCTCTCCTTTCCTCCATATGTGATCAGCACCAGGAAAGTCCTCTTTAACATACTTCTCTACAGATCTCAACTAAGGAAGGGATGAGGCAAGTTTATAAGAACAATAAAGATGCTATGACTATTATATCTCAATGTGAGAAATTATGTTTCCCAGTCCCAGTTTCAAATAAGGTATTGGAGGTTCTGAGCTGCTCCCAAATAAGTTACTTAATTAACAGCCACAGCAACAAAAGTTCATTATTTGGACATTACGAAAACTATGTAAGTATTATTTATTAGTTCCTAAAACAGTACTTATTCACATTTAAACATGTCAGTTGCTATTCTTAAAAGATTGTGATTTTCAATACAACTGTTTCTTCACTGTTTATATGCAGACAGTCATATGTCAGTCATAAAATATAGGGCACTTAAGAGGTAAGAGTCAGTCTGGGATTATGAAGAACAAGGAGTTATTAGGCAAGTGGTGTAACATATCTAGATTTTTTTTTCTTCTATGAAAATGAGGGAGGGGTGACCCTATTTGAACTTTTATCTCTAAAATTCTGTGACTTTCTGATGACTTGAACACATAGTTTTCAATATAAGCAAGATTAAAAATGAATGTTAGTAAAGTTTGTAAGTAGATTGTAGCATACTGCCCTTACCAGCTTGTGATCTAGTCAGAGTGACCTTAGTGGGCTATAGCTAAGGAAGCCACAGTCATTTTCCACCTCTTTCACCAATAAAGGCATCTTCCTTACCCTTAGAACCGTCCTTCAAGCTCTTGCTATTTGTGATGGGAGCTTCTAGAGTGTCAATAGCTAAGATCAAGATTACCACTACTGCTTTAAAAAACACACACACATAACTGCAATCATTAATTAAGCCCCAGCTATGTGTCAGACACTATATATATATATGAGCTCATTTAATCCTCACTCTATATACATTACCCCATTTAACCACAGTTCTGCAAGGTAAATGGCAAAGTCCAGTTTCACATGTGAGGAAACTATTTTTGGCTCAGAGAAGTTCTGTAACTTACCCAAGGTCCTGCAAATGATTGTACCAGATATAAATCCCAGATCTACCTGTGCTTTTCTGCTACATAATGCTTCTTGTCCCATGACCTTGTCAAGCTGGATTATTACCAACAAAGTTGTACTAAATAACTGTGACTAGCCCTGTGGGAGATATAAGAGAAGTATAAGACTTGGATCTTTTGCTCAGGTAACAAATAAACATGGAATTCACCAAATCTTAGAGTTGTGGGTTAGAAGCATTCTTAGTTAACATCCAATTTGCAACTATGCAGGCATTTTTCCCTGTATTATGTCTAACTGATATTACTACAGTCTCTACCTGAATACTGCTAGAGACAGAGAAATGAAAGCTTCAAAAGATAGTGTATTTTTGAGCTGCTCTAAAAGCCAGGAAAGGTTTTTGCTATAGTGCTTCTTCCCATAGAGAGTTCCTGCAACTTTCTCCCTTTTGGTTCTAGTTTTGGCCTTGGAATTACCTGGAATAAGCCTTTCTCTTCTTCATTATAGTCCTTTATCAGTTTAACCACAGCTATCTTGTCTACCTTAATTTTCTTGCCTTTCCAACCAAGATATATTTATTTCTTCCATTGTTCCTCGTATGATAGGGTGTCTAGACCTAGTTCATTCTAAAGGGGCCCAGAATCGAGCATAATGCTTCAGAGGAAATTTGTCTGGTGCTATGCTCAATTCTAGTCTGTAATTTTATTATTGGCTCCTATTGAACTGAAGGAGTCAACTAAAATCCCCAGCAGTATTTCAGGTATGGGGTGGTCCAGAATGGGCTGGGTCTGAGTTGTTATTAAACCAGATCTCTGCCATTCTCTACTAATGCAATTGATTGACAAGATTTTTTGAAGTTTGGATTCTCTCTATTAACTCTCCCAAATTTTATCACTCATAAACAATAACTGAACTTCTTATCATCTGTACTCCTGTTATCATTCTTGATACTTCTCTCAGTTCCCAGACTTGTCCAACTCCAGAGAAACTTTTTTCTTCTCTTTATTCACCACACTTAGATGTGGTCATAAATAGAAACTGTATCACCTTATATATTTGGATTTCAAACATCTGGCTCTGACCAGCACTTCCTTTTCCACTCACTTGCTCAAGTGTCACCAGTGCTGAAATTTTTTTTTGTCTTATCATGCCCTTCAATCTATTGACCCCTACCACTTCACTCCATCCACCCTTTCCTGTGTCCAATCTTCATTTCCTTCCTTGTCCTAATTAAATTTCAAGGTCCATCATTATCACTTCCTTGTAATACTTTAAACTCTCGCATCTCTGTCTTCCTCCATTGCACTCAATTTGTTAAACCCAACTATTCACCTTCCTTATGCCTGTGCCTTGCAGTTGAACATTGCTGGAGATGATTACTCCACCTGATTTTAAAAAAAAATAAACACAAGCTAAGTTTTGTATATAAACACTGAATTCAACTCTGTAATTCTGGCAGCTAAAGGAGAAAAAGGAAATGTGATAGGCATATCCTCATTCATTCATCTATCCATACAATGTATATTTATTGAGTTTCTATTATGCGCCAGGTACTATGCCTTAGAGTTTACAGATTACCATTTAAAATTCTCATTGTCTGATAAAAGGAAGCCTAATAGTTCATCTCAAAATTTCCTGGCACTGAATTCAAGGAAGAATTTTATTGCATGATTTTTTATTTGAGAATCATTAGGAAATATAATAAACAGTTATTTTCTACTGTTGTTTTGCGTAAAATAGATTACTTTAAATAGATGTTTCTTATATCACTCCCCTGTAAAAACAGACAGCTCCGTGTTAAATCGTTTTTCAGTAAAGGTAGTTCTTTCGGTGATATGGCCCTTAGATATTCCTTTTTTTCATGATCTAACTCATAACAGGTATAGAGCTTAGAGAAAAAGCCTACATAGTAAACTTGTTCATTCAGCTCTTTCTGTCAGACATCAACTGTCTCAAATGAGCCTTTGTCAAGAGCTGGGTTGTAATCGATTCTTGCTTGAAAGCTTTGATGAGTGACTGAAGTGCTAATACTCTGTGCTGTTGGTCATTTATCTTTTAAAGACTTTTCTCCTATGTATAAGATTTCTACTAATGCTCTCCCACATTTCTTTTATCCATTAGAATAATAGTTCTTTTCAAATACATAAGGAAATTGTGTATAAATGTCAGGGTTTCAAGAGAAACCAACCAACTCTGAAAAATTTTTATATAATAATGCTGAACAATTTTTATATAATAATAAAATCACAAAGTCTCCAAATTTTGCAGGAGGAAAACAATCAGAGAACATAGCATGAAAATATATGTATATATCTTCAATCTCTACCTTAGAGTAGGGAATAATCTTATGATGATTCTGTAGAAGTTATACAGCAATATAATACATTTGTTCAGTGATAAGGGTCTGAGATTTGCTGTTAAAACTTATTTTAGGAAACATTTTGCCATATCCATAATTTGGGGGGAAGGGAAGAGAAAGGAAAAGCCAGTTTTGACTCTGAAGCATATAAAAGGAAGGAAGAAGAGGTATTGATTAATCCGCAGACCAATTCCAAAAGTAGGTATCGTTATCTTCACTTTATATGTGAGAAAACTAAGGCTCAGAAAGATTGTTATCCAAAGAAACAACTAGTAAGTGACAAAATCAAGTTTATTTGACTCCAAAGTCTTTGTTCTTCCCACAATATTATGCTGCTTGCAGTAATTCCTACTTTCTCTAATATGTTAATATTTGGATACTTTACACCTCTTCTAAGTCACGTTTTCAGTCAGTGGGTGGTGACAAGGTGAAATTATGTAAAAACTTCAGTGTGCTAAAAGTCAGGAGGGAAGCTTAGAGTATGAACTTGTGTACAATACCTGCTATTTTGAAATGGGACCAAGTGACCTATCAAGGTAGAAGCATGGTGAAAGAGGCCTGGGAGACCATGATAATTCACACCAACTGTCCTAGTTAAACTGATTTCAGCAAAGTAGTTGGAAGACGAAAAGGAAGGTTGTATGGTCAACATTGTCATGGTGGAGATAAAGGTTACTAAAGCATGAACTGGCCCATTCATGTAACAAATACATACTGTTTGGCAGTAGGTGCTAGGAATGCCGAGGTGAATGAGAGATAATTCTCCTAATAGCAGTCCAGGAGCACTATCTTGGAACAGCAAGTTCCCCCTGATTTCTAAACTCCCATTCTGTTCTCTGATTTTTTCCAGCACTTAATCTGAACTACTAAATCTAGCCCCCAGTTATATGTCAGATTATGTTTCCTGTTTGAGGCTATAACCCTAAATATTCTTAGTGTCTTAAGGACACAAACCATGTCTTACCTTGTTGTATATTTCATAGGCCCTCATAAATACTGATCAATTGGTAAAAGGCAGAACGCAGAAGAAATATTATCTGGCATTTAACATAAATTTGCTCTCTTGTATAGCCCCTGGAAAATGAATCTTCTCTTTACATTGCTAGAGAAAGAATTTCTGCATTTGATAAGACATTGGGTTCAATGTTCTCTGTTATCTCTCCCAACTTAAAATAAAATGGGGTACTTACATGTTTATGTTCTTACTCTTGGTGAGAAGGTAGCCAATTATCTATTTATTTATGATTATTGTCCCTCCAAAAACATTAGTATAAATCAGTCCCTATAGATTAGTTACAGCCCTGTCATTAAACTGTCAGTGCCTCAAAACCTTTCCACTTGAGTGATTTATAAATGACAACAAGGAGATACTTGTGTTTTTTTTTTAACTCTGACTACTAGTCTATTAAGACAATTTAGCAGTTTACTGTTACTGCGCAGTCTTAAACCACAGACAGGTGAGAGATGCTTTTCAGATTAAATCTTCCCAAAGTCTCATCCTGTGTTTTCTTAAATTTGCCTTTAGTTTGGCTGTGTTCTCTAACATGCATACAATGTTTGCATTTGCACGGAGAGGCATTATACTATCCTTTTAGAAAACAATTTGGCAATATGTACCACTAATCATTAAATGATTCTATACCTTTTTGCCCTATAATTCCACTTCACAGACAGGCTTTTTTCCCTAAGGAAATACTTTAAGAATTTATCTAAGTATTACTTATAATGATAAAAAAAACTAGAAAGAAAAATCTAGCTGTAGGTGAATAGCTATGAATATAACAGTGTATACATCTACACAATGGAATATTATTCAACCATTTAACATGCTGGTTCATTACTATCGTATAGAAGGCTAAAAAACTGTATCCAACTAAACACTGATTACCACAAAAAAGAAAAGATATATTTGAGCAAAAGACTGATAAGAAATAGACAAATGTGATTAACATTGTATTAAAAGTTTGGGATTGCATGCAATTTTTCTTTATTTTTATAAGAGAGTTACTGTCTTACTTTCAAATTGTTTATTTATTTATTGGGCAATACATTCACTTTAATCAAAACTCAAAAGTTGTAGAAAGGTATGTAATGAAAAGTCTCCTACTTATCCTTGTTTCTAAGTTACCTTTTCTAGAGGTAATGTTTTAAGTTTCTTATTTGTCCATCCAGAGATTATTTTATATGTAAGCAAACAAATATATAATTATTTTTCCCCAGTTTTACACAAATGATAAACACTATTTAACACCCTGCTTTTCCCACTAACATTATATCTTAAAAGATAGTTCATATCAGTTCATAAAGAACCCTTTCTATTTTATGGCTACATAGTATTCCTTTGAATTCTATAAGGTACTATAATTTATTTAACTAGATCCTAGTGGTTGACATTTGGGTTATGCCCAATATTCTGCTATTACAAGCTTACAGTAAGTAACTATGCACATATGTTTCCATCTGAAAATATATCTGTAGACTAAATTCCCAGTTGTAGGAGTGCTAGATTAAGAGTTTGTGCATATTTAATTTTAATAGACACTGGCAAATTGCCCACAAAGGAGTTGGTACCAATTTCACTCCTACTAACAGTGTACAGTAGTGCCTGTTTCCCTGTAACCTTGCCAATGCAAGGTGTTACCAAAATTTTTTTGTCTTTACTAATCTGACAGATGAAAAATGGTTTCTTAGTGTACCTTTAATTAGTGTACCTTTAATTAATTAGTGTACATAATAATTACTCATTATGAGCTATTTTGAGTATTTTTTCACGTGTTTATGAGCCATTACTGTTTCCATTTCTTGAAGCTGTCTTCATATATTATTTGTGGATCTTTTCCTAATTGTTTGTTAAGAGTTCTTTATATATTAGGGAAATTAGCCCTTTTTCCGTGGTTTGAAATTCAGAATTTTTTCCCTGTTCATCATTTATCTTTTGGCCTAGTTATGGTGTTTGTTACCATGTGAAAATAGTCGAAATTATCAATTTTGTCTTTTATGCTTTACTCTGCTTCAGCTATACTAACCTTCTTGTCACCTTTCAAATATGCTAGGTACTCTCCAACTTTAAGGTCTTTGTGTTTGCTGTTCTCTCTGCCTGGAATTCTCTTCCTAGAGATATGTGTTCCACTTCCTCCTTCACCTCTTGAATCCTTGATCAAATATCAACTTCTCAGTGAGACCTGACTTCTCTATTTAATATTGCAAACCGCCCCCCCCCCCGCGCCTTGTTTTTCCTCCATCACCTGGAGCTCACAGACTGTAATTTTGTCTCACATCGAATTGCAGCTCACCTATACAAATGAAGCAAGTGAGAATTATCATCTTCAGTGTGGTCATCACCTCAGGAGACTAGACACTTGGTCCAGTGAATATGCCATTGCCCAAAACATTTAGGGGACAACTTCTTTAAAAGCTACCTTCAGAGAGAGCTTAAAGCCTTTCAAGGAAAGCAGTCCTGCGTCCTAAAAGCAGTATTTCTCAAAGTGTGTTCCATTAACCACTTATATCAGAATCACCTTGGATGGGGTTGGGAGCTTATTAAAAAGGCAGTTTCCTGGGCCTTACCCCACATCTGTTGAATCAGAATCTCTAGGGGATGGGGCTGAGGAACTTGCCTTTTGAATAAACTCCGTAGGTGATTCCTAGGCCATTAAAGCTTGCAAATCACTGCCTTTATAGTCAGTGTCTTCCAGCTTGTTTACCTAACTCATTTTGAACCAAAGACTTAGGACAATTTCAAAAAATCAAAGCCACCCTTAAAGGACAAAGGCACATATGCCAGTGGTGCTGAAGATCATCTCAGGGAATGAGCTGAACAATGGATAAGCATGCAGACTTGTGGAAATGATGTTGTGGAAGGAGACAAAAGTCTTTGGCTTGTTTTGGTATGCTTGACAATGCTAGCACTTTGATAAATCTTACTTCACACGTTAAAGGACCTTGGCTTTAACTTTCCTATTAAAAGGAAAAGAAGAAGAAAGGAGAATTGTGTGTTGGCTAGATAGGTATGATCTCTAAGGTCCTTTCTCTATTTTGTGTTCTGGTTATTCTACTGTTGTACATAAATGTTTTTTAACAAACCCTGAACACATGAATGAATATGTATAAGTAATGAGGCTTATTACTATAGCAAAAACTGCAAGTTTGGTTTTCTTTAAAGAGGAGAGCCTCCTTAAAGTGACTTCAAAAGAAGTAGTATAAAAAACAAACAACAACAAAAAAAAACACTTGGCAACCCATATTGGAAAAGTCCTATAGTACTGTTGAATGTGAATTTCTTCTGCTCAATGACCTTTCGTTTTGGAGAAATGGTTCACACATTATCAGAAAGACATTTAATGTGTTTAATGATTCAAGGGTAAGCAGCCAGGAATTGTGATACTGATTCTTGGTTTTAAATTAGTTAACATTACTAAACATAAATTGCAGCATTTATAATTGTACTTACTTATTTCCCAAATATCAATACCTGCCCTTTCATTCTCTGAATGAAAATAAAGCCAATGACTGTATTTGTCTAGTCAACAATTATTTCATGCTGTGTCTTACTACGCAAAAAAATCTTTCAGTGTTGGCCCATAGGTATAAGTTACCATTTTAATCCTGAAAATAATTATGATAAAAATGTTAAATATCATTATGCATTTAATAATGATTAAATAGCTACCAATTTTAAGGGCCTACCATATTCTAAGCACAATTCTGAGTACTTTCTGTAACTTACAAGAATATAAGTATTTTAAAGATGTGTTATTTCCACTTTATATATGAGGCTCCTTTAAACTTATGGAAGTCACATTGAAATGCATAATCAGGAAGCCTCACACAGAGGCTTAGCAGTTTTGTAGCCTCCATTTTTTATCAAACGTACCTCTTTACATTACCTAGTATACAGTAGGTAGGCAGTAAGTATTTGTGGAATTTCATCACCCTCCCCCTAAATTGCTGTGTTTCTTTTAGTATGTATTTTATGTTGAAGTACAGTTTAGTAAAAGTCAATGACTTATGTAATTATGAGTTTGATTGAAAGAACTAAACTATATCCTGTTTTGAATTAAAATGAGATTACTTTTTCGTATATCTGATTTATTAGTAATCCTGGTTTCCATTAGCAAGATAGAAATGATCTCTGCTTCAGAGACTGAAAATTTTACTAATGATTAATATACGCTAGCCATCAGATGTTCTGTTTATTTTTCTCCCCAAACTTTAGATTAAAACCACTTTATCTTATCTTTCCAATTTTAGCCTTCTAATAGCAAGAATTGGTGAATATAAGCTACTAATTATGTTTTTTCTTTTCTTTTCTTTTCTTTTCTTTTGGGCATGCCGCATGGCATGCAGAATCTTAGTTCCCCTACCAGGGATTGAACCCACACCCCCTTCAGGGGAAACACAGCGTCCTAACCATTGTACCTCCAGGGAATTCCCTATATTTTGTTTCTTTACCAAGGCCAGAGTGTGAGGCTTCCCATTCCCTGTCCCCACCACCTCCACCACGACCTACCCACCCACCCCTCCAGGGACCAGTGAGTTGCTTCATTATATCTGACTTGTGATTAACCATTTTACTTCATTTTCTCAACCCTTCCTTCTTCTTCCCCTCCCTCCCTCATTTTACCCCCTTAATGAGAGCATTTGTTCTTTGTCTTTTCAAATTTGTTACTTTAGCCTTTAGCTTTGGCGGTTGATTTTGCAATTTGTTATTCCCCCTTCTCAAGTAGGTCTATGATGAGTAGGTTGTTTGATTTATTAAAATCTTTTATAATAAAAAAAACAAAGCCATTTCTTCTTGCCACAGAATGGTTGCCATTGCTTCCCTCTTTGGTTTTGAGTTGCAGGAATGCAATTGCTGTGGAAATCATTTCTCCCTTCATGACGCCTGACTCTGATGAACACCATATGCAGTTAGATTGACAAGTTTGATGCTGCCACTAGATGCACTGGCACACTTTTATATCTTCAAAAGGAAGAAATACCACAAATATGAGAACCACATTTGTTCTCTTAAAACAACTTGTTTTTCCCATGTTTGATTTTGCTCTAATGTTTTGAACTGGATTTTTGCTGCTGGTAGTGTGCTGTGAATGGTAACTTTGTGTTTTGAATGATCTTGAGAGGAAGAAGCAGAACCTCCCAGCCATGAGAAAGATTTGATATTTGTGTTGTGAAGTTCTTGTAAATTATAATGGAAGGAACTGACAAGTAGGAATTTTTTAATTTGGGGCTGTCCATTGGCCCTACAGGCTCTCCATGATTGCAATTTGAAAATCTCAAAGTAAGCATGATCATAGGAGATTAATCAGATTAATTAAACTTTTAACAAAGTCTCTCTTCGATTAGAACAGATTGTTAGTTAAGGCCGCTAGAAAACATCAACCGGCTGTGTGATCCCTTTATATGTCTCAACTGCTTCTGAAGTATTAGAATGACTTGCTAATACCTGATAGAAAACTGATCACTGTGTTTTTTATAGTAATTGAATGGCTTAATGGTTAATGTGATGTTGAAAGCTGTACCTCCCTTGAATATGTTTCTTGTAGTTTTGAAATTTACGTTATATATTAATTTAAACCAAATAAGATACCTACATTTTCATAATTATTTTCTCTTCTAGCTCGTTTTCACAAAAAGGGGATTTGGGATGTACACAGTTGCCAGACAAAATTGTCTTGAAATCAAATTCTTAAAACCACTAAGCCAACCTGCCTGCTTGCCTCCCTTCTTTTCTTCCTTCCTTTCTGACTTCTTTCCTTCCTTCCTTTTGTGGGGGTCTCCTGTTTGGCTAGTATTTAATGTCACTTGTGAAGCTAGTGCTGTGATGGCCATCTACTATGTGATATCCACTTAATCCATTGATGTGAAAGCAACAAGGACTTATTTTCTCCCTTTTGTAGGAAATGGCATTCCAACTGTTTTTTGACATCTTTAATTTTAGAGGTTGCCAATGATCAGATCAGGGCCAAGACTGACGTCAAATATTTTAGTAAAAAACAGAAAGAAAAATGAGATCCTAACTTTCTAGTCTCCTGATCTACACGTCTCCATTGATGAATTAAAGCTATATGGGTGTGAAATTTGGTATGGAGACTTAGGCTACTTGAGCACCTTTTATCCCATAATAGTTGTGGAATGTGAAGATCTGAATTTTCATGGAGGCACTGATATTTCATGGCCAACAATTGGTTTTTTAAAGGCCTTGTCATTTCAGATTGCCATGGGGTCCGGTTATTGCTGCTTTAAATGTGTATATGAACCTGCCTCCCAATGAACTTATTGCAGTGGTGCTAACTTGTCTTGACACTCTTGCCAACAGTTCTAGTGGCCCTGTGTGTAGTCACTGCACAGGTTTTGTGGAGGATTCAGCCTAAACTTCTGGGATGAATTTCTATGGACAAGAAATATACTGGCTTTAAAAATTAAGAGGTTTGATTCTGTTTTGAATATGGATATCAAATGAATCTTAGCACATGACATTTTAATGCCGTTTGTCTTTTCAAATAGATTTACCTTCTAATGCATGTGATGACAAGACTTTGCTCATCAGCTAGAACATACATTTCAGAGGAGTTGTTACCTAAAATATTATCATAAGGCATAAGAAAACACACGATTTAAGTTGCCTTTCATGAACATAATTAAGAATTAATAAGCCAGTACCAGTGGCTAGTCCCCAGAATTTCCACTGTTTTGCCTTTTGTGACCTGTGTTATTAAAAGTCCATTATTTTTACAGACTTTATTAAATTGGATCTTATTAAAGCATTCTATATTTGCATTTGGTCTTTCATAATTCATTATTATTATGACATTTACTTTTTACCATCAGATCTGAAAACATATCATAAGCTACCCTTTTCTCTTGAAAGAAATGCTAATTTCAAACAGTCCTCTAATAGAAGAGAAAAGCTTTATCAGTTTTTTCATTTATTCCAGATCGTGTTAAGAATACTAATGCTAGACTTCAGTATGCTAATATCTCTGAGCTTTTTTTGGTCAAAAGCTTAGAATTATTATTTTTATCCCATACCAAGTATGAAACTAGAAGACCTCCTACTACTGGAGAAAACACAATTCTAAAGTACAATTCTTGATTCTAAGGACTTGTGAAAATGTTGCTAAATCCTGTTTAGACTAGGATGATGCCAGTTAATTTAACTTTCACCACCCGGTATTTGTCCTCTTTAAGAAATTCTTTCCTCTTAAAATTCATTTTGTTTGTTTTTCTCATAGTTTAGGGTAATATAGGGTGTGTGGCCTGCTTTTCTGTAGGATAATCATTTCTATACCATTTATGATGTAGTTGAAAACTTAATACAGTAAAATTTTACATATTGATATCAGACTGTCCAATTTTAATATAACTAATAAAACACTTAATAAATTTTTTCTTAGCGTAGTGGTAAATTTATTAAACTCTGAAATGAAACTAACTTTGGATTTTGTCTCATTTTAGATTTCTGACAATGTGCAATAGACACTTTGGCAGCGTTGTTGCACAAACCATTCGGACTCAAAAAACAGATCAGTTTCCACTTTTTCTGATTATTATGGGAAAGCGATCATCTAATGAAGTGTTAAATGTGATACAAGGTAAAGTACATGTCACAAGGGGAGTAGAGTGTCTCCTTATGTATGTGATAACCTTATAATATTTACCATCAAAGCTGAAAGTAATTCTCTGTATTGGTGAATATCTTTGCATTTTAAAATATAGAGCACCTGGAAGAAGAATATCTTCAAAAAGTATAGGTGCTATGAAGTATGAAATATGCTGCATGAAAACCCAACAGAAACATCTTAATAAAACTGCGCAGCCTTTGGGACATAGGATAATCATGTTAAATATTCAGAATCGCTAAATTTACTAAACTAGAAATTAAGCCATAATCAGTCATCAAATATATTTCATTCATACACACACACACACACACACACACATATTTCTTGCTGTAATGTTGATTGGTTGAAGGAAATCCTTATCTTTAGTTATCTGGAATAACCGGTGACTGGATATTGTGAATTGAATAGTTCACAGTGGCAGTCGTTTCTCCTCATTTGTGTGAGTCCATGTCTAGAATGCAACCCTGAGGTGTGAAGCTATAGGATGCCTGTCAATTTAACCACAGTGCACACATTCTTTACCAAAAAAATGAGTGATATTTTTTATGTTACTAATGTATCCTAAGGATTAATATAAAAAATTCCTTTATTCATGGCAAAGCTTAAATTGAAAACAGTACCTTTTCTATGCCACAGGGAAAAGGATGTTTCAAATGCTCCAAGCTAAAGCTTGTGTCTGAGATACTTAATTTTTGCCCCTATTTAAGTCACAAGTTCTGTAGCAGATAATGTAATGGAGGAAGGGGTATAAATTCAAGTGCCTTTAAAACTCAAATAAAACAAAACCTCTGGTATTTTATGTTTTCTCTATAGCTAGAGCATTCACTTTCACAAACAATGTTAAAGAAGACCTGCTGCGGGAACAAAATGCATAGAGTAAATAGATAATGAAGATAATATTTCATTCCTGTTTTCATATTAATTAAGATAATATTTCATTCCTGTTTGCTGTAATATTTCCAGCAATATTACAGTCGGTAGTGGTTCTCAAAGCATGGTCCATGGACCCTGGAGGTCCCCTAGATCCTTTCAGGGAATCTACGAGGTCTATTTTTGATAGACTCTTTTTTTGCTTTTTTTTTTACTGTGTTGACATTTGTACTAAGTGGCACAAAATTAGTGCTGTGTAAAACTGCTGGCATCTTAGCACAAATCAAGGCCATGACACAACTGTACTGGTAGTCATATTTTTCACCTCCATGTATGTGCATTTTTTTTAATTATTATTTTATTAATTTTTAACCGTTTTTATAGTTTGTGTGACGCAATGGGCAGACATTTCTCCAGGATGGACAAAGTGAGTCTGTTACTTCAAGAAAAAGAACTGACAACATTTGTTGCCAATGATAAAATTTGAGTTTTTAAGCAAAAAGTTATATCCTCCATTTAAGATTGACAGCTTAAATACTTTTCTAGTGACGTCAATGGTGATGATAATAAATGTGATTTTTTTGATATCATAAAATTAGGTGTGTCAACATTCAGAAGAAATGCATGACTCCGTGAACCAATATTTTCCAAATGACCAATGCATAATGTTATAAACTCATGCATGAGTAAAAGATCCATTCAAAGGGCAAAATAGACCAGTGGATTTTAATATAACAAAATACAATAAGTTCATTGATAACGGTTTCAAATTCCTCACATACCTAACCTTGAAAAAAATTCCACTTGTCAGTTTGGGTGTATTAAAGAAAAATATCTACAATTATCTATTAAAATACTCCTCCTTTTTCCAACTATATATCTGTATGAGGCCATAATTGCTTCATAAATTTCAACCAAGACAACACATTATAGCTGGTTTAATGTAGATATAGATATGAGAATCCAGTTGCATTCTGTTAAACCAGACATTAAATAAATTTGCAAAAATGCTAAAAAAATTACATTCTTCTCACTGAACTTTTTCTTTTGGAACATGTAGTCATTTTTCATAAATGTGATATTTATATTAACAAATTATGGGTTTATTATTGTTACTTTTAAATGAATTGATAAATATGTTTTAGAAATTTCAGTTTTAATTTCTAACACAGTAAATGTTGGTAACCATAACCCACATAAAAATTCTTCAGGGATCTCAATAGTTTTTAAGAGTATAAAGAGGTTCTGTTGCAATAGGCTATAAAAAATAAATTTTCCCTGAACTGCGTTAACTGGAACCTTTCTCCATCTTGGATCATTAAGGGCTTAGGTATAAAATACCTTCAAGTACAGTTTGGCAATGAGCCCGTATAGTTAGGGCTGAAGCATAGTTAGTTGATAAGCGGTGGCTTTAAGCCTGAAAATTAATGACCAGTGTGTAGTCACCTGTAAAATTATAGTATTTCCCCATTGATGATTCTAGTACCCTCCACAAAGTATTCATGCCCCATACTCTCTTAGTCACTACAGTTTACAAATAAGAAATGGAAACCCAAAGATTTGCCTGGTAACAAAATCTACGTTAAAGGTTCTCTTATTAAACTTTTTGCCATTTGTTATATCTGTTAATAATAACTGTCAGTGATTGTGTGTGTGCTATGTACCAGGCACTTTACATTATCTCTGATCCTTCTAAGAACCCTACAGAGGTAGTGTTATCTTCATTTTGCAGATAAGGAAATTGATCATTAGAGAGCTAAAGTCACTCCCTCTTCTCTTATTCATTTGTTTACTAAGTGAATATTTATTAAGCCTTTGTCATGTGCTAGGCAATTTCTAGGTACCAGATCATGTAGTTATAAGTAGCAGAACTAGGGTTAGAACTCCGACTACAAAACCAGTTCTGGTTTCTTGGTAACATGATATCACACCAAGATAATACTTGTTCTCTAGCTCATTTATTGAGAGAGTAGTGCTGATGTGACCAAATTAGATTATTTCTTTGGCTAAGGACCACAGCTGCTCCCTAACCGCACGTTGCCAGTGGTCATAAGGGAAACTGGGAAAGGACCATTGAAAGATTATGTTAGTCAAACCCTACTCTGGAAGAATACAAGCAAGGATGCTTACTAATTGTTGTCTCGTTGGTGGCCATTCCATTAATGGGACAAGAAGACACCTTCTCAGGCCCTGGAGAAGACAGGCTCTTTTGCCTGTAGGTTTGAAAGAAGAGAAAAATTGCTGTATCTTTATGTATCTTCATGAGTTTCCTTCTCTCTTTCTCTCTTGTAGATGCATCCAAAGCAAATAACAGAACTTAATGCATGCAAGAAATGGCATATATGTGCTATATGTTTGTTACAGACTTGGACAGGGAATAAAATAGCATTCAAGAAAATCAAACATTACAATACCTTCTCCATAAAGATTATAGCATAGTCATTTGAAAGCAGCTGAAAGGGAAAAATATCAATTGGGCAAAAAAAACAAAAAAAAAATTTTTTTTTTCAGAAATTGAATTACTGCTTGTTTCACCAAAGAATTTTTAGTGATAGGAGATAATTCTAAGTAAACAGTATGCTAAGGTGGCAAAGGAGACAGGCTTCTGAGTCAGACTCATATGGTTTCAAATCCTGGCCCTGTAACTTAACCAACTTGACGTTGGTTAGTCAGGTTACTTGAGCTCTCTAAGCCTCATTTTCCTTCTCTTTACACTCAAAATCATAATAACACCTTCATAGAATTGTTGTACAGATCAAATGTGATTTTATATCTATAAACCTAATCACTTAATGTAATTTGTTTGGCATATAAACAAATGGTAGTTGTTGCTAGCTTATTAAGTAGATATGTTTTCCTAACTTGGAAGATACATTGATCCTCATGACTTGGATATTCTTCTTGTAGTGCTGAAAGTCCTTTTTATTAAGTAAGAGACTGTTCCCTCAAATCTAAGTATTCTGAAATTTCAATTGCCAGTATACTGCTTTGCTCTCTTTCTGAAAATATGAAACTTTTCAGTGAAAACATGAAAGTTTTTATTAGCATGCCAGTCTGTAATTTTTTTAGACTGTAGTTATTCCTTACTGATTAATTCTAGAATGACTTTCCATTTTATAATGATCTTAATGTGAAGTTTGGCTATCTCCATGTGTTGCTAGGTAACACAACAGTGGATGAGTTAATGATGAGACTCATGGCTGCAATGGAGATCTTCACGGCCCAACAACAGGAAGATATAAAGGATGAGGTAAGGTGAAAGGTTAAATAGACCTTTAATAGGATTTTGATGAGATAATTTGTCAAATGGTGATGCTTGCCTATGTCATGATGGATAAATAAGGCATTGATGAAGATGTGTTTCCACATGAACAAAGGATTTTTATGCCACTGAATTTACCTTTCAGTCCATTCTTTTCATGTCCCAAGACCCAACAATTTGTTTAACTTTATGGACATTTATACTTTGCTAGATTTGATGGCAGGAGGTCAATTTACAGGAAACGAATTATGAAGCATGTTTACAGAAGAAGCTACAGTTCAGGAAATCCTATCTATTATATGGGTTTTTCACTCACTTTTAAGGTCCTCTTACTCTTGTTAAGTATTGAGATTGATTAGCAATAAACACATTTTATACTTGAACATATTTTTGAAGCACTGTGAGAATTAGTAAAAAGATCACCAGAATTCTGAATTTAGCAGTCTCCCGAACATATTTAGATGGTATAGATGAGATGAGCATGGAACCTCAAATAGAATAATAATAACAGCAATATTCATAATGACAATAGTAGTCAACACTTACTGAATATCTGTAATGTACTAGGCACTATGCAAAGCACTTTACATTTATCATCTCATGTGATCCTCAAAACAATCCCTTGAGGTTGCATATGAGTCAGAGTTCTGGCTGGAAACAGATGACACTTTCAAACTGGGTTATTTGAGAAGAGTCTAATAAGGGAACTATTTATAAAGATATGGTCAGAGTTTATGGGAGTCAGCAATGGATAGTACACTCTAGGGCTAAAGGAAACCATTACTACCCTTAGGCCTAAAGGCCTAGGAGAGGGTGATATATGAAGAGGATTGCTTCTTTTAGAGAGATATAGCCAACCCTTGGTGACCTGGTAAGGAAGAAACTAAGGAATAGCTTCCCTTTCCTTTTATACTCTGATCTCCTGCTGGTACCTCCTATTGACCTAACCCAACTAGAAACTGAAAGGCAGGCAAGAGAACCTCCCTGGGCAAAAAGCTAGGTAGAGCATGGATACTGAGGGGCAAATGGAACATAATCCAACACAGATTGGGATTGTCATCTCTACTTTTCAGATGAGAAAACTGAGGATCAAAAAGTTTAAGTTAATTTACCCAAGGGTCACACAGCTAGTAGGATCTATAATAATCTCAAGTAATTATTAGTGCTTTATCAGTCAAGAAATTTCTGGATTTGGAAAACAGTCTCAAGATAAAATATGAAACAAATCTTATCATTTGTTAATTTGAGATGCTAAGTTCATATATCCATCAAATTATTCTTTTTAATTTTCTCTTTGTTCTTAATTTTTAAAGAAAGATTTACATAGAACAAATAAAGGAGAGTTTGATTTCTGAGCAATGATGAAAAGTTTCCGCATACAATGAGTGTTTTCAATACAATACTGTTTAGCTATTACAAATGGGAAACACGTAAACAATTTCCATTTAACCTTGTACTATTGTATTTAACTTTATTTACTTGTCTCTGTCTTCTACTAGACTATGAGTTTAAGAGCAAGGGTTGTATCGTATTCATGTTTGTAACTCTGTCTTCTAACAGTGTACCTAGGACAACGTAGGCACTCAAAAAATGTTTAAGTGATTGAATAAATGAATACTTGAAAGAATTTACATGAAATAATGTGACTTCAAAAAATAATACTTGATTACAATGATATAAAATCTGATGTATCCACATTAACAAATATGAAAATTCTGAGCACTATACCTAGAGTTTTAATACTCAGTAGCTTCCTTTTATTGCTGTAAAAATGTTGTTTGTAATTTTTCTTAGTAATGTTTCATTTACTCTGAGGGAAAGGTAATCGGGTATATGGTAGAATGATGTTTATCTGTTACTTTATAAGTACTAACTAAGTACTGTACTTAGTTAGGAATTTGTAATACAAGATTACATTTATCCTGGAATAGAGGCATTGATTGACAATAATTCACTAAACACATTCTTCAGCCATTTAAATCTTGAGTCTCATTAGTACTAGATTTACAGATTATGCTGTATAATAATATGAATGCACAATATTTGCATGCATATTCCCAGTTCATTCTTTCATTTTAATTTGTGTTCCTCATAATTCATTGGTAAGGAAATTGACTTTAATTCGTTTAATACTGAGCACAAAATTTAATATGAGGGTTACAGGAAAAATCTAAGACTCCGTATAATTGAAATTTTTTATTGAAATTTAACTGCAAGAGATAAAAGATTTCTCTTTGTTTTTGTTTTTAGAGTGTCTTATGAAAGTTATCTTTCAGGTCATAAGTAGAGTTCCTAAGAAAAGCTTTTCTAAGTTTAAAAACTTCTTTTAGACTATGCATAGATCATGATTTGGTGTCTGCTGAGTAAGTGATAAGAAAACGCTGTCCCTTGTAATTGTGAATTTGGCTTTACTTTTTAAAAAATTTCAAATAAGACTTAAGCATACAGTTAAAATTAAATTGTGAACACGTTTGAAGGATGGCTTCCTAGGCCTGAATTTATTTAAACTTATCTTTGGTTCAGTTACGTCCGTCACTTCAATGATACCATTGTATTAGTGCAACCAGAGATGCCTATATTACATAAAGCTTTTATTAAATAAAACCAAGCCCAAAGCATATTCATACTCTGAGTCATTCTTCAATGGCTCAGAATGGACTAACCTTTATATCGCTAATTGTTCTGTCTCTAACCAGGAAGTATAAATTATGTATGAGCCTCTGTTTTGACAGAACTATCTCCATATAGATTAATTCATAGACATTTTTATTAATGGTATTAGTTTGGTTTTGTAAGTGTTTACTGAGCATCTATGAAGAATATAGCACTGGGCTAGGTCCTGGGGACAGAGAGGTGCTTTGCTCTAGTGAGGGGCTATTGGCAAAGAAGGGATGAGGAGAAAAGCAAATATCACTGTATGACAGTGGCCACATTTTAGCATCTGTTTTTGATTACAGCTTGGTTCCAAACAATAGATGCTTTCTAACATGTAAATGGAGTCAGTTTTTTTCATATGCACTAGTTTTTTTAGCCGTGAATAATCTCAAAACCTCTGATTATCAAGAGTTTATTATACTTAGCTCTTGATCTATTTGTTGTTTCATTCATTTGTTCGTTCATCCATTCAACACTAATTTACTTAGAATCCTCTATCGTAGGTGCAAGAATTACCCCTTTCCAGCCTAATCACTTGGATTAATAATTTGTATCTAAGCAATATCTCTGTAATTGTCAAAACCCAAATGTTGGAGATCAGGGCAGATTTCAAGGTCAGGAACAGCATTCTCATTTCTTTGGTAATTCTAAGAATATACTAGTGGAACATGGGCAACGTATGCCAGAGGGGCCTTTTTAGGCTTACCCTTTAAGGATTCTGATTTGAGACTTAAAAACAGTACTGCCACAGCACAGGGAGGGTAGGTTTATTGGCTCAAGGCAGCTTTTTGTGTTGTCAAAGGAAATTGTTGGCTTTGTGTTTGCCCCTTGGAATGTGTGACTTTTTTGTCCTAAGTTTTGTCTTTATGTTACTGTTTGAAGCACTGCACTCCTTTTCCTTTCATCTGTTTAAAATCTCACCATTGTCATACCCATTCTCTTTCCAGAACTAACAGTGATAAACAGGATACAGATTCTGGCTTCTGTTGATGTTTTCTTTAAAACAGGAGTAAGTCATCACAAGATAGAGAATAAAAACAGTATCTTTGTGCAAAAATTAAAGCAAAACATATACAACAGACCAACCTTTAAAAGGAACTTTCACTATTAGGCTTCTTTAAAAATATATCTGGACTACTTCCTGAAGCTAGCAAGAATAGTATCAATAGTTTTGTTAGGAGAGTTTTCCCTGATATAGCTATATATAAATCTATATGTGAGATTAAAAACAAAAACAAGTCAGTATTTTTAAACATCAGAATTTCACTGAAAGTGTAAAAGTCAGAGAAGATCTAATACCCAGAAGTAACTTTAAGGAAGAAGAGCTAATTGAGTTAACTGTTAATGATTCGAGCACTAAATGGATAGCTGAGTATACCATAGACGGCTTTCTGTAGGTGGTTGCTTTCTGCTCATATAAGGGTGGTTGTTTGTTCTGGTTTTTTTTGAGATATCATTGACATATAACATTGTATTAGTTCCAGGTGTACAACGTTAATGATCTGATATTTGTATATATTACAAAATGATCACCACAATAAGTCTGGTTAACATCCATCACCACACATAGTTTTAATTTTTTCTTGTGAAGAGAATTTTTAAGATCTACTCTTAGCAACTTTCAAATATACAAAACAGTATTATTAACTGCAGTCACCGTGCTGTACATTACACCCCCATGACTTAATTATTTTATAACAGGAAGTCTGTACCTTTCAACTAACTTCATCCATTTTACCCGCCTCTCAACCAGCCGCTCCAACCCCCTCACTCTGATCTCTGCCAACCATCAATCTGTTCTCTGTTATCTATGAGCTTGATTTTTTTTTTTTTAGATTCCACATATAAGTAAGATTATATGGTATTTTTCCCTGACTATTTCACTTAGCATAATGTTCTCAACGGTCCATCATGTTGTCAGAAATGGCAAGACTTTCTTCTTTTCTATGAATGAATAAGATTCCATTATACACACACACACACACACACACACACACACACACACACACACCACATTTTCTTTATCCGTTTATTCATTGATGGACATTTAGGTTGCTTATATGTCTGAGATGTTATAAATCATACTGCAGTGAACATGGAGGTGCATATATCTTTTCAAGTTAGTGTTTCTGTTTCCTTCAGATAAGTACCCAGAAGTGGAATTTCTGGATCATATGGTAGTTCTATTTTTAATTTTTCTGAAGAAGCTCTATACTGTTTTCCATAGTGGCTGCACCAATTTACATTTCTACCGACAGTGCAGAAAGGTTCCCTTTTCTCCACATCCTCGTCAACACTTGTTATTTTTTGTCTTCTTGATAATAGCCATTCTAACAGGTGTGAGGTGATATCTCATGGTTTTAAGTTGCATTTTCCTGATAATTAGTAATGTTGAGTACCTTTCCATGTACCTGTTGGCCACCTGTATGTGTTCTTTGGGAACATGTCTGTTCAGAACCCCTGCCCATTTTTTAATCAGATTGTTTGTTTCTTTTGCTATTGAGTTGTATGAGTTATTTATATATTGAATATTAATCCCTTATCAGATACATGATTTGCAAATATTTTCTCCCATTCGGTAGCTTGCCTTTTCATTTTGTTGATGGTTCCCTTTGCTGTGCAAAAGCCTTTTAATTTGATGTACTCTTCTGTGTGTATTTTTGCTTTTGCTGCCTTTGCTTTTGGTGTCAGATCCAAAAAATCATTGCCAAGACTGATGATAAGGAGCTTACTACCTATGTTTTCTTCTAGGAGTTTTATGCTTTCAGATCTTAATTCAAGTCTTGAATCCAATTTTAGCTAATTTTTGTGTATGGTGTAAGATAGTGGCCAAGTTTCTTTCTTTTGCATGTGGCTGTACAGTTTTCCCAACACCATTTTTGGAAGAGACTGTTCTTTCCCCCTTGTATATTCTTGGCTCCTTTGTTGTAAAATAATTGACAATATATACATGGGTTTATTTCTGGCCTTTCTATTCTGTTCCATTGATCTATGTGTCTGTTTTTATGCCAATACCATACTGTTTTGACTACTATAGCCTTGTAATATAGTTTGAAATCAAGGAAGCATGATGCCTCCATCTTTGTTGTTGGCTTTTTTTTTTCTTCTTCTTAAGATTGCTTGGCTCTTCAGAATCTCTTATGGTTTTATACAAATTTTAGGATTCTTTGTTCTATTTTTGTGAAAAATGTCCTCGGAATTTTGATAGAGATTGCATTGAATCTGTAGATTACTTTGGGTAGTACGAACATTTTTATTCCTAGGTATTTTATTCTTTTTGATGCAGTTGTACATTGGATTGTTTTCTTAATTTCTCTTTCTGATAGTTTGTTGTTAACATGTAGAAACATAACAGATTTTTGTATGTTGATTTTGTATCCTGCAACTTTACTGAATTTATTTATTAGTTCTAAAATGGTTTTTTGGTGGCACCTTTAGTGTTTTCTGTATATAATATGACATCTGCAAATAGTGACAGTTTTACTTCTTCCTTTCTAATTTTGATGGCTTTTATTTTTTTTTCTTGCCTGATTGCTCTGGCTAGGACTTCTGATACTACATTGAATAAAAATGAAAAGAAAGGAACATCCTTGTCTTGTTCCTGATCTTAGAGGAAAAGCTTTTAGCTTTTCACAGTTGAGTATGATGTTAGCTATAGGCTTGTCATAAATGGCCTTTAATTTGTTGAGGTACATTCCCTCAATACCCACTTTGTTGAGAGTTTTTATCACAAATGGATGTTGAGTTTTGTCAAGTGCTTTTTCTGCATCTATTGAGATGATCATATGTTTTTTATCCTTTGTTTTGTTAATGTGGTATATATCACATTAAGTTATTTGCGTATGTTAATCAATTCTTGCATCCCTGGAATAAATCCCACTTGATCATGATGTAATATCCTTTTAATGTGTCATTGAATTCAGTTTGGAAGCATTTTGTTGAGGATTTTTGCATCTATGTTCATCAGGAATATTGGCCTGTAATTTTCCTTTCCTGTGGTGCCCTTGTCCAGTTTTGGTATCAGAGTAATGCTGGCCTTATAAAATGAGTTTGGCAGTGTTTCCTACTCTTCTATATTTTGGAGGAGTTTGAGAAGGATTGGAAATAATAATTCTTTAAATGTTGGTAGAATTCACCTGTGAAGCCATCTGGTCCTGGACTTTTGTTTGTTGAGAGATTTTTTGATTACTGATTTAATCTCCTTAAATCGATCTGTTCAGATTTCCTGTTTCTTCATGATTTAGTCTATACATTATGTATGTGTCTATACATTTATCCATTTCTTCTAGGTGATCTAATATGTTGGTGTATAATTATTCATAGTAGTCTCTTATGATCCTTTGTATTTCAGTGGTATCAGTTGTAATGTATACTCTTTCTGATTTTGACTCCTCTCTTTTTTTCTTGGTGAGTCTGTCTAAAGGTTTGTCAATTTTGTTTATCTTTTCAAAAAACCGGTTCTTATTTCATTGATCTTTTCTGTGGTCTTTTTATTCTCTTTCATTTCTTTCCACTCTGATTTTTGTTATTTTTCTTCCCTCTACTAACTTTAGGTCTTGTTTGTTCTTCTTTTTCTAGTTCCCTGAGATATAGTTAGGTTGTTCTCCAACAACCTTTTTTGTTTCTTGATGTAGGCATTTGTTGTTATGAAATTCCCTCTTAGAACTGCTTTTGCTGCATCCCATAAGTTTTGTTATGTTGTATTTCTTTTCATTTATCTCAAGGTATTTTTTTGATTCCTCTTTTGATTTCTTCTTTGACCCATTTGTTGTTCATTAGCATGTTGTTTAATCTTTACATATTTGTGAATTTTCCAGTTTTCTCCTTGTAATTGATTTCTAGTTTCATTACTTTGGTTGGAAAAGATGCTTGAAATGATTTAATTCTTAAATTTGTTAAGACTTGTTTTGTGGCCTAATATATAATCCATCCTGGAGAACATTTCATGTGCACTTGGGAAGAATGTGTATTCTGTTGCTTTTGGATGGAGTGTTCTATATATGTCTGTTAACTCCATCTTGTCTAACAAACATGTTGTTTAACTCCAGTGTTTCCTTATTGGTTTCTTGTCCAGATGATCCATCCATTATGAAAGGGGTGTATTAAAGTCCTCACTATTATTGTGTTGCTATCTATTTCTTCCTTTAGGTCTGTTAATATTCATTTTATATATTTAGGTGCTCCTATGTTGGGTACATAAATTTTTTTTTTAATTTCTAAAAAATATTCATTCATTCGTTCATTCATTTATTTTGGCTGCTCTGGGTCTTACTTGCGGCACGTGGGCTCTTCATTGTGGCATGTTTAGTTGTGGCATGCGGACTCTTAGTTGCAGCATGCATGCAGGATCTAGCTCCCCAACCAGGTATGGTACCTGGGCCCCCTGCATTGGGAGCGTGGAGTCTTACCCACTGGACCACCAGGGAAGTCCCTAAATGTTTTAAAAGGGTTCTTCATCCAATGATTTTTCTCCGTAGTTAGGCCCAGATCACAGAAGATGATGTTTTCGCTCATCTTGCTTGTATATATTCATTTCGTAAATATTTATTGGTCTTTTTCTATGCACCAGATGTAGGGCACCAGTAACACAGCTGTGAGCAAGACAGACAGGGTCCTTGGGCTTACAATCCAGCAGTTCCAAGTTGATGAAGCCCCAGGAGCCCCCAGCTAGGGTGATATAAGCAATTTGACATGGAACACAGAAGGGCTCTTGCATTCTGCCAGTGCAAGCTATGAGGCAGGTAGTACAGGTAAGAAATAAGATAATTGTAGTCATTCTTCAAGTTCCTCCTACATATCAGGTATAGTTCTAATCTCTAAGGCAGTGTTTTTCAGTGTGTTTCCTAGACTACTGGTGTACTCAGCTATCTGTCAAGGATTCCAGGCAGTTAGGTATGAACAAGCAACATAATCAGTTTTGTTCACGTTTATTTCACATTTTGAAATGTAAAATAAATTATGGTATCCCTCCAAATCCTATTTCATTCACCATACTTTTACAATTTATTAGACTCCTCATGTACAACAAGCATTGCATTGGTTGTTTAGTCTTGACAAATACTCATTTAACTGGGGCAGTTGGTTTTGGCTTCTGAACTTTCATGTCATTCATGTGTTATTCTTAAGTTTACATTCATTTTTCCTTGCTAAATTAGTTATATTTTATTCTTAGTTCACCAGAATTGATCGTGGCTTACATGTGGTTCATTGAAGCATAAAAACGGTAATGAAAATACTATAATAAATACTGTAAATCAGTACAGATAGTTGGAACTACTTCAACATCAGTGTAAACATAATTCAGAGAACTATAGTGCTAGTATAGGAAATGCCAAGGCAGCTGACTCTGATTTTGATGATGTCACACTAGCTTCTATAAAAGAAAATTTTGACTGAGAATTAAATATATGAAAATTGATTATATAGTAAAAGCAATCTATTTACCCTTAGTGCCACTGTTTCTGTTATAAAATTTTTCATAAAAGCATGAGGTCTTCAAAGTTTTTGTTTCATTTGTAAGTAAAGCCCAATGACCTACCTCTCTGTTAAATCAATAGATTTTTTCAGAACAAGAGAAAAAAGAATACTTACCGTTAAAAAAATTTTTTTAATCTTACTGCTTAAGTCAGAGAAGTAACCAAACCAGGAGAAATTGCTTACAAATTGGACTCTTTGAGGTAAAAATGGATTCAGATATTACTCCTGACAAGAAACTTGTAAATCCAGCTACTACAAAGTTAACAATAAAAAAAAAAAATGCTCAAACAAGACAGGAGAATAAGTTCCTAGGGAAGTACTTCATCAAATGGCACTGTTGGATGGCATGCAATGGCAATAGGATGGTCTGTGGAAGAGCAGTGACCACACTGTGCTCACTATCTTGCTTTTCAGTTAGATAAAACCACTATTGTGTGCAAAGTGAGAACCAGTTCTTGGCATATTGTTATACGTATATATATATGAGGTAGAATCATCTCTTCATTCTGTTCATCAATGAGAAATGTATATTACCAGAGAAGTTTTAACTTAATGATTATTTTGCAAGTTCTGAGTTAGATTTTAAAAGATAAGGTAGAATCAGTATTGATGACAAAATTACTTCAAAAAACACCATACAGAAAGTGAAAAAACAACCCACAGATTGGGAGAAAATCTTTCCAAATCACATGTTTGATAAGGGACTTGTATCTAGAATATATAAAGACCGCTTACAACTCAATAATAAAAAGGTAAATTACTCCCATTAAAAATTGTGCAAAGGATCTGAATAAACATTTCTCCAAGGAAAATAAGCAAATGACCAATAAGCACATGAAAAGATGTTCCATATCATTGGTAATCAGGCAAATGCAAATCAAAACCACAGTGAGATACCACTTCACACCAACTACAGTGGCTAGAATCAAAAAGTTAGATAACAAAGGTTGGTGAGGATATGGAGAAATTTGAACCCTCATAGACTGCTGGTGGGAATATAAGATGGTGAAACTGCTTTGGAAAATAGTCTGGCACTTCCTCAATTGATTAAACATAGTTACCGAATGATCCACCAGTTTCACTTCTAGTTATATACCTAAGAGGAGTGAAAAGATATGTCCATACAAAAATTTGTACTTGAATGTTTATAACAACATTACTGTAGCCAAAAGATAGAAACAACCCAAATATTCACCAAGGGATGAATGAGTTAGCAAAATGTGGTATATACATACAATGGAATATTATTCAGCCATAAAAAGGAATGAAATTCTGATACATGCTACAATATCAGATAAATTTTGAAAACATTATGCTAAGTGCATGAGCTCATCACAGAAGACCACATATTATATGGTTCTGGACTCATATAATAAGTCCAGAATAGGAAACTCTATAGAAACAGAAAGTAGAATTGTGCTTGCTTACAGTTGGGTGTGGGGAGTAACTGGTTTTGGAAGATAGGAGGGTGATAGCCAAAGGTTTATGTGGTTTCTTTTTGAGGTGATGAGTATGTTCTAAATTTGACTATGGTGATGGTTGCATATATCTATGACATGTACACTTTAAACCATTGATTGACTTGTACACCTTAAACGTGTGAATTGTGTGATATGAATGAATTATATCTCAATCAAGCTGGTTTAAAAAAAAAACAAACTATAAGTTCAGCAAGAAAGATTATGACTATTCAGATGAAAAGGATTGCACCTGAATGTCAATCTAAACACTGCTTTACTGAAATGAATAGCTAGTAATTAATAATATTCCCCTCAAATCTTGATATGGTATTGAAGAAAATAATGAAAATTGCTAATATCTTAGGCAGCTTCAAGTAAACATCTTTCTGGTAAACCGTTTAAATAATGCAAAAGGAGTCTAAGACGTTCCTTCTCAAACAAGTATACTGGTTATCTAAGTCAGATCTCAGAGTGTCACCTGGGAACTTGTTAGAAATGCAATTTTTCAGGCCCCAGCCCCAGACCTGCTGAATCAGAATTATGAGGGTGGGACCCAGTAATCTGTTTTAACAAGCCCCCCAGTTGATTCTGCTGTACAATAAAGTTTGCAATCCTCTGCCCTAAGGGAAAGGTATGAGCATAAGTTTTTGTAATGAGGCATATGATAAAAACTTTTTATGACTCTAATAATAAAGGTAAAAATGCAAGGGCCTTGTTCAAATTTTATATCTCAGTAATATATTCTTGAGCATCCTAAACCTGTTTTTCGGGGCTAAAATACCATAGTTTTTAATTTTGAGAATAAAATTTCAAGATTTCTTAGGAAAAAATGAACTGTGGCACACATGGTTTTAATTATCAAGAGTTTGAGTCTTTCCAAAAACTTGATAATCTTCTTCATTCCTCAGTAAAAGAAATTGATTATATATAATAGAGGATGTTTCCAATCCCTTAAGGAATAATTTTTAGAGCAAGAGCACCCAAAAAATGAATTAGGAATCTACTTACCACTATCTCCCAAGGTTAAACAGTCAACTCTTTGTCTCTTGAGTGTGATAAACTCATTGACTTAAGTCTGATATAGCTTAAAGTAGCCCTGTATGAGGACTTTCCTGGTGGTCCAGTGGTTAAGACTCCGCACTTCCACTGCAGGGGAGCGTGGGTTCGATCTCTGGTTGAGGAACTAAGACCCCACATGTCGCTCTGTGTGGCCAAAAAAAAGAAGTAGCCCTGTATGAGAAGTGTCTTTATAATTTGAGTCCTTATTTGATCCAAATATTCAGATATAACTGAAAAAGCCAACAAGCATTAGATTATATTCTTAATAATCTCTAATTGGAATCTTCTAAGTTATTAGAAATAAAGAAAAGAAATGGGATATGAAAGCTACCCTACAGCTGAAACTAGGAGTCATCAAACTGGATATAAATAACTTTGGTGAAATATTGCAAACAATATCAATTACCTTTTAACTGATAATAAACTATTACTAATATTAATTAAATATTATGGTTTATTTTTGTTATCTAAAAATTATGATCTTAGAAATTTCCCTAAAATTGATGGTTTACACATGGGCCAGTATCATTAAGTTCAATATTTTAAAGGAATTAAAGTCTGTTTCTTTGCCAATGAATTATGAGGTATACAAATTAACATGAAGACTGAACTGGGAATATGCCCACAAATATTGTGTGTTCATACTATTATACAACATAATCTGTAAATCTGGTATTAATGAGACTCATTTGATGAGGAAAAAGTATTTGACAAAATCGAACACCATTTCATGATAAATACAAACAAAAAAATAGTTACAGAAAGGAACTTCCTCAACATAATAAAGGCCATATTTGAGAAACCACAGCTGATGTTCATACTCAGTTGTTAAACACTGGAAAGCTTTTCCCCTAAGATCAGGAACAAAACAACTATGTTTACTTTCACCACTGCTATTCAGTAGTGGAAGTTCTATATAGAGCAGTTAGGCAAGAAAAATAAATAGGAGGCATTCAAATTGGAAAGAAGTAAAATTATCTCTGTTCACGGATGACATGATCTTATATGTAGAAAACCCTAAAGATTACACACACACCCTGTTAGAGCTAATAAACAAATCTGACAAAGTTGCAGGGTATAAAATTAAAAATCAGTTGTATTTATACTAACAATGAAGAACCTGAAAAGGAAATTTAGAAAAGAATTCCATTTACGATAACATTAAGAATAATGAAATACTTAGAAATAAACTTAACCAAGGAGGCCCATGCCCTGTATTCTGAAAACTAAAAATATTGCTGGAGGAAATTAAGAAGGCCTAGATAAATGGAAATACCTCCCCTGATGATGGAATTGGAAGACTTAATATTGTTTAGTTAACAACACTTTCCAAAGTGATCTACAGATACAGTGCAATCCTTATCAAAATCCCAAAGGTGATTTTTGCAGAAATAGAAAAACCCATTCTAAAATTCATACAGAATTTCAGGAAACCCCAAATCACTGAAACAATCTTGATTTCAAAACTCACTACAAACCTACAGTATCAGAACACTGTGGCACTAGCATCAGGATAGATATATGGACCAACAGAATAGAAAAGAGAACCCAGAAATATTCCCTCATATGTATGGTCAAAAGTTTTTTACCAAGGCCACCAAGACCATTGAATAGGGAAGGAACAGTCTCTTCAACAAGTGGTTCTGGGAAAGCTGGATACCTAAATGCAAAAGAATGAAGTTGAACCCTTACCTAACAGCATATACAAAAATTAGCTCAAAATGGATCAAAGACCTAAATTTAAGAGCTAAAACTATAAAACTCTTAGAATAAAACATAGAGGGAAATCACCATGACTTTGGATTTGGTAATGGTTTCTTGAATATGACATGAAAAGCACAGAAAACAAAAGAAAAAATAGATAAGTTTGGAGTTCATAAAAATTTAAAACTTGTGTGCATCAAAGAACACTATCAAGAGAGTGAAAAGACAACCTATGTAATAGAAGAAAATACTTATAAATCATATATAATAGGGTTTAATATCCAGAATATATAAAGAATTCCCACAACTCAACAACAAAAAGCCAAACAGCACAATTCAAAATGGGCAAAGGACTTGAATAGACATTTCTCCAAAGACGATACACAAATGGCCAGCAAGCACAGGAAAAGATGCTCAACATCATTAGTCATTAGAGAAATGCAAATCAAAACCACAATAAGATACCATCTCACATCCACTAGGATGGCTGTAATCTAAAAGAATGGAAAATAACGTGTTGACAAGGATGTGGAGAAATTAGAACCCTTGTACATTGCTGGTTAGAATGTAAAATGGTACATGGGAAACAGTTTGGCAGCTCTTCAGAAAGTTAAACAGAATTATCACATTACCCAGAAATCCATTTCTAGGAATCAAAAACAGGGGCTCAGAACTTGTACACGAATGTTCATTGCAGCATTATTCACAATAGCCTAAAGGTGGAAACAATGCAAATGTCTAATAACAGATGAATGGATAAATAAAAGGTGGTATATGCATGCAATGGGTTATTATTCAGTCATAATAAAGATTTAATATATGCTGCAATATGGATGAACCTTGTAGACCTTGAAATGAAAACTGCCAGACACAAAAGGCCAAATTGTATGATTCCACTAATATGTCTTGAATAGGCAAATTCATAAGAACAGAAAGTAGATTAGAGCCCAGGGACTGGAGGTATGGAGTGTGTTGGGGAGTTATTGTTTAATGGGTATAGAGTTTCTGTTTAGGGTGATGAGAAAGTTATGGAAATAGATAGTGGGGATGGTTTGCACAACATTGTGAATGTAATTAATGCCACTAAGTTGTATAGTTAAAATAGTAAATTGTATACTATGCATATCTTACTATCATAATTTTTTTTAAAGGACAACACAATACACATGGATGTTTGGTACTTTTGAGTGCAGGGAATGGAGAGATTGCTGTGGGCCGGCAATCTTGTTTATTCTTGAGCTCAGAACTTGCTGGACACTACTGGGGACTGACGTAGAGTGGAAAAGATTCCAGCTCTGCCTTTGTGAGCTTTAATCCTGAGCAGTTTATCACTCTGTATTAAATTCCAAACTTCTACCTCTTAGGAAAGCAAGGATGTCAGTTGAAATACCTTGAAGAACGGAACAAGCATGTGTTTGAGTGTCTGCTAGTGCCAAGCGCTATGCTAGTTACTTTCTCTAAATACTCTCTTTTAGCTTTCATGGTAATCTTATGGGATACTTATTATCCCCGTTTTATTGAGGAGGAAAGTGAGGCTTATAGAAGTTAAATAATTTGCCCAAAGTCACACAGCTGTGTCAAAACCAGAATACATACTTACGTGCTTTTCATACATCATCATCCCTTGTAAAGCTGAGTTACATTTACATTAAAGATTCATGGGATAAACTGAAGTAGTGCTCTTATCAAGATTAGGTAGAGTCAGTGGACTGACCTGAAGAGTAGGTCAGACACTCACAGATTCCCAAATATCATATTCACTTGAGTAGAGTAAAAAAGTTTGTCATAACTGTCTACTCTTGAGCATGGAATAATGCTCACTGTTAAAAAATTATATCCACACCCTGTTTATTTACATTTGTTGCTCTTAAAGTGCCTGCTGATGGATCTGTTCATTCATGCTTGACACCTCAGAGTAGAAGTTAATAATTTGTCATTTGTGAAGTTAATGTAAAGAGATTTATGACTCAACATTGGCATTACAATTCAACACACCTGTTCAGAGCCAGCCCTTCACATTTTTCCTTCCTTTGCCTGAGGTGGAGACTTCTTCATGGATTACAGTAACACTTTTTGACAAGCTTAGACTGGGTGGAGCTGCCTTGTACTGACAGCCCACAGTTGATGATATCTCAGTAATGCATTCTTTTTTTATTTGGGCTGTCAACATTTATTACTGTAAAGGCACTCATTTTTAAACAGCTGGCCCAACCTGTCCACTTTTTGTTTTTAGTAGCAGTAGAGTCTAACAAAGTATGTTTATTTTTCTAGTTATACAATCTTAGCTAGCTTTGGGGGAAGTATATCTAGTTGTATTTTCTTTTATGTACCATTGTTTTAAAAGTAGCTATCTTAGTGTTCGCCAAATAAAAATTAAAGCCTTCTACTACTTCTAAAGTCTTCTTAAGTGGCTATTGAGACTTTCCCAGTGTCATAAACCTGACAGGCACCTAAAGAAAATGTTAACTGAAACTCTCTTAAGGCAGATCCTTTAAAAAGATTCAGAACAAACTGTTCATGTCTTAAATGCTACCTAAATCCCTGTCTTTGGAGACAGTCATGTCCTTGATGAATGTTTCTTTCCCACTGAGAAATGTATGGCTATGTTAGTGAGAAGGAATTTGGGAGCTGGAAGTACATGTGCATTCTACCTTTACCTTGAACTTTTATGCTACCAGATTGAGGGCCTAACTCTGGTTGTTTTTGGAGAGGTTTAAAAAAAAAAAAAGCGTGAGGGACAGTATTTTTCTTTAAGGAACTTAATCTATAGTTTGAAAGCTAAAGCACATCCTTACAAAAATAGAAGTTTGTTATATGACCTAGAAGAATTCAGGAGTGGATTTTGTATAGTCAGAAGAGACTTTTCTGAAGAGGTAAGATTGGATCTGGTACTGGAAAGGACAGAAGAGTTTGCATGTGCAGAGGTAAGAGGAGAGAGCATTACAATGTGGAGAAAGTATGACCAAAGGAATAGTGTAAAAAAGTTGAAGTCATGTTGGTCCAGTTTAGATAAAACAGAGAGTTTGTATAGAAAGAATAGAAGGAAGCGAAATTAAATTGCCTATCATTAGAATTTTTAACAAGTCACCTTTGCCTTTCGAAGTTACTTTTCTCTGATTTTTGTGCCTCTCGTGGGGGATCGTGAGAATCCTTTGGCACCATTCTTACAGCTACAAATTTACCTTAACTCCAGTTACCCTATTCAGTTACTTATCATGCCACCAAACAGTAATTGCAATATAATATGAAAACACAGCAATGGCATAAGTACAAAGTACAGCGGTGACACAAAGAATTCTTAGAGGTGGAAACATTTGAATATTAAAACATGATATGTAGATGTTCACCAAGTAAACCACGATTAATTCATTTCTTTGGCCCCTAAATCAACACATTTTTATTAAGGACCTGCTATATACCCTCATTTCTGCTAAGCACTAGTAGGTAGAAGGATGACACAGTCCTTTAGATGTTCAGTGACATGCAGACAAAAGGATCTCAGTATAATGATATAATTCCAAGATGGAGATAGATGTAGGGTGTTAAATCTGCCTATCAGGGAAATTTCTTTTAAGTTGAAACTTTTCTAAAAAGCAACATTGTAGCAGGTAGACTTGTAGGGAAGTGTCTTCCAGAAGAAAAAAAGGTACTTTCTAATAGATGGCTAGTTTGGAAGACTACATCATCAGCCAGAAGAGACACACATTATAATTAAATGAGGACTACTTGGTTAATTGGGCAGAAAGATTCTCATTTCAGATTAGATATTTCACTTCAATGATAGCCATATATACCTCCCATATCCTATTATACTCATCTATCTCTTTGCAGACCATTTTTACCATAAAGCACACTAAAGGTAGTCAAGTCAAAGAAGAAATGATTCTCCACACTCCACACTTCTAAATTTTTGTTGTTGTTAGAGGTTGTGTGTGTGTGTGTGTGTGTGTGTGTGTGTGTATGAGTTTTGAATTTTATTTTTTTATACAACAGGTTCCTATTAGTAATCCATTTTGTACATATTAGTGTATACATGTCAATCCCAATCTCCCAATTCACCACAGCACCACCACCACCCCCCTGCCGCTTTCCCCCCTTGGTGTCCATACATTTGTTCTCTACATCTGTGTCTCAATTTCTACCCTGCAAACCGGTTCATCTGTACCATTTTTCTAGGTTCCACATACATGCGTTAATATACGATATTTGTTGTTCTCTTTCTGACTTATTTCACTCTGTATGACAGACTCTAGATTTATCCACGTCTCTACAAATGACCCAATTTCGTTCCTTTCTATGGCTGAGTAATATTCCATTGTATATATGTACCACATCTTCTTTATCCATTCATCTGTCGATGGGCATTTAGGTTGCTTCCATGACCTGGCTATTGTAAATAGTGCTGCAGTGAACATTGGGGTGCATGTGTCTTTTCGAATTATGGTTTTCTCTGGGTATATGCCCAGTAGTGGGATTGTTGGGTCATATGGTAATTCTATTTTTCGATTTTTAAGGATGCTCCATACTGTTCTCCATAGTGGCTGTATCAATTTACATTCCCACCAACAGTGCAAGAGGGTTCCCTTTTCTCCACACACTCTCAGCATTTGTTGTTTATAGATTTTCTGATGATGCACATTCTAACTGGTGTGAGGTGATACCTCATTGTAGTTTTGACTTGCATTTCTCTAATAATTAGTGATGTTGAGCAGCTTCTCATGTGCTTCTTGGCCATCTTATATCTTCTTTGGAGAAATGTCTACTTAGGTCTTCTGCCCATTTTTGGATTGGGTTTTTTGTTTTTTTGATATTGAGCTTCATGAGCTGTTTATATATTTTGGAGATTAATCCTTTGTCCGTTGATTCATTTGCAAATATTTTCTCCCATCCTGAGGGTTGTCTTTTTGTCTTGTTTGTAGTTTCCTTTGCTTTGCAGAAGCTTTTAAGTTTCATTAGGTCCCATTTGTTTATTTTTGTTTTTATTTCCATTACTCTAGGAGGTGGATCAAAAAAGATCTTGCTGTGATTTATGTCAAAGAGGGTTCTTCCTATGTTTTCCTCTAAGAGTTTTATAGTATCTGGTCTTACATTTAGGTCTTTAATCCATTTTGAGTTTATTTTTGTGTATGGTGTTAGGGAGTGTTCTAATTTCATTCTTTTACATGTAGCTGTCCAGTTTTCCCAGCACCACTTATTGAAGAGACTGTCTTTTCTCCATTGTATATCCTTGCCTCCTTTGTGATAGATTAGTTGACCATACATATGTGGGTTTATCTTTGGGCTTTCTATCCTGTTCAATTGATCTAAATCTCTTTTTTTGTGCCAGTACCATATTGTCTTGATTACTGTAGCTTTGTAGTATAGTCTGAAGTCAGGGTGTCTGATTCCTCTAGCTCCATTTTTTCCCCTCTGCACTGTTTTGGCTAGTTGGGGTCTTTTGTGTCTCCATACAAATTTCAAGATTTTTTGTTCTAGTTCTGTAAAAGATGGCATTGATAATTTGATAGGGATTGCATTGAATCTGTAGATTGCTTGGGGTAGTAGAGTCATTTTCACAATGTTGATTCTTCCAATCCAAACACATGGTATATCTCTCCATCTGGTGGTATCATCTTTAATTTCTTTCATCAGTGTCTTACAGTTTTCTGCATACAGATCTTTTGTCTCCCTAGGTAGGTTTATTCCTAGGTATTTTACTCTTTTTGTTGCAGTGGTAAATGGGAGTGTTTCCTTAATTTCTCTTTCAGATTTTTCATCATTAGTGTATAGGAATGTAAGACATTTCTGTGCATTAATTTTGTATCCTGCAACTTTACCAAATTCATTGATTAGCTCTAGTAGTCTTCTGGTGGCAGTTTTAGGATTCTCTATGTATAGTATCATATCATCTGCAAGCAGTGACAGTTTTACTTCTTCTTTTCCAATTTGTATTCCTTTCATTTCTTTTTCTTCTCTGATTGCCATGGCTAGGACTTCCAAACTATGTTGAATAATAGTGGTGAGAGTGGACATCCTTGTCTTGTTCCTGATCTTAGAGGAAATGCTTTCAGTTTTTCACCATGGAGAATGATGTTTGCTGTGGGTTTGTCATATAAGGCCTTTATTATGTTGAGGTAGGTTCCCTCTATGCCCACTTTCTGGAGAGTTTTTATCATAAATAGGTATTGAATTTTGTCAAAAACTTTTTCTGCATCTATTGAGATGATCATATGGTTTTTCTTCTTCAATTTGTTAATATGATGTATCACATTGATTGATTTGTGTATATTGAAGAATCCTTGCATCCCTGGGATAAATCCCACTTGATCATGGTGTATGATCCTTTTAATGTGTTGTTGGATTCTGTTTGCTACTATTTTGTTGAGGATGCTTGCATCTATATTCATCAGTGATATTGGTCTGTAATTTTCCTTTTTTGTAGTATCTTTGTCTGGTTTTGGTATCAGGGTGATGGTGGCCTCATAGAATGGGTTTGGGAGTGTTCCTTCCTCTGCAATTTTTTTGGAAGAGTTTGAGAAGGATGGGTGTTAGCTCTTCTCTAAATGTTTGATAGAATTCACCTGTGAAGCCATCTGGTCCTGGACTTTTGTTTGTTGGAAGATTTTTAATCACAGTTTCAATTTCATTACTTGTGATTGGTCTGTTCATATTTTCTATTTCTTCCTGGTTCAGTCTTGGAAGTTTATACCTTTCTAAAAATTTGTCCATTTCTTCCAGGTTGTCCATTTAATTGGCATAGAGTTGCTTGTAGTAGTCTCTTAGGATGCTTTGTACTTCTGCGCTGTCTGTTGTAACTTCTCCTTTTTCATTTCTAATTTTATTGATTTGAGTCCTCTCCCTCTTTTTCTTGATGAGTCTGGCTAATGGTTTATCAATTTTGTTTATCTTCTCAAAGAACCAGCTTTTAGTTTTATTGATCTTTACTATTGTTTTCTTTGTTTCTATTTCATTTATTTCTGCTCTGATCTTTATGATTTCTTTGCTTCTACTAACTTTGGGTTTTGTTTGTTCTTCTTTCTCTAGTTCCTTTAGGTGTAAGGTTAGATTGTTTATTTGAGATTTTTCTTGTTTCTTGAGGTAGGCTTGTATTGCTATAAACTTCCCTCTTAGAACTGCTTTTGCTGCATCCCATAGGTTTTGGATCATCGTGTTTTCATTGCCATTTGTCTCTAGGTATTTTTCGATTTCCTCTTTGATTTCTTCAGTGATCTCTTGGTTATTCAGTAACATATTGTTTAGCCTCCATGTGTTTGTCTTTTTTACGATTTTTTCCCTATAATTGATTTCTAATTTCATAGCATTGTGGTCAGAAAAGATGCTTGATATGCTTTCAATTTTCTTAATTTTACTGAGGCTTGATTTGTGACCCAAGATGCGATCTATCCTGGAGAATGTTCCATGCGCACTTGAGAAGAAAGTGTAATCTGCTGTTTTTGGATGGAATGTCCTATAAATATCAATTAAATCTGTCTGGTCTGTTGTGTCATTTAAAGCTTGTGTTTCCTTGTTAATTTTCTGTCTGGATGATCTGTCCATTGGTCTAAGTGAGGTGTTAAAGTCCCCCACTATTATTGTGTTACTGTTGATTTCCTCTTTTATAGCTGTTAGCAGTTGCCTTATGTATTGAGGTGCTCCTATGTTGCGAGCATATATATTTAAAATTGTTATATCTTCTTCGTGAATTGATCCCTTGATCATTATGTAGTGTCCTTCCTTGTCTCTTGTAACATTCTTTATTTTAAAGTCTATTTTATTTGATATGAGTATTGCCACTCCAGCTTTCTTTTGATTTCCATTTGCATGGAATATCTTTTTCTATCCCCTCACTTTCAGTCTGTATGTGTCCCTAGCTCTGAAGTGGGTCTCTTGTAGACAGCATATATATGGGTCTTGCTTTTGTATCCATTCAGCGAGCCTGTGTCTTTTGGTTGGAGCATTTAATCCATTGACGTTTAAGGTAATTATCGATATGTATGTTCCTATGACCATTTTCTTAATTGTTTTGGGTTTGGTTTTGTAGGTCATTTTCTTCTCTTCTGTTTCCCACTTAGAGAATTTCCTTTAGCATTAGTTGTAGAGCTGGTTTGGTGGTGCTGAATTCTCTTAGCTTTTGCTTGTCTGTAAAGCTTTTGATTTCTCCATTGAATCTGAATGAGATCCTTGCTGGGTAGAGTAATCTTGGTTGTAGGTTCTTCCCTTTCATCACTTTAAATATGTCATGCCACTCTCTTCTGGCTTGTAGAGTTTCTGCTGAGAAATCAGCTGTTAACCTTATGGGAGTTCCCTTGTATGTTATTTGTCATTTTTCCCTTGCTGCTTTCAATAATTTTTCTTCGTCTTTAATTTTTGCCAATTTGATTACTATGTGTCTCTGTGTGTTTTTCCTTGGGTTTATCCTGTATGGGACTCTCTGCGCTTCCTCGAGTTGGGTGGCTCTTTCCTTTCCCATGTTAGGGAAGTTTTCGACTATAATCTCTTCAAATACTTTCTCAGGTCCTTTCTCTCTCTCTTCTCCTTCTGGGACCCCTATAATGTGAATGTTGTTACGTTTAATGTTGTCCCAGCAGTCTCTTAGGCTGTCTTCATTTCTTTTCATTCTTTTTTCTTTATTCTGTTGCACAGCAGTGAATTCCACCATTCTGTCTTCCAGGTCACTTATCCGTTCTTCTGCCTCCGTTATTCTGCTATTGATTCCTTCTAGTGTAGTTTTCATTTCAGTTATTGTATTGTTCATCTCTGTTTGTTTTTCTTTAATTCTTCTAGGTCTTTGTTAAACATTTCTTGCATCTTCTCGATCTTTGCCTCCATTCTTTTTCCAAGGTCCTGGATCATCTTCACTATCATTATTCTGAATTCTTTTTCTGGAAGGTTGCCTATCTCCACTTCATTTGGTTGTTTTTCTGGGGTTTTATCTTGTTCCTTCATCTGGTACATAGCCCTGTGCCTTTTCCTCTTGTTTATCTTTCTGTGCGTGTGGTTTTTGTTCCACAGGCTGGAGGATTGTAGTTCTTCTTGCTTTTGCTGTCTGCCCTGTGGTGGATGAGGCTATCCGTGTGTGTGTTTTAATGTCTGGACATATACAGGAAAATATCCTAAAAAAAAAATTTCAGGGCTTCCCTGGTGGCGCAGTGTTTAAGAATCCGCCTGCCAATGCGGGGGACACGGGTTCGAGCCCTGGTCCAGGAAGATCCCACATCCCGCGGAGCAATTAAGCCCGTGCGCCACAACTCCTGAGCCTGCGCTCTAGAGCCCGTGAGCCACAACTACTGAGCCCGCGTGCCACAACTACTGAAGCCCACACACCTAGAGCCCATGCTTCACAACAAGAGAAGCCACCGCAATGAGGAGCCCGCACACTGCAGCGAAGAGTAGCCCCCACTCACCGCAACCAGAGAAAAGCCCACGCGCAGCAACAAAGACCTGACGCAGACAAAAATAAAATAAATAAAATAAAATAAGTAAATTTATTTAAAAAAAAATTTCAGCAGATTAGCGGAAACTATTTTTATTATTTTTTTATTATTTTAATAAATTTATTTATTTATTTATTTGGGGCTGCATTGGGTCTTCGTTGCTGTGCGGGGGCTACTCTTCATTGCGATGCATGGGCTTCTCATTGCGGTGGCTTCTCTGTTGCGGAGCACGGGCTCTAGGCACGGGGGCTTCGGTAGTTGTGGCACGCTGGCTCAGTAGTTGTGGTTCACAGGCTTAGTTGCTCCACAGCATGTGGGATCTTCCTGGACCAGGGCTCGTATGCATGTCCCCTGCATTGGCAGGTGGATTTTTAACCACTGGGCCACCAAGGAAGTCCCACGAAAACTATTTTAATAGAGGATTTGCTTTTGGAATTCTCACCTGTGCACATTGTTTTATTGAAGCAATTTACTGCTTGTGTGCTAAAATACTCGTCACAGCTTTGCATAGCTTTGGGGACTTGGACTAGGGATGCTCATTACCCGTGAGTTAGAAGAGAGAACGCTAAGGTGTCTGACGAAGAACAACTGTAACTCTCATTCATTGCTCCTGGGAATACAAAATGGTTCAGCCATTCAGAAAAATAGTTTTGACAGTTCCTCAGGAAGTTAAACATACACTTAACACATGACCCAGCAATCTTTTTCGTAGGTATTTATTAAATCTAGAAAAATGAAAATTTATGTTAACACCAAAACTGTACATGAACGTTCCTAAAAGCTCTATTCATAATTGCCAAAGCTGGAACAAAAATATCCTTCATTGTTCTTCACTTCACCTTCAGTGAGTGAATAAATAAATATACTAAATATATATAAATTTAAAATAAATATATATTTATTTTATAAATAAATATAATAAATACGTTACATCCTCAGAAATCAAAAAGTAAGAAATTATTGATATGTACAGCAACTTGGATAAATTACAAAGGCATTATGCTTGGTTTAAAAAAAAAGTCAGTTTCTAAAGGTTTTGTACTATATAGTTCCATTTTATATTTTTGCAAAGATAAAACTAGGGACAGGGAAACAATCAGTTGTTGCTGAGAGTTAGGATTCAGGAGAGGATGACAACAAAGTGATAGCACCAGGGATATTTTAGAGATGATGAAACTTCTGTATCCTATTTTGGTGGTGGTTACATGAATCTATACATGTGTTAAAGATATAGAAATGTACATCAAAAATAATCCATTTTACTTTATACTCACATTAAAAAATAAGATTAAAAGCTAGGAAAATCAACAGTCCGTAGAATTGACTTTAAAATAGACTTTATTAACACAACATTGTAAATCAACTATATTTTCAATTAAAAAAATTTTTTTTAATTTAAAAAAATAAAATGGGCTTTAATGAAATTTTATTGCTCTTTTAGTTGTATTAACTTTTTTTGGATGCCTGTGATAGTAGCTAACATGCATTGAATCCCTACTCTTAGGCATAGGACTGGGCCATTTACATTTCTACTGTAAATTCTTCAAGACAGGTGTTATTATACCCATTTTACGGGCGAGGGCAGAGCATTAAATGACTTTCCCAAGTCAGATACTAATTGGGGAAAAAAAATATCTTATTTTATACACAGCAGTTGGGATTGCACTAACTTTACCAATATGGAATGCAACCTTTGGAGTATCAGTACTCAAAAATGTGATGCAGTGGCTATTAGCATCACAGTTCACCTGGGTAGCTTGTTTAAAATGCATGTTCCAGGGCCTCTGATGTATTGAGACAGTTTCCAGTTTCCTCTTGTATAAAATGGGGGTAATAATAGTACCTACTTGAAATGCATGTTTTTGTTGGTGGTGGTTTTGTTTGTTTGTTTTTGGCCATGCCACGTGGCCTGCAGGATCTTAGTTCCCTGACCAGGGTTCAAACCCGTGTCCCCTGCAGTGGAAGTTCGGAGTCTTAACCACTGGACTGCCAGGGAATTCCCTTGATATGCATGTTTTGAAGGTTAAATAAGATAATACATATAAAGCATGCACTAGTGCCCGGTATTCAGTAAGCAGTATATAGATAAATATCATCTATTGTTACTTTTACTCTAGGCTGAGCTGAAAGGAATTTTAGAGATCATTTAATCTTAACTTCATTCTGCAGTTGAGGAAACTGAGAGCTATGTAAGTTATTTGCCCAAGATTACTTTTGAGTCAGACCTTTTGTTGTTGTTGTTTCTCCTTTTACTGTTATTTTCTCTTAATTGAAACTAAGTATTTCCCTTGTAATGGCACCTCCAGTAGGTGTGGGGGGGTTGGGAGGAAGTATTTTCAAATGATTGTGAATTCTCGCTTTTTGTTTTTAAATAACATTTTCCTTTTTGTTTTTTTCATTGAGGTGTAATTGACATACAACATTATATTAGTTTCAGGTATACAATATAATGATTCAGTGTTTGTATATATTACAAAATGATCCCCACAGTAAGTCTGGTTAATGTCCATCATTATATATAGTTGCAGAATTTTTTTTCTTCTGATGAGAACGTTTAAGATTTACTCTCTTAGCAAGTTTCACATATGTACTACATTATTAGTTGCCATGCTATACATTGTATCTCCATGACCTATTTATTCTACAACTGGAAGTTTATGTCTTTTGACTCTACTCACTCAGGTTGTGCACTCCCCACCCCCTGCCTCTAGCAACCAACAGTCTGTTCTCTGTATCTATGAGCTTGGAGTTTGTTTGTTTGTTGTTTTAGATTCTGTATATAAGTGAGATCATACAGTATTTGTCTTTCGCTTTCTGACTTATTTCATTAGCATAATGCCCTCAAGTTCCATTCATGTTGTTGCAAATGATGGGATTTTCTTATTTTTAATGGCTAAATAATATTCTGTTGTGTGTGTGGGTATAGTGAAAGAATACAACCTATGGAATTTATTCACAGCATATATTGCAGGTGTGACTAAGACAAAGAACATACACTTTATAGTCCTGAACTAGTTTATTCATGCAAAGCAGTAGAAAGATTCAGCTTTGCAACCAACCCAAAGTATTTGTGAACATCTCTTATCTGGGAAGGAAGTGATAGCTTCTATAAGGCTTTTAAATCCAAATAACAATTTAAATGCATAGCTATAGCTATCTAACTACTATTTACTAGGAGTCCGAACTCCAGAATTTCACTTTGAAAGTCAGGACCAGCCAGCCATGGATATAACAATCCCTTATATGCTTAAGAGCCCTTTTATACTTGCTTCTCAAAGCAAGTATACTTTCTTCTGTCAAGAAAGGAGCTAAGAAATACCTGCCCACTCACTCCCTCATTCCATTTTGGAGGAATTACCCATTCCCCATTCACGTGCTTTCTCTTTGACCAGTGACCATAGTTTAGCTGGTAAAATGATTGCTCTGCTTTTCAGTCCAACAATAATTCTTTCAGTGCCTGACATGTGCCAAGCTACACTGGGTGACGGTTTCTGCCCTCAGAGAGCTTGCCACTTAATCTCTAAAAATGAAACCTCAGTACGTGAAGCAATTAGAGAAAAATTAGGTTCAAACCAGGGAGAGATAGTTCACACAAGTGGAATGGAAGGAAGTTAGTTCAGAAGATTAAGAGATGAGAGTGGGCTAGAGGAACATGAAGAGAAATATGGTTTGAGTTAGGCCCTGGTTATCTGGAAGAGAGTCCTTGCTTGAGAATAGCTCACTGTCTCATAAGAGGCAACTATAAATTAGTGGTTAAGAGCTCAAGGCGCCATATAGCCTGAATTCAAACCCTACCTCTGCCACTTAGCAGCTCTATAACCTTGAGAAAACTCTCTTAATCTCTTTGTGCCTCAGTTTCCTCAATTAGTAGTTACAGATAAGATTAAATCAGTTGATACATGTAAAGTGCTTAGATTGGTACTTGGCATCTAGTAAGTACTTTCGAAATATTTTCTATAATAATAACATAAACTGAGTTTGGAAGAATGAGTAGGAAATAATCATTTGGATTAAGGAAGAAGTTCATTGAAAAAAAGTGGAAGTGTGATAAGCTTGGAGATGTGAAATGGCTTGGGACATGTGGGAAATGAGAAGTAATTCAGCAAGGCAAGAAAGAGGTATCGGTAGAAGAAAGGGAGGAGAGAAAAGGCTAAAAATGTGCATTAGGGTCACACCATACTTTTATGCTATGCTATAGAATTTGCACTTTAGACTGTGGGCAGTGAGTATTCATCACATCTTTTAAATAAGAAGTTGACATAATTAGATTTGTAATTTAGGAAACTAATTATGATGGTTATGCTATTTGCTCATCACTTTGTTCATATCTTTATGATAGTACTTATTTTGATGTTATAATTATCTGTTATTTTTTCTTTTTGAGGTACAGTGCTTTTCAAAGTGTGGTCCATTGAGCACACATTTGTTAAAAGTACAGACTTTTGAGCTTCCATTGCTAGACTTACTGAATCAGGATCTCTGCAGTTGGGCCAGAGAATCTGTGTCTTCACAAGTGTCCTATCTAACAAGTGACTCCTTTGTATCTTAAAGTCTGAGAACAACTGGTTTAGTGGAAAGAACACAAGCTTTAGAAACAGATAGACCTAAGTATAAAAGCTGATTCAGGCCCATACAAGCTACACACTATGGACAAATTATGTAGCCAGTCCGAGTCTCAGTTTCCCCGTAGTGAAGTGGAAGTAATAATTGCAGTTTGTGAGGATGAAAAGAAACAGCATCTTGTAAAATAACTAACCCATAATAGGCCCTCATACATATTGTCGTCCTTTCCAATTTTATACATCTATCTCCTACAACTAGTGAGAGAAGGAAACCACATCTTACTTATCTTTTTTTTTAACATCTTTATTGGAGTATAATTGCTTTACAATGTTGTGTTAGTTTCTGCTGTATAACAAAGTGAATCAGCTATACACATACATATATCCCCATATCCCCTCCCTCTTGCACCTCCCTCCCACCCTCCCTATCCCCCTGCCTCCAGGTGGTCACAAAGCACCGAGCTGATCTCCCTGTGCTATGCAGCTGCTTCCCACTAGCTATCTATTTTACATTTGGTAGTGTATATATGTCAATGCTACTCTCTCACTTCATCCCAGCTTACCCTTCCCCCTCCCCTTGTCCTCAAGTCCATTCTCTATGCCTGTGTCTTTATTCCTGTTCTGCCCCTAGGTTCATCAGAACCTTTTTTTTTTTTTTTTAGATTCCGTATATATGTGTTAGCATACGGTATTTGTTTTTCTCTTTCTGACTTACTTCACTCTGTATGACCGACTCTAGGTCTGTCCACCTCACTACAAATAACTCAATTTCTTTTCTTTTTATGGCTGAGTAATATTGCATTGTATATATGTACCACATCTTCTTTATCCATTCATCTGTTGATGGACACTTAGGTTGCTTCCCTGTCCTAGCTATTGTAAATAGTGCTGCAGTGAACATTGTAGTCCATGTATCTTTTTGAATTACGGTTTTCTCAGGGTATATGCCCAGTAGTGGGATTGCTGGGTCATATGGTAGTTCTAATTTTAGTTTTTTAAGGAACCTCCATACTGTTCTCCATAGTGGCTATATTAATTTACATTCCCACCAACAGTGCAAGAGGGTTCCCTTTTCTCCACACCCTCTCCAGCATTTCTTGTGGAAAACATAGGCAGAATACTCTATGACATAAATCACAGCAAGATCCTTTTTGACCCACCTCCTAGAGAAATGGAAATAAAAACAAAAATAAACAAATGAGACCTAATGAAACTTAAAAGCTTTTGCACAGCAAAGGAAACCATAAACAAGACAAAAAGACAACCCTCAGAATGGAAGAAAATATTTGCAGATGAAGCAACTGACAAAGGATTAATCTCCAAAATATACAAACAGCTCATGCAGCTCTATATCAAAAAAACAAACCAATCCAAAAATGGGCAGAAGACCTAAATAGACATTTCTCCAAAGAAGATACACAGATTGCCAACAAACACATGAAAGGATGCTCAACATCACTAATCATTAGAGAAATGCAAATCAAAACCACAGTGAGGTGTCACCTCACACCAGTCAGAATGGCCATCATCAAAACCTCTTAATCATTGTTTCCATTCCCTAACATAAAGCTTAACGTATATAGTAGGTGAGCATAAATGTTTTATAAATGTGTAAGTGAATGAATGGATGAATGAATTTTATAGGAAGGGACTGGAAGTTAGGAGACCTACTAAAAGGCCAGTGCCATAGTCTAAGCAAGAGATGACCAGGGTCTGAACTGAGACATCATTCTTGAAACACGTTCAGATTTCATCCTACGTTACCAGGCAGATAGGTAGATTCTCTCTGGATAGGTTTAGCTTAACATAAACTCTCTCACAAGTTGGCCCACTCCCTCTAAAGCAGACACTGAGACGACAGTTCATCATTTGAAATCCTGCCACTAAAGAAATTAGCAAACCAGTCTTAAAGCCAGCTTTTCAACTCACTCCCACATACCACTTCTGTCCAGATGAAAAAGAATCTTTTCTAAACATCTCCACCGGAAATTCCAGAGACTTACATTCTAGCAAAGCAAGACAGTCTTAGTTAGGACTTGGAAGTTACTTGCTACATGTGAATTCATCTCTCTGTTTTCATAGTCCTGCAGTAGGACTGTGATAGATAACAAGATACAAATACCTTGAAATTTCTGTTTAAAACTTTTGATAACTAGATTTTTAAAAATAACCAGTTAGTCTAACATTTAGGCTCTGTCCTTGATATAACAGGTATCAAACCTATTCTTTCAGGTATATAACCTGAAAGAATATCAAGTGCCAGGTTTGCCATAATCCTTATTTCACCATTTTTGAACACTAGCAGGTCATTAATGATTTTACAGGCAAATCAGTTAAACAAATATAAACTTATAATGCAGATGTCTGGTGGAGTCAAAATGCTCATTCATTGTTCCGTTTTTAAGGATCTAGGAAGTACCAGGCACTGCTTGGGATTGGAACTAGGGATACAGAGATAAACAAGGAAAAGTCTCTTCAATTTGCTCAGGGTCTGAAGAGAGAAATAGACATGTAAGTAGATGATGACAACTCTACAGGGTAATACAAAGCTGGAGGTACCTATCCGTTCTATACCATCTTACTCTTCTAGGTGGAGAGTCTGTTGGTAATGAAATAAACTAAACCTGTATCTGTTTTTCCTATTCAGTTTATTCAGCAGGTGAAAACAGTTTAGTCCCAAGAAAATCATTCCATAACTATTCCCTACACTGATTTAAGGACTATATTTGCAGTGTTTGGAAGGAAGAAAATTTAGAGAGGGAGAAACACAATAAGTGTATAGGTTGAAGAAAGGTGAAATGGCAGGAAGAGCTCTAAATGAGGTAACAGGTGGCCTGCATTTTAACAAGCTGAGTGACCCTGGAAAAATCACTTTAAGTTTCTCAGTCGCAATTTCCTCATCTCTAAATGGGGATCAAAGTCTCTTCCTGGCCAATCTCATTATTGTGAGTATCACATGTGAAAGTGCTTTGTAAACTTGGAAATATAATACTTTAAAGGATTAAAAGTCTTAGATAAAGATATAGGCTGGAGGATATTCATTAATACTTACTACATTTTCTTGCAAATACTTGGTTAATGGTAGCTTTTTTAAAAATTTATTTTTCTTTTCTTTATTTTTTCTTTATTTATTTTTGGCTACTTTGGGTCTTCGTTGCTGAACACGAGCTTTCTCTAGTTGTGGCGAGCGGGGGCTACTCTTCGTTGCGGTGCACAGGCTTCTCATTGCGGTGGCTTCTCTTGTTGTGGAGCACAGGCTCTAGGTGTGCAGGCTCAGTAGTTGTGGCTCATGGGCTCTAGAGCGCAGGCTCAGTAGTTGTGGCACGCGGGCTCTAGAGCGCAGGCTCAGTAGTTGTGGCGCACAGGCTTAGTTGCTCCGCGGCATGTGGGATCTTCCTGGACCAGGGCTCGAACCCATGTCCCCTGCATTGGCAGGCAGATCCTTAACCACTGCGCCACCAGGGAAGCCCAGTGGTAGCTTTGATTAACAAGGAAGTGAGAACTTTTAACGCCATGGAAACCACAGTGATAAATTAGGCCTAAGGCCAAGGAATTCGTTCTTACCACAGAGTAGATGAGGCCTTCTAAGTCATTCCTGATTCTATTAACAAAATGATCATTCCTTTCAGTCTGGAACCTTAGTCCATTTCAGAGCACTATCCCACCGTGTGTTCTTCTATTTAATTCTCACAGCCCAGGTCACTCAAAAATAGAGCAAACTTAAGGGTTTGTCCTGGGCCCTCATACTAAAAAGCCTCCCTCCTCTGCAACTTAGAATGTGATTACGTAAAGGCAGACCAAACATTTATAGAATAAGCAAAGTAGGTTCACCAAATAAATAGGAAAAATATATGTAGACAGAGAGATACCTTTATGAAATTTAATATTTCAGGAAAATCAAAGTAGTCTTAAGAAAAATTAGAATTTTGTCAGACTTCTGAATACACTTTAATATTGCTTTTCTTCTAAATTACATATGGTGCATAATTTCTGCTTAGGACCTCTAATGTTCTTTTTGGGCCCTGCGACATCTGTCAGAACCCTGGTACATAGACTTGATAGGGTACAGCAGTCAGCTACGGAACAATGGGAAGATGCTTCAGAGACCTGAGACTCGTGTCCGTATAATTATTCGTGAACCTTCCCCTGTTTACCCTCCTCTACCACTGCCAATTTACCTATCAAAAAATGATGCTGTTAATGAGGGATGATTTGCCCCAGGCCCTCCCCAGGCAGTCCTTGGAAGAAATTCAGAGAAGTTAAACTGTTTGGCCTGAGGTTGCACATCTAGTTATTACAAGGAAGAGGATTAACATTACTAGGATGATGATGATGGTGATGATTATTAGGGTAACGTTTATCGAATGCCCATTGCGCTAGGTGATATGTATTCATCATTTCATTTTATCCTTCCAGTAATCCAACAAGGAGGTATTTTTCCTGTTTTGGAGATAAAATTGTTCAGTGTTGAAAGAGTTCAAAGAAGTTGCCCAAGGGCACAGAAATTAAGCGGCAGACCTAGAATTCAGACCAAGTTGAGTTGTTTGTGTTTGAAGCTGTACTTTTTCCCTGTACTGTTTTGCCATCAGGATGGAACAAGGACTAGAATCCAAGCTGTTTGGCTGGAAGATGAATGTCCTGGCCACAGTACACCATGGAGCCAATGCTACCAGGCAGTACTTCTTTTGAAGGCCAATTTAACACATTTTTTCAAGCAGTGCCCTCATCATGTATACTTCAAGTATAAATATTCTTCTCCCTTCTTACACTGTAGAGTGCTTTGTTTTTATTTAGTTCTTGGCTCTGTAATTTGATACTTGGTTTATTTTTAGGCGAAATCCAGGTAACATAAAATGAACCATTTTACAATTCCGTGGTGTTTTGTACATTCACAGTGTTGTGCAACTACTACCTCTATCTAGTTCCAAAATATTTTTATCACCCCCAAACCCATTAAGCAGTCACTCCCCCAATCCCCCTCTGCCCCCCCACCAGCCTCTAGCAACCACTGTGCTTTCTGTCTCTGTGGATTTGCCTATTCTCGATATTTCATACAAATGCAATCATACAATATGTGACTTTTGTGTCTGGTTTTTTCACTTAGGTTCCTCCACATTGTAGCATATATCATTACTTCATTCTTTTTATGACTAAGTAATATTCCATTGTATGGATATATCACATTTTGTTTATCCATTTGTCTGTTAATGGGCATTTGGACTGTTTCCACTTTTTGGCTGTTGTGAATAATGATGGAATGAACATTTGTGTACAGGTATCTATTTGAGTCCCTGTTTTCAGTTCTTTTGGGTATATAACTAGAAGTGGATCACTGGGTCATGTGGTAATTCTGTTTAACTTTCTGAGGAACCACCGAACAGTTTTCACAGCGTCTGTATCATTTACATTCCAACCTGCAGGTCACAAGGATTCTCCACATCCTCGCCAACACTCATTTTTTCTCTCTTTTTAAAAATGATAGCCATCGTAGTGGATAAGGTGGTATTTCCTTGTGGTTTTGATTTACATTTCCCTAATAATGACTAATGTTGTTGAGCATCTTTTCGTGTGCTTGTTGGCCATTTGTATATCTTCTTTGGAGAAATGTCTAATTCTGATACTTTAAAATATTGAGATACTATTTAAATGTTTTGTAAACAAGATTATCAGAATATCCTATGGCCTGAGAATTTTCAAAAATAAGATCTTAAATATCTGAACTACAATTCTGTTCCAATTAGACCATAAGGTGGAGATTTAAAAAAAGGGGGGGGGGAGGTGCTTTTTGCCTCCCAAATACTAAAGAAGAAATTGAGGCAGTCTTACATCTTTTTGGTGCCTAATGAATTAGCCCCTTAAGAATAATTTAATAACTAAAATCTCTGCTTCCTCTGTTCTCACACCAACCAGTTATTCACTTAGAAAATAAAATGATCAATTTAGCTTTAGAGGCAGGCTTTGAAAACTTGGCTTTAAATGATCAAATATTTGAATTATTTTACTTTTTTCTTTTTGACATCACTGAATCTACAAAATTGCTAGGGATTGGTTTATCTGTTTTAGTGACTCAGGAAGAGTCAGTTAATTGTCCTCCCAGTTCAATTCAGTCCACATTTGTAGAATACCTACTATGTGCCAGGCACTGTGCCCAGTCATCACATGAAGAGTCCCCTGAAAAGAAATTTGTCACCCTTGCAGATTATGTTACAGAAAGAAGATAGTCCTGGAATAATCTAGCACCCTACACAAGAGGATAATTTTCCTCAGTAGAGCTATTTTCTTATTCCCGTCCTGCCTATTATTATTTCTCTCAAGGCTTCTAGCTATGTTATAAATCTCAGAACCCAAATTAGGGTAATGGTAGCAAGAGGGAAGTAAAACAAGAGCATTTAGCTTGCAAAGGCTTTTGGCCTTTTTTGAGGTCCATGACAGTTCCTGTAGCAGATACCTTAGCTCCCTTTTCCCTTTCTTTCTTCTTTTATGTATAGTCACCTCTTTTCTTTCCTCCTTCCCTCAATATATCTGAGGATTATATAAGATAATAATGTAATTAGAAGAATGCCTGGCATATAGGAAACATTCACTGAATGTTAACTACTATTATTATCTATCAAGTGCCAACTTGGTAGTGTTAACTTATGCTGGAAATTCAGAAATTAATAAAACAGTATTCCTGCCCTCAGTGCTCAGTCTACTCTGAGAAATATGTAAATATATGATTAAATAATACAGTGTGAATTGAACACAGAAGTGAAGCCATTCAGCCCAGAGTGAGGTACCTGTGAATGCCTAGACACTTAAGTTGAGCCTGAAAGATGAGTGTGATTTTGCCGAAGGAGGAGTGATGAAGAATTTCCCAGGCAAAGGATAAAGGATATGCAAAGGCATAGAAGCATGCAAAGCCTGGTCTGTTCAGGGAGCTGTGAGAGGGCTTGTATGGCTAGAGCATAGCGTATATGGAAGGGGGAAGTGGGTAATGAAGGTGATAAAGTAATTGAGGGCACCTGTGCTAGGAAATTTAGACTTTATCCTGAAGGTGTGGGGAAATCATTGAAGGTTAGGAAAGAGGAGTGTTATGATGTGATTTTCACTTTAGAAAGGTAATAAGTCTGACACTATGCTTTTAACAATAGAAATTTGATAACAGCAGGATATAACTACAAAACCTCCATAAAAATAGCCCCACACAAATCATTTGTCCCTTTCTTTTAGATGAAATTTAAAACACTTTTTAAAGTAGGACTAGTTTAATATACGTCTTTCCTACAATACCTGGCCCAGTGATTACTCATAGTAGATGTTCAACAGAGTCATTGCCTAAAACTAAGCCAAGGCACCAAGTGGTGCAGAACAAAAAGTTCTATACCTAAGCCTCTGAGACAGATGATTTGTTCACATGTGTCTAGAGTTAGAAATCATTCCTCCACATTTCCTAGATACCTGGAAACCTGTCCAAGTATGTAATTCTCTTGCATTCTTACATTTAATCAAATTATTTTTATCTATGATATGAACTCCCTTTCAAGACCTCTTATTGTTAGCCCATGCAAAATTTGAAATATGCTGCCATGAGACCTTTGACTTTAAACCTTTCATACTGATGTCAGAGCTAGTTTATGGCTTCTGATTTTTTTGTATGTAATAAACAAATCAGTTACTCCTTCCGTCTGACCTTTTACTGAAGCTCCCCCTAGACTTATGAACTTTAAAATCTCATTGGCGTTTTATTCTCTACTTACTAAAAGTTAAAAATTAAAAAGGCTGAAACCAACATTTATAATGATTTTGAAGGGTCAGCAGACATTTTCTGTGAAGTGTCAGATAGTAAATATTTTCGACTTTGGAAGTCATATACTCTCTGTCACAACTATTCAACTATGTCATTGTAGCACAGAAGTAGCCATAGATAATTCATGAACAAATAGGCATGGCTGTATTCCCGTAAAACTTTATTTACAAAAATAGGCTACAGGCCAGCTTTGGCCCAAAGACCACAGTTTGCTGACCTGTGATTGAAAGTAAGCTGCCTCCTCCTGTCTTATCTGTCTATCTTCAGGAAGGAATCCTGACTGGAGAAGTGGCCACAGAATGTAGTATTTAGATTTTATCAAAGACCATTACATCATCTCTGTTGCATGCGTACACACACACACACACCAAAAAAATCTCCAGAGCATTTAGCTTGACTTTCCATGTAAAAAGATAGGTCCTGGTCCTAGTATTTAACTATTTTTCTGCACCAGAGTGGATGAACTTTCCCCATTTATGGCTTTCCTGCAGGCAAAAATAACATCCCAAGCACTTGTCACGTAAGCAATATACATTACTTTTAAGCAAAGCTTCTTAAGCAGTGCTTTTCTAAATTAAATGTGCATAGGAATCACCTGGAGAATTTATTAAAATTCATATTCTGATTCAGTCAGTCTCGGGTGGAGCCTAAGATTCTACATGTATGACAAGCTTCCAGTTGATTTCAGTGTTGCTTGTTCTTGGACCACACTTTTGTTAGCAAGGTTCTAAGTACTATTTCTGTTATTACAACCCAGTCATCCAAGGTCTTACCACTGGATCCACAGAATCAAGAGCTGGTCTTCTTCAGGTGACATGGCATTCAAAGCTGTGTTTGACTATGATGACTTCAGACAATTTATTTGTTTATTCAGTTTGGTAGTTTCTATAGAACTAGAGGTTACCATTTGAAGTGGTCCTTGGCTGCTTATTCTTATCTTTCATCCATACTGGAAAATTCGAAAACATTATCTCTTTGAGTATTGCCCCATTCTTTATATTCCCTTCCAGGGTTCCTAGCAGATACATATTAGGCACTCTGATTATATCCTCTATGTCCTCTTAACTTCTCTATCATATCTTATTTCTCTGTGTCTCTCCATGTTGCAGTTTAGGTAATTTCTTCAGATTACTTCCACTTTATTAATTCTCTCTTCACCTGTGTCCAAGCTGCTGTTTAATCCATGCATTAATTTTTTCAGTATTATTAATCACTTATTTTCTAAAGCTATATTGAAGTATAATTGTATAAACTGTACCTATATAAACTGTCCAATTTTAGACAGTTTTGACATACGTATACACTAATAAAATCTTTACCACAATCAAAATAGTGAACATATCCATCACTCTCAAAAGTTTCCTCATGAACCTTGTAATCCCTTCCTTCTGCCTCTACCTCCCAACCATTCAGGTCCCATGCACCCACTGATCTTTCTGTCACTACAGATTTATTTGCATTTTCTCAAGTTTTATGAAAAATTGAATCATACAGTATATACTCTTTAGTCTGACTTCTTTCACTCAGCATAATTATTTTGAGGTTAATCCATGCTGTTGCATGTATCAATAATTCATTCCTTTTAATTGCTGAGTAGTACTCTGTTGTGTGGACATACAGCAATTTTACAAATTTTTTTTGATTCTAGTAATATTTTTTTAATAGAAGCAGAATTCACATAGCATACCGTTAATTATTACAATGTGCATTATTCGGTGACATTCTGTGTATTCACAATGTTGTGCAGCCAGCATCTAGCAATGTTAGCAATGCTACCTTTAAGAATAATTTAACATTTGCATTACAATTTTTTGCATAAGTGCCTTTTTAAAAGCAAGTTAAAGAAAATACAGCAGATAGCTCAAATTACTCAATATCGTTCTTTCAGATTAGCTCATCTCTATCTCTCTCTCTCTCTCTCTCTCTCTCTCTCTCACACACACACACACACACATGCATACACACACACACACAAGAATGCTTGAATATTCCACTATACTGAAATGCAATATTCCAACTGACCCCAATGCTTCATTCATTGTTAGCTATCCTGGATCCTAAAACAGGATGCCAACATATAGAACAAGTCTAGTCTCCAATCCATTGTGCAATATGATGACTATAAAATTTGTGCATGCAAGGGAACTGCCTCAGCTTAGTACTCATCAGTCACTGAAACGAATACTGCAAATTTTACTTGATTCATTCTAAATACTGATGTGCCCCCTAGTCCTCAGTGGAAAGATTGTCAGTCTGCACTTTGATGCAGCCCTGTATGTGACCACCACCATCATCATCATTTTCATTTAGTAAAATGAAGCGGATAAAGCTAAGAATGGGTAGTTTCAATTCTCACCAAATTGTATCTTCTCTTTATCTCCTCTGTCTTCACTGTTTTGAGAGTGAAGCTGGGTGGTCTCATTTAACCCTGCATTTATTTCAGTGCTGTCTTGGGTCTTGAGAGGAGCCCACTTTGTATTGGTTGCCTTCAGTAACTGAACCTAAATCACTCACTTCTGAGCATACCTCTTCTTTTGAGTCTCTGAGATTTGGTCTTCATTAGAGAACTCAGGTCTCCAAACCTACTAATCATTACCTTAAAATTTACATAAAAGTCCCTGGTAAATGGCTTACTACGCTCATTCTCTGAAATCCTATGAAGGGGAATTGTTATATTATGCTCTGAACAAGGAATGGTTTGACAAAGCCCCTACTGCTGCTTTCAATAGTGTTTGTATTTTTTCACGTTTTGAAAAATCTGTTCACTTATTCATGAACATAATTGGAATATTTCCTAGTTTGGGGCTATTACAAATAAAGCTTCTATGAACATTCATATACAAGTTTTTATATAGGCATATGCTCTCATGTGTCTTGGGTAACTACCTAGGACTTGAATGACTGGATCACATGGTAGGTATATGCTTAATTTTTTAAGAAACTGCCAAAATGTTTTCCAAAGTGGTTGTACCATTTTACTTTTCCACCAGCAGTGTGTAAGACTGCCAGTGGCTCCACTTTGTATGTCAACACTTGGTATGGTTAGTCTTTTTTAATTTTAGATATTCTAATAGGTTTATAGTGGTGCCTCATTGTGGTTTTAGTTTGCATTTTCCTAATAACTAATGAGATAAAGCATCTTTTCATGTGCTTACTATCCATATCTTTTATTTTAAATATTTATTTATTTATTTATTATTCATTTATTTTGGCTGCGCCTGGTCCTAGTTGCGGCATGCGGACTCTTAGTTGCGGCATGCAGACTTCTTAGTTCCGTCTGCGGACTTCTTAGTTGCAGCATGCATGTGGGATCTAGTTCCCCCACCAGGGATCAAACCCAGGCCCCCTGTATTGGGAGTGCAGAGTCTTATCCACTGGACCACCAGGGAAGTCCCACCATATCTTTTTTGATGAAGTGTTTTCAAATCTTTTGCCCATTTTTAAAATTGAGTTCTCTAATGTTTTTATATCTAAGAGTTTTTTAATATGGTCTAGATACAAATCTTTTATTTGATAAGTAATTTGCAAAGATTTTTCGTCCAGTTTTTGGCTTAATTTTCATTATCATTTTCAACTGTCTTTAGTAGTGCAGAAGATTTTAATTTTGATGAAGTCCAAGTTAGATTTTTTTCCTTTATTATGTTTTTGCATCATATCTAAGAAATATTGACCTAACCCAAGGTCACTGTTTTCTCCTATGTTTCTTCTAAAAGCATTATACCTTTAGATATTATGCTTAGGTCTATGATCCATTTGAGTTAAATTTTATGTATAGTATAAAGTAGGATTGAAGGTATTTTTGTTTTGTTTTGTTTTGTTTTTTTTCCGGGAGGTAAAGGGAGATAACGGATATTCAGTAGTTCCAGCACTATTTGCTGAATTGCTTTTGCATCTTTGTCAAAAATCAGCTGATTGTATATGCGTAGGTATGTATCTAGACTTCATTCTATTCCATTGTTCTTTTCTGTGTCTTACACTAATACCACATACAATTACTTTAGCTTTATAATGAATCTTGAGATCAAGTAGTGTAAGTCCTCTGAAGTTCTTCTTTTCATAGTTGTTTTGGCTATTCTAGGTCCTGTCCATTTCCATATGAATTTTATAATCAGTTTGTGAATTTCTAAGAAAAATAATACTGCTGGTATTTTTATTAGAATTGCATTGAATCTAATTTAGAGAAAATCGACATATAAAAATTGACTCTTTTAATCTGTGAAAAGGATATATGTCATGTTTATTTAGGTCTTCTTTAATTTCTCTCAGGTCTTCTTTAATTTCTCTCAGTAATGTTTTAGAAATTTTCAGTGTACATCTTTTTTCAAATTTATTCCTAAGTATTTCATATATTTTATGCTATGTTATAACTGGCATCTTAAAAATTATAAGTTCTGGGACTTCCCTGGTGGTCCAGTGGTAAAGAATCCGCCTTCCAATGCAGGGGACGCAGGTTCAATCCCTGGTCAGGGACCTAAGATCCCACATGCTGCAGGGCAACTAAGCCCACACACCACAACTACAGAGCTCATACGCCTCAACTAGAGAGCCTGCGTGCCACAAACTACAGAGCCCACGCACTCTGGAACCCACACACCACAACTACAGAGCCCACATGCCCTGGAGCCTGCGTGCCACAGCTAGAGAAGAGAAAACGCACACCACAACTAGAGAGAAGCCCGTGCACCACAATGGAGAGCCCGCGCTGCAATGAAAGATCCCACATGCCTCCACAAAGATCCCGCGTGCTGCAACCAGACGCAGCCAATAAATAAATAAATAAACAAACAAATAAGTAAATAATAGCTTTTAAAAATAATTATAGGGCTTCCCTGGTGGCGCGGTGGTTGGGAGTCTGCCTGCCAATGCAGGGGACACGGGTTCGAGCCGTGGTCTGGGAGGATCCCACATGCCGCGGAGCGACTGGGCCCGTGCGCCACAACTACTGAGCCTGTGCGTCTGGAGCCTGCACTCCGCAGCAAGAGAGGCCGCAATAGTGAGAGGCCCGCGCACCGGGATGAGGGGTGGCCCCCGCTTGCCGCAACTAGAGAAAGCCCTTGCACAGAAACGAAGACCCAACACAGCCAAAATTAAATAAATAAATAAATAAATTTAAAAATAATTATAAGTTCTGATTATTTGTTAGTGTATAGAAATACAGTTGCTTATAGTATATCAATTTTATATCCTGCAACCTTACCAAAATCACCTATTAGTTCTAATAGTTTTTTGGTAGAATCCATAGGATTTTCCAGATCTCTAATCATTTTATCTGAGTAAAGAGAGTTTTTCTTCTTCCTTTTCATTCTTGATGTCTTTTATTTCTTTTTCTTGCCTTAGATTTGAAAATCAGTCATTGTGATTCACCATTCAGTCATCTCAATGGATGCAGAAAAATCATTAAACAAAAGTTAATCCATTCCTGATAGAAACCTTCAGTAAAATAGGAATAGAGTACAACATGATAAAGGGCATCTATTTAAACACCTACAAGCCAATATTTTGCTTACTGGTGAAAGACTGAATGTTTTCCTACTAAGATCAGGAAAGAGGCAGGGATGCCTGTTCACATCACTTCTATTCCAGATAATGTGAAATTCTTTCAATATAAATACTTAGAGATAGTAGATAAAATATAGCAAAAATGTTAAAAGTATTACTCAGCATGTGAGAAAGAAAGAACAAAGAAGAATTCCTAGGTACCAGAAATAAAGAGGAAATTAAAAATCAGCCCTGTAAATGGTGAAGTAACACGGAACCTGACTGGAGATTCTAGCCAGTCTAATAAGCAATAAGTCTCCATTCCCCCTCCCCTCTAAGGTACCTTCTGTCTCTCTGAATCTGCCTATTCTGGCTACCTCATGTAAGTGGAAACATATAATATTTGTCTTTTTGTGTCTGACTTCTTTACTTAGCATAATGTCTTTTAAGGCTTACCTGTGTTATAGTATGTATCAGAACTTTGTTCCTTCTTATGGCTGGATTCCATTGTATGTATATACCACATTTTGTTTATCTGTTCGTCCATTGATGAGTATTTGGCTTGTTTCCACCTTGTGGCTATTGTGATTAATGCTGCTATGAACATGTATTTATTGACCATTTATATATCTTCTTTAGAGAAGCATCTATTCAAGGCCTTTTCTCATTTTTGGATTGGATTGTTTTTTCTTTATGTTGTTGTTGAGTTGTAGAAATCCTGGATATTAAACTCTTACCAGGTATATGATTTTGCAAATATTTTCCATTCTGTGGATTGTCTTTTCACTCTCTTGGTAATGTCCTTTGATACACAAAATTTTTTAATTTTGATGAAACCTAACTTATCTGTTTTTACTTTTTAATGCCTGTGCTTTGTATCATACTAAAGAAATCATTGCCTAATCCAAAGTCATGAAGATTTTTACCTATGTTTTCTTCTAAGAGTTCTATAGTTTTAACTCTTTAATTTTAGATCTTTTATTCATTTTCAGTTGCTGTTTTTGTATATGGTGTAAAGTGAGGATCCAACCTCGTTCTTTTCCATCTGGATATCCAGCTTTCCCAGCACCATTTGTTGAAAAAACTCCCCTTTCTCCACTGAATGGTCTTGGCACCCTTGTTGAAAATAAATTTACTGTATATATGAGAGTTTATTTCTGGGCGCTCTGTTCTATTGCACTGGTTTAGGTATATATCCTTATGCCAGTGCCACAATGTTTTGATTACTGTAACTTTGTAGTAAGTTTTGAAAATGTGAGTCCTCCAACTTTGTTCTCCTTTTTCAAGATTTTTTTTTTACTATTTGTGGTCCCTGAGTTTCCATGAATTTAGAATGGATTTTTTATTTCTATAAAAAATGCCATTGAGATACACTCAATTGTTTCTTAAAGAGATTTAAATAGTAAGGAAAAAAATGTCTATTAATTTACCCATGAAGCTCCCATTTTCAGTTCTCCTCATTCCTTTGGGTAGATCCAGATTTCTGACTGGTATTATTTTCCTTCTCCTTAAAGGACTTCCTTTAACTTTTACTGTAGTACACATGCTGGTAGTTAATTCAGCTTTTGTATATTTGAAAAAGTCTTTATTTCACCTTCAATTTTGAAGATATTTTTACTGGGTATAGAAAGAATTTTAAGTTAACAAGTTTTTTTGTTTTTTTTGTTTTTGCTTTTTCTTTCAGTGCTTTAAAGAGGTTGCTCCACTGTCTTTCTCATTTGCACTGTTTTGGATGAGAAGTCTGATTGCATTGTCATTTTGTTTCCCTGTACATATTATGTCTTTTCTTTTGTCTGATTGATTTTAACATTTTTCATTTTAATATTAATTTTATGCAATTTGGTTATGATGTGCCTTGGTGTAGCTTTCTTCATGTGTATTTTGCCTGATGTTCATTTACATTCTTGGGTCTGTGGCTTTATAGCTTTCATCAAATTCAAAAAATTGTTGGCCATTATTTCTTAAAATAATTTTTCTCCCACTCTTCCCTGCACTCTATTTCCAGACTCCAATTACACTTACATTAGGTTGCCAAAAGTTATCCCACAGATAACTTTTCCAGCTTCCTACCTTGCTTGCATCCAAAATGAAATCTTCTGGTTCCAACTGGGCTTCTAGGTTACTAAGATGGATAATCTGCCTGTCAGGTTCCATATTACCTCACCATTTACAGTGCTGATTTTTAATTTCCTCTTTATTTCTGTTACCTAGGAATTTTTCTTTGTTCTTTCTTTCTCACATGCTGAGTAATACTTTTTAACATTTTTGCTATATTTTATCTAGCGATATCTAAGTATTTATATTGAAAGAATTTCACATTATCTTGGTCCATATCTCCTTAGCGACAGACCAGGACCATTTCCCTGTTTTCAAGGTCCTACTTATTAAGGCAAAGAACAGTGTGTGCATTCTAACCCAGGCATTCAGAAGAACAAAAAATACGATATGTATATATGTATGTGTATATTTGTGTATGCAGTTGGTTATTATTTGAAACAAGCCTAACCACTATAGTTTGCTTCAATTTGATAATGTGAAACTTTGCATTAGCCCTTTGAGAATTAACTGATGATTACTAATTTTAAACGCTACTGAAGAGTAACAGGTTACACTTAAATCCCATTTCTGGTTAAATTCCTCATTTAGGAACCATTTGATAGCTCATAAGATGTGTTCATTATTTTTAATGGACATTATTTTTAATGGGTTGTAGAGAAATCTAATTCAATGGCCATTGTTTCAGAGATGTGAAACTATACTGAGCAACCCAGAGTGCCACAGTGGAAAAGAAGCACAGGCTTTCGGGAGAGAAAGACTAGGTTTGAATACTAATTCCAGCACTTCTTAACAAGTCATTATACTACTCAGAATAGGAAAAATGCACTTAAATAAAAAAGTATTAGTCTGAAGGATACTTAGGGGTTCCAGAACTTCAGGTATAAAACTTGAGCACTGATAATTCCACTCATTCATTTACCAAATATGTATTGAGTGCTTGCCATATGTAAGATAGTGGCCTAGATGCTATAAGAAATATAGAGTCCTTTCCCTTTGGGAACTTACAGCTCTGGTAGGGAGTAGTGAGACAAGTATACAGATGAGTATAGCATAAAGCAGCATGGGAGCAGTAACAAGTATGCTACAGATGAAAGGCTCCAGTGGAGGTTATCACTTCGTTCTGAGCAATCCAGCTTCTCACTGTACTATAACAAGGAGTGTTTTCATACCAAGTAGCCCAAGCCATAGCCCAGGCAGCACCTGAAAACTATTCCTGAACCTGATCATCCAGCTGTTCTACCTCCACACAATCAACAAAGTATTTCTAATCACTTTGATGTGTCCTCTAAGATGCAGCAGGGGGAACCTCTGCAAGGACAGTATTTGTAGGACACAGGAGAAGTTCCAAGAGGCACATCTACAGTTTATGAGAACAAATTTATACGTGAACTGTTAACCACAGCACCTGGAATTTTCTTAAAAGTCTAATTGTACAGAATAATATGAGGGAAAGGCTAAGCAAAGTTCTCTAAATCCCCAAATTAGAAATGACTGTGAATAGGACAGTTGGAGAGGCAAGTATAAAAACTACAAGACAGAAAAGAAGAAATAATAGCCATTCACAAGCAACTACCAAACACGCAAGAAGCTATGACCATGATGAGTTTAGGAAAATTCATCCTGAGCCACACTTCTGTCTGTGATGGTCAGGGAGAGCTGTGGATAAGGGAAAGAGCAATTAGATTGCCAGGAGAGAGGAGAGGAAAATGTCGGAGATCTGGATTCACATCTCAGTTCTGCCACTGACTTAATGGTCTTTTGTAAATTATTTACCCTCATATGATTTCAGTTTCTCCATTTGTATACTGGCTTTGTTGGACATGTTGATCTCTTATATTTCTAAAAGTATATGAACGGCTTCCCTGGTGGCGCAGTGGTTGAGAATCTGCCTGCCAATGCAGGGGACACGGGTTCGAGCCCTGGTCTGGGAAGATCCCACATGCTGCGGAGCAACTAGGCCCGTGAGCCACAACTACTGAGCCTGCGCGTCTGGAGCCTATGCTCCCAACAAGAGAGGCCACGATAGTGAGAGGCCCGCGCTCCGCGATGAAGAGTGGCCCCCGCTTGCCACAACTAGAGAAAGCCCTTGCACAGAAACGAAGACCCAACACAGCCATAAATAAATAAATAAATAAATAAATTTTTAAAAAATAAAAGTATATGAAAAGCTGGTAGGATTTTGAGTGATAGAGCCATTAGAACAAGAAGTTTTCCAGGTGGAGAGAGCAACATTATTTAAGGAACAAAAAGAAAGTAACGCAAAACTTGAATACTGAACTCTTCACAATAAAATCAGTAGACTCCATAAAATAATGATGAAGGTGGTCCAAGCATGATTATCTATGTCTTACTCTAGTAAACTGTGCCCTGCCTCTATAACCCCACTACTAGTGTGATGCCTAAAGTAAAATTGGTGCTTAATGAATATTTGTGAGAAGGAAAGGAGGGAAGAGAAATAAAAGAGAGAGAAGTGGGGAGGGAAGGAAGGAAGTTAGCTGGTTCAAGAAGTCCTCTCACAACAGGTGCCACATTTTGTGGCAGGGATCCCTGTATTTAATGGCCTTTCGTATCTGCAACAGTCTGTTTTAAAACAGAGCTGTTTGCTTAGAATGCTTTTATTACAAACTGTATTTGTGCTCAGAGAGGGCTTCCAGCTGTGGTAGCTTTTAGAAGGTCCCTTTGTGTGTGTACATAGTGTCATAACGGGTCATTTCTGCCTAGCCAGTCAATTTCATTGACTCAGATGGGGCCACTTTATGAATGAGCTATATCATTTTCCTCCTTAATTTTTACTCTAGACAATAAATGTTTTATGCCTGGAAAGATGGTTCATTTATTCAACAGATGCTTATTAAATACCTCCCAAAAGCTAGGCATTGTGTGAAACACTTGGAATACAGAGGTATGTAATATAGACAAGGTCCCTGCCTTTATGGTGCTTACAGTGTCATGGGGGACTCTCACATTAAATAAATAATCATATGATAATTGATACAATTGTGATAAATGTTTTAAAGGGAAAGGACAGAATGTTACAAGAGAAGTCCAAACTAATTTGAAAAGGTGGAGTCAGGAAAGTATGTTACAATTAAAATCCTAAACATCTTAAATATTTCCCTACTTGAAATGTAAAAAGATAAGATTACTCCCATAGGTTGTTGATGATATTAGGAATATCTAAATTTGAAAAGATAGAGTTGTTCAGAGAGGCACAGATTCCTTAGAAATTCAGTTCTTTAATTTAATAAATGACTGAAAAGGGAGACAGTGTTTACCCAAGAACACACAGCTTGCTACTAGCAGGGCTAGGAGTTGAACACAGGTCTTCTAATCTCCTCATTACCTCTCCTTGGTGACATAAAAAAATGAAGACATTATACATCAACTATAGATCAGCCATGGCCAAATGAACTATTAAGTGTCCAGTCTGTACAAGCTTGTATATTGAGTGGGTGAAGGTGTTTACATAGTAAATGCAAATGCAAATATAAACAAAAACATACAGAATATGTCCTATTAGGCTGATTGTATCTGGTTATAGTAAAACTGTAGTATATAGACCAAAGTAGGAAATACCCAGTTGGAATCAGTGAAAATATCTTGAAAGGAATATGCTTCTGTTTCTTTAAAATAAAAATACTAATGGCTAAGTACGTCTCCAAGTAGGAGTTTTTAAAACCTGTTTTTAGTCATGTGTAATATTACATGACACGTAAATTGTCCTGACTACTTTGCAGCCTAAGTGGTCTCTCAGGTTAAACATTGTTCCTGATATTTTGTCCCAACATATAATTTCTCTGGCATACTCTTTTATCACAGATGGTATAGCAATTAGCTTCAGGCCAGCAACATGTAATTTTTCCTAATTTTTTATTTGAAAGATTAGGAATCAATGAAATGCTACTATTTATACCAGAGATTGTGGACTTAATGGAATCATTGAAACCAAAAGGAGTGTGAGGCTTCAGGGAGAAGGCCAGCTTGAATAGATATCAGAGGGAGTACCTAAGACAGTGCTGAGCATGTACTCAGCCTGAGCAAGCATATATTGAACTGAGGAGACAAAAAGAAAGAATTAAGTTAAACCATATGAAACTTCCATTTTTATAGGTCAAAACCAGTCAAATATCGGTAACTTATGTATGATTCAGCCTATTGTGCAAAATGACCAGAAAGGGAACCTATACTCTAATGTCAACAGGTGTGGATATTTATTAAATTTAAGGACATGTATATTGGCTATACTCCAGAATTTAACAAACAAGAAATTCTGGTTATTGAATTAACTTCTAATTTTATATGAAATCACAATTTAAATGTAGGCAGATGGCATAATCACTTCAGACACTAAAAATATTCTAAAAGTTCTTCAACTTAGATAACTTTTACATTATCCACACTTCATGGGTGTGAATGTTGTGGGGAAATACTTATTTGATAACCAAGCTTTAGTGGTGTGATGTGGACTAAAGTTAAGCAGGGTATTTTGCTTTCAGCCTCTTTCTGTGCTGACCAGATTACTTCCTAGTCCTTTACTCTCTCCCAGCCCTTAGTCCCAATGCTGATAATCTCCAAGTTTATCTTAGAAAAATCAGGAGTAAAGGAGAAGGGAACTAGTGAAAATGAACTAAATGTCAGGTACTTTGCTAGATAGTTTATATATCATTGCGTTGAATTCTCACAACCCTATGAGACAAATGTTATTTCTTTTTTACAGTTGAGGAAACTGAGACCTAAAGAGATTAAATAACTTGCCCAAGGTCACACAATTTGTAAGTGGTAGACGAGGCTTCAAACATTCTTATTTTCACTATCTACTGTGCTACTCAACTTAATTATTTGTTAGCTTATTTACACTGTACACTTTAAAAGTGCCTTGTTTAATTATAATAAATTTACACAGGAGTAAGACAAGGGGATTATTTTTTTTTTTCTTTAAAAACAGTAATGTGGTAAAATGCATTTGAATATTTTCCTTTCTTTTAAGGATGAACGAGAAGCCAGAGAAAATGTGAAGAGAGAACAAGACGAGGCCTATCGCCTTTCACTTGAGGCTGACAGAGCAAAGGTAGGTTTGGTCAGGGGACTTCTGGGATAAAGAACTCAATCCTAAATAGTCTTTCATTATTTAAATGCCAGCCCTTTAATCATTTTGAAACCTGAGAGAGTTGGGTTTGCAGTGGAGAAAGCTAGTTTCAATTAACAGAAAGAATATAATTCTACCTCTGGTTCTTAAAGCATGGTTCATTTTGACAAGATAAATTTTTTCAAGAATCGTGAAAAGTGAAAGCAAAAATGGGCCTACTGTTTACTTCATTTGTTTTTAATCAGTCTATGGTAAAATCTAGCAATGTTTAAAAAGCTGTTCAGGTGATTTTAATGTGCAGTCAGGGTTGAGAACCACTGACTTATTTAATGCTTCTTGAGCACCTGCTCCTGTACTGGGCATTGAAGGAAAGGAAAATGAATAAGCCACTCTTTCTGCCTTCAAAAGAAGGCTCACATTGTGCTGCAGAGTAGATTCAGTCAAGAGCACAGATAGCTGGAACACTTAGGCAAGGATCCTAAATGTTGTAAGGGAAGCACTGAGTTCTGTGAGAGTTCAATGAACAGGATTTTCAGTGGAAAGTTTTTTCCAGCTTTTTTGGAGAGCCAAGAAATGGGAATGTACTAGGGAGGGTTTCATAGAAGAGATTGTGTATTTGAACTGGATAGAGAAGGGGGGTAGGGGAGGAAGTAATGTATGCTAGCAACAAGGGGCCAGAAAGCATGGGTTCAGGATAGAGGCTGATGTGAATAGAGTTTGATATTTGGGTACAGGGGAGGTGGCAGAAAAGACCAGAAAGGAAGACCAGAGAAAGGTCTGAAGGATCTTGAATGCTACACTACCCAGAGCTACCTAAATGTTTGAATAGGAACCCACCATGATCGTAGAGATATGCTTTGTTGTTGCTTTTATTTCCATCTTTGTTCCAGAGAGAAACACTTTCATTACCACAGTGTACCTCTGGGCCATGCTGAAAATGAACTTTTCTTCTTTTCTTTTTCTTTCTCTTTTTATTTCTTTTCTTTTTTTTAAAAAGTAGGCCAGTGTTTATTAAGTGTTGGATTCCTTTCTCTTTTATCAACAGAGGGAAGCTCATGAGAGAGAGATGGCAGAACAGTTTCGTTTGGAACAGATTCGCAAAGAACAAGAAGAGGAACGTGAGGTAGAGCATAATTTTTAGAAAAGCTGTTCAAATGCTAGGTCTATTTCCATTGCATTTGATTCTAAGGATGTTAATATTTCCTACAACTTACTTCTTTCCACTTTTCCCAGATTCATTTTAGTATGGAAGACTAATTTTCTTTAGAAGAATCATTCCCGATCTGTTGTGTTGAACTCTTAGAAAACTTGACCTTGTACTAGATTCATGGTTTTCTATTCTTTTCAATTCCTCTCCCCTTCCTTGCCTGACAAATACTCCCATCCTTCCTAAATATTGTCTCACCCAAAAAACACAAAGACTGTATTTTCTCCCCTTTTCCCAGGCTTTACTTTACCCACCAAAAGACACTGGGAGTTACTTCTGCAACATCTTGCACTGGGCCCCTATATGTGAGAAATCCATTTAGCTTGGCTGATTTTTTTCCGCCCTGAGTTCATGTCATGTCTGTGACAATATAGAGAATTTTTTCATTCACTCATTTGGCAAATATTTTTTTGACTACTTAATGTGTGCCCAAAATCTGTTAGGAAGTAGGGATACAGATGTGGGTCCTCTACTCCAGGAGTTCATAGTCTTGTAAAAAACAGAATTACATACTATATGTAAAAGTTATTATAGAGATTTACCTAAAGTGCAGTGGGAAAAAAGAGAAGGGGTGTCAAATGACTTCCTAGGATGACTCACAAAAAAGGGCTTTTAGAACTTTTCTAGACGTGGGATTAATGGCAAGATTCACTTATAAAAAGAGGAAGCCATCTAACAAGTGATAGAAAGACCTGGAGGGCCCTAACTTGGGCTGATGAAAACTCCATTAGTCATCACTCTTGGTCAGAGGATGCCACCTCGTAACTTATTCAACAAATTTTTTTAATTAAAGTATAGTTGGTTTACAATGTTTTCTAGTTTCAGGTGTACAGCAAAGTGATTCAGATATACATATATATAGATAGATAGATAGATAAAGATATAGATATAGATATATAGATATAGATATATATATTCTTTTTCAAATTCTATTCCATTATAGGTATTTACAAGGCATCGAATATACTTCCCTGTGCTATACAGTAAATCCTTGTTGTTTATTTTATACATAGTAGGGTATATCTGTTAATCCCATACTCCTAATTTATCCCTCCCCACCTCTAACCCCCTTTGGTAACCATAATATTTGTCTTTCTTGGTCTGACTTACTTCACTTAGTATGATCATCTTTAGGTCTATCCATGTTGCTGCAAATGGCAATATTTCATTCTTTTTTATGGCTGAGTAATATTCCATTGTATATATGTAGCACATATTTTTTAATCCATTCACCTGTTGATGGACACTTAGGTAGCTTCCATGACTTGGCTGTTGTAAATAGTGCTGCTATGAGCATTGGGGTGCATGTATCTTTTCAAATTAGAGTTTTTGTCTTTTCCAGATATATGCCCAGGAGTAGGATTGCTGGATCATATGGTAGTTCTAGTTTTAGTTTTTTAAGAAACCTCCATACTGTTCTCCATAATGGCTGCACCAATTTACATTCTCACCAACAGTGTAGGAGCGTTCCCTTTTCTCTACACCCTCTCCAGCATCAGCAAATGATTTTTGAGCAAGAACTATGCTAGGCACTGAAAGAGAAACAAAGGATAGTAAGACATTTTCTGCCTGCAAGGAGAGATTACATCTTGTAGGGAAGATACAACATGTCTACAAGTAACAGCAAATCAAGGAAAAACATGCTAAATAACATAAGAGAAATAAAAGCAAAATAATTAGAGTTCAGGGGCAAAGTAAAAACCTTTCACAGCTTTTGGAATCAGTCAACACTACAGAAGAACTGATATTTGAGCCAGGTCTTGAGAGATGTGTAAAACTGCATTTAATATAACATCTTGTATTTATTATTTAATACAAACAAATTATAAACTATATTAAATATATGTCATTTACATAATATTAATCTACTATCTGCCTAGTTTTAAATACCTATTTTTTGCATTTCAATGACCAACTACATTTGGGGTTACCTAGAAATCGAAGATAATAGTTACTTGAAGCTTAATCAGTGATATTAATACAATAAATGCATTTTTCTAATCAATTCTGACACTAAAAAATAAGAATTCCCAATGAGCATTCATTTCTATAAATATGGTAACATCACCATGAAATTCTTAAACCTGTGAAATTTTTAATTGACTAATACTTCTAAAAATGCAGATAGTAAGTAGTATGACCAAATCACAGATCACCAGGATTTCTAGCAGGATTTGAAGGCAGTGGAGGTGAAGAGCATTTCAGGAAAAGGCCTGTCAGTATCATTTGCCTGCTCTTAATATGCCTTCTCTTCTCAAATCTCTCTTCCAGCAAGTACATCTGTCCTTTCCTTCTCAGCAGTAACTGATATTTGAGCCAGGTCTTGAGAGATGTCTTGACAGATGTGCAAGACACTGTTTGGAAATCAGAGTTTATTCATGTTCAAACACTTATCAAGTGCCTATCACACAAGTACGAAATACTATGCCTGACAAACTCTAGTATCTGTCCATGCTGAGGACTCTCAGTAATGGAAGGTAGAAAATATTTTGTTGAACATCTTCTGTGTATCAACTACTCTGCTACTTGCTTTACCTATGCTTACTCATTGACCATTAAAACAAGCTACAAGGGAAGAGATTTCTCTTTTTTTTTTTAAATTATTTTTATTTATTTATTTTTGGCTGTGTTGGGTCTTCGTTGCTGTGCATGGGCTTTCTCTAGTTGCGGCAGGCAGGGGCTACTCTTCGTTGCAGTGCGCGGGCTTCTCATTGCAGTGGCTTCTCTTGTTGTGGAGCACAGGCTCTAGGTGTGCAGGCTCAGTAGTTGTGGCTCATGGGCTATAGAGCGCAGGCTCAGTAGTTGTGGCACACGGGCATAGTTGCTCCGTGGCATGTGGGATCTTCCTGGACCAGTGCTCGAACCTGTGTCCCCTGCATTGGCAGGCAGATTCTTAACCATTGTGCCACCAGGGAAGTCCAGGGATTTCTCTTTACAAGTGAGAAAACTGAAGCTCATTGAGAAGTCACACATAAAAATGGGAACAGCTGAAATCCTCACCTAGGTCTTTATGCCTACATACCAAGCTCATGCTCTTTTGCTTATTCCATCCCCAAACAAGGCTATATACCATTGTATGTGACTATAGGAATCATGTATGCAGAGTTTCACAAAAGTTTAGATGAGAGATTTGTCACTATACTTTTAAGCTGTTTCAAGAAATATAGTTTTAAAAATTAGGACTTTCACTCTCTCATGCTCTATTTCACAAATGTTCTCTCTCTTTCTCTTAATAGTATATCTTCAACATATACTTGCTAAATGTCAAGTGTATACAAATAACTGCATGTTCTGGATCTAGAGCTTGGTAACATATGTACTTTCTTCTGATGATTTACCTTATTTACCCTGGGTTAAAATTTTCCCTCTTTCCAAATGTAGATAAAAGTTGTCCTCTCATAGAAAACCCCATAAGTATCTTTTAGCATACCTCAGTGTGTACGTTCCAGCTGTAAACATGTGCGAGGATGGGACACAGGGGGAGAAAGGACAAGTCATACTTTGCAGCTAGTCATTATTTGCATTTGTCCATTGATGTGCTCCCAGAAACACATGCTATGTGCTCTGTCCTCTCCCCCAGAGAGTCACATTAAATGCTCTTGTAAATCCCACCATTGAGAAACTATTTATCTTCTGTTTATCTTAATTTAATTCAGTCCTATCCAGACTTTTTTGTCCTTTTTTTTCATGGAGCACCAATTAACATATTTCAGCACACTAGTGTATAACAAACGACTCTTTGGGAAAAGCTGGTATTGTGCAACCTCTGAAGAAACTGAGACCCAGAGAGATTATACAGTTTGCCTGTGGTCGCCAAACTGGTTGGACATATAATCTGGACTAGAAGCCAGGTCACCTGACTTTTCACAGTAACACCGCCTCCCCTTCTAACCAGAAATCCTAACCCATGTAATTGCATTGAGAAACAAGAGTGGTTTTATTATTTTTATTATCTCTAATATTTCAAATCCTTTAGAAAAATGAAATATTGAATAGTTAAATCACCTTGGTTATAGGAAAATTCCTTCCTTTTGCTGTGTGGTAAGTACTGGAGTAAAATCAGTAAAATCTGGGAATGTGTTTTGATCTGGTCCTTGACCATGATAAGGTGAAAGTCTATAAGACTATTCTGAAGGAAAAACAAAGAAATGACAGCAAAAATTTCTGCTATTTTGCAAATTTATGTATCTACTTATTTTTTCCAAAATGAGTTTCAAGTAACTTACATAAATACATGCAATTCAAATGGATTAAGAAACAAAAGAAAAGATATAGAAATCAGGACAGGGTCAAATAAAGGAAGATAAAGCCAAGGGTAAGATTAGTATGTTGACAACACAGGCACCAAATCCAGCACAGGCACCAAATGCATGTGACTGGGTTCTGTACATTTGCCACAGAATTTGTTACATGCCTCTCTTGAGCTAAAACAAAGGAAAATATGATTGTTTACAAGTATCACTCTGTAACATCAGATAAAAGCTGATGTTACAGTCTCTCAAAAGGTGTCCAGAGTTTTCAAGCACAAAGACCTTAGAGCGATGTTTCCTGTGGTTCCCGTTCAAGAGGAAGCTGCACAGTATGGTGAATACTATCCTCAACTATATCCAGTAGCTGTAATAGAAATAGCAAGTCATGTATAACAGCTTCTTACAACTTTCTGTAATTTAAAGTCATAAGGCCAGAACACAATTTAGTGAAAGCATCTCTCCAAAGGCCCAAGCAATACATTTTTCTGATAGTCCAGTTTAAAGGACGGACTTTATAGTAACTGAAGAAATGTATGAACATTCCTTTAAGAAATCCTTCCTGAATGTTGTTTTTTGCCACTGAGTTTGGGGTAAGTAGAGAAGGTTTCAGCAAAGATTTTTGACTCCCAAGTCTTTTAATCAGTCAATATTCAGCAAATATTTATTAATCTCCTATGTAAACATCAATAAATCGGGTCCTGCGGCTACTATACAGTTAGTGTGAGATGGCCTCTGCCCTCAAGGAGCTTGTTCAATACACGGTGGTAGATGATACAAAATAACTATAGGAAAAGATACCATACATTGTAAAAACCATTAACTAGTGGGTTTGGAGGAAGAAGATGACTTCTGACTAGGAAGGCAACAAGGAAGGCTTCACAGAGGGAGGAAGCTTTGGAGGATTGATAAGACATTGGTGGTTAAAGATGAAGTAGAAGAGATTTTGGATGGATCGATAAATAGATGGGTGGTTGGACGGATGGCGAAAGGTATAGACCGGGTAATCATGAACAAAGGGAGAAAGGCACAGGGCTTCCTCGGAACAGTAAATGGACAAATTTAGAACACAGTCTTAATAATTAGAGCTAAGGCTAAAGGGCCAAGCTTTGAAGAATCATGGGTAGGAGAGAATGGGCACAAAGCTATTCCCTTTTGCTGCTGGTTTCCTCAAACAGAAAACTTAAAAGTTACATTTTTGCCTATCTATCCAGAGTTGGTTCCTTTCACATCTTGATGCCTCTTCAAGTAGAAAATCCTGAGTGATATTAAAGACCATTAAATGAGAGAACAGAAGAGCATGGAATTAGAAACATTGGCACTTCTCTTCAGGTCTCTGATTTAATCTTCATAACCATACTACAAATGGGTAGGGGAGATAGTATCATTACCATCTTACAGATGAAGAAAGTAAGATCATAGCAGGATTAAAAAGCCTATTTTTAAATCCTTACCTAACATTTGTCTGATAAAAGCAGAACCAGAGCTCCTATCCATTATTCTTTCTACCTATTACCCCACACAGGAAGAATAAAGGCAGTACCATGTATAGGTTATTAAACTAAAACTGCTTTTTATAATCTGTGTTTTCATCTTATGTAAGTTGCTTCTTATCACGTCGATAACACCACTACACTGGGCCATAATGATAACCATCTTTGCTATCAGCATGTCACTATCTATTGAGCAATTAATAGGTCCTAAACTCTGTGCTGAGCACTTTACAGACATTATCTTATTGAATCTCTGCAACAACTTAATAAGGTAGGTGCCAATATGTAAATACACCTTATTATAATTATAGAGAGCATATATCCACAATTTCTTAGGTAGTTCCAACTTGGAGTATTCTGCTGCTAGCCTCATGAACCATTAAAATAGACTAGAAATTTCAGTTTCATAGTACCCAAATCACTACCTACAGCCTGTTCTTCATATCCAGAAGCAACCCAAAAATCATATATCTGAATTTTAGTTCACAAAATATGATAATTTGCCTTGATTTACTTAATCCAGCAGTGAGGCTGTATTTTTAGTAAGCTATTCTTGCCCTCTAGATGGATGATTGGTTGCCAGGAGCAAAGAATGGCTGCAGGATTGGGTCAGACCAACTGTTCCCATATAAGATCCATCATACTCCGTTGATCATCTCATTTATTATCATGACTTTAAATACTGTCTATACATTTGAAGAGCCCACACGCTGCAACGAAGGATCTCGCATGCTACAACTAAGACCCAAGGCAGCCAAAAATAATAAATAAATATTTTTAAAAGAATAAAATAAAAGCTAAAATCTTTACAGTGATTCCTTGGCAGGAAAATCAAAATCTTTGCAGGATTTTTTTTTCTTTTTTTTGGAACTTGACAAACTGATTCTAAAATTTATGTGAAAAGGCAATAGAACTGGAATAGCCAAAAAACAATTTTGAAAATAAAAGGAACAAAGTTGGAGTATTTACACTACTAGAGTTCAAGACAATATTATCAAGACAGTATGGGAATTGCCAAAAGGGCTGTCCTATATATCAATGAAACAGAACAAAGAGTCCAGAAATAGACCCACACATATATGGTCAATTGATTTTTGACAAAAGTGCAAAGACAATTCAATGGAGAAAGGATGGCCTTTTCAACAAATGATGCTGCAAACTAATGGATATCCGTATGCAAAACAAAATTGAAAACAAAACAGTGAAAACACTTCCAATCCATATCTTGCATCACGTGCAAAAATTAACTCAAAATGGGTCATAAACTTAAATGTGAAATCTAAAACTATTAAAGTTCTAGAAGAAAACATAGGAGAAAATCTTCATGGTTTTGAGTTAAGCAAAGATTTCTTAGTTCTGACACTGAAAGCACAAGTCATAAAATAACAAATATCTAAATTAGACTTCATCAAAATTAAGAACTTCTGCTGTTCAAAAGACACTGTTAAGAAATTGAAAAGACAAGCCACAGACTGAGAGAAAATCACCTATCTAATGTCCAGAATATATAATGAACTCTCAAAACTCTATAATAAAAAAACAACCCTAGTTTAAAAATGGGTGAAATATTTGAACAGACACTTCACCAAAGAAGATATACACAGGGGCAAGTAAGCACATGAAAAGATGTTCAACATTATTAGTCATTAGGGAAATGCAAATTAAAACCACAATAGATACACACCAATTAGAGTAGCTTTTTAAAAGAAAAATGGACAATACCAAGTACTGACCAGGATGAAGAGCAACTGGAACTCTCATATATTAATGATGGGAATCATTAATGATAGCACATTCACTTTGGAACTTTCTTAAAAGGTAAACATACACATACCATATGACCCAGCAGTCTACCGAGGTACTTATACAAGTGAAATGAAAGTAACAGTGAAATGTATTTTCACACAAAAGTCTGTACTCAAATGTTCATAGTGGCTTTATTTGTAGTTACCCCAAACTGGAAACAACTCAAATGTCCCTCAACTGGAGGATGAGTAATCAAACTGTAGTATATGTATAAAATGGAATACCAATCAGCAATAAATAGGGGTGAACTACTGATATATATATATTCAACAACATGGATGAGTCTCAAATGCATTACACTAAATGAAGGAAGCCATTTATATGACATTTATAATTAAATTTATATAACATTCTGGAAAAGGCAAAACCAGGGACAGAAAACAGAGGTTGCCTGGGGATAGGGGAATTTGGGGGTGGGTGATAGAACTGTTCTTTGTCTTGATTGGTGATGATGGTTAGACAAATGTACGCATTTATCAAAATCACAGAATTATACATTTAAAAGGATGAGTTTTACTGTATATAAATTATGCCTAAATTTTAAAACGGGAAAAAAAACCATTAAGTGGACTACTCAAGGCATATATGATCTAATCACTCCTCTCCTTTGCTTCCTCTCTGACTTCAACTCTTACCCCTTTCCCCCGATCATTCTGTTCCAGCCACATTGGCTGCCTTGCTATTCTTCCGTCAAGCCAGACACCAGGGCTTAGCATTTACTGTGACTTCTACCTATAATACTTCTCTCAGATGTAAATGTGACTTCTTCTCTCCTTTAGGCCTTTTACTCACTGAGGCCTACGGTATTTGTATTGAGGTTTACAGTATTTAAAGTTGTACTCCTCCCTCCCTCTACCAATACTCCCTCCACTTTTCTCCATACTGCTCATCACTATGTGACAAACTATGTATTTTCCTGTGTGTATATTTGTTGTTTTTCTCCCACCCTACTAAAATATAGGCCTCACGTAAGCAGAATATTTTATCTATTTTCTTCACGGTTATTTTCCCATCATCTAGAACAATGCCTGGCACATAGGAGGTGCTCAATAAGAATTCATGGAATTAATGAATGTTGGCTTTAGCCTATTTCACACTCTGCTTCAGCCAGCTATAAACTGTTATTTGGTGGGTACTCATAACTGCCTAGAAGATAGTGTGCGTGTGCATGTATTTATGTATGCGTGTGTGGGTGTAAATTAAGCCAGTCTTTGATTCTTACTGTAAAAGATTGGTGTAAGTATATCTTATCCTTCCTGTTTAAAAAATATAATTGGGTATCTATCTTCACTGCCTAATTTCACTTCGAAAGTCCTTATTTCTCACCCCTCAGATGTGAATGCCTTGACTATTCATTTGGCTTTAGTGAAACAAAAAAGCCCAAGATCAGTTCATATTTCCAACTTATACTAGGTTTTCTTGTTTTGTTACAAACCTAAAATAATGCAAATAAAAAACTATTTGTTGAGCTAACCAAATTGAAGTTTAACAATGGTGTTTACTATGACTGCTATTCAAGAGTAGGTGTTATTTATGTCATTGTTTTACCACAGTATTTACTTACATGAGGCCTTTGTTTTAACCAGTTGAAACTGAGCTACTGATGTATTTTTGTTCTTTTTTACCAGTAAAACTTGGGTATTCAGATCCCAAAGTTGCTGACTTACCTAATATCTCTTCATTGTTTTCCACATTGTATCATTGGTGAGGGATGTCTAAGGTCCGTTTTCCTTCTGGGGAAAAGCCCTGGAGACTGGGTGCACTGAGGAGCAGACATTGTCTGCACAATGAATGGGGTAATGAGCTACTGTTGTTTATTTGTCTATAGTACAATTGGTTGATTTCAGACAATAATGTAGCATCTGTTATTATACTGTGCAGGGAAATGTCAAAATAGAAAGCAAGCAGATAGGTGGATTAAAGGAAGAACAGGAGGAGAAACCAGGAAATATCACCTTAAGTTCTGATTTAAAGTAGATGCAAAGGGAATAATGATAATGATAACAACACCAACAATGACTGTCATCTGTTGAGTACAGTGTTACAGCATGAAGTTCAGTGCTGGGCACTTCTCACTAATTGTAGTGCTGACCATGTGTCAGCACCTGCTAAGTGTTTTATATACATGACTGTATTTTATACAAAGGAAGATATTATCGGCCCTGTTAAATAAGGAACCTGAAGTTCATAAAGACTGTCATATGCCTAATGGCCAGGATTTGAACCTCTGGCTGTCATACCCAAAGCCTGTTTCCTAACCATATATTAGATTTAATGTAAAGATTAAAGTTTTTTAAACTGCAGTGTTAGAAGTCAGGATAGTGATTAACTTTGAGCAAGGTAATTCTCAAGAAGGGGGCAAAAGGGCCCTGAGAGGCTTGATCAGGGTGCTAGTTATACAGGTATGTTCACTTACTGAAAATTTATCAAGTTGTACACTTAAGATGTGCACTTTTTCATGGATATTTCAATAAAAACTTTAAAACGACAAAATACATGACTTTGGACAAAAGATGAAGCTGTGTATATCGCTGATTCAGAAGAATTTTTTTAAAGTTTAAAATATATATTTATATGAAAATTAATGGAGAGAGTCTGAGGTGATGAAGAGTTTTAGAAATAGATAGTGGTGATGGTAACACACATTGTGAATGTACTTAATCCCACTGAATTGTTCACTTAAAAATGGTTAGAAAAATTAATGAGTGTAACACTCAAATGATGGCAGTGGCTATCTCTTGGTGGTGAATCTAGAAATTAGTTGTAATGTTTTCTTATTTAATCTGGTTTTTGCGATAAATATATATTACTTTTATAATCAGGAAAAATGTTATTTAATCTCAGAGAGACGGTTTTAAAGAACCACCAGTGTTAGAGAGAAATAGTCAAATGATTCCATTAATAGTTTAGAAAATGTATGTAACTAATCCATCGAGGTAGTTTATCCTACAAACAATTCTTGGTTAGCTAGCCCTTACAGGACACATAATGTGGAAAGTTAATCTGAACGGTTGATGCTGGAGGGAGTCAACCTCAGAGAAAGGAAACTCAGGATGTTCAGTTCTTGGTTCCTAGAAATAGAAGCCATGATATTCAGATTCTTTTAGCATTTACTGATCACCTACTATGTGCTTATCACCATACTAAGCACTTTTACATGCAGTATTTCAGTTAACATGTCAGTTTACTCCTCTTCTTATCAAATATATATATTAAGCATCTATTTTGTACTATGCCCTATACTTGGAATTAAAACTAAGACATGTTTCCACATCCTTACAGAGCTTGCAGGCTAGTGGGAAAGCCAGACATTAAACAAATAAGTAATACAGTATAGTGAACGCTATAATAGACATAATTGGAACTTAATTTTGATATACACAGGTTCATCTCTTCATTGGGTTATTAATGTATGACAGTGTTACTAAAATAGTTTAATATTTGAAAATATTTAGCTGAAACTCATTGCTGACCCAGAACACTAATATTAGATAAACTTCCACTCATGGTATCCAAAAGAAAGATAAAAGTAACTGGTTTAACTTTCTGTTCTTCTGATTTTTTAACTATATTTTTTTGTCTCCATTTCTGGGTATCAATTTCCCCATATAAAAAATGAGTGTGTAGGACTATTTAGCCAGTGTAACCCCAAGCAACCATTAACCAAAGCCTGTTATGTCTCAGATACCACACTGGGAACTTTACATATATTGCGTATGTAATTCCCATGTTTATAATCCCCTATGAAGTAGGTGATATTATCCAGTGCCTCCAGAAGGAAAATGACCTCAGTATCATAGAAAAGACTAGCTTTCTCTGTACACTGCAGAAATTTTTAATGCTCTTTTGAAAATACTTCAGTACTCTAGAAACAACCAGATTATCCTGAATAACACGGAAAGTAATTTCTCATACATAGTGGAGTCTGAGCAAACTTTGTTCTGCTATTGGTTGTTTTAAATATATTTTAACAGGTAATATATTTTATTTATTTATTTTTGGCTGCGTTGGGTCTTCGTTGCTGTGCGCGGGCTTTCTCTAGTTGCAGTGCACGGGCTTCTCACTGCGGTGGCTTCTCTTGTTGTGGAGCACGGTCTCTAGGCATGCAGGCTTCAGTAGTTGTGGCGCACGGGCTTAGTTGCTCTGCAGCATGTGGGATCTTGCTGGACCAGGGCTCGAACCCATGTCCCCTGCATTGGCAGGCAGATTCTTAACCACTGTGCCACCAGGGAAGTCCTAACAGGTAATACATTTACATGAATCAGAAGTAAAAAACATAAAAAAGCATATTCAGAAAACGCTGTCACTTCTTCCACCCTGTTTCCCCCACCCCCTGTAAGTTACCATTTTTGTGTTTCTTTTTATTTGTTTGTAAGTTTATTGATTTTTCTCCAGAGAAGCAGCCTATTTATTGGTTAGCTGGTTATGTTTTTCTTTTTTTTTCTAATGCATTACTTTATGCTTTTAGTTTTATTATTTTCTTCTCAGCTTGCTTTCCATTTGTTTTATTGGTATTTTTTGTTCTGCTAGTTTTTTAAGTCTAATTCTTAATTAACTTTTATTTTTAATTTATTTATTTATTTATTTTTGGCTGCGCTGGGTCTTCGTTGCTGCGCGCAGGCTTCTCATTGCTGTGGCTTCTCTTGTTGTGGAGCGCAAGCTCTAGGTGCACGGGCTTCAGTAGTTATGGCACACGGGCTCAGTAGTTGTGGCTTGGGCTTTAGAGCACAGGCTCAGTAGTTGTGGCGCAGGGGCTTAGTTGCTCCACGGCATGTGGGATCTTCCCGGACCAGGGCTCAAACCCGTGTCCCCTGCATTGGCAGGCGGATTCTTAACCACTGCGCCACCAGGGAAGACCCAGTTAACTTATTTTTATTCTTTCGTTTTGAATGATATAAGAATTTTAGGGCTATGAATTTCCTCTGAGCACTGCTTTAAATGAATCCCAGAGATTCCAATATGAATATGAAATTTCAACAGTCATTGTTTTCTAGATGTTCTGTAGTTTTCATTATATTTCCCCTTTTACCTAAGAGTTGTTTAATAGGGTTTTTGTTGTTGTTGTTTTTTCTCCAAAGGGAGTGACACCAACTTTGAAAATTGTGTTGAGATTTTAGAGAACATATATCCCAATTTCTCTCACTCACGTTAATTGGGGGAAATTTTTGTTTTTCCTATTGATGAAAATTGGGAACATAGAAATGTGAAAGTAACCAGGAACACAATATAACTGTGAAGCTGAGCATGCTAATACCAGGCTTACTTGTCTAAGGAACCTGCCACAGTTCTAGGAACAAAAAGGTTTTAGTGAATTTCTGCCACAGGCAGGGACATCAGAGATCTTTAAACTCCTTCCACTGGAATATCTTGAATGTGAAACAACGTAATACTAGATTGAGAACTAGAGCCCAACTCTAGCCATGAGATCTCCCAACAGTTTACCCCACCTGTGTGAGTCTGTGTCACATCTAGGTCCAGAAATGTGGACTTGGCCAAATCTCACAGCAGTTTAGTGGCAAAGCTGGAACGAGGACCATAGTCTCCTGCCCCCAATAAGCCTGATATTTTAATTTCTTTCCATTCCATTTTTTTATTGTAGCAAAATATATATAACAAAAATTTGCCTTTTTAACCATTCTTAAGTACAGTTAAGTGGCATGAATTACATTCACAGTCTTGCAACTACGACCATTATTTCCAAACATTTTCATCACCCCAAACAGAGTCTTTCCTCCATTGTGTTGTTAATATATTATCCAGAATTCTACAAAATCTTCAGTCATTTCTACTTGGGAAATGTATGTTCTCTCTCTCTTTTGCGCGCTCACGCTCTGTCTCCCGCTCTCTCTCCCTCTCTCTCTTTTCCCCACCCCCCCCATCTCTCTCTCCCTCTCTCTTTCTCTCTCCACCCCCCATCTGTGTGTGTGTGTGTTCGCGTGCACACGCGTCTTTTGCAAATGCTTCTAACAGCCTTAATTCATACCCTAGAAAGGAATCACAAATACCTGAGCCCTTCAGTAAAAAATAAATTACCTTTCTTTTCTGTGTAGTTACCTATCAATTTAATGTGTCATCAAGGTGGGATTTATTTTAATTAATTGCTTATTGGGCTAATATTAAGAAAATGAAAAACACATAATTCTGTTGTCCAAGCATTAGGCTTAGTTAATAAATGGGCAATAGTTTTTTGATGAGTTTCTAGAAAGCAGCAGGTTTTTTCTTGTCTCTCCCTCCCCCACCCCCCCACAGTTCCATCCGTCAACAGTTTAACACCTGATTTTTGCCCTCTTTAGGCCATCAGACTCTCGTTAGAGCAGGCCCTGCCTCCAGAGCCAAAGGAAGAAAATGCTGAGCCTGTGAGCAAACTGCGGATCCGGACACCCAGTGGCGAGTTCCTCGAGCGGCGTTTCCTGGCCAGCAATAAGCTCCAGATCGTCTTTGATTTTGTAGCTTCCAAAGGATTTCCATGGGATGAATTCAAGTTACTGAGTACCTTTCCTAGGAGAGATGTAAGTTCCCATGCCTGTCTCAGGAAGTGTGTCCAGATGGGAGATAGCCCATCATTAGGGCTGGACAAAGTAGTCCAAGAAAAGTGCCATGGCACAACTTACCACAAGACCAAACACTCAGGAGTCCTTCTTTGTTCTGCACACCTATCTCTCCTCAGCCTTTGGAGAAGGTATGGCTTCCCAGGCCAGCAGACATGTGCGTAGTAGCCTAGGTAAGAAATTAGGTACTAGGTCTTCCTTCCTAGTTGTTTCCCCCATTCCAGCACTCATACAGGCTTTCCCAAGGTTTCATCTCTGTATACCTTAGGGTAGATCTGAGAATTATGTGCTTAACAGCTTAACAGTCAGATCAGGGTCAATGATTATAGGTTCGTGAACAAGTCATGCTAAACCAAGAGTATTTTGTGATTTGACAGTTCTTACTAGCCTGGGAAGTCAGGGAGGGTGACCTATATTCACTGTGTATCTGTATTTCAGCAAGGCTTTTGATAGTCTCTCATAGTATTCTGGGGAAAAATAGAGAGATGTAAATCGACAGGTAGATTCATTGCTGATTAAATGGATGTGTCCAGAAACTGTTGACTAAGAGACTGCCCTCTTCCTGGAAGGAAACAAGAGGCTCTATATTTAATTCTTTATTACTCATCACACTTATTGGCAACTTAAATGAAGACGTTATCAGGTTTATGGATTATGAAAAATAAGATTCAAGAAAGCCTTAAAATAGTGAAATAATAGGCAAAAATGAACCTAGAAAAATTTTACAGAAATACATAGACATAGAAAGAGATGCCTGCATAGGCTTAGAAAACCAATTGCTCAAGTCTGGGATGAAAGAATCATGCTTTAGTAGAGGTTATGGTGGTTGAATTAAGCTGAATATACATTAATAATCTGTTGTGACTCCCAACAAAAAGCCAGCTGCATTTTTAGAGGTATAATCCTAACAAGAGAATAACAAGTCGTAGTCAACTGTTTACAAAGGTAAACTACCCCTGAGTAGTCCTTAGACTCCATGCTGAAACTCTGTGCTGTCGCCTGAAGAAACAGGAGCTTGGGAGTTCCCTGGCAGTCCAGTGGTTAAGACTCCACGCTCCCAGTTCAGGGTGCACAGGGTCGATCCCTGGCCGGGGAACTAAGATCCCGCATGCCGCATGGCGTGGCCAAAAAAAAAAAAGCAACAGGAGCTTATCTAGGACAGGGCTGGTAGGAAGGGAAGGGAAGTGGAAATCATATCATTTGGGGAAATATTTTCCTCTAGAGAAGGCACAGCCATGGGAGATGTGATTGTTGTCTTCAGCTACTTGAAAGCCTGCCGTGAAAAAGAGGGATCTGATTTTGTGCAGCTTCAATGATAAAGTGGGACCAATAAGTTGAAAGTTATTGGGAGGCAAATTTGGCCCAATGTAAGAAGGCCACTTTCTAAGAAAAGAATATTTTGTGTTGTGAGACAGTGATTTTTCTATTTTTGGAGATAACGAAGCACTACTGAATTATCACTTTTTTTATAATAATGGATAAATAGGGAGAAGGAGTCATTCCTGGAGTTCCTACTTTATATGTTCCTACTTTATATGAAAAGGGGCTTAGACTAGCTTATCTCTAAGATACATTTTATTTTTTTTTATTTGGGGTATATAGTTGCTTTACAATGTTGTGTTAGTTTCTGTTGTACAATGAAGTGAATGAGCTACATGTATACACGTGTTCCCTCCCTCCCACCCCCATCCCCACCCCATCCATCTAGGTCACCACAGAGCACCGAGCAGGCTCCCTGTGCTGTATAGCAGGTTCCCACTAGCTACCTGTTTTACACAGGGCAGTGCACATATGTCAGTCCCAATCTCCCAGTTAACCGCCCCCGCCCGCCCTGTGTCCAGCGTCCGTTCCCTACGTCTGTGTCTTTATTCCTGCCCTGCAAATAGGTTCATCGATACCGTTTTTCTAGATTCCACATGCATGCGTTAATATACGATACTTGTTTTTCTCTTTCTGACTTACTTTACTCAGTATGACAGACTCTAGGTCCATCCACCTCACTACAAATAACTCAGTTTCGTTCCTTTTTATGTCTGAGTAGTATTCCATTGTATATATGTACCACATCTTCTTTATCCATTCCTCTGTCGATGGACACTTAGGTTGCTTCCATGTCCTGGCTATTGTAAATAGTGCTGCAGTGAACATTGGGGTGCATGTGTCTTTTTGAATTTTGGTTTTCTCAGGGTATATGCCCAGTAGTGGGATTGCTAGGTCACATGGTACTTCTGTTTTTAGTTTTTTAAGGACCCTCCATACTGTTCTCCATAGTGGCTGTATCAATTTACATTCCTACCAACAGTGCAAGAGGGTTCCCTTTCTCCCCACCCTCTCCAGCATTTATTGTCTGTAGATTTTTTTTTTTTTTTTTGGCTGTGTTGGGTCTTCGTTTCTGTGCGAGGGCTTTCTCTAGTTGTGGCAAGCGGGGGCCACTCTTCATCGCGGTGCACAGGCCTCTCACTATCGTGGCCTCTCTTGTTGCGGAGCACAGGCTCCAGACGCGCAGGCTCAGTAGTTGTGGCTCACGGGCCTAGATGCTCCGCGGCATGTGGGATCTTCCCAGCCCGGGGCTCAAACCCGTGTCCCCCGCATTAGCAGGCAGATTCTCAACCACTGCGCCACCAGGGAAGCCTGTCTGTAGATTTTTTGATGATGGCCATTCTGACCAGTGTGAGGTGATACTTCATTGTAGTTTTGATCTGCATTTCTCTAATAATTAGTGATGTTGAGCATCTTTTCATGTGCCTCTTGGCCATCTGTATGTCTTCTTTGGAGAAATGTCTGTTTAGGTCTTCCACCCATTTTTTTTATTGTGCTGTTTGTTTTTTTGATATTGAGCTTCATGAGCTGTTTGTATATTTTGGAGATTAATCCCTTGTTGGTTGCTTCGTTTGCAAATATTTTTGCCCATTCTGAGGGTTGTCTTTTCATCTTGTTTATGGTTTTCTTTGCTGTGCAGAAGCTTTTAAGTTTCATTAGGTCCCATTTGTTTATTTTTGTTTTTATTTTCATTACTCTAAGAGGTGGGTCAAAAAATATCTTGCTGTGAATTATGTCAAAGTATGTTCTTCCTATGTTTTCCTCTAAGAGTTTTTTGTTGTTTTTTTTTTTTTTCTTATTTTATTTCTGGCTGTGTTGGGTCTTCGTTGCTGCACGTGGGCTTTTCTCTGGTTGCGGCGAGCAGGGGCTACTCTTCGTTGTGGTGTGCAGGCTTCTCATTGTGGTGGCTTCTCTTGTTGGGAGCACTGGCTCTAGGCACGCAGGCTTCAGTAGTTGTGCCGCATGGGCTTAGTTGCTCCACGGCATGTGGGATCTTCCCGTACCAGGGCTCGAACCCGTGTCTCCTGCATTGGCGGGCGGATTCTTAACCACTGCGCCACCAGAGAAACCCCCCTCTAAGAGTTTTATAGTGTCCAGTCTTACATTTAGGTCTTTAATCCATTTTGAGTTTATTTTTGTGTATGGTGTTAGGGAGTGTTCTAATTTCATTCCTTTACATGTAGCTGTCCACTTTTCCCAGCACTACTTATTGAAGAGACTGTCTTTTCTCCGTTGTATATCCTTGCCTCCTTTGTCATAGATTAGTTGACCATAGGTGCGTGGGTTTATCTCTGGACTTTCTATCCTGTTCCATTGATCTATATTTCTGTTTTCGTGCCAGAACCATATTGTCTCGATGACTGTAGCTTTGTAATACAGTCTGAAGTCAGGGAGTCTGATTCCTCCAGCTCCGTTGTTTTCCCTCAAGTTTGCTTTGGCTCTTCAGGGTCTTTTGTGTATCCATACAAATTTTAAGATTTTTTTGTTCATAAAAAATCATTTCTGTAAAAAATGCCGTTCGTAATTTGATAGGGATTGCATTGAATCTGTAGATTGCTTTGGGTAGTATAGTCATTTTCACAGTATTGACTCTTCCAATCCAAGAACATGGTATATCTCTCCATCTGTTTGTGTCATCTTTGATTTCTTTCATCAGTGTCTTATACTTTTCTGAGTAGAGTTATTTTACCTCCTTAGGTAGGTTTATTCCTAGGTATTTTATTCTTTTTCTTGCAATGGTAAATAGGATTGTTTCCTTAATTTCTCTTTCTGATTTTTCATTGTTAGTGTATAGGAATGCAAGAGATTTCTGTGCATTAATTTTGTATCCTGCAACTTTACCAAATTTATTGATTAGCTCTAGTAGTTTTCTGATGGCATCTTTAGGATTATCTATGTATGGTATCATGTCATGTGCAAACAGTTTTACTTCTTCTTTTCCAATTTGTATTTCTTTTTCTTCTGATTGCTGTGGCTAGGACTTCCAAGACTATGTAGAATAATAGTGGCAAGAGTGGATATCCTGGTCTTGTTCCTGATCTTCGAGGAAATGCTTTCAGTTTTTCACCCTTGAGAATGATGTTTGCTGTGGGTTTGTTGTATAAGGCCTTTATTATGTTGAGGTAATTTCCTTCTGTGCCCACTTTCTGGAGAGTTTTTATCATAAATGGTGTTGAATTTTGTCAGAAGCTTTTTCTGCATCTATTCAGATGATCTTATGGTTTTTATTCTTCAATTTGTTAACATGGGTATCACATTGATTGATTTGCATATATTAAAGAATCCTTGCATCCCTGGGATGAATCCCACTTGATCATAGTGTAAGATCCTTTTAATGTGTTGTTGGATTCTGTTTGCTAGTATTTTGTTGAGGATTTTTGCATCTATATTCATCAGTGATATTGGTCTGTAATTTTCTTTTTTTGTAGTATCTTTGTCTGGTTTTGGTATCAGGGTGATAGTGGCCTCATAGAATGGGTTTGGGAGTGTTCCTTCCTCTGCAATTTTTTTGGAAGAGTTTGAGAAAGATGGGTGTTAGCTCTTCTCTAAATGTTTGATAGAATTCACCTGTGAAGCCATCTGGTCCTGGACTTTCGTTTCTGGGAAGATTTTTAATCACAGTTTCAATTTCATTACTTGTGATTGGTCAGTTTACATGTTCTATTTCTTCCTGGTTCAGTCTTGGAAGGTTATACCTCTCTAAGAATTTGTCCATTTCTTCCAGGTTGTCCATTTTATTGGCATAGAGTTGCTTGTAGTAGTCTCTTATGATGCTTTGTATTTCTGTGGTGTCCGTTGTAACTTCTCCTTTTTCATTTCTAATTTTATTGATTTGAGTCCTCTCCCTCTTTTTCCTGATGAGTCTGGCTAAAGGTTTTTCAGTTTTGTTTGTCTTCTCAAGGAACCAGCTTTTAGTTTGATTGATCTTTGGTATTGTTTTCTTTGTTTCTATTTCATTTATTTCTGCTCTGATCTTTATGATTTCTTTCCTTCTACCAACTTTGGGTTTTGTTTGTTCTTCTTTCTGTAGTTCCTTTAGGTGTAAGGTTAAATTGTTTATTTGAGGTTTTTCTTGTTTCTTGAGGTAGGATTGTATCTCTATAAACTTCCCTCTTAGAACTGCTTTTGCTGCATAGGTTTTGGATCGTCGTGTTTTCATTGTCATTTGTCTCTAGGTATTTTTTGATTTCCTCTTTGATTTCTTCAGTAATCTCTTGGTTATTTAGTAGTGTTATGTTTAGCCTCCATGTGTTTGTGTTTTTTACATTTTTTTCCCTGTAATTGATTTCTAATCTCATAGCGTTGTGGTCGAAAAAGCTACTTGATGTGATTTCAATTTTCTTAAATTTAGCGAGGCTTGATTTGTGACCCAAGATGTGATCTATCCTGGAGAATGTTCCGTGTGCACTTGAGAAGAAAGTGTAATCTGCTGTTTTCGGATGGAATGTCCTATAAATATCAATTAAATCTATCTGGTCTGTTGTGTCATTTAAAGCTTGTGTTTCCTTGTTAATTTTCTGTCTGGATGATCTGTCCATTGGTGTAAGTGAGGTGTTTAACTCCCCAACTATTGTTGTGTTACTGTCGATTTCCTCTTTTAGAGCTGTTAACATTTGCCTTATGTATTGAGGTGCTTATATGTTGGGTGCATATATATTTATAATTGTTATATCTTCTTCTTGGGTTGATCCCTTGATCATTATATAGTGTCCTTCCTTGTCTCTTGTAACATTCTTTATTTTAAAGTCTATTTTATCTGATATGAGTATTGCTACTCCAGCTTTCTTTCGATTTCCATTTACATGGAATATCTTTTTCCATCCCCTCACTTTCAGTCTGTATGTGCCCCTAGGTCTGAAGTGGGTCTCTTGTAGACAGCATATATATGGGTCTTGTTTTTGTATCCATTCAGCGAGCCTGTGTCTTTTGGTTGGAGCATTTAATCCATTCACATTTAAGGTAGTTATCGATATGTATGTTCCTATTACCATTTTCTTAATTGTTTTGGGTTTGTTTTTGTAGGTCCTTTTCTTCTCTTGTTTTTCCCACTTAGAGAAGTTCCTTTAGCATTTGTTATAGAGCTGGTTTGGTGGTGCTGAATTCTCTTAGCTTTTGCTTGTCTGTAAAGTTTTTGATTTCTCCGTCGAGTCTAAATGAGATCCTTGCCGGGTAGAGTAACCTTGGTTGTAGGTTCTTCCCTTTCATCACTTTAAATATATCGTGCCTCTCCCTTCTGGCTTGTAGAGTTTCTGCTGAGAAATCAGCTGTTAACTTTATGGGATTTCCCTTGTATGTTATTTGTCATTTTTCCCTTGTTGCTTTTAATGATTTTTCTGTCTTTAATTTTTGTCAGTTTGATTACTGTGTGTCTCAGCATGTTTCTCCTTGAATTTATCCTGCCTGGGATTCTCTGTGCTTGCTGGTCTTGGGTGGCTATTTCCTTTCCCATGTTAGGGAAGTTTTCGACTATAATCTCTTCACATATTTTCTCAGGTCCTTTCTCTCTCTCTTCTCCTTCTGGGACCCCTGTGATGCGAATGTTGGTGCGTTTAATGTTGTCCTAGAAGTCTCGTAGGCTGTCTTCATTTCTTTTCATTCTTTTTTCTTTATTCTGTTCCATGGCAGTGAATTCCACCATTCTGTCTTCAGGTCACTTATCCATTCTTATGCCTCAGTTATTCTACTGTTGATTCCTTCTAGTGTATTTTTCATTTCAGTTATTGTATTCATCTCTGTTTGTTTGTTCTTTAATTCTTCTAGGTGTTTTTTCTTTAATTCGTCTAGGTCTTTGTTACCCATTTCTTGCATCTTCTCTATCTTTGCCTCCATTCTTTTTCTGAGGTTCTGGATCATCCTCACTATCATTATTCTGAATTCATTTTCTGGAAGATTGCCTATCTCCACTTCATTTAGTTGCTTTTCTGGGGTTTTATCTTGTTTCTTCATTTGGTACATAGTCCTCTGCCTTTTCATGTTGTCTATCTTTCTGTGAATTTGGTTTTCATTCCACAAGCTGGAGGATTGTAGTTCTTCTTGCTTCTGCTGTCTACCCTCTGGTGGATAAGCCTATCTAAGAGGCTTGTGCAAGCTTCCTGATGGGAGGGACTGGTGGTGGGTAGAGCTAGGTGTTGCTCTGTTGGGCAGAGCTCAGTAAAACTTTAATCCGCTTGTCTGCTGATGGGTGGGGCTGAGTTCCCTCCCTGTTGGTTGTTTGGCCTGAGGCGACCCAACACTGGAGCCTACCAGCTCTTTGGTGGGGCTAATGGTGGACTCCAGGAGGGCTCACGCCAAGGAGTACTTCCCAGAACTTCTGCTGCCAGTGTCCTTGTCCCCACGGTGAACCACAGCCAACCCCCGCCTCTTCAGGGGACCCTCCAACACTAACAGGTAGGTGTGGTTCAGTCTCCTGTGGAGTCACTACTCCTTCCTCTGGGTCCTGGTGCACACACTACTTTGTGTGTGCCCTCCAAGAGTGGAGTCTCTGTTTCCCCCAGTCCTGTCGAAGTTCTGCAATCAAATCCCACTAGCCTTCAAAGTCTGATTCTCTGGGAATTCCTCCTCCCGTTGCCAGACCCCCAGATTGGGAAGCCTGACGTGGGGCTCAGAACCTTCACACCAGTGGGTGGACTTCTGTGGTATAATTGTTCTCCAGTTTGTGAGTCAGCCACACAGCGGTTATGGGATTTGATTTTATTGTGATTGCACCCCTCCTACCATCTCATTGGGGCTTCTCCTTTGTCGCTGGATGTGGGGTAACTTTTTTGGTGAGTTCCAGTGTCTTGCTGTTGATGATTGTTCAGCAGTTAGTTGTGATTCCACTGCTCTCGCAAGAAGGAGTGAGTGCATGTCCTTCTACACCACCATCTTGAACCAATCTCCTGAGCTTGTCTTTTAATGCCCAGTCAAATGTCATCTCCTTTGGGAAGCCCTCCCCATCTCCCAAGCTCCTCACCTATGTACCCATTGCAGTTTATACATTCCTCTCTCATAGGACTTGTCCTATTGTTCTGTAATCATTTACAGAGACTGTCCATATCATGTTCATGTCTATCTCCCCGGAAGTTCCCAGCATGGTGCCACACACATAAGTATTCAAGTTACTGTTGTCAAGTGTTAATGACCTCAGGTCTGATCCTAAATCCCTGATTCCAGAGTGAACTAGAGAGGCTGTTCCAAATGAGAACCGGTGCCATAGGCCCACCCAGATTCCAGACCCAGACCTAAACCCAGAGAGCCCACCCAGGACTCATTAGACCTCCTAGACCTAGGGATGGGATGAGAGTTAATGGCCCTTCATCCTTCTCTGAATGCTCTTTCAAGTCTAATGACTAGTGTTTTTGCAAGGCTATTCTGTGACAGCCATCTGTGTCTGCAAGGATTAGGGATCTAATTTGTAAAAGTCATCTTAAATTACAGCCAAACTAAAGACTGTTAAAAAGCACATCTTAAGACCTTGCCTTTTTAATAACAAATAACATAAGACTTAACTCTAGGAGTCTTACCGTGTCTTTAGCCTTTTTTCCACAAAGCAGAGACTAGTTTCTCACCAAAGGACCTGTTAAACATTCTTCTGCGTCCCCACCCCCAAATCAAAACAATACTTCATGTTAAGATTTCCCAACTGTCCAACTATTTACTAAATGTCTGCTGGGTATACCACTGAACTGAGCGCTGTGGGACAACCAAAATAGCAGCAGACACAGGCCTTCCTGGGAGAAGCTGATTGTCGAGATACTGAGAACACTGTGTTATTTGTTAGTTTTGTTATGTTGTTTTCCATTTTGCTAATAACAGTTACTAAGAGAGGAAGTAGTATTCATTTCAGAGCTGCCGTCATTAAGCCCTACCTGGTGGGTATATTAGAGCCATGTGAACATCATTGGCCCATTTGCCTTACTTGGGCATTGCCCTGGCAGTGAGGTAATTGAGTCTAAAAGCTGACCCCCCCCTACTACTCACTCTTTCTTGGAGTCAGAGTAAGGGGCCCCTCCAGCCCCAAATTGCCCTCTGGACCTGCAACTGTCTGGCGCCACTCAGTGTGAAGTTGTCAATATCTCCCAGCCTTCCTCTTCCCTTTTCTTTCCTCCTTTCTTTCCCACCACTCCATCTTCTTTCCAATTCTGTTTCACCCTTTTAACCCTCTCCCCCTTCTTTTCACTCTTCCCTCCTTTTTTTTCTTTGTTTGTTTAATCCCACAACTCTTCTCCTTCCTGCCTCCTCTCTTTCCCTTCTTTTCCGTACTCATATCCACCTCACTCAGAGAAGCTGCACCTGCAACTGGAACGTGAGGTCTCTCTATTTATCAAAGGAGTGCAGCCTACTGGGAAACATGGATGGTGATGGCAGTGAGCTTCAGGACTGGTGGCCTGTGTGCCTTGTCACTTACATAATCACACAGCCCCCATTCTTGCCCCAAGAACATCTCTTCCTCCAGATCTATAGCTGTGAACCCCCAAAACAGACAAACATGCATGCAGAAATACATTATCAGAAATTTTATATTCTAGAACAAAGAGGAACAGGAGAGTGAGTATAAACAAACTCCTAGCAGGGTTTTTTACAAAGTACACCTTCAGTAAAGGTTTCTCTGAATGAACTGGGAGGAAAGCCTTACAAATTTAGGGTACACAGATCCTTCCTCAGTCACCCATCCACCTTTGCTACACTAAGCACCAAGCTAAGCACTAAGCTCAGCACTGGGAACACAGTGTTGAAAAACAATGACATAGTTATTACCCTTGTCGAACTTAGAGTCTGTATCCAGAAGCTACTGCTGGAAGACATTTGACTTCATTGATAATACAAGGATATCCTATTTGCCACCATAAGGAAATAGAAATAGGTTAATCTGCATGTCATGCTTGTATTCATTCTTTCATAGAGTAAAACATTTGCTGAGCAACCACTTGGCCCACATCCATACCAGACACTGATGATATAGAAATAAAAGGAATTGTTACTGACCTTGAAGGGTTCACATTCTAGTAAAAACACACATGTAAAGCAAATTGCATTACAGATCATACCGACAGTTAGAAGGATAGGTAATTTCAGCCTGCAGTGATAAGACATTATAAAGGAAATTAATTTGACCTGAGCCTTTCACAGAGAGCTGTTGGGTGAATGGAAACGGAATAGCTTAGTTAAAAGTAAAAGTTTCAGTGGTACTTAGACCTGTATCTGAATCTCACCTCATCACATACTTGTTTTATGACATTGGGCAACTTACTTGGCCCTGCTGAACTTTTATTTCTTCACCTTTAAAAGAGAATAATATCTAGCTCAGAGAGTTGTGATAAAAGTTAAATAAGTGAATGTAAACTACTATGTCCCTGCCATGTAATAAACAGAATCTGTTATAATTGTCCTAAGTGGAGAGGCAGAAGAGGTGGGAAAGGCTTACAGCTAAAGAAAGCATGATAGCGGTGAATTCTTCCACAAGAGCAATGATGGATATTTCCATTTAAAATATCCAAATGCTCTAAACCAGACAAAAGAATGTATCTTTGGAATCATAATATCTCATGTTTGAAAAGAATCTCAGAGATATCAAAGCCAACTGTCACTTTACAGATGGTAGAATCAAAGCATGGTAAAATTATACACTTTCCTTAAGTCACATGGTCAATTATAATAGCAGAGCTGACTCTAAAACCCAAGTTTTCTTATGGCCATTACTGTTTAAGATCATTGGCTCCTTTTAAAACTCTGTTAATAGATTATAGAGTTCCACCTTAAAATTAGAGCCAAAGAACAATAGAACTTAAAAAATCAACATTAGAGACCACCTAGTAAATGCAATAAATTGCAGCTCCAAGCACCAATATTTTAAAATATTCTGTACTTCAGTGACTTTCATATGTTAATGTCTCTAATATTGCAGTGGAACTGATTTCCAATTTATGTTAGACTGAGTTTGATTTTAAAAACAAAAAAGAAGAAGAAGAACCAGAAGGAAAAACTTTAATGCCATTGAACTACCTATACCTTAAAAGCTTTGATTTCAAGATAAAGCAAGATGAAGCATGTAATCAATGAAATACATGTTAAAGTTACTACTGCTGAGCTGTTCCATTCCCCACCGATATTCTATATCACCATATCTAATTATTTGAGATTTTCCAGTATCCCTAAATAATCGAGATTCAGAGAATAAGAACTATGATTGTGGAATGGAATGCAATTAGTATCTAGTTGGTCACAATATTAATTCTGACTCTAAACTTCTCTCAAATCTGTTTTTTTCCTTCTCCTTGCCCCCACACCACTGCCCAAGTCTTTATGGCCCAGATCAAACCTTACAGCATCCTAATTCATCTCGCTGACTCCAACCTTGCCTACCCCACCTCCTGTCAGTTCTTCCTACTGTCTCTCAAGTTATTTTTCTGAAACATAGGTTTGATGATATCTCATCTCTCTCCTGCTTAAAAGCCTCTAGTGGTTCTAATGCCCTACAGGAAAAAACTGTAAACTCCTTACCAAAGCATACAAAAGCCTTCATAAGCTCATACCATCTCCTCCCCCATCCCCAACCCCTCAGTTCTTCTCACTCCCTCCATTACTTTTCTACCACATGCATCCCACCATTTAGCCACAATAAACTTCTTGACTGAAAGAAACCAAGAGATCTTACTAAGATGCAGATACATTCACAGTTATCGCACTCCTCTTCTTGTCAGCTTTGGGAAGTAGCAAGATAGGTGGTAGTCGTGCCATTCAACAGATATGCGGGCCTGAGGTGAAATGACTTGCTTGAGAGCACACATTCAGTTAATGACCACTCAGGACTGCAGCCCAGGCTTCTCAATTGCTTTATTTCCAAAAGTAACTTTGTGAGGAAAAATGGTCCTGGAGTATTTTGACCACAGGACACTTGAGTTTATAGGTTGAAGTCATTTGGTAAATTGTTTACATAATATTTACAAAAGAAACGAAATAGCAAGGGATTTAAAAGAATAATATAGCTGCTTCTTAAATAAGTCTATATATGAAACTCTAATCTGGCGTAACAGCAGTCTAATCAAAGGAAAAAAATATTGTTTCTAGCAAGGGTGGTTTATATTTCTTCAGGTTATTCATTTTTTTTTAAGAAATCTATTATTTTCTAAATTGTAAGTTTCAATTTTTTTAAGTAATCAGATGAAGCATCCTGTGCCTTAATAATGCCTTACATGCAGAATCAATCTGAAAATTCATAGCTTTTTGGGGCCTCTACTTTATCGTTGGAATGATTGAGGAGAGGGGAATAGAGAGAAAACAATGGTATAGAGGAAGGAACTTTGGACTGGGAATCACATGATTATTAGCTGTGCAACCTTCAACAAGGTTCACCCTCTCTCTGTGTCCCAGTTTTCTTCTCTGTAAAACAGAAGCAATAAATTCTGCTTCTCCCAGGACCATAGCATGGCTCAAATAAGGCAGTGTATATGAGTGCTTTGTAAACTGTGAGATACTGTCCAAATATGAAAAGTAATGATGATCATGATGATTCTCCAATAGCCAAGTGTGCAGGATAAAAAAAAAAAATTTTAATAGTATTTATTGAGGGCTTACTATGTCCTGTATGCATTATCTCATTTAATCCTAAAAACTATTCTAAAGGTCAGTATTCATACTGTACGCACTGAGAGGGGGAAACTCAGGCACAAAACTTGCCCAATGTCATAGTATATATCAGAACCAGATACAAACCTGTGTGTGTGTGACTCTGGAGTCTGTGCTCTTAATCCCTATGCCATCACGCTCCTGAGCCAGGTAAGGAATAAATTAGTGAGGTAGTTTATCATCTAGAAAAATACTTTCAATGTGTAAATGAAGCTCAGTTCTATACATTTGGAAAGATTGCATTATCTCTGATTTCTTTATATTGTCTTTGTAATTTTTATTCCTAAGTCACAGCCAGATGTAGGTAAAGTATACACTTAGTTGTATTTCATACTCTGTTTATCCAGGCACTGTGCTAAGTACTAAGGAATGAGGCACAGTCCTTCCTTTGAGAATACTCTGGCCTCTCATATAAATAATCCTCATAGTGCAGTTCACGCAGTGGGTCCTAAGAGTAGTCAGACCAAAAGGGCAAAAGAAGTCAGAGCTGGCCTGGGTGACCAAGAAAAGCTTTGTAAAGGAGGTAGCAGATGAACAAAATTTTGAGATGATAGGATTTCTGGTGGGCTGATAGGGGAGAACATTCTCCAGCCCTTGGGCCAGCTTGAAGAAAGAATCTAATGTTGGAAAGTTCAAGGCATGGCTAGACAATGGGGCATAGACCAGATTGATTGAAATATGGAGTTTGTATCATAAAGTTCTGAGAAAAGGCTGAATGGGGATTGTATAAAACCTAGAATACCAGGAAAGGGAGCTTGGCTTTATTCCATGTAGTTTGTTGAGGAAGGGAATGACATGGTCATCATGGTTATCTTCAACATAAGAACAGTTAGCCCTACACTACTCCATAATGTACAAATTCACATTGCCTGGCACATAGTAGGTGCTCAGTAAATGTCAATTCTCTGATCTCTTTCTACCCTCAATATCTAGGGGATCTCATTCATCTTGTGGCTTCAATTACCGTATATACAGTTGCAACTCTGAAGTGTATATCTCCAGCCCAAGCTTTCTCCTGAACTCCAGACATTTATACATACAACTGCCTACTCAACATCTCCATTTTATGTCTGATTGGCATCTCAAATTAAACATAGTCAAAACTGAACTCCTGATTTCTACCCTCCCCCAAATCTGCTCCTCTCCTAGTCATTCTCACCTCATTAAATGACAGCTTCATTCTTGTTGTTCAGGCCAGAAACCTTGGATTTATCCTTGACTCCTCTTTCTCTCTTTTTCTATCCAACTCATAAGCAAATTCTGTTGGTTTTACCTTCAAAATGTATATCCAGAATCTACTTCTCACTGCCTGCACAACTAAACCCTAGTCCAAGCCACTACGGTTTCTTGTCTAGATTATTGTAATGGTGTCCTCCCTCCACCTGCACACCCTCCCCCTTTCAGTCTTTTTTTCTAAAAAAACAAAACAAAACAATAGTTTTGTGTTTTTTTTAATATAAAGCAGATCGTGTCATTTCTCTTCTCAAAACCCTGTAATGGCTCCCCACCTAGTTCTGAGTTTTTGAAAGGCCCTCCCTGATGTGACTCCCTGGCATTTCTCTGACCCCGCTCAATCTTTTTCAGTCACCCTGGCATCCTTGTTGTTTATGAAAAACCATGAAACGTTTTCCCACTTTGGCTCCTTGTACTTGTACTGTCTTCCTCTAGATATCCATATTGCTCATGCCCTTACTTCCTTTAGGTCTCTGCTCAAATATTGCCTTTCCACTGAGGCCTTTTCTAACCAACCTATATAAAAAAACAGTCCTCCTTCCCTCTTCTCTGTTGCCACCTTCCCTACCCTGCCAGCCTGGCAATCCCTATGCCTCTTACCCTGCTTTATTTTCCTCCACTGAACTGATCACCATCTGACATAGGTAATAATAGATTTTTACTTGTTTATTATCTACACCCTACTAGAATAAAAGCTTCTTGAAGGTGGGAACTTTACTTATTCACTGCTATATAGCTGGCACTTAGAACTGTACCTGGAACTTAATCGATGATCAGTAAATATCTGTTGAATGAATGAATGAAGCAGACAAACAACCTGTGAAGTAATAATAATGCTGCCTACCACTGTGTGAGTTCCCACTGTGTGTTGGGCAGCTATGCTATGCACTAGACAGGTATCATTTACTTGAATCCTTACAGCAATCCTATGAGATTGGTATTATCCTTACTCCATACTTGAAAAAATTAAAGGCACAAAAAACCAGATTTAAAACCCAGGTCAAGAATCTATTATACCAAGCAAATATTATCTCCATTTTACAGATACAGAAAGTGAAACTCTAAGTGTTTTTACCAAGGTCACCTAGCCAGGAAGTGGCAGAGCTGGAAATTAAATATGAAGGTGCTGATTCTTTTTCTGTTCTATCTCACTGGCAGTTTGGAAAGATGAATTGACATGGAAAAAGACTGAAGCCAGAATAGTCAGGGGATGTTGCAGTACTTAAAATAAGACTGATAAAAATGCAGCCAAGCAGGGGAAGATTAGAGAGATGGTTGTACGTAAACTCTTAACGCCTGGACTAAGTATTGTGATAAATGGTTCCATAGCTTTTCCTGCCCTCCCTATACTTGGAGTCAGATGAATCTTCATTCTAATGCTGGCACTTCTATCCATTTTCTGAGTTACACTGAGTAAATGATTTCTATTTTCTATATTTCAGTTACTTCATCTTTCAAGTGAGGATAATATCAAGCATCCTCACAGACATATTATGATGATAAGATCAAAAGTGATAATGGAAACACTTGGTAAATGGCAGAGGGCCATGCCATTTGATTTGGTAATGCTGAGTTTCTTTGATCCATCTCCAGGAAGTCACTGCTTTTGACCTGTCTCTTGCCTTTAAAAAATAAGTTTTTAGACACATTCCTCATTCTTAATGTGAGGTGACCTGCACTTTGTCACTTGGATTATAAAACACCCTTCCTTGGAAGAAAGTCCACTATTTATTGTAGTTCCTTTAGTGCAGGAAAAATGTGTTCTGAGCATTGGCAGTCACGATGGGGGAGAGAGCATGATGCTATAGTATAAAGAACGAGTTATCAGGTGGACCTTGGATGCGTCACATAGTCTCTATAAAATGGTTCCTTCACCTGTAAAAAGGCAGATAATAATAGCCACCTATGGGGTGGTTGTAAGAATTAAGTGAGGTGATTTGAGAGCGAGGATATGACACATAGTAGGTACTCAGGATATGTGAGGCTTTAAGACATGTAGACCTTGTGCTGGGAAGGAATAACACAGCTCACCATGCTCATGCCCCTGGGCAGGGCACTGTGTGTAGGGTGAAACCACACCATCTCACTTTCAGTCAGACTTTCCTGTGAGGAAGTGTATTCTCTCCTCCTCCTTCCACATCACTGTTTCCATAAAGCAGAATCCTCTTAGTTGGGATTGGATGGAAATGTGACTAAACACCACGGAGGTTTTCAGTAAAATGTGTTGCTACAATTTTTTGCTTAGTTTCAAGACGAGTTGGGTCTAAGCCTTCCGAAAGTGAGTGGATTGCTGATGTGAAAGTTTTCTTTGAAATTTTTATGCCTGATTTGGTGATCTCTTTGCTTCTCACAGCCTTTTCCAGCTTTCAGTGAGACAAGGATAATAATAATTATTAACGTGCCCCTCTGTGCCAGACACTTTAGAAAATATTCTCTCAATCTTTATACAAACCCTAAAGCATAGATAGTAACCCCATTTTACAAATACGATAACTGAGGCTAAGAGACAGTAAGTACCATTTCCAGGGTCACGTACATAGTAACTGACGTAATTGTGATTTAAACCTCCAGAGCCTATGCTGTTTATCCTAAATGGGAAACTTGTTCATATAATGTGTCGGGGGGTCCCCAAGACCCACCTCCAGGTTCCGTGATATTCTAGGAGGACTCACAGGACTGAGCATAGTCATATTCACAGCTGTGATTTATTACAGCAAAAGAATACAAAGCAAAATCAGCAAAGAGAAAAGGCACACAGGGCCAAGTCTAGGGAAAACCAGGCAAAGCTTCCAAGGGTCCTCTCCTAGTGGAGTCACACAGGATGAGCTTAATTCCCCCAGCAATGGTTTGGGACAACGCATGTGAAATGTTGTCAAGCAAGGAAGCTTTTTAGGGACTTAATGCCCAGGGGCTTAGTTGGGGCTGATTATATAAGTACCCTCTGCGTGGTACATACCAAATTCCAGAATCCGAGAAGGAAAGCAGGTGTTCAGTATAACTATATTGTTTGCATAAACGATTTAAGGTTAGTGAGCTACTCTTATCGGTTCTAGGAATAGTGGGAACCCTCCTAAAAGCCAAGTTCCCAGACACCAGCCAAAGGCTGATCTTATAAGCAAGCCTTTCAAAGAATAGCAGTCAGGCCTGCTATATGTTAACTCTTTTCTGCAGAGATCATGCCTTTTGCCCTTGACCGAGGCATCTTTACAGGAAAATTACGATCAGTAGGAAGCTACACACAGAGTGAGAAAAACCTGTAGTATTGATCTCAGTTATTTATGCTTTTTAGGGATCCTGGACTCAGCCAGTTAAAACAAATTCCGTTAACCATTAAAGTCTGTCTTAGAAAGCCAGATGGCTTCCTCTTTGAGTTTCTGTATTAACCCTTTTTCTCACTTTGCCCAAGGCATCGGTTCAGGTACAGCACAATTCTAGCCAAGGTGAAGCTGACCTGACCACCTTCCAATACTGAGGCAGTGTCGTGATATCAGGGTACACACCAGAAGTACAATTACAGAGGGCATTTGTGGTACCCCTGGAAACAAAGTTTACAAGTGCTAGAGCACCCCAGGCAGGACATACATTAGTCAGGGCCACTGTGATACCTCCCACCATTGGGTTCTCAGTCAGCAATTTAGTTCAGCCCTTGGTTTCAGAGGGACTGCCTAAGGCAGTCTCAGTTTTGCTTATCCGTGACACCAGTTCATTCACCTCATGAATGTAGATGGCATCTGGAGGCGTTCTGTTTGGAAGTTAAGGAGCTGAGGCCACCTCCTGCTGTCTCATAGTCACCACTGTCATGTGTGATTGTAGACTCAGCAGTCAGTTTGAATTCAAAGCACTTGAAGCAGCTTGGAAAGGCAGCATGGGGAGTTTTCCTTCAGGAAGAGGGGAACGTTTCCAGGAACAGTGTTGAAAAGCAAAGATTTTAACACTTTCTTCCTCCCTTGCACCCCCCCTCCCCCGCCAGGTGCCAGGGTTTTGATTTGTTTTGTTTCTTCTTCTTTGTTACAAAATCGTTGTGTCTCAGCAGTCATAATTTTACTTTTTTTTTTTGTTTATAATTATCCCCTACTTCATCCAGACCTTTCCTCAGGAAGGACTGTATATGCAACAGGGCCAAAGATTTTTATAGAAAATCATTTTTATACAGCTTAACCAGAAAGGCACATCATGTTTAAGAATTGGTTAGTACAAAATCCTTAATTATGAAAAATTTTCAAAACAACTTTATATAACCTCCCACCCTTTTTGTCCTGTTCATTTATCCAGTGAGCAGCCTAGAAAAGATCAATCCCTTTTTGAGAACAGTTGCATTTAATAATCAGACTGTCTTTCTAAGGTGTGTGCTCCCAGAGAAAGGTGAAAGAAGTAGAGTCAAGCTATTTATTAGTCCACTGTTGCAAACTGCAACTATTCTGGGAAGTTGAACACAAGTCATCAGCAGTGAGACATCCCCCAAAGGAAGTCGGAAGTCCATTCTGTCAGGAGTGGGCAAGGAGGTCACACTCCTTGTGATATGCTCTCCCCCAGCTTGCAGGAATGCATTCAGTCTCTGCATCAAATATAAACCCGTCAGCGGCTTGATTTTATTTATTTATTTTTAAAAATAAATTTATGTATTTATTTATTTTTGGCTGTGTTGGGTCTTCGTTGCTGTGTGCGGGCTTTCTCTAGTTGCGGCGAGCGGGGGCTACTCTTCGTTGCAGTGCGCGGGCTTCTCATTGTCGTGGCTTCTCTTGTTGCGGAGCACGGGCTCTAGGCGCGCAGGCTTCAGTAGTTGTGGCACGTGGGCTCAGTAGTTGTGGCTTGCGGGCTCTAGAGCTCAGGCTCAGTAGTTGTGGCACACAGGCTTTGTTGCTCCATGGCATGTGGGATCTTCCCGGACCAGGGCTCGAACCCATGTCCCTTGCATTGGCAGGCATCTTAACCACTGTGCCAACAGGGAAGCCCAGCAGCTTGATTTTAGATGGTCCCATCAAAAAACAAGCTCTTTCCTGTTGGCATTTGTATGTGACCCAGATGATACAGACAGCATCCATGATGTTTTCACAATTTCAGGCCCCACCCAGAGGTATCCTAAATCTACAGTGGTCCCAGAGTCAAAGTACTGTTCATTGAGCCTATGCTTGCTTGCAGTTCAGCACAGTACATTCTGATGCTGAAGCCACTCACAGCAGGCAATATCAGGTTTTAGTTTAGAGTCAGGTCTGGACAATTAGGATTTGTGGAGTTAGGATTCCAATAGTAGTCAACATCTTTTCTTCAGCAGCAGCAAAGCCAAGATGCTATAGGGACAGACAGCTGTGTTACAAGTTCAAGTGACAAGCACGCTTTCCTAAGCCCTTTTGGTCTTGTCCAAATTTACCTACTCAAAAATATGCACAGTATGCTGGAAAATCATTAGCCTCTAAAGATCAGACATCTGATTTTATAAGTACCATTATCAAACTAAAAACTGCTTTTTAAAACTCCCTACATGCATCTCTATCTGGAGATTGCCTCTCTTGTCTGTGTTGTGTCCCTTTTTTCAGAGCCTCCAGTAAGCAAAAATCATTAGTTCTGGAGACTTGTTCTGTTATTCAAAGAGTTTAAATTCTAACCCATTCACCAGCAGCAAAAAGCAAGGCAATCGTGTTCTACTAACACTTTTTCTTTGCGGCTTTCCCTAATTGAGCTGATTCCTTTAGCGTTTATGAAATTAATTAGTACTGTATAATGGTTTATATCAATTTTTACCATATACCCAAATGTAGTAGCCACAAAATGATTATTTTTTTAATCCCCGCTTTTTTTCCTCATTGCAAATTTACTTAACCTTCCAGCAGTAAATTTAGCATTTACAAGGATGATATTAAAGTTGCTGGGGGAAGATCCCTCCTGGAATGCAAGGGAAGTCAGGAAGGGAGCCATACTAGGCTGCTGCAGCAAGGGTAACAACAGCCAACTGAAGAAATGGCTGAAGTATTTTTCTCCCTTAATTTTCCTGCTGGTTTATCTAAAATTGTGCTCCAGTCCAGGCAACTGATTTAACATTTTTTTCCCTCCCACTTAAAGGAGAGAACAGTACAAACTTTTAACATTTTTGACCCATCCAATCTCTTGCCACCTGGAAAAGAGAAAAAAAACCAAAGACATTACAAGGCTGCACCTTTTTCCCCTCACGTTAGCCAGTACAGCCAAAAGCAGTCAGGGGAGCCAATAAACCAACTCTCCTGGAATTGGATCTATCATTTTAAAATTCCATGAGGTAAATTTTACCTATTACAACAGACCATCAGCTGAGCTGCTGTTTCATACCATGGACAAATGACTCTATATCCACCCAGGCACCAAAAGTTCATCATTCCCTGCTTCTTCATCCTTTTTTCTCCCCAAAAAACAGTGCTTCCACCATATTTTGATGAGCCGGGTTAGACTTTTGAATCCCACTTCTGACACCATCTGTGGGGCAGGGGTCCCAGGACCACTCCAGAGTTCCATGATTCCATAGCAAAACTCAGCATGTAGTCATACTCACAGCTGTGATTTATTACAGCAAAAGGATACAAAGCAAAATCAGCAAAGAGAAAAGGCACATGGGTTGTCTAGGAGAAACCAGGCAAAGCTTCGAAGGGTCCTCTCCCAGTGGAATTACACAGGATGAACTTAATTCCCCCAGCAATGATTTGAGACAACATGTGAAATGTTGCCAAGCAAGGAAGCTTATTAGGGACTTCAGTGCCCAGGGGTTTCATTGGGGGCTGATCACGTAGGTACCCTCTGCCTGGTATGTACCAAAATCTGAGAGTCCCAGAAAAAAAGTAGGTATTCAGCATAAACTATGTTGTTTGCACAAGCAGTTTAGGCACAGTGAACCACTATTATCAGTTCTGGGAATAGTGCGAATCCTCCTGAAAACCAAGTTCCCAGATGCCAGCCTTGTAAGCAAGCCTTTCAAAAGAATAGTCATCAGGCCTCTTCTGTGCACATATAGTTTTATTTTTTATGATAGACACATCTCAAATTCACTTCTGGGGTTTACTACTGGATATGGAGGTGGAACTCTGTAAACTGGGAAGCTTCTAAGCATTTGACTTTGCCTCTCATCTTCACTTGTAGCAGAACTTAGTCCTGTAGTGAAGGGTAAAAGTAGCTTCAGAATACTAACAGGCATCAGTTAATCCTGCATTTTCAAAGGAGACTTTCAAGAGAACCCGAGGGAAACTCAGTCCCTGGAGATGGCCATCTCCTACTTTCTAGGGTGCCAACATATTCAATGTAAACTTGCCCCAAAATCTGTAGTGGTCTGCTCAGGGCTCCTGCAGTTGTTCTTGAAGCTGCAGCTACTTTCCCTCACCACAGAGATATAATACTTTATACAAACTGGCTACTTAAAATAAAGGGGGAGTTGTTGGTATTTGTTTTTCCTTGCTTGTCTTATAAGCAAATATAAATCAACACTGTAAGGATGATTTATTTAACAGTACCTCTTCTTTTCAATCACATTTCAGAGGCATTGTAGCCTGAAACAAGAGCATACACAGGCCTGGAGTCAAATGGACCTGGCCTTGAATTCTAGATCAACTTTTCACTGAGTGATCTTAGAGGGATTACTTAATCTCTTGGTAAAATGAGAGTAACAGTATCTACTTTAAAGGGTTGTTGTGAGCATTAACTGAAAGAATAAATGTAAAATGTTTAATATATATAGCATTTAACACAGAGTAAGAATCTAGTAATGGTAATTGGTATGATGGTAATGGTGATTATTTCTCTCTTCACTCCCACTCCATCTTTCCTATCCTTATTTTTTCTTTTGTGTTTTGGTTTCAAGAAGACAAGGAATCTTTATCCACTGTTAACTGTTTGGAAACCACCAGCTTTTCCAGGAAGGATATCAGTCTACCTTACATGCCCAATAACAAAAGGTTGAGGGGATGTTCAGGTGGAAATATCTAGAGTCTAATATCTGCATTCTGTTTTACCAAGACAGCAGATTTCTTTCATAGTCGGAAACATTCCTGAATTAGTTCATGATATTTTTCCTAGGGTCAAAGACAGGCTTATTTCCTCATGGAGACTTACTTCATTTATGTCAGGGTCCTCCAGGACCTGCTCTTTGTAAACTCAGTTAGGGCAGTAGCTATACTGTCTTATTTGCCTTTGCACCCCCTGTTTCTGACACAGGGACCACACAGGCCTATCACAGAGTAGGGGCTCCCTGAATTGTGGGTGGATGGAGGATGGGTGGATGGCACACACTGTGGAGGATGTGATGATAATTATAACATGGCCTTGGTCTACAAGGCCAAGTCTGGTAGGGGAAATAAGGCAGGAGATCACCCTAGCAGGCAAGCGGCACATATCACCAAACAAGGCACAACATGAAGCATACACAGATTTGGCTGAACAAAAAGGTCTGTGTCAGGGGTGCAGATTGTAGTGAGCAATGTACCTGAAGCTAAGAAATTACAATTTTATTCTGAAGGCTGTGGGGAGCTATTGGTTTTAGAACTGAGTGTTACAGTCAGTTTTTATGATTTGCAGTAGTTATGTTGTATAAAGTGTCACAAACACTAAATTAGTAAATAATCATTGCCTCAGGGGAAATATAGGGTTAAATTACTATGCGCCTCCATTTTCATCAATCAACGCATAACCTTGTTTTATGTGTGTTTCTGTTTAAAGACGCTTTATTTAATATATAATGTTGATTAATTAATATTGAACTCATGGCCAACAGTACTACAACTCATGCCTAAATGAAGCTTATCTAACACACACACAGTCTCTATAAGGCACATCACAGCCTTCTTACACTTAGGAACACTAGGTAGCACTTCAGCACTATGCTTAGGGGCCACTGACTGGGGATTGCACACAGTTTGCTATGACTGAATTTAGGATATAAAGTTGGGCATGGAGGAAAATGAGATAGGAGATGAAAAATACTGGAGAGTTTTCTTTGCATTAATCCAACAAATATTTGAGTACCGCTTATGCGTAAGACATTGGGGATACAGTAGTGAATAAGCTAAACAAAGTTTTTGCCCTCATGAAACCAATTCTAGTGTAAATTTGAACTAGTTAAGTTAAGGTAGATGTTGAGCCTTGTATTAAAGATAAGGAATTTAGACTTAGAGCTGTCAAATGTCTAACAAATTGGGTAGCTAATAAGTTGCAGAGCAGTAGCTCCAGCTAGGTCTTTTGATGCCACATTTCTGTTTTTTTCTCAAACCTGTTGATTATTTTTATCAGAAAGAATTAGAGTAGTGAGAGCCTGGGAAAGGGAAACCAGATAGGACTTGAAGTAGACAAGACAACAGGCTTATGGGAGTCAGAACTGAGATGACAGCAATGCGGATGAAGAGGAGGCACAGAATCAGGAAGAAGAAAGAATCAGTTAGATCTGGTGATTGTCTAGCTATGTCAGGGTGCTGGGTAGGGTAGGAAGAAGGAGTTGTCAAAGGTGCTTAGAGGTTCCCAGCCTGAATTACTAGGAACATGCTAGTTACCATGTGCAGAAATCAAAGAAGACAGATGAAGACGCAGGTTCACTTTTGGATTTGTTAAGTCTGAGGTGCCAGGAGAGAGTCTAGGTGGTGCTTTCTAAAGAGGATAAAGAGATTTAAACTGTGAGACTAGTTTTATACCAAAGAAAAAGGCCCCTGGCAAGTAACTGGAGTAGATTTGAAGGAGATGAGGAACATTTGAAGGAGATGAGGGACAGAGAGACAGTACAGGGCAGTAGTTAAAAGACTGAGTTCTGGAGTTGCAGGCTGAATCTCAACTCTGCATTTCCTAGCTTTTTAATCTTGGGCAAATTACTTAGCCTCTATGTAGCTCAATTTCCTCATCTATAAGAAAAGGATAATGATAGTACCTACTTCACAGGGCTGCTGTAAAAATGAAGTGATACTTGTAAAGCACTAGTATACAGTAAATGCTCGGTGTATCTAAGCCGTCGTGATGAAGTTGATGGTAAGGAGAGGAAAGGATCTTGCTAACCCACAAAGGTATTGAGAGAACCAGTGATATTATATAAGAAAACCCATGATTGTATGCCCCTGACCAGATCAAAGGAGTTTTTAAAATATGTTTGAGGTGATTGCAGGCATTTCATGGAAGCTGAGTAGAATTCAGAGCCTTAATAAAATCTACCTTTGCCCCTTTTTAACTCATTTACAAAGTACTTGGAACAGTGGGCGGTTATAACAATGACTAAAGTCATTTATTTTATGCCTATTATATGCACAATCAAGTATATTAGTTTTCTGAAAGATGCATATCACCCCCATTTTACAGATGAGGACACAGAAGCTTAGAGAGCTTAAATTTTCAAGGTTGCACAATAAATATCAATACCAGTATTTGATTCCTAAAACCCAGGTTCTTTCCCTACACCATGCTGAAAATAAAATGGAGTGACTATTAGGATTGTGTATAGGTATGTTGATGTATTTAAACCTTCCAAAATTACTTACTTTGCCCCAGAACTTAATTTTATAAGGTGCTTATAAAGCACTATATCATTTGAAATTGCTCCATCAGAAATCAAATAAACTTTTTAAGGCTATACATACAATCCAATCTGGCTCCATCTGGCCATAAATAAAAAATCATTAGTTCTGTGCTCAGTATTCCAGGTGCTTCTGTAGACACGTGTTGCTCACTTAAAGTCTGTATAATAACCCCATTCTAAATACAAACAACTGCAAATGTGTATATGCACAGATTAACCTTTTCTAGACACTCCTTGTAATTTTCAAAGCCAGTGCTGGAGTTCCAGTGCAGTAGCATGTGCATCATGATGCCAGATCCCCCGGGCCTCACTGCAATGCCAGTTCCAGCTCCAGCTCCAGCCCCTGCCTACTTCACCCAGACCACACCCTGCTCTTCACCCAGAACCAGGACCTCAAGGATTCAGGTTTAATGTCTTTGGCTGAATCCCAAACCTGAAGGTTCTTTTGATATTTCCAAATTTATTTCACTTTCCGTCCTCTGGTTATAAGAGCCTTGTGTGAACAGGCCTTCCCCATGCATGCATTTTAGACTGTGAGAACTAGAAAAGACCCTTATTTTATAGATGAGAAAGCCAAGATGCAGAGAAATAAAGTAACTTGATCAAGGCATAGAAAAACCGAAGACACCAAAAGCAGAAATGGTTGACCCAAGTTTACATAGTCACAAAATGAGGGTAAGATATACATTTTTTTAAACAAAAAAAAGAATTGTACACATGAAGTCTGAAGTTAATTGGGATTATGTCTAATTCATCTGAATGTTCCCTAGTACAGTGCCTGGCACATAACTAAGCGACTAATACTGGTTTATTGTATATGAAAGTATGTCAGTAAAATGGTTAATTAGATTGTAGGAAACAGTTGTGCATATTAGAATGAGACAAGGAGGAAAGAGCAATATGTAGTTGATTGACACACTAGGGCGAGTTAAGTGTTTGCCTTCCTTGTGCTCCCCTGCTGCCCTCTTCCATATCGTAGCCCTTTACTGTTCTGAATTGCTGTGGGCCAATTTCTTGCGCGTCCTGCTCTAGACTCTACACTCCTTGAGGGCAGAGATAGTGCCATGTTCACTATTATATCCCAGTGCCCAGCACAGTTTCTGACATTGTAGTAAACACTCAGGAAATATTTGTCTAGTAAATAAATGAGAAGAAATAAAATATTCCTACCCATTCATGCATCTACTATTTTTGTATTTCTCATCTCACCAGGCAGAAACTCATATATAATTTATGATATCCTGATGGTTGAGGAAGGCAACCATATATCTATATATATATATTCTTTTTCAGATTCTTTTCCACTATAGATTATTACAAGATATTGAATGTAATTCCCTGTGCTATACAGTAGGTCCTTCTTGTTTATCTACTTTATATATAGTAGTATATATCTGTTAGTCCCAAACTCCTGATTTATCCTTCCCACCCCCCTTTCCCCTTTGGTAACAATAAGATTGTTTTCTATGTCTGTGAGTCTGTTTCTGTTTTGTAAATAAGTTCATTTGTATCATTTTTTTAGATTCCACAAATAAGTGATATCATATGATATGTGACTGTCTCTCTATCTTACTTCACCTAGTGTGATAATCTCTAGGTCCATCTATGTTGCTGCAAATGGCAATATTTCATTCTTTTTTATGGCTGAGTAATAGTCCATTGTATATGTATACCACACCTTCTTTATCCATTCATCTGTCAGTGGACACTTAGGTTGCTTCCATGTCTTGCTATTGTAAATAGTGCTGCTATATGAACATTGGGGTGCATGTATCTTTTCGAATTAGAGTTTTCGTCTTTTCCAGATATATGCTCAGGAGTGGGATTTCTGGGTCATATGGTAACTCTATTTTTAGCTTTTTAAGGAACCTCCAACAAGAGCCTACAATATGCTGCCTACAAGAGACCCACTTTAGGGCAAAGGACGCACATAGATTGAAAGTGAGGGGGTGGAAAAAGATATTTCAGGTGTTTCTTAACAGCCAGTTGTCAGCCTCTTATTTTGACATCTCCAGCAGGACATTCTCAGAAGAAGGTAGTGGAGAGGGGACTAAGCTGGGAGCCAGGCAACCTAGGACGGAATTTTTACTCTTCCAGACATTTGTTGTGTGATCTCAAGGAAGGTACATACTTCTCTGGGTCCTGTTTTCCTCATCTGAAATATGAAGAGATTAAGATAAGTGCTTTCTTAATCTTCTGTCAGCTCTGATACTATGTAATTCTATAATTAAATGACCTGGATATAGATAATACCTGCTCCATTGACAACTCTCTTCTGAAAACTAAAACAAAACCATTGGCTTCCCCGTCCTACTGGCTTTATTTAAGATCATCTTCTCTCACTCCTTTTATATGAGAATGTCTCTGTCCCAGGCAGTTTATGGGGACTTAAGCTTTTATTTACTGTAGCTGGCAGCTCCTATAAGCTGGGGCTTTGACAGTATTTCACATTTATTTATCTGAGCCAGAGCTTAGGATCAGGTGGCAGTTAAATCACTTAAGGTTATTCAAATGCATTGAAAATGTTGCTTAATAATTCAGAACCAGTTTTCTCTGTTTAGAGTATTAAAGATTTTTAAAATCCTTCTAATTATCCAATTCCAACAGCAGTTTAAATAGGGAAAAATCTGTCCCTTCTGAAAGGGCAACTGATGCAAACTTATTTTCAGTCCCTATGTCTGTGCAGCAGGGCTGACTGAGGTAAGGGCCAGAGAGAGTCCAGAGCTAGAGGACTTGCCTGGGTGACCTGTTGATGGTATCACTGGCAGGCTCTGCCTGCCATAGGAGTGAGACTACGGGAAGAGGTCTGGGGATATGGCTTCTTTTGACTTTGGGTCGGTGGAGGCTTTAGGGAGGAGTGGGGAGCCTCCATTCAGTCATTCAGTAGGTCAGTCTTTCAGCAAACATTTGTTGAATTCATACTGTTTCCAGCAGTATAGTAGGCCCTGGGGATAGATAGCCAGTAAGACCTCATTTATGCCCTCGGAATTCAATGTAACTGGAGAGACAGACTCATAGACAATTGCAAAATAACGTGAGAGACAGAACAGACAGATAACTCAGTATGAGACTGTAGCTGATCCTTTGGGGTAGGTCCCCAGAAATGGGTTGCCTTGCCTGGTCAAAGTATAGGAGTACTGTTTTAACAAAGGACAAGGTTGGCATTGCCTGTGCCTGTTTTCCAGTTTAAACACTGACCTTGAGTCTGCCAGCAGACCTTTAAGCCACCTTGTCTGAGAAGCATAAGGGGAAGCAAAGGTATTAGTTAAGCAAATATGAATTGGCCGCATGCAGGGCAGTGGAATAGGAATATGATGGAGAGACCACAGTGAACATGTACGGCCCCTTTGTCACAGGAGCCATGGCCCAGTGAATCGGAGAAGATGCTCTGTCACTTAGGCCTGGTTTCACGGGAGAAGTAGCAGTTGAGCTGAGCTTTGAAGGATGTGTAAGTTTTCAAAAGGTAGAACTGGGCGGAAAGGACAGTCCAATGGTGGAAACAACATAAGCAAACGTTCAGAGAAGAGAAGCACGAGACATAAATGGGGAATAGCAAACTGCTCTGGTCAACTGGAGCATAAGGTCTTTGAGGGGATAGTATTTAGAGATCAAAACAGTAAAGAATGTTGGGGCCAAGCCACCACCACCCTTTCAAAAAGTTTAGGCCCAGATTTTACTTATTTGATTTTTTTTTCAAAGGAAATAGAATAAATGTCTATTTTGTGACTTGCTCCTAAAATGTTAATAAAGGCTTGCTCTGTATTTTTCGATGTTCCATGATGTACATTCTCTGGTTTGATCATTTTTTCAACAAGCACTTACGAGAGCATATAATGCACCAGATTCTTTGCTGGATGTTAGGGATGCAGGAAACAGTCCTGCCTTTAAGCTATTCAGTCTTATCCAGGAGATGTTTGCATGATGACAGGCTGTGATGATGCTCATTGCAGGCCCATAAGGTGGTGCATCAGATGTCAACATCCTTGTTTAACAAACAAGGAAACTCAGAGGAGGAAAGGTGACTTTTTCATGATCACACAGTTGGTCAGAAATAGTATACTAGGGTTAGGAGCCATGTGTGTGGTCACTCAGAGGGTACTTACTCCCTTCTCTCCTCCTCTACTCTGAGGCCTGACCTTCTGTGGACATCAGGACTGAACTGATAGGAAACAAGCATGAAGAAATTTCTGGCCAGGTAAAATGCATATCTCCAGCCACCCTCAAGTACCACTTTCTTAACATCTTCTCTCCTAAATACTTTTGTTTCTCATCACGGTACTTTTCCTTAAATCCACGAGTTTGGGAGCTGGTATAAGTTTGACATAGTACAGGCGCCCACTGGACCAACCTTCAAAGAAAACACCTGCTCTGTTCATGATTCCTGCCTTCCAGTTTCATAAGCTTTGGGTGGGTGAAATGTAATATCAAAATAGCTCAGATAGAGCCTTGGTAACATTTAAGATATTGAACGTGCTGCATCTGGTAACTAGAAAATTTAATGATCTCCTGCTGTTTTGGTAATTGGATAAGTAAATACATCAGAATAAATCACACCAGCAAGTCTTTTGTATGTCGTTAGGGACTCAACTCTTTTAACTCCTGTTCAAAGCTCCAGCTCTTGAGCGGTGTTTGCGTTCAGAGTTACGCACGCACCAGCTCGCATGGCCCTGCTTGAGTATTAAAATGCATTCAAAATGCTTACTTTCTGCCCAGCTACTCTGCCTGAAGAGTACATCTAGTATGCCATTCCAGATCTCTCTGAAGCCAGGGAGAAAGGTTTTTTCCAGAAGTTTAAACTAAACATAATAAGGCATTTTAGCCCTTCACAATCTATCTCCAAACTGTCTTTCTGGCCATGTCTTCCACTACAGATGTGTTATGAGCCTAGCCAGAAACACCACCCATTCACAAATTGGGGGAAATGAGGTCAAAGCAAAAAGGAATTATCCTGTTATAGCAAGGAATCATGTAAGAGTTTTAAGTAGGAGAGAGGCAGGCTCAGATACTTTGTTCAACTCTCTCTCGAGTGGCAGGAGAGACCCAGAGAGAAATGATGTATTAGAGCTTATTGGGTGTTGAATGATGTTGTCATTACAGATGAGAAATTTGGGTCTTCTGGAGGTTAAATCACTTGCTCGGGAGTATTCTTGCAGAGCCAAGATTCAAAATCCACCAGAACTTTTTCTTACTGCCTCCCTAATTAGCATTTAATCCATGTCTACTGGTGATCTGGGGCAAACAATAATCAGCGTTTCTCAGAGGGTTTTTAAGCTGAAGTAGCAGTTCTAACCTGACCGGTTAACAGGTTTCTCTCCTTTCATTTGTCTCTTAGTGTCCTGTTCCAAACACAATGGTTAGTGTTGTGGACCAATCTTTTAACAGAGGCGTCCTCGGAGCCTTTTATACAAGAGCCCAGCTACCTTCCATGATACCAGCCTCTGAAAGTGAGGCATGTCCCCTCGATCATTGCTTCCCAGCCTGTGTCAGATCATCACACACACTGAAAATGTTTGTGTGCGTCATTGGGGTAATCATACCAGGTTGCTCAGGGTCAAAGGCAACTCAGCCCTGAGGATTCTGGCTGCTTTGAGGGATGAGACCAGTATCGTGGTACACCTGTAACTGGCACACCACTAGGGCTGATCTGCACTAGATCTCTGTCGCCACATTCCAGAATCCTCATTCATGATTTGCCTATACCCTGTTTATTAAGCTTTCAGAAACAGTGAGCTTGCAAACCACTCTGTAAAGCAGGACTTCCTCTTAGTTACTTGAAATTGTGTCTTCCAGAGCCCAAGAGGGACAGGACTTCGATCTTCTTGTGTTTCTAGACTAAAGAGGCTTTCCGCCCCACCCTACCCTTCTTGATAGAAGTCTCTCTGTTCCCTCTGGGCCTTCCCCACTAACATTGTTTAATAGTATAGTGACCAGGCTGCTCTCGCCTTATGAGGTGGACTGCATTCTGCCATTGGAATATGTATCTCTCTCAATAAACCTGCTTTCACTTTTTAAAAAAACTCGTATAGTGACCAAAACCACCATCAGGTACACCAGTGCAAGGAAAGCGTCACATTTTTTGTTTGGTGCCTAGGATCTCCCTGACAATGTGCCAAGTTTGAGGCCATTGTGACATTAGCAACACTTTAGAATTGGTATCCTCATTTAACAGCCCATCTAAATGCACAGGCTGGGAATGAAGACTCCAGATTTGGTCCCAGATCTGCCATGAGTGCTGAGAAACATTGGGTAAGTTCTTTCCACTCACTGGGCTTTTCTTTCCCCATCTGTTACAGAGATGACCTCCAAAGACCCCTCCAGCTCTAACAATCACTAGGTCTGTGATAACTGAGCAGCTAGATGAGTGAAATTTCCCCAAATGCCCGAGGTAGTAATATACTTTGTTGTGGGGAGGTATATGCTTCAGTTACATGAAGGGATAGTCTTTCCAAGCAAGAGACTTAGAATAAATAGTCTAGTGTATGACTACAGTACTAAAAGTATCTAGTGTGGTGGTTAAGAAAACAGACTCTGGAGCCAGACCTAGTTTTAAATCCTTGCTCTGTCACTTCCTGCCTGTGCAATCTTAGGCAGGTTATATAATCTCTCTGAGCTTCTATTCCTCATTTTTAAAGTGGAGGTAATAGTACCTCCCTCATAGGGTTGTGTAGTACTTATAAAATACTTGGAACAGTTAGCACCTAGAAAGCTCCTAATAAATGTTTTGGTTTTTTTTTTAAATTTATTTATTTTGGGCTGAGTTGGGTCTTTGTTGCTGCGCGCGGTCTTTCTCTAGTTGTGGCGAGCGGGGGCTACTCTTCGTTGTGGTGCTCAGGCTTCTCATTGCTGTGGCTTCTCTTGTTGTGGAGCACAGGCTCTAGGTATGTGCACTTCAGTAGTTGTGGCACGTGGGCTCAGTAGTTGTGGCTCGCGGGCTCTAGAGCACAGGCTCAGTAGTTGTGGCACACAGGCTTAGTTGCTCCGTGGCATGTGGGATCTTCCCGGACCAGGGCTTGAACCCGTGTCCCCTGCATTGGCAGGCGGATTCTTAACCACTGCACCACCAGGGAAGTCTGGTTTTTTTTTTTTAAAGTAACAATTTTTTTTCTTTATTTTTTTGGCTGCGTAGGGTCTTAGTTGCAGCACGCGGGATCTTCATTGAGGCATGCGGGCTCTTCGTTGTGGCACATGGACTTCTCTCTAGTTGTGGCTCATGGGCTCCAGGGCACGTGGGCTCTGTAGTTTGCAGCACGCAGACTCTCTCATTGAGGCATGCGAGCTCAGTAGTTGTGGCGCACGGGCTTAGTTGCCCCGCGACATGTGGGATCTTACTTCCCTGACCAGGGATCAAACCCACGTCCCCTGCATTGGAAGGCGGATTCTTTACCACTGGACCACCAGGGAAGTCCCCCCCAATAAATGTTAACTGTTGTTATCATTATTATAATATGATAAAACAAAGAACAGATAGGGCAGCCTACGCCTTAGTTTTCTCTCCCTTTGTTCTTCCTTTAACTTTTCTTTCATTCTCCCTTCTTCCCAACTAAAAAAGTCAAGGAAAGGGATTTTCCTGGTGGTGCAGTGGTTAAGAATCCTCCTGCCAATGCAGGGGACACGGGTTCGATCCCTGGTCCGGGAAGATCCCACATGCCGCAGAGCAACTAAGCCCATGCACCACAGCTACTGAGCCTGTGCTCTAGAGCCTGCGAGCCACAACTACTGAAGCCCGTGCACCTAGAGCCTGTGCTCCACAATGAGAAGCCACCGCCATGAGAAACACCCCACGCACCGCAAAGAAGAGTAGCCCCCGCTCGCCACAACTAGAGAAAGCCTATGTGCAGCAATGAAGACCAAACACAGCCAATAAATAAATTAATTAATTAATTAATTAAATTAATAAAAGTAATTTAAAAATTAAAAAGTCAAGGAAAGAAAATGTCGTAGAGGCATCCTGTGCTTTGCAGCCACAGAAGACCCACCCAACCTCACTTTCTAGCACCCTAGCTGTTCTACCGCACTTTAATAATGGAAAGAATAGCATGTGACACTGTTTCCTGGAAACCCTCACCCCAGTGCCACTGCTTGTCTGTGATCCAATGAGGCAGATTGGTCCAGAAACTACACCAGAAGCTGGGATGTAAATAAGCCAGAGTGTAATCCCATAATGGGACCCTTCCAGATTGGAAGTTCTTTTTGGGGTTGCATTACCACCTGCAGCAAATGTAGAGGAGAAGTTAGTAGGAGCTACAACTGGTGTTGTGGATAATGATGATGATCAATCCCTTATGTTCGCAAAAGACTTTACAGTTACCAAAGCCTTTTCACACCCTGATCAGCACATGACCAGCAGGTTGGCTCTTAAGTTCTCCCTCTGATACTTTGTGGGTGTAACTGCCCTCTTTAAGGATTCCCAGCTCATCAAAAGGTGTTTAAAGAAAATGGACAATTAGCTATTAGAACCAAGTTGACAGTAACGAAAGATAGCCTATGTTCCCGTGGGGAACAGCAAAGCTTGTGCCACAACAGGGACATGAGCCAGGACAGCTGCAGAATGCCTGCCTTCTTTATGGCCAAGGGAAAGCCTTTAGTCACATTAACTGTCCCCTGTTTAGAAGTAGGATCAGAGGTTAAGAGGCAGTGAAGGGCAGTGCATCAGATACAGGCTAAACGCTCACAAACCTGGGTGCAAATTCCAGCATTATCTTTCCTACCTACCTACTCGGGCAAGTCCCTTAACCATTTTTGACCTCAGAGAATTCATCTATAAAATGAGAATAATAGGAGTACTTATCTCATAGGATTGTTGTGACCATTTAATTAGGTAATATATAGAACAACTAGTATAGTTCCTGGCACTTATAAAATGCCAAACAAATGGTAACTTTTTTGGTAGTGATGACATTAACAATTATTTTTTAAACTTGTAATATTTAATATGCATGTTTTATAACAAAATAACTAACAAAATATGTTACTCATAGCTTACCAAAAAGATTAGTTGTTCTCCCAAGTTTAAAGTAAATGCTAATTTTGAACAAAACCAAGGGCAGATATATTCAGCTTTACTATAATATGGGAATTTACATATGCAGCCTTTGTGCTGCCTCATAGAGTAGAAGGAGCTCAGGATTTGAGTGAGAAGACCTGAGCTCCACCAGTTTCTAGCTGTATGACCACGTGTAAGTAATGTCCCTATTTGAGTTTTGGTGTTCTCATCTGCAGAAATGAGGATAAATTAGTCCAATCTCTTAGGATAGCTCTAAGGTTTAGCTAATATATGTGAGAGTACTTTGAAAGCTTGTTAGCACTGAATAATATTTCGTTGTCTGGATGTTCCAGTTTACTTATCCATTCACCTACTGCAGGACATCTTGGTTGCTTCCAAGTTTTGGCAGTTGTGTATAAAGGTGCTTGTTAAACATCTGTGTGCAGGTTTTGTTGTGGACCTTAGGTTTTCAGCTTCTTTGGGTGAATACCAAGGAGTGCGATTACTGAATTATGTAGTAAAAATATGGTTAATTTGGTAAGAAACCACCAAACTGTCTTCCAAAGTGGCTATGCCATTTTGCATTCCCACTAGCAATATATGAGTGTCAGCATTTGGTGTTGTCAGTGTTCTGGATTTTGGCCATTCTAATAGGTGTGTGGTGGTATCTCATTGTTGTTTTAATTTGCATTTCCCTGATGGCATATGATGTGAAGGAGCATCTTTTCATATGTTTATTTGCCATCTGTAGATCCTCTTTAATGAGGTGTCTTTAAGGTCTTCAGCCCATTTTTTAATTGGGTTGTTCATTTTCTTATTGCTGAGTTTTAAGAGTTCTTTGTGTATATGTATATATATTTTTTCCTTTTTTTTAAATAAATTTATTTATTTATTTATTTTTGGCTGTGTTGGGTCTTCGTTGCTGCGCACAGGCTTTCTCTAGTTGTGGCGAGCAGGGGCTACTCTTCGTTGCGGTGCGCAGGCTTCTCATTGTAGTAGCTTCTCTTGTTGTGGAGCATGGGCTCTAGGTGTGCGGGCTTCAGTAGGTGTGGCACGTGAGCTCTAGAGCATAGGCTCAGTAGTGGTGGCGCACGGGCTTAGTTGCTCCTCAGCATGTGGGATCTTCCCGGACCAGGGATCAAACCCGTGTCCCCTGCATTGGCAGGCGGATTCTTATCCAGTGCGCCACCAGGGAAGTCCCTTTGTATATTTTGGTTAATAGCTCTTTTTCAGGTGTGTCTTTTGCAAGTATTTTCCCCCGGTCTGTGTCTTGTCTTCTCACTCTCCTGACAGTTTCTTTGGCAAAGTTTTTAATTTTAATGAAGTTTAGCTTATCAATTATTTCTTTCATGAATTGTGCCTTTGGTGTTGTATCCAAAAAGCCAACACCTTACCCAAGGTCATGTAGATTTTCTCCTATGTTATCTTCTAGGAATTTTATAGATTTGTGTTTTACATTTCAGTCTACAATCCATTTCGAGTTAATTTTTGTAAAGGCTGTAAGGTCTGCGCATCTAGATTCATTTTTTGCATGCAGATGTTCAATTCCAAAATCAATTGTTGAACCTAGCATTTTTTCTAAATGTGAAAACATTAGATCTAGACTTTCCTTTATTCAATTTCAAAATAAAAGCTTACCTTAGCAAAATTAAATAAAATAAAAAGGATTGATAATAATGCTGACCCTACAAGATTGTGATTTAATGTTTGTGTAAATATCTTACAAACTATAAAGTACTATTCATATATTACTGCTACTGTTATTTTTAGTATTACTCAGCTCCTGCCCTCAAGTAGCTCCCAGCCTAGTAGTAGTGTTATATTTATGCTCAGGTATTTTTTTTAAGTGAGAAGCAGAATAGTGTGACTAGAAAGAACCCCAAAACAGAAGTCAGAAATGGGTAGAGTACTGAACTTATCAACTGTGTGATCAGGGCCAAGTCACTTGACCTCTCTGAGCCTCAGGTTGCCCACTTGTGAAATGAAGGGGTTGGACTATATGGGATTCAAGGAGCTTTCCCACCCTAACATTCTGGGACTCACTCAGAGTGAGTGGCCTAAGGATGAGAATCTGTCACATTGATTAACATTTTTCTCAGCAGCAATGTTATACTTTTTCAGGGAAAAAAACAAAAGACAAAAAACTGAAGCCCAGGGAAATAATAGAAGTACGATGTACATGAAAAGTTCGAACTGCTGAGAAAAGGGACCTAGAAAAGAATAACTCTCTTTGGCAAAGAACATGTCCCATTTTTGTTAACATAGACAAGTTTCACAAAGCCAATTTGCTAAAATACTTAGGTTCCCTAAGTATTGTATAATGAATAAAATGTCAAGAAGGTTGACTTTCCTTTTCTAACATAGACAAAGTTAGGCCATACCTCTTATCTGAGAATGCCCCTCCTCCCCCAGGGAGTCCCAAAGGGTGGGTTTCTCTGTTGATTTAGAAAGTCAATAATTCAGTAAAATCCCAAGTAAATGGCAGAACATAAGCTCAGATTGCGTTTCTGTATTCGTATTTTATAAACATTTCAGGATTTTTTCCTTGACCCTTGACCTTTTGCCATTCTTAAAGTGAAGATCTTATGTCCTAGAAGCTTGGTTAGAAAACAACCTCAGGGTCATCTCATCCAACTTCTTTCTCTGTGTGGACTCTACTCTTAGCAGCACCTCTGGCAAAATAGTCCAGTAGTTAAACATATGGATTCCAAAGCTAGATTGCTATGATTCACTTTCTGGCTCTGCCCTTAACAACTTTGAGACCTTGAGCAAGTTTTTAATTTGTTCCATGGCTCAGTTTCCTCATCTATAAAATGGGAATAATAATTATACCTACGTCAGAGGGTTATTATGAAAATTAAATTCTTTTATAAATGTTAAATGCTTGGAATATGCCTGGTACAAATTAAATGCTCAATAAATGTTAGCTTTATCATCATGATCTTCTTCCACAAATAAGCCCCTATTTGAATGCTTCTAGGGACAGCAGAGAGTGCCCTCACCTCTCCTCTCCCTACCCCTTTATTTTCCCAAGGTAGCCTGTCAACATGTAGGCCAGAAGCATTCTGGTTATCATGAGCTTTGGAGTCAGATGGACTTGAGTTTTAAACCTTATTCTATCTGCAACCTTGAGCAAGATAACCCATGGTATCTTCAACTTTAAAATGGCAATAATACATACTTCGTTTGGCTGTTTTGAGGACTAGCTAAGGTATTTTATATAAAGTACTTAGCATGGTTCCAGCTACACGGGAGGCACTAAATACGACTGGCCCTTGAACAACATGGATTTGAACTATGCAGGTCCGCTTACATGTGGATTTTTTTCAGTAATAAATACTACAGTACTACACCATTCGTAGTTGGTTGAATCTTGGATGTGGAACCCCGCCTACAGAGGAACCACCAATATGGAGGAACTGCATATATGGAGGGCCGACTATAAGTTATATGTGATTTTCAACTGCTTGGAGGGGTGGTGCCCCTAACCCCCAGGTTGTTCATGGGTCAACTGTAATTGATGGTTGCTACCATGATGATGATGATGAAGAAGAACAAAAAGAAAATACAAGACAGGAGGGGAAGGGAGAAAGGTAAAAGAAGGAGAAGTAGTAGCCACACCAGCAGCTGCTGCTCTGTGAAAAAGTTTTTTCTGACCAGCTGAGTTCTGCTCCCCTACAATTTTACCTCACCAGTCTCAGCTCTACCCACTGGAACTGCAGGGAACACATCTGCTCTGTCTACCTGTCCTACTTGCCAGCCCTTCAGACATTCAAAGAGGGCTGACACAGCCCTCTCCCTGCCCCTATAGCAGCAGTGCCCTCTCTCAGGAAGACATATCCCATTTTTCAGATGTGTCTTAGAAAACATGGTTTTTAGGCTTCTCTCCAACAGGAGGTCCCTCCTGGCACACTCCTCATCCTTCCTGAATGGGGCCCAGAACACTGCAGGATCGTTTCACAATATGGCCACTCACAATATAGTGTCCTGCATCTCCCTAGGTTCCCTACAGTCTCTCTGTCCACTCTAGGCAGATGAGAATGGAAACAGATTTGTCCTTGTTCACTTTAAATTTCTGTCTGAAATGACCTTCAAAGAAAAAAATTGCTTGTGATATGGGGTACCAGAGGGAGCAGCCCCAACAAAACCATCTTTAATGTGAAGCAGTCCATTGATGGCACAGCCCCACTGAAGCTATAGAAGGGGGTCTCCAGATACTGAGACATTACCCTAGCAGGGAAAAGGGAGCCCTTCTGCTGAGCAGCAAGATGGAAATAAGAGAGACAGCCTAGTGCAGGCCTGGGCTCCCGGAGACTTTGGGGAAAGAGCTCCAGCTGAAGTTAGACAGACTAGGGCCCTACCCAAGGCAACGCTCCAGCCAGTAATGGCTGCTACCAGCTGAGCACTTACTGGTTCAGTCTCTGTACCAGAGCCTTCATCAACATCATTCCATTTAACTAGCACAACCTATAAAAGAGAAACTGATTATTCCCATCTTACAGGTGGGAAAACTGAGGCTCTCAGGTTGTATTACATCATCAAGGTCATATAGGTAGTAAGTAACAGAGCTAGAGTTTAAATCTTAGTTGCTTCACTCTTTTTTACTATCAATATTATACTGTATAGACAGACCCTCACTAACTATGTGACCTTAAACAAGTGGCAACCATGCTGAGCCTCAATTTTGTCAACCTTGCATGGTTGTTTAGGGATTAAATGAAATAACATATTTAAAGTGCCTGGCATGTAATAGGTGTTCAAGAAATTCTAGTTTTCTCCTTCTCAAGTCCCAACTCTCCCACTTAAAGTGACTGGGGAAAATCACTTAACTTTTCTCAGACACAGTGAAAACTGGATGTGTTTTCTGAACATCTAACCTTGCATATTGACAACATGGCACCAAGGCTCCAACCTCCCAACCTCTTTTGCTTCCTAGCATATCTTTTTGCCAGTATGCACAGCTCTGGCAGTATTATGATTTTGGCTTCTCCCAGCAAACATCATATTTACGAACCACAAATAACAAAGTAAAAGATGCCGGAAGAGCTCTGGCATGTTAATTAAGAACAATAGCAGAAGCAGCTGGGCAGAAAATGCCAATGAGTCAGAAGCAGAGGCAGCGTAGCTCTGTTTGTTGACAGAAGCCAGCAGAGTGTTGTATGTTAATTGGGGAAGTGGGTAAACATTTGCCAACAGCTTGCCCCCGGGTGCATTGGAAGACAGACAGCAGGCTAGGCCCTCCCCACCACCTTGCCTGCCCATCTGCCCAGAGCCCAAGAGATACCAGTAGAGCAGCCTTGCTATGGGTTCCTTATAAGCACAGAGGTTTCTGGAGGCAGATGTATCTCCTTAATGACCCTCCTAGGCATACCAGGTTTCCATCTGGATACAGTCAAAGATAGTGTTCCTCCTTCAGCTCGCCAGCCTGCCTGTGACACTCAGGCCCCTAGGGCATCCCCTCCCCATCGGCCTGGAGAAGACAGCGCAGCCATCTCATTAGGTGTGGCTTGAGTTGAGCAGAGGACAAGATTGTCCGTCTCAGGTGCTATAGTCTCTGCCCAGGGGCCCAGAGCTCCTGTACATGTCTGACAGAGCAGACTGCCCGGCCTCCCATCATGCACACTTGGAGCTGTCCATTTATCTGTGTGTCTGTTGTACATCCTTACAGTTGCTCACATACACGGCAGCCCTCATTGAACACCTGCTCTGTGCCAGACCCTATGCTAATTATTTATTTTTTCTCACTTAATCCTCACATCAGTCCTACAGGGTTGATACCAACTCCAAAGCCACAAAGCTAATAGCCAACACAGCTGTGATTTAAACCAGAATCTTTCTGGTTCCAAAGCCCGTTGTCCTAGTATTTCTCAGCTTTTTAAAATTTATGTTCCCTTTAGGAAATTTTTGGGTGTTTTCTCTCACTCTCGGATTCAGAAAACCTCCACATCACATCCTTGCCCCTGACCTAGGAGGCCATAAACCTAATGTAGGGTTCCTATATGATTAACATATCCCAACTGAGCCAAGAAGATTTTGTCTAGCTTTATTCTCTATAGTTCATATTATAAAATAATCATGTTTTTATTTCTAAAATATAAAGTCATATTATGACCTTGACTCATTTTTTTGGAACTAAATATCTTCACCACCACCAACAAGGAGACTGTGATATGCCTCCCTAGGGAGCCTCTCCTCAGCAGGGGAGATACTCATCTTTGGGCATGGCGGGATGGGCACTCTCTAGTTTACTACAGGTATGTTTAGCGGGAAGATCAGCCCCCAAAGCTTAGCTCTTTCCCACCAAGCAGAAAAGGCCCTCCCCGCTGTCAGGAGTTAACCAAGCACGGGTCCCCAGCAATGCCAGTGAGTTGTTTGGTAACCAGTACCCTTTCCTAAGGCCCTGCTGTTCTGCTGGCCAAGCTGAGCTGTGCAGGAAGCAGTGGGCCTCCACCTGCCCTGAGGTCAAATGCTAGTTCTTCCACTAAACTGTGAGACTTGACCTCTCTGAGCACTGGTTTCCTTGGTTATAAAATGAGAGTAACAGGACTTCCCTGGTGGCTCAGTGGTTAAGAATCCGCCTGCCAATGCAGGGGACACGGGTTCGAGCCCTGGTCTGGGAAGGTCCCACATGCCGCAGAGCAACTAAGCCCGTGCGCCACAACTACTGAGCCTGTCCTCTAGAGCCCGCGAGCCACAACTACTGAGCCCGCATGCCACAACTACTGAAGCCCGCACACCTAGAGCCCGTGCTCCACAACAAGAGAAACCACCACAATGAGAAGCCCGCGCCCCGCAACAAAGAGTAGCCCCCGCTCGCCACAACTAGAGAAAGCCGGCGTGCAGCAACGAAGACCCAACGCAGCCATAAATAAATAAATAAATAAATAAAAATTTTAAAAGCTTATTTTAAAAAAGCCGTAAAAAATATAAATTGAGATTTTTCTTAAAAATGGGAGTAACAACACCTACCTCACAGGTTATTTTGAGGATCAAATGAGATAAGAGATGTGAAAATGCTCGTGCCTGTGCAAAGTAGGCTCAAAATCAAGGTGCAGGATAGGATCTGAATGCCATGAGAGAAAATAGTGCTTCTTCCAGTCTTTTGAGTATGTGTTTTCTTTCTTTTTAGGTAACCCAGCTGGACCCAAATAAATCATTATTGGAGGTAAAGTTGTTCCCTCAAGAAACCCTTTTCCTTGAAGCAAAAGAGTAAACATGGCCCAGCAGTGGAACCAGCCGTTCCTTGACAAGCCAGAGGTCTGCATCAAGAGAAGGACTCCTCGCCAACCTACCTACACGCTCGTCTCACTCAATTCAGTGTCACACTTCTGCCTCTTGCAAGATTGCTGGAAAAAAGTAATAATAAACATAGCTACTTAACATTTCCCATCCACGAGTATATGTTCCCAACCCTCATTGTAGAGAACTATAGCTCTGCCTCTCTTGCCCCCTTCACCTCGCCCTCGTTCAGTGACTAATGCGCTGTTGAAGTGTGAGTGATCATGAAGTAGGATTTTTACCTCTCCAGGCCCATCTTCCCCACAGTGTCTGGGACAGTTCTGTCTGACCTGTGACACCAAGCTGCTCTGTATTTGGTGTGTCTCATTGAGCCAGGGCTCATACACCTCTGCCTTTTTCTTTTCATGACTGAATTTCTACTTTGTCACCTAATTTTAAGAGGCAGGGGGAAAAAGTCAAATGGGACTTCTTGGCATGGAGATTAAACATTGTTGTAGGAAAAAAACATATCATTTTTGTTGGTACTTCCTGACTTCTTTACTAAGACGTAAGGTTGTGTTTGAGGACTGCATTTGACATATATGCAAGATATTCATTTACTGCTCCTGCCTTGGGTCCCCAGGTTCCATCCAGGAGGTATTTGCTGTTCCATTACAGTGTAAGAAACTGTTTAAGCTTGCGATGTGAATGTTGAGATAGTGTGAAGAGGACCAGTACCAGGACTTCAGTATCTGGCCCAGCTGCAGGAAGCTGCGGTTAGATTTGCATTTGGGCAGTTAGAACCTCATGGATACCAGCTCCCAGGTTGCTGGTCCATCCGTGTACAGCGAACACAGCTCTCTCCTGCTCTCTGCTCCCTCTGTTCCATCACGCATTTGGACCTTGTCACTTGGTGCTTTAAGCACCTGGACTGTCACCAAAATCTGATCAGCCACCCCATGGACTCTGAGCCCAGCTGTCATAAGGAACCGGCTCCACTATTTCATCCTTTTAAGGTTTCAGTATTAGATGGTAGACTCCCATCTCAAATGAAAGGGATCTCATTCTACGGCTGAAAATTCTGACTTCATATATTTAAGAGAGCAAACTTAGGGGCTTAGCTCAGAAGACACGTGTTGCCTGAACTTGCATATAATAATTTGGGGTGATTTAGTAAATGTGGATTCTTGTTAATGTATGGATTTGGGGTTTGGAGTTTAGTTCGTGGAAGCACTGTTTAAACCTTCACCACCAATGACTTCTTTTCAGTCTTGAAATGTTGCTCCGTATCTGTTTTTGTGTCCCCTGTGGTCTCTATCCTAGGGTTTGGGATTCTGATTTGACATTTTGTACTTGGTCCAAAAGAGTCTGAGCCCTGGGTTTTTTCCCCCTGGCCCAAGCCAAGGGGTTCTCAGAAGACTCTAACCACAGCCTGAGATATGCCTGGTCATTTTCCATCTGCCCAGAAGTGGGCATCGGCCAGGAAAATTCCACCTGGTGTCTTCTCTCTGACACTACAACCAGGGACCTCCCCTGAACACTCTCTTCAAAGAATGTGTTCCTAACAGACTAGTGCTACACCTGCCTGGGTGCAGGCCTCCTCTGGCCCCAGGGGTCTCTCCAGGGAGGCTGAAAGGAAAAGAGAGCCAAAGTGGGGGGTTCAACCTGAGCACTTCCAGTCCAGCTCCACTCCCACCTTCCTAAACTCATGGCCCCACGAGACAGTCATTTCCAATGCTACCGATGCACTAGGGCACCAGCTTTTCTTTTTCCAGGGAGACCGTGTTCTGTAGCTGCCGTGGAGAAGCCACAACCCTGAACTCAGGCCATACTCAGGAACAGCAGCAATGTGTGGGTGGGGATTGGAGGGACGTGACTCTGAATTCACTTTCATGTTTAACCTGTTCCATCTAATTTGGGTTTGACTTCATCATATTGTTCCCCCCATCATCTTCACTTCTGCATTCCAATAATATAGACTTTACTCTGAAACCAATTTCATAAAAGTTATTAAATGCTACTTGAATGTGTATGAAGTTTACACACCCTTTTTCAACCCTGCCTTGGAAGGTTCTTCTTGCTCAGTCCCATGAAATCCTATCCTATGGGCCCCTTTGCTAGGAAAGGCCTCAGCTAATTATCACTGTTCACTCATGCCATTCTGTTCTACTGAGCTCCAAAACAAGAGGCCAGAGCAATTTTATGCCCTGTCTTACAAATACAACATTAAAATGACTTATCTAAAGTTAGGATCCAAGAAAAGCATTAAGTGACTTACTATCACCACAAAAATAGCAAAGTCCTTTGTAATTCTTCCTCCTACCCTTACACTTCCTTGGGCTTTACATCCCAGCCTCCAGACACAGAAATGTGTCAATCAGAATATGTGCTCTGTGTTCTTATGCCCAGCTGTCTGGAATGAAGTTCCAGGGCTGCTGTCATCCCTGCCCCATTCCAGTTCACTCCTCTGTGTTTCTTGGATTATCACTTGTATGTTTGGAGCATCAGTTTGAAGGTTTAAGGAAGTATTGCCAATTTCCCACTACCTCTCAGAAGGTGCAGTTTGGGGGAGTTTTCTGGTCTGCTATGTTGTCATGCTCTGGCACCACTAGTTTTATGGGACATACAGGTGTTCGTCTTTGAATTGCAAGCATCTAAAGTCTGAGTTCTTTTATGAAATCTTTCCTTTTCAGTGTAGGAGAATAGGAATCAGGCTTTGATGGATTTTATTGGTGACATTAAAAACATAAAATAAGTTTGCAGTTGCATTAAAATTGCTACTCCCAAAGCTAGACATGCTGAGTTGAGTGTGCTGGTCAATGAGATGGGTTTTAAAGAGGTTGCAGAGCTCTGGCAGATTTCCCCAAAAACATAAAATTTGTTCATTTGGATGTGAGAAGGGGTCTTAATTGTCATAAGCAAGCATCTCTGATTGGCACACTTCCACCATCCCTCTCAGCCCCTCATCCAACCAGTCCTGGATCCCACAGGCAAATGGAACATGGAATCCTGAATTCAGTCCAGGAGTAACTCACATGGGCATTGCACTTTATAGTCCGGGTGACCCTTCCACATGCATTAGCCCATTTGATCCTTTTTAAATTCTTGGAGGCAGATCTACACACACACACACACACACACACACACACATATTCCAGAGACCTCAGTGTCTTTCAGTTTGAAACTTGGTTCTGCCACTTAATAGCTGTGTGACCTTAAGGTGAGTAACCTCTCTGAACCTCAGTGTCCTGATAACATTCACACAGCACTTTGCAGTTTACCACACCTTCCACACCCATCATCACAGTCCACTGCAGTGAGGGAAGCAGGGCAGGCATGATCACTCCATATGTGCACATGAGACTCAGAGGGGAGGTACTTGCCTGAAGTCACACAATGTCAGTAGAAGAATCAGAACTCAAGCCCCAGGCTCTGACTTTCAGGGCCACAACTATTCTATAAAGAACCTCTAAGTTTCATGTCCAAGAATGGACCTTAGAATCCCCTACAATTGTATACAAAAAGTTAGATGTGTACTTTTCTAGGAGGGGAGTCTGTATTTCTCAGATTCTCAGTGGGTTCAATTGACCCGCCAAAATTTAATAGCCACCACTTACATTATGCAAACAACATCAGACCATTTGGGAAGTTGAATTTGTCCATTCTTCTTCTCATCAAGCCAATTCTTTATCTAAAAGCCACAAAGAGGGTGAGATGCAACAACTAGGCTTTCTTGCCTTGAACCTCTCTCTACATTTAGTGCTTCTCCCTTGTCTCACATAATCTGCTTTGGAAGATAACCCTTAACAAGCCCAACTGGCCATATAGCTCTTGCATTTTGAAAGTGTGCTCTGAAAGGAAACACCAAAAAAGAGACTTGCTCTCCAGTCTTCAGTCCATTAACTCTTAGTTTGCACACTGTCTATTAGTTGTGGTTCTCGGTTTTGAGAGGTGACACAATGTGTGGTTAAGAGAATAGCCTCTGGGGCCTTATTGCCTGGGTTCAAGCCACTTCTCCACTTACTAGTGTGCCCTTGGGAAGTCACCTCACCTTCCTGTGCCTCAGCTTTTTAGCTATAAAATGGATAATAACGGTACCTGGTTGATAAAGTTGTAGCCGATTCATTGAATTAACACTTAACTGTTAGCTAACATGTAAAGCAGTTAGAACAACTACTATCTGGTCTGCAAACTCATGGGATTACAAAAGGAAAAGAGAATGGGTGATGGCAGCAGTGAGAAGTGGAAGTTTATGGGGGAGGACACAGAAAACATGAAAAGCGGTTACAAGAAGTCCAGGAGCACTGCTCTAGGGCCCTTCAGGGAAGGTCAAAGAGCCCTGCACAAAGTGTCACTGCGTTACTGGTGTCCATAAGGATCAGCCCGGGGCATCATGGGAAGGAGGAAGGGGATGGAGGACTAACTTGCTGAGCACTCAGGATAAGCCCTGTACCGTGCTCAGAGCATTACATGTTACCTCCTGTAACCCCACAGCAACCTGCTGGGTGGGTGATCTTGACCCCATTTTGAAGAGGCAACAGGCTCAAAGAGGTGAAGTGACTTGCCCAAGTTCCACAGCTAGTAACGAGCAGAGCAGAGTCTGGGACCCAGACCTTTGACTCCAAAGCTCCTGCTGTGTTTATGACGATACAGTGCTACCTTCAAGGAAATTATGACATAATTAAGGCATTTCAAATAGTAATTACAATAACAACATCTTTTAAATGTTGGAGGATGCTAAAAGGGATAAAAAGTCAGTTTTATAAAAAAACTCAGCTTTCCAAAAATGACTCATTCCCCAGTGTGTGAAGAGCCAGAATTTAAGCAATGCCTTTTATTTTTAAGTACATGCAGTGATTTAAGAAGGTTCCCGTAGCTTCTGCCTCTGACATCTCCAAACTCCACTCCCTACGCCTTCATCCTTTCTCCCACTGACATTTCTTCCCTCCAGACCTTTATCATTTCTCACCTGGGTTATAAAACCACATCCTAACTGATCTCCCTTTCTCCAGTCCCTTGTCTTCTAGACCAGTCTCCACCTAGCTGTCAGAAACAGCTTTCTGAAACACCTGCCTCACCACGCTACACCCCTGCTTCGATCCCCCCAAAGGCTTCCCATTGCCCTCCAAATAAAATCCAAACTCGGCTTGGATTTAAAACTCCTGTCATCTGTTCCCTACCTCCCTCCCCATCTGTATTTCCAGCCATGCCCTCAACACACATACCGAACTACCTTGCAGTTTCCTGAAGGCATCAGCTTTCTATCACCTCTGTCCTTGCACGTTATTCCCTCTGCCCTGAGTGCTCTTCCATCACCATTAGACTCCTACCACCATCCATCCAGCCTTCACTTTCAGTTCAGACTTCACTTCCTCCAAGATGGCTTCCCCGACCATTGCCACACCCTCTGCACACTCTCCAGGTTAGGTGCCTGTGCTGTGAGTCTTCAGCCCTCTATTGACTTTCTTGAAGCACTGGCTCGCTCTGAACTGTAACTCTCAGCTCACATGTCCTCCCTCCCCCACCCCCAGACTGTGAGCTCCCCAAAGAGTCTGAGTCACTTCATATCCTTAAGGCCTAGTGAAATGACTAGTACATAGTAAGCACAGAGTACATTTGTGCCTATTAACTGAATTCAAACAAAGAAATAATGATGGTCATGTTGGTCACTTCCATCTCTACCATCCAGCCTATCTGGGAACATTGTGAGGGCAGAGCCAGGTCGTAGTCATCTGCTTATTCCCCTAGCCAGCCCAGGGTCTGGCACGTAGCAGTCGTGCACCCAGTAGTTACTGAAGCAATTAATTACTTGGAGCTGGAGCAAAACCAACTGGAGCTGGTGAGGAGAGACAAAGAGTAAGGGAATTGGTCTTGAGCACCCAGGTACGCCCTGCACTGTGCTGGGGGCTTTATGCCCTGTCCTCCCACAGCTGCCTCAGAACCACTGTGAGGTCACTACTGTTAATGTCCTCATTTTACAGTTAGCAAAACGGAGGCTCAGAGAAATTATGTCACTGTCGCAGAGACATGCAGTGGTAGGGAGAGAAGCTGACCTTCCAGTCTGGATCTGAGCCCAACCCTCATGCCGGCTCTGTCTCTCCTCATCAGTGAGGCTCCCTCCCTGAGCTGCTTCAGTAGCTGTAACTTCTAGCCCACAGATGATAGAGTATAATAAACATTCCCACACACTCCCCTCTGCCTTTCAGGATGCCACACTTTGCTAGTTTTCCTCCCACCTCTCTGAAAGTTCCCCCTCTGTCCCCTCTGTTGTTTTCCTGTTCTGCTTGCCTGTGAAATGTCAGCAGCCCCTGAGTTCCTTCCTCTGCTCTCTGCTCTTCCAAACTTTCCTTAGATAAGAGGCAATTTGTACTTTGATACTCAATTCAGATTTTACCTAAAGTATAAACTCCATGAGGGTAGAGTCCATGTCAACCTGATTTTTTGTTTTATCCCTCAGCATGGGCCTGGCACTGTGTAGGTGCTTGATAAATGGCTGTTGGTAAGAGAGTGAACATCTATATCATGTCTACTGAACTCATTTATTCCTCACAACAATCCCATGAAGTAGGAACTATTACTCTCCCCGCTTTATTGGTGAGCAAATTGAGGCACAAGAGAGGTCATACAGCTAGTAAACCAAGAAGGCAGATTCAAACACAGGCAGTTTGGCTCCAGAATTCAGGCAGTTATCACTCCACCCCACTACTTCTCCTCCAGGAAGCCTCATGGAATCCCCAGGACAAGTTAGGGCCCTTTCTAATCCCCGTGTTTACCCCTAATAGAGCACTTATGACATTACTGTGATTATATGCACAGAAGCTCCCCTGGAGACCATGACAGGTCTGTCCCCACTGGGCCTGACACAGGGCACAGACAGTAAATGTTATACGAATGAATGAACTACAGAACTGCCCTCTGAGGTGGAACATATGATCCCTGTCTCTTACATTAATAAACGGAAGCTTAGAGAGGTTAAATCACTTGCCCCAAATCTCATAGCTACTATATAACATACCCTGTCTAACTCCAAGGTAAATGTTTTTTCCACCATGCATTTTCATCAGACCAGCATTTAATTTAAGTACTTTTAAGTTCCCTTTTCTGTATGGAGATTGGGTCAGTTTTGACTCATCCATCCATTCATCATTTAGGCTTTTCGTTAAACATTGATTCTCAGCCTCTACCCTTGGCCCAGAACTCCCAGGCTGGGGTGGGTCCACCAATTTCAAGGCAGTGTGGTCAATGCTAGAGGAGTTCCAGGAGCTGTGGGAACCCAGAGGAGACCCCTAGTCCGGGCAGTCAGAGGGCTTCTGGGGAGGGGTGAAGCCCATCTAGGAGCTCTGGCCAGAGTCCGCTCTGTAATGAATGGGGCCACCCAAGCCCAACAGTCAGATCCCAGAGTTAGAGAAGGTAAGCAGCCTACAAGATCAGACTGGAGCCTGCCCCTCTGGGCTCGGGTCTCCAGGCCCCTGGAAATGTTATTGCCTTACTTGAGCACACACTGGTAACATTTGCATAGGACTTTCCTGAGGAGTTGGCAACAAAGAGAGTCTTACTGAAATTTTTCTGTGTTTTGGGAGTTGGGTGGAAGCACATGCAAGGGAAACCAGGTGTGGAGGCCAGGAACTTTGCTCTATTTCCAGAGGTGGATGCCAAGGCCTCAGCTGGATGGAGCATCCCACATGGGAATCGTCTTCTTCCTAGCTGGGTCTGCATAGTCCTTTTCTCATTTCAGAGCATTTCCAAATCCAGCAGGTCTACCTTTTCTCATTCTACAGATGAAGAAATGGAGGACCAGAGCAGTGAAGTGACTTGGCCAAGGCCTCCCTTCTGGCATGCCTTCAACTACACCAAGCATCAGTGGGGAACTGGCTTGCACAGCTGTTGCCTACATGCCTCAGTTTCTTCATATAAAAAAGGGATGCATTTTACGAGTTTTTTATATGCTATGGGAGGTCGTGAACACAGAAGAACAGGTTCTCTGGAATAAAAGTGGTACTGCGCCACGGGGGCACAGAGCCCAGCCCCTGCCTTTGGGGAGCCCCACTAAGAACCAGCAGTTGCCAGGGTGTGCTCCAAATAGTGGAGGAGAAGAGATGGGTGGGGGATGCTTCCAGAGGCTGGGGGTGGGCCCAGGGCTGGGCTGCTCCTTTCTTACTGACACAGTAGCAGTTTGTGCTTTGTGCTTTGTGACAAACATGTTCTGGTTAATGGAGCCCCTGGAGAAGGTGGTGGATGGAGTAGGGAGGGAGGGAGATACCCTGGGCCCGCCAGAAGATCTCTGAGCCCTGCAAATCCATCAGAATTCTGATTCTGGAGGGAGTTTTCAGATTATGGTTCAAGTGCAGAGGCATTTCCTGTCACCAGCTCCCAGCTCCCCAGTCTTCCTTCTAATGGAGGCAAAAAGGTACCGAGAAAGGAACGGTTTTCCTCTCTGCAGGCAAAAAGAGGAAATCATTCATCCAACAACTGCTAACAAATAATAATACCCAATATTCCTGAGTGTTTGCTACGTGTCAGACACTGAGGACTTTACATCAGTTGTGTTACTGAAGCCTCACAATGATCCCATGAAAGCATTGTTTTTACTCCCATCTTAGGTAGGAGGAAATGTGACAAATGTAGGACTCCAGCCCAGGTCTGTTTCCACACTGGCAGCCCTGCTCAGCCAGGCCCTGTGCCCAGAGGTACTGGGGATGCATGAAGGGTGGTGCCACACTCTTGCCCGGCAGTGAGGGCACAGTGTGGTCAGTCCTGAGGGGCGAAGGGGGGTTCTAGGTGCACAGAAGGGAGTGGAGAAACCCCCAAGAAAAGAGGCTCCAAACACCTTCCTCCACCCCCCCTCTACCCATCCCCAGGGGATCAGTTCAGAGAAATGGGGGTGAAGGAAGTGGCCTCAACTCCACCTCCAAGTCTCCAACCAGTCTCTTCTGTAGATGCAAAGAACAGTTCTCGTGCCCCCCCCGCCCCAGCTGTGTGACCCTGGGAAAGTCACTTCCTCTCTCAGTTTCCTCCGGTATGAATTGGAGATGAAGATGGGTGGCTGCGTGGCTTGAGAGAGGGGGCAATGAAGAGGCACTCGGAGAGCTTGCAGGGTCAGCCTGTTCCTCTGACAAGTACAGGGGGCATCCAAGGGGCTGGGTGCTAAAGAGCCAGTAGAAGTTTCCCAGGTAATTGACTGGCCTGGGCCTGGGAACCTGGAGGGGGCGTCTGTACCTCGTTGCCACCCCAAGCCTGGAGTCTGAACCACCCACTGGGGCAAAAGGGCCTACTTGTGAGCCAGCTTCCCGACCCCAACCCTGCCACCGCCGTGGCCAGGAAAGAGAGTGAACATGTTGGGCTCCAGGCCAACCAGTATCCGGTCCTGAGCCAGTCATGCAGCTTGGAACTCACCCACCATACACAGTATGGAAGAAGACTGGGCGGTCCCAGGGCAAAAGAAGGGGTGGAGGGAATAGGAGGTGGGGCAGTGGTGGTGGAAGTCAGAGTAGGAGAGCTCTTTTATCTGAGGGAGATAGGCCCGGGGCGGGGGGGCGGGGGGAGTCTGGGGCTGCCAGCGAGGATGGATTAGGTCTCTCCCTCCAAGCCACACCCCTCTCTCATGTCTTCATTTTGGTCAGTGACCTGGGGATTACAGGCTGGGAGCATGCGGCTGCTGACAGATGGTCCCTCCACTTCTGAAGCGGGGTCAGGACTCAAACCCGGCTGATTCGGCCCGAGAGCCGAGCCCTAATGCCCTTCCTCTTCGCATTTTCTTCCCCCCAAATGCGGTAGCCTGGCCACTGCCATCCTCCAGGCAGTCTGATTCCAGTGTGTCCGGGAGGCAAGCCCAGAGCGGGTCACAGCAGCGGTGGCTCCCGAGTCTCGAGTCTGGATGGCGGGGAGTCTGGTTGGCGGGTCGGCCCCAGGACTGATTCCCGGAATCGCAGTTTCCAAAGGCCCTCTTGGGAGATGGAGGCCAGGAGAAGGAAGGTACAAAGAAGACCACCCTGCGTGTACACACCGTCCCCAAAGTCCCAGGAGGACCTGCAAATCACTTGGGCCTTTGCACCGTTTTGTCTGGGCAGAATCGCCTCTCTCTCCCTCCCTTCCTCGGCCTGGTCAATTCCAGGTCCTTCCAAACTCAGCTCCAGGAAACTGTGAGAACTAATTTAAAAGGGGGAGGGGTCAGAAAGGAGGCCGGTTTCAAGATAAGTCTACTGTAATCCATAACTTTCTTCTGCTCCTGTCATAACCAGTTAGACATTGTAATGAGTGAAAAGATTCCATTCACAATAGCCACATAAAATGCCAAGGAATGCTTAAGGAACAGAACTATAGGAACAAAACAACAAAATTTACAAAGAGACATAAAAGTTGTGAATAAGTGAAAGTCATTCTGGGTCCTAGATGGAAAAATACCTTATTGTGAAGATGTATAATCTCCCTCAAATTAATTTCTAAAGGCAGTTAAACCAACTTTCCAAAGGGCTTTTTAAACTTCACTTTCTTTTTGGAACTAGCCTTAAAAATTCTAAAATATTTATTCAGAAGACTGTTTTTCCAAAACAGCCATGAGAATTTTGGAGGAAAAAAAAAAAAAAGAATCAGGAATCAGAAGGTGACTTGCCTTTCCAAGTATTACAGAACTACAATAATTAAAAGAGTGATACTAATGCAAAAGGAAATAGCTCCCTAGATGAGAAAGCACTGAGAGGACCTAATTTCACCTGAGAATGCAATGTAAGTATCTGGTCAGTGGGGACAGAGTGGGTTATTAAGTAGTACTGTAATAACTGGCTAATCATTGGGGGGGGAGGGGAAATTAAATCACAAACTTCACATCTTCCACCAAAATTAATTTCAAATAAAGATATAAATGTAAATAATTTTAAAAGCTCTAATATAAAATATAAGAATGCTTTTAGAAAGTTGGATTTGAAAAACTCTTGTTAAGTATGACCTGTAAATAGAATCTATAAAGAAAAAATGACAGATTTGACTACGTGAAAAATTTTAATTTTGGTATAACGATAACAAAACAGGATCAACAAAAACAAAAATGGAGAAATGCAGCATGTGTCCAGATAAGAGGATACTGCTGCCTTTACTATATAAACAGCTATTACAAATTAAGAAAAAGAGAAACTATACGTTAGAAAAATAAGCAAAGATATACATAGATTTTTTAAAAACATGAGTGACCAACACATATAGGAAAAACTAAGGAATCACTAAGGAAATGCAAATTACAGTGACAATAAGATACATTTTTCCTGCTTGAACTGGCAAAGATTAAAAAGATCAGCAGATGCACTACTGTTGAGTGTGTTCATTGATACAACTTTTCCTGAGGGCTGACAGGTAGCTATCAAAACCTTAAAAAAAAAAAAAGCCTCTGACCCTCTGACCATCAATCTTATTTCTAGGAATTTATCCTAAGAAAATAATTAGGCAGGTTCACAACGGATGTTCATTGTAGCATTTTTTCAGTACAGCAAATATTGGAAACAAACTTAAATACCTATTAATAGGGAATTGGCTAAATAAATTAGGGTACATTCATACAATGTACCTACAGTTCATAGCAATGCTTTTAAAAGATTATGTAGATACATTGACTGATAAGAAAAAATGCTTATATTTGTAAATTAAAAAGCAAGTAACAAAAAGTATATTTTTGTAAATGTAGGCACACAGAAATATATATATTCCAGATATACTTTGCTGAAATGTGTAAAATGTTTTATAATGTTTTACTTATCAGAACAGGCAATAATAATGTTTCCATTTGGGAAACCTGACGTCTTGCATCAGGGGTCCCTTTCTTCAGAAGCATCCCTTGACCCTTCTTTGCCCACTCCCACCGCAGCCCTTTTCTCACTGTGAGGTCATTGACAGATGACTGTGTCCACAATTGGCCAACGAGCTCTTTAGCGGCCCATCACGACTGATTTATTTCCAGTCCTCAGGGCCAGGCACATACTAGGTGCTCAATATTAGTGAAATGAATGAATGAATGACCAGTATTCACGTTTTCATGAATAATCAGCAAGTTGAATGGAATCATATCGGCTGAAAGCCACCAGGCCTGATCCTACCCGCCCAGAACTGAAGGTGAAAAGAAAAATGCCTGCGAGTGGGAGTCGGATCTGGGTGCCTCTCTTCCTCTAGGCTCAGCAGCACTGCAACCCGGGCAAGTTACGTTGCCTCGCTGAACCTTGGAACCTCGGCCGACTCAACCCTGAAACGCGGAAAGTCACACCTCCCCCAAGGACTGCCTACCAAGCAAGACAGCACACACCAAGCGTTTAGCAGAGTAGTGGTACACAGTAGGCGCTCAAAACTAGAAGCAAGTAGTTGAGCAATGAACACCACTCTGCGCGTTTGTCCCAGGCTCAGATGCGCTCAACGAGAAGGATGTGGAGACAGGAAGCCTGGCGACACTGGACGGCCGCCTCCCCTGCGCGTGACCTGCAGACACCAGGGCTGGATCCAAAGGAGGGCTGCTGCTGTGGCTCTGCACTGGGGTTCCGGCCGCGCTCTCCGGGTGGATGCCCTGGCTCCCCCGCCCTCAGCTAGGGCCCCGGCCCACTCCTTCCCTGGGGGTGGAGAGCCCGGGAAGGGGCTGGTACTGCGGGCGCGAGGTAAGTGTTCCGAGAGGGGCCTCAGGCCAGACCTCCGTCCACCGCACCCAGCCCGAGCCTGAGCCTAGACCCCGGCAGAACTTGGGCCTTGGGTAGGGGCCTCCCCTGGTACGCCTGGGTTCGAATTCTGCTCTGTCCTGTACCAGTTGTAAGATGTGGGCCAAGTCGCCTCACTTCTCTGAGTCTGTTTTCTCGCCTGTCAAGTGGGATATAACTGGACTTGCCTCTCAGAGACAGAGCGTGGTGCGACTTAAGACACTGTGAAGGAAGGGCGAGGCGCGGGGTCCCTCACAGGAAGAGCGTCTGAGAAGTCAAGCGCCACGATGGCAGACGGTCTTTCTGGCTGCAAAGTTGTACCTGGGTCCTTGGTCCTGGCCTAGGCCGGATCTGTGGCCTTGACCACGCAGAAGCCGTTTTAGCGGGCTGGGGACCTGCCCTGCAAACCAGGCCGCGCTTCTCCCTGTCCATCTGGGGGTGCACGCGGCTGACAGTCTTAACGTGGCTCGAGAGTTGATCCGGAGGAAAATTTTGTCGTTGTGTGTCTATGCGTGTACAGGTGTGTGTGTATCCACGCGCGTGTCGTATGTACAAGAGCGTCCGTGGTTGTGCACGAAACAGCGTGCTTGGGGCGGCCCGCGTAGAATCCTTCTCCCAAAGGCACCTTCCCTCTTTTCTCCACGCCCCCCTCCGGGTAAGGAGTTTCAGCCAAACTAACGGAATCTGGCGCGGCCAGGGGAGGGGTAGGGATGGGAGGGGCGATTCCGTCCCGGAGCCACTGGTTTGAGGATAATTACTTTTAATGTCAGAAAGATTTAGTTTAATATCATCTCTATTAGGCTGCCGGGAGGGTAATTAAACGCGACGCGCCGCAGCCGGCAAACAGATGGCGTCTGCTTGCTCCGAAGCCGCGGGCAAACAGCGCAAAAGTCAATGCCACCCGGGTTCCCCACCAGCGCCCCCGGCCCTGCTCCTACTCAGCGCCACGGCGCCGCGCCTCCAGCCCCCTCCACACCCTCAGTCCCCAACCCCGGCCTCACCCTGGGTCTCCACCAGGGCTACCCCTTTGTACCCCACCACTGCCTGGGCAGGGGCGAGGGTTGGGGACCAGTCTCAGACATGAAGGAGGTGGATTTTCGTTGCTCAGAGCGCTCCCCCGGCGCCCTCACACCCTGGCACGGCAGAGGCGTAAGCAAATGAGTTTGAGCCAGGAGGACGTGCATGAGTGAGTGTGTATGTGTGTGATTGTGTGAAGATGGGCTTTCTGCCCTCAGCCACTTCATTTGTCCCGTAGGTCTGGCTTTCTCTGCTCAGGGTCCAGCGGCCCGCAAGGCCCTCGGGTAGGGTTAGGTCCGTGGACGAGCGATGGCGCAAGTGCACGAGCATATGCTCCGGTCTGGTGTTCAGCCACCGAGATGGGAATCTGTGAACACCTGGGTGAGAGGTCACACACTGAGTGAATGTCTCAGAATGAGGACATGCTTATGAGAGCGCTGTGAAGTCCATCAAACTTTCCGAAGGGATCCTCTCGGGTGGGAGAGCAGCGTCAGAGATGCATGCACCCCCTGGGCGGACACTCCGTGCAGGTACGAGGTGTGTCCAAGACTTGTGCAGGATGAGGTCACACGTGCAGACTGTGTGTCCAGCTGTGAAGCCACACTCTGGTGTGTGTCAGGGGCATAGCCCCTAATGCCTCAGTCTGGGCATGCTCTCCCCACCGCTGGCAGCTCTGTCCAGCCACCCCCTTCTGGTCTGCTCCCCTCTGAGAGCACAGGCCAAATCAGGACTAGCTCAGAGTGGCCTATGGAGGTGTGAGTGCAGTGACTTCGACCAAGGACGGTTACTCTGACTCCTTCCATGACACATTCACTCCCATGAGCAGGGGGGACATCAGAACCTCGGGCATATCAAAAGAAAGGTTGTGGGTCCCGGACCTGTTGGGCTGTGAACCCGAGGAGAGAGGTGACTGCTCTAGGGGTGGGCAGGTTCCCTCTGTTTGGGCTGGGTTCCGGGATGTGTCCTCTCCCCAACTTAAGAAAATGAGATTCCTTCTACGCCAGCGGGAAAACGCGGGGATCCCAAATCCTGTGGCTTGACCCTTGGCTGCCGCAGGATCACTGGGACCGGACTGGGGGAATCTCACAGTGGCCTGGCCTCAAGTGCGAAGAGGGGTGTTTGGGCCAACGCCCCCCCGGAAGCTAGGCAGATTTCTGTTGTTCATTTCGTTTGGGGTTTAAAATAATGTCTCGAAAACTTTATCCAAGGTAGCTCTGGGAGGAGGCGCCGGATTCTGTCGTCTCTCCTCCACCCACCGCCCTGCCAGGGTGCAGTTAACGCATAGATTTCCTTGACCTCATAACCTCAAGTTGTTGGAAGGTGGGGTCTGGGTCCTTCGCTCCTGCAGGATTTTTATCCCAGACTCACTCCCTTACCCTCAGTCCATGCGGGAGACCCAGCGGGAGCTGACCCCTTTCTCTCTCCCAAACACATTCTCAGGCTCCAGCGAGTGGAATTTGCTAGGAGCGAACAGCCGGGTTTCTAGCTTTATCGCAGACTGTCAAGGTCTGAGCACGCTGCGCGCGGCCCTGGCCAACTTTCTGGAAGCAATCTGTCCGAATCTGCCTGGCTCTTGCGCGCACCACCCCCTCCCCCGCCCCGGTCCTCGGTTTGGCTTCGCCGAGGAACCTGCGCGAGGTCCCGCGCTGTGCGGTGGGGCCTCGCTCGTCTCGCCTTCCTGCCCCAATCCCCAGACCCCGGCGTCAGAGGCGTTCGGGCTGGCAGCAGTAGACCTGCCAAGTGGAATGGGCTGCGTTCCGAGGCCCCCGGCCGAGTCTGCACGCCCAGTACGTCCGAGCCCCGGCTGGCGCGGGCCAGAGCCTGGGGGCCCTGGAAGTTCGAAAGGGCAACGCGGCAACCCTTGGTCGGGAGTGGAGGGAGAACGACTGGAAAACTCATTTTTTCTCATGAATTAAACGAATTTTCTTTACTCTGAAGGAGAGGGAGAAAAGTAGAAAAGAAAAATGAGTGAGAGAACATTAGAACGAGGAAAAGACAGAAAGTAAAGGGAAAGAGAATCACAGCTAGAGAAACCCGAGGCGATCCCGCCCGAGGACCGCGGCATTAATTCCAGATGTTGCCATTCAAGAGGGAAACAAAATCCGAAACTGTTACCTCCTCTGCGCACCGAGCTGTTCCTCAGAGCCGTGACGTCAGGACGGGAGGGTAAGGCGAAAGTTAAAACTACTCATTGGGGCCCGCGGCGACCTTGTCTCTGGACCGGAAGAACAGATAGACTGATGTGCGTCCTGCGTCCAAGAGGATATGGGGAGACAGAGAGAAGCCACTTTTTACTTTCGTTTAAAAAAGAAAATCAAACTGTTAACTTAAAACAACGACGAAAAGAATCCCACCACCACGGAAAAGTTATCTAGATGCTGCAGAAGTGAGGAAAGGAAAGAGCAAAATGGGCAGAAGGACGGGGTTAGGGGGGCTGGGGAAGGAAAGGCGCAGAGCGCACTGCCCCGGCGGGCGCCGACAGGAAGCGCTATCTCATTTCTCCTCTCCTGGCTCCTTAAAAACGAAAATCCTCAAGCCACACTTACCCTCTGTGATGCCTATCGTACCAGGACTTTTAAAATAAAGGATCTGCCTTTTAAAGGCGGCGGGTGGGGGGAAACAGCCTCCACTACCCCAAACGCGTTGGACTTGGGAGCATGCCGAAACAGAGCCTGATGGAGGGAGGAAAAATCTTCCTGGCATTTATGCCATGAGCACCCTCCCTTCTCCACCCCCGCGCTCCCATTCCACCCCCACCCCGACCGCGGTAATTGAATTGTCACCTGCCCCCATCCCGCCCTGGGCCGCCAGGGCTACTTGGGGAGGTCGGCCTTGCCAAGCGCCCCCGGCCAGTGAGAGCGGCGCAGCGGAGCCCGCGCCCCAGAAACCGAGGGGTTACACACGTCTACGTAGAGGCGCACCGGACACGGTAATTAGGCGCAATTCACACGCTCTCGGGCACACGGAAACTACTTGTCACGGTATTTTCAACGCTCCTCCTTGCCCACTTTTTTCCACTCCTTCCCTGCAGCGCCCCCTCCCCTCCCCGAGGCCCTCAGAGAAGCTTTTGGAGTTTCGAATCTTTCGGACACTGTAGAATGCGGGGCTCCCCGGGCGCGGGCCCGGCCAATCAGAGCGCCGTCTGCCTCCCCTGGCCAATGGCAGGCGCCACATTGTTGGCCAATTCTGTCTAATGGAGCCCTAAGGAGCAACAATAGAGCGGGGGAGCTGCTCATTGAGAGTCTGGCAGCGCCGAGCACCTGGGGCCCGGCTGTGTGCAGCGTCCGGCGCGCTCCGCGAGGGGACGCGGCGCGGCAAGGGCCGGGTCGCGGGTTCCAGCCAGTCGATCCCTAAACGGTTCCCCGGCTCCGATTTCCGACGGAAGGGTTGGACTGCGCAGCGTTCTGAGGGGGTCCGGAAGTTCGGACATGGTGACTGAAGGAGGGTGACGTGGTCAGATAAGGGGCCGGGGGCAAGGGGAAGAGGCTGAGAGCGCCAGCGTCGCGAGCGGAGCTGGGAGGCGCGTGCAGCGCCCGCGGAGGAGGATCCCCGAGCCCAAGGCAGGTAGTTGAGGGCCGCAGGGAGGGCAGGGGAGGCGGCCCGGCCTTCCGCCCTGTTGATGAAGCCCGGGCCACTCTGGCCTCAGGGACTGCGCGGCTCGGGGGGCCTGAGGGAAGAAGGCAGCGCGCAAAGGAACGGGGTCCAGAATTCTTGGCGGAGACACCAGGATTCGGGCTCAGGCGGGGAACCGGGGACCCAGAGGAGGCCGCGGCGGAAGCTTTGAGTTGGGCCCGCTTGGGCCTTCTGAGGCCACGGCGCAGGGGGGACCCCTGCGTTCTCTCAGACCCAGTTCCAGAGGCGACTCTCACGCCTCGGTGGTGCCTGCTGGGCCATTCAAGTCCCAGGAACCCAACTCCGAGACTAGAACTTGGGAATCTGCTCCCAAGCGGGGTCCCGCGGTGCCCCAGAATGGAGAGGGCGTGTCTGACGACTGGATCCCTAAACCGGGAGGGGAGGGGAAGGCCGGGTGAGTTGGTCAGCTAAAAGGCTCTCCCTCCTGCAATGCCTGACTTTTGCAAGATACTTTTTCCTACCCGACTACTCCAGACTACAAGGCTAAAAACTGTGCCACAGGTTTACTCCATCTCCAAGCCCAGCCTATGCCTGAGGGTTTTTTTTCACGCACACCCCTCTCTCCCGCGTGGACCCTGGGTTCCAGACCCCCCCTATTACCTGTCTCTCGCTGTTTTCCTCGCCCCGCAAGCTAATCCTCGGGCTGGGTTTGCCTATCGAAAGAAAGATCCTTCCACTGCATTTTCTCTGTAATCCTCCTCCCCAGGCCTCCTGAACTCAGCTCCACACCATTTTCTCTTCCTCCCTGGAGGCCCGCCCCTTAGAACTTGGACCCCCACATTTCCACGCGTCCCTGCGCCCCTGGGCCTAACTTTGCCCCTGAGTTGTTTCCTAGCCTTCACTCCACTTCCTAGAGCTTTTTTTTTTTTTTCTCGTTCCTGAGTTTTCTCTCCAGCTCTTCTGCTCCCACCAGCAAAAAAATCTTCCAAGCCCAACCAGCTGAACTCTATGCCTTGATATTACCCTCCTCTTCACCCTTCTACAAAACTGAACGTTTCGCCTCGGGTTTTCCTGTTTTGCTCTTGGCATCAGTCTAACTGTTGGGTCAAAATTTTCTAATTCGAGTCCCATCAAACAAACATTTCTCTCTGCCTGTCTAACCTCAGTTCTGCTAAACTCTGGGGGATCTTTTTTTTTCTTTTCCCCCAAACCCTTGTTACATTCATCTGAACCAATGACTTTCAAACTTTATATGTCTTTTAATTTTTTCCAGTGGAACCACTGATTCAGATGAAATCTTACACTCAATGCATAACTCAGTTATAAGAACTCTGGTGGGAGTGGGGTCGGGGAGTTGGGCATTTACAAGGGAGCTCCAAAGGCACCTCCTCCCAGCAATTCGGCAACTGCTAGCCAAACCTCCCGCTGCCGAAATGCCCCTCTCTAAACCTGGATTCCTCCAGGGTGCGCTTTAGCTTAGCGCACCATGCGCTCCTCACCGCAAGTTTCTCCCCTCTTCCCACGGTGTTCCACGCCAGGTCCTGCCATGGAGCTGCGCTCCGAGTTGCCCAGCGTACCCGGCGCGGCGACGGCGGCTGCGACAGCGACGGGGCCGCCCGTGGCTTCGGTGGCGTCGGTGGCAGCGGCGGCGGCGGCGGCCGCTTCGCTACCTGTGAGCGTGGCGGGCGGCTTGCTACGAGCGCCGCCGCTGTTGTTGCGGGCTGCGGAGAAGTACCCGCGGACCCCCAAGTGCGCGCGCTGCCGCAACCACGGCGTGGTGTCTGCGCTCAAGGGCCACAAGCGCTACTGCCGCTGGAAGGACTGCCTGTGCGCCAAGTGCACGCTCATCGCCGAGCGCCAGCGCGTCATGGCGGCGCAGGTGGCGCTGCGCAGGCAACAGGCGCAGGAAGAGAACGAGGCGCGCGAGTTACAGCTCCTCTACGGCACTGCCGAGGGCCTGGCGCTGGCCGCCGCCAACGGCATTATCCCGCCGCGACCCGCCTACGAGGTCTTCGGCTCTGTGTGCGCCGCCGACGGCGGGGGGCCGGGAGCGGGAGCGCCCGCGGGGACCGGAGGCGGCGCCGCGGGCGCGGGGAGCTCAGGTGAGGAGAGGGGAGCAGGGACGGGGTCCAGGGGCGCGCGGCCCAGGGACTTGGTACTGAAAGAGTAGAATCCCGTTCTCCAAACGCCCCACCTGGTGGAGTTGGCCGCGCACCAAGCCCCTGATTTGAGGCATAAACACACAAACTTTCCTTTCTCCCCTTTCTGAAGCATTTGCACTTTATTCCTTTCTCTCACCGCAGGCCCAAATGTAAACGCTTTAATCTTATTGCCTCTACCCAAACGCAGCCATGTCCCAGCTTTCTTGCTCACTTCGCTGGGTCTTCTCCCCAGCGCGAGAACCCACGCGTGTTACCTTTTCTTTCGTTCTGCGCTTCTCCACACGCCGCAGATCTCTCCGCTCCTTCCCAACTCTCTTCAGCAATCCGACCCTCTCCAAGTCCCCTCCCCCGCCCCGCTTCGCTTTCTCTAGGTACTGAGGGCGACGAATTCCTTCCCAACCCCACTCCCCCCCCCCCGCCCCCACAGGATTCCTTTTCTCCTGTTCCTAATATTCCCTGGTCAGCCGCCCTGCTCCTTCTTTCTAGCTTCCTTCCCCGCTCGTCTCCCTTTTCTCAGAGTACGCGCTCTCTCCCTTCTCTCAATCCCCTTTCCTCTTCCCAGTGCACTCCCTGTCCGGCTCTGGCCGCACCCTCTTCTTCGAGACTCCCTAGGCTTTGGGGGGAGGGGGTGCGGAATTAGGCCAGGGCTCGCTCAGCTTCCAGCTTGGGAGGGAAGAACTTCTTAGGTCTTAATTGGTTTTTAAGATTTTTTTTTTGATGTGGACCACTTTTAAAGTCTTTTTGTTGAATTTGTTACAATATTGCTTCTGTTTCATGTTTTGGTTTTTTGGCGGGAGGCACGTGGGATCTTAGCTCCCAACCAGGGATCAAACCCGGACCCCCTACGTTGGAAGGTGAGGTCTTAACCACTGGACCGCCAGGGAAGTCCCACTTAGGTCTTAATTTTGGAAAGGATGGATTAGAAATAGAGGCTCTACTTTTGCCTGTAGAGAGGCTTGGGATCTTGTAAATGCCCAAGGTGCATTGCCCTCCAGGCTGTGCTGCCCAGGGCCACAGAGCACCCAGGGCTGGGTTGGCTCTTGGAATCACAGGGGTGGAGTGAGGTCTTCTATACAGTGTGCGGTGCAGGTGCAAATTGTGTTGGCTCCTGTTTGACCTCTGGGTCAGGCCACTTCTCCAGAGCAGGCCAAGACTAGGAAGGGTGAAGGTATTGGGCACAGATGTAGGAAGAGGGTCACTGGACACTGAGTTTACAGGGCACAGGTGGTTGGGGTTCTGGGTACAGAAAGAGAATGAGCTCTGTGAGCCGAGAAAGAGCCAGGGCTGTAGGGGCTCAGAGGGGAAGGAGTGCTGGAAGAAAAAGAAAGAAGGGTTTTGGAGCCAGTGAATGAGGTTTGTGAGGCTCAGAGGGAAAGGAAGCTGCAATCCAAAGGGCTCTGGTGCTGTGGGGTGCGGTCACTTCCCTGCTAACCGCTCCTTTACATACCCCTTTCTCCCCTCCTAGAGGCCAAGTTACAGAAGTTTGACGTATTCCCCAAGACGCTGCTTCAGGCAGGCCGCGCAGGCAGCCCGCAGCCGCCGCCGGGAAAGCCCTTATCACCCGACGGCGCGGACTCTGGTCCCGGGACATCGTCCCCAGAGGTGCGAGCGGGCTCGGGCTCGGAGAACGGCGACGGCGAGTCCTTTTCTGGGTCGCCCCTGGCCCGGGCCTCCAAGGAGGCAGGTGGCAGCTGCCCAGGCAGCGCTGGCCCCGGAGGCGGCGGCGAGGAGGACAGCCCGGGATCCGCCAGCCCTCTGGGTTCAGAATCCGGTTCCGAGGCCGACAAAGAAGAGGCAGAGGCCGCGCCCGCGCCCGGGCTGGGCGGGGGCCCGGGTCCACGGCAGCGGACGCCGCTAGACATCTTGACGCGCGTCTTCCCGGGCCACCGGCGGGGTGTCCTGGAGCTAGTGTTGCAGGGCTGCGGCGGCGACGTGGTGCAGGCTATCGAGCAGGTGCTGAACCACCACCGCGGGGGCCTGGCGGCCGGCCTCGGCCCCGCCGTGCCGCCCGATAAGGCCGCGGTGGGGGCAGTAGCAGCAGCGGACGACGCGTGGCCTGGCCGCGTCGACGCCGCGGCCGCCGGGGGGCCGGGGCTGCCCGCGCCGCTGCAGGCGGGCCCAGCCGCACCTCCGCACCACAGACCTTTGCTGGCCGGCGCCATGGCGCCCGGGGCGCTGGGCTCGCTGAGCAGCCGCTCGGCCTTCTCGCCTCTGCAGCCCAACGCCAGTCACTTCGGCGCGGACGCGGGCGCCTACCCGCTGGGCGCGCCGCTCGGCCTCAGCCCCCTGCGCCTGGCCTACTCGGCGGCGGCGGCGCACAGTCGCGGCCTGGCCTTCATGGCTCCCTACTCCACCGCCGGCCTGGTGCCCACACTCGGCTTCCGCCCGCCCATGGACTACGCCTTCAGCGATCTCATGCGCGACCGCTCGGCCGCCGCCGCTGCCGTGCACAAGGAGCCGACCTACGGCGGCGGCCTGTACGGGCCCATGGTCAATGGCGCCCCTGAGAAGCAGTAGGGCGAGCGGCCCGTCAGTCGGGCGGCCCCCAAACAGGGACCCCAGGCTTGCCCCGCGGGCCGCCGGCCCGTCTTTGCCTGGCGCGCTCTCTGCGCCCCGGCTGGGATCCTCTCGCTCCAAGGTGGTCTTCAGTTTTGTTTTGGACGGTGGGTGGGGAGAGCTGAGCAGAGAGGAGCAGCTTCAGATGCAGACGTTCTCGGAGGGGATGTGAGACCCGGATCCTCGTACCGCGACCCCATCAAGGCTCCCCGTCCCTTCAGAAGGCCGGGAATTCTTGAGAATTCAGAGGCTGCAGCCGCTGCGCAAGCTCCTGCCTCTCCTGTCGCTATGCTCGTCTCACCTGCCCGCGCTCCCAAATGGTTGGCAGGATAGTCCGAGAGTCTGTCTTCTGTGTCTCACCCTCCCTTAAAAAAATTTTTAATATTCGCTCTAACAAATATAAATTTAGGATGTATAAATCTCTTGGCACTGAGTCGAGTCTTTGGGACACACATATATATCGATATAAATTGTAAAAAAAAAAAAAAAGGAATCAAGTTCTACGGTGCACTTTCCTCGTTGCGGTATTTGTCGCTCTCTTTGTTGCTTATGCCGATAAGCATGGGTTTCCTTGGTGCAGTGTGAGTTTTTATATATGTATAAATCTATATATAAACTATACATATATATACAAGCCAGTGTATAATGTTATAAAATGGAATTCTAAGTTATTAATTGTAATCTGTAGGTGACCTCGGTATTAACGTGAAAAATATTCAAAAACAAGCAAAAAAAAAAGACAAAACGGAAAAAAATTAGACTATGCGCGCATTGTACTTATCAGGTTTTATAGATTAAATATATTGTAATCTCGAGATGAATCCTGCCCACCCGCCCCTCTTGCCTGCGGCCTGTCTCTCCCTAAGGAGCGGTCTAGGTGCGCGCTGAAGCAGGAACGGAGTGACCCGTGACTGAGCCGGAACCGCCCGCCGGAGGGCCCATCCCCGCCTCGCGGGACTCGCCAGACACCTCGGCCGAAGGGCCGGCAGCGGGAAACGCTGCTGCAGAGAATGGCTCACTTCGTGCTTTCCTTTGCCTAGACATGAGCTAGAAATAAATGTTATTTTCTAAGAAAACAGCAACGAATCCCGTCCCGCTTCTCGGGCGGCCGGGTTGATACTCTTAATTCCTCGCCGGAGCCGCGGGATCAGGGAGAAGCTTGACCGAGGTCCGGAGGGTGCTTACGACCCTCGGGGGTGCGGGGCGAGGCAACTTCCTGCAGCGCCTGGGAGAGGCGCGCGCTCAGCACTCCGGGAGGGGCGGCGCCCGCCGTGCTTGTGGGACCTGGTGTCCCTCCCACTCCCCGCTCGGGCGCGCGGGTTGCGGCGGGGTCGCCTTGCCAGTGCTCTCGGTCCCCGGAGTCCTGCGAGGCCGGCGGCCGGGTTCCCGTTCTCCCCGGGGCGCAGATTTGGGCGCCCGCCGCGCGCCTCCCTGTTCAGGTTTGGAATGAACGGCAGCCGAGACGGCGGCTGGGGAGGGAAGGCTAAGACCGCTCTCTCACAGAGGCCAGCGGCCTGAGAGTTATTTTTGGGGTGGTGGGGCGCTGCCTTCGCCCTAGACAGTGTAATCTGAGAGCGGCGGTGAGGACGCGCCTTCCAGCCCGACCTCACTCCGCGCCCCTTTTTTACCTTCCCTCCTTAAGCGGAGCTGAGGAAATTGGCGGCTCCGGGGCCGACACCCGCCTCCGGCCTCCCGAGTCCCTCCCGCTTCCGGCTGGGTGACTCCCCCTCTCCGAGGAACAGGGTGTCCCCTCCCCTAGGCTGGGCCGGCGACTTCCCAAGGTAAACTTCTGGGGCCGGCTCGAGTTCCGCCAGGCGGTGAAACTTAATAGCAGGACAAGAAAACGGTTTAATAAAGAAGGGCTTTAATAGGGAACTAATTTGATTGAGTTGCCTAATTCCACTTTAATTGGAAAGGGGTTTGGCTGTTTGGTTATAAAGTGCGAGGGTGATGAGGAGCTGGAAGTGGGGGGAGAAGGGGCGAGAGAAGAGAGATGGGGCAAGAGAGAGATGGGGCGAGACAGGCAATGAAGATAGGGAGGAAAGAAGAGAGAGACGAGAAAGAAAAGAGGGAAGAGTTACCTAGCAAGTAGAGAGGAAGGCGGAAGCAAGTGCGCGGGAGCTTCTAGAAGTGTGAACTTTCTTGTGCTTCAAGGCTGCGCGCTCTCAAGCCTCCCACTCCAGGTTTTCCCTCCTCCCACTCCAGGTTTTCAGAGGCCTTGCGTCCTCTCTCAACGCGCGCTCCAGCTGCCCCCTCCTCGGCATCAGCCCTCTTCCCCACTCTAGGTGAGCTTAAGATCGGTCTTGGTCTCTTGGTTTCAGGAGGGATCTATACTGGGTCCTCTGAAGTTCTTGGTTCCTCTGGTGCGCAAGCCAGACGGAGAGAGGCGGCCTGTGGGCCCGCGTTACCCACTCTCTAGAACACCTGGAGCTTAACAGCTTTCAAGGTCATTATTTTAGTTTATCCTCACAGCAAACCCGGGAAAATCCAGTGAGTTGTTTATTATCGTCTCCATTTTACAGAGGAGTAAATCGAGGTCCAGAGTGGTTCAGGGACTTGTCCAGCCATCCGGGGACCTTGAACCTCTTTTCCTTTCCACTCTCCCAGTGGGCCCGCTCCTCCCTCTCCTCTCATGAAGCGGTCTCGGCTGGCCGACGGCGGGGGCTCTGCAGTAACCCATCTCCTGTGTACACGTGCGGCCCAGAGAGGAGAAGCGGCTTGCTCCTAGCGCCCAGAGAGGCCGCGGCCTCAGCTTTGGGCTTCAAGCGTCGTCTTCCGTAGAACTCAGAATGGTTCTCCAGCGGTGGAAGCTAGAGGGGGGGGAATAGTGGGGTTCCAAGATTCCCCCACCCCCCCGCTGGCCCGACGATAGAAACCCAGGGTGGTCAGCCACAGCCTTGGCGCCTGGCAAAGTCCTGCACCCTCGGGGCCCCGGACTCCGCTGCCCACGGAGCAGTCAGGAAAACTAAGGCTCAGAGGCTGACAGTGACCGGCCCAGGGTCGCACATCCAGGCTCTGAGGAGCGGGAGTCAGAGCCCAGGACGCTCAAGCCGGGTTGCTAGGTTGCAGCGGTGGGAGTGGCAGGGGCGGAAGAGTAGGCACCTCTGGTTCAGGGAGCTTCCGCAGCGGGCGGGAGGGGGCTGGGGCCTGAGCTCCCCTGGGAACCGTATTGGAGAGGAGCTGGGGGTTCTCGCTTGGGGCGTTGCTCTCACCCCTGATGGAGAGGACAAAGGTGGGAGCATCACCTCTTTTCTCCTGGGAGGGGAAGATGGGACAGGAGTCCCCTTCCTGATCTCTACTGTCTGTGTTTATTTCCAAACTCTCCCCTAAGCCTGCCGGAGCCGACCCAGTCCTGTGCCTTGGGGGAGACACACTCAACCGAAATAGTAGTCCTTTTAAAATTATCTTCTTCTCCTTTTCCTCCTCCTCCCTCTCCCCCCTCCTCCTCTTCCTCTTCCTCCTCCTCCTCCAACAGCAGCACTGTGTGCCTACTGTGTGCCAGGTCCTGTACTAAGCACCTTCCCTGCACAGGATCCTGCTCAGTGGGTGAGAAAGAGCCAAGAGCTGGGATCCAGGCTCTGTCGCTGGCTAGGTTTATTCATTCACAGATTACTTAAGTCAGCAAATATTTGCTAAGTACTTACTGAATGCCAAACCCAGTGCAAGACAGGTGCCATCCCTGCCCAATAAAAACTATGTGTTGGGAGTTGAGGGTGGAGACAACTAAACAGGCAAGGAGAATGCACTGATCAGGGCCAAGGAGGTCTGCCAGGGAGGTCAGGGAGGTCTGCCAGGGAAAGGCAAGTTAGGCAAGATGCTTCACCTTAGTTTCCTTCTCAGTTAAATAGGGCTAATAGTAGTGTATGCCACTTTGGGTGTTGTGAGGATTAAATGAGGTATTGTGCAAAGAGCTCTTAGCTCAGTGCCTACTCACTAGGCTTCCGTTATTATAATTCTCAGATTCTTTGGTGTGGATATTGTCCCATTTCACAGAGGAGTGAACAGCTCGGAGCAAGTTCAGCTTATAAATCCTCTAAAGTGTCACAAGTTATGGGAGGCATCCTGCCCAGTGCAAGGGGCCATAGAGAAAGGTCATCAAATTGGAGAGTGTGGGTTCTGGAGATGCTTCTGAGAAGGGGTGAGGCTGCAGCTGGTTTCTGAGGGGCTTGATGAGGGGCAGCATTGCAATTCATGGCGGGAAATTGGTGAGGGAGTGAGGGGTCCCTCTAAAGGAGCAGGTGGAGAGGGAGGAGGTGGGGGCAGGCTGTGATGTTAGAGGTTAGAGGTCAGATCATGGAGATCCTTGAACTCCAGAATAAGGGGTCTGGCTTTCAGAGTGTGGGTACTGGGAGCCATTGATAGCAGTGTCTGGTGAGATTTGTGTTTGGATTGGATAGATTGTTAGGAGGAAGGCCGAACCCCTCCGAGGAGGAGCCGTGAGAGATGGCAGCACCAAAAAGTGACCAGTGGGAGCAGGGGCAGGGAGAGAAAAGGTTGACTTCAAGAACTGCTGGGACCCAGACTTTCCACTGTTGATCCAATATGGGGAGTAAGCTGGGAGGAGGACTCATGGCTGATTTGCAGGTGTCTGGGCTGGGTGACTCATTGAGGGTGACACTCAGCGTTGTGTGCTCCTGGAACAGAGGCAAGATTGGAGGGTGAGGAAAGAATTTTCAATATTCGGAATACAGACTTTGGGGACTTCCCTCATGGCCCAGTGGTTAAGACTCTGCGCTCTCAGTGCAGGGGGTCTGGATTTGATCCCTGGTCTGGGAACTAGATCCCACATGCCCAGCTAAGACCCGGCGCAGGCAAATAAATAAATAAATATTTAAAAAAAGAAAATAAAATAAAGTACAGACTTTGAAGGGCTTATAGGGCCTCTAGGAATGGACACCAAATGGTAGAAAGAGTCAACATGTGGGTGGCAGCAGGGCCTTGGGAGGATGAAACAGGCCAGCACCATCCCTTCCCCCGCATAAGACACAGGACTCTCTTAGTGGAGGCCATGGGCCAGGGAAGGGTGTTGAGACCCCAGACATTGGAGTTCTGCCTCTCATCATTTTTGTTCGTGCCTATTAAAATCATTCTCCTAAAACTTTGCACCCTTTAAAGGTCATTGTACTGGGGCAGGACCCTGGGCAATCAGTCATGTATCTATTGTGCCACCAATGTAACTTAAAACTTAAACTTCAGGACTCCTCGCCTGTACAGGTTCTTTTCATTTTGTGTACATGGTCAAGTGGCTTCTTTTGCTTAAAAGTTTCAGGCTCCATTAAAAACTGCATCTGCCACTACACAGCATAGGTCACACCTTCTGGCTTCCTGTTTCTGTTAACTATTGCTGCATAGCAAATGGCCCCAAATTTAGTGACTTAACACAATAACCATTTTTTTAATCTCATAATTTCATGGATCAGGAATTTAGACAGGGCATGGCTGGATCATTCTTCTGTTCCTTATAGTGTTGATGGAGATCTCTGGGTGGTATTCAGCTGGTGGATGTGTTAGTCTGGAGGGTAACAGCTTCAGTCACATGTCTGGTGCGTTTGCATAGATGGCGGGAAGGCTGGGCTCAGCTGGACCATTGATTGGAGCACCTACATGTAGCCCCTCATCGTGGTAGCCTCGGGGTATCTGACCTCTTACATGTCAGGGTTCCAAGAGCAGATATTCAGTGAACAAACTGAAAGCTACATGGCCCTTTATGACCTAGCCTTATAGGTCAAGGAATGTAACAAGACTCTTCTATTTGCAAGTGACTGACACCCAAGTCACACTGACTTAAAAAGAGGTAATTGACGTCCTCCCAAAAGCTAGTCCTCAGTCACCAAGGCTTCTGCAGGATATAGAGCCTCTGGAAAACCAAGCTTTCAGGACAGCTGAATGTTTGCCCATTTTAGCCCTACTAGTCTTTGTTTTAGCATTTTAGGGTGGAAGCTTTATAAAACATGCTACACGCTTTTCCATTTTCTTTTTCAAGGGACAGTGAAATACTCCAAACTTTCTCTGATTCAAATTCATCTCGGATGTATCATGATAGGACTGTGGGGTCTTATTGGAATGAGGGTTCATTGGCTCTGGTACTAAGAGACTCAAAATTTCTGGCATTTTCTAATGCATTTTTTAAATTTTGAAAACCTTTTATTATGAACGATTTCAAGCATATAAGAAAGTAGAGAGAAGAGTATGATAAACCTTTGCATATTCATCACATAACCTTAATAATTATTAACATTTGCCATATTTGTTTGGCCTAAATTTTTCTTTGAAGTATTTAAAAATAAATTATCAACATTATGAAATTCCACTGTGAAATGCTTCAGTATGCATTTCTAAAACATGAGACATTTTCTTACAGAACTACAGTATCGTTAATACACTATCAATAGGAAAAATAATTCCTTTATATTATCTAATACTCAATACATATTAAAATTTACCCAATTGCCCCCACTGAGGATGGACTTATTTGTTTGTTTGTTTATGCATACATACATATAACATATAACTTATTGATTGATTGTTCGAACCAGGATTTGGTCATCTATAGCAGATGCTGTCATAGTCCCACTCATACCCCTTGGACCTTTTAGTTCAGTGATTTCCAGCTTCCAGAAACAGTTTCTCTATGTCTAAGGTCTTTTAGTTCAGAACCACAGAAGCAGGTGGCACACCAGAGTTGGGGTAGTGGGAGCCATCTCCCCAGAGTAGGCAATTAGAGGGTGCATTGTTCGTAGAGAATTTTTTTTAAATATTTATTTATTTATTTATTTGGTTCCACCGGGTCTTAATTGCGGCAGGCGGGCTCCTTAATTGCGGCTCGCTGGCTCCTTAGTTGCAGCACATGGGCTCCTTAGTTGTGGCATCTGAACTCTTAGTTGCGGCATGCATATGGGATCTAGTTGCCTGACCAGGGATCGAACCCAGGCCCCCTGCATTGGGAGTGCAGAGTCTTATCCACTGAGCCACCAGGGAAGTCCCTTGTAGAGAATTTGAAACAATAATAAAACTGACTACAAGTTGGTCAGCTCTTTAAGTTATCACCATAGCCCAGCAATTCTGAAAAATTTCAGAAAGAAAATATTACTCACCTCAAAAAAATTGTTGGTGGTCAAAGTTCTAAACAGTCCCTGCAGTGATTGTGTGTGTATACAGATAGATACACACGTATGTAAAATATATTCATATATTTTAAAATTTGATTTATTATTTTTAAAATTTTATTTTTTAAATATTTGTTTTGTAGTACATTTCTAAATGTTGGAACACACAAATAGATGTGCGTAACCACCATCAAAATCAGGATTCAGAACAACTCCATCACCCCAGAAAACTTCCCCCTGCTGCTCCTTTATAATCAAACCTTCTCCCCAACCTCTAACCCTTGGCAACCACTGATCTGTTCTCTGTCTTTACAGTTCTTTCTTTTCCAGAATGTTATATAGATAGAATCATATAGTATGTGGCCTCTTGAGATTGGCTTCTTTCACTCAGAATAACTCCTTTAAGGTTCAACCAAGTTGTTGCATGTGTCAATAGTTCATTCCTATTTATTGCTGCATAGTATTCAATTGTATGGCTGTACCACAGTTTGGTAATCCATTCACTGTTGAAAGACATTTGGATTGTTTTCACTTTGGGCAATTGTGAATAGATGAATGAAACTGCTATAAACCATGAGCAGGCTTTTGTGTGATCACAAGTTTTCATTTTTCCAGGGTAAATACTTGGGAGTATGATTGCCAATTCATATGGTTAAGTGTATGTTTAACTTTATAAGATATTTCCAGAGGGGTTTTACCATTTTTCATTCCCACCAGCAACATATGAGAGTTGCTGCATCATCACTCTTGGTTTGTCTGCCTCATTTTTTTGAAGCCATTCTGATAGTAGTGCAGTGGTATCTTATTGTGGTTTTGATTTGCATTTCCTTAATGACTAGTGACCTTAAGCACCTTTTCATGTATTTTTTATCATATATCTTCTTTGCTGAATTGTCTGTTCAACTATTTTGCCCAGTTTTTAAAAAGTTAAATTGTTTTCTTACAGTTGAATATTTTTAAATAACAGCTTTTTTGAGAAATTATACATATACTATACAATTCACTTTTTAAAGTGTACAATTCAATGGTTTCTAATATATTCCCATAGTTGTGAAACCATCACCATAATCAATTTTAGGATATTTTCATCACCCCAAAAGAAATTCTGTGTCCATTAGCAGTTACTACTCATTTGCCCCAGACTCTCCAACGCTACATAGCCACTAATTTACTTTCTGTCTATAAATTTGTCTGTTCTGGAAAATTCACATAAATGGAATCATAAAACATGTAGTCTTTTGTGTCTGGCTTCTTTCACTTAGCATAATGTTTTTGAGGTTCATCCATTGTAGCATGGATAAGTACTTCATTCCTTTTTATTGCTTAATAATAGTCCATAAAATGGATATACCACATTTTGTTTATCCATTCATCTGTTGATGGACATTTGAGTTGCTTCCAGTTTGTGGCTATTATGAATAATGCTGCTATGAACATTTGTGTACAAGTTTTTCTGTGAACATACATTTTGATTTCTCTTGGTTATATACCTAGGAGTGGCATTGCTGGATCATAACTCTATATTTAACCTTTTGAGGAGCTGCCAAAATGTTTTCCACAGCAACTGCACCATTTTACAATCCTACCAGCAGTGCAATAGGGCTCCAGTTTCTCCACATCCTTGACAATACTTGTTATTATCTGTCTTTTTTATTCCATCCTAGTGTGCGTGAAAGTGGTATGTCATTGTGGTTTTTCATATCACTGATGACTAACGATACTGAGCATCTTTTCATGTGCATTTTGGCCATTTGTATATCACCTTTGTAGATATGTCTCTTCAAGTCCTTTGCCCATTTTATTATTTTTTAAATTAATTAATTTATTTTAATATGAACAAGGTTTTATTGACATATATATATATATATATACACATATATATATGTACATAAAGCTGGGAAAGAGAAGGGCCCATTGAGGCAAATGCATAGGGGGAGAGAAAGCATCTGAAAACAGCAGTGGGCATCCTGCCAGTTCCAAGTCTAGGGAAAACTGGCCGGGAGCTTGGGTCGGCCAAGTTAACAGTCAAGCCAGGGATGGCACAGTGGATGATACAGGCAGCTCTCTTCCATTCTCCTAACTGGAACTTCTCAAGTCTGGTGTAGTTCTGAACTGGGCTCATATGCTCCTCGCCTTCCAACACACAAACACACACACACACACACACTCTCTTGCACACCCCTGAGATGTGGTCCTCCGGCTTGCTGTAGGAAGAGAGGAGGTTAAGTTTCACTTAAAGGGGCTGAGCCGCTTTCCAGTGAGGCAAAGTCCATTCATGGTTACACACAGTTTGCAGAATAAGATCTGCTCTTCATTTGTTGAGTTTCTTCATAGAAGAAAGGAATTCGCTGATGGCTCCTATGAAGCCCCGGGCAGGTTATGAGGCTGCCAGACTCCTATGAGCACAGGCACAGCTGCCCTGACCAGGAACCTCCAAACACAATGCTGGCTCCTCTAAGTCAGAGGGGCGTCCTGACTTGGGGACCCCAGTTTTCTTCCTGAGAGTAGAGGTTCCTCTCTAAATATGGATGGTGCTATCCCCCATGGCACCACCTGGGTTTTGACCAGGGGGGGCCCTAGGTGCTTTGTATGAATGCGGCACCAGAAGTGTATCCAGTCACAGCAGGTGTGGTGCTGTCCCCCATCGCCCCCCCGCCCCGTTCTCTGCACAGATGTGTTCCAAGTCTGATGGCAGTTATTGACACAGGGCCTCCCAGCACCGGTGAGATGTTGTGCCCTCCATCCGCACCACCTGTGTATTGGCCAGGTGGGTCCCAGTTGTAAGCGGGAATACCAGGTTCTCCAATCATGGGAATGATGTTGTTCCCTCCTATACGAACACCACCTGGATTGTGGGCAGGTGGGCCCCTTGTGTTTGGAAATAAGGTAGAACTAGAAGTGTGTTGAAACCCACGGGTGGTACCCACACTTGCAACTCCAACAGATGTGGTGTGCTCTGATGGAAGGTGGAAACTGACATGTCCCTTGACACAGATTTCTTCTCCTTGGTGATGGAACTTTTAAACATAGATTTTTTACGTCCAGATGGGCCCTGGGTGCAGTGATGGAAAGTGGCCTCCAATCGTGGGGATGGTGTTGTCCCCTGCCATCACCGTACCACATGTATTCAGCCCAGGTAGGCCCCAGGTATTTGGATTTAGGTGGAATCATGTACGTTCCCAAATGCTGGGATGGTGCCTGCCCCTCCTACTGCAGCAGCCTTGCTGTGGTCAGGTAGATCACAGGTGGTCTGGCCCAAAGTAGGAACAGAAGCGGTGCTGGGTGCCCCACTTAGTCCTGCCCCAAAGTTAAGTGGTCTGGATGCCTCTGAATGAGTGAGGCCTGGGGCTGACACACTGACTCCAAGGCTCCCACCGGCCGTAGGGGCTGCAGGTCCCATGAACAGTGGGCCTGGTGTGGTATCGGCAAAGAGCGAGCTACTGTCCCCAGTACTGGGCATCCTGGTGGCAACTCCAAAGCCATTAGCAATGGATACAGCCCCGGGGAGAATGCCTGGGTTGTCGCCAAAGGCCGGCTGCACATTGCTGGTGGTGGTGAATAGGGAAGATGGCAAAGCTGACTGCATGATGCTGACTCGCGGTGGCTAGGCTGCAGGAGCCACTAGGACTTTATCTTGTGCTGGGGCTGCTGGGTTTCCCAATAGACAATAATCGTTAGGCCTCTGCCCACTGTTAGCCCCAAATGTGGCCTGAGACGGGAGACCTGGGTCCAAGAAAAGCTTGAAGTGTTGGTCTATCTGTTGGCCGGCGTTGCAGGTAAATGAGTTGAGGCATGCGCTGAGGCATTGCTACCACTGGGTGGTGTGTTCGCAGACATAGGAACAGCTGTGTGAAATGGGTAGTGGTTCTACCTGGAGACAGGGGCAGACTGGAAAATGACAGCCTGAGAAGGAGGTGTGGTGTCCATAGCTTTGGTGTCAGAGGTGCTGCCTACTGAAGCACTGATGACGGCCGAAGCCATAAATGGTGGACTGGGGAAAACAGGAGCACCAGGGAGAGAGGCTCTCTGCTGCCCATCAGAGGTCCCAAATATGGGCTGAGGGTTGGTTTTGAGGCCAAAGGGATGGTTAAAAATTGGGGTGGGGCAGGGGACCATGGGCACAGGTGGGGTGATGGACACTGGTACCCCTTCAGGGTGCCTCTGCTCCACCCTGAAACCTGGGGGAGACCTAAAAATGACAGCTTGGGAAGGGGCAGCAGTGTCCATGTCAGTGACATCAGGATCTACAGTAGGCTGGAGGGTCAAACTTCCAGATACCATGACCATGCTGGTGGAAGGGATTGCCATAGAAGTCATGGGCTGCCCAGTTAAAATAGGGGGATCGATGGTAGGGACTGGAAGAGGGATAGGTAAGTATAAAGGAGGGGTAGAATCTACACAGATGGGTGTTGGGGGTTCCTTTTCATGGGACGGTGGCTGGAAGGAGAAAGCTGGGATGCTAGGAGGTGTGGGGAGGTCAGAAATAAGAGGTGTTGTGGCTACGACTGAATGAAAAGGGCCTTCATTCTTCTTTAGTGGAATTCCCAAAATGGAATTGGAAGCTGAAGGAGGAAGAGAATCAGCAGGAATAGCAAGAGGAAGGGACTCAGGGACTGTGTATCTTGTTTCCTGATCAATATTAGGTGTCGGGGAAGGTGGAGGGAAAGACAGGATGGGGGACCTGGGATATAGGTCGGCCAAGTCGGTGGTAGTAGCAGGGACCTCCTAAGGGTGAGTGGCCGGGGGCAGGGAGTCTGCAGCCTCTGAGGCAGGTGGGGAGAGAGAAGGGGCAGGCTGAGGGGCACTGCAGTCTTCCTTGACCTTCCTTATATTATTCAGGATCTTGTTCCACTGACACTCAGTGTTCTTCTTCAAGGTGCCTGGGCTTTTGGCAAGAGCTAAGCACGGAAGCTTAGGAGGAGGGGGCAGCTCACCTCGATCCCATGTCAGTGGCGGGGGCGACCTCAGCCCCGGCAGCGGTAGAAAAAGCAGCAGGGGAACCTTCCGCTTGCAGGGCCTACTGCTGGTAGATACCAGGGAAGGGGAGCTTCCTGATGGGATGTCTGAACATTTTTCACGCTGCAGCTCCTTCCCAGACATCAGTGAGCCTGATGAGCTGGGCCGGTGGTCTTCACCCAGCACTTGGCCTCTCCAGCAGCAGGGAGCAGCGTGCAGTTGGGGCAGAGAACACCGTGGCATGGGATTCAGGCTTCCAAGGAGGCAGGACATCTCCAGCATCTCCATCTGAGTGGATGACATGGCTTTCTGAGGAGGAGCTCATTGGAGAGTTCTGGGCGTTCTCACTCAAGTTGTCTTCTGGGTGCTCGGGAAGGAGGTCCAGAGGCTCAGGATTGCACTTGAGGGAAGTGAGGACTCCACTGGTCTCCTAGGGCCTAGATGTCAATGGTATATCCCCATTGCTACGGTGGCCCCTCTTCCGATCGTCCTCTCCTTCCGTCTCTGTGTGATCCTCCTTCTATGCCATGCCTCTTCGGGGCTCTTCTTGGACCTTCACCTCACTCTCCTTTGGGCAAGGAAGTGGGAGGTGACTGGATGGTACCGGCTTCCTAACCTTGACTACCTGCTCAGGAGGTGAACGCAGGAGGGTAAATTTGCGCCCCGGTGGAGGACTCTTGATGGTTCTCGAGTGGCCGAACATCACGGAATTACGAGCAGACAGCACGGGCTTCTTTGGCGAGCCCCTCCAGTTCACCAAGGGAAGCATCCCCAGCCGGGAGTACCTGGCCTGCTGCATGGGATACTGCATTTTTGGCGTGATGTAAAAGCCAGGCGATAAAGGCACTCGATCCTGGTGGGACAGCCTGCGACCAGGGCAGAAGGCAGGCGCTGGAGCAGCGGGATTGTCCCGTCAGATGTGGCAGCCTCCCGGGAGGGAAAAACCAGCGGGTGACAGCCCACCGGGGCCCCACTGCGGGGCTGGCAGCAGCGGAGCCAGGTACGAAATTTACAAAGTAAATTGCCCGTGTAGAACCGGTTGTGTGTCAAGCGATCCCAGAATAGACTGTGAAACTGGGAGAGCTTCTCCCTAGCTTCTAACTCCTCTCGAGGTCTAGCACACACTGGACGCTGGACAGCTCAGGCTGGCGCTTGTGAAAGGGCGGGCGGGGTGGGGGGGTAGGGTGGGGTAGGGGGCGCATGCAAGCCCAGCCGTGAGGAAACCAGGCCCGAGGGCAAAGGGCGGGGCCCCAGAGCCCGACCCCTTCTGGACTTTCTCGCGGCTGGGACTTCTCGTTGTGGGTGGCAGGTGTTTGGCACCGGATGGGCCACCATGCGGAGACTGTTGGGGACTGTGGAAGCCTTCTCCTCCAGAGCTCACCCTGCCTAGGCACCGGCTCTGCAGGGCCCTCAGCGCCTGGGTATGTATCGGCCAGCCCTTCCCCTCCGCGGGGCCCAGAGGCCAGATCCTGATCAAAGCTGAGTCCTTTGCCCATTTTAAAATTGGGTTATTTGTCTTTTTGCTATTGAGTTGTAAAAATTCTTTATATATCCCAGATAGAGCCCCTTATCAGCTAGATGATTTACAAGTATTTTCTCCCATTCTAGGGTTATCTTTGCACTTTCTTGGTGGTGTCTTTTTTATTTTTTAATTTTCAAAAATTAAAAAAAATTTTTTTAAATTAATTAATTAATTTATTTATTTTTGGCTGCACTTGGTCTTCGTTGCTGTGCGCAGGCTTTCTCTGGTTGCGGCGAGCTGGGGCTACTCTTCATTGCAGTGCGCGGGCTTCTCATTGCGGTGGCTTCTCTTGTTGTGGAGCATGGACTCTAGGCTCGCGGCTTCAGTAGTTGCAGCACGCAGGCTCAGTAGTTGTGGCTCGCGGGCTCTAGAGCACAGGCTCAGTAGTTGTGGCGAACGGGCTTAGTTGCTCCGCGGCATGTGGGATCTTCCCGGACCAGGGCTCGAACCGGTGTCCCCTGCATTGGCAGGCGGATTCTTAACCACTCTTGGTGGTGTCTTTTGCAGCACAAGTTTTAAATTTTGATAAGGAACAATTCATCTGTTTTTCCTTGTTGTTTGTGTTTTGGGTTTTATATTTAAGAAATACTGCCTAAACGAAGATCATGAAGATTTACACCTTTATTTTCTTCAAAATAAAGTTTTATAGTTTTAAGTCTTAAATTGAGTCTTTGATCCATTTTGAGTTAATTTTTGTATATGTGTGAGGTAATGGTCCTAATTCTTTCTTTTGCATGTGGATATCTAACTGTCCCAGAACCATTTGTTGAAAAGAATGTTCTTTCCCGCATTGAATTATCTTGGCACCCTTGTCAAAACTCAATTAACCATAAATGTGAGGACTTACTTTAGACTCTCAGTTCTATTCTGTTGATATATGTCTATCTTTATGCCAGTACCACGCTGTCTTGATTACTGTGGTTTCGTACTAAGTTTTGAAATGACAAAGTGTGAGTCCTTCAGTTTTGTTTGTCTTTTTCTAGATTGTTTTGGCTATTTTGTGTCCCTTGAATTTCCATATAAATTTTAGGATTAACTTGTCAATTTCTACAAAGAAGTCAGAAAATTGATGTGGGTTGTATTGAATCTGTAGATTAATTTGAGCATTCTCATCATAAAAATATTAAGTCTTCTGATTGACGAACATGGGATGTCCTGTTTATTTGGGTCTTTTAAAATTTCTTGCAACAATGTTTTGTAGTTTCTAAGGAATAAGTTTTGTACTTATTTTGTTAAATGTATTCCTAAGTATTTTATTCTTTTTGATGTTATTGTAAACGGAATTGCTGTCAATTTTATTTTTGGATTGTTCATTACAAGTGTATAGAAATACGATTTTTGTATATTAATCTTGTATCCTGCACCCTTGTTGACTCATTTTTTAGTTCTAATAGTTTTTTGTAGTTGGTTCCTTAGGGTATTCTATACAAGGTTATGTCATCTGTAAACAGAGATATTAGTTTTACTTCTTCATTTCTAATCTAGATGCCTTTCATTTCACTTTGTTGCCTAATTTCCCTGGTTAGAATCTCCAATAAAATGTTGGTTAGAGCCACAAGACTGGACATCCTTATTTTGTTCCTGATCTTAGGGTGGCATCATTCTGTCTTTCACCATTAGGTATGATGTTAGCTGTGCATTTTTGGTAGATGCCTTAATTAAGTTGAGAAAGTTCCCTTCTATTCCTAGTTTGTTGGGTGTTTTTATCATGAAGGGGTGTTGAATTTTGTCAAATGCTTTTTATGCATCTAGATAATCATATGGTTTTATCATTTATTTTGTGATATGATGTATTATATTAATCAATTTTTGGATTTTAAACCAACCTTATATTCCTGGGGTAAATCCCACTTGGTCATGGTGTACAATCCTTTTTGTATGTTGATGGATTTAGTCCATTTTGTTGAGAAATTTTGCATCTATATTCATAAGGAATATTGGTCTGTAGTTTTCTTGTGATGTCTTTGTCTGATTTTGGTATCAAGGTAATACCAGTTTCATAGAATAAGTTGGAAAATATTATCACCTCTTCTATTTTTGGGAAGAGTTTGTGAAGAACTGGTATTTATTCTTCCTTAAATGTTTGGTAGAATTCACTCGCGAAACAATATGGGCCTGGATTTTTTTTTGTGGGCAGTTTTTTGATTACTAGTTTGATCTCTTAACTTGTAATTGATCTATTCGAAATCTGTTCAAATTTTCTGATACTTCTTGTGTCAATTTCAGTAGTTTACATCATTCTAGGAATTTGTCCATTTCATTGAAGTTATCTAATTTGTTGGTACATAGTTGTTTACAATATTCCCTAATAATCCTTTAAAAAATTTCTGTAAGGCCAGTAGTGGTATCCCCCTCTTTCATTTCTGATTTTAGTAATTTGAGTCTTTTTTCTTCAGTCTTTAGTCTTTTTTCCTGGTCAGTCTAGCTAAAGGCTTGTCAATTCTGTTAATCTTTAAAGAAAAAAAATTTATTTTTAATTCTGCATATTGTTTTTCTATGCTCTATTTCATTAATTTCCACTCTAGTCTTTATTATTTCCTTCCTCTATTTTCCTTGGGTTTGGTTTATTCTTTTTATTATTGAATATTGAGCACTTGTTTTTATATATTCTGGATACAAGTCCTTTGTTGGATATGTAATTTGCAAACATTTTCTTTCAGTCTATAGCTTATCTTTTCATTCTCTTAACAATACCTTCCACAGAGCAAAAGTTTTAAATTTTCATTAAGTTCAATTTATCGATTTTTAAAGAATTATGTTTTTAATATCATATCTACAAACTGTTTGCTTAACTCAACGTCATAAAGATTTTCTCCTGTCTTTTCTTTTAATATTTTAATAGCTTTACATTTTACGTTTTCACCTATGATCCATTTTGAGTTAATTTTTGTATAAGGCATGAAGTTTAGGTTGAAATTCATTCTTTTGCATACCAAAAGAATGACCAAATGTTCTAACATTATTTGTTAAAAAGACTATCCTTTCTCTATCGAATTGTCTTTGCACCTGTGTTGAAGGAATAATTGGCCATGTCTGTGTCTGTCTATTTCTGGATTCTATTTTGTTCCACTGATTTATGTATCTATCTCTTTGTTAAACCACACTGTCTTCATCACTGTAGCTTTATAGTAAGTATTAAAATTGGGTTCCACAAATCCTCCAACTTTATTCTTTTTTTTCCAAAATTGCTTTGATTATTCCAGTTCCTTTTAGCTCTCTTTATAAACTTTAAAATATGTTTGTCTGTATTTGCAAAAATTCCTGCTGGCATTTTGATTAGAATTGTGTTGAATCTATAGCTCAATTTCAGTTTCAAGGAAGAACTGAATTTTAACTCTATTGCGTATTCCAACCCATGACCATGATATGGCTCTCCTTCCATGTAGATCTTCTTTCATTTCTTTCATCAGCATTTCATAGTTTTCAGCACGCAGATTCTGAACTTCTTGTGTTAGATTTATACCTAACTATTTCATTTTGGTGGGAACCATTGAAAGTGCTCTTTTAAACATTTGGTTTCCAATTGTTCAGTACTATTATATAGATATAACATTTGATATTTATAAGCAGACATTGTATCTTGTAACTTTGCTAAATTCACTTACTAGTTATAGGAGCTTTTTTTGTATATTCCTTGGGATTTTCTACATAAATAATCATGTCATCTTTAAGTAGGGATAGTTTTACTTCCACTACAATGCTGATTGGGAGTTATGAGAGTAGAGATCCTTGCCATGTCTTAATCTTAGGGGGGAAAGATTTAGTCTTTCACCCTTAAATATGATATTAATTCTGGGTTTCAGGCTAGCTTTGAGTCCAGGCTGGGAGATACTAGAGGAGTAAAACAAGAAGACTCACCACTGGATTAGTGGTTCTTCAAGTTCTGGTTTCCTTCCTCAACCCTCCTGCTATTCTTTACTTCTCAGAGGAGTCCTCAGATAACTGCTCCATGTGTTCTTTCTGGGATATTTTGGTTGCATACAATGGCAGAGATAGGGTGGAATGTGCTCACTCCATCTTAACTGGAACCAGAGCCAAATGATCACCTTTTAATTACTTACACGTTAACAAGCACATGGAAGTTAATTCAGGACAATCCAAGGTATACAGTCAGCCCCAAACGTATGCAGACTCAGCTACTTGCATTTGTTTCAAAAATAAATTAGTAAAGGTTTGGAATCATTGGAGCTTGCTTAGGATGCCGTCCATTACTCCGACACTATAAAACTCTTAGAGGAAAACATAGGAAGAACACTCTTTGACATAAATCACAGCAAGATCTTTTTTGATCCACCTCCTAGGGTAATGGAAATAAAAACAAAAATAAACAAATGGGACCTAATGAAACTTAAAAGCTTTTGCACCGCAAAGGAAACCATAAACAAGACGAAAAGACAACCCTCAGAATGGGAGAAAATATTTGCAAACGAATCAACGGACAAAGGATTAATCTCCAAAATATATAAACAGCTCATTCAGCTCAATATTAAAGAAACAAACACCCCAATCCAAAAATGGGCAGAAGACCTAAATAGACATTTCTCCAAAGAAGACATACAGATGGCCACGAAGCACATGAAAAGATGCTCAACATCACTAATTATTAGAGAAATGCAAATCAAAACTACAATGAGGTATCACCTCACACCAGTTAGAATGGGCATCATCAGAAAATCTACAAACAACAAATGCTGGAGAGGGTGTGGAGAAAAGGGAACCCTCTTGCACTGTTGGTGGGAATGTAAATTGATACAGCCACTATGGAGAACAATATGGAGGTTCCTTAAAAAACTAAAAATGGAATTACCATATGACCCAGCAATCTCACTACTGGGCATATACCCAGAGAAAACCGTAATTCAAAAAGACACATGCACCCGAATGTTCATTGCAGCACTATTTACAATAGCCAGGTCATGGAAGCAACCTAAATGCCCATCAACAGACGAATGGATAAAGAAGTTGTGGTACATATATACAATGGAATATTACTCAGCCATAAAAAGGAACGAAATTGAGTCATTTGTTGAGACGTGGATGGATCTAGAGACTGTCATACAGAGTGAAGTAAGTCAGAAAGAGAAAAACAAATATTGTATATTAACGCATGTATGTGGAACCTAGAAAAATGGTACAGATGAGCCGGTTTGCAGGGCAGAAGTTGAGACACAGATGTAGAGAACAGACATATGGACACTGAGGGGGGAAAACAGCGGTGGGGTGGGGATAGTGGTGTGCTGAATTGGGCGATTGGGATTGACATGTATACACTAATGTGTATAAAATTGATGACTAATAAGAACCTGCAGTATAAACAAAAAAAAAAAAAAAAAAAAGAATATGCTAGTTTATTCATAGGTAGCATAAATAACATGAGGCAGAGCAGTTGCTAAATAAATCTTTTTTCATGAATAACAGAGTGAACAGGTTTGTAAAATTCATTTAAATAGTCACTTCTCAAGTTTATGGTTGCCCTGGGTTTGAGGCATTTAAAACCTGAGTCTTAAGGAAAAATTATCAAGATCCTCTCAAGATTTTTTTTGTTTGTGTAATTCTGACCAGTTTATTCCATTTTGCAATGCATTACTATATAAAGAAATTGAGAATCTGCTGTTTAAATAACAATTTGTCCAACATTCTAGGCATCTGTTGCTTTGGAATTCCTAAGTGTTTCTGGACTGGACACTAAAGCCTCTTATTTTCAACTTTGTAACAGAAGAATGCTGATATCTTTGAGTATGGATTCATTATTTCCTTAATTATTTTGTACTTCGTGTGAAATCCAAGGAAAACAATATTAGTAGGCTTTCACCAGATATCCTTTTATCAATTATAAATATTGTATTTTATTGGTGAATTAGTAAAAAAAAAAAAAAAAAAAACCAAGAAAAACAAAAAAACCCTCTAACGGTACAGAGCTAACCACTTAAAATATTTCAATTCTCCTCTCCTAGTTTTGAACCTTTAGTATTTGTTTATTCTGCTTTTCTAAGAAGAAATGCAGAGCAGCATTCTTAGGCTTTAATAGGTCCTACCTACATTGAACCACCTTGGACTTCCAAATCATGGAATCACTGCATGAAGAAAGAAGTGTTTACAGAAAGAGAATGTAGTTGAAAGTAAAAAATGTCCAAGCCTTTTTGAAACCAATTTTCTTGATTAATTTTCTCCTTCTAGTTGGATAGAGTCTATCCTAATATTTTTCATCATAGATCTCTAGTCAAAACTATAGTCATTGATAGATATTATCTTTACAATTCAAACAAAACCCTTCCAGGATATTAATTTCTGCTTTTTACTAGTCTATGGGAGGTTATTTGCTTTAAACAATCATTTGTATTTTATTTGAAGAAAAATACTTATGCCTATTCATTATAGCTTATGTAAAAATGTCAATGATATGCCATATCTTTCATAAATAAGAACCTTTAATCATGTTAGTTATTTGCGTTATGATGAGTGTCTCATAATCAGTCATCATTAGATGATTTGAGAAAATACAGAACCATGAAAATAATATTAGCAACTATTTTTCAAAACTTGTGTTCCATTGTAGCATGTCATTACCAACTCATTTTCAAAAGTTAGTGCATCTGTCTTTTCCACTTTAAAGTAGCTATAGTATTTTGATGTAATTTAGATCTAGAGTATTGTCATTTGCATTGAATATTTTTTGATCAGCCACTATATTTAGGGTGCTGTCCCATGTAAGATGGACTCAGTTTTAAAGTCAAAATCAGTTATGTAATAGTATTTGGCAGCTGGGTGGCTTGGCTCGAGTGCTCCTGAGGCCCCCACTGGTCTCTAAAACTTTTTGTCTTTACTATCCACCAAAATGATTCTCACATAGAGCCTGGAGCTCACAGTATAAACATTTTCATTGATCGTCCAATCCTATTTCTTACCCTATTAGCTGATTGTAATTTCACTCCTTGAATGAATATGGACAGTAGATAGGAGAGGGCAAGCATTTCTCAGGCCATAGTATAACACAAAGTGTCCTACTTTAAAATAGTCATTTTAAATCTCTTTAAGGATTTGAAAACTAAATCATTGACAGGAAAGAGTGATTTGATAATTTATCTCAAGATACTAGGAAAGGGTAACCGAATGAAAAGCATGAGCGACTATATAATAGAAATGGAGGAGAGAAAATATGGATAATTAATTTAACATTCATTTGGTTGAATATTATGCAAATATTAAAATAATTTAAAAACAAACATACACTGTATATCTTATATTTCTATATATATACAGAGAAGAACATTTTATTTGGTCATATATATAAATATATATTTATAAGTATACATTTCAAATGAAAAAATAATGAATTACTATGTTTATAATAATTATCTCCGTGTGATAGGAAGAGACTGATTTTAGTTTCTCATTTAAAGTTTCCTTTGTTTTGTAAAGGTTCTATAAATGTGTAATAGTTTTACAATTAAAAAAAATTACTTTTTAGAAGAATATAGGAGATATGGGGACAACCCCTAGAAAGTCCTAACAATAGAAAACTGTTAAAAGGGACTGCTTCTAGGGAGTGGGACTTGGAGTAGGGAAGAGAGGGGCACATGTTTTGTATATGCTTTCTTCAAAGCTGTACTTTTGACGTTTTTGATAAAAACGTGTTTAAAAAATTGTATGCAGCAAGAGAATGTGGGCATTTGGACAAGAATTTGATGGTATCATTCTTGAGAGTAATAAACTAAAAATAAAGGTAAATTTCTTCTGCCCCCAGTGGAAAAAAAATAAAAATAAAAATAAATTAGTAAAGGTTTGGAATCATTGGAGCTTGCTTAGGATGCCGTCCATTACTCCGACCTCTGTGGAACTACATATTCCTGTGTTTAAACAGCAGATTTGAAATAAATGATAATAACATAGCGAGTGTAAAGATGAAGAATGAGAACTTGAGTTAATTTTGTCACTGTATGTGACCTCTTGGAGATTTTTGTTTGTGTTTGAAATTTAAAACAGTAAAACAAAGTGAAATTTGAGGTGCAATATTTTGGTTTGGTAAGCATGCTGTAGTTCAGGTAAAAATCAAAGATATTAATTCCAAATCCTTATTTGTGCCTTTTACAATATTCTCCGAACTTTTATGGAGTTCACACTTTTGGAAGTCCTTTTTAATGTGTGATTTTTTTTTAAACTTTGGGAAAAAAATTATCCTTTCTTTTCAATATCACCTTGTCTACTAAAAATGCTGCTGAATGTAGGTATATTAGTGAAACGACTATTCCAGGCAAATGAAGCTGTGTGCACAATAAGAACAAAGTTTGAAAGTTAATGTTAGCTTTTGAAATACTGTGCAATCTAAAAGAAAGCATAGACATAAGAGGATCAACTCATAATTTGTTCTTTGCCCCACATGATTTGTTTTCTGAATTATATTTTATTATTTGGTGTGAAATTTAAATGAGGTTAGTAAGACACAAATGTTTGCAGAGGGCCAGAATCAACCTTGAACAATGTATAGTAAAATTCATGCTTGAAGATTGGCACATAAAAATTGTAGAGAAGGTCATTGGCTATATAACAGAAAATGAAAGGAATGAACATTTACAAGGAAAAAAGGAATCAAAGTTTGAAGAAGAATTCCAGGAGAAATGACAAAAGATGCCAGAAGAAGTAAAAAGGCAATGTTTGAATACTTTGATCGTTTCTACCAAGAACTGGACACTCATTCTAAAGCAATGACTCAAATAATGTCAATGTCTGCTATCATTCAGCCATTTCATCTTATTTTGCCGAATAAAAATGGAGATTTTTACCAGGCATAGTAGAATGGTGAAGATACTCTAGTGGAAATTTTTGACTCTGGAGACAAACTGAAATCCACTAGCATGCATCCTCCAAAAACAAAGTAATATGCAGCATTATGATTTCTGGAATTTGTTGTGAAATGGGTTTTTAAGAATCTCCATCAAAGTATTTATGGGTTGCTTCATGTAAGAGAGATTTTTCAAAATTAAAACTGTTAGAAAGGAGTAAAGACAGATTGATAGGTTATACTGTCTATTTAACATGCATACATGAAGAATATAATTTTGATGAAGCCACTCGCAAATTTGTAAAAGTTAAAGCTTGAAAATAAATTTTATTGTTATTATTCATTATTGCAATAGATCAATAGGGGGTATGTTTCCCCCCTTTTGTAAAAACCACATTGATGTATTTAGAAAGCATTTATCTTTCCTTTTTACTTTTTGGTATTATAATACTTGTTTTATTTTTTATTATTTAAAATTTTAATGACATGATTATACATACAAAGTTCAACAAAAGAAACTTTTCACTGTATTTCTTTTCTATCTCATTTTTTTTCATTTTATTTCATACTAATTATTGAAAATAATTTTTCATATAGTGAAAGGGGTTAAACATGATCCATTGCAAGTATCAAATATATATAAATATATATACCACTGTACAAGATTGCTTTACCTGCTTGCCACATGCCAAGGAATTAACACTCCCAGGGATCAGTCCTCTACAAATGACTTTTGCCAGTTGGTATATAACTGTTCCAGCTCCCTTGCTTTTTGGGTGGGGGTAATTCTGAGTCTTATGTTTTGTGCCATTTCAAAGAGTTTCCTCATGAGATTGAGATCCAGCTGCCCACTGTTGTAGCTGGCTTAACAGTAAACCCTGCATTAGCACCTTTCCTTCCCTGCATCTCTTCCTTGCTTCCCTACTGGTACTCTAGTACCTCCCAAATACACTCAAATCCATATATCAGAGTCTTCTTCTGGGGGAACCATTACTATTTAATCTAGAACAGCCATTGGGCTTTTTTTTTTTTTTTTAATGTCAGTGATTTACTAAAGAAACTGAGGCAATTTTCCTGTTTCTTCATGGTGTCATTTAATTCTTTTCTTCATCCCCTGTATTTCTGGTAAACTGGAAGTTAGTTATAAAAGGTCGTTTAAAGTCATGTAAAACATCCTTGTTAAGAATATTTCATAAGTGATGCTTTTTATTTCATACTACACAACATCAGAATGCATACCACGTCCATCTGTTGTCACACCAATAGTGATGCTAAAATTGATCAATGGGTTTAGTTGGGGACAATCTGACTCCTTGATTGATAAGGTGCATTTCCCCCCTTTATAACCTCTAAGTAAGCTGTAAATGGATAATCTGACACCTTGCAATCATCTAGTTCGTTATTGTGGTAAGCCAAATAACACCTTTCCCCCCGAAGAAGTCCATGTCCTAATCTCCAGAATTTGTGAATATGTTATGTTACCTAGAAAGAGAGAATAAAGATTGCAGGTGGAATTAAGGGTGATAATCAACTGACATTAGGATAAAGAGGTTATTTTAGATTATCCAGGTGAGCCCAGTGTAAGCACAAGGGTCCTTTAAAGAGGGAGGCATGGGGGGAGAGGTCAAAGTCCGAAAGAGATTTGAAGATGCTACACTGATGGCTTTGAAGAAGGAGAAAGAGGCAGCTAGTCAAGGAATGTAGGCGGCCTCTAGCACCTAGAATAGGCCAGGAATCAAATCCTCCCCTAGGGCCTCATAAGGAGCACAGCCCTCATGACATCCTGATTTTTAGCCCATTGAGACTCATTTCAGACTCCTGACCTCCAGAACTGTAAAATAATAAATTTATGTTGCTTTAAGCCACTAAGTGTGTAGTTACAGTAGCAATAGAGAATGAATACATCCACCAAGCTTTGATCGAATGTGTTTTGCATCCATTGCTCATCATTACCTAGAACATTATTCCATGAGGGCTTGCAAAAAAGTGTTTTTCTAATTCCATCATTCCATCAACATTTTCTAGTTGAAATTCTTTTGTAAGGAAAGACCGTTCCTCATCAGCCAAGATATTTGGTTATATGCAATTTGACAGGCAGTTTGAGTCGAAAAGGCAGGCTAACTGATTTATATTTTCCCATTAATTGCCAAAATTCAGAATTAGGAGTGTGTATAATAGCTATCTCCAATGGTGATAAATGCATTTTTAAAGAGGATCATTATGATATGTGTTGACTTCAGTCAAGATAAATTCTGTAAGCCTTCTTTACCTCATCTGCAAAATGGGGATGATGGTGGTCTTACCTCAGAGTTTGCTGTGAGGACATAATAATAATAATAAATTTATGCACCTAATAACAGATCCTCAAAATGTCTGAAGGAAAAATTGACAGAATCAAAGGGAGAAACTGTTCTACAATAATAGTTGGAGACTACAATATCTCCCTTTCAATAATGGATGGAAAAACCAGACAGAAAATAAGGAAAGCAGACTTAAGAATGAAATTCTGATACATGCTACAACATGGATGAAGCCTGAAGACACTGTACTTAGTGAAGTAAGCCAGTCACGAAAGGACGAATAGTGTATGATTCCACTTATATAAAGTACCTAGAATAGCCAAATTTATAGAAACAGAAAGTAGAACAGGGACTTCCCTGGTGGTCCAGTGGTAAAGAATCCACCTTCCAACGCAGGGGACGTGGGTTCGATCCCTGTCAGGGAACTAAGATCCCACATGCCACGGGGCAACTAATCCCGCAGGCCACAACTACTGAGCCCATGTGCCTAAACGAGAGAGCCTGCGTGCTGCAAACTACAGAGCCCACGTGCTCTGGAACCCGAGGGCCACAACTACAGAGCCCACGCGCCCTGGAGCCCGCGGGCCACAACTAGAGAGAGAAAACCTGCACGCCACAACTAGAGAGAAGCCTGCGCGCTGCAACAAAAGATCCCGCATGCCTCAACGAAGGTCCTGGGTGCTGCAACTAAGACCTGACGCAGCCAAATAAATAAATAAATAAATAACAACAACAACAACCAAAAGAAAGTAGAACAGTTGTTACCAGGGGCTGAGGGGAAGAGAGAATGGAGAGTTAGTGTTTAATGGGTACAGAATTTCAGTTTGGGATGATGAAAAAGTCCTGGAGATGGATGATGGGGATGTTTGCAATGCGAATGTAATTAATGCCACTGAGTGAGTTGTACACTTAAGAATAGTTAAAATGGGACTTCCCTGGTGGCGCAGTGGTTAAGAGTCTGCCTGCCAATGCAGGGGACACGGGTTTGAGCCCTGTCTGGGAGGATCCCACATGCCACGGAGCAACTAAGCCCGTGCGCCACAACTACTGAGCCTGCGCTCTAGAGCCCGTGAGCCACAACTACTGGAGCCCGTGAGCCACAACTACTGAAGCCTGCGCGCCTAGAGCCCGTGCTCCGCAACAAGGGAAGCCACTGCAATGAGAAGCCCGCGCACCGCCACGAAGAGTAACCGCCACGAAGAGTAGGCCCTGCTCACCGCAACTAGAGAAAGCCCATGTGCAACAACGAACACCCAACGCAGCCAATAAATAAATAAATAAATTTATAAAAAGAAAAGAATAGTTAAAATGGTAACATTTATGCATATTTTACTGCAATAAAAATAAATTTAAAAAATATAATACTAATGTAGAGCTTACTATGTTCTAGGCACTGTTCTAAGCATAATATAAGCACACTTACTTAGTATGTAAATAATATACTCTGGCACACAGAAGGCGCTGATAAATGGTAGCTAATAATAATAATTACTGGTTGTTGATGATGACAATCCCCATTTTGAAAATAAGAGACTGAAGCTCAGGGAGTTTAATGGACTTGCCCAAGATCACTCAGCCTGAAGGTGATGGTTCAGGGTCCACTTGGCTGCCGGACTCCAAAATCCTCACTTTCCCACTTTTCTGCTTCCCATGAATTATTGTATTTTATAGCCAGCACTGAGAGCAATGGAAAAGATAGAAACAATTCCATCAATGCAGACAAATAGCTGTTAGCAACCAAGATTATCAGTGCAATAAAAAATGACACAATCAGAGAATCTCTACATGCAAAGATGCTCAATATCACTATCGCCAGGGAAATGCAAATGAGAACTACAATGAGATGCCACTATCCAACCACTAGAATGACTAAAGTGAAAAAGTGATAATATCAAGTGCTGACAAGTTTGTGGAACAATCAAAACTTTCATACATTGCTGGTGAGAATACAAAATAGGTAAACTACTTTGAAAAACAGTTTGGCAGTGTTTAATAAACACACACTTATCATATTTCCCCCAAATCCTACTCTTAAGTATTTATTCAAGAGAAATAAAAACATGTCCGCATCGAGACTTGTACTGGAATATTTATAGCCACTTTGTTCATAATAGCCCCAAACTGAAAACAATCCAAATGTCTATCAACTGGTGAGTGGATAAACAAATTGTGGTATATCCATACTAATTCAGCAGTAAAAATGAATGTAATATTAATATATGCAAAAGTATGGATGAATCTCAAAAACATTATGCTAAGAGGTCAAACAAAAAAGACTATATATCATATACCATTTATATAAAATTCTACAAAAGGCAAAACTAAAGTGACAGAAAGCAGATCAGTAGTTGCCAGAGGTTAAGGGTCAAGAGGTGGGACCAGTTGCAGAGGAGCATGAGGGAATATTTTAGGGTGTTGGATGTTACACAATTGTATACCTAAAACAAGTGAAATTTATTGCATGTAAATTATGCATCCATACAGTTAGTATTAAGAAGTCAAAGGAGTTAAGTAAACCTCCTATAATGTTAACTTGAATTAGTAATATTAGTATAAATTCACAATTTGAAAATATGCATATTTCTCCACTCTGTTCCCCCCTTTCTCTTGGAGCCACCCCTGAATGGGCTGTGGTGTAAAAGTCCATTTTCAGCTTGCATAAATACACTGAGTCTACCCGTCCATGAACCAGGCCTGGGTTTCTCTCCTTCCCATCAGCTGCTTGTTGCAAACTTCCTCTGAAGCCGTAGGTCAAGCTGATGGAGAGGCCTCAATGCAATAGAGGTAGGAGACATGGAATTTGGGTCCTATTTTTACCTTCTGGACCTTCTCAAGCCTGGTACCAAGTGTACCATTTAAATCATATCATAGAATTGCTGGTGTATCTGATAATACCTATCTCTTGATAAGCATCTCTGATTTCATAGTCATCTGATATTCTAGGTCAGGTGCTTGGTTTATATCCTAAGGTCCAGTAACATGCCAGGAACTTGTCTTTGAATAGTGAAGGCTTCTCTGCTGCAGAAATATGAATACCATTCTTCTGGAATCCTAGAAGCCTACACTGAAACCCTTATTTTGAGGCTAGTCAGAGATTCCGCATGGTCTTTTTGTCTACCATGAACACCTCTAACATCATTGGGTCTACTGGGTCATATAGCCCAGGGTCAGGGCAGCTTTTACAGCAACGTGAACCAGCTGTAGAGAGCTCTCAAAGTAGGTAACCTTTTTTTTTTTTTTTAAATGTAAGCTTCACATTTTTAAAAAAAAAATTATTAGCACCTTTAATTATTATTTATTTATTTATTTGGCTGTGTTGGGTCCTCGTTTCTGCGCGAGGGCTTCCTCCAGTTGCGGCAAGCGGGGGCCACTCTTAATCGCGGCGCGCGGGCCTCTCACTATCGCGGCCTCTCTTGTTGCGGAGCACAGGCTCCAGACGCGCAGGCTCAGCAGTTGTGGCTCAGGGGCCCAGCTGCTCCGCGGCATGTGGGATCTTCCCAGACCAGGGCTCGAACCCGCGTCCCCTGCATTAGCAGGCAGACTCCCAACCACTGCGCCACCAGGGAAGCCCAAAGTAGGTAACCTTTTAAGTCACCCAGAAAATGGATTAGAGCACTATACCTAAGTGTAGGCTGGCCTGCTAAGGGCTGTGACTCTTAGTTGTAGGAGATTAAAGTGCAATAACAGCCTTTACTTTGGGGTGGTGGGATGTCCTCCAATGCCCTATGCCATTAGACTACTGAAATGTTGTTAATGTGGCAGGCCCCTTAATCTATGGAGGGTGAATCTACTCTCTGGCACACAAGTTTCTTTCCAAGAGTACTTCTGCTCATGAGATCTGATTAACAGGATATCATCAGCTTGGTGGATCAGTACGATGATATTCTGTGGCAGTGTCAGAATGATCAATGTTCCTTTGGCTTATACTGAGACAGAAAGGAGGATTATCATTGCCCTGGGGCAAGAAGGTCAATGTGTACTGCTGCTTATCCTAGGTGAATGTGAAATGAGAACTGTGAACTGCTGATCTTCCTTTTTGATGGGGATTACAAAGAATACATTTGTGAATCAGTAGCTCCATACCAAGTGCTGATTGATTCTAGCAGAGAGACCATATCTGGCACAATGGCTGTGGTTGGTTAAGTTTCTGGTAGTCCACTATTGTCCACCATGATCTATTTTTTGCAGGGGATATAATGGTCAATTAGAGAGGGTTATGGTAAAAATCACCACCCCTGCATCCTTTAAATCACTGAGGGTAGAACTAATTCCTGCCGTTCTACCCACGATGTAGCACTGCTTCTGATTCCTTCTCTTGGCCAGGGCAGGGGACAGTTTCAGGGGCTCTCACTTGACCTTTTCTCACAGGATGGGTATTACTGTAAGACGGACTTGGACCAGGACTCCCTGTGTCATCTGGCCTCCATACAATCCCAGTCCAGCAAGGGAGCCATGATGGCATACTGGGTTTCCTGGTGAGAGTGCCGGTTCAGGCACTTTATTCAATAGCTCTCAAGGGACTTGGGTGTTTCCCTTTCTCCAGTATGTAATTAGTCTTATAACTGGTTACAGGGCTTTTGGGGGAAAGGGGGGTAATATGTATTATATATATTTGCTATGACACTGCCAGCTCCTTCCTCGAGGGGACCTGGCCTCTCCTTCAATTAATGGGCTCTGGATCTGAGAACTGGCTCAAGTCTAGAAACTGGGCAAGGGACCGTCATTTTCCACTGTGGCAACTGATTATCAGTCTCCTGCTTCCATGCTTTGGTACTTTTTGGTTTATAAGTCTACACTCTAGAAGGCTGCCTATCTATCTCATCTCTGGAAACACTGGTCTATTAGTCATCACCACACATACTTATGGGTCAGAGGCTCTGGTTACCGTTCCAGTTTTGTTGCCCATAACACCCACCTTGCCTCTGATGTTTTAAGTGCTACCACCTGGCCTCTGAGAGTTCCGATTTCTGTATTCCCACTGCCACTAGGTAGCCCAGTTCCATAGCTGTGTCTTTACCATCGACTTGGCTTACAGAGGAAGCCACCACTGAGTTTCTTCTAGAACCTCCCTTGTTATTCCGCACATCCACTTAGTAAAATGAGTGTCTTCTAGCCCTCCTACAGAGCTTAGTCAGTTGGTGGCTGTCTGGCCTTACATCATAAATCCATTCTAGCATGGCCACTACCCTGAGCCTCTGACCTCTTCCACAATACTCTGCCGAGGCTGCTATGGTACTGCCACCTCATTTACTGTAGGCCATTGTCATCTCCAAGTTTCAAGGAACCATCCTAGCAACGTGCTAAGGTTGACTTTGAACATCCTTGTCAGGTTGTGAAGTCTTGAGTGACCGGAGCACCCACTTCAATAAATTATCTCCTGTCCACCCTTATAGTTTTCTTCCACCATGGTCCAACACCCTCACGTATAATCTTCCGGTTCCTCCTGGAACTATTTATTAGTTAGTTCCTGTAGCTCTGATGGTGAAGAATCTGTTATCTTCCATATAAAGGCCGGTACTGCTCCATCAAGTCATGCTGAGATCAGACCATAGTTTTTGGTCTACATGTTATGGGCAGTGGGGTGGCGTTGGCGGGGGGCGCAGGGGGAGGCAGGAGGAGAACCATTGTCTTGGGAGACATTTGTCTTAGGTGAGGACTTTGCATGGTCTCTTGGCAATGGGAGGCTTCTCTCCTCTGTGAGGGGAAGAAGGGAGGCATTTGTGCCAACATACAGGGTTCAGGAGAATGTGGAGGTCTGAAGATCTTAAACTGGATCCCAAGTCTCAGGGTCTCTTCTGCCCCGTGGACCCTAACTTTAGGCCAGGACTTCCTGGGGCTGTGGATTCAGTCTCTTTGGTAACCCAGCCATGCTTACAATAAAATCTTGGGCTGATTTTTGGCACAGTCTGTCCTCCAGCTGCAAGGGATAAATGTCTCTTTAAATTGTGCCACGGAGACCTTCTAGTTTTCACAGTGTGCCCTGAGTTGCTGGTGGACTTTACTGAGCCAGTCAGATTCTCTCTCTTCAAGGCTTCTGAGGCAGATAACAAAGGCTAACCAGCTCCACAATCCTTGTAGTTATCGCTGCCTCCATACCTTTCAAGTGCTGGAGCTGTTACATAGCTTTTTTAAAAAAATTTTATTTATTTATTTATTTATTTATTTATTTATTTATTTATTTTTGGCTGTGTTGGGTCTTCGTTGTTGCGCAAGGGCTTTCTCTAGTTGCGGTGAGAGGGGGCTTCTCATTGCGGTGGCTTCTCTTGCTGCAGAGCACGGCCTCTAGAGCTCAGGCTCAGTAGTTGTGGCGCACGGGCTTAGTTGTTCCGCGGCATGTTTATAACATAGCTTTTGATTCCCTTTCCACTTATATATCTGCCCAATCCATCTCAGGTGAGAGTCATGAATTGTAATGCTGCAAAAGCATCCCACTTCCCAACAGAAATGGGATTCTTTTTGCCATCTGACTGGTTAGTGATATAATTCTGGAATCTCCTCCTAACATCTGCTTTCTAGGGTCATTTCTGTTACCAGCTACTCAGTTTGGGTTTCCCGGAAAGTAGATCTTGTGACAAGAATTTGGGTGTGAGTAGTTTATTTGGAAGGTGATTCTAAGAGGCACAGTGAGGGAGTATAAAAATGAGGCAGGAAATGGAGAAAAGCTAATAAAAGTTATGCTAATGAGTGGGTTGCCTCTGGCATCACCTGGAGCTCAGTACAAGTGGGGACCCTCCAAGGGCTAGGAGGCGGGAGGTCTTACGCACCAAACTCCCAGCTCTTCTTGGGTTAGGTTGTTTCTGGGGTATTAACTCCTCAGCATTTCTGGCCGGCCCTGCATGTGACTGAGAAGACTCCACTACTAGAGAAAGTTCTCAGGCAGAGACATAAGCTGTTGGCACCATGCAGGGTAGGGGAGGCCTCCAGGCAACCCACATCTCCTATCTGATCCCACAACCTCCTCCCTGGTGTGTCCCAGGGCTCCAAGCTGACCACGCCATTGTGCTGTTTCAAATCCTACAATGACTTCCTGTGGTTCTCAGGATGGAGTAGCTGCAGTTCCCTGAGGGCCAGTGAAATGCCAGATGCTGTATAAAGGTCTGTGCTTGCATTAGTACGTTTTATCTTTACAAGAGCCTCATCTTGTTCATTCCACTGAGGAGAAAACTGAGTCCCAAAGAGGTTTGAATGCCTCTGATTGGCACAGAGACACTCCTTCATAACGCTGCCCCTGCCTGCTCCTCCTCCCTCTGAGCCCTCTCCTTTGTCTCAGCCATACCAAGCCACTTGCAGTTCCCTAAACAGACCCATCTTCATACCTTCCTACTTTTCTCTGTGCAGATTTCTTTGTCTAAAAAGCTTTTTCCTTTCAATATCTTACAAATGCCTTCCTGTCCTTCAAGACTCAGCTTAGGTGACACCTCCTCCAGGGAGTCCTCCTGCCCTGCCAGGCTGAGTTAGCCCCTCCTTGGTGCTGCCACAGTCTCTGGGCTCTCTATCAGACCACTGCCCCCTTGGTGTTCTGTTTGCCTGTTTACGTGTTTGTGCCCCTGCCAGGAGGGGCTGAAGGAACACTCAGTGGATATTTGCCAGGTGAATGAAGGATTAGCCCATTTATTTTAGTTCTTACTCTTTGCTAGCTTGTGCTGTTTCCCCACTTTTTCACATTCCTAAGTTTTTCCAGGGCCAAGCTGTAGGCTTCTAGGGAGGCAGCCATCTCTGTTCTCTTCCCTGGATTGGAAGCTCCTGGCGGGCAGGAATCATAGTGGACTTCTCATCACTGTCTCCCAGCACCTAAGCCAGGCCTGGCCCAAGAGGAGATGGCGGAGCTCGACACACACAGCTGAATAAATGAATGACTAATAAGTGTTCTTCATGATGTGCCCATTCACGTGCTGTGTGTTATGGAGATGAACAAGGCAGACGTACCACGTCTCTGTCCTCAAATCTGGGTTCCTCCGGCAGCTGACCCGGAGATAATGGCTCTTGTGCAAATAGGTTATCTGAGAGGTGATCCCAGAAAGCACTTTCCCAGGACAGAGAGGAACTGAGGCAGGCAGGCAGAGAGCCACCTGAGGCTGTGTCACTGAAGCTCATGTCCCCACAGTGAACAGCTGGAGCTTCATCGCGCTGGGAAACCCTGGGAACGCCTGTGCAGAGCACACGCCTTAGAGCTCTCACGCTGAGGGTGAGGGAGCTGGGCTGTTTATACAGGGACTCTGGCAGTCAGCGGTTGAGGGCAGTCATGAGGGTGGGGAAAATGGGCTCTGGTAGCCAGAGGAGGCCCTTAGGGAAAGCAGTGCAGATGCTGGCCGTGGAGTGGTAAGGACAAGGGCTGTGGGTGGAGAGTGGAGAGTGACTGCTACATGCAGCCAGTGACAGTCACATATACATGTCGTCACTGTACGGCCAGCCTCCAGGTGAAAATTCCAAGGACCAGATAGGTGATGTGAAAGAGAAATGCTTGGGTGGAGAGCAGTTGCCTCTTAAAAGTTGCCTACCCTCTGCTTTGCCAGTCCCTCTTACTCTGACAGAAAGTCACTGCTGGTTTTAAGGAGGATGCATGTGGGTGGAGGCTGTCTTTGATCCTGGGCTGCTGTCAGAGTTGTTAGACCCCTTGGGGCAGGGACTGTGGTGGGTGGACAGTGTGTGCCCAGTGTAAGTGCGAATGAGAAGGCTTTTCTGCTCCAGCCACTCGTCACCACGTGGGAGTCTGGGGTGCAAGATGATGTGGGGTCAGATTTTTTTTTTTTTAAAGAAAAGTGGTAATCTAGATATTTACGTATAAGCTCCTGATTTTAAATGTACTGGGTTTAATAGTGTCCTCCTCACCCCCCCCCCCACAAATTCATGTTCATCTGGAACCTTGCAACGTGATCTTATTTGGAAATAGGGTCTTTGTAGATGTAAGATGGGGTCCTATGGTTCAGAGTGGACCCTAATCCAATGACTGTGTCCTTATATGAAGAGAACACAGGCACTTAGATATGCAGAGGGAAGATGGCCATGTGAAGACAGAGGCAGAGATTGGACTTGTGCTGCCTCAAGCCAGGGAGTGCCAAGGATTGCCAGCATCCACCAGAAGCTAGGAGAATTAAGCGAGGATTCTTCCCTAGAGCCTTAGGCGGGGGTTGGGGGAGGGGAAGGCCCTACTGACACCTTGATTTTGAACTTTTAGCCTCCAGAACTGCGAGAGAATAAATTTCTGTCGTTTTAAGCCAGCCAGTCTGCAGTGCTCTGTTACGGCAGCCCTAGGACACGAATACAGTTGGCAGTGACTCATTTTTAAATGCTTTGTGCTGCCCCCATGGTAGGGGGGTAAAACACCTCTGGAGGCTGGTCCCTGAGTTGCCAGTTTACACCCTGGGCTTTGGGACCTGCTGTGACAGAGGGCAGGGGAGCTAAGGAGGAGCGGCTAGGGGCGCCTGGGGCAGCAGGGAAGGCTCCCCGGTGGGCGGGTTGGAGGAAAGTGTCCCGGTTGACTGGGGGAAGGTGGACCTGAGGAGGCAAAGGCGAGTTGGTTGGGGTGGGTGAGAGCAGGAAGTGCTGGGTTATGCTGAGCTTTCGGGCTTGGTTGACAGAGGGTGTGGAGCCGGCCATGTCCAAGGTGGGGAGGACGAGCAGTTGGAGTGGACGTCAGCTCAGGTTTTAACATTTTGAGTTGGAGGTTTCTGTGGGCCACACAAGTGGAGACGGATGGGGCATCTGGGCATGTGGGTCTGTGCCTAGGAGAGGTCTCGGCTGGAGACAGAGATTTTGGGAATTGTCAGCAGGGAAGGAATGTGGCCAGAGAGGTAGGAGGGAAACCTGGGGTGGCCACATCAAGGGGACATGGGACCTTCTTGAAGGAGGGAGGTCAACACTGCCACAGGCTGCCAAGGGGTTGCTTTAGCAAATAGAAAGAAGGTTTTCTCTCATTTGCTTGTTTGAAAAACTCACAAAGCTTTTGAGAGAGGGTCAGAGACAGGAGGGGTCAAGGACTCTGGTCGAGTGGGCTGGGGATGGAAGCTGGGGGAGCGGGAAGAGGCGCATGTGGGCTGCAGCAGAGGAAGGAACGACTGTGGGAGGGCCACCTGCTGGTGCTGGGGGGCAGGTTTAAATGCAGGGGAGGAGGTGCCCGGAGAAGGAGGAGCTGATGGAAGAGGTGCATGGGCTGCGGGGTGGCTTTGGGCAGGAGGAAGGATCCTGATTTTCAGAGGGACAGAAGGACAGGGGCAAGGATGGCAGAGGATGCTGACAACTGGTGAAGGGGAAAGCTGGGGAGGGGTCCTCTGTTTTGGGGCCACAGCTGACTGTGAGGCAGGGTCTGGGGTCACCTGCTGAGAGTGAGGGCTGGGGGGTGAGGGTGGTGCACAAGGAGAGAGCACCATTTACCACCAGTGGGCACAGCAGGGGTTGACCAGGGCCTCCTTGAGGGAGCCCCAAAGCTCACTCTCCTACAAAGGCCTCACTGTTTCGTGCACACATTCTTCTTGACGTGCCTGGTTGGGGGGTGCCAGGGGCTCTGTCCACAAGTTACAGCTGTTGGCTGAAAAGACTGACCTGTGTGGAGGCGTGCATCCCCCTGGGGGTCTCCAGTGCTCCAAGGCATGGCAGCAGGTGCAGCTGAAGACTCCTTTGAGCATCTGCTGTGTCTGAGGCACTGGAACATCTTCATTTGTTTTACTCTTTGAAATAATCCTGTGAGAGTATTACTATTCCTCTTTTAGGAATAATAATGGAACTCCTTGCTTGGAGCATCCTGTGCACCAGGTTGGCCCTTTGCATTTGTCACCTCATTCCACCCTCCTGCCTGCCCTGTGGAGGAAGAAAAGATCATCGTTATCCCCATTTTGCAGATGAAGAGGGCGGGGTGGGGGAAGGAATTTAAGTACCTGAGCCAGGGGCGCCCAGCTACACCTGGGGCCCAGCTTTTGGAGACCAGGTGCAGCCCTCCTCCTGCTGCAGCACGTGCCCCTCGCACGCCACCTGTTCGGTGTGTTCACTGTCCAGACATTCACTGTCCAGCGACGGGGACGCTGAGCACGTCCAAAAGACCTCGCACCGCTGTCCAGCGCTGTCCTTTCAAGCCAGTCAGCAAGCCTCTTGAGAGCAAGTTACCATGCTGGCCACCGCGGAGCCCCAGCCAGGGCCTGGCGTCAGGCTGTGCTCAGCAAGACAGTGGAACCAAATTTTAGCCACTTGGGCTGAGCAGGCACTTTCTGTCCCCTGCTGAGTCAGCCAGCTGTGGAAGAAAAGGTCAAAGGACCTTATTTTAAGTCCTGGCTCTGGCCTTCCCTGGCTCTGGATCCATATGCTTAAGTCATTGAATCCCTCTGAGCCTCAGTTTCCCTATCTATAGAATGGAGGGAATATTTTCAGCAGCACTGCGCAAACCTGGAAACCAAGGCCCCCGCTCCATGTTTTGAGATTATTATTTTTCAATAATCATTTTGTTAGTTACAGAATAATCTCCACTAGTATTTACATAGTGCAAAAAAGCTGTTATTACTCCCAAAATGTGATATAAAAATTATCTTTCATACAGCAAAAACACTAAGATGAAAATCCCTTCATGTTATAATTCATCCTAGTTTTTTTTTTTTAACATCTTTATTGGAGTATAATTGCTTTACAATGGTGTGTTAGTTTCTGCTTTATAACAAAGTGAATCAGCTATACATATACATATATCTGCATATCTCCTCCCTCTTGCATCTCCCTCCCACCCTCCCTATCCCACCCCTCTAGGTGGACACAAAGCACGGAGCTGATCTCACTGTGCTATGCGCCTGCTTCCCACTAGCTATCTATTTTACATATGGTAGAGTATATATGTCCATGCCACTCTCTCACTTTGTCCCAGCTTACCCTTCGCCCTCCCCATGTCCTCAGGTCCATTCTCTACATCTGTGTCTTTATTCCTGTCCTGCCCCTAAGTTCTTCAGAACCATTTTTTTTTCTTAGATTCCATATATATGTGTTATCGTACGGTATTTGTTTTTCTCTTTCTGACTTACTTCACTCTGTATGACAGACTCTAGGTCCATCCACCTCACTACAAATAACTCAATTTTGTTTCTTTTTATGGCTGAGTAATATTCCATTGTATATATGTGCCACATCTTCTTTATCCATTCATCTGTCGATGGGCACTTAGGTTGTTTCCATGACCTGGCTATTGTAAATAGTGCTGCAATGAACATTGTGGTACATGACTGTTTTTGAATTATGGTTTTCTCAGGGTATATGCCCAGTAGTGGGTTTGCTGGGTCTTATGGTAGTTCTATTTTTAGTTTTTAAAGGAACCATCCTAGTTTTTTTATTCAAGCATTACAATTAAGACATTAAATTATAAATTCATGTGGTATATTTAGAAATTAAGTTACAAAATAATACAAATACTTTTAAGGTGTGATGTGCCAACAATGTTAACATTTTTATCACTAATTAGGATTCAGATTTCAGAGTAGGCAAACAGTCTGGTTGATTCTGTGATATGTGTAAGGGTTAGAAGGGGCAAGGGAAGAGGAAGATGTCTGTAAATAAATTATTTCACAGAAAAAACTTAAAAGTAAAAAAAAAGAGATAATTAAGTTTTAAAAAAATTTTTAATTGATTGATTGATTTTTGGCTACATTGGGTCTTTGTTGCTGTGCGCGGGCTTTCTCTAGTTGTTGCGAGCGGGGTCTACTCTTTGTTGCAGTGCGTGGGCTTCTTATTGCTGTGGTTTCTCTTGTTGCGGAGCACAGGCTCTAGGCGCGCAGGCTTCAGTAGCTGCAGCACGTGGGCTCAGTAGTTGTGGCTCACGGGCTCTAGAGCGCAGGCTCCGTATTTGTGGCACACAGGCTTAGCTGCTCCGCGGCATGTGGGATCTTCACGGACCAGGGATCGAACCCATGTCCGCTGCATTGGCAGGTGGATTCTTAACCACTGCACCACCAGGGAAGTCCCACTAATTAAGTTTTAAAATGGATAAGTTACTGTTCTAACCTGTTGGCACAATGTACAAAACCATAATAATAATAGTTGGTGTTTATGGAGTGCTTACTATGTACTGAGGGCTAGTCTCGCACTTTACATAAGTTATTTCATTTAATCCTCATAACAACCCTGTGAGGTAGTAAGGAAAGCAAGGCAGAGAAGTTAAATAACCCAGCCAGGAAACAATCTAGTGCCAATTCCGTGTCTTTACAGCTGACCACGTCCTCTCTCTTCCTCAGTTTCTTCGTCTATGGAATGGGTTCACAATACTCGATAACATGCGCCAACAGCACCTTGAGGAATCACTGTTAACGTTTAGTAGTGCTTGGTCCCCCTATGCCTCTGGGGCTTCCAGGCTCGCTCTCACTGAGTGTCTGTCTGTCGCCCCTCCCTTCATTTTACTGCCTTCACTTTCATTCTTTTTTTTTTTTTTTTTTGATGTATTTTCTAGCTCTCTCTAGGTCTTTTCTTTCTCAGTCTGCTACCCTCTCCCACCCCCATCCCCAAGAACCTCTCAGTTTTCTCCGCCTGTCCTCTGCTGCCCTCTTGTGGCCCAAGGTGGAAAGGCCGCTCCTCGCGGACCCCACCCGTCTAGGGCGCTGCGCTCCGGAGGACGCAGCTGGGGGCGAGCGCTGGTGGATCCAGATGTGGAACCGCGCTGGAAGCTCGCCGTCTGCCCCCTTCGGACGAGCGTGTGGGTTTGGCCCCCAGCCTTGGACTTGGCTCACGGAGCTATGTGACCTCGTCTAGGTGCGGGGGCCAGAGGCCGGGCTCTAACCTCGGTTCTGTGTGAACCCCATCCCTCCCATTCCCCCGACCCGGAGCAGCTGTGGTCGCTGCCCGGCTCCTTGCTGAGCCTCAGCCTGAAGGAAGGCTTCGGCCTGGGTGCGCGAGCGTGCTGCCGCCTCTAGAATTCGGTGAAATTTGAACTCAGGAACTATGATGGTCTTTCGCTAGCCTCATTCCGCCCAAGGACCGCTCTCCCCGCCACACCCAGTGGTCTCCCTTTTAATTGCTGCTGTTGTAACTGAAGGTCACAGTGGTCACCATGCGTACGCAGAGGAATTTACTCGCCTTCGTGGCACAGGGCCAATGAGCGACAGCGCACGGACTCAGAGCGCTGGCATCTCGAAATAAATACTTTTCTTACGCTAACCAGACCCTTCGCAAAGCTGAGGTTTTCTCCCGTCGGAAACCTGACCAACACCCTCTTCTTAAATTGTTTTATATGGTTTCACAACATTTAACTCACGTGCTTAAATATATTTTAAAATTGCACGAGCAACGTGTGGTCGTTGCAGAAACATTAGAAAACCCAGCAAAGAGCTGCCAACTAAAGATGACAGGTTGGAAACGTACGCTCTTTCCTGAAACTCCACTCCTCCAGCAAGGAGATTTGATTAATATATTTAAAGCCACAAGGACAGAGAGAACAGGAGAGGGGATGCCAGCAGCAGCATTTTGCAAGCTGGGAGCAGAGAGCACGTTTGAGTCCCAAGACATCAGAAAGCTGCATCTTACACCCCAGTGGGTCTATACAAGCAACTGGATTTACACTGGGAACCCTCCCAAGGCTCGGGCACTTCTAGAAGTAGGTGGGCTGAAAACAAAGGGCAGTTAGACCCCCTGATTCATTCCTCCGCGGCCAGATGACCCCCCTCCCCAAGTGGGCAGAAAACGAGAGGTTTATTCTTTAGAAAAGGTAAAACAGAGGGTTTCTGACCTGGGGGGAGGGGAGACTTGAAGGTGGGAAAACAGGAGATTAAGTGAATGTTTACATGCTGAATGTTGAGTCCCCACCATAACACCCCTTTCTCTGCTCGCCTCAGCTCCTGGCACCTGGCAGCCAGGCAGACACCTTGATAGATACAGGAGATTGGAATGTGATCCCAGGAAGAGCGGCGGCACACGGCCTCCACCCCAGGGATCCCCTCTGTCAACAAGCCCCACCGATGTGCACACAACCCCCAGTCAGCTTTTAAATTTTTTCTTTTAACTGTTTTTTTTTTCTTTTGCCTAATTTCAGACTTAGAGAAAAATCGCAAGAATTCCTGTCTACGCTTCACCAAATTCCCCTAATATGTACTATTATTATTATTTTTTTACTGAACATTATCCCTTTATCCCTGAATAATTCAGTGAGTGTTTCTCAAAATCAAGGACGTTCTTTTGTTCTTTTTACCATTGGTAATAACATTGATTCAGGACTATCATCTTATCTACAGACCTTATTCAGATTTCACCAAGTGTGCCAATAATATCCTTCAGAGCAGAAAATTCCAGATCGTGTGCTGCATTTAGTTCTCATGCCTCTTTAGTGTCTTTTCATCTGAAGCAGTTCCTCAGTATTTCTTTGCCTTCATGACACTGACATTTTTTTCAAGAGTTCAAGACAGGTATTTATCAGAATGTCCCTCAGATTGGATTTCTCTGGTGTCTCCTCCTGATTTATGCACTGTTGGCATGAACATCTCGGAAATGATTGTGTTCTCGTTGTATCATTCAGGAGGCACATGGCATCTCTTTATCCCATTGTCAGTGATGTTAACTTCAATCACCTGTTTAAGGAGGTGTATGTCAGATTTCTCCAGTGTTAAGTTATTGTTTTTCCCTTTATAATTAATAAATATTGATCACTCACTAGTTTCAGCATCATTGATTCTTGTTTGAATCACTTGTTATCATGATGTTATCTGGTGGTAATTTGCTAATTTCACCATTCCTTTTACATTTATTAGTTGGTTTTCTAGGATAAGGAAGAGCTTCCTCTTCTTCCCGTATATTTATTTATAAAGTTATATCAGTGTGGACTCATGGATTTCATTTCAGTCAATGAGTTATAGTCTGTTACTATTGAGATTTCTATCAGTCTACATCTATATCTACTCTATTCCAGATTTATCCTGTGAGAGCTCCTTCAAGCTGGTTCTTATGTCATCATTATGTCATTCTTTGAGCACATCTGTCACAAAAATATTCTGGCCTCATCTACTACTTTCCCCTAGTTCAGGAATCAGACGTTTCTTCAAGGAGACTTCATTCTTTTAGTTATGTTTCAAATGAAGACAACAAAGGATTGCCAGAGAGCCAAGGAAAGTGTCTAGTAGAAAAGATAGAGATGAGACAAAATCAATCAGTCAATCAATCAATCAAACACAAACAGATAAAGCTACTTGGCAGAAACAGAGGTTATGTAGGGAGATAAAAACTTAAAAAATATTCAACACACTATCATGAATATTTTCAAGGAATCAAGAGAAGCCATTGCATCCAGTAAAGAAGAACAGGATGCCATAAAAAGGATGATTAGTGGAGAAACAACTATTGGATGTTAAATATTTGAGAGCATAAATGAAAACCTCAATTGAGGGGCTATGCGATAAAGATGAGGAGATATCCTAAAATGGAAGTAAAAAGACAGAGATGGAAAATATATGAGCAAAAATAAAACAGAGGTCCAAATTCTGAAAGGTAGGAGTTCTAGAAAAAGAGAAGAGAGAAAATGGTGTTGAGGTCCATGGTAAGAGAGGCGGTGTGTTGGTAGACATGGGCAAACCTGGTCTTTTACCGAACAAGGGATACAGCTGCAGTTTTCAGGTACAGTATTTGAGAATTGTTGGGTAGGGGTGTGCTGAAAAGTTTTTTTAACAACCAGCTCCCCAAAAATGTGTGCATGTGTATGCATCCATAAGTCTATTATAAATTTTACTGATATGAGTAACACAAAATTTACAATAATAAAATATACAATATTCTTTGTTGTAAATTCTATCTAGCTGATTGATTCTCACAGAATACTTTCACTGATTTTTGCCAAATTCTTACATCTGTAGCTAATTGATGGGTGTGATTCAACCATAATTTGACAGAGTTGCATTCCAATCTGCTCTTTTTCCATATAAATTTATTGTCATTAAATCAGATATATGTTCTTCTGTGAAATCGTTTCCTAAACCTCATACAAATTGTAGTCATTAAATTTAAATCTCTTTTGGCTCCAGTACTACACATTTTGGAATTTCACCTGTTTGTGAATGATGTGAATGACTTTTTTTTCTGCATTAGATAATAGCTTTCAAATGCTGGAAAAATATTTCTTCAATATTTTGTGTGATTTACGATGTAACAGCTATAGACCCGACATGTTAATAATCCGCAGTATTAACATTTTCTCCATCACTTTCTTTGTCTGGACTAGAGGTCAGCAAATTCTTTCTGTAAAGGGCCAGAGAGTAAATATTTTAGGGCTTTGTGAGCCTCCTATGGTCTCTGTTGCATATTCTCCTTTTTTTTTTTTTTTTTTTTAAATATTTATTTATTTATTTATTTTTGGCTGTGTTGGGTCTTCGTTTCTGTGCGAGGGCTTTCTCTAGATGTGGCGAGCGAGGGCCACTCTTCATCGCGGTGTGCGGGCCTCTCTTGTTGCGGAGCACAGGCTCCAGACGCACAGGCTCAGTAGGTGTGGCTCATGGGCCCAGTTGCTCCGCGGCATGTGGGATCTTCCCAAACCAGGGCTCGAACCCGTGTCCCTTGCATTGGCAGGCAGACTCTCAACCACTGTGCCACCAGGGAAGCCCCATATTCTCCTTTTGATATGGTTTTTTAGCATTTTTTAAAATGTAAAAATCATTCTCAGGTCACCATACAAAAATAACATGTTGGCTGTGGTTTGGTCTAGACAATCAACAAAACAATAACTGAAGCCTGACTTCGTAGTGTTTACTGATTTCTGTGGTGTAAATACTCTCATCATGGTGATTTCAAGCTACCAGTGTGACGTCCCTGGAGACGGAGGTGGGAAGAGAAGCACGGCAGCTCACCGTTATGCAGTATTTGGGCCATACAGATGCAGTAGATTTAAGTATCCTCAAGAGCATAGAGAAGAGTAAAATATAATAAAATAATTCAGCAGTAATACATTTTGAATATGTATCACCTTTGTTTTTCTATACAGCTTATTTAATTGTAGATATGTAGAATTTAGTTTTTAATAACGGCTCTATTTAACAACTGGGGAGGAGGCCAGGGTCTGGTGGGCTCTGAGGGTGGCTGTAGTCTCTAATTAAGGTCGGAACTCAGTCTGTGGATAAGGCCAGGCTCAGGCTGTGACCTTCATCGTGGCCCAGGGCTCCATCTGGGGTTAATTTTGGGGCTTGATATATGACCTGAGAGAAGTTGAGCATTTCTCCTGGTGAAGCAGACTGACCCCTGCAAGACTGGAGTCTCAACCCCAGACCTCTCCATTTACAAGCCTGGGAACCACCTCGCAGACCCCAGGCTGAGCAGAGGTTCAGTTACTGTGGATTTTCCCTGTCTTCTGGGTGAAGCCTCTCCTCCTGTCATCTCCACATTTCCCACTGGAGGGCAGCAGAGACTTGACTAAAAAGGAAAATGTCAGTAAAACCTTCGCCCAGCGACCAGTGGCTGAAGCCTGCTGCCAGGCTTGACCATGGGATCTGAGGGTGGGCAGAAGGATTCCCCCTCTACTTGCACGACTACCACGGTTCCAGGCACAGCCTTCTGGCTGAGGCTCTGCTCCTAGGGTCAGGGAGCCAAACTCTGGAAACCTGACTGACCCTGACCCTACCTAACCCCAGTCTCAGCCCTGGCCCTGTCTGCCTGGTTAAATCATGCATTCTTGGAAGTTGGGGGTGGAGTGGATTTCATCTGTACTCCCAGTGCCTGTTACAGAGCCCAGCACTGAGTGGGTGCTTAGGAAATGTTTATTGAATCAGTACTTGAAGGGTGGGACAGTGCAGTATGTGGGAAAGAGCCTGGCTTTAGAATCAGATAGACATGATTTAAACTCTAGCTCTAGCTATATGACCTTAAGCAACTTACTTAGGCTCTCTGAGCCTTTGATTTGCCATCTGTAAGAGAAAAATACTGGTACCTAACTTGAAGGGCTGTTTGAGGATTAAATGAAATGACATGGGGTTGGACAAAGTGCATACTAGTTTCTTAATAAAGGGAGAAATTATTATGATGCAGTTTTGAGGGATGATGAGTAATTGGGTGTGGATAAAGGAATAGATGGGAGATGGAAGATGTGCTTGTCAGAGAATGAGCCTGAATGTCATGTTGAGGACACAGGGTTTTCTTCTCTCTACAATGAGGAGCCCCTGAGGAGCTCTCCATCTACTTGGTGAGACGGAACTAAGACACAAGAAACCTCTTATCTCAGCTCTTTGGCAGTCTCACATTGAGAATCCAGTACACACACACATACACACACACACACACACACACGCACACACTTAATCTGGAAATTAGTTCAAATTTACAGAAGAGTTTCAATACAGTCAAAAGAATACCATATACTTTTCATCTTGAATCACCTGTTGTAAATTGTCACATTTGCTTTATCATTTCCCCTTCCCCCTCTCTCTCTGTATGTTATTTATTGTTCCTGAACCATTTGACAGTAGCATACATCGTGATCCTTTGCCTCTAAATATTTTAGTGTATATTTTTGAAGGAGAAGGATATCTTCTTACATAAACATAACTGATAAACAGTTATCAACTTCAGTAAATTTATCATCAATGTCATCCTTTTATCAATTATTGACTGAGTTGGCAGAATAATGGCCCCCAAAGATGCCCATGTCCTAAATAAATTTGTGTTGTTTTAAGCCACTAAATTTGTGATAATTTGTTATGGCAACAAAGAAACTAATATTAATGCTTTCATCAATTCTGACTGTATTCCAATTTTGTCAATTGACCCTGTAATGTCCCTGATAGCAGGGCTCCCCAACCCCCGGGCCGTGGACCAGTACTGGTCCGTGGCCTGTTAGAAACGGGGCCGTACAACAGGAAGTGAGTGGCAGGCAAGCGAGCGAAGCTTCATCTGTATTTACAGCTGCTTCCCATCGCTCGTATTACCGCCTGAGCTCCACCTCCTGTCTGAATTATGGTGAGCTGTATAATTATTTCATTATATATTACAATGTAATAACAATAGAAATAAAGTGCACAATAAATGTAATGCACTTGAATCATCCCCAAACCATTCCCCACCCCCCGGGTCCATGGAAAAATTGTCTTCCACGAAATTGGTCCCTGGGGCCAAAAAGATTGGGGACCGCTGCCTTATAACGTTTTCCCCCTGTAGTCTATGGTCACACATTGTGCTTAGTTGTCATATCTCTTTAGTCTTCTATAACTTGGAACAGTTCCTCAGCACTTCTCTGTCTTTTATGACAATGACATTTTTTTTTAATTAATTTATTTTTGGCTGTGTTGGGTCTTCGTTTCCGTGCGAGGGCTTTCTGTAGTTGTGGCAAGCGGGGGCCACTCTTCATCGCGGTGCGCGGGCCTCTCGCTATTGTGGCCTCTCTTGTTGCGGAGCACAGGCTCCAGACGCGCAGCCTCAGTAGTTGTGGCTCACGGGCCTAGTTGCTCCGCGGCATGTGGGATCTTCCCAGACCAGGGCTCGAACCCGTGTCCCCTGCATTGGCAGGCAGATTCTCAACCACTGCGCCACCAGGGAAGCCCCCGACAATGACATTTTTGAAGATACAGTCGGCCCGCTCCCTGCTCCTTTTTCAATTGAATGTTTCTCCTTTTGTGTTTGTCTGATGTTTCCTTGTGATTAGATTCAGGTGCTACCCCTGTGGCTGGAACACTGCATAAGTGATGTTGTGTCCTTCTCAGGGTAACATCAGGAGGTACTCGATGTCCATCATTGGTGATGTTAACTTTTGATGCTGGATGCCACCGAGAAGAGGCCCATGTGGTGGGAACTGGAAATTTGCATCAAGGTGGTCATTGCTCTGCTGGGAACTGGGCATGAGGAGACAAGTGATAACTTAATGCCTGCCCTTGAGGACTACATAGCCTCCCAAGAGGCTCCCAGGCGAGTGGGTGGAGAAACAAGTAGACTCATTCATTCATTTATTCATGCATTCATTCCACACACATTTACTGAGCACCTACGTGGGCTGGGGCTGGGCTACAAAGGTGAGCAAGAGAGAACTGGTGCTTACCTTCATGATGCTTACAGTCTAGCGGAGAGGATGACTGATGAAAAGATTGCTGCGTCCCCAGCATCTAGACCAGTGCCTGTCACATAGTAAGCAGGGGTTGACTGAATGAATTGCTGAACATCAGAGCTGCATCAACCCTTCCCTAGAGGCAGTGTTTTGCTCTGCTCCCTTAACAGGTGAAGAAACTAAGGCTGGGAGAGGGGAAACAACCTTCTGTGGCTAACCAGGTGGCTCTGGGCGTTTTAAGTCCTGATCTTCCTGAGCAGAGTGGGCCAGCAAGTTGGAGTTTCCTGCGGGTGGGCAACTGGGGGCTGGCTCATCTCGGAAGGAGCTATCTCCCCCTCGTTCCTGCTGCACTGCTTCCTGCTCTGGGGCCTGGGGCCCCCGATTGGGCCTGTGGTTATTTAGTCAGCAATAATATTGGATTTACTTTCATCTCTGAATTGCATCAAATGTCGCCAGTGACATTTAGCTGACACACAAGGAGGAGGCTGGCATTTTTAGACTGTCAGCGTGTTACAGATGTAGAAGTGGATTGTGTTGGCGTCTGGTTTATTGTTAATTAGGTGGAGCCTCAGTAAGCAGGTGGATAAGCCCTTCCATAGCTCCCGCTTCAAACCCCCTCCCAGAAATTAATGAGGCCCTGCCAATTTTCCCATTGTGATGGGGAATTCATTTCAGAAGTTTGGGGAGCAAACGACATGAGTTGTTCCCCATCTGTGGGCCTCTTTTATGTTTCAATTATTCCCTGACAAGTCACTGTCTTTCTCCTTTACAATAGAGAGATAAAGTAAAAGGAAAACGTTCCCCATTTGGATAGCAATTCATATTAGTTCAACAGTTACACATCAATAATATTTATTGAATGCTTTACTAGCTGTCTGACTCCAGGGTAATTCCTTAACCTCTCTGCCTCAGTTTTCTCATCTGTTAATTGGGATAATAATAACCCCCCCCCCCCAGGGTTGTTGTGAGAAGTAAATGAATTTAAACATTCAAAGTGCTTAGAATAGCGCCTGGCACATAGGAGGCACTGTGTCCCTTTCTGCCACCTCTATGAGCATTCCTATTTTGTGATTAGTGTGGTGGGTGCTGAGGAGATATGCACTTGTGGGAGATACACCCCGTCCCTCACATAACTTATAATCTGATGGAGGAGGTAGATGTATCTATAACCAACTCTTCAGAGTTCAGGATTTTATTATTTCAAAATTCTTTGATAATGGGACTTGGAAGTTCTAGGATTTCATATTTTTAAGATTCTCTAAATTCATGGCCCTAACATTCTATGGGTCTATGATTCTAAGGTTCTGTGATTCTAAAGTGCTGAGAGGTGATCTGAAGTGACAAACACTGGCTTGTTGTTCACCAAAGCTGTTTCCCTCTCCTCCTGAGCACACAGACTGTTTCTCCAGCCTCCCTCATAGTTAGGTGTGACCATGGGCTGAGATCTGGCCAAGGAAGGAGCGTGGAAGTGATGTGGTCACTGCCAGGCCTGCCCCAGGAACCTCCCATGACTCCTGCATGCCCTTGCTTTTTCCATCTCTTGACTGAATGGAGAGCATACCAAGGACCTATCAGTGGACAGAGCAACAATATAGAAGGAGCCTGGGTCCCTAGAAGAGCATGTGGAAGGTTGTCCAGCCAGGAACGTGAGCAGGAACTGAACTTTTATTGTGTTAAGCCACTGATATTTCAGGATTTATCTAATTTGGCAGCTGGTAATTTGGGGCAGATGAGAAGGCAGATGGGAAAATTTCCTGATAGAGCCTCCTTCCCATCCTTTCCCTATGATCTCCCATCTTCGGCATTTCTCTCTCATCACCTTCAACAGCCCTGCAGCTGGCTCATGATGCCCCCAACATGCAGGTCCAGGCCCTCCCCATCCTGAGCCCCAAACTCAGCTTTTGGCAGGAAGGGCTTAAGACTGTCTGCTATGGTCACACCTCTGTGGCTGAGTTCCTGCCTCTTCTTACCCTGTAACAAATAGGAAAACCTTGGCTGGAGTTGATGTTGTCACTGCTCTGACTGTGGAGCTGAGGACCCCATCCTGAGGGTGGGCCCAGGCCTCTCCCCGCTTCTCTTTCTCTGTTGGAATGAGCTGGGCCCAGCACACAGCACTGCCTGTGTGCACCAATATCTCCCCTGTTGCCTGCACCTGCACGACCCTCCCCCTCTACTCTGAGTGTGCCTGCCAGGCAGTACAGGCTGCTTCTTCCTCTTGGATAAAGTCACCTCCAGCTCAGCCGGAACTGGGGCCTGAGGACCCGGGGCAGCCCTCAGGAGAGGGCAGAAATTGCTTCAACAGAATTAGGAATACAGTCTGTTCCTTGTGGAAGGAAACTTTTTGTAATTTATGCTTCAACTGCACTGGGAGAGATTGTGTTTTCAGCTTGCACTAGCTGGACAAGTAAATGGGTACGTGGATAAGAACCTTTGCTTCTGCCAGGGTGTGGCTCACACCCTGGGATCCGAACTTTAAAAATAACTGTATGAACTTCACCACTAGGCTACAAAGGTAGTGGGGGTCAGGGGAGAGGGGCACGTGGAACCCTGTCCTTTCTACATGGAAGACCCTCCTTTTCTTCTCTATCTGGCAACTAGAACTCCCAAGCCACCTCCTCCAGCATGCCTTCCTTCATTCCTCCAGAGTTAGCCACTCCTTCCTCTATGCCTCAGTTGCCTCATCTGTAAAAGGGGCACACTAAGGATTAATGAGATGCTACACATAATATGCTCAGACCTGGGCCTGACCTCAGTGAGCATCCCATTCTATCAGCTGTGGCTCTTGGGTTGGGTGTTGGTGTTGGTATTAGGGTGGCTCACTCGGATTCCAGTCTTCGTGGAGATGCACTAACTTTCTGGGAAAAAGACCAAGAATGAAAACATTAGCTTCCAGACACTAATATTAAGGACTTGAGTCAAAGAAAAGGGGACTCTGGGAAGGGTGTCCAGGAGAGGCAGCAGCTGGGCTCAGTCAGTCATCTGTCTTCAGTGGAGGGAAGCACTTCTGAGCAGGGACCCTGAAGTGGCTTCCAACCCAGCCGTCCAGCAAACACTAGTCCTGGGTTCCTAAAGAGAATGGCAAGGGTGACTAGTGGAAACCCAGAAATGAGAACTGGGGCAATTTGGTTTTATAAACTGGGCCCAGACAGTTTGTACCTAAAGAAGCTGAAGTTCAGAGAGGGTAAGTTACCTCCCCAAAGTCACACAGCCATTAACTGGCAGAGCTGGGGTTGGAACAGCAGTCTCCAGGTCTTTCCCTTGGTTTGGTGCAGGGCCCACATGGAGGAGGGCAGCAGATGCAAGGGCAGAGAACTCCCAGCTGGCAGTGCTGGTACAGGCAGCTGGAAAGCTCTGTATGCCACCAAACAGAAATCATGAGCCTCCCCAGGGACCAACAGAAGGAGGCTGGGGCCTCCTGGACTCATCATTCCCTGTCCCCAGGATGGCCTTCCCCTCCAGCTGACATGGCCGAGAAGTCAGCAACATTACATGTGATGCCTGCTCCCTACAGATTAGCGCTTGTTTGCAAGGGCCATGTACACTGCGCATTTGTCCTGTGTAAATAATGAAATAAAAAAGGCAGGCTCTGTCACCGTGCAACTCTGCAGTCCCCGTGCAATTTCGCTGTCCCTTGGAGCAGAAGGCTTCCACCTGAAAGATGTTTAGATACTAATGGATTCTACTTGAGTTGCCTTCTAAACAGCAAACATCTTTGCAGCTGCATAAAAGCTTCCCCATTTCAGATGGGTGGCAGGGGAGAGACAGCGAGCTGGGCGGAGGTGGACTTTACAAGCTGTTATTTTTAGAACACAGGGGAAGGCCTTAGAGATTTGAGAGAAGTTTTTCAGTTTGGATATAATCTCAAAAAATGGAAAGAGGCTGAAAGAGGTGGTGATTCTCTAATGGTTGAGCCCGAGATAAAAGGCTAAAATATTTATGTCACCTTTTTAACCTGAGTTTTATAGGGATGAAATGTAGTATCTATCTTCCATTAGATGTTGTTAACCTTATGGCAGCGCCCAGTTGCAGCTGCTGTGATGTGCAGCAGACACTTAATTCTCTTGTTCACAGGAGTCCTCCCTGGAATCTCATCGAATCCCTGACTAGTATGTCTGGCAATTCGCTCGATCACCTGTGTGTGAGAGGTGCCCTAAGTGACACAGAGCTTTGAGTATATGGAAGGCCTGGTTTGTTTGTTTGTTTCCCTTGTAGTTGCTGCAAAGTCAAAAGATATGTGGAAATCGATCTCTGATTAATGGGGAGCTCATAAATAACCTCGGAACAGGGATGTGTCCTGAGAACAGGGAAGGAAGTCAGGGGGAAGGCAAGTCAACCCAGGGAGGGGAGATTATGGGATGGCCCCAATCATGTTTTCCCCTGAGACACACTGGGCTGCGGTCTCAGATCTGCCACTTTTGCCTGTGAGGCTGGGAAAGTCACTTCACCCCTCTGAGCTTCAGTTTTCTTATCGGGGAGCAGGTAATAGTTCCTGCCTTACAGGGATGACATGAAATAAGGAATGTAAAGTCGCAGTAACCAATGGATGCACGACAGTGCTGGTTTCCATTCCCTCCGGTGACAGCTGGGTTTGCTCTAGTTTGGGTTTGCTGTATTTCTCTATTTTCTTTCTCTCTCTGTGTACTACTGACATAGACGCTGAGCTGAGCGGAACAAAGACTCTGGGGGTGAGGATATTGTGACTCCTGTTTTCTACCAAACATCTGACATTTTCGAAGTTTGGGATGTTGTGGTACAGACTATTTCTTGTCATAAGTAATTCCTCAGCTGTAGATTAAAACTTAAAAGACTCAGTCCGTGGTCCTTGGCTCACAGCGGGTCCTCAGTAACTATCTGGGGTGGAATGTTGACAATCAAGGCCCCGTCCTCCAGGACTTCACATCACACAGGAAACACGTATTGACCACCTGACCCTGGGAGTGGCCAAGCAGATACTATTATAAAACACTTTGGACTTGGATTGGTCTTGAGTTTACTCAACTGAGGTTCTGCACAGCATGTCAGGGATACACTGAGCAGAGAGGCACTAATGGTCTGGGGAGTCAGGAAGGCTTCATAGAGGAGGTGACATGTGAGCTGGGTCTTGAAGATGCACAGGAGTTCTCCAAAAAGAGAAAGAGGTAGTATGCAGAAAACTATAAGACACTGATGAAAGAAATTAAAGATGATACAAACAGATGGAGAGGTATACCATGTTCTTGGATTGGAAGAATCAACATTGTGAAAACGACTAAACTACCCAAAGCAATCTACAGATTCAATGCGATCCCTATCAAACTGCCAATGGCATTTTTCACAGAACTAGAACAAAAACTTTCACAATTTGTATGGAAACACAAAAGACCCCGAATAGCCAAAGCAATCTTAAGAAAGAAAAACGGAGCTGGAGGAATCAGGATCCCCGACTTCAGACTATATTACAAAGCTACAGTAATCAAGACAGTATGGTACTGGCACAAAAGCAGAAATATAGATCAATGGAACAGGATAGAAAGCCCAGAGATAAGCCCACACACATATGGTCACCTTATCTTTGATAAAGGAGGCAAGAATATACAATAGAGAAAAGACAGCCTCTTCAATAAGTGGTGCTGGGAAAACTGGACAAAAATGTAAAAAAATGAAACTAGAGCACTCCCTAACACCATACACAAAAATAAACTCAAAATGGATTAAAGACCTAAATGTAAGGCCAGACACTATAAAACTCTTAGAGGAAAACATAGGCAGAACACTCTATGACATAAATCACAACAAGATCCTTTTTGACCCACCTCCTAGAGAAATGGAAATAAAAACAAAAATGGGACCTAATGAAACTTAAAAGCTTTTGCACAGCAAAGGAAACCATAAACAAGATGAAAAGACAACCCTCAGAATGGGAGAAAATATTTGCAAATGAAGCAACTGACAAAGGATTAATCTCCAAAATTTACAAGCAGCTCATGCAGCTCAATATCAAAAAAACAAACAACCCAATCCAAAAATGGGCAGAAGACCTAAATAGACATTTGTCCAAAGAGGATGTACAGATTGCCAACAGACACATGAAAGGATGCTCAACATCACTAATCGTTAGAGAAATGCAAATCAAAACTACAAGGAGGTATCACCTCACACCAGTCAGAATGGCCATCATTAAAAAATCTGCAAGCAGTGAATGCTGGAGAGAGTGTGGAGAAAAGGGAACCCTCTTGTACTGTTGGTGGGAATGTAAATTGATACAGCCAATATGGAGAACAGTATGGAGGTTCCTTAAAAAACTAAAAATAGAACTACCGTATGACCCAGCAATCCCACTACTGGGCATATACCCTGAGAAAACCATAATTCAAAAAGAGTCATGTACCACAATGTTCACTGCAGCACTATTTACAATAGCCAGGACATGGAAGCAACCTAAGTGTCCATCGACAGATGAATGAACAAAGAAGATGTGGCACAGATATACAATGGAATATTAGCCATAAAAAGAAATGAAATTGAGTTATTTGTAGTGAGGTGGATGGACCTAGAGTCTGTCATACAGAGTGAAGTAAGTCAGAAAGAGAAAAACAAATATCGTATGGTAACACATATATATGGAATCTTAAAAAAATAAAAAAGGTTCTGAAGAACCTAGGGACAGGACAGGAATAAAGACATAGACGTAGAGAATGGACTTGAGGACACAGGGAGGGGGAAGGGTAAGCTGAGACGAAGTGAGAGAGTGGCATTTACATATATACACTACCAAATGTCAAATAGATTGCTAGTGGGAAGCAGCTGCATAGCACAGGGAGATCAGCTCGGTGCTTTGTGACCACCTAGAGGGGTGGGATAGGGAGGGTGGGAGGGAGACGCAAGAGGGAGAGGATATGAGGATATATATATATATATATATATATATATATATATATATATATATACGTATAGCTGATTCACTTTGTTATGCAGCAGCAACTAACACAACAATGTAAAGCAATTATACTCCAATAAAGATGTAAAAAAATAAAAATAAAAAAGAGAAAGAGGTAAAGATTGCTCAGGCAAACAGCACATGTAAAACCCAGAAGCATGAAAGGTGAGCTGCAGTCCTTACCTAAGTGAAACCTAGGAGTGTTGAGATAGCAGCTCTGCAACCCCCAGGGGCGGCCGGTGCTCCAGATGGACTGAGTCCCCTCATGGAGCTGCATCTGGGGATGCTGCTCATCATGATATTTGTTAGCGTTTATTGAGCACTTAGTATGTCCCTGGCAGTGGAGGTACTTTACACATATTAACTCCTTTAATCTCCATCAAGTTTATGAGGTAGCTGCTCTCTATCTATCCCCACTTTAGAGATGAGGAAATTGATGGCCACAGGGGCTAAATAACTTACTGAAGGTCACATAGCTACGGATGATAAGCACCCCTCTCTCCCCATCCTCCATTTCGGTGCACTGCCTTATTTGGAGTCTGCCCACAGATTTGTTCTATCATAAGGCCAGAATGAGCCACTAATTTGGAAGTCATTTTTCAGCTGGGAATGGGGACGGAAGAAGAAATCGCATGTGATGACAAGATGGAAAATTAGAGGTGACTAAAATTAAGTGATATTACTCATGCCACAGACCTACTCCCACACCTGGTTTTCTTCCTATTTTCCCCCTTGGGTTTTCAGTAGGGCTGGTCACAGGTCGCTGGTGATGAGAAACCGAGGGAATTGCAGTGTCCAGAGTGGCCTCCTGCTGGCACTGCTCCGGGAGGCAGCACCAACCCCGGTGCCAGAGCCACTTTAATTCCCCTCCTCCTTGGTCTTTCCCTTCTGAGGCTCGGCTCTAAATGAAAACATTTCCCCTTGCTTATTGAAGGCACTGGGGGTCAGGAAGTTTGTCAGGAGGGGTGGTGGTGGATGGGGGTGGCTGTGGGATGGAGGGGGAGGGAAGGGAAAGAAATACGTGGGGGAGGTGAAGAGGAGGGAACTGAGGGGGAAGGGAGGAGGGAATGGTAGGGGGGAGAAGGGAAAGAGGAGGGAAGGGGAGGGAGAGGCTGGGGAGGGGGGAATGGTGGGGTGGGGAGAAGGGAAAGAAGGAGGGAAGGGGCAGGAGGGGCAGGGGAGGGGGGAATCGTGGGAAGGAGAAGGGAAAGAGGGAGGGAAGGGGTGAGAGGGGCAGCGGAGGGGGGAATGGTGGGGGGGAGAAGGGAAAGAAGGAGAGAAGGGGCAGGAGGGGCAGGGGAAGGGGGAATCATGGGGAGGAGAAGAGAAAGAGGGAGGGAAGGGGTGGGAGGGGCAGGGGAGGAGGAAGGAAGGTCTGAGGGAGGGTGTGAGATGGGTGGTGCTCTGGGGATCCTCTTCTCCCTGCCTTTCTGCCTGCCTCTGGGGTTCAGAAGGTGGGAATTGTCCTTTGCGTCCACGAATCTCAGTGCCCCGGGAAAGGCCTGGTGTTGGACACAAGGAGGCAACTTGTGTGGGTCTGAGCAGAGTTGTAGCTGCTCAGTGACTGTGTTGAAGTGAACAGAATGGATACATTCACTGGAAGGGGCTGGGGTGGTGGTCAGCAACTGTGGGTGAGGCTCAGTCTCAGAATCTAGAGGAGGGATGGCCCTGGGGTGGGGTGGGTGGTGCTGGGTTTTAGACTCTAGTAAACATGTATTCAAATCCCAGCTTCTACCACTTACCAGCTGTGTGACCTGGGCAAGATTCCAAACCTCTCTGGACCTCAGCTTCCTTTAGGGCTGTTGTGAGGTTTACATGACATAAATTATACAAATAACCTGGCACGTACGAGTTCCTTCCTTTCTCTCTACTTGTGTGACTCTGGGCATATCATGCCACTTCTCCAAATCTCAATTTCTTGATAAAATGGGAGAAATAATGGACAACCTCTTGTGCCTCCCTCACTAGGTCAGTGCAAGGATGAAATGACATAAGGAGTACTTAAAAATCTATCTATAAAAACTTCAAAGAGCTGACTGATAGGAGAAGTAATTGAGATATCGGTTGTGTTGCTTCTATCTGAAATCATTGTTCTCAGTGCTGGGGTCGTAGAGCCATAGGACTGGGCCTACCCTTGCTTGACTGTGTCCCCGAAAACCTTAGGGTTTAAAGAACAGTGGAATTACTCTGTGGCAAGGGAGGCTTCTGGGGTGTTGTCATGCTCTGTATTTTGATCTGAGAGCTAGTTAGACAGGCAGTGGGCTTTGTGAAAATTCATCAAGCTGCATACTTATGATTAGTGCACTTTCCGTATCTATTTTATACATCAACAAAACAGTTTACTTAAAAATATTTGTGTGTGCTGATTGCATTTTTAATGATACTAATAATTGTTAAAATTTTAAGGTAGGCTAAGGGTATTTTTTTAAAACAGAAAGAATTCTTATTTTTTTAGGTACCTGTTGAAATGTTTAGGGATGAAGTGAATGGAATTTGATTAAAAAAAAACCCCAAACAACCAGGGGCTGGGGGAGAGGGGAAGTGGGTAGAAATGTAGATGAATCAAGACAGGCCAGGGGTTGACAGCTGATGAAGCTGGGACATGGGTTCATGCAGGTTTACTATACTCCCTACTTTTGTATATTTAAAAAAATGTCCACAGTAAAAATGTTTTTATAATATTGAGAGGTTTGTATACACTGTGACCATGTGGTATTTGTCCCAGGTATGCAAGGCTGATTCAACACTTGAAAATTAATTAATGTAATCCATCACATCAACAGACCAAAGAAGAAAAATCACATGATCATATCAACAGATGAAGAAAAAGCATTTGACAGGGACTTCCCTGGTGGTCCAGTGGGTGGGACTCCACGCTCCCAATGCAAGGGGCCCGGGTTCCATCCCTGGTTGGGGAATTAGATCCTGCATGCATGTCAAAACGAGGAGTCTGCGTGCTGCAGCTAAGAATCCGCATGCCACAGCTGAGAGGTCCGCATGCTGCAACTAAGGAATCCGCATGCTGCAGCAAAGATGCTGGTGCCGCAACTAATAACTGGCATAGCCAAAATAAATAAGTAAATAAAGAAAGAAAGAAAGAAAGAAAGAAAGAAAGAAAAAGCATTTGACAAAATCCAACACCCATTCATGATAAAAACTCTAAGCATATAATCTATAAAAATGTTGAATTACTATGTTGTACACTTGAAACTAATATATTGTAAATCAACTGTACAATAAAAGTTTTTAAAAAATCTCAGCAAACTAGGAATAGAGGGAAACTTCCTCAACTCAATAAAGAACATCTACAAGAAACCTACAGCTAACATACATAATGGTTAGAAACTATCAGGTTTCTTGCTAAGATCAGGAACAAGGCAACGATGTCCCTCTCACCACTGCTCTTCAACATCACAGTGGAAGTCCTAACTAATTCAATAAGACAATAAAGGAAATAAAAGTTACACATTTTTGGAAGGAAGACACAAAACTGTCTTTCTTCACAGATGACATGATCATCTATGTAGAAAATCTGAAAGAATCTACAGAAAAGCTTTTGGAACGAAGCAATTTTAGCAAGGTTGCAGGATACAAGGTTAGTGTACAAAAGTCAATCACTTTCCTATATACCAGTAATTAACAAGTGGAATTTGAAATTAAAAACACATTATCATTTACATTTAGCAACCCCCAAAATGAAATACTCAGATATAAATATAACAAAATATGTACAAGATCTATATGAGAAAAACTATAAACCTCTGAAAAGAAATCAAAGAGGAACCTAATAAATGGAGAGATATTCCATATTCATGAATAGGAAGACTCAATATTATCAGTTCTTCCTAACTTGATCTATAGATTCAATGCAATCCTAATGAATATCCCAACAAGTTATTTTATACATACCAATAAACTGATTCTAAAGTTTATATGGAAAGGCAAAAAGAACCCGAATAGCCAACAAAATATTGAAGGAGAAGAACAAAGTTGGAGGACTGACACTACCCAAATTCATGACATTATGAAGTTACAGTATCCAAACAGTATGGCATTGGCAAAAGAATAGACAAATAGATAAATGAAACAGAATAGAGAGTCCAAAAATAGACTCACTTAAATATAGTCAATTGATCTTTGACAAAGGAGCCAAGGCATTACAATGGAGAAAAGATAGTCTCTTCAACAAATGGGGCTGGAACAACTGGACTTCCACATACAAAAAAAAAAGAAAAGAATCTAGATGCAGACTTTACACCCCTCGCAAAAATTAACTCAAAATGGCTAATACACCTAAATGTAAAGTGCAAAACTGTAAAACTCCTAGAAGGAAGCAAAGGAGAAAATCTAGATGACCTTGGGTTTGGTGATGATTTTTTAGATACAGTATCAAAGGCATGATCCACAAAAGAAATAATTGATAAGCTGGACTTTATTAAAATTAAAAATTTCTGCCAGTGAAAAATGCTGTCAAGAGAATGAGAAGACAAGCCTGGGAGAAAATATTTGCAGAATTCACATCTGACAAAGGACCGTTGTCCAAAATATACAAATAACTCTTTAAACTCAAAAATAAGAAAATGAACAAACAACCTAATTGAAAATGGGCAAAAGGCCTAAAGAGACACCACATCAAAGAAGATATACAAATATCTTGCAAAGATAATAAACATCATATTGTTATTAGGGAATTGAAAATTAAAACAACAGTAAGATACCACTGCACACCTATTAGAATGACCTAAGTCCAGAACACTGACAACATCAAATGCTGGTGAGGATTTGGATAAACAGGAACTCTAATTCATTGCTAGTGGGAATGCAAAGTGATATAGTCACTTTGGAAGACAGTTAGGCAGTTTCTTAATAAACTAACCATACTCTCACCATATGATCCAACAATTTCACTCTTTGCTATCTACCCAAATGAGCTGAAAAGTTATGTCCACACAACAACCTGTACATGGATGTTTGTACAAGCTTTATTCACAATTGTCAAAACCTGGAAGCAACCAAGATATCCTTCAGTAGGTGAATGGATAAATAAACTGTGGGACATTCAGACAATGGAGTATTACTCTGTACTAAAAAGAAAATGAGATGAGCTATCAAGCCATAAAAAGACATGGAGAAACCTTAAGTGCATATTGCTAGTGAAAGAAACCTATCTGAAAAGGCTACATATCACATAATTTCAATATATGACATTCTGGAAAAGGCAAAAATATAGAGAGAGTAAAAGGGTCAGTGATTGCTAGGGATTAGTAGGGAAGGAGGGATGAACAGGTGGAACATAGAGGATTTTTAGGGCAGGGAAACCATTCTGTATGATACTATAATGGTGGATACATGTCACTGTACATTTGTCAAAATCCATAGAAAGTACAACGCCAAGAGTGAACCCTAATGTAAACTATGGACTTTGAACGATAATGATGTGTCAATGTAAGTTCATTGATTGTAACAAATGTACCACTCTGGCTCAGGATGCTGAGAGTAAGGGAGGCTCTGTGTGTAGGCTTGTCTACTGACTTGTAGCCTCAGTTTCCCCCAACTGTAAAAAAGAAGATGATGCTTACCTCTTCGAACTGTTGTGATCACTAAAAGGAACAATACATATATGCCCCACTTTCAACAATGGATAGATCATCTAGACATAAAATCAATAAGGTTACATTGGATTTAAACTACATGTTAGACCAGATGGACCTACAAACATATATAGAACATTCCATCCAAAAGCAACAGAATACACATTCTTCTCAAGTGCACATGGAACATTCTCCAAGATAGATCATATGTTAGGCCACAAAAATGAGTCTTAATAAATTTAAAAAGATTGAAATCATATTAAGCATCTTTTCCAACAATATTAGTATAAAAGTAAAAATCAATTACAAGAGAAAAATTGGGGAATTCACAAATATGTGTAGATTAAACAACATGCTTCTGAACAACCAATGAGTCAAAGAAGAAATCAAAAGGGAAATAAGAATTATCTTAAGACAAATGAAAATGGAAACGCAACATGCCAAAACTTTTGGAACGCAGCAAAGGCAGTTCTGACAGTGATGTTTATAGCAGCAAATGCCTATATTGAAAAAATGAAAATCTCAAATGAACAACTTAACTTTACACCTCAAGGGACTAGAAAAAGAACAAATTAAGCCCAGAGTTAATAGAAGGAAGGAAATAACAAAGATTAGAGCTGAAATAAATAGAGACTAGAAAGATAACAGAAAAGATCAATGAAACTAACACTGGTTTTTTAAAAAGAAAAACAAAATTGGCAAACCTTTAGCTAGACTAAGAAAAAAGGAGAGAAGAGTCAAATAAATAAAATCAGAAATGAAATAGGATACATCAGAACTGATAACACAGAAATACTAAGGATTTTAAGAAACTACTATGAACAACTACATGTCAACAAATTAGATCATCTAGAAGAAATGGATAAATTCCTAGAATCATACAACCTCTCATGACTGAATCATGAAGAAATAGAAAATCTCAACAGATTACCAGTAAGGAGGTTAAATCAATAATCAAATATTTCCCAACAAAGAAAGGGCCAGGACTAGATGGCTTCACTACTAAACATTTAAAGAAGAATTAGTATCACTTCTTCTCAAAATCTTCCAGAAGATAGAACAGGAGGGAACACTTCCAAACTGATTTTACAAGGCCAGCATTACCCTGATACCAAAACCAGACAAGAAGACAATTACAGGCCAATATCCTTAATGAGCATAGAGGCAAAAATTCTCAACAAAATATTGACAAATTGAATTCATCAGTACATCAAAAGGATCATACACCACCATCAAATGGGATTTATTTCAGGAATGCAAGGATGGCTCAACATACTCAAATCAATAAATGTCATATACCATATTAACAAAAATCATATGATCATCTCATAAAAACTATCAGCAAATTAGGTATAGATGGAATGGCCTCAACATAATAAAGGTCATATATAACAAGCCCAAGCTACAGTGAACATGGGAGTGCAGATATCTCTTTGAGATAATGATTTGTATCCTTTGGATATATACCGAGAAATGGGATTGCTGGATCATATGGTAGTTCTGTTATTAATTTCTTGAGGAATCTTGGTTGTTTTCCATAGTGGCTGTACCGATTTACATTCCTACCAACAATGCACAAGGGTTTCCTTTTCTCCACATCCTTGCCAACACTTGTTATTTCTTGTCTTTTTTGATAATAGTCTTTCTAATAGTTGTGAGGTGATATCTCATTGTGGTTTTGACTTGCATTTCCCTGATGATTGGTGATGTTGAGCACTTTTTCATGTACCTGTTGGTCATTTGTATGTCTTCTTTGGAAAAATGTCTATTCAGATCCTTTGCCCATTTCAAAATTGGTTATTTGGTTTTTTTTTTTTTTTGCTACTGAGTTGTATGAGTTCCTTGTATATTTTGGATATTAACCCCTTATCAGATATGTGGTTTACAGATATTTTCTCCTATTCTATAGGTTTCCTTTTCATTTTGTTGATCATTTCCTTTGCTATGCATAAGCTTTTTAGTTTGATGTAGTCCCACTTGTTTATTTTTGCTTTTGTTACCTTTGCTTTTGGTGTCAAATCCAAAAACTCATTGCCAATGTCAAGGAGCTTTCCCCCTATGTTTTCTTCTAGGAGTTTTATGGCTTCAGGTCTTACATTCAAGTTTTTAATCCATTTTGAGTTGGTTTTGTGTATGGTATAAGATAGTGGTCTGGTTTCATTCTTTTGTATGTGGCTGTCCAGTTTTCCCAACACCTTTATTAAAGAGACTGTCCTTGCCTGTTGTTTATTCTTAGCTCCTTTCTCGAAAATTATGACTATATGCGTGGGTTTATATTATCTCATGTAATCCTCACAATAGCCTCAGATTCAATATCCCTCTGTTATAGATCAGAAAACTGAGGCTGAGTGGCGAATTACTTGAGGAAGTGGTAGAGACAAATTGAGCCCAAGTTATCAGGGACAAAATGCCTTTTGGGTAGTGTTTTTGTGAAGAAAATAAAGGCAAAAGCCCAGAATTTTATCTCATAAAGGATTAAACTGGCAATACTTGTGAATGATGCAGCCTTAAAAACAATTCTCCCCTTAAGAGGGTCCTCAAGGCAGATTTCCCCCTTCCACATCTTTGCCTGGGCCAGCTTCTCGGTCTGGAACGTCTTTCCTGCTTCACTGGGCCCATCATATTCTCCCATCTCTCAGGGCCAATCTCTAGCTCCACTCCTCAGGAAACCCTCCAGGAGGACTCCGGGCCCCGGCATACCCAGGAAACGCCTTCCAGAGAGGGAAACAGTTTTGCCCAGGATCACCAGCTGCAAAAGATCACAGCCAGGAGGCCGGACTCAAATCCAGTCCTCCTTGTGACCCCTCTCCTCTCTCCTTCATGGGCGCCACCCAAGCTACCCTGTGCCTCATGGGCAGCTGTGCCCTACCTTCTGCAGGCTGTGGTGCCCACCCTCTCCCTCTCCCTGCTGCTCAGATTTCCTTCTGGGAAGAAAAAAAGTTTTTTTCTCACAGAGATGACTCTCTTCTTGTGGCCATAGATTACTCCTGACACCTAATTACTGTATATCATTGTGCCGCAAAATGATGATTGGAGGTGTCACTGTCTCAAACTTGCCCTCATAAAATATGTGCTCTTTTTGTTTTCCTCCTCTGCATTTGTTTGGGAGAAAAAACAGGCAAATTTATTCCAACTTTTCAGAGGAACTTCAAAGCACGGGAACAGAGGAGTTTTAGAGGTAGGTCGTTTAAAAAATACCCTGCAGAGGCAGGAGGCCCCAGCCTTGCTGATTTTGTGTGGCCCGGGAAGGAAATGAAGACCTTGGTGAAGATGTTGACTCCTTCTAACCTGCCTTTCTCTGCCTTTTCTGGCCTGGCAAAACCCCCTCTTCTATCCTTTCTTCCTTCCTGTCCCCCATCGTCCCTACCTGACACTGGGCTTCTCTAAGAAAGCAATGGAATGTGGTGGGAAAGGTTCCCATTCCAATGTCACCTGGATTTGGGTTCAAATCTTTCCCCTCCAGCTTTCCAGCTCTGTGACCTTAGGAAAGTTATGCCACTAATGGAGTCTTGGTTCCGCTACATATAAAATGGGGAATAACAAATGCTACCTCTACCTCATATGACTGCTATGAGGATTAAAAATAAAACAACCATAGAGGTAAAGCACCTACTAAGGGCCTGACACAAAAGAGGGCTCAACAAATGTTTACTCCTTTTCCTTCCCTCTGAAAGCTCTCCTGTCTGTTCTCCCTAAGAGGGCCCCAAAGTCCTAAAACCACTCCTTAGCTGGTTAACATGCCTCTTCTCCTTCAAGCTCAGGCTGCAATCAGGAGCCACTAGGAAAGCAATCTGATTAAACTGGTTGGCACTAGGGGAGAGGGATGGGTGTCCCTTTAGCCCTTTGGGAGGCATCAACAAGGACATTTTAAAAGAGTAATCTTTTTATCAGTGGAAGGAACCAGGAAAGTCAGACTGTCCCATCACCCTCTCCACACACAAGCTCCCACTGGTGGCTTTCCAGCCTCTTGCTCACCTCTGATGGGTTGAGTTGTTTGCTTCCAGAGGGAGGCGTTTAGAGTTTCTCTCCCTCAGGCCTCAAGCTGGGCCCACAGCTCTCACACAACAAATATCGGGTTGGCCAAAAAGTTCGTTCTGATTTTCCCGTAACAGCTTACGGAAAAACCCAAAACGAACTTTTTGGCCAACCCAATATTTCCTCTGGGTTATGGGGGTGGTTTTTTAAACCAAGATAACTTGTGCATCCAAACCAACCTGCAGGTGATTCCCAGTTTAGATGGGGGACTTGAGCACTTCCAGGTGGGGATGGAGAGGATGGCTGCCACAGGGGTCCCTTACCTGGTCTCACCTCTGCCTGGCAAATACCTCACCTCCCTGGCTCAGCCCAGAAGCTACCCTGTTTGAGTGCCTTCCTCAGCCCTAGCTTGAGGTATTTGTTTCCTACTCTGGGACCTCTCTGTACTGGATTCCTGCATCTATTTTACACTTTTCTCAGTCACCCTTGGATCATTGGCCATGTACGGGTCTGGGCCACCCTCTGGTCTGGGATCCGGACTCTCAGAGCACCCTGTGTGTTCCTCAGGCCTGTTCAATGTCTGTTCTCTAGGCTGCCAGCTTCACAAGGGCAGTGACTCTGAGGTGTTTAGTACAGTGTCTGGCACACAGTAGGTGCTCAGTGAACAATCATAGTAACACTGACCCAATGCTTACTGCCACGTACTGTTTTGAGCACTTTACATATTATCAGTTCATAAAATCTTCATAACAATCCTATAATGTGGGTACTGTTGTCATCCCAGTATGACGATTACGAGCAGTGATCCTGGAGCTGGATTACCTGGGTTTCTGTCCTAGCTCTACCACTTATTTCCTGTGTGACCTTAGTTAAGTTGCTTAACCTTTCTGTGCCTTACTGTTAAATGGGGATAATAACTGTACCTACTTCACAACAGGGTTGCAATGTGGTTAAATGAGTTCACATACACAAAATGTTACATATTAGGTATTATCCTCACTTTGTGGTGGCAAAAATTGAGACACGGAGTTTTGGTAACTTGCCCAAGGTCACACAGCTGAGAAGGGACAAAGGTATGACTCAAACCCAGTCGTTTGGGCTCTAGAGTCAAGGCTCTTAACCACCTTATTGTGTTGCTCTTACTGAAGACGAATTTGAAGACCTGGCTCCCTCGTGGGAACACTGTGGAGGTCTCTCCTCATCTAAAACCTGCAGTTGGGAAGGGTGTTTAGGCGTCTTATGCCGGCCCAGGCCCGTGTCTGAGCCTGTTTGCTCGCCGTGAGCGCAGCCCGCTGTACTCCTGCCTGCTGGTGCTCACGCTGGGTGGGAGGGGGGGTCCCACTCACTCTGAGCGGGCGCGGTCAGTGGGGGGGTCGCCTCGCCGCCAGTCCCCGGCGCAGCGACTCTTCCCTCGGCCAGCAGGGGTCAGCCCCGGCCGCTGTTGGCGTCTCTGGTGAGCGGTGAGCGGCTGCCAAGCGCGGACACAGCCCGGCTCGGCGCGGGAAAGAGCCTTGGAGGTCATGCGCCCACCGAGGCCCCTGGGTGGGGGGAGATCCCGCCCAAGGTCACCCAGGAGTCCGTGCTAACAGGGCGGGACGTCAACTCCCTTCATCCCTGGCTCTTCCCCAAAGCCCAAGAGGCCAGTTCGAGGGGGCTCTAGAAACCAGGAGGTTTGGGTCCCTGGAAGGTTCCACAGGAGGTCTTAGTCCTAGTCCCAGTTGTACCATGGACGTGCTGTGTGACCTTGGGCAGGTCGTCACCCTCTCCAGTCCAGTGTCCGTCCAAGGAAGGGGTCCTGTAATTCTAGCGAGGGTCCGTCTGTCATTACCGCATCCCTCGGCCATGGACGGTCCAGAGTCGGCCCAGGCGGGATCTGAGCCTACCCGTGAGAGCCACACGAGTAGGGGGTCCCATCCCTTTTCCCGGAGTACAGCGCGGGGCTGGTTGGGAGCGGAGCGCCCGGCGTCCGGCAGGGGGCGCTGCCGCACTGTGCGCGGCTCCCCGCGCGTCTTCCCAAGGACAGTGTGGACGCGGCGGGCGGCGCAGGGGCAGTGGCTGGCTGAATCCTGCCGCGCCCACACTGCTGCTGCGGTAGTTCCGAGACACCGTCTGGGGCGTCGGGATTGGGGGCGAGCCACCCGGCGCACCCACTGGCCCTCCGCCGGTTTCTGGAGCTCGGTGTGTGGGTGGGGGCAGGGGGCAAGGAACCAGCTCTGGGAGGTCAGGTCTCACTCGCTCTTTGACCTTGAGAGGTGACCGCCCCTGTCTGAGCCTGGGTTTCCTGTCTCTGCAAGGGAGTTTCTAAGAAGCCTATGAGATATTGCATGTGAAAATGCTTTAGGAAATCTGAGGCCCGGGCCAGATGCTTTTATTGAAAAACAGCTATACCCTGCTCACCCAGTTCCACACCCGGGTAGCAGCTTTTTGAGCCCTTTTAACTTGTGTTTTCTAATGTTTACCTATATATTTTGAAGTAATATGCTTATACTGCTGTTTCTCCGTTTACCAACTTCAGACATTATCTACTGTCTTCCTGTTGGAATAAATAAGGAATTAGCTGTGTTCCAACCCCATCTATCTACCCAGTATATCAGGGTATTTTCAGGTAACTAGGTGATCAACATTCCTGTTAAGAAAATGTGGCTTTTCATTTCCCCAAAAGCTCTATCAGAACTTCCTTCCACCTATCAACGCATATCTTCCCTCACAAAAGCTCTGTCACGTTCCATATTCGGACTTGGGCTTCCTTTTCCCAGGGGTGTTCCCTCCCAGACTGCACTGTCCAGCCATCTGCAGGGGCTGTCTTCCCCAAGGCTTTCTCCCCATGTCCCTGTTTCTTGGTCCTCTGTCTGTGTTGGTTTACTGCCTTCTTTTGGAAACTCCATTTGCTTCCTAAGAAATTGGGCAGGGGTGGGAAATTTTCATGTATGTGGACTTAATCTATATTCTACCCTTGTACTTGATCGATAATTTAGCTAAACATAGAACTCTGGGTTGGAAATTATTCTCCTACAGAATTTCCACACTCGGCTCCAGTGTCTTCTGCACCTAGCATTACTGTTCAGAAGCTTCATGTTTTCTGATTCCTTTTTTTTAAAATAAATTTATTTATTTATTTATTTTCGGCTGTGTTGGGTCTCCGTTTCTGTGCGAGGGCTTTCTCCAGTTGCGGCGAGCGGGGGCCACTCTTCATCGCGGTGCGCGGGCCTCTCACTGTCGTGGCCGCTCCCGTTGCGGATCACAGGCTCCAGACGCGCAGGCTCAGTAGCTGTGGCGCACGGGCTTAGTTGCTCCGCGGCATGTGGGATCTTCCTAGACGGGGGCACGAACCCGTGTGTCCTGCATTGGCAGGCGGATTCCTAACCACTTGCGCCACCAGGGAAGCCCCGCCTGCTCTGATTCCTTTTTATATGTAACTTTTCTCTTTCTCTCTTCCTCCCCCTCTCCGTTTTTCAGGATTTTCTCTTTATCCTTGGAATTCTGGAATTTCACAATGCATGTGACATGTTGGTGACTTTGTCATGCATTGTGCTGGTCCTTGGGTGGCCCTTTTCAATCTAGAGACTCATGTCCTTCAGTTCCATGGAATTAAAACATTTTTTTCTTTAATAATTTTCTTCTCCCTGTTTCCTCTCTGGAACTCCTATGAGTTGGATCCTGGACCTGATCTTCTAGGTCTCTTTTCTCCTATTTCCCTTGTCCTTGTCTTTCCGTTCTACTCTCTAGATTATTTACTTAAATTTTTGTCTTAATCCTTCAATTGAATTTTTAATTTCAGCTATTATATTTTTAATTTCCAAGAGTTCTTATTTGTTCCCTGTTCTCCCCCTGCCATGACCCCCCCCAAATAAAACAGTAGATATAACCTCTTTATCTCTCTGAGGATATTACTTAGCGATTTCCCCCTCCTAGTCTCTGACTTTTCTCTGCCTCTAGTTTACCTGTTTTGTTTGTTTAGTTTATTGTGGTCTCTTTCTGGCTCCATGTCCCTCCTCATGTTGGAGGTTGCTCAGATGTTTAGTGGTCCTAGGTTTCTGTACACAATTGAGATGAGGGTCCAAGAAGTTGACTGGCATTGGATGTCCTGTGAAGGCAGTTGTACCAGTTTCCCTTTAGGTGGATGAGGCAGGGCCTGGCCTTTTGGTTAGGAGAGAGATAAATATCAACAAGGGGAGTTCTTTTCTCTGGGACAGCTCTGTAAGGCAGGATGGATGTGGTTAAAAGTATGGATTCTGGAGCCAGAATACCTGGGTTTGAGTCCCAGCTCTGCCACTTACTAGCTGTATGACTTTGGACAAGTCACTTAATCTCCCTGTGCCTCAGTTTCCTATCTGTAAATTAGACCTAATAAGAATATTACCCCATGGGTTGTTGGGTTTGTAAAGCTATTAGCCTGGTACATAGTGATGGGTCTTGGGGTCACTGCGCTCAGCCTCATTCTCTACAGAGTAGGGGAGAGGGCTGTGAGGTCTGACTGTTCCCCTGGGCAGATTCTCAGTTAATCCTCCTGTTTTCTGACCTTTCTGGTCTCAAAATCTTATCTCCTACTCCCTGCCCCCTTCCCGGCTCAGCAAAGCAGTTGGCTTTCTTCTCAGTGGTATACCGTCTGCAGGTCTTATCTGACTCAGTAGAAACTAGTGCACGTTCAGTTCATCCAAAAATTGTTCCAAGCAAGAAATCATTAAAAAATGAAACACACATTGTAAACATTCTATTTTAACCTGAAACATATAAATGCCTATTCTCTTTTATTTGAGTATGGGTCTGTTCGCAGGAACTCTGTAAGGTCTTTCTTGAACAAACTCCAGAGCTAAAAGCATTGTCTACCAGATCCTGGTCTGTTTCTTTATAGTACAGCTAAACATAAAGGAACTTAAGGAACAATCTGAACGCAGATTCCTTCTAGATTTATATAATTTCCTCCCAATCTGTTACAATGGCTTGTCTGTAACTCATCTAAACATTTTTTTTTAATAGCAATCTGTCTTCACTGAATTTTTCAAGGCATTCAACTGAGTTTCATAAAACAACTCCCTTTCACAATCATATCTTATTGGTTTATTAATATTAAATTGAATCACATAATTACAAAAGCAAGTATAACTGGCATAAACAGGTTTGGGAATAAGCACTTGTTTCTGGGAAAGCAGATGAGTTAACTGGAAGAGATATATATAGGCGTTCTAAGGAACATCCTACCAGACAGGGGTTTTCAGCCCCTAGAGTTTGTAGAGAGAAGGCAAGTGTGGCTATTCTGAGAGCACTCATTCAGCGGTGGTGGAGCTTGAGAGCTTAGGTTCCATCACTCTGCAAAATAAGTACCACTCACTCCTTCGGCCCCTTTCAATCTTATAGAAATTTGTTGAACTTTCTCATCCATTATGACTCCTCTTCTTTTCTTCCTGTCCTCTGGGTTTATATCTTCTCTTTTCCTTATTGTCATTTTAAGGGAGGGGGTGTAGAGAGGGAGAAAAGATAAGCATTAAAGTTCAAGCTGCCATTTTTTTTTTCAAGCTGCCATTTTTATCCAGACAATTCTCCCTTATTTAAGACTCCCAACATCCAGTGAGTGGCAGAGACTATTATTACCTCCACAAAGGTCACACAGCTGTAAGTGACAGAAGCAAGTTTCAAACTCAGATCTGTCAGAGGCGGTAGTGGATACTGTGGTGCTTTGGCTAGATCCCCTCTCCAGGGTCAGCACACCATCCTCCAGCTGCTGGGGATATTGGTTGCTGGTGGCTTGCTGGAAATTGCCCTTGGCTGTAGGAACTGCCTCACCCTTGCATGCGCTTTACCTCAGGGGATCACCGTGGCCAGGAACTGGCCCATGTCGGGGTATAAGAGCCCAGCCCTCTTCCCTCATTTGGGATAATTCTGAGGGGCCATCGCAGCTCCAGGGCTCTTTGTGGGATCTGCTGAGATATCAGTTGCAATTCATTGTGGGTCAGCTGTCCCTCTGCCCAGTTACAGGTGTGACTCCAGAGAGGACTCCTTTCTGTACACGACTCCTCACTTGAGAGTCTGTTTCTAGGAAGCCCAAGGGAAGGCAGAAGCCACGGTCCTTGATTTTTTGCTGCCTTGTCAGGGAGTGGAGACCCTGAGCTCCCAGGCTGTATTGGGGCAGGATTCATCAGCAGGGTGAGGAAAGCTGGACTGAGGGTGGTTGTTGCAGAACTCGGGATCCAGCAGGGGCTGACATCCATGCAGCAGGGGCAGGGATGCCACATTCCTTGGTGTGGCTGGAGGGCAGGGCTGTGTGTGGAGTGTGTGGTGGGCGATGAGCTGAGCAGGCAGGTGCTACGCAGGTCCAGGTCCTGGAGGGATGTACACTCAGCGAGGAGTCATAAGGGGGTTTTACGTAAGGAGTGACATGATCCGATCTGAGATTGAGCAAGATGAACTTGACTGCAAGATGGATAGGAGGGGGCCAGGTCGGGGCAGGGAGGGCAGTGAGGGGGCTGCTGCAGTGGTCCAGGAGAGAGAGGATGAGGCCTGGTTCAGGGCAGTGAGGATGCAGAGAGGGTTCTCAGTGACCGACCGCTATCCACGCAGGGCCCCAATCTCTACTACCCCGCTCCTTTTCTGTACTTTTAAATGCGCCGCATAATTAACTTCCTTGACATCGTTGTTGTCTGTCTCCCTCCACTACAGTGTAAGTTCCACAGAGGCAGGCATTTTTCTCTGTTTTGTTCACTGACACACTGTCAACCATAAAAGAATATCTGGCACATGGCCGGTGCTCAGAAAATAATAATGGATGGAGGATGGATGGATGGATCCTTGTGAGGTATGAGGGACTGGGACATGACATAAGACTTGGTCCTTTGGCTTCTGCCTGGGTGCCTGGATGGATGGTGGGGCCTCCCTGATACGAGTTTGGGAGGAGGGGCTCCATTTTGCAGGAGATGAGGGGCAGGGCATGGGGGGTGGGGGGAATCCCTCCCGCTGATGTCCAGCAGGTCTCAGTCCCTGTAAACTTGAATTTTTCAGTGTTGCTAGGAGTGATGGGTTGTCTGTAGGGTGACCAGAGGGCTTGGCATGAAAAGGGTCCCCCGTTTGTAGTTTAAAATGCCACTTTTCTTTTGTCTCCTTGTCCCAGTCTCTCTCAGCTGAGAACCCTGAGCCCTGAGCTCTGCTGGTGCCTCTGCCAGGGATGGGCTCCGTGCTTGGTGGGCTACTTCAGGTCTCCGAGCCTCAGTTTCCCTGTCAGGTGAGGTGAAGTCGTTTCTCTGAGAAGCGCTCCTGGACCCCTGTCAAGGTTTCCTCCCGTCTTTCATGGTTTCCAAGGTACCGAATGTTACTGCATCACATCTGAGTCACCATGGGACTGGGGAAGATGTTTGTCACAGATACGGAACTGGCTTACGGACAGGAAACACGGGGCAGAGATAAACAACTGCTTTCCCAGATAGGAAGCATAGAGGATTGAGCTTTCTTCCATGGTGGTGTTGGAACTTGTTTGGTTTTGAAGTTTTCCTTAAACGACCTGGAAACGATCTTTCCAAGATGTATTGATTTCTGCTTGGATGCTTAAATGTAAGAGTCAACATGTGCAAAACCCAACTCATCACTGCTCCTCCCAAACTGCTTCTCTCTCTCTCTCTCTCTCTCTCTCTCTTTCTCCCTCTCTCCCTCTCTCGATGGCGTCACTGTCTTACATCTGCATGATTGTAATCCCCTCCTGCTTCCGTATTCTTTCTTCTGTTGCTGCTGTCACTTGGAAATATCTTTATTTTGCCTTTGCTCTTTAGAAAAAGATTTATTATGGAAAATCCAAACTCATACAAAAGTAGAGAGAATAATGAACCCCTGGGTACCTGTCACCCAACTTCACAATTATCAACCCATGGCCTGCCTTGTTTCATCTACTCCTGCCCACTCTCCCCACCCTACCATGCACCCAGATTATTTTAAAGCAAAGCCTAGACTAGATAGCATATCATCATGCCTATAAATATAAGGATGCATTAAAATACATAACTGTAGACATTAGCCAGTCACAAAAAGACAAACACTGTATGATTCCACTTATAGGAGGTACTTAGAATACTCAAAATCATAGAGACAGAAAGTAGAATGGTGGTTGCCAGGGGCTGGCAGGAGGGGAGAATGGGGAGTTAGTGTTTAATGGGTACAGAGTTTCAGTTTTACAAGATGAAGAGAGTTATGGAGATGGATGGTGGTGATGGTAGCACAACATTATGAATATATTTAATACCACTGAACTTAAAAAATAGTTAAGATGGTGAAATTTATATTCTGTATATTTTACCCAATAAAAAATTGGAAAAAATATATAACTATAAAGTCATTACCATACCTAAAAATAAAAAATTCCTTAATATCATCACATATACAGTTAGTGTTCAAATTTCCTGAGTTAATTCATAATTTTATTTCTTTTAAATTTTATTTGATTCAGAATCCAAATAAGTTCTATATGTTATAATTGGGTTATAGTGTCTTTTAAGTCTTTTTTAATCTGTAGGTTACCCCCTCCTCTTATTTTTCCCCAGCTTTATATTTGTTGAAGAAACTGAGTTGTTCATCCTGTTTCCCACATCTGGACTTTGCTGATTGCATCCCATGGTATCATTTGATATGTTTATTTGTCCCCTGTGCTTCCTGTATATTATTAGTTAAATCTAGAGGCTTCATCAGATTTGATTTTTGAGTATTTTAAGAATACTTCAGAGGAGGTGGGGTGAACTTTTATCATGAGGCACAGAATTGTCTAATTGTCGTGTTTCTTTTTGTTATTAGCTGCCATCGATCCATTATTTCGTCAGCGTTTGCACAATAATGATATTCTATCATAAAACAGTTTTTTGAAGATCTTATTGGCGTTATTCAACAATTCATGAATTGGGCAGGACCTTATCTAGCAGATAGAAAGGAGCTCTGCGAAGCTGAACAAAACAGAAGGCGTTTACAGGCAGAAGGGAGCGAACTGGCTCTGGCAAGGTCACCTTCCTTTAGGGGACGGCAGGGGCCTATCAGGCAGATTGCCTCACTAGTTCTGACCAGGTAGTTCCTGACTGAATGGTTGAAGATTCCATTCTTGGGAGAGGTGAAACTGTAGTTGTTAAGTATTAAGTCTTGGTTTGGTGACGTGGGGCTTAGTGTAAGTGACTCCATTTTGGGATGTTGTCTTAACTGAGAGAGCCTAACAGAGATCTGATCAAAATTTAGGGCCTTAGCACCACTCCCTGCTACTGCTCTGAAGTTCTTGCTGTTTTTGCTAATCTTGTGTGGGGTTCACAGGTCATGACGTCTTTTTGCAGAATCTCTGTGGTATTCATAGTTCATGACTTCAAGTTCACATTTTTGGTCATTTTCTTCATTCCTTTTCTGATGTTCCAGTCTTAGGAAAATCATTTGCTTGGTGGTTAGTGGCTGCAAACATGCGTTTAAAGGTTTTGAGAGAATACAGTGCTCCAGGGAGACTGTTATGATTGTTATAAACAGGATAATTCCTAATATCTGGAGTGCACTTCAGAGCCACACTCCCCAAGACCCAAACCAGTCATCATCAAATAAGTCAAAGAAAGACCCCGTTGAAGGAGTTACTTTCTTAAGCCAAGTGACTTGTTCAGTAATCTTAAGTAGCTGAGCTTCAGCTTCCCCAGAAATATTAGTATAGCTGTAGCAAGTGGTATTGGCCACAGTAGATACCTCCTAGCTCAGCTGAAAGGTAATCAAGGACTATCCTATTATCAAGAACAACTTTGGCCAAAGAGGCTTAGGATTTTTGTTTGGCAGCTATTGCTTTAGCAGTGGATTTTGCAATATCTTCAAGAGTTGAGGAGAGTTTCCTGATTATAGCCTCATTCCCACTCTCTCCTAAGCAGGGAAGTAGGGACCTGCCCAAGGAAGCGAATCCTGAATCATGAATGCCTTCTGGTAGGACCTTTCTAACTCGATGATATAAATTCAGGGGAGTTGACCAACGCGGTGTTTCAGTTTGATTATGGGCAGTTTGGGGGCACAGGTGGATAACCTAAGAGGCATTGCCAAGTGATATGTTAGACATCTAGGCATTCATAGGCTCAAGGGGAATGATAACCACCACAGTGTCATTTTTTTCCTTTGCTCTTTAGCTGGACTTGTTTAAAGAGTAACATCCTCTCATAAACTATTTGGATACCCTGAGGTACAGTTCATATAGGAAAGGCAGGATAAGTGCTTGATTCTTTCCATTTATTTTCAATTTTAAAAATAATGAGTTAGTTCCCTAGCATTATCCAAAGGTGACTAATGAGATATTGTATTATTATGAACTCATGGATTTAAATAAATGTGATGTGTTTCAATCCATTTCAGTTTTTATCTTTATTGATGCTTAAATGGTCCCATCTTTGGTTAATGGGAACCTCTTCAATTGGGCTCCCAGGTCCTTTTGATTTTGACCTCAGTAGTCTCTGCTAGCTTCCCTGCTTTCTAGAATGACAAGATGTTCCATTTTGTGCATTTCCTGCCTCACACCTGCAATCAGCCATTTCTCCAAGGGCTTGGGGTGAAAAGGGGCTTCAGTAGGCTCCTAGTTTAAAATGCTACTTATCTATTGTCTCCCTTTCTTTTTAGTGGGAAATGGTATTTAGAGACCAGAGTCTGGGTACTAGGGGTTACATTATTTTTTAATATTATATTTGATACCTACAAAAAGGATATATACCATATATATAATTATGAAGCATCATAATAAAATGGCTACTCATCAGCTACTGCCCATTTTAAGAATTGGAACCTTATCAACAACAGTTCATTGTGTAGGTCCCCCTCCTTTATCTTAGACTTCAGTTTCCCTCTAAGAGGGTGGATTGTGTATTTGTCATTCTCTTGCTTAAAAAAAGTTTTATCACATATGTATGTGTCCTTAAATATGCGTGTTTATTTTATAGGGTTTTTTTGAGCTTTATAAGAATGATATTGCAAAGTATGTTCTTCTGTGATCTGCCTTGATTTTACTCAATGTAAATCAAAATAAATCTGAGAAATATCCTATTGGGTTTTTAGCTGTAGTTCATTTATTTTCATTGTTGTATAATATTCCACTGTGTAACTATACCATAATAATTTTATCAATTCTCCTGTTTGTGGACATTTCAGTTGTCTCCAATTTTTGCTACTACAAATATTTTGTGAAGATAATGCTGTTACAGGTATTCTTGTTCATGTCTCTGGTACACGTGGGCAAGAGTTTGCCTAAGACAGTGGTTATCAAACAATTTAGTTTCAGTATCCCAAAGAACTTTTGTTTATGTGAGTTATAGCTATAGATTTTACTACATTAGAAATTAAAACAGAAAAATATAACTGTATTATTTATTAATTCATTTAAAAATGGCAATAACAAACTCATTACATGTTAGCATAGATCATATATTTTAAATGAAAAATCACTACATTTTCTAAGACAAATTAAGTAAGAGGAGTAGCATTGTTTAAATTTTTGCCAATCTCTTTAGTGTCTGGCTTAATAGAAGACAGCTGAATTCTCATATCTGCTTCCGTGTTCAGTCTGTTGTGATATCATACATCATGCAGCCTCTCAAAAACTCCTCTGTATATTTGTGAGACAATAGAGAAAAAGTCAAATAATGTCTTTCAAATATATTGTGAAAATGGTTTTGACCTCATGGATTCCCCTGAAAAAGTCTCAGTGTCCCTGGACTACACTTTGAGAATTGCTGCTCTAGGGAATATTGGTCTAAGAGTGAAATTGCTGAGTCATAGGGTTGCATATGAACATATGCAAATGTTCAGCTGTATAAATTAATGCCAAATTGTTTTCCAAAATTTGTGACCATGAACACTTCCACCACTAGCACCTGAGAATTTGCATAGATTCATATTTTCCCCAACACTTGATGTTATCAGGCATTCTATTTTTACCCATCCAATGAATGTGAAATGGTATTTCATTGTGGTTTATCTGTGCCCAGTTTCTTCTCATTTTAATCCATCCTGCTCACACTGCTGGAGTAATATTTCTGTGATGATATTTTGATCATGTCATGTTTGTTCCTCCTCAAAATGTTTCAAAGGCTTTTCCTTCTCTTTCTTGTTTTTTTCCTCAAAAGAACTAGGAACAAGCGTATCATTCCTCCATTCAAGGCTCTTTCACCAAAGGCTGACTCAATCAGCTGAATCTTCTACATCGTTACTAGTACCATACATTCCAGGCAAATGGAAATACTTGCTGTTCTCAAATAGGAAATTTCCCCCTCCAAGTTTTTGACCACAGTATCCTCTGCCTCGAATGCTCTCTCTATTCCATCTGCCTGCTGGAATCCAATCATCTCTGATGACATAGCTGAAATGCTGCTTCTCCCAAGAAGCCTGCCCACATCCTTCCCTCTTCTGAACCCCTGCCACACAGGCTTGTCTCTCTCTTACCCTTTTACCATGCCATCACGGATTCTAGTTAGGAGTGAATGTGTTTGCTGCCCACACTCATCCAGGAACTCCTTGAAGTCAGAGACCATGTACTTTTGTCTTTGTATTCCCCGCACCTCTAACATAAAATAGGTGCTAAAAATCTGTTTGCTGACAATACAAGGTGCTTTCTGTTAAGGATTTTTTTTTTTTTTTTAACGGCCAATCTATTAAATGAGGAAGCAGAGAGAAAGGGCTGTGGGAGCTCAGAAGAGGGAGGGGCCTAGGGCGGACAGGGAGGGCTTCCTGGAGCCAGCAGGACTTGGAGCGGGCTTGGGGAGATGGGGCTGTGGATGAGTGAAGTGGAGACACACTGGGCCTGGGGCCGTGGGGAGGAGAGATGCGGGCCTAAAGCACAAGGCTAAAGGATTTGGGACAGATTCCAATGCACAGAAGCTGTGCATCTTGGAACCAGTTCTCACTGCTGTCTGTCTGGCAAGGGGATGGCCTGGATGGAGCAGAGACCTGGGGACAGCAGGAGATGAAATGTGGGCTCAACATCTGGGGTGCATCGCAGCTCTCACACCAGCTGCAAAGGACTGGATCCCCAGAGGCTCTGGTGGAGTATGGGGGTAACTCTGTTGGCCTTTAGAGGATAGCTGATCTGCGGGGTCCTTTGTGGGTCTGGGGAGTTTTGGAGATTTCAGAGGTGATCAAGGTCAACCCATGGGTGTAGCTGCACTTTCTTCCCTGCTGCAGTCCTCCTCCATCTCTTGATCTTGGAGTTCCTTCGCTCCCTGGTTCCTTGGCAGCTCGCTTTCTCCCCCAGGGTATCCACACTACTTGGGGCATCAGGCAGCCTCTCTCCTCTGCCCTTGGTCTCCTCCCATGTTTACCCAGGTACAGAGGGGCTGTTTGCTGGGACTTGGGTTTGGTCATGGGCTGGAATAACTAGTCATGGGCCTGCCTAGGTCCTGTTCCAGCTCACTCACATGAAGGAGACTTCCCATAGTCCAGCCCAGTTCTCAGCACTGGGTTTGGGGCCAGGGCTGCATTTAAAAATCAGTGTAACAAAGCCATTCCTTTTCTAGTTATTGTCTGGGTTCTTTCTTCATTCAGGGACTTGAAGGAGATAGGTGGAGGCAGGGCAGGGTTTGGGCACAGTAATATCCAGTGGCACTTGGATTCACCCTGGTTTCTAATGGTGTCCCCTGACCCAGCAGGATAAACATGTTAGGTGCTTATCCAGGGGTCCCCAAATCTCTGAGGCCTTGGTCCTACTCTGCTGAGAAGAGATTTTGTATCATCATCATCAACACCACCATCACCACCATCACCACCACCATCATCGTTGTCCAACAGCTTCTGCTTACACAGCACACCTGTGTGGACCAAGCTTTGTGTCCTGTGTTAGGTACCTTATGTGCAATAGTTTACTGAATTTTTTCATAACTTTACAGAGCAGGTATTATTCCTCCCGGAGAGAGATGATAGGTCAGGAAATGGAGGCTCAGAGTGGGGAAGTGACTTTCCTAAAGTCACACACCTGCTGCCTTGTGGAGTAGAAGGTAGAAGCTAGTGCTCCCTCCTCTTGGTGCAGGCCTGTTAGTGGCAAGAGCAGGGGGTCACTATCCCACGGGTCAAGTGGTCCTGGGCTTTTTGAGAGATATTGAGGCAAAAGGCAGGTCCAGCTCACAGGGCCAAAGTTTATAGATTTAGCTGGCTCATCCAGACCCTCAGCCACCACAAAACTACTTGCCCTCCCCTGTCTGCTTCCTTGAGTGGGCTTCTGGGGCCCACGGGATACTGAAGCAGGAAGGGAGGAAGTAGAGTCTGCAGGACCTGTGTGATCCAGGGCTCAGCACCTAGGCACCTGTGCCTCAGTTTCCTCTTCCAAAACTAATACCAGGACCAACTCTGCTGCTTTCTCAGGACTTTTGTGAGGAAGAAACAGTGCTAAACAACAATTCATTTGATGCCTATATGTCAAGTGTTATGCCAGCCTCTATACATTATCTCATTTAATCTTCACAGCAACCCTGAGCACTAGGTATTTTATTATGTCCATTTTACAGATGAAGAAACGGAGGCTTAGAGAGGCTGCATGACTTGCCCAAAATCTTTGATCTAGGAAGTAGTGGAGCTGGGGTTTGAACCCAGGTCTGTTTGGGCTGCTGTGAGTTTCGTAATAGTAATGGTGCAGCGTGTGATAGCGTGGGGTGTGATTTCACATGAATATGGGCTCTGGGCAATACTGGTTTGCAATGAGCCAGGCTTTGTATAGAGACAGACCAGGGTGGGTCAGACCAGCTGGTGATGTTTCATTTGCCAAAAGATATGACAGAGAAGAGTAAAGAAGAGTGGGTTCTCAGGAGGGATGTTGGGTGGCGGCAGAGGCAATGCACAGCCAACAGCCATTGGGCACTTGCTCCGTCCCAGGCTCTGGGCCAGCCTTTGAGGTCCCAGCAATGGAACTGACTTGGTGTCACCCTCAGGGCGCTCAACTGGGGGAACATACATCCCAACAGACACCAGTCGTGTGCTGTGTTCTATCAGGATGCAGAGGTTGCATTCCAAAGAAATCTTGTGTTATAAAAAATGGAATTATAGAGACAATTGCTTCAATGGGGAGAAAGAGGTTAAGGCCTAGGTAGTTTCAGACTCGCCATAACAAAGTTATTTTTCCTTCAGGAATGTCAATAATAAAGGTGCTTTTACAGCTATAAGTGTATGGCTGTAAAACCTGAACATCACCAAGCAAATCCAGCCTTAGATATTCCCCATGCTTTTGCTTAAGAGGAACAGCCTTTCTTTTTCTGTCACCCCAGCACTGTCCTAGGGCAGATTTCTCTCTCCTTCCTTTACCTTGACCGTCCACTGCTGGAGTAACAAAGGGCCAAGCCCCTCTAAGGAAGCATCCTAGAGACATCAGGGCACTGCCATCCCCCCACCCACCTCCTCCACTAGTTCCCCTGTAGCAGATTCTTCCTCTCCACTGTGTTACAACCAACCGTGATCTGCTCAGTGTAAATTGTGCTCTCTAATTAAAGGATCACATTATATTTAATTTGCATTTAAAAATCTCACCATAGGAGACATTCTTACCCAGCGTAAGAATAGTGATGGGGCTATGTAGACGCAGTGTCATGTCTCCATTAAGAGTAGGGCCTCTGGAGCCAGTCTTTGTGAGTTGAAATCCTAACTTTGCCACTTACGAGCTGTGTGACCTTGGGCAAGTCACTTAGTGTTCTGTGCTTCATCTCTGAAATGGGGAGAATCGTTGCTTCCACTTCATGTGGTCACAAGGATTCAAAGAGATAATGATTGTGAAGCCTTAGCACAGAGCCTGGCACATAGTGAGTGCTCAATAAATGTTAGCTAGTTCATAGTGCAGAGAGAGGGGGGTCCACTGAACCCGGGGTGTGGGGCATGGGGGGCAAGGGAAGTCGCTGTGGAGGAGGGGAGACTGGAGCTAGACTTGAAGGGTGAGTGGGATTGGACAGGAGGATGAGGCGGAGGGGACAGAAAGACACAGCAAGGCTCTTCGGAGGCCCCCAGACAAGTCTGGAATGATCGAGGCCATGGTTTCTGCCTAACACCAGCTGCTGTAACAGACAAAACTCTAAAAAGTCAATGGCAAGAGGGAGGAGATATGGGGATGTATGTATATGTATAGCTGATTCACTTTGTTATACAGCAGAAACTAACACACCATTGTAAAGCAATTGTACTCCAATAAAGATGTAAAAAAAAAAAAGTAAATGGCTTAACATAATAGGTATTAGTTTCTTTCTCACATAAAGTTCAGTCAGTGACAGTGGGGGAGGAGGGGTACTCTGAGCCTCACCATTATTAATCCAGGCTAACAACCTTCCCTGAGGCTCTACAATCTTCCTGGTGGCTTCCAAGGTCACCCTGGGCATTTACCTCCAGCTGGCAGATGGGGGAAAAGTGTGTAGAGGATCATGCAGGAAGTTTTTATGGGCCAAGCTTGGAAATGGCACACATCACTTCCTCTTACATTTCATAGGCTAGAACTTAACACACGGACACATCTAGCTGCAAGGGAGTTTGGGTAATATAGTCTAGATATGTTCCCAGAAGGAAGGCAAAATGGATTTGGTGACTAGCTATCTGGTCTCTGCCCCAGGTTCTGGGTGTTAAGAGGTGACCCCACCCAGGTGAGCAGGGGTCAATGGTGAGGACTTAGGTGAGGAGCCAATGCGATGGATCTTGATTTGAAGACAGTGGGGAGCCATTGGAAGGAGGTCATCAGGGCAGCAATGTGGTCAGAAAGTGCCAGAGGATTACTTGGCTCACTCCACTGCAACGTGGAAGGATGTGGGAGGGTGAGGAGGACAGGTTCAATGTAGAAGACCAGTGAGGGGCTGTTGCAGGGATCTAGGCAGGAGTCGATGAGGCCAGCACTCAGCCATGGCCATGGGGATGGGAAGGAGGGGTGGCTTTGCAAGAGTTCACCAGGCAAGTGTTACTTAGAAGACACCTGTTATTCTATGATCCTAGTGCTCAGAGCTATGGAGGATATAAGGGGAATGAACCAGGCCTTATCTGTCGGGAACCTGTACTCTATTTACAGACATGAAACTGACAAAGATGTCTTTTTTTTTTTTTTTTTAATTTGTTGTATTTTTAAAATTAATTAATTTATTTATTTTTGGCTGTGTTGGGTCTTCGTTTCTGTGCGAGGGCTTTCTCTAGTTGCGGCGAGTGGGGGCCACTCTTCATCGCGGTGCGCAGGCCTCTCACTGTTGCGGCCTCTCTTGTTGCGGAGCACAGGCTCCAGACGCGCAGGCTCAGTAGTTGTGGCGCACGGGCCTAGTTGCTCTGCAGCATGTGGGATCTTCCCAGACCAGGGCTCGAACCCGTGTCCCCTGCATTGGCAGGCAGATTCTCAACCACTGCACCACCAGGGAAGCCCCAAAGATGTCTTTTAAGTGTCATAACTTTGGTGTGAGCAGGCCAGGCTTATCCCAGAGTGGCCTCCTATGGACTTGAACAGTCATCTTCTTCCTTCTCTGCTCACTGTTGCTCTCTCTCTCTCCCTTTCCATCTTTCATCTTTGCTTCTCTCTGCTTCTGACTTCATTCTCTCAAACAGGTTGCCCCCACCAGGCTAGAACTACAGCTGAAGCCAGGTCCAGGCTTATATTCACACATCCTAGCAACAATGAGGTATACATGTCTGATTACGGCTTAGAGCAGTGGTTCTCACACTGACCGTGCATCAGAATCACCTAGAGGGCTTGTTAAAATACAAACTGCTAGGTCCCGGAATTTCTGATTTAGTAGGTGTATTAGTTAGCTAGGGCTGCGATAAGAAAGTACCACAGACTGGGGTAGCTTAAACAACAGAAATTTATTTTCTTACACTTCTGGAGGCTAGAAGTGTGAGATCAAGGTGTTGACAGGGTTGGTTTCTTCTGAAGGCCTATCTCCTTGGTTCATAGATGGCCATCTTCTTTTGGTGTCCTCACGTGGTCCTCCCCCTGTGTGTGTGTGTGTCCTAATTTCCTCTTCTTATAAGGACACCAGGCATGTCAGATCTGGGTCCACGCTAATGACTTCACTTAACGTCAATTACCTGTTTAAAGACCTATCTCCAAATATAGTCACATTCTAAATACTGAAGAGTTAGTACTTCAACATGTGAATTTGAGGGGGACACAATTCAACCCATAACAGCAGGCCTGGGGTGAGGCCCTAGAATGTGCATTTCTAGCAAGTTCCCAGGTGATGCCAGTCCGGAGACCATACTTGGAGAACCACTGGCTTAGAGTGGTTACCCCTCTTTCTGGTATATATTCACCTGAACAGGAGCAGACTTGGGCTCAAAGAGTTATAATATTAATTGGAAGGAATGCCGAACATTTGTTTTTTTTCCCTTCAATTTGAATTTATTATTTTATTTTATTGAAGTCTAGTTGATTTACAATGTTGTGTTAATTTCTGCTGTACAACAAAGTGATTCAGTTATACATGTATATACATTCTTTTTTTTAATAGGGCAATTTATTTTTATTTATTTATTTTTATACATTCTATTTAAAATATTCTTTTCCATTATGGTTTATCATAGGATACTGAATATAGTTCCCTGTGCTCTGCAGTAGTAGGAACGCTGAACATTTGTAATTGGCAAATGGGGGAGAGGGTTTGGAGAGGAGGAAATTTCTGGCATTTCCAAAATTACATGGCTTTGATATTACGACCTTTTAGCAGCATGTGGCAGGAGAAAGAGCTCAGGTTTTCACATTGGAGACATCATGGATCCAATCCTGGCTCTGTCCTTTCTGAGCTAATTTTTAACATGCCACATAATCACTCTGAGTTTCAAATTTCTCATCTATAAAATGGGAGTGAAAATAATACCTATAGGGTAGTTGGAGTTAAATGTAATAATTTACGTAAAGGGCCTGGCACTTGGTACATGGCAGCTATTACTGTTGCTTTTTATTTATCCATTTGCTCATCCAATATGTGACTAGGAGTCAGAAGACATGATGTCTAGTCCCAGCCCTGGAACCTAGCTGTGTGACCTTGGGCCCCACTTAACCTCTTTGAGCCTCAGGGTTTTTTATCTGTCAAACAGTAAAGAATGCTTCCTCTTACCACCCCCAATCATCCAATCATGGTTGTTTTTTTTTAAATAAATTTATTTATTTATTTATTTATGGCTGTGTTGGGTCTTCTTTGCCGCGAGCCGGCTTTCTCTAGTTGCGGTGAGCGGGGGCTACTCTTCCTTGTGGTGCGCGGGCTTCTCATTGCAGTGGCTTCTCTTGTTGCAGAGCATGGGCTCTAGGCGCACGGGCTTCAGTAGGCTCAGTAGTTGCAGCACGCAGGCTCAGTAGTTGTGGCACGTAGGCTCTAGAGCGCAGGCTTAGTAGTTGTGGTGCACGGGCTTAGTTGCTCCTCGGCATGTGAACCTGTGTCCCCTGCATTGGCAGGCGGATTCCTAACCACTGCGCCACCAGGGAAGTCCCCATGGTTGTTTTTAAGACCAAATAGGATAATGTGAAAATGGAAAATTGACTATACTGTGCTATACAATGGAAAGCACTCATATAATTTTTTTTTTTTTTTTTTTTTGGTAATAGTCACCAGTAGGAGTAACTGCCTGATTCATAGCAATTCCTTTTTCTAGGAATAGTGTCTGTGCTATGTAATCCCACCCACCTGGTCAGAGGTGCATCCCTAACTCAGCTGGGCCAGTTGGAGGGCTTCTCTGGGATTTTTCAAACTGGAATGAAAGGAGGAAAATCTTAGGTCCTTTGTGAGAGTGGGAGTTGTTGGATGTGAGGCTTGGGAGGTGTAGGTTGTCACATTTCATGCCAGATGGGGGAAAGCATGCCTTTCCTGGATGGAATGAAGCTGATATGCAGAGAGAGGACGAGATGGGTGACAGAGAGACCTGGCAGCGTTTGAGGCCCTGACTCCTGTGGTTCCTGAGGCCCAACTACACCTCAGTCATAAGGGACACCCTGTATCCTTCCCTTTTTTATCTTGGCAAGTTTCAACTGGGTTTCCAACACTTGTGACCCTGACAAATATTTTATTCACTGAACAAGTATTTATTAAACACCTATGCTACGTTAGCCACTGAGCTAGTTGCTAGTCAAATGGTATAAAAGATTGGTAAGGCCGTGTCACTACCCCCAAGCCCGTCCTGCCCGCCTTCTCTTTACTCCTTAGCAGGAAACTGCAGAGTCCACCTCCATCCCCTGCTTAGCTAGACGTCTGGGCAAAATCACAGAATCATAGAATCTTAGTCTCTTAGAGCTAAAGAATAATGAAACCTGAATTCTCACAGACTTTAGGGAAAACACTTGTTTTCCCTAAAGCCCTCCCAACTCATACCATGGGGGTGACTCTTCCACACTCCTCACTGGGACTTGGGATGGAGGTGGGAGTCAGTGGATATTTCAAAGGGGTCCTCTCGCTTTTAGCCACCACTGCAAATTGGAATCAGTTTCAGCATTTATTTAAAAATAGAGTCCTGGGTCCCTGCTCAAACCATTCAAATCAGAATCTTTAGGGGCAGGACCTGGGGATCAGTATTTTCAAGAACTTCAGAAGTGTATCTCATGCAGTCAATCCCTAGGCCTCTGTGGTGGAGACCCATGGGTTCCTTCCTCTCCTCTTCTAAAGACAAGAGAAACTGGATGAGGGACCAAGGCACAAGACTCACAGGGGCAAGAGAAAGGCTCAGCTTGGGGGTAAATTGACTTGGGGGCAAATTGCTTCCTCTCTTTGAGCTTTGTTTCCTCATCTGTCAATCAGGATTGATGATAACTTCGGCCTACAGGGTTGTTATGAAGAATTTATTCCCTTCTCCAGTGGTTAGGCCTCTGCCCACATAGGAGAGTGAAGCCTCTAGGAGGGCAGGGCTTCAAACATTTTCCTTGTTCCCCCAAAGGATGAAGATGCAAATGGTGTCCTGTGGATGCTTGCTGACAGGCCCTCCCCTCCTCTCCATCTCCACAGCCATCAGGTGAGGCCTCATCCTCTGCCCCCTGGGCTGTGGCCCAGCCTCCTTCTGGGTCTTGCCCATCCTTCCCAGAGCTCATGAAGGGAGGAAGCCTGGTTCTTCCCAATGGCTCCTTCTAAAAACTCCACGCGATTGCCCAGGCACTCTGTCTGGGCCAACCACTTGCACCTGGGCCTCTATTGCTCAGGAGTTCTGGGTCAGTCCCCAGTGGGGCTAGTTGGGGTTTCCTCGTGGATTCTTCCGGTCTTTAATCTCAGTCCTCCAAAAGGGCTAGTGATGGATGACACAGCCTCCGGCTTGGATCTCAACTCCAGAGCTTCTTGAAGCCTGCTTTGTAACAGAGTGAGCTGAGAGGAGACACTTGGAATCTTGGGGTCAAATTCCTAGCAAGTTGTCTCTCTTTTTGGGGGTGCTCAGTTTCCTTGGGTGTCAAATGGGGGGATGCCAGGGCTTGTCGTGTAGGATTCTGTGAAGGTTAGAGATACTGTAGACATAGTGCCTGCAAAAGAGAAGTTGCTCAGTGAATGGTAGCAAATATTCTTGCTTGGGTATATGGGCCTCTCTCACTAAGCTGGGAGCTCTTTGCGGGCAGGGAATGTGCTTTGGTGTACTATAATAGTTCTAGTCTACTGAGCATTTCCTGTGAGCTGGGCAGAACTTCCATGGGGTAAACAGTTATATTTACTTCATAGGGTTGTGTGTAGATTAAATGAGGAGGTTTGTCCCCATTTTACACAGCTGAGGAAACTGGCTCAACTAGATTAACTTTCTTTGTTTGCAGCTTTGTGCATTTCTGTCCCTACACAGGGCCTCACACAGGGCAGACACGTGAATGACTGTGAAATTGTAGTACTTGGAGTAGTGGTGACTTGGCCCTGCTCACAGGGTGTGTGGGAGAGGCCCAGGCTTCCCAGCCCCTTTCTTTCCCTTTCCTGGCCTCCCTGGCAGGAAGGGAGGCTGTGAGTCTGTTGCTGGCCTGGCAGCAAGGGCCTAAAAAGTCTGGGGGCCAAGTTCAGGGGAGGGGAAGCCCATCAGAGGTCCCATTCTTGGTGGAGGGACATTCCAAAGAGCCAAAGAGCAATCTGGGAGGGCTTGAGTCAGGTTCAAGTGGAGGTTGGGGAGGGGGTGGAGGTGGAAATGTGCACAATCCTGCTCTGCTCTGAGTAGCAGAGTTTTCTGTTGCTGGCAGCGGTGGGCAGAGGGGCTCAGCGCTCCCTCGCTTCCTTGCGGTTGCTCCTCTTGTTGTTCTATTCCCCTGAGATCTCTCGCTACCACCTGTCTCATTTTCATATGGGGCCACGAGGCCCACAGAGGGGGAGGACCCACTCACCCTGTGCCTGCGGGAGAGCCAGGTATGTGGACTGAGCACTGGGCTTGGGGTCAGACAGGTTGGGGTCCTTTCCACCACTGGCAGCACAGTGACCTTGGACAAGTTACTTTAACCTCTCTGTGCCTCATTTTTAAGATGGGGATATTAATAATCTTCACCCCATAGGGTTGACACGAGGATTAAATGAGGAAATGAATGCACCTTGTCTAGCACAGTGCCTGGCAAGAGCAGATGTTCAAAAATGTGGGTTCATTTGTTTCTTTGATCTTTGGATCCTGCCTTTTTTTCCAGCTGCCCCAACTCCCTTTCCACTCACCTTTTCTTGTTCCTTGGGCTCTTCATACCATGGTGTCAGCATGTGGCTCTGCTGCATAGTTCTTTTTTTCAGAAGCGAGTAAGCGGAGGTTCAGTGGGCAGCTCAGGACCTCAGGAATCAAGCCACAGAAAATCTGTCTCAAAGGAGGCAGTGAGCTGACCCACGAGAGTGACATGCTGGTTTCTGGCTTCACTGAGAGTATGCAAGGGCTGTGGGAAGAAAACTGAATGCGGAGCCAGAAGACTGGGGTTCAAATCCCAGCTCTGCCTCTGAGTGGCTGTGTGACTCTGGGCCAGTCCCTTCCCCTCAGTTTCCCCATCTGACAATAAGGGGCAGGCCAGAGGAAGTTCTGATACTCTGAGATTCCAATTTTATTCTAATTATATGTTTCAGGAAGGATAAGTGGGCCCTGGATGTGATATGATTAATGAATATTATTAATGAGAAGTGCAAATAATTTGTGGTTGAGAGCCAAGCCTCAGATCAGAGTGACAGGATACATGGCCAGGCTATATATTCCAGCAGATTAAGTTAAAAGCTGTGGCCCAAGATTCTGAAATATGAAGAAAAAAGGAGAAGACGACAGGATATCTTTTTAAAGAAATATTTTCCAGCCAAATGGTGCAGCAGATGACTTCCAGGAATTTATTCTTGTTCTCTATCAAAGGTAACAGGTTCACAGCCCCCAAGGAGACCAGAAGCCGTGGGATGGAGTAAGGGAGCCCAGGTGGCCTTAGGCCAGTTGCTGAACCCCTCTGAGCCCCAGTTTCCTCACTTCCAAAATGGGGCTGATCTTTCTACCTAGGACGATCCTTGCAGGGATAAAATGAAGTATTGAGCGTGAAAGCATCCCTCCCATAGCACACGATCCCTAACTAGGAGGATCTGAGTTCTGGTTCTGGTCCTACTTGGTTGTGGCTGGTTGGGAGGGTCAAAGAAGTAATTAGGGGGATTGCCAGTTTCATGGTGGGGAGCCAGATTGCCTTTATAGACCAAGGGTGTAGCCAAGGTGATAACCTTACCATTTGGTTTCTTCACATTTATTTATTGAGCCAGTATTTATTGAACACATGTCGTGTACCTATCATTTTGCTGGTGCTGGGGTGGACAACAGCCCCGCCCTCAATGTGTAAAAGCACCTCCACATCCACAGGCCCCCCTCCACCCTGGGCCGGTCCCATGCAGCAGCTGCCCAAGTGGAGAAGGGGGTGCAGCACCCCTCTTGCTCCCTCTGCATCCAGATAAACACCATACCTGGTCCGGTCATTGTCCGACTGTCATTCACCCCGTTCCCCCTCTTGCTGCACTAGTCGAGACCACCACCCCATGTCAGGGAGCCCATATCAGCCTCCTACCTGCACGTGCAATCCAGGTTCCACATATCAGCCAGAGCGACCCTTTTAAAACATAAACCATACCACTGCCCTGCTCAAGATTCAGTGGGTTTCTTTCGCCCTCAGCAGAAAGAACATGGCCCTCTGTATGGCTCAGCAGGGCTCCCCATGCCTGGCCCTGCCTGCTCCAGCTTCGTTGCGCATGAGGCTTTCAGACCAAACCTCACCTGGTGGTTCAGGATGGGCTGTTTCAAGACTCCATGGCTTGGCTGGGCACCCTCCCTCTGCTGGCTTTCACCCTTCCTGCCAGTACATACCCTGTTTTGACTATCACCTTCTCTGTGAAGACATTCCTGAGTTTCCCTCAGCAGAGCTTTCTCCTCTTATCAGCTGTAGAGATAGCATTGGAGAAGGGAAGTGATCATTCAAGGTCACAAATGAACTGTGACACAGGCCCTCTGTATCAGTCTGCTAGGGCTGCCACAGAACACACAGACTGGGTGGCTTAAACAACAGATATTTATTTTCACACAGTTCTGGAGGCTGCAAGTCCAAGGTCAATGTGCTGGCAAGGTTGGTTTCTGATGAGGCCTCTTTTCCTGGCTTCTAGGTGGCCACGTTCTTGCTGTGCCCTCACATGGCCTTCTCTCTATGCATGCTCACTCCTGTGTGTCCTGTGGAGCCAAAGGGTGCAAAATGGGGTGTTTAGAGGAGAGACAGAAGACTGGGATGGTCAGGGACGAGAAGAGTAGGGTTTTAGTGGCCTAGAGTGAAGGCAAGGAGGGGGAGCAGCCTGGGCAAGGTTATGGGAGCTGGACTAAGTGTGAATATGCAGGCTGGGCAATGGAGGGGGATGGGTAAGGAGGAGGATGGTGACCTCAACCTGCCTTGACCTTGGGAGGGAGCAAAGACCAGGTCTCTTTGTCTGTAGAGCAGGTAGTATCTAAAGGCTGCCATCCACTGTGAGAGCGGAGCTCTCCCAGCTAGGCTTCATGTCACTCTTCAGTCCTTCATTATAGGGATGCACACCCCCATTTCTGGGAAGTCGTAAAACCATTTGCCTAGGTTAATAGTCTGGCGAGCAGCAGAGTCCCAATCCCCAGTCTGGGTGGGGCCTTTTCTCTGCTCAGGGTCAGGAGTAGGGTAAGGCAAGTGAGGTGCTTAGGGTGCAAAATTTAGGGAGGCACTTGAAAACTCCTGAGGGTGAGTGCCTCTTTTCTTGTCTCACCCTTGTTCTAGCCCAGTCTGGCCTCCTCCTTGGTGGCGACCCCTTTCTTCTATCTAACCTGGGCAGAGGCAGCAGGCGGCAAGGACCTGCAGCTGCACTTGGCTTTGCTCCTAACCAAGTGGGAAGCATTAAGTTAATGGCTCTACAGGTGAAATCAATCCAGTTAGAATTATTGCCTTCTCCTTCCCCCTGCCCACTTTAGGAGTTAGCCGTGCAGCATTATCTGTTCTCACTCATCTCCTCACTTCATGTGTCCCCTAGGTCCACTTTCAACCACTGGGTGCCTGGCACAGAACTGGGCTGGAGCTGGTAGAAAGGGGCAGGAGCCTCTCTCTCCTCGCTCTGCTCTATGGCCTAGGCCAGCTGTTGTCAGAGGCCAGGACGCTCTCAGGACTCATAGCTGGAGCACTGAATTCAAGTCCTAGCTCTGCCACCTCCTGTGTGACCTGGGCAAGTCTCTAGGCTTCTCTGAGTCTCCTTGTCTTCTCTGTGAAATGGGCAAAATAATTTTTGCCCTCCCACCTTCCAGGCCACAAAGAGAGGTTAATGTGTAAATTCTTTAAAAGTTGAGCAGGAGTGAGGTAAAATTGGAAATAGCAATTGGTAGCACTTTTATAGTACTTACTGTGTGCAGCTGTAACTCTATACTGTATATACTACCACCACCACCATCATCATCCCCATTTGGAAGATGAAGGAAATCAAGGCTCCAGGAGTTAAGTAGCTTGCCTAAGGGCACACCACTAATAAATAGTAGAGCTAGGCTCAAACCCTGGCAATCCAGCTCTACATCTGTGCTCTTAACCACAATGCTATTTTTTTCTTCTGGGACCTTTCCCACTTATGCTTAAATGTTAGTTAAGAATGATCAGGCCGGGACTTTATGTTTTTTTTACTTGATCTTCCTGAGATGATGGAAATTACTTATCCATTTTGCAGATGAGAAAACTAAGACTTAAAGAGGGGCATGTGGCTAGTGAGTGGAGAGTCAGGATTTAAACCTAGGTCTATCTGTTCTAAAATAATAACAGCGGTAATGACAATATGATAATATCAATATTAGTAACAGTTACCAGCTAGACACTGCTGTCAGGGTCAAGATAACCTACCTTCTCATCTTGGCCCTGCCTCTGATCTATGTGTGACCTTTTGCCAGGCCCTCCCCTCTTGGGATCTCACATTGCATCTCTGGTTCTCAGGTCCCTCCCCTGGCAGGTGGTAATTCACCAGTGTTGGCAGTCTGAGGGCAGCTGATTCCCTCAGATGGAGGCATTTGTTATCTGTACATTGGAAATATTTATGTGTCTCAACCGAATTAGTGAACAAGCATAATAATAATGATAATAATAACGATAATAATAATAACAAAAAAAATAATAAAAGTCATCCTGGAAAGGGAATTGCTGTTAGAAACAATTATTTAGACAAAACACCGTTTGTTTCCAGCTCTTGCTGCTTGCTAGAATGATGGGCCACTTGTTTGGGTGACAGATGCCTTTTGGCTGGGGTTTTGGAGCATGAGCCGCTGCGTGGGGCAGGGGTGGGGGCTGGAGCTGGGCCTCTAAGGGGATTCTCAAGGTCTCCTGGAGGTGGGGAACTCTCCGCCCACCCCGTAACCCTGGGGACCCCAGACTTCTGGGGCAAGGCTACACCCTCTGTCCTGATGTTACCCTATACACTTTGACTCAGAACTGTGGTCCTGAGATCACAGTGACTTGCCCAGAGTCACTCAGAAAGATGGTGGCAGAGCCAGAACTAGAATCCACATCTCCTTGTTCCTTCTGTGGTGGCATGCGGGCTTCTGAACCAATGACGATGTCAACTCACCTGGCTCTAGTATCTGTCTACCTGCCGTTGTACAAGCCTTGTCAGGAATTACTAACTCTTTGTGTCCTGCCACTGACCCAAAGATTCCTATCACCCTCTGGCCTGGATGGATACTAGGGGGGCTAGTGCTTTATGTGGCCTAGCAGAACAAGCATTCAGGGGCATGCAGGGTAAGAGGGGCTTGAGTCACATATGATGCTTCTGGTCTTGGTTGTGTGACTTCCTTGCTTGTGTGTGGTTAGTGGGTACCTCCATTCACCAGCACGCTTTGATCTCAGATTCCTCATTTATAAAATTGAGCAGTAATCTTTCTCCATACCCCATTCACAAGGGTGCTGTGAGGATCAGCTACTTATAAACTGCTTATAAACTAAAGAGTGATATAAAAATATTGTTAATAATAATGGCCAACATTTACCAAGCACTTTCTATGCGTGTGTTAGTTGAGGTATTAACGCTGCTGCTGGAACGCACAACCTTCAAATCTCAGTGGATTAAACAATAAAGGTTTATTTCTTGCCCTTCATAGCCAGAGGTTGGCCAGATGGCTCTTGGGAGCAGCTCTTTTCTAACTTTATTTTCCTGGAGTCTTTCCCTTTTAGTCTCACTGACAAGGGTGAGAGAAGCATGGAAGGTGCATGGTGGATTTAGGGCCAAACCTGGAGGTGGTACACCTCACTTTTGTCTACATTCCATTGGCCAGAATTCAGTCCCACGGTTCCTTGTGGGAACTGGGAAATGAAATGAAGCTGTGTGTCCAGGAAGAAAATAAACCTATTTGGTGGACACATGGCATTTTCTTAGCTACAGTGTGCCATGTATCTTATTAATGCTTATAACAATCCTCTAAATGGATTAATTATCCTTTTTTTTTTTCCAGATGAGGAAATAGAGACTCAGAGAAGTCAAATGACTTATTGAAGATGCCAAAGTAATGGGAGGGTGGTGATCTGAATTAAGTCTATCTGGCTGCACAGTCCCTGCAATTTTACTTTTTTTCTAGCGAGAACTTCCAGCTGCAGGTGGATCCGTTTAATTGTGTTATTTACTGAGTGCCCACACTGTGCTGAGCTCTGTGCTATCTCCTGTAAAATGTCATAATCATTCTTTTTCCTCTTCCACATGGCTAGACTACTATTTTTCCAGAAATTCTAATTCTGTCTAGGTTTTAAGGTTCAGCTTCAGACTGTTCCCTTCAGGAAGTTTCCCCAGATGACCCCCAGGAATCGCTCTTTTCTGAACCTCTCCTGTGCTAGCCTCAATTCCAGGAAATAGTGTGTAGGAGAGAGTGAGGTGCAAAGTGGATCCTTTCTTCCCCAGGAATTGACAACTAGAGTTTACAGCTTAGAAAAAAGACACCAAGTCTCTACATTTTAAAGAGACTGACCAGGAGTCAGGATGACCACTGCTGGCTGAGAGTCTCCTGGTTTAGAAAGTCAGTCCTACTCTGACCTCTTCTCTCTAGAAGAGGAGGACTGAGAGGGGGTAAAGCTGTTACTTTCCCATCCCGATGCCCTGGAGGAGACAAAGGATTTTCCCTCCCTGAGACACGGCCCTAAGGAAAGGGTAGACTGACTTTTTGCTTCTCCATGTAACTACCTGGCCTGGCTCTGGTACAGCAGTGGAGGAGCACAGGAGAGACAGGCGGTGGTTTGGTCTAACAAAAGGGGCAAGGACAGCCCCCCTGCCCCATTCAGTTCTCAGATATGCTCACAGGCCTCTGAGTGGGAGCCACAGAGACTAGATGAGATTAAGGGTCTCATACAGTGAGGGGTATCAGGGGACTGAGTTGTGAGATAGGATGTGAGGGTGTCAACCTGTGATGAGGCGAATCTCAGTGGGGATCACCAGTGCATAGGGGAGCTGCTTGGGGAGGACCCTCACTGCTGAGTTTATGAGAGCCTCCCCACCACTCACAGGGATCCCAGAGGCAACATATCAGGTCAGTGGCTAAGGCACAGTTAGGAGAGGACTCCCTCACTGTGAGCTGTCACACGAGGAGTCCACTACCTCTTCCTGCCCCCCTTGCACCCCAATGTCAGAGCAGTAGAAGAGGGGGGAGGAGGTGAGTGAGAGCAGACCCTGCCCCTCCCACTTAGAGTCAGATGCTTGATCTGGGTTAGGGATGGTAGGGGCGGCGGGCAGGGAACGACAGGGGCTGGGTAGGAAGAGATTTGAACCCAACATAAGAATAAAAATAAATAAATAAATAGGGTTTCTTCTTCTATAAATAAATAGAGACTGTCCTCATAACTGAAAGTGCCTGAAAAGTTGTGGCCTCAGGTTGAGAGCTTGTTAAGGCGGCCTGCTACCCAGCGGGGAAAAGGAGGGTTCATCCAAGCACAGTTGGTAGCAGTTATTGGAAAAAATAAAACTATTCCAGGTTTATACCCCAATGAACTGAAACTCCACAGTAAATCTGTTCCATCCTCATCCATTTAGCTACTATTTGCTGAGCTTCTAGTCTTTGCCAGACGTGCTCTTGGCACTGTGATTCCAAGGTGAGGAGACAGACGAGTAAGAAAGGAACCGTTCCGTGTGATAAATGCTACGAGATAGGATGGTAGAGTGCAGTGGGGCATGGAGGAGACAGGGGAGGGGAGGGGTTGGGGAGATTTTCTGGTGTCTTGAAGAATGTATGGGAGTTGACTAGGCAGCTGCATTGGGGAAGGATCTCTGTGGACAAAGGCACAAAAGCATGAAGTAATGGGGCACATTAGGGGAACTGTGACGTGTGTGTTGCAATGCATAACGAGTGTTCATTATTACCATTTTGCTTCTTGTTTTCATTTTGTTTCCTTTGCCCAACTGGACTGTCAGCTCCTTCAAGGAAAGGCAATGTCAAATCTCAATTTTATCTCCTTACTACAAATAGCATAGGTGTGCAAATGTAACACTGAGCTGCTTTTCACTGGAGGTAATCCACCAGCAGTTGCCTGATTCTCAGGACTTACGGAATCCTGCAGTGGGAGGGAGGTAGATGGGTCTGTTTGTGGCTTAGGGCAAGTCAGTCCTGTCTAGGACTTGGTTTCCCCCTTCGTATGTAAGAAAGTTGACCAGACGATCACTAGAGTTAGTTTGAAAATAGCCTGAATTTAGAAATTGGGAGATGAGAGCCATGGATTGGAAATCAGGAGACTTGGTCCATAGTTTCAGCTCTGCCATTCGCTAAGTATATGACCTGCCCTTCCCCCTCCAGGCCTCAGTTTCCCTATTTGTAAAATGCAGGAGTAACACACTATAAAAGTCTTACCTTCTATGCCTTCCTGACTGAATTCAGTTGACCTTGTCCTGGCCTGGTGTCCTTGCTCAGGAAGGCCTCACTTTTCTCAATATTCTTCAGACACATTTTCAAACTCTGTGGGGTAAGGGAGGGCGATTAGGGCCAGGAGAGGGTATTTGAGTGAGGCAATGAATATTTATAATAGACTCTCCCACCAGAGGACACATTAAATCTTGCAGCATAACAAAACTGAATTACCATGAAATAAACTTTCTTAATTAAAGCAATTAAATTTCTTCCCAGTATGTAATTTAGAAACTCTGATAAACCCTGGTTGAAAAGGTTTGTTTTAGCCTTAAGCTGGCTGAGAAAGCAGGAACATCTGGTTGGTGGTGGAAAGGCCTGTTTAGGCTCCAGGCCATGAGGGCAGTGCCATGGAGCTATCCACGGTGCTGAAACAGCCGCTACCTCACGGCCTCTATAAAGAGCACAGGCAGGCCAGGGCCCAGTAGTGCTTAGGAGATGTGCTTTTTGAGGACAGCATCTTCCACTCTAGGCATGGTGCACTTTTCTATTCTTATGCTTGACAGCAGCCACTCAGAAGTTAACCATGTGTTCTTCCCACTCCCACAAATCCTCCACAGTTTGAAAAGATGTTGTGAATTTTCTTATGTTTATGGAATCTTAGACTCTCAAATCTGGGAGGCATGGACTGGTCCAAATTCCTCATTATAAATAAAGGAAATTGGTCTTCAACGAGTTAAAGTGACTTGACCCAAGGTTACACAACTTCTAAGTGACAGAACTGAGATTCAAGCCCAAGTCTCTGACACTAAATTCAGTGCTTCCTCCACTACGATGTTCCTGTGGTCAGAGAGGCCTTTGAGGGCAGGGGCCATGTCTTATTCACCGATCTTAGTGTCTGGAAAACTTTTTGAACAGATGAGTACATGCATGTTATTTCTATTCCTCCCTAGTCAAATACATTCAATAGCAACCATACCATCATACTAATTACACTAACATAATTCTTTATATTGGTTATTATGGTTAACAAAGTGCTTTTTTATCTGTTGTCTACTTTGATTATCACAATAATTCTGGAGGCAATAATATTAGTTCTATTTTATAACTAAGGAAACTGAGGCTCATAGGTCTAGTGGCTTATTCAAGGTCACACAGAGAGTCAGTGAAGAAGCTGGGAGTTGGATCCAACTCTCCTGACTCCTAGTCATGAACCCAGGGCTGCACTTAGCACATCGGGGAGCAAAAACTGAAGGGTGGTATATGGATGCTCCTTGCAAACTATTAAACCATCCAATCGTGGAGATAATCTACACCATCTGATGTGTGGAAACAAGGTACAGGTACTCAGGAAACAGGTAATGGATGAGGCGGTATGGCCAAGGGCTGGCGAGGAGCGCAGAGAGTGACTGCTCCAGCATTTCAGGAGAGGAAGTGTCTCCAAAGTCCTGTGGGAGATTGGAGAAGTCCTCAGAGAGCAGGTGGGAGCCAAACTGGCACTGGAGGGTGAATGTGATTGTGATAGGTAGAGAGAACATCATTCGCATGAAATCAGGCAATTTTAATGCTGGAAGAAACTTAGAGGTGATCATTTCTTACTGCCTCATTTATAGACAGGGAAACTGAAATCGAGAGAGTTGAGGGAGTTGTTCAGTATTATGAAGTCATTTAAGGCAGGCTTTTTATGTGTAGACACTGGGGACACAGGGAAGGTAAGACAGAATCCATGCTCTCAGAAGGTTCCCAGGCGAATAGAAGGAGGGACACGGAAACAAGTAGGTACATTCAGGTGTCACAGAGGTAAGGATAGAGTCTATGTGGGGCCTGTGCAGTTGCAAAGAAGGGGTACTCATAGAGTAGCACACTCATAGAGTAGCACACTCAAAGGTCAAAGGGATTCACATGAACTGGTCAAGGTCAATCAAGGTTAGGTAGCAAATGCCAAAATCCATCTCCCAACTTCTGCAACCACTGACTAGAAGGAATTTCTGCCTAGGAGTAGCTTAAGCTGGAACAGTGGAGAGAAGCAGACACTGAGTCTGGAATCTGAAGGGCTGAGTTCCAGTTTTGGTTCTGTTTCTTTCTGGCTGTGTGGCATTGAACTTGCTACTCCCACTTCTAGAACCGTGAGTTGTTTCAATATAAAATCGAGGGAGGGACTACTTTGTGCCTTTCAAGGTCGTGGGATGATCGTAGAAAATACCTAAGTGTAAGTGCTTAGTTAATTATAAATATATAATATTTGATATCATTTGATATATGATAAAGTAATATATGTGTTAATTGCTATTATTCCTCCTGTATAGAGCTTGATGCAGAAGAAAAAATTCTTCTAATTCTCATAGTTGAGTCACCTCTCTGGTCTCCTGCTTTCTTGTCTGTGGAATGAGATGATACCTGTCCCAACTACCTTAAAGAAATGGTATAAAGTGAAAAATACCCATGATAAAATGATAGGTGTAAACAAACAAAAGGTATGACCATATTCCTGGATGGGGATCAGTGATTGAATAGAAAGCAAACTGGGCATTGCTACTGTAAACTTACATTTGTACCTTGAATCCATTCACAAAGAGCATTCACAGACATTATCCCATCCAATTCCCTTAACAGCTCTGTGAGATGAGCCTATAGGGATGAGCCTATCACAGATTATTAGCCTCATCTCACAGATGAGAAAACTGAGACTCAGCAGAAGTAATGAGCCTGGAGGCTGAATCTCAATATAGCCTCAGCATCACCTCCCTTCCTGCCTTTCCAGCCCACCCCCAGTTTGCTAGTGCCCAGAACTCTGCTTTCATGCAAGTCAGTTTGGAAGACAGGCCAAAGTCTTGTTCTTTTGGACTTCTCCCTTGCCTTGGGGAGCAATACTGGTCTTTGCCCCCATCCAGTTTTTAGCCCTAGGGGTGCTTGATAAAACCTCTTTCCCAGAAATTGGTTAGAGGTCTCACCTGCATGGGGTGCCCTTGCAAACTAATAAATGAAGTCACCTGTACCTTTTTCTTTGTTCAAAGGATTCCAGATGGGAGAATGACACAGCTGGCCCACTCCTTAGTATGCTTTCAGTTTCTTAGGCTGTTTTAGCCAAGACATGCTCTCCTTTGTTCCTGATCTCAGTTGAGGACTGTCCTCTCCATTATGTAGGCAGGAACCTAGGGGTTATTGTCTACATCTCTGTTCATGCTCCTCTTTTGCTGAAACCTTCCAGTGGCTGGATTAAGCCAGGACCCATGTGCGTTCCTTTCTCCATAAAGATCCTAAAGAAGGGAGAAGAGGAGAATTATTCTATTTTGGGATTTTGGGGACATAATTGAATTATGTTTTGGTAGAAGGTTTACTGCAAAAAATCTCTTTCACACTGTGGCCATGGAACTTTGGGAGACTGTTAAGCTGGAGCCTTCTATGAGGCCTGAGTATTGAGAATCCAGGAAGTAGGGTTTTACTGAGTCTTCTCTCATCAAGGGCAGGATCTAGGTGTGAAGCATACAGATCCAATTAGGAGGGGAAGGGATTATCAGGACCAGAGCTGGTCCAGGCACAGGAAACGCTAATGCCTGCCTCCTGGGGAACAATTATTGACAGATGATTATTTTTCAAGGGCAACCCAGGCACCCCTTCTTTCAGGATTCATCCCTGATCTCCAGGCTGCATTGGGGCGGTTCTTCTCCGGGCTCCCAGATCCCTGGGCTTCTCTCTGTCCCAGCCCTTATCACACTGTGTGGTTATACAGTTAGTGACTCTCTCCTTCCCCGAGACTGTGACCTCCTCTGCTGCTGGTGCTGGTTTATCTTTGTATCCATCTCCCAGCACAGGGCTTGGCACATGGTGGCTTTGGCATTGTGATAAGGAGTGTGGGCTCTGGAGCCAGCCTGCCTGGTGTTTGATTCCCAGCTTGACCACTCACTAGCCTGAAGACCCAGGGCCAGTCACTTAATGTCTCTGGGTCTTCATTTCCTCATCTGTAAAGTGGGAGTAATAATGGTAATTATCTCATAAGTTGTTACAAGGGTTAAAAATGTAAAGCATTTCAAACAATGCCTAGCACAGAGTTAAGTGCTATATAAGGGTTGGATGTTATTATTTTGGGTATTTTGGGCCTTTGCATTATGTAAAACGTGTCTACCTACATTAGAAACTATGATTCTATTTCTCCCTTCCCCCAGGTTTAGCTGTGAGAATGACTTCCAAGTGTCTGGGGCTGGAGGGCAGAGCAGGCAAGGAAGATTGCACAGGAGAATTTATAACTTGGTTTTTGCAAAATTTGACCCTTAATGAAGTCTCTGTGTTATGTGACATGAAATGCAATTAGATTGACTCCTTTCTCTACCCTTAATCTGCTCATGTGACACCCATCACCTGCGTCCAGAGGATGCTGAGAGGCATTAGTGTTCTATACAGCAATAGGAAGGCCTTCTGAAGGCTGATCCAAACCGGCCTTGGCTGGTCTGTGTTGAGTGGCCTGGGTGGGAGGAGAGGTTGGAGGGCAGCCAGTGGAGAAGGGTGAGCAGAAAGTACCAGAATGCTTCCTCTTGGGGAGGTTATGGATAGGATAGTCCTACCAGATATGTCTACAGAACACAGTGTCTGGTACTGTATAGTGTTTGTAAACTAAGCTAAAGTAAACTAAATTAAACTGAACTAGAATAGAATAGAATAGAATAGAATAAAATAAAATAAAATAAAATAAACCCTAAATCAATTTGGTGAGGCAGGCCATTCCAGGACTTTGGAGTCTGGAGTCTTGGCCCCTGCCACTTACTGGTTGTATGACCTTTAGAAAACTAATCTGCCATTCAAACCTCAGTTTCCTCTTCTGGAAAATGAGGGACTTAAAATCAATATTCTCAAACAAAGTGAGCATTCTTAAACTCAAGCAGATTCTCAGGCCTCACCCCAGAGACTTTAGTTAATTGGGCATGAAATGGGGCCCAGGATTCTGTACTCTGCTAATAAGAAACCAGGTCACTGTGACATATGGACTACACTCCTTGTGAACAAATTGGTTCTTCCTAGATTTAATATATTGTGGGTCTATAATTTTCTTAAGATTAAGTTACAAACCTGACCATATTGGCCCCTGTGTGAAACTCTTCAGTGACTCCTATTGTTTTGGGGATAAAGACCTACTATCTTAGCCTGGCTGGGTGCTGGCCCCCAATTCCGTGTCTGGACTTATCTCACACCGTGTCCTCGACCACGCCATATGCTAGCCATGCAAAGACTGCAACATGTGTGTTTCCCACCTCCACCCCTCTGCTCAAGCTGTTCTCCCTTTCTGGTGCGTTCTCTCCTTTTTCTCCTTTTAAGACCTTGCTCAGTCTTAGTTCTTCCTGGAAGTATTGCATAACCACTCCAACCACAGAGATTTTGTTTTCCTCTGAGCTACAGAGGCACTGACATTTTGTACTACTCACTGGTCATGGGCAGAATGCCTTGTATAGTTATTTATTTGTGTCTTAGATTTATCCTCCCCTCTCCCCCATTAGACCGTGAGCTCCTGAAGAGCAAGGATTCTTTCACGTCTCTCTACCCGCTGCTTTCAGTTAGCAGAACATCATGGACATTCAGCAGATGTCTGAAGGTCAGTGGTACCCTCTCTCTTAGAGAGGCCCTAAGCCTCTGAGTTTACTAGTTGATTGTCTATCTTGGGGTGAACCAGATTGTTCCTTGTTTCTTAGCTGGGAAACATACTGTAATAGCCAATCACAGAATAAAATAAAATTTCATGATTAGCAATATTATTTTCACTTCTAAACTTACCATCCTGAAATTATCACCCATTAATTAGAATGAGCTGTTATAATTTGTTAAAACTGGAAACAGTTCATAGTTATTATTTTAAAATACTATAAAATGTTATTATATAATTTAATAATGAATATTATTATTTTCCTTAGCTGTTTGGGGAAAGTGTGCTTATGTTCACATGTATCTGTTTAATAGACACAACACAGTTAAGGGGTGTCTGTGGGAGATGAGTTTACTGAGCACTTCTGGGCTCTGAAAGCCCCACCCAGGACTCCTTTGCCCTTGCCTTCTGCCTCCCTCAACCTAGGCCACATGGCTGTCATTAATTCTACATGCTAACAGCACTGTTACCTAAATAAATAATTACGATTTTCAATTAAGGAGCCCAGGACCTCTGGGAGCCAAGCTGACCCAGACACCGAGAGGCCCTGTGGCCCCATGAGGCTACAGAGGCAGCTGCAGTTCTGCCCTTAGCTAGACCAGCCAGACCCAGATTCAAAGGGGTTTCCAGATCCTGAAGCCTTGGACCCTCATGACCCACTACCTCCACTGCCAATCATTGTAACTTGGCGAAAGCAGCTCTGGCCTGGGGGTCAGGTGACTTAGCACTAGTCCTGTATGGATTGCTTGCCGGTTAGACCTGTGCTTCTCAAACTTGAATGTGCCTAGGAGGCACCTGGAGATCTGGCTAACATCCAGATTCTGATTCAGAAAGTCTGGGATGGAGCCTGGGATTCTGCATTTCTAATGAGCTCTAAGGTGACACTGATGCTGCTGATTCACGGACCACACTTTGAGTAGTAAGGAGCTAAAGCATGAGCTTTCCCCTTTGAACCTCATTTTCTTTATCTTTGAGGCACTAGACTTGGTGATCTCTGAGGACCTGTCCAGCTCTGATTTTCTGCGATTCCATAATAAATAATAACCGTGGCTTTTGTAGACAATGTTTATAGCAGCTATTCATAAGAGCCAAAATATAGAAACAACTCAAATGTTCATCAAACTGGGGAAAGAATAAACAAATTGTGGTATACCCATACAATGGAAAACTACTCATCAATAAAAAAGAATGAACTATTGATACATTCAACAACATGGATGAATCTCAAAAGTATTATGCTAAATGAAAAAAGGAAGACACCAAAGATGGCATAATGTGTTATTCCATTTATATGAAATTCTAGAAAAGGAAAGCTATAAGGACAGACATCAGATCAGTGGTTTCTAGGGGCCATGAGTAGGGGGAGGGTATTGACTGAAAGGGAGCAGGGGCAAAGTGTGATGAAGTGGTGATGGAAATGTTCTATGTCATGACTGTGGTGGTGATTACATAACTGGATACATTTGTCCAAACTCATTGAATTATATACTAAAAATTGGTGCATTTTATGGTATATATGTTGGTATACCTCAAGAAAGCTGATGACTCCCCCTCACAAAATCAAACGCCCCTAGCTACTGTTTATTGAGTATCCACTACGTGCCAGGCATTTTACAGAATTTGTTTCCCTTCTTTTTAATACCACTTCAAGGTGGGATTATCCTCTAGATGAGGAAACCAAAGCTCAGATGGGAACTGACAAAGAAGAGGTAGGATTTGAACTCAGGTCTGATGACTCTAGGACCTGGGCTACTTCTGGATGTCTGTCTTGAGTCCCATATCCCTCAGTCCTTTCTTGCAGCCTAATGAGTTCTAAAAGGTATCCCAGGGTCATGCCTGGTTCCTGACCTCTCTACCAGGGACTTTCATTTTAAGAAGTATTATAATTATCCATCCCTTTGTTGAGCACAAAACCCACCTTGGTTAGAACATGCCCCTAAAGTGACATCGGCAGCCTGGAGGGTGCAGTAAATCATTAATACATGTATTGCTTTATATGATTTTTAAGTAGAAAAAAGGTTCTTTGGGGAGCACACAGTATTTGGGGGAGTGGGCCCAGGGGGGAAGGTGGAGTAGGTGGAGTTTCTGATTAGGATACATGGAAAGGACAGCCCCACTGGCCTGTCACAGTTTACCTGGGAGGCTAGGATTACTGTCTTCTTCATTTACAGACTGACACCCTGAGGCTAACAGGGGCTGAGCAACTTCTCTGAGGTCACACAGCTTATTAGTGGCAGAGGCCAGGCTTGAACTCTGTTCTTGTGGCTCCCAGTTCCATGCCTTTCCCTTTATCCCACAAGCAAGAAGAAGGCAGAGCTTTGCCCTTGAAAATTTACAGGGATACCATGGCTAACTCAGAGCCATAAAAGAAAAACAGGCTATAATCCTGTGGACTCCATGGAGTGCCAGAGAGTAAAAGGAATTCAGAGGTGAATGGAGCCAGGGAAGGCAGAAGCAGTCAGGGAAGACTTCCTGGAGGAGGTGAGGCTTGGCTAGGTTGGCCATGGAGGTCGGGTACAGCTAGGGCAGGCAGAGGCGGTGGAGTAATATTTGTGTCCCTACCCCAGCTCCCAAGGAAGACCTTGATCTGAACCATGGGGAGAAGACCTGAACCATGGAGAGAAAACTTGGAAGGCACTAGGCTTGGACCTGGCCAAGATGACTGGAAAAGCTCTCTGCTCTTCTTTTTCCTCTGGTTCTGTCCAGAGGGCCTTTGTGGGAAGGGGAAGCAGCAAGAAGGGCATCAGCTACAGACGGGCGGAAGGGAACTGGGAAGGTGTCCTCAGGGCCTTTCAAATGGCCTGCCTCTCAGCAATGCCAAGATAGCCAGCAGGTCTCCCCACTCAGTCAGGCTGGGCGCCGGATCGTGCTGCCACAGTTACTCCAGATGTGCCTAGGAGCTGCTGGGTATTACTCATCTACCCCCAACCCTGATCCCACACCCACCTGGGACCAGGCCACTCTTCTGGGCACCCAGGTGGCCTGTTGGCTCCAGCAGCTGGTGCGGGATTAATAATTGAGGTTCTCTCCTGAGCCCTGCATCCACCAGGGACTAGTTCTCCTGCTGCCTGCTATTATTGTGCTCTGATCAATTAGTGAGGAAGAAATGAGGTCAGAGAGAGCAGGTGTGGGCTTGGCTTTGTTTCCGGGGAAGGGCTAGGCTGGGCTGGGGCTGGGGTGGGGTGGGGTGGCAATGATGAGGAGACAGTTCTCAGGGCTTTCGGCCCTGGGTGGTGGAGAGGAGATGGAACCACAGCAAGTGCACGACTTTTAGCTCAGAGGGCTTGGCCTCACTGTTGCCAAGAGATTAAAAACAGCATTTGGAAAACATTCGTGCTCCAGGCTGCACAGGGCACTGGGATGGGCCCATCAGCTGCTTAATGTCCTGGATAATGACCCTCGGCTTCCGAGAATGTCAGCTGGAAACCCAGACTCTACCAATGGTGTGGAAACAGGCCAGTATCCTTGGCCTCATGTTCAAAGCCCTCCTCATCTAGCCAACCAACCTCACTTGCTTCATCTACAGCCTTCCTCTCATGCAGCTCTCTGCTCCAGCGACCTGAACATGTCCTGGGCTCTCTTATTTATTTCCCTTCCTTTGCTTAAAATGTCACTCCCTTCTGTCCCACTTTGTTCAATCTCTGCCTGGTGAAATCCTCCTCATCCTCCACGCATCACAACCTATGCCGGCTTCTTCATGAAGCCTTCTTTGATAGCCCTTATCAGAAGTTGTCTCTTGCCTCTGACCTCCGGGATGCCAGCAACATTTTACCTTATATTAAGGGGACTGAGCTTGTTCTCATCTTTGTTTCCTGCACAGAAGGCCGTCACGTGTCCAGCTCTGGATGGCTGGCCTTGACTGTACGTGACTTGTTCAGAAGACCGTGACTTGGCCAGCATGCTTTCTGGCACATGGTAGATCTGAGGAACTGTTTGTTAAGTCTAATACCCATCTGCACACATGCAGTCTATTTCTCTATATTACTTTGAACACCTACTGAGTGAACAACTTCTTTTTCTCTGGCAAGATTCAGCTCCAAGTCAGGTAAATCTGTGGTCTCTGTATCTTTTACTCGTCTTCGATGGTGTGATTCACACTGTGCTGTGAATAAGGCAGGCTTTTTCTCCTCAAAAGACGTACAGCCTGGCAAGCCGGCAAACAGCTATAGTGCAGTCTTCAAATCCAGGGCCCACTCTCAGAGTCTAGGATTTGATGTTGTAAAAATTCAAATGGTATAAAAGTGTAGGTAATAAAAGATTTATTTTCTCCAAAATCAGGGCTGCTGCTGTATTACACAATTCCAGGGGACACCATTGCTATCATGGTCTAGATGTGTGGCACCATCTGGGCTTGCACAGCGCACAGCCTTTACAACCATACCTGATAGCCCTGCTCCAATCCTTCAACTGCAGTTCCATTCCCCAGAGGTAACCACTGTTACATTTCTTATGCATCATTTCAGATGCTCTGTACATATCAAGCATTTGTGTGTACATGCGTGTGTGTGTGTGTGTATCCTTTTATACACAAATGGGATTATGTCATACATGGTGTTTTGCACCTTGCCTTCTTAATACATCTTGAAATTAATTTCCTATCAGAACATCTGGATCTACTCCAGTATTTTTAATACCAGCATACTATTCATTATATGTGTATACCATAACTGAATCACCCCCATTGATGAACATTTAATATTTTCACACGCTAAACAATAGTGCAACAATAATGCAACAGACATCCTCATAGGTATGCCTTTGAACATTTGTAGATGAGCTTGTCTGAGGGACAAATTCCTAGAAGTTGAATTGTTGAGTCAAAGAGAAATGTGTGTTGGATGATACCAAATTTGGCTGATACCAAATTTCTCTTCAAAGACTGAGCTGAGTCTTTTAAGATGAGTAGGAACTAGTGAGGTAAAGTCATGGGCATAAGGGGCAGCATGAGCAGAGGCATGGCACTTGATAAAACAGAGCCTGTTTGGAGGAACTGAGTCATATTGATGTAACTGTGGCAGCACGATCTGGTGCCCAGCCTGACTGAGTGGGGAGACCTGCTGGCTATCTTGGCGTTGCTGAGAGGCAGGCCATTTGAAAGGCCCTGAGGACGCCTTCCCAGTTCCCTTCCGCCCGTCTGTAGCTGATGCCCTTCTTGCTGCTTCCCCTTCCCACAAAGGCCCTCTGGACAGAACCAGAGGAAAAAGAAGAGCAGAGAGCTTTTCCAGTCATCTTGGCCAGGTCCAAGCCTAGTGCCTCCCAAGTTTTCTCTCCATGGTTCAGGTCTTCTCCCCATGGTTCAGATCAAGGTCTTCCTTGGGAGCTGGGGTAGGGATACAAATATTACTCCACCGCCTCTGCCTGCCCTAGCTGTACCCAACCTCCATGGCCAACCTAGCCAGACCTCACCTCCTCCAGAAAGTCTTCCCTGACTGCTTCTGCCTTCCCTGGCTCTGTAAAACATCATTGCATGGTGAGTGACAAAGCTAACCTCTGTGAGGCAGTGGCCAAGTCACTCAGGGCATGGAGGTTGGTTTCAATCACAGCAGTTGGAAAACTATGGGTCTCTGGCCAAATCTGGCTCCTTGCCTGTTTTTATGACGAGAATGTTATTGAAACATGCCATACCCATTTGTTCGATTATTGTCAATGGCTACTTTTGCTGCAATGTCACAGTTGAGCAGTTACAACAGAGTACATATAGCCCACAAAGTCTAAAATATTTACTACCTGGCCCTTTACAGAGAATGTTTGCTGTTCTAACCAGTCAGATTAATCTGAGAGTAGTGGCAAGCATTGAAGAGTTCCAAGGAGTAGAGGGCCTTGATCAGATTTGCATTTTGGAAAGATGCTGTGCAGAGAGGATGGGGGTGTGGGTGGCTGAAAGACCAGGAAGGAGGCTGGTGCAGTGACCCAGGTGAGAAACGATGGGGCCTGGAATGGGGCAGAAGCACTATGAAGGGAGAGAGGAGGGTAGAACTGGTGATGCTTGAAGAATGGCTGGGTGTCTGAGTGGGGAAGGTCCACTTGAGAAGTCAAGGATGTTTGGGGAGATGCTGTGTTCTGGTGTTGACACGTGTGACAGATGAGTCAGGCAACTCAGCACCTCTGACTCTGTTCTGACTGCTGTTGTCAGTGCTCAGGATGTGGCTGTGCCAGACTTAGGGTCTCTGGTTTCTCTTGGCTTGAAGGACCAGCCTCCTCTAACCCTTAAGCTGGCATCAGCAGAAGGAGGCCCAGGGATGTCTTATAAGGCTGTCCTCAATTTTTATCTTCTCTTATAGCACTAATTCAGCTTTGATGTTGTATATAACCTATCTTTTTGATATTTTGCCCGTTTAAAAGTTCATCATTAAGATGACTCAGATGATCCATGAAGTGTGGGAGAACTTGGTCTCATCGTCCAGATCAAGCTGCTATTTTGCTTTTACCCACCTCCATGAAGATAATCTGGTCACTTCCCACAAGAGAATAATTTCCTCCGTCTTTGAGCTGGTGGGGTATCCCATTCAAATCTGAGGTGTTAAGTATAAAGAGCAGGTGAAGATCTGGGAACAATGATTCACCAGGATTTGAAAGGATCATGACAAGAGGTCTTCGGGGGCATTGGAATCAGCCTTTTTGGAAGTTAGTGACGCAGTCTCAGAATCACTACTGTCTGAGTCATAAGGATTATGTCCTAATGACAACACAAACAGATAAAAATAGAAAATAAAGAACAAACTTAGTTCAGAGAGGCCTGGGGTAGTAATTGTCTGACTTTTAGAACAGAGCAGTCTGGGACATCCTCTGGATTGACATGAAGTCCAGTGAAGCAGAGAAGAGAGAAGAAGGGACAAGGAGGGAGAGCAGAGGACAGAGAGAATGAAGACCAAGTGGTTAAGAATAGAGATGGAGAAGAGGAAACTAAGTTCCTGCGCACAGTAGGTGCAGGTGAGCTATTTACTGTGCCAGGAACTCCACACCCACAACTCATTCGTGCCTTGTAAAAACTCTCAAGTGTGGTAATGTCATCATGATCAGGAAGGGCAAGACACGCATGCAAAATTTCTCAGACAATAAGTGGCAGAAGTTGGTGGGCTTAAACCCAGGGCTATCTGACTCCCCAAACTGTGCTCTTTCTTCTATACTCTACAGGGCCAAGAGTGGGTAATGGGTAGACTAGGGCAGAGGGAAGGGAATTTGGGAAGGCAACAAGGCTGGAGGAGGCTCACAAAATCCAAGCTCTTGCCAAGCCTAACCGCTCATGCCTGAGCGGCTGGCTGATTTTTCATAAAATAAAAGAAGTCCCTGAATTGAGAAATATGTGTGTCTCCTAGATTGGATTGTGCAGTGAACAGTAGCCAGAGGGGCAGTAATCCATCATGGCCTGGCGTTGGCAGGTGCTGCCAGCCGGAGCCCTGGTGGAACTGTCATGAAGGTGACCTTGGGAGAAAGCCAGGGTCCAACTTCCAGCTGCCTCCTGGGAGTCTGGGAATGGGGTGGAAGGGAGTTGGGTGACAAACTCCCTGCTCCCTACTGTGGAGCTGTTTTTCTCCATTTTCTTTTCGGTGTTTTACATGCTTCGCCAATGCTGGTCGGGCAGTAGCTGGCCAGGTCCCAGGAGATATGGATGGGGCTGAGCCTGGAGAGATGGATTGAGCCAGTAAGACTCCCAAATCTTACAGTGAGACTCAACTTATCAGGCCTTGTGACCCCAGACCTAACTGTCCTTCCTTATTAGCTGAGGGTCCTGCTGTGGAGCCAATCAGCCTGAGATGGGCCCTGGAGGGCATCCCCTCACCCAGGGAAGGCCAGTGGTTAAAGATTCTGGCTCTGTAGTCAATCAGACCTGAGTTCAAGTCCTGGCTTCATTGCCTACTTACTATCTGTGTGACTTGAGCAAGTTACATAACCTCCTAGCCTCAGTTTCTTCATCTGTAAAATGGGGATTCTTAGTGTACTTCAGAGAAAGAAATAGGATAATGTAGGTAAAGACATTAGTTAAATGCCTGATGCACAATAAGTATCTTGACAAAATGGCAGTCATTATAATAATTCCCTTGATTCCTCAGGGCTGCCCTGTCAGATGGGGATTACTTATTCTATTTTACAGAGAGCCAGAGATGTACCCCTCTGTTCTTTTGTGGGTTTAGAAAAGACAGAGAACAAAAGTCTTGTTTCCTGGAACCATGGTAAGCTTTGATATATTATGGTCTCCTGTGAATGTTGTTGGGCTTTCTGGCCTCCTGAATTCTTGGCTACCATAAACTGAGTGATCACCATGTTCCAGGTACTACACTAAACTCTTTGCAAATATTAGCTTTAGTTAGTGTATGGAATAGCTTTAGCTAGTGTTAGTGCTAGTGTCCAGCAATAGCTGCTGTAACAAGCAAACCCATGAAAGAATAATGGTTCAAATATTATAGAAGTTTATTTTATCCTCTGGTAAAGTCCGGAATGGTGTTCCTTTTTTCTCTTTTCCATTATGGTTACTGAATATAGTTCCCTGTGCTATACAGTAGGACCTTGATTTTATCTACTTTATATATAGCAGTTTGTACCTGTTAATCCCAAACTCCTAATTTATCCCTCCCCCACCCCCTTTCCCCTTTGGTAATCATAAGTTTGTTTTCTATGTCTGTGAGTCTGTTTCTGTTTTATGATAAATACATTGATTTGTGTCATATTTTAGATTCCACATATAAGTGATGTCATATGGCATTTGTCTTTCTCTTTCTGACTTACTTCACCGGTATGATAATCTGTAGGTCCATCCATGTTTCTGCAAATGGCATTATTTTGTTCCTTTTTTATGGCTGAGTAGTATTCCACTGTGTATATATACCATATCTTCTTTACCCACAGAATGGGTGTTCCTGATTGAGAGGAAGCTCTCCTCCAAGTGGTGAGTCAAAGACCCAGGCTCCTTACACATTGTGGGTCTGTCAAGTTCAACATGTGGCTGTGGAAGCACTCTCTTATCTACACCCAGTAGCAGAAGGGGAAAGAGCATGGAGGTTTCTGTGTGCCAGGTCAAGAAGTGGCACTCATCCCTTCTGCTCACATTACATTGGCCAGGATTGAGTCATATGGCTTCTCCCAATGACAGGAGACTGGAAAGTGTGGTGTAGCCATGTGCCCAGAAGAAGAGGATGTGGGGTTGGTAAAGAGCTAGCCAGTCTCTATTACACATCATTCTATTTTATTCTTACAATAATCAAGAGAGAGAGAGAGGCTGCTCTTTCTGTCTTAGCCAGCATCTTGTTATGAATTCTTTTTCATCCTTCCAATATCTACCTGTCCCTTTAACCCTGATGATCTCAACTGATCTCCCTTTTCTTCTTTATTCCCCCCTTCTAAGTTCCTTTGTTCTCATTATTTCTGATAAGGTACCAGATATTTGTATAAGGCTCGCTGCATCTGTAAAGAGTTTTCTGTAATATATCTTATAGTAGACGGTGAAGGTTATTCTGTAATAGCAGACAGCACTTATCGAGTGCTGATGATGTGCCCGAAAATTTCCAAGCATTTTACATATATTAACTCATTTAATCTTCACAACCATTTACAAGGTAAGTTCTATAAGAATCCCATCTTATAAATGAGAAAACTGAAACTCAGAGAGATTGAATAACTTGTCTGAGGTCACCCAGTGGTGGAGGCAGAATTGGAATCCAGCCAGTCTGGCTGCAGAATCTGTGCTGTGGACAGTATTATTGTTGAGCATTATTGTGGGTGAGACTCAAGGTTAAATACTCCACATGGATTAACTACAAGCCTATGAGGAGGAGATAATTGTCATGGTTGTCATTTTACATATGAGGAGCTCCAGGCTCCTAGGGGTTAATTGACCTGCCCAAGGTCACACATGTAGTAAGTGACAGGTCTGAATGAGACCAAAGCCTAAACTCTTAACTGCTGGACTCTAAGAATACTAAGGAGATGGGGATCATAATCGTATTTTCATTTTCCACTGGGAAGTTGAAGGACTTATTTTAAAGGATGAGAGGGCGGGTGGTTAAGTGTGTCATTTCAGGTGGTGTGTATATATTTCAGAGAGGAGAGCAAGCAGTGAGGGAGTGGAAGTGTCCTCCAGTTTGCTGAATGTGACAAGGAATCTTGAGTTCTTCTGAGTCCCATTTACATTCTTGTATCCAGGAGCCTGCATTGCTCGCAGAAAACTTGTGCATGTTAGCATCCAACATAACTATGTTTAAATCCCAGATTTGCCCTTGATCTTGAGCAAGACTGAATCTCACTGAGTCTTATTTTCTTATTTCCAAAATGGTGAGAATAGTGTCTGTTCGCATTGTAGGTGTGTGTGTGTGTGGTATTCTTTACACAGTCTGGCACACAGTAGGTGCTTAATAAATGGTTGCTTTTGTTGTGTGCCAGCTGAGGGGTTGTATAGCTGGCTTGTTACCACAGAGCAAGAGATGGGCCAAGAGCAGAAGTGCCATCCTCAGGTGAGGTGCAGAATGGTCCTCCACTAAAGATGAGGAAACTGAGGCTAAAGGTCAGAGAACTGACTTTCCCAAGGTCATACAGCGAATTAGTGGCAGCAGCAGGACTCCTGGCCCAGAAATCTTTCCAGGACTCAGCCTCAAACAACAGCCTTTTGATTCCATGCTTTGCAGCATTTCTTTGATGGGTTGGATGATAATCCAGGGGCCTTCTAGAACTGCTCTGACCCACAGAGTCCCTTAGTGAAAGATAAATGGCGATTAATCTTCTGCAATGAGTTGGAGCTACTTCTCCCTTTCCTTTTCAAGGCCTGGAGCTTACAACAGTGGCTCAGATAGATTGCCATGCCTAGGAGCTGTACTGTGGGCACCACCAATAATCTTCCCCTGTTTGTTGGCTAAATGCATGAGGATTAAAATCCTCACCTGTCAAGTTCCCCTTGGCTCTCAGATGCCTTCCAGGCTCCCTCAGTCCAGAAACTGAACAATTCCTGCTGGCCGAGTCTGACCTAACGTGGCTCATGTTCTTCTGAGATGGTGCTGCCCACTCATACTGCCCAGCTTCCCTTCTCTCTATCTCACTGGTCACTCCCTGCTCTCATCTTCATCTGCCCTGACCAGGGCCCGGCTTGGCCTCCCTACCTCCCATCTGGCCCCCTCCAACTCAATGTCCACACTGAAGCCAGATCAGTTTTCTTGCCACGTCACTCACCTGTCTAAAAAACACTTTTAGTTTTTCTCTGCCAACCGAACAAAACTCCAAACTTGTTGGCTGGGCATGAGTGTCTTACTCTTCTCAGTCTGAGCCCTGCCTGCCCTCCAGTATCATCTCCCACATTCCCTACTGGCCCCATTCCCTCCACGTGCCCCGTACATTCCCAGTTCCAGGCCTCTGCCCTTGCTGTTCACACTGCCTGCGGTGCTGGTTCCCCCTCATCTACCCAGCCAAAGCTCCACAGCCTAACCAAACAACCACCCCGCCCCTCCACCACGACGGCCCAGGTTCTCCTTCACTGGACTCCCATCACGCTTTGCATGTGGTCCTTTTATAGCACTTGTTTCATTGGGTGGTAACTGGTGTTTACCTCTCTGCTCGGCCCCTTAGTTCCCCACTGGGGAGTAAATGCCTGCAGGACAAAGCCTTAGGTCCCCTTCATTGGTGTGGCCAGGGCTAATGGCTGGGCTATACCAACAGAGCCCTGCTGACTGCCAAAATGTTGAAATATTTTTACACCGGTTAGCAGTAGCTGTCCTGGCCTTTCCCTAGGACCCTTAGCCTTCCTACAGTCCAGCACATAAAGAGTTGATACTGGGAATGTCAGGGAGTTCCTGATTGGTTAAGCTGGTGTGACATTTCAGTCTTTCACAGGGAATGGGTCCTGTCCTTCTCTACCAGACAAACACCTCTATTCTTCCCAGGTATTGACTTCTAACTCATGAACAGTCTCAGTGGCTTTGGAGGCCCTGCTCTCTGGAAAGTAGCAAAAGCCCTCCCTTCAAGATGCCCAGGTCTGAGAACACGGGAAAGTGTGGTGCTTCTCTGGGGGCCTAGCTTGGAGGCAGGCGCTGAAAGCTTTAGGTTTCAGGCCACAGGCTCTAGGCTGGGGCAGCCTTGGTGACTCCACTCAGTTATGGAAGCCATACTGCACGCCTGGCACCAAGTGATGCACCTGGGCTCCAGAGCTGCATCGGGATGGACCCTGCATTTAGCGTGCACAGCCTGGATGGGGAGACAGGCATGGAAACAGACAAGAACAATATAGGGTCATAATAGAGGTGAGGGTTGTGATGGGACTTCCAGAAGCCTAGAGTCAGGAGATCTCCTTGGAGAATGGAGAAAGTAGGCCGGAGCTGAGTCCTGGATGACACAGAGGAGCCCTGCCCTGTCCCCAAGGTCACGCCCACAGGCCACTACGCTCCTGGAGGAGCAATGCCCAGTCATTGCTCTGTCTTTTTGCTGGTCTTCTGCTAAACCACAGTGTGAATAATAACAATAACCAAAACTTAGATAGTGCTTATCATGCTTTAGGTGCTTTGTATATAATGACCCATTAAATCCTCACAATGACCCTCTGAGGTAGTTGCAATCACTCTGCCTATTTTATTGATGGGCAAACTGAGGCAAAGAATATTTTGAAACTTGTCCGAGGTCTCAGAGGTAGTATGTGGTAGAGTAGCCAGGCAGCCTAGTTCTAGGGTCTCTGTGGGCTTAACCAGCATACAACACAGCTCCAGTTTCACTGTTGGGGCCCTCATCTCTGCGACCAGCGGCAGGAGGAGATGCCTCAAGCGTCTGGAAGGGCTCTTCCTCTGGAATGTTTCACGTGGTTAGTAGCCCCACAGTCTCAGGCATCAGCCACCTTCTGACACAAGCTGCTGAGAGCCCAGGGGCATTGTGTATCTGTTGCAGGGGGTGGGGTGTGTCACTGTGAGGGCCCCGGCCGTGGTCAGTCACACACCATCCCCTCAAAACAGGAGTAAGCTCACGACCTACAGGAGCCCAGCCCTGACAGAGGGTCCCTGAAGCTGCAAAAGTCTGGCCTCGTTCTTCCTCATACCCATGTCCTCGCAATGTCTCCTCCTCTCAGAGAAGGCTGTAAAGGGGAGGTGACATCTAAGCTGGATCGTGAAGGGTGAGGAGGAGTTTTCATGCAGAGGAGAGGAGCGCAGACATTTCAGGTAGATGGAGCTGCCCAAGCACAGGCGTGAGCCGTGAAACAGCACCATGTGTCTGGGGAATGGGGAGGGCTAAGGTCAGTGATAAGGCTGGCAAGGTAAGAGGCTATGACCTTGGCCTTCAGTCAGTGGGCAGAGGGGAGTCATGGAAGAATATGGAGCAGAGGAGCTGCATGACATATTCGTGTTTTAGAGTGACCACAGAGCATGGTCATAGGGAGGGACCTTTGGTGGGGCAGCCAGGAGGGAAGCTGTAGGCATAGTCCACCTACAATAATGGTCGGAATTAAGATGGTGACCGAGAAGGGGGCAGCCAGTAAATGCTTTTGAGGACTTAGAACGGTTGATTGTGGGGTGCAGGAGGGGAGGAGTTGAGGCTGATTCTCAGCCTCCTGACTTAGGTGACTGGGGGATGGGTTTCCAGGAGGAGGGGGTGCATTTGGGTGGATGATAGTGAGATCTGTTTTGGTCTCTGACTCAGGTGGGACCCGGGTGAAGATGTCCTTTGGGTTGTTGCCTATACAGGTGAGCTCAGGAATGGGTTCTGGTCTAGAGATAAAGATCCAAGAGCCCTCAGAGGAGGGAAGAACCTGAAGGCATGGGAGGGGGTGAAATTCCTCAGGGACAATATTGGTGACACCAGGAAGGATGGTGAAAGACTGGACCTGGAGGGAGACCAGCAGTACAGGGGTGGGCTGCAGAGATGCTCTTTTCAGGTGTAATCCATTCATTCATCAAACTGAGCCCTGTCGGTGTGCCAGGCTCTGCTCTTTATGCTGTGAATGCAGCAGAAAATAAGACAGGAAAAAAACCTGCCCAGTGGAGGTGCCTTCTAGTGTGGAGAGGTGGACATTCACAAAAGTAAAATATGTAGTATGACAGATGATGGTAAGTGCTCTGGAGGCTCATTAAGCAAAAGAGTTAGGGAGGGTCAGGTGGGGCTGCAACTGCAGATTGAGGAGATCTCACTGAAAAGGAAACATTTGAATGAATATTTGAAGGAGGTGAGTGAGGTGGATGTCTGGAGGAAGACCGTTTTAGGAGAGGAAACAGCAAGTGCAAAGGCCCTTAGGCAGGAGTGTGCCTGGCATGTGGGAGGGATAGCTAGAAGGACATGTGACTGTCACCAAAAAGTGTATAAGTATTACTATTATATAATTATTATATAGTTTCTAGTATCTACCCCTGCTCTCTATTGCTATGATTTTTATAGAAGTGATCTTGGGCGAATCCTTTAACCTCTCCATGCCTCAGTTTCCTCATCAGTAAAATGGGGATAATAACAGTATCTACTTGTTGGTTGGATCAAATGAGTTAGTGTATACAAAGTACCTTGCTCGGGACCTGGCACAGAGTAAGTGTTTGCTGCTACTCTATTAGTAGCATTATTATTATTTTTATCCACACCATCTCCCCCTGTCAAGACTGCAAGCCCTTTAAGGACAATGGCTGTGTGTGGTTCTTCCTCACGGTCCAGAGCCAGCTCAGGGCAAGGCTCATGATATGGGCTCTATAAGGGGAGTTTTTGGATAGAACAAATAAAAATATAAATGGCAGGACATGGAGGGAGCTAGGTCCCTGCTGGCCACCACCCCCCAGATCCCCAGGTCCCATAAAGCTGGCTAGAGCCTGGGCGGCTGGGGCTTGAAGCAGGCCCAAACTCAACAATGGCGCATGCAGAGCCTCCGGGCCTGACAATCTATTTGCTATTAGGGTAATAAATAAACAAGTTGCTTGTCAGCACGGGGACTGGCACGAGCGCCTTAGAAGATAAATGCTGCCTCTGAAATAGACAAATATTTACCATCCTCCAGAGGAAGTTGTCAGCCCTGCTAAAGGCCTCCGGGGGCTTAGAATTAAAGTGAACGTTAAGATTTTTTCTCCCTAATGGAAATATACCAGGGTACTTCTTCACAACAAAGAATGTGAAACTGCCTGTGTTGAGCACCTACTATGTGCTGGGACTTCCGTCAAGCTCACCACAACCCTTTGGGGGTAGGGACCGTGATCTCCATGTTTCAGATGGAGAAACTAAGACTTGCATGAATGACTTGCTGAAGGCCACACAGCTGGTGGTGGTTGAGTTGGCATTTGAACCTGACCCCTAGCCCAGGATTTGGGTTGGAGTTTCCTGTAGCCAGTATGTCAGGATTCTTAGCTCGGTGGGAGGAGTGGGTGGCAGGAAGACAAGCTCCTCTCCCCTGATGATGCTGGGGTCACTTTTCCTTCATGGAAGAGACAAATGAGGCTCATGAGGGACGGTGCATCTGACTGAGGTGGTTACGGGAGGATGGAGGCAGTTGAGTTATAAGACTGCAGAGTGTCAGAGATGGGAGAGGCTTTAGAGTTCCTTGTACAGATGGAGACCAAATTCTGTCCCAGTCCTAATACATTAGCTTCTGCTGTGTGTACAGGAATCAAGTGATGTGGCCCCTCCGTTTTACAAATCAGGAAACTAAGGCTTGGAAGACTGGTGACTTGTCTAAGACTACATGGCCATGAAACGGCAGCCCCAGGGTTCCAAAGTGGAGCATCTCCAGATTGTACAGGTAGAGTTAGTGGGGCACCTACCTGCCAGACTGCCAAGGTTCAATCCTGGTGCTGTCAATTATTAGCTGCATGACCTTGAGCAAGTTACTTGGCTCTTTGTGCTTCTGTTTCCTTATCTGTAAAATAGACATAGTAATAACTTGTAAGGTTGTTAGGAGGGTTAAAAAAGTATTAAGTACTTAGACTGCACCTGACACATAGCAAACTATTACTAATTATTATAGTAATTATTATCATCATTATTGAGTTGTTTGTGTGTCAACCATTCATTCAGCAAAATTTCTAAGTATCTGAAGCAGATGCTGTCAGTACCCACCCACATGCCCCCAGCATTTACCATTTCTGAGCACAAGGGGCAGGTCAGAAGTACCAGGGGTGTTAACATCCCACCTCCTCCAGAGCAGCTCTCAGCCAATGAGGGATGGGAACTGGTGGATAAATATCCCAGCTTCCTCACCCCCAGGTGGGAGAACTCTGAGACAAGAGTTCTACACTGGCTCCCACAGTTAGGTTCTACTTACTCATGGGGTTGGCTTGCTTAAACATGCACCGTTTTTTGGTGCCTTTCCCTCCCTGTCTCACTTCCCAAGTTTCCTTCTAGTGTTTCCTAGGACCCTTTGTCAAATACATGACCTCTACTTGAATCCTTGTTTTAGAATCTGCTTCTGGGGAAACCCAAACTAAGACAGTTCCTAATGTGTATCAGATTTTTTGCTTGGGATTGGGGTAGATGAAGTGAGGTTTGGGAGATGGGAAGTGAATTTCTGACAGAGGGAACAGTATCTGCAAAGGCACAGACATGTGAACAATCTGTGCTTGGTGAATGGCCAGGAGAGCAGTATGGCTGGGGCAGAGGGCTTATCAAACCTTACAATTTGACTTTCAGTTTGGCCATGATGGGGACAGGCTTAGGAAAGATCCCTCAGATGGCCATGCAGAAAACTCTGTCCAGACAATAGTCTCAATTTAGTATTTGAGGACCTCTCTGCAAAGGGTGGGGTGTCTATCTGCATTTCTTCTGGAAGTCTCCAAAGGTGTTCATCAGCTTGAGGTTGGTTTTAAGTAGTTGAAGTTCATTAGAAAACACTAGTAATTACTGATGAACCCCATTGCAAAAGGTTCAACCTAGAAGCTGTGAAGGCAGCTGAAAGTTGTCTGGAACTGGTGTGGGCAGGAAGGTCATTGCAGTCCTAGAAATGACCTCTGCTCCCCTCAAAAGGCAGGGGCAGGGTCTAACCTCTTCCCTTCCCTGAACAAAGCTTTCATTTCCTCATGTCTCTCCTCCAAGAAGCTCTCCTTCCACACACACACACACACACACACACACACACACACACACACACACACTACTGATCTTCTCATGCTTACGCAGTTATTTTCGGGCGAGCTCTCTTTTTGTTATTCAGTTCATCAAACAGTCCCTGAGCTTGCACTTGAGCAGGACTCTGCGCCAGGCCCTGGGGACCCAGTGATGCCTCAGATGTAAGTCTTTGCCCCAGGGAATCTCTCACTTTGGACAAGGCGATGGACATGTAAACTGACAGTGGCTTATATGATGAGGAAGATGTCACAACAGAAAGTCAGAGGGAGAGATTGATCACATCTAGGGAATAGGTCATGGAAAACATCTCAGAGCCAATGAAGTTCAAGCAGGGTTTTAAGGATGCTGAAGAGTTGGGTACTGCACTTTCTTGATCAGGTGTGTGCCTTCCAATGAGGATGAGCATCTGTCTCTACCAAACTTTTAGCTTCTTCCCCTAGCTCACACCCCTCCACAGCAAGACACACTCAGGCTCTACCTCTATCCTCAGCCACACCAGGAGTCTTACTTCTTCCTGGTGGGGAGCAGGAAGTAGCTGAGAGCCTGGACCTGGGACCAGTACTGCTCCTCCCCACCCCCACTTTGCTATTGAATCCCTGAGCTGGAAGCTCCCCTCCAAACCTTGGGAACCCTGGGGCTCCTTCAGTTTCCCCGTTGAGACCCTCATATTTCAACTCTCTCTTACTTCAAAAGGAGCCTCCGCCCTAGTCCTCCATCCTGAGTTTAGACAGCCTTTATTTCCTCTTCTAGTTTGTAACTCTTACATGAGCATCAGTTCCAAAGTTCCCTTTACCATTTCTTCCAAGGTTCTTGGAGCCCCACTGTAGAAAGATTTCTACTACCCCAGGATTCCAAGGTGGATATGCAGAGTAGGTCTCCATGGTGACACCCACCCGGCTTCAAGTGGAAGGCAGCATAGCTTAGAGATGGCACATGCAGGCTTTACCCTTAGAGAGGTGTTGGTTAGAATCTACGCCTGCCGTTTCTTTGCCATACGACCTTAAGCAAGATATTAATATCTCTGAGCTTCAGTCTCCTCTTGTGTGAAATGGAGACTTAATAACCTACCTCACAACAATAATAAATAACTTACATAAAAGGGTAAGCTTAGTGCCTCTCAGAGAGGCAGGAGGAAAAGGTGACTTCATGCCTGCTGTCAACACACAAATAGCTCTCTTGCTCTGGCCTGGAACCTTGCCTACAGAGCTGGAGCATCCCATTTCACCTGTTTTGTTTCTTTGCTGTCTTTCCCCTCCAGACTGTGAGATTGGTGACAGACTCCAAATCCATTATCTGATTTATTTTGTCCTCACAATATGAGGTGGGCCCAGAGGGGTGGAGTGAAGGTGGAGTGCCTGATCACATACCCAGGCAGTGTCTGAGTGGATCCTTGGACATGGCTCTGGCTGAGCCCATGCTACCACTCTGCTAAGTCAGTTGGTTAGAGCCTGGGGGATGCTAGAACATTCTGATAGAGCATTCCAAAACTGCTGAATATTTCAATCAACCAACCTGGTTCCAATCTCAGCTTCTCTCCACTAACAAATTCACAATTTGTGATAATTCAGAATTTGTGAGCTGGCCTGAAATTTGCCTTTGCATTTTCCATGAAAAGTCTTAGCAAAGGTAAATATTTCTGAGGAAAAAATTGCAATGGCGATGTTTAATTGATACGAAATGTATTAACATGATGTGCCCATGGCAAAGATTCATATCCATTCTTAGAAGTGAGTTATTCTAAGCATGAGTTTGATGGGCAGTAGAATACGCCACTTGCAGAAATGCAGGGCAAAACATATTTCCTTGCTTTCATACTGTAATTCACACTTTTCTTTGTTAGAGTCTCTAAACATCTCCCCCACAATCAGCCACACTAATTCTGATTATTTCTTTTTCAAGTGTTTTTATAAACGGGACAGCCCCTGACTCTGCCAATTGTTGTGCCATTACTCATATTGAAGATGAGGGAAAAGAGGCAAAGGGGAAGCATTCAGGAGTCCAGTCCTAGATCCCCCACTAACTCTGTGTGCTCTTGGATAAGTTATTTAACCTCTCTGAGTATTTAAATGGCATTCAAGTCTCTCTTTACTTTGGCCCTACTTACTTTCATAACCTCAGCTCCCACTTATATTCCATGTATCCCCTAAGCCCTCCAGTCAAACAAACTTACTTCTCATTCCAGGAACATGCCCCATGCTCTCCTGCTTCCTCCTTCACCAGGATGCTTTTCCTTTCTATGCCATTAAAATCCCATGCATCTTTCAAGACTCAGATGAGAGGCTGTTTTCTCCATAAAGATTTCTTCCCAGTTGGCTATGAGCTTCCCCTACCATCCTGTTTGGGGGCTTTTAATCACATTCTACCCGGCAATAGAGTTCTTGTAGACATGCCTTTTTTCCTATTAATAGAGTGCAAGCTCCTTGAAGGCAAAGCTAATATCTTCTATAGCCTCATAAATCCACACTGCGGACTTGGGTTGTACAGTTGTAAGTGAAGAAGCTGGAATTCACAGTTGGGGGCTCTGACTGCAAAACCCCTGCTTTTGCCTCCCCATGGCATGGATGAAAGAACCTGTTTCCCTGGCTTTCAAATGCAGACAGATATAATATTCTCTGCTTTGTGTTACTTGTAAAGATGAATCATAAACTCTGAAGTTCTGTCATTCTCAGAAGGTTATGAAACGGCTAGGGCTTTCTTGGATGAAAAGGCTGAAAATTCAGCAGGAATGCAATAGCTTATCTATGGGGCTTCACCATGGAGCCCAAGGCTGGATCTTGGGCATATCCAGGACTGAGACTGACCATCTCTCATTATTGGGCTCTAGAGCTGGGTGGGGCTCTGAAGCTGGTTCACAGTCAGCCTTCTTATACTTCAACACCCACTCCTCCAACCTCTTCACCATCCAATGTCTATTCAAGGAACATTGGTTGACCCCTTCTATGTATCACACATTGAGCTAGGCCCAGGAAATACAATACTATCAACCAGATACTATCTTTGCCCTCCAGGGGGAGGCAGACATGTGAACAAAAAATGAACACCCAAGGAGACATACATTATGAAAGAGGGCAGCCCAGAGGTCATGGTGGCCCAGAGAAGGGAGCCCAAGGGATATGAGAGATCACACTTCCTGCCTCTTTCTCTCTCTGTACTATGGAGGACATTAACTCACTATGAGATCTTAGACAGATCACATTTACTCTCTGGCCGTGTTTTCATTTTTCACACAGCAAAGCATCTGGGCTCAGTAGTTTCCCCAGATCTTATCCCACAATACTTACCTCTTGATACTTACTGCACTCCCTATGATAGGCACCATGCCAATCTTCATCATACCATCCATTTTTCTCAAGAGGGTGGAAGCCTCCTCCGAGCTCCAAGTCCTATTAGGCGGAAGTGCTGGCATTGGGAAGTTGACTCTGGGACTTCCAGAGGTTTCAAGCCTTCTGTTGGGGTCTCAGTCAGTGCCGGATATGGCCAGGCCTGTTTTGGGCACATTGCCCACCTTCCTGCTAAGTCATGGCGGAGACTGATCCCTGTGAACATTGTGCCAGGACCTGGGAGTGCAGAGGTGAGCAAAAGCAGATGTAATTCCTAACCTCATGGAGTTCACAGTCTAGCTGGGGAGCAAGTATTAATATAACAGTCACACAAATGAATGCATAATTATATCCTGAGGTAAGTGCTTGAGAGAAAGAAACATGGTCCTAGGAGAGCAAGTATAATAAGGACTGAAAAATGCCAATGCGTTTAGCAGCATGAGGTCATTCTTGAGAGCTGTTTTGTCAGAGTGATGGTCCAGAAGCCACACAAGAGTGGGCTCAGGAGCAAGTTGGAGGTAAGGAAGTGGAGGTGGTCAGTTGTAGATAATTCTTGATCAGTGAGCACTTAAAGGGCTGGAAGGAAACTTAGAGGACTGTCACGGCAGGCAATTTCAAAAACGGTTACTAAGGTATCCACAGACATCATCTATGTAACCCTTAGAACAATCTTGTGATATGGGTAGGTCAGGTTTTGTTTCCATTTGACAGATGAGGAAAATTGAGATCCAGAAAGGTTTTGTGTCTTGAGCAGAATATTCACAGCAGATCCAGGACTGGAAGTGCCCAGAATCCCTGCCCTCCTTCTGCTGTCCAAAGGCTGGCTGTTAGAGGTTATCTGAATGTGGCTTGTTTTCACCACACTCAAGGTTTCTTTATTACTTCCTTCTCCTCTCCTCAGAGCTTAAAGATTCAGGACCATGGCCAGCACCCAAACAGCCTCTACAAACCCTGAAATCAAAGTGTAGAGCCTTAGCCAATGAGATCAGCACTGCTTTTGTAAGTTGTTTTCCTCAACAAACATGGAGTGAACATCTACTCATTATCAGGTGCTGTGAGAGGTGCCAGAGATACAGATGGAAAACTGCCCTAGACAGAGCCCACCATCTAGGATGGAGAAGACATAGACACAGATAACCATAACAAAGTGTGAGGTGTACACAGAGGTCGTGGGATTAAAGAAGGCTTCCTGGAGGAGGCCCAGCCTGAGATGAATCTTGAAGAGAGCAAATGGCAGTGAGGAGCCATGGAGGGGTTTTAAGCAGGGGCATGACAAGGTCATATTTAGAAAGAGTCCCCCTGGTGCAATGTGAGAATAAAGAAGGGGGTGAGAGAAGAGAGGGGCTGACTCAGGAGACTGAATAAGAGTATGGAGTTTCCTCAAGCACATTCTAAAAGGCATAGCCAGGTTTTCATCTTGCTTGCAAGAGTAGATGGAAACATTCTGGGTTCTGTATGTTTCCTTTTGGCACTGTCAAGATTCACCTTGACCAGCTGAAACTGACACAGTGAGAGAATTGAGTTGCTGACGGAGAGGAGGGAATTAAAGTCTGGAGAAAGGGGGAGGGACAAGAATTTGACTGTTGAAATAGTCACTATGCATCCGCACCATGCTAGGTGCTTATCACATTCTCGTTTAATTCTCCCAATGACCTGTGAATTCATGAGGCCCCTAATTTTCACAGAGAAACTGAGGATCAGAGAGATTAACTGTAGCCCATGGCCACACACAAAATAAGAAGAAGCAGGATTTGAACCTAGGTCTGCATGGCCCCAAACATTCCCTCCTCATGTATATGCTGTTTCAGTGGAGAACACAGTGGAGGTCCAGCTGACAGAGGAGCAGAATAATGACTCCTGGGCACCCACTCCTGCAGCCTCCTGTTCACACATGAAGGAATAATCACATTAAGCATTCTTTTCTCAGCTCCCAAATCCAGGAGCTTCGGAAGGCCACAAACGGACCCAGGATGGGAGACATATACCGTCCTCCCTGGCCTGGGTGGGTTTTGCATGTTCCTTATCACTCCATAGTACCCTGTTTTGCAGGAAAAGATGCTTCTGTGTTCAGGGTTGAGAAGATGAGGGGTTTTATATTGATGCCAATTACCTGGTTTGACACCCCTGAGGTGTCCTTGGCCCCCAAGTTTTAGAGGCTACGCCATTCTCTCTGGGCCTTTTGCAGCGGCTGTGGCGGTGTCTGCCGCAGAGCCTGAGGAAGCTTTATGGAGATGGTCACACTCCAGTGCCCAGCCTACTTGTTGGAACTTTCCAGAAATATTGCACTGCAGACATTTTCCACGCCGTTATGCTAATGGAATCAGGAAAAATCAATTGTCCTTAAGGAACAGGGGAATGAGACGTGCTGTAAATGCCACAGGATGACTGATTGGTTGATTGCTTGCTGGCGATCTGAGCACGTCTCATCCCTACATTATTCTGATGAATTTTTATGGCATGCCTCCTCTCTTGCTTGCTCCCTCCCCCCATCCCCACCCCCCTAGCTGGGGAAGAAGGTTTATGGCTTGCAGCTTCTCAGTTGATTGAATGCAGCTGGCATTGTTGCAGCAGAGGACAAATAGGTACATTTGCTTTACCGGCTGAGAAAAGTGGGTTTGGAGAAATTGCATCTCCACATCCCTCTGCAACAAAGACACACTTAAAAATGCAAATATTTTTTATGAAATGACTTTACTCTCCTTCTTGGTTGTCCCTAATCTTCCTATCAGAGGAAAGGGCAAAAAAAAGAAAGAAAAAACGTTGGGGGAAAGAAATATATGGCTTGCAATTCTGCGGAAATCCGATTTTTCATTCTGATCACAAAGGAAGTTAACGAAGGCATTTCATTAGTATTCATTTTAGGCCGATGTGATTTTCTCCTCTTTGCTAACACAAAAATAAATAAACAGTCCAGCTATGTCTGGGAAACTGCCGACAAGGCGGCTTGGAGCAGAGGTCGGCATTTTCTGGAATGAGTGTGCACCGCATTCAGCAATGTGGCCAAGAAAATGGATCCAGCTCAAATAAGGGCCATCTGGGGTAGGGAAGAGACAAGGTTTAGGTGGAGACAGATCCGTTGAGTTTCAAAGCTGGTGTTCAGCTTGGCCGTGGCAGTTGATGGACTGGGGAAGGCAAACAGGCTGCGACTGTTGTTTTCTGCAGGAACTTTGCTGCGGTTCTAGCTGCTGGTCCTGAGGCCGGGGATGCTTCACATCTGGTCAGGGCACTAGGGAGCTACTTCTATTGTTTGTTCTTTCTTGTTTCTTCCTCAAGGGCAGCTAAATCCTGTAGAGAATTGGGGAATCATATAGGGTGATAAACCTGGGAGTGTTTGGCTGGAAAGAGGAGATTTGGGGGCACAGCTGTTGTCTTCATCCACCCAAAGGGACATTGTGGACAGAGGAGCAGGCTTATTGCATTGGGCTCCAGAGGGCTAAACTAGGATCTGTGGGTGGAAATGACAAAGAGACAGAGGAATCCATTACATTTGAGATCAAATTTCAGATCAAGCATTTTCTGGGTATGCCTATAGGCAAGTTATTAATGTCTCTGAGCCTCAGCATTCACATTTGTATAACGAAGTAAATTAGAATAAAACCCAACCTCTTCATTCTTTTCAAACTACTGTCAGGTATAGTAACATGCAGTGCTGGGAAGGGGGCATTAGTGCCTCCTTTGTAGAGAAGAGGAAATCCAGATTCAGAGAGGCGGTAAGTCACACAACCTCCTGGAAGCAGGCCCCTGGTCTCTGAGGCCAAAACTCTTTCCCTTCCCCAACTGGAGGCCTCCTTGTTCAGCTGCTTCTCAGGCCCCTTGGAGGAGAAGGCAAGATATACAAGCAGAAAGCTCTTTGTTTTTAGAGAAAAATTCTTACCCAGTTTTTGCCTCAAATACTGTCATTTGACATGTTTCCGTCTCTTTCCTGGGCTGCATACTCTCAGAGGGCGGGGTTCCTCTGTACCCTCTGTGCTTAATTCAGACGGTTCAGCAATTGCTGACTTGCCTTAACATGCCACATGCTTTGATACTCCCCAACCCTGGCCTGTGCTATTGCCCCTTCGTGGAATTTTCTCCCCTGCCTTTTTCATTTGGCCAAGTCTGTCCCATCCTTCAACTCTGGGAAAACTTCCTGGAGACCCACAGAGGACTTTGTTCTCTTTGTGCCCTTGTTGGGTCACAATGCAGGTGTTTGTAGAATCGTAACTGTGACGGTGACAAAAAAGTCGTGGGAATCATGAAGTCAGGGTGACCTGGGTTCAATTCTGCCACTGATGTGTAGTCATGAGCGAGTTACCAAAACTCCCTGAGCCTCACTTTCCTCATTGGTCAGTGGGGAGAGTAATAGTACCACCTCAAAATGCTGTTTGAAGGAGTCAGTGAGAACTATTTGTAAAGTACTTTGCTCAGTGCCTGGAACACAGGTGGCCTTAAGCAATTCAAAATGAATGAATGAATGAATGAATGAAGTTACTTTCCATTTGGCTAGAAATCTTGATAGAGAGGGCTGAGGACATATTTTTTTCAGTTCCCTCAATCCTGTCCATATTCCCCTCACCTTACCTCTCCTTGCATGTCCCATGAATAATAATTAACCCCACAATGTGCCAGGAAGTTAGTGGCAGACCCAGGATAGAACCAGAGTCTCTTAGGCCCTAGTCATTTGCATTGTCTCTTCTCCCAATCAGTACTGGTCGCTGGTCAAGGGCCAGGGTCCCATCTCCCTCACCTGTCTCCCTTGCAGTGCCTGTCACAGGTCAGGCCCCACTGTGGGTGGTCCATGAAGTGCTCTGACAGGAGGGTCATGGGGCTCACTGGCAGGGAGATCTGGAGCCCAGTTCAACCCCTGCCTGCCTGTGTGACCCCAAGGCCGTCAGTTTCTCATCCATCATGGGTGATAATACTTCCTGCCAGACCTACTGCTTTGGGTTATTGTTAAAGAGAGAGAGGAAGACCAGGAAGAGCAGAGCGCTCTGTCGGCTCTCAGGCATCCAGAAGTTGAAATGACTGCTGCTCTTGCTGTTATCGTTGTCGTTATTGCCTCTCAAAATAAAAAAGTCCCCACAGCCCGGGTCCCGGAACCAGTCTCTTAGAGGAGATGGCGCTGCCCTTGAAAGCCGCTCTCTCAGTCTGGCGTTCCCTGTGGGTAATTTGAAACTGGGGCTCAGAGAACTGAACTCAAGCTAATGGTTTTCAATAAAGAATTAAGTGCTGCGCGTCAGGCTGGCGCTGCGGCCCGGCTTCCTGGAAGGGGGGAGAGGGCTGGGGGATGGGAGTGCAGGTTGCAAGCGTTTAGGGATGCGTTTGCATTTTCTGGTCAGTTAGGTAGCCTGATGAAAGAGGGCTGAGATCAGGCCACAGCAGCCAGAGGGCAGAGTGGAGGGTGGGGTGGGGGTGGGGCCAGAGAGACGCAGACCCCGTGCTGGGCAGGCAGCGGGGAGGGTGTAACGGTCACTGCCGCTAGAGCTAGGTCAGCTGTTTCCACAAAGAGCCTGTCCGCTGGGCACGCGGCAGGCGCCCCCTCCCGTCGGGGCAGCCCGTGCAGGCGGGGTGCTGAAGCTCCTGCTAGCGCTGTCTCCCACATCGGACATCGCTTTCATAACAGCCACAGATCCTGCTGCGTGCTTTCTGCATAGAGTAACTCCTTAGAGCCTCATCTACAACCCTAAGGGGTTGCCATTACTTTCTTCACTCTTGCTTTGCAGATGAGGAAACTGAGGTATGGAGAGGTTAGGAACTGGCCCAAAGTCACATAGCTTCTGAGGGACAGATCTGGGCTTCAAATCTATGTAGTCTGGTGCCAAAGGCCATGCTGTATAGCTACTATCTGGCAGAGTATAGCATTCTATTCCCTACTAGGGTCTCTGAATCACTTTTATCTCCAGCCCCTGAGGTTGGCAGAGGAGGGTCATTAGTTCCATCTCACAGATGAGGAGACCGAGGGTCAAGGAAGTATTGTGCCTGGGCAGAGGGGACTAGAGAGATAGGGAGAGGTAAAGAAGGCATCCAGACATGGGGAGCGAAGTAGAAAGGCCCCGTGAGAAAGGCATTTGCAGCAGGTATCAAAAGCCTTAAAATATTCATACCCTCTGACCTCTTATTTCTGTTTCTGGGAGTCTGCCATAAGGAAATAATCCTGCTGAAAGAAGACCATTCTAAATAAAAGAAAGAAGAGTGATTATTTATAATATCAAATCATTGGAAGCAACTTAAGTACCCAACCGTGGGAAATGGTTAAGTAAAGTCTGGTATTTACACCTGATTTGACAGTCTGCAGCCATGAAAAATAATGGTTTTTGAAGGCAACACGCTTACCTGGAAAAATGCTTATGATATAATGTTAAAAAAAGAAAAAAGTAAGATAAAATTTTATGAATAATAAAATCCCAAGTATATACCAAGCATACACGAGCTATACAAAATAATAGCTGCTATGTTAGGATGATGAAATTGTAAGCCCTTTTCGTCTCCTTTTCCAACTTTATGTAAGTTGCTTAAGTGTAGATAAGTTGGTGGACTTAGTCCAGGATGTCACTGGATGACCTTGGAAAGGTTACATCTTTCTGTGCTTCAGTTTCCTAATCGATAAAATGTGGATAAAAGCCCTTTCTTTTCAGGATTGCTCTATTTAATGAGATAATATATATAATATACCTAGCACAGCACCTGTGCATTGTAAGACTGAGTGATGTCAATGACTCCCCTGAGGTTTCTTCCATTTCTCACATGTTGTCTTCTGACTTATTGAGGTTTGCACAGTGAAGATGGGACAGCAGGGCCCAAACCTGAATTCTAGAGAGGGGGCTCCTCAGAGTCAGGTGTAGACATGTCACACCTCCATTGCCTGACACCAGCCAAAAGAATGAAGGCTAGACACTCCAAGGAGGGTCAGCTGGACCCCAAGCTCCAGGACAGCCCCTGACATTTACTCTCACCCAGGTCCTCTCAGCAACACAAACCTCTAGGCGAGGTTTCTGGGTAGCATCTCTCCAGAACTTCTGGCAGGGCAAAGAGACTTGTGTAGTTCTGATGCTACCTGCTAGGGGCCCACAGATCATCAGTTCCCTTAGCCACTTGTTCATTCATTACTCACTCATATACTCACTCACTGAGTCATGTCCAGAGTCAGCTACAGTAGATCTTTACTGAGTGTTGACTTTATGTTTACTGGGCGTGGGAGTGAGGATGTCTGTATCAGGGGTTTTCACTTACCTTAGCTCATTGAATCCTCATATCTGCCTTGCAGAAGAGGTTCGCTTAGCAGAGCTTGGCAATTTTAAAAAGCAAGATATAAATGAATGTCTCCTCCCATGGTTTGTCAGTCAGTCCCTGGCCCTGCCAATTCTGCCTCCTTCGTACCTTTCAGATCTAAGCCTCCTGCTCCAGGCCTCCGCTTCAGCCACTCTCTCTCTGCTGGAGTTATCTTTAAAAACCAAAACCCAACCTAGGAGAGCATCCCAGATCTTCAACCTGGCACAGCTGGTTTCCTGTGGCCTGATCCCCCACCACGCACCTCATCACACAGCTGCTTCCTGCTTCTCTCTGCTCCTCCATGCCCCTTTATGTCTTCACGGTTTACAGACTCTTCCTGCTTCCTAGAAGGCAAATTCTTACCCATCCTCTAGCACATAGCTCAACCTCCCTCTCCTCTTTGGCTCCCATACAAGGTTTGCTGTTCCCCTTCTGTGCCCACCTCCCGTTGCACTGCAATAATTTCCCAGTCTGTTCCCTGCGGCTCCCCCCAACCCCAAGGATAGTGCATCCTCAAAAGCAGGGACCGCGTCTTTCTATATTGATGTCCCTGGAGCTTGGCTCAGAACTTGGCACAGGCATGAGGCACAGTGAGTGTTTGTTGAGTGAATTATGGATGACAGGGTGATCTCAGGGCCCTCACCAAGGAGGAACAAAAGGGCCCCTTGACCTCTTGGGGATGGGAAATATTCACAGCTGAATCCTCCTGGCAGACACTCTTCAGCGTCACCAGCTCACTTCCCGGAGGCCCTGGGTCTGCTCAGCTCCCCGACGGGTACAAGAACATTTGGCCAGAAACCTACCTACTGTGGGATTACAGCCACCACCTCACAGGAAGCTCACCCTGAGAAAGCCTTACCTGGACAGCCGGGGATACGGGGAGTCTCCTGGTGTGGCCCTGCCACATCTCAGCCCCATGCCATGCCTCTCTGCACCCTCACGCTCCAGGCTACCGCCAGACTGAAAAGTTCCCTGAAGACATCTTGTGATTTCTCTTTTCTTTATGGTTCCTTCTGCCTGGAATTGTCTCCACCTGCCCATCCCCCCATCTTTGCCCAGTGAATTCCTACTGGCTCTTCTGCTTGGTTCAGGTGTCCCCTTTCCTCGGAGCCAGAGTCCTGCCCTCTGTATCTCCTGACTACTGTGGCACCTCCATCACGGTGCTGTTCACAAGGTGTCATTGTCTGTCTATTTTCTCAAAAAGCCTGTGGGCTCCCAGAGGGCAGGGACTTGGTCTAATTCACTTTGGAGTCCGAGTTCCTGGCTCGTGACAGGTACTCAGGTCTGTGCTGGCCGTCTGGCTGTGTGCGTACATTGTGCTAGGACCGTCTCTGTGGCTCAGAGTCAAACCTTAGTGTGCATGAGGTACGAGGCCGAGGGTTACAGCACGTAAGAAGATACACCCAACCCTCAGGCTCACAGGGCAAATCAAACACACTGTCATTAGGGGAGCTGAGAAGGCGCAGCTGCAGATTGGAGAGAGACCTGGGCTTCAGTGCCACCCCTGCTTCACGCTGGCTCTGAGCGATCTCCTCACCTGTCCAGACTTGTTTCCTGAGCTCTGAAAGTGGAACCACAAGCCCTGCTCAGCCTACCTCGCAGAGTTCTTGTGAGAATCAGGTGCAACAGTGTCCCTGAAATTACAGTAAACTGTGAAGTGCTGTGCCCGTACTTTCCCTCTCTTTGAGGGGAAGCTCAGCACTAGAATGCGGCAGTGCCCACTAGAGGGGGTGGCAGAGCAGGCCAGGCCCTCCACGTTAGAGCCCCGTGGGCAGGAGGTGCCAGCGCTGAGAACCTGGGCTGGCCCAGAAAGAGGGGATGCAGGGTTCAAGACGTATCACGATGAGGTCCCAGTCTCCCTATGCTCGCCTTTCTCTCCAGATTCAGATGACGTCTGGGCTATTGCTGAAGTTCTAGAAGAGAAAGAAATAGAAAAGCCCAGGCTGAAGGCACAGGGGGCAGCCCTAACTCTCTGCTTTATTAATGGGGGCAGCTATGGGCAGGGTGAAAGTGTAAGACCTTGGGTTCTTTCCTTTGAGCACTGTTTTCTCTGATTAGCTCAGGAGCCTGGACCCCAGGGCTCTGAGGCCATTGTCTGCCTGGTGTAGGGCACATTTCCCAGCTTCTGGAGTGCCACCTTAGTGGAAAAGGGCTGAGATCTGTGCCACCTCCCTCCATGGAGGCCTGAAGCCTGCAGGCTTGGCCTCACAGTTGATTAGCTCCCTCTTTGCTGGGGTGGGCAGACCAGACAAAGAGGCCAACTGGAGGAGAGCTCTGTAACCCAATTTGCTGTACGGAGAAGCCAGTCTGTCTGGCAAGAGCTAATTGGAAAGCTGCTTCCTCTAAGCTTGGACCCAGGAGGGCACTAGCCTGGCTGGGCGGGGCCCCCTTGGCCAGACCCACATCGTTTAGTGCTTTGTGTGGGTGCTCCCAGCGGGAGAGCACTTAGCCCTGGTAATTGGCCAGGCAGGCTCATCACTAATTCATGGCAAATTGTATTTCTTTTTTTTTGAGAGAGAGAGAGAGAGAGAGAGAGAGAGAGAGAGAGAAGAGTGGGGGTAGGTGGGAATAAATGAGGTTTTGAAGGGAGTGGTCTGATTTGGGCTTGGTCGAAGCAGCTTCAAATTGGGAGGAAGGAGGTCAGGGATTCATCTGCTAACTTGCCGTTGATCTGAGCAAGCTATCTTCCCACAGGAGGTCTCGGTTTCCTAATCTGTGGTAGGAGACGATAACCATGATCTATCTACCTCAGAAATGGCTTTGAGGATTGAATCCAGATGCGAGAGATGAGTGTTCATCACATGGTTGTTTCAACAGGCCTGGGGAGGAAAGGGGCCATTTATATTTCATGTAATTACTGATGTAGAGTGCGGGAGATTTATGTCTGTCATCTTTTGGATGGACAGTATTTTTTAATGACTCCATTTTATCTCTTTTATTGGCTTATTAACTCTTTGGTGTGCTGTTTTAGTGGTTGCTTTACGGTTTATAGTAAACATCTTTACTGTCACAGTGTAATTGGAACCCTTCACATAGAGTATAAGACACTTCCAATAGGGTACTTCCATTTCTCCCCCTCTGATATTTATGCTAACTTTGTCATGCATTGTGCCTGTAAATTCCACAATACATTGCTATTATTTTTGTTTAAACAGCTATCTTAAATTTTTTTTATTGTGGTAAAATACACATAAAATTAACTATCTAACCATTTTGAAGAGTACAATTCAGTGTTATTAAATACATTCATAATACTGTGCAACCATCACTGCCATCCATCTCCATAGCACTTTTTCATCTTGCAAAACTGAAATTCTATACCTATTAAAGTCAATTATCTTTTAAAGAGATTTAAACAATTTAAAAATCTTATACATTTAAGTAGTTGCCATTTCTGGTATTTTTCACTCCATGTGAGGAACCATTTTTCCATCTGGTTTCATTTTCCTTCTGACTGAAGGACTTCCTTTAACATTTCTTACAGTACTGTTCTGTTAGTGATGAATTATTTCAACTTTTGTATGTCTGAAAAAGATTTATTTTGCTTTTCCCTTTGCAAGATATTTTCACTAGGTATAGAATTCTAGGCTGACAGCTTTCTTTCTATACTTTAAAGATGCTGCTCCACTGTCTTTGTCTTACATTGTTTCTAATTTAAAATCTGTTTTCGCCTTATTTTTCTTCCTCTGTACTTAATGTTTCTTTTTTCTATGGTTGCTTTTAAGATTTTCTTTTATTACTAGTTTTGAGAAATCTGATTATGATGTGTCTTCATGTAGTTTTCTTCATTTTTTGGTTTGTGTTTGAGGTTCACTGAGTTTCTTAGATCTATGAGTTTATAGTCTTTATCAAATCTGGAAAATGTTTGAGCCATTATTTCTTCAGATAATTTTTCTTCCCCCACCTTCATAGACTCTAATTATACATATATTAGGTTGCTTGAAGTTGTCCCACGGGTCACTGATGATCTTCTCATTTTAAAGTTCTTTTTTTTTTTTTTCTGTCTGTGTTTCCTTTTAAATAGTTTCTATTTCTTCAAGGTCACTGATTTTTTTTTGTAGGGGGGAAGGTCTAGTCTGCCTTTAATCCAATCCAATGGATTTTTCATCCTAGGCACTGTAGTTTTCACCTCTAGAAGTTTAATTTGGGTCTCTTTTTCATGTCTTTCATGACTCTATTTAACTTTTTGAACAGAGGAAATTTAATCATAATACCTATTTAATGTCCTTGTCTCCTAATTCTAATATCTGTGTCAGTTCTGACTGATTTATGTTTCCCCTCAGTATGGCTCATATTTTCCTGCCTCTTTGCATCCCTGGTAATCTTTACTTGGATTCCAGACACTGTGAATTTTACCTTGTTGGGGGCTGGATATTTTTTGCCTTTCTTTAAATATTCTTGAGATTTGTTCTGGAATATGGTTAAGTTACTTGGCAACAGTTTGATCCTTTTGGGTCTTGATTTTAAGATTTTTTTAAAGTCAGGAGCAGAGCAGCTTCTAGTCTAGAGCTAACTATTTCCCATTATTAAGGTAAGACCCTTCTGAATGCTCTACTCAATGCCCTATGAATTATGTGTTGTTTTTTCAAATTGACTGGTGGAAACAGACACTATTTCTGGCCCTGTGTGAGTGCTGGGCACTGATGGGTCTTTCCTGGGCCTTGTGTAATTTTCTCACACACATGCACTCAATTCTCAAGGAGAAACCTCCATAGATCTCTGAATTTCTATGTGGTGCTTCCCCTCCCCAGTATTCTGTCTTGTGAACTCTCATTGCCTTGCTCTCTCTGGACTGTCAGCTCTGACTTCTTAACTCAGGGAGTCCACCAGGTTCTCCTTGGGTACTCTGTGTTTGTTCTGAGGCCTAGAAACTCTCTCAAGGCAGTAAGTTGGGACAATTGTAGGGTCTACCTTGCTTGTTTTCTTCAGGCTGACTCTGATATTTCAGTTCTCTCAGAGTCCACTGTGAATTTGGATCTAGAAAGGACAAGAAACACCCGTGAGAAGTCATTTTGCCCAAGCTCTTATATATAAAATGAAATTATAATGCTCTCTTTATGTTATAATGTTGTTTGTCTATAACTTGACAACTCATTTAATCATTCAACAATTGTTTATTGACCAACTACTATGTGCTAGACACCTTTCTAGTTGCTGGGGATAAATTAGTGGATAGACAGTAATCCTTGCCCTTCTGTGCCTTATATTCTAGTGGTGGAGAAGAGATCATAAGTGGGAAATGGCTGAAGTGCCCTTCCTAACAAACCTACTTAATGCCTATGGAGAGAATGCGTGAGGCTTTTAGGACTGGCAAATGGAAGTCTTGTCAGTACCACGGAGAGCTCCAAGGGAGGCCAACCTCTGAAGAGAGCGCCTGAAGCAAAGCAGTGCCCTGGTTGCCCACCAGCTGATGTGCCCGGCCAACTCAACCCTAAGCTTGAGTAACTCTGTTCTAAATTCAGGTCGGGCTGCTATCTGAGATTCTGAGTCTGAGTCTGAGAATTGGAAGCTAGTCCACCTCTGCCTTACATCTCTTGCTGTCGGAGTGGTTGGCAGAATCTTGTAGTAATAAAATCTCTGGAATTATCATCTGAAGACCAAGGTTTGAATCCTAGTTCTACCACAAACTGTCTGCATGGCTTTGGACAGGTTAGTTAGTTTCTCATCTGCAAATTGAGGATTATGATGCTACAGTGTTGTTGTAAGGACTGAGTAAGATCAATCTAGCAAAGCACCTTGTGCGGTGCCTGGAATGTACAGCTAGCTTGCAACACTTTGTTGAAAGGTGAATGAAATCTCTGGTAATGTTAGGGCCTCTCTGGAGGTGATACATAGGATCTCATGGGTGGATAAGAGGGAGAAGACATTCTAGGCAAAGGAAACAGCAGGACCAAAGGCAGGGAGGCATGAGAGTGGATGACTTGGCCAGGAAATGGAGAATCATTTAATAAGATTGAAGCTATTCAGCTACCACTTTTATTCTGAGGCCTCCTGAACCGCTATTTTCAGCACAGAGCATTCTGTTGAACCTCCAGACTTTATTTCCAGCTAGCCTATTGTGCATCTCAGTTGAAAGATCTATGTGTACCTCTGACCTACCTTTCCAAAACAGAATTTATCACTTTCCTCCAATGTGCTCTCCTCAGATGGCATGTTAGAAGGAAGAAGTGTGTCTTACGAATGGTCATAAATTGGATGAAAGTTTCGTAGAGGATATGGTGACCTTATTCTCCTTTCCAAGTGAGAACAGAAAATGAGAATGGTCTAACCTAAAGCATGGGATAATTGGGTTAGAGAAGGGAGAACTTCCAGTATCATAGATTGTAAAGAACTCAGAAGGGGTGATTAAAGGAAGCCATGCATTTCTCTTTCCTGAAGAAGAGGAGACATTATCCTCTAGCTGGAATATTCTTCTTCTTCATCACTACTTAGTTGCTATTGTAGTAATTAAATTATTAATATCCTTTTAACAGCAGTTTACATTTGTATACAGCTCTACAGCTTGTAAAAGGTTTAATTTGATCTTAATCGCCACCCTCTGAGATTATCAAGACAAGGATTATTAACTCATTCCCTCTCTGCCCTCACTTCATACACAGAGAAACTAAGACTGCAAGCCACAGAAGTGATACAATTGGCAAGAAACCAAGTAGTACAGTCAGGAACAAGGCTCTGTCTCCCATCTCCCACCCAGACCTAAGCTTTTTTCCAATACAGCACTCTGGCTATCAACTGAAAACAACAAGAGCAACAATTGAATATATGACTAAAGATTCATAGAGTCCCTCTTCCTGGTATTAGTTGCAGCAAGGAGTGGGAGAAAGAAGACTTTACCTCAAGGAATTCAGGAGTCTTGGTTCAAAATCCCAGAGCTAAGTTATTAGAAGGGAAAGGGGGCCTGCTGCCATGTTAACTTTAATCAAGAGAATTGGCAGTGCTATTTCTCATGTAGCCTAGAACTTGACAGTTTACAAAACATTTTTACACTCTCTAGTAGCTCATTTGACATGCTCCCGCCACCCTATGAAGGGCGTGTCATTGTTAGCACACATTTTCTAGGCGCGGATGAGGAGTCGCAGAGAGGTGAATGAGTTTCCCTGAGGCTCCTGGTCAGCGACTGAGCCGAGATCTGAATTGCTTTCTCTGGCCTCTTGGTTTAAACTCTTTCTCTTGCACTTTCTGCCACATCCCAGCTGCCTCTGGCCAGACCTGAAAAACAAATCCTGTAATTGAGTTGGAATGTGGGTGCTGGGGCCCAGGAGACAATGTTTCCTGCCTTTCAATCTGTTCTTAATTTATTAAAGTGATGAAATAAGGAAGAGGCCCAGAAGCGGTGGATGTTTTCCATCAGTGAGTCACGGGAAAGTGCAGAGGCAGAAGGTCAGGAGGAAGGCGCTGTTGCTCTGGCAGCTCCCCTCCCCTGGCAAAGCCCACACAGGCGTGCTTGGGGGTCTACGTAGAGCCGCTTCTTAGAGTGAAATAAGCCAGGAGAGAACAGGCCCCACGGAGGACTCCCTCCGGTCCCATAATGTTACCACTGACTAACTGAGCACCTTCCTTCTCATCTGACAAATGCCCAACGTCCAAGGAGAGGGACCCAGGGAAGACAGGAGGGGGCCTGGCCCAGCCTGAGGGGCATCAGGGAAGGCTTCCTGGAGGGGGTGACATTGAAGCTGAGATTGAAATGTGAAGAGATGTTATCTGGGAGAAGAGGATACTCCCAGCACAGAGTATGATTGGGTAGTGGGGAGCGGAGGGAGAGGAAGAAACTGGTTTGGCTCAGGCCTTGGCGACTTGGCCCAGGTGTCCACTTCTGACACTTGTCTGTGTACAGTGGATTTGAGGGCTGCATTCTCTAATCACCATTCTTACTCAGACTGCTTTCCATCTCTTAGGCAAAAACTTTTCTGTGCCAGGCTCTGTGCTAGGCACTGGGCACACAGTGGTGATTCAGAAGTGAGCCTTGACCTCCAAGTGAGAAAATAGGCATATAAATAGTGATGACCATATGGTGTGATAAGGCTGGGATAGAGGACTTGCCAGAGCCCAGAGAGGGCACCAGAGGGAGGTTGGGAATAAAGAGAGGCTTCCTGGAAGAGGTGACTCCAGAACCAGTTCTTGAAACCTGGGTAGGAGTTAACTGGGTGATTGAGGAATAATAGGCAATCCTGAGGACAGAAAGGGGGTTGTGAGAGAACGTGGTATGTTCAGGGAGTCTATGGGGGGAACCAGGCCGGAGGAAGGCGGGGCTGGGCTTTCCTGGCCTGGTTCTTTGTGCACTCTGCTCTTTCAACGTAAGATGTTTTTCTCTTTGGCCCACCTCACACCACCCTTCAAGGTCCACTTTAGATTCAAACTCTCTCTTGAAGCCTTCCTTGATCCCTTCCCTGGTCCCAAGTAATTTATTTTGAGGACCTACTAAGTGCTCTTTACATACTTCATTTCATTTATTCATTATGGCATCTCTCTGAGGTGAACTGGGCAGTTCAGTTCAACATCTATCTAGTCCCTACTATGTGCCATGCTCTGAAAACATAGAGATAAATCATACATTGTTCTTGCCCCAGGTAGCTCACATTCTAATGGAAAGATACACCTATCAACAGATTATTTTCAATAAAAATCATATTGGTGATCCAATGTTCATAGTAGCATTATTTACAATTGTCAAGATATGGAAACAACCAAAGTGTCCATCAACAGATGAATGAATAAAGAAGATGTGATACACACACACATACACACACACACACACACACACACACACACAATGGAATACTACTCAGCCATAAAAAGGAATGAAATTTTGCCATTTGCAACAACGTGGATGGACTTGAAGGGTATTACTAAGTGAAATAAGTCAGACAGAGAAAGACAAATATTGTATGATATCACTTATATGTGGAATCTGAAACATAAAACAAACTGGTGAATATAACATGAAAGAAACAGACTCACAGATATGGAGAACAAACCAGTGGTTACCAGTGGGGAGAGGGAAGTGGGGAGGGGCAAGATAGGTGTAGGGGATTAAGAGGTACAGACTACTATGTATAAAATAAATAAGCTACAAGGATATATTATACAATACAGGGAATATAGGCAATATTTTATAACTATAAACGGAATATATCCTTTAAAAATTGAGTCACTGTGTTGTATACCTGACACTTATATGATATCGTACATCAACAATACCTCAATGATAAAAAAATAATATTGGTGCTGTTATCTCATTTTTTGCAGATGAGGAACTCAGACTCATATTTATTTATTAACTGACTTTGCCCAGGCTCATAAGGACAGTAAGTGGAACCCAGCTCTGGGTGGTGTTGAAGCCAGCGCTCTGCTCCCTGCTCCTAAGACACTTAATCATGGTCTGTCTGCCTTGAGGAAAGGATGTATAAATAGAGATGCTGATAGACTTGACTTACCCCTGTACTTGGTTTTTAACTCTTTGGAAGCAGGACCCAGTGTTGTAGAATGCTCCTGCAGAGAGAGATCTTGAGGAGGGGATGTGAACTAGCACTTAGGAAGTGCCCACTGACAGCCTGGGCTTCTGATGCCAGTCCCACTTCCCCCTCATGTGCCCCTTCCTCTGTGCTTCCAACATGCTCCCACCCTCATCTCCCCTGCTTCTTATCTCATGATGAAAAACTCTTGGTCCTTGCCTGTCTTCATTTGTCTGTCTTCCTTACTGGATCAGTTTGGAATCTTCAGAGCCCAGCATAGTGTGTCGGCTGCTGTCAGAATGTGGTAATCTTGAACTGGATTGATTTGAATTCTCCTTATTGATTTTCACACGCTCTTACAGAGTTTGCATGTGTCTCTGTGAGCATTTGTGTGTGTTGAGTCTGTGGTTTTTGTGTGGGCTCATTCATAGTTTGCATTGCATGCGTGTAGCTCCTGTATGGGGTCTTGCATCTGTATGTTTCCTGTAAGGGCATCCACAGCCCCTTCTGAACCCTATGCCTCTTCGCCTCATTGGCATCATATCCTGGCCAATCCTAAATGTCTCTCTTTTCCAGAAATACATTTCAAGGTAACTTTTGTCTCCTAGCCATGATTGAGATAGTTCTGAACACCATGGGGTTTGAAGTCTGGCCTCTTGGTGCTTTATCAAGAGCCTGCGTTTGCCGGCTGAGCTCCCCAGCTCTGTGACTGCCGACAGTGAGAGAGGGCCGGCTTGGTTCTGCAGGGGAGTGGGCAGTAAATGGTGAAACTGCGCTCAAGCCCCTGCCTTGTCGGCAGCCCCCAAATCACCCGAGCTGCTTTACAGTTTCTTTAAGGGGCTAAGCTTTCGGAGGGAGGGATGGAAAGGTAGGAATTTGGAAATTGTTGTCTTTAGACAGTTTGTGTTTTTGGGTGTATAAGAAAGTCATGTCTCCCGCCCCCCCAACAAACCCCCCCAATCAGGGTGTTTTAATGATTCAAAATCATGAATATTAAACCAATGGAAAGTTGACAGTATTTAAATGAGCATCATTAAGAGACACATAAATTAACAGGGTTTTTAGTTCTTGTGGAACTGCCGTTTCAATGTTAATTAAACAACCGGAGTGCTCGGGCGCTTTTGCAGCAAACTGTCCCCAAAGTGTGCTGCAGAATATCATTATGGGTGGCTGCCTTGCTGTTTAATTATTTCCAAGTTTTTTTTTTTTTTTCATTGCTGCAATAGTTTTATGCTTGTCTTGCATTTGGAAAAGGTGACGGGGCTGAACCTCCAAGGAAGCGGTAATGTGATCTGTCGGCCCCATGGTGACGACCTGAGCTGAGCAGTGCTTGTCCCTTCACGCCAGCCCCCTGTGAAGGAAGCCCCAGATGACCCTTTGGGCCTCCTGATGGACTGGTCCACGACTGAGTCTAGAAGGCACCTGGATCCTTAGTTGCAGATAATCTTGCTCTTAGAAAGTTGGGGGCCTGACTTCGGATAGAGCCCCAAGCTGGGGAAGGAAAGGCAGGGGTGACAGTGAGACAGGAAGTATAAAGGCCTCCACAGCTGTATTTGAGGCAGTGTGGAGTGGAGGAGCCAGGAGTCCTGGATCTGCTCTTGACTCCATAGGTCTGAGCTAAGTGACCTTGAGGCACTGCCTTGCACTCTGTGGTATCAGTTTCTTCGACTGTAAAATGAGAAGTTTAGATTAGATCCTGCATTCTCAAAGGGGGCAATATTGCCCCCAAGAAAGTGGCGATATTTCACCCCAAGAGGGTGAAAAGTGGTTCTTGGGGGTTGAAAAAAGCTTACTCTTTCAAAAATGTATAAAACACAGATACACAGAGTACACAGATACACAGTGCATCTGTAGTGTTAAAATTTCATGGGGCAGAGGGGATTAAGAGAAAAAACTGTTTAAAAACACTTCTTAGGTAGTAAACAATGGAAAAAAGATTGAGAAATAGCGGACTGGATGAACCCTAGGATCTTCATCTGTAAAGAAAAGAAAGCCCACTGTGAGGTGGCCTGATGGCCACATGCCCTGGATACAGAAATGGTCTGTTATTACCTGTGTGAATTTGGCTGAGCTCTTATCTCCCCTGGGCCTCAGGGGCCTCGTCTTTCAAATGAGGACATTCATATCTTGCCAGTCCAAAGGCAGAGGGCTGGACCAAATGAACTTTTGGCCTTTAGATGCCAGGGAAGTGGCTGGTGAAGTAGAAAGATGCAGTTCTGAGTCCATACTGGGCTGCAAAGGCAGAGGGTGTGGCTTCTGGAACCAGACCACTGGCATCAAAGCTCAACTCTACCACTTAAAACTGTGATTTGCTGATCCCCATCCTATGCAAGTATTTCCCTGGAAATACTGAGGGAGGAAGGGGGAAGGGAGACTTCAGCATGGTGGGGTACAGCTGGTCCTGTGTCCTTGATCACAGCACCGTCTACTAGAGGGCTGGTCTCACCAATATTGCCAACACCCAGCATGAAATGCTATAAGAAGGAGGCCCACTTCACTCATTTATTTGTTCATTAAATATTGTCTCCTATGTGCCAGGCCCTCTTCTAGATGCTGGGGTTGCAGCAGTGACCCAAACAGACCTGAATCCATGCCCTCAGGGAATGTACATCCTGGTGAGGGGTAGACAATAAAGGAAATGCATAAGAAGACAAGTAAAGCTGAGGGGGGTATGAGGAATATCTTGTGCGAAGTAGTTTTCAATGGGGTGGTGAAAGATGGTCTCCTGAAGAAAGTGATATTTGAGCAAAGACTTGGAGGAGGTGAAGGAGGGGAGGGTGTGGGGCAACACAGAAATAAACAGTAGAAATGAGGAAGGAAGCAGTCCATGGCGAGGGCGGTACGTCATGCAGGAGCCCTGAAGAGAGCACTTAAGCCTATCTGAGGAGGTCAAGGAAGGTTTCCCAGGGGCGTGATGGCTGAGTGGGGACTTTGGAGACAAGTAGGAGTTTGCCCAGTAGGCACAGACAAAGGGCACTCTAGCAGAGGAAGAAGTCTGTGCAAAAACATCATGAAGCCATGAAGCATGTGTCAGGGTGAAACATGAAACCCGGGCCCAATGGGGCTCAGTGCCTCACTCAAGGCCACTTAGTAATAACAATAAAACAAATTAATGTTAATAGTGGTGGGTAGAGTCAACACTGAGTGAGCTCTTAGTGTGTGTCGGGCCCTGTTAAAGTCTATCTTTGTGTTGATTGCCTTAGTCCTCACAACAACCCTACAAAGTATGTACTGTTCCTAACTCCATTTTGTTAATGGGGTTCAGAACTCCCCCAAGGTTGCACCGGAAGGCCCAGACATGCTTTACTGTTAACTAAGGTTTTCACTCCAAGCTCCAGGGAGCTGAGCTGGGCCACAGGGTAAATTTCTTTCCCTAAGCTCATCAGGGCTGTATTTCCCCAGAATGCAGCAGGCCACTGATGCTAAAATCCAGCTCTCAGATCTTATCACTATGATTCAAGGAAATACTAATCCAATGCCCAGAAAAGAGGAGGGAGGGAGTGACGGTGGGTGCTTGTCCCTATGCTTGGTTTCAGTGGGAGGTTGGGGATGGAGAGACCCTCCAAACAGAGGTGCTTGGATAAACAACTTCTCTTTTTTTTTTAAGACTTTTTTTTAATGTGGCCCATTTTAAAATTCTTTTTATTGAATTTGTTACAGTATTGTTTCTGTTTTATGCTTTGCTTTTTTGGCCCCAGGACATGTAGGATCTTAGCTCTCCAACCAGAGATCCAACCCGCACCCCCTGCATTGGAAGGCGAAGTCTTAACCACTGGACTGCCAGGGAAGTCCCCAAACAACTTCTCTTTTATGGTTCTTTAATAGTCATTTATTTGTTCTATATCCCTCAGGGTAGATTTATTTAACGGCATGTGGCAATTTTCCTAATACATTGTTAAATGGAAAAAAGAAAAATACAAAACTATCTATTTAACTATCTATTGTTTATCTATATCTATCTATCTATCATGTCTATCTATCATCTATCTATCGTCTATCTATCTATCTATCATCTATCTATCTATCATCTATCTATCATCTATCTATCTGCCTATCTATCATCTACAGCTATGTAGGTATATAGGAATGTATACATTTGAATGAAATCCAGTCAAATGCTACTGAGAGGTCCAATTATCCATCAGGTTGTGCATTAAAACATCTGTGAGAAGGTTCCAACAGGAGATCTGGTAACAGAAAACAGCCTAGATTTGGGTCGACATCAAGTCTGGGCTGATATAAGTAGGGTCTCTAACCTTTCTCTAATAGTGTCCACCTGGGGAGGCCACATAATGTGAAAGGAACACAGCATCAGTCTTTTCGGGAGAGGCCAAGACCTGGGTCTGGCGTTGAACTAGGGTTTCCCCTCCTTTGGTCTTGGCCTTCTGGCTGGGCCTGGGTTTGTTCACTGGGGACCCAAGTTAAGAGGGCCTCCAGCCGGGGATCTACCTTCCTTCTTTCACAAACCCATTTGGACAAGTAAATGTTTATTTGATCTTGGGGTTATGGAAGGCTTTAAAAGTCAAGACTCTAAAGACAGAAATCAGAAAGGAGAAGATTAGTAAAGCCATAAAGACATAATACATATCAAATTATTACAGATACTTGTTTAAGATGTTTTCTATATTACACTGTAAATTCCATGGGAAAAAGTATTGTGTATGCTTTTTCCATTGTTATTTGACTGGTCTCTGACACATAGGAGGTGCTCAGTAAATAATAATAACATATAATAATAAATAAACCACAGGGATTTCACCACACTCTTAGTATATGTTATAGTTATAGGGAATAATTCAATTAACAAAAATAATAAAAACTTTCTTTGGAATGTTCTCCATTCTTTCTTCCTTGCATATGCCAGGATTAATAGAAAAAAGTTCATAAACCTTAGGGTGGATTGCAAAAATGGCCACAATGCTTTCAAATTCTTCCATCAAGAGGTGTAGTGCATTTCAGGCTGACTTTATGTCTTGCTTTGGCCAATAGAATAAATGGCATTGGGAGAGTTTTAAGTCTAGGCTTCAAGAGGCCTCACAGCTTCCTCTCTTGGTGTTCTTGGAACACTGAGACTACCACCATGTGACCAAGCCCAGGCTAGCCTGCTAGCTGATGAAAAATATGTGGCTCTGTTGACCCCCTTACCCTCAGTTGATAGCCAGTGAACCCCCCAGAAACAAAGCTTCCTAGCTGACCCACAGCTATACACTGACAGATGAATAAGCCCAGCCAAGACCAGCAGGAGAACCCACTTGAGGATAGCCCAAATTGCCAACCTACAGAGTCCTGAGCCAGGGCTGTGCTAAGCCACTAAATTTAGGATGGTTTATTACACAGCAATCGATAACTGGTTAAGACCTCTTCAGGGGGATATTCAGGACTAATTAGAAAGTGTTTCATCTTATACCCTGCCAGTAGAATCACAAACAAAGCTCATTGGGAGAGAGTGTGTAATGACTATCTGGTGCAGGAGCAAAATTTTCAAGAAGAACCAGGTTGAGCAGGTATTTCCACAATGGATAGCTGTCTAAGGGAGGGATCGCTGAAGTGTGGTGGTGGTGGTGTTGTGGTTGTATGTTGGTGGTAATGGTTATGAAGGTCCAGACGTTTCTCCAGTTTTCATTTTAAATTTATTTATTTATTTATTTATTTTATTATTTATTTTTGGCTGTGTTGAGTCTTCGTTTCTGTGCGATGGCTTTCTCTAGTTGCGGCAAGCGGGGGCCACTCTTCATCGCAGTGCGCGGGCCTCTCACTATCGCGGCCTCTCTTGTTGCGGAGCACAGGCTGCAGTCGCGCAGGCTCAGTAGTTGTGGCTCACGGGCCTAGTTGCCCCGCGGCATGTGGGATCTTCCCAGACCAGGACTCGAACCCATGTCCCCTGCATTGGCAGGCAGATTCTCAACCACTGTGCCACCAGGGAAGCCCTCTCCAGTTTTTAAAGTACAAGTTGCCACAACTCTTCTTCCTCGGCCCCAAACAGACTTTGTCCACCTATTCCTAATGCCACTGCAACTCTCATGCCAGAGAAAGTCCCCATTACCTGTAGAAAAGTATTCACAATTCCTCTATATTATTTGACCTCAAGAGACTTACCCATTCCCTCTCAGGTCTCAACACCATCCCATATACACAATTGCCATCCAGACCAGTCTTGATGATCTAAACACACCTCTCTTTCATGCCTCTGTGTCTCTATATATGTTCCTTCTACCCAGACCTAGTCTTCATCTGGCAAGTCCCCACTCATCCTTCAGGGCACAACTATACAATGTTACCTTCTTTGGGAAACTTCCTCATTAGACGACATAAGTCAAACTGTCTCTGAGCTCCCAGATCTTGATTACAGCATCCAGCATCTTGTCTCATTAGGAGCTAAGCTTTTCTCCTCTCCTTGTCTCCTTTCCTAAACTTGTCTCCTCTCCATCTACAAGTAGGGTCCCCATCTAATTCCTGTTTGTAGGTGGATTTCCAGCACATGGCCTGGCATAGTGTAGGAACTCAAAAATATTCTTTGAATAAATGAATAAATGAAAATTAACCTTTGAGCAGGGTTTTGCAGCACACAAAGCATTTTTATCCATTGTCTCAGATATTCTCATTAACCCCATTTTCTAAATGAGGAAACTGAGGCTCAGAGCAATTAAATGACTTGATGGAGGTTTCTCAGTGAGTAAGCAGAAGAGTCGGGAATCAAGGCCTTTGCATTCCAAAGCCCAGGCTGTGTAATGCATAGTCATTCATTCATTTATTTATTCCACCAATATTTAATTTGTGGCCACTCTCTGCCAGGTCTGCTCCTATACCTCTTCCTGCCTTTCCCCTATGCTGCAAATACTGCCAAGATAACTCTTTTCTGCCATATTTCCTCTATATCCTTCACATTAGTCTCCCTGGGAAGTCTTCATTGAACCCGGGTTGGGTCATGTACCTTATCTCTATTCCCAAAGCTCTTAGATTTTCCTGTCATATCCCTGTCTTCCCTACTGGGCTATGAGGAGTCTGAGGGCTCCCCAGAACCCCATATGATCTCCATACCAGCAAGTTCTTTGTTGGGTTAGAGTGAGGGGGCCACGTGAATGATGAGGCTTGGGGTGTTCAGCAGAGGACAGATCATGAAGGGGCTTCTTAATCCTGTGAAGGGACTTGGACTTTATCCTGTAGGCAGTCAGGAGCCAGGGAAAGGTTTTAAGCAGCTGAAATACCATCATTTACGTGATAGAGAAAGTGGAGTTCTTACAGGAAAATGAGAAGGGTTAGCCGGAGAGACTGGGAAACCAATACACAGGCCGGGGGAAACCAACACAAATGAAAACCTCTACACAGGTCTCCTTATATACCCACCCCTCACTTCATGTGCTTCAGTGGCACCTGTGACTTTTCTTCAGGGCACGGCTCTCAGGCTACTGGATGCTAGCACTAGCCCACTATCACATACAGCCAAAAGCATCTGGGAGTTGACCGATGATTGTTGGGTGGTTGGAAGGGAGAGTGTGAAAGCCCAGCTCCACTCTTGAGTTGGGACAACTTACACTCTGGAGTTCTCCTGCAGGATCAGGCTAAAATATACTCTGTGTAGGACTTGTACCTGAGATCACACCTTTGTTTGGCTCCTTTCCCTTCCTGTCCTGCTTTTCCTACTTCCTTACTAGTTTCTCCTGGGAGCATTTCCTTAATAAATCACTTGCACATGAATCCCCATCTCAGAGTCTGCTCTGAAGAAGCCAATGTAAGACACGTACATGGGTATACACATTGATATACAATTGGGCATACAAACTGTGCTCATGCCCCAAAGCAGTGGCTCAGAAGCACACACTCCCCACTCCCCACACACCAGGTCTGTGAGTAGATACAGGGGACCATGGATCCTACCTCCTAGGACCCCAGTGAGAATTGACCAATCCCATAAAGCTGAAATGAACTTCTTCTGCCTTCTTACATCAGTTCTTTCACAGGGCATCCAAAACATCCTGCAATATGGGCAAGGATTGCTTCAGCTCCTCTTAACAGGTGAGGAAACTGAAGCTCAGAGTGATTGGGTGGCTTGCCGGAGGCCACAGAACTCACCTGGTTTCCTTGATTTCTCTGTCTGATTTTCTTTACCATTCTGTTCCTCTGAGGGACACTGTATCTAAACCTAGGGAAGAGGTTTATACCTTTGTGTACAAGGGAGTAAAGGGATTCCTGCATAGAAATCCAGTGCATCCAACCAAACCAAAGACACAAAGGTGTCTGGGAGTTAGTGTCAGGGTTAAACAGAGCACCTGAATGGTGGACAGAAAATACTGGGAAGTACCGAGGTTGAAGAAAACTATGTGTTCTTCAGGATCTTGTTGGCTAGAGGAAGAGCAGGAGTGTCCCTTAAAACTAACTCTGCATTCACCGTGTACTGGGGGCAATTGAAGAACGTACTACGTGAATGAGGCCACATGCTCAAAACAATGATATAATAAAGGACATTGAAATGAAGCTGCTCAGGTTCTTATGGACTCACAGTTCTAGCATCACCTTCTCAGGAAAGTATTCCCTGGCCTCCAAGACTGGACAATCTGGCCCTCTCTTGTGTTCTTATTGTTTCCTGTTACCCTCTTTCACAGCTCTTAATAGCTGGTAATTTCAGTTTACTGTCTCCCTGACTAGACTATGAAATCCATGAGCAGGGACTAGGTGTAAATCATTTATGGGGACTTCCCTGGTGGTCCAGTGGTTAGGACTCCGCGCTTTTGCTGCCAAGGGCGAGCGTTCGATCCCTGGTCGGGGAACTAAGATGCCACTTGCTGAGTAGTGCGGCCAAAAAAAAGAGTCGTTTATGAATCCTATTGTCATGTCACAAATTGAGCCACGATCCTGATCACAATTTAACCTGGCTCTGGCCAGAGACGGATTCTGGACCCCAGGTCTCAATCTTGGCCAGAGACTGAGCCCTAATCCTGTTCATAGCCTGAGTCTTGATCTTGGTCACAACCGGAGCCCTGACTTTGGTCCTAGCCTGAGTCTGATCCTGGCCATATATTGAGCCATAAACCTGGCCCCAGACTGAGTCCTGATCTTGTTCATAGACTAGACCCTGGATCCATCTAATACACCCATCATTTCACAAGGGGCTCAGTCCAGCCAACTCTCTTGCTATTTAAACTGTTCCTTGCATATGTTTTCCCCTTATTTCACCTGTTTCAGCCTCGCATCTCTATTAGCCCTTGAGCACCCCCAGGGCATGTCTGCCCCACAGGCTAGCTCAGGGTGGAGCCTATGCAGGCTGCTGAGAAGGTGTGTTTACTGTGGCTGCACTGGGCAAGAAACAGGAACCAATAAGGTCAGATCATAAAGGAACTTCCTGATTTCCTTTACCCTGGCCGTCTCTGTGATCAAAGGATATTTGAGAAGATTTCTCTTTTTACATGCTACAGAATCCCATGTAACAGAATCTGCTTTTCCTTAACCAAAAGTCTGCCAGAAGTGTGAGAACTGTCAGTAACTTGAGGGCAAAGCAAGTGGGAAGGAGAACTTTCGCCCTCCCAGGGAGAAAATTAATTATAAAATCAGATTGTGTTACCAGAATTGTTTATATCTGTGTTTAAGGAATTTGCCATCTTCTGAATCTAATAGATGGAGCAGTCAGAGCTTGACTGCTACAACAGTTTTAATTTGTTTGGAAATTAGTCCAAATAATGAAGAAATGCTTTTCAATACAACACGAAGGCAATACAATTGGCATGTTTCCTTTAAACAACAATGACAATACAGTTCACAACATTGAATAATTAAAGAAATGCATATGTCAGAAACAGGTACACTTCTGGTTTGGATGGATGCCTCTTCTAAGGGGATACTAACACCTAACAAGGCTTCATAGTTTAGTCTTTGGTGTCTGTATCATTTTTGCCCTTTAGAATAGACATGGAAGCAGGTAGGCCACCTTACCTTCCATTTCAGAGAAAGGAAACTCAGACTGAGAGGATGGGGTCATCTGCCCAGGGGCACAGAGCTGAGCTGGTGCTCTCAGCACCCTCCATGCTGTCCCTTTCTGGGTTTGGTAAAGGCTTTGCCCTGACAAGAAATAGGTAAATGGCTTTCCCTGGTAACTTGTGGGTTTTAAAAATGGGTAAATTAATCCGAAGTGTTAATTGTGAATGGTGATATAGACAGAGTCCATACATTACAACCTCAGAGTCTATTTTCACATAGAACTGTGTCCCTGCCCCAGTTTTATCATTATCAAGCCACTGTGTGACCCTGTGCATGTCACTTTTCCTCTCTGAGCCTCAGTTTCCTCCTCAGCAAATGGGGGTAATATCTACTTCACCGATTTGTATGGAAATTAAAGACACTGTGAATATGCTAACAAATAGTTGTGAATTAGTTAATTGGCAGTTGTGAAGTGTTTGACACTGGTCAAGTCCAGGATGCTATAGTGCTTAGAGCCATGCTTGGTGCCCAGCAAGTTGTGAGCCATGCCTTCTGCGGTTGCCCCTGTGCCCATCCTCAGGGCATGCCCGTCCTTGAGGTGAGATGTAGCCCCTCGGTTCCAGGAGTCACAGAAATGGCATTCCTCAATAAATGATTGAGCTTTGAGAGATCTCATCATAAAGTTTGGGAAAGCTTCTCAAACTCACTCCTGAAGAGGGGAAGGTTGCTCCTTGGTTCCCTGCTCCTTCTTTTGCTGGGAAATTTCAGTAGATTCGGGTATGGCCTTGGGGTTGGGGGGCAGGCTTGCCTGTTGGAGCTGAATTTTATTTTATTTTTTCTGGGTCCTGAGAGGTAGACCAGATTTCAAAAAGCAAGCAGCTGGAGGAAGGGTTTGCCAGGCAGACACAGCAGCCTGAGCAAATGTGCAGAGGTTCAGGGAGCAGGGGGGGGGGAGAGGCTGGGCAGTGGGTGGGGGCCAGGTGGGGCTAAGGAAGTAGACTGGTTCTTCTGACAATTGGGAGCCATTAAAGTTTGGGGGAGAAGAGTAGCATTTGCTGATTTCCCAATAGGCACTTTGCATATGTCAGCCATTTATCCCTGTGAGGTAGGTATCATCATGCCCATTTTACAGACTGAGAAACTGAAATTCAAAAGGCAGAAGTAACTTGCTACAGTCACACACTTTGGAAGGGTGAGAGTCAGGATTTGAAGATTTGAGGCTAGTTGTAATCATTTCCAAAACCCTTGCTCTTTCTAGCACAGCTCACTGCCTCCCAGTGCAAAACGGTATATACTCAAGTGGGAAATTGGTGAGGTCAAGTTCCTGCGGGTGGGGACCATGAGGGATTGAGCAGGAGAGACCAGAACTGCCAACTCCTGATTTCCTCTGTTCCTCCCAACAGGAGGCTCAGAGGCCTGCAATACCAGGTGGGCAAGGCAGTATTCTCCCCTCCTTCCCTTCTCTCATCTTCTCACCCCTGCTGTTCTACTGGCCTCCCTTCCCCTCCAGCCTGTTAAGCAGCCTTTTATCACACTCCGAGATGTCTGGGGACAGCCTATTTCCGTGGCTGGGTCTCAGTCCTGATAAATGATTTGCATGCACAACACACAGCTGAGAAATGGTGGAGCTGGGCTGGAATCCAGGAAGTTAGAGCTTTTTGCATTGCACTGTTCTCACCATGCCTAGCACATAGTACGCGCTCAGCGAATAGTAGCTCTTTCCCTTCCTGCAGGAGCCAATGTCCATCCCACTGGAGGGTCAGAATTTCAGAACCTGAAGCTACATTGGCTCCACCTTTCCCTTTGGAGGTAGCTCTTGTCCCTGGCCAGATTTCAGCTTTTTCTGGAGGAGCAGGAGTGCGGGGGTTTTCCTGGGTCCACAGCTTAGGCTGAGGAGGCTGTGGTCCAAGGGTCTGGCCGTGGAGAGAAAAAGGGTGGCTCAGGGAGGCCCTGGCTGCTTTGCATGCGGGATGAGGTCTCCTCTGGTCAATTTGCTTTCACTAATGTCAGGCCCCTGCGGCGCTGTCGTCGGTTGCGTAGCAACTGACCGAGCAGCACGGCAGAGGTGGCCATGCATAAAAGATGACACATGATGGTGGGGCACGGGGTGACGATTTGAAAATTTAGATACAGTCGCAGCAGGAATATGAACTGGGCGCTCCACATGCGGCATGGGGGTGGGGGACTCTATTTGTCTCCTCCCACGTCATTCAGAAAGCCGGGTTCCCACCGTATTTATAGAGGTTTGGGGAGAGGGAGCAGAAAGGGGAAAGGGTGGTTTGGCTCCAGCCCCCAGAGAGCCAGGGGCTGAGTTGGTGGGGGCTGAGAGGGGAACAGGGAAGGAAACAGGATGGGCGACAATGCCAGCATGGACAGAGGGCCTCAGGGCACCCTGAGGACCTTCTCTGGCAGCTTGGATCCTGGAGACCATCCCTGCCCTGGTGCAAGAGTAGTGAGAGTGGCTGGTCTGGATACCCCTCCTCTCCGGGTGGGTCTCCTCTGTGCTGCTCCTGACAGCTGCAGGGAGATGAAGTGTGCTGGACTTGGCATCTCCAGGTCTGGATTCTAGTCCCAGTCTTGCCTTTTCCTGAAACTAAGAACTTCAGCAGGTGACTTTAAATTACATTCAGTTTAATCCATTCAATGCCAATTGAGCACCCGCTATGAGCTGCACGCTGACCTAGGGCCTGGGGACACAACATTATAAAATACAGTCCCTGCCCTTGAGTAGCTCTCAGTGCGGTGGGAGAACAGATGTTCAAATCAATAAATTATACTCCAGTGCAATGAGTGCAAAAATGGACTGGGGAGGAGGTGATTTCTGCCCTGAGTTTTAAAGGTAATATAGGGCCTGGCCAGGAAGGCAAGGACCGGAGGGGAGCTCCTAGGCAAAGGAAGCAGTGTGTGATCTCAGCAGGAGGTGAAGGGAACTTGAAGATGTTTGATGTGGCCAGGCAGTAAAACTTAGTGCCTCAGTGTCAATGAGGTCATGTCTGGTCATCTCTAAAGGTCCTCCTGGATGTGTGGGCTCAGCTTCCTGCCCACTCCCACCTCATCATGCAAGGGAGAGATCCCCTCTAGGAAAGAGTAACAAACCACACAATCACTGATGGTCACTTAGAAGTTCCTGGAAATCCATCTGACTCCAGCTCCTTATTTTCGAGAGAAGGAAGCAGGCCCAGGGTAGGGGAGGGATAGGCAGAGGCCACTCCTGAACCTGGTGGGGGCAGGGGAGGGAGAAGAGGGGACAGCAGTCAGTGGGGTGGTGGGTCCCTGTCAGTGGGGATCTTGAGGTTCTGATGTGTCAGGGAATGTGGTGGTTTCATAGAGACTGGCTCCTGCAGGAAGAGCTGGTCTGGGAAATAACTCCACTGCAAATGTCACCTTCAAATGTAAACTCTGAGAGAGCAGGTCTTTATTTTTTGTCTGTCCTAACATCAACAGGCACAGGTAGGTGCTGGCTGAGTAATTGTGGATTGAATCATTTCTCTTTTGCCCAGGGCTTCAACGAGCTTTTGATCCTTTCACAATCTTTAAGGTGGGTATTGTATGCCCATTCTTCAGATGAGAAACCAGCTCAGAGAGGAGCAGGGACTTGTCTAGAATCACACACAGTGTCAGATGCTGACCCCAAGTTTTCTGACAACTCTGCCGTGCTCTTGTGCCTCCACACCTAGGACTTCTGTTCTGAGTGAACCAAGGGTCAGCTTGACACTGGTGACAGATAGAATTATGATGTTGGGAGTTTGGCCAGAAAGTTGGATTTGAGGCTATCCCTGAGGAGTAAAACTGCCCAGAAAAAAGATGTAATTTGGCTAAAAACTTTGTTTGGGCCTCCCTGTATGGGCTCATATATCAAAACGGAAACTCTGACCAGGCAAGGTGGCTTCCTTTGTACCTCCTCACAGTTTTTCATCACTCAAGGGCACCATGCGGGAGTTCAAATTCCAGCTCTACCACTTATTTGCTAAGTGAACTTGAGTCATTCTTTTTGCCTCTATTTCTCAGTGTCCTTCTCTGTAAAATAAGGACACTGATAGTACCCACCTTGTGGTGGTGTTGCAAGAACTAAATAGATCAATATATGTGGCATGTGTAGAGCAGTGCCTGGCATGCGGTAAGTGCTTAATAAGATTATTATTATCATGGAGGGATGCAATCCAGCTGGGGATAGGAGTTAGAAGATGAAAGTTGGGGAAAGACCTCCGAAGGGATCTAATAACATGGGTTGAGTCTAGGAAGATATAGGAGTTAACCAGTCAAGAAGTGGAGGGAGGACTTGCCAGACAGGGGGAACAAGGGGTACTAAATGTCAGAGCCTCCAACGTTTTATTTAGTGGATGGGGACCCTGTGGTGCAGCGAGGGTAGCTTTCCTGTGGAAGGTCACGCGCTAGGTAGTAGCAGAGCCAGGCTGACCTCCAGGCCCAAGGCCTGAGGGGAGAGAAGAGCTCTGGGTACCCCAGGGGCAGAGCCTGCATAGAAACCCAGCCTCAGCTCTCTCTGCTGGACTGTGTCTGGAGGGCAGAGGGCAGGGGAATGATGGAGAGGCGAGATGGGCCTTCTTCCATGTCCAGCGAGTCAGAGGGAAAGCCAGGTCCTGCTTGACCTTTGAGCTGCCCCCTGGGAAGAAGGGAGTGGTAACTCAAGTGGGCTGGGGGCGCTGATGCTTGGAGCCTCTGGCAGCTGAGGGGCTCACTGGGCTGCCAAGTAAACGGGTCAAGCCCTGGCGTTATTTGTAGATCTGGAACCTGAATGTGGCAGCAGGTCCTGGTCTGTTTAAGGTCCCAGGAGGCGCCCGGAGGAGGCAGGTGCCCCTACAGTCCACATCTCCCTGTGCAGGGTCTGTGCATCTCCAGTTGCCTTTATAACCTCTACGGGCTTTAGCACCTGTGCGGGGCTGGACGGAGATTCTCACCTGGAAGTTCCCTGGGTGAGTCCTTGACTGACCTGAGCCAAGACTGACACGACGTGAACCCTTGACTGACATGAGCCTAAGAATGTTGGTCTTGGAGACAGCCTCTCTCCTCAGATGTGTTCTGGTTGCTCCTGCGAATTGAGTCATGGTGGCCAACGGGAGTGGTAGCTTCTTGGGAACAATTGCTGTCTAGACAAATGCACCGAGGGTTCAAATCTCCGCTCTACCTCCTCCTGGATGTCTGACCTTGGCCAAATTACTTAACCTTCCTCCCTTTCCTTAGCCATAAAATGAAGATAATAGTAGCACCAGCCTCAGAATTATTCAGAAGATTAAATGAGACTGTGTAGGCAAAACACTTGGCAAATGAACGATCTGATGCCAAGGAAATGCTCAGCCAATGTTAACTATTACAGTAGGTTTCAAATTTAACTCACACTCCAGTCCAACTCTGCAGAAAGATTGCATTATTTTTTCTTTTGATGATCTGGCCTTCCTTTTGAGACTCCCTTCTCTCCCCCTGCTAGTTGTGGGGAAGATAGAGCTTTTAGTTCCAGCCAAGATAAAATTCTGGCTATTTTTTTAATGTCAGAGGCTACATATTACTTCATCTTTCTCTTGGAATTCTTTCTGGAAGATTCTCAACTTTACATTAGACTGGGCAAGGCTCATGAACTTGGAGAAGCAAAAGAAAATAATGCATTAATAATTTCCAAAATGTTGCCTCTGCTACTCTTTTATTATTGTATTAAAGATGCAGGGCTCGCACCATCCACTCTAGGCTGTGGCTAAGGTTGCAGCACATCTTATACCTCGAGGCCAGAACCAGGCACAGGCTATCCTGGGCGGGACTGCTGGAGTAGGGCCCCTTGAGGGCACCTGCCTGCACTTGCAGAGGCAGCTGGTCACAGAAGCCCTCAGCAGACGGCCCCTCGTCTCTCCACAGGCCCCATCTACACCCCCTGCTGCCACTCCTGCAGGGAACACGGATCCAGCCACCTGATCTCCAGCTGCAGCCCTGGTCTGGTCCTCAGAGCACTGTTCAGAGACTTCCTTCAACAGTTAACAGAGAAAAGCAGCGGCTCTTGGGCTTGTGTTATATTTCTTTATTTTTTAAAAAACCAAACACCCCAAAATCCACTCCCTTCTCTCCTTCTGGAAACTCTTCTCTGGATCAGCATCCAGCTGTCTCTCCGCCACCGGCCATAGAACCCAGACTCACAGTCAGACGGAGAGCCCCAGAGGGCCCTGGAGGAGCGGCCTGACGGGGGCGGCCCACAGATGCCGCCTGCAGGAATCAGGCGGCAGCTATTCAGAACTCTGAGTCAGAGCTGTATCCCTTGCCACGTGCCTGCAGCTCAGGCCTGGACAGTGGCCTGGGCCGCTCTAACTCACCAAAGCATGCTTGATTTTAGGTGATATGTAAGATGGTTTGAGGTGACCTTTTGCAAGTTACTGAACCTCTGTGTGCCTCAATTTTTTCTCTCTAAAGTGGGAAGAATGCTAAACCACATAGGACTATTAGATGAATTAAATGGATTAAATAAGTCAATTTTTAAAAAAGCTTTTAGAACAGCCTCTGACACATAGTATGTGCTATGTAAACATTTGTTATTTGTTAAATTTGTTATTTGTTATAACAAATATATGTTATAACACATGTATTATAAATAACATTTGTTATTTATTTGTTAAATAAATAAACTGCAAAGGTCATTGCATTAAACAGCACTGAACTCATAGGTTGAGAAAGTGGATTCCATTTAACTCCTCTTCCAATCTGTCTGATTACATCAAGAGGTACATACACCTTGGTTTCACACTAATATGTCTTGAGCGTCTCTCTAAGACTTGCTTTTTCCCGAATAGAAGGCAGGCTTCAGACTCAGAACCTCTAGCAGGCAAGGACCTGTCTAGAATGTAATAATTTTGTTTTCAATGTAATTAATTTTACATTTACTTTTCTCTTCCTGGTATGTAATATTGATTTTCCATTTATGATGTGATATAAAATTTATTTAAGATAAAAAGTGAATAAATTTAAAGAAAAATATAAATTAAATAATGGTATTGGTGACTTATGGACATGGCAAAAATAGCGATACTGGGAAGTAAATCCTGGAAGTTAGGGAAACACAGCAATGAAAAAAAATCTGTCTATCTCTCTATCTATCTATCATCTATCTCTATCTTCCTTCCTCCCCCACCCCCATCCCTCCTCTCTCTCTCTCTTTCTCTCCCTCTCTCACATCCCAAAAGAGGAGTTAGGACATCAATCTTCAGCTATGCTTTGAGGAGTGTCTTTCTCTGCCTATGACCCACGTGGGCCCAGCCTGGCAGAAGCCACCCTAGTGTACCAGTGTGTGTGGCCCAGCTCTCCAGACATGCCCCAGGCTGGTGTCTCTTGAGGCTCTGCCACTGCACATCTCTCTCTCCTCATTCTCTCTCTCCCTCTCCTTTAATCTTCTTGCCTGGCAGAGTGGCTGTAAATTACCACATTAATTTCCAAATCAAGCCAACTTCCATAGTAACGGAACAGCTTCCATCCAGACCTGAAAAGATTCATTAGGAAGTTGATTTGCTAAGTGCCCTCAACTTACTCCTTCAAAAGAACTGCTGCATTTACCCAATTGTGATAGCTCTCCAGGGACCAGGGCTCCAAGTAGCTGTGAGCCTGACACCCAGGCTGCAGAGTGAGTCCTTGATCCAGTGGGGTGGGAAATTTGGGGATTCAGGAACAGTGGAGTGTAGACATTGGGTGGACATCAGAAATTTGGGTACATCGGTGGGGAGACGCTGATCTGCCTGTCCCCTTTGAGAACTCCTGGATGCCTTCAAGTTCTGTTTGTAGGTGGGCTTGCTAAACTTGCTGGGAGAGGTGCCTGAGGAACACTTTAGGAGGGACAGTCAGGTCCCAGGATGCTGAGATTGTGACAGTGGGGCAAAAGTAGGGGCATAGGACACCCCAACCTCTTTATGTCAGGGGGAGGGCCTGAGTAGCCAGGGAATATATTTCATGGTTAAAAGGGGCTGGTAAAATATTTATTTTATACGGTTTGAGTCATTTTCAATGTAAAGTGTCCCAAATAGGCTATTGCTTGGAAGCCTTCATAGTCTCATCTATAAAATGGGGATAATAATACCTTCTTATAGAGCTGCTTGCTGTGAGGCCTGAATGGGATCATGTATGTAAAGCCCTTAGTACGGTGCCTGGCATGAAATGACTTCTCTCTATCAACGATGATGACAGTGACGATGAGCAGTGATGAAGGTGACGATTCACGGTCCACGTTTCTGACAGCAGCGCTACTATCTACTCATCCATCCATCCCTCTCCCTCAGCACTCCCTTACTTAGCAAGCGAACAAATCCTGAAGGCGCCCCTTCCGAAACATCTCTCCATTCCACCACCTGCTCTCCCCTCACCCGCAACTGCTGAGGCTGTGGTCACGTTTCATTTGGACGCTGGAAACAGCTTCCCAACAAATGTCCCTGCCCTAGTCAAAGCTGAGAGGGGCGAGCGAAGCAGTTTCTCCTCCTTCCTCCCTCCCTCCCCTCTAAGAAGTAGTGGTTAAGGTTAGGCTCTGAAGTGATTAAAGCTCTGGGGAAGAAAGACACAGAGTCTTATCAGGATCCACTGCTCACTAGCTGTGTGACTTCAGGTAAGGGACTTGACTTCTCTGAGCCTACATAAAACGATGTGGTGCTTCTTCTTACCTTACGAAGTACTATTAGATTCAGTGAGATTGTGTTTGTGAATTGGTTAGCCCAGAGCCTTCCGCAGAGCAAATGTCTGGTAAATTTTAACTGTTCTGCTCATTTTCCTGGGCTGGGCCTTATGCTAAGTCCTGGGGCCCAGACCTGACAGTCAGAGGTCAGCCAGCCTGGCCAATATATCTGTGATCTGTGAGGTCTTTTTGAGGGAGTGACGGTAGAGCCATTCTTTTAAATTTGAGAAAATATTTTGAAGAGGCATCATGTTTATTGCTTTCACATATTTTACGTGATTTAATTTAACTGTGAGGAAGGCAATAATAACAACAATAGCTGACAAATTATTGAGGATCTACTACGTAGCCTAGCTCCGACTAAGTGCTTTTCGTGTATTGTATTTTTTGATTCTCAGACAATCCCATAGGGTTAACATGACTGTTGTTTCCCCATTTAACTGATGAAACAGAGGCTCAGAGAGGTTAGACAGCTCAGGATCACGCAGCTAGAATGTGGGGTCTTCCTGACTCTGGATGGAGTCTCAACTCCTCACCATTATACTAAGTCTCCTGAAGACCCAGAAGACCCAGTTTGCAGATGGGAAAACCAAGGTTCAGAGAGGTGGCAATCCTTTTGGAAGGGAGTTGCAGGGCAGTGGTGTGACATGGGGGGGGTGGGTAGGTTCAAGCACTGTCTGTGGGGGAAAGCCAGGGCTGGTGCGGAGGGCCACCCTTCCAGGAGTAGAAACATGGTGCTACCCCTCCTGGCAGCACCTTATGTGGGGAGTGCCAGCAGTTTCCTTTGAAACAACTTGAGGCCAGTGTGCAGGCTCCCCCAGCAAAGTCTTCCTAATGGCATTCCATATTTGCATTACACATTCCTGTGTACCATGGTGGTGGGGGTGCCCTTGTTTTAATTTGGCAGAAATTAATAAGTCTGAGCAGAGAGACACCACACATCGGGCTTAACATGGCATTGTCACCCCCTCTAATCTGTTAGGCAATACAGCCCTACCGCAGCTTCCAGTGTAGATGAGGAAAATAAACACATGCATATTTATGACTTTAAAAGATTTCTCTTTATCCAAGTGTGTCGCTTTCTTTTTATTCAGCGTATCATCAGATCAATAATTAGTCCCCATACATTTTAATAACTGGAGTTTTCACTTATGATTGTTTTTTCATAATTTTGCATTTATGTTTGACAAGTTCAGGAACTTGTTCAGTTTGAAAAGGGAGGAGGAAAAAAGTCAGGGATGTTTTTTTCTTGTGCTGTGTGTCCCAAATCTAAAAAAGCAGAGGAGGTGTGAGCTGAGAGTGGCTCACCGAAATCTGGGGAGTCTCTTGGCCTGACTCTGTTCTGAGTGGTTCTAACCTCAGGGCTGTGTGTGTTGGAGTTGGGGGCAGGGATTGTATTCTTCATTATCCACTGTTTTTTGTTTTATAATTAACAATAAGCTCCGTTCAGAAGGAGATCCACTGGGGAAGGTGTGGAGTGGTACTGCATGTGCAGAACTACAGCAAAGCTTATTCAAGAGGTGTGTTGGCTGCACACACTTCTAGCTTTGAGCTCCTATCTCTTTTAGGAAAGGCCATTGTCCCAGTGGTGGTTGGTGGGATGGACCTAATATCCACTGACACCTACTTTATGCCAGGTCCTTTCTGTATTGCCATTAAACCCATGATAAAGTTTTCTGCAGGTATTATTACCCCACTTTACAGAAGAGGAAACTGAGTTCCATAGAAGGTACATGAGTCACCCTGGGCCACACAGCTGAGAAGACTCTGAACCGCAGTCTGCTTGACTCTGGTGGCTGTACTCCTTTTACCGTATATTGTCACTCCTCCCCTGGCAAGTGGCTCTTTTCCACTTTTCTGTTAAGATCCAGCCCATGAGTAAGTTCTTCCAGAGAACCTCCTCTGGCTGCTCAGGTGTTCTCTGTGGCCTCCACACTACTGTGCTTCCCTCTGTCATGGCGCTGGTCTCTGCTGTGGGCATGTATATCAATGCACCATATATGCACCCATGTGTTGTGGACATCTGTCTACACTATGTCTCCCCCATTAGAAACTGGACTCCCCAGAGTAAGGACTATATCTTATTTACCTTTGTGTTTCCAGGCTTGGAAAATAAGTATTTGTGGGAGAAAGGAAAGGAGGGAAGGAAAGAGAAAGGTGGGGGAAGAGCAATAATCATATTAAAATAAATTGAGCAGATTCTAGAGTTGCAGTCTTTCTCAGTGCACCATATTCAGGCTGAATGGAGGAACCTCATTCCTCTTTCCCCATCTTCATTTTATTTTTTATGAATGTGAAGGTTTATTTATTATTAAAGACATATGATTATTTTAAAATGAACTAGGTGCTCTGCGTAAGGCAAGGAAGGCTACAACTCGGTCTTTACTTTCTCAGACCTTATAATGGAGCTTGAGAGACACACACACAGGATATGTTAAATAAGTAAATAAGGGAGCTTATTAGGCAGGGTAAGAAGGAGTGGGAATGCACAGTTATTTAGCATCCGCAACTGGCCAGGAGCTGAGCTAGGTACTTCACATACATTATCTCCCTTAATCCTCACCCCTGTGCAGTGGGCATGACAGCCCCCATTTGATAAACAAGGAGTCTGAGGCTAGGGTGCTGTAGGGGCTGAGTAAGTGATTAACAGAACTAGCTGGTCAGGAATGTGGACTCAGGTTTGTAAAATTTCCAAAGCTTGTTCTCAGTCAAGTTCCCAAATGAAGAGAGCAGTCAACTCAGAGTATGTGAGTGTCTAGGGGTAGTGGAGGCTGGGAGAAGATATTCTGTTGGCTTTTCATCTCCTAGCCTGCTCAGCTGCCAGCCCCAAGGCACTCAGGCCCTGAGCCATCCTGATTCTGGTGGGATGCTTTGGGGCTCAGCCTCAGTAGTGGGTGGGTTCTGGAATTAGGCTCACAGCCTGAGCCTAGCATGCTGGATACCTGCTGGGAGCCCTCTGACCTGCAACCTCCTTTCTTGGTGTTGGCCCAGTGGATGCTTGCCTCAGTTTCCCCGATGGATCTCCATTGTCTGCCAGAGGCCTCAGCTTAGCCTTCAGCCTGCTCGGCTGATACCTTGATTCTATATATAGCTGGTTATTCATTCTGATTAAAGGGGTACTAAGAGCGATACCGTGTCAGCAGGTGTCTAGTCGAAAAGCAAACCCCTCTAGATATTTTAAGCAGAGAGACTTTGTTACAAAGCTATTGGACGGGCTGGAGAGTAAAAGGGGATTAAAGGGGATGCTCCCCAGAAATCAGTTACTGAAAGGAAGGCATTACTGCTCCTCAGTCTGGAGAAGTAAAAGGGAGAGAGTGGAGGCTGCACCCCTGCAGACACTCATGGAACCGATGTCAGTACAGCTCCTGGAATCCAAGAGTTCACACTCTCGCAGTGATGGAAGCTGAAAATGGCTTCAATTTTCTTCCTGTCTTCTTATGGCTCATGTGTGCCTTCCAACTGCAGAACCAGACTGGAACCCAGCTGGCACGGAGGCTTGAAAAATGTAGTTCTCAGGTTTCCAGCCCTAATGCTGCACAGAAGAGTATAGAACAGCAGGTGTAGGACTGAAGACCAATGACAACATCCAGTGCAGGATGGAAAGAGGAAGGGCTTGGGAATCAGATAGCTTTGGGTTCAAATCCTGGCTCTGCATTAATGGGTCCTTGGGCAACTTACTTAACAACCTCTGACTTAGTTTTCTCATCTGTAAAAAGGGAATAATTAATAATAATAATAATAATAATAATGATACCGTCCTTTTAGGGCTAGTGTGAGGCTTAAATAAGATTATACACATAAAGCACTTAACAGTCCCTGTCCGTAGTAAGTACTCTCTATAAATGTTAGCTCTTGTCAACAAGAGTGTTTCAGTTCACTTCCCTTCCATATGCACACAACCCTATGTTTCCTGAACTGCTTATCTCTGCTTCCTAAACATTACGAATCAGTGCCCAAGTTTACCACCCACAGGGGCTTTTAAGAACAGGCCAGGTCCTTGGAAGATATTGTACATTTGCAGAGAACCTTCCCATCTACGCTGCAATGAAGTGGGATCCTACCCAAAGTTGTGCTTTTCCTCACTCTCTTCACCTCAGTTTCCCTCTGTGATACCAAGAAAGTTAACAGGGGTTTAGCAAGAGTAGAAAGTGCCCATTATGTGCCCACATCTGTGACCTCCTTGACTGCCCCTGACGACCATTACAATAGGGATTATTGACTCCATTTCATAGAGATATTGTAGATTCAGGTGACCTACCTTCTGCTTGCCACCTACTCCTGCCTCCGATGCCCCGTGGTAGGCGTTGGAGTGCTGGACTGCTTGGGTGGTGCTCAGCTCCTTTCAGTGTTTCCTGGACGCCCACGGCTGGAGGGCACACAGCCCGGCAGCCACTGCCAAGCCCATCCCATCTGGAGTCAACTCACGAGACTCACGCGGCTAGGAGGGGGCTGGCAGCAGGAAGAGGACGGTGTGAGAAAAGAACATCTCATGCTCCCCTTGCCCACGCACGAGCCTCTCCTGGAGAAGTTGGATCCAGACACTTGATTCTGCTTTCTGGCTCTTCAAATGCAATACTGGGCTGGTTCCAATTCAATCCCATTTTATGTGGGTTTGTCGAGCATCTGCACAGACGGGTCAGGCCCAGAGTCTACCCTGGAGGAGCTCAAAGTCTGGAGAGGCAGATATGAAACAGGAAGAAAACACTGTGTGGTCGGCTCTATGTCAAGGAGGGACAGGCCTTCTGGGAACACAGAACATGGGCTCCTAATTCTGCCTGGGGGGTCAGGCACAGCATCTCAGAAGCTGCGGCTTGAAGGAGACAGAGCATCTGGTTGGATAAAGGAGTTGGGGATGGTGTCCAGGCACAGAGATCAGAATATGCAAAAGCCATTTGGGGAGCTGAGAAGTGCTCAGGTGGCTGATGCATAGAGGGCAGAGGCAACTGAGGCAAATGCTGAGGCTGTGAGAGGATGGAAAGAGCTGGCTCATGAAGGGCATTGTGAGTTCTGTCTGCAAGCTTAGACTTCTTCCTGGGGACAGTGGAGCGCCACTGATGGGTTTTAAGCAGGGAAGTGACATGGCCAGATTCATGGTTCAGAAATAGCATTTTGGGGCCAGAGTGGAGCAAAGGACTGTCCAGTGGAAGACATGGAGGCCACGGAGGGGGAGGCTGCTGTGTCTGGGGAGAAATGGTGGTGGCCTGGATTGGGGCAGTAGAACAAGGCATGGAAAGAGGGGCAGGTTTGCCTGGGTGACACTGAGGAAGTAGAAGCAACCAATATAATAACCTTAACCATAACAGCAAACACACAGAACTCTCACCATATGCCAAGCACCGCTCTAAGCACTTGACATATGACTCATTTAGTTCTCACAATAACCCAAAGAAACAGGCCCAGAGGGGTATATGTCATATTGCAGGTTATATGCCTAGTAAGTGGTGGAGACAGGATTCAAAGTCAGGCAGTCTGGCTCCAGAGTTCATGCTCTCAACCTCACACTCTACTGCCTCTTGAGACCGCAGTGCTTGGTGGCTGATTAAGTGTGGGACAAGGGAGAGTCCATGATGCCTCCCAGTTTCTATAGAAGCTCATGCTGTCCTGTGCCTTTAAGCAGAGCAAGGGCAAAGCTGGGGGAAAATGGAGAAGGAAACACGGCTGGACTCCTCTGTGGCTCCTGACCACCTAGACTCAGATCCCATTTTCTTTCTGGGCCCAGCTTTTTGTCCTCCCTTTTTATATAGATTGAATATTTGTGTCACCCCAAGATTCATACTTTGAAAACTAACCCCCAATGTGATGATATTTGGAGGTGGGGCCTTTGGGAAGTGATTAGATCATGAGGCAGAGCCCTCATGAATGAGCTTAGTGACCTTATAAAAGAGACCCCAGAGGGCTCCCTTGCCCCTTCCCCCATGTGAGGACACAGCAAGAAGATGACTCTCTATGAACCAGGAAGCAGGCTCTCACCAGACACCAGATCTGCCAATGCCTTGATCTCAGGCTTGTCAGCCTTCAGAACTGTGAGAAATAATTTTTTGTTGTTGTTGTTTAAGCTGCCCAGTCTGGTATTTTCTTATAGCAGCACAAACAGACTAAGATACCTTTCCTGGCATTCTGTGGGAGCCTTGGCATTGTTCAGAAGCATCAACTCCTGATGAACCCTGGGACTTCCTTTCCTCCCCAAGGGCTGAGGACACAGAGATGCTTCAGACATGACCTGTGTCATTGACAGTCTTTCAGGGGACATCCCTGCTTCCTCTCTCCCACTCCCTAACATGTCCCACTCATTAGCATGTCCTCTAAACTATCTGTGGTGAAGGACCTTTTATTTTTCCATTTCTGCTATGTTTTGGACCAACACTCTTGTAAAATATAATAAAAACGTCTCAGCAATATCAAATTGCTATAAAGGTTTCTAAGTCCCTACTCTCACCTTTCCCTTTTTGTACTTCTGACATTATGGACTGCTTATAGCTCACGGACCAGCCCCAGTTCACAGACCACACTTTGCTGAGCACTGCTCAAGTCCCTGTTTCCAGTTCCACCACCACCACTCTGGACTAAGCGAGCGTTGTTACTTGCCTATTTCTGCAACAGTCTCCTAAATGGTCCGCCCTCATGCATTCTGGTCCTCTCCAAGCCATCCTCCCCCTAATAACTAGCTGGATTATTCTAGTGCCTAAATCTGACCATGTCACACCCTTGCTGAAGACTTCCCACTGTCTTCAGCGTAGTTCATGATAGCCCCATTCCCACTTCTTGCTTCTTATATAAATTCTCACTTTCCTCCTCATTCACACACACCAGGGTTCAAGTCATACCAAACTGCTGCAGTTTTTGAAAATGAACGCATCCTCTCATGCCCCAGGGCTTTCGTACAGGCTGTTCTCTCTACGTGGAATGTCTTTTACTAAAAAACCATTCATTCTTTTAACCGACACTTATGGGCTACTCACTCTAAGCTAAACATGCTAAGCACTGGGACTGCAAAGGTGAAGAAGATACAGCCCCCGTCCTTTAGGAGGCCGTGATCCAGTAGAGGGAGAGAGGCAAGTAGACTAACAGTGACTGCACAGTGGGGCAGGGCAGTGACAAAAGAAAGCACAGGGGCAGTGGGAGACCAGAGGAGGATCTTGCAACCCAGCCTGGGGTCAGGAAAGTCTGCCTGGAGTAGATAACACTTGGACAGATCACCAAGGAATCATTCAGAGTAGCCTGGCAATAGCAGAGGTGGGAGTGAGGAAAGGTGATCTGGGCTGAGGAACAGACTACACAAAGGCTTGGTGGTACCAGGCAGGAAAGGGGATGGAGGAATGGCAAACGAAGTCTTCCTCATTGCCCAGCTGTTCATTGTCACGCCCTATGCAAGGGACACAGCAGTGGAGCCAAATATCCCACATGTAAACACACACCTATGACTTAAATACACACAGATGTAAAAACATATATGGACAACCTCGAAAATATTATGCTAAGTGAAAGGAGCCAGGCACAAAAAGTTATATGATTGTATTTATATGAAATATCAAGAATAGGTAAATCCATAGAGACAGAAAGCAGATTAGTGTTTGCCCGGGGCTGGGGGGAGGGGAACATGGAGTGACTGCTTCATGAGTACAAGATTTCTTTTTGGGATGATGAAAATGTTTTGGAACTAGAATGGAGGCGATGATTGTACAACATTGTGAATGTGTACTAAGTGCTGCTGAACTATACACTCAAATTGATTAATTTTATATTATGCAAATTTTACCTTGATTAAAAAAAAAAATATGTGGAAACCCACAGACATATTCACTCAACAAATAATTACCGAGTGGCTTCGGTGTGCCAGGCACTGTATGAAGCACAATAGATTAGGGATAGTTCCTACCCTGAAGGTCCCACACAAGTAAGTCACACGGATATGAGCCCATGCAGACAAAACCACAGGCCTCACGAAGACATGTGGGCACATTCACTTAACGTTCATTTAACAAATATTTATTGAGTGCCTACCATGTGTCAGGCAACAGGCGGGGTGCTGGGCCTGAATGGGGAATGAATAGACATAATTACTGTCCTCATGGCTTAAGGACACAAACACACCTCTGTAGGCCTCACCTACAGAGGCACATCCAGATTGAAGTACACAAACACACACGTACCTAAACAAGGACGCAGCCAAAGTCCACCAGCCAAATACGTGTTGGGTGAAATAAATGAGCAATAACACACAGACAGGCGAGCGTAACCCCATCTCCCCAACCTGTACACATCCCTCATGCAATCAATAGGAGTTCCATTAAAAGTCAGATTAAAACAGGCTCGGGATTTCAGAGCCTTCTCAGGAGAGGGGAATAAGCAGGCCTCAGTAGAAGGGCCTGGAGCATTAAGAAAAAAATCTCCAAGTCTCACTTAAGTGATTTTTGGCAGAAATCAAATTAACGGCGAGACTATGGACTGCTGACAAGGTGCTCCATCACGCTCTGCTGTGTGAATGTGTTTCTTACACATGTTGTTTTCATTAGCACTTCATTTGATAATGATAAATGGCATTTTCATTTGAAAGGAAAATATTAAAAAGTTCTGATTTGCAAGAGTGGGTTAGAATAAATGATATTATTATGTTCGGCCACTTGTGTGGCTCAGAGAAAAATAATAATAATGATAATAAAAAACCCCAACAGCTTTCCCTGCTGAAGAAACACAAGCATTTTATTTCTCCAGCGGGCCATTTGCTCACCATCAAATCTGTCCTTGGCGCAGAACCTGCTGAAAGGTGATGGTTTAGAAGAGTGGGGGAGAAATGCCGGAGACATCAAAGGCCATCAGGAAAGGTGACCTTGGGAAGTCCTGGCCCCCCACAGGCTAGCAGGAGGAGCGATTATGCACTGGCTGAGCCTCTGTTGGGGCCTGGAATGCACTTTCTTGCTTTTGAGTCCGATTTCAGCATTTTCTTCTTCAGTTTGTAGAAATCTGGCCTCTTCTGGACCTACTTCAAGGACCCTGGGGTCATTCTGAGGGTTGATCAAGTCACTACCCTGCTTACAACCCACAAATGGCTCCTATCACCTACAGGATAAAGTCTTAACTCTTTAGCTTGGCATCCAAGGCCCTCGGCTACCTTTTCCCTGCCCCCAGCCTCAACTCCCACATCCCCCCACGCTCCTCTTACATTCCAGTTACAATGAACTCTGTACCATCCCCTGTACATGCTTTCTTTCCTACCCACATGCCACGAGGAACCCCTGGACGACTCCTTGGGTGAACTCCTACTCATTCCAAGAGCCAACTCAAGCATCTCCCTATGAGACCTTGTCTGAATCCTCTTCAGGAAGAGGCGTCACTCATCAGTTCCCAAACCTCATTTTACATACTTTATCATGAGTGTGATTGCATGAAATGGCCTGGAGCAGATGAAAGGCTGCAGGTCATTGGCGTGGTGATGAGAGGATGTGGGCAGGTGCAGAGAAAGAAGCACTGTGGCCGCAGTCGGGTCCAGCCTGTAGAGGGTCTGGTACCTTTAAAACCTCTTTGGCCTTGCCCACATCAGGCCAGTGAGCGTTCCCTTCTCTGGCTCTCACAGCACTCTGGGCTACCCCATCCTACGACCCATCATACCCAGTTGTCTGCGTCCATAGCTCTGCCCTTTTCTTGCCCCTAGACCAGGAGCTTCTTTAGCACAGGGTCTGCTCTGTGTTCTCTTGGTGCTCTCAGGGCCTGGCTCAGGGTCTGCTCGAAGTGAGCATTTGTTAATCAAGGAAGTGGATGGTGGCCTCTCTAAGAAGGGCATGTCACCTAAACCTAAACAGAAGTTGGGAAAGTTGAAGCCTGGGGAGAATTGTTGTTGTTTGGATGACTTTGTTCTTGGTATTTCTTTATAGCAATAATGTAACCTTTCTTTTCTTCAGAGGTGAATCAGAGTCAAATAAACTTGTTTGAAAACCCAGCACATCCTAGCGAGGTCGATGGCATTAGCATGCACTGGGAGATTTCCAATGTCTGGCATCAGTCCAGGCAATTGATGCATCTCCCTCCTGTCTCCTCTGCAGCAGTGGGAGCTTGGCATAAAGAGAGAGGGCTGAGAGTTTGCTGCCTCTGGTTGGAGTGAGAGCAGCTCAAGGTCAGTGACCATGGCAATAACGCAGGGCTTTGAGGCCATCTTAGGTCTTTCTTCCTAATCACGCAACCATCTACCACCTCATTTGATGCCCTCCAAAAGCCCAGTTCAACTAACGTGAAATGAGCTCCCACTAAGTGCCAAACACCCTACCGGGTACTATTGGCAGGAGAAGTCTGGCTATTCCCATTTTAGAGATGAAGAGACTGAGGTTCAGAGAGAGGAAGGGTGTTGCCCAAGGTCACATATCTGGATAGTAGATGAACTAGGACAGGAATCCAAGTCTGTCTTGCTTTTATCTAGGTTAAGGGTCTCCCTCTTCCAAGCATCCATAGGTATTCAGCCCTGGAATGGGTGCTGGCGGAGAGAAAGGGCTGAATGAGTTGGGGAAATAGGGACAGAGAGGAGAGTTTGTATCCTGGCTGACACGGAAGGTATCCATAGCCAGGCTCTACTTCTGCTCATCCCACATCTCAGCCTATACTCCAGTCACACCTAAGCATTCTCTAAGCAGGCCCTGCCACCTTCTTTACTCTATGTCTTTGCCTCCTGCCTGGCAAGCCCTTCTATCATTTTCACCTGTTAAGATCCCTAGCATCCTTTAGGATTCAGCTCATATTCTACCTCCTCCAAGAAACCTGCCAGCTACACTTGGTTCGTTGTCCCCACAGCACTATGAGCCATGTGGGGTTATGGATTTCTCTAATTCATTCTTGAATTATGCCTGACACATACATAGTAGGTGCTCAGTAAACGTATACGTAGTGACAATCACCATAGCATGTTCATCATTATTAACATTGTAATACTTGTAAGATTTGCCTAGAATGGTGCTTCCTAGCCAACTTTGGGTCACTTTCGCCCTTGAGAATCTGCTACTGGGAGTCACAGACCCTCCTGCCACAAACACACAGAGAAGTCACATCTTATGCAGGAGTTGGAGTCTAAAGACAGTCTGTGAGGCAAAAATCATATGTAATCGAAATTACCCTTGCAAATCCTTTGAATTTCCTCTAAAGTCCAGAGTACACAGTCTATACAGCAGATAGTCGGTTTACATTTGGGAACCATGTTGTATGAAAAAGCCTTTCTTTTTCTTTTTTTAATTTTTTTTTCTCATTAGTCATCCATTTTATACACATCAGTGTATACATGTCAATCCCAATCGCCCAATTCATCACACCACCACCCCCAGCCCCCTGCCGCTTTCCCCCCTTGGTGTCCATACATTTTTTTCTCTACTTCTGTGTCTCAATTTCTGCTTGGCAAACCGGTTCATCTGTACCATTTTCTAGGTTCCACGTATATGCGTTAATATACAATATTTGTTTCTTTCTTTCTGACTTACTTCACTCTGTATGACAGTCTCTAGATGCATCCACGTCTCTACAAATGACCCATTTTCATTCCTTTTTATGGCTGAGTAATATTCCATGGTATATATGTACCACATCTTCTTTATCCATTCGTCTGTCGATGGGCATTTAGGTTGTTTCCATGACCTGGCTATTGTAAATAGTGCTGCAATGAACACTGGGGTGCATGTGTCTTTTTGAATTATGGTTTTCTCTGGGTATATGACCAGTAGTGGGATTGCTGGGTCATATGGTAATTCTATTTTTGGTTTTTTAAGGAACCTCCATACTGTTCTCCATAGTGGCTGTATCAATTTACATTCCCACCAACAGTGTAAGAGGGTTCCCTTTTCTCCACACCCTCTCCAGCACTTGTTGTTTTTAGATTTTCTGATGATGCCCATTCTAACTGGTGTGAGGTGATACCTCATTGTAGTTTTGATTTGCATTTCTCTAATAATTAGTGATGTTGAGCATCTTTTCATGTGCTTCTTGGCCATCTGTATGTCTTCTTTGGAGAAATGTCTATTTAGGTCTTCTGCCCATTTGTGAATGGGTTGTTTGTTTTTTTAAAATTGAGCTACATGAGCTGTTTATATATTTTGGAGATTAATCCTTTGTCTGATGATTCATTTGCAAATATTTTCTCTCATTCTGAGGGTTGTCTTTTCGTCTTGTTTATGGTTTCCTTTGCTGTACAAAAGCTTTTAAGTTTCATTAGGTCCCATTTGTTTATTTTTGTTTTTATTTCCATTACTCTGGGAGGTGGATCAAAAAATACCTTGCTGTGATTTATGTCAAAGAGTGTTCTTCCTATGTTTTCCTCTAAGAGTTTTATAGTGCCTGGTGTTACATTTAGGTCTCTAATCCATTTTGAGTTTATTTTTGTGTATTGTGTTAGGGAGTGTTCTAATTTCATTCTTTTACATGTAGCTGTCCAGTTTTCCCAGCACCACTTGTTGAAGAGACTGTCTTTTCTCCACTGTATATCCTTGCCTCCTTTGTCATAGATTAGTTGACCATAGGTGTGTGGGTTTATCTCTGAGCTTTCTATCCTGTTCCATTGATCTATATTTCTGTTTTTGTGCCAGTACCATATTGTCTTGATTACTGTAGCTTTGTAGTATAGTCTGAAGTCAGGGAGTCTGATTCCTCCAGCTCCGTTTTTTTTCCTCAAGACTGCTTTGGCTAGTCGGGGTCTTTTGTGTTTCCATACAAATTGTGAAATTTTTTGCTCTAGTTCTGTGAAAAATGCTATTGGTAGTTTGATAGGGATTGCATTGAATTTGTAGATTGCTTTGGGTAGTATAATCATTTTCACAATGTTGATTCTTCCCATCCAAGAACATGGTATATCTCTCCATCTGTTTGTATCATCTTTAATTTCTTTCATCAGTGTCATAGTTTTCTGCATACAGGTCTTTTGTCTTCCTAGGTAGGTTTATTCCTAGGTATTTTATTCTTTTTGTTGCAATGGTAAATGGGAGTGTTGCCTTAATTTCTCTTTCAGATTTTTCATCATTAGTGTATAGGAATGTGAGAGATTTCTGTGCATTAATTTTGTATCCTGCAACTTTACCAAATTCATTGATTAGCTCTAGTAGTTTTCCGGTGGCATCTTTAGGATTCTCTATGCATAGTATCATGTCATCTGCAAACAGTGACAGTTTTACTTCTTCTTTTCCAATTTGGATTCCTTTTATTTCTTTTTCTTCTCTGATTGCCATGGCTAGGACTTCCAAAACTATGTTGAATAATAGTGGTGAGAGTGGACATCCTTGTCTTGTTCCTGATCTTAGAGGAAATGCTTTCAGTTTTTCACCATTGAGAATGATGTTGTCTGTGGGTTTGTCATATATGGCCTTTATTATGTTGAGGTAGGTTCCCTCTATGCCCACTTTCTGGAGAGATTTTATCATAAATGGGTGTTGAATTTTGTCAAAAGCTTTTTGTGCATCTATTGAGATGATCATATGGTTTTTATTCTTCAATTTGTTAGTATGGTGTATCACATTGATTGATTTGCGTATATTGAAGAATCCTTGCATCTCTGGGATAAATCCCTCTTGATCATGGTGTATGATCCTTTTAATGTGTTGTTGGATTCTGTTTGCTAGTATTTTGTTGAGGATTTTTGCATCTATATTCATCAGTGATATTGGTCTGTAATTTACTTCTTTTGTAGTATCTTTGTCGGTTTTGGTATCAGGGTGATGGTGGCCACATAGAATGGGTTTGGGAGTGTTCCTTCCTCTGCAATTTTTTGGAAGAGTTTGAGAAGGATGGGTGTTAGCTCTTCTCTAAATGTTTGATAGAATTCACCTGTGAAGTCCTCTGGTCCTGGACTTTTGTTTGTTGGAAGATTTTTAATCACAGTTTCAATTTCATTACTTGTGATTGGTCTGTTCGTATTTTTTATTTCTTCCTGGTTCAGTCTTGGAGGGTTATACCTTTCTAAAAATTTGTCCATTTCTTCCAGGTTGTCCATTTAATTGGCATAGAGTTGCCTGTAGTAGTCTCTTAGGATGCTTTGTATTTCTGCAGTGTGTGTTGTAACTTCTCCTTTTTCATTTCTAATATTATTGATTTGAGTCCTCTCCCTCTTTTTCTTGATGAGTCTGGCTAATGGTTTATCAATTTTGTTTATCTTCTCAAAGAACCAGCTTTTAGTTTTATTGATCATTGCTATTGTTTTCTTTCTTTCTATTTCATTTATTTCTGCTCTGATCTTGATGATTTCTTTCCTTCTGCTAACTTTGGGTTTTGTTTGTTCTTCTTTCTCTAGTTGCTTTAGGTGTAACGTTAGATTGTTTATTTGGGATTTTTCTTGTTTCTTGAGGTAGGCTTGTATAGCTATAAACTTCCTTGTTAGAACTGCTTTTGCTGCATCCCATAGGTTTTGGATCATTGTGCTTTCATTGTCATTTGTCTCTAGGTATTTTTTGATTTCCTCTTTGATTTCCTCAGTGATCGCTTGGTTATTTAGTAACGTATTGTTTAGCCTCCCTGTGTTTGTCTTTTTTATGTTTTTTTCCCTGTAATTCATTTCTAATCTCATAGCATTGTGGTCAGAAAAGATGCCTGATATGATTTCAGTTTTCTTAAATTTACTGAGGCTTGATTTGTGACCCAAGATGTGATCTATCCTGGAGAATGATCTGTGCGCACTTGAGAAGAAAGTGTAATCTGCTGTTTTTGGATGGAATGTCCTATAAATATCAATTAAATCTATCTGGTCTATTGTGTCATTTAAAGCTTGTGTTTCCTTATTATTTTTCTGTTTGGATGATCTGTCCATTGGTGTAAGTGAGGTGTTAAAGTCCCTCACTATTATTGTGTTACTGTCAATTTCCTCTTTTGTAGCCGTTAGCAGTTGCATTATGTATTGAGGTGCTCCTATGTTGGGTGTGTATATATTTATAATTGTTATATCTTCTTCTTGGATTGATCACTTGATCATTACATAGTGTCCTTCCTTGTCTCTTGTAACATTCTTTATTTTAAAGTCTATTTTATCTGATATGAGCATTGCTACTCCAGCTCTCTTTTGATTTCCATTTGCATGGAATATCTTTTTCCATCCCCTCACTATCAGTCTGTGTGTGTCCCTAGGTCTGAAGTGGGTCTCTTGTAGACCGCATATATATGGGTCTTGTTTTTGTATCCATTCAGCAAGCTTGTGTCTTGTGGTTGGAGCATTTAATCAATTCACGTTTAAGGTAATTATCGATATGTATGTTCCTATGACCATTTTCTTAATTGTTTTGGGTTTGTTTTTGTAGGTCTTTTTCTTCTTTTGTTTTTCCCACTTAGAGAAGTTCCTTTAACATTTGCTGTAGAGCTGGTTTGGTGGTGCTGTATTCTCTTAGCTTTTGCCTCTCTGTAAAGCTTTTGATTTCTCTATCGAATCTGAATGAGATCCTTGCTGGGTAGAGTAATCTTGGTTGTAGGTTCTTCCCTTTCATCACTTTACGTATATCGTGCCACTCCCTTCTGGCTTGTAGAGTTTCTGCTGAGAAATCAGCTGTTAACCTTATGGGAGTTCCCTTGTATGTTATTTGTCATTTTTCCCTTGCTGATTTCAGTAATTTTTCTTTGTCTTTAATTTTTGCCAGTTTGATTACTATGTTTCTCAATGTGTTTCTCCTTGGGTTTATCCTGTATGGGATTCTCTGCTCTTCCTGGACTTAGGTGGCTATTTCCTTTCCCATGTTAGGGAAGTTTTCGACTATAATCTCTTCAAATATTTTCTCAGGTCCTTTCTCTTTCTCTTCTCCTTCTGGGACCCCTATAATGTGAATGTTGTTGCATTTAATGTTGTCCCAGAGGTCTCTTAGGCTGTCTTCATTTCTTTTCATTCTTTTTTCTTTAGTCTGTTCCGCAGCAGTGAATCCCACCATTCTGTCTTCCAGATCACTTATCCGTTCTTCTGCCTCAGTTATTCTGCTATTGATTCCTTCTAGTGTATTTTTCATTTCAGTTATTGTATTGTTCATCTCTGTTTGTTTGTTCTTTAATTCTTCTAGATCTTCATTAAACATTTCTTGCATCTTCTCGATCTTTGCCTCCATTCTTTTTCCGAGGCCCTGGATCATCTTCACTATCGTTATTCTGAATTCTTTTTCTGGAAGTTTGCCTATCTCCATTTCATGCAGTTGTTTTTCTGGCATAGCCCTTTGCCTTTTCATCTTGTCTATCTTTCTGTGAATGTGGTTTTTATTCCACAGGCTGCAGGATTGTAGTTCTTCTTGCTTCTGCTGTCTGCCCTCTTGTGCAAGCTTTCTGATGGGAGAGACTGGTAGTGGGTAGAGCTGAGTGTTGCTCTGGTGGGCAGAGCTCAGTAAAACTTTAATTCGCTTGTCTGCTGATGGGTGGGGCTGGGTTCCCTCCCTGTTGGTTGTTTGGCCTGAGGTGACCTAGCACTGGAGCTTACCAGGCTCTTTGGTGGGACTAATGGCATACTCAGGGAGGGCTCACACCAAGGAGTATTTCCCAGAACTTCTGCTGCCAGTGTCCTTGTCCCCACGGTGAGCCACAGCCACCCCCTGCCTCTGCAGGAGACCCTCCAACACTAGCAGGTAGGTCTGGTTCAGTCTCCTATGGGGTCACTGCTCCTTCCCCTGTGTCCCGATGTGCACACTACTTTGTGTGTGCCCTCCAAGAGTGGAGTCTCTGTTTCCCTCAGTCCTGTCAAAGTCCTGCAATCAAATCCCTCTAGCCTTCAAAGTCTGATTCTCTAGGAATTCCTCCTCCCGTTGCTGGACCCTCAGTTTGGGAAGCGTGACGTGGGGCTCAGAACCTTCACTCCAGTGGGTGGACGTCTGTGGTATAAGTGTTCTCCCAGTTTGTGAGTCACCCACCCAGCAGTTATGGGATTTGATTTTATTGTGATTGCATCCCTCCTACTGTCTCATTGTGGCTTCTCCTTTGTCTTTGGATGTGGGGTATCTTTTTTGGTGAGTTCCAGTGTCTTGCTGTTGATGATTGTTCAGCAGTTAGTTGTGATCCCGGTGCTCTCGCTAGTGGGAGTGAGCGCACGTCCTTCTACTCCGCCATCTTGAACCAATCCTCAACTTCCAACTTCTTGTATTGTCATTTGGGGAAGGCAGAAGGGAGCTCAAAGCCTTTCTTTAAATAATAGAATCACCACCCACACAGCAAGATGCTTATCTGTAGAAGAGGCATGAAGAAAGTCAGATTTTTTGCAGGATCAGCAGATCTCTGCCTGTACATACAAATTTTGGCATCAACTTCAAGGGGTTCATGGACTTCAAAGCTCAGGCATGGACCTGAAGCTCAGAGCTTTTGGTAAAGAGCTTTATTTTTTATTCATTTATTTTTTAAATTTATTTTTTATTTTTGGTTGTGTTGGGTCTTTGTTGCTGCGCGCGGGCTTTCTGTAGCTGTAGCAAGCAGGGGCTGCTCTTCGTTGTGGTGCACGGGCTTCTCATTGCGGTGGCTTCTCTTGTTGTGGAACATGGGCTTCAATAGTTGTGGCATGTGGGCTCAGTAGTTGTGCCTTGCGGACTCTAGAGCGCAGGCTCAGTAGTTGTGGCCCATGGGCTTAGTTGCTCCATGACATGTGGGATCTTCCCAGACCAGGGATCGAACGCGTGTCCCCTGCATTGGCAGGCGGATTCTTAACCACTGCACCACCAGGGAAGTCCCTGGTATAGAGCTTTAAAATGTACAAAGTCTTTATCATGCAGTAGCCTATCTTAACCTTCAAAACTATCCTTTGAAATGGGTATCATTGATATTATTCCTACTTTATAGATGAGAAAATTGAGACTCAGGGAGGCAAAATGACTTTTAGTCCAAAGATCTGGCCTCTTGTCCAATGACTTTCCCTAAAGACTTCCCTACTCCACTGCCCTGATGGCCACATTGAAGGTTTGAATTAATCCTTCATCTACTTGTCAATGGAATAGGAGGCTGTGTGATCTTAGACTAGTTACCTAACCTCTCTGAAACTCAAAAGCTGTGTTTGCAAAATAAAGATAATAATACCCACTGAGTAGTGTCCTTGTAGGATTAAATGAGCCATTGGATGTGAAATTGCCTGGCAGGGTGCCTAGGATATTGCAGAGACTCCTTAAGGGTTAGCTTTTCTTCATCTCTGCTGGCATTCCTGGGAAATCAAATAGAGAAAAACCTTCCTCTGCACAGTGTCATCTCCCCTCCTGACCTCCAAAGGGCTTCAAAGACTTGGAGTCTTGGGCAAAACTGCTTAAAAATATGCAAATACGTTTCCTTGTCTTTGAAATCTCTGGCTCCTCAATGCCATTTATTGAACACTGAGTGGAGAGCAGAGAAGCAGACACCAGGGGTCTGTTCAATCACAAATTTTGTGTCACTTTGGGCAGGTGCCTTCAATTCAAGAAATACTGATGGAAGCACAAATGCTTAATCTGGGCTTTGCAGGCCCTTCATGAACCTCTGCTTGAACCCTCCAATGGCTGCCCATTTCACTTAGAGTAAAAGCTCAAGTCTTACAGGGGCCTATGGAGCCTACATCAGTCAGGGTCCAGCTGGGAAAACAACCCACACCAGGTAATTTAGTAGAGATTGTTTAATACAGGGAGTTAGTTACAAGGGCATTAGAAGAGCTGAAAGGGCAACAAAGGGAAGGTGAGGCAACCCAGAGATTTGCAATTGCAGGGGAATGCAACTTCCCCTAGGGATGCGGGAATAAAGGGAGCCCAAGGGCTGGAGCTGCCCCACTGGAACCAGAACCAAGGTGGGCCTGTCTGGTGGGAGCTGGAGCCATGGGAAGCTGTGGCCCCTACTAGATATACCACTTGAAACAGAGAAGAGTGGGAGATATACTTGGCTTTTCTTCCCTCTCTCTCTAACCTCCTGCCAGTGCCTCCCACTGGCCAAACCTAGCCAGGAGCCAGAGAGCAAGGCAGAAGTACAGAGAAGGATGAATATGAGAGGAAACCAGCCATTGATGGCACACACCCTCAGGATATGGTACACCCCTCTCCAGCCCCCTATATCTCTTTGAACTCATGTCCAAAATCTTACAATTCACTCCCTGTGCTCTAGCCACATGGGCCTACTCAGTGTTCTTTGGACACACCAGACCTTTACATTTGCTGTTCCTTCTGTCTGTATTTTGTCCACTAGATATCCACATGGCTCCCTTCCTTTTTCTATCACTTTCTAAGTGAGGGTTTTTCTGACTATTCTACTTAAGTTTCTACCCCCCTCCCCACTGGCCCTCCTATCTCCTCCCTGTTTTATTCTTCTCTCTAGTTTTTATGACCATTTAACAGTCTTTGCAATTTACGTTTGTATGTATATATTTTTAGTGTCCTCCTCTTCTTTCTAGAATGTAACGTCCATGAGGGCAGAGATTTTTGTCTGCTTTGTTTACTGCTATATTTCCAGTGCCCAGAACAGAAAAGTGCTTGGAAAATACTCAATAAATATTTGTTAAGTAAACTAATGGATAACTCAAGATCCAAACTCCCCCTCTATTTTTATCCATTTGTTCCTGCAGTGAACTCTAGGATACATGTGGGATACGAGTTGGAGAGGGGCATGTAAAGAGGCAGTCTGAACAATTAGGATGCCCTTCTGATTGCTGGGCCTTTGTTTCCCCATCCATAAGGCAAAGGGGCTGAGCAGGAGACCTCAAGAGACCCTTCCAGCCTCACCATTCTACAAATCTAAGAGTATTTCCCTGGCACAAATACTTGGAAGATAAAATTAATCCTCTCCTTAATCAGCAGTTCCCATCTCTGCACGTGACTTGTCAGGGGAACTTTTCTCCGATGCTCACACGACACGAGAACTTGTCACATCTTCCATCTCCGGGAACATCCTCACCTGAAATTGAAAGGTAAATATTTCAGTTGTGAGTCTCTCTGTCATGACTCAAATAATTTTAAAATTGCTTAGATGTCTTTGCCTAACAATGTTCAGATTGTTCTAATGCAGGGGAAAACGGTAGTTTTAGACACAGTAATATTGATAGCAGCTAGTAATTTCCATGTATTTCTCATGGTTATTGGTGCTGTGAGGATTACCAGGGAGAATTTTTTACTTATTAGAAAGACATTCTATGTCGAGGGCCTAGCATGGTGCCTGGCAATAGAAGATGCTCACTAGGTGATGACTTTTGCAATCATTATTTTCATTGAGTTGGGTTAGAAAATAGCCATGCTTATTTCCAGGATGCTATTTAATGTCTGCAGGGATCTCAGCTCCAAGGGATTTTATCCCCAGTAGACCCCTTTAGAAACCAGCACAGGCCCACTGCAAGAGTAGCAGAAACTTTGTAGAGCAGAAAAGAATTAAAGGATTGAAAAGTATTGAGAAGAGTTTACGACAAGGGGTCAGTGGTAAGACAGCCCAGGGTTGGCGCAATCCTTCTCTCATTCATTCAGCAGGTAGTCTCTGGTGCCTTCATGAAAATCAAACTCTGTCCCTGCCCTCAAGCAGCTACCGATCTAGTCAGAAGGACAAGATAATGTGCTGTAAATATCAGTTAATGGGCCTCAATGCAGTGCTAGGGGAAGGTACAGAGCATTTCTTTGAGTCTTTAGAACATCAAAGAAGGATGCTTAAAACTATACATTGAGGGAATTCCCTGGCAGTCCAGTGGTTAAGACTTGTTGCTTTCACTGCTGTGAGCCCAGTTTTGATCCCTGGTTGGGGAACTAGGATCCCACAAGCTGTGTGGTGTGGCCAGAAAAAAACCCCAAAACCAACTATACATTGAATCAAGCACAAGTTTTGTTTTGCCACTTTCACTCACCAGTGCCAGCAAAAAGGAAAAAGGAACTAATATAGTAAGCAATTATCACCATTTAAATGACTGTATTGTTTATTTATGTGGTCATTTTAATCATCTGTTTCCTTCTTGAAGCTAGATAATTTTATCTGTTTTGTTAACTGCTTTATCCCCAGCCTCTAGAATCATGTTGAGTGCATAGCAAATCTCCAATAAGTATTTGTTGGCTGATGGACTAGACCAGCCCCACTGCACAAAAGAAATAAAACTGGCCCCTGGTCAGGAGAGAAGCTGGAAGAGCCCTAAGCTCCACATAGTCAATTGAGTGCGTAGTGATGGGGGTGACAGTTGGGAGGATGGGACAAGGTTGCAGAGATTGGAGGTGTAGCCAGATCCTGGAAGGCTTGAATGCCAGACCAAGCATCTTGTCCTGTGTTCTGAGGCCCTAGAGAGACACTGAAGGATTTTTTTGCTGGAGTGAGGTCTTCTCAGACTCCTGTTCCAAGACCTCTTTCTTTCCAAGTTCCTTTTTTGTGTGTTGCTTGTTTTATTTGACTAGGTGAGTCTTACTTGGGAGTTCTCTAACAAAAGTCTTTCAGCGAGTGAAAGGGACCTAGTTATCTGTTCCTCCCTTTCCCAAATTCAAGCCCACATTCTTCCTGTAGTTAAACCCAAACTCCAGCTAAATTAGGCAAACATTTTTAAATGGCAACTCAAGAAGGATGTTTTAGTAATTGTGTGATGAAGATGTCAGATCTTTGTCATCTTATTGCAGCCTGAAGGATAGCTGGTAGGGAAGTTACTTTGAGAGATTTTAATAATGAGTCCAATTCTTGCTGTGTGTAAGAATGATGACAGCTGGATGCCAGCTTCAGAGGATGGGTCAAGCTTTGGATTTGTGTATCTGTGCTACTTGTCATGTATCAGCGTATTTTTTTTAATATTAACAAAACAGTTCATATTGACAAATATTTCTTAACCATCTACTAGGTTCCAGACACTGCCCTAGATGCTGGCGCCAGGGATTCAGTGTTCACAAGAAGCCATGTCCTTGCCATCAAGGATCTTTTAGTCTAGTAGGGAAGATTTAACACGTGGTCATAAGATCAGCATAACAAAAATAGCTTTCTTATCTACTATGTGTGATTGACATACATTTTCTTATTTAACTCTCACAGCAACTCATTAAGGTTAATACTTTTATCTTTATTTAATTAGACAAGGAAACCAACCATTGCAAAGTCAGTAAGTGACCCAGTCAGGATTTGAACTTAGGTCTGACCCCAAACCCATGCTCTTTCCACAGTGCCTGTGTCTTACCTTAGAGGAGAGTTAGTTTATATATGTGGGATGGGGCTGGGAGAAGGGCAGCTACGCAGCATGTCAGGGGTTCTTAGAAAAGACGAAGGAAGAGATGGAAACTGGCTAGGACAGGGAATGGGAAATTGAAAGGGATAGAAGTGTTGGTCTGCTATGGAGGTGGGCAAATCACCAAGTTCCAGGGGTCCTTCCATATGGCCAAGTTCTACCATGGCAGACTTCCTGACCCCTCCTGCTAGTTACACCTCACATTTCTGATTCTCTGCTTCTGATCTACCACTTCCATTCTCTTTGATCCCTGGGAGAGGCCCCAGTGACAGTTCTGCTTCTGTCAACAGTGCCACCCCAGCACACATCTCCCACATACCTCATAGTGGGCAGGTTTAGCTGCAGGTTTCAGCTGTTCCTTCCAGTGATAGGAGAGAAAGTGCCACTTGCAAATAGAAATGCTTTTCTTACCCAGTATTTGCAGGAGTAATTCTGCTGTTGAAATTGCCTGGCCCTTGTTGGCCCAGAGTTTCTTCTTAGGCACTCCCTCCCTCCTCCATTCATTCAGCAAGCATTTACTGAGGCCAGTTCCGTGACAGGCCTTTGCTGGGCTCTGTGGACACACAAGTGTATTAGACTTTGTTGCTCCCTCCAGGAGTTAACATTGCAGTGAGGAGACAGAATGACTCTAAGGCGTACGTGGTGGGTGGGGTGGAGGCCTCTTCCAGGGCCTAGAGTGAGGGAGGACAAGACCCTGAGCAGGTTCACTGCTGATGTGAGTGGGAATGTGGGTGGAGAGGGCCAGTGAGGAAGGAGCATCCCAGGCAGGGAAACCGTATGTACAAAGGCATAGAATTCCTGGGGTATCATAACACTTTGAGGACTTTGGGGTTCCAGAGTGAAAGGGGCCAAGACAGGAGATGAATCTGGAGAGATAAGCAGGCGTGAGGTCATGGAGGGCCTTGAATACCAAGTGCGGTCATTGCTGGGGTCACCAAAATCTCTACGTGATTCCTCTTTTTCCAGAGCACAGAGCTTGACTGCATTCCCAGCCTCTCCTGCAGTTAGAGTGGCTCCACAGAAACCTCAACAAGTGATCCTCTTTCTCTTCCCCTGTCGGCTGACTAGATGCAGAGGAGTCCAGGGCCACAAGATGGAAGGAGCTTGGGTCTACATATTTCCACTCAAAGGAAAGCTTCCTGCCCATCGGGAACACCCATTAGGACTTTGTGTGAATGAGAAATAAACTTCCCTGTGTTAAGCTACTGGGTGGGTGAGGTTATCTGTTACAGTAGCTAGCAGATACCTTTACTCAGTGATCCTCAAATTCAGCATACACCCCAATCACTAGCAGAGCTTGTCAAACACAGATTGATGGGCCTCACCCCAAATTTCCAATCTAATAGATCCTGAGATGGGGCCTGAACACTTGTATTTTTTATACAATTTATCAGGTGATGCTGACGCTGCTTGTATGGAGACCACACTTTAAGAATCACTGCCTAAACTCTTATACCAGGTTCAAGGATTTCACCCCAATGAGAGAGGAATAACCTGGGGTCTCCTGAGAGTAAAGGCACAGCTACATAGGAAGGGATCTTGGTTAGATGATGATGATAATGAGAACAATGACGATGATGACTAGGGTCAACATTTATTAGGCACTCACTGTGTGCTCGCCTGTGTTCGAAGTCATTAAATCCTCCCGACAAATTTAAGTAAGTATTCTTAAATTTCCACCTTTGAAGGGCAAAGGCTTCTGTTGCAAAAGTGCCTTAGCTGTCCCCTCCCTCAGGCTCTGTGAGAGGAGGAAGAAGCAAATATCCTGGGAGAGGTAATGAGATTTAGCAGAAAGAGTACATAAAATTTGGAGTCAGACTGGGCTAGAATCCCAACTTCAACATGGGCAACCTGTAGATCCTGGGAGAGTCACATGACTCCTCCGCATTTCAGATTCCTCACCTGTAAAGTGGGAAAAATACTATGTACTTCAAAGGGGTGTAAGAAGATGACAGAGAATGTATGAAAGCTCCTGTCTCCTGGTTTGTGCTCAGGAAAAGGCATCATTGTTATTAAGTCTGCTCTGAGCTCCCAGACCCCATGCCTGGGCTTGGCCTGGCCATGTTAGTGTGTGCAAGTCTATTCCTTTTCCCTGAACTGCCTCAGTTTCCTTTGGGCACCTGTGGGCAACTGTATGAAGATGGAGGGGAGGAGTTGTAGCTGCCTTTAGCCACCACCCTGCCCAACCGGTGTTGAGCTAGAACTCCAGCCTGGCTCCCTTAGGTCGCCAGTGCACATAGGTCTGGCCAGCCTGAGTCAGATGTCCTAATCCTTTTATAATTCTTCTTGGGGCTGTCCTGACTTCAAGGCAGTTTCATTAGGTTTATATTTAACTCTCCCTGAGCACAGAGATGGGGCCCAACAAGTCTTTGCAGAGGGAGAAGGTTGGGGGTGAGGGTTAATGGCCAAGCCAGAGCTGGGGGTAGGCAAAGCAAGCCCCAACTTTGTGGCCTTAACCCGACAGAACTCCAGGCTCCAGGTACTTTCCTGTCAGTAGGTCACTTCTCAACCTGCCTTCTCAAATGCCAGGAACATAGCTGGAATCTTGGCTGGAAACCCCCAGGCATTGCTAGAAAATGCCTTTTCACTTGCACCATAGCAGGACAGTCCTTGTTCATTTAAACTATATTTAACCTCTTTAAATGCAATCCATTTCTAGCTTTCCCTTTTGCTTGGTCTGTGTCTTTAACAATCTGGTTAAAATGTCCTACAAGCTCTGGCAATGACACTTCTGAAGATCCCTGGCTAATCTCACTTGAACCTGAAAACAATGCTACAAAGTAAGCAGGTCAGAAATGGTTATCCTGAGGGAGAGATACTTGGTAGAGGTCGCATAGTGTAAGCCTGGCAGAACAGGGATCCAAATCCTCAGGTCTTAATATTACTCCATACTCTTTATTTAGAAAGTTGACAAGACATATGAAGTCAGTGACCTTAGAATAAAATCCACAGTCCTTACTCGGGTCTGCAAAAGCCTGCATGATCTGGCCAGCTCTCCAATGTCTTCTGGCATCTCTGTCCCTTCCCTCCCTGTTCTTCTGCCCTTCTGGCCATCTGTTATTTCCTAGAACCTATTCAGCTCTTACTACCTCCAGGACTTCGCACTGATGTTCTTTGCCTGTCTCTTTCACAGTGACTCCTTCTCATCCTTCAGGTCTCATTTCAAAGTCCTTTTCTCAGGGAAAAGACTTTAACCCTGCCTAGGTAGAGCCCCTCTGCTATTTCTTCCATAGTATTTTCCTTCCCAGCCCTTATCACAATCTGTAATTATTTTAATTATTGAATGAACAGATGGATTAATGACTTGGTACCCAAGTCATTCAATTCAATTAATTTAATTATTAGGCAAACATTTATTGAGCACCTACTAAGGGCCACTCTTTCAGGAGCTGAGGTTACAATAGTGAACAAAGATACAAGTCTCTGCACGATGGGAAAAATGTCTAGGGAAGGGAAGGAAAACAAATGGAGTTAAGGGTCACTCCAAGGGTTTTGGCTTGAAAGACTAGAAGGATGGTGCTGCCATTTGCTAAAATGGGGAAGAGAGTAGGTTGAGTGGATGAGAAGGTAAAAAGGAATGGTTTTTTGGGCTATGTTAATTTTAAGATGCCCTTTAGACAGTAAGGTGGAGATGTCAACTTGGCAATAGTATATATGTCTCCAGAGTCAAGGGGAGAGATATGGGCTGGAAATATATTTGGGAATCTTCTGAACATTAATTATATTAAAAGCCATGACCCTGGATGAGTGATTCTGAGAAGTGAATGTAGTTAGAGAAAAGGTCCAAGAGCCTCCAATATTTAGAGTTCAAAGAGATGAGGAAGAAATTGAGAGATGGCCAGAAAGGTAGGAATAGGAAGCAGAGTCTTCACTTGAGAATGAAGATGAGGGAGGAGGTATTGGAGGTTTGAAAGAAAGAGGAGAAAGCAGGAAGACATCATCTAGGAGCAAGAGAGTGCGAATGAACTAGAGTACAGTGAAATGAGGGAGGGCCCAAAAAAAGAATGTTTGCAAGGGTGGGATTATATGTTTGATCATGGATTTAAACTGAATAGGAAGGGAATTGGGGACATGGGGGGTGGGAGGGGGGACGGACAGTAAAAAGTGAATTGAAGGTCCCAGTGGGCTGAAGGGTTATTTTGAGTCAGGGTACTAAAGGGAGTGGGATAGGAAGTAGGCATTGACAAGAGGATGCTTGAAATTGAAATTCAGGTCTTACGGCCTAAGGTATGAGCAAGAAGGGGAGTAATGAGGGGGAAGGAGAAGCAGAGGTTGAGGAATTCAGAAGCTAGGATATTGAAAGGATCATCTATGTGCATATTGAAATCATCAAGAATTATGACAGATTAGTTTTGGAGAGTCTTAGTGTGGTTTTGGGGAGTATTTATGGGAGATAAGGTGTGTGCCTGGCACACAGTGGGTTCTCAATCAATGCAATTTGATCACTTATTTGCTTAATATTTATTCAGGGCGCTGGGGCTTCTCCCTCAGGTGCTTCCAAGGGAGGGCCCCGTGGAGGGTTGTGACATTACATTTCAGGTTGGGGTGGGGGTTGGGAGACAAGGTTGGGGCACGATCCTGGCCTCAAGGGAACCTATGGGTCCCTGCTGAGAGGCTGCCCCGTAGTCTAGGGTGCAGGCCCTTCTGCGGGCTTCAGGCTGGACTCCCACCACAGCCGTACGCCTTCAGCTCTGCGGCGGCAGCAGCAGATGGTGAGAAGTGGGTGGGCTGGGGTATCTGCAACTGATCCCACAGTCGCTGGATTAATGAGGCCTCGTGCCCGCCTTCTTTTCTGCAGCGTGCCAGCCGACAGTAGCTTCCTTTGCTGGGGTGGGTTTGTTTGTGGGAAATTTTTTGGCAGTGAAAGCTCAGCACCTGATTGAAAACTTCCTCTCCCCCTCATTTTTCCCCCTCCCCCAGCTCCTAGACTTGTTCTAATGTATTCTGGGGCCTCAAGCCTGCCCCCAGGGTTCTTCCTGGTATCAGACTGATGAAGCTAAGATCAGGTAGTCCTGCTCCTGCATCTACAAATGGGGAAACTGAAGCCTCGAGAATTTAAATATTCATTCTGTCACAGGAGGCTCTGGACTCTGCACATATTCTAGGCCCTTTGGGTGTCTAGCTGCATCCCCAGGTTAGCATAGATCCACAAGTAAGAACTTGGATTGTTCATATTTGAGGTTCAGATGTATATAAGCATATCTGATGGATATTGAGGTTGTGGGGAAAGGAGGCATTGGAAGCCAGATCACAATGAGGACAAGGGGGTCCCGAGAGAAAGCATCACTATAAGGGTGGAGGGAGGCTGGCACAGAGGACCAGGTTAGTAAAGTGGCTTGCAGATAAGGAGCACTAGTTGTGGGCATAGTGTAAAGCTCTTCTTAGCCCACTTTGGTCTGGCCAAAAAACTATTTCAGTAAGACACTCGGGGTCCAGCAAAGTGAGATAAGAGAAATAAAGGGTGCACCCCTAGGGATCAGCAAGAGTGAGAGAGCAGGTGAGAAAGAGAGATAGCCCTGGGGATCTGGAGGTGAGCGAGGATGCTGAGTTAGTGGGGTGGCAGGGACTGAGGCCACACGGAGCATGAGAGGTCAAAGATAGGTCAGTGCCACTGAATGGGTAGCCCAAGAGGAGCCCTGTCTGCACGGCAGACTGATGCAGGCAGCAATACAGCAATGACAATCTGGAGGTGAGTTGGGATGGAACTCATAGCAGTGGAGACAGTAGGGGCAGTGGACATCTGGGGTGAACCTGAAGTTCAATATAGGCTTCATCAAAGTGGTCAAACTGAGAGACACAGGCAACGGCCAAGTGGGACAGAGTAATAAGCAAACTTAAACCGCTGAGACAAAGTTTTCTAATCTTTGTCACATAGTGGTGTATGTACAAAAATACTCATTTGTCCCAGTAGGGTAGAGAGACAGACTGTTTGGGGCCAGAGATGATTGGGGGTTGTAAGAGCCCAGGGCTTGGGTTGTAAAAGCCCAACCCCCTGGCTGCTCAGAGGGTTGAGGAAATAAACTGAACAAATCAATAAGAATGTGTTCACTGGTTGGGAAGCTCTGCAGTAAGGAATGTATTTTTCTCAAGTAAGAAGAGGTCTTGGGGAGATAATCCAGGGTTGCTGTAGCAGCTTAGAGATACCACTGAGGACCTAGGCACCTCATGTACTTCTAATCTGTTGTTCATAGTTTTTGACTATTGCCTTCATGGTTGCAACAAGACACTTGCAGTTCCAGACATCACATGAGCATTCCAAGTGGGAGGAAGGAAGAGGGCAAGGAGGGCAATGGCAAAGGGAAAACACTGTGTCATCTTTTAAAGAGCTTTCCTGAAAGCCTCACCAAGGACTTGTTACATCTCATTGGCCAGAGCTGTGTGATGTGGCCACATCTAACTGTAAGGAAAACTGAAAGGTGTTTTGTAGCTAAGCATTTTGTTGCCCCAATAAAATCAGAGTTCTGTTAGAAAGGAAGAAGAAATGTGGGTAGGCCTGTGACAAATGCTGCATGTATTCAGGGAACAGTACATAGTATTGCATAGTTGGACCACAAACTGTGAGGCAGGAAGAGGAGAGGGATGTGGCTATTTGAGCCATCAGAGCCTAGGTAATGCAGGGCCTTGGAAGTCATTCTCAGGCTTCTGGACCATATCACCTTGGTGATGGGACTCCACTGATGGGTTGTAGGCAGGGAAGTGATTTGGTCAGATTAGTGTTTTTGGCAGATCATTCTGGCTGAGGGGATGAAAAGCGTGCAGATGTTGAGGAAAGGAGGTCTCCTATGAGGTTAGTACCAGAATCCATGTACATACATAGAAGGTCTCCAGTTAATCTCTGAATGAGATGATAAGACTTAAACTAGGATATCAGCCATGAGGAGGGGGAGGAGGGGAAGAATCTGAGAAATTTTCAGGGATAAAAATGACAGGGTTTGGTAAATGATTGTATAGTTAGGGGAAGGGGGTTGGAGTTTAGAAATACCCCTGGATTTCCCCCATTTATTAGGATGAGGAATACAAGAGAAAAAGTAGGTCTGGAGTATATAGTTGACACTTGAACATCATGGGTTTGAACTGCATGGGTCCACTTATACACGAATTTTTTTCAGTAGTAAATACCGCAGTACTATACAATCCATGGTTGGTTGAATCTGGGATGCAGAGGGCTGACTATAAGTTATGTTCAGATTTTCAACTGCCAGGAGAGTTGGCGCCCCTAATCCCTGAGTTGTTCAAGGGTCAACTGTATAATTCGTTCAAAATCTCACAGGATGCTGGTGGCAGAGCTAGGAATTGAATCCAGCTCTCCTGGGCCAGTGTTCTTTCCATTACTCTATTCTCCAACCTCTATCCTCTGGAGCCAGGAAAAACAGTCCACTGATGTCATTAGATCCACTGATTCTTCTCCCCCTTCTCTACTCACCAAGTCATGAGAGCCCAGAGATGAAGTTAATATGACGGTGGCACCTTGCTCCTGGAGGGCCCAGTTTGACGAGGATGTGCTAAGGGGGTGGGCAGATGGGGCCAGCATAAACCCCAGCCCTGCTATCACTGATGCTGGGGATCAGGGAGGGCCTGAACTGAGCATTAGCTTCTCCCCACAACTATTCTTTCTCTAATCCCTGCTTCATGGTTGGCTTGTATGTTAATTTCCCATTGCTGCTATAGCAAATTACCATAAACTTTGTGGCTTAAAACAACATAAATTTATTCTCTTATAGTTCTAGAGGTCTGAAGTCTAAGATCAAGGTGAGGGACTTCCCTGGTGGTCCAGTGGTTAAGAATCCACCTTCCAACACAGGGGACGTGGGTTCGATCCCTGGTCGGGGAACTAAGATCCCATGTGCCATGGGACAACTAAGCCTGTGCTGCAACTACTGAGCCCACGCGCTCTGGAGCCCGAGCAACAACTAGAGAAGCCCATGCGCTGCAACAAAGAGCCTGCATGCCTCAACGAAAGATCTTGCATGTGGCAACTAAGACCCGACGCAGCCAGAAATAAATAAATAAACAAATAAATAAATATTAAAAAAAAATAAGATCAGGGTGAGGACAGGGCTGTGTTCTTTATGGAGTCTTTATGGGGAATCCATTTCCTTACGTTTTTCAGCTTTTGGAGGCCACTTGTGTTCCTTGGCTTGTGGGCCCTTCTTCACATCACCAGCACATTTTGCTTCCATCATCACATCTCCTACTACTGACTGATCCTCCTGCCTCCCTCTTATAAGGACTCTGTGATCACATTAAGCTCATCTAGATAATCCAGATATAATAATCCAGAATAATCTCTCCATCTCAACAGAATCACATTTGCCAAGTACTTTTGACCATGTAAGGTAGCATATCCTTGAGGTCCAGGGATTGGGATGTGAACGCCTTTGGAGGGGCCATTATTCAGCCTACCACAGCTGAGCACCTTCATTCTTTTTGTGCTCAGCCTTGTGCCTGACAAATAGAGCACAATCCTTGCCCTTGATGAGCTCACGGTTTAGGGGCAAAGGCAGAGAAGTCAATACCAAATTACTGTGCAGGGTGAGAGAGGGAAGAACAGGGACTTTGGGAAGCCAGAGGAGTGGTACATAACCTGGTGTGGGCAGTCGGTGGGGGAGAGGGAGCTCCAGAAGAGACAGTATCCATGCTGAATTTTGAGGAATGTATAAGAATTAACCAGATGAATAATAATGATAATAATAATAATAAAAGGAAACATTTATTAGTTACTGCTATCTGCCGGGTTGTGTTTTAAGCACTTAATGCATATTAATGCATTTGATCCTCTCAATACCATGTAAGGTGGGTACTTTATCATCCCTATTTTATAGATGAGTAAACTGAGGCTTTGAGAAGATGATCCATCAGCTGGAATTTAGGTCCTTCCCACCACTCTTTTTTTAAAAAAATATTTATTTATTTATTTTGGCTGTGCCGGGTCTTAGTTGTGTCATGGGGGATCTTTGCTGAGGTACGCGAACTCTTAGTTGTGGCATGCAAGCGGGATCTAGTTCCGTGACCAGGGGTCGAACCTGGGCCCCCTCCATTGGGAACACAGAGTCTTATCCACTGGACCTCCAGGGAAGTCCCCCTTCCCACTACTCTTAAGGTAAATATCAATGTCTTTCCATGGCTCATGAGGCCCTTGGTGATCAGGTCCCTTCTACCACTCCCATCCCAGCCCCATCCCCACCTCCAATGCTGAGTCACTGGGGGTCCTTTCAGCTGAGCCTCGTTCCTCTCCACCTCTGGGCTTTTGCCCAGGCTATTACCCTCTGCCTAGGATGGGACATACCTTGTCCTTCAGATCTTAGCTGAAATGCCACAGTATCAGGGCATTCCTGTCCTCAGTGGGCAGGTGTCCTTGTTACTCACTGTCAGAGTAGCCTGCACTTAACCTTAACAGCACTTACCCCCTACTGTATACAAACATCTCTTTTGTCCCCTCATTGCCATATAGTAGGTGGTCAATGAATATTTGCTGAATCAATAAAAAATATAGGGGAAGATGAGTCTAGGAGTAAGCAGGGGCAAGACTGTCAGAGAGCACCTAGTCCAACCCTTTCCTTAAATCTTTGGGAAATTGAGGCCCAAAGAGGTGCAGTGACTTGCCCAATGTCACACAGTCAGTCAGAGGAAGAGCTGAAGATTCTGACCCCTGGTTCTGGGTTACTTCCATGGTTCCCAGTGTGATGCACCTGACCTTGCCCCAATGCCTGCCTGTCCAAGTATGATTCATCCTTCAAGATATAGCTGATTCCTAAACATCTCTAGGATGCCTTTCTTTATACACCTCAATTTCATCCCACCCTGCCAAAGTTAGAATTGACTGCTCTTTTTTCTGTGCTCCCCAAACACCCTCTGGCTTTGATCTCGCCCTGCGATGCTCAGCTTACATTTTTTTTTTGGGGGGGGCTGCGTTGGGTCTTTGTTGCTGCGCGCGGGCTCTCTCCAGCTGTGGCGAGCAGGGGCCACTCTTCATCGCCATGTGCAGGCTTCTCATTGAGGTGACCCCTCTTGTTGCAGAGCACAGGCTCCAGGCGCCCTGGCTTCAGGAGTTGTGTCTTGCGGGCTCTGGAGCACAGGCTCAGTAGTTGTGGTGCACAGGCTTAGTTGCTCTGTGGCATGTGGGATCTTCCCGGACCAGGGCTCGAGCCTGTGTCCCCTGCATTGGCAGGTGGATTCTTAACCACTGCACCACCAGGGAAGCCCTCAGCTTACATTTGAGCTCTTCCAAGGCAAGCACTGTGTCTGATTCCTCTGTACAGATGTGATGTGTGAAGTGTGTTGTGATACAGGAAAGCAGAGAGAGGTGGGATTGTCCAGGAATCCCTAACCCAGCCTGAGGGTCAGGAAAGGTTCTCGGGAGGCAGTGAATCAGGAGCTGAACAAGCTGGATTAGCCACGTGGGTGGTACATGTGTGTTTGTGTGTGCTTTGAGTGAAATGCGGCCTGGTGGTGGAGGGCAGGGCATTCTAAGGAGAGGAATCTTAATATCTGTGAGTTGGGATAATGAGATATCCACATGGTGGGTGGGTTGGGGGGCAACCCAAAGCCCCTTTTCTCCGAAGGATTCAAATAAGGAGGTTGAACTGACTTCCAAGGACTTTCCATAGCTAACAAAGCAGGCAAGGCCAAGACCAATTGTGTGACAAGTTGGGGAGGGCTGCCCTTTACAAATAGTCTGATTGGATCATCTTGGGTGAGACAGAACTTATGACTCTTGTGCCTACAGCCAAGAGGAGTAGGGCTTGGGGATAACAGTCTTTTCCCAGGTATTTGCTTATGAATGGAAGTGCCTCATCCTCTGCTCCAAAGCCTTCTGGCATCCTGCTTTTCTAAAGAAGTCCCCTGCCTCAGCCTGAGAATTCAACTCTTTTTCTCTTATTCTGCTGCCATCCGCCCATCACTGCCTACCTAAGCTCCTCAGCACCTGCCTTCTTCCCTTCACCAACCCCAGGAAGGCCTGTCTTAGCTCCACCTTGCCCGACCACCCCCCGCTGTACTGCATAAGCTGCTCAAGCCGCCCGCCCTGCCCAAGCCATTCTTTACCAGCGGGCCATGTTGTGTAGCACATGACCCCAGCCCTGGCTTCAGCTACTTGGACCAGGTTGGGCTGTGAGAAGGCGAATTAATGGTACCAGCAACTTGTAAACACCGACCAACCGGGGGCCAATCCGGTCCCTCTCTCTGGAATTTGAACTGTTTATTCAGGGAGAAGTGGACCTCTGGTAAAGAGAAATCACTGAAGAGCCACAGGGAGTAAGGAAGTGAAATGGCTGAGTCACTGTAGTGGCCGGGCTCCAGAGGACGGACCAATTTGTTCTCTGTTTGCTGAGGAGCCATCAGAGCCTCTGCTGGTGTGCGGCTGGAGTTATTGTATTTCGAAAGCAGCTGAAGTGCCGTGAGACCAAGTGAGATTTCCAAGAGCTTATTCCCACATGCATCCCTACTATTTTGTCTCTCCTTTACTTGAGGGTTTCTCTGTTCTTTACATCCAGGGGCATCCACCAACCTGGCTAGTCGGCCCTGTCCGAGGTCTTTGCCTCTGGGAATCTTTCTGGCTACAGTTTAATTCCTACTATTCTTCACTGAGTGCCAGAGGCTTGATGTATTTTATCTCTAATCCTTCCTTCTCTGATCAGGAATCTCAGAGACATTAAACAATTTGCCAGGGAATTCAAACCCAGAACTTTCTTTCACCAGAACTCTCCTCTTACCTCCAGGCCGTATTCTCTTCCTTTTCTGGGCCCCGGAATACTCCTTTCACTCCCCACAGATTTTATAAAATTTCCTGTAATTCTCCTTTCAGCACAGAAACTATCTGGCATGGCTAAATAATTGTTTCATACGTCTTGTCTTTGTAACAGAATCCCAAACTTCCATTCCTGTTTCTTGTTTGTTTGTTTTCTGTCATAGCCTACTGCACACTGTCATGCACAAAATAGGTGGAAGAAAACAAAAAGGCTGAATATGTTTACTCATCGTGTGCCCCTAGCTCAGTGCCTGGCATGTGGCAGATGTTCAGGGTAAGGATTCTAGTGTAGACAAGGCTTAGATGGGTTTCTCCCTGCCCCCCACCACCCTGCTGTACCTCACAGGTAGGTGGGTGTTCAACTGATGGTAGTGGTCACATTAAAAGGCTGTCAGTGTGCTTTAGTGGAAAGACAGTGGATTGGAGCCAGATGGCATGGGTGTAAATTCCAGTTCTGCCACCTGCTGTACAACCTTGGGCAAGATACTTAACGTCTCTGAGTCTGTTTTGTCAGATGTAAAATGGGGATTATATTATGTGCCTCCCAGGATTGTTTTGAGGATTTGGGGGCAACACAGGTAGTGAAGGAGCTCCCACCACAGTAATACTGGTTCACACAATGCTTTAATTTGTAGGGAGACTCATAGGGCCAGCTCCAAGGGCAGCTAAGGTGGCTTGTAAGCATTCTTACCTTCTGATCCTATCCTTGACTCTTTTCTACCTCAATGACTTTTGGTGGTTTAAATAGATCTGTCAACAAATAATCTTGTTTTTTGGCACTGCTGAGCAAACAGTGTTTAAAAACTATTACTTTTAGTTTTTCTTTGTCAATTTGCTTGTAAACCAATATTGTTGGATCTGTTTTTCCATTAAAGATTTGGGGAGAAGGTTAGCCCCAGGCACAGGGCATTAATGTTATTTCCCTTGTTCGTTACATAACAGGACTCATCTCCACCTTTAATTGAAATGAAGCTCTAATTATGACAGAATTGGATCATAGCCAGGGTGATATAACCGGGGGCTTTGGGGCCAGATAGGCCTGGGTTTGAATTCTGTCTTCACCACCTACTCACTTGCACAAGATACCAAATCTCTCTGAATCTCTTCGTGCTCAATGTTAACGGGTGATGTTACCCTTCACTGGGTTGGCAGAAGGACAAAATGCTAAATGTATAGTGTCTGGCATATTGGAAAGATAATAAATGCTAGTGCTCTTTCTAGAAACCATTTCTTAAACCTCGAGGACTTTGCTGGAAACTCTTTAAAATAATTACGTGGCATCTTGCAGTGGCATGTGAGTCCACTTTGTATTTGAACTACTAGTAGATCAAGCTGGACTTGCATAGGGAAGCTTTTTGGTAATTAACCCGGGGTTGGGTGATTTTTAAGCCAGTTTTCATTCTGCTGCAGAAACAAAAAAAGAGGAGACTGGAGAAATGCTATTCCTTTAATTGAAGGAACACTTTTATGTTCTCAGGTCTATTTTAATCTTAAGTGCCGATTATGCATCATTCTCTCCTGTTAACAGACACTTCTGTAAGTGATCTGCACAGAGAGAAATATGATTCTAACATAAATACTGTACCATGAGAAATTATCTTATTACCTAATATGCCAAAAAGTTAATAAGATAAAGGAACAGTACGAGCCATTTTTGGACAATATTAAAACTTGATTTTAGCTCATGGAAATAAAATGTAATTTCCTGTTATTATTCTCTTTTTCAGGTAGAACAAAGGCAGTGAAGGGTGTAAGGATATTATACAGCTGTGTTCTGTGAACTCTTGTTAAGGCTGTGGAATGGATCCAGGAAGGATGCCCTCAAATTAAGATTTTAATGGCTCTTCCATTTAGAAATCACACTCTTGCTTTTAATGCTGTCTTGTTAGATCTGATTTTTGACTTTGCAGGTGAAAGTAGAAAACCCCATTTCCTATTCAACTGTACAAATGTTTGCCTCTGTGTGTTTGCATGTGTATCTCTGTTAGGGAACAAATGCATTGTGCCTACAGAAAGTCAGGACAAAACAATTTCAAGAACTGGGAGTTTCCTGAATCATCTACGGTAAAAGGCAATTAAATGCCGAATTTTGACAAGGATAAAGTAGCCAGACCCAAATACTGACTGAGTAGGGGCCCCAAGAGACTTTGTGAGTGTCAAATGTACTTTTAAATGTTATTCTTTGGGGTTTAAATGTTTTATTCAATAAATAATGATTAATCTTGATGAAAGAAATTTAAACAGGACTCAAGTGGATAAAAACTGCTGGCTGCAACCATCATTTGGTCAGTGTTTGATCTTTGGTAGTGGATGTAAGTAGTTTTGATGCTGGTGGTGATGATGTGGGGTGGTTATAGACACTAGCATGTTGTTTTTGGCCCTCTTCTCTTCCTATCACTTTGACAGAAATAACACTAAGTAAATGCCTTCAACCTTCTCTGGCATGCAATTCTTCATCCAAGCAAAACATAATGTACCTAGGACCTGAAAGAAATGTAATAATCTCTGCATTCTTGTGATTTGTTAGACCTTTCCTACAAACACCTACAGAAACTATACAATGTTTGCCTGGAGATTTGAGGTAACAGGCTTACACTTGCAGCAAGACGGATTTTTTTATTAGATGTTAGGCAGACAAGTTGTGCTGATGATGGGAAGTGTTGCCAAGAGAGTGTATGTAGAATGTCCTTCTTTGGATACTTTAAAGATCCATTGAAACACCTACAGCTAATTGTGAAACTTTCAGGATAGATCTCTTGGAGGCTGGGGAATGAACTACATGAACTGGTAAGATTCCCTCAACTTCCAATATTCCAAAATAAGTATCCATTTGTTTAAAGTGCACTAAAATGACACCTTTAAGGAGCAGGGGTGGTGATGATTGGTAATAACTATCATAGGTTTGGCAGCAACATTTTTAGACCCTATGTACACATTTGCGAAGCTCTGTTATTCCTGGGGGTAGTAATTAGTTTGAATGCCCATTTCTCTTCAGAAAAGGAACATAGCAGCTTGTCTTTAAGACAAAACTAAAAGGAGAATCTTTAAGTATGCGAAGTTCAGGCTGACTTAGAGTTTTAATATTTAGCTTGGTTAATTAAATCCTATTCTTTGCCCTGAATTTAATTATCCCAACCATTGAGGTAATTTAATATAATAATAAAAAAGGAGCTAATGAGAAATGGAAGAGACTCTGACTATTCCTTCATCTGGATCAGTGGGGGCATTTCTTCTTCAAGTGTCAGTTTGTGGATGGCGATGTGATGTTTTATGGGGTATTATGAATTTTCAATTAGTGAGAAGATGAAAAAGACAGGCAGTAGATCATCAATGAATGATCATATCAGGAAATCACTGAAAAGCTCATCTGTAAAATTCAGGGCATATTTTAATATGACTTCATGATACCTTAGGCAGTCTTTTCCCCCTAGGCTGAGCTTAAATCACGTTCTTATACGCAGTATGAAAAAGTCCTTGTTTAAGGTTTCTATTCAAAGGTAAGAAAGTCAGATATTTGACACTTCTAAGCAAAAATGAGCTTAAATAAAGAGGTGACCTTTCTTTTCACTTCCAGTACAAGATGGTCTGTTTCCTTACTATTGCGCAAGCTCTGCCATCTCAATGCTGAGGTGCTGTGCAGTTGTATCAGACTTGGATTCAAATCCCAGCTGGAAATTTGCTAGCTGTTTCAAGTTAATCTCACTGAGCCTCAGTTTTGTCATCTGTGAAATGAGGATAGTGCTATCTCCTTCTTCCAGATGGCTGCAGGACCAAGACAGAGAACGTAGAGGGCACCACACAGCCTGTCTGATGCATAATAGAAGCTCTGCAAATAGTGACTCCCTTTCTTCTGCACAAGTCACAAGTATGCTTATAAATGAATAACAGACACTAGTGGATCATAATGCCAAACACAATGCCAAATGTGTCGGCTCATTATCAACCAGGACAGTGCTCCTCACACTTCAAAGTACCAGTGATTCACCTGGGGAGCTGGTTAAATATAGATTTGCATTCAGCCAGAGATTCTGCATTTTAACAAGCTCCCAGATGACACTAACTGCTGGTTGGAGACCATACCTTTAGTAGTGTGGAACTAGGGCAATGACTTTTGAATACTGAGTTGACTTTGAGAGACTGGGCTAAGTTGCAAAACAGAAATTTACTCTACCTTTTTGGTTTGTTTGTTTAATGGTAAAAATATTGGGGAAATCTGAAGATGCTACAGAAAAAAAAGTGTGAGTGAACACATTTAAAAATCTGGGAAGCTCAAATCCATTCTACACACTTTCATTTATTGTCTGGACAAAGTACAAATAATTCAAACACAACAAGGTTATGAAAAAAAAACATTTACAATACTTCCCCTCAGAAATCATCTAAACTAGCAAGATTAACATGAAGTCATTCATTATAACTAAAGTATACAACTGCCTGGTCCTAAGATTTTTTTTCCTTTTTTTTCCCCCCCAAGAGTGAACACTTTATAGAGAAGAGATTTTGGCATGCCTTTCCCACTAATGCTTAGCAAATGCATCAAACTTTGCCAGCAAACTGAGTTCATTCATAGCAGGTGATGTAAAAAGGTTTCCCTGAATGTTGAACGAGTGTTCTCTGAACTGAAATCTGGTGTTTTTTTCTCAAAACCGAAAAGAGGAAAAAAAACAGAAAAAAAATTTAAAGGAGGAGTCTATGATGCAGCCGTGGTTTTCGTTACCTCTCTACTACTACGGCTACTACTACAAAGTTTGCCTCTTTAGTGTGAAAACAACAGTTCTGTCTACATGCACTTAGTGGGTTCAGCATGAGAAAAAACGCACAAAATAAGCACAAGTTATAAATAACCATAACGTTTTATTACCATTAAGACTAAACTGGTATTGAAAAGATTGTATATAACAAGACAAGAAAAGCAATAGCAAATTTAACTATCAACTAGATTATGCATAGCGAGTAACTGTTTCTATTACCCAGGGAAGAGCATGAACCCTTGTATTTTTTTGTTTTGTTTTTGTTTTAAATATATAACCGTACAAAGCACAAATATACTAAAATGATCAGTGCACTGGACGTGGGAGAATGCTCCCTCAGTCATTTTGTTCCCTTAGCTCTGTTTTGTTTTCCCCAATCTGAATTACATTAAAATAAAGACCCAGTTGTTTTTATTTTTCTACTGTGCAGTAAGAAAAAATATTCACAACAAACATGACAATATATCAAACAATAGTTCTACACAAGTTACCTTGATACCTCTTTAACTGTCACTTAAATATCATAAGAAAACATTTTAAGACATATACAAACAAAACTAGCCAAGTGTTACAACTTATAATAAATTAACCCAAAGAAAAAATAACTTTATATATATATATTTATATTGTATATACACATACACACACAACAGAATGACACAATAATATGCTTCTTCCCATAGTTTAAGTAAACAAATAAGTAGTCTAGCCAATCTAGCTATATTTGATCTCGGCCATAGGCATCATCACATCTGCGATTAAATAAATAAGTGTTTCAAGCAACATAAACAGTGTTTCAAATGTACCAACACAGCCCAATTCTATCAGCATGGGCTACAAAGTGAATTTGAAAATTCCTTAATGAATTTAAAGCAAATGTAGTTTTTGTTTTCCTCTCCTAAACACATTACATTTAACTATGATACTAAGATATGTAAATAATTTCGTAGCACCTACTGCTCAAACTAAGGAAGTTTTAGATCAAAAGGAAAAATTAATCTTTTTAATTTTTGTTCTGCTGACATCCCATACTGATGACTTAAAGAAAAACTGTCTTTCAACTCATCTCCTTGCTTTTGGGTTTTGACTGTGGGGAACTGTGGTACCCTGGGTAGAATGAACACTCCTTTCCCCTAGTAATTAATAATTTTTTAATTATTATTACATGCTATGAAAAGATATGAAGATCATCTGTTTATAGCCCATCCTTCAAAAAACAGTCTACGAATCCAGTTTAAAACACACATCTTGATCTCTAAAAAGTTACCAGTGCAGTATGAACGCGACAAAGTTGTCAATTTCCCCTAAATTAGCCAGTCAAAATATTTTTTTCTCAAATCCAGATTCTCTTGTAAAAATTCTTTATATTTTATAAAAATAGATTTTTCTTGAAACCCATTTTCAGCAAAGAGACCACCTCTTTGGCAACGTTAATGTTATTAAATTGTTAATGTCATCAGGTATCCCCCTCGCCCCCATCCCCTAACAGAAGACTGTTTTAGTTCACATGATATAAAAGAAAAAAGGAAAAATAAAAAAATTTGCAAAAGTTTTTTTAATTTTTGCAATTTTTATTATTCCTCTTTAATTTGTGTGGGTTTTTTTTTTTTTTTTAACCAATCTGATTGGATCAACATTTTGACAAAAAAGAAAAATCTTTTTTTTCTTTCTTTGAATCCCATTACTTTGTAAAAATTGTTTTATTTTTATTTTTTTTTGTTTTTTGTTTTTCTTCTTCAAATGAGCGAATGGTCATCTTAAAAAGACCCACCTTCAAGGAAGGTAGTAAAGTTAGCTGGCTGGGTAAAAATCCCTGCACGTCGCTATCTATGTATATTATAGTCAACAACGACAGCTATGAAAGAACATTCAATGCATCAAAGGTATTTTTTTGTGTTTTTTTCTTTTTTTCTAAGCATTATAAAATCCTTTCCTGGTACACCTCAGGATAATCCAATGTTTTAATACTTAGGCAACACTGGCTTATAAAGTCCATGGTTGAATATAAGCCTTGAAAAGTTTGTTTCTCTCTCTTTTGTGTGTGTGCGTGTGTATGTGTGTGTGCGCGCGTGTGTTTTGTTCGTATATATTTATATATATATTTTAATAAGTAAGGATGGGAAATTCAGGACTTGTGGGCTTTGTTGGTTTTAAAGGAAACTTGCAACACTCGGTCTCCCAGGCGGTACCCGTTGAGGCTGGCAATGGCCATGGCTGCCTCATCATAGTTGGTCATGGTGACAAAGCCGAATCCCTTGCACTTGTTGGTGTTGAAGTCACGGATGACTTTGACGTTGTTCACCGCACCAAAGGGGCCGAAGAGCTGCCAGAGGACGCTCTCGTCGGAATCAGGGGACAGGTTGTAGACAAAGATGCACCAGCCTGTTCCTGTGTGACCAGGGATGTTCATTCCCACAAGGCTTGTCATCCCGTCAATGGTGATTGGGGAGAACCTGGGGGGACAAGCAGAAGGGGGGACTGGTCCAGACATCAGTCTGACCGTGGATAACACACAGATGCACAGACACAGACACGGGGCAGAGGCCTGAGTGAGTGTTTGCAGGAGAGTCTTCAGGGTTTAAAAACCAAAATACAAAAACTAATGTCTGTGGCATTTCTTCTAATGGGAACAGTTAGACTGGCTAAGGCACGTATATGCCAAGAGAAAGGCCTAGGTCAACTCCTAAAAACCACGAAGAACTCCCAGAGCAAGGCTCTGTCATACTATCAATCAAGTATATGTTCATAGGGTATCCCACTCTGACCCTCACCCTCCCTCCCCACAATAGATCGTGAGCTCTTCAGAGAAGGGGACCTACTTCATTCATCCTTTTGCTCTACTTATTTATTCAGTGGAGCCCATATGGGAATCTCACAGACATGACACGTAGAAAACAGTAACTGCTTGTTGATTGAATAGATGAATAACACTGGTGGATGTCGATGCTCGGGACATTTCATTTATTTTTTAAGCCAGTTTAGGAGATGGCCCTAGAAGTGCTCAAGTCTACCATCTTTGCAGTCCCTTGGCTTAACGGTTGTCAAAGATCTCTCAGTATTATCAGGCATGGAGATACATGAGATCTCTCGATATTATGGGGCATGGAGATACACCCATTGTTATTAATCCAATGGGTGGCTTATGTTTCATTTAGCATTTATTCAAAAGAGTTCCAAAAAAAACCCTGAGCAATAATAATAAAGATGTATCACTCCTTGATGCTATATTATCTGCAATTCATTTCTAAGCATCACAGGAGTGAGATTTCAAGTGGATTGTGCACTTATATATCTTGAATCACTGTACATTAGAAAAGCAGAAAACTGTTATTTGTCCTATTACAACTACTTTTGTATTAGGCTTCAAAATCTTCTTAGTTTTCACGTAATCTTGAAAAGAAAAACAATCCTTTAGATTCTATTCACCGTCTGATAAAATATGTATGTGATTCATGATGGATGCATCAGATGAAAACAATTAGGTTACCAGTGCCTACAGCAGAAAAAATATTTATGAACATTTTACTTTATACCAAACTCATACAGGTGTTTTGACTAGATACACTGACTAGTATCTTGCTTTTCATGTGGTTAGTTTTTGTTTTTTGGTTTTTTTTGAAGTGGGGGATAGGAGGAGAGGAAGCAAAAACTGGGGAAGTGAATGGATAAAGTGTCATTTAGGAATGTTTTTAAAATACGCATATATTATTAGAGATTCAAAAGTCCTATGAAAGAATAGTTGTGTATCTAACTAAAATTTAGATAATCAAATGGCTGCTGAAGATATGCTAAACATAGCGACTCAACAGATATTATTTTTGGTATTGTTCACTACGTCAGTCTTCCCTCTTACTTAAAAACAACAGGACAAAACCAAAAACATCATGGTACAGATTCTTAGAAGGGCAAACCCATGTCTAATGGTTATTTGCATTATTTCTGAACATTGTCTTCTCAACCTTCTCTCCTCCAACTGAGTCAACTGACCTCTTTCGGTTTATAGGTAGAGAACGGCTAAATAGTATAAGGCCAAAGCCAGGGCCAGCAAAGAGGTTTCAAGTAGAGCCTCAACTCTAGATGGTAATGTTACCTGGAGCACTTTGGTAGGAAGGACTCTGGATCCAAATCTGGGTTTAACAGGAAAAGAGAATGCTCTTATCAACTTGTGAAGTTTACTATGGGTGGGGAACTGGAGGAGATGGCGTGTGCATGCCGCATTGCAGTTGTCTTTCCTGACCTCATCTATGTATAAGCATCACTCTCTTCATAATATTTGGTGCAACCTCACAATAGTTCAAGAGGAGCAAAGGTATGGGACAGAGCTGGGAAAAAGTGTAAAATGCGTGGGAACAGGCAAGCAGTATGCTAGACACGTGGAGATAATTCACAGTTACCCTCATGGGGGCTGGGATTGAGATTCGAGAGGCTGGCACCCTGACAGTGAAGTCTGCAGTCAAGTTACTTTCTCCACTGCGTGCCAGTTTCCAGAGCAGTGTACCTACCATGCACAGCAAGTGGTGAAAGGCCTGCCTCATACAGGGAGTGTGACTTGGACTATTCAAGACCACATCTCTTTCCCTTGACTGCAGGAAGGGGAATTAAAGTGTGCAGCTCTACAGAGCAGGATGATGAAGATGCTATCTCCCTAGCAGCTCAGGGGGCTTATCAAAAGTACACGTGGGAATCTCATGGACACAGTGACATAAAGCACCCAACCTCCCGAGATTCAGTTTCCAGACTAGGTCTGGAACACCCTTGTGACTACATTCAGAAAGTTCCCCAAACCTTAACACCACAAAAAGGTTTTAAATAAAAGAAACAGCAAGTTTAAAACATACATACATATATAACCAAGGGAGGATTGCTAATAACTGCTAAAACCTGTAACAAAAGAAACCCCTGGTTGAGGTGCACACAGATACACTTCATTCTCAGGCTGGGGCCCTGAAATGCACTTTGAGCTGGGGGCGGGAGTCATAAGGTCATCCACGCACTTATTCATGCTTTGGCCAGGGCTGGTAGTCCGAAATCTAATTTTTCCACTGACAATCATAAGATGATTAGCAAAATGTTCTAATTTTGATTTGCTGGAATCTGCCCTCTTAACTGAATCTTGGCATTGCTAATGTAAAACAGTTGCTTTGCAAGTTTGCAAAATCATCTGGCAAAGAGTCACAGCCTTCCCTCTTAGGGGAGCCGCTCAGAGGACCAGATTATCAAAGGCTTGGTAGCTGTGGCACCTGAACCATAGGAGAAGCCCACCTGCAAATAAAAGAAAAAGTGAAACACACAAACACACTTTGTGTGCCCTAAAAGAAACAAAACCAACTGAGGTCTGAAAGTAAAAGAGAATTTGACATGCTGGTGGAAGAAAAAGGAAGAATTAAAAAAAAAGTAAAGTTAGTGAATTAAAAAAAAATTCTAGCCCCAGTCTGTGCCAACACGGACATCTGGCAATCTGTGGAGTTTTAATTACCTCTTTACGCCATAGGCCATATTAAGCAAATTGTCCAGCCTGCAAAGAGAAGGAGGGTCTCCGGGTTAATGCCTCACAGATGGCAAGATCGCTCAATGGAACTATTAATAAGAATGCTCCATTTTCAAAGAAGAAAAGCTCAAAAACTTTCCCCAGTGCTTAGGAGTCTATCCGCTGGTAGTTTCCCCTTTTCCTGCCTCCAACTAAAGTAATTCATGTTCAGGTCAATGCTAGAGTTTAAAGCAAGTGTCTAATGAACCTTCCTTTCTTTCAAGGTCTCAATTAATCCCACTCCCCCCACCTCTCAGAACATTTGTGAGGATTTTATTTTACGTTGTGCTGTGAACATTTTTAAAAAGGGGTGGCATCTTAAGTTGTTCACCTTTTACTGTAATGAAATTTATGAATAAAGGTCTCTGCTCCAGATTAACAATATAAGCACACACATCTTGCATATCAGAATGGATCTTTTCTCTTAGCCTGGCTACTTTAACTAAACCTTCTTACCACACACATTTTTTTTTTTTTGATGCGGGGGGAGGTTTGAGGGTTCAGATTTTTAAAAAATTAGCTTACTATTTACAACCTGAAAGCACTGCCCAGCAAACTGCCATTTTGTTATAATCTCCTTCACCTTCAGTATCTTACTTGGGGATAAGCTATTCACATCATGGGGCAGTAGTAACCATAGTTTCCACCATTAGAAGCCTGCTGGAAAGGTTTTTTACATAAATACTGCATGTACTCTCACACGAAATAAAAATTAGATGACTTGGACTCTTCATGAAATCATTAACCATTTCATGTTCAGGGGGCATGGGAGTACACTCCAGAGGCTGATTTTTCTCCTCATTGTGGCTAGATGGAAGGGCCTACTATCTTCCGATGTGATGTTTGAAAAAGAGAAAGACCCTTTCATTAAAGGGAAGTTGGGACATGGGCGGAATAAAATAATTATTTAGAATTATTATGGGTAGGTCAAGAATATTCCTATCTCTTGCATAACAAAGGTCAGACTGCCTACATGGTCAAGGTTGGACTGCCTACATGGAGAGAAATCTGCCTTTCAGAAATGTCCCAGGAGAAGGGGAATGCCCCGTTGCACCTGGAGCTTCCTGGGGGTTGGGTACCCAGAGGAAACACTAATAAGGCTTGGACAAAGTCTTCCTCCTTGTCTTCCCGGAGTCTGCTGACAATGTCAGAATAAAGGTAACACAGAAGAGAGGATCCCCTCTACCCCCACCAACCCAACAGAGTTACCGGCAGAGGAAGGAGGAGAGCAGACCAAACCATTCCCTCTGGCAAGGATGTGCCTCCTGGGCTACTCTTTTCTTTGACTTTATTAAAAGCCACTGCCTTAGCTTTAAGTCTAAACTGCTGAATGTGGTCACTTATCTGTGATTAACTCTTGTTGAAACTGAACCTTCTTATTTGGTTAAGTGCAGAAATTTTGTTTCAATCAAAGAATCTGAAGATTAATCACGGTCACAGCGGTAGTTTGAAAGGGGGCTTAGAAAAAGCATCTGGTCCAATCATCAACATTTTACAGCAGTGGAAACTGAGATTTGGGGGCAATTTCCCATAGTGATTCCTAGAGGCAGAGGTTCTCACCCCGCCCCATGGGCTGTGGGCTTCCCTGGCTCTTGTCCAGCACTCGTGTAGCAGGGCTCTTTCCCCCGTGGGCACGCCTACCTGAACCTCTGAGCCTGGTGGTGGAGTGGGCCGGGGTAGCGCCGGTTGGGAGACTGGTAGAGCTGGGAGAGCAGGGCCTGGCTGGACTTCTGGCTGGGGTTGTTGGCAAACTTCACAGTAATCGGTTCCGTAGCACCACTGGGCTTCTGGCCATTCAGCCCTTTGATTGCTTCTTCTGCCTCAATCCTCTTATCAAACCGGATAAATCCCACCCCTCTGGACACTCCTGGGGAAAGAGAAAGAGCCTTGATAAAGAGTGAACAAACCAAACTGGTAAACATCTCCGGGAAGAGATGCGCTGGGTCCCATGGATTTCCTTGGGGAGTCAGCCCACCTGCGGGGCCAGGGCTGAGCCTGGCTTCCTGAATCCTTCTCACCCATCAAAGTGCACCTGCCTGCATTTCTGCCATCATGGCCCTGGACAGTGACCCCCCCACCCACAGAACACAGGCATCTTTCTCATCTGTCCCTTCCAGCCGCCCCCCCCCCCCGCCCCCGCTCAGTCCTTAGGTCTCCCTTCAGTTGCTGTAACTGATCACCCACTGTCCAGTTCCTAGTCCTCCAATGTGTCCACCACACCTGGCAACTGAATAATCTGTTTGAAAAGCAAACTCTGACCATATTATACCTTTTAAAAACATCTTTTATACTTTTTCTGCACCTTTTCAATTTTTTACCTTGTGCATGGTACCTATTCCTCATTGCTCCCCACTCCAAACACAGAAAAACAAATGAACAAAAAACCCTTCCATAGCTCCATGCTGCGTACAGGTGAACTCCGGACTTCTGGGCGTGGCATTTAATGTCCTTGATGATCTGGCCCCAACCTCCTGTTGAACCTCACGTCAGCCATGCTGAACTGCCAGATATTCCTTGAACAGGTTATGTTCTTCCTCAACTCCACGCCTTAGGGTATGTCCTATCCATCTATTCTACAGGATACATCTTATTCACCTAGCATGCTCTGTCCCTCCTTCTTGCCAGATAACTGCAAGTCATCCTCCAAAACTCTGTTCAAACATCACCTTCTTGATGGAAACTTCCTTCCCAACAGTGCCCACCAGGCACAGCACGCCTTCTCCTGAACTCTCGTTGGGCAACGGACAGCCCTAGCAGGTACTCATCACACTGGAGTCTTGTACGGGCAGGACTGTGCCACCTTCATCCCTGGTCACTGGTGTCCCTCTGTGCAGCGTCTGGGGCAGAGCTGCCTTCAGTGAGGGTTTGTTGCAATAGTCAAATGATAAACACATGCTAAATGGCTCCCAGGGGGTGTTTTAAATTAGAGTAGGTGAAAACCTTCTGTCATCAAAAATGCAGCCTGGGGGTAAGTGCGGGGAGGGATAAATTGGAAGATTGGGATTGACACATACACACTACTATATGTAGTACAGATAACTAATAAGGACCTACTGTATAGCACAGGGAACTCTACTCAATACTCTGTAATGGCCTATATGGGAAGAGAATCTAAAAAAGGGTGGATATATGTATTTGTATAACAGATTCACTTTGCTGTACACCTGAAACTAACACATTGTAAATCAATTATACTCCAATTAAAAAAAAAAATGCAACCTGGGTGCCTTTCTTACTGACAGGTGGTGGCGGCGGTTGCTTTTCTTTATGATGGCCAAAGTATCACAGCACCAGATCCTCGGTTATCCCTGCACTGCTACTAACTAACTGGACAGAAGTCACATGCCCCGCTTTGGACCTCTGTTTCCTCATGTGCGAAATGAGGCAGTTTGAGGTTGCCTCTAACTTTACAATGCTATCATTGGAGCCAGAGCTATACATATAGGCTCTTTTCACATACAAAAGTAATGTTATTTGGTTGAGGGTTGAAAGAGACTTTGAAGGTCATTCAGCCCCACTCCCAGCCTGATGGCTGAATCCTCTTTACAACTCTGCCAAGTAGTTTAGCTGCTGCTGGAACAATTCCCACGATGGAGATCTCCTACTTCCCAAGATGGCCCATTTTAAATTTCGGCAGTTGATTGATAAAAAGTCTTTCTCTTAGGTCAAAAATCTGTTTACTCATGACCCATATCCTTTTTCCCAAGTAACCACTACCTCTCTGCTCCTATGGGTCACAAGGCACTGGCTGGTGACGCTGAGACACAAAATAACGACAAAAAAATACTTAACCTGTGACTTGATCCACCAGGATTCGTGAGGTGATGATACGGCCATATTGTGAGAAAAGCTGTTCCAGTTCCTTCTGGGTCATGGTTTTGGGAAGGCCGCTAACGTAGAGGTTAGCATCCCTGATTGAGGCAGAGCTTGGACGGGCATATGAGACCTAGGAAAAGGCAAGAGGTGCTAAATCCATTACAGGCAACACCCTCTGAGTAGAGACTGAGTCGACCAATGAGATGACAGCCCCGCGTCTGTCATTCTAACTCACAGTGTCAGTTCAAATAACTCTGTAGTTAAGATTTTTAGCTACTTTTGTAATAGTAATGAGAACCAGGAGAACAGCAATAGAGGAACAAAAGGAGAGTTGGCGATAACTTAAAACAAATGCACAGATAAGGGTCTCTAAGTGCAGAACAAAATAGCTACTGTATGGCAGCTGTTAAATGCAGAACTACCCACACATGGAGTTCTGAAGATGTACCTCCTGGATGTGGGCGTATAGATGATTTACTGTATCCAACACATAATAATCTTTGAAAAAACCAAAAAAAACCCGATGAAATTCTGCTCTGCAGATTTCTTTCCTTGCCAACCCCACCCCACCCCCATCCCCTTCTTGAACACATAAAAGCGATCAGGTTCTCTGCAAGATTTTTTTATGTCCCATCCTTTGCGTTGTTCCAATCTGTTCCCACAAGGTCTGCTCTCGCTGAATGACAAAGTGCTGGTGAAATGGGGCTGAATGAACATCTGCTTGTGAAACTGGATATGTGACCTTGTCATAACATCTGCAAGAACCAGTTGCCTTCTAACTTTGAGGTGGAGCAGATGAAACCACAATAAAAAAAAAATGAGGGCAGGATGGAAAGGAGGGAGGGAGAGGGCAGTGGAGAGAGAAGTGAGCCTCACCGATGGTTATAATAAGTAATAAGTTCGACTTTGTAAATTTGTCCTCCCGGATCTCTCAACTGCTTTTTTTTTTCCCCAAAAAGCTAACACAGAAGTGTAAACAGATCTGAAATTCCATCTGCAAGAAGCCAAATCTGTAGCAGTACACATAAGCAAAGCAAACCCCAGCAGTCATTAATTTTAGACTTTCATTTACTTATTTATTTATTTTTTAAGAAAACAACATCAGACATTTGAAATATAATTTACAGCTAGTCTAACAAAAGCACTTTCCTGCTAAAGCTATTTCTGGGGCGGTTATGGCTCAGAATAGACGATGAAAACAGTCATTTCAGAGCACATCTGACAATGTTGGACAGGAAGGGACCTATATGCCTTATTAGCATTTTTTAGTTTTATTTAATTTGTATAACCAATTCACAGGACCTGCTAAGACTACAGGGGTGAGTGAGTGAGTATGTGTGTGTGTCTGTGTGCTCTGCATACACAAAAGCATGTTTGCAAAAGGAATTATACATGTTAAACTGGACTTTTGGCATTAGGAACTAAACCTCCAGCAGGGAAGGAGACCTTGCATCTGAGAATGGGTCTAGCAGCGGATCACGCAAAGAGGCATGAAGGATGAGCAGACCCCCTCACCCATGGCACTCTTTCCCTTTCCATGCTGAGATGCCAGGTCCCTTTCTGGGTTCCACACCTAAAAATAGATGTTGACTCAACAGATAAAATGATGTGAGTGACTAATCTGCCTTGCTGGCCTCCTCCTGCCGATGGAGCAAGGCAGCCAGTCTGAGCATTTACCTCTTCTAGAAACTCATGGGTGGCCTCTGTAGGCTCCTTCCCAGCACATGGATGACATGCACAGAGGCCATTTCATGGAGGGTCCCTGTGTGTGTATCTGGGGGTGGGGACTGAAGGACGAAGAATCCCATGTGACTGCCAGGACAGGGCATCACTCTACACAAGGTTCTCCTACCCCTGTCCTTTCAGGTTATAACTTAGCAGAAGTATTTTTTAGGCATGAGGAGGGAGCGGTAGGGAGAAGGAAATAAAAACATCACAGTGATATGTCTATGGTAATGAGGGTCACCCTTGTCTCACCCCTGCCAATTACTGACAAATTAATTATCTGAATGATCTTCATGCTCCGCCAAAACATACCTTCCCACCTCTATGCTTTTGTTCATAGGGAATATTTTTCCACCTACTTCCTCAGGTCCTAATCCCACTCTTTTTAAGGCCCAGATCAAATGCCACCTTCTCTAGACAGCTTTTCCCTAATCTTACCTCCTCCTAAAAATCCCCTTCGCAGTGCTCTTGATGAACCGCACCCATGGTACTTAAGCCATCTGACCTTGATTTTCCATCTCTCTATCTAGTCTGCTGATCTCCTTGAGGTCATGGGTTGTGTATGTGTGTCTTATTCATCTCTGTAGTTCTAGCTCCCAACACAGAGCCTGATACTCGCAGGGTGCTGAACACCCACTGAAAGAGTGAATGAACACCCACGGATCATAATGAATGACTTGGGTATTAATGGCTCTTTGGGTTAATTGCAGCTTGGATTCCTCCACTTAAGGGGATCGCTGAGAGTTAAGCATTCTGTGTTTTCCTACTAAGTCATAGCTGTGTTTTCCTACTAAGCTAAGCGCTAAGAGACATGTTTCCCATTCTCCAGTATCTGGGGTTGGAAGGACTGAATCTTGTTCGAGAACTAGATTTAGAGGCCTCTCTTAGCAAGCATTTTCTGAGGATCTACTATGAGCCAGGCACAGTGCTGTATGCTGGGGATACACAACAAGCAAGAACAGGCGTGGTCTCTTGCCCTAAAGGACTTCCAAGTCCAACAGGGGCAACAGACAACACACAGCAGGTAGTCAATAAATAAGCTGAATGGAAGAATGGTGCATATATGGACCAATTATCATAATGCTGCAAGATGTGTGCCATTCCAGGGCTGTATATGTGGGGCTGGAACATAGAGAAAGGGAGGCTAGTCTCCCTTTTAATTAAGGGTTAAAAGGGCCAGGAAGGAGAAAGAGCTGAGGTGAGACTGGTGGTGAGGCAGGTCGTATCACAGTGTGTGGTGGGGTCAGGGAGCCATGGCCTGATGATAGCCCTCCTCTGTTGTGAGGACAAAAGAGATGATGAAGGTCAAGGGCTTAGTGCAGTGCCTGCCTGGCACCCAATAAATGCACAATGGGTAGTAATGACCTTGATCCCCTTATTTTTGGGCAGCTAGAGCTGGGGTACAGGGGAGAGCAGGCTGGGGACAGATCTGCTAGGGAAAAGGAGCTGGCACTGGAAAGTCAATGACAGAACCAAAACCATTTCCCCAAAAGAGGATTCTGACAGAGGCAGAATCTCAGCGAGAGAGGATTACTGTGACAGACCCCAGTCACTGAGCAGTGACACATCCCTAGGGTGAACAGCACCTCAATCATTCACCAAGCCTAAATCCTGCTTAGTTTTTCTCCTCTATTTGGAAACTTAGGTCTATTGTTCTCTTAGTTCCCTGTCTAGGAAACGTGCAGAAGTGGGAGTGGGCGAAAAACAACACAAAAAGGATCTTCCCGCATTCAACATCCAAATGCTTGCCCCAGTATCGAAACTTTTCAAGTTTCTTCATACATTTATTAAACCCTAACTGAGTGACTACAGGTGTCAGGCCCTTTGTTAGGCTGAAACATTTCTAAAAAAATCGCTGACTTTTAGCCCCTCCAGAGAGTCCGCCATTGCTGGCTTATTAACCCCGCTAGAGCCCGAGGCTTCCAACGCTGGAGGAAGTGCCCTAAAGAACCCTGTGCCTCAGACCATCAGGATCCTGCTCACTTCTTTCATCCAGAACCTCTGAAAACAAGACTGGTATTTCTACGCCCGCACCAATCTTGCTCTGGAGCTCAGGAGCTGCAGTGGGGAGATGACCCTTCTCTCTCTGGGTAAGGGTGGCCCAAAGGCAGGTGATTGTACAAATGATCTGGATGGAAGATTTGCAGTCACTCCAAACTCCTTATCCCTCCCCATCCCTGCAGGCTCACAGTAACCCCTACTCTCTGCAAGACTGACAGTACAGCTCAGAGCTTATGAGACATGGGCTGGCTCCAATACTCACCAGCTTTGTGATCTTGGGCAAGTAATTTGATCTCGATAAGTCTGTTTCTTTACTGGTAAAAAGGGGAACAATTCTCCTTTGATGGGTTATTGTAAAGAATTAAGACGACAGACTTAATGTGTCTAGCACATACCTAGAGTTTAGTATCAACTTGGTAAATATTATTATGTGATGACTCAGACAGGCTTTTGTGGGTCAGTCTGGGACTAGCCCCCATTGGGACACGCCTTCCAATTTTACCACACAAGCAAACATCTGGAACACTACCAGTAAGCGCCTACAAAGCACTGCCCTCCTCCATCGGACGGGTGGGGGTCTGGATCACCCTTTACCACTTCGCAGCCATGAACTTCCTTTAGCACATTCCTACAGATTCCACTGCCTCACATCCACAAAGCACTTTCCACTTTCCAAAATGACTTCACAAGGCTGCTCTCTGCGGTAAGGCAGGCACCGTCATTCATCACAAGATGGGGCAGCAGGACCAGGGCTGGGGCTGCCCCTTGCGACACAGCACTCACAGGTTCCTTCACCTGCTCACCCAAGCCAGGGCTTGGCAGGGTGAGAGGAACATCACGGCCTGGGGAAAAGCTTTCCTGAGTCATCGGGCAACACGTTGGTCCTTGTCTGACCCGCCATGGTACAGAAAAAGAGAACAGTTGGAAAGCAAGATAAAGACATGATCTTGGGTGCTATGAGTAGGGTAAGATGAGAGGAAAGGGGCTTCTTGAGGAAAACACTGGTATTAGAAGATGAGCGTTCATTCATTCCTCCCCTTTTTGAACGCTTACTGTGTGCCAGGCCCTGTGCTGGGAGAGTTTTGGCTTTAAAGGTTCCACAGTCTGGTGAGGGAAGTAATCAAACAAGTGGAGAGTGTAATACAGAGGGCTGCTCCTGACAGGGGGAGACTCGTTTCCCACGCCCGGCGCTTCCTCCCATGCGGAGGATATGCCCCCTGGAGTAACAGTTCAGGCCTCTTTGTACCCCTGCAGCCCCTCTTCTCTGGGGAAGTGGAGCAGTGGCTCTGAATAGGCTTCAACAAGGGGAATGAGCATGTGGGCCTCAGACTCTGCCTGCTTCCTCCCTTCCGGGAGCCAGATGCCAGCCGGAAGCCCACTTTCTACTCCAGGCTCTAAGTTCTATGGGAGCCGCCTATGCTTTCCTGTGGGGAGGCCTATGGGGTCCAGAGCACCTGTGACACAGTATGTCAATCTGTCAAAGTGTGGGGTTCCATGTTAGGAAGCCCACTGTGTCCATGGAATCCATTTGGGCCTTAATCATTAATAAAGAACTTAGGATTCCGTAAGTTTTTCTCTTTTTGTCTTATCTCTCAATTGCTTTAAAACTTGGATGTACAAAACAGGGGTGTCATTTGTTGGGCCCTTTTGAATTACAAGGATCTCTACCATTAATCGGATGTTTTCATGAGCTAGGCATTCTATTCACAAAACTGCTAATCTCCACAACCATAATTCATGGTAAGTGGAAATAAGGGTGACAGGTGACGCTGGTGATCTCAGCAGAAAGCATTATCCTTGAAATCTGTTTCACAGAAACTTGATGTTGGAAGTGACCTCAAAAGTTCAGGGCAGGATGTAAGACAGCTGGCCAACCACCTTACACATTTCCAAAGACAGGAAGCTCACTACCTTACGAGGCAGCCTACACCATCACTGGCCATCACTGATTACTGGAAAGTTCTTCCTTCTGCTGAGTTCAAACCTGTCTCCCCCGTAGCTTCCAACCTTCTCCTATTTCTATTCTGGCTCCACACACTAGGAGCATCCTTCCTGACCTCAACACCCCTTATCTTGTGGGTCCCACTGATAGGTGATAGAGCATCAGACAACTGTATTTTGAGACAGGTCACTCCAAGGAGTTTCTCATTTATGTTACTTTAACTGAAATGGAGCGTCTATTCTGGAATGGAGACAGGGGTTAAGAGCAAGCGTTTTGGGGTTAGAGAGATGTAGATTTAAATCCTAATCACTTACTAGCTATAAATGGTAAGGCTTGAGGTAAGTCACTTACACTTTCTGAGCTATATCACTTGAATAACCTAGTTTAGAAGCTTTCTAATAGAGCTATTAGAACATAAAACAAGCGAATACATATACGATCCTTAGACACTATGCCCGGCACACAGTAAGTGCTCAATAAATAGTGGCTTGGATACAATTGTTGTGTACTTAGGCCTTATGCCAGACACTGGGGGTACAAAGATGAATACAGCAGTCCCTGACATGTAGGACTATTAGTCTAGCAGAGGAGACACACTCCTTTCAGAAGATCAGGCTGCAGATTTTCCCCAGTCTGTTGTAACACCGTACTCTCTGAGTGAGCAGAAACTCCCTAGAGCAAACAGATCCCTGGGGACAGACATTCCAAAGAGACCAGGAGGATGGCAGCAGAGAACAGACTCTGGTGCTTCCAGGGCCTTCTAGGAGCACACCCTCCCCGGGACTTCTGATCCCACCACTAGGAGCTGGGAAAGAAGAAGGAAGCCAGCTGGCTCCTAGAAACAAGAGTTTTGATTGTGAGGATCAGCTTACCCCTGTGCCTGTGGCTGCAGCCCTGCCCACAGGCAGGACAGGTGTCTGCTTATGTGGCCCCACTCCTCAAACTTCCCCCACCCACCACCTGATATATGATCTATGATTGATATGATATTCTTTTACCATGGGCAACCTGATGGTAATGTTTCTAATGAGTTCTGATTGTGCTACTTCTTGCTGCTCAAAACCTTCGGTGTTCCTCCAGCACCTTGTGATGGAAGCTCAAATCCCTTACCTGAGCATCCAAGGCCCTCTGGGATCTGGCCCAGCCTCTCATCTCCTGCTAACCCCTCTAAGCACCCTATGCCCCAATTCAAACAAAATGTCTCTGGTTCTTACTACCTGTTCATCCTCGTGGCAAAATGAACTCCTGCCCATCCTTCCAGGCCCAGCCTGAATGCCACCTCCTCCATGAAGCCCAGGCACAAATGACTGCTCTCTCCTTGGACTCTACAGATGATACACATTTCAGTGGCAGCAGCTATCACACCCTGCCTCCCATCACAGCCATCTGTGCTAACACCTCATCTGCCCAAATAGTCTGAGCATTCTAGCGGTCTCTGCAGACCCTCTGTGGCATCTAGTCTCAAAGCCTTACGTAGGGCAGGAGCGCACTAACAGTCTCTGAATTGAAACAAAATGTGTAATATACTGTATGTAATGCATTTTAGCTCCTTTCCCAGGCACTGACTCTGATGTGGAGAAGGAGCTAGAGGGAACCACAGATTTGAAGCGTATCCAAGAATATCATGAGAGTACTTCTGGCACAGAGTAGGCTGGGTAAATAATTCTTTTAAAAAATGGTGTGGTGATAGAATTCGTGTGCCTTAAAACTGCTTTTAAAAAGTCCATCTAATTATCAAGGGGGATTATTGGTATGAGGACCTTACTGTCTGTCTAGTGACCCCCAGAAGGGAGAGATGTGCTAAAGGTTTTATGGCCTGGTTAGCGGAAGAGCTGGTCTCAGACTCAGGGTTTAAGACACCGAGTCTCCTCACTAAACTTCAACTCCTGAATCTTGCTATACTGGTAAGACTGCTGTGGCCACTTGGAAGCTCCATGATACTTTCCACTATACAAAGTAAGACTTAGATTCGTTCTTTATGTATCTCTGAAACATGTAGATGGGAAAAAGTCTTCCCCTCTCCCCATGTAATTTTTACCTTAGGGGTAACCCTATTCACTATCATCTTCATGCTGGGGAGCATTACTCAAGCAATCCACTATAAGCCAGGATTACCTATAAGTGAGATATTATTAGTTCCATTTTCCAGACGACAAACTCTAGCTCAGTGAGGTCAAGTACTTGTCTAAGGTCACACAGCTAAACTAAGACAAAGCTGGATATGACTAAGTTCTGGGATCTTTCCACTATGCCAGGCTATCGTGGACAGTGAAATAGAAGCCGTGTACTTGGCACAAACTGCTACTTTCCCTGGAAAGTTACCAAGCTGGAGAGATCACGCTATAATATTTTATTAGTTAGACTTAAAGTTGGAAGGAACCATTCTGTAGATGAGGAAATAAGTCCAGAGAAATCAACTAAGTTGTCCAAGGTCATCCTAGTAGTTTCTAACGGAGCTGGACCGGACTCTCCATCTGAACTCAGAGCTCTTTTGAATGGACAGCAAGGGGGAAGGGGAGAGGGATGTGGCCCTATGACCTTTGACAGACCAGCTGATCTGCTCTGGGGCTTCATGGTAACCATGGAGAAGTGATCCTTTATTCCCCAGGGCCGCTGATGTTCTAGGCCAGCATTGTCCAACAGAACTTTCTGGAATCAAGAAAACGTTCTAGATCTGTGCTGTCCAACATGGTAGCCACTAGCTACAGGTGGTTATTGAGTACTTCAAACATGCCTAGTGTGACTGAGGAACTGAACTTTTCATTTAATTTTAATTATTTTAAACTCAGATGTAAATAGCCATATATGGCTAGTGGCTAGTAGACAGAACAGCTTGAGTCCCAGGAACAACACAAAGTTATAGCATCTCAGAGCTAGAAGGAACCTTTAGAATCATTTAGTCAGACTCCAGTCTGGTATAGGAATCCCTCTAAGTCACCCCTAATGACTCCATTTGCATGTGTCTGACAATCAGGGACTCACTACCACCCAAGGCAAATGATAGACACATAGATTCTCTTTCCAGATTCTTGACATATAGGATTGAGCTTCAGAGTCACTTTTTTTTCCTCTAGAGCACGGAAAAGCAACCATTGTGGAGTGAATATGTGAGTGCAGCACCGTTTGGCCATCTTCCTCATTTGCCTCTGGACAACCCTTAGAGCATCTGGTCTTTTCAAAACGTGGAGCTGAGAAATGGACACAAGACACCAGGGATGGGTTGACCAGAGTGGACAAGAAAGGACCACTGTTTCCTGGGATCTGGAGTCCACAATTCTCCTAAGACACCTGGGGTGTGCTGAATTTTTTTTTTAAGCAGCTCACATCACACTGTGGGATCTTGTACACTTGTAGACAGCTAAAGCCCCCAAGCCTCATTCCACACACTTCTGAAAACTTAAGTGTCCTTGTAACCTGCGCCTGCCCAACTTTCTTTTGTAACCCAGACACAGGACACTGTGGATGACCTTTAAGATACTGGGAACATAAGAGCCTCACTGGGCAGAGAGTAAGGGAACTGTATTTCCATCTCTCAAACTCCTACACCTGTATCTGAAATTAATCACTCAACGGAAGTTAACAGGATGCTAGGAAGCAAAGCAGCCAAACGGAATGTGTCACAGGAGAGAAAGTGCCTGGTACAACTGGGGTAGACGGGTCTCCTGTTTCCACTGGTGTTGCCACCCCCTCTCTTCACTCCTCGGGGATTCAGTGATCCAGTCGCCCCTGCTGACCTTGGCAGGGAAGCACTTCCACACCGGCTCTGACTACAGCCATAATGGGGGAGGAGAGAAAATGCCTTTTTATTATTAATGAGACCGAGGGAGGTAGTCTATCATTTCTGGGTGGGGTGATATCTGCCAGCAGAAAATGATCTGCTAACTCTCCGGGAAGCATTAAGAGCAGTGATAGGAGACATAATTGCTTATGCCGAGAGCAAAGAAAAGATGCCTCAGCGGAATGGAGACCTTTAGCAAGGCAGGTGGATTGCGGGCAGGCGGAGGGAGGGAGGTAAGGCTCCCTGATGACCCCTGGCAAGAGAAAGAAGCAGGAGGGGCAAACTGGAAACTGCAAAACTCAAGTGTGGAAAGACCCCCTGGAGGCGCCGTTAGTGCTATTAGAAGAATAACGCGAAAATGGAGAAATGGCTAAGCAACATCAGAGCAAGAGGCTGAAATAAAGGAGCTGCTCTCCTTCCCGGAGAAGCGAGGGTTTTTTCCCCTTCTGAAAAGACTTCACTCACACACCTTCCCCTCCTCTAGCTCTGCTCCCTCTGGAACCAGGCTGTTGCCTCGTGATAAAGCTTCTTTTTTACTCTCTCACCTCCTCTCCTGACTGAGTGCCAACCCTCCTGGGTTCAGTCAGAGTGGCAGTTGCAGCTTTTTTGTCCCCTCATCGCGACCTAATCCTGAAATCACTCACACCTCCAGTTTGCACAAGAGCTGTGCTCTGGGAATGCTTTCTTTAAATTCATATTTTTATAATTTGAGTAATAGCTTAATGCAATGATTAGGAAAAGAAAAGCCACAACATCATTTGTAAATGTAATGCAATGAGAAAAGGAAGGAAAAATATAAAAACATTAATAGCATGGAGCTGGGAATGGCTGACATTGCCTTCATTACATGGTAATGAATCTTCCGAATTATTTATAAATAAGCCTGTTTTGCTTTTAAAATGAGTCAAAAAGCTCCTAATAGAGCTGAGGAAAACCAAAGTCTAAGGCTGACAAAAACTTAGCACAGCAGCCTGCAAGCCGCTGGTTTCGTTCGTCAAACAACCTAAGTGACGCACCAGTGCCAGATGAACCTACTTGGAGCTTTACTTTGACCAGATCCCTCTCCTGCTCACACCGTGCACAGCTCCCTACTCCGGTTCCTCTACCCCAATCAAGTGGGAACCCCTGCAGCCCTGTGGCAGCCCCCATCTCACTGCATTAGAGGTGCTCCTTCGCATGTTTGTGGCTCCCATGACAGACGAGTTTCCAGAGGCAGAGCAGTGAACGCTTCTCTAATTCTGCTCCTCAAACTCAGGTTAAAACCCAAACAGGTGTCCCACTACACTGAAAGGTTTAGGATTCTAAATCCTCAAATTCCATTTTGGATCACTTTTTACTGAAGGCTCTCAGTGTAACTTGTATATCAATCCAAACTTTTGGTAAACATATCCCTCTTTTGAAGCTACTACAGAACCATCTACTTTTCTTTGTTCCTAATTAATGCAACACAGAGCTGGACTACTGCAACTGCATTCAACAGAGTGCTTCTTAGAAAGAGGCTGGAATTCAGAAGCTGCTCTTGTAAATGCCCTCCAGAGGTTCAGGACTGGGACGGGCATCCACTGTGGGGTCCAGGAGTACTGGGAATCATCTTCCAGAATCCACAGCCATTTTGCTCAGTGCTTCTCAGCATCTAAAGTGATCTCTGTTGGACACAAACGGGCGGTGGGGTGGGGGGTTGGAAGCTAAACAGCACTTCCAAGGCCCTAAACAGGGCAAATAATCTCCACTGGGTTTATGGTTGAAATGCTGAGAAAAGACCCAATTTTGGGTCTTTGGCAGGCTAGTCAGTGTAAGCCCATGGTCCATACCCCATGCCTCTCTGACTCACATGGATGGAAGAATCTCCAGGGCACTGCCATCCCTAGGTCACCGAAGTCCTAGGACCTAGCTCAGGGCCTGGAAAGCAGGGGTCTAAGAAGATATGATCTGAAGTCAGGTCTGTCTCCTGATTGATGGCAGAAGCCCCGAACCACAAGTCTGTTTACTGAAGAACCTGGAGGAGCCATGCAATTCATCTGTTTGCTTTTTATATATCTTCCCTCACCAGGGAGTATAACCCATGTGTGCACAGAGCCAAATACACACCCACACACTCACAGAATGCATGTGCTGCTGAGCAAGCAGGCAGTGAGACATTCCAACACTGACGACCTATTGCCAGTTATTTTTAAAACATTTTTTTCTTATTCCAAATCTCACTTACTCACTGTGTCATCCTGGATAAGTCTCTTAACCTCTCTGGGCCTCAGTTTCCTCAACTGTATAAAGGAGAGAATCACTATTTTAAGAATCAGAGCCGATGTGTGTAAAGCATCTAGCCCTAGGGAAGCTTCAAGGGTTAAATGTTATTAAACGTGCGTAGGGGTTAGAATACTGTTGGACACAGAGTAAATACTCAATATAAGGTATCATTACTATCATTATTATTATTATTTCCTTTCAAGGTCATGCTCACATATTAAGTAGCTCCTCTTCTGGAAGAATCTTTCACAGCACCTTTGGATGCTAACTCAGCTCAACTGCTGGCCACTTGTGTGCCTTCGGACAAGTCACTTCATCTCTGAGCCTAAACTCTAAGAGGGGTGGGAACCTGGCCACTTTCTCCCACTAAAGAAGTTATAATCCAAAGAACAATTCCTCTGCAGTCATGTGTTTGCAGACATGTACTAGATGGTTCCAAGGAGATCTCTGTAATGCATGCTTCCAATGAAGATACTTGTTTTTTTCCCCCAGATAGGCAAGTTATCTGCAGTCATCCACACTACTTAGAGGGGCTTATTTAATGAAGCATTCTCTTTCTCTGCTTTGATGCTGTGTCTACGCTAAGATTGTATTCTCCTTGAGGACAGGGGCCTGGTCTTGCCCTCCACGTGCCCTCAGTATTCACACACAGTCACATTACATCCCTCTTAATAAAGGGGAAACGAACAGTTGTTAACAGGGAACCATCATTTGTGGGCACCTTCTACTAGCAGCCTAGTAATGAATCATTCACTTTCAAAATGCAAAATAGTGTTTGTGTATTTAAATTTGAGTTCAGAGGCTGCAAACTGCTTCTCCGTAAGTCATCTCTTAAGTTCTGTTCGGCTTGCCTACATAATGCTCTAAAAATTTTTGAGTTGGTTTTTAACCTTTAAAAATTGGGAGATTTGGCATAAAATACCTAGCTTTTGGTTTCTATTGAATAAGTGGAAGATCTGACAATGATCTGGGTTTAAATAATCAGTAGTAGCCGAAGAACAGCTGCCCTTTTAAGTGCTCTCCAGCTCACTATAGTCTCCACTACTCCCTCAGGGCTTTCTAGAACTATCCCTGAATCTAGCTGTTCATCATTAACCTTCAAAGCTTAGGAATTAACTCTTGGTTTGCCTGCATCTACGTTGTACATTACATTTGAAGTCGTGTGTTTTGCAGGAAGCAAAAGGAGGGACAGACTTGACCTAAGTTTGCAAACATGTACTACATGATTCTGAGGAGATCTCTATGATGCATGCTTCCAAAGAAGATACTTGTTTTATCCAGATAGGCAAGTTATCTTATTCCTTCATGGGAATAAGAGCAAAGAGATAAATCTCATGTCACTTATCAAAGCAAACTGAAGCAGAAGAAGTAAATAGTGGCCTGAAAGGCAGAAAAGTAATTTAAAAAAATTAATAAATGATGAGACTATTAACAGCACACAAAAAGGGTTTGCTTTTTTCCTTCCCTTTAATATGATTTTTACCTGAAACACTGTGTCCCTTTAGGAAAGGGAAGAAAAGTTAATAAAGGAACCTATCACTCAAACTTAATTTTTAGTATGGCAAATAAACGCTTTAATGAAAGGGCTGAAATCCCCAGGTTTGCACATTAAATTTTCATTCATCGTAGAGAATGGAAATTATTGATTCAGCCGTGGCATCATGCATTTTGAATCCTACAGTGCCTCGGAAGCCCACGTTGCTGCTGGGTGCAAATGTGTTGGCAGCATTTTGATGCAGGGTGAGCACAGGGTGGGTGAGGGAGTGGGGAAAGGGATATAGAGATGGGAAGGAGGCTGACTGGTTCTTCACAGAAAGAAAATAATCAATGTTCCTTGTTTCTAAGATCCACTGAGACACAGCACTTCTTCTGATGGCATCATGGGCCAGGGGGGGTGCACTCTGAGATCAGAAAAGCCGGATCCACTCAGCCTTTTGGGAATCTCCAATGGCTTCATGGAATACTTTATTTTAAAAAAGCAGAATGGATGGCTAAGAATTTGACCCTAAGCTCCTAGGGAGGTTTGGGTTTTAAGAAAACTGTAGAGGAAAGAAAAGCATCTTTCTCAGTTCAAGAGTAGGGAAGAGCAAATGTCTGACATTCTAATGCTGAACTGGATAACACAGAAAAATCAATCAAACCCACAAATACACCTCTCAACCTGCTGTGGCCTCATCAAAGAATCAGGTGACAAGAGCATCCCATCTCAAAGCATTGAAAATAGGTATGTTTTTCCTTTGAAAGAAATTAATGCTCCTGTCTCTCAGAGGACTACCCCATAATTAAACAACTCTCGATTATTTCTCCCTTAGAGAACTCACAGGGACTGATTCTAAGCTGAGACTGAGGCAACCTGTGTCAAGCCCATTTTGGGGTCTTTGTGAAGCCCAGACTGTATGAGATCAGGAAAGCGATCATCTTTAGAAAATAAGCTAAACTAAACTGCAAAAGTAGAGTGGCTTAAAAGAAAGGAAAGAAGGAAGCAAGGAAAGAAGGAAGGAAAGAAAGGAGGAGGGAGGGAGTGGAGGAAGAAAGAAAGAAAAAGAAAGAAAGAAAGAAAGAAAGAGAGAAAGAAAGAGAAAGAGAGAAAGAAAGGAAGAAAGAAAGAAGAAAGAAAGAAAGATAGATATAAAAGAAAAGAGAGAGAAAGAGAAAGAAAGATAGCCACATAATATATTCCAAAAAGAGAAGGTTTCTGTTTTGTTTTGTTTTTGTTTTGATTACCTCCCAGCTAAGATTTTCTTACCCCAGTAGCCTCCTGTCAGTCTGGATGTTGGAAAAGTAGCTCTGTTGAACCAAAAAGTTCTGGTTTTGTGTTTTCAAATGCTGAGAGCTGGTGCCATCTATAGATTTCCATTCTGGGAGAGGTTTCTCTTTTGTCCTACTTTGCGTCAGACCTGCTGTCGTGAGGATAAGAGCGCCCAGGAGACACCTCCCCATGGTTTAATAGGCTATGAAGGATGGGACTCATTAATCAGCTGGCAGCTGCCCCCAAACCGGATGCTGCCTGGAGGTGGGGGAAGAAGGGAGAGGGAGGCTGAGGAAGAGGCAGGCTCCATCCAGGAGACCACCACTGGCTGTCAGGGGGCAGCGGCCGAAAGCAAACAGCACCACCTCCTCAAGGATCCTCCCAAGGTCAAGTCTGAATGGAGAGAGCGACTATCCAGCCACAGAAATGTCCATTTGGAGGAGCAGGCGCTGGGGGACTGTTTTTCTTTTTGGACGTGAAACAACCCCTCCTGAGATATTATCTACCAGTCTGATTATTTTTGGATTGCTAGAATGTTTACTTTTTCATTCCTCCCCAGATGCTATGGTACCTGTCCCTCTTACACCAGTGCATTTCTTTTTAACTGATTTTTTCCTTTTCAAGTCTTATTTAGGAGGGTCCTCTTCACCTTTAGGTAAAACCAAGATGCTTGGCCTCGCATGTGAGGCCCCGCCCACCTCCTATCCTCATCTTTTCATCATCTCCCTGCTCAACCTCAGGCCATAGTGTGTTCTATATGTCGTTCCCCACTCACAATGTTTATATACATTTTCACAGCTTTGCATGTGTTGTTCCCTCTGCCTGGAACAGCTTCTTCCCTTGGCTCTGCTCTGACCATCTTTGCAGGCTTGAGCTCACAGGCATTCTTGATGGGGGTAGTCGTCCCTGGCATCTTACCTGCTCTCTGGATTGGAGGTCCCACAGCTTGTGGTCCCCTCCCTCTACTCAACCCTCAGCTCTTTCTTCTGTAATGATCTGTGTCCCTCACTTAGTACAGTGGATGGTAAATGTCCTTTGAATAATAAATAAAGAATGCCACTGCCAGCTCCCTCGTAGCCTGAATTTATTAGATCAAAGGAATGAAATTTAACCAGTGCCTCCCAAATAAGGAGCTAACATGTAACCTCTTACCTTTATGGTTTTGGTCTGGAGTCTGAGTCCATTTAAAGTGTTGATGGCTTTCTCTGCATCCTTTGGATCAATATAGTTAACGAATCCATACCCTAAACTCTGTCCTGTGGAAACATTTTTTAAAAAAGAGAGAGAGAGAGCTCATTATCTTTATAGAGGTAACACTTCCCATTGCAGTGCGTCAAAACCCTCTAGTACATGGTTCCTTTTATACTAGGGTTTACTCCCAGGTTGAGAAGTTTCTAGTTCTTCCATCTCTCACTCTGGTCAGCCTTTAAACTCACAGGAGCTGCGCCAGCTGGGAATGGGTAAGTGCCCCTGCACGTCCACACCATATACACACAAGTGTCCACTTAATTGGGAAGAGGCAGGGCAGGGTTGTGGAAAAAGAGCAGGTGTGGTTTGTTAGAAGAGATCTGAACTGGAGTCCTGGGGCTTTTCCTATCAGCTGTGTGACGCTGAAGAGAATTCACTTAATCTCCTGTTTTCCCCCGACATTTCTTCTCTGCAGATAACAGCACTTGCCACAGACAGGTTTGAGAGGGTTAACGAGATATTGAGCATGGAATGCCTACCTAGAACATAGTAGCTGCTCAACAAAAGACAGCTCTGCTATGCTCAGTCCTGTAAAATTGGGACAAGTGCTGGATGCAGTAGCTGTGTCTGCTGCCTCAGTCATGCCAGCCATGCCTACACTCAGAGGACTGTAGCAAGATCTGAGCAGCAAACACTGGAGACATTTATAGTGAAGGCATGGCCAGAATTTAAAGCAGTTGCAACAAATCATTCATTGCCCTCATCATTCCCCCAGCCTAAGAACAATAAAAAAGGGGGGGGGGGTTCTACTGGAAAGAACTGGGGAGCTCCTAACACAAAGGAGAGAGTGCAAATACACTCTGCAAAGAGGATTTAGCTACTTTAGGTGAAGATGGCATCAACTTGTCTGAAAAGAGAGGTAGCAAGTGACAGGGCTCCCCCTCTAAGTGAAATAAAAATAATGTGCTTGCGATCGTGCCACTGATTATAAATAGTCCATCAGCTCTGCCATGTGTCATCAGCCAAAAATATCATTAGGACACTTTACATTTTCTGACATACTCTTTAAGAAATACAGAGCTTAGGGTGGCTGCAAAACCAGCTTGAACTTCCCAGGCAATGTTATTGATTTGTGGGCGGCAGCAGAGCCGAAGGGGAGGAAAATGACAGGACGTCACATGTCAGGAAAGACTGATTACATAAAGCTCTCTTTGGAGTACACTCAGACCAGGGCTGGGAGACAATACAGCAAAAAGTCTGCCATGTCCTGGTGACAGGAGCCCACTTCAGCAGCCAAAAAATCTTTCCAACAGCTTCTGTTTTGCTGGTAAATGTCTGTGTTTGTGTTGGTCGTAGGAGGGAACCTGGGAAAACAAGTTGGGTTCCGGATCAGAAAATGGGTGACTTTATTATCCTTTATAGGGTGGAAGTAAAGAGAATCATGAGGAAACTCAATTGCGTTTTTGTCCCCAAAATGGAAAACCCCAAATGACAATACATTAGGATATTCCTTCTGTTTTGAAATAACAGGGTTAGAACAGGAAAGACAGGGGCAAACTTCACCAGATATGCCCTTCACCAGCCAGAATTAGTAACTGAAGAAGGGGGAGAAAATGTTGAGCACACTGTAGCTACCGGGGCCCTTCTCTATTTCACTGTGTTGTGTGTGGTGTGTGAGTGGTGTGTGTGTATGAGTGGCGAGTGCACGCGTGCACACGCACGCACGCGCACACACACAGGAGAGTAAGAGTTAGAGAAAGAGGTGTGTGTGAATGCAAGACCCTGCTACATGTTCTCAGAAAATTTTTTGCAAATCCAAAAATACATCAGACTAATTCATTTGTTTAAAAATATCATTCATCCTAAATTCAGCTTCACCTCATCAAGCCTAGCTAAATTCACCTAATTAAATCTATTTTCATCATGCAAATTTATCAGTCCTATTTACCTTGTATATAAGAGAAGCCTTAAAAATTGCTGTAAAATAGTCTTACAGTTATTTCTTTTAAACAGTCATGCACCAAATTGAGGGGCTTTCGAGGGCATTTTTAAAGTAATAATCTCAATGACAAACCTCATGTATGAGTTCTAGGAAACAGGTCAGACAGAGTCAATCTATCCAACTAAATTTAATTTGTATAAAATTACAATGAAATATGAAAAATATAGACAAAACACTCACCACTTAACTGCACTTAACCACTTAACAATGACTCATTGTACTGATGGAATATATGTGGAAGAATTTATCATGCCTACCAGTGGTGCATGTTCGCTGATAATACTATCTTTCTTTCCAATTATTCATATATTTATGGAAATCTTAAATATATATAGTGGCTATGATTTTTATAGTCTATATTTTATCTTTATTTTAGAACTTTGCTTCAGGAGGAAGGAAAACACACTCAGATTCTAGGAAGGTTCTGAAGGTCAAGTGAAGGAAAGACTCCTGCCCAGCAAGATATGCCATATCTACCCACCTGCCTGTGTAGTCCCAAACCCACCATCACCTTAGTACCTGACTGCAATTAGCACAACCGTGTTATGCTCACCTGCTCTAGGTTTAGAGAGAGACTGCATTTAACGTCAAGAATGAGGGTGCTTTGGGGAAAACTAAAAACTAGATGAACACCGTTTCAGAAAGGAAAGGGCTAAAAGATCAGAGATTTTTCTTGATATAAAATAATGAACTGCAAACTCTAAAACAGGACACTGCACTGAACAGGAGGAGGAGAGAGGTGGAAAGGCTTGCCTGTGAATTGAAAGATATGAGATAAACTGGCAGCACAATAAAACTACCTGTGGTTAGCCTAGTTCATGGACAGGCTTCTTTACGTGCTTCTTTGCCATCATAGAAGGAATACAGCTAAGTCTCATAAAAAATATTCAGTGGAGCTAAGCATATTCTTTTAAAACATTCTTGAGAGGATTAAATCCCTAGGTAGAAAATATAAAAACCCAAGCCTCATTTCTTTCAGAAACTGTTTTAGTAGTGAGGGAGAGTAAAATGAGGAAGAATTTTATGTTTTAATTTTGGTGGCAATGTACTGGTGATGGGTTTAGGATTTGCATTTCTGTATTTAAATTGTACACAGAACATAGAAAAATACAAATGAAACATATTCACAAAGAATACCAACACTATTTCTACGAGGACCAAGAGAGCCACCATGCTGGGAAGGCCCAGGGGACCCAGTCTGGAGCCTAGAACTAAGTGTGTCTATCTGCATCCCAGAAATGGATAAGATTTTTTTTTCTTCTTCTTCTCAAATAGCTTCATCGTCTCCCTTTATCAGCAGCAGCAAGATTTGACCATATAGGTATGGCAACAGTAATTTCAGAACAGAAAATTAAAACAAACTTTATTTTGCTCCCAGTTTATGAGCTTATTTTGATAGCAAGCCAAACATATAAATTAAATCATTGAAGTTATGTTTATTGAATCATCAATAAAGAAAAAACAAAATCATTAAAGACAAGATAAAATATTATAAAATGAAGACTATCCCCAATATTTAGAAACTATAGTGAGTGCCTGCTCCTTGATGCCCAGGTGATCTACAACCCTTACTTGTGACCAGTCCTTAGCAGTCCTGACCAGCAGGCTTGGGTAAGAGGCCCAGTGACCATGAATGGGCAAGAAAGGCATTCTTGGCAGTTTGGGATAGAAACTTAAAATTAGAATGTAGTTTCCAAGGGAAAACTGTTATACATAATGGCTACATTTTTAAGGCACTTCAGTGTATTTTGGATTAAACAGATTCTTGTTTTTAACAAGCTTTTCTTAAATCTGCACCTGAATATTTCTATTTTTTAAACTGCGCACATGTGCATATACACACACAAAGACACGACGTGTCCTCGTACTACAATGTGGCAATATTTCTCTTCTGTTATAATAATTTCTATACCTAACTTCTCCCCTTAGAAAGCAAACACTTCTCCCTACAAGAACTAGTTTATAAAGTCTGCGTACTTGAACATGGTAGGTACTCCACAAATACTTGATAAGGGAACAGATGGATACATACACTTGTACTAATTCTCCGTTGCTGGAAGCACATGACCAGGATGTGTTTATGTTTGGAGGGAGAAGAGGATGAGAGGGGCACCTGGGGAATTCATTTCGTATTTGTGAGAAAGGGAGAACAGGACAACAAGTTGACATCAGGGACTGGAAAACACAAACAAAAAATGTCCTGGTGGGTTCCCCTCCAGCACAGATCAGGTGAAAAATAAAAACCATCCTGGCTCACGTTTCCAAAGAAATCCTGAGTTTCCAAAGTGCCTTTCCACCCATTATGTCGCATTTGAGTCTCCCAACAACCCTGTGGGAGAGAGTCATCATTTATAGATGTGGAAACTGAAGCTCTGAGAGAACAGCGATTTGCTCTACTATCCCTGAATAGCTGAAACTGAGTCTAGATCAGGGGTTGGCAAACTGTTTTATGTTTAGGGTGAGATAGTAAATAGTTTAGGGTTGGTGGGTCTTCCAGTCTGTCATGATGACACTGACATTGTAGCGTGAAGGCAGCCATGTACAATATGTAAACTAATGAGCATGGCTGAGCGCCAATAAAACTTTATTTAGAAAAAAAGAGGCAATGGGCTCAATTTGGCCTTTGGGCCATAGTTTGCTCACCCCTTGGTATAGATCTTTTGACTCCAAATCTAGTCCCCTTTGCCATTACCACAGTTACTCCACTGGAACTAAAGTGTTGTTGACAACTATACTGAGGCCCTGAAATATCTCTGAAGTTGTTTTGAACCACCTGAGAAAAAAGTAAATTACCTTCAACAGTTTGTGTTAAGCAGTTTTATTGTATTCAAATGCTAGGAAATGTCACCATCATAGCTGATTATAACCCCTCATTTCCCAGTCATTCTGGATAGAATTTGTTTTCCCTTGCCTTTGGGGTCCTGGGGGTTATGACAGCAGGACCCTAAATATGACATCCTTATGGCTGATGGCAGCAGCAGGGAAGCTGTCCCCTCACAGGGCTGACCGGAAGGAGCCTCAGCATTTCTGCACTGCCGACCTGCACACATTGCTCTTTCTTTCTCCAAAAACCATCATTCTCCAGAAACCGAACAGCTACTTCCCTCATCTGCAAAGCCCCCAAGGGGGCAGCCAGATGGGTACCTGCTGTTGATGAAACCTTCTGAGTTGAGTAAGGAATTTTTGTGGATGTTAGAACCCCTAGCTCAGGCTGAAATTCTGTTCTCAAAGCACATGATCAAATCCCCAGTCACCTCAAGATCACCTGCAGGGCAGTAATCCACATGCTGGGATAACCTCAGCCAACTTCAAATCCTAGGACTCCCTCCCTGCCAGCCCTGAGATGACTTTCCCTGTTGTCCACTGCCTTGAAACTACCTCAACACACCCTAAAGAGGGTCAGAGAGCTCTGAGGCTGTTACTGCATGTACTCACGTATGTGTGGCCCAAAACTGTACTTGCTGTATATCCTTGGTTAATTCATTTAAGCTTCACCAGCCTGTTCCCTTATCTGGAAAAACAGGGATAATCCCTTATCTTCACAATCAAAGGATCACCGTGAGGATTAACTATATTAACATGTGGATGAACAGAAGCTACAATTTATTCAGTGCCTACTTTGTGCCAGGCACTCTGCTAAGTGGCTTACTAAAATTACCTAATTTAATCCTGTTCGAAATGGGTACCATTAGGCCCATTGTAAAGATAAGGAAAGTGAGGCTAAGAAATGTTTAATAACCTGCCCCAAGTCAACCAGGAAGTAGGCCTCCAGGCTAGGATTTGAAGAACTCAGGTCTGTGTGACTTTCCAGCTCACGCCTTTTCTCCACAGGGTTTGGTCTCTCTGCAAAGGCACAGCAGTGTCTGGCATCAGGCAAGAACTCAAGGGGATGCACACCCCTTGTGTTGGGAACTCTTCCCCTTCTTCACAGTGACTGGGACGCTTTGAGATTCTAGCGCATCCATGGCTCTGTTCCTTCCCAGCCCACCTCTGTGGGTGTTTACACTTGCTGGACAGTCTGAGTCTTGGATTTGCTCCTGCAAACTCAGTGTTAGTAGAGCCAGCTAATCCGAGGATTTATTTTCTTTTGGTAGTTCACACAATTCCCTCAAATTAAGTATGGTTTAAAGTCTTGCTACTCTAAGTGTGATCCCTGTACCAGCATCACTGGCATCACTGGGGACTTGTAAGAAATGCAGCTTCAGCTTATTGCTCTGTGACTGTGGCTAAGTTAAACGAACCTCTCCACACCCTGATTTCTGAGAAAACTACACATCTAACCCATAGTCCCAGGGAAGGGAAGCTTTGACAGGAAAGCTCTCAGGATTTCTTAATATATGCTATTTCTTTTCATCCGCAGATTTTGCATTCTTACTTTTCCCCTTTTTGCTAGAGTAATCTCATCTGCAAAATGGACATAATATTACTTTTTTCATGGTGTTATTAGGAGTATTGAAAGTGATAATGCATGTAAAGTGCCTGGTACATAACAGAGGCTCAACAGATGCTGGTTTATTTTCTTTCGCCTCCCATGCCCCAGTAGATACTGCCTTACACCGTTGCGTCTGAGGATGCTATCTTCTGAATGAGGCCCAACCTCCTCAAAGGTAGAGAATGTTTCTGATGGTTTTCTTTCACATTGGAGTACATAGCATGCAATAGGCATACTAATTCCACAAATAACTGACACCTACTACATGCTAGATACTATGAGTGTGCCTCCAATGACCAAGAAATTGTTCCTGCCTTCAGGTGACTTGTCTCACTCCCTCACCCCCCAATGAGAATATCAATTCACTGACGGCAGAAACCAAGTATTTTTTGTTCTCTGCTATGTTCCCAGAGGATGGTGGTAAGAGGTATGGAACCAGATCCCACGAGACACATCTGAAAGACCTGTGGGCTTTAACCTTGAAGGAGAGAAGATTCTAGGGGTGTTCAAAGCCCCTTCCAATACTTGAAAGGCTGCATGGGAAGTCAGGGGTAGGCTTGCTATGTGGTGTCCCAAGGGAGAGAATGAGAATCAGGCAATAGAAGAAAGTGAGGGAGTAGATTTTTGCCTTGATAAGAGGAAGAACTTTCTACTAATGATTTTATAAGGATACAGGCTGCCTTGTGAGGTGGTAAGGGCCCCCTGACTAAAACTACGCAAACAGAGGCCAGATCTACATTTTATCAGGAGATGTTGCAGCAGTTAACAAGAACAATTCATAAGATACCTTCTAATGCTAAGATACAAAGGTTCTAAATTATATTTATTTGAGACCCCATGCTCACAGTTTATCCTGATTTCTAACTGAGAAAATAAAAATAATAGAGAATATTTATTAAGCACCTACTGTGGGCTAAGCACTTTACATATATTATTATTTAAATCTTTACAACCTCTGAAGCAGGCATTTCCATCCCTGTTTTACGGAAGGGGAAACTGAGGCTTCAAAAGGAGAAATAACATACCCAGGGTTATTTGGCTAGAGAATAGTAGCCAGACCCATCTGACTTCAGAGCCTGTGCACTTTCTGCTGTGCCCTGGTTTCTTGAATACGTGCTGATTTGTGTGTTAAACCCCTGCCCTGACACAGCGCAGTGTGCCTGAGACTTTGAGAGAGCCTGGGTTTTCTAGTACTATCTCCAAGTCTTCATTCTTTCCATTTAATTTCAATATATACCCCAAAGTATCCCATTCCCATCTTCCACATTGGTTGTGTCTGTCAAACTGGATCTGGTAGGTCATAGAATGACAGTCTTGGAAAGAACTTAACTATCAATCATCTTTGAGTCTCTTCTACAGATTTGGCAACTGAGGACCAAGGAAGAAGCAAGCAGTTCATGGTCTAGTAAGAAAATCAGAACTGTGAATCAACAACTATAGTAGAGTGTGGCTAAGTGTTGTGACAGTGAGAAGGAGAGAGGGTTTTCTGGAGGATATAACTGAGCTGAGACTAATTTGAAAAGATTGATAGGAGATAGCCAGGCCATAGACAGAGAAGGGCATTCCAGGAGGAGGGGACAGCTTGAGCATCTATCCCTGGAGGAGAGAAGACTGCTATTCAGTTTATAGCTATCACTTCCAGGAGGCCAGTGCTGCTGATGTCAACCTGAGCCGTCAATGTTCGATTCTAAGTTGAGTGCGCAGACGTATACATGAGACCTCCCCATACCTCTGGCACAGATTCAGAAATCATTTAGACATCTGAAATTTTGAGTGCCTCTGCTCTCTGCCAACAACAAACACTATTAAAAAAAAACAGGACCCAGCCCTCTTATTCTGAATTCCCAAAGTATTTAAAATTACATTGAATCAGTACTTGGTTCTTTCCAGAGGCTACATTCTGGCTTCCTAAGTAGATGAAATTTCCCAGTTGAGAACTCATCATGCGGCATCAAGATGATAACAAGCAAAGCACTGGGTCCACAGTGGGCATTCAATATAAACTTGTCGAACTAAATGTATTTCTCAGTGAACCCTAAGTTCCTTAGGGCAGGGACATGGGTCCTATTAATCTTGGTACAACCAATGTCTGGCACATAGTAGGCTTTCAGTAAATCCATGTTGAATGAATGAATGTATGAATTCAATAAGCAAATGAATAGTAACAAAATAGTTATCATTTTTTGAGTGCTTACTATGTATACTGAGTGCTTTATTTCTTTTTTTCCAGCTTTACTGAGGTATAATTGACAAATAAGCTTGTAAGATCATACACACTACCATATTTAAAACAGATAAGCAACAAGGACCTACTGTATAGCACAGGGAACTCAGCTCAATATTCTATAATAACCTAAATGGGAAAAGAATTTGAAAAAGAATGGATACTTGTATGGGAATAACTGAATCACTTTGCTGTACACTTGTAACTGTGTATCAACTATACTCCAAATAAAATAAAAATTAAAAAAATAAAATAAAGTGTACATCATGATGATTTATATATATATATATACATATATAAACACCTTGTGAAAAGATTCCTCCCATCTAGTTAATTAACACATATTTATCTTTTTTTTTTGCAGTGAGAACATTTAAATTCTACCTGACTGCTTAATTTGTATCATCTCATCTGCTCCCTAAAACAATCTTACAAGTTAGGCATGGTCACTGCCATTTACCATTGAGAAGTCATGTCCAGAGGCCTCAGATCCCAAGACACAAGTCCCTCTGACTCTAAAGCTCATACAGGCTTTCAACAGAGTTTCCTGATTTCAGAGACGATATCAACCAAACTGTTCAAGTAGATGTAAAACAATACCTCTGTTACTGGGGTGAGGTACATGGAAATTCAGAGTATATATGATGATTTCCAGGAGTCCCGAAAGCAGGAAGGACCAGTTACAAAGCTACACTATTTCATAAAGAAAGCCAACCAACCAGTTCTCAAAGGAGTGTTTTTAAAAAAACGTACTCTTTTGGTTTGTTCTATAAAGTAAGTTGCTCCAAGTGACAGATCTTCAAACATACACTTCAATAATAAGCCTCAATAAATGAAAAAACTGAACTAATCTGAACCTTATTTTTCTTCTGCCTGTTCAGGAAAGAAAGGAGATTCACAGGATAAAAAGCTAGTATCAAGTACTTAGACTTAGTTAAAAAAAACCAAAAGGAAAAAATATTCTAGGTAATGTACCAGGGAAAATAGAAGCCTCAGTGACAACTAGCTTACCTTCAGCATTTATCACACAAAAAGAGATGTTCAGACTGATGACCCTGGGGCAATAAGAGATTCTTAATAGAAGCAACATTAAATTAAATTATGTTCAGAATACTCTTACAGACAGGAAAGAATAGTCACATATTTAAATATTTTTAACAAGGGTCAAAACAAAAAGAGGAGGAATTTGGCAAACTCCCAGCTAGCCAGAGAAATGAACTAGCATTCTTAACTCTTGATTGGCTTACTCTCACATGAAACAGACTTCTCGATGTCAGACAGACAACACCTTCCCCCTAGAATGGATGTGAACCAACAGGTGATTCCAGAACTGCAGCTGATGTCAGAGAAGGGTTTAGCAACAAAGGAAGAAGAGGCAGAAAAAGTTATCAGGTTAATACTAATTATATACACTGTAATCAGCCTTTGGGCAAAATGAGATTGTCTATGGGTGAAATGTCTGTGGGTGAAAGGAATTGCTGTATTTAGGTACAAAGAAAATTACTTCCAAAACTCCCATCAGACACTATTCTTCTAAAGGGCAGGTGGAGGCTCCTGATATCATATTGGGATTTAAATTAATTAAGATAAGTTATGTGAGAGGGCTTGGCACAAGGGAGATGTTTCATAAATATTAACTGAATATAAATCTATTAAAATTGCCTTGGGCTTCCCTGGTGGCGCAGTGGTTGGGAGTCTGCCTGCCAATGCAGGGGACACGGGTTCGAGCCCTGGTCTGGGAGGATCCCACATGCCGCGGAGCAACTAGGCCCGTGAGCCACAGCTACTGAGCCTGCGCGTCTGGAGCCTGTGCTCCACAACAAGAGAGGCCGCGATAGTGAGAGGCCCGCGCACCGCGATGAAGAGTGGCCCCCACTTGCCACAACTAGAGAAAGCCCTCGCACAGAAACGAAGACCCAACACAGCCATAAATAAAAATAAATTAATTAATTAATTTAAAAAAATTGCCTTTATTCAAAGTAAAAGAAAATTCATGGCTCTCAGCGAAGGAGGTGAGATAATTAACTGGTCTGTGCAAAGCTAAGTCAGGATGTCAAATATGAGTTGCAGAAGAATTCTGTCTGAAAACCTTTGCCAGTGTCTTTTCTGAACTAAGGGCATGGGGTTCTCTGGCCTTGGACTTAACCGCTAACGGCTGTGTGGAACTCCCCATCCCTACCATCAAGGAGTTCAATGATAGTGAAGTATCATCAGGAAACTCATGACTGTGGTCTGAAAGCTCCGTTTGGCTCCAACAAATGTTGAAAAAGAAAGAAATTCCCCAGATGCATGAAAAAGAAAAGAAATAAGAAGCAAAAGTGTATTTTCCCTTTTCTTCACCATTCAGCTTACAGTTAAGAAATAAGACAAAATAAAGAAATCAAAAACCAAGAACAAAAGAACCCACACAGAAATGGGTCTGTGGAGTAAGAATGGAGGAGGGAAGCCATCTTCTTTTGTTATTTTTTTTTAAAAGCTAAGGGCTTCTGGGGGAATGGCTGCACCAAGCAGGTGTGACCAGCTTCATTACACCGAGTCAAATACCTGGGAGACGTGAAAATGAAGGAGTGCCTGGGATCTGTGTGAGGATCACCAAATGTAAACACCTTCTAGTGGCTCAGCTCTTTCAGGTGATGGAAAATGAAACGTCACCCTGACAGTCAGGAGACCAAACGAACCCATAATTTAAATAATTCCCAGAACATACCCAGTACTCAATAATTTTCAACAAAAATGCCTAGTGTGTGATGGGACTTTGCTGGTGCTAGAGAGATGGACCCATATGGCATCATCTCCTGTCCCTTTTGGGAGTCGGTAACACTTTCCTGGGACACCAAGGCCTCCACTTGCCCATCCACATGCAGTAGATGACCCCACCTCTTTCTTAACAAAAGAAATGAGGTCATCAGGTAGTAACTGGCTCAAACTGTCTTCTTCCCTTCTACCCGGAAAACTTATCCCTAATGGAGCTCCATTTCTCCCTCCTGGCTAAGAATGTACAGTCCACAAACTGCTGGAGAAGAAAAGCTTCTTTGGGTAATGTTACATATTATATACCATTCTTTTTAAGATTTATAACATACATTAGCACAGACTCAGAGAAGTAGTGATAAAAAGAAACCCCTTTATAACTTGGTTTACTTCAGTTTCCCAAACTCATGCGGTCACATAACCTATTTTAAAAAACATATTACCTATTAAATACCTTTGGGAAAGACTTTTAGATGGGATTCCCAAATGAACATTACTCTTTCAAACAGGACTGAATACTGTCTCAAGATATAATTACCCTAAGGTGGGGGGGGGTGTGGACCCCGACTCTGAGCTACAGTTCCTAAGATACCAGAGGCACCAGCAGAAAACAAGGAGACCAAGCCAGAGAATACCACTGTGATAGTCCATGATTCTGTTTCTCAGAAGACATCACACAGACTTGCTTCTGGGATAATCTAGACACAGGACAGAAATGCACAGTGGGGAGGGGGTCAGACATCTGTGTACATATTCACATGTTAGTACACATTGTACAAGTCTGGTTCTAGCTCCCTGTGTATCAGTAGTCAGCATGCGACGAGCTCAAGGTGTTTCACTAGGAGAACCAAAGATCCAGAGGAAAAACAAAACAAAATTGTGTGTGGCTATGTGGACCCCAAGCAGGAACACACACTTATAGGTACGTACATACAGGCATACACATGAACACTATCTATATTTAACTAACTAGGCATACAACCCTGGGAGGCAGTACAGTACTGTAGGTAAAAATAGAGATTTTGGAGTCAAACAAACATGGGTTCAACTTTTCCCTGCCACTTAGAAGCTGTGTGACCTGGGACAAGTTACTTAACCTTTCTGAGTCTGTTTCCTCACCTGTTAAATAGAGCAAATAATACCTACACCTCGCAGAACTGCTGTGAGAATTATATATGTCAGGTGCTGTTCTGAGTGTTTTACATATACTGATGCTCACAATAATCCTATCAATATCCCTATCTTACAAATGAGAAAACCGAGGCGCAAAGAGAGTAAACATTTTCCTGTTATACAGCTAGTAAGAGGTGAGGTTGGGATGCATACAGAGGCAACTAGCTCTTAATCACTAGGTCCTCCTGCCTCACACAATCCTGGATTATAGTAGGTCCACGATATTCCCCTGGAAGACACAGACACACATACACAAATATATAAACACCCTACACCTCCTCTTCCTCTCTGGCTTTTCAAATCTGCTGTTTTTGTCATTAGTTTATTACACGATGCAGTTCAAGTGGGCAGCATGCAGACACCAGCTTCCCAGACACAAGGATCCTGTGTGGCTGCTCAAGGAACAGAAGAACAAATTCAACCCTGAGAAATGTTAGTTCATTCTGAACGATGACTCACAGCCGCTATTTTCACAAACAGCCTGCTAATTAAACTTTCTTATGAACTCTGCTAACCAATTTTTCCAATGCATGGAGAAAAATCATTCATTATAGACCGGAATCCAAAATCTAATATTAAAGTGCAAGTAGGATCTGTGGCATTGTAATTTGATCAGCTTGAGCATTAATAACAGTTACACACTGATGTCTGAGAGAGGTAATCAGCTTTTGTTGAGATGTACGCAGATAACTGAGCAAAACATTTGGAAGGCAGACTAGAAAGCAAAGCTAGCTTATCACAGGGGTTTTAGTATTTACTTTGCCCTCAGAAATCCCCTGCCTACAATATCCTATCTTCCAGGTGACCACAGTAATAGCCTGAATTGGTAGAGCACTTTAACGACTTACTGACACATCAGCGGTTCATTTGATGTCACAACACACAGTAAGGTGGAAAGAGCCAGTGTTATCCCCATTTTATGCACAATAACCTGAGGCGCCCAACGGCTTGATCCACTGCAAGCCCCAGAGCTAGAGCTAGAACGAGAACTTGGTGGATCTTTCCATTTCTTCATGTTGCCACTCATAAAAGTGGCCTGATTTTTAAAACAATCTCAGAAACCATCCTGACATTTTCAAATATTGAACTAAAGGCTTTAATTTACAATCTTCCAGAACCACTAAAACTGCGTTAGTAAAGTGCATTATTACTGTAGCTATTTCTGAGGCTTACTGGGATACATCCTACACAGCCACGTTCACAACTCAGGATGAAACAGCAGAATGCAGGGAACCCTCTCTGTGAAGGACTCCTATCCCAATTGGCAGCAGCATGTGGTCAGACAGACACAGGTACACAGACAGCTTGGCCACCTGCCAACTGTGTGACTTCAGGTCAGTCATTTTAAACTCCATGAGCCTTGGTTTCCTCATCTGAAGAATGGGGTCACCATTACCTCTTGGGGGCAAGGTCAGGATTAAATGAGATAACAAACATAAAGTGACCGGCTTCTAGCAGTACTTAATAAATCTGAGTTCCCATTCCATCCTCCTGCCTTCTCCTACTTGGTCCTTGGAATTACATACTGGGGACTGAACCAGGACAGAAATCCACTTTCCCACTCCTCTCTACTCCTCTTCTTTTGTCTGTTTGTTGGCCCAGTGGTAGAACACTTAGAAGAGGGAAGGAGTTATGGGATAGAAGGGGCCCCTCACATTTACAGGTTGTTTTAGTTTACAAGTGTCTTTATCTATCATCTGGTTTGAACTCACAAGTACTATCCAAAGAAGGTAGGGTAAGGATTTATCTTTTTACTGTATATTGAGAAAATGGAGGTCCAAGGAAATACAGTGACTTATGCAAGGCCATGCCTACATCTATTAAGTGTGTGTGTGTGGAGGAGGGGGGTTGTGGTGTAGGACTTTGACTGACATCTGTCTCACTTCTGGTTAGTCCAATGCACTGCATCTGGTATTTTTGACCAGGAAGTTTGTGTGTGTCTGTGTGTGTGTGTGTGTGTGTGTGTGTGTGTGTGTTGGGGAGTGTAGAGCTCGTGGGTAGTGCTCATTTCTTTTGTACTTAAAGGGTGGCCTGTCTCATTGGGAAGGCTCCACTGACTGGTGAGGGGCACTGGGAAGAGAAAAGGCAGCTGAGGACTAGTTGCAGTTTCCAGGGTCAGGACCAGGAAGTGAGAGTGACATTCGTTTTTTCCTCTTTCTTGTCCAGCTCAGGGTCCCGGACAATGGGGAACCTGCCAGGATTCAGTGTAGGAACCCTCACCAGGGAGATGGAAGCAGAGGACTGACGTTCCTGTGTGCCCAACCGTGGGAGTGAGGGGGAGGGGGAAGACTGCGGAGACTCAGAAGCCACCAAGACCTCAGTCCAGGGCAGCAGGCAAAGAATCTCGCTTCAGGACGCCTCCTTTGGCACACTGTCTACACCCTATGTTAATAAAAACAGGGACTCCACTCAGGCAGCTTCTCTGTGTGGCTGCCTGCTCTGGCCATAAAAAACAAGTCGATCAATCCAACATGGATTTAATTTGAAAAAAGGAAAACTCTATGTATGTGATTTCAGGCTTCATATCCTATCCTGTAGTAGAGCTGGCAATGGGCTCCACGATCAGAGGCTCTAGTGAGTGTGGTGGGAAGGGGAGCAGGGCTGAGATCCTGGTTACCATTTGAGAAGGGGATCAAGGTTGTCACCATCCATATTTCCTTGACATGAAGAAAACACAGACTAGGGGGCCAGGTGGTCTGTTACTTCTCAGACAAGTCACCTAGTGACATATAATTTACAAATTTTCTCTCTGGTCTCCTTTTACCATTCTACACCCATTTCCCTTCTACCTTGTTTTTTAAAAAAATCTATGGCTATTTTAATTTTAGCTCTTTTCCATCTCATAAGCCAATTCAAATCCTTTTTGGATCAAATGGCATATAAATATATAAGGAGGCAGGACAGGAAACAAGCCAAGAAAATAAAAAAGAGAGGAAGAAAAAGAAAGGAAAATAAGAAGCCAAATGTTTTCTTCTTTGGGGTGCACTGGCCTTATCTGTAAAGTAAGTATAGACATTGCCTATATTGGCTACTTTAATAGGGTCAGAGGAGGTACTGAATATAAAAATCTTTGAAAATAAACATGAAAGGCAAATATCAGGGATTATTAAGTATATATTTTATGCTCATACTACCAATAAAATAATTTAATCTGATTTAAGACGTTTGTGATGAGAAATTCTATTAGCAGCCATAGGAGTTAGGGTAATTACCCTAATTAGCTGCATCCACTTAGTGTAAATGGTGACTTGTTCCACCAGACATCCAACTACAAAACAAGGGCCAAGCAGAAAACCAAACTTATAAATCAGCAAGAAATTGAAGTAGGTGGAAAGAGAGTCACTCAGAGAACATGGCCCTGACCTCAGCAAGAAAAACAATGATTCTCAAATCACGGACACCATGGGAAGTCTGCAAGTTGTCCACCTCCTGTGTTAGGTCAGGTTATTTATTAGCAAAGTAGAAGGAACACACTTCGGAGTCTGACAGACTTGGGTTCAAATCATAGCTCCAGAACTTATTAGCTATGGCCTTGGATAAATTACTTAAACTCTCTGAACTTATTTCATAAACACAAAGGGGGTACTAACAGACGAGTCTTGACTATTCTATTCATTATCCCTTGAAGATATCTCTGAAACTTGGCTCAGCTGTGTACTGGTCTGTGTACACAGACTACGATGTACTCTCTACCAAGTTCAAGGCTTGCTCCTATTTGATACTTGCTCTGAGAACCCCAGCCCACAGTGATCTTTTTATCCTTTGAACACCCATAGCTGATGTTTTCTTCATCTTCATTCAGCAGAGGCAGGTGAGGTAATAGAAGGACCATAGGTTTTGTACTCTCCAGCTAACGGACTCTAAGCCTTGGCTTTCTTATCTGTAAAATGGGGACAATACCACTGACCGTGCATAACTGGTACAAAGCTTCAATGAGATAACATATACGGCATGCCTAGCACTGTAGCTGACACACAGTAGGCAAACCTCCAACTTCATTGTTCTGTTATGCATCCTTTTGTGCTATCTTTCCAATGAAATTAACAGCTAGGGCCAGGAAAGGTGAGTTTGGGCTTTGGTGAAAAACAAAACAACCCCCCCTCCCCCCCCTCCTCCCCACAAAACAGCAAGGTGGCACCACCTTTATGCATCATAAGCAGGCTCCCAGCCCCTCCCAGACCTGCAGGCTGCTGTAGGGTCCTGTGATTTGTCCTGGCCTCCCCCACTCACTGGCCCTGCTAGCAGCAACATGTGGGCACAAACTATGTCTTACCCTGTTTAGCTTCCTCACAGAACCTGATACAGAATTTAAGAGAAGAGAAGGAAAGGAAATAACATTTATTTGGCCTGAGGGAGCAGACACTAAATAAATATAATTGGCCGATTGAAAATGTTTTACAAATGTAAAAGCCTTATACAAATATATGGCCTCCATCTGAATTTTATCTTCTTTCCAAACTAGAAATATCTTCTCCCATCAAAGCTCAATTTGGGGCCGTAGAAAAAACAAAAAGGCAACTTAAAAAGATCTTTAGTTCTGACAAGGAATAAAAGACAGATAACAGAGTTCATCAGTTAAGAGCAGTAAGGGAAATGTGGAATGGGGGCAGGGAGGAGGCAGAGTGAAAAAAGAAATCACCACTACCACAGCTCACAGAAGACAAGAAAAAAATGAATTTCCCATTAACACATTTCAGAAAGCACTTTCCTCCTACCCTGAAGCTGACGAATTACATTTTTAGATAATGTGTGGAAATTTCAGTTTGACATTACCTTTCTGCTTAGTTCCTAGTCTCAATCAACCAGGTCATTTTACAGAGAAGGGGGAAGTGAGTAAGTGAGTGTGTGTGTGTGGCGGGTGTGTTTATGTGTTGGGGGAAGGAGGGGTGGTTAGTGAACAAGGAATTGGTCTTATGAACCAAACAGTCAGCTAAAGTACGGAAATAGAAAATCCTTAAAATACCCAGTCCTGATTCACATCCTAGGTAAAAATCCTTTGAGACATCTCTCTTGGGATGTGAGAATATTTTCCTACGGGTTATCTGAGTTCAGAAGCAGGGCAGAATCCTCTGATTTGGAAGGGAAGATGAAGGGAAAGATAGCCAGGGGGCAAAAGGAAAGCATACCTGGTCTATAATCCTGCCTATTGCCTTCCTGGGGAAAGAAATGTGTCGAAAGAAACAGATTGTGCCTGCACAAACTCTAAACCTCACAGCTCCACTCAATTGCCAACCTGTCCTAATTAGAAAGGATGGGAGGTCTCTGATTGACCTTGATGGGTGTGTAAGAGGCACAATGATTATATGGCTTACTGTCTGCACTTAATGTTCTGACGTTCTCTAAGTTCCCCTTAATAAAGCAGACCCCTAGTCTCCTGTTCTGTAACTGCATTAGTTTGCCAAATCTTCTCCATACCTAAAAATTTTCCATTCACCTCCAATAATAATCAACCCCCTCCCCAAGTCAACAACTCAAAATTCTTTTATTCTTCTTTGTGGAATATGTATAAAATGACTGCAGGGAGGTGATAAATAAAATAACAGATGCAAATCTGCCTGATTTTCCTCTGAATTCAAGAGGCACATTGTACTGTACCAAGTACATTTTCAAAATCAGCAGCAAAATATGCTGGTAAATGCTACTATTTCCTCTACTCTTCCCATCGTTAACGAATATCCCTCTGATATGCATGTAGAAAAGTTCATTTAGCTAATCGATATCTTGGGATTTTATTGGATATGCATAATTGAGGCCGGGTTTTAAGTATGCTTAAACTTAAGGCAGCATCCATTTCAATACGGTGCTTGCAAGATAAAAAAAAGGAGAACACAGTGAGGGGTATTTTGTGAAGAGAGAATCTGAAGGTAAAAACCACTCCAAGTCTATGCTTCCTTGTTCAGGTAAGCAGCAACCTGCTTAATTTAAAAACACTGGCATTAGTGAGAGAGTGGCATGGACATATATACACTACCAAATGTAAAATAGATAGCTAGTGGGAAGCAGCTTCATAGCACAGGGAGATCAGCTCGGTGCTTTGTGACCACCTAGAGGGGTGGGATCAGGAGGGTGGGAGGGAGGCTCAAGAGGGAGGAGATATGGGGATATATGTATATGTATAGATGATTCACTTTGTTATACAGCAGAAACTAACACACCATTATAAAGCAATTATACTCCAATAAAGATGTTAAAAAAAAAAAGGAAAAAAAAAAAGAAAAACACTGGCATTTATTTAATTCAATGCATAGCATGCTATTTTCCAAAACAAAAGATTTTGAATTCTAATTATATTTTCCCTGTACTAAAAGTTTTCATTCCCTAGGCAATATAAGCTGAATTGGTTTGTGAAGGGGAGATGTCAGTTTAGTATTTTCAGGGAAACTGCCAGAAATAAACTATAATGGGATAACTCACAATTAGTCAGACAGCCAAGAGTTTAAGTCCCAGCTCCCCTACTTGGGAGCTAAGTCACCTTGGGCAAATGACTCAATTGCTCCTAAGTCCGAGTTTCTTTGACTGTAAAATGACTGTCTTGTGGAATACGTGAAACTCCATTTATTGATCTCAGCACAATGCTTAGCACATAGTAAGTATTCAATAAACATTCGCTATGATTATGAATCTCCAAGAAGTCCCAATTTACTATTTAAATGAGCAACTATATTTAAAGCTTTTAATATAGTGCCCAGAAAACACAGAAGGCACACAAAAACATACAAAAGCTGCTGCTATTATTTTTATTCATCTTTGCTGGGTGCTGTCAGAAATTATACTAATAAAACTTACCCTAGGGCTGAATTCACATTTCAGGAGTGAATTCAAAGTGCTTTCATATTTTAGGATTTTTTTCAGAGCCTTTTATTGTTTATAAAGTTATCTTAGAAGGAAAACAATTAAGTTCTCATAGTGTCCGTATTAGTCGTTCCTTGTAAGTATATGAGGTAACATGAGGTAACCCACAACCCTCACTCTCCTCTCCCTCTTTAACCCAAGGGACTGTATCCCATGTAATGCCTCTTGGCCTTGATGCTCTAACAGACACAGCCCCCTGCCCAACCCCCCAACTGCTGTAGTCCACAATCCACATCTTACCTCCTGAGAGGGACATACAGGATTATTAGCACTTTCACAAATCCGAGAAAGAAGAGAAGTTACCCAAGGTCACTGAATCAAAACTGAGATGGTTCCTTTAATTAGAGATGTGATTCTACATACAAAGCCTGTGGCAAAGAATTCACCCTGATGTCTCCAGTAGCGAAGCATCTTTTTTGCCTTATTCTGCTCTTTCCACTAAATGTTAATATTAATTAAGCCAAAGATGTGTTATAAAGGAAGAAATGAAGAGATGGATTAGAGGTGGGGTTTAGGAAATGTTGTCTTTGTCCGTTGGGGTGCAACTCTGTCTTGATGTTTTTGTATGCTTAGCTTCACTTGGCAATGCTGCTTCAGTATAAGACTACCGCTTCCAAAGAGGCACGTCCCAGCTCTACTTCCTTTGTCCAAAGCACAGAGGAATAAAAAAGGCTTTTGTTCTTAGACTGGAATTTTAGCTCCATTCCTTTGCTTTTCTTCCCTCTACCTAAATCCTAACCCCATCTTTCAACCACCGCCGCCCCACTCCGGCCAATAGCTCCAGCTAACACAGACTTCACCCTTTCTCAGCCATCCACAGCCCGCATAATCTATTCCATATAGCGGTCACTCCATATATTCAGTTTTATAATCAATAGTGTTCAGTTTGGACCACCTTGTCCTCAAAACCCCCACTTCAGAGCTCTCACTTGCCTGAAATGGATAGAAAACTCCTCTTAAAAACTGCATTGTATGGGCACATGGAGAGTGACATCAAGTAAAAATATAATTCTTTTTTTTTATCTCTATGATGCAAATAATCACACAATCTAGACAGGCAGATCAAAACTATTTGTTGTTGTACACTGATTTATTTCTGGCGATTTTTCTGTGTTACTTTTCCCCATGCTTTCTCTATTCCTTTTGGAGAGAAGTGATAACAAGAGAGACAATTATAAAAATGCAATTTAGCATTCCAGCTGTTCTGGCTTTAAGACATACCCTGAGCCACCTAACTCTATCCTGGTTAAGCCGTATGTTTCCTCCCCTAAAATACTGATCATCTAGGAACCTGGATTCAGAAATGCAATCTCAAAGCTTGAAAAGCAAAAAGGCAACAAAATAAAAAAAAAAAAAAAAAAAAGAAACTAATTCAATTATCTGCAGTCTGCAGGAATAATAGAATTTTTACCAGGGGTTTGGTGTCCTTTGCCTGAGTTCCTCAGTTACATAAATCCTTGTGGGCCACATGCCACTTTCCTTCCTCTCCAGCAGCAGAGGCTGCAGGTGGATGGAGGAGAAAAATAAAGGACATAGCTTCCAGAGCCTCCTTGTGTTCACAGCTGCACACAAAAGCGACTTGCACACGTTTTCTCTCCCTGGTACCTAGATTATCCTGATAAGCAGCATTTCCCAGTTGGAAAAAGAAAATCTAGTATCTCTGAGACGGTATTAACAGAGATGTCCAAAAGCACTGTGAGGGAATCTTAAACCTGGCACTTTCAGTAAATTTGGGTCTCCACTGAAGGAGGAGTTATATCCCCAGAGGATGATAAATATTGTTATCTTTGCCTCCCGTTATACACAGGAGTATTGTTTTAAGCCATGGTGCATTAGGTGCATTAGGTGCAGAGTGCGGCCAGCAACTGCTACTCAGAGGAACCCAGTGTTTCATTGGGTTATGGGCTGAGGGTTAGCAGGGATCTTCAGGTACCACAGGCAGGGGCACCCTGCACATGCTTCCACATAAGACCACGCTTTTGGAAATTGGGGATGAATCCCGGTTCTACCACCTGCTAATAGCTGTGCTGTCTGGGGAAGTTACTTAACTTCACTAAGCTTCCGTGTTTTCATCTAAGAAAATGGAGGCTGTTTTTAATGTTAAGTGAAATAAGGTATGTTCAGTGCCTAGCAAGTACCTGGCATAGAGTAAGTACTTGATAAATAATAACAAGTATGTCCTCAGTACCACAACACTTAAAGTCCATGCCCAAATTCAAACGGAGAATTTGTTGACAACCCATAGCCAGGAGTGAAGCCAGCCTACTGGCAACACCATTAACAGTTTCTCTTTCCCTCCTTTCCTTCCTTCCTTCCCTTCTTCCTTCCTCCCTTCCTTCCCTTCTTCCTTCCTCCCTTCCTTCCCTTCTTCCTTCCTCCCTTCCTTCCTTCTTTCTCTCTCCGCCCCCCCCCCACCTCGCCCCCTTTCTTACTCTCTCTCTCAATTTTAGAAGCCAGAACCTTCTAAGGGAATCTATTACATTCTCTTAGGGAGTGGTTTAGGCTGGAAAATCTTAATCTTGAATTCTTATCTCTTTGCCACTTCCCACCCCCCAAATCCTCCCACTGGATATTTAGAACTCCTTGTAAACTTCACAGGATCAAGATGCATTGAGATCTGTAGGAGGTGTTGGAGGAAAAGGGGGACTGGGGATGTTAAAAATCAGGGCAACAAAAATACCGATGATGTCATTTACCCCGACTTCTGAACCACTAGCAGCAGCCTTTTAACTTGGCTGGTGTGAAACCTCACCTCTCCCTGCCTGCGTTATCACTTAACCCCAAATGCAGGCCTCAGAGCGTCTTCCATCAGAACGATCCCCACTCCTTCCCCACCTCCCTACAGCCCTATCTCTCCCTCCTTCTCTGACTTTTAGCGTAGCCAATTAAACCTGAACAACGGGTGGATGGAGGAAATATGCTGCATCTATGGAATGGTACAGCAGGGACCAGTTTCACTGTTAATTTAAAACGCTAGAATTAATTAGGTAGTGTAAATGAAGAATTTAATAAGCACTCTTTACAACCACAAGTTCTACTTTTATTAAACACTGCTACCAAATGAGGGCAAATATCTCTGGTCTCTCTATATTTCCCTGCCTCATTCCCATACGTTCTCTGCCAATAAAAATTTTTTCCCCCCCGAATTTAAAAAAATGCATAATTATAAATTTATGCCTGCATTGTATTTCTGCTTTCAACCCGTAAGCTTCTTCTTTAAGCTCAGATGCTACTGAGTGTCTCTGCTTGTGCTGGAGAGGGTGCTAAACAAACCAAAGTTGACAATTTTGGTTTTGTATACCAAATTAAAGGCTGTCTTCGAAGCTGTCACTCTTATTCAAATACACTCAGTGAACTACCAAATTAGCATTCTTTCAGTAAAGGAATCTGCTTGTTTAAACATGTGTCTTTAGAAAACAAGGAACAACACCACGAATCAGTACTTCTCAAAAATCTTACTATAGTTCTAAAGGAACTCTTTTGAAAAGGTGATTGATTAATAATATTCACTAATATAGCTGGCAGAGTCCCTATTTAGAAGGTAAGGCTACACCAAAAATACATCTTCTATACAGGAGTGGGAGGAAGAATCATATGGTTAACTGGTTTTAATTTGGTTTGAATTATCATCCTATTATATAAAGATTCTTCAGGAATCTAAACATTGGCTTTCTGAGAGCACAGGCAGTTCTGTCAAAGGATGGATGATCCAGGGCTCTGGGATAAGAACACCAAAGCCCTGGTCCATTTGGAGACCTTGATAAAATTTCTCTGTTCTAGCCATTCTCCTTGAAACATACTAACTGTACCTATAATAATAACACCCTCCCCCATTACTGAGAGACTGCTATGCAATAGATATTGTGCTAGGCAGTATATATCCAGTCTCTCATTTAATCCTCACAATAAGCCTTTTGAGATAAGTATTCTTTTCCAATTTTACAGAAGAGGAAATTATGTTTGGAGGGTTATGTGACTTACATTTTCGACAGTTATTTTAGTTTTATGATTTTGCAAAATACTTAATATAAATGGGGGACAAATTAACAAGTGAATTAGAAGAATTGGAGAATATATATAGCTACATGCACATAAATACACTGGATTCTCTGATTTAAAAATCAAGATAATGTATCTCTGTATTTTAGAGTTTCCTTTTTCTTATATAGGTCAGCTGCTCTTCAATTAAACTGTCCAGAGAGAGGGAAACAAAAGTCAACACACAAAAATGACAAATACTCAAAGCTGAGTGTGAATGATTTTAGGACGGCAGCATCAGAGAACAGTAGCTTCACTGCCGTCACTATGTAGTCCAGTATTTTTCTAAGAAAACATTCCCACTTCCAGAAGGATTACAAGGAAACTACCCCCAGCCCCAGCCCCAAAGGATAGTGGCGTCAGTATCTGGCAAACATTAAGTCCTCAATAAATGGCTGTCAGTTAGAAAAAAATCAGAACCTAAAACTTTCAAGTATTGAAGTATAGGGTATTGTTTCACTTTCAAGTAAAAAGTCTCTGACTTCTCAGAGAGTATCTTCACAACAAACAAATAAATAAGATAAAATACCTTCATCAAGCATCTCCCTCCTACTACAGGGTAGTTTTATTCCAGAATGATCTGCTATCCTTGGGGCCTATTTCTCCCAGGGACAATGGGCAGTTGTGACCACAATGGCCCCCTTTAAAAGACAGTCTCAGATACATGGAAGAACACTGGACACACGCAAACCAAATGTTTGAGAGGAAAGGGATAAATAGATAAAAACTGGTATAGGGAGGGCAGAGGGCAGAACTGAGAACTAAAGAACAAAGGGTAGGGGTGGCTGATTAAGAATAAAAGAGGACACAGTCAAAGGATTATTTCACATAAACTAAAGCTGAGGAAGCTCCAAAATCTTTATCTGCTTCCCAGTCCTACCAATTTGCAATATGGTTTCATGTAGTATACATACGCATATGAGTTTATGACTGTGTACCCACGCTGACCTTGAATGCAGGATACACGCTGCAGACACTCAAAAGGCATCACCACACATATGCACTTCTGCTAAGATCTGCACATCTAATGGAACAACGCAGCTGTGAATCCCAAGCCTAGAATATCGAAGAAGAGCATACCTGTAATTTTGTCTCTCACGAGTTTGCAGGATTCTATTTCACCAATGCTCCCAAAGAGACTCCTGAATTCCTCTTGGGTCATATTCTGGGGTAAATAGTTGACTATGAGGTTGGTTTTGCTGTCATCTGTGGCTGCCCCTGTCTGCATGGGAGAAGGACAGTTTCTATTGTTGCTGGAGGGTCCATTGCTTGTATTGGATGTCGGGCCATTTGACACCTGAGGCTCCATGGTGCTAATTATCTAAATAAAAATAAAAATAGTAAGCCTTTTGATATCTCAAAGACACAAAGTCTCTTTCAATATTTTATTTTATTTTTTGTAAAGAAAGAGAACAAGATAAAGCAGGATGGAGCAAAAGAGATGGGGTTGTGAACACAGCCAATTTAGAAACATGTTTTTAACCAAAATGTTAAACTCCCCTTGCTATTTTTAGGCCAGCCCGTAGATTTTGAGCACAGACTAGAATGCAGTGGGAACTCTCCCATTATTTTGTTAATGAAAAGCTAATTCCTGTTTTCATTACACAATCACTCTCAGAAATGTATACTTAAACCATACCAAATTATAATTAAAATGTAAAGTAATAATCATGATTAAAATTATAGTTCCATTAAAGCTGAAAAAGCTAAATATAGAGGGCTATGCTCACAAGTTCAAATACAGTACCTGTTTATTAACTGTCTCATAAAGTAAAATGACATTAAATTAAGTGGGGTTGTTCCATATGGGAAGGGTTTAGATTTTCACTGATACTTAATACTGATCAAACTTCAGATTTCATAAAGGCATGCTGGGGAGCTACAAAGTTATCTAATAATTTTTCTCCCCAGCGCCTCTGTTACTATTTCTCCTGGACCTCAAATAAAATTAAAAACATGAAGGAAAAGTTCTCTCTAGGTCTCCACTTTAAGTCTAGCACAGCCCCAGGCTGTCCTCTCACACATTACTTAAAAAGGACTTTCACTGTATCTAAACAGTTAATAAAACAAATATTTCCACGAATGTGTGAACTGTTTGAGGCAGCACGCATGGAAATAAAAGAGATCAGTCTCAGTCTCTACCCACAAGGGGCTTACAGTCCACAGAGGACACAGAAGGCAGATGGCTACAGTAGGACAATGGGCCTGTAACAGAGGAGCAATTAAGCCTGCTTAAAGGATAGGGGCATTCAGGAAAGTCCCAAGAAGATATTGATAGAATAAGGTTTCACATGAAAAATGGGTTTAAGCTCATGGAGCCAGGTCCTAAAGATGCCTTGTATAGAATGACAAACATGCAGAATCACAAAACTACAGAGCCAGAAGTCACTTCAGGGAATAAAATTCAGTTCAAAACTCTCATGTTTGAGATGAATTCCAGAGACATCCAGCGACTTCTCTGTCATCACAGGAAAGTGGGGCAGAGTCTGGGCCTGCACCCAGTTTTCCTGGCCCCAAATGAAGCTCATCAGTCCCACTTTTCCATTCTATCCTAGCACCATCCCTTATTCATCCTTCATGGCGTGGTTTCTGTCTACATGAAATTGACCATCAACTCCTTGGAAATGGAATCATGCTCTGCCATTCCCTAGTTGTATGACCTTGGGTAAGGGATTTAAATTCTGGGAGCCTTAGTTTTCCTCATTTGAAAGAGGAGAACAATGCCACCTGCCTTGCAAGGTGGTAAGAAGGATCTGGTGACAGGATGTATGTAAAGTGCCTGAATAGTGGTGGGAACATAACCGCAATCATTGATATTTATTAAAGTCATTCTGCCGATCACCTGATGTGACTTCTCTCACTGACTCCCCACAAGAAAGCAGTGAGCCATATTCTAATATCCTCTACATTTTATAGACAAGGAAACCAAAGCTTAGCAGATACCTGATTACTAGTAGCTTCCATTACTACCACTTGGCTGCTCAGAGAATTTTGGGGAGATAAGCATGTTTATATAATATACATGTAGCAAAATGTACAAATCTTAAGGGTGCAACTCAAGGAACGTTTACAAAGTAAACACAACTCACACCCAAGTAACCACCTTTCAGATCACAATACAAAACATGACCAGCATTCCAGAAGCCTTTCTTGTGTCCCCACCCCTGTTATTCATACCACCCCCAAAGGTAATCACTACTCTTGACTTCTAATCCATAGATTTGTTTTATCTGTTTTTGAATTTTACATACATGGAATCACACAATACGTACTCTTTTATGTCGTTTCACACATTATGTCTGGGTGTCATCCATGTTGTGAGATGTAGTGGTAGGCTGTTCTTCTCCACTTGCTGTAGAGAATTCCATTGTATGAAAATATCACGTTTTATTTATCTCTTCTACTTTGATGAACATTTGGGTTGTTTCTAGTTTTTAACTATTGTAGATAATGCTGCTATGAGCATTATATACATGTCTTTTGGTGTACACACACACATACATTTCTGTTGGGAATCTATTTTTTGGGAATCTATTTCCAGACTTCTGCTGGAAGTCTATTTTTTGGGTCATAGGGTGTATTCTGCTTTAGTACATACTGTCAATAGTTTTTCTAAGTAGATGTACCAATTGACACTCCCACCCGCAGCGTATGAAAGTTCTAGTTGCTCATCAACTAGAGACCGTTTTTTGCTTTTGTTTTGTTCTGTTTTTTGCTTATTTACTCATCTGAAACATAGTGGTAGTAAAAAGGGAATGAGTTTTTAGCCAAGGGAACAGCTGACTTAAAATTCTAGTTCTATTACTTATTAGCTCTGTGATCTCAGGCAGGTTACTTCAATACTCTTAAGCCTCAGTTTCCTCTTTGTAAACTGGAATAAAGCCTACTGTGCAAGGTTATATATATATATAAGTTGCCTAGAACATAAAGTGGCTAGAAGCATCATAAGTATTATTCCTCATCATGCCCTACATAGGTGAGCGTTACTGTAATCGTTTCTTCTTCTGATAATCACAAATGGGATATGAAACCAAAAGAAAAAAAAAAGAAGTCTCAAGAGGAGTCATGGAAATAAGGCAGATTGAGGAAGGTGGGAAGCTTCTAAGATTCTTTGTCATCATGTAGGTAACGTAAGTGGCTCTACTTAAATCATCACAACTTTCTCGGCTTCAGGTCAACTGTGGGATTGCGTTAGGCTGGTCCAAACAGCAAGGAGAAAGCAAAGGGTTCCTGAGAGGAATCGTAAATCAAGCTCTCCTCAGCACTGATAGAAATGCACCCAGTAAATCCTATTCAGCTGCTCTGCCCTTGAGGCAAGGGCCCAGGAAAGAATGAGGGCGATGCGCCCAGGGGAGGGGTCACGCTAATGGAGATGTTGTTACGGAGCATCATTGAAACTCCTGGCTGAGAGGCAGGTTTCTGCTCTGCCAAGCCGTCGGCCTCCTGGGTCTGTGCAGTGCCTCCGTTTGCTGTGTCGTCTCACTGCTTCACTGAGTCAGGTGTCCAGGCAACAAACACCAGGAGCACTGCCAACTCAATAAGGAACTTAAAAAACAGAATTTATCCAATTCAGGAGGCTTGGGTGGCAGAACCACAGAGGTGCCCAACTACTACATTTTGATTTAGTGGCAAAAAAGCCAGTCCCACAATCTACAGAACACCTTCGCTGCTCCACTTTCTTGGGTTACCCTTCTTACGGCTCGGCTCTTGCACAAACACCTAGAAAATATTCTGCAGCGAGGCAGCTTTGTGGGTGTTAATGACGGCGTAAGAATAATGTAAGTCATATCTAAGCATGCTGAGATTCTGCGGGACCAAGACTACTGAAGGTTACCTGACAGCCGTGTTCGGTGTTTGTTCACTGGATGCTCGACTCACAGACACACGTGGCAAAAGCCAGCACTTGTCCCTGTGAACATCTCCCTGCTCCAGAAAGGCCTAGGAAGTATCAAGTCTCCAGCAAAGAAATTTCAGTTCCCCAATCAGCTTTCTGGATCTCCTTACATCCTATGTGGATTTCCTAATTTATGTCGACTCCTGGAGCTGAGCCCCATCTGGACATCGGACAACCCTAACTGGGCCCAGACCCCTGAAAAGGAACCATGAGATACAGTGTTCGGTACTGAGGTACTTTAACCAAACAAACCTATAAATTAGGTCAAGTCATTTCTCGTCTCATGGAGATGGAGCTCTCTTTGCTCTGCACACACACTACACAGTTATCCTTTTGTGGACTCAGAAGGAACTGAGGAAAATACACATATGCACACACACAGAGTTTTCTCAATAAAAACGTACAGCTTCAAAGCTGAGAAACATTTGCAAATGTGTTAATATACATCGTGTAATAAGACCCCTTGCTGGTCTTAATGACGCATCCCAGGATGCAAGACAGGCTTAAAAAAAGAATCCGAAATGTAAAATGTCAGAATCAAATCTGATACACAAGTGAACCAAGAGCATTTTAAAACATTACTTGGAAAATAAGAAAGTTGCCAAGATGTAAATATATTGAATGCAAGAATATGAAACTGTGGCACTTTAAGGTTACATGATAGATCTTAAGGAGAGGACACTTATAATCTCTACTTGGGAAACAGACCAGAGGTAAACATGTGTATTAGTGGGAAGCATATCCTCCAATAAATTCAGAGGCCGGCTTGGCAAAATCAGAACGCTTTCTTCCCTACTCTAAGGCCTTTGATATTCTAACAGCACAACTGTCATTGCAAATAAATATATCAGTTACTCAAGTGTGCATATGGACTTTAATGAAGGATTCTGTGTGGGTCTCACAGCCAACTTCGTAGCTGACCAGGTTCCAAACCCCTGACTTGCCTTCCTTCCCTCCTCTGAATGGCAATTAAGAACAGAATTACAGTCAGCATCCAGGATAGAGCATTGAGGAGGTTCAGTTGACTTCAAACTCTAATGGTTGTACAAAGCACTGCATTAAATCTTTTATGTTCCCGTGATATATTTTAAGAAACATTATACAGGCAGAAAATTTCAGGGGTAAACTATTAGAGCAGTGCACAACAATGTAGGCACTCAAATCCTGTCATTGTAAATGTTGATGGTTTGAATGACTAATTACTCACACTCAAGGCATTAACCTCACCCCTCCCACCCCCCCCCCCTTTTTTTCTGCAAAATATACAACAAAAGCGAGAGGGAAGGCCTCAGGCATGTAGCTGCTGGATCATCACTCAGGGTCGTTTATCTCTGCGGAGGCAGTGGGGGTAAGAAGCAGAGGCTGGGCCAGGCTTCTTTCTTTCTCAGGATGTTCTTGAAAATAAGAGCCAACCCTCTCTGCCCTTCATGGCATCTCTGTCACCACAATTCTGGGTCCTTCCCAATGGTCCTAAATTAACTGTTCAATCACATCTTTTGCTATTGTCCACCCAAGGTATCTGTTACACTACTTCCTGGACATGCCTGGTTATATGCATTAAAAAAGGGTTCATTTCCACAACGGCTAGATCTGGGAATGTTAGATGAAGGGAGATGGAGCCCTGGAGTGCCAGGCACTGTGCTAGGTCCTGGGGATACACAAAGACAAGGAGCTGGCCCTCACTGAGTTCACAGTGTGGATGCATGACAGATATCAGAGAACATTAGGGACCACCAAGCCCAACCCTGTAACTTTAATGAGGAAACTGAGGACCAGAAAGGGGAAGTGACTTGCACAGGTCACAGTGCTAGTTAGAGACAGAGCTAGGACTTAAGCCTAGGCCTACAGGCTACCTCACTTGAGTATTCTTGTGACAATGCAGACATAGCCCTTTAGATGAGAGTTTACGTCTACTTTTTTTTCGGGGAGGGTGTGAAGGTGGCCATATCACAGAAATGCACTTGAATATAGGTGTGGAGACACGTCTACCTCCTTACTTTTCTGAGTAGAGTACTTTAAACAGTTCACAAAGAATGGCGACCTGAACTCTGAGCTCCATCGTACAGAGACCACATCTGTTTTGTTTATAATAGTATCTCCTGCATGTAGGACAGGGCCTGAGAATTGGTAGGTTCTGCATAAAGAACTACTGAATGAATGAAAGTCCTCGGAAGTCCAATAGTTTGCTAGATCCCTCTTAACAACCCTGTGAAGTACAAGCCAATAATTTTATTAATGTCCTCTCCATCTTACATATAACAAGAGGACAGAATACTTATTGAGTTGCTATTATATGCCAGGCATACACTTAGATATTATTTCAAATGCAGATTCTAAGAGGCATTCATTCAAGCACGAGGGCTGAAGCTTTGGCCGACATGGACCCTGTAGAGAAGCCAGTGAATGCCTTTGCTCTCAGAAAAATATATATGCACATAACATTTTAGGTACACTAAATATATATGCACATAACATTTTAGGTACACTAAATAATATATATATGCACATAAAATATATATGTGCATATATATAATATATATATATATGCACATAACATTTTAATGTATATGTGCATATATATATAAAATATATATATGCACATAACATTTTAGGTACACTAAATATATATGTACATATATATAAAATATATATATATATGCACATAACATTTTAGGTACACTAAAGCCAATCCTTTGTCTCAGACTGAAATCTCCCAATTGATTCTAAGAGTAGCAATATAATCAAAGGGCAAAAACTTGCCTTCCTTCCCCAATCACTCTTTTCATGTAATTTCTTGCCCTCAGAATTCATTCATTCATTCATTCATTCATTCAAACAAATATCTATTGCTGAAGGGTCCACATGTCAGAGGAGAGAGCAAGCACGTCCTGTGGCCAGAAAGTCCTTTAAGTATATTAAGCGAGACCCATTCTAAAATTCTAGAGAGTACTTAAGGCCTCCTTTAATATTTCTTCCATCGGCTCATGAATCTCTTACAGCCCCCTCTGTCCCCCACGCTTCACAAGGCTTTCATGTGCTCAGGCTTGGGGGAAGCCAGGTAAGAGTTATAGGGCTGGTCCTACTCCTCACAGCTGAGGAGATCACTGTTCCAGACCCCAGGTAGGCACAGCAGGGGTCCTACCATAGCCCTCAAACCAATCCTGTCAGCCACACCACCCTGGTTTTGCTCCAGTATTTTCCACAGAAATGGCACTCCGACAATAAATTGTATGGTCTTGCATTTACGTACCTTAACCTAGTTTACACTTTCAGTATTTACTTCACGAGGCAAATAAAAGGTTCCAATTTTATGTTAGAGGAACCTGTGTCGATGTAGAACTCACTACTGACATTCATCACGTGAGAGCCCAGTGCAGGGCCCTTGTACTCCCATCACGCCACTCTCGGCTGTCCTCAACTTCTGATTTTCTTGGGGGGTGGGGCGGTGACCTCGATACTCCATCATCAGTCAAAAGGATCAAGAGAAAAGAACCTAAGAAGGTCACAGGAATATGATGTTTCTTTTTCAAATACTCTCCCTTCTACTTTCAGCACCCTCTAAATGTCAGCACTCCCAGAAACTAGAAAGATGCTAAAGGAATTGTACTCATTGCAAACTTGTTTCAGGTGTGTACATCTGCGATCCACATATGTATTTTATTAAATATTGTAATGAGTATTTAAAGGTGTTTCCTTTTACCATGCTGGAAGGACTTTTGAAAATTTATGTATAAAGGCTAAGCCTTATGTAATAGAACAAGTGCTCCCAAGAGCATGAAGAATAATGTTTACCAAGGGCAGTCACTGAATCGAACCATTAAAGAAATAGATTTAAATTATTCATGAGAACAAAAATAAAAGTCCTAATTCTCTTTGTAGGCATTTCCCACTTGACCCTTATAAAATTCTGACATGCACTATGTTAGACTCTGGTAGAGCAGCCCAGACTACTGCATCTCACCCACTTTTCAAAAGCCTGAAAAACAAATCCCCAAAGTTAGAAAATTACACAGCAGGCTCTGTGTTCCTGAAGACAGATATTATTTTTAGCAATAATTCCTCACTTCTCTTCTTGCTCCTTGAAAGATACTAAAAATGTCCTTACACCCCCCCCCCCAATTTGATATTTCTTTAAAGTTTTGTCCATCAGCTCATAAACTCCATGCTTTTCAAGAGGTTTTAATTTGCTCAAGTCCCTTCAGATTAATTTTTTTTAACGTAACATTTTCCTGGTTATGATTCAACTGGGAAGGAGATACGTTATTAACGGGGCCCACGAGGAGGGGCTGAGATCTATGATCTGATCAGTCTAGGAAAAGGGAACTTGGGAATATACACCCACCCCCAACCAAATTATAGGTGATGACTCACAAAGACCCCTGGACCAGGGGAATCTGGCTGAACACTGCACTCAGGTCCCCCAAAACCATTTGTACCAAGTTTCTGTAGATTCTGCTAGACGGTAACTAGAAAATTCTAGAAAAATAAATTTAATTCCAACTGAGGAAAACATGCTGGCAGTTTAATAATGCCTTTGGGCAGATGCACAAATAACTTGAAAGACCTATTTACTCTAGGAAGTTATGTGGTAATAAATTCTCAGCATATCTTTAAAACAAGTGTTTTCAATTCAAAACAAGTTTATTGAATGCTATTATAGACCAAGGCATTGTTTGAGGAATTGGGGAAACAAAAATAATTTGATCCCTGCCCTTAGAGGGTTCAAGGTGAGAGGATGGGAAAGGAGGGGAGGTAAACAAATAATTAAAATCAATCATATACACCCCTTTCTTTTAAGCAATTCCCTTCAGACTTTGTCTAACAATGCCCCACCCCCTCACTAAAAGCACGTAAATGAAATTACACATAGACTAGTCATACGCCATTCTGATACTGAACTGACAATCCTGTTTCTGGTCTAAATGCTTACGTCCTAAACAAGTGACTATTTGTAACAATGAGGTAAGCTTGAGGCATTACTCCTTTGAAACAGCATCTTCTTTACTGGAGATGAACACCAGGCATGCCAAAAGTATTCTCAGTGGTGACAGTCAGGGCTTTTTAAAAAAATCAGCAGCCGCTGGAGAGAGTAAGAGGCATTAATACTTAAAATAGCAGGGCCAGCATTTAAATGAAAAGCATCATCAAAATTTAATGTCTTTTAGGCATTATTCTCAAATTCACAGAAATCCAAGTTTTTAATCTTCTTCCCCAGACACATCACATACATTTCTCCTTCTTAATAAATACTGGCCTCCTTTATATCTTACAGTGTTTCTTTAGGGCTTCAGTTTGGGCCTAAAATGATTTCCTGGTGTGCCCATCTGGGGCAGTCCTGGTACAACCCCTGAGTATCTGGTTTTAACAGACTTTTACAGAAAACTCTCCAGAGCTGAGGGATGGCATCCAGTTCATTATAAAGACAGGGAAACCTTCAAACCACACCCACCCCCACGCCCCCATTCAGTCTTCTTTTCAGAAATGGCCAATAAATAAATACAATCCCAAACTTTCAATAAGATTTCTTCATTAAAGGCATATTTGAAAAAGACAAATGTTTTCATTTTAATATAAATGCGATTTCATGGGCAAGCGCTCAGGCTTCCTGCAAAAATATCAGCTCTAATAAAAAAAATCAACTGGAAAACAATTCCTTTCCCATTCTACTCCCTAAGCCCCCAAACTCTGAATGTTTAATGCAGACAAAATAACCAAAATGCCTAATATTAAGCTATGGGTTCCTGTTGGGATGGGAACCAGTTGTGATGGAATATATGTTATCTTCATCTTCCATACAAAGAACATTAATGAGTCACTTGTAAAACTGTCCACAGACTAAATCGGACTTATCTTCTGATTAAATGCATAAACAGTAGCCAGTGGCACAATTCATGTAAACATAAGTACTGTATATTTACAAAATGCCTGGCTAGTGGCTCAGAGTATGAGCAAACTCACCAAGATTCAGCTGTAAAAAGCCACATGTTATTCTGTATCTATACCATGATTTAAAGCATTGGGTCACTTCTCTGAATTTAAGTTTTGTGCACACTCAGATTGAATTCTTCAGATATCTACATAAAATATTTTTTATTTTGAAAATTAATCTTGTTTTCTTAACACAGCTGGGGTAGAGAGGAGGAGGAGAGCAGAGGGGAGTAGAGGGAGTTAGTATCTAGAAAAATCTGCACAGAGCAACCTTCTCTTTGTTAAGAGGAATTGTATAATGCCAGCAGCCCTTCCAATTTGAAGGAGAGAGATTATCTGGGGACATTCTGAAGCCAAAGTTACTGAGAGAAACAAAACGGTTCTCAGCACCTCAGTGCATGTATAAGTGGCCGATGTATAAATTAGACCCATGGACGATTCACACAGCCTCATATTATATCTGTATGTTCACTAGTGAAAAGATCTTGAATGTCAATCTGATAGGGTAGTTTTAAATTTGAAAATTGCTGTATCACACTTGAAATTTTATTTATAATTTCCTCCTTCACTGACTTCGTTTTCTGTTTTTGTTTTTGTATAAGAAAGAAACATTAGAAAAAGGGACACTCTCTGGGAAAGCAAGTGCGTGCAAGTAAAATTGGACTCTAGCAAACCAGGTTGGTGAGAATGCAGACCTGGGCTGGGAGAAGTGTGCATGTGAATTATTTGTGGACAAAATGTTTACAGAGAACATAGATAAGTATTCAAAGTTTGCAAGTGTCAAGCTTTAAAGGGCAGTGAAATAGTCTCTCTCCCATCATTACTGGTGGAAATAAAAATTGGCACAACCTTTCTGAACCTCATGTTCATATTCTTGGACCGATGATCCATTCTGAAGCTCAAAAAAGAATCCAGAATTCTGTAGACCAAAAGTATGCACAACAAGGTATATTAAGAAAAGTATACCCAGAAGTGTGAAAAAATAGAAACAACCTGAGGGCCCAACAGAGGGGGTGAGTAAGTAAGTTATCATCTAATTTTATGACACGGCATTCCACAACTGTTAAAATTATGTTTATAATGGTTTTTATAACATGAGAAAATGTTTGTAATCAATGTAGAAAAAAGGTGAAATAAAAAATTGACTATGTCAATTACGTAAACATGCACAGAGTAGGAGGGAAAAATTAAAATGTTAATAATAAATAGTAGGATTATAGGTGATTGTTATACTTGTCTCCATCTCTATCTTCCAAGTTTTTTGGTTTTTTGTTTTACAATGAAAATATAGCACTTTTATAATCTGAAAGGAAGCTATTTTTAAAAAATAAAGAAAATGTCAAATCCTTCAAACCAGTTCGGAGCCACAGTATTAAAAATGATTCCATCTCTCTAGAGACTGTCATACAGAGTGAAGTAAGTCAGAAAGAGAAAAACAAATATCGTATATTAACGCGTAGATGTGGAACCTAGAAAAATGGCACAGATGAACTGGTTTGCAGGGCAGAAATTGAGACACAGATGTAGAGAACAAACGTATGGACACCAAGTGGGGGAAAGTGGCGGGGTGGTGGTGGTGGTGTGATGAATTGGGCGATTGGGATTGACATGTATACACTGATGTGTATAAAATGGATGACTAATAAGAACCTGCTGTATAAAAAAATAAAATTCAAAAAACAAAACAAAACAAAACAAAAACAAAAACAAAAACAAACAAAAAATGATTCCATCTCCTTCCCAGAGCTGTCCTGCAGGATCTCTCCTTGGCCACACTCTGCTTGTTTCTACATAGGAGCCCAAATGAATAAAAATCGCATTTCTTGAAACAGTCTCTGATTTGGTCTCCCCTTCACCTACATCACTGCACATTAGTGAGGTTACAATCTAAGTCTGCCTTATCGTCTGGCAGCAACCTTCATGAGGACAGCAAGGAGACTGGATGATTTATAAGAAAACTGTTCCCTGGATCAGGGAGTGAAAAGTACTGATCTGTTCTAAAAGCTCCTGCTGACAAACTCTGATATTATGAACATTCTGCACTTGGACAAAAGCTCCCACTTTTCTTAATTACATGGTTTGAGCAGGAGCCTGCTTTCAGGATCTGCCCAATCACACAACAGCCATTTATTTTCCCAACTGCAGCTGCCAAAATTTCCCTGATCTCTGTTCTGTGCTCCATCTTCAAGGACATCTTGTGAGTGTATGACACTGTCAAGCAGCATTCCACGCCATGCTTTTTGAGCTTCCCTCTCTCTCTTTCCTGCATACGGAGATCCTCCTAATACATATTTATAAAAATCTCATGAACAAGAAGCAAAGTGGAGAGGCAAAAAAAAAAAAAAAAAAATCACAAATACCAAGTATCAGAATATTTCTATCTGCTTTGAGGCAAATACTTTATTATGGCAATGAACCACTAATACTCTCTGTTATCGGTGTGATGGGTTTACTTTTATTTTATGGATGCTGCAGCCTGTAATTCTTTGGGTCCCCTCTTTGTAATATTGTTAGGAAAATGAGTGCCAAATCTGTAGCCCTCTATGTATAAAGAAAGAGCATAGGACCTCACTGCAAACTTGATTTTTTTTTTTTAAGCACAAACCTCACCCCTGAGTTTACCTTATTTTTAAAACTCTCTTAGTTTTCCTTCATCTCAATCTCCTCATTGTTCTATTTTTTAAAATCTCCTACTGTATGCATTATGATTTGCTTCATAACAACAGAAAATTTTGGATTAGAACAGAGGATAAATAAGTTAATATTTCTGTCTTCACAAACAATCTTTTGTCTTTATCAAAACTTGCTTTTGAAATTTCACTAATTCATACTAATTGGGCAAGAGTCAAACTGGCATTTTAAAAATTGAGAAATAATAAGCCTTTTAAAAACACATGGTAAAGTTCAAAATTATTACCTTTATAATAAAATTCAAACTGCATAATATATAATTCTCAGATAAGACCCTTTTAGGACTAATTTAATATGTCCCTAAGAATAATTTAGATATGACACATCCAAATTATGATACACTAAGGTTACTGAAAAGAGTTGAGTAGGGTAACCATCTCCTTTGAAATCATAGACACAAACTAAATTTGCTTGCAAACTCTTCCAACTCTTGATATATTCTTTTTATCCCAGAAATTTACCTTTTAAAAGAGTGAAAGACTAACAGATATTCAGAATCAGCTGTTGTCAAATCAGTGCAACCTAAACTTCTTTAGTTACAGGCATATTTTAAAGCAAGTTATAAGTCGCAAATTACTAATGATAATATAGTGCTTCATTTGAATAGCCCCTCCCACAACTGAAGTTATCTTTTAAAAGAAGAAAAGCAGTATAAAGAAACAAAAGCCAAGCTAACTTCCTTAACATTAATGAGTTCCTTCGATGAGCCAAAAGCCATTATGTTAAATGCCAGGGATATAAAGGAAGTAAAAGAGGTTCCTGCCTGCAAGGAAGTAAATAAATAAGTAAATAAGTAATTATTATATAATGTCATAAATGTGGTAATGGAGAAGCACATACAAAGTGCCTAGCAAAGTCCCTGCCTGGAATATGGCAAAGGCTCAATAAATGGAGATCCTGTTTGGTTTACACAGGAAAATGTCTAGGCAAGCAATTACCATGAAGTCCTTCCAATACTGCCAACAGTTAGCACACAATAAATGGTAATAGGTATCTTCACGTACGTTACTTCACTTAATTCTCCCACAACTTTGCAAAGTAGGTAATTGTCACTCCTCTCATTTACAGCTGAGGAAACTGAGGCTTGAAGAAGTGAAGTCACTTTACACATGACGGAGAAATGAGGCTTCAGGCAGTGTCCACTGTCACTCAGCCAGAACCGCAACTTGAACTCAAGTCTGAAACCAAATTCTGTGCCCTTCCCTAAACCTCCACGTCTGAGGAAAGAATTCCTATCAGCATAAAATGCAACCCAGTAGTCTCAGAGAAAGTAAATGATCTAATCCGATTAAAAACATTCTAGGCTATGTGTCTGCTATTAGTCAGTAAATACTGCCAAATAAATTGTTGTTACTGGAAAGATCTTAATTCAAAATTCTACGTGGTATAATGGAAAGAGCATGAGGTTTGGAGTCTATCTGATCTGGGTTTGAAAACCAGCTCCAGCCTTGACCTTGGCTTAGCCACTTAAGACTCTCTGAGGTGCAATTCAAATTTACTCATCTGAAAAATGCGAACAATTTTCTGTCTGCCTTGCAGGGTTACTGTGAAGATTGAAAATAACAAATTTAAGGCATTTGGCTCAGAGCTCAGCACACAGTAAGCACTTAATACATGTTCATTCTCCTGGTCCAAAACATAACATACTGAAAATATGTGCCCATTAAAATGTGTTGCAGGTGGCAAAGTTGACTAATCTGAGAGCTGGTAAGATTTATCCCTGGAATTTAATTTCTGAAATAGAAAAGAACACTTAAAAACGTTACTACTCATCACTATGTCAATGGCTATTTCCATTTTCAAAATGCTTCACAACATTAACTAATAAGTTCTCACAATAATACCAGTCAGGAAAATATAGAGCAAAGGAGGAGAGATTAAGTGAACTTTAAAAAAAAGAATAATGCAAGCACCATATTTAACACTTACAGACACAATTTCTGGTACACTTTGCTCTTTTAAAAAACTCTCTACTGTGAATGGGTTAAAGTTGGATACTTCAAATGCAATAAGCAGTCATTAGGGTTTCTGATTTCTCAAAATGAAAACCCTCTTGTTTTCACAGGAAATTTCAGGAAATTGACACACTGCTCTGTATACTGAATATGGAGGGCATTCCTGGCTTTCCACATGGACCTGCTCAGGGTGAGAGAGTGGAGGGTATTCTTGGTCCACTTGGATGGCTCCTCCCTCCTGTGGACCCCAAGGGGCAGCTACATGGACCAAATGCCCTTCAGAAGGATTTTCCAGGCCACCGTCGGAAAGGCGCGGTGGCAAGTGCAGAGATAACACAGCAAGTGTCATCTCCCTGCAGAAACGAGACGAACCCTTACAAAGCCACTGGAAAGAATTCATTAAATCACATGCTAGACGCTGGGGAGTTTGTAAGCACATTCACACCCAACACCCCTTTTAATCTTCATGAAGATCCTCAGAGATGGATGGGATATGTCCTCCTTCCACCCACCACTTGCATTTTATAGGTGAGCAAACTAAGAGTTAAGGAGAAAACGGAGGGTAGAATGACTAGCCCCTGCTCACAATGTTCAGAGCTGGGATCGGAACGGGGGTCTTCCTGTTACTGACTCGCATCTTCCTCCCTTACCCACCATAACCTCCACAAGCCAGCAATGACAAACCAGAGCACACTGTGTTCTCTCTCATGCCACACTGCAAAACACTCTTGCTGGCCCGGAAGGCCCTCCTCTCTCATCAACAGGCCTAACACACCCTTCCCCAGCACCCCATCACGGCTCCCTCCTCTGTCCCTTGTACACACTCTACCACTGAACTGTGAGCTCCTTGAGGACAGGGGCTGTGTTTGATTCATTTGTAACCCCAGGGACCAGCTCCGGGTTTCGGGTTTCGTTGGTAGAATAAACGAGTGAATGGATGGCTCTCTGCTCTCCATAGTGAAATCTGCTTTCCTTGCTCTGTTCCCCACCATTCAGCTCTTATCATAAACCTCTCTCATCTCTCTTTCTCTCCTCTTCAAAATCAATTTAAAAGTAGGAGCACTTTCATCTTCTAAAGCTATATGTACTTATCATTATTGTTTCCCTCACCTTCTTTCAAACTGCCTCAAAAGACTGTATTTTTAAGGCCAGGGATCTTCCATTTTCTGTGTAAGGCCATCTTTACAGCCTCTGTTTCTTCACCTCCAGATTCCTTTGACCTCTGATTTCCTCTGTTTCAGGCCTAAACTCATATTTCATTTTCACTTTGGGTTTGAATCTGGCTAAAGTCTGGCGATTAAGAGCCCAGAGAACATTTCCACCTGTGAGAGTTTCTACATGTCACACAAGCCAAAGCCAAAGCCAAGGGGGCTTCTTATTATTTTGCTGCAACAACTATCAGAGCCTGGCATGCCGGCCACGTTATTTTTTTTAAACAAATGAGAGACTACATTATCATGTAATTACTTCTACATCCATCCAATTCAAATCAATTCAAATACTTACCTATTGCATAGCATAATGGTTAAGAACACAGGCACCAGAGCCTGAATGCCTAGGTTCAAATCTCTGTTGTGCTGTGTGACCTTGGGCATGTTACTTAACAGTCCTATGTCTCAGTTTTCTCAATATTGGTAGAGTTCATAGGAATGTGGCAAAGATTAAATATTTTATTATTATTAGATAATTGAGTTCCAGGGCATTTGATACCTGCCCTCTAGGAATTCCAGTCTTGAGCGATTAGTAGATAGATCTGTAAACAAAGTTCCAAAATGCAATAAGGCAAGTGCCCTACTCTGAATGCCTCCTGCTGTATGTCCCTTCCGTGTTATGTCCCCTCCATGTCTTTGCATGTGTGCTCTCTCTCCCCCCAACTAAAATGCCTTTCCCACCACCATCTAAATAACCCTGCCATTTTGCAAAATTCAGTTGAAGCCAGCCTCCCTGACCCACACAATCTCGGGAACCCCCTCTCTGTCCTCTGTTGTGGTACTCACCACCCTGCATTCAGTCACAGTCTACCTGCCTGTCTCTCCACGGACTAGGAGCTTCTTGAGAGCAGGGCCTGAATTTTGGTTGACTTCCTGCTCCCAGCATGCAGTACAGAGAAAGAATTCAACCAAAGCCCACTGAATGAATCGGTAATCAGAGGCAGGGGTAGGGTGTTAGGAGAGTTTAGAGGGAGACAGCACAAGGACATCGGAAGAGACTTCCTTTTTCCCAACTCACCAGACTGCAGTGTGCTGAGAAAACCGTAAGGGGAATGTGTAGTTCTATATTTTTAAATCCTTTTCTTAAGCCTTTTCTTCACTCTTCCTGCTCTGTTTATTTTAGATGAGTGCAGGCATCAAAATCAAAACAAATGTGAACTAATGGCCAAGGGGGTCAAATCAATTCTCTGAGAATCACGATACTAACATGTCACTAACCACAAGAGGAGGAAAATATTTAGGGCTTCATCCAGTGCTCTGCACAAAAGGTGTGCTGTCAAATGCGCAGACAAGGATTTTTCTACTGTTAAAAGTGTTTAACGGAGAGTTTGCTTTAAGTAATTTTAAGTCTACACATTGCTAACGAAAACAAAGGAGCTTTGGGATAAGAATAAGCTGTATCTCTCTCTTTTTTAATCTTAAGATTTTAGTCTAATTTTATGCAATAGTATACACGATGGAGAGAGCAAATAAAAATATATAGAGGGTTCTATCTATATTGTAGAACTAATATTCTTCAGTTGCTCACACTGGAGCATCAAGTAGATTTATTTATAATTCCAGTTAGAGTAGGATCCTTTGCCTGAACATGTTTGACCTACGACAACACACATTTATAAGTACTCAAACTTAAAACTAGAAAGTAGCAGACTCAAGAACTGAACTCAGGATTTCAGATCCCAAAGCCCTTTTATCAAGTGCCTTTCTTCACAGAGCCTCAGTCCTCTAAGGGCCTGTGACTCCAGGAGGATGGAGCCAACACAGCTTTGTGACAGAGACTGGCTGTTCCAGTCTCTACCATACTGATTTGGAGCAAATCAAATCTTATTTTCCTCTGGTGTCCACAGTCCTTTCTGAGATGATATATCCTCGGTTTTGAGGTTACCTGCTCTCGTTTTTGAAGGCTGTACAATGGGAAGAAGCTCACATATTTTAGTCTAAATCTCCCCCTGTGAGCCCCGCAATAAACAACCGATATATAAAATGCACACCCTGAGGGGACTGAACTTAACAAAAAAAATTCTTCTTTATTAAAAGCCTACTACATAGCCAGGCCCCGAACCAGGCTCTTTACATATGCTAACAATGAATCCTCTGAACAAGCCACTTAAGTAGGTATTATTAACCCCATTTTATAGACAATTAAACTAAGGCTCAGACAAGTTAGTGACTTTACAAGACCCCACTACAAGTAAGTAGGGAAGGAAAAAACCCTTGATTTCTCTGACTCCCAAGCTCGTGCTCTTGACCACTATAACACTCTTAACGAACATGAAGAATCCTATGATAGTGTCAATGACTACTGCACTTTTTAGGTCCAGGCTCCTGCAAAGAGCTATCAGGAGATCTTACAAAATTATTTGACAAAACATCCCAGCTGACCCTGTCCTTAGCGGAATGATTGGCCAAAACTTCCTTCTGATCATGTCAGGACATTTATTCCATTTCACAGCCTCAACTGTAGGGAAAGAGAGTGGAGTCTCTCCCCTATAGACTGGAGACCCCTGGCCTATTTATGAGTTCTCTATGTTGGGTTTTCCTGAGGCCCAGACACCTCAACCTAATCATTTAATTTCCTGCCACCCCAGGGATAACCACCCCACACTGAGTGCAGGTAAGGCGAGCCTGTCATCCCAAGAATCAGCAGCTGGACATGTAAAGCCCAGCCTTTCAGAGCAGGGCGTGGACTGCTCCACCCCACCAAGCAGAAGCAAGACATTGGCTGAACTGCTGTGGCCTCCCTGTGTGTCCACAAACACGTACTCAGTAGTGCCACTCTCCATTATCTGTATTTTTAAAATAGCATTCCAGTGCTCGCTTCGGCAGCACATATACTAAAATAGCGTTTCGTTATGTGAACTAAGATATCACAAAATATATATTATCTAGTAATATCCACTTATTTATTTACTCTGTTGTCTGTCTTCCTTCTCTAAAACGAAAGCTCCATGATGGCATGTCTTAGTCACCACTGTATCTCCAGCACCTAGAACAGTATCTGGCCTATAGCAGGCACCAAACAAATATTTGAAGAATGGGACAAAAATTAATATTGTATGATAATAATAATGATGATGATCATTAGCACTTTATATGCCAAACACTGTTTTTAGTCCTTAATATACATTGGTCCATCAAATCCTCACAAGAGCCCTACTTTAAAGATGAAGAAATGGAGGCACAGGGAGGGTAAGTGATTTGCCCAAGGTCACAGCTGGTAAAGCCAGGATTTGAACCCTGGCAATCTTCCTCAAAAGTCCCACTAGGTTAAATGCTTCTTATTAATATTAATAACCACTAGGCTAAATGCCTCTTTTTAGTCCCCACCTTTTAAGAGGTGAGTAATAGATACAGGGAGACAGAACATGAGCTTTGGAATCAAACAGAGTAGGCTTGGAATTCCAAGTCTGACATTTCCTAGCCATGTGACCTTGTGTAAGTTATGTAAGCTACATGGTGCTCTTTCTTCAAAATGGGAATAAAAATACCTGCTTCCTAGAGTTGTTGTGAGGTTTAATGAGATAACCTAAGTAAAGTTCTTTTGCAAAGTCTGACATATACACAATAAAGGGCTGCTATTATTGTGATATATCATTGTTAACTGCGTGGTACAGAGAGCAAGTGACATAAAGGAGTCTAGAGGAAAGAAGAATTACTGAGGAATCACAGGTGAGTCATGGCGCTCAGGAAAAGTTTCACGTAAACAGACATACTCAAGACCTTCAACTTAAAAGTTACAGAACTGTGGTTGGTAAGCAACAGGAGTGTCAAAACCAGTCTTCTTGATAAGGGGGCTTTGGGTCCAACACATCTCTCATAGGCTAGAGGTTAACAGTGCACCTGGTAAGAACCCATTTATGGACAATCTAACAGACATCCAACTATATCACTCAGTTAACAATTAATTACTGAGCACCTACTGAGCCAGGCAGAGAGATAAACCCAGTCCTGATTGTTGAGGTGGTGGTAAAACAGACAAGTCAACAATTGATTATACCATGTGGAAGACCAATGATGGAAGGATGCCACAGTGCTAACAGAGGAGCTCTAACCCTGCATCACTCAGACAATCTTTCCTGGGTGAGAAGTCACCTCCGATTTGTCTCATGAAGTCAGGTAAAGAAAAGCAGAAGGATGTTTGAGATCCAGGGATCGTTTGGGCATAAGCACAGAAGAGCATGGTGCAGTTCCACAGTGGAGAATGAATGGAAGGCAGAGAGCTGCAGGATGGGAGGCTGGAAAGGAGGGCAGGGGCCAGGCCATGGAGGGTCTTCTGGGCCTGGTGAAGGTGGCAGGGCTTGGTCCTGAGCCATTAATCTAAAGTAGCCATCTCTGTGATCGCATCTCAACTCTGTGCCGGTGGCAATACACTGGTTCCCCGTGAAATGCGAACAAAACAGCACTGAGAAACAGAAAGAATACATTATTTTTTTAGGCTCACTGCCGAATTTTCTTTGGGGCCCTATTTTCTTCCTGAATAGATCACAGGCATTTTTAGCACTAGTGTAGTTTATCACCACCTCATGATACTGTTCCCCCTTTGTGCTCTAAAGTCATTTTAAACTCAACTCTGTTCAGCAAATGTTACTCTCCCTTCCCCAGCACAGTACCCGAACAACTTGGTAAATATTTGCTGAATTGGGCTGGATTCATTGAGTGACAACTATATAGGGTAACACTGTACCACTGGGCAAGGCTGGGTCCCAGCGGGAGGAGGGGAAAAGAAGATGACTGTCACAGCACCCTCAATAAACTTGAACTTCTAATGATGCAAATGAGGCATGCATGACCATAACATGCACGCAAAAGCAGACTGCAGGGTGTTGTGTTCTTTCAGTGGTGGCCTACTCACGTGATGGGAGTCTGAATCCCACTCTCACAGCACTTTCACCAGATACTCAGTTCTTTGAGGGCAATGGGCTATGTCTCCTTTACTAAGTCCTCAGAGACCACCAAATGGTAAGTGCTTAGTAAATATTTATCAAATGGATCTATGTAATCCTCACAACAACCCTGAGAGGGATAAATATTTTGCAGATGTGGAAACTGAGGCTCAAAGAGGTAATGTGACTTGCTTGAGGTTATAAGGTTAGCAAGTGGTATAGTAAAATTAACAGCAACAATTAGTATTGTTATTTTTAATTCTAAGGAAGCCCACCCTTCATTTATCATCCTCCAAATGTCTCTGTCACAGGATTCTCTTTTTATACTAAAATGGAAAAAGTTCTCTCTGCCTGAATGAAACTTGAAGTTTATAATTTGAGTTCTTGAACTCCAGTTGGCTTTCCTTGCTGCCATTCTAGGAATTCCAAAAGGCACTGAATGGCTCTAGGACAGATAGATCTGCCACTTTGCAGGTAAAGACACTCTTTAGCACAAAGCTTCCCCAGTATTGTCCCATTCTCTCCCCAGTCACCAGGTAAGAATTAATCCAATTTCAATTCAGTTTAATAAATCTTTACTGAATACCTACTATGTGCCAGGCACTTTTCCCAGTACTTCCAAAAATAAAATACTTAGTATGAGAGTCTTTGTGCTTGTCCTCTTAGGATTAAATCACATTTTACTTACTTTCATGCACAGAAAAATCTCAAGGGCAGGTAGTAAACCCTCAAGGGTAAAGACCAATTGACCCACCTATCTTTGTAGAGGAGTATAGTGCTAATACATAGCAGGCATCTTAATACATCTTCATGGAACTTTCAAATTTTGCTCTGGAAGTAGACAGACCTGGGTTCAAATCGAATCCTTGCCCAATCAATTATTGGCTATATAACTTTAATTTACTTTCCAAAACCCCAGTTAGCTCATCCATAAAACAGGAAAATTAACATTTACCTTTTAAGGTTGTTCTAAGGATTAAAAGGGATGCTGTCTGACAGTGCCTGACTCATAGTAAGAGCTCAACAAATGAAAGCTTATTTCGTTATTTCTAGTCTCACATCTAGGTCACCTCCACTACTTATTACTGTCATTATTATTACTTTGCAGGTTCAGCTAAAATAGCTCAACCAAGGAATGAGATTTGCTAGTTAATAAATATTGTAATTAATAGAGAGCCCCAACATATATCATGAAGACATTAACTTTCAAAGATTTAGGATACAATGTTCCACATTAAATCTAAAATAATCAGAAGTCATCCTTTCTTTAATAATTTGGAAAATACTAGAGAATTTGCATTGCATAGGTCTGAAAAAAGTTGACTGTTTTTTTTCCCTTTGGATAATTCAGAGATCATTATCATCTAGAACAGTGTTTTTCAAACTTTACTAACCATGATCCAACAAAGTAAAAAAAAGTAAGTAATATATTGAACACAGCAACTTCATATCACAACTCAGAACATAGGTAACTGAAACAAAAGTTTCATGAAATAATACCCTTACTAAGTACCAGCCACTGAAATTTTCATTTCTATTTCATTTGTTGTTTTAATTTTTAAAAATTCTGGTCAAGACTCAGTAAAACAATTTTAGGCAAACTAGAACTTAGTAATTTAACTAATTATTGTTATCCTGTCTGTTCAAGTGTATTAAGGATATAGCTTAACTAATCCTCCCATCAAGCTATGAAGTTGTATTAATTCTATTTTACATATTAAGAAACTGAAACACAGAAAGGTCAGGTGACTTGGACTAAATAGACTCCCACAAATTGATGACAGATCCAAGATTCACAAGTTTTCTAACTCTGCAATTCAGACTCTTTAAAAAGATTATGATAATTCAATAAACATTTATTGTACCTATCACGTGCCCAACATTGAAATAAGAGAGCATTTGACGTGATCTCCACCCTCCAGGGCTCCCAGACTACCAGAGGAGACAAGCATGCCTTGGCACATGCACTTGGAAGTCTGAAGCGGGTACTTTTCTATTCTGGAGGAAATCAGTTTATTCCAAAACCACCACCATCCTCTCTCTGGCCACACATCCCACAAAATGAGCACTGGTACCTGTTGATGAGAGAATGCAGCAAACTCCTCTAATGGCTCATTTCTTTACGATCTGAAATAAAGTCGATATTTTCCCTCCTACTGCTCTTTGGCATTGTAACCCTAAAAGCAATCCTCAGCGTGACTGTACCAATGAGCAGTATCATCGTAACATCACACCATGACCAGAAGAGTGCTTTAACGCCGATTCCCTCTAAATAACCAATATCTAATTTAGAAGCATCTTTATGGTGACTTCAACCTCTGAGAAATCATGATTCAATAAAGACAGGTCTTGACCCTGCTAAACCATCAGGAAACTCTAGTTTTCTGATCTAAGACATTGCAGAGCTACCAATTAAAGTCAAAACCAAGTCAAAACACCCGAACCACCTTAAACCATAGCTTTTACCCATCTCTCTAGCTTCACCTTTACACATCCTATGCTGCACTCATACCAGACTACTTATTCCTTAAGTAATTTCCCACCTCTGTGCTTTTACTCATACTCTTCCCTCCACACGGAATCCCCTTTGTCTTAATTCTTCTGCCTATCCATCTTTCCTGGCTCCACTCCAACGGCATTTCCTCCAACAACAGTGAAAGTCTCCCTCTTCTGCACACTGTACCTCCTCTGCTGAGACAATTTTCACATTCTGTCATGTCCTTACCCACTATATTAGAGTATGTTTAAAATACTGTGACATTCCAGGAGGCACCTGGAGTGTGGTTTATATGCAATAGACACACAATTGTGTTTGCTGATCCCACACTGAAAAACTTGATCTGAAAAGGGAATTGCTCCCCCTCGCTCCCCGAGAAGTAAACTTTGGCCAAGCTGGATGTATTCCCACACACTCTGGATCTAGGACTGCTGATATTGCTAACTATGTAACCTAAGGCAGGCGGCCAAGCTTTATTTTCTATAAAAAGGGGTTAACAGTCTCTGCCCTAACTACATTAAAGAGATTAAACTGCCATCACAGGGTCAAAATTATGCAATGTTAAGTGAATATGAGAAATGATCTCCATAGTCACAGATCCATTACAGCAAAACTGTGCTGGGAACAGCTGACGTTCTAGAAATGCAAACTTGCTCCTCTATTCTTGAACAACTGATAGTTCAGAAGCAGTACTGTTAACATTATACCAACTGCAAGTCCGTGTCTCCAAAGTTCACCTGTTCAAGAGTTGTTATTAAAGGTCTTCTAAGTTAGAAGTCTTTTTTTATCTTCTTGCAGATAACCTTAAGCCAGAGGTGTAAAGCAAGAAGGAATTGAGATTCAAATATGGGTTTAAATATGGGTCACTTTTAAATAATGCAAACCCTTATCTGGCAAGGAGATCCTAAGAATATCCACCTCCCCCTTCCCTGTCCATTCACCTGCTCAAATCACTCACCCAATCATCTCTTTTTGGTCTTTCATTAATAGGTATGAGGTTTTCCTAGGACAAAATATGTGAAAACGTCTTCTATTCTACCTTCTCAAATTTAAGCCCCTTTCTTCCACTAATATATTTCTGCCCATATAAACACAGTCTAAAAATCAACTGAATTCTTCCAGAGAGCTTGCCTACCACATACAAGGCTGCTTACAAAATCCTTTGATGAACCTTGCTGAAGCCTTGAAATAGATACATGTGGAAAGAGAAAAAGTTCAACTGTCTGTCTGTTTCACAGTAAAGGGTCTTTTTCATAAAAACATAGGACCTGCAAAATGGCACCTGGGGATCAGATCAATTTATAATCCCTTCCCCTAGTTTTAAGTATTAAATTGAAGGGAAGAAAATTGCTCCCTTCACATCCTTCCTATGATCATATGAAGTGGAATTCAAACTCCACGACACTAAAACAGTAGTCTAAGGTTATGTTTTCAGTTTAATTCTTGAATCCTCGGAAGGGACTACTTGTGTTATTTCTTCATCCTCACTGGTGACAGCAACAGGTCCCAATTTAAAACAGTTTGTGAATTTATTATATGCCTATTTATTTCCCCCTTCAGAGCCTTGGGAAAATGTATAAACTAAATTAGGCTTGGCCTAACACCAGTCCTGACACCACCCATACCCCTTCCCCCGTGTGTGTGATCAACAACTATGTCAAGGCCTTTGGGGTGATTTTCCTCCTTTCTCTTTTCTTCCTTCAAATGGGAGGCTAATAAATTGAGGGCCAGCATTCCGCTCCCATCTCCCACACCTCTCAGTCAATCCGATCACTTCTAGAGCTGTTTACACTGCCAAAGCCATCCATCATCTTGCCTCACCAAGCAGGAGAAGAAAAACTGATGGCAAGTTAGAAAAACCTCATTAAGCCGGTTTCTACCTCAACCTCTTCCCCACTCCTTGAGAAACAGAACTTCAGAATTCAGCCTACTGGGGAAAAGAGGGATAGAGGAAAAAAAGCTGATGTGGTGAAGGGGAAAAATAGGTCCAAAGTAAGTTGGTTTCAGTGCCAAAGTCAAATAACTCACTCACTCACCCTATCTATCTTAGACCACAAAGATGAGACCATATCAATTAACCTTAACTTCTTTTTATTTTCTTTCTGGATGAGTTATGAAGTTCCTAACAGACTCTATCAAGAAATGGGAAAACAGCATCAATTAAAATTAATTTTATGTTCACCTTTTTTCTAATGACTAAATCCCAAGTTAATTCGAACTCCAAAGGAGATCATGGATGTACCTTGTAAAAACCTAGGAGAATATAGAAAACTTAATAAAGTCACACAATTCCAGGGAAGAACTGAGGGCTTGTCTATGTTTAAAAACCACTGTGTGTCAAACACAACCCCCATCCCCATGAGTTCTGGGGAGAGGATGGAGACCATGAGGGTAGCATGCAATGTCACTTCTCCCCAGGACATCTGGCACGGATAGAACGACTACAGACTGAAAGAGAGTGAATGTCTTCTAGGCACCTTTACTTTTCAACTCCTGTGTGTGACTGGTGCCTTCAAATACTGTTTCTCATCTGATCTTCACAGAACCCCTGTGAGTCAGGCATTATCATTCCCATCTTAAAGATGAGGTAACTGAGGCTCAGAAAGCTCAAGTACCTCATCCGAGATCACCCTATTACTAATCGGAAAAGTCAGGATTCTAACCCAAGTTCACCTGACACAGGTCCTTTGCACGTCCTGGTTTCTTAAGACAAAGAGCAATCTTTCCAGAGGCTTGCCTGTACAGGAGCCCTGTGAAGGTCCTCCGAGCCCAAGGCAGACTCGTGGTTCCCTGGCCTCTGCTAACAAGAACATGGGAATAGTGGTATCTAGTTAGAAACAAATCTAATTTTTCTACACGTGCACCAGTTGATGTAATATGTTTTTAGCCCCATCTGTACACTGGCCCTCTGGTTTCTAATCACAATAACCAGGTTGGTTTCAGGTCTGGAACCTTTTCTACCACAGAGACGATTAAAATATAATCAAGCTAGAAAGTTATCCTCCCCCAAGGCCACCTAAAACAGAACAACTCCAAAATAAAACCAATTTACATATTTTAGCCCAAATTAAAAAGTAAAAGCTAAGGATTCCCTTTTAATATCCTGAATAATAAATGCATATTTATGTAAAGCTTCCTTTGGGGAATGGTTACTATGAGGACAACTTTCCCAATATTATTCATAAATATCACTTTTGTTTTAGTGTTACAGTAAGAATCTGGACTTGTGGGAATTGTACTGTCTGTACCCAGTGCAACAACAGAGATAATTAATATTGAAGACATGTACAATATCCAGAATTTTAGATGTGTGGTTGGCTGTATTACAAAAAGTAACATAAGAAAGGATGAGTTAAATCTGATCAAAATCACAAATTACAGGGACTTAGTCGTTTACTCCATTTTAAGTGAGCACTTGCCTAATGAAGGTTTCATTAGTAAAGATTGCAAGTTCTCAGGCTTTCCACTACAGACTTTTAAATAGCACTTAGAGCCAAAGTTTATCATTAAAGCTATATTTACTACTGTTGTATCTTCAAATGGGGCACTAGAAAAAAAAGTTCAACTCAGTTATTTTTCATGTACAAATTAGAAAGCAAAACTCTAAAGGGTGTAGACTGGCAGCTTAGGAAAAAACAGGTTACTTGAGAAGCCATTACTGATACTTCCCAGGGCACACCGGGGGTCATGGCTGTCTATACCACACACCTACACACACTGCACACAGTATCTAGGTATGTATGACAAAGTAACTCTCCACTAGCAAATGTCAAGTTTGCACAGGGGTTATATCAACTCTACTTCTATACAACTAGAAAAAGTTTGCACAGGGGTATGCCAAGGAGGTCACTATCTTCTCAGATTGTCCCTGGAGAGTAACATGGGAAAAGTTATTCTAAGAGTCATCTCTGTCAGAAGCAAGGCATTCTTATTTCTGTAAAATTAACAGGTTATCTAGCCAAGCTCCACGGGCAGCTGATGGCGGATAGACAAGTTCTTTCCAACTGTCCAAACTTTACCTTTTCCTAAGAGTGAACATCTGGATACATGGAACCTTATAGACAGAAATGTCCAGAATAGCTTTTATTTCTATCTTTTAGAGTCATGCATGGACTCTTATAAATACAAAAGTAAAAACACTTATGTACTTGAATGCTTCAACAGATCTTTTCCCATAATTTGACATAAACCTCATTGAATGACGTCCAACCTTAAAATCCCTCACCCAATTTTATCCCTAAATCACAGAGATTTAGCCTCTAATATATCTTTTGATTAGTGTCAGAAGAAATGGTGACTTTGAGTTCCATGTTTCAAAGAAATGCACATAGTAAGTCTTCAACAAATATTTCTTCATCCAACAACAAATGATAGCCAGCCTCCACTACGGACACAGTTGGCAAAATAATGTCAAGGGCTAGTTGTTCCAAGAAAGTAGACAATAGAAGGTTTAACTGACTCAGAATAAGCAGGAGTAGATTCAATGCCACAAAGTGCAAAACAGAGGAAACCGCCACGCTGTGGTGTGTTTTTCAGAATTCGCCATCTTGACTGGAATTGTTTCTCTGCTTCCTCATATCCTGAAAAAAGAACTAAACCTCTTATAGAAAAAATACTTATGAATTACTACATTTTTATAGCTTCAAAATGCATAATTAAGAAATGAACTTTGATTTTAAATGTTATTTTCAAACCCAGAGTCCAAGGAAAGTTATTTTCAGGAGAGACCTATGACTTGTAATTTTTGTCCATTAAAAAAAAAATCACATATGCTATTTTTGTGTTTTACTTTTGTGGTTAAAAATAAGGCTTTCCAAAAACAACAAAAAACAAAAATTCAAGTACAACAATTACACTGACCTTATTTCTTCAACATTTCACTGCTTTTTCAACCAAAATTTATTTAAGAATTCCTTTATGGCATTCAGCATTTCTTGATCCTTGTACAGGGGGATCCACATTGGGGGGAAAATATTTCTGGTGTTTGATATGAGGATGTGAATAATGCTCTTCCCCAAAGCAAAAATGGTCAGTGCTAAAATGGTCTGGCAAAAGGTGAAAATCTCAGGAGTGGGGGAGAGGGCACGGGGAGAGACAGAGATAAAGAGACGGGGAGGGGAGAGAGAAAGAGAAAGAGAGAGAGAGAGAGAGAGAGAGAGAGAGCCAGCAGCCTATTAGGAGCACTGACACTGCATAAGTTATTTCTTAATGAATGTACAACGAACAGCATAAATATTACCACTAAGCAGAGTGGATGTGAACATCCAAAGCAAGCTAGCTGGCTGATTGCTTTCTCATTTTTTGTTCTTTTGTAACAATTTCATTTCCAAAGTGCTTGATTTCTATGGCTGATGCTCCAAAGCTACTGTGAGCACACTGCCTGAATGCTTAATGAACTAAACAACAAAATGGCTCATCTTTGGTGCCCCCAGCTAGCATCCCAAACTGGATATAATTAAAGGTGTGAACAAGCAAGCAAAGAAGTAATGAACCTGCAAAGTCAAGGTTCTGAGAAATTATTGGGCAACCTACACTGCACCAGTTCAGATTTATCACTCATTATCTCTTATACCGGCAAGGTGCGGGTCCACATGTTGGTACCCCTCTCCACTCTTGTCCTCCAGCTTTCTTTCTTCTTTCCACTTCTAGATGGCTAATTTATGACAATTACTGCTTGTGACAACTCCCACTCACCCACAGATCACCTTTCTTTGTACACTTAAAAAGCTGCTGACCTATAAAAGCCCTCTACCCTTAAAACACACTGAGATTTAAAAAATACAAGGATGTTCCTAAAACACACACACACACACACACACTCACAAAATGAAGTACGAGAAGCTAACACAGCCACGCTACCTCCTCCTTGTTTTTACCAATGTTTAAAGATTAGGTGCAAATGCTCCCAAAGAAAACACAATTCTCCTTTCACATATACATATATTTTAATTTGAACCCAACCCCTTGATTGAAAGGGTATCTTCTAGTTCACAAATATTGTTATGGATTTACACATTTATGGTTTCTCAAGTGGCAACTAAAGAAAGGTGTTTGGTCTAATGGTCTGTGGGGTCTAGATATACCTTTTTGATGAATTTCTGTATTTTTCTGATAAAAGAACTTGGAATTTGTGAGGAGGAGAAGCCACTTCTTATGGGAAAACAGCCCAGTTTGGTTTTCTTTCCATTTTTAGATGCGCATATACTTGCAAGTATGTATACACATTTGGTAATACCAAAAGAGGAAAACCTAAGACAGGTGCAGGATTCCAGAAACACAAATGCTTACACTGATACACACACACACACAGTCCCTCTCTCTCACATACACATATCTATCAAATGGATAGGAGATGGATAGTGGGCAATAAAAGGTTGACTTCACTTTCAAAAGGGGAATTGGCCAGCTCTGTACAACACAGCCCATCGACTGGAAAATAGTAAGATAAAAGCTTGAGACTGTTTATGTCCCCTCATACCCCCCAAATTCCCAATGACATTGGGAAAAAATACTGCATTGCAGCATTTGCGAGTGCATACTCATGTGTCTAGCATCCGCTGGCCAGCTCACCAACAAATGTACATATTAAGTGTCCAGGCATATAAATTAAGTGCCTGGTGGCCACAGATCATTGAAACTGATGAAGAAATTTGTCAAGGCCAAAGGACTTCTGTCTATGTACAATGACCTCTATCAAGACCGCCATTCCTTACTTGCAGTACACACTGATAATTTGTTTCAGCCTTTTTTTAAATTAAAATAAGGCATTAAGAAGCCAAGGGCTAACTGAAGCAGCATATCAACATATCTCCTCATGGAAGGAGTAGTTTTTGGTCTACATATAGGAAGAGAATCCACCCACAATAAGGAAATAAGAGCAAAGGGAAGAAATCAAACCAAGGAAAAGAACTTGCCCTGAGGAAACCCTTTTCATTGTCAGTGGTAACTCTTATTTGAGTAAAACACCTTGATTCACTTACAAATTCTTTTAGAGAAATTAAACACACACACACAAAGCACCATTCATGCAATGATTTCCAGATTTAAAATTTCAAATAGATTATCCCCAATAGAAATGCTAAGTTTAAAATATGTGAAGTCTAACATGTCTCAAACCCTATTTCAAGACAGAGTTTTAATACTAAAGTGTGTAGCTCATTTTCTTTCTCTTTCTTTAAAAAAAATTCTATTGTTATTACCTCACAACAATCTGGACTTCCTCTCATAACAAAATCCTTGAATATTCAAAGGACCAAGGAAGGGCTATAGGAAGAGAAAAAAGTTTTAAGGCTTTGGAAAACTATCACACAGAAGCAAGCTCATCTACACCTGGCCAGGAGGATGACGTGAATGAATGGCAGTTAGGAATGAATGGAACTGAGATCACAAATGAACGGTTAAGTTGCTTGTTAGTTTTTTTAAACGGGATATTAAATTGTCCTATAAATCAATGATTCTCAAAGAAATTTTTCAGCTATTTCCCCACCTAAGTTCATTCAAAATTTTAAATATTAAATGATTTAACTATTATATTTCAATGAGATACAAGAATATTCTGATCATTAAAACTGTGATGTAGTCAGGTGTTTTTTGCAGAAATATTTCCAATCAGATTTTCATTTCTTAGTAAATGCACACTCAGCCTTGTGCTTCCGTAAAGACACACCTCCACATGCAGGTAGTAGATATTAATATTTTTAAGACAAAGAAGTGAGAAAGGTCAGCAGTAGAACCACGTGTCTTTTTTACAACCCAAGCCAAGGTGACAGTTCCTACAGAAATTATTTTCCCCTTAACTAAAATATGCAGAAAAATTCTCAGAAAAAAATAAATTTGAGATAATCAGAAAACTATTCTATTTTTAATAACAACATATGTTTACACACTTAAGATATGAGAGTAAGAGGTTCAAGTGTATGACAAAAAATATAAGTTTATTTTATTTTTTATACCTCAACAGTCAAAACAAATTTTAAAAATCCCCCAATAAGAAGACAAAACAAAAAGAAGCATCTGCAAGGAAGAAAGAATGGGAGGGGTGCAGAGATTTGCAATGGAGAGAGTAAAAATTAAGAGTACTTTCAATAAAGCCAATTATATTTCCTAACCTTTTAGCATATTTCAGTGTCTTTTAATCTCTCATTCTGGGGCTTAAAATTATCACATACTTAATTTGTCTCTCCAGAAGAAACTGAAATAGATCATCATTTCAGTTGTTTCTATGCTACCTTCTATTCACCTAAGTAATATACCTTTCAGTCCTTCTGGTACCCACCATCATGAGAAAAAGAGACTACTAGTAAAGCACACTTTGAGAGAGAAAAAGCAAGAGATGCCTGTCACCCAGTGCACGCATGGGTCCCAGACATTCAGAGACGCTGGAAAAAAATTCAGCTTTTCACTCAGTTTATGCCAAGACCAGGACCAAATGCTGAATGGAAGGCAGTGGTTGCAAGGGTACAGCCTGATGGATCTTGTGGCTGGAGGCATGGAGAGGGAGGCGAAGCAGAAGACTAGAATAGAGCTTTTCATTTATTATTTTAAAAAGTAATTTCTACTCGGGGTATAAAATGAGAGATACAATGAACTCCCCGGAACTGTAGTATCAATATCTGATTTAGGAAAAACACCAATACCACCTAGCACAAGATCATTGCTTAGGGTAAATGTATTCTACCTATATTTCTCCTATGGATATTTGCTGGAAATTTCTAAGAAATCATTCGCAGAACGTATCAGCTGTGGGAGTTCACTATTATGCTTCCGTCAACTTCATTCAATATAATTTACATTTTTTTCAAATGGCCTCACAGGATTCCTTGCGATTTTTCCCAGCACAATTTCACAGCAGGGAAAAGGGGGAAAGAGAGAGAGGGAGAGAGAGAAAAAAAGCAAGATTCCCTACCTCCCTTCCCCCTCTCCTTCTCTCTCTGTTTTTTAAACCAAAAAAAAAAAAAAAAAAAAAAAACCACAACAGGGGAGACAGAACAGATGCTTAAAAATAGATTTCTAAAAATCACTGTAAACCAGAGTTAGAAATGTAATTAACACCTATTTATAAAGAATAATTAAAGTTGGGCCGGCCACAAAGAACAGCAAAGATAATCAAGGTCCTGTCCCCCCCACCCCCCCGCCTTTTTTACACTGTTTGCAGTGTGTTCTCATGATAGCCACCTGCTCCCTACCCGGCTTTTCCTCTGTTCGTTTCCCCGGCAACCTTTCATTGGGTTTTCCTCCCAGCTATCGCTTTCAGTTGGGCTGCTCGGTCTAATCTTATTTGTTTTACACCCATCAAAACAAGCAGCCAGACAAAGGCAATCCGCTAAGAATGGGAAAAAGACCACAGCTTTGTTATAACATCTATGCAGAGCGAAAAGTCCTCCCGAGGCTTTTCTAGCAAAAAATAAGTGAGATGGATATGAATTTACAGCCTCCCCCCATACCAAGCTTTGAAACCCTGTGAAAGCTATCGCTAGTGAAATTCAAAGTCAAAGTGGGCACTCGTGGCATCTGATCGTGCCATTTTGTGCCATATCTTCAGGGTCAACATCAGGCAACAGGAGCGGCACTCAAGGAGTTTCCCTGCTTCTTTTTTTTTTCAGAAAAAGATGATGCTAAAAATAGATTTACTACTTTGGCAGAAAGGTTTTCTACTTCCCCTTCTACATCCAAAAGTCCTGTTTCACAATTGCATCTGCTGGTACTGAGCCTCACCTCCTCCACCCCTCATGCCCAGCCTTCCCCATCACTCCAAGTAGGAGACTGAAAAAAAGAAATGTGCCTTTAACTTTAAGAGTCGTGCAATTCTGTTGAAAGCTCACAGAGGCGGTGGGCACGCCAGCCAACAGCGATGGTGACACTGTGATTGTCAAAAAAGACACCAACCTTGCTTGGCTAAAATGTGTGTTCGATAAAAGAGGCAGTGTGTGTGCCTTATGTGCGTGCAGTGCCATTATACTTGGAGATGGATTCTGGTTTTCAGAAAAAAGAGACACTAATAAACACACACATACACACACAAACGATCTGCACAGTGATTTACGATGCACAGTCCACCATCCTTATGCGCGCGCACGAACACACACACACACACACACACACACACACACACACACGGCTGGAACCTCCAAGCTGTCTTCCTCTTTTCACTTACCATCTTCAAGCCATTCCACTCCATCTGTGATCAGAAGAAGATGGACCCTCACACAGTGTGTCAAAAGCGGAAAGGAACGTTATGTAAAAGCTGACATTCCTTCTTACAGAGCTGCTGCCCAGAGAAGGAAGCAACAACTCAACACGCCAGGCACCGCTACACATACAAGCCGCCTCCTCTTTTTTATGAGGTCATGACAGGAAACTCTTTGAAATACAAGATGCAGCATTTACTGAAGCCCAAATAAATCACTCTCTTTGCCGTTTTGAATGCGCAGCCCCCCGAAACACAACTGCCCATGTCAACGTTCAGTATTCAGGAGCTGCCTCTCAAGGTTTAAATTTCCAGCACGGAAATGGAGAGATTCCTAAGCCCGCGGCAGCCACCTCGAGCCCCACAAAACCGAGGAGGCACATAGACAAACCCCCTCTCCCTTACAAAAAGAAAATCCTTCTTTTGCCATTATGGTCTCAGGTAATATAACCTATTTCAACAAACCAGCAATTATTTCAGCCCACCTCCCCTTCCCCACCCCCACCTTTATGTTGAAGGGAAAATTGACAATGACCTGTTAAAAATGACAATCTATTTCCCAACTGCTTTTCAATAAAAGGACCTACCCGCACTCTCTACACAAAAGAGATAGTAAATGTAGGAACCAAACAGCAGCAGAGAACTGAAGTCTTGTGCAAGCATAAGACTGGTCAAGGTGGATATGCTTTTCTCCCCTCCAGCAGCACAAACAACAGATTATAAATCTAGTCATACCTACCATAACCATTCTTATTGGCAAATATTGGGTCTCGCAGAGCTTCGACTCTTCTCTTAAAATTTGCAAAGGTTTCAGAATATATTTTTAAAATGACTACTATTGTTAGATATTTATAAAGATCCACAAAACACAGTGTGGATGACTGTAAAGTAAATCAATTATTTTGGGGGGGTGGGGGGAGAGAAAAAAAAAAAAAGAAAGAAAAGGAGCAGTGAGCTGAAACCCCTGATTCTAGGATGTAGATAAGAACAACTGAACAGAGCCTTGCTGAAATTGGCTCGAAGCTTCCCCTTTTTACATCCATTTATGGGACCATCTGTCAGCTGAAGCCAGGATCTGATTGGCTGGGGAAACGAAGGGAGGCGTTGCAACATCAGGTGCTATTTAAATTAGCTACTGCCAGATTGACGATGTTAATGATTTGGTGACCTCTACAACAACAGAGACCAGATTTCTGAACTGCTTCTTGTGTCTGGTAATTAAGGCCAGGCTGAAGCAACACAGCCATACTTGTATATTTACCTTTTCCTTCCTCCCAGCTCAAAAGTACTGTAACAACTGCAGGTCACTGGCGGCTTGCAAACCTTAACAGTGGGAGTGTTCTCCCTGTCCCCTGTCCTGAGGGCGGTACCACCCCACCCCTCTGACAGAGCGCTTTTCCCTTATAGAATGTTTTCAACCACCTTATCTTTTTCGACACTTGCTTTCTAGCAAAATGCATATTTAATGACCTGCCTCTGGGCTTAAAGATACAACAAAAGCACTTTAATGTGCTAATATATCTACATTTTAACTTTATTATTCCCCAATATTGCTGATTTTTAGTGAGTAATGCTCCTTCTGCAGCTAATATGGCCAGCGTTTCAAAAGAAAGCAAGTTTGAGATCGGGCTTGCTCTGTTAACTAGGTTCATACAAGTTTGCTTCAGAAAACTACTTCCTAATAAACAAAAAAGAAAAAAAGCTGTGGGGGGCGGAGAAGGGGGGCAGCTGTCAGCCTCTACCTTTCTGCCTTCTGCCTGAGCTTTTCAAAACAGAGAATGATGAATGATTTATTTAAATGAATTTATTTCTCAACTTGGATAGGAACATGATCTGAATTTTTAAAAATCCACTAAAATACATTCTCTCTTTGCTTTCTCTACTGCTTCAGAGAAAGGTAAAACACACTTTTGACAACAGCCTCATTTCATAACTGGTACAGGGTGTTCATCTTGCCGAACTGAACACGTGATTTTGCTTCTCTCCTTCAAAGGATGTCTGTTTTCTTTGGCCTCGTAAAAGACTTGCAAAGAGACATTTAGCAAGTGTGTGGTGATGTATACAGTTTGTCTGCCCATTTTATACATTTCATAACCTCTATGCTACCAGGCCTTCAGTAGTATTGTCTTTTGTTCTAGTTTGGGTTTTAAAGTGGCTTATCTGAGGAGTTGATGTTTTACTTTTACCCCAAAGGCTAATGTATCACTATTTATTTAATTCATAATTTAGTCAATTTGTTCCTCAATAAATACACAGAGGTAACAAATATTACTAAAGACATAATTTAACATAATTTTTCATCTTTGGCTGGAGTTGACAGCGGGATGGGATTGGGCCAAGTGGAAATATAGGCCGAAAATCATGCTATGCTCTAGGCTTCAAAGTCCAAGAATAAATGGGTCTGTGAAAAATTATTTTAAAAGAAAACAGCCTTTACATTAGAAAATTAAAGCTATTTTCTCCAAGCTACTATTTCATGAACACACATACAAATATACATATATATACACACTTTAAAAATACAGATACACCATAAAACAGTATCTGTTGGGTATACAACATGAGCTATTAGACTTGAATATAAATACATTCAGCTATTAGAAATGAAAGTACGTGAAATAGAAAAGTAGAAATGTTAAAACTATGATCCCATCAAGTGGAACAATACTGAATTAAGTAAACTTTTAAAATAATTTCTTGAACAAATGTATAAAGCGTCCTACAAGTCACAATAGTACTACAGTATCCCTTGAACTGTGTATGAAGGACAAATTCACAGGTTAAGTGCTCTAAAGAGCTCAACATACGTACACAGGGCAGGTACAGGTGCCCCAAATCAACAACAGAAACTCTGAGTATGATCTCACCAATATCAAAATACTGTGAAAAGTAAACATGAACACAATGCTGACTAACACACAAATAGAAACAGCTCACTGGGAACAAAAATATTTACTGTGTATTTCTCTGGAGGTTATAAAAGTCAGAATTTCTTAAAACCCCTTTCTTCCATCCATACTAATCTCAGCACACTTAGTGAGCCATAAATTAACATTAGGTATATCAAAAGATATTCTGGCCAGTTTTCCAAAATAGTAACTGTATATTACAGTATAAACAATTAGCTGGTTTTGCTAGGCTAAAAATCCATGCAGTTTGTATATTGATCACTTTTCCAAAAACCTCCACTCTAAAGCCTTTCAACGGAATCCTCAAACAAACGCACAAATGTCCTCAGAGGCCTTTTCTCTAAAGACAAAGGCAGAATCCTATTGTTGGGAAAAGTCAACCTTATTATTGCGTTTCCAGTAGTACCATTCATCTTTCAGAGTGAGGGGCTGACCGCTACATCAGTGGTGTGACATTTGTAAAGCAACAGATTCTTAACATATTATCTCAAGAATCAGGCAGGCGAGTCTCCCAGTCATGCATGATATTTTTTTTCCGCCACAATCCTCCACCACCACAGAAAGAAACTTGTCTCACTCAAGCAGCTAAGGCAACCTAAAAATGATATCCCAGAGCTGTGGGGCTGCCAGTGCCGCTGTATCCTTCTTACCATAAATGAGCAGTTTCTTGACTCATTAATAACAATTTCCCTTAAAAGAAGTAATCTCATATCAGTCAGCCCCTCGCCACCATGCACACATCCCAAAGGTTGCAGATATCTCAGCATCAGTCGCCGGCAGCCAGCTTTCCCACACAGAGTCCAGATGGACTGTACCAGAAGCCAATTCAGCGTTAATAACTACCTACTCCGCGCAGTGGAGAAGCCTTACGTGGCACAATGGGCTAGGAAACAGCAGCCGGCTGAAACTGCAAATAAAAAAAGACAACCAAATTCTCCAAAAGCACCGAAAGGAAGGAACACAAATGGAAGGGTGAATTCTATTTCCTTGACTTCAATGAGAAGAAAAAAAAAAAAAAAAAAAAAGAAAGAAAGAAAGAAAGAAAGAAAGAGAAAGAAAGAAAGAGAATCCTTCATAAACACAGGAAAAATATGAAGGGGGAGGGAAACAGATGCTGCCCAGAAAAAAGTGACAAAATATTACCTCATTATTTAACAAAGCAGCATTAAGCGTCCTGCTGATTTCAAACATCTTGCCACAGATTTTGTTTTAAGAGAAACAGATAGAATCCTTTGCAAAGCACTCCGTCTGCAAAGGGTTCTTCAATTTTCTTGCGTGCCACGGAACAGTCAATATATTATTTCCCTAGAGTTCGCACATTAAAACCTCTAGTCAGTGAGCTGAATTTTCCCCTTATCTCACACACAGTAGATGCCTGTTATATGTACTGCTCTCTTTGCAAGAGCAGCCTGCCCCAAACATGGCTGGTGTTTCAACTACTCTTTAAAGTAACAGTTCACTGTATAACCACCAGGTGGGTAGAGTGCACAGATTCAAATGAACCATCTTAAAAGACTTTTTTTTTTCCCTTGGAACAGCTTTTGGGTGTAGGATGTGACATGAGAAACGCCAGCATCCTAACAGGCATCTGTCTTGTATCTCTCTCTGTATCTTGTCAAAATAAATAAATAAAATTCCCTCTCCTGACTTATAGTGAGGAAACAAAACAAAACACCATCACCAATTCTAATAAGAACTGTGAAGAATGAAACACAAACAAGCTTTGTTTCATTCAGCAAAGGATGAAAAAGGAAAATCCAATCAACGCAGAGCAAGGGGGAAAACCAAAAACTTCATCGAGATATTTTCTTTTAGCAAAAGGAGAGAAATATTGACAAGTGTGATAAACACCCAATTCAAAAGTAGGCATATGAACGAAGCACACACAAGATGGAGGCAAGAGTTTAAGGGTGTAACTTTTCTTCATAGTAATATTTGATATGATCTTTCATGATACGAAATAACCAAAAGCTTAAAAGTAAAGACACTGAAAAAAACAAACAAAAAAGCCTTGAGCACCTCTTTTTAAAACACAATTATAAACAACCACAACAGCAAACTAATGATATATATTTCCCCAGTGCTGTTCTTTTCCCCTAAGATCTACCTCAAAGTGGAACATTTCTGTTGTGTACAATTTTGTCTGTATAGTTAACTTGGCGTCTCCTTTGTACAATTCTATTCCAATTAATCTGCTCCTCTGCCAGGAATAAACAGAATGTCTCAAGTTGAAAGCCCCAAGTGATGAAGGGATGATGTTAAAAGGATAAAGAACCACCCGGACAAAAATAAACCCCATCACTTATATCATTATATGACCTGTTTTTAAGGAGGCTTTTACTACTCACAGAGTAGGCATGCACCATTCTATGTTCCCTCATATCTAAAAGAGAAACCAACATACACAGATACCTGGGATTTTGTTTTCTTGGCTGGACAAAATTAAAGCCCTGAAACTTCCACATCCTCTTGCAAACACGGATGTCGATACTAGTATTTTTCCAGCCCATCCGGCAACATTTAGCCATATACAACAGTGACTGTCTCCTTCATCTTTAAGTCAAGTCTGCATCACTTAATACCATTTAACCTCCTCAAATATATTAAGTTTCAAGTGACAATTTTTAACTGGGGAGTGAGAAGGAGGAGTTGCTCTCATCAAATTCTGGTTGTATGAAATAAGCTAATTTGTACACTCACCATATGTCTTAAACACTAATTTTAAAATGTCACTTTCTTCAAACATTAAAATGTAATCAGCCTAGTAAATAAAATATTCTCGAGTTTTCTTGCCTTGGTGATAATTTAAAGAGTGTTTATCTCAAGGTAACCTCTCTATTTTGGTTACCAAGGAAGGCTTTTGATTTGTAAAGGGAAAAAAGGAGATATTGGGGACTGGGGGAGTGAGAAGAGAAACCACAACTGTACGTAGCTGCACAAAGGAAAATAAGATGAAGCGGGTTTTTAAGGACCCATAGTCTTGTTACCCTAAGGCAAATCCAGCCAATCAATACCACCCATTGACGGTCTACCATCTGCCATGCTACCCAGCGATGTGGCTAAACAGACCTGTTCCATATGACCGTAGCCGGCTCATTTTCAGTCGATTAGAGCAGTTCCAGAGCATTCACATGCAATAGCACAAAACTCCAAGTCAGACTGAGCCTCTCTCTTCACACCAGTCCCTCCGAGCACAGCTGCAGACCTTTTCCTCCTGTTCCGGGTGTCTGGATTACCTCTTCTTACCCCTCAATTGAATTATCAAAATGGGGTGGGAAGGTAGAGTGAGCAGGCACTCACATATCCACACACACACACAGATAATCGCTGGCCCTTCTTCACTGTCATGCAGAAATCGGGAATTCCATGTGCTCTGCCCTAATGTGATTATTGCACACCATTTAAATAGCGTCATCAGTGACTATGACCTGACATTTTCCTGTGGTTCAATGTCTTTTTATCCTCTCTCTCTTCCCTTGAAAAATAAACCTGAGCTGCTGGCATTTCTTCGTTTAGGGAAAATACAGTCAGTATGCCCAGACAATGGTATACTATATTTAAGAGCTTCTGATAAAATTTAAAGCCTAATTTTCCTTTGATGAATTGTGGTGTTGGTTTTGTCTTTTTTTTTTTTTTTTCCTGCAGAAACATTAAATCAAATTTTGTAAGAAAATGCAAACATACCACAGAGGAAAGAATGATGTGCCAGACTGACATGGCGTCTGTCAGTAGGATCAGGAATTCACTGTTGATGTGCTATTAGAGGTATATGACCTGACTGTGTCACGCCTTTCTCTTTCCTAAGTAGTTTTGTCTACTATGGATTGTGGGAAAGGGCTAGAAGAGCGCTACTGTGTGGAGAAATATGACAAATGGGTGTATAGTCAACTTATATGACCAAGAGTTCACCTAGGCAGGTAAACTAACTTAAGGGTAGATCCACACTTGATCTGACTGTTTTCTTTCCATACTCCTAAGCCTATGCTAGAACAGCAGCTGAAAGCAGAGGCTTCTTTCCAGAATCAATGCATGATTTTTCAAATGTGCCTTTGCTCGCACGCTTAAAGCACTAGGGTGTCTTTCTGGGAAAGAAAATTTAAAGGACAGGAAAACTGCCTTACTTACAAAATTCTAAAAAACGGTAAGTACACATTTATCAAAGAAATCTAATTTAAGGGAGTCCCTGTCTGGACTTTTCACTGATATATTCTCATCATAGCTTAAGAAAACTCAGCAGGGTCAATGTGCAAACACACAGAGATTTCTGAAGATCTCTATATTAAGGGATTTGAGGCCTTTTCATTTCAGTTCAGATGAGCTTTACTAAAAATAAAATAAATAAAATAAAAAACAAAGAAACAAACAAAAAAACTCCTTAGTATAGATATAAATCTTCACAAATCAAAGGCCACTGAATAAATGAAATATGGAGTAGCTACTCATACCACTAAAGGATGCAGTGTTTAACGAGATTAATACAGTATTGAAAATAATTCAATGTAGGGCCTTTTAAAACTCTGGACTCATTTATAATTCTGTAATTACAAATAAACAGATGTACTGTAAAAGGCAAGGAAGGTAATTTGTGGAAGAAGGAGGAAGAGGAGGAGTAGAAGGAAGAAGGAAAGGTAAAGGTAAAGGGGAGGAGAGGAGAGGGAGGAGAAGAAGAAAGAAAAATAGTAGGACTTACAGTGTGAATAAAAACTGCTCTTTTACTAGGAGTCTACTGTACATCAAACACTGTACTAGGCACTTGACATGCACAATCTCACTCAAGTGACAATTGTTATAACTAAGAATTCTTCTAGAAAGGCGTTTGACTCATCTAAAAGTAAGATCTCCCCTCCTCATACCACAGAAGAATATGCTTAGTAAATATGTGTTGAATAAATGAGAAAGATGGGCACAGACTAGAAGAGAAAGCAGAGGGAAGATGGAAGGTGTGTTTGACTTTTCTCAAAACAAACGAAGTGAGAGAGAAACAAAGAATTAAAGCTACAAAGCACAAAATCTTAGACGGCAGAATTAAGTCCCCAGCCCTATCCCCTACTTCCTCTTCCAAAACTGGCAAAACTCCTTACATAGAGTATCTGCTCAGCAAACACTGATTCATTTAACTTCTTTGTCCTCCGCCCTTTATAATACAGAGCATGGCTCCAGGCAGCACTCCAGTCATGGGGAATGAATGAAGATCAATAGTTGCCCTCATCACCTCAAATACTATCCCAAGGCCTATTTGTTTTGATTCAACTAGGGGTTGCTGAACACCTTCTCAGGGGGAAATGATATGCTAGGCTCCTTAATCTTCAGTTTCCCCATCTGTAAAATGGGCACAATAATACTTCTCTTGAGGTTTGTTGCCAGAATTAAGTAGATATAGGTTTGGTGGAGGCAGCACTCTAAATGGTAGCTATTATTATTAACGTGGAAAATAAGGAAAAACTGTATGAATTAGTACCTGGCTACAAGATAAGTCAATCTTGTTGAAGAAAAAACAATTCAAAGCCTCTCTAAATGATTAGAGCATAAAAAGACAATAATAACTAAGAAAGGCTAAAAGGTCTGTTCCTGTTCTAATGAAAAATGTCTGCTGCAGATAAACATTTACTTAGCCCTGTGTGCAAAGTTCAGTGCTAAAATCTTAACATGAAGAATAAAAAGAAATAAAAGTCACAGTGCTCACCAAGGAGCTTACAATCTGGCTAGGAAAGGAGCTTCATTTTTATGCATAAATCCTAATAGTATAAGGAAGAACGTAAAGAGAATAGTATCAAAATGAAATACTGACAGGCAGTCAATGCTGAGGATACCACCTGAGTGATGGGGAAGGCTTCATGAGAGAAGCTGGAACTGAAGCTAGGCTTAAAGAATGATAGGATTTGTTCTGGACAGTGGAGGGTATTTCATACAGGAACAAAGGTCGGGGAGGAGGGCAGGAAGGGGATACTGGCAGCCAGCTGCTTTTAGCTAGACCCCCTCTGAGGTCTCCTCTGAATCTATCCCAACCTATTCCATTTTTAAAAGTTGTAAATAGAGGAATATTATGATATGATGACTGTGGGAAAGAGGACCTCTTATACAGTAAGTACTTTTATGAAAAGAACAAGAATTAGCATTTAGTGAGCATCCACTATGTGTCAAACATTGCATTATGTGCTTTGCCTATAAATCTCATTTAATCTCACAACTCTGAGATTCCCAATAAGAAAACTAACGATTAGAGAATTTAAGTGATTTGCTCAAGATCACACAGCTAGTAAGAGGCAAATTTAGGTTTCAAACTTATATATGTTTAACCTCAGTCCACACTCTTTTCGCTATAAATTCTACCTTATATAGAAAAGTGTAGATCTAAAAAACTTAAATCTTATTCTCTGTTAGTCTGTAATCAGAAACTAACATTCAGAGTAATGCTGTTGCCATCTGCTGACATTTAAAACAATAACAATAATTTTAAAAAAAGAAAAAAGAAAAAAACATCCACCTAACTTACACCCGTAATTTTAGTATTTTGTCACCAGGTGATGATAGAATCCTGGTCCTGTGAAAATTACAAGGGTCACGCTTTTGTCTGCTATTATTTTGTGTGTGTGCTATTCCCTCCTCCATCTCTGAAAGTAAAGGTAAGAGTGCCTGATCTTCAGATGGAATCATCTACTAAAACCCCAAGACATTAAACTTTCCAAATATTTTCCAAATTTTATTTATCAAAAATTCAACTGTGAGCATAATTCTGAACTTCAACAATTTTCAAACAATTCTATTACAGATTGTTCTCAATGAATTATAGTTCTTTGTTACTCTCACACTGTACTGTGAGCTTGCAGGGTAGAAATTGTATGTTATTTGCCTTATATCCCCAGCATGTAGAATATCAGTACCTTGAACATAATGGGCACACAATAAAAGAACATAAATAATTGATTCCAAATATTTTAGAACTTTTGAACCAAATGCTTAGGGCACAATGATTTGGTACTTCATTCATTAATACATAATTTTCTTTTTCAAGTCACCCTTACTGTTTGCTGGGTTATTGTAAAAAGCCCTTTTCTGAGGTTGGTCATCAGCAGAAGCATTTCTCTCAGTGGTCAGGCACTTCCTTCTGCCTTAGTCAGGCACAGTCTACATTCATTATAAGCCTTGCCCTGCTCAGTAGCCTAGTTTACCTTTTCAACCCTCTTATGCCTAGGAAGGTCGCTTCCTTTCTCTACAAAAGGTGAAGGAAAAAAATGTGAAAAACAAGAGAGGCATGCTATATAACTGTCAGAAAAAGGCAACTCTCCACTTGACCCTTTTTAGTCCTTTCCCTCGCTGACTCTGAAGCTGGGGGAATGATTTAACTACTTTTAGGCAGAAGAGTAAAGTTACACATTAGTGCTGAGTAGCTCATTTCCCTTAGCAACGCCTTAGCAACAGCAGCTTCAAGTTCAAAATACCACCTTGAAAAGGATCACATCTTTAAGGAGGATGAGTATTTTTTTTAATGTAAGATTTTTGAACAGACGTTGTAACATTATAACCCCCAAAGCCTTGTAGGCTACAAATACCTATTTCATGCTAACCTTCCTCTATGATATTATGTGGTAACCATAAAGATGCTGGGCTCCTGTGAAATTTCAGTGCCTGGAAAAGCCCTGGTCCTACTCTGAAATTATTCATAAATACATAACTTTTATTTTATCAAGGCACCATTAATCCTAGGTAATTACAGAAATTATACTTAAGTTCTTTTAAAAGGGTTATTGTTATTGACCTCACTATTCAGTTTGCTCCCTTACTGAGAAGAGTGAATAACTAAAATCATAGTTTTAAAACCCACATCAGGATTTTACAAACTATGTTACATGTAACTTATGGTTCTGTGGACAGTTTCAAGAAAAATATAAAAAAGAATTCCAATTTTACCCCAAACTGGTACTTACTGATTTTGTTATTCAATACTTACCTTGCCTACTTTATTATCCATAAAATGGATCATGGGATAATCAAATAATCATCACATTTGATTTTTCTTTACACTGCCAATAAAATGAGAATGCTTGCAGAAGGCTTTGCTAGCCTTCAAAAACCCTAGGAATGTAAACTGTGTGGGTCATATATGTTACGTATATTATTAAAACTTCCACCTTATTCAAGAATTTTGAAACTCTTGTCGTCTTAAAGATTTCACAACTCAGATAATATACAAGCTACTGCTTGAAATTTGTTCCTTATTGTCTATCAGCATATGGGTACCTTGGGGTACAGGGAAACAAACTCCACAAGGGCATGGAACAGTAATTTCATTGAATTCTTCACTGTTAAAATTTATTATCAAGTAAGACCACACAAACTATGTGTGCCAATTACAAGACACAGATGGGTAAAGGACAGATTTTTCCCCTATATCTTTTACTTGGTATCAGTATATAGCCAAACTGTGCCATCCACCTAACATGAAATTTTACACGTGTCCATGTATAAGGGTATTACTGAAGAACATTCCTAGAACAACGCCTCTTATACACAGGAGGTGTTCAATGTGTGTTCTTGAAAGTAAGATCCATTTTAAGTCACAAGGGAACAGAGAGGAGCCAGGAGATCTCAAAGTCAGTTCCATCTCTACCGCTAATAATTCTATGACTTTGGGCAAAATCACTTCTCTTTGGGCCAGAATCTTCTTGAGTAAAGAAGAAATGAAACTGGAGGCCAGCTCTAATATGTCAGGGTCTATATATAAATAGTTTTCAATTAGCAAACAAAATTTTTGGTAAGGCTAACTCAGATTTTCAACTGACATTCCAGTATAAGAATACTGGCTAAAGGGAAATCAAGCTTTTGAAGGAGATTTTAAAATCTGCCACAAATGAAGAGCCAGATTAGTATAATGTTCCTCCAATGTCCACCCTGGTCACTAGAGTTATTTTAATAAAATACAGAACTGGAAATGGTAGATTAAAATCATAAAACCAACGGTTTTGACTAGGACCTTGATTAAGTCCAAAGATGCTCTCAAGTGTTATCATACTTAAAATGCGGACAACAATAATGCCTAGGGTTGTGAAGATTAAATGAGATAATGCATGTAAGGCATGTATTACAGGGTATATGGCATACGGTTAAGTACTCAAAAATGTTAACTATGTTTTATATTAGGTTGAACACATGAAATTGTTTTTACAGGTCAAAAGCAGTCAAATACTGTCAATTTCATATGATTCAATCTATGTTCTGTTACTTTTTACCTGAAAAACCTTCATGATCCTCACTGCTTAAATCAAATCCAACTATGCAGTATGGCGTTCAAGCCTCCTTAAAATCCGACCTTCGCTTAAGCTTCCTGACTTCTCTGGGATATTCCCTTTTATATACACTGCTCTAAACATGCCACTCTATTCTCCTACATGGCCCTTCTACCCCATGCCTTTGTTCCTGTAGTTTCATTCCATTTGGAATGACTTCTCTCCGTGGAAAATATACCCATCCTTCAAGGCTTCAACCTCACTAGGAAAAATTAGCTGCTTCATTATCTGAGCTTTTATAGCAGCTTGTTCTTCCTTCCTCCACAGATTTCATGCCAGAGTATTACCACAGTTGTTTACAGGTCTGTCTCCCAGAGTGTTTTCAAGGTACTCCAGGGCAAGGATTGTCTGTCTTTGTTTCCCTCCAGGTGAGCACAGTGGCTGTCTCATAGTTGGCACTCAGTAAATATTTGTTCAAGTAAAATGAATACATTCACGTGGCAGGTTAAGATATGGCCTCTCTTAGAAATAAATGATAAATAGATGAATCCCAAAGATGACTCCAAAAAGAAAAATCTTTTGGAATCCACTCTTCCACAGAATCATTTTTTCTGATGTAAGAAATTTCTGCTAAAGGACAGTCTTTTTCCCTCTAAGAAATGTTCAAGTGACTAAAATCAGAAACTCTAAAGTGGAAGTCGCTCTTCAGAACAAACCCATGAGCTGAAGCCATGAGCTTTCAACAGAGCCATTGTTTTATTGCTAGAGGGGGGAGTGCTCTGCCTGCAACCTTCTTTAGTGAATATAATGTGAGGGTCTGCACACTGAATTCGTGCTTCTAGAGCTGGAGAGGTCTTCAGTCACGGAGAACTCCAGTGAGGCCTGGATGATGTGGAAGGTATGGAAAAGAGGATGGTATGGCTGCTGTTGCAGCTTGGAGCGTGAATTCATCACCTGCCCACATTCCCACGCTCCGTGAAACCACGACTCTGGAAGAACTCTAGGAAATGCAAGTGCTTAAGAGAATTAATACTGTATTCTAAATATTATCTAACGAATGTTACTAGCTATATAGACAGTAACGTTAGTTAATATTTAATATGTGTATGTACGTATGTGTAAAGTTAAATCATTATATAATTGCATATAGATAGATATATAATTAGTTTAAAAGGAGAGAAACAGTTCTGCACTATAGGAATATCATGCTATTTATAGCCAGTTTGTAACTCCAGAGGATGTACTTTCAAACTTTTTTTCCAGCAAGTGATGTTTCGAAGTAAAATCTTAGGCAAACCTCTAACGTATAAACAAATAAAATGGTGCTGGTCTCCTGGTGGGGGGAAGAGTGGGCCCCACTAAACATTTACCCCACCCTCACATACTTCCTGGGGCACTCTGAGGAACTCAGCAACCAGTGAGGAAACCAATCTAGTCTAGTCTGAATGATACTGCAGTGGGTAAACGGTGAATTGAGAGTCAAAAGACTTGGGTGCCAGCACCAATGCTACCACCCTTAGGCCCAAGCCTCCTTGTCTATTATATTTAATTTAAAGCCTTTGGTAATTGCTATCCAAGATTCCAAATGGAATGTCTCAGCTTCTGAGGCTTCCCAACCACACAGGTTAATAGTGCTTACTCCTCTCATACTATCTACCTACGTTAAAGCTTCACAATTAATCCACTTCCCAATTATTCTTCACTTACAGAGACACAAACTTTAACAATTAATAGTGGGACAACACAGGTTTCACAAGAACCCAGTGAGGGCTTGGAAAATAAACCTGGTGTCTTTTTTTTTAAACATCTTTCTTGGAGTATAATTGCTTTACAATGGTGTGTTAGTTTCTGCTTTACAACAAAGTGAATCAGTTATACATATACATATGTTCCCATATCTCTTCCCTCTTGCGTCTCCCTCCCGCCCACCCTCCCTATCCCACCCCTCTAGGTGGTCACAAAGCACCGAGATGATCTCCCTGTGCTATGTGGCTGCTTCCCACTAGCTATCTATTTTACGTTTGGTAGTGTATATATGTCCATGCCACTCTCTCACTTTGTCACAGAAACCTGGTGTCTTGATCTTATCATTTAAGCTATACCTCTTTTAGTTGAGAAAAGCTGTCTGTAAGTTTCTCAAGAGTCCTGCCAACTGCTTAGGTGTGTAGATTATATCTCCTTAACTTTTCTTATACCCACTGCTACTGTCTTGGTTCAAGTCTCTGCATCTCTTTCCTGGATTATTATCATCCACATATTCTTACCTCCAATTTTGACTGAATCCCATTTACCAACCACGGTGACCTTTCTAAAATTTCAATCTAACCACATTGCTTCCTTGATTAATATCAATGTCCATCTCCTCTTCTACTGTGCCCATCCCCTTCTCTACTAGATTTTCAGTGAGTGGTCTATGAAGGGGTACCCAGCAGACCTCTAACAGACTCCACAAATTTATAGGACATTGTTTCATGACACAAATACAGGTAAGTTCATAGTCTTCTTTTGCATATCGGTTTCTCTTACTAGGCTTGAGCTCCTTAAGGGTGGGGTCATATCTGATTCATAATCAAATGGTTGAATAAATTAAAAAAATGTAACCTTCCTTAAGCAAAGCTTCCAAATAGCTGTTTTTCTCATTTTTAAGCTGTAGAAAGCTATAGGTAGCTCCATTTCATTTGCAAAGTGCTTTCACATAATAACTACTGTCTATTGAGCATAAATGCTCAATAAATAATGTGTCAGGTACCAGTCTTAGCTCTTTACATGCATTAACTCACTTAATATCACAATAATCCTATAAGGTAGGTACTATTATTGTTATCCCTGCATTGACAGATGAGGACAGCTAAGGCAGAGAGAGGTTAAGTACACATATATTAACTCATTATAATCATTCAACAAAACATTTTCAGAGTATTTATTTTGATATTCACACAACCAACCATGAGAAAGACAGGATATATACAATCATCACTTTGAAATATGGGCCAAGGAGAAACCATGTCTTGGTCATCCTTGGAGATTCCTGGAGTATCCAGAATAAAATCACATTCAGTCAATATCTGTTGAATAAGTGTTGAATTAGCGCTCCTGAAATCTGGTAGTGGGGTTTTCTACATCAACCACTTTCCTTGACTGATGCTTGAGAGAAGGAACCCCACCTTCTCTTGGTCAAACCCAGACACTTTTGAGAGTGCAAGGAAGCTCTATTAATAATTACATGTAGACAACAGGCATAAACCAGTACTGTCCAAGGTAAATCAGGTTACATGGTCACATTACTATAACCAACTTAACCTGATACCTATTTGTGATGTTGACAAAGTTCCTGGTAAATATGTGCTGATATGGGCAACCTTGCTAAGATACTTAGCACAGCAATATGTGAGGAGCATTTGGTCAAAAACTGAAAATAAGACAGGCCATTATCCAGAAAGCCCATTGATAGCCACACTATACAAGAACACTCTCTGGAACTACATTCAAGGAAACAACATTTAGGTAAATAAAAACGTATTCTTGTGCATGTGTCTTTGTACAAGCTATTCTCTCTTCCTGGATCATAACTTCCCCTGCTTCTTCTGCTTGGTGAACACATACTCACCCCACAAAATCAAGTTCAAGTATTAATTTCCATAAATTCATGCAGCATATATTTATTGACCACCTGCTACGTGCCAGACACTAGGGATTCAACACTAAACAAGGCACACAAATCCCCTGCCTTGAGAGTTTACGTCAGACTGGGAGCAGACAGTAAAGATTCCCAATTTCCCCCAGACAGAATTAACAGTTCCCTATTTGACATCTCACAGAACTTGTTCCTCAGACTATTCTATTCCCCATGGAATTGCAATTACTGCCTTCCATGTCTACCTTCCACTCAAGACTGTGAGCTCTTTTAGGGCAAGAACCAGTCTTCATCTATGTCCCCTGTGACTGGCACAGCGTGGGGTTACCTGATTGAACTGAAGGCCACATGCCTCCCCTCTCATGATGTTACACCCTGCGAACATTCCCTATAGTTCACTGCTTGATTTCTGAATATTTAAAAATCACTCAGCAGTTCCTTGGCACCTACAATGTACTGTTCTTGGTGCCGGCATACGGGATGCAGCAAGAATGTGACATGGTTCAGGATCTTTGAACATTTACAATCAGACTAAGGAGTCCAGGTTTACTGATGAGAATAAGAACAGAATGAGACAAGAGAGTACATAATCAAGGACTAGATCATGTGGGTCAGATCCAAAACATTCCCCAAGTTCAGAGAATTGAGATGTCACTATGGGCCCAGGGACAAGGGTGAACACAAGCATTACAGAATATAATCCTTCATTTTTAGCCCAGCAATGCTGCCAGGTGCTCCCTGGGGTTCACCACTCTCCAAAACCATCCCCAAATATGCCAGAATATCCTTACACGGGCCATATCGTCTCAAGCTTTTATGCTTTTGCACAAGCTGGTGCCCTGGGTTGGGATGCCCCAATACCCCTGTGTCTGACAGTCATTAAGATTCAGCTCAAATGTCACTCCCCTTGTGACACCATCCTTGACCTTCCCAGGAAGAACTAACCATGCTTTCACTGTGTGTCCAATCCTGCTCCTTCTCCCACATACATACCCATCATACCCTGGGGTCTTCACATATAATTGTATCCATCACATTTATCTATGTGTCCACCTCCCCTACTAAGCTGTGAACTTGTTGAAGGCAAAGACCCTCATTCATCTTTGTATCTCAGGCACAATGCCTGGTACAGAGTTTGTGGATGGACAGATGGATGAATGAGTCAACATACAGACGGAGTCAGTTATAAAGGGCTGGAGCACACCACCCTCCCCAAGAAAAAGCATCAGCTGATATAACCTCATGTGGTCTAGTGAAAGAGTTTGGAAGTGTAGATAATTGGGTACTAATCTTGAATTCGTATCTCACAGACCTTAAGCAAGTCACTTAATCTCTCTGGACCTTAAGTAGTCTTACCTATTAAATGGGGATAAATCATGAAATCCCTACCTCACACAATAATGACTGGGAGTTTTAAATGAGATTATAGAAGTGAAAGTGCTTAGAAAAAAATGTTATTTCAATTTAACACGACTTCAGGGGAAAAAGCATCAACCATAGTAATGTTATCTAGAGATATTTTTAACGAAGGCCAATACTTTTTTTCCTTCCAAACTAACACATGGCTGTGCTTTTTCTAGGCTGTTAAGAGAACAAATAGGTGACAAACCTCTGTGTTGGCAGTCTCTGGGGTGAGTTTCTTTTTCTCTTGCTGGATAGGAAAAAGAGGATTTGTCCTTCTTATGGGTCGGGGGTTTCAGGTCTCAAGGTCTAAACATTTTTGATGGCCTTGAACTAATTTCGGCCACCATCGACAGAATGGGAGTGGAAAAATCCCCACCACATCTGCCTTGTCAGGTGGTAGAGGAAAGAACTTTCTAAATAGCCTCATTATTGGTCCCAGCTGAATTCTGCTCCTGTTCCATGATGCCAGCAAAAGCATTTTAGTAAGATGCTGCCAGCATCAAAAGCAGATCCACTTACGGCTTCCTGTAAGCGTATCTGCAATGGCAGAAGGTGGCGGGCAGCCAGGTGTGAGCGTGCGTGCTAAAAATCTCCAATACGTCAAGCTGGAAGAACAATCTATGAAATGAAATTCAACGTTCTATTTCTACTCCAAGAACTCAGTTTAAGGCACCAGAAGTTCAGCTGGGTAATTCAGCTCCAGTTCTCTGCTGCTTTACTGAATCAGAGAATCTCAGAAATGTCCTCTCATTCTTCTAGCTTGAATGCCCCCCACCACACCCCAACAGGACATTCCAAACAGAGGGTCACTGGGCTCTGTTTATATAGCTTAAACAAGAGGATCTTATTCACTTCTTTTCCAATAATTTGCCCAGTGTTCTGGCCATGGGGCAGGGACTATCATATGTCCACCAAATCCTGTCTCCTTTTCTGCCTGGCCACCCAGCTAGGCTACAGTGGGGCTGAGTAACTTGAGTTCTGGAATGTGGGTAGAAATGATCACTTTTACACCTGGTCCCTAAACAACTTCTGTATGATGTTTTATCTTCTCATTCTTTCCTGCCTACTCAGTAGATGCAGAGGGTACAAGGGAGAACTCCGAGGCCCTAAAGGAAAGCGGAGCCACTAAATGGGAGGGGCTGGGCCCCTGAATGACAGCAGCACAGCCTCCTGCAAATCCACGTTGAACTCGGGTATGAGTAAGAAGTAACCTTGTTAAGTCTTTGAGATTTGAGGGTTGTTTGCTACAATAATTCACCTATTCTGACTAATACAGACTGTCCCTTCCGTTTTTCAAATGGCAGAACCACACTAAGTGTCTCAGAAGTTATTGTATCGCCACCTCCGTTAGAAGCCTGAGTGGCACATTTTGCATATAACATTTTAGTATAGCTCCATGTACTACTACCTCCTGAAAAGTGAAAAGGAGTAGTGCAGGAAGGCAGGGGAAGGGGGTATGGGAAGGAAGGAGGGTGGGGAAGGCTACGTTTTTTTCAAGGACCAGTGTCCTTATGCATGTGAGTTTCATTTATCCCTTATAACGGTGGTCCCCAACCTTTTTGGCACCAGGGACCGGTTTCGCGGAAGACAATTCTTCCACAAACCGGGGCTGGGGGGTTGGTTCATGGGGTGATGGGAGCAATGGGGAGCCCCAGATGAAGCTTTGCTCCCTCGTCCGCCACTCACTTCCTGCTGTGCTGTGCGGCCCGGTTCCTAACAGGCCGTGGACTGGTACCGGTCCATGGCCCGGGGGTTGGGGACCCCTGCCTTGTAACATCCTAATGAGACAGACAGAACTATCACCATTTTAAACAGGAGGAAAAGGAGACTCAGGCAGGTTGATGTACAGAACCTCTGACTGAGCCTGCTTGGCCTCTGCCATTTTCCACTGATCTCAGCACCATAATCATCCAACAGCCTCCTGTGGACAGACCTTCTCACAATCTCCACCTGCCTCTCTAATGCCCAAACACCAACCTCAGAATCCCTGTTGCCATGCTTTCCATGCTGGGACCCCAAATGCCAGGTTTTTCCATAACTCTTAAAACAAACAACCGAGTCCCTTGGACACTGGGATTCCCCACTTGGCTGTTCTTCCGCAGGTGGCCTTAGCCAGCAGCTGCGTTCTCCTGCACCTGGCTTCATCCTTCCCATCCGGGGTAGCATCCACTGAAAACACACACCCACCCCTCCAGTTCATTCTAACTACAGAAAGGGTGAGAAAGATGTTTTTAAGAAGCCAACACTTGAGACAATGCTGAAATTAAATCAAAGTTAAAAAACCATATATCAAAAGTTTGTGTTTTTTAAATCACAATTAGAAACTATGAAGGTTATCTTGGAATCTAAAAGGAAAACCTTCCAAGGTAAAAATGCCTTATCTCTTTAACTTAATTTGGCCAGTTTTTAAGAATCTGCATTAGGTACCCTCCTCTCTGCTCCTATGGCCTCCCGTTTCCTTTCCTCCATTACAGCACTTTTCACGCTGTAATGATGGGTTTATAGGTCTTTCCTTCCCGCTACGTTGAGAGCTCTGCAAGGCCAGGGACCATGTCTAATTCTCCTCTTTATCCCAGTGCCCAGCAGAGTGCCAGATAATCCTCGAGGAGCTAGTTGGTTTTCAGGGAGGCTTTGCTATGGAGTCCTCAAGCCCGCTTTGGGTCAGCACCATCAGCTGTTAAATAGGGCTATGGTTGCACCCTGCCTGCTTCACAGAGTAACTGCCATCCCTGCGTAGGAACCAGATACAGTCATCTGAATGGATCTGAAGTGTCACTGCTGCTGGGCAAGGTTTAAATGATTATTCTACTGTCTAGCATCTGGAGAACAGGATCTGTAGGAGGATGTGAGAGGTGCTCGTTGGCTATGTGGGTGGGTGCTCTTTCTTGTTTCCTGGTTTCTAGTACCCTGAGTGATCCAAGGAGCCTGTCCATCCTCAGAGGTGGAGGACATTTGGTGATTAACATTATGAAAGTAGCATTACCACTCTGCTAAGACCTGCAGACCAGGAGCTGGCTTTCTTTTATTTCAAGAACTTTATGAGGTATAAGGTCGTACATTTTTAGATCTCATACTTTGTCCGAGGTTGCATTGTTAAATATTTGTTTCCAATTTTGACATTGGCTGGATCCATTTGTGTGAGGGCACCAGATCTGCGGTGGGGAAGATTGAGGCTCAGAATTTCGTTAGAGATGCTTGCGTTAGAGTTGGTCTACAGAGAGAGGCCTCCTGAAAGGATTCTACGATTCAGATATTTTATACAAATGTTAATGAATAACTCAGCACGGCAGGAAAGACAAAACTAGCACAGTAATGCTGTTCAGGTATTATGTGCTTTTGCCCTTAATTAAGTGATTTCAGGAGCCCAGAAGTGAGTTCCCAGCGTAGCAAAGACCTCTGGCTGCAGTGACATCACAATGCTAATGCATCCTTTACTCCTGGTTTAGTGGAGGATAGGCCACCTTCTATCCACCAGTCCCATTTGTGAGGATATTTCCAGTCAACAAAAAGCTATTTCTTACAAATAAAGCAAGTGCTCTGAAGCACTCACAACTCAAACCCACAAAAGGTACCCAGAGCATCAAAGGAACCATCAGAACAATTTTTCTAAAACATGGATCATGGGACTTCCCTGGAGGTCCAGTGGTTGAGACTCCGTGCTTCCATTGCAGAGGGTGTGGGTTCCATCCCTGGTCAGGGAACTAAGATCCCGTGTAGTCAAAAAAATAAATAAAACTCAATCAATCAATCATGGATCATCTTCAATGATCTTGTAATTTGCATGTCTACTGGCTCTAGGAACCAGGATTTAGTAAGACAGTAATTTAGTATATTAGTCAGCATGGACTATCATAACAAAATACCATAGACTGTGTGACTTAAACAACAGAAATTTATTTTCTCACAGTACGGAGGTTGGAAGCCTGAGATCAGGGTGCCATGGGTTCTGGTGAGGGTGATTTTCCTGGCTTGCAGATGTGATCACCTTCACATTGGCTGTGGACTCACATGGCAGAGAGAGAAAGAAAAATCTCTCTCTTCCTCTTCTTATAAGGCCACTAATCCTATTGGATTAGGACCCTACCCTTATGACCTCATTTAACCTCAATTGCCTCCTAAAACCCCCATCTCTAAAAAGAGTCACAGGACTTGAGGACACGGGGACAGGGAAGGGTAAGCTGGGACGAAGTGAGAGAGTAGCATTGACATATATACACTACCGAATGTCAAATAGATAGCTAGTGGGAAGCAGCTACATAGCACAGGGAGATCAGCTCACTGCTTTGTGACCACCTAGAGGGGTGGGATAGGGAGGATGGGAGGGAGATGCAAAAGGGAGGGGATATGGGGATATATGTACACATATAGCTGATTCACTTTGTTATACAGCAGAAAATAACACAACATTGTAAAGCAATTATACTCCAATAAAGATGTGAAAGAAAATAAATAAATAAATAAATAGAGTCACATTGGGTGTTAAGAGCTTCAACATATGAATTTTGGAGGGACACAATTCAGTCCATAGCAACTTTCACGTAGAAAATTCAGCGTCTCATTCAGGTGGTTACAATTTACATCACATCACTAAGGTGAAATTCACAAAAATAAAAATATATTTGTCCTCAATGGGTTATTTTAGCAAAGAATTTGTAAAAATAGAATCTAGATGTATTCTGTTTGTTCATAGCCAAAGTTGTAAACTATGCTTCTTTGGAGATTGTGAGAAAAGAAGCAATAGAAAGTATTGGAGTGGAAGGCATGAACACCAAGCATCTTTACTCCATAACTATCTGTGTCTAGTTAGTTACATCTTGGCTAAGTCCCTAGCCCTCTCTGTGCCTCTGTTTCCTCATTATACCAAGCTGGTTTAAATAAGAAAACACATTCATTTAAAATAAACCATGTTTCAGAGTTCCATTTCTGGGTGGCTGTTTTGGAGATCCAAATCAGTATAGTGACCGGGAAAAGAATCTCCTGCCCCAAAGGGGGGTCTACATAAGGAAAATAATGGATGATAAAATAAATATCCTTAAATTGTGGGCTCATTTTCTTTAGTTTTAAGCTGACAAGGTAATTGATTGCCCCTCTACACCCACCCTCTTCCTTGGTACTAGCATTCTCCCTTTGGAAAAATAGATAAGAACAATCAGTAGCATTTGGGAATCTCTCCCTTTAGCTGAAGAACAGCCAAGGCCAAGGAGTGATTTGAGGGCCCCAGAATGAAGGACTGGCCTTGGATCTGCAGAGCCCCTGAGACAATGCACTCACGCTACAGCAGTCCCCAGCCCTCTGGGATAATACACAACCTCCCCTCTCTGAAAAGCAAGCAACAAAGGAACACTGACCGCGATCCAATTATCTGGGGGGTGCACCACTCCCAGGACAGCAGGAGGGAGGGGCTCGAGAGCTCACAGCAAGACCAGCTCTGAAAATGTATCTCTTACACAGAATGCAGGCTTGAAAACATTAATTCCATTGCAGAGAGTCACTGAACAATTTCCCAAGGATTCCCAAGATCTCTTGAGTCATGAAAGGCATCCTTAATACGTTAGTATGCTAAAGGGTTCCCCTGCATATACTATTCCAGGAGATAGCAGGGAGAGCATAAAAAAGCTGAATGATTCCCAGGAACTAAACAAAGAAATACCTTTAAAGCTTATCTAGTTATACCTCTCTTTGAAGTCTATTTTTTTTCAAAGCCAAACTGGAAAAAAAGTTTACACCAGTTTTGGGGAAGGTACTACAGGACAAGGTACTTACAACTCAAACAATTTCAATGTTCCCTTATACAACTAAAAAGCACCTTCTAAACTACACATGCTTATCAAACCATAAAATAAGAAAAAAATATGAGTAACCATTTATCTGGGACTTTTCTAAGCTTAAAAGCAACCAACAAGAAAAAATATTGATACAATGGACTACATGTAAATTTAAAACTTTAGTAAGACTAAAACAGTAAAAATTATAAGAAAGATAAGCTAGAAAAACATTTGCCACAGATATAAAAAAGGATTACTCCTTTTACTACTTAAAGCACTCACATAAATATATTACAAAAGACATCAATATAGACTCAGAAAAAACACGTGAACAGTTACCTATAAGAGGACTTAAAACTGGCTAACAATGGGACTTCCCTGATGGTCCAGTGAGTGAGACTCCGAGCTCCCACTGCAGGGGGCCCGGGTTCAATCCCTGGTCAGGGAACTAGATCCCGCATGCATGTCGCAACTAAGAGTCTGCATGCCACAGCTAAGAAGCCTGCATGCCGCAACTAAAGATCCCACATGCCGCAACGAAGGTCTCATGTGCCACAACTAAGACCGAGTGCAGCCTAAATAAATAAACAAATAAATAATTAAATAAAAGAAAAAGAAAAAAATAAATAAAACTGGCTAACAAACATTTGGAAAATATCTAACCTCATGACTAGTTTAAAAAACATGCACATGAAAACAACACTGATAAGGGGAGGTCTCAGTATCTATCTCCTCCTTCACTGCTCGCTTGAAAAAGAGGCTTGCAGGAATAAATCCAGTCAGGTTCAAGAGCTTTTTATTGGCTCACAGTCTCAGAGGGTAAATTTTTTACTATGCCATGCATTAAATATTATCAGTTTTTAAAGTCTTTGTTCATTTGTTACATGTGAATAAAAATGTAACCTCATCTGTTAAGGAGATGATATTGAAATGACATTTGGACAGGTCTATAGCAGCAATGATAGGGCAAATTGATAGGGCAAATAGTCTTCTTTTGCTCTGAACAGGTCTTTGCTCACCATTCTGATGCAGATGTAGGGAAAAGGGGTAGGGGGCAACCTTATTTTTAGGCTCTGGCTGCTTCTAGGCCCAGCAAAAGGAATCCTTTGCAAGGTCTAGCCCAGGTTACAAGGGCTGAAGACGGAGCCCAGCTGTGCACCTCTGCTTGCCGTCATCCTCTGCACTTAGATGTCTCTGTGTGACCTTATAGGAAAATGGGCCCAGAAGAGCATTCAGGTGTTCTTGGAACTCTGGGCATGTGTCAACTTTATATCATCCCCTTATCAAGTGAGATTCCTTTATTCATTCAACAAAAACGTCCTGGGCACCTACAATGTACAGGCATCATTTGAGTCAGCTATCAAAATAGCTAATGCTTTCTTTTTTTTTGTCTATTTCACTTTATTTTAAAACCACTTTATTGAGGTGATCGTTTTACAGATGTGTACTTAGCTAAAACTTTTGAAACTGATCACACTAGCAAGGGTACCCTCACACAGAACTTGCAGTTATATACGTTTTGGAATGTGGGGATGAAATTTTTGCAGTAATATGAAGCAAGAGCCTTAAAAATGTTCCTACATTTTGACACAGTATTTGAACTTCTATGAAACCATCAGGATAATAAATTGTTTTATATACAAACATGTTCAGTATAGAATCATGTATAGGCCCATGCTAGGCTAGACCTACAAAGATGAAGGTGACATGAGGATACAATAAAAAGGCAAATAAAATAAACTAATAGTAAGTTGTAACAGGTGCTATGAAGAAAACCCACAAGGGGCTAAGAAAGAGAACAGGACCTACTTGAGACAGACATTCAGGAAAAGCCTACACATTCAAGCTGGGACCTAAAGGATGATAAAAAACTAACCATTTGAGAGCTGATACATGAGCAGCTGATCCAGAGGGAGTGGCCAGTTCAAAGGCCCTGAGGCAAGAACATTCTGGACTTTTTCCAGGAACAGACAGGCCAGTGTGGCTGGAGTATGACACCCAAGGCAGAAGGAGGTATGAGATGAAGTCAGAGAGGAAGGCAGAGCCAGATCATATAGGAAAAATGCTTATGCCATTATGTTAAGTGAAATCAGGAGGGTCGAAAATTGTGTTCACAGTATGATCTCAGCCACGAAAAAATGTGCCCAAAAAAGACTTGGAAGAAACATACTAGAATGTTAACAGTGGTTATGTGGGAGAGGCACAAAAAGAGTACTGGCTTTGGAACTAGGAAAAAAAAGAATGTTATATCCAGGCTTCACTACTTACCACTTAAGGGGACAGTCATTTAACTTTTCTAAGCCTTAGTTAGCAAGTCTACAAAGTTAGGATTATCTTACCTATCTCACAACAGTGGCTGACACACAATAGGCATGTCTTACTTAAAGAGCATTTTTATTATTACTACCATTACTCTTGGATAAGAGGATTATGGGTGATTCATCTTCTTTATACTGTTTTATATTTTCCTGATTTTAAACACCTGAACATGTTTCTTTCATAATCAGAAAAATATAAACTTTATTTTTCTAATGTTCTGAAGGCTAAAGGAAAACGCACTACACTGAGTTAAATCAAATGCCTTTCCACTGCAACAAATGCATTTCCACTGGCGTAAAAGGCATTCAAGGCAGCCCCAAACATTGAGAGCAATGCAACATTTATAAGGGACCTTTAGCAATAAAGGTTCAGCTATGCAAACATGCAGAGACTCACAATTAACTTGAAATATCAAACAAGTTGTTATTGACCTTTTAGGAGTGTCAACAATGCCTCAGGTTCTCTACAAAATACAAAATTAAGAAACATGGCTGCCCAGTTTGGTCCTAAAACAACCTTCAGAAACCTCTTTAAAAAAATCACAGTAAGCATTCTTCTTCTTGCTTAAATACAACTGATTTTTAGATTTCCCAGAAACTGGGAAGATGTTAGTAGCAGTGCCCTGGAGAAATTCTTGATTTGATAATTTACTTCCTTGAAAATGGAGTTTTCACCTAAAATTCTACGTTTATTGAGAAATAAACTGACTGATGGACCTAGAAAAGGCTGATGAGCTTTGCTGCCCACCTGCAGGTAGCCAGAGATATGTTCATCCAGAAAAAGCGAGCAGGGAGATTTGGAGTAGGACACACCTGGATTCAAGTTACAGTTCAACCTTCATGACTCCGGATGACTTAAACGGTTACATAATCTCTTTTAAGTTTCTGGTTTCATCACCTGTGAAATACTTTGCAGGATTAGTAACAATGTACCTAAGAAGACTTGTAGAGTGCTTGGCACCAGGTAGGTGCTCAAGAAATGGTAGTTGGTATTATTCTCCAGGGGAGGTTATTTCCTGGCCAGTTCCTTTCACCTCTTCTTATCAAAAATGCCCAAATCCTAGGGTAACCCTTGTTCCAAAATGCTGACTCTTTCTGTGGTTCATGTTGGTTCAAGGCACAGAGAATAGGTTGATTCATAAATATGAGTAGGCAGGTACAAAGGCAAATAGGTAGTCAGGTAGACAGGCAAGTAGGTACAAAGAAAGGGAGGAAGAGAGGAAAGGAGATAGGAAATCTGTCCCATAGTCATAGAGGAAATCTGTCCCATAGTCATCGATCAAATACTAATTCCAACTAGCAACCCCATGTATGGAAATGAATACCACCATGTCTTTCAAGCCAAAAGTCTGGGCACAAGGTCTAAAAAGCGCACTATATGGAATGATGGGTCAGAATATCTGAAATCATGACTTATACAGAAAGTTGTCTTAGTTGCGGAAAAGCATGTAAATGGCTCTGTAAAACCCATCTCCACTGAAAGATGTAGGGTACTTATTAAAATTCATATTCCTGGGTTCCGGCCCAGATTCACTGAATCAGAATCTGGATTAGAGGTTCAGAAATCAGTGTTTTAACATAGCTCAGCAGATGATTCTTGGGCATGGCTAGAGCCACTGGTCTAGGGGAAACAGAACTTAGTGTTCTTGCTTAATAGTACTTCCTTCAGCTTGTGAAGATATGCTAGTGAAAACTGGTGTGCATCTACACTTCATCCACCAGAGACTTCTCTTAACCTCTCTTTCTCCATGTGCTGTTCATTAACCTTCGTGCTGGGTATTCTAACATTCTTAAGGAACCGTCTGAGCCACCAGAGACAAAATGAATTCAGTCTGAGGCATGTCTTGCTATACTCTAATTTTTAAAAAATCTGTAATTATCTACATATGGCAGCTTGAGTAAACAGAACAACGAACAATCCAGAACACTGCTCTCTCAACCTGGGGAAGGAGGTTTATGTTTTTGTCTATCATCTCTGGGCTCTTTCAGCACCTCCACAAGAGGGCAGTCAGGGGAAAGTTTTACTTGTGTCAGAAAGCCTCTCCTTAGAAGCTCTTCTAATCTTTGGATCAAAAGATGGTTCTTGGTTCTTCTTAAAACCAAGAACAAAATCAAATATCAGACACATTAAGTCACACCTTTAGAGAGATACATAATTGAGTACTGACTCTACAGAATATAAGTTTTAACTAAAAGGGCTTTGCATATAACATCTCTCATTCTCTCTGCACCCTGACCCTCTCACCTCTCTGTCAGGTCCATGAATTAATTTCCCTCCCATCTGGTGGCTCACGGTGTGGAAGGAAAGGAAATACAGAGTGGCAAGTGTTGCGGCATTGTGGGGAAGCCAGGGAAGGCTGTCCGGTGGAGGTGACATTTGAACTGAGACCTGAAGGATGCATAGGCAGTGAGAAGGCTTTCTGAGGAAAGGAAATGGCATGGACAAAGACACAGCGGCATAAAAGATCCTGATATATGCAGAGAACTAAAAGAGCTTTGCTAAGACTTTAGATTTTATGGTGGAGATGTTAGGGAGCTACAGAAGGTATTTTGGCAGGGAAGTGACACAATGAGATTTGTGAGTTAGAAATATATATACATACATGCATGTTTGAGAGAAATCATACAATGATGAAATTCATAGAATAACTGCCTGAGTACATCTGTGTGTGTGTGTGTGTGTGTGTGTGTGTGTGTGAAATCAACAATATATTACACCTTTGAACTCCTGTACACAGTTCTTTCTATAAGCAGCTGGTCCCTAGAATTGACTCAGAGCTGCTCAATATTCTTGATCTCTGGAACATTCATCTTTCACATTGATGGCTTTTGCCAAGGTGTTCTCATGTCTGAGCCCTATAAGCTGACAGAACTGACTCCAGGGTCAGCACAAAGTTGGGAATGCTAGGGCCAGCACTCAATGACGTTTAATTAACCTCGCTGATAGGAATAGTTAATGTTAGCAATATTTAAAAACTGCACTAGGACTTAGAATTTCTCTGAGCCTATATGGGATATAAAGTGTGAAGATAGATAGATAGTCAAGAAAGTGCTTCCAGCTGCTCTAACCATCCTGGATTAAGGTCAGAGTTCAGAATAGTCATTTCAGTGGAAAGGAAATCAAATCAAACCAACCCTAGAGGTTTTAAAATATGATGGCATAAGCACTTTTAAGACAAGATTAATAACAAAAGAGAGAGGGGCAAGGGTGTCTTTGGGCAAGTGAGAGGAATAAAAACAAGGGTATATAATGACTTCACGATTCTTACTGAGAACCTACTCTGAGAAAATAGACTCAACTCAGTTGAAGAAATATTTACTGAGATATATATATATATAATTACTATTAATATTCACAACTATAACTTTACATTTGTTTAGCACTTTTGAGTATGCTTTTGTATGTATCAGCTTTCCAATAACCCTGGAAGTTGCTACTGCCATAGAGGCTGTGATAAGCCACCCGGATCTTCCTTCAGGACTGAAGGGCTCAGTCTCCTAGAGAGCCCTCAGCTGACTAAAGAGAGTTGTCTCCCCCAAGGTCATTCCCCCTTCTTGGGGCACCCCACATCCAGTGACTGGTCAACATAGGGTATGAAGACCTGACACCCTTACCCCGACTCAAGACACTTTTGAAGGGCTACCTCAGCTTCGGAGGTCCTCTTGGGGCTGACTGAGGCCTTCAGTGAGACTGTACTGCAGCCTCACTTCTCCCTCTGCCTGATCCTGCTTCTTCCCCTCTCCTCCCCTCCCATCCTCTCCCTGGTGATGATCATGAGAGCACTCCCTAATAAACCTCTTGCATGCTAGTCTACATCTCAGAGTATGCTTCCTGGGGAATCTAACCTGTCACAGTTATTATCCCCATTTTGAAGATGGCAAACCGAACATCTCAGACAGTAAATTGATGGCCTGAGTTCACCACCTGATGAGATGTGTAAGACCAGACACAGACCCAGCAGATGTTACTCAATGGAGGCCAGTGTGCAAGTGTGGCAGGGGATGAAAAGATGGATAAGGGCCCAACCCTTCTGAACTCATGAAGGAGTGAGCAACACAAATACAAACATAGTCATAACCTGCATGGACATCAACAGAGGCTCCTGTGACAGGCATGAGAATGGAGCAGAGAGAGTGATGTCAGCAGGATGTGTGATTTGTACAGGGAGGTCCCGGAAGACATTCCAGGGAGACTGCAAGGAACAAGGGCACCTTTCTTATTTTACTTACCCTACCTCTACCCCTGAGAAAAGCAGATCAGCAAGAGAGCACACCCATAAGGGAGTCAATGCTGACAGATGGACAGTAGGATGGACCTACTGCCCCAGTTCCACTCACCCAGCATCCTCTACACCATACAGCAGGGTCAAAAGAGTACTACTGGCTTTGGAGTCGGGCCTCTGTTCCCTTTGTTCAGTCCCAGTTCCCTCTGGTACTTACTACCTGGCAAGTGAGTTTTGATTTTGACATCTGTCAAATAGACCACCCCGCTAACAGGACTGTTAAGGGAACTACTTGTAAAACACTCATTATGCAGCTTGGCACATGGCAGACCAGGGGTCAAAAATTGATGTTGGCTGAGCAGTGTTTTGTAAATTCCAAGATTTCAGTATCTTTAAGTTAAGAGGACACTCTAGTTCTCCACATACCCTACTACTCCTTCCGACTTATTCTTGGCTGCTTCACACACTGATGTTACCTGACTGGCCCCTGAAGCCATGTGAGTTTGTGTAATCACTGTCACCACCACCACTACTACAACATACATACCATCTATACATATATACATACTTAGTATATATTTTATATACTAAATGCCAGCTCTATTCTAAGCACTTTACAATTATTGTGCCATTTCACAGAGGAGAAAATTGAGGCATAGAGAAGTTAATAACTGGCCCCTAGCAGCCAGTGAAAGAGTTGGGATTCAAGCCACAGGAGACTGGCTCCATAGCCTGTGCTCCTCTTCACCAAGTCATAGTGCAGGCAGTCTGTGTGCAGTAACAATTATAGACATGGACCCCTCCATGGGGTAAAAGGGGAGATAAGGTCATTGTGAGAATTAAATGAGATAAAATAAGTTAAACAGAACAGTAACTGGTACTTGTGAAGCACTAGATAAATATAAGCTATTATCATCAAGGAATACCTTTTCCCTCTGAATAAACAGGGACACTCCCTTATATTCATATAGTGTTTTTTAACCTCACACAGCATTTCCACCACAAGCATGGGAGATGTGATGGTTAATTTATATGTCAACTTGACGGGGCTACAAGGTGCCCAGATATTTGGTCAAACATTATTCTGGGTATGGTTGAGGGTGTTTTAGATGAGATGAACATTTGAATCAGTATACTTAGTAAAGGAGATTGCTCTCCTCAATGTGGCTGGGCCTCATCCAATCCGTTGAAGCCAGAATAGAACAAAAAGACCAACCCTTCTGTGAATAAAAGGGAACTTCTGCCTGACTGCATTGAGACGGGACAACAGTTCTTTCCTGTCTTAGGACTCCAGCTGAAACATCTTTCTGGGTCTTGAGCCTGCAGGCATTCAGACTGGAACTACATCTTCAGCTCCCCTGGTTCTCAGGCCTTTGGACTCATACTGGAACCACACCATTGGCTCTCCTGGGTCTCCAGCTTGCTGACTGCATATCTGGAGACTTGTCAGCCTCTATAATTACATGAACCAATTCTTTATAGATACAAACATACATGGTATTGGCTCTGTTTCTCTGGAGAACCCTGACTAATAAACTAATACAGGAAGTATTCTCACCTTTCCCATCTTACAGATGAGGAACTGAGGCTCAGAGAGGTTGAATGACCTGCACAGTTTACATCTCATCTCCTTGTCCTTCATCCCCAGGACTTCCTGAATCCTGTAGATTGTTCTTTCATTCATTTGGCAAACACTTATCAAGCAAATGTTATGGGCCAGGCATTGTACCCCTAAATAATTTTCAAATCCACACTCTCCCTCTCTATCCTACTCCCCCTGGCTCTACCATGCACGGCATCGCTTGCAGCCATGACTGGCCAAATACTAGCTCATACTAGCCATGACTGGCCAAATACTAGTCTTGTTCACATGGTCCAATGAAGATGTCTGGAAGGCAGCTGGAGACACAGGAGTCTTACCTGGAAGTCGAGAGCATGGTCACAGTTAGACCTCTACTTTCCTAAGCACCAAAGGCCTTTGGTACCTGTGGCCTGTCTAGTTTGGTTCTGGTCACCATTATATTCAGACAAGTCTCTTGGTATTTTCCTCATTTATAAAGCCACTAGATCTCAAACCCCAGTGGATGACCAAAAGTTAACATTGCATATTAATGTTTCATACATGTGTATGTATTCACTAAAATGTAATGAGTTGTTTTATCTTTAATTCATCTTTTCATAAATTTTTCATGTATATTATTGATTTCGCATTGAAATAGTTTTGCAAAGCATTTTAGCTAGAATCCTTACTTAGCATCTTGCAGACCACAACACCTAGTAATAAAGATTTTCACAAAAAGAGGGACATGGGTTTTTGCTACTTTCCTTTAAAAAAATTAATACAGCATTTGTGCCTGTATTAGAGATTAAAATAGCTTCTGCCTCACAATTAGAGTAAGCTTATATACATTTTTTAAAGAATATAAGAGACTTTGTCAAATATCCTTGCCCCCATACACAAAATTTCTGTTTCTTAAAGGTTTAAAGATACAGAGGAGGTGAAATAATAAAATATAAAATTAAGGACCCTGGGTTTATATCCCAACTCCACTGCCTACTAAGAAGGACTGGGAGAATATTCCTTACTCTGTAAAGATGGAGTAATGCCCTCCACCCACAAGTGCTATGAGTCCTGAGGGAGACTGTGTGTCTGAGCAAAGGGCTGAGCTTAATTCAGACAAGTAGTACCTATACCTTCTAGTATCATAGAAGCATTCAGGTATAGGCACCTTCTATCCTGCAGCTCAAGATACATAATAGGGCATCATCCACACAGAGGGGATTTAAAATTTTTCATCTTAATAACCATTGACTGAGCTGGGCATTGGGGATGGATGGAAATGAAAGGTGAATACGATTTGTTTCATCTCCTAAAGAGTTCACAGTCTGGCAGAGACAACAGACCACCTTAGAGAGTGATAACTCAGCTCAGGCTCTGGGATCAAATGACTTCATTTGACCTCCCAACTCCTCCATTTTCTAGCTGGGGTACTTTGGAAAAGTCATTTCATCCCTTGAAACCTCAGTTTCCTCATCTGAAAAGTTAATGAAGACAACAATAGTATCTATACCTTCTAATGTTGTAGAAGGATTCAGACAGAGGATTGAGCACAATGTCTGACATTAGCAAGTACTCAGTCAATCTCTGTATCAGGATTATTATTTATGTCATTCCCAGCAGTTGCAAAGACCACAGATTTGAAGGACCTTCAAAGTAGGCTGAAGTCTAATGACTGAGACAAGGAGGATCTACATATGCCCCTTGACGATCTAGAGGGAAAGATGACTTGCCCATAGCCCTTTCTTTTCCAGGCCTCTTGTCCTTCACCAGTGATGGTGACAGTGAGTGGCTGCCACTCTGATGGTCTTGGTATCTGTCCAGTAAAACATTGGGAAGTCCCAGTAAGGCTGTGTGGACCAAGCATGCCCATGCCTCTGTTGGGGAGGAAATACAAGGTGGTTCACATTCATACAGGGGTACAAAAGGCATCTGTGAATTATCCAGGCCATAGTTTACTTCTCTTGCTTTTGGCATTTTGGCCACAGTGCCTCCTACAAATGATGGGCAGGAATTTGACGGGGAAAGAAAATTGAAACTTGCATGGGCTAAGATTAGGTTTGGGCACTAGTCCATTTGCCTATTCACTTATTCATTCACTTCAGGACTTGCATTTATTTCTGTCTGATTCCAGAATCCAGATTCTTACTATGCTCAAGAGACTTCCCGTGCTTACTAAATGCAAACAGGGGGCAGAAGAAACCAACAGTTTGTTTAAATTTTGTTTAAATTCAAGGAAATCTAATCATTAACACCAGACATCCAAATCTTTACAAGTGTTTCAAATCATTTTGTGTTTCAATAATTTTAATATAAATAATAGGTACGATTTGTTGAGTACTTACTGGGTGCCAAGCACTTTATATCCATTTATATCAATTTAGGTGAGTGCCACTTGACATAAACTGTTATCACATATATTCTCTCAACAGTTTTACAACAACCCTTATGTGGTAGACAGTGCCTCCCCTACCCCCCTTCCCCTGTTATGGGCCTCATTTTACAGACAAGGAATCTGAAGTGCATAGGAGGTCAAAAGACTTGAACAAGATCACACCACCAGTAAGTACAAGGCCTTTACCTCTCATTGCCTATCCAGTTTGTTTACAGCCCCCATCATGTTCAGACAAAAATCTTGGTGTTCTCTTCATCTACTCATCTCCAGGTTTTACCATTCTACATTAGCTGCCTCTCTAAAAATCAGTTTCCAATGATAAGCCTGCACCTAACAATTTCTACCCAAAAGGCAGTCACCTAGTCCATAGGAAGCTGTATCTACAGTGAACCTCAACTTGACTCTGAGTCTCTTAATCAAATTGTCCAATAAACTTTTATTAGTTAAATTAGTAAAAATAAAAGATGTGTAACCCAGGCTGTTCCAGGGGCCAGCCCCACCCACCAGCACACTGCAGACAGGTCCTGAAGCCTTTCTGGGGGAGCAGCCCTGTTCACTAGCACATCACAGCAGCAGTGGCAAACCTGCCACAACAGAAGGCACACACAGCCCTTATAGGGGACATCCTTTGAGCACCTGGCTCTGGTGATCAGGCAGGACTGTGCTTCTGAACCCCAGAGGACATCTCCTACATAAGACGATGCCTTCAAGATTGGGAGGAGCAGCTGATTTACCTAATGTATACAAACAAACAGAGAATTAAGCAAAGTGAAGAGACAGAGGAATATGTTCCAATCAAAAGAACAAGACAAAACCTCAGAAGAAGAACTAAATGAAATGGAGATAAGCAACCTGCCTGATAAAGAGTTAAAAGTAATGGTCATAAAGATTCTCACTGAACTCAGGAGAAGAATAGATGAACACAGTGAAACTGCAACAGAGAGATAGAAAATATAAGAAAATATCAAACAAGTTATAACTGAACTGAAAAGTAAACTAGAGGGGTAAAACAGCAGATTGGATGAAGTAAAAGAACAAATCAGCAAGCTGGAAACAAAGCAATGGAACTCAACCAGACAGAGAAGCAAAATAAAAAAATAATTTTAAAAAGTGAAGATATCTTAAGAAACTTTTGGGACAACATCAAGTGGAATAACATTTGCTTTATAGGTGTTCCAGAAGGAGAGGAGAGAGAGGGCCAGAAAAATGATTTGAAGACACAGTGGCTGAAAACTTCCCTAGTCTGGGGAAGGAAACAAATATCCACATCCAGGAAGCCCAGAAATTTTCAAATAAGATGAACCCAAAGAGATGCACACAATGTAATTAAAATGGTAAAAGTTCAGGATAAAGAGAGAATCCTAAAAGCAGCAAGGGAAAAACAAATTGTTAGATACAAGAGAAATCCCATAAAACTGTCAGCAGATTTTTCAGCAGAAACCTTAAATGCCAGAAGGGAGTGGCACGACATATTTAAAGTGCTGAAAGAAAAAAAACTTCCAGCCAAGAATTCTATATCCAGCAAGGTTATCACTCAGAATTGAAGGAGAGATTAAGAGTTTCCCAGATATGCAAAAGCTAAAGAATTAAATTGTTCCTACAAGAAGTGGTAAGGGATTTCTTTAGGCTGAAAAGAAATGGCACTAATTAATAAGAAGAAAATATATGAAAGTAAAAATCTCACTGGAAAAGGTAAAGGTAGTAGATAAATCACATAAAGTAAACATGAAGGTTAAAAGACAAAAGTAGTAAAATTAACTAAAATTTTAATAATCAGTTAAGGGATTCATAAAATAAAAAGATGCAAAATATGTAATCAAAGTATAAAATGTGGGGAAGTAGGGAGTAAAAAGATATACTTTGGAATATGTTCAAATTTAAGCTGCTATCAAAACATGTTGTTATTTACATAGGATGTTATAAGTAAGCCTCATGGTAACCACAAGAAAAAAAATTATAGTAAGTACACAAAAGAAAGTGAGAAATAAATCTAAACAATACACTAAAGAAAACCACCAAAATGCAAGGGAAAGAGAGAGAGAAGAAGAGAGGAACCACAAACACAGCCAGAAAACAATGAACAAAATGGCAGTAAGTACATACCTATTAATAATTACTTTATATGTCTGAATGGATTAAAAAAACAAGACCAGTTTGTATGCTGCTTATAAAAGACTCACTTCAGAAGTTAGACTAGAGGTGAAGGAACGGAGAAAGATATCCCATGCAAATGGAAATGAAAAGAAAGCTGGAGTAGCTATACTCATGTCAGAGAAAGTAGACTTTAAAGCAAAGACTGTAACAGAAGACAAAGAAAGGCATTACATAATGGTATAGGGGTCAATCCATCAAGAAGACATAACATTTATAAATGTACATGCACCTAACATAGGAGCACCCATATATACAGAGCAAATATTAACAGACTTAAAGGGAGAAATTGAAAGGAATACAATAATAGTAGGGGACTTGAACACCACACTTACATCAATGGATAGATCATCCAGATAGAAAATATATACGGAAAGAGTGGACTTAAATTACACATTAGATCAGATTCACTTAATAGATATATACAGAACATTCCATCAAAAAGCAGCATTCTCTAGCGCACATGGAACATTCTCCAGGATAGAACACATGTTAGGTCACAAAATAAGTCTCAATAAATTCAAGAATAGTGAAATCATATCAAACATATTTTCCAACCACAGTGGTATGAAACTAGAAATCAATCACAAGATAAAAAGGAGAAAAAAACAAAAACATGGAGCTTAAACAACATGCTACTAAAGAACCAATGAGTCTTCACCAGAATCAAAGAAAAAATTAAAAAATATCTAGAGATAAATGAGAACAAAAATATGACATATCAAAATCTTTGGGATGCAGCAAAAGCAGTTCTCAGAGGAAAGTTCATAGCAATACAAGCCAAGCTCAAGAAACAAGAAAATTCTCAAATAAGCAATCAAACTTTACACCTAAAGAACTAGTAAAAGAAGAAAATGAAGCCCAAAATTAGCAGAAGGAAGGAAATAATAAATGTCAGAGCAGAAAGAAATGGAGACAAAAAAATAGAAAAACTCAGTGAAACTAAGAGCTGGTTCTTTGAACAGATAAACAATATAAAAAAGCTATTAGCGGGACTCCCCTGGTGGTCCCGTGGTAAAGAATCCTCCTTGCACTGCAGGGGATGCAGGATTGATCCCTGGTCAGGGAACTAAGATCCCACATGCTGTGGGGCAACTAAGCCCGTGTGCCACAACTACTGAGCTCGTGTGCCTCAACTAGAGCCTTTGTGCTGCAAACTACAGAGCCCATGTGCTCTGGAACCCACGTGCCACAACTACAGAGCCCACGTGCCCTGGAGCCTGTGCACCACAACTAGAGAAGAAAAAACCGCAGGCCACAACTAGAGAAAAGCCCACGCACCACAATGAAGAGCCCGCGCACCACAACGAAAGATCCTGCATGCCTCAACAAAGATCCTGCATGCTGCAACTAAGACCTGACAGAGCCGAAATAAATAAAATAAATAAATAAATAAATAATAAATATATATTTTTTAAAGCTATTAGCTAGACTAGCCAAGAAAAAAAGAAAGAGGGCTCAAATAAATAAAATCAGAAACAAAATAGGAGATATTACAGTTGATACCACAGAAATATAAAGGATCATAAGAGACTACTAAGAACAATTATATGCCAACAAATTGGACAACATAGTAGAAATGGATAAATTTCTAGAAACATGCAATCTTCCAAGACTGAACCATGAAGAAATAGAAAATCTGAATAGACCAATTACTAATAAGGAGACTGAAACAGTAATGAAAAAGCTCCCCAAAAACAAAAGCCCAGGACCAGACAGCTTCACTGGCAAGTTCTACAAAACATTCAAAGAAGATTTAATACCAATCCTTCTTAAACTCTTCCAAAAAATTGAAGAGGAAGAAAACCTTCCAAATACATTTATGAAGTCAGTATTCCTCAGATACCAAAACCAGACAAGGATACCACACACACACACACACACACACACACACACACACGCACACACACATCAAAAAACCACAGGCCAATATACTTGATTAACCCAGATGCAAAATTCCTCAACAAGATATTAGCAAACTGAATCCAACAATACATTAAAGGGAATCATACACCACAATCAAATGAGATTTATTCCAGGGATGCAAGAATGGTTCAACATCTGCAAATCAATAAATGCAATACATCATATTTACAAAATGAAGGATAAAAATCATCTGATCATCTCAATAGATGCAGGAAAGCATTTGACAAAATTCAACATCCATTTAAGAGAAAAACTCTCAACAAAGTGGGCATAGAGGGAATGTACCTCAACATAATAAAGACGATATATGACAAACCCACAGCTAACATCAAACTCCACAATGAAAAGCTGAAAGCTTCTCCTCTAAGATCAGGGCAAGACAAGGATGCCTACTCTCACCACTTTTATTCAACAAATTATTGTAATCCTATCCAGAGCAATTAAGCAAGGAAAAGAAGTAAAAGGCACCTAAATTGGAAAGGAAGAAGTAAAACTGTCACTATTTGCAGATGACATGATACTATATATAGAAAACCCTACAAACTCCACCAAAAAGCTGTTAGAATAAGTGAATTCAGTAAAGTTGCAGCATACAAAATCAATATATAGAAATCTGTGTTGTTTCTACACACTAATAATAAACTATCAAAAAGAAATTAAGAAAATAATGTCACTTACAATTTATATCAAAAAGAATAAACTACCCAATAATAAATTTAATCAAGGAGGCAAAAGATCTGTACACTGAAAACTATAAGACACTGATGAAAGAAACTGAAGCAGATATGAAAAAATGAAAAGATATTCTGTGCTCATGGATTGAAGAATCAATATTGTTAAAATGTCCATACTACCCCAAGCAGTCTACAGATTCAATGAAATCCCTGTCAAAATGCCAATGTCATATTTCACAGACGTAGAACAAACAATTCTAAAACTTGTATCGAACCACAGAAGACCCCAAATAGCCAAAACAATCCTGAGAGAGAAGAACAAAGCTGGAGAGATGACAAGCCCTGATTTCAAACTATACTACAAAGCTATAGTGATCAAAACAGTATGGTACTGGCACAAAAACATAAACATAGATCAATGGAACAGAAACAGAGCCCAGATATAAATCCACACTTTTGTGGACAATTAGTCTACTACAAAGGAGCAAAGAACATATGGAAAAAGGACAGCGCCTTTAATAAATGGTGTTGGGAAAACTGGACAGTCAAATGCAAAAGAATGAAACTAGACCACCATCTTACACCATGCACAAAAATTAACTCAAAATGGAGTAAAGATGTGAATGTAAGATCTGAAACAATAAAATTCCTAGAAGAAAATATAGGCAGTAAGTTCCTTGACATCAGTCTTAGTGATGTTTTTGTGTATCTGACTCTAAAGATATGGGAAACAAAAGCAAGAATAAACAGACGGGACTACAACAAACTAAAAAGCTTCTACACAGTGAAGGAAACTATCATCAAAATGAAAAGGCAACATACTGAATGGGAGAAGACATTTGCAAATCATGTATCTGAGAAGGGCTTAGTACCCAAAATATATAAAAACTCATACAACTCAACAACAACAACAAATAAACCCCAAATAACCCAATTAAAAAACTGGGCAGAGAATCTGAATAGACTTTTTGCCAAAGAAGACACACAGATGGTCAACAGGCACATGAAAAAAAGTTCAACATCATCAAGGAAATACAAATCAAAAGCACAGTAAGATATCACATTATACCTGTTAGAATGACTACCATAAAAAATACAGGAAATAACAAGTGTTGATGAGAAAATGGAGAAGAGGAAACCTTTGTACACTGTTTGTGGGATGGTAAATTGGTACAACCACTGTGGAAAGCAGTATGTAGATTCCTCAAAAAATTAAGAATAGAATTACCATATGACCCAGCTATTCCACTTCTGAGTGTCTATTCAAAGAACACCAAAACAACACTTCAACAAAATAAATGCACCCCTATGTTCACTGCAGCATTATTTACAACAGCCAACATATTGAAGTAACCTAAGGGTCCGTCAATGGATAAATGGATAAAGAAGATGTTGTACATATATGCAATGGAATACCACTCAGCCATAAAAAAATAATGAAATCCTGCCATTTGTGACAACACAGATGGACCTTGAGGGTATTATGCTAAGTGAAATAAGTAAGATGGAGAAAGACACATACCATATGATTTCACTCATGTGGAATCTAAAAACAGAAACAAAAACAATGAACAAACAAAATATGACAAAAACAAACTCATAGGTGCAGAGAACAATTAGTGGTTCCCAGAGGGCAAGAGGTTTGGAGATGGATGAAGGGGGCAACTATATGGTGATGGATGGTAACTAGACTTGTGGTGGTGATCACTCTGTAGTGTATACAGATGTTGTTTTACAATGCTGTACACTTGAAACTTACATCATCATGATCATCATCATCACCATCATCATAAATAAAAAAGATATGTAACCCAGGAAAAAAGCTGTTACAAAACTGAAATTAAGAATATCCCTAAGAAATGGATAGTGCCAGGCATGTTTACATCCATGGCAAGAAATACTGTTTGAGTACCTACTATGTGCCAAGCACCACTGCAAGAGCTAAGGAGATAAGGAAACAATATAGACAAAGTCCCCACTCTCTTGGAACTTACATTCAAGTGAGGGGAGAACAAACAAGTCATAAAAAACAAAATAGTTTAAGACAGCAGTAAGCAGTATATGGAAAATAATGCAGAATAAGGGGGATAGACAGAACAGGGGAGGAGGGAGAGCTCTTCCGGACCAGGGGTCAGAAGGCTCTCTGAGGAGGGGTCATTTGAGCAGAGGACTGAGCCAAGTGAAGGAGGAAGCCACCTGAGGGTCTGGGGTATAAGTAGAGCAGGAAGGCCCAAGGCAGGAGTCAGCTGGGCATCCTGGAATGAGACACGATGTCTAGCGAGGCTGGAGTGGAGTGATCTAAGAGCAGGCTGAGAGACAGGCTGAGATCAGACAATACTGGTTGTTGCAGGCCACAGTTAGGAATTTTGATCTCATTTATTCCACCAACAGTCCTACGGAGTATGCGGTATTTACAGAGGAAAACCTTGAGGTCTAAAACAATAATATCACTTTCTCTGCCCTTATGAAATCTCACCATTTAGTGGCGGAAGTTTCCAATTCTATATTCTTGCCATCAAATGAAAGTATGAGTCAGTTAAGAGGAAAGTGAAAATAATGGGGAAGGGAGTCCCATAGAAGAGCCCATGCATTTTTTTTTTCTTCCAGGAACTGCTCTTAAATAGTGTTAAATGAGTAGAAATCTGAATGAGGACTCAGGAAAATAAATGCAGCGTTCAGTCCTCTCTGGTCATTGCAGTTCTAGGGAACCTCCTGACAACCATAAATACTGTCCCAATAACTGCTATCCCTCTATTCCAGTGATCATTATTTACATCACACATATCCTTCTATGTCTAAGCACATTAACAGTGCCAAGAAAGCTTGGGAAAACAAGGAATCGTGTTGCCTGGCAAAGCCAGGGGTGGCAAATACATCAATTCTAGCTTAGTCTAGCTATTCCCTGTAATAATTCTGCACTTAGAAAATTCACCTAAGATGAAGAAAACCCGCAGAATTTCATAAAAAATACTAAATAAAATAGAAAGGACACTAAAATAGAAAGGACTTAGAAATGTTTAAAATACTTAGGTAATACTTCCAATCAGTCTTCTCCAAAAATTCACTAGGACTGACTCCCTATGAGTTATTGAGCACAGGGAGGGGCTACAAAGGCAACACCGGACCAAGGTTAGGAGTGTGAGTCTGGAGTCAGACTGCCTAGGTTCAGAGTGTGATTGTAAGGGTTTAATAAGATAATTCATGTAAAGTACTTAGTATAATGCCCAGCATATAATAATAACTCTAAAAACTAAGCTGTTATTATTATTATGGTACCATCATTAAAGAGATAAGTCCCAGATCCTGCCTCAAGGATGGTTAAGTAAAAAATGAATAACATCACTAACAGGAATACTGTTAAACAGAGATGCCAAAAACAAATTACAAGGGTGTAGGGGATCCAAAGCCACATATCCAAAACACATTTATTGAGCACCTACTCTGGTCCAGATAGCGGTGGCTGGGAATACAAATAAGGTGGACAATATGATCCCTGTCCTGGAGGAACTGACTGTAACTTTCCTTTCACCCATGAGTGGTTCTGAATCAAACAAGTATTTCATAAGCACCTATGTCTAGTGTTGCACAAAATACTAATGGAGTTCCTGGTTTAAAACATGGCTCTTGGGTTAGAAGCACGTACAACCCATCTAGGGAGACAAGATTCCACCAGAAGAAACAATAAGAAAACAAGCTTGTGAGAAGGTCAGAGTATAAATGTTAGAGGTGACAAAAGAGAATAATGGGAGCCAGAGAGATCCAGGAGGGCTTCATTAACCAGGGACAGAGAGTGAGGTGTCCTCACCAGCACAGTGACTAGGTCTCCATCCAGAGCAAGCAGTCCTCTTGGCTGGTAAAATGATGCTGCTGTTAAAGAAATTGAAATATGACTCAGAGATACATAAACAGAACTTGCATGAAATGAAATCAGTTTCATATAAGACAGCAGGATATAGCTGAAAAAGCATGGACTTAAGAGTCACAAGGCCTCAGTGATTACTGTCTGTGAAATCCTCAATAAATTACTTACTCTCTCTGAAATAAATAAATGATTGCAAATAAGTGAAAAAAATAGAAATTAAATTACCATACCCTGTTTAAATCAGGTACAGCTCTGTGGACAAGAAAACCACCCTGTGATCCTAGAAAGAGAAAATGCCTATGAAATGAAAAAGAGGTTACTTTTAATTCATTTCATATAGGAGGGCAAAACAGAATAGGTTACTCTTCTGGGAAAAACTTATCTGTAGACCTCCATTTAAATCCACAGCTATCTCAACTGAATACCTGCAGGAAGATCCATGGATTTCACACAACTACATATGTGACGTTCAGAAATGCAATTAAAAATCAACTCTTGATCACATACTATGTCAGACACTGGGATGGACCAACAGGGATATAGAGATGAAAAAGACACCATTCCTGTGTCCCTACGGAGTTCACAGGCAGTTAACCATGCTGTTCTAACACAGTGCCAGAACCCTTTTACCCTCTACTATTAGAGAGCACAGACTGTAACCCCTGAAACCTCCAACCATTGGTCCCAGGTTGTTCCTGTCTTCTCCGACTGTAGAGTCCTTCAAAATACTAGAAGTTGGAGGTTCACCAACTCTCCTGAGCCTTATTATCCCATCACACCCATCCCCAAACCAGTCCAACTGGACTGCTCTTCCCCAAGTACAGTCCTTATTCTCCCATGTCTAGTCATGTCTAGTATTTTATTTCAAGAAGACCTTCATTTCCCACCCCTGTCTCTACATATTCCTGACCATCTACCTAAAATAACATCCCCAGGTCTATGCTCTTTCATCTACTTTATTTTCTTCACACCATTTAATGATGATCTGAAAGTGTATTATTTTATTGAAGAGTTAATAGCTTACAATTTATTTGCCCTGCTGGAATGTAAGCTGTGATCCCAGCACCTACTGTGACATCCAACACCTACCACAGTGCCTGGATGCAGTAGGTACTCAATCAATTTTTGTCAGAATAAATAAATGACAGAACATACAAACTCCATATCACTTTGTACCTTTCTGACGATATTTGTCCCTTTTGACATGATAATATTTATATGCTTACTTATATATATGAATATGTCTTCCCTACATGATAGGAAACTCCTTGAGGATCCATGTCTGTTTCACCTTTGTATCCTCCAATACCCAGGGTAGAGTGTTTCCTTCGTTAATGCCTGTTGAATGAATAAATGATGTGGTCCCTTGGTTAAGATCTGTTGAATAAATAAACAATATGGTCCCTTCCTCTTCAGGCTTCTTAATCTTGACTTTGTCAAGACTCTACCTCAATCCTCAGAAATATGAACATATTTGGTTGGTAACATGGAAAAGCAAAGGTTCTTTTTAATTACACTTCTGCTGCTTCTTTTAAAGAACTAATTACTTGACCAAGATTAAAGGTTATTTCCTCCCCGGCCCCCATCCATCAAACCCTTACCTGCTAGGGTTTTTGCAAACACCTATCAATTTCTTGAGGATAAAAAAGTTAATAAAACCTTTAAAAACCATATACTCTTCTGGAGTGCACCAATCTCTGCTTGCTGTGGGTACAAGCTATTTTTATCAGGTGATACTGTGATATTCCTTTTCAACACATGATATTCACTCTTTCAAGCTGTTCAGCACTGTTCTATTTCGTTTCATGCTACATCAATGAGACAGTTTGAGGGAAAAGGAAAAATGGGACATGGTATATTTAGTAGCACCACTAAAACCCTAAATAAAAACTGAGTTTCCTAAACTCCTCGACTACCCAGTCTATATCCAGGACCCTAACTACCAACCCAAGATTAAAGCCAAATAGGAAATGCCTTTATCCAAGAGAATATTTTTATAAGAGTGTTAATTACAGAAAGCCATTTGAAATGTTTCTAAAATTTAAGGAGTTAAAGTTCATACATAAAGGTCATAGAAGGGCGAAACAATTGCTACATGTATTTTGTATTTTCACAGCATTTTTACTCTGGGATTATCAGTCTAATCATATTTTAAAATGATAACACATCTGTTTATACATCTGGGCATGATGAGTTTGAGGTGGTCATGTGATAACTATGAACTGCTGGCTAACAATCAGTGAGACATAGAAAAACAAAGCTTTGGAAGGTTTAGGCTGGAGTATCAATGGAACCATGAAAGTAAATAAAACGACCCTTGAAGAGTCAGGAGAGCAGTAGGCTGAGGAGGAAACCTTACTGCACAAATGTGAGCAATCATGTGTGCTAGAAGGTTAAGAAAAAGGTATCAATAGAAGTATGTGCCCAAGATAGTCTCAAAAATACTTAAATCACAGTCTTGTTGTAAGACTCAGTGGTTACAGGTAAAAGGTCTTTGTAGTCTGCAAACCATGCTACAAATATTTGTTTCTATTATTTCTGTAAGGAATGTTAAGGGTGGTGTGGGAGAGCAACAGCAAAACTAGTCATAATATTTACCTCTCCTTGTACCCATGCCCTTTACAATGTGACTTTGCAGATCTTCCTGTCAAAACATGTAATCTATTTCCTGTTGCCTATATCTGGGTTGGCCTTGTGATTTGCTTTGGCCAATAGGATACAGTAGAGTTCCTGCTATGTCAGTTCTTGCTTACTTTCTCTCTCTCTCTTGGAATCTTGCCCAGCTGTCATGTCAACAAGCCCCAATTGTCCTGCCAGAAAAAGCAAGACCACATAGAAGACAGTCCAGTGAGCCTAGTCAAGACCATCCTAGAACAGCCTATAACCAGCCAACTCCACACATGTGAGAGAGCCCAGCCAAGATCAGCAGAGCTGCCTACCTGCCCTAGAGCTGACTACAAATGTATAAATGAGCCCAACTAAGATCAAAAGAACTTCTCAGTTGACTTGTAAACTCATGAGCAATAATAAACACTCACTGTTTTTTGGACTTCCCTGGTGGCACAGTGGTCAGGAATCCGCCTGCCAATGCAGGGGACACGGGTTCGAGCCCTGGTCCGGGAGGATCCCACATGCCACGGAGCAACTGAGCCCATGAGCCACAGCTACTGAACCCGCATGCCACAACTACTGAAGCCCGTGTGCCTAGAGCCCGTGCCCCGCAACGAGAGAGGTCACCCCAGTGAGAGGCCCGCGCACCACAGTGAGGAGTGGCCCCTGCTTGCTGCAACTAGAGAGGGCCCACGCGTAGCAATGAAGACCCAACGCAGCCAAAAATAAATAAATAAATAAATTCATTTAAATAAATAAATAAATAAATAAAAATAAACTCTCACTGTTTTAAACCACTGAGTTTTAAAAGTGGTTAGTTATATAGCAATAGGTGACTGATATAAGTAGCAAAAAATAAACCAGCCTGTCAGGAACCTTCTATGTGCTTGGCACTGTGCTAATAAGCACTGTTTACAGGGGTTATTTCATTTGCTTCTCACAATAACTTTATGAAGTAAAGTTATCCCCATTTTACAGATTATAAAATTGAGCACAGAGTTTAAGTTCATTTGTCCAGCGTTGCACAGCTAGCAAACAGCGGGGTCAAAATTTAAATCAGGCAGTTCAACTACATAGCAGCACTTAATCCAAGAAAGAGAATCTTTTACTTAATCCAACAAATAAGGAAATTTTCCCAGGCTATTCCTTCTACTGGAGCTCTCATCTCTTCTAATCACCCTACCTAATCCTGCTTCCCTTCTTCCACTAGCTAATTCCTATTCTTCTTCATCCTTAGTTTAAATGTCACTTCCAGGTTGAACAGAAGGAAAACAGGAAGCCCTGTGGGAAAAAAACCACCATAAATGAGGAAAGAGGCTGGGACAGTGGGCCTAAAAGCTGGATGGGATCAGTGGTTCCAGGTACAGTGGGAGGTTCTAACTGACAGCCACATTTAACAGTTTGAGAAAAGAAAGGATGTGTGATACAGAATGAATTAACTCTCATCACGAAGAGCCCAAGCCCCAGTTCTACCTGTTCCCCACAAAAGCAGGTAGACATAAGAAAAGGAAAATGCTTCACTACTAACTGGAAAGAGATAAGCACCTGAATCTGGAGGTGGGAAAAATGGCAACAAACTCCACAGAGCAGATGCTCCAAGAGGTCTTGAGGGGAGAGGGGTGGTTAGCTGAGATGAGCATAGCAAAGTTTTAGTAACAGATGAGTGCAGATGCCGATAAAGGAACAGAACTCTAGAGACTGGCCACAGAGGAAGCTGATGAACCTGCAGGGCACATCATGTAGGTGTTTCCAACAGTGATAGCAGTATAGTGGAAAGGTACAGGCAGCTTTAGAGCAACAAGTAGAACAGCGGACAGTGGCCAGGATATATGGCGAGAGGAGGCATTGGAGAAGGAAAGAAGAAGTGTAAGTAGCAGAATATATTATATGATAGTAATAATACTGGCAATAATATTCACTTTATGAAAGTTTTACTCAACTACCAAGCATGTACCAATAATATGCATTATTTCATTTGAGAGGAAAAAAGACCTTTGAGGATGCCCAGAGAGACAGAAGAAAGGGACAGAACTGACAGCATGCCACTTGGTACATGGGAGATTATAGACACTAGACTTAGTGACAAAGATTTAAAGTGACCTCACCTAAGATCCATGAACTGGAGGGGCCTAGGGGACATTGAGGTTGTATTTGTGTAGAACCTAATTACCTGCCAGAATGGAAGCTCCTTGAGGTCAGAGACTGTGCTCCTTTTCCGCCAGTATATGAACAGTACCTAGCACTGTGCCTGACACACAGATGGCACTCCATAGATATGTGTTGGTAGTCTTAATAAACAAATGGATGGATGAATAAAAATATCAGTTTATGTCTCATAAACAAGATAAAAAGGCATTTGTCTGTGTTTGGATCCAATTCAACACAACATGATTGTTGACCATGATTAAGAGCACTGAAACTCATTTGGCTGTGAGATCTTGAGTCACTTCTCTGTGCCTCTGTTTCCTCATCTGTAAAATGAGGGTAATAATCTGTATCAGTTGTATCCTCCCAGAAGCAAACACTGAGATGGTGGAAAAGATTTATCAATTTATTGGAAAAATACACAGGGGAGGAAATAGAATTGGACAGGGAGAGGCTCAGATCACAATGCAGATGGACAAAGGCTTGGCCTACCCAAAGGGGAGTCTGGAACAAAGATTTTCCATAAGAAGAGTCCCCACATTGGGCAGAAATGGTCAGGTCCTAGATCCCCATTGTGTTCAGTTACTGGCTCTCCAGGAAGCATGTGACCTAAAGGAGCTGTAGTTGGAAGCTGTCATCTAACTGCACTCCTTGCAGATAAAGTGAGTTCTCTCTTGAAGGGAGATCTGAATGGCACACTTCTACGGTGGCCACACTACCTAACGGCGTTGTGAGCCTTCCATTAGTTAATACAGATAAAACACTTAAATCAGTGCCCAGAACTCAGTGTGTTCTATTAAAGTATTTGGTATTACTGTTAATTATCTGTACAATTACATACAACTGCACAACTTGAGTCTAGGTTGGAAATTACAAACTCAAATGACTACAGGGGCTACACAGAAAACATAAATGTGTAAACTGACCTGAGTAAGATAAAAAGAGTAAGGGGGCCTACGGTCTCTGTAGCCTACCTGGAACGTACATACTCTGCCTAAAGGTATTCGGATTAACAACAATACCATCTGTTACATCTTCTTTGGTGAAATGTCTGTTTAGGTCTTCCACCCATTTTTTAATTGGGTTGTTTGTTTTTTTTGATATTGAGCTCCATGAGCTGTTTGTATATTTTGGAGATTAATCCTTTGTCCGTTGCTCCATTTGCAAATATTTTCTCTCATTCTGAGGGTTGTCTTTTCATCTTGTTTATAATTTCCTTCGCTGTGCAAAACCTTTTAAGTTTAATTAGGTTCCACTTGTTTATTTTTGTTTTTATTTTCATTACTCTAGGAGGTGGGTCAAAAAAGATCTTGCTGTGGTTAATCTACAAACAATAAATGCTGGAGAGAGTGTGGAGAACAGTATGGAGGTTCCTTAAAAAACTAAAAATAGAACTACCATATGATCCAGCAATCCCACTGCTGGGCATATACCCTGAGAAAACCATAGTTCAAAATGACACATGTACCCCAATGTTCACTGCAGCACTATTTACAATAGCCAGGACATGGAAACAACCTAAATGTCCAACAACAGATGAATGGATAAAGAAGATGTGGTACATATATACAATGGAATATTACTCAGCCATAAAAAGGAACGAAATTGGCTCATTTGCAGAGATGTGGATGGACCTAGAGTCTGTCATACAGAGTGAAGTGAGCCAGAAAGAGAAAAACAAATATCGTATATTAACGCATATATTGGAATCTAGAAAAATGGTACAGATGAACCTATTTGTAGGGCAGGAATAGAGATGTAGATGTAGAGAAGAGACTTGTGGACACAGTCGGGGAAGAGGAGTGCGGGAGGAATTGGGAGATTATGTTTGACATAAATACACTACCATGTGTAAAATAGATAGCTAGTGGGAACCTGGTGTATAGCACAGGGAGCTCAGCTTGGTTCTCTTTGACGACCTACATGGGTGGGATTGGGGGGAGTGGGAGGGAGGTCCAAGAGGGAGAGGATATAAGTATACATATAGCTGATTCACCTCATTGTATAGCAGAAACTAACACAACATTGTAAAGCAATTTTACTCCAATTAAAAAAAAATTTTTTAAATAAAAATAATAACAAAGAAAATAGCCATTATTAAAGCCTGGCTAAGATTCAAACTTTGAAAACTAAATTTGTACATAATTTTATGAATAAACAGAAGCTATTATGCAAAGATCGTGTCCATCACTTCTGGTCATTGACAGTGAAGCAGAGAATCACAGGGATCCTGCTTTTTATAATCCATGCAGGTGAAGTTGGCCTCTTTGATGTTTTAGAATTGATATTACGATCTCAAAAGGTATCAAGGAATATTGGGGTTTCTTTTGAATTTGGTTATTCAAATTTTTATTTTTTTAATGTATGAAGATGCTCTGCTGGACATTAATAAGCATGTGTTTGTTTATTTTTCTCTCCAACAAGAGAAAAAGAAGAAAAATTACCTTTAATGAAGAGTGTAAATCATGCTTGAGTGCTACAAGGCACTCAGGGTATCTTCCCATAGGAAATAAGCAGATAGCTTTGTCCAGCCTGACTCCAAGAGATGGAGTCGGATGGTCAGGGTTCTGGGCCTAGAAAGGCGTGGAAATATGAGCTCACAGTACCACTGAGTTCTGAGACTTGATACTTGCAGATGACAGTGCTCTCCCACTGCTTCAAATGGGATCATGCTGGTGGTACTGCAGTAGTTAGAAGGGGACACAGTCTAGCATATTCTCAGCTACAGCCAGCCCAGGCCCTCCTCCACATGGTAATAGCAGGAGCCTACTTCACAAAGTCTTTAAGTCACTGGTCCTGGATCCACCTGTCCCAGGCAAGCTGCAACCTTGCCACCAGTGCTCACTCCATGACTTAGCTGCAAAGGGAAACTCCACTCATGATTTCTGAGTGGGGTATAGTGATATACTATGAGCTGCTGAAGGCAAAAAGAATGTAGATACCCCTGTTATATTTGATCATGTATCATGAAAAGTCATATAGCTTCTATTGGAAGTCAAGCTTTTGACATACAGATGTTAGATGCCTATATGACAGTCCTTGATGACACATGAAAAGGTCGTACCAATCTCTCTGAACTCTGAAATTCTAGAATCTATATAAAAAAATTTGACAATTTATTCTGTTTTTAACTGCACTGAATGGTATATGACAGGCAAACTCCAGGGTACACGATAACTTTTATTTCAATTTTGCATCACAGTATAACATTTCAAAAATAACTTATTGAGGTGAAATTTATATAACATCAATCATTTTAAAGTGAACGATTCATTGGCATTTAGTACATTCACAATGTTGTACAACCACCACCTCTGTCTAGATCCAAAACATTTCCATCATTTCAAAGTAAAACCCCTTACTCTCCATTGCCCCTGTTTCTAGCCCCTGGCAACCACCAATCTGCCTTCTGACTCTATGGATTTATCTATTCTGGGTACTTCATATAAACGAAATTATATAATATGTCACCTTTTGTGTCTGACTTCTTTCACTTAGTATGTTTTGGAGGTTCATCAATGTTGCAGCCTATATCAGAACTTCATTCCTTTTCATAGCTGAATATTATTCCATTTTGTGTATGTATTACAATTTGTTTATCCATTGATGGATATTTGGGCTGTTCCCACCTTTTAGCTATTGTGAATAGTGTTGCTATGAACATGTGTGTGTACCTGTACTTGAATACTAGTTTTCAATTCTTTTGGTTATACAACTAGGAGTAGAATTGTGGAGGTCACATGGTAATCCTATATTTAACAACTGATGAACTTTTCCACAGTGGCTGCACCATTTTACAATCCCACCAGCAATGTATGAGGGTTCTAATTTCTCCACATCTTCCCTAACACTTGTTATTTTTGGTTTTTATTTATTTATTTTCTTTCTTTCTTTTTTGTTATAGCCAATGGACATGGTGGTATCTCATTGTGGTTTTGATGTGCATTTCCCTAATGACTAATAATGCTGAGCATATTTTCATGTGTTTTTTGGCTACTTTTTAACATTTTAAATGACACCAGGGATACAAATTTAAGTTGAAATTCAACTGTATAGGGGGTTTCCAAATGCAAATAACTCAACTGAGATGACAGTTAAAACACATACTTGCTATGAGCTTCACAAAGTGCACTCATGCACAGGCAATGATAACCACATTTTTTTTCAAACATTGATTGTAAAAGTGGGTTTCCATTTCAGAAATCTTATCTTCAAATCAGAAATATGATGTTTAAGAAAATGTAAGCCCCCCAAGGACATCAATTTTTCTCTATATCATTCTCCATGTCTGAACAAGGCACATATTAGGCACTCAGTAAATGTTGGCTAACTAAAAAAATCAGGTTTACTATCTGAACCCAGGGACTTGTAAGTGAGTATAGATAATAAGGTAGAGGGATGGATCTAGGATAATTCAAGATTTTTCTACCTAGGTCCACTGGGAAAATGATGGTTCCATTAACCAGATAATAAATATAGGAGCAAGAACACTTGTGATAAAGGAATTATCTCAGAATTCTTACTATTAATTCAGAGTTCCTTTTTAAATTTTTATTCTTTAATTTTCATGTTCCTTTTATACCACCTTTCTACATGGAAAAATGTAAGAAAAGTGAAAAGGTATTCTATAAACATAACCTAATAATACTGCTACTCACAAACATTTCCTACCTTAATTTTTTGTGCTTTAGTTTTTCTTCCTATATGTCCTATTCTGACCTCATCCCTGCTGAATATCACTCCATCCCATATATATCCAATTTTCCATGGTTATTATGACAGTCTTTATAGTACTGCCTATCCCAATTTGGTTTGGCAAATTTATTAACTCTCTTCTCTGGTTTATGAATTAGAGAATGTCTCCCATTGAACAGAACTTACTTAGAAAAGCAGACCATGTCTATTGTGACTCCATATGGCACCATTTTGTAACTAGAGGACAGATCGCTAAATTTTAGTTTACTCTGATCACTTCCCCCTTGTAGACTATGTGTCTTCCATTTCAAAAATCAAAAAAAAATAATTCAAGCTTACTTTAATCTGGTAAAATTGTCTTGGTACTACTTGTCTTTTGAAATTATTTTATTATAAGAATCATCTAACCTTGCATAATTTATACCCCAAAAGAATATATCACACCCTCAAAGTGAAGAGAAATCCTATTTCAACACACAATAAGACTGTCCCATGTGTACTAAAGTTTCTTGAGCTCTCTCCTTCTGTCGTATGTCTCCAAACAACATAGTAATTTAACCTCAAATTACAGTATAGTATTACAGTTAGTATCATTTTCCCCTCAACAAGTGATAGTCTGAGTGGAGAGGGAGAATTTGTAGTACAAAATTCTTACTTGTAATATAAACTCGGGATCTGACTTCTATTATTACGGTCATGGACCAGGGACTTTCAGGAACACTGGTTCCTATGACCTGAGTAAGATCCTCAAAACTGCTGCTTCTGAGATGACCCTTTGTTCAGAAACTCATGCTGTGAGAACTAAAAGACCTTTAATATCAGAGATGTAGGGGAAAAAATGGCCAACCAATCTTCGGGGGAAAAAAGGGAAATCTTTTCTAGAATCGTAGCAGAGAAAACTAACACAGGTCAACCACAGCCATCGAAATATTGGATAAGAGACCAAAGTTGTACACAGTCCTACTCAAGCCTCTAGCAGCAAAAACAGGACTCCATGGCATGGACTCCATATTTAGGAACTTTCCAGTTGATGAGAACTCAGAATTTTTGCTTTTTATCATTTCTTTGCTGCTATCCTCATCCAACCTTTCTGATATTTTAATTCAAATCAGTAAATACAACTTAAAAACTTTTCTTGTAAAGGTTTTGGTTGAAGGAGCCTCACACAGAGTCATTGACTCAATAAATATTTGTTGATTGTCCACTAAATGCAGGGCCCTAGACCAGGCCCCAGGACTCAGGGGATACAATGATGAATAAAGACCCAGATTCTGTCCTCAAGGAGTTGGGCTTCTTTCCTCAAGTCTGGCAGCCCTGCCTGTGGGGTCCTAAAGGTTTCATGTGATGTTTTCCTACAGAACTCCGATGGATAAGTGGTTCTCTTGACAGATGATGGGGCTGAGGGCAAGGATGGTGATATTGTAGGCAGAGAAAACAGCAAATGCAAACAGGCAAAAGCAAATGTGAAGTATGTTTGGTCAACTGCAAAACATTTAATATCAGAGTAAATGTAGGATTTGAATGGGAGAAAATGGAGGGCCATATATTTAGTTATAAAGGTAAGGATAAATGTACAACAACAAACCAATAAGCTTAGGCTTCATCCTGTGGATAGTGGGGGGCAAAGAAATGTCAGGCTCACATCTACATTTTAGAGACAATGTTTGGTGTTGGTGACCAATTGGAGGAAAAGAGACTGTAAAATAGGGCTGAGTAAAGAGGATTTTATGGTAGACCAGTAGAGAGATGAAAATGGGAAATTCCAGATTATTAATTATGCACAATGTCCCTATTTTTTATCACCATGAATAACCAAAAGCAAACAGTCTAAATGACTCCTGATTTTGTCCCATGCTTCTCTTACGAAGATATAACGTGTTTAGGTTTCTTTTGTTTGTTTGTATTGTTTTGGCAGGAAGGGGAATAATATTTCTTTTTACAGAGCTCTACTGTTTACAAAGGCCCTTCCATGTTTAAGGACATACCAATAAATAATATCCCATACAGGACACTTTCAATTGGAGACCAAAGTAGAAAGGTTTTTGCCTCAGCCACAAAACCAGGATCAAGTCCCTACTCTGTCATTTACCAGATTTCTATCATTGGGCAGGTTGCCCAACTTGTCTAAGTTGTCATCATTAAAGCTGTGTCTCAGTCAGGGTCTGAGTCAGGAAACAGAAGGCATACTCAAAGAGTAAAACTGAGCAAGGTTTAATGAAGGAAATTCATCAAGGAATGATGAAGCACCCTGGGGCTAGCAATAGTGGAGACTCATTATCACCTCTTTGACCTTGAGAGAACCCAGAGAGAGAGAGAGAAAGAGAGGGAGAGAGCGAGCTGTAGCTGTAGGATGGATACGGGCTGCAGCCTCCACACAGCCACTGCTAACCAGTAGCCTAGCAGAGAGAGAGTTGGGGAAATAAATACCCAGAACTCACTTTCTTTCTGCCTTCAGATATCCTGCCAGTGCTCCCACTGGCCAAATCCTTCTAGAATCAAAAGGGCAAGGAAGCCCACTGATGCAGTCTGTAAAGGTCAGCCTCCAAGGCCACAGAAAGGATGGGGAAAAGGGTAGAGAGTAGTTCTAGAGGGCAAATGTAAGATACCCAGTTCAAAATGTAATGATGGCAATCCACTTCTCACACAGATTTGCTGTGAGGGTCAAATGAGGTAACGTATATAAAAATAACTTGTAAACTGTAAACAAAATACACAAATATAATAATTATGAGATCCATCCTATAAGAAGTAAACAAGAAAGAATAACGCCCATCTATGGTATGGGTCTCCTGAAGTTGACAGACCTCAAACTTTCAAATCAAGAGTAGCTCTACACCGGAATTTTTTCTTTCTGGTTAAAAGTACAAATCTTGAAGACAAAAATCAAACTGAAAAGGAATTGTTCAGTACCAGATGGTTAAGGCTAAGTGAAAAAACTAATTCCCTAGTGAGGTCGGTGTGACAATGGTCAGACAGGACTCAGACACCTACACATCAGCATCTCCATGTTATTTTTTTGCCCTTTGCCTTTCCCAAATCCAATTCTAACGTTTGCCAGAAACAGAATTAGCAACAATTCTAGTGGCCTATTCCGCTTTCTACTGTGGTTCAGGACCAGTTCTTATAAGCACCAATTCATTTGCCAAAGAAACATTCAACAAGCATTTGCAGAGTACCTACAAAGTGCTTGGTATATAAGCTAAGCACTATCTTCTCAGCAGTGGATGACGAACCATGACAAAATTTATTCCTCATGCAAACCTTATAATCTGATTTATAACCTTTTCCCTTCTTGTTCACTCCTCTTTAGCCATACTGACCTCCTTGCTGTTCCTTGGACCCTTCAAGTTACACTCCTGCCTTAGGGCCTTTCCTCGGGCTATTCCCACTGCTTTTTCCAGATAGCCACATGGCTAACTTCTTCATCTCCATCAAGTTAGCTCAAAGGTCACCTTCTCAAGGAGGCCTACCCTATTCAAAATTACAATCCCTGCCCAAGCTCCTGATCCCCTTTATCCTACTCTAATTTTTATAACCTTTTTACATGCACATAATGTGCATGTTTATTATGGTTATTTTTAATTTCTATCTCCCCTTGTACTCCTACTGACAGGGATATTTGAATTTTGTTCACTGATGTATCCCAAGCACCTACAACTGGGCCTGGCCCATACTGGACACTCAACAATTTTTCACTGAATTAATTAATCAATCAATCATTCAGCCATGTGAAATGGTTTCAGAAGGGTCACTGATATTAGCAATTTTTTGTTAATGTAAATTTTAAAAGTCAAAAAAGGAAAACTATGTTGGCATTCCATTTTAAATCTAATAGTCTCATCTCAACATTAATTTGTTCCAAATTTTTTGCTCATAGGTGAAAACTCATATGTGATGATTAATCCCCATTATAATTAAATGTAAAAGCTGTAACATTTCTATTAAAGGAAATATAAGATCAAGCATCAAGCTGGTACTATAGATAACAAGTGTTTGTAATTAACATACTGTGGATAACTGTAAACTCTGTCATCACATTAATAAAATGTAAAAATTCCTAAAGCAACTGGGAGCTCCGTGGCAGCTGCAACATCAACACTAGCCACTTTGCCAGTTGTTCAGTGGCTGTGCAAATTAGACAAACTGGTAGTTACACACATAATGCATTTGAGAGCCATTTTTGCACAACATAAGTTTATGTCTCTTTTTTTAGATAAGGATTTTTTTCTTTTCTTTAGATAAAATATCACATCCTGATGCATGAATATGTGGAGCTGAGATAAATTTCTGACTGGTAAGGGGACTAAACCATGAAGTGGGCAGTTTAGGTACCTCTGAGTAAACTATCACCAGGTTCTGATTTGAGTGAAGAAAGGTTACTTGTGCAGCAAATTTGGGTCCATAAATTCATGGCTTTAATATGTAGAAAATATGAATAGAGAGATTAGTATAATTATTCTGTTGCAAAGATAACTGGAAAGTCAAACAAAGAGCTCAAATGACAGAACTAGGTATGAAGGTATCAAAGGGTTAAATGGTTTCTTTCCAGAAAGCCAAACCTTCTACCTCCACCACCCAAAGTGCTATGGAGTCAGAAAGATTAGAAAGCCACTGCACAGCCAATCAATGAAGGACATGATTTTTAGTGGACCCAGTCACAGATTAAACTCAGCTTGGATAATGACCCTAACTCTGATTCAGCTCTAATCAGCCTCACATGTAAAAGGTGCGTGTATGTGTGTGTGTGTGTTGATACCTGATGGATATGTTTGGGTTTCTTACTGCAACAGGGAAGTACAACGTCTAGTAAGAAACCCAAACATGTTTGGGTTTCTTACTGCAACAGGGAAGTACAACATCTAGATCCAAAACAAGAAGTAAAATCTGACCTGTTTCCTAGACTACGTACGGAGCTACAATATTTTGAAAGAACCAATACAGCTTTTTACTAGATAATGTGTTGTGGGCTGAATTGTGTCTCCCCAGCCAAATTAATATGCTGAGGATCTAAACCCCCAGTACGTCAGAATACGACTGTATTTGGAGATAGGGCCTGTAAAGAGGTAATAACTGAGGTAAAATTAAGTCATATGAGTGGGCCCTAATCCAATATGATTGAAGAGAATTAGGACAGAGACACAGAAAGAGGGAAGACTATGTGAAGACAGAGAGAAGATGGCCATATACTAGCCAAGGAGAGAGGCCTCAGAAAAAACAACTCTGCCAACACCTTGATTTTGGACTGCAAGCCTCCAGAAGTGTGAGTAAATAAATTTCTATTGTTTAAGCCACCCAGTCTGTGGTATTTGTTATGGTAGCCCTAGCAACCTAATACACCATGTATGATTCGTCTCATTATGCCATTGCATGAAAAGAAGAATGCAGTTTTAAAAATCCAGTTCCCAATCACAAATCACAAGCATGAATGTCAACGGATACCTCATTTATGCAGTATCATAAGGGAATAAATCATTCCACATTAAGTAAAATTTACCGGTAACTAAAGCTTGCCTCTTAACAAACCAAAGTTTCTAATCTAATCATATCAGATGGAAATCTTCCTAAAAATACATTGTTATATGCTATTCCCCTTTTAAAATAGAGCATACCATGATGCAACCCTTTTAAAGAATAAAATGGAAAATTCCAACAAAATTGGCAATTGTTATTCAGTACTCTAATTCAATTATTGCTTCTATTTAAGACTAAGACTAATTACTCATGTCTTACTTTTGTAATTTGTTTGTCCCTCACTTCCAGCTCACCTTTACTGAAATTCCAGTGTGTCTCCTATCTTTCAGGCCTTCTAATCTGCTGCAGGCTGAGAAATTAGGGAACTAAGCATGTTAGAACTATGTCTCAAGTAAGAATAGAAGGCTTGAGGGAGGGTCCAAGGAGCTTGTCTGTGAGTAAAAAAGTTAACATACTCTCTGTGGCATATTTTTGGTTCTCAGAAATGTTTTTGCTTCCATCATAGTTTTTGCCTGTATTCCTAAGGGCTACCATTGAAAAGTTATGACCACTATGTTTGGATGAGATTTTATTTTTACAATATTTTATTAATAATTACTGGCTTGTTTCCACTTCAAAAACTTTTCACAGCATCATTATAGTGAATTGACATTAAAATCTGTATAGTGTTGATTTCCATCTCCAAAAAAAGATGAATATAAATATAGCAATTTTAATAATAACAGCTGGCATATATTAGCATTTACCATGTGCCTGATACTGTGCTAAATGCACATTAGCTATCTCACTTAATTACCAGCAATGCAAAGAATTTACTGAAAGCAAGGGAAGGGATGCAAAATCACTACGAACTTTCAGGAATTGTGCTTACTGGATGGAAATATTATGCAAATGAGCATTACTGGATCAAATAAAACATTTTAATCTGGTTTTTAAAAAGCTATTAATAAAAACTAACACCATATGCAAGTTCCAAATTAAATATAATCCTGGCACAAGCCAAATAATCATTCTTCTCCATGGACCATCACTCCTGACAACAACCTGAAAAATTATAGTTCCTTCCCTCCATGTTTCCTATGACCCAACATGAATTTATGAAGAAGATATGCTCAGAGGCAGAAGGGCCTCTGGAAATGAATCACTAGGTTATGCAGAATTACCTTGTTATGTCAACTCCTGCCTCTCAAAAGGGATGTATTTAACACATTTGGAGGTTAATTTTTTAAATGAACTTTATTGAGATGTAATGCACATACAGTCAAATGCACAGATCTTAAGGGTTCAGTTTGATGAGTTCTGACAAATGGATACACCCTGCAGTCAACACCCCAATCAAAATATAGCGTATTTCAATTACCCCAGAAAATTCCCTTATGACCCTTTGCAGTCAACCTCTTTCCCCGACTATAGATAGGTATTTTTCAGCAGATATAGTAGCAGTGATGGTAATAGCTACTGTTATGGACCGTTAATAGGAGTATTTACTGAGTGCCCAACATGCCAGGCACTGTACATATACGGTATTCCATTTAATTCCCATGTCAAAGGCTGGTATTATCCCCATTAGTCTATTGGGAATTAAAGAGTGGGAAAAAATATAAGACCAAGAAATTGATTATGCAAGGTCACATAACAACTGAGTGGTGGGATAGACCTGAACCAAGAATATCTGAATTAGAATCCCTCATGCTAAATTCTATTGCCTCTACACAAATGCTAAGGAGTTTTCTGTTAATTCAAAACACACTAAGTAGTGGAATTAGTGAGGCCACCAACTCTAACCCACAACCCCACCTCTATTACAATCACACCCAAGTACCTTATCGTATAAGCAAGCAAAGGTTTCAGAGGCTAATACTAATGATAACTAAAGAGGATTACTTACAAGTTCCCTAGCTAAAAACCTGCATGTAAATCCCTCATATATTTCTAAGGTAGTTAGGAGAGGGGGAAAATCCTCTATATAGGTGGGTGGGTCACAACCCCATCAGCCCCAAGGAATAGTTAGTGTTTCAGAAAATGAAGGGAAGGAATCCAACCATCACTGGTTCTTAGTCAACCGCAATCCACTCTCCCTAAGAACCACAAGGAGAGGCGCTGTGCAGCACTCGACTCTCACTTTATTAGGGAAGCACGGAGGCAAACATCTGGATTGAACCTTTTGATTCCTCATTACATTAATTTTATTCAGTGTTTTAAACTCAACCCACTCACATTTACAAAACACTTCACACAGACTACTTCCCTCATAAATGGAGCTCCATTCACATTTCACTTAAAACATCAAACTTATTCTGAAATGACTGAGGTTAAAGCCTGTTCAGTGTCAATTTGCAAGTATTATAAAATAATGAAAAACTAGGTGCAGAAATGCAGGAAGGTACTGTGAGGCAGCCTCTTCAAGGGGTTCTACTAAAACAAAGCAGCTTGGTAAGGGGCGCAGGCAGGCTTTCATGAACCCACAGGGCTCGTGACAAACTGTTGTGGAGCAGGTATTTGATTCCCCAGAGGGAAGATTTATGAGAATTACCACCCTTGAGCAGTACCGGCTAACCCTGGGGAATCAATATGACTCATATTCCCCCAAACCTGGAGTTGTTTTCCAGAAGTTCCTCTCCAAGGTTTCCCTGTGGTCTCCCTAAATCCGTTAACATATGTTGGAAGAGGGGAGGTTCTCTCTCTTTTAGAAACGAATTGTCTCCAGCAAGTTCAAGACTTCAGGACGTGTGTTTACTAAATCCTAAACGCTTGACAACCCCAGCCCAAAGACAGACGAGTACAACACACAAATACACCCTACCCAACACCTGATCCTCCTTTTTCCTCCGCTAAACAAGAGCACTGCTCAGTGCAACGGAAGCGCCCGCTCAGTCTCATCTAGAAATATCCCAAGCCCCAGGTCAACAGCTGGCTGTAATAGGGGAAAGGCACTGGAGGGTGCTGCTTCTCGACAACTAGCGGGAGTCACACAGACAGAAGGGGCCCCCCTGAGGATGCTCGCCTGCTCGCCCAGCACTCTGGGGCCCCGCTCGCTCGAAGCCGCCCGGACTTTTTGGCGCCACCAGCTAGTTCAGCAAAGCCACTCCGAGGACAGCTCGGGAAAGGCGCAGAGGGGAGTGGCGCGCGCGGGGCGGTGTCTTCTCCGCGGGGCTGGGTCGACTATCGCGGGGGGTGGGGTGCGCGGTAACCCAACTTTCGGTTGCCTCCCCTGAGGCAGGGGAAGTGTCTCGTGGCCCGCGGGGGAAGGACCCAGAACCCCTCGGGAACAGAGTCGCCAGCTGGGCGGCGGAGGGGGTCGCCAGGAGTCCCCGGGCCAGGGGCGCGCGGGGGCGGCTCCCTCCTGCAAGGGCCCCTTCCCCCTCCCTGAGAGTCCGGGTGGCGAGGCTGGGCGCCTGGAATGACCGAGTCACGGCCACGTGGCCGCGCGGTCGCGCGTGACAGCGGGTGGGCGGGGCGTCGGGGGCGCGGGGCCGGCCGAGGCCCGGCTACCTGGCTCTTGAGACGCATCTTCTCCGCGGCGCGGTCCAGCCGGAGGCGGCGGAGGCTGGGCGGGGCGCGGCGGCAGGGAGGACGTCCGCGGAGTCGCACCGCGCTCGCTCGCTAGCTGGCTCGCTCCCCCCCGCTCAGCGCTGAGCGGTCGCTTCGCCACCCCCACCGCCGGCTCCAGGGGGCGCCTCGCGCGGGAGTTGGAGGACCGACCCGTGCGGTTCCCGGCCCTGGCGCCTAGCATCGAGTTTATGCTCAAGAAGTTGAATGAATAAATCTCTTCTCCAATACTGCTACCTGTGCTTAAATTTTAAGTGAGGTAGCTTTTTTGGCAGTTCAAGTCCACCAACAACATTTGGACCGATGTTCTTGGCAAAACACTGTGCTGGGCTCCGAGGATTTGCAAACGTGACCAATTTGGAACCCTTAGAATAAATCTTACCCTTTAGGCGAAGGCGCACTAGAAAGGTGGCCTGCCTTTGGCAGAGTGTGGACACACTAACTGGATCCTTCAAGCCATGTTTGGCCAGTTGACTGGTGTCGATAAGATATATCCAAAGTAAAGTGAGAAATGGAGACAACGATTAACATCACTAAATCCCAAACAAAATGACCAAGACTTTTGTGCTCTATGATTTCAGGTATAAGTGTTTGTTGGCCTCAATGACTTGGGAGAGCCAAGTTGCTCTGTGGCCTCCTAAACCACACCAGACTTTTGAATAACACAGTGTTGGTCTGGTGCTGGGTAATCTGATGATCATTAAAAATGGGAAAGTCGCTTCTTGGGCCCTCCCTGACCTTTGTAAAACTTTCACACCCAGGGCCCAGAAACTCAGAAACTCACAGTTAGGTTGTTGAGAACGCCCGTTATTGCCTAAAGGAAATCTACTTTGGTTCAAAATATAGGAAATACAGGTATGAGTAAGACTCACTGGTTGAAGTAAGCTTAGCATGGTAGAGTTAGAATGGAAATATTAAAGAATCATCTTATCTGATGCCTCTTTATAGGTGAAGGCTCTGAGGTCCTGAGAAGACCTGCCCAGGTCACAAGGGAATCGGGAGGAAAAATTGTAAAAGTTCTCCTAACCCCTGGTTTATTGTTTTATTTCACAGTTCTCAGGATTCTCACATTTTCTGTTTTTAGGACTTGATCCATTCAGACCTTCACATAGACACAAACTAAAGAGGCTGCCTAGGTAATAGGAGGACTGGGAATGACAAACAAAACAAATTTGATGTTATTTTCATTATTATGAGAGCTGTTAGTTATTGAGCACTTATGTGCACTTTCCATGGAGTATCTCATTTAATCCAAGTTTTAAAAGGTGCAGCCTTAAAACTGAATAATCCCTGATGACTATAAGAGCTGTTTTCCCACAGTCTCCTTTGACTATGTAAAACAAAAGAGTTTTGTTCCTGAGCAGATGGGGATATACCAACTCAAAATTCTGCTAACTTGTATTCTTTGACCCAGTAGTTCCACTTTTATAAATTTGTTTTAAGGAAGTAATCATTAATGTGTTCAAAGACTTGGCCCTATGATTATTTACTGTAGCATAGTTTGAAATATGCAAAAATTGGAAATAGTCTTTAATGGTCAACAAAAGGGACTGATCATCCATACAATGGAATATTCTGCAGACATTAAGAATGATACAGTCCATGAATATTTATCAACATGGGAAGATGTTCACAGTATATTTCAAAGTGAGAAAAGGAGGTCACAAGATTGTATCCTGTTTTTGAAAGGGTAACAGTGGTTATTTTAGAAGGTGGTATTATGAGTGATTTTTATTTCTCCCTCTTTTGCTTATCTGTATTTTTTAAAATGTCAGTAGTAAATAGTTATTGTTTTGGAATTGAAACAAATTTTGTTTTAATGAATGACTATCTCTGATTATTAGCAATGAGCAAGATATTGTAGGAAAGGCCAGCAGGCAAGAATTCAGGGCAGTTTAGCACAGTAAAGGACACAGTCTTAACCACTGTAGTTAGGGTATTAATCAGACCTAGTTTCTAGATCAGCTCTGCCCTTTTAAAAGTATGTCATCTTGAACAAGTTACTTGGTTTTTCTAAGCCTAAAAACAGTAATGACAATAATAGCTAACATTAATGAGCGTTTACTTTGTGCGGGGCACTGTACTATGCACTCTGTTTACAATCTCATTCTCACATCAACTGATGAGGAAATTGAAGCTTAAGCTGAGGAAAGTTAAACAACTTGTCCGAGTATACACAATCAGATAAATACTCACATCATAGTGTGGTTGTGAGGGTTAAATGCAAGGGGGCACTTAAAGCACTTAGCTTAATATAGTGGCAGGTATGCATATGTATATACAGATGTATATATATACTTGATGCCAGTTGTTTTTTAATAATTTAGGCACAACCCTTGTAGCAAGTTCTGCTCTTTATAAAAATTTTAGTGCTCCAATCACCTCTCCAGGGAATCTACTTTGGTTATACTGTGGTGGGTAAGATTATGGGCTCTAAAACCTGTCTTGGTTTGAATACCAGCTCTACCACTTACTAGCTCTGTGATTAAGTTAAGTTACTTAACCCTCTTTGTACCCCAGTTTTCTCATCTGTAAGATGGGCATAATATTAGAACTAACTTCATGGGGGTTGTTCTGAGTATAAATGAGTTAACAGACGGAATGCAATAAGAACAGTGCATGGTGTACTTGGAGTTTTTTAAATGATTACATATTTTACAAATTGTAAGTTCTTTTTCACACTAATATAAAGATCTTATACATGTTCCTTATATTGATATATGAACGTATTGTTATTTAATGCCAAAAGGTTATGTAAATGCGAAACGTTTCAGAATTCATAGTAGGAAGTAGTCCCCATTTAAAAGAAACCCATGTAGCATTTACATGTGCTTATATTACTAAAACAGACATCAAACCCAGAAACAAGATATACAAAAAAATACCAATTCTTCCAGTCTTAACTTTTCCAAAATCAGTTTAGCCATGGATTCTTCAAAGAAAACAATTTGGCATATTTAGGACTTTACTTTGTCATGCATTTTATTATACTCAGAGATTCAAGCTATTCTCTGGATTTATGAGGTCTTTTAAAACAATTGAAAAATTCCACACAGAGATAAAAAATAATACATTTTCAATTTTATAATCAAATATGTTAAGGTAATACTACTTATGAAAAAAATCTCATAAAAAGAGCAAATCATCATTGTATTAAGAACCATGCTACAGGGAAAAAAACTGTTTCTCATCAATTGAAAATATATTTTAGACTATATATATATTCATATATGTGTGTGTATATATACACATTTAATTAAAGGTGATACATTAAATTATTAACTTTATCAGCATGATATTGCCTATCTAAAACAAGTGTTTTAGAATTATGTTCAATTCTCCAAGGTATAATGATAATTTATATTCCTTTCCAATACAAACCATAAATGGAATCTATGATAATTTTACAATTACAAGTCATATTGTGGCTCTAGGATAGTCAACTTGATGTAACAAAACAATTAGTAAGAGCATGGAAACTTACTTTCTTCCTTTGAAAGGCAATTCCTGTATTAAGGGCAATGTTATTTTTCTTTAGAAGTCCTGAATCTTCACACAAAGGCATTACAAGCTCATCGTGCACCTTAATTATAAGGACACCTGTGTTTCTTTGTTTATCTGGTTGGTTGGTCCTGAGGATTTGATTTGTCACATTCCTCCCCTGTCCCGCCCTATTTCTCTCGTAATGAGAATAACTTAACAATACCATCTGCACAACCTCCAAGCCCCAAATAATGACTGGGGAGGAATACAGGTATTAGTTATGGTGGGGAGCTCTTGTTGCTTAACCTTCATGTAAAGGGCTAAAATTCAGCGTTAGTAAGCAGAAACTTGGGGGATATACTGATTTTAAAACACAGCATGAAACCCCACCCTTACCCTTCCACCTCCACCCCGTTCTCCCCCACCATCCCCACTACCTTCACCCTTCTCCCTGGGGAAGCAGTGTGATATTAGATGGAGTCAGATTAATCCCACCTCCATCATTCAGGAGCCCTGTGATCTTTGGCAGGTTCCTTTATCTCTCTGAGCCTCAGTTTCTATATAATAGAGATAGTAGTACTTACCTCATAGGTTGTTACGAAGATGATTTTTACTGTTAATGGAAAAACTGTGTAAAGTAACTACTTAGTACAAGTTGCTTCTCTTTCCTCTTTCCCCTCTGCATTGGGAACATTCAAAAAAGGCTCCAACTATGCACATCTATAGAAGAATAGGCATGTGTGAAGGTATGGATATTTGAGGGATTTGGGAATTTGATGTGAGATAGGAATGCATCTGTTGTCTTCATCATCGACATCTCCTGAAAGGGAATGAAAGAACCCCATTCATCAAACAAGTATTCATTAAGCACCTACTAGGTCTAGGCCTCCTACTAACCACTGGCAATAGAGTTGTCTTCTGTCCTCGAGAAGATCTCAGCCTTAGGGGACAGTAGATGAGAAATGACAGACTATGACAATTCAATATAACACAGTATAACAAGTACTAAAATTGAGAGAAGCACCAGGGACTGTAGAATAGGGGCATCCAAAGCAGCCCCTGGGAGAAGGGGTTAGGTGAGAGGAGGGTCTGGGAAGATTCCTGGGGGGAAAAAAATGATTCTAGAATTGAGTTTTGAAGAACAAGCAGGAGTTAGAAGGTGAAAGACTGAACATCGAAGCTTGATAGAGGTGCCTTTAAAAAAAGACATAGCTGTGAAGTAAATGGTGTATTCCATTGTCAGAATGAGGCTACATTGTAGTGTTATGTATATGATGGATATAACAGAATTTGTGCATTCTCTGATCTTTCATCACATGAGATTTTAATGCGAACAAGGAATAAGCACTCTTTTTGAGTAAGCCCATGAGCATATGTTCAGAAACATTTGATTAGAGCCTTTGCTCTAACAGTTTTAACTATTCTTAGTTGCTCCTTAACAGTTGCAGTTTGCACTTAATAGATTAGATAATTGCTTATTAGTAGAAAATAACCCAGCCAATCATGACATGCAGGAAATGATAAGAAAAAGTGTATTCAGTCTTCATGTAGGTTTTAATGCTGGAAAGAACCTTAGAGATGGTTGATATCATCCTCATTTTACAGGCAAGAAAAGTCAGGTCCAGGGAAGCTCAGTGACCTGCCCAAGTTCTCACAGCTGAGAAGCAGAGCCAGGTATAGAACCCAGTTCTCTGGGCTCCCTGCCCATTGCTCTCACCAATGACAGTGGCTACAATTTACTGGACATTTCCAAGGTTCTAACATGATAACTAAAATCTCTAAGTATTATTTCATTTTATTGACATTTCTAATCTAATTTGAATCATTTTAGAATGGAGCAGGGAATAAGTACTTTTAAAAAGTAAATATTTGTTGTGTGGATACCAGTGAATGAAGAAATGCTGTTCACGTAGATCTTGTTTCATTAGCTGGTGAATGTATTTCTTTCAAAGCTAACTTTAGTTTTATATACGTCTTTCAGGTTTTGTTTCTAAGATTTTCCTCTAGGAGTTTGATTTAACTCAGTTCGATTTGACAAATATTTATTGAGTCCTTGTGAAAGGAGAAGCAAATCTTACTTTTCTGCTGCATTTCCTCTGGATGTCAGGCTTCATGAGAGGCTGTGTCATGCCAGGAAAGGGCACAAGCTTGGGAGTCAAATAGGCTTTGGTTCAAATCCCAGCTCCACAACTAACCATCTCACGGATCTTGGAAGGTTACCTAACTTCCCATATCTGTAAAATGAGGGTGTGAATTAAATCTACTTTACAGGGTTGTTCTATGGATTAAAATGAATGAAATAAGTAAGTGGAATCTATTTTATGCATGACCATTTGTTCTGCAGATTACTCACATTCATTAAGCCGAGCAGCATTCTGTTAAAGGTCATTTATTGTAATGTGTGGCAGATTGTAATTTCCAAATGTGGCTACAACAATATCTCCCTACCCACCTGCTCTTCTGCAATGTGACCTTGCTACTCCCTCACCAAGAGGGGAATCTAATCCCCCTTCTCTTGAATCTTGGTCATTCTTAGTGACTCTGGGTCACACTATCCACTGTCCCTTCCTTCCAGCTGATAGGAATGCAGATGTCATGGTGAGAGCAGAGGTACAAGTTGGCAGGACAACAAAACAGAAAGCCCCCGGATACTTGATGATTATGTGTGTTGTCATAGCAGCCATGGACTACACACCCAGACTTTTACATGACAGAGGAATGAACTTCTACCTTATTTAAGCCGCTTATTTTGGACCTTCCTGTCACAGCAAACCTACCAATATGCTAACCTACACAACTGGAGATACTAACATGACCCTAAATAGCCTGTAATAGAGCAGGTGCTCAGTAGTAAGTAGCTAGCACATTTAAAACACCAAAACCATCTACTGCCCTCCAAGACACAATCCCACCTTTCTGGGTGATTTTTATACTTGGCTCACTGACCTCTTCCACATAGCTTTCCCTCTATCTCTGCCTTCCGGGTCATCAACAGACAACAGTAGTCTTTTTAGTCACTTAATCCCACTAATCCTTGCACTCCTCACCTCCAGTGACTCACTTTCCCTCCATTTCAGCCACCAGCTTCATAATCAACTCCAGTCTTCATCATGGCACTAAATGGCTCCACCTGTATGTTCTAGAATTCTGCCATTTTTCTCTCTGGTTCCTGCTCTCAGTCACCTCTCTTACTCTCTCACTGCTACCAATCCAGTTTTCATCCCCATCATGTTCCTATCCTGTGTGCCAATATGATTTCCTGACTGGCATTTCTATTGAGAATGGGCCACACAGTCAGCATTTCCCCTGCCACCCTAGAGTCCCACCCACCGCCTTCATCTTCTACCATTCCCACCTGGTCAGCCTTAGCCCAGGCTGGTCCAAGTGGGCCTCCACTGGATTCCCACTGCCCCTGTGCAGTCCTCTACCACAATTGGTGTCACTCTGCTTTATCAATTTCAGTCTGTGAGTCTGTCTCCCCACTAGACTATGAGCTTTTTGAGGTTGGAACCTGACTTATTTGTCTATGCAACTACACTTCCCAGTAAAAACATGTCTACTATTTGGAATGTCCCAGGTTTTCCCACCTCCATGCCTTTGCTTATGCCATTCCTCCCTGGGAATATTTTCCCCCATTGCCTCCTTCTAACATCAGACAAATCCAGGAAGTCTCATCTCAGATGCCACCTCCAAGAAGTTTTTCCCAATAGGACACTTTCCTCCTTTGAAGCTCCAAAGCATTTCCCTGGTATTTCTTTGCAGGCACTTTGACTTTGCGGTCAACTCAGTTACTGAGCACCTAGTATTCACTCAATGATATGCTGCCCACTTCATTCTTGGCTATCATTTACTCCTTATAAATACCCAGTCATCCTGATTTTGCAGCTAAGGTAACTGAAACTATGCAAGGTTAGGTAATTTTGCCCCAAGCCACACAGCTAGAAAGTGGTAGGACCATGATTTACTCCAAGGTCAGTGTTCTCATGCTGTGTTGCTCCACAACTGCTTTGGGCTTTTGTCCCTTGTGTAAATATCTTGTCTGTCTATGTGAGTTCTTTGTGGGCAAGGGTTGTGTCTCTCACCTGTATATCTCCTCTAACATCTAGCCCAGCCTCTTGCAGACAGTGAATGCAACAAAATACACAGAAAATAAAATACTGATTCAGGGACTCTCAGAAAATACCTGCAAGACAGCGTGCAGACCCCTCCCTCCATTCCCACATCCCTGTCACTGACTCAAGGGCCCTGGCTGCCAATGGGCTCACACCTGACCCTTCCAGGAGCAGGTGATAATTCAGACAACCTCATTAACAACCTGTGGGGCTCCTGAACTAATTACAGTGGGGTTTTAACTATATTTCCCACAATTCAGCAGCTTCTGTTGTTAACCTATAATGGTAGAATCTAGAGGAGAAAGAGTGGACAGGTATCTAGTTTTCTCCCATGGCACGCTTTGTCCCCCCATAATGTTCCAGAGGCAAAGAACCTGTTAAAAATAAAGAAAATACATTAAATCAGCTACATAAATTGTGATTTATATCTCACAGTTTATTCATTCCTTGGCCGTGTAAATATTAAATTTTTAAAAGTTAAGGTGACTCTAAAAACAAAGAAAATTTATCAAGCTACCATTGACCGTGACAGAAAAAGCATGCCTTTCCCCAGTCATGTAGTTCCCATGGTACTTCAGCAATTACAAACATTCCTTCCCTCCTAAACATCACTCCTCTCCTAGGAAGTGAGGCCCAGGTCCCATAAGGTTCAGTGTGGTTTTGTTCAGTGTCTGTTTCCCCCATTTCACTTTGAACTTAAAGCTGGAATGCTATTAATTATTTCCTGTGAACCCAGCTCTTGGCAGAATGCTTAACACAAACTATACCTAGTGAATGTTTGTTTAATGAATAAATAATCTAGTTCAGTGTTATTTAAACTTTTTAAAAAACTGTGCAAGGTGAAAAATATAATTTACATAGTCTCTCTCTCTCCCTCTGAAACAAAAATTTTATGAAACAATACTTACCTTTACTACCTGCAATGCACTGTGATGTTTGCTATCCAGTCTTATACCTTCCTATTATTTTATTTCTTTTAATTTCTGGCTGTGACCCAATAAATTGATTTATAACAAAACTAAGGCATTCCAAACTTAATTAGAATCATATTGGACTATGTATAAGAATTATATTTTATTTTGTTCATAGGTTATTTACCATCACCATGTTTTATTCCTATTTTCAAGTGTTGAATGAGGACATAAATTAAAAATAAACACGAGGAGAAATCCTTTGCACAGAATAGGCAATAGCTCTCCTCTGCAGAGTCTCAGTGTTTAAAGTTTGCCTCTTTGCCTTGGAAACACCTTGAAAGCTTGGGATCAGAATGAGTCATTCTTGCCAATGAGTGTTTCCCAAAATGTATGTGTCCATTCTTCCTTGAGCCACCAAGTAATAATAACACCTAACATTTACTGAGCACTTACTAAGTTCTAGGTACTATTCTTCTAATCGCTATATATATATATTAAATATAGAAATATATATCCTCAGTTAATCCTCACAAAACACGTTTGGGTAAGAACTATTATTATTCCCATTTTATAGATGAGAAAACTGAGGCACAGAGGGACTCACATTGCTGGAAAACAGCAGAGCCAGTATTTGAACCCAGGCATCCTTAAAAGGCTGTGTATATCATAGCTAGACTACGACATTCAAATCCTGTCTCTGCTGCTTAATAATTGTGAGATCTTGAGCAAGTTACTTAACATCTCTGTGCCTAGGTTTTCTCAACTATAAAATGAAGCTGATGATAATAATAATAGTTACTACCCACAAGATTTTTTGGGAAGATTAAGGCAGTTTATATATAATACTTAGAACAATGCCTGGCGCATGGTAAGCACTTATTAAGTGTTTGCTCTTAATATGATGGCTTCCTGAACTCTAAACCACTGTGCTAAGCTGCCTTTATAGATGTGGCTTCCACAGTGAGAGAAACACACGCACTGAAAGGAACCCTAGAGATCAGCTAGTTCCACTTGGTCATTTCGTAGATGAGGTTGGTCTGAAGAGGAGAAGGGGTTTGTTTGTTCAAATGTATGAGGCAGAGCTAGGCCTAGAACTTGGGTATCCAGTGTCCGCATCTAGTGCCCTTTCCACCACTCAGCCTCTCTCTCTCCCTCATGTATTTAGTCCCTTGGTTTCTTGTGAACACTGCTATCCTGTGCTCTTCACTTTCTCCACATAATTTTGTTGCTGGGGAGAAACCTAAGTGCTGGATACTGGGGAAATTCTTTGACTCAATCAGGCTATACCACAGCATCCTGCTCTCTATGTTTGTTCATTGCAGGTATTTAGTACTTTATTACAACATATAAAGTTAGAAAACACAAAATTTGCGGGAAGATAGACCTGCCAACTTTGGCTCTCTCACTAATTTCTCTGTGCCTACATTTACTCTTCTGGTGCCTCTCTCATCCCCAGCTTAGCATGCGGCCTTGGCTTCCTCAGAACTTCCTGTATCTTTTCCTACTCCTGTAGTCCGTTCCCACAGCAGCCTGAGTGAGCCTTTTAAAAAATATGATTATGTCACTGCTCTGCTCAAAACCTTTCAATGGTTTTTCATTCTCTGTGGGGCAAGGAGCAAAATCCTTAAGATGGTTTACAAGACCCTCCTTGTCTTGACTCCTGCCACCTCTCCCACTGCACTGACCCTCAAGCCTGCATTCTCCTTTCACTTCCTTGAAAGCACCCTCTTCTCCTCTCCCCCACCACAGGAACTTTGCAAATTCTGTTTCCTTTATCTTAACTGCTCTTCCTTGGGGCTTTATGCAGTTAATGCCTATCTTTCGTTCAGCTTTTTCAGTGATTTATTTTAGTTCCATCAACACCTGCTCAGGGAAACCTACCTTTTTCTAAGTGACTTTGTAGAGTTTATTATTTTGATAATTTTACTGCTTTTGGTTATTCCTTGATTAAACTCCATTTCATCCACTAAGATTATCAACTCTGTGAGGATCAGAATAGTATCTTCTTTCTCTCTAATTCAAATCCTGTTATATATTAATTAGGCTTTTTTGCCATGCATCTAACCTACATTATATCTAATTGTCATAATGATCCACAAGGTAGGTCTAGTGTGTCATTTATACATGAGGAAATTGAGAATCAGGAAAGTTAAATAACTCACTATAAAGTCTTACAGCTAGTAAGTGGTGAGGTTGGAATTTGAATTCAATTTCTTCTAGTTCCAAACTAGTATTCCTTACTTTACACCGTATGGCCTGTGACTAGGACGCTTTTTAATCTTTGTTATTTTTGTTGTTGTTGTGAAAAAAGAAACTGTTTTAAAAGTATGTTAGCCAAATGCAAAATTTCTTTCCTGGATATGTATGTATTTTTGATAGGGAGGAAGGCAAGAATTGTATATCCACATAACTATCTGTAGAAAAAGATTACCGGGGAGACCTTCAAGATGACGGAGGGATAAGATGTGGAGATCACCTTCCTCCCCACAAATATATCAGAAATACATCTACATGTGGAACAACTCCTACAGAACACCTACAGAATGCTGGCAGAAGATCTCAGACTTCCCAAAAGGTAAGAAACTCCCCCACGTACCTGGGTAGGGCAAAAGAAAAAAGAAAAAACAGAGACAAAAGAATAGGGACGGGACCTGCACCAGTGGGAGGGAGCTGTGAAGGAGGGAAAGTTTCCACACACTAGGAAGCCCCTTCGCGGGCGGAGACTGCGGGTGGCGGAGGGGGGAAGCTTCGGAGCCACGGAGGAGAGCGCAGCCACAGGGGTGCGGAGGGCAAAGCGGAGAGATTCCCGCACAGAGAATCGCTGCCGACCAGCACTCACCAGCCCGCGAGGCTTGTCTGCTCACCCGCCGGGGCGGGCGGGGGCTGGGAGCTGAGGCTCGGGTTTCGGTCAGATCGCAGGGAGAGGACTGGGGTTGGCTGCGTGAACACAGCCTGAAGGGGCTAGTGCGCCACGGCTAGCCGGGAGGGAGTCTGGGAAAAAGTCTAGAACTGCCTAAGAGGCAAGAGACCATTGCTTTGGGGTGCGCGAGGAGAAGGGATTCGGAGCACCGTCTAAACAAGCTTCAGAGACGGGTGTGAGCCGCGGCTATCAGCGTGGACCCCAGAGAAGGGCATGAAACGCTAAGGCTGCTGCTGCAGCCACCAAGAAGCCTGTGTGCAAGCACAGGTCACTATCCATACCTCCCCTCCCGGGAGCCTGTGCAGCCCACCACTGCCAGGGTCCCGTGATCCAGGGACAACTTCCCCAGGAGAATACACGGTGCGCCTCAGGCTGGTGCAACGTCATGCTGGCCTCTGCCGCTGCAGGTTCACCCCTCATTCCGTACCCCTCCTTTCCCCCCGGCCTGAGTGAGCCAGAGCCCCCTAATCAGCTGCTACTTTAACCCCATCCTGTCTGGGCTGTGAACAGACGCCCTCAGGCGACCTACACGCAGAGGCAGGGCCAAATCCAAAGCTGAACCCCAGGAGCTGGGCGAACAAAGAAGAGAAAGGGAAATTTCTCCCAGCAGCCTCAAGAGCAGCAGATTAAATCTCCAAAATCAACTTGATGTACCCTGCATCTATGGAATACCTGAATAGACAAGGAATCATCCCAAAATTGAGGCAGTGGACATTGGGAGCAACTGTAGACTTGGGGTTTGCTTTCTGCATCTACTTTGTTTCTGGTTTTATGTTTATCTTAGTTTAGTATTTAGAGTTTATTATCACTGGTAGATTTGTTTACTGATTTGGTTGATCTCTTCCTCCTTTTTTTTTTTTAATATATAGATATAAATGTTCTTTTCCTTTTTCTCTTTTTGTGAGGGTGTATGTGTATGCTTCTTTGTGTGATTTGTCTGTATAGCTTTGCTTTTACCATTTCTCTAAGGGTTCTGTCTGTCCGGTTTTTTTTTTTTTTTTTTTTTTAAGTATCGTTTTTAGCACTTGTTATCATTGGTGGATTTTTTTCTCAGTTTGGTGACTCTCTCATTCTTTCTTTCTTTTTATTACTTTTTAATTTTTTTAATAATTATTTTTTATTTTAATAACTTCATTTTATTTTATTTATTTCTTTCTTTTTTTCTCCCTTTTCTTCTGAGCCATGTGGCTGACAGGGTCTTGGTGCTCCGGCTGGGTGTTAGGCCTGAGACTCTGAGGTGGGAGAGCTGAGTTCAGGACATTGGTCCACCAGAGACTTCCTGGCTCCACATAATATCAAATAGCGGAAGCTCTCCCAGAGATCTCCATCTCAACACTAAGACCTAGCTCCACTCAACGACCAGCAAGCTACAGTGCTGGACACCCTATGCCAAACAACTAGCAAGACAGGAACACAACCCCACCCACTAGCAGAGAGCTGCCTAAAATCATAATAAGGTCACAGACACCCCCAAAACACACCACCAGACACAGACCTCTCCACCAGAAAGACAAGAGCCAGCCTCATCTTCCAGAAAACAGGCATTTGTCCCCTCCACCAGGAAGCCTAAACAACCCACAGAACCAACCTTAGCCACTGGGGGCAGACACCAAACACAACGGGAACTATGAACCTGCAGCCTGCGAAAAGGAGACCCCAAACACAGTAAGTTAAGCAAAATGAGAAGACAGAGAAACACAAAACAGATGAAGGAGCAAGGTAAAAACCCACCAGACCAAACAAATGAAGAGGAAATAGGCAGTCTACCTGAAAAAAAAGAATTCAGAATAATGACAGTAAAGATGATCCAAAATCTTGGAAATAGAATGGAGAAAATACAAGAAGCGTTTAACAAGGAACTAGAAGAACTAAAGAGCAAACAAACAATGATGAAAAACACAATAAATGAAATTAAAAGTTCTCTAGAAGGAATCAATAGCAGAATAACTGAGGCAGAAGAACAGATAAGTGACATGGAAGATAAAATAGTGGAAATAACTACTGCAGAGCAGTAAAGAAAAAAGAATGGAAAGAATTGAGGACAGTCTTAGAGACCTCTTGGACAACATTAAACACACCAACATTCGAATTATAGTAATCCCAGAAGAAGAAGAGAAAAAGAAAGGGACTGAGAAAATATTTGAAGAGATTGTAGTTGAAAACTTCCCTAATGTGGGAAAGGAAATAGTTAAACAAGTCCAGGAAGTGCAGAGAGTCCCATACAGGATAAATCCAAGGAGAAACACGCCAAGACACATATCAATCAAACTATCAAAAATTAAATACAAAGAAAAAATATTAAAAGCAGCAAGGGAAAGACAACAAATAAAATACAAGGGCATCCCCATAAGGTTAACAGCTGATCTTTCAGCAGAAACTCTGCAAGCCAGAAGGGAGTGGCAAGACATATTTAAAGTGATGAAAGGGAAAACCTACAACCAAGATTACTCTACTCAGCTAGGATCTCATTCAGATTTGACGGAGAAATTAAAAACTTTACAGACAAGCAAAAGCTGAGAGAGTTCAGCACCACAAAACCAGCTTTACAACAAATGCTAAAGGAAGTTGTCTAGGCAGGAAACACAAGAGAAGGAAAAGACCTACAAAAACAACCCAAAACAATTAAGAAAATGGTAATAGGAACATACATATGGATAATTACCTTAAATGTAAATGAATTAAATGCTCCCACCAAAAGACATAGACTGGCTGAATGGATACAAAAACAAGACCCATATATATGCTGTCTACAAGAGACCCACTTCAGACCTAGGGACACATATAGACTGGAGGTGAGGGGATGGAAAAAGATATTCCATGCAAATGGAAATCAAAAGAAAGCTGGAGTAGCAATTCTCCTATCAGACAAAAGAGACTTTAAAACAAAGACTATTACAAGAGACAAAGAAGGACCCTACATAATGATCAAGGGATCAATCCAAGAAGAAGATATAACAATTGTAAATATTTATGCACCCAACATAGGAGCATCTGAATACATAAGGCAAATGCTAACAAACATAAAAGGGGAAATCGAAAGTAACACAATCATAGTAGGGGACTTTAACACCCCACTTTCACTAATGGACAGATCATCCAAAATGAAAATAAATAAGGAAACACAAGCTTTAAATGATACATTAAACAAGATGGACTTAATTGATATTTATAGGACATTCCATCCAAAAACAACAGAATACACTTTCTTCTCAAGTGCTCATGGAACATCCTCCAGGATACATCATATCTTGGGTCACAAATCAAGCCTTGGTAAATTTAAGAAAATTGATATAGTATCAAGTATCTTTTCTGACCACAACGCTATGAGACTAGATATCAATTACAGGAAAAAATCTGTAAAAAATACAAGCACATGGAGGCTAAACAATACACTATTTAATAACCAAGAGGTCACTGAAGAAATCAAAGAGGAAATCAAAAAATACCTAGAAACAAATGACAATGAAAACACGATGACCCAAAATCTATGGGATGCAGCAAAAGCAGTTCTAAGAGGGAAGTTTATAGCAATACAATCCTACCTCAAGAAACAAGAAACATCTCAATAAACAACCCAACCTTACACCTAAAGCAATTAGAGAAAGAAGAGCAAAAAAACCACCAAAGTTAGCAGAAGGAAAGAAATCATAAAGATCAGATCAGAAATAAATGAAAAAGAAATGAAGGAAACAATAGCAAAGATCAAAAAACTAAAAGCTGGTTCTTTGAGAAGATAAACAAAATTGATAAACCATTAGCCAGACTCATCAAGAAAAAAAGGGAGAAGACTCAAATCAATAGAATTAGAAATGAAAAAGGAGAAGTAACAACTGACACTGCAGAAATACAAAGGATCATGAGAGATTACTACAAGCAACTATATGCCAATAAAATGGACAACCTGGAAGAAATGAACAAATTCTTAGCAAAGCACAACCTCCTGAGACTGAACCAGGAGGAAATAGAAAATATAAACAGACCAATCACAAGCACTGAAATTGAGAATGTGATTAAAAATCTTCCAACAAACAAAAGCCCAGGACCAGATGGCTTCACAGGCGAACTCTACCAAACATTTAGAGACGAGCTAACACCTATCCTTCTCAAACTCTTCCAAAATATAGCAGAGGGAGGAACACTCCCATACTGATTCTATGGGGTCACCATCAGCCTGATACCAAAACCAGACAAAGATGTCACAAAGAAAGAAAATTACAAGCCAATATCACTGATGAACATAGATGCAAAAATCCTCAACAAAATACTAGCAAACAGAATCCAACAGCACATTAAAAGGATCATATAACATGATAAACTGGGGTTTATCTCAGGAATGCAAGGATTCTTCAGTATATGCAAAACAATCAATGTGATACACCATACCAACAAATTGAAGGAGAAAAACCATATGATCATCTCAATAGATGCAGAAAAACCTTTCGACAAAATTCAACACTCACTTATGATAAAAACCCTCCAGAAAGTAGGCATAGAGGGAACTTACCTCAACATCATAAAGAACATATATATGACAAACCCACAGCCAACATCGTTCTCAGTGGTGAAAAACTGAAACCATTTCCACTAAGAACAGGAACAAGACAAGGTTGTCCACTCTCACCACTAGTATTCAAGATAGTTTTGGAAGTTTTAGCCACAGCAATCAGAGAATAAAAAGAAATAAAAGAAATCCAAATCAGAAAGGAAGAAGTAAAACTGTCACTGTTTGCAGATGACATGATACTATACATAGAAAATCCTAGAGATGCTACCAGAAGACTACTAGAGCTAATCAATGAATTTGGTAAAGTAGCAGGATACAAAATTAATGCAAGAAATATCTTGCATTCCTATACACTAATGATGAAAAATCTGAAAGAGAAATTAAGGAAACACTACCATTTACCACTCAAAAAAAAGAATAAAATACCTAGGAATAAACCTACCTAAGGAGACAAAAGACCTATATGCAGAAAACTATAAGACACTGATGAAAGAAATTAAAGATGATACAAATAGATGGAGAGATATACCATGCTCTTGGATTGGAAGAATCAACATTGTGAAAGTGACTATACTACCCAAAGCAATCTACAGATTCAATGCAATCCCTATCAAACTACCACTGGCATTTTTCACAGAACTAGAAAAAAAATTTCACAATTTGTATGGAAACACAAAAGACCCTGAACAGCCAAAGCAATCTTGAGAAAGAAAAACGTAGCTGGAGGAATCAGGCTCCTGGACTTCAGACTATATTACAAAGCTACAGTAATAAAGACAGTATGGTACTGGCACCAAAACAGAAATATAGATCAGTGGAACAGGATAGAAAGCCCACAGAGAAACCCACACACATATGGCCACCTTATCTTTGATAAAGGAGGCAAGAATATACAATGGAGAAAAGACAGCTTCTTCAGTAAATGGTGCTGGGAAAGCTGGACAGCTACATGTAAAAGAATGAAATTAGAACACTCCCTAACACCATACACACAAAAAAACCTCAGAATGGATTAAAGACCTAAATGTAAGGCCAGACACCATCAAACTCTTAGAGAAAAACATAGGCAGAACACTCTATGACATAAATCACAGCAAGATCCTTTTTGACCCACCTCCTAGAGAAATGGAAATAAAAACAAAAATAAACAAATGGGACCTAATGCAACTTAAAAGCTTTTTCACAGCAAAGGAAACCATAAACAAGACAAAAAGACAACCCTCAGAATTGGAGAAAATATTTGCAAATGAAGCAACTGACAAAGGATTAATCTCCAAAATTTACAAGCAGCTCATACAGCTCAATATCGAAAAAACAAACAACCCAATCCAAAAATGGGCAGAAGGCCTAAAAAAACATTTCTCCAAAGAAGATATACAGATTGCCAACAAACACATGAAAGAATTCTCAACATCATTAATCATTAGAGAAATGCAAATCAAAACTACGATGCGATATCATCTCACACCGGTCAGAATGGCCATCATCAAAAAATCTACAAACAATAAATGCTGGAGGGGGTGTGAAGAAAAGGGAACCCTCATACACTGCTGGTGGGAATGTAAATTGATACAGCCACTATGGAGAACAGTATGGAGGTTCCTTAAAAAACTAAAAATAGAACTACCATATAACCCAGCAATCCCACTACTGGGCATATACCCTGAGAAAACCATAATTCAAAAAGAGTCATGTATCACAATGTTCATTGCAGCACTATTTACAATAGCCAGGACATGGAAGCAACGTACGTGTCCATTGACAGATGAATGGATAAAGAAAATGTGGCACATATATACAATGGAATATTATTCAGCCATAAAAGGAAACGAAATTGAGTTATTTGTAGTGAGGTGGATGGACCTAGAGTCTGTCATACAGAGTGAAGTGAGTCAGAAAGAGAAAAACAAATACTGTATGCTAACACATATATATGGAATCTAAAGAAAAAAAAGGTTCTGAAGAACCCAGGGACACGACAGGAATAAAGACGCAAATGTAGAGAATGGATGTAGAGAAGACACAGAGAGGGGGAAGGGTAAGCTGGGACGAAGTGAGAGAGTGGCATGGACTTATATATACTACTAAATGTAAAATAGATAGCTAGTGGGAAGCAGCTGCAGAGCACAGGGAGATCAGCTTGGTTCTTTGTGACCACCTAGAGGGGTGGGGTAGGGAGGGTGGGAGGGAGATGCAAGAGGGAGGAGATACGGGGATATATGTATACGTATAGCTGATTCACTTTGTCATACAGCAGAAACTAACACACCATTGTAAAGCAATTATACTCCAATAAAGATGTTAAAAAAAAAAAAGAAAAAGAAAAAGATTACCTACCTCCATATGGCTTTCTTTCAAAACAGATGTTAATCATCTAGTTTAAACCATGTAAATTCCTTGTGTCAGATTTCACTGTGTGTATTTGTGTGTTTACTGTTTTTATTCTGCCACAGAAACTAGTATTTGAGAAATAAAGTTTGCCCAGGAATGGCTGTATCAGAAGTTTGAGATTTAGATACTTTGGCTTGCCCACATTGCTAAGGTTTAGGGAAATGCAATTGTGGTAAACCAAGTTGCTTTTATTCACGACTTCCTCATGTTTTCTTTATTTCTACTCATTACTGCACCTTTATTAGCAGTTTAAAACAGATTTTTCCTTTTGTGTCTTGTTAGTTTTATCTTCCCAGAACTTGTTGTAAGGAAGTAAATTGCAGATTTCACTTTGATTTCGCTTCCCTGAACTTCAAAGTTAATATTCCCTCAGAGAGAAGCTTAGATTCTAATTTTTTATCTCAAGAAAAATTATACAGGCAACATATTTGAAGTAGCATGGTGGAAAAATCTAAAAGAAGAAATGAATGCATGAGTTTTCCTTTTAAAGAAGGTACAGATAAGAAAGTAGAAGAAGGAAGGAAAAAACAGGGCTATATGAAGAGGACAGGTCCCTTCAAGCTTTCAGTGGCAAATCTAACAAACTTTTTTTTTCTTTAAGATAAAAATTATTTTGAAGTAAAAATGGGAACTGACTATGATTTTCAAGGCAAGGAATAGAAAACTATTCTTCCTATAGTTTTTCTTCTAAAAAGAGTGAGCTCATACCAGCTCTTTGAAAATATCTTGAAAGATAACATTCCCTCTGTCCCACAGAAATACTGCTTTTATTTGGTAAAAGCAAAACCAGAGAGGGGAAGCATAACTCCCCACACCTTAAGTGTGGACTGCACATGGTGACTTCCTCCAAAGAGTACAGCACAGAAAGGGGGAAAAAGAGTAAGTTTACAATGGAGAAAACTGACAAATACTACCTCAGCCAGGTGATCAAGATCAACATCAATGTCATAAATCATACTGATAGTATATGCCTTTGATATTATGTGATGAAAATGGCAATTTACCTCTGTTATCATCTTCCCCAAAACCCATAACCACTGTCTAATCATGAGAAAAACATCAGACAAATTGCAATAGAGGGGCATCATTCTGAGTAATGTTCTCCAAAACTCTCAAGGTCATCAAAAACAGGGAAAGTCTGAGAAAATGTTATAGCTAAGAGTAGCTTAAGGAGACATAACTAAATATAAAGTGGTATCCTGCATGGGATCTTGGAAAATAAAATGGACATTAGGTAAAACAAAGGAAATCTCAATAAACTCTGGACTTCAGTTAATAATAGTGTATCAAGGGAATTCCCTCTGGTCCAGTGGTTAGGGACTCTGTGCTCTCATTGCCAAGGGTGCGGGTTCAATCCCTGGTCAGGGAATTAAGATTCTGCAAGCTGTGTTGTTTGGCCAAAATAAATAAATAAATAAACAACTTCATACATCTTTATAAAAAAATAATAGTGTATCAATATTGGTTCATTAATTGTAACAACTGTACCATACTAATATAAGAACTTAATAATAGGGGAGACAGGGTGTAGGGTATATGGAAACTATTCTATTTTCTCAGTTTTTCTGTAAATCTAAAACTATTCTAAAAATTGAAATCTATTTTTTAAAAAATAACAAATAAAAATGCTTAGAGGGTCATTTGAAGGGCTTCCATGGGAATTTAGTAGAACACAGAAACAATGGAAGTTACGTAATAATCTCTAACATTTGCAGTGCTTTCTGGTTTAGGAAATGCGTTAATATATACAAACTCATTTAATTTCTAAATAATCTAGTGAAGTAGATACAATTAATTACTCCTATTTTATGGTTAGGAAAAATGGAGCTTAGAAAGATGAGGTGACTTGCTGAGAATCAAAAGCTGATCGGACTCTAGTTTCAATGATGTTTTCATCACATCCCAGTTACCTTTCTATTTACTGTCCCTGAATGTTAGCAACAAAGGATAACAAAAGCAATAACAGCTCTAGTGTTTGAATGGTTAATGAACTTAAGCCAAATGATTAATTCTTAAACTTTTTCCTATTTGTCCTCAAAAGATATTTATCTAAGATCTTCACTTAATCATTGGTAGTGGCATCTTATCAGGAAAGTCAATGAGTTGTGTTTGTCTTTGACAAGGATACAGAGTGTGTTACCACTGAGGGTGGATGATAATGTGCATGGGCAGTAGTTTACTTCTTGTCAGAGAGCTTTACCTTTTAGTTTTGCACAGTTTAGGAATCTGACCTCTGCTCAAGGCTACTTTAAACATCTCACTTGGCTTTTCAGAGTTTGCTGATAATAGATGGTGTTCTCTACTTTGAACTGGGGAAGTGTTCAAAGACCAGTGATGGTCTGGGGATCCTTTACAAAGCATTCCAGCTGCGGTAGCCATATGCCACTCCATCTGCATGTATTGTGTGGGTATTGTTCTGCAGTGTTCCACAGCATGCCCACTCTTGCTTTTGGATTACAGACTCCTTGGGGTATGGATATGTTTTTTATTTGGACCATTTTACCTGCTACAAAGCAACATGTACCCTTTCTCCCTCCAAACACACAGGACATGTGGATCTTAAATTGGCCATTGTAGGAGAAAGGAAATATACATATGTGAAACGACATCTTTTGCAATCGGTTTATTGTGGGACATCTGCCAAGGCACATATAATAACAACAGCAATGATTGGATATTAGTAAATACATCTATGTGAGATGAACTCATGGTACAGAATCTGTCTTTAAGCCCATTATAAGCTGGCTTATAATTATGGATCTTGTTGGGTGTCCAGAAGGGTAGCTGACCTGGGTGTCTGCCAGATCTTAGTTGGGGAGTGGGTGTAGGCGGGAGATGAACAGGTCACACACAGAGAATTTTAAAGAAGTCTCTCCCATTTAATGTTGCTTTTAACTTCTCATATTGTTGGAAACTCTGTTGGAAGGAAAGTCCAGATTATTCTGATCACCTTTGGGAGCATTTAGAAAGAGGATGTTTTGGGGTTCAAATCATTTATAAGCTTTGGGGCTTTGGGGCTCAAATCATTTATAAGGCTTCAGGGACTACACTCAACTCCTCCAACCACACAGAAGCCATTTTCTCCTGTTCACCTTATTGTTGAGTCATCCCAGATTACCTACAGTTTCCTGAGTATTCAAGTTGTGTTCTCTTACCCTCTTCTCCTCACATCTCTTACTGTTTCCTTTACCTAGGATCCACCCCTTCTTCCCTACTTGCCCTTCAAAACTCAGCTTATTTTACCTTCCTCTGAGGAAATCTCCTTTGATCATATTGCCTTTCAAGTGCAAGTTTAGGTTAGGTGCACCTTCTTTGTACTCCCCAAATACATGTACACAGAACTATCATAGCTTTTGTTTTGTTTGTTCATTCATTTATTTAGTCATTCATTCAAAAATATTTATTAAATATCTACTATGTGTCAAAAGCTGTTTTACCTGCTGATGGTAACAGCAGGGCACAAAACAGGTAAGGTTCCTGCTCTCATAGAAGTTATAGTGGGGAAATAGTCAGTAAATAAGTAGGCAAATAATTAAATAAATTTTATGATTTTAGATATTAAAGGGAAAAAGCTGGGTAATGTAATAATGAGTGACTGAAGATGGGGGTTATTTTAATTGAGTGGTCAGAGAGGGTTTCTCTGAGGAGGTGACATTTGAAAAAAGACCTGAATGAAGCAAATGATATGAAGTTATGAGGGAAGAGCAGCCCCAGCAGAGGGGAACAATGAAGGCTGTGAAAGGGAAACAAGCTTGAGGTATTTGAGGAACAGAAAGGAGCTTGTGTGGCTGGAGCATGGTGAGTGAAGAGGAATGGGTTAGGAGGTGAGATTGGAAAGGGAGGGCTAGCCAGGTGATGTTGGACATTAAAGGCCAAGGAGAGAACTTTATGTGTTGGTAGAGCCAAGATTTGTACTTAGACTTACCGTACTCTAAAACTTGTGCCTATCATATTGCCTATAACTATCATATTCTATAATACAGTGATGGGAAGTGAAACCTTTAGGCTGTTCAAAAATATGTAATTAAATGTACTAAAATTTAATAAAATGTTTTGGGAAAAATTAATCATATTTATTAATCAGGAAAGAAATATACAGTTTTAGGCCTAGTATTAGTCATTGATCTATTTTGGTCAACTCAGTGAGGATATAGGTTTTTATCAGGCTAAACTATTCTTGAAAACTGCTGTGCTTATAAATCAGAGAACATCTCAATTCCAATTCCAGATTTGTAACACTAATTGTATATTCAGCTTTCTTTTTGCATATTTTATGAAAAATTCATGGCCCAGTGTTTCATTACATAGCCATAAATTTCCAGATAGTTCTGGGATATATATACTTTCATACACAATTTCAGGGATATTTTTACTGGACATAGTTAAATTTCATATTCGTCACTTCCTCTTAAAACTAATAGAAGAGATGCTTATTAATTTGGATACATCCTAAGATTTGCACTCCAACAGCAATTCTGGAAATTTAGGCTTATTGGCATCATAATCTGTGAATCTCTTCTGAAATTGTTACTCCATTTCTACCATGTAACTCTATAACTCTAAAATTTGTTATTCTTTTGAGCACTGGAAAATAAGTTTCCGTGGCCTCATGTTCAAACTAAATGTCTTTACTTGAACAAGTCAGCAACAGCCTTGTTTTATTCCCTACAGTTTCAAGCTCAGTGTGTTTAGATGTTTGTCACATCAGAAAGTCCAATCTTAATGACACTGGGGGACCTAGCAAAATGGGTGTCATAGAGTCTTTTAGCTCCAAGTTTTAAATTTTATTTATTTATTTATTTATTTTAAAGATTTATTGATTGATTGATTGCTATGTTGGGTCTTCGTTTCTGTGCTAGGGCTTTCTCTAGTTGCGGCAAGCGGGGGCCACTCTTCATCGCGGTGCATGGGCCTCTCACTATCGTGGCCTCTCTTGTTGCGGAGCGCAGGCTCAGTAGTTGTGGCTCATGGGCCTAGTTGCTCCGCGGCATGTGGGATCTTCCCAGACCAGGGCTTGAACCCGTGTCCCCTGCATTGGCAGGCAGATTCTCAACCACTGCACCACCAGGGAAGCCCATTAAATTTTATTTCTTGAATAAGTTTCTAACAATCAAGCCACCTGATGTCATTAAATAGGTTTCCATACCCTATTTTGTCTCTTTCAAATATCCCCAAAATCAGTATCAGTTAAGGCATAAGCATGAAGAAAATTGGAGATCTTCATCTGTACTTTCATTAAATCACAGAGAACTTAGCACATTTAGTTCATACCACACACTCTGAAAGAGGTATGAAAGCTGGAGTGCACACCCCTTCTCTCCTAAAGGGATGAAAACAATCTTCCCCCTTTTCTGCAGGTGCCCCATCTGTGACAAGTGCAGCTGGCTTTTCCACATTTAAACCAAACTTCTCAAGTTTCTTCTCAGCAGATGGTTAAGTTCTACCCGTTCATATGTCCTGGCTAATTGGGTAAAACATTTTTTTTCCTGTAAATATCACAGCCAGAATGTTGGCAAGGGTATCATGTGACAGGTACTGCCAGTGAGAGCATAAAGGGATGCGGTGTTCAGGGAGGACAATTTATCAATATGTTTCAAGAGTCTTGAAAAGTTCATCCCCTCTGACCCAGTGACCTCATGTCTAGAAATCCAAACCAAAGAACTGATCAGAGATGACAATCAAAGATATATATACAAGGATGTTCACTACAGCATTATTTATGGCAGAAAAAGAAAGTAGGACTTGACTTAAATATCCAAGAAGGGAATTGTTTAATTAGTTATTATGCATCCCTAAGATGGATATTTTGCAGCAACAGGAATAATGTTTTCAAAGAATAACTTGTAATATGAGAAAATTCTCATGGATTAAAATTAAGTGATAAAACTAAGGCATAAATACATTTTGTGAGATCTCAATTAAAAAATAAATTTATATATGGGTACAATGCATCCTCTAGTCCCATCTCCATTGGAGTCCCTAGATACTAGGGGTTGGTGAGGTCTGATCCTTCTTGGACTACCGTGTCCCGCTAATCTCACCCAAATGAAGAGCTACATACAGTATACAAAGTTCTTTAAGGAGGTAGCTCTTAGCAAGGAGTGGGAGAAACAGACTGAAACCCATCCATTTTCAGCAGTCTCTTTTATGGAAGAAGTGAAGGTTTTCAGACTTGGTCCTTCAAAAAGAGGGTGGCCTTTGTGGGAATTTCCATCTTGGGACCTCTTTCCCGTCTCAATTTCCTTGACCTTTCTTCTTTAACCCCATCTTCTTCCAAATTTCCATGGCCCATGATCTCATTCCCTTCTTTGGGAACTCTACTCCTCTCTCTGAAGGAGGACAATCTGTCCTCTGACCTTCTGTATATATCTGATTTGGGCAGTTTTCCCTCAGCTTCTACTCTTCTAGTCATTGCCTATTCCTAACAGAAATATCACTACTGATTTCCTCATTAATTCACCCAAGAAATAATCACATCTCACCAAGGGGGTGTGTGTGTGACACTCATATTTCTTGGAGACAAGATTTACCGAGGACACATGACCACTTCTATGTGTTTCTTTATGGTTTTATCACTCAAGTGTGTATTCCTAAACAATATAATTTAGTCATGCACATTTTTAATTTAATATGTCCCCACAATTGGAAAGGGAGATATAAGAAAATAAGTTACAACTTAAGTGATAGGTACAATTAAAATGTATACACAATGTAGAGAGGTAGTACACTGCACTAAGTAAAAGCACAGAATCCAGAGACAAGCTGGTTGGGTTCATATCCCAGTGTTGCCAATTATTAACTCTTTGAGCTTGACCAGTGTATTCAGATTCTCAGTGTTCATTCTTCTCCTTTGTAAAATGGCAATAATAATAATACCTATCTAAGTACATGGAAGGAAATATACAATATATTTTTTAGGAAATAAAACAATTAGCTAAATGTTCAATTCAGGTAGAGTAAACCATAAGAACCACAAACGGGAAAAAAAAGGGAAGAAATTATTAAATTAAATAATGGGGCATTAGACTTCCAATTGTCCCTCCATATTTCTCCTCCTCCTCCTCTTCATTAAATAGATCAGTTTCATGGGCATGTGACCTGTGCAGTCACACAGGGTGCAATACTCAGAAAGCCCCAAGATTAGTTTAAAGCTCTCCTGTTGCCATCTTGAAATTCTTAATAATTTTTGCACTGGGCCACACCAATTACGTATCCTTTCCTGATCTGGGCACACAACTGCCCATAATAGAGACTCATTTCTTCAGCTACGAGTGTTACTGTGAGCAAATTCTCTCAATGGGATATAAGTAGATTTGTATGTGCAACTTATAGAATGTGCCCTTAAAAGACATTTCTCCTTGCTGGCTGAAATATAATCTTAATGGCTGGAACTCCAGTAGTCATCTTGGACCAAAATGGAAACCGTGCAAAGTGGAGCACCAAGATACACATAGTTTGACCCCTGACATTTAGAGTACCATAACAGCCCTGAACTATCTCAGAACTTCTTAAACTTAAGAAAGAAGAAATATTTTATCTTGCATAAGCCACTGGCATTTTGGGTTTTCCTGTAGCTTGTACCTGAGTCTAATCCTAACTAATTGAAAGAGAGAAAGAGAGAGAGCAAGAGTGAGAGAGAGTGAGGGTGGGTGAGAGAGAGAGAGGGAGTTTCACAAAATTAAAAGCGTTGAAAAGATCAATAAGATAGATATATCTCTGTTAATACCAATCAAGAAAAAAATGGAAATAAACACAATTCGTAATAAAAACAAATATATATAGACACAAGAGAGATCTTAAAAATTAAAAATATGAAAATTTAAAACATAAATGAAACTGATAGATTTCTGAAACATATAAAATGTCAAAATTGGCTCCAGAAAAATACAAAATAATAACCATTAAAGAATTAGAAATGATAATAAAAAATGTCCCTCCCCAAATTCTCTAGGCTCAGGTGACCCATTTTCTTTTCTCTTTTTTTTTTTTGGCTGTGTTGGCTCTTCATTGCTGCACGCTGGCTTTCTCTAGTTGCAGTGAGCAGGGGCTACTCTTCATTGTGGTTTGTGGGCTTCTCATTGCGGTGGCTTCTCTTGTTGCGGAGCACGGCCTCTAGGCATGCTTCAGTAGTTGTGGCACGTGGGATCAGTAGTTGTGGCTCATGGGCTCTAGAGTGCAGGCTCAGTAGTTGTGGCGCACGGGCTTAGTTGCTCCGTGGCACGTGGGATCCTTCTGGAGCAGGGATTGAACCCGTGTCCCCTTCATTGGCAGGCAGATTCTTAACCACTGCGCCACCAGGGAAGTCCGACCCATTTTATTTTCTAACATAGATATAAACATTTAAAAAATAGCTAACTGAATCCAACAATGCATTAAAATATAAACTGTGATCAAATAATATTTAACCCAAAAATGCAAAGATGATTCAACATCAGAAAATCTATTAATTTGTTTTACTGCATTAAAGGAGAAAAAACACATGATTATGTTAGTAGTTCCAAAAAGAGCTTTCGATTTAACATTCAATATTTACGTGTAATTGAAAAACCTTGAAAACTTCTTCAGTTTGACAAAGACTTTGAGTCAAAAGTTACATTTAATGGAAAAACTTTAGATGTAGCACCTTTAATGTCAGGAAAAGACAAGAATCCCAGCTATAAACTACTTTTAAACACAATACTAGAGGCTCTGGCTAAAGTAATAATACAGGAAAAAGAAATACGTTAAAAGAATAGGAAGGGAAGAGACAACTATGGTTTTGCAGTTGATTTTTCTTATAGGTTAAAAAAATCTGAAATAGTCAACAAACTGTTAGACATAATATGAGCGTTCACTGAATTTTACAATTCTAATATTGACTCATAAAAATCAATAGCATTTGTCTACATAAGGAAAGCAAGTATAAAAAAATTATAGAACATAAGATATTCACAATACTATAAAAGCTATGAAATATCTGAGAAGTACATTTTTAGTAGTATTGTCAGGGAAGACCTCGCCAATAATGTAACATTTGAGATGAGACCTGAATGAAGTAAGAGGCAGGCAGATATCTGAAAAAAGAGCAGTCTGGGCAGAGGAAATTATAAGGATAATGACTTTGCACCGTTGATTTCTCTCTTCCTTTCAACATCAGAATATTTTCCTTTCTGTTGAGTTCAGTCATGTTCTAACTTTTAAATATTTTATTCAGGCTAACAAAAAAATCCCTAACTAACTCTTTTATAGCCTTAGCATAGGGCAGTTGGTTTTTTTTTGTTTTTTGTTTTTAAATTAAAACTTAAGAACCAAATAAGAAATGACTGGTAATATTCTTAGAAGGCCAAACCAACATAAGCAAAGCAGAAATATAAATGACAAGTTTGATTAAAAAATATTTTCATCTCTCTTCTGCCCACCCTACACTTCATCTGGCTCACCCCAAGTCACCCTTAATACTCAGCTCAAGGGTCATTTCCTCCAAAAATCCTTCCCTATGCTTACCAAGGGCATCTCTCTTTGATGCTCCTATACTTTTCTGAGCATGCCTGTATCATTGCTCTTACCACATTTTTTTGAAATTGTAAACTGGATTTGTGTTAATCTTTTCTTCCTGATTAAATTGTAAATGCTAAAGGCATGGATTTTTGATGTGAAATTACATGATATAACATAGGTGAATTTCTTTGCACATTCCAGTATTCCCTGGGTTTGCTACTTTCTGACTGTGTGACTCGTGTAAGTCACTTAAACTCTCTGAATCCCAGTTTCATCTTCTGTACAGGATGATATTAATGCCAATTTTACAACGAGAATTAAATGAGTTCGTACTTGTGAGAAATGTGATTATAACTTGAATATCTCTTTCATTCCATACCACATCTAACTCAGTGCCAGGCTCATGGTAGGTGTCATTTTAAAAAATGTTTACAGAGGGAGTGGGTGAATCCTACAGGGAATATTTTTCCGAAGGAAGCAACCCTGGCTTTGTGGTAGGAGGGTGGCTGGCTGTGGAGGCAGAAACCACAGGAGATCTTTGGGGAAGGCAGACCTCCCAGGGACACTCTGAATGGCAGCATGGGAAAACCCACTCCCATGGCCCTCGTAGGGGGCATTTCTATCCTACACCCCATGCTGTGCTATTTCACACAACAAAAGGGAAGTCTCTGAGGACTCCAGCAGGAATGCACTACTTCCTGAAGAGGAGCTGACACACAGGAGAACTAAACCTGGTCCTGTCAGTGCTGATTTTCCCAGGTATTTCATCTCCTCTGCTCAGTTGGCATTTATGTATCAATACTGTCCAATAGAACTTTCTGCAGTGATAGAAATGTTCTATATATATGCTGTCCAGTACAGTAGCTACTAACCACATGTAGCTATTGAGCACTGGACATGTGGACAATTGGACTAAACTGATTTTTAAACTTTATTTAAAATTTCATTTGAACAGTTCAGTTACATAGAAACATGTTTGTTGACTTTTCAGATTACCTTTGATGAGAACCTTCCATGTGTTTCATAAATTTGTGTAGATTATTTACTACACAGCCTTTTGATTTTCCTGGCTCTAATCTACTCTCTATACAGCAACCAGCGCAGCTGACCAAATCCACGACCTGCTTAAAAACCAGCCGACAGGTTTCTACCCGTTACAGGATCAAGTCCCCCACATATGAGTTCTCCAAATCTGCCCTTACCTATTGATGTGGCCACTCCTGCCTTGGTCTTCACCTCAGATACACTATCCTTTGCTTTGCCCATGCAGTTCCTATTGCCTCAACTATCCTTTCACACTGTATCCCTGTATTCTTTGCCCATCTTACTGCTACTTGCCCTTGAAGAGTCTGATCAGACACTCCTTCAGGAAGCTTTCCCTGAATATCCCTTCACTGATCCCCTCTATCCCAGGCTGGGTTGTGTGCTCATCCTCTGGGCTCCCACAGTCTCCCATGCTTTCTTCTATCAGAACACTGATCATGCTGGGTTGTAATTACTGATTAAATCTCTTTTCCCTTCTGGACTGTGAGCTCCTAGAAAACACAGACAATGTTATAGTCACCTCTTCATCTCCAGCACTTACACAGCATCTGCCTCAACAGAGAAATCAAGGGATGTTTAAGCGAATTATTCTAAAACATCCTAGGTTCTTTATTTACTAAATTTATACTTGTCAAATGCATTTTAATCTATCACACCATTTGTGACTTAGAGAATTCTTTGTGGCAGGCAGGACCTTTGTTTCAGTTTGTTGGAAAAGGAAACTGAGGCTCAATGAGTATGTCAGCTACAAATTGGCACCTGCCATTGGCACTTGCCATCTACCTCTACAAGGATTAAATCATGTGCTGCTGCAACTGCTGACTTTCAATACCCCCTGAAAGGAGTTCAGGGTGGAGAGCAGAAATGAAGTCCTCTGTGCTCTGGGAAAAACTGGCAGAACAGTTCTTCAGATAGATATTTTCAGGAGCCGATTTTATAAGCCCAATTCTTGTATCTCATATTCTAGAAAAGCACTAAAATCCTTCCTGGTGACGTCTGCTCCTCATGACTAGCAGTAACCTTCATGAGACTAGCAGAAACCTTCTGCATAAATATGTGCTTGATTGCATGTACTCCCCCTTCACCAAAATCATATATATACTGACCTTCCCCCTGCTTCTTTGGAGCAGTTTCTCAGAGCTATCTGAGGTCCTGTCTCCTGGGCTATAGTTCTCATTTTGCCCCAAATAAAACTTAACTCGCAACTCCCACCTTGCGCATTTTTTTAAGTAGACACATTCTTCAAGACTCAGCTAGGGTATCCACTCCTCTCTGAAGACTTCTCTGATTAGCCATCCCCCCCTGCCCCCCTCCCCCCAACTTACAGTTCCATCGCTCTGCTCCTGTAGCACTTCAAAGACTAGTTAACCTCTATCAAAGTCATTATCTCTTTTCCTTTCTCTGTGAGCCCCTGGAGGAGTAGGGGCCTACCTATCAAGGTATTTGGTAAAAAAATTAAGTGCTCAGTAAAACAGGTAAGAATGTGCAGGTGTGAACCTAGGAACAACTTTTCATTATATAAACATTTACTTGGCACCTCCTTTGTGTCAAGCACAATGCTGTATTATGGAGTATACAAAGATAAAGACACTGACCCTAGGTATAAGGGAGCTCCACTGTCAAGTGAGGAAAAGAGAAGTAAATAATGCATAAAGCATTGTAAGTGTTAGGACAGGAATGCACAGGGGACTGTGGGAGGAAAGAGCAGTTCTGTAAAGAATAATGTTCCAGTTTGGTCTTAGAAGGTAGTGGCAATTCATGAGAGATGGGAAAGAGCATCCTAGTATACTGAGAAATAGACTAGCGAAAGGGAAGCCTTTTCTAGAGTTGGGGGCTGGTGCGGTTGTACAGGGGCGATAAGGCCAACCCCGTTAGTCCTCCGCGTGTTTGGGGTGGGGTGGGCACATAATTATTGATTCTCAGGGCTTTTCAGTTGAAGATGTAAGTTACTCAGCACCTCGATCAGGGACAGGCACACGGTGGGAAGAAGCGCTGGGAAATCAAGAAGCCTGTCCCAAGCTCCCAAAGTTGAGTACCAACCACAGAAAAGCCAGCCCAACCAGCTCTTCGGTCAGCTCGAGCACCCGCGTGCGCGGCAGGAGAGCGCGACCCCAGCAGACCTGGTTCCTGCGCCCCAGAGGCGGCCGAGCATGCTCAGTTGCCAGCACGCGGTGGCCAGGTTGCAGGGTAGAAGCGCAGCGGCGTCCCAGCCCTGCAGGCGCCTGTCCCGGGAGGGGGGTCTCGCGCCGAGAGGGCCTCGCGCCGAGGGGGCGGGGCCTCGGACGCACGCTAGCTCCCAGCCTGCCCCCCGCCACACGCCGGCCGACCGCACGCCGGCTGCCCGTTGCCCTGGCAACCGTCGCGCCGCGTCTTCCGGAGGGAGTTCCTGTCAGCCCGCGGATCCCATCGCCCACTCCCCACTGCCCCCCAATTTTCGCGTGGGCTCAGAGGCGGAGGGACAGCAAAAAATGGCGGAGCGGAGCCAGACGGCGCCTGAGGCAGGTCGGTGGGGGCGGTCTATCGGGGAAGCGCTGAGGCTGCACGGCTGTCCTGGGCCTGAGGGGACAGCAGACTTGGGCATGGTGCTACTCCTGAGGAGGCCACCTCTGTGTTTGCGCGGTGGGGCTATGACCTCGGGGTCAGGGGTCAAGGGAGGAGCGTGCGCCTCTGAGTGGCGGGCAGGCACCCCGGAGTCCAGGCGTCGCAGGGGTGTATGAGAGTGTGCACACTTTTGAGTGAGCATTGGCTGAGAAAGGGCTGGGACCCCACGGAAGACGCCGGACTCCCCTCCTGAGGGGCACCTGTGATGGGGGCTGATTGTAGGGGGTAGGCTGCGTCATGGGGGGGTTGTACACAGTCGTGTGGGAATATGGGAGGGTTCCCTAAAGGGGCATGGCTTAGGGGAGAGGGGCTCTGATTCTGAGGAGGCAGGTGTAAGTAGGAGTGTTACTTTAGTATCAGGTAGTGCCATGGAAGAGGGATATATGAGTATTTGTGCTTTGGGGAATTGTAGTGCCTGAGGGTCACCCCTGGTCACAGAGAAAGTATACAAATCCTCATGTGGGTCCTTAAGAGGACAAAAAGCTTGAGGGGACACCCAGTCCTTTAGAATCCTACCAAAGGGGGCTATATGGGTATATATGGGATCAGTGGGTATATATGGGATCAGTGATCTTGAAGGTCATTCAGAATCAGAAAGGGGTGCATGTTCACATATCTGTGGTTGAAAGGTAGTCTTTAAAGTGCAAGGAGACTAACAGGCAGAGAGACCTAGGATCCTGTTCCTGAGGGGGCAGCCTTGTGAGTATGCCTGGGCTTGGAGAGATAGTGACCTAAGTGTCTTACAGGGTCATAGAAGAGAGCAAGGGTTTTTACAGTTCTGTGTATGTGGGAGGGAGTTTGTCCCTAAAAGGGTCTGGGAACTGAAGAACTGGAGCATCAAAGTGATATCCGTGTGTGTGTGTGTGTGTGTGTGTGTGTGTAGAAAAGCAGTGGCTTTGGAGATATGTGTGGTGGTGGGTGATGGAGTGGTATACATGATCTTGTATATGTGTCCTGATTAGGTATTTTGGTTACAAGAGTGATCCACTTGGGGGTGGAGGAGGGAGGTCGTGGTTATGGGAAGAGCATACAATGACTGCAACTGGAATCTGTATGAAGCCATCAAGAATGGTTCAAGAGACCATTATCTCTCAAGACCTGCATGGTTTCTCTTTCTTTCATGGCATCTCTGTTTTTCCACCAAGTAATTCCTCTACTCATTTTATAGTTTAAGCTCCCTCAATTTGAACATGCACATTCTTTTTTTCATACATCCACTCAACACATGTTTGAGTGCCAGCTATATGCCAGGCATCAAGTTAAGCACTGAAAACTCTCTGCTTGTGATTCTCTTACCTTACTCTTTTTTCTTTCTTTCCCCCAATAGACTTACTGCCTTCACACATATTATTTAATCTACTTATTATTTTTATTGCTCATTGCCTGTCTTCCTCCTCTAGAATGTAGGCTCCGTGAAGGCAAGGGTCTTTCTTGTGTTTATTAATTCCACATGTGTAGAACCATACCTGGTGTAGAGTTAAGTTATTAATTAATAAATATTTGTTAAATGAATGACTGAATGACCTGATATTGTCTAGATGTTCAAGGAACTTTCTCTAAGGAAGTGATATTTTAGTTGAGATATAATAGAGATTGAATAAATGAAGAGAAGGGCAGAGAGTGGTCCAGGCAGAGGGAAACCATGTGCAAATACCCTAAGGTAGGAGGAAACATGATGCATTGTATTTAAGGAACTGAAAGGAGACAAGTGTAGCTGCACATAGGGCAATAAAAGGAGAAAAGAGGTAATCTGAAGCAGATCTTGCAGGGCCTTATAGGCTATGATAAGAATTTTGGTCAAAAATCCTAAAATGGAGAGAAGGGATTGAAAAATGTTTAAGAAAAATCAATAGGACTTAGTGAAAGATGGGAATGCGAGAGAAGGATGTATCCAAGTGTACTTCTAATGTTTTAGTTTGAGCAACTGAATAGTTGATGGTGCCATTATGGAGATAGGGAGTCCTGTGAGGGATCTTGGCTGGGTTTGAGAGGGAAGATCATGTGTTTGGTTTTGGACATATGGAATCTGAGGTATCTTTGAGATATCCGAATAAGTAAGGAGATTGGCAGGGAAGTTGAATTTATAAGAAAAGTCTGAGGTATCATGGAGTTAATCACTGAAGCCATAAGTGTGGCTGAAATTGCCTAGCAGGAGAGTGTGAGGAGAAGCAGCCTGGGATGAAGTGTTGAGTAGCTGCAACATTTCAGTGCCTTCCAAAGAGACAGAGAATAAAGAGCACAAGCAAAAGAATGTTTCAAGGTAAGTGGCATATTCAACAGCGTGAATGCTGCCAAGTGATGTAAAAAGGAAGACTGAAAAACTAGATTTAGCAACATATTTAGCATCATTGGTAACCTTGATAAAAGGAAATTGATGAAGGTAGGAGCCAAACCATTTAACTTCTGAATCACTAATAACTGGCTTGATCTTTGTTTCGTTTTTTTTTTTTTTTTAATAAATTTATTTTATTTATTTATTTATTTTTGGCTGCGTTGGGTCTTTGTTGCTGCGCGCGGGCTTTCTCTACTTGGGGCAAGTGGGGGCTACCCTTCGTTGCGGTACGCAGGCTTCTTATTGTGGTGACTTCTCCTGTTGTGGAGCACGGGCTCTAGGTGCTCGGGTTTCAGTAGTTGTGGCACGTGGGCTCAATAGTTGTGGCGCATGGGCTTAGTTGCTCTGCGGCATGTGGGATCTTCCCAGACCAGGGCTTGAACCAGTGTCCCCTGTACTGGCAGGTGGATTCTTAACCACTGTGCCACCAGGGAAGTCCCTTGATCTTTGTTTCTTAATTCAGATTCCCAAGAAAGAGAATCTGATTGACAAACATCATCTTTTCCCACCAGATCATGTCATAGATCACAAGCCAGTGTAGGACTGACTGTCTTTGAATTGGGTGTACATCTATTGCTGGCTGGAGACACCTGGTACAAAATATGTCTGTCTGGTGATTCCTCATCTCAAGAGCAATAGCTAACATTTATGGAGTGTTTATTATCTGCCAGACATTGTACTAAGTGCTTTAAATGATTTAATCCACTTCAGCATCATAATTACTCTCTAAGGCATTATCTCTATTTAACATGTGAAGAAGTTTTGGCACAGAGGAGTTAAACAACTTGCTCAATCTGCAAATAATTAATGTAAGATTGTAGTTTTTTGGCTATTTTAACATTATCTAGATTCATTATTTGGCTTTCTGTTTGTATTGCAACATACTACATACTGAAGAAATAATAGCCATGATGAAAATTCCTTCCCTACAGGAAATATTCTAAGCTAAGCATACATTAGCAAGGTAAAGTGAAAAGAACTGGGAGTCAGATCCTTGTTTAAATCCTGTTTCTGTGACTTATTTGATGTGGACCTCAGATTCAAATTTTCTGATCTTCAGTTTCCTCATCCTTGAAATGGGGATGATATTTACAGGATAGTTGTGACTAGTAGAGGTAATATATATGAAGAGCCCAATAAATGGTGTTTCCTTAATTCCCCTGAAGCTTGAATATAAAAATTCAAATGTATTATGTATACTTTACATATAAAAACAAGCTTTAAACATGCAGTGATTAACATAAGACATTTCATTTTTCTTCATTAGCATAATTGATTTGCTGTCAGAAGAAAGAAAGATGTCAAGTTTTGGAGAATGTAGAATTGTTAGCTGAACTGTGTGTCATGGGACAAGTCTCTATATGAGGTGGATTTTGAGAAATTTCTTGAAGGAGTGAAGAGACACTTAGGATACTTTTTTAAAGCTCTGAAAGATGGTCAGATTTGCAAAAGGAAGTTTCTTCTTTTAAATATTATACTTTAAAATGAGGACATGAATATTAGAATTTTTCTTCTCCAACAATTTGACCATTGATAACAATACAAAAGAAACTTATAGTGAACTAAATGTAGAGAGAGGTATTAGTCTCAGGCTAGATTGTACCTACTTCAGTTTCTCAGATTCTTCTCCTGCCTTTCCAACTATCACAAAAAAAAGCTTTTGTTCAAATTACGGGGTTAAATAATTTGTTTTCCTATATTGCCAAGTTTGTTACTTTTGTGGAGGCCCACGTAGAGCAGAAATTTTAGAATGATGCAGTCTGTTAAAGTGGCCTGAACCTTGATCACTTTCTCTGTGAATGAAATGAGTTGTTTAAAAAAAGCAACTTTACATTATCTGAAATTATCTATAGACAGAATCTTGAAATTTTAAAAAGCCTTAGAAATGAGAATAATGTTTTCTATCTTTTGTTAGTAACTGGGCAGAATAGTTACGCTTTTTTGGCTTTAGTTTCCTTATTTGTAAATTTGGGATAGTAACACCTACTTTGCAGGTGACAATTAGAGATAAGGTATGGAAAGTGCACAATGTTTTACACCCCCAAAGAAATGGTAACTTAATTGGTGTATGCACGTGTGTGTGTGTGTGTGTGTGTGCGCCTTTTCCTAAAGGCTTACTAGTAAAGTCACCTTTAAAAGAAGAAGAAATCCAGGTCTACAATCTCTTATTGATCAGCCTTGCAAATATATTTCAGAATTCAGATTCTATTTTTTTTTTGGATTATGGAAAGGCAATAAAGCCTTATGTATTGCTTTATGTACTTATATATTTCAGAATTCAGATTCTTTTTTTTTTTGGATTATTGAAAGGCAATAAAGCCTTATGTATTGCTTTATGTACTTAGTATTTCATTATGTACTGTTTATTACATAACACCCCCAGTGGGGTATGGGAGAGTATCCTATAATCAAACACATTAATATCACATTCACACTAGTTGAAGAAAAGTTATAAATAGCTTCACATCAATTTAGGTTAAGTTTTGCTTACAGATTAGTTTTGGCACCAAAGTTGTGAAAAAAATTACTGTTTTTAGAGATTCAGGGATTTTGGAATTATGGAAAAGGGAATGTGGACTTATATAATTTTATCCCTTTTTAGAAATATTTTTAAAACTTCAAATTATTTTTTGTCACATTTATATCTTTTGTAATATCAGTGAGCTTGGCTTTGTGAAAAGATCCCAAAAGTACTGGGACAGAAAACACCTTTTGTTTCCATGATGCTTATGTGCTTGTTTCTTCTAAGGAGCTCTGATAATGTCTGTATTTCTGAGATCTATGAATGTTGCATTTGGCTTCAGTTTCAGTATCTTGGCTCAGGGTAATTTTCAATGAGAGATACTAGAGAACTGTAGCATTAAGGTCAGAAGGATGCCAATATTTTGATACATATTCTTAACAGTCACAGCTTTGTCTTTTCATCATTTAAGAACAGCACAGTCTTCTGTGAGTTTCAGAATATTTTTTATTAATTGTTAAATTTCAGCAATGTAGGTGTTAATTTTAGTATTAATTTAAGAAAAATTTTCATTCTTAGCTGAATTTGATTTTTCTGATTATAAAAGATTATCACAAGTGTGAAAGCTTGTGATAATTTATTAATGGTGTTCACCATATGGGAATATGATAATTTTTACTTTTTATATTTCCCATTTATTTAATGGGATTCATTAAAAAATTTCTTTTTTTCAAACTGTAGAAAAAGAAGTTTTTATTTGTCATATATTTTTGAGAACTATTGATTGTGAATATTTGACTCTCTAAATAGGCTTTCAGAATAATGTACTTGCATGTCAATTGAAGGAAAACAAAACAAGCAAACACAAAGATACATAGAATTTTATATAAGATTAAAAACTTTTATATAGGCTTGGAAATGCCTAAATAAAAACTTTCAACAATTTTACGGAAGGACTTCCCTGGTGGTCCAGTGGTTAAGACTCTGCGCTCCCAATGCAGGGAGGCTGGGTTCGATCCCTGGTCAGGGAACTAGATCCTGCATGCCTCGAAGATGCCGCATGCTGCAATTAAGACCTGGTACAGCCAAGTAAAGCAAACAAACAAACAAAAAACTCCAAAACAATGTTATGGAAAAAAAAATCTGAGATTTGGTGTAAAGGGATGGAAAAAACAATCTGCCAACAATTATAGTTTGCTTGCCTTTTTTCAGGAGTCTTAGAAGTCATTAATTTTAATATATTAATCTCTATGTCAGGCTTTGTGGAAGAAATCACTATGCTGTGGACTGTGTTATTCGTTTAAAAATTATTCATTCAAAAATATATATTGAATACCGACCATGTACCAGGCATTGTGCAGAACTCTGGAAATTCAGAGATGTACTAGACAAAAGTTCCTGCCTTCAAGGAGCTCCCATCCTAATGGAGGAGGAATAGAGTTAGAAAATTACCATCCAGGCAATGATAGAGTTGGTCCACAGAATTCTGAGGCCAGAGAATGGTTCCCTGAGAGCCTGGGGGTGGTGGCAGTAATAGTTCAGTAAAGCTTCTTGGAGGAAGGACCCATGAATAACTGTCTTGAATGTGAAAAGGAGTTAGTCCAGCAACGGCCGGTAGGCAGAGGGACTAGGAGAGTATAGGAGGATTTGGAAGGCAGAGAGAGCAACATGTGCACAGAAAAGTTGTGTGGTGAGGGAATAAAGCTTATGCAAAACATTGTTAGTATTGCTCGTCTATTAACAGAACTGAAGACTGTGTTCCTTCCTACCAGCCTACCCCCACCCTGGATTGGTTCTTAAACATTTCTGGGGTCATATATCCCTTTGCCTATGTGATGAAAAAACAATGAATTCTTTCTCACGGAAATGCATGTTATGTGTAGACACACAAAAACTTGAAAATGATTTCAAGAGGTAATGTCCATCCCCAGAAACCCAGGTTAAGAAATCCTCTATTTGTAAGTAATGAGGTTACATTTAAGAATCTGAAATCTTCAAAGTAGGAATACTTTGGTGGAAAGGGTTGATCTAATAATATCAGGGCTAGAGCAGGTTCAAAGTAAATGCTGGCCCCTACATTATTTGGTCATCACTTTATCTTACACTTTTAGCTTCTTTGTAGTTCACTTTGTTTACGTTCTCTTATTTTGCCTCACAGTGGACCTGAAGAAAGAATCCAGTTACATAGTTAGGTTCAAGAGAGATTAAATGATTAGTTCAGGCTTATGTGGCTGGAAACGGGTCTTTCTGATTCCAAAGCCCAAATTCTTTCCATTCTTGCTCTCCTGTAAGTAGAAAAGACATGCATAATATTATAGGACACAGTAAGGGAAGTGTGAATTTTTATCTTTACATTGAATGTTAGAGGTCAAGCAACTTACCCAGAGTCACGTAAGAAGCAAGAAGAGGAGCCAGAACTGTAGCTCAAATTTCCTGATTCCCATTCAGTAAATAATAATAGATTGCCCTAAAATGGAGAGAGATAAATAACCAGGTATTATAGTAATGGCCTTTAAAAACAAAGTTATTTCAGTAAGACAGTCTTTTGCCATTTACAGTGTTACTTTCCTTTAAGGCACTTTGCATATATCTTGTTTAATTCTCACAAAATTCCTGCAAGGGGGTATAATTATCTCAGTTTTACATATGAAAAAATTAGCATTCAGAAAGAACAAGTGGTACATATGTACCACAATGTTCATTGCAGCTCTATTTACAATAGCCAGGACATGGAAGCAACCTAAGTGTCCATCGACAGATGAATGGATAAAGAAAATGTGGCACATATATATAATGGAATATTACTCAGCCATGAAAAGAAATGAAATTGAGTTATTTGTAGTGAGGTGGATGGACCTAGAGTCTGTCATACAGAGTGAAGTAAGTCAGAAAGAGAAAAACAAATACCATACGCTAACACATATATATGGAATCTAAAAAAAAAAAAAAAAGGTTCTGAAGAACCTACGGGCAGGACAGCAATAAAGACGCAGACGTAGAGAATGGACTTGAGGACATGGGGAGGGGGAAGGGTAAGCTGGGACGAAGTGAGAGAGTGGCATGGACTTATATATACTACCAAATGTAAAATAGATAGCTAGTGGGAAGCAGCTGCATAGCACAGGGAGATCAGCTCGGTGCTTTGTGAACACCTAGAAGGGTGGGATAGGGAGGGTGGGAGGGAGATGCAAGAGGGAGGAGATATGGGGATATATGTATATGTATAGCTGATTCACTTTGTTATAAAGCAGAAACTAACACACGATTGTAAAGCAATTATACTCCAATAAAGATGTTAATAAAAAAAAAAAGAATAAGTGGTATAGCTAAGACTACATAACCAATTAGTTTGAGAACAGGAACTACAACCTAAGGCTATCTGGCTCTAAGTTCATACTGATAGGACTTCTCTGCTCTGCCTCTTGGCTTTATTTCCTGGGTATACTGTCTCATTACTGATAGAAGGGGAAGGCATACAATAGAACTTAAATAACACAGATTTTCTTCTCCAGAGGAAGAGGTAATACGTATATACATACCGTAATTTTCAGACAAATGTATTAAACAAAAAGTATGTGTTTGTTTCTAATTACTCTAATCATGAGGTTGATGAAGTTTCTCATCTTAGACATCGCTACGCATGTACTGAGTAAATTAATGCTGGATAGTAGGGACTAAAATAGCAATTAGCACATGGTTGCTACATAGTAGGCATTCAATAAGTATTTGTGGACGAAATGAATGAAAACATTTTTTTATCCATAAATTTTATGTTTAAATATTTGAACTTAGGCTATTGGAAACTGAGGATATTGACACAAATGAAGGGGGAAAGTGGGGAGACTTTTGACATTTTACAAACAAAATGTACTAGTTGAATATAACACAAACACAGTTGGTGAACTGGGGATGGAAAAGCTCATTTAAAACCTCATTTATTTTGGCTAATAGGAGTCTTTTGTATTACCATACAAATTTTAAAATTATTCGTTCTAGTTCTGTGAACAATGCCATTGGTATTTTGATAGGGATTGCATTGAATCTGTAGATTGCCTTGGGTAGTATGGTCATTTTAACAATATTAATTCTTCCAATCCAAGAACATGGTATACCTTTTCATCTGTTTGTGTCATCTTCAGTTTCTTTCTTCAGTGTCTTACAGTTTTCTGAGTACAGGACTTTTACCTCCTTAGGTAGGTTTATTCCTAGGTATTTTATTCTTTTTGATGTGATGATAAATGGAATTGTTTCCTTAATTTCTCTTTCTGATAGTTTGTTGTTAGTGTATAGAAATGCAGTAGATTTCTGTATATTAATTTTGTATCGTGCAACTTTACTGAATTCATTGATGAGTTCTAGTAGTTTTCTGGTGGCTTCCCTGGTGGCACAGTGGTTGGGAATCCGCCTGCCAACGCAGGGGATGCGGGTTCGAGCCCTGGTCCGGGAGGATCCCATGTGCCGCGGAGTGGCTGTTTTATCTGGTGTGTTTTCTAATAAACCCTGATAGGTTAAAAAAAAAAAAAATCTGTAGGATTTTCTATGTATAGTATCATGTCATCTGCAAATAGTGACAGTTTTACTTCTTCCCTTCCAATTTGGATTCCTTTTATTTTTTTTTCTTCTCTGATTGCTGTGGCTAGGACTTCCGAAACTAATCTTGAGAAAGAACAGAGCTGGAGGAATCAGACTCCCTGACTTCAGACTATACTACAAAGCTACAGTAATCAAAACAATATGGTACTGGCACAAAAACAGACATATTGATCAATGGAATAGAATAGAGAGCCCAGAAATAAACCCATATTCTTATGGTCAATTAATCTATTACAGAGGAGGCAAGACTATACAATGGAGAAAAGACAGTCTCTTCAATAAGTGGTGCTGGGAAAACTGGACAGCTACATGTAAAAGAATGAAATTAGAACATTCTCTATCACCATATACAAAAATAAACTCAAAGTGGATTAAAGATCTAAATGTAAGACTGAATACTATAAAATTCCTAGAGGAAAACATAGGCAGAGCACTCTTTGACATAAATTGTAGCAATTTTTTTTTTTTGGCTCCGTGTCCTAAAACAAAAGAAATAAAAGCAAAAATAAACAGATGAGACCTAATTAAACTTAAAAGCTTTTGCACAGCAGAGGAAACCATCGACAAAAAGAAAAGACAACCTACTGACTGGGAGAACATATTTGCAAATAATATGACTGATGAGGGGTTAATATCCAAAAATATATAAACAGCTCATACAACTCAACATCAAAAAATAAACAAAAAAATGGGCAGAATAACTGAATAGACATTTTCTCAAAGAGGACGTGCAAATGGCCAATAGGCAGATGAAAAGATACTCAACATTGTTAATCATCAGGGAAATGCAAATCAAAGCCACAGTGAGATATCACCTCACACCTGTCAGAATGGCTGTCATCAAAAAGAACACAAATAACAAATGTTGGCAAGGATGTAGAGAAAAGGGAACCCTTGTCTACTGGTGGTGTGAATGTAAATTGGTGCAGCCACTGTGGAAAACAGTATGGAGGTGTCTCAAAAAACTAAAAATAGAACTACCATATGACTCAGCAATTTCTCTCCTGGGTATATATCCAAAAGAAACAAAAACTAATTTGAAAAGGTACATGCACCCCAGTGTTCATAGAAGCATTATTTACGATTGCCAAGATATGGAAGCAATCTAAGTATGTCCGTCAACAGATGAATGGATAAAGAAGAAGTGATACACACACACACACACACACACACACAATGGAATATGACTCAGCCATAAAAATGTGTAATAGTGCTTCTATGAGCCTCAGTTTTATTCATCTTTAAAATGATGATACTAATCCTTTACTCAATAGAGTTGTGAGGGTGTATGTTATGCATATGATAGAGTAGAAATTCTATTAACCAACTCACTGGATTAATTGATGCCTTCCAGTCCATGAGATATACAGCTTCATATATATTTAAAGAGGCTCTCTGATCATGTTGCTACCCCAGATACTGGAAGAGAGCAATTTTAAAGATGTGTATTATAAATACATTAAAAACTTAAAATAATTTTAATTAAAATTGGAAATATCATCCATAGCAGTAATGCTCTAACTTCTCTTTTACTAATGTCATTACCAGTGTACCACCACAAGAATAGCAATGATTATGAGCAATGCTAGTAAAATTTTTGCAGCTTGGTAAAAAATTGTTATAAACGTTTTGAACTTTCTAAAGAAAAACTGGAAGGCCTTATCTCAGTTTAGGTTTATCAGTATTTCGGGTTCTTTGATTTGAAGCTCAGTGTCACTCATATTATAGAACTGGATGAAGAATCAAATGATTTAATGAACAGAGTGGATAATTTTTATTCCTTTCTCCAAAGAGACTGGATCTTTTATTTCAATTTAATATAAAATATACGTAGTCTAGGATTCAATTTCATGAAAGCAACTTTCCCTGTATTCTGAGGAGGGAATCATGATTTAATTCTTATGATTATCTTTTTATTAATTTCTAGAAGTTGATTTAATAAGGTCCCAAGGGAAAAAAAATCTTCTTTCCTTTGCATCAACATTTGCCAGAGTTGATACTAATTTTAAGTTGGTTTGCATTGATTATATCTTTTCTGTTACTGGGAGACTTTTGTCTTGTGGCTACATCAGTGGTTTTTTAATTGATTGAGTTTCTTCAGTTAAGGAACTCAATAAATAATTGAGATATTGTATATATTTTAATTGAAATCTGAAGTGGTACATTCTGAGACAGTAGGTGTTGTAACTAATTAGTGAACCAGATTATCCCAGAGGTCAAATTGTTTTTTGAGAGGAAGAAGGAGGGGGAAATTTTTCTTTATCATTTGTACATCCTTACCTTCATAGTGGTTTGAAGTTGGCAAAAAGTTGTTCTCAGCAAACTTTACATTGAAGTGTATGTCTTCCTGATGAAATGAAGTAAGTACAATTTTTTTTAGTTTTCTAATTCTAATGCTACTTCTCATTTAGGTTATCAAAAGTTGCCAAGTACCCTTGAAAACACACTGTCTACTTAAAGCTGTGAGATTGAGTTTTCTTGCTATTAGAGTGACAAAAGCATCCTTACCCTGTAGGTATTTGCTCTGAACAATACATACTTTGAAAGTTTGCAAGTTTCAATCAAATGGTTGTCAAAAGCAGGGTTAGGTATTGTCAGGAGAATAGATCAATTCTTTTTGTTTCTCTCCTAGCAAGCTAAGTGTTTTTATATTGATTTTATAAATTTTATTTATATTTTTTATTTTTTTATGGTTTTAAAAATTTTATTTTTCAAATCTTTTTATCTGTCAATCTTAATCTTAATCTTTTTATCTATCAATCCATTCTCTTTTTTTAAAGAAACTAGAAATTAGTAAACTCTGTAAACTTTTCATCTCTAGCTTTCCTGATTTTTCTGCTGCAGGCTTTTCCTACCCCTGCCTTGTTCCAGTTAAGTAGAAGAGATTGGCATACTGAATAAACACTAGGTCTTTGGTTTTTTTCTTCCTTCAATTTTTTATCAGTTCTCTCTTTTTTTTTTATTACTTGGCTATGATCTGTCTGGCAGACCAATAGCAGTCTCTGGTTCTTAGGTATTTCAGGTCTAAAATAAATGTGCTGTTTATTATTGCCAACTACCTTGTATATGAGTATCATGAATATTTAGTGCCAAAGAGAAGAAAGAGGATAGGTAATTAAAAAAATACTTATGTATATGGAATTCCTAAAACTCAAATTTGAATTTTAAATATTGCAGATTTTTTAAAATGATAAATCAGGGCTTAAAATCCATTTTCTACTCATATTAGTTTTCTGAATCTGAGAAAACTGCTTCTGATGAAAAGTAAAGCAATCCTTGGATAGGTAAGGAACCACCACATTTCTTAATTCTGAAGCTATCTTTCTCTTTGCCTTGCAAGTTTTAATTAGTCATTTTGAAAAAGTGTTAATAGTTATGTGGAATTTAAATAAAGAAACATAATTATTTCAAATTGTTTAAGTTACATATAGCTTTATTTGAAATATATTTATCACATTCTTATTTGTATTCAAGTTATTTTGTGTACATATCTCCTAATTTTGCACATTTTCTCTTACAAGGTTATAAGCAAATTTGTATCAGGCACAGGCAATATTGGGTGAGTCCGTCTGACTGGACTTGTGAGCAGAATCTCCTATTCCCCTCCATATTGGCTTCCTTGGGTCTTGGAAGTGTAACTTTAATTATTATTATTTTTTATTATAATAAGACATAAAATTTAAATTTGGCTTCCATACAGAAAGTAGGAGCATAAGAAAGCTGAGGCTCTTACCTTTCTGCAATGCATACCCTAGTAATCAAAAGGTGTTAGCATTAAGGTAAAGGGCCTCTGGTGGTCTTTTCTGTTCCTTACCCACCAGTCCCTCATAGTTAATTCCTCTGTGGACAATCTCTATGGCCATGTGTCAGGATTAGGACAGACTTAGCAGCTCAAATCAATGTGAGGAAACCAGTACGGTTCCTGGACTGATTTAGGGATATTGTGTTTTTTCATAGACTGACTATATAAGCTGAAGGTAGAACAATTTGGTCCATTTGACTCACCATGCAAACTGAATCTTATAACCGTTCTTTCAAATTAATTTACCAGAAACTTATTTATTGGAGCCTTATTTTGGGATGAAAGAGAGAAATAAATGACAGCTGACCACAAAGAACTTACCTTCAATAATTTATTTACACAATAGTAACATCAAAGGTGACAATAATCAGGTAAAGTCTTTTTTCTCTCATCTCAATGGCTATCAAAAAAATAAATTCTTGCTATCAGGAAAGATCTGGAACACATCTCCCTTCATTCTGTCATGCCATATTAAGTTTTTCTTAGACAAGTCATTGCAAACTGGTATCACACGGGATGGGTCAAGATACCAGATATATTTTGTTGCGCTCATGAAGCGTATTATTTTAAAACAGGGAGATTTCACATAAAAGTGTGAATTTCTGGCTTCTCTTGAAAATTCAGGAGACTTGGCAAAAGTGGGCCTACACTGATGCATGTTCACTATTGGCTGGAGCTGAGCAGCTAGTGCCACCTTTAGAAGGGGTCAAAGGCTTTCTGGTATGACACGGTCCCCACCACTCACTATTTTCTCCTTAGTTCCTTATTCTCAGTTTGCTTTACTTATTTGGTGTTACTTGCATAGCTCATAAAATTTGCAACCCCTGGTTTAGGCCATCATTGTGGAAAAAAAAGCATAGATATATTTTTTCTTTCTGGTCGGCTAAGTTGAAAAAACCCACCAGAGAGGTAAGTTTATGTTTTCCTTCTTTCTGCAGTCATAGGGGCACTCTTCTAGGCTATCAGAGTTTTACTTGGTCACATAATCTTATAGGATCAGCATATCTATAAAGCTACTACCTAGACAGATAGTTTTGGATATAAACTATAAGTAAGTTGTATTATGTGGCTAGTTTAAAATAACTCCATTTAAAATAACCTTTATATTATGGAAATTTTCAAACATATACAGAAATAGAAAGGATAGTATAAGAATTCCTACATACCCATCATCTAACCTCAACAATTATCAATTATGTTTATCTTTCTTACTCTCCTTCTTCCCCTAGGACTGTACTGAAGCATAGTGAAGATGTATAATTTAATCTATAAATATTTCAATATGTACCTCTAAAAGACACATTCTCTCTGTCTTTCTTTCTCTCTCTCTTTTCTCTCTCTCTTCTCTCTCTTTCCCTCTTTCTCTGTGTGCGTGTGTATATATATATGTTGTATATTACATGACATATATATATATATAATTATGCCATATATATATTCATACCAAAAATATAATCATACCAAATAACAATAATTCCTTAATATCAAATATCCAGTTAGTTTTTAATTTGATTATTTCATAAATGGGTTTCCCCTCCATCTCTTTTTTTCCCTTACAATTTTTTTGTTTGAAGAAAGCAGATCGTTTTCCTGGATTTTGCTGATTGCCTTCCCGCGATGTAGTTCAACACATCATTCTGTCTTCTACATTTCCTATAAATGACTGGGTATATCTAGAAGCTTGATTAGATTTGGGCTCCTTTTCTTTTTTCAAGACTATTTCAAAAGTGGTTTTATGTGTTTCATTAAGAGGCACATAATGTCTGATTTTCTCTGTTTTTGTGATGCTAGCAGCCATTAAGCAATTATACATGATTCAGATTTAAACAATAATAATTCAAAACAAGAATAGACTAGAATTGCCATAAAAGTAGTACAGCTGAACTCTAGGAATTTAGAGGAGGAAAAAAATAACTTAGGACTAAAGTGATCCAGAAAAATTTTATGGAAACTGGTGCTTAAGATACATCTTGAAGAATGGGAATGATTATGGTAAAAGGATACAACATATTAGCCAGTTTAAGCTAAGTTATACAGTGACAAATGACTCAAAAATCCCAGGGGTTTGTAACAGCAAGAAAGGTTTATTTCTTGCTTCCAGTGTACGTCCACTGTGGGTCAGTTATAGTTTTGCTCCACCTCTTCATGTAACGACCCAGGCTGATGGAGTAGCTTCTGTTTGGGACATTTCTGGTCTCATGCAAGAGGAAAAGAGACCATATTGGAACCATGCAATGGTTCTTTGTAAAGCTTTTGCTTGGAAATGGCACATGTCACTTCTGCTCACATTTCTGTTCAAGGCTTATAGCAAGCCTGCTACTGACAGGATGGGTTGTACAATCCTGCCATGGGACAGGGCAGCAAGTATTTGAAAGAATACTATACTCTGTGAAGGAAAGATTTCTGGGTGAGAAAGGAAAGGGTATTCTGGGTATTCTGAGAATACTGTCCCTCCGCTCTTCTTAGAGATCCTAGGTCAAGGAAAAAGGAAGAGCCTCTTCTTTTTCTTTTGCAAGAGAAATTGTACAATCTGGGCAGAGCCAGGTTTTAGAGTAAGGAGGTAGTGGGAACATTTAATGAAGAGTAGAGGAGCATTGGGAAGACTGTATAAGAGGTGCAAATCACATTAGTGCTAGGAGGTAGGTGACGTGGGGAGCTAGACTGGATGCAGAGTGATTAGACAGCCTTAAGAAGGGTAAATAATGAAGAGGTAGTGGAGAATTTGTAGAAAAGTTAATCTCAGAAAATTCTAAGGGAATCAAAGGATCATAGGGATGAAGGAGATTGTTGAAAGGTGAGCAGAAGGAACTTGGATGGAATGAACTGTTCCAGGATTCCAAATTGATGGAAAGTAGTATAAGTGCTTTTAGGAGCTTCAACTCCCAGGTATGAAGAGGCCTTTAGACAGGCTGGGTTTTTTTTTTTTTTGAGTGTGTGGCCATTTCCCCAGATGGATAAGGAAGTAGATGACACCCCAAACTTAAGGATTTAAATGAGAAGGGCCCAGAACAGGTTGCGACAATGGGGACATTTCAAAGTAAGGATCTATATGGTGCTTGATGACTGGATGTGATGAAGGAAGAGAAGTTGCTTTGTCTATATTTATGAATGCTCACTATTTATAAGGCACCTTATATACATTATATTTAAGCCTTACAAAGTCCTGCAAGGTAAGTGAAATGAATTTCTATTTTTATAGACATGGAATTTAAGTTCAGAAGGGGTATAATAAATTTGCCTAAGCTCACACAACTGGTAAGAAGTAGACACAGAAGTAGAAACAGATCCAGTTGATTCCAAGGTCCTTTGCTGTTCCTTCTATATGATATATTTCAGAGAGAAGAGAGAAAGAAATAAAAAAAGATTGGGGATTCATTGACAGAAATGGAAGAATCAAAGGAAGAAATTGTTTTGTTGTGGAAAGGATAGGTTTATTTTAGGCATGTTGAATTTGAGGTAATAATGGGATATTGGTGTGGACATGATGAAGATGCAGTTAGAAATTTGAGACTTGATTCTGAGAGAGCCAGGAGAGGAGATAAAATCAATGAAAGTGTGCGTAGTTGAGTATATAAGTATAGATATATATTATCTAAAGAGTGAGTTGGATATAAAAATGAATCATTTAAAGATTTTTAAAGATTGCAGTATGTAAAATTTCTGAGTTTTATAAAGCTTTCAATATATTCATTTTAAAATAGACTTTATTTCATGTATGCAGATTTATGAAAAATTATTTATATAGCTCTATTGAAAATAATAATGTATATAAATATATAAAATTATACATGTATGTATTTTAAAATATATACTAAAACTAATTCCTGCAAGGGAAATTTACATTATATTGGCTCTAATAACTTTGCACGGGGATCTTTGGACTCAGAATATTAATGATTGATGATTTTAATATACCACATAATATTCTGTCTTCTAAATGAAAGGTTATTATATGTGAATATTGCAGTCATATAATAGTCTGGATTAAATGGTGTACTAAATCTCCCGGCTTCACTGGGAGTTTCACTTGTATATTTTTAAATAAACGTTTATTGAGAGCTTGCTTTGTGCTAAATAGTTTTCACATGTGTTATTTCATTTAGTTCTCAAGTGACCCTGTTAGATTTGAGATTTTTTTCATAGTGAAGAGGATATAACTTTAATATGATATGTTAGAAATGATAATATTATCATTTTTATACCACTTTAGAGCATACATAGAAATTTCTGTATAATTCATATTAGTACAAGAGTCATTGTGTTAAACATGTGCTCTGTGTTACAGGACTCTGAAACTTATTTAGTTCTTACAGGCCAACTGTGAGGAGGGTATTATTATCATTTTTACAATGAGGAATGTGAGACTCATGTAGTTAAATAGCTTGGCCAAGGTTATATGCCCAGTAAGTGACAGATCACAGATAATTTTAAGTACATTACAATTTAAGCCATTACAATTAGTACTGCTATCAGCCTCAGCCTTGATAGAAATTGTGTGCAATAGCTAAAAGAAAATAAAATGTGAAAAACAAATGTCATCTCCACATTAGTATTGCATTTCATTTTAGTGCTTAGTGCCATTATAGAAATCATACCAATATTTGAAAGATATTTGTTTTTAATTTGTTTGGATTGTTTTACAAAATTATTTTAGAACACAATTATGTCTAGGGGCAGGGGATTTAACAGATGATCACTAGCTTTCCCCCACTCCTCACCCCCTAAGTAGAACGTGCAATTACTCTTTTAGGAAAGAAAGAAATAGAATATTATATAATTGAAGACATACCCACCAGGAAAGAGTTAAAAAGTGCCTTGGTCCTTCAGATGCTCTCTTGTATTTTTATATCATTCAACTACTGTAAGATCTGTTGCTTCTGTGAGGAGATAATACTGTGAAGAGACAATATTTTATAAGTTTCTGAAATATTTCAGCATGATAGAGCTGATTGGAATGGCATTTTATATTTGAACTTATTTTTACATTTTTAAAGAACAAAGATACAGACATATAGCTTGTTTTTACATATGTATTTTTTTAAATCAGTCAAGCAACATTGTTGATTTAAAACAAAGGAGAGTTTCTGTTATTCCTTTAAATGATAAGTAGAGGCATTTCATTGATGTCACTTTCGGATTTGCTTGCGCAAGTCCTATCTACCCTTTTTTGGTATGTTGTGAGGAAAAACATAACCTCCCCTGCTTGGTAGAAAATAAAAGTACCTACTAAGCCTGTACTACAGATGATAAAACTACCAGGACAGGCCTAGTTTAAGCTGTGAAAGCTACTTATCTATATAACATGCCTTTCCTGGGCTTGTACCCTCATTGTTCCTGACTGCCTAGACCATATCTCATCAGTGATATCCTGTCAGAGCTTTTTCTCCCTGGGCAAAGCATCAAGCTACATATCTCCCAAAGATCAGTTTTCTTTACATTTAAAATTCACGTCTTGTCTCTTCCTTCAAAGGTCTATCATGTGCTGTTTTCTGAGAAATTTATCCATTATTTTATGTTGATGCACAATCGTCTATTCTTCTTCTCAGCCTACTTGGGAACTGAGGCAGTATATTTATACTAGGCTTAGCTGAAGATTTGAATGGTAGCACAGTCAAGCTGTATGATCTTGGGCACGTATGGTAACTTCTCTGAGTCTCATTTTCTCCTATGATAAATGGTACGAGTACAGGTTTATTTCTAGGATTAAGTGTGTAGTGCTATACATATGTAAGGCATTATCTTTAAGGCATTTTTGTGGTGTTATCTACATACTCAAGAACTTACTCTAATGGGAATTTCAGATGCTGTGGCTTACTGGAGAAAGAAGCATTTTTGAGTACGTACAAAATATAGTCTGGTACTAATACTAATTCTCCTGTAGTTACCATTCCTACTACTTTTAGGAAAGTGGGATGGAGTTTAGAGAGAACTGGGATTGAAGTGACTTCTATAGCTATAGAACCAAATTTTTTTCCAGATGTTCTTTGTGTTGGTTATATGCGATGATCCTAGATGTATTTGATTTAGAACTCCTTATGTTAATAGTGAAACCAGTCAGAGGAAGCAGGGCCATTATGAGTGGAAATCTGATCAGACCAAGAAAGCAGAGACTTTTTTCTTTTGCTTCACGCGGGCAGGGCTTTCCTTTAAAAAAAAATTAACTTCAGGGATATAATGTACAGCATGTTGAGTATAGTTAATAATATTGTACTGTATATTTGAAAGTTGCTAAGAGTGTAGGTCTTAAAAGTTCTCTTCACAAGAAAAAGAATTGTAACTGTGTGACAATGGATGTTAACTAAATTTGCCGTAGTCATTTCTCACTACAAACATATGTTAAATCATTATGTTGTACACCTAAAATGAATACAATGTTATATGTCAGTTATATCTCAACTTAAAAACCAAAACACACAAAAATAATGTCAACATATTTTCATTTTGCCAGAAACCTTCTTTATCGCTGAGGGGAGAAGGTTCATTCTAGAGAGGGCTGTCTCTACTGTAGCTCTGCAAAGCCCTGGGAAATATAGGGAAAATAAGATGCCTGAGCAGGAAATAGACTAAGTGACCTTACAGTCCTCTTATTTCCTCTTTCCCTCCTGAGGAATACATGAAATTGCCTGTTGGTACTCTCAGATAGTATGCTTATAATCAACTAGATAAATGGGCAGATAAAAAACTTGATTCAAATTGCATCCTTGATTAAAGAATAATTAGAGAACAAGTTCAAGCTATTTTTATTCTCTCTGTTTTGTACTTCTAAACTGTTTAAAAGAAGCTTCATATTGTCCAAATATAGATGTATTTTTGTATTTTCTTTTATAATAATATATTTGTAAATTTGATGACATACTGTTTTAGACAAGCTAAACATGCACATAACAAAGGACTATATTTCTTGCCTTTGAGTCATCATATATACTTTTCTTACTTTAAATAAATGATCAAAAATTTCTTCTCTGAAGTAAATAATCAAAAGGTCAAGTATAGCTCAGATTTATTAAAAAAGAAAACAATGAATTATTATTTTGGTTATATTTTTATAGGTATTTCCAGCTATTTGTGTAGTTAAGAGCATGAACTTGAGTTATACTGCTGCCTGAGTTCAAATTCTGGCTATTTACCTGCAATTATTTTAAGAATTAATTGAGTTAGTATTTGCAAAGCAATTAGTACAGTGCCTAGCACATAGTAAACACAATGTAATTTGTTAAACAAATTTTAAAAGCTACATTGTTAGAAATCAGATGACCTTTCAAGTTCATGGTACTTGTATAGTATTTGAACAAAGTATGAGCTCAGTGGACATTTTTGGATTTGTGTTTACCTTACACATAATATATGCTTGGCAAAATTTTAGATGAATGACACCAAACACAAAAAATGCTTACCATTATTTTATTTGTTGTTACATTGTTATTTTACATGGCTTCTTATATTTTCTAGAAGCATTGAAAATATATTTAATTTGTTTTCTGAATACTGATAAACAGATCTCTTGAATCTCATCTCTCTATAGATATATCAGCTTGGTCACCTAGTTGTTAAGAGCTGCTGAATTGGTTTGCCTTTCGGAAGAACTATTTTAGATTGTCCAGCTCTTGTTATCATAGTGCTAATGTAAAAGTGTTAACAATATACCAAAGCTCCTTGTCTAAAAGGCTTGTTTCTTAGAAAATGGAATCAATAATTTCAAAACTCTTATGATTGAGATTGTTTTTTTGCCTTTTGACATTTGTGGATAAAATTAGAGTTTCTCTAATGATTTGGCATGGAGTATAAAAAATAAAAGTATTAAATATAGTTGACAGTCATGCTAGTATATGCATATGTGTTTTATAGATCTGTTTTTTTCCCTAGAGTGGTTGTATTGTACATAGATCATTTCCTTTAGCAGCAGGGAAGTGGTTTCCTAGAGGAATAAGTGAAATCAAATCTTCTCTAGATTTGGAGGATAGATGATGTTAGATAGTCACTCCAGTATCACAGAAACATTTTCTTACAAAGAGATATGAGAAGAGAAAAGAAAGCTTATAATTTGGAATAATAGATAATTGGTAGTACTGTATAAGATACATTTAGAATACATAGATGAATATAGGTGTCACTTTGTTGTTTACTATGGGCATTGGTATCACATAAGTAAGTTAACCCCTTAAGTTTTGTAGTACACTTATGGGACTTTGGGATTCAATACAGAAGAAAGATTAGCAAAATATTTCATTTTAAAAGAATCTGTTAAATAAAAATGTATGACAAATTGGTACAAAATATTTTCAAAATGAACCTACCATACAAGAAGTGGAGCTATCAAAACTCTCATACACTGCTGGTGGCAGTATGAACTGGCACAATCACTTGAAAAACTGTTTGGCAGCATCTATTTAAGTTGGGCATATGCACACCCTATGACCCAATGCTAGGCATGTACCCTTCCCCCAAATGTGTATGTATGTGCACCAAAGACATGTACAAGAATGTTGATAGCAGTATTATTTGGAATAACTGACAATTGGAGCAACCCAGTTGTCCACCAAGAATGTGTGGTTAAATTGTTGTATATTACTACAATGTAAATCTCTACAGCAATGAGAATGAATGAACTACAAGCAACATAGTGTTGAATGAAAGAAATGGATTCAAAATGATATGTCTTATGATTTCATTAACATAAAGTCCAGGACCAGTAAAAGCTACTCAGTGTTAGAAGTCAGGATAGGATTTACCTTTGGGAGCAGAATAGGAGATAGTGATTGAGAAGTGGCAAGATGATGACTTTGGGGTTCTGGAAATGTTCTATTTCTTGTTGTGAGTAATTATTGTACAAGTGTTTTCATTGTGATAATTCATTGTTCTTCATATTTATGATTTGTGCACTACTCTGCATGTATGTTATATATAGATAAAAAGAATTAAAAAATAATTTTTTCCAGGATCTCAGTGATTTGCTACAGTATCTGGAATACCTAAGAGAGGAACAGTAGGATATAATTTAAAGGACATTAGATACCTGCATAGTTTTCTCCCTCTTCATCAAGTCTGTACTCAAATGTCAGCTTCTCCGTGAAACCTTCCTTCACTGCCCTCTTCTGTGCATGCACCTTTCCCTGCTTTTTTTCTCCTTTGCCCTTATCAACATTTAATGTATTATAATTTTCCTTTTTTATCCTGTTTATTATTTGTTTCTCATCGCCAGATCACTCTTAGGTACTTAGAGAATGTAAGCTCCAAGAAGGCAATAATTTTAGCCTCTGTTTTTCACTCAGATCACAGAGCAGTGCTCAACCCATAATGGCTAAATGAAAATGAGAAAATTTGTAAGTAAAAGAATAAATGAATGAATGACAACTAGTGAGCTGAGGCTAGAGAGTTAGAGAGAGGCCAGATGATCTAGGGTTCATAGGTCAGGTTATTGGATTTAGATCTCCTTCTAAATGCAATGGTATGTCATCAAAGATTTGAAATGGGAAATGATATGGTCTAATATATGTTATAAATTTATAATTTATAACAAGAGTGATAACTGGGGGAAGTAGGGAGAAAGCAGTAACCCAAAGTTGTTAGTGGCTCCAGTCATGATGATGGTTGTAGAGCTAGAATAAAATGGGATATTGTTTTAAAAAAAAAAGCATTAGAGTAGGAGAAATTGGGTCTCTCTTTCTCTCATAAGAACCTTTCTGTCTACTCAGTTGAGGCAAGTTTTTTCTGCTCTTTAAACCTCAAATACTCATCTATAAATAGAGAAAATAGTACTAGTGAGGATCAACAACATGGTTGATTTTAAAGTATTATACAATATGGTATATTTGTAACTGTTCTTATTAAATGAATCAAAGAAGTACCAAACATCAAGGGTCACTACATTCAAAGATCTGAACATCTGTAGATAATAGATACTGCATTTAAGCAAGCAATGATTTTTGAAAAGCTGAGCAACATGTGAGTTGTTAAAGGGTGTGCTGGAGGGTCCCGATCTACTGGCTCTTTCTTCATGATATGTAAGCATTCTGTGTCTCTCATCTACAGAACAGCAAATCCATTCCTCAAACAAGTATCTCCTTTAGCTATTGCTTCATAGCTGAGCTTTTTGAGACAGTCTATATTTGTGATTTATTTTTCCTCACTTCCCTTCCTCAACTCACCATCAAGCTTCCACACCTATCACTGTAAGAAAAATGCACTCTCTTTCAACCAGTACTCCTGCTTTTAGCTTCACTTGCACTTTCATTTTCAGAGCGATTCTGGGCTTCCATAGTGAGAATCAGCCTGCTTCTGGGCTTTGCACTACTGCCACCATAGGTTTGAGCTTTCTTTGTTCTTTATACTTGCCATTTATCTGTTAGCTTTCCAGCTTCTAAAATTTTACCATTACCTCCTTTTCTCCTCTTCCTTTGGGTTTATATAATTTTAATTCCTCTCATTCTTGGCATTTTAGTGAAGTTTTCAGAAAGGAGTTGTGATAAATACCAGTTTTTAACATACCAGGTTTAACAAGAGGGCCTATTAATGTTATTCACTTGGTCAAGTTATTTCATATCTGTGATCTTTAGTTTCCTTATCTGTGATTAATAAATTATTTGGATGATCACCAGGGTCTCTTTAGCTCTAAAATTTGCAATGTTCTTATTTTATTTTTGGTAGAGTATGGGCAATAAACAAACAAACAAAAAAATTTATGATTTAGTATTTTGAGCACCCAAAACAATTTATGCATTATTATAAGTAAACTTCCACATTAATAACACACGCATGGTTATTTATGATAGATTACAAATCAAGTTCAGAATGTGATTTTTACATTCTTCATTAATTCAGTGATCTTTGCTTCTTACATGTTTTCTCTTATACTAAATGAGGTTTCAGTGATTGTGTTATTTTGTCTGATTGAGGAATTTTCTTCCTAATCCTTTGATCATTTATATGACTTTCAAATTTCAATAGAACATGGCATTGGAATCTTGTCGTTCATATAGTCCTAGTATTTTATTTGCAATGAGATTTATATTCCCATCAAGTTTTTAAAAAATGATTATCTGAGAGTCACAATATTGCGTATTCAAAATCTGGTATCTACTTACATTTAAATGTAAAAGCACTGTCAGGGAATCTATTCAGGAGTACAATTTTTATGATTTCAGAAGAAATACTGAAGAAACCAAGGATACATAACTGATCTATGGTTATTCTACTATGCTTAAAAATTCTTTATGGATTTCTATAAATATGAAAACAATTGAAAAATATGCATGATTGAAGTAGGTGTTCAGAGTATTAGCAAATTCTAATTTTACTAAGTTTTATGTAGTGCTGGGATACTACTTAATATTGAACACATCTTATCACCATTCACTATTTTTTATTCTTTTCTCTTTAAAAAACTATCATTTTAAGGAATATCCAGGTATACACAAAATAGTACTTTGGCTGCAACAGTGAAGTTCAATCAACATTTAATTAGTACCTTTGACATCAGGAGCTAGACTCTGGAGCTCTTGTCGAATCCAATGAGCTTCATATTTGAAACAAAATTGAGAAAATTATTTTAAATTATAAAAAGGGAAATTTAAGTAGGGCATAAGGAAGAAAATCTTCCTGGTAAATATAACAAAAGAGATAAAAGAGGCAAGGAGTAGAATCCATTTCCTGGATTTATTTATAATTATGGCATTAGGTTGTTCATAAGCTGGATTGGGAAACTGGCCTAGAGGCTTACCTAATTAGAATAGCACACACTTATCTGTCTGGTACAACCCTATAAAGTAAACACTATTATTATCTTTATGAGAAAACTAAGGCACAGAGATGTTAGGTACATTACCATCTCGCTAGTCTTTGGTGGAGCTGTGATTTGAACTCAGGTAGTCTCAATATATTATATTATTATATGAATATAAATATACTGGTATTTATATATTATAATATGTAAATAAAATATTTTAAAATGAAAATAGAATGAAATCCCTATTATCTGGTACAGTCTGAATCAATAGTCAGTTTATTAGAAAAGTCTGTTAAAATAGTAAATCATAAAAGTGATACATATATACTTTTAAAAACATGAATATATAGGAGATCAGCCAAGATGGAGGAGTAGAAAGACCCTGTGCTCACCTCTCATGAGTATACCAAAATCACAAATATCTGCAGAACAACCATCAGTGAAAAAGACTGGCACCTACCAGAATAGATCTTCTACAACTAAAGACATAAAAAAGGAACCACAATGAGATGGGTAGGAGGGGCGGACTTGTAATATAATCAAGTCCCATACCTCCAGGTGAGCGACCCACAAACTGGAGAATAATTATACTGCATAGGTTCTCACACAGGAGTGAGAGTTCTAAGCCCCATGTTGGGCTCCCCAGCCTGGGGGTCCTGCACCGGGAAGATGAGCCCCCAGAGCATTTGGCTTTGACGGCCAGAGGGGCTTAATTTCGGGAACCCCACAGGACTGGGGGAAATAGAGACTTCACTATTAAAGGGTGCACACAAAACCTCATGTGCACTGGGACTCAGAGTAAAAGCAGGCCAGACCTACCTGCTGGTCTTGGAGAGTTTCCTGGAGAGGCAGGGGGCAGCTGCAGCTCACCCTGGTGACACAGACATTGATGACAGCCATATTTGGGAACATTCTACCATGTGAACACTGCTGCTGGTGGCTGCCATCTTTGAACCCTCCCTCTAGGTCATTAGCACCAAGACTTGGCCCCACCCAACAGCCTGGACACTCCAGTGCTGGGATGCCTTAGGCCAGACTAACTGGGCAGGGACACAGCCCCGCCCATCAGCAGACAGGCTACCTAAAGACTTTCTGAGCCAAGAGCTGCCTCTAAACATAGCCCTGCCCACCAGAGGACCAAGACCCAGCTCCACCCGCCAGTGGGCAGGCATTGGTCCTGCCCTCCAGGAAGCCTGCACTAGCCTGTAGCCCAGCCTCACCCACCAGGGAGCAGACAACAGATGCAAGAAAACCATGATCCCACAGCCTGGGGATCCAGCCCACCTACAGCAGGCCAGACCATACCCTGGGACCAGCTGGGCCCTGGCCCTGTCCACTAGCAGGCCAATGCAAGCTTTGGGACACCTCAGATCCCATACCCAACTGTGTCAGGAACTGGCCTCCACCCCCACCAACCATCTAAAACAAGCTCTGGGGTCCCTGGCACCTGCAGACAGACTCCAGGAACTGACTCTGCCTGCCAGTAGTCTGTCACTAACCCCAGGACCTGGCTTCATCCACCAGTGGGCAGGCAACAGCTCCAGAGTCTTCAGGACCCTGACTCTGCCCACCAGTGAGCCAGCACTGGCCTTGGGGGACCCTAGGGTTCTGCAGCCAGCTGCCTCGTGACCAGGCACTGCTAAACAGCAGCCAGCAGCGTCCGCACAAAGCAGGGCCTGGCAGCCAACTGGACTAGGGGCCAACTAAGCCTACCAGACCCCCCATATAGTCAGCCTGCCACAACAGAAGGACCCATGCAGCTCTCATAGGGGGAAACCCCTAGAGCATATAGCTTGGGTGACAAGAGGGGAGTACACTGCTGCAACGCATAGGAGATCTCCTACAGAAGGCCACTTCTCCAAGGCTGAGAAATGAAACTAACCTACCACATACATAAAAATACAAATAGCAACTTAGACAAAATGAGGTGGCAGACAAACATGTTCCAAAGGAACAAGACAAAACCCCAGAAGAAGAACTAAATGAAGTGAAGATAGGCAGTCTACCTGAGAAAGTTCAGAGTAATGACCATAAAGATGATCAAAGAACTTGGGAGAAGAATGGATGTACAGAGTGAGAAGTTAGAAGTTTTTAACAAAGAGAAAATATAAAGGACAGCCAAACAGAGATGAAGAATACAGTAACTGAAATGAAAAATACACTATAAAGAATCAATAGCAGACTAAATGATACAGAGGAACAAATCAGTGAGCGGGAAGACAGAGTAGTGGAAATCACTGCCACTGAACAGAAAAAAGAATGAAAAGATATGAGGGCAGCTTAAGAGACCTCCGGGACAACATCAAGCACACTAATATTCATATTATAGGGGTCCCAGAAGGAAAAGAGAGAGAGAAAGGGTCTGAGAAAATATTTGAAGACATAATAGCTGAAAATTTCCCTAACTTGGGAAAGGAAACAGTCACCCAAGTCCAGGAAGCACAGAGAGTACCATACAGGATTAAGCCAAAGAGGAACACACCAAAACACATTGTAATTAAAATAATAAAAATTAAAGATAAAGAGAGAATATTAAAAGAAGCAAGGGAAAGCAACAAATAACATACAAGGGAACTCCCGTAAGGCTATCGGCTGATTTTTCAGCAAAAACTGCAGGGCAGAAGGGAATAGAATGACATATTTAAAGTGATGAAAGAGAAAAACCTAGAACCAAGAATACTCTACCCTGCAAGACTCTCATTCCGATTTGATGGCGAAATCAGAAGCTTTACAGACAAACAAAAGCTCAAAGAGTTCAGCACCACCAAACTAACTTTACAACAAATGTTAAAGGGATTTCTCTAGGCGAAAAAAGGCTACAACTAGAAACAAGAAAATTATGAAATGAAAAAGCTTGCTAGTGAAGGGAAACATACAGTAAAGGTAGGAAATCATCCACACATAAGCTAGTAGGGAGGTTAAAAGACAAAAGTAGCAAAATCATTTATAACCACAATAAGCAGTTAAGGGATACACAAAACAGTTAGATGTAAAATATGACATCAAAAACAGTAATCATGAGGGGAGGAGAGTACAAATGCAAGGTTTTTAAAATTCTCCAACACCATATACAAAAATAAACTCAAAATGGATTAAAGACCTAAATGTAAGACCAGATACTATAAAACTTCTAGAGGAAAACATAGGCAGAATGCTCTTTGACATAAATCACAGCAATATTTTTGGATCTGTCTCCTAGAGTAATGGAAATAATAGCAAAAATAAACAAATGGGACTTAATTAAAAGCTTTTGTACAGCAAAGGAAACCTTCAGCAAAATGAAAAGACAGCCTACTGAATGAAGACAATATATGCAAATGATATGAATAATAAGAGACTAATATCCAACATATATCATACAATTCAAAAATAAAAAAAGAAACATCCCGATTAAAAAATCAGCAGAAGAACTGAATAGATATTTTTCCAAGGAAGAAATGCAGATGGCCAACAGGCACATGAAAAACTGCTCAACATTGCTAGTCATCAGGGAAATGCAAATCAAAACCACAATGAGATATCACCTCACACCTGTCAGAATGGCTCTCATCAAAAAGAACACAAATGACAAATGTTGGCAAGGATGTGGAGAAAAGGGAACCCTCGAACACTGTAGGTGGGAGTGTAAACTGGTGCAGCCACTGTGGAAAACAGTTTGGAGGTTTCTCAAATAACTAAAAATAGAACTACCATATGACCCAGAAATTCCATTTCTTGGTATATATCCAAAAAAAACAAAAACACTAATTCGAAAAGATACATGCACCCCAATGTTCATAGCAGCTTTATTTACAATTGTCAAGATGTGGGAGCAACCTAAGTATCCATCAACAGGTAAATGGATAAACAGTGGTATATATACAAAAAGGAATACTACTCAGCTATAAAAGAGAATGAAATTTTGCCATTTGCAGCAACATGGATGGACTTGGAGGGCATTATGCTAAGTGAAATGAGTCAGACAGAGAAAGACAAATACTGTATGATACCACTTATGTGTGGAATTTAAAAAGTACGACAAACTAGTGAATGTAACAAAAAAGAAGCAGACTCACAGGTACAGAGAACAAACTAGTGGTTACCAGTGGGGAGAGGGGGGACGGGCAATTTAGGGGTGGGGGAGTGGGAGGTACAAACTATTGGGCATAAGATAGACTACAAGGATATATTGTACAACATAGGAAATATAGCCAATATTTTGTAATAACTATAAATGGAGTATAACCTTTAAAATTGTATAAAAATTTAAAAAAAGAATGCATGTCTGAAACCAGAAAAAGATGAATACATATTTGCATAATATGTTGTCTACATTTTCCAAGTTTGTTTTCTTCAAAGTTGAGCAAGAACTTAAAGACACTTGTAAAGCAAGATGTGTAAAGAATCCTTCTAAGACTTTTATAATTTTAAGTCTTTTTACAGTTGTCTATTGTGTACTTAATCCAAGAATAGTTTTTTAGGTACTTACCTTCACCTTCTTAAAGTTTCTGCAAGCATTCAACTATATTTCTATATAAACATTCCCCTTTCACATTTATATTTCAGCAGTTTATGTAATATTTAATTAAAGTAATAATAAGTGCAACTGACAGAAATAGTCTTATTATTGGATAAAACCGACTTCTTAGAAACAATATAACTTGACTGATAGAAGCCGAAGTGCAGGGCATACTTGAGATTAGCCTCTTAACCTTGAGCATTTAATATGCCATGGAATGAGTTAGAATGTTTTACAGAGGATATGAGGAATGTCAGTTTATCTGGTAAGTTAGTTAAGAGAAGAGCAGTTTTAAAAAGCTTCTATTTATGCATCCAAAAGAACTGAAAGCAGTGTTGAAGAGATTTTTGCACATCCATCTTCATAGCACCATTATTCACAATAGCCAACAGGTGGAATCAATCCAAATGCCCATGAATGGGTAAACAAAATGTGGTACACACACACAATAGAATAGTATTAAGTCTTAAAAAGGAAGGCGATCTTGGCACATGCTACAGCATGGATGAACTTTCAGGACATTATGCTAAGTGAAAGAAGCCAGTCCCTAAAAGACAAATCCTATATGATTCCACTTATATAAGGTATTTAAAGTAGTCAAATTCATGGAAACAGAAAATAAAATGTTGGTTAACAGAGGCCAGGTAATAGAGGAAAAGGGGGGTAGTTGTTTGTGTTTTGCAAGATGAGAAAGTTCTTGAGATCTGTTTCACAATGCCGTGAGTATACTTGACACTACTGAACTGTACACTTAAAAGTGGTTGTGGTAAATTTTATGTTACATGTTTTTACCAAAAATAAAGAAAAAAGCTTCTCTTTGTGCTATTTTTTCCTGCTTTTTATAGTTTACATACATTTTGTTAAAAATTCAGAAAATATGAATGAAAGAAAATCACCCATAAATGCATTTTCTCTAGTATAACCACTATTAATATTTTGGTGTATATCCTTCCATTCCTTTATCCATACATATCAGGGGCGTGTGTTTGTATGTGTATAAACAATGTATATTTTTATTTATATTTGTACTAAAATATAATACTTTTTTAATAACCAGTTTTAAGAAAACACTATTTATTGTGAATATCTTTAAATAAATATGTGATGCCAAAATTTCATATTGGCATCATGTTTTATGACTGAATGTTCTGCAGTATAGATATACTATAATTTATTTAATTTTCCCCTATTGATGGGCATTTAGGTTTTCTAGTTTTGCCTACTGTAAACAACACTGAAATGAAATTCTTTTTATATACTTTGGCCAGAAAGAAGTGGAATAATGCCTTTGAAGTTCTGAAAGAAATTATTTCCAATCTAGAATCCTATGTCCAGACAAATTTTCAGTTAAATGTAAGGATAGATTAAGGTGTTATTTAGACATGTAGGAAATCGGAATTTGTATCTCTGAGCCTTCCTGTCTCAGCAAGTTGCTTGGAGATATACACCAGCAAAATTAAGGAGAATATGAAGAAAGAGAAAAGTGGATCCAATCCCAAGGGATAGTGAAGTAAAATCAGAAGTTGATGGCTAGGCAGCAAGCTTAGGGAATGAATCAGTCCAGATTAGAGTGGAAAGACAGATGATTCTTGGAAGAATACCTCTGGAGAAAAAAGGGTTCCTATGCAATAGATGGCTGAAGGTACCTATTCATTTGTCAGAAAAAAAAAATCATATAAAAACAATAGGAAAAAATAAAACACAACACAAATAATTTTTTTAAATGTGAAATAAAATGCAATGCAGTTTAAAGAAGTTGATAAGAGTGTGAGAAAAGAGAGTACATTTTGCCATGATGCAAAGAATATTCTTCAAATGGTCTATGGGTTATGACATTGGACCCACAAAAAAAGAAGTGCTATCCAAATATACTATCTGGTCCTGCAGTGAACTATTTAGCTGTTTCAAAGGGTGTTGGTTGATTAATATTGGACTTTCAGACAGAGCATGGAAATTGTAATTACATTTATAGAAAATTATATAAAAGTAGAAGAATGTAAAACTCTAACAGTTTGGCAGTAAGGATTTAGTTCATGCAAGAGGGGAGGTGGTGAAGTGGATTAAAGAGTGAGGGAAGAGTATGGACAGTAACATCTTCATGTGACAGGGAAGAGAGTTTAGAAGGAGACTAGTGTTAAGAAAAAAAGAAATATAAATATGTGTCTATTATTTAAGTTTATAAAGCTATCCTATAATTATAAAAAAATATTGGCAAAGAGAGGTGTATGTGAGCTAAAGCCTAATCTTTTACAGAAGGATATCACAATATATCTCCTGAATTGATAAGTTAAGAAATTGAGATATATATATACTATTTAGAGATATGGAGGATTTAGTCTAGAAGAACTAAAGTCAGAAATGGTTAAAAGAGGACTGGGACCAGGGATGGAGAAGAGTGGAGGTGTACATCAATATTTTTAAACTATGTGCATGTGTATGGTTAAAAGAAAAAAGTAGTATAGGGATTTGTCTGAAGTCATTTTAATGCTCTGTGATACTGATGCCATTTTGTAGCATGAACTTAAGTGAATCTGGAGATGCTTTGTTTTGAGTTTTTTAAACAGCTCTTTTATATGAGAAAGTGTTATCTGTACCTAAGCAGAAAATGGTTGAAGGTTTCCAAAATTGAGGACAGTTTTCTTGAATGACAAAGATGAGAAAAATGGGCCTCATAGTGATTGCTCTTGTTAGAGGTAGTTTCCCTCCTTTGAACTATTTTGCCACTCTATATCTCTACTAGGATACTAAATATCTGTCTAATATAGTTATTATATAGATAAACATTTTAACTCCCTAATTACTGCTAGACTAGATTAGTACATAAAAGCGGGGCGTCCTTGTCATATTGTGTTTACATATTATGTCATGTCTTCAAAAGGCACAATGCTTTTCATGTAGCAATGTCTTCCTTTTTAGAAATATTTAACAAATATATAACATATTTGTTATATTTAACAAATATAAAATACCTTTTATTTTCTAGGCAGCATACTAGACTCCATGTATAGAGGTAAATAGAACAGATATAGCCCTTGCCCTCAGGGAAGTTGCACTCTAGCTGGGGAGGCAGATAATAAGCCGGTAAAACAATTTTCATACATGGGTATTAGTTGGCTGTTACTGCTAAAGAACCACCCCCAAAATTTAGTAGCTTAAAACAACAACCTTAATTTTTCTTCACAAGTCTTCAGGTTGACTAGGTGGTACTGCTTATCTGGGCTGGGATTGACCAGTCTTGCCTGAGCACACTTTTGTGTCTGGGGCAGCTTGACTCTGCTTCGTGTGATTTCTAATTTTCCAGCACCTAGCTGGGACTTGTTTTCATGATAAAGGAAGGGGAGCAACAGAGGAAGGAGAAGTGTAGAAGTGCCTTTTCAAGCCTCTGTTTATATCACGTCTCTAAAGTAAGCCACATGGGTGAGAGTCTGAATGCATGGCAAAAGGCAAGGATATATAGAGAGACCATTAATAGGGGCCAATAATCCAATCAACCCAATCCCACAATACGAAATACATGGAGAAAAGTGCTATGCATGTGCTCCAATATAGGAAGGGTATAGGTGGTCGGGAAGGCCTGAGTGAAGAATGAATGCACAAAAATTCTCCAATCGAAACTAAAAAATATAATTAAATACGAGCAATTCTGTTAGTTGGCCCTATTTTGGGGGGCTTTTCCAAAATGAAGCCTATTTGTCTCCACTAATGTGTCTCACAGAAGGAGCTGGTGACATAGCAGGAGACTGAGCTGAGCCCAAGCATGTCATCTCTACAGACAGATTCCAGCCAGTTCTATTAAACAGCCACAACTGGTATCCCTTACCCTGCCTTTCAATGCACGCATTAGGAAGACTGTACAGACCTGTTTAAAAAAGAAACAAAAGTCAAAAAGGTTTCCATGGCTTTGCTTTGTTGTTATAGTATTGCGTTGACCAAAAAGTTCGTTTGGGTTTTTCCATAAGATGTTAGGGAAAAACCCGGATGAACTTTTTGGCCGACCCAATATGTTTTTGTAGGACTTGCAGCAGCAGTAGTAGTAACAGTTAATTGTCTTAGTAGTAATAGTAACAATAATAGAAGCTATCAGGCAATGAGCACCAAATATGTGCAGAAACCATGCTAGGCATCGTACACAAAATATTACTAATCCTTGCATTGATCCTGTAAGGCAGGTATTATCTTTGTTTTACAGGTTTAGAGAGGTGAAGTCTTGCTCAAAATATCACCGCTTGTAAATGTTAGAGCTAGGATTGAAGCTTGGTTTGTTTGATTCCAATGTCCATGATATTTACACTATGGTAAATGGTAAGACAGGAGTGTGCAATCCTCAGGAGTCTGGACCTTGGCTCTGTAGGCTAGGAGGAAGCACTAGATAGGCAGAACCTTTCTTGCCCATTATGTCAGATCACCTGCTGTGGAACTTCAGTGGTTACTCTCTGGCCATTTTCTTAGTATTGACCTGATGTAGACAGGCCTTTGGGGAATCTTTTATACTTGCCCTGAATTTACACCATTTATGCAAAATGATAAATTCCAGAAATGTTTCACTGCATGTAAATTAGCACTTTTCCAAGTAGCAATAGAATGGTACAGAGTTTGTATGAGTTTTTATTATAAAATAGAATTTCATTATACCCAACACTATTGTATTTAAGGGCAGAGTTGCAATTAAGTTTGTAACTGCCATTGGTTTTGCCCACGCAAAAGGTATTCTTAATATTTTATCTTATTTTCTGTAACCATTATAAAATCAAATATGTAAATATGCTTTAGAGTAGTAATTGCATTTCAAATTCGAATTTGTTTTATGCAGTTATTTAATCTGAATTTCATTAAAAAAGAATAGTTTCTGTAGCAACTACCACAGCTTTTGATATCTTTGGAATCTCTGAGATATGGAACATTTTTATTAAAAAACAAATGTACTCAGTATATCACATAGACTTCTGTACAGGTTTAAATGTTTAAGAAAAACATTTCCTGTATATTTACTTTTCCTAGTTTTTATCAAGTTTATTTTCTACTCCAGTATTTTTTCCCTTAAAAATTTAAACCATATGTATTTAAAAAAAAATGTCAAAAGAATTCAATGAGGAGGTGGATGTTGGAGAGGATAGTAGGAGTAAGTAAGTAACTCCCTTCTGAATGAACTCCATCATCACACATGTTACTTCCTTCTAGGAGTAAACCTATTAGTTTATCTCTTTGGAGATATCCTATTAGGGTCATAAAAGCCATTTCTAGAAAAAGATGATGATATATCAGCATTATGAGAACCAAAATTAAAAGAAATGGAATGCTAGATCATCAGTACCAGATTTCTGTTCCAAGATTGATTTTAGTACTTTGATTTAAAAAAATTCGATGCTAAGTAATGTGTACTGCTCTTGCCACTTATCAGCTGAAGAAAAAGTTTATTTTCACACTTGAAAATAAATATTGCTTTCTGAAATCTATTCTTTAAAGTTCTCTTAAATGTGGCTTCATTTATGTTACTGGATTTGTCCAAGTTATACCTTTACATCGTTGCTAAACATTTTTTTAAAGCTCGTTTCCTCCATTTATTTGTATTTAGTTATTATGATCTTTTAAAAATCACTTGGTTTCAGTATACATATTTATATATTAATATTTTATCATAAATCAATATCTTTTTTTCTTACAATTCTGTTTCTCCTCATTGAGCTTCCTCTAACTTGTCTACATGTTTCTGGTGCTATGGAGCACTAAATTAAAAGCAATGAAACTTTTTTATGTGTCTTAGTTCTCCTGTCTAATATTCATTTTAAGAGTCCAAGGAAATGTCCAACATGTGTTTTAAAGGGTCTGCCCTACATGCCTTTATAAGACATATTCTTGCAAGTAATACAAAGAAGTGAAAAACTTTTGATGCCATAACAATACTTACTTATAAGAAAATTGTCTTTCTTCCTTGAATAGTTTTGTTCCACTCATTTTTTTTCAGTGTTCCCACAAATAAATAATAATCATTTCTCTACTCTGCAGATTTTTTGGTATCTCTTGCTCCCTTCTTCCAATTCCTTCAGATCCACAGTACACTGAAAATTCAATAAAATGATGTTAAGTTTTCATTAAAAAATCCTCATCCTATGCAGGTACCTTTTGTAATAATCTTAGGGTTGCAAGATGTAAATGTAGATAATTGAGATAGATCATAGATAGATAGGTAAATAGATAGATAGATAGATAGATGTATAGAGAATTCAAGACTACTATTTTAAAACATTCTAATATCCCCGTATATATACTCTAAACCAGTGTTGTCCAAAGAAGTTTTCTGCAATGTTGGAAATGTTCTACTATATCTGCACTGTCCAAAGTGATAGGTGCTAGCCACATGTAGCTATTGTGCTAGTGAGACTAAGGAATTGAATATTCATTTAAATAGCCACAGGTGACTAGTGGCTACCATATTGGACAGCACAGCTCTAAATAATTGGATGAATCATTATCGGTTCATTTGTTGGCCCGTTTTACTGGGGCTGCTGTTTATAGTTGTACAGGTGTTCCACTTTATGAAGGGTCACAGACAAAGGGTGAATAAAGGTTAAAATCTAGCCTGTATTTGGCTTGCCAAGCTGTGCCCTGACAAAGAGCTGTATCCACCCAAAGGGACAACTCTTTCTAATTCATACAAAGGCACCTTATAGGTTGGCGACAGCCCTGTACACCACTGCCAGATGGTGTTTTTCCTTCAGATCTTCATTCTACCACTTAATGGTCATGTGATCTTCTGGTATGTAGTTAGCTCCTTTGGGCCTTGGTTTCTTCCTCTATGAAAGGAAACAATATTACTTTATAGAATTATTATGAAGATTGAGTGACATGATACGTGTAAATATTTAGAACATAAAGTGCTCAAAACTTTTCTCAATCATGATTAAATAATTTGGTACCTTAATGTAGTAAATTTCTGTAGCATTTTCACATTCATTTATGTCTGCCTACTTTACACCAGGACAAGGAGATTATAAGAGTCCGTCCCTGCCTTAAAGGGGCTTACAACTGAGTAGAGATCAATAGTTCCAAGGAGTTATGTAGCTTTTAAAATTAGCTTACTATCCCATTATAGCTTAGAATCTGACTGAGAGTTCAGTTCAGCTAGTGATTATCACAGCTTTTAATTACATCTTTCACTCCTTCTGATTATAACCTATTCAGAATTTCTGTGATCTGTATTGCTTTTGAGATACCATGTTGTTCCACTTTTGCATAACTTTCAGGAGGAAATATTTTCCACTTATTAATGCCCCCATATATGCTTTCAAAAATGTTAATCAAAATTAACAACTTCTAAGAGGTATTATCACCACTGTTTTACAGCTGTGGAAACTAAAGCTGAGAAGTGAAGTAACTGGCTCATGGCTACTCAGCTGACTTTAAAACGTGTGTTTTCCTACCGCATTATTTTGCCTTTAAGTAGGTTTTGTTTGTTTGTTTTTGCTTTAGTATGCTCTAAGAAATAGATCTAGATTCTTAAGTGAAAAGCTTAATGATTCCTTGTCGTCAGATAATTTTTTTCTTTCTTAAAGTATAAAACTATTGATACTTTGATGGGATAACTTTTGAAGCTAATCTTCCTGTCCTATTTTCTTGTTATACTAGTCCCATCCTATGCAAACTTGGACAAAAATAAAACGTTACTTCTCTAGCCTTTAATACTTCTTAATTACCAACTAGATCAAATGTAGATTCCTTATCCTTTATTATAATATAATAATAATTATATATAATAATTATATATATAATTATATATAATTATTATATATATATAATAATTATATATAATATAATACCTCCTAGAAGTTGTTAATTATTCAAGCCGTAATTAGGACTTCCTGGGTGATCTCTTCTATTTTCATGACTTTCACTAATACCTGTCTGTGTTCTTGATTTCATATTTCTGTCTCCAACCCAAACTTCTCTCCTGAGTACCATATTCATATTTTAACTGCCTATAAGACATTTAGATATTCCTAGATATGACAAGCTCAACATTTCAAAGCTGAACTCATAATTTTGTCCCCATAAACTTCTTCCCTCCTATATTTTCTTTTGAAGCTAGTTATACTCAGTCATCCAGGTTAGAAACTTGGGAACCACCTTAGCCTTCTTCTTATCCCCTGCCTTCTTCAGATGATCACATCTCAAATTTCATTGTGTCTAAAATTTCTGAATATCTTTTTCTTTTTATCTCATTGATTTTTAAAAAATAAATTTATTTATTTTTGGCTGCATTGGGTCTTCCTTGCTGTGCATGGGCTTTCTCTAGTTGTGGCAAGTGGAGGCTACTCTTCGTTGCGGTGCATGGGCTTCTCATTGTGGTGGCTTCTCTTATTGTGGAGCACAGCCTCTAGATGCGCGAGCTTCAGTAGTTGGGGCATGTGGGCTCAGTAATTGTGGCTCACGGGCTCTAGAGTGCAGGGTCATTAGTCGTGGCACACGAGCTTAGTTGCTCCATAGCATGTGGGATCTTCCCGGACCAGGGCTCGAACCCTTGTCCCCTGCATTGGCAGACAGCTTCTTAACCACTGGGCCACCAGGGAAGCCCTGTCATTGATTTTTGTACTGATTCATTCACTCATTCATTCCTTCATTCATTTATTCACTCTATCAATGTTTATTGAATACCAACTTTATAAAAGACTAAATACCTTTTGAACCTAGTTCTTTTCCTCTATTGCTATAGTCACTGTGTCAGTTTAAGTCCTCATCATTTGTCTCCTGGACTATTTACTGCAATGATCTCCCTAACCCTGGTCATTATATATTAAGTAAATCCTCTATACTGTATTTAGAGTGATTTTCCTACAAGACAAATTATATTTTGGCACTTTTCTGCTTAAAATCCTGTAGTAGCTCCAAATACCTTTCGGGTTAAATATGCTAGCATGCCATAGAAGGCATTTCCAGGATGTGTTTCTTTTTTGCCTACCTCTTGAGCCCCATCTTCTATCACAGGACACACATATGCTGTGCTCCAACCACACTGAAGGGCTTTCTGATCCTCTCACTACCATGCAGTCTTATAGTTTTAAGCCTTTGAACATATGACTACTTTCGCTAGGGACTTAGATCCCTTGTTCATTTGTTCACCTCTTCTTCAGAACTCACCTTAAGAGATACCTTCTCTTAGAATTTTCCCTGCACTCCTGATACCCTCTCCTGCATGTGCCCATCACTTACCACACTGGATGCAATTATCCATTTGTCTCTAATTCTCTTAATAGGTTGAGAAGCTCCTATTGAAGACAGAGACTTTGAACTACTTGTATGTGTATTCCTAATGCCTGGTATAGTGCTGACATATAGTAGTACTCAATAAATACTGGATTTATAAATTAGTAGATGCATATCCATCATTTATTTTAAGGTATAGAACAAGACTTAGTTATAAAACTTTTAATTATCATACATTTCAAATATACTAAAAAGTATGAATAATAATTCACCTGAAATCCATATATCTGCTACCAATATTTAGCATGTGTTAATGTTTGCCACACTTGCTTAGCACCATGTTTATCTCTTATAGGAAGGCTTTCCTAATTAGCTGTACTTCACTTTTCTGATCAGCATTTCTATATTTTTAGAAAAAAATTACTTTAAAATGGAGCTTTGCACATACTAAGTGTTCATTAAGTGTTTTTTCAATGAGTAATGTATTTTGAATAAATGAATACTTTATTGTAATTTTTCTCCATTTAGTCTTATTTCCCCAGCCTTTATACACCCTTCACCTAGAGCTCAAAACCAACTTCTGTTATTTCACCCCCAATGCTAAGCATAGTCCTAGACACACAGAGGACTTAAAATCATTAATAAATAAAATAAATGGATGCAGTTAATTAGTGCATCATTCTTCTTAAAGAAAACACATTAAAAATACTATTCTTATTTCAACCAAGATACTTCTTGGCCTCTTTCTATTGACAGTTTAACACATATGTGCTTACTGAATTCAAATACTGTTAATAGCCTAAGTAGTCCACATTTCTGAGTACTGTTAACGTTGCTAGAAAGATAAATCATGCTCTCCAAAATCAAATATAAATGCATTTGGTCATGTCTATCAGTTTGGGTTATGTTTCGGCTGTATATGCCAGAAAACCTTAAAATCACCATGGTTAAGAACACAGTTTATTTTTCTCTCATGTAAAAGAAGTCTAGAGTTATGCAGCTGAGAGCTAGTTTGACAGTGCCACTTTTTTATTAGAGACTCAGGCTCCTTTTTTTCCCCTCTGCCTTGCTGGCTTTCATAGCAACCAAGATGGCTTTTGGCACTCTAGCTATAACTTCCACATTTCAAGCTGGAAGCAGAAGTAGGCAGGAGAGAATGGACAATAGGATACTTGATCCTTTTTTAAAAGGAATTCTCACCCCAAACTTCTATTTACATCTCATGGGCCCAAACTTAATCACCTGGACAAATTTAGCTGTAAGGGAGTCTTGGAAATGAGGCATTTTAGTTGCCATGCTATCCAAGGTTATGATATTAAAAAAGAAGGTAAAAATGGATATTGGGAGGCAGTTAGCATTCTCTGTCAAAATATTGTTAGAATGAGTAAGTGAGAGTTAATAATCTTTGGAAAAATCACAAGTGCACTGTGATTACATTCATAGAATTGACTTTCACTCTGTATGGATAAATATTTGAAAACATGTCGCTGCCCAGAGTCAGTCTTCTGTGTATATACATTGGACTACTGAATAATCTGGAGAGGTAGTGGAGTGTGTGTGTGCGCACACGCGCACATGTGTGCGCATGTGTAAGACTAAATTATTTTTAATTTTATACACAGGTGCTCCAAAAATACTGTTTTCTTGCGCCATGATAGAGTTTTTCAAGGAATTGCTGGTAGATCTTGGAAATAAGATATAAACCCTAAAAGTCTACATCTGGCAATCCATAAAGGATAAATATAAGCAGTCAGCAGTATGATAAAATGCTCTGCCTTATTAGTAATTAAAGAAACATAATTTAAACCAAAGCTAAGGTATAATTTTTACCCTATGGAACTAGCAAAAATGAATAAAAGTTTGTTAAGATAGTCTCATGTATTTCTTGTTGTGGTATAAATTAGTTGTATAGTCCTTTTTAGAGAGCAATTTGACAATTCTACCAAGAATCTTAAATTGTTTTTACTCATTGGCTTAGTAATTACACTTCTGAAAATTTACTTTAAAGGAAATAATCCTGAATAGGTAAAAACAAGAAGCAGAAGGAGGCAGGAGAGAATATTATCAAATTATGATAATAGCTAATACTGAGTGGTCACTGTGCTAGTATTGTTCTTAACCCTTTAATAATCCTCACAAGATCCTTATGAAATTGGTACTGTATCTTCTTCCTCCTCCTCCTTCCCATTTTAAAATGGATGAAACTGAGGTGCAGAAAGATTAAGAAGTTTTCTCACTACTGCATTGCTAAGTAGAGATGGTGGGGTTTGAACCCTGAAATTTGGCACTAGTATCTGCATATTTAACCATCATGCTATGCTGTCTCTCTGTGCTTTGCTTTGAGTTTTCAGTAGCATCATTCATAGCAAGGAATAAGAATAGCAGGATAGGCAAGAAAACTAAAACTTACTGGAATTTTATGCGTTTGTTAAATTTTTCATTTTTAAACAGCTTGGGTTACTGTGAAATATGCTTGTGTTATGGTAGAGGCAGAAACAGGATACAGTTTTGTTTAGGTAGAATAATAAAATTATGTAAAAATGTAACTCTTTGCTTAGAATTTTTAAAAAAGGGAAATGCACCAAAAGTATTAATAATGTCTGTAGTGAACTAATAGGGCTCCAGTTGAAATTTTTTTCTTCTCTGCTTTCCAAATTGTCTTTAATGAGCATGTATAACTTCTAGAATGAAAAAACAGTTAAGAAGACTATGTCCAACAATAGAGAGAAGATATATAAGTTGCTACTTTTTTTGCCTTGTAGTAGAATTGACCAGTAGCTAAGCAAAGCTGTCAGAGCAGCAGACCCAGCTTCCCTGTTATACTGATGCTTTTTGTGATTTCATGACTGCTTTGCAGTGTGCCACTATATTTCCTTTGGAAAGACTGGACATTGGCATAGTTATCTTAGGATATGTATAACTTTTGATATTTACAATGATATTTGTACAATAGGTGAATTGATAACCCAGTGTTTTATTGGACTTTAGAAAAAGACACCCTTAAAGTGGGACTCAAAGTTGTTATTTTAGGTATTTTTTGACTGTTGTTCCCTTGCCTGAGTTTTCAGAACTCATCATTAAATTACGTATACTTAGGAAAAAGAGACTATCACAATGAAGATGTTATGTGAAAAGGATCATTGTGCCAGTTTGCCCTATAGTTTTGTGTGATAAAATGGATGTTATGCTTTCTACTCATGCCTCTTGTTAGCATCCTGCTGGCTGAAAATCAGGGCCTGGATGACCTTCTTTGTTGAGAAGGCCATAGGGAGGATAGGCAAGGTGAGGTATCTCAGTCCTGGGTCACACTGAAGGTATAATTCAAATTCTCAAAAAACACAATAAGATGGTCTGTGGCATTTATATATATGTGTACATGTATAAATGCAGTTGCTCACCTAGAGAACATGGGATTGAAGATAATTGATAGGAGGCAGTTATTCTGTCCATGGAGCTGGATTTTCTTGTCATTGTCAGTCTGAGAATAAGGTAATAATTGTAGTAATGATGGCATAGAGAGGTTAAATGACTTGCTTAATGTCCCACACACAGTAAGTACTTAGCTGGGTTTTGAATTCAGGTTTGTCTGGCTCCAAAGCTTTTGTTCTTTCTAATACTTCATCAACAATTATATAATTGTTTAATTTATTCTTTATAATAAAATGTATCTTATATTCATACTCAGTTGTAGGCTTTTCACATAAATTATAAATAAAAACAAAGACTAACATACTAAATGAATTTGGGGGAAAGAACAGTTGGATCTAAAAGCATCTTATCTATAGGCAGTAATAACTATTTTGTCTGTTTGAAATTTTTCCAGAACACATTTTTACTGAGCTTGAGTATCAGTTTTGAAGTCAGATTCTATATTGAAGAAATGGAGACGAACTTTTTCATTTATTGTAACATATTCTTTTAAAATTTAATAGATAATTTACTATCTACAGTTCAAATAATCGAAATGGACAGTTTCTATAACAATTGTTTAATGAATAGCTGTTACAGTTGTAATCTAATAGAGCACAGAGGGAAAGGATTGTTGGACTCTGAAGTTCCTTATACTTCTGACATCAATGTTTGTAATATTTAGCCACCTAGAAAATAGATTCTTAGAAGTAAAAATTTTAGCTAAAATCACTACCATTACTGCTATTATTATTTCTACTACTACTCTTCTAGCTAAATTTCTTGAGCATTTATAGTATCTTAGGTACTGTATTAAACCTTTCGCATATATTATTTAATACTCGTAGCAACCCTATGGAGTTGGTATTATTATTGCCATTTTATAGATGAATATCTGAAACTTAAGATTAGGTAACTTGCCCAAGGATTCTCAGTCAATGGTAGATGAAGGGCATAAATCCAGGTCTGTCTTAATTCAAAGCCTGTGTTCCTATTCTTTTTTTTTTTTTTTTTTAATTTTTGTCAGTGCCGCGGCCTACGGAATCTTTGTCCCCCGACCAGGGATGAAACCCATGTCCCCTGCAGTGGAAGCACGGAGTCTTAACCACTGGACTGCCAGGGAAGTCCTGTGTTCCCATTCTTAACCGTTACATTATAAGTAGATGGTAACTTAGTTGTAGGATAGATTCCCAATGATAGGATCACGGGCTAGAAAGGAAGAATTCCAAGTCCTGGCAGGATCCTACTTGAACGAAACAGAAAGAGACTAAGTTTTAATGTACAGAACTACATACGTAAATGCTATTTGGATCATTGAAGTGAGTCTTCTTTCTTTAATTCAGAGTTTCTTTTGCAGTTATTTTTGCATTAGAAACAAAAGGCTTTATTTCCAATTGGCATTTGAGCTTTTTATTTTATTACACCAAGGTTTCCATTCCACTCTTTGCTATCATCCATTGCATTCTTAAGAACAGTTTGTTTTGGGGTTGGAGGTGTTTAACTTAAAAAAAAATATCATGGTACTTTTTACCTAGATGATTAAAAAAGTCTATATTATAATTTCTGCCATTTCCTAGAATATATGATAAAATTGCCAGGTTTAGTTATGTACCAAATATGTATTGGTAGTCAGAGCATTTCCTTTGTAACCTTTTGTTCTTTTCTCTGTAGTTGATGGAAAAATAAAGTGTAACATCCAGAACCCTGAATCAGAGGTATTTTCAGATGTCTTAGATATTGATGTACATATTCAACATGAAGAGAAGCCTTTAGGTCTGAGTTTGGTCTTGAGGTGGGCCTATGTGGAATATTTTATTCAACTGAAACTAGAGTTGAGTGAAGATCATAAGTTGTTCTGTTGGGAGATAGATAACTTATGAATACTGAGACAGCTCTAAGAGTTGCCAAAGCATCATGTTAATGCTGAGGTCTAGAATATGGAGTTTGATTTTGCTTCTGTGATTTTGCTTCTAGTTTAATCACTAGCCTCTGGAGTAGGATCGTGAACAGACATGATGACAGCTGGTGGGTGCACATTGCCCCTATGCCACTTGGCTTAACAGATGACTGCAGTCCTAATAAGATGATGGGAAGAAGTTGTATGGGAAACTAGATTCTTCTCTGTCATGTGTATTTTACATTAAAAAAATAAACAATTTAATTTTCTGATAAAATTATTTTTGGTACTTGTTATAGTGTGGTCCACACTTATGTTTGTGAGAAAGCTCAGCGCCTGTCAAGTTTAGGAAGTGTTCATATGTTCAGTTTTATGGTCTTAATTCAAAGGAACCTGTGATGGGAAGATGGAATCAAAAGATAAGCAGTCACTTTGGTGGATGAGCAAAAGGAGGTATCATGATTTGATACAAAGAGTATTGACTAGATGGTCAGGAAGTCTGGTTTTTAATCTTGTCTCAACCAACAACAATTTTTATGACTTTGATGTAGTCAATTCATCTGTCTGAGGATTACTTTCTTTTGTTAGATTAGGGAATTAGACTGGAAGATCACTTAGGGTCCCCATTAGCTCTAAAATTCTGATTTTAAGATGGTTCACAAATATTCATGTAATAATTAGAGAGTGAACTATTATATTATCTGTTTTAAATCATAGTTTCCAAAACTGTGTATGATCTACTAGATTATGAGTTCCATGAGGCATGAACTTATCTGTTTTCCCTTACCATTATATTCCAAGCATTCAGCACAGCGCCTGGAACATATAAGATATCACTGAATATTTACTGAATTAATAAATAATTAATTTATTTTATCATATTAGACTTCATCTAATGGAGGGTTAGGTAAAATATAAGATTTCCCATGCAACTTCACACAGATGGCCTGGGCTCACTCAGAGGTAATTGACCATGAAGGAGTTCATGAAATGATGCCCTTACAATCCATTTTCCAATGTGTCATACACTTACAAAAAGCAGTTTTTTCATCCTGTATGAGAGCTGCAGTTCCTAGAATTGGAAACTTAAAAAAAAAAAAATACTATTCCAGTAAAGGAGAAAATTATTATAAGATATCATGAAAATTAGCCTATTGGGAAGTCAGAGCAAAGTGAGTTTGAGATTCTTTTTATTAGACAAACTGATGAAGGGAGTGATGGGCATAGAATTCACTCCATGTGACAAAGAATGAGTCCATCTTAGGAAACTCTTTGGACACAGGATCTGGTCTTTTCTTCATTATGTAAGGTCTCGAGAATATTAAGATGCTTAATGCATGTTAAAATTAGTAGTATCTGCTTTTTCTCTTTTTTGTATTTTCATGAAGCAGTATCTTAGCTGCTCTTTTTTTACATGCCTTTAATTTAGTTTACAGTCACTAAAGAAGAGATTTAGAAGCTTTTGCATAACTACAATTGGTACCTGATCTCCAGAAGAATTTCAGAGAATGAAAAGAAAATATTTCCATCTCTTCCAGATAGGGTTTGATTTTTAACATTTCAAAAGAGCTGTACACAAAACTACACATAATTTCTTCCATTCTTTTGTGGAATGAATTTTATTTTGTGCTTGCAGAAGTTGTTCTTTGCGTGTAACTAGGATATTCTGTTCCTGTTCCTCCTGAGAATGCGTATGTTTTAATTACTGACTAAACTTGTTTAGCTGGTTGTCCAAACAACCAGGGTTCCTCTGGAATGTAATTGAAATAGAGATTGGCATACTTTTCAAGAAAATTATCTTTTCTAAACTATTAGAAATAATCCTCAGGAGCAAGTTTAAAAATAATTATACATTGAAGGATAAATAGTTATAAAAGCTACCTACTTTCAATTTTGACCCCATCCTATTACAGCCATCTTTCTAAAATACATATCTAACCATGCTTTCCTATGGCCTCTAAGTAAACCTTTTAGCAATACCTCATAAATTTTAGTGTAACCTATGTTCCTCAGCATGGCATAGAAACTGCTCCACTATTTCAAGTGCACTTTTTCAATCTCAGCACATGCCTTTCCACCTTGAACTTTATAGTCTGATAAATACTGGGACTACTTTTAGTTCCTCACTCACACTGTGGTCTTTTAGATTTCTGTACTGCAACGTAGTGGATAAGAGGCAGTATCCTAAGAACAGGCCTACTTACTAGCTACATGACCTAAAAATTACTCTCTTTTTCTGAGCTTCACATTTGTCACCTATAAAATGGAGATAATACCAACTTTTCAAGGTTATTATGAGGGTCAGATAACCTGGTTTATAGAAGTCACTCAGAAAGTAGTAGTTATTCTTCTTCACTTTTCCTTCTACGTACCACCCTTCAACTGGTCTTTACCTAATTTCCAATCTTATTTTCCACCTCTCCTCCCTACACAGTCCCCACATTCTAACATCACCCAACAATTTGCAGTTCCTTGAGTGCATGATGGTTTTGAAAATCTGTGCCACTGTACCTGTTTTTCCCTTTTCACACATTGCTTTCTTCAACTTGTCTGCCTGGTGAAGTTTAAACTAAAATTTAACTGTTCTGTGTAGTTTTTCCTGACACTGTTTATCATTTTAAGGTGGAATTAGGCACTTCTTCTGTAACCTTCTAGTGCCCTGCATAGGTCTTTTTTGTATCACTTAACATATTGCATTGTAATTTTTCGTTAACATTCTTGTCTTCCTCATTAGTAGGATAAGTAGTCTTATCTCCAATATCTAGCATAAAGGCAGGCATCTATCAGTCCTCAGTAAGTGTTTGATGAATAAATTAGGGGATGAATACAATAATGTGCTTGAAAATTTTCATATGAGAGATGCCATTTTATCCTTTAAGTGATTCTAGGAGTGACTTTTTTTTTTTAAATGCCAAATTCTAGAATAGATTTATTTATTTATTCATTTATTTTTTAACATCTTTATGGGAGTATAATTGCTTTACAATGGTGTGTTAGTTTCTGCTGTATAACAAAGTGAATCAGCTGTACATATATCCCCATATCTCCTCCCTCTTGCGTCTCCCTCCCACCCTCCCTATCCCACCCCTCTAGGTGGACACAAAGCACCGAGCTGATCTCCCTGTGCTATGCAGCTGCTTCCCACTAGCTATCTATTTTACATTTGGTAGTGTATATATGTAAGAGTGAGATTTTTGATTGGTTGCTGGGCTTGGAGATTTACTACAGATTTTTCTTTTTCTTAACCATTGATGAACATGGAATTTACTCACTCTATATTACACAGGTATGAAATTAGGAAATTAATGCAGATATGTTTTCTGCCTGTGTAGAAAAATAAACTCTATGAACTAAAGTATAGCTCTAGAACTGGTTGCTTTCTTTTTGGCTTCTTGTTATTTCAGTAGGGGAAAAGATTCATGTGTACTGTTGTCAGCTGTCAACACTATCAAATGATAAAAGTAGGTATTTTTTTATTAAAAATTTTTAATTGTAATAAAATACACATAACATAAAATTTACCATCTAAAGCATTTTTAAGTATACAGTTCAGTACATTCACATTGTTGTGCAACCATCACCACCATCCATCACCATAACACATTTCATCTTGTAAAACTGAAATTCTATATGTATTAAACAATAACTCCCCACTTTCCCTTCCCCCAGCTCCTTGCAACCACCATTATATACTCTGTCTTTATGGTTTTGACTACTCTAAAGTACCTCATATAGGTGGATGGACCTAGAGTCGGGCATACAGAGTGAAGTAAGTCAGAAAGAGAAAAACAAATACCGTATGCTAACACATATATATGGAATCTGAAAAAAAAAAAAAGGTTCTGATGAACCTAGGGACAGGACAGGAATAAAGACACAGATGTAGAGAATGGACTTGAGGACACAGGAAGGGGGAAGGGTGAGCTGGGATGAAGTGAGAGAGTAACATTGACATATATACACTACCAAATGTAAAATAGATAGCTAGTGGGAAGCAGCCGCATAGCACAGGGTGATCAGCTCTGTGCTTTGCAACCACCTAGAGGGGTGGGATAAGGAGGGTGGTAGGGAGGCTCAATAGGGAGGGGATATGGGGATGTATGTATGCATATAGCTGATTCACTTTGTTATACAGCAGAAACTAACACAACATTGTAAAGCAATTATACACCAATAAAGGTGTTAAAGGAAAAAAGAAAAAGAAAAAAAAGAACAGGTGAGCTAAGGTGATGCCTGCAGAAGGAAGGGAGAAATCCCCGGTGAAGGAGAAAGACGCAAGAAAGCCCTTTCCTTCTTCCTTCCCTCTTCTCGTTAGTGCTGGAAAGTTGATGCTTTATGTTTATGAGGATTAGCCAGGAGAGTTTGTACAATGAAAGTGTATTCTCTGCAAGGTACAGGGGACAGACTGCTGTTACATTCTACTTCTTGATTTCTTTATTTGTGCAAATGTTGCCAACAAGCAGCCAGTTACAGACACTAGGTCTTGAGCGAGTCTCTTAAGAGATTTCATTTTCTTGGTTATGGAAAAGAGGAAGACTGTACTACCATATCTTGTCCACTGGCCATGGTCCAAATCAAGGTGATTTATTTATACTAGCATTTGCTCTATTGTTGGCTTTGTGATATCAGATCTCACTAGAATGCTCTTAGAGAAAAAAATACTCATTCCCTGTGAAATTCCTCATTTAAAATGCCACAATTAAAGTGACTTAAATTGAAAAAAAAATACTTCATATAAAAGGAATCATACAGTATTTATCTTTTTGTGACTGGCTTATTTCTCTTAGCATGGTGTCTTCAGCTTATTTCACTTAGCATAATGTCCTCAAAGTTCATCCATGTTGTAGCATATTGCAAAATTTGCTTACTTTTTAAGGTTGAATAATATTTCATTGTATGTATAGACCACATTTTGCTTATCCATTCATGTGTTGATGGAGTTTGGGTGTTTCCATGATTTAATTATTGTGAATAATGCTGCTAGGAACATGAGTTTAAAAATATCTCTTTGAGACCTTGCTTTCAGTTCTTTTAGATATACCCACAAGTGGAATTGCTGGGTCATATGGTGATTTTCTGTTTTTAGTTTTTGTAGGAAATACTGTGATATTTTCCACAACAGCTGTATCATTTTACATTCTCACCAATAGTGCACAGGGCTTCCAATTTCTCCACAACCTTGCTAACACTTGTTTTCTGTTTTTTTGATACTAGCCCTTCTAAGGATATGAGGTGGTATCTCATTGTAGTTTTGATTTGCATTTCCCTAATGATTAGTGATGTTGAGCATCTTTTCTTTTCTTTTTTTTGCATTAAAAAATTTTTTTATTGGAGTATGGTTGATTTACAATGTTCTGTTAGTTTTTGCTGTACATCAAATTGAATCAGTTATACATATACATATATCCACTCTTTTTTAGATTCCTTTCCCATGTAGGTCATTACAGAGTATTGAATAAAGTTCCCTGTGCTATGCAGTAGGTCCTTATTAGTTATCTGTTTTATATATAGTACTGTATATATGTCAATCCCAGTTTCCCAATTTATCCCTCCCCCACTTCCCCCTTGGTAACCGTAAGTTTGTTTTCTACATCTGTGACTCTATTTCTGTTTTGTAAATGAGTTCATTTGTACCAATTTTTTAGATTCCACATATAAGCGATATCATATGATATTTGTCTGATTTACTTAACTCAGTAGGACAATATCTAGGTCCATCTATGTTGTTGCAAATGGCATTATTTTGTTCTTTTTTATGGCTGAGTAATATTCCATTGTATATATGAACCATATCTTCTTTATCCATTCTTCTGTCGATGGACATTTAGGTTGCTTCCATGTCTTGGGGTTTCTCTGGATATATGCCCAGGATGGGATTGCTGGATCACATGGCAGCTCTATTTTTAGTTTTCTAAGGAACCTCCATAGTGGCTATACCAATTTACATTCCCACCAACAGTGCAGGAAGGTTCCCTTTTCTCCACACCCTCTCCAGCATTTATTGTTTATAGATTTTTTGATGATGGCCATTCTGACTGGTGTGAGGTGATACCTCATTGTAGTTTTGATTTGCAAAAGATGTTGAACATCTTTTCATATGCTTTTTGGCTATCTGTATGTCTTCTTTGGAGAAATGTCTATTTAGGTCTTCCGCCCATTTTTTGATTGGGTTGTTTGTTTGTTCTGATACTGAGCTGCATGAGCTGTTTGTATATTTTGGAAATTAATCCCTTGTCAGTCACTTCGTTTGCAAATATTTTCTCCCATCCTGAGGGTTGTCTTTTTGCCTCATTTATGGTTTTCTTTGCTGTGCAAAAGCTTTTAAGTTTAATTAGGTCCTATTTGTATATTTTTGTTTTTATTTTTGTTACTCTAGGAGGTGGATGAAAAAAGAACTTACTGTGATTTATGTCAGAGAATCTTCTGCCTATGTTTTCCTTTGAGAGTTTTATAGTATCTGGCATTACATTTAGGACTTGAATCCATTTTGAGTTTATTTTTGTGTTTGGTGTTAGGGAGTATTCTAATTTCTTTCTTTTGCATGTAGCTGTCCAGTTTTCCCAGCACCACTTATTGAAGAGACTATCTTTTCTCCATTCTATATTCTTGCCTCCTTCATCATAGATGCCTGATTTTATCTCTGGCCTTTCTATCCTGTTCCATTGATTTATATTTCTGTTTTTGTGCTAGTACCATACTGTTTTTATTACTGTAGCTTTGTAGTATAGTCTGAAGTCAGGGAGCCTGATTCCTCCAGCTCCATTTATCTTTCTCAAGATTGCTTTGGCTATTTGGGGTCTTTTGTGTTTCCATACAAACTGTAAAATTTTTTGTTCTAATTCTGTGAAAAATGCTACTGGTAATTTTTATAGGATTTATTGGGATTGCTGTAGATTGCTTTGGGTAATATAGTCATTTTCACAATATTGATCCTTCCAATCCAAGAACATGGTATATCTTTCCATCTGTTTGTGTCATATTTGATTTCTTTCAACAGTATCTTATAGTTTTCTGAGTATGGGTCTTTTGCCTCCATAGGTAGGTTTATTCTTAGGTATTTTATTCTTTTTGATGCGATGGTAAATGGGATTGTTTCCTTAATTTCTCTGTCTGATCTTTTGTTGTTAGTGTATAGGAATGAAAGAGATTCCTGTGTATTAATTTTGTATCCTGCAACTTTACCAAAGTCATTGATGAGCTCTAGTAGTTTTCTGGTAGCATCTTTATGATTTTCTATCTATAGTATCATGTCATATGCAAACAGTTTTACTTCTTCTTTTCCAATTTGTATTCCTTTTATTTCTTTTTCTTTTCTGATTGCCATGGCTAGAACTTCCCAAACTATGTTGAATTAAAGTGGCATGAGTGGACATCTTTGTCTTGTTCTTGATCTTAGAGGAAATGCTTTCAGTTTTTCACCCTTGAGAATATTTGCTGTGGGTTTGTTTTATATGCCTTTATTACATTGAGGTAGGTTCCCTCTATGCCCACTTTCTGGAGAGTTTTTAATCATAAATTGGTGTTGAATTTTGTCACAAGCTTTTTCTGAATCTGTTGAGATAATCATATGGTTTTTATTCTTCAGTTTGTTAATGTGGTGTATTGAAGAATCCTTGCATCTCTGGGATAAGTCCTACTTGATCATGGTGTATGATCCTTTGAATGTGTTGTTGGATTTAGTTTGCTATTATTTTGTTGAGGATCTTTGTGTCTATGGTCATCAGTGATATTGGCCTGTAATTTTCTTTTTTTTGTGATATCTTTGGTTTTAGTTGAGCATCTTTTCATGTGCTTATTGGCCGTTCGTGTATCTTCTTTGGCAAAATGTCTATTCATGTCCTTTTCTCATTTTTGAATTGCATTGTTTGTATTTTTGTTGTTGAGTTTTAGGAATGTGCTATATATTCTGGATATTAATCCCTTATCAGATATATGCTTTGCAAATAATTTCTCTCATTCTGTAGTTTGTCTTTTTACTCTGTGCATAGCATCTTTTGATGCACAACATTTTTTAATTTTAAAGAAGCCCCATTTGTCTATTTTTTATTTTGTTACCTTTGCCTTTGGTGTCATATCCAAGAAATCATCGCCAAATCCAATGTTGTGAAGCTTTTGTGCTATGTTTTCTTCTAGGGATTTTATTGTTTTAGGTCTTTTATATTTAGGTCCTTGATCCATTTCGAGTTAATTTTTGTATATGGCATTAGGTAAGGACCCAACCACATTCTGTTGCTGTGGATATCCAGTTTTCACAGCATCATCCATTGAAAAGACTATCCCTTTCCCCATTGAATGGCTTTGGCCCCCTCATCAAAAATCATCTGACTATATATGTGAGGATTTATTTCTAGGCTCTCTATTTTATTCCATTGGTCTATATGCCCATCTTTATGTCAATACCACACTGTTGTGATTACTGTAGCTTTGTAGTAACTTTTGAAATCAGACAATATGAGTTCTCCAGTTTTGTTCTTCTCCTTGAAGGTTGTTTTGGTTATTCGTGGTCCCTGGAAATTTCATATGAGTTTAAGGATGGGCCTTTCTATTTCTACAAAAAATATTATTGGGATTTTGATAGAGATTGCATTGAATCTGTAGATCACTTTGAGTGGTATGGACATTTTAACATTTTAATGGACATTTAAGTCTTCCAATCCATAAACCTGGGGTGTATTTACATTTATTTCTTCTTTAATTTTTTTCATCGGTGTCTTGTAGTTTTCATTGTGCAAGTCTTTCACCTTCTTGGTTAAGTTAATTCCGACGTATTTTTTTCTTTTTCATGTTATTGTAAGTGGAATTGTTTTTGTAATTTCCTTTACAGATTGTTCATTGTTCAGTATTGAAATACAGTTGATTTTTGTGTATTTAGTTTGTATCCTGCTACTTTGCTGAATTCAGCTTTTTTTGGGGTCTTTATGGTTATCTACATATAAGGTTATATAATATACAAGCAGAGATAATTTTACTTCTTCCTTTCCAATTTGGATGCATTTTATTTCTTTTTCTTGCTTAATTGCTCTAGCTAGAACTTTCAGTACTATGTTGAATATGAGTAGTGATAGTGGGCATCCTTGCATTGTTCCTCTTCTTAGGGGAAAACATTTCAGTCTTTAGTCATTGATTATGATGTTTTCTGTGGGTTGTTCATATATGGGCTTTATTATTGAGGTGGCTTCCTTCTATTTCTATTTTGTTGAGTTTTTTTTTTTTTTTATCATGAAATGGCATTGAATTTTGGCAAATGCTTTTTCTGCATCAATTGAGATGATCATTTTTTTTCATCATTTTGTTGATGTGGCATATTACATTGTTTGATTTTTGTATGCTGAATGATTCTTACATTCCAGGAATAAATCCTACTTGGTCATGGTGTATAATCCTTTTAATATGCTGCTGAATTGTGCTTGCTAGTGTTTACTGAGGATTTTTGCATCAATGTTCATAAGGGATATTGGTCTGTAGTTTTCTTGTAGTGTCTTTGTCTGGCTTTTGTATCAGAATTATGCTGGCCTCATAGAATAAGTGAGGACGTGTTCTCTCCTCTTCAGTTTTTTGGAAAAGTTTGAGAAGAATGTTTGGTATAATTCACCAGTTAAGCCATCAGGTCCAGGACTTCATTTTATTGGGAGATTTTGGATTACTGATTCAATCTCCTTACTACGTATAGCCTTTCAGATTTTCTGTTTCTTTGTGATTTAGTCTTGGAAGGTTTTGTGTTTCTAGAAATTTGTCCATTTCAACTAGACTATCCATTTTTTTCATACAATTATTCATAGTCCTTTCTTATAATGCTTTTTATTTCTTTTGAATCAGTAGTAATGTCCCCACTTTCATTTCTGATTTTAGTAATTTGAATCTTCTCTCCTATTTTCTTAGTCCATCTAGTTGAAAGTTTGTCAATTTTGTTGCTATCTTTGAAGAACCAACTTTTGGTTTCATTAATTTTCTCTCCTGTTTTTCTATTCTCTATTTCACTTATTTCTGCTCTAATCTTTTTTATTTATTCTGCTGGCTTTCAGTTTAGTGTGTTGTTTTTTTCTAGTTTCTTAATTTTTAAAGTTAGGTTGTTGATTTGAGATCTTATTTTTCAATGTAAGCATTTATAGCTATAAATTTCTTCTCAGCACTACTTTTGCTGTGTCCTGTAAGTTTTGGTTTGTTGTGTTTTCATGTTCATTTGTCTCTAAATTATTTTTAAATTCTCTTGTTATTTCTTCTTTGATCCATTGGTTGTTTAACGTTGTGTTGTTTAATTTCCACAATTTTGTGAATTTCCCAGTTTTACTTTCCTTATTGATTTCTAACTTCATCCCATTGTGGTCAGAGAAGATATTTTGTATGATATCTATTTTAAAAAAGCTACTGACATTTTTGACATGATATATTTTAAAATGCTGAAAGAAAAAAACCTTCCAAACAAAAATACTCTACCCAGCAAAGTGATCATTTGGAATTGAATGAGAGATAGAGTTATCTAGACAAGCAAAAGCTAAGGGAGTTAATCACCACGAACTTAGTTTTACAAGAAATGTTAAAGGGACTTCTTTTAGCTGAAAAGAAAGGGTGTTAATTAATAACAAGAAAACATGTGAAAGTATAAATCTCACTGGTATAGGTAAATATAATAAAGGTAGTGGATTAATCACTTATAAAGCTAGTGTGAAAGTTAAAAGACAAAAGTAGTAAAAATAACTATAACTACAATAATTACTTAGGGGATACACAAGATAAAAAGATATAAAATATGACATCAAAAACATTAAACTGGATTGGGGGAGAGTAAAAATGTACAGGTTTAGAATGCAGTCAAATTAAGTTGCTATCAACTTAAAATAGATGGTTATAAATATAAGATGTTTTATATAAGCCTCATGGTAACTACAAAGCAAAAGCCTATAGTAGGCACACAAAAGGTAAAGGTGAAGGAATCTAAACATAGCACTAAAGAAAGTCATCAAATCACAAAGGAAGGGAGGAACAGAGGAAGAAATGGACAAAGAGGAACCACAAAAGTGCTAGAAAAAATTAACAAAACGGCAATAAATACATATCTATCAATAATTACTTTAAATGTAGATGGACTATATTTCAAATCAAAAGACACAGAGTGGCTGAATAGCTACAAAAGTAAGACCCATTTATACACTGCCTACAAGAGACTGACTTCAGATGTAAAGACACACACAGATTGAAAGTGAAGGGATGAAAAAAGATATTTCCTGCAAATGGAAATTGAAAGAAAGCTGGGGTAGCTATACTTATGTTATACAAAATAGCCTTTTAAACAAAGACTGTAATAAGAGACAAAGAAGGACATTACATAATGAAAAATGGGTCAATTCAATAAGAGGATATAACGTTTGTAAATATTTGTGCACACAACATAGGAACACCGAAATGTATAAAGCAAATATTAACAGATCTAAAGGGAGAAATAGACAGCAATACAATAATAGTGGGAGTTTTTAATACCCCACTTATTTTGATGGATAGATCATCTAGACAGAAAATTAATAGGGAAACTTTGGCCTTAAACGAATGTTAAACCAGAGGGATTTAACAGTTATATACAGAATATTCCATCTAAAAGCAACAGAATACACATTCTTCCCAAGTGTACATGGAACATTCTCCAGGATAGATCATACGTTAGGCCACAAAACAAGTTTTAATAAATTTCAGAAGAATGAAGTCATATCAAGCATATTCTCCAACCACAATGATATGAAACTAGAAATCAATTACAAGAAAAAAACTGGAAAATTCATGAATATATATATATACATATATATACATTCATTTTCAGAAATGCAAAAGGAGAAGTTAAACTGATACTACAGAAATAAAAGGCTTATAGGAAACTACCATGAGCAACTAATATGCCAGCCCATTTGACAACTTGGAAGAAATGGACAAATCCCTAGAAATATACAACATACCAAGACTGAATCATGAAGAGATAGAAAATCTTAACAGACTGATTACTATTAAGGAGATTGAATCAGGAATCAGAAACCTTGCAACAAAGAGAACTCCAGGACCAAATGGCTTCATTGATGAATTCTTCCAAATACTCAAAGAATTTATACCAATCCTTCTCAAACTCTTTCAAAAAATAGAAGAGGAGGGAACATTTCCAAACTCATTTTATGAGGCCAGCGTTACCCTGATACCAAAACTAAACAAGAGCACCATAATAAACAAAAAGTATGGGCCAATGTCCCTGATGAACATAGATGCAAAATTCCTCAACAAAATATTAGTAAGATGGATTCAACAATATGTAAAGAAGGATCATATACCATGATCAAATCGCGTTTATTCCAGGGATGCAAGGAAGGTTCAACATCTGCAAGTCAATCAGTGTAATGCAAAACATTAAAGAACGAAGGATGGCTGTGTTTTTAATAAGAACCTACTGTATAGCACAGGGAACTCTACTCAATACTCTGTAATGACCTATATGGGAATAGAGTTTAAAAAAGAGTGGATATATATGTATGTATAACTGATTCACTTTGCTGTACAACAGAAACTAACACAACATTGTAAATCAACTATACTCCAATAAAAATTAATTAAAAAAAATGAAGACTAGAAATCATATGATCATCTCAATAGATACAGAAAAAGCATTTGGCAAAATTCAACATTTCTGATAAAACTTCTAAGCAAAGTGGGTATAGAGGGAATGTACCTCAACATAATAAGGCCATATATGACAAGCTGACAGCTAACATCATACTCAATGATGGAAAGCTTAAAGCTTTCCTTGATGATTAGGAACAAGACAAGGATGCCTACTCTCACCACTCTTGTTCAGTGTAGTATTGGAATCGTAGCCAGAGCAATTAGGCAAGAAGAAGAAGTAAAAGGCCTCCAAATTGGAAGGAAGAGGTAAAACTGTCACTGCTGATGACATGTGAAAATCCTAAAGACTCCACCAAAAAAAAACTTTTGAAACTAATAAATGATTTCAGTAAAGTTGCAAGATACAAAATCAATGTACAAAAAATCAGTCACATTTCTATCCACTAAGAATTATCAGAAAGAGAAATTTAAAAAATCAATTCCATCCCATTTACAATTTCATCAAAAGGAATAAGATACCTCAGAATTAATTTAACCAAGGAGGTGAAAGACCTGAACACTGAAAAGCATGAGACATTATGTGAAGAGGGCACAAATAAATAGAAAGACATTTTATGCCAGTGGATGGGAAGAATTAATATTTAAAAATATCCATACTACCTACAGCAATCTATAGAAAGAAGAAAAAAGTTAGAGGCATCATGCCCCCTGATTTCAAACTATATTACAAAGCTATAGTAATAAAAATTGTATGGTACTGGCACAAAACAGACACATAGATAAATGAAACAGAATAGAGAGCCCAGAAATAAACCTACATATATATGGCCAATTAATTTAAGACAAAGGAGCCAAGAATATACAATGGGTAAATAACAGTGTCTTTAATAAGTGGTGTTTGGAAAACTGGACAGCCACATGCAAAAGAATGAAACTGGACCACTATCTCACACCATACACAAAAGTTAACTCAAAATTGATGAAAGACTTGAATGTAGGACCTGAATCCATAAACTGCTAGAAGAAAATATAGCTGGTAAGCTCCTTGCCATAAGTCTTGGCAATGATTTTTTGGATATGACACCAAAAGCAAAGGCAACAAAAGCAAAAATAAACAAGTAGAACTATATCAAATTTAAAAATTTGTACATAGCAAAGGAGACCATCAATAAAATGGACGGGTGACATACTAAATTGGAGAAAATAATTACAAATCATATATCTGATAGGGGGTTAATATCCAAAATATATAAAGAAATCGTACATACAACTCAATAGCAAAAATACAATCTGATTAAAAGATGGGCAGAGGATCTGAATAGACATTTTTCTAAAGACATATAGCAAGCCAACAGGTACATGTAAAGAGGCTCAACATCATGAATCATTAGAGAAATGCAAGTCAAACCACAGTGAGATATAACTTCATACTTGTTAGAATGGCTGTCCTCAAAAAGACAAGAAATAACAAGTGTTGGCCAGGAATTGGAAAAAAGGCAAGCCTTGTGCATTGTTGGTGGGAATATAAATTGGGTCAATCGTTATGAGAAACAGTAGGGAGGTTCCTCAGAAAATAAAAAAAAAAAAAAATAGAACTACATATGATTCAACAATTCCACTTCTGAGTATTTATCCACAGAATATGAAAACAGTAAATCGAAAATATATCTGTGCCCTAATGTTCACTGTACATTATTTACAATAGTCAAGATGTGGAAACAACCTGAATGTCCACTGATGGATGAATGGGTAAAGAAAAAGTGTATATATTATTTTGATATGAAAAATATGAATATTATTCATCCATAAAAAGAAAGAAAATCTTTCCATTTGTGACAACATGGTTAGACCTTGAGGGCATTACTCTTAGTGAATAAGTCAGACAGAAAAAGAGAAATACAATATAATCTCACTTATATGTGGAATCTAAAAACAAGCAAACACACTAAAAAACTGAGATCATGGATGTAGAGAACAGATTTGTAGCTGCCTGAGGTGGGGGGTGGAGATTGGTGAAATGGATGAAGGGGGTCAAAATGTACAAATTTCCTTTTATAAAATGAAAAAGTCCTTGTCTATCATGTATAGCATGGTGACTATAGTTAATAATACTCTATTGCATATTTGAGAGTGGATATTGAAAGTTCTCATCAGAAGAACGAAAATTTTAAACAATGTATGGTGACAGATATTAACTGGACTTACTGTGGTGATCGTTTTTCATTGCATACAATTATTGAATCATTATGTTGTACACCTGTAACTAGTAAAATATTATGTCAGTTATACCACAATAAAAATCTATTGAGACTTAGTTTGTAGCCGAACATATGATCTATCTTGGAAAATGTCCCATGTGCACTTGAGAAGAATGTGTATGCTGTTGTTTTTGGGTATAGTGTTCTGTATATGTCTGTTAGATTTAGGTAGTCTTTTGTGTTAAGTCCTCTATTTCCTTACTAGTCTCTGTCTGCTTCTTTTATCCATTATTGTGAGTAGGGTATTGAAGCCTCCAACTACTATTGTAGACCTATCTTTTTTTCCCCTCAATTCTGTCAGTTTTTGCTACATATATTTTAATGGTCTGTCATTAGGTGTGTAAATATTTATAATTATTATGTTTTCTTGCTGTATTGAGCCTTTTATTAATATTTAATCTTTCTTTTTCTATATTGTTGAATTATGTGTCTTTATCTATTCTGCCAACCTCTGTCTTTTAGAGATTTTAATCCATTTACATTAATTACTAATGTGGAGGGACTTGCTTCTGTCATTGTGCTCTTTGTATTTTATGTGCCCTATAGCTGTTTTTGGTCCCTCATTTCCTTTATTCCTGCTTTTTCTTTGTGTATATATATTTTTTGTAGTGAAATTTTTAAATTCCTTTCTAATTTCCTTTTATGTTTATTCAACAGCTATTTTCTCTGTGATTGCTATGGGGATTACATTTAACATCCTAAAGTTATAACACTCTAATTTGAATTTATACCAGTTTTACTTCCACAATATACAAAGACTCTGTTTTTTTATACCCTGTCCCTACCCCTTTGGTTGTTGATGTCCCGAAGTGATATTTTAATACATTGTGTGTCCAAAAACTTAAACTAATAATTCTTTCAAATGCATTACTCTTCTAAATTATGTAGAAAACAAGATTTGGTACTACACATCAAAGTTATATTAATATTAGAGTCCCTCCCATCAGGAAACTTACACAGTCCTCTTAGATAGCCACATCCACCACAGGGCAGACAGCAGAAGCAAGAAGAACTACAATCCTGCAGCCTGTGGAACAAAAACCCACATTCACAGAAAGATAGACAAGATGAAAAGGCAGAGGCCTACGTACCAGATGAAGGAACAAGATAAAACCCCAGAAAAACAACTAAATGAAGTGGAGATAGGCAACCTTCCAGGAAAAGAATTCAGAATAATGATAGTGAAGATGATCCAGGACCTCGGAAAAAGAATGGAAGCAAAGATCGAGAAGATGCAAGAAATGTTTAACAAAGACCTAGAAGAATTAAAGAACAAACAAACAGAGATGAACAATACAATAACTGAAATGAAAACTACACTAGAAGGAATCAATAGCAGAATAACTGAGGCAGAAGAATGGATAAGTGACCTGGAAGATAAAATGGTGGAATTCACTGCTGCAAAACAGAATAAAGAACAAAGAATGACAAGAAATGAAGACAGCCTAAGAGACCTCTGGAACAACGTTAAACGCAACAACATTCTCATTATAGGGGTCCCAGAAGGAGAAGAGAGAGAGAAAGGACCAGAGAAAATATTTGAAGAGATTATAGTTGAAAACTTCCCTAACATGGGAAAGGAAATAGCCACCCAAGTCCAGGAGGCACAGCGAGTCCCATATAGGATAAACCCAAGGAGAAACACGCCGAGACACATAATAATCAAATTGGCAAAAATTAAAGACAAAGAAAAATTATTGAAAGCAGCAAGGGAAAAATGACAAATAACATACAAGGGAACTCCCATAAGGTTAACAGCTGATTTCTCAGCAGAAACTCTACAAGCCAGAAGGGAGTGGCATGATATACTTAAAGTGATGAAAGGGAAGAACCTACAACCAAGATTACTTTACCCAGCAAGGATCTCATGCAGATTCAATGGAGAAGTAAAAAGCTTTACAGGGGCTTCCCTGGTGGCGCAGTGGTTGAGAGTCTGCCTGCTAATGCAGGGGACATGGGTTCGAGCCCTGGTCTGGGAAGATCCCACATGCCGCGGAGCAACTAGGCCCGTGAGCCACAACTACTGAGCCTGCGCGTCTGGAGCCTGTGCTCCGCAACAAAAGAGGCCGCGATAGTGAGAGGCCCGCGCACCGCGATGAAGAGTGGCCCCCGCTTGCCGCAACTGGAGAAAGCCTGCGCACAGAAACGAAGACCCAACACAGCCAAAAATTAATTAAAAAAAAAAAAAAAAAAAAAAAAGCTTTACAGACAAGCAAAAGCTAAGAGAATTCAGCACCACCAAACCAGGTCTACAACAAATGCTAAAGGAACTTCTCTAAGTGGGAAACACAAGAGAAGAAAAGGACCTACAAAAACAAACCCAAAACAATTAAGAAAAAGGTCACAGGAACATACATATCTATAATTACCTTACACGTGGATGGATTAAATGCTCCAACCAAAAGACACACGCTTGCTGAATGGATACAAAAACAAGACCCATATATATGCTGTCTACAAGAGACCCACTTCAGACCTAGAGACACATACAGACTGAAAGTGAGGGGATGGAAAAAAATATTCCATGCAAATAGAAATCAAAAGAAAGCTGGAGTAGCAGTACTCATATCAGATAAAATAGACTTTAAAATAAAGAATGTTAGAAGAGACAAGGACGGACACTACATAATGATCAAGGGATCAATCCAAGAAGAAGATATAACAATTATAAATATATATGCACCCAACATAGGAGCACCTCAATACATAAGGCAACTGCTAACGGCTATAAAAGAGGAAATCGACAGTAACACAATAATAGTGGGAGACTTTAACACCTCACTTACACCAATGGACAGATCATCCAAAGTGAAAATAAATAAGGAAACAGAAGCTTTAAATGACACAATAGACCAGATAGATTTAATTGATATTTATAGGACATTCCATCCAAAAACAGCAGATTACACGTTCTTCTCAAGTGCGCACGGAACATTCTCCAGGATAGATCACATCTTGGGTCACAAATCAAGCCTCAGTAAATTTAGGAAAATTGAAATCAAATCAAGCATCTTTTCTGACCAGAATGCTATGAGATTAGAAATGAATTACAGGCAAAAAAACGTAAAAAACACAAACACATGGAGGCTAAACAATACGTTACTAAATAACCAAGAGAGCACTGAAGAAATCAAAGAGGAAATAGAAAAATACCTAGAGATAAATGACAATGAAAATGCGACGATCCAAAACCTATGGGATGCAGCAAAAGCAGTTCTAAGAGGGAAGTTTATAGCTATACAAGCCTACCTCAAGAAACAAGAAAAATCTCAAATAAACAATCTAACCTTACACCTAAAGGAATTAGAGAAAGAAGAACAAACAAAACCCAAAGTTAGTAGAAGGAAAGAAATCATAAAGATCAGAGCAGAAATAAATGAAATAGAAACAAAGAAAACAATAGCAAAGATTAATAAAAGTAAAAGCTGGTTCTTTGAGAAGATAAACAAAATTGATAAACCATTAGCCAGACTCATCAAGAAAAAGAGGGAGAGGACTCAAATCAATAAAATTAGAAATGAAAAAGGAGAAGTTACAACAGACACCACAGAAATACAAAGCATCCTAAGAGACTACTACAAGCAACTCTATGCCACTAAAATGGACAACCTGGAAGAAATGGACAAATTCTTAGAAAGGTATAACCTTCCAAGACTGAACCAGGAAGAAATAGAAAATAAGAACATACCAATCACAAGTAATGAAACTGAAAATGTGATTAAAAATCTTCTAACAAACAAAAAAGTCCAGGACCAGATGGCTTCACAGGTGAATTCTATCAAACATTTAGAGAAGAGCTGACACCCATCCTTCTCAAACTCTTCCAAAAAATTGCAGAGGAAGGAACACTCCCAAACTCATTCTATGAGACCACCATCACCCTGATACCAAAACCAGACAAAGATACTACAAAAAAAGAAAATTAGAGACCAATATCACTCATGAATATAGATGCAAAAATCCTCAACCGAATACTAGCACACAGAATCCAACAACACATTAAAAGGATCATACACCATGATCAAGTGGGATTTGTCCCAGGGATGCAATGATTCTTCAATATACACAAATCAATCAATGTGATACATCATATTAACAAATTGAAGAATAAAAACTATATGATCATCTCAATAGATGCAGAAAAAGCTTTTGACAAAATTCAACACCCATTTATGATAAAAACTCTACAGAAAATGGTCATAGAGGGAACCTACCTCAACATAATAAAGGCCATATATGACAAACCCACAGCAAACATCATTCTCAAGGGTGAAAAACTGAAAGCATTTCCTCCAAGATCAGGAAGAAGACAAGGATGTCCACTCTCACCACTATTATTCAACATAGTTTTGGAAGTCCTAGTCACGACAATCAGAGAAGAAAAAGAAATAAAAGGAATCCAAATTGGAATAGAAGAAGTAAAACTGTCCCTGTTTGCAGATGACATGATACTATACATAGAGAATCCTAAAAATGCCACCAGAAAACTACTAGAGCTAATCAATGAATTTGATAAAGTTGCAGTATACAAAATTAATGCACAGAAATCTCTTGCATTCCTATACACTAATGATGAAAAATCTGAAAGAGAAATTAAGGCAACACTCCCATTTACCGTTGCAACAAAAAGAATAAAGTACCTAGGTATAAACCTACCTAGGGAGAGAAAAGAACTGTATGCAGAAAACTATAAGACACTGATGAAAGAAATTAAAGATGATACCAACAGATGGATGGATATACCATGTTCTTGGATTGGAAGAATCTATATTGTGAAAGTGACTCTACTACCCAAAGCAATCTACAGATTCAATGCAATCCCTCTCAAATTACCAATGACATTTTTTACGGAACTAGAACAAAAAATCTTAAAGTTTGTATGGAGACACAAAAGACCCCGACTAGCCAAAGCAGTCTTGAGGGAAAAAAACGGAGCTGGAGGAATCAGACTCCCTGACTTCAGACTATACTACAAAGCTATAGTAATCAAGACAATATGGTACTGGCACAAAAGCAGAAACATAGATCAATGGAACAAGGTAGAAAGCCAAAAGGTAAACCCATGCCCCTATGGTCAACTAATCTATGACAAAGGAGGCAAGGATATACAATGGAGAAAAGACAGTCTCTTCAATAAGTGGTGCTGTGAAAACTGGACAGCTACATGTAAAAGGATGAAATTAGAACACTCCCTAACACTGTATACAAAAATAAACTCAAAATGGATTACAGACCTAAATGTAAGACCGGACGCTATAAAACTCTTAGAGGAAAACATAGGAAGAACACTCTTTGACATAAATCACAGCAAGATCTTTTTTCTTCCACCTCCTAGAGTAATGGAAAGAAAAACAAAAATAAACAAATGAGACCTAATGAAACTTAAAAGCTTTTGCACAGCAAAGGAAACCATAAACAAGATGAAAAGACCACCCTCAGAATGGGAGAAAGTATTTGTAAATGAATCAACGGACAAAGGATTAATCCCCAAAATATATAAACAGCTCATGCAGCTCAATATTAAAAAAACAAACAACCCAATCCAAAAATGGACAGAAGACCTAAATAGACATTTCTCCAAAGAAGACATACAGATGGCCAAGAAGCACATGAAAAGCTGCTCAACATCACTAATTATTAGAGAAATGCAAATCAAAACTGCAATGAGGTATCACCTTACACCAGTTAGAATGGACATCATCAGAAAATCTACAAACAACAATTGCTGGAGAGGGTGTGGAGAAAAGGGAACCCTCTTGTACTGTTGGTGGGAATGTAAATTGTTACAGCCACTATGGAGAACAGTATGGAGATTCCTTAAAAAACTAAAAATAGAATTACCATATGACCTAGCAATCCCACTACTGGGCATATACCCAGAGAAAACCATAATTCAAAAAGACACATGCACCCCAATGTTCATTGCAGCACTATTTACAATAGCCAGGTCATGGAAGCAACCTAAATGCCCATCGACAGACGAATGGATAAAGAAGATGTGGTACATATATAAAATGGAATATTAGTCAGCCATAAAAAGGAACGAAATTGAGTCATTTGTTGAGAGGTAGATGGATCTAGAGACTGTCATACAGAGTGAAGTAAGTCAGAAAAAGAAAAACAAATATCGTATATTAACGCATGTATGTGGAACCTAGAAAAATGGTACAGATGAACCGGTCTGCAGGGCAGAAGTTGAGACACAGATGTAGAGAACAAACTTATGGACACCAAGGTGGGAAAGCCGCGGGGGTGTGGGGATCGTGGTGTGCTGAATTGGGCGATTGGGATTGACATGTATACACTGATGTGTATAAAATTGATGACTAATAAGAAACTGCTGTATAAAAAAATAAATAAAATTAAATTAAAAAATTAAAAAAAGTAAAAAAAAAAAGAAATATATAATCATTATGTCTTCATTTCAAAAATTCCCTTGTTAATATGATTAATCAACAATTTCTCTGAACCAAGAAAATCATGTACTGTTGGCAGGTGATTAATCTCAGTGCAAAGTGAAGAGAACCTAATATTTATGAACAGATTACTGATAGCTTTGTGGTCTATTTCCATGATAAAATGCATTGTTCCATATGCCAAAGCCAAAAAAGAATTAAAAAAAAAGTTATATTAATATTAGCTTTTACACTAATACTTATTTTTTCCTTTAAATATATTAGTCTCTTAAATTATGTAGAAAAAAAGTAGTTACAATTATTGTTACAATATTACTAGATTTATAATTGTCCATGTATTTACCTTTATTGATATCTATTTTTCTTTGTATGCCTTTGAGTTAATCTCTAGTGTCCTTTTATATGACCTTGCAGGACTCCCTTGAGCATTTCTTAAAGGGCAGGTCTAGTGGTCACAAGCTCCCTCAGCTTTTATTTATCTGTTAATGTTTCTATTTCTTCCTCACTTTTGAAGAACGATTTTGCCAGATATAGGTGTCTTGGTTGACAGTTTTTTTTTTCCCCCCAGCACTTTGAATATGTCAGCCCACTGTCTTCAGACCTCCAAAGTTTCTGATGAGAATCCTGATGGTAAAATTATTGTGGATCTTTGGAATAACTTGCTTCTCCAGGTGTTTTGAAGATTCTTTCTTTGTCTTTGACTTTTGAAAGTTTGATTATGTGTCTTGGTGTGGGTCTCTTTGAGTTCATGTTACTTGTAGTTTGTTGAGCCTTGTGGATGTTTATATTCATGTCTTTTAACAAATTTGGGAAATTTTCAGCCATTATTTTTTCCATTGTTCTCCCTGCCCATTTCTCTTCCTCTGCTTCTTCCTGCCCTCCCATGATATGAATGTTTGTCCACTTGATGGTGTTTCACAGGTCTCTTAATTTCTGTTCACTTTTCTTTAATGTTTTTTTTCTTTCTATCCCTTGGCTTTGATAATTTCTATTGTCCTATCTTCAAGTTCATTGATTCTGTCTGCTGCCTGCTCAGGTCTGCCCTCTAGTGAATTTTTCATTTTAGTTATTGTACTTTTCAGCTCCAGAATTTCTTTTTGGTTTCTTTTTAGGTTTTTTGTCTTTTGTGGGTATTTGCATTTTATTCACACATCATTTTCTTGACTTTAGTCTTTGAGCATCTTCCTTTAGTTCTTTGAGCATCTTTAAGACCGTTGTTTAAATTTTTTTTTTTTTCTTTATAGTATATCTGTCATTAGATCTTTTTCAGGAATAGTTTCTTCCACAAGTCGTGTGGAAGGTGCTTCAGGAATAGCTGCAACTGCCACATGTCTGGGGGTGGGAGATGGGTACCTGTAACTATGTTAAGAGCTGAAATTGACCAAAAAACCCACAATTTACTGTATAAGTCTTCCCCTGCAAGTTGCAAGCATTCAATAGATTCCATAGTTCAAAAATAAGTATATCAGACAGAATCTGAAATTGCAGTTGTTGTCTAGGTGGGGAGACAGATTCCTGGTGCTTCCCTTCAACCATCTTCCCAGATTCTCTTAGAAGTGGCATTTTGAGGGATTTTTTCAAGGATATTAGACAAATTATGATGAATTCTGAGACATATGGCCAAGAAAGTGCTTTTAGGAGCCCTGCCGTGTAATTGGTCTCGTAGGGACAAATGGAACTCATTTTTCATAAAGCAGTAGTTCATGATTTTTGGTTATATATGCCATGTGAGGTTTATGTTGATTTTGCTGCTAACTAGTTTATTCTATTCTCTTTTTTTGCCCAGTCTCTTGTAGATATATATTATGGTACTGCTCCTCTTCTTTTAAACTCTCTATCTTTTTGGCTTACAACTGCTTGGTGTTTTCCTATATCATGTTACTCTTTGAAGGTTACCAATGACTTGTTTGTCAAATTCAGTGGCTTTCTCTGAGTCATCATCCTTATGCACTTTCTGGTGCTATTTTTAATTCATTTTCATGTAATTCAAATAAATTCACTTGTTCATTTATTCATTAATTCATCCAGCAAATGTTTATTAAGCACCTGCTGTGTGCTAGGCATTGTGCTAGTTTTGCACTTTCAGTTTCTTTGTGGGTATTTCCTCTGTTTCCTCACGCTTCAGACTTTTTACCTCTGATATCTTGAACTATCCCAGTAACCTGGGCTTTCCTGTTTTCATGAATGTTGCTATTAATTTTCAAATTATCCAGCATCTGAACTGTGAAACAACTTTGATTCCTCCTTTCCTTTGTCTCTCTATATTATTACCCACTAAGTCCTTGTTAGGTGCTGATCCCAAACATTGAAGAAGACTAATAGTGCCTGTGGACTATTAGCTGAGCTAGCCAGTTAAAAGGTGCCTGGTGCCTACTAGATGCCATCTCCTGGAATTAAATTAGTCCATACTGCATCTTCTTCTTGAATTTCCGCAAATAATTCTTTGTTCAACTTTGCTAGTTTTTGATCTTGGTTTCTATTTATACCCTGTTAGCTCCTATTCTGTTATCTTCTTCTATTCACTTTTGACACCTCTCTCCTGTCACCTAATGGCTAGTTTGGCCTCATTTTGATTCAACCTTTTTTTTAAAATCATGGACTGTTTTTGATGTTTGACTGTTAGAATCTGTTAAGTGACTTTTGTTTTTGCCCCTATCACCTGCCTTTTTTCTGAGATAACATTTGATTTTTTCCATCTGTTTTTCAGAACTGATCCATGATCTGCTTCAGTTTTCTTTGATGTATTCTTTCCTTTGTATTTCCACTGTGCGCAGTCTAGTTATACCTTTTATTAAACTATACTTAGATCATTGTAATATATTTCTGAAGGCTTTTCCACTTTTACTTGCTACCTCTAGTTGATCTTACTTTACATTAATATACATTATATACATACATTAATGACAAATTATTTTTCTAAAATTTTTGCTTCAATCAGGTCATCTCCAGTTTCTTATAACTGACACTGCAAAACCAAATTCCTTGACCACACATCTGAGGCTCTCCACAATCTAGGCTTAATCTACCATTTCTCCTTTTGCTTTTGAGAAACTGGTAAGCACTCTTTCCCAAAGATGTTTTGCTTATGCCAGTGGTTTTCAAACGTTGTATCACAGTTCCATGTGACACCTCATGGGATTCAAACACTATGGCCCCTGAAGCACAATTTGAAGAACATTAATATAACTTTTTGATATCTTATTCAAACCTTATTTGAACAAACATTCCTATTTGCATGTTACAAATGAGATTTAAGCTCAATAAAGATCAAGAAGCTAACCAATAAGTTATAATTTGAAAAACAAAATCTGCTCGGAAACAAAGGTTTCCTCTAGTATACTAAGTTTTTTTGTATTGTGAGCTTCTTAAGGATGAGAAACTATACTTTTTTTGGGTGTATTATAAAGTACATGACATAACACCTATAAATAGTTGTGTTTCTTTTTATACATCTTTATTGGAGTATAACTGCATCACAATGCTGTGTTAGTTTCTGCTGTACAACAAAGTGAGTCAGCCATATGCACACATATATCCCCATATACACTCCCTCTTGAGCCGCCCTTCCACCCTCTAAGTTGTCACAAAGCACTGAGCTTATCTCCCTGTGCTATGCTGCTGCTTCCCACTAGCTATCTATTTTACATTGGGTAGTGTATATATGTTGATGCTTCTCTCACTTTCCCCAGCTTCCCCCCGCACTGTGTCCTCAAGTCCATTCTCTACATCTGCGTCTTTATTCCTGCCTTGCCAGTAGGTTCATCAGTACCATTTTTTTTTTTTTTAGATTCCGTATATATTCTTTAGCATATGGTATTTGTTTTTCTCTTCTGACTTCACTCTGTATGACAGACTCTAGGTCCATCCATCTCACTACAAATAACTCAATTTCGTTTCTTTTTATGGCTGAATAATATTCCATTGTGTATATGTACCACATCTTCTATATCCATTCATCTGTCGATGGACATTTAGGTTGTTTCCATGTCCTGCCTGTTGTAAATAGTGCTGCAGTGAACATTGGGATACCTGTGTCCTTTTGAATTATGCTCTTCTTAGGGTATATGCCCAGTAGTGGGATTGCTGGGTCATATGGTAGTTCTATTTTTAGTTTTTCAAGGAAGCTCCATACTGTTCTCCATAGTGGTTGTGTCAATTTACATTCCCACCAACAGTGCAGGAAAGTTCCCTTTTCACCACACACTCTCCAGATTTATTGTTTGTAGATTTTTTGATAATGGCCATTCTGACCGGTGTGATGTGATACCTCATTGAAGTTTTTTTTTTTTTTTTTTTTTTTTTTTAAACATCTTTATTGAAGTATAATTGCTTTACAATGGTGTGCTAGCTTCTGCTTTACAACAAAGTGAATCAGTTACACATATACATATGTTGCCATATCTCTTCCCTCTTGCATCTCCCTCCCTCCCACCCTCCCTATCCCACCCCTCTAGGTGGTCACAAAGCACCGAGCTGATCTCCCTGTGCTATGCGGCTGCTTCCCACTAGTTATCTATTTTACATTTGGTAGTGTATATATGTCCATGACACTCTCTCACCCTGTCACATCTCACCCCTCCCCCTCCCCATATCCTCAAGTCCATTCTCTAGTAGGTCTGTGTCTTTATTCCCATCTTGCCACTACGTTCTTCATGACCTCTTTTTTTTTTTTCCCCTTAGATTCCATATATATGTGTTAGCATACTGTATTTGTTTTTCTCTTTCTGACTTACTTCACTCTGTATGACAGACTCTAACTCCATCCACCTCATTACAAACACCTCCATTTCATTTCTTTTTATGGCTGAGTAATATTCCATTGTATATATGTGCCACATCTTCTTTATCCATTCATCCGATGATGGACACCTAGGTTGCTTCCCTGTCCTGGCTATTGTAAACAGAGCTGCAATGAATATTTTGGTACATGACTCTTTCTGAATTATGGTTTTCTCAGGGTATATGCCCAGTAGTGGGATTGCTGGGTCATATGGTAGTTCTATTTTTAGTTTTTTAAGGAACCTCCATACTGTTCTCCATAGTGGCTGTATCAATTTACATTCCCACCAACAGTGCAAGAGTGTTCCCTTTTCTCCACACCCTCTCCAGCATTTATTGTTTCTAGATTTTTTGATGATGGCCATTCTGACCGGTGTGAGATGATACCTCATTGTAGTTTTGATTTGCATTTCTCTAATGATTAAAGATGTTGAGCATTCTTTCATGTGTCTGTTGGCAATCTGTATCTCTTCTTTGGAGAAATGTCTATTTAGGTCTTCTGCCCATTTTTGGATTGGGTTGTTTGTTTTTTTGTTATTGAGCTGCATGAGCTGCTTGTAAATCTTGGAGATTAATCCTTTGTCCGTTGCTTCATTTGCAAATATTTTCTCCCATTCTGAGGGTTGTCTTTTGGTCTTGTTTATGGTTTCCTTTGCTGTGCAAAAGCTTTTAAGTTTCATTAGGTCCCATTTGTTTATTTGTGTTTTTATTTCCATTTCTCTAGGACCTGGGTCAAAAAGGATCTTGCTGTGACTTATGTCATACAGTGTTCTGCCTATGTTTTCCTCTAAGAGTTTGATAGTGTCTGGCCTTACACTTAGGTCTTTAATCCATTTTGAGTTTATTTTTGTGTATGGTGTTAGGGAGTGTTCTAATTTCATACTTTTACATGTACCTGTCCAATTTTCCCAGCACCACTTATTGAAGAGGCTGTCTTTTCTCCACTGTATATGCTTGCCTCCTTTATCAAAGATAAGGTGACCATATGTGCGTGGGCTTATCTCTGGGCTTTCTATCCTGTTCCATTGATCTATATTTCTGTTTTTGTGCCAGTACCAAACTGTCTTGATTACTGTAGCTTTGTAATATAGTCTGAAGTCAGGGAGCCTGATTCCTCCAGCTCCATTTTTCGTTCTCAAGATTGCTTTGGCTATTCGGGGTCTTTTGTGTTTCCATACAAATTGTGAAATTTTTTGTTCTAGTTCTGTGAAAAATGCCAGTGGTAGTTTGATAGGGATTGCATTGAATCTGTAGATTGCTTTGGGTAGCAGAGTCATTTTCACAATGTTTATTCTTCCAATCCAAGAACATGGTATATCTCTCCATCTATTTGTATCATCTTTAATTTCTTTCATCAGTGTCCTATAATTTTCTGCATACAGGTCTTTTGTCTCCTTAGGTAGGTTTATTCCTAGGTATTTTATTCTTTTTGTTGCAATGGTAAACGGGAGTGTTTTCTTAATTTCACTTTCAGATTTTTCATCATTAGTATACAGGAATGCAAGAGGTTTCTGTGCATTAATTTTGTATCCTGCTACTTTACCAAATTCATTGATTAGCTCTAGTAGTTTTCTGGTAGCATCTTTTGGATTCTCTATGTATAGTATCATGTCATCTGCAAACAGTGACAGCTTTACTTCTTCTTTTCCGATTTGGATTCCTTTTATTTCTTTTTCGTCTCTGATTGCTGTGGCTAACACTTCCAAAACTATGTTGAATAATAGTGGTGAGAGTGGGCAACCTTGTCTTGTTCCTGATCTTAGTGGAAATGGTTTCAGTTTTTCACCATTGAGGACAATGTTGGCTGTGGGTTTGTCATATACGGCCTTTATTATGTTGAGGAAAGTTCCCTCTATGCCTACTTTCTGCAGGACTTTTATCATAAATGGGTGTTGAATTTTGTCGAAAGCTTTCTCTGCATCTATTGAGATGATCATATGGTTTTTCTCCTTCAATTTGTTAATATGATGTATCACGTTGATTGATTTGCGTATATTGAAGAATCCTTGCATTCCTGGAATAAACCCCACTTGATCATGGTGTATGATCCTTTTAATGTGCTGTTGGATTCTGTTTGCTAGTATTTTGTTGAGGATTTTTGCATCTATGTTCATCAGTGATATTGGCCTGTAGTTTTCTTTCTTTGTGACATCTTTGCCTGGTTTTGGTATCAGGGTGATGGTGGCCTCGTAGAATGAGTTGGGGAGTGTTCCTCCCTCTGCAATATTTTGGAAGAGTTTGAGAAGGATAGGTGTTAGCTCTTCTCTAAATGTTTGATAGAATTCGCCTGTGAAGCCATCTGGTCCTGGGCTTTTGTGTGTTGGAAGATTTTTAATCACAGTTTCAATTTCAGTGCTTGTGATTGGTCTGTTCATATTTTCTATTTCTTCCTGGTTCAGTCTCGGCAGGTTGTGCATTTCTAAGAATCTGTCCATTTCTTCCAGGTTGTCCATTTTATTAGCATAGAGTTGCTTGTAGTAATCTCTTATGATCGTTTGTATTTCTGCAGTGTCAGTGGTTACTTCTCCTTTTTCATTTCTAATTCTATTAATTTGAGTCTTCTCCTTTTTTCTCTTGATGAGTCTGGCTAATGGTTTATCAATTTTGTTTATCTTCTCAAAGAACCAGCTTTTAGTTTCATTGATTTTTGCTATTGTTTCCTTCATTTCTTTTTCATTTATTTCTGATCTGATCTTTATGATTTCTTTCCTTCTGCTAGCTTTGGGGTTTTTTTGTTCTTCTTTCTCTAATTGCTTTAGGTGCAAGGTTAGGTTGTTTATTCGAGATGTTTCCTGTTTCTTGATGTAGGCTTGTATTGCTATAAACTTCCCTCTTAGAACTGCTTTTGCTGCATCCCATAGGTTTTGGATCGTCGTGTCTCCATTGTCATTTGTTTCTAGGTATTTTTTGATTTCCCCTTTGATTTCTTCAGTGATCACTTCGTTATTAAGTAGTATATTGTGTAGCCTCCATGTGTTTGTATTTTTTACAGATCTTTTCCTGTAATTGATATCTAGTCTCATAGCGTTGTGGTCGGAAAAGATACATGATACGATTTCAATTTTTTAAAATTTACCAAGGCTTGATTTGTGACCCAAGATATGATCTATCCTGGAGAATGTTCCATGAGCACTTGAGAAAAATGTGTATTCTGTTGTTTTGGGGTGGAATGTCCTATAAATATCAATTAAGTCCATCTTGTTTAATGTATCATTTAAAGCTTGTGTTTCCTTATTTATTTTCATTTTGGATGATCTGTCCATTGGTGAAAGTGGGGTGTTAAAGTCCCCTACTATGATTGTGTTACTGTCGATTTCCCCTTTTATGGCTGTTAGTATTTGCCTTATGTATTGAGGTGCTCCTATGTTGGGTGCATAAATATTTACAATTGTTATACCTTCCTCTTGGATCGATCCCTTGATCATTATATAGTGTCCGTCTTTGTCTCTTGTAATTGTCTTTATTTTAAAGTCTATTTTGTCTGATATGAGAATTGCTACTCCAGCTTTCTTTTGATTTCCATTTGCATGGAATATCTTTTTCCATCCCCTCACTTTCAGTCTGTATGTGTCTCTAGGTCTGAAGTGGGTCTCTTGTAGACAGCATATATATGGGTCTTGTTTTTGTATCCATTCAGCCAGTCTGTGTCTTTTGGTGGGAGCATTTAATCCATTTACATTTAAGGTAATTATCGATATGTATGTTCCTATTCCCATTTTCTTAAATGTTTTGGGTTTGTTATTGTAGGTGTTTTCCTTCTCTTGTGTTTCTTGCCTAGAGAAGTTCCTTTAGCATTTGTTGTAAAGCTGGTTTGGTGGTGCTGAACTCTCTCAGCTTTTGCTTGTCTGTAAAGGTTTTAATTTCTCCATCAAATCTGAATGAGATCCTTGCTGGGTAGAGTAATCTTGGTTGTAGGTTTTTCTCCTTCATCACTTTAAGTATATCCTGCCACTCCCTTCTGGCTTGCAGCGTTTCTGCTGAAAGATCAGCTGTTAACCTTATGGGGATGCCCTTGTGTGTTATCTGTTGTTTTTCCCTTGCTGCTTTTAATATGTTTTCTTTATATTTAATTTTTGATAGTTTGATTAATATGTGTCTTGGTGTGTTTCTCCTTGGATTTATCCTGTATGGGACTCTCTGTGCTTCCAGGACTTGATTAACTATTTCCTTTCCCATATTAGGGAAGTTTTCAACTATAATCTCTTCAAATATTTTCTCAGTCCCTTTCTTTTTCTCTTCTTCTTCTGGGACCCCTATAATTCGAATGTTGGTGCGTTTAATGTTGTCCCAGAGGTCTCTGAGACTGTCCTCAGTTCTTTTCATTCTTTTTTCTTTATTCTGGTCTGCAGTAGTTATTTCCACCATTTTATCTTCCAGGTCACTTATCCGTTCTTCTGCCTCAGTTATTCTGCTATTGATCCCATCTAGAGTATTTTTAATTTCATTTATTGTGCTTGTCATCGTTTCTTGATTCCTCTTTAGTTCTTCTACGTCCTTGTTAAATGTTTCTTGCATTTTGTCTATTCTATTTCCAAGACTTTGGATCATCCTTACTATCATTATTCTGAATTCTTTTTCAGGTAGACTACCTATTTCCTCTTCATGTGTTAGGTCTGGTGTGTTTTGACCCTGCTCCTTCATCTGCTGTGTGTTTTTCTGTCTTCTCATTTTGCTTATCTTACTGTGTTTGGGGTCTCCTTTTCACAGGCTGCAGGTTCGTAGTTCCCGTTGTTTTTGGTATCTGTCCCCAGTGGCTAAGGTTGGTTCAGTGGGTTGTGTAGGTTTCCTGGTGGAGGGAACTAGTGCCTGTGTTCTGGTGGATGAGGCTGGATGTTGTCTTTCTGGTGGGTTCGTCCACGTCTGGTGGTGTGTTTTGGGGTGTCTGTGGCCTTATTATGATTTTAGGCAGCCTCTCTGTTAATGGATGGGGCTGTGTTCCTGTCTTGCTAGTTGTTTGGCATAGGGTGTCCAGCACTGTAGCTTGCTGGTCGTTGAGTGAAGCTGGGTCTTGATGTTGAGATGGAGATCTGTGAGAGATTTTCGCCGTTTAGTATTACGTGGAGCTGGGAGGTCTCTTGTGGACCAGTGTCCTGAAGTTGGCTCTCCCACCTCAGAGGCACAGCCCTGATGCCTGGCTGGAGCACCAAGAGCCTTTCATCCACACGGCTCAGAATAAAAGGGAGAAAAAATGGAAAGAAAGAAAAAAAGAGGATAAAATAAAATAAAATAAAGCAATTATAATAAAAAATAAGAAAAAAAATTATTAAGAGTAAATTTATTAAGAAAAAAAATTTTTTTTAATTTTTAAAAATAGATTTATTAATTTTTTATACTAAAAATAAGAAAAAAATTATTTAGAAAAAAATTTATTAAGAAAAAAATTTTTTAATTTTTTAAAATAAAAAATGTGAAAAAACTTATTATAAATTTTTTTAAAAATAGAAAATAAGGAAAAAATTATTAAGAAAACATTTATTAGGGAAAAAAAATTTTTTTAAGCCAAAAAAAAAAAAAAAAAAAAAAAAAAAAAACGGACGGACCTAACCCTAGGACTAACGGTGAGAGCAAAGCTATACAGACAAAATCTCACCCAGAAGCATACACATCTACACTCACAAAAAAAAGGAAAAGGGGAAAAGTTAATATATCCTGCTCCCAAAGTCCATCTCCTAAATTTGGGATGATTCGTTGTCTATTCAGGTATTCAACAGATGCAGGCACATCAAGTTGTTTGTGGAGCTTTAATCCGCTGCTTCTGAGGCTGCTGGGAGAGATTTCCCTTTCTCTTCTTTGTTCGTACAGCTCCCGGGGTTCAGCTTTGGATTTGGACCCGCCTCTGCATGTAGGTCGCCTGAGGGCGTCTGTTCCCCGCCCAGACAGAACGGGGTTAAAGGAGCAGCTGCTTCGGGGGCTCTGGCTCAGTCAGGCTGGGGGGAGGGAGCGGTACAGAGGAGGCGGGACGAGCCTGCGGCGGCAGAAGCCGGCGTGACGTTGCAGCAGCCTGAGGCGCGCCGTGCGCTCTCCCGCGGAAGTTGTCCCCAGATTACAGGAGCCTGGCCGTGGCGGGCTGCACAGGCTCCCGGGAGGGGCGGTGTGGAGAATGACCTGTGCTCGCCCACAGGCTTTTTGGTGGCGGCAGCAGCAGTCTCAGCGTCCCATGCCCGTCCCCGGGGTCCGCGCCGATAGCCGCGGCTCGCGCCCGTCTCTGGAGCTCGCCTAAGTGGCGCTCTGAATCCCCTCTCCCTGCATGCTGCGAAACAAAGAGGCAAGAAAAAGTCTCCTGCCTCCTCGGCAGCTGCAGAGTCCTTCTCGTGCACCCTCCTGGCTAGTTGTGGTGCGCCAGACCCTTCAGGCTGTGTTCACGCAGCCAACCCCAGTCCTCTCCCTGGGATCCGACCGAAGCCCGCGCCTCAGCTCCCAGCCCCCGCCCGCCCCGGCGGGTGAGCAGACAAGCCTCTCGGGTTGGTGAGTGCTGCTCGGCGCCGAGCCTCTGTGCGGGAATCTCTCCGTTTTTCCCTCTGCGTCCCTGTTGCTGTGGGATCCGCGCTGATAGCCGCGGCTCGCGCCCGTCTCTGGAGCTCGTTTAGGCGGCGCTCTGAATCCCCTCTCCTTGCGCGCCGCGAAACAAAGAGGCAAGAAAAATTCTCTTGCCTCTTTGGCAGCTGCAGTCTTTTTCCCGGACTCCCTCCCGGCCAGCACCGAAGCCCGAGCCCCAGCTCCCAGGCCCCGCCCGCCCCGGCGGCTGAGCAGACAAGCCTCTCGGGCTGGTGAGCGCTGGTCGGCACCGCTTCTCTGTGCGGGAATCTCCGCTTTGCCCTCCGCACCAATGTGGCCGGGCTCTTCTCCGTGGCTCCGAAGCTTCCCCCCTCCCCTCATTGAAGTTTTGATTTGCATTTCTCTAATAATTAGTGATGTTGAGCATCTTTTCATGTGCCTCTTGGCCATCTGTATGTCTTCTTTGGTGAAATGTGTATTTAGGTCTTCCACGCATTTTTAAATTGGGTTGTTTGTTTTTTTGATATTGAGCAGCATGAACTGTTTGTATATTTTGGATATTAATCCTTTGTCCATTGTTTCATTTGCAAATATTTTCTCCCATTCTGAGGGTTTTCTTTTCATCTTGTTTATGGTTTCCTTTGCTGTTCAGAAGCTTTTAACTTCAATTAGGTCCCATTTATTTATTTTTGTTTTTATTTTCATTACTCTAGGAGTTGGGTCAAAAAAGATCTTGCTGCGATTTATGTCAAAGAGTGTTTTTCCTATGTTTTCCTCTAAGAGTTTTATAGTGTCCACTCTTACATTTAGGTCTTTAATCCATTTGGAGCTTATTTATGTGTATGGTATTAGGTAGTGTTCTAATTTCATTCTTTTACATGTAGCTGTCCAATTTTCCCAGCACCATTTATTGAAGAGGCTGTCTTTTCTCCACTCTATGTTCTTGCCTCCTTTGTCATAAAGTGACCATATGTGCGTGGGTATATCTCTGGGCTTTCTATTCTATTCCACTGATTTGTATTTCTGTTTTTGTGCCAGTACCATACTGTCTTGATTACTGTAACTTTGTAATATAGTCTGAAGTCAGGGAGCCTGATTCCTCTGCCTCCGTTTTTCTTTCTCAAGATTGCTTTGGCTATTCGGGGTCTTTTGCATTTCCATACAAATTGTGAAAATTTTTGTTCTAGTTCTGTGAAAAATGCCATTGGTCATTTGATAGAGATTGCACCGAATCTGTAGATTGCTTTGGGTAGTAGAGTCATTTTCACAATATTGATTCTTCCAATCCAAGAACATGGTATATTTCTCTATCTGTTTATGTTATCTTTGATTTCTTTCATCAGTGTTTTATAGTTTTCTGAGTACAAGTCTTCTGCATCCTTAGGTAGGTTTATTCCTAGGTATTTTATTCTTTTTGTTGTAATGGTAAATGGTATTGTTTCCGTGATTTCTGTTTCTGATTTTTTTGTTGTTAGTGTATAGGAATGCCAGAGATTTCTGTGCATTAATTTTCTATCCTGCAACCTTATGAAATTCATTGATTAGCTGTAGTAGTTTTCTGGTGGCATCTTTAGGATTTTCTATGTATAGTATCATGTCATCTGCAAACAGTGACAGTTTTACTACTTTTCCAATTTGTATTCCTTTTATTTCTTTTTCTTCTCTGATAGCTGTGGCTAGGACTTCCAAAACTATGTTGAATAACAGTGGCGAGAGTGGACATCCTTGTCTTGTTCCTGATCTTGGAGGAAATGCTTTCAGTTTTTCACCATTGAGTATGATCTATGCTGTGGGTTTGTCATATATGGCCTTTATTATGTTGAGGTAGGTTCCCTCTGTCATTTTCTTGAGAGTTTTTATCATAAATGGGTGTTGTATTTTGTGGAAAGCTTTTTCTGCATCTATTGAGATGATCATATGGTTTTTATTCCTTAATTTGTTAATATGGTGTATCACATCGATTGATTTGCATATACTGAAGAATCCTTGCATTCCTGGGATAAATCCCACTTGGTCATGGTGTATGATCCTTTCAGTGTGTTGTTGCATTCTGTTTGCTAGTATTTTGTTCAGGATTTTTGCATCTATGTTTATTAGTGATATTGTTCTCTAATTTTCTTTTTTTTGTGTGATATCTTTTTCTGGTTTTGGTGTCAGGGTGATGGCCGCTTTGTAGAACAAATTTGGGAGTGTTTCTCCCTCTGCAATTTTTTGGAAGAGTTTGAACAGGATCAGTGTTAGATCTTCCCTAAATGTTTGGTAGATTTCGCCTGTGAAGCCATCTGTTCCTGGACTTTTGTTTGTTGGAAGATTTTTAACTACAGTTCCAATTTCATTACTTTTGATTTTTCTGTTTATGTTTTCTAATTCTTCCTGGTTTAGTCTTGGAAAATTGTACCTTTCCAAAGAATTTGTCCATTTCCTCTAGGTTGTCCATTTTATTGGCATATAGATGTTTGTAGTAGTCTCTTATAATCCTGTGTATTTCTGCCGTTTCAGGTGTGATTTCACCTTTTTCATTTCTAATTTTATTGATTTGTGTCTTCTCCCATTTTTTCTTGATGAGTCTGGCTAAAGGTTTATCAATTTTGCTTACCTTCTCAAAGAACCAACTTTTAGTTTTATTGATCTTTGCTATTGTTTTCTTCATTTCTATTTCATTTATTTCTGCTGTGATCTTTATGATTTCTTTCCTTCTACTGACATTGTGTTTACTTTGTTCTTCTTTCTCTAGTTGCTTAGGTTTAGGGTTAGATTGTTTATTTGGGATTTTACTTGTTTCTTGAGGTGAGATTGACTTGCTATAAACTTCCCTCTTAGAAGTGCTTTTGCTGTGTCCCATAGGTTTTGAGTCATTGTGTTTTCGTTGACATTTGTTTCTATGTATTTTTTAATTTATTTCTTCTTTGATTTCTTCAGTGATCTCTTGGTTATTTAGTAGCTCACTGTTTAGCCTCCATGTATTTGTGTTTTTTACAGTTTTCTTCCCCTGTAATTGATTTCTAATCTCATAGTGTTGTGGTCAGAAAAGATGCTTGATATGAGTTCAATTTTCTTAAATTTACCGAGGCTTGATTTCTGTCCCATGATGTGATCTATCGTGGAGAATGTTCCATGTGCACTTGAGAAGAAAGTGTATTCTGCCACTTTTGGGTGGAATGTTCTATAAATATCAATTAAATCTATCTGGTCTCTTGTGTCATTTAAAGCTTGTGTTTTGTTTTTTATTTTCTGTTTGGATGATCTGTCCATTGGTGTAAGTGGGGTGTTAAAGTCCCCTATTATTATTGTGTTACTGTCGATATCTCCTTTCTTGGTTGTTAGCATTTGCCTTATGTGTTGAGGTGCTCCTATGTTGGGTGCAGAAATTTTTTTTTTTTTTTTTTTTTAATTTTATTTTATTTATTTATTTATGGCTGTGTTGGGTCTTCGTTTCTGTGTGAGGGCTTTCTCTAGTTGCGGCAAGCGGGGGCCACTCTTCATCGCGGTGCGCGGGCCTCTCACTATCGCGGCCTCTCTTGTTGCGGAGCGCAGGCTCCAGACGCGCAGGCTCAGTAATTGTGGCTCATGGGCCTAGTTGCTCCGCGGCATGTGGGATCTTCCCAGACCAGGGCTCGAACCCGTGTCCCCTGCATTGGCAGGCAGACTCTCAACCACTGCGCCACCAGGGAAGCCCACAAATATTTTTAATTGCTATATCTTCTTGGATTAACCCCTGATCATTATGTAGTTTCTTTCCTTATCTCTTGTAACAGTCTTTAGCTTAAAGTCTATTTTACTTGTTACATGTATTGCCACTGCAGCTTTCTTTTGATTTCCATTTGCATGGAATATCTTTTTCCATCTCTTCACTTTCTGTCTGTATGTGTCCCTAGGTCTGAAATGGGTCTCTTGTAGACAGCATATATATGGGTCTCGTTTTTGTATCCATTCAGCCAGTCTATGTCTTTTGGTTGGGGCATTTAATCCATTTACATTCAAGTTTATTATTGATATGTATGTTCCTATTACAATTTTCTTAATTGTTTTGGGTTTGTTTTTGTGGATTTTTTCTTTTCTTGTGTTTCCCGGCTAGAGAAGTTTCTTTAGCGTTTGTTCTAAAGCTGGTTTGGTGGTGCTGAGTTCTCTTAGCTTTTCCTTGTATGAAAAACTTTTGATTTCTCTGTAGAATCTGAATGAATTCCTTGCTGTGTAGAGTAATCTTGGTTGTGGGTTTTTCTCTTTTATCACTTTAAGTATATCCTGCCATTCCCTTCTGGCCTGCAGAGTTTCTGCTGAAAGATCATCTGTTAACCTTATGGAGATTCCCTTGTGTGTTATTTGTTGTTTTTCCATTCCTGCTTTTCGTATTTTTTCTTTGTCTTTACTTTTTGTTAGTTTGATTAATATGTGTCTTGGTGTGTTTCTCCTAGGGTTTATTCTGTATGGGACTCTGTGCTTCCTGGACTTGGATGACTATTTCCTTTCCCATATTAAGGATGTTTTCCACTATAATCTCTTCAAATATTTTCTCAGACCCTTTCTTTTTCTCTTCTTCTTCTGGGACCCCTATAATTCGAATGTTGGTGCAATTAGTGTTGTCCTAGAGGTCTCTGAGATTGTCATCAATTCTTTTCATTCTTTTTTCTATATTCTGCTCCTCGGCAGTTATTTTCACCATTCTGTCTTTCAGCTCACTTATTCGTTCTTCTGCCTCAGTTATTCTGTTATTGTTTCCTTCTAGTGTATTTTTCATTTCAGTTATTGTATTTTTCATCTCTGTTTGTTCTTTAGTTCTTCTAGATCTTTGTTGAACATTTCTTGTATTTTCTCAATCTGTGCCTCCATTCTATTTCTAAGATTCTGGATCATCTTTATGATCATTACTCTGAATTGTTTTTCAGGTAGATTGCCTTTTTCCTCTTCATTTATTTGGTCTTGTAAGTTTGTACCTTGCTCCTTCATCTGTGACATATTTTTTTCCCGTCTTATTATTATTATTATTTTTTGATGGGTGGGATTTTGTTCCTGTGTTACTGGTTGTTTGACCTGAGGCTTCCAACACTGGAGTTTGTAGGCTGTTGGATAGAGCTGGGTCTTGGTGCCAAGATGAGGACCTCTGGGAGACCTCACTCCAGGGAATGTTCCCTGGGGTCTGAGGTTCTCTGTTAATGCAGTAGTTCGGACTTGGAGCTCCCACCTCAGGAGCGTTGGCTGGACCCCCAGCTTTGAACCAAGATCCCACAAGCTGTGCAGCGTGGAAAAAATAAAAAAGGTGAACAGTAAGAAAGAATAAAAAATAAAATTAGACTAGGAAACTAACAGATATGTTAGAAAGAATATAAAAATAAAAATATAGATGAAACAACAACCGCCAGGTAAAAGAGAACCACAATAGTAAAAAAGAGGAAAAGGAAAAAAAAAAAGAGTGGAAAAAGCCTTGGCTGTGGGGGGGTGAGGCTTAGGCAGGGACAGGATTTAGGCGGTGGGCAGGGCCTATGCTTAGGATCCACAGGTCTTGAAAAGGCCCTGGGGGGTGGGTGGGTTGGGGCTTGGGCTAAACTGAGCAGAAGGGGCCCAGGTGTGCCTTTGGTCTCAGAGGATGGGGGACCTGGCCTGAGAGCCCAGCAGGCTTCCAAGGCCCAAGTGAGCATGCCAAACGCCCACACTCCTCTCCTGCTCCTCCGGTCCTGGAGAGCCCCTCTTGCCTGCCACTCCTCTTCTCCCCTGCCTCCCTCCTATGCCCCCAGGACCAACATGGCACGAAGGGGCCTCTGAGGGCATAGGACCTGGCCCAAGAGCCGGGCAGGCTTCCCAGACTGATTGGGCAGGGGAAATGCTTGGCATGCTCCCCCCTGACCTGAGCCCCCCAGGGTCCCTCCAGGCGTGGGAACCCCTCCCCAATCCCAGCCACCCCTCAGGGGCGCTGGTCCTGTCCGGCCTCCACTTCTTCTCCCACCTCAGTCCCCACTCATCCTACCGGTTTGCTTGGGGGTTCCTCCCATCTCCTTGGGTGTCGAGGTCCCCCACCAACATCTGGAAGGCTCCCTAGTTGTGGGGAGATTCAAGCTGTGCGTCTTCCCACGCTGCCAACTTACAGTCACTCTGTCCTTAAGTCTTCTAAATGGTTGCTTATTAAATAGTTATTAAATTTTATTTATACCTCTTTTTATTCTCTATACTTCCTGACATAATGTTGGGTACACAGTATGATTGATAATATTGATCTAAAACTTAGAGCTCTAGAGCATAGATAGAAAAGTATATCTTGAAAACCTCTGCTTTTAAGCATATTCTTCTTATTTTCTTAACTAACCTGCCTCTGAGTTCTGATATGTTCCATCTATTAGATTGTAAACTTGAAGACAGATTCTATAGCATATTTGGTCTCTCTATTTGAAATGATCATCACATAATTCTTAACATATAGGATAAATGTGTTTGTATTCTGACACATGTTTCTGATGAATGATGGTGATTTGAGGAAGTGAAGAAAAAACAACCACAGTCAATAACAACATTTTACCTTGAAAATTAAAAGCGAATATATGATAAACTATACAGTAAATTACTTACAAATATGCATTTATTGAATCCATTTGCTTGGAAGCCTGTTAACTGTCCTTTATCTGGATGTGACCCTCATGAGAATCAGAACAGATACTATTTGCCTAATGGGAATAAATAGTGGCTGGGGCATTATGAAATATTTTTCTGTCAAGCCAGAGGGTAATAAAGCTGTCTGAAATATGCACTGAGTGACTGAATTACACTGTTTTTAGGGCAAACTTAGTCATGATGGCTAGAGGTCCAGCCATCACATACTAGGTAGCACATGCCAGGCAGCAGAAAGGAGAAAGGGAGAGGTAAAAAGAGTACACCTTCTAGTCAAATCACCTTAAGAATCTTCCTGAAAGTATCATACATATGCCTAACTGGCCACTATTTACTCATATTGCCATACTCAGCATAAGTCATGTTGCCATTCCCAGCAAGGAAATGAAGATTAAAAAATCTTGGTACATTGCTACCCACATAAAGTGGGGTTCTGCTGCTAAGAATAAAGATGGTAAAGAATACTGGGTAGATAACTAGTAATTTTAGCACTCTGATGGTTTAACTGTAGGGTTTCAATATTTTTGATCTCTGGAATTATACATTAAAAATATGCCAAACTTTTTTTTCTATTCTTAATAATAAAATTACTGTTTAAATTATTTAAAGAGAATATTTGTAAGTAAATTTGTGATGAAATAATATATTGGCTTCACCAAAAAGTTCGTTCGGGCTTTTCCATAAGATGTTATGGAAAAACCAGAAAGAACTTTTTGGCCAACTAAATATAAGTGTTAAGTATGTTTCTTTTGCTCTATCACTTTTCTTTTTTTAAAATTTAATTTAATTTTTTATGCAGCAAGTTCTTATTAGTTATCTATTTTATACATATTAGTGTATATATATCAATCCCAATCTCCCAATTCATCCCACCACCACCCCCCTTCCCGCTTTCCTCCCTTGGTGTTCATGTTTGTTCTCTACATCTGTGTCTCTATTTCTGCCTTGCAAACTGGTTCTTCTGTACTATTTTTCTAGATTCCACATATATGCATTAATATACGGTATTTGTTTTCCTCTTTCTGACTTACTTCACTCTGTATGCCAGTCTCTAGGTCCATCCACGTTTCTACAAATGACCCAATTTCGTTCCTTCTTATGGCTGAGTAATATTCCATTGTATATATATACCACATCTTCTTTATCCATTCGTCTGTCGATGGGCATTAAGGTTGCTTCCATGACCTGGCTATTGTAAATAGTGCTGCAATGAACATTAGGGTGTGTGTGTCTTTTTGAATTATGGTTTTCTCAGAGTATATACCCAGTAGTGGGATTGCTGGGTCATATGGTAATTCTATTTTTAGTTTTTTAAGGAACCTCCATACTGTTTTCCATAGTGGCTCTATCAATTTACATTCCTACCAACAGTGCAAGAGGGTTCCCTTTTCTCCACACCCTCTCCAGCATTTGTTGTTTGTAGATTTTCTGATGATGCCCATTCTAACTGGTGTGAGGTGATACCTCATTGTAGTTTTGATTTGCATTTCTCTAGTAGTAATTAGTGATGTTGCGCATCTTTTCACGTGCCTGTTGGCCATCTTTATGCCTTCTTTGGAAAAATGTCTATTCAGATCTTCTGTGTTCTTTTTTGTTGTTGAATTGTATGAGTTTTAAAATATATTTTGGATGTTAAACCCTCATCTGATATACGATTTGCAAATATATTCTCCCATTCAGTAGGTTGCCTTTTTGTTTCAATGATGGTTTCCTTTGCTATACAGAGCTTTTTAATAGTTTGTTGTAGTCCCATTTGTTTATTTTTCTTTTGTGTTGATTCTTTATCATTATAGAATGCCCTTATTTACTTTTTGTTATAGACTTTATTTTAAAGTCTATTTTGTCTGATATGAGTATTGCTATCCCCGCTTTCTTGTTGTTTACTTTTGCATAAAATATCTTTTTCCATCTCCCTACTTTCAGTTTGTGTGTCTTTACCTTTGATGTTAGTCTCTTGTAAGCAGCATATAGATGGTTCTTGGTTTTTTATTCAGTTATCCACCCAATTGGATCCACTCTATTGTTCCACAAAATTGGAACATTTTGTCCATTGACATTTAAAGTGATTATTGATAGGTATGTATTTATTGTCATTTTGTTACTTGTTTTCTAGTTGTTTTTGTATTTTTTTCTGTTCTTTTATTTTTCTTTAGTTTCTTCCCTTGTGGTGTGTTGATTTTTTTTAGTGGTATTCTTGTATTCTTTTCTCTTTAGTTTTTGTGTATCTCTTGTAGGTTTTTGATTTGTGGTTCCATGGGGTCCATATATGTTGACCTATAACTATGTCTCCTTGTTTTAAACAGGCTCAGCCTGGGGTGCACAGTAGGGCAGTTGCAGGAAACCAGCAGGAGTTCTGGGCAGTTTTAATCTGCTTCCTCTGCCCTGTTTAGGGAGTGAGCAAGCATGTGCATGTTCTTCATGAAAGGAGTCTTGGGTTTCTTACAGCTCCACTGTCAGTCTCACTGGTTTTCAAACCAGCTAAGGGAACTTGTTTTTCTGGTGTCAGATCTCAGGCCTGCGGCACCCAATATGTCGTTCAAACTGGTTCGAACTGCTTACTCCCCAGGGAGGATCTCTGAGCCTGTTTAATCTGTCTCCTTTTCAGTGTTTCCTCTGTGGGGCTCAGGTCCCAACCTGATTGCTTCACTTCCCTTTCTACCCAACTCTGTGTGGATCTTTCTTATAGCCTTGGTTGTACAAGAGTCTTTCTGCCAGTTTCCAGTTTTGTTTGTTTGTTTCTGGTTTTCTTGTTGTTGTTGTTGAGAAAATTGCTCCACAAGTAGATGTATTCTTGGTGTGTTACTGGGAAGAGGTGAGCTCTACATTCTCCTTTTCTACCATCTTGATCTCCTTCTGTCCTTATTTTTAATTTTTTGAGGACCCTCCATATGGTTTTCCATAGTAGTTGCACTGACTTACAGCTGCATGCAAAATACTAAAACTGGATGCCTGTCTTATTTATAGTGCAGAATGGTTCCTTTTTCTCTACATCCTTGCCAACACTTATTATAGCTTGTCTTTTTGATGACAGCCATTTTGACAGGTGTGAGATGATGTCTCATTGTGGTTTTGATTTGCATTTCCCTGATGATTAGTGATATTGAGCATATTTTCATGTTACTGCTGGACAACTGTATGTCTTCTTTAGGAAAATGTCTATTCAGATCCTCTACCAATTTTTAAAGTCAGATTTTTTTTTCCTATCAAGTTGTATGAGTTCCTTTTATATTTTGGATATTGACTTCTTATCAGATATATGATATGCAAATGTTTTCTTCCATTCAGTAGGTTGCCTTTTCATTTTATTGGTGGTTTCTTTTGATGATGCCTTTTTGTTTGATACAGTTCTACTTGCTTATTTTTTGTTTTTGCTTTTCCTTTTGGTGTCAAATCTAAAGAACCATCACCAAGACTGATGGCAAGGAGCTCACCATCTACATTTTCTTCTAGGAAGGTTTTATGGTTTCTGGCCTTACATTCAAGTCTTCAATCCATTCTGTTAATTTTTGTGTATGATGTAGAATAGTGGTCTAGTTTCATTCTTTTGCATGTAGCTGTCCAGTTTTCCAAACACCATTTATTGAAGACTGTTCTTTCCTCATTGTATATTCTTGGCTCCTTTGTCATAAATTACTTAGCCATTTATATGTGGTTTTATTTCTGTGCTCTCTATTCAGTTCCGTTGATCTATGTGTTTGTTTTTATGTCGATACTATACTGCTTTGATTACTGTAGGTTTGTAATATAGTTTGAAATCAGGAAGAGTGATACCTCCAGCTTTCTTATGATTGCTTTACCTACTCTGGGTTTTTTGTTGTTCTGTACAGACTTTAGTACTGTTTGTTCTCATTTTGTGAAAACGCCATTGGGATTTTGATAGGGGTTGCATTGAATCTGTAGATTGATTTGAGTAATACGGATATTTTAAAAATATTAATTCTTCCCATCCATGAGCATAAAATATCTTTCCATTTATTTGTGTTTTCTTTATTTCATTAAAGTCTTATAGTGTTCAGTGTAGAGATCTTTTACCTCCTTGGTTAAATTTATTCCTAGATATTTTTTCTTTTTAAATCAATTGTAAGTGGGATTGTTTTATCCATTTCTGTTTCTGATAGTTTGTTATTAGTGTATAGAAATGCAATGGATTTTTGTATATTGCTTTTGTATCCTGCAATTTTACTGAATTCATTTATTAGTTTCAATGGTTTTGGTGGGGGGTCTTTAGGATTTTCTAAATGTAATATAATGTCATCTGCAAACAGAGATGGTTTTACTTCTTCCTTTCTGATTTGGATGCCTTTTATTTCTTTTTATTGCCTAATAGATCTGGCTAGCACTTCTAGTACTATGTTGAATAAAAGAGGAAAGAATGGGTATCCTTGTCTTATTCCTGATCTTTGAGGAAAAGCTTTCAGGTTTTCACTGTTGAGTATAATATTAGCTGTGGGCTTGTCATATTTGGCCATTATTATGTTGAGGTACAGTCCCCCTATAAGCAGTTTATTGATAGTTTTAAAAATCATGAATGGTTGTTGAATTTTGTCAAATGCCTTTGCAGCATAGATTTTCTGTAAATATTCTTGAGGTTTCTTCTGAGTCACAGATAAATTACGCAGGAATGGTGTGACCTCTTTGGATCTTGCTTTTTTTTAGCTTTTTTACTTGGGAGCTGAGGAGTGTTCAGCCTACTGAGATAGAACTTTTCTGAGTCTGATGCCCTATACATTATGAGGTTTTCCATTCTGTTTAAGGAGAGCAGGCAGTATTCCTGTACCGATGTGTTTTCTGAAGATTTTTCTCTCTAATCTTTTTAGGTATATTGCAAGGCTTGAGTAGTTTCCTCATGTATATGCTCACAGTACTATGCTGAAGACTTGTAGGTGATAATTCACATATGCCAAGAGTTCTCTATGCAACCTTCTCCTCTTTGCTATTGCACTCTGTAAACTCTAGCTGCTTTGGCCTTCTTGGATTCCTAGCTTAATCCCTGGACCTCAGGGAGACGTCCAAAATCCACCTGGATTTTTCCTTTTTGCCCTGAAGCCTGGAATCTTTCTGCATACAATAGTAGAGAGAAAATATAGGGTTGAAAAGGAGAACACAAACACAGTAAGTTAACCAGATGAGAAGACAGAAATACACAGCAGATGAAGGAGCAAGGTAAAAACCCACCAGACCAAACAAATGAAGAGGAAATAGGCAGTCTATCTGAAAAAGAATTCAGAGTAATGATAGTAAAGGTGATCCAGAATCATGGAAATAGAATGGAGAAAATACAAGAAACCTTTAACAAGGACCTAGAAGAACTAAAGAGCAAAGAAACAATGATGAACAACATAATAAATGAAATTAAAAATTCTCTAGAAGGAATCAATAGCAGAATAACTGAGGCAGAAGAACAGATAAGTGACCTGGAAGATAAAATAGTGGAAATAACTACTGTAGAGCAGAATACAGAAAAAAGAATGAAAAGAATTGAGGACTGTCTCGGAGACCTCTGGGACAACATTAAATGCACCAAAATTCGAATAATAGGGGTCCCAGAAGAAGAAGAGAAAAGAAAAGGGACTGAGAAAATATTGGAAGAGATCATAGTTGAAAACTTCCCTAATATGGGAAAGGAAATAGTCAGTCAAGTCCAGGAAGCACAGAGAGTCCCATATAGGATAAATCCACGGAGAAACACGCCATGACACATATTAATCAAACTATCAAAAATAAAATACAAGGAGCTTCCCTGGTGGCGCAGTGGTTGAGAATCTGCCTGCCGATGCAGGGGACACGGGTTTGAGCCACGGTCTGGGAAGATCCCACATGCTGCGGAGCAACTAGGCCCGTGAGCCACAACTACTGAGCCTGTGCATCTGGAGCCTGTGCTCCGCAACAAGAGAGGCCACGATGGCGAGAGGCCAGTGCACCGCGATGAAGAGTGGCCCCCCCCACAAAAAAAGAGTGGCCCCTGCTTGTCGCAACTGGAGAAAGCCCTCGCACAGAAACGAAGACCCAACACAGCCAAAAAAAAAAAAAAAAAAAAAAATTAAATACAAGGAAAAAATATTAAAAGGAACAAGGAAAAAGCAACAAATAACATACAAGGGAATCCCCATAAGGTTAACAGCTGATCTTTCAGCAGAAACTCTGCAAGCCAGAAGGGAGTGGCAGGATATATAAAGTGAGGAAAGGGAAAAACCTACAACCAGGATTACTGTACCCAGCAAGGATCTCATTCAGATTCGATGGAGAAATTAAAACCTTTACAGACAAGCAAAAGCTAAGAGAATTCAGCACTGCCAAACCAGCTTTACAACAAATGCTAAAGGAACTTCTCTAGGCAGGAAACACAAGAGAAGGAAAAGACCTACAAAAACAAACCCAAAACAATTAAGAAAATGGGAATAGGAACATACATATTGATAACTACCTTAAATGTAAATGGATTAAATACTCTAACCAAAAGATATAGACTGACTGAATGGATATGAAAACAAGACCCATGTAGTGCCGTCTACAAGAGACCCACTTCAGACCTAGGGAGACATACAGACTGAAAGTGAGGGGATGGAAAAAGATATTCCATGCAAATGGAAATCAAAAGAAAGCTGTAGTAACAATTCTCATATCAGACAAAATAGACTTTAAAATAAAGACTATTACATGAAACAAAGAAGGACACTACATAATGATCAAGGGATCAATCCAAGAAGAAGATATAACAGTTGTAAATATTTATTCACCCAACATAGGAGCACCTCAATACATAAGGCAAATGCTAACAGCTGTAAAAGGGGAAATTGACAGTAACACAATCATAGTAGGGGACTTAAACAGCCCACTTTCACCAATGGACAGATCATCCAAAATAAAAATAAATAAGGAAACACAAGCTTTAAATGGTACATTAAACAAGATGGACTGAATTGATATCTATAGGACATTCCATCAAAAAACAGCAGAATACACTTTCTTCTCAAGTGCTGATGGAACATTCTCCAGGATAGATCATATGTTGCCTCCAAATCAAGCCTTGGTAAATTTAAGAAAATTGAAATCATATCAAGTTTCTTTTCCAACCACAACGCTATGAGACTAGATAGCAATTACAGGAAAAAAATCTGTAAAAAATACGAACACATGAAAGGTAAATAATACACTACGAAATATCCAAGAGCTCACTGAAGAAATAAAGAGGAAATCAAAAAATACCTAGAAAAAAAATGACAATGAAAACACGATGACCCAAAATGTATGGGATGCAGCAAAAGCAGTTCTAAGAGGGAAGTTTATAGCAATACAATCCTACCTCAGGAAGCAAGATACACCTCAAATAAACAACGTAAACTTACACCTAAAGCAATTAGAGAAAGAAGAACAAAACACCCCCAACGTTAGCAGAAGGAAAGAAATCATAACGATCAGATCAGAAATAAATGAAAAAGAAATGAAGGAAACGATAGTAAAGATCAATAAAACTAAAAGCTGGTTCTTTGAGAAGATAAACAAAATTGATAAACCATTAGCCAGACTCATCAAGAATAAAAGGGAGAAGACTCAAATCAATAGAATTAGAAATGAAAAAGGAGAAGTAACAACTGACACTGCAGAAATACAAAGGATCATGGAAATTACTACAAGCAACTGTATGCCAATAAAATGGATAACCTGGAAGAAATGGACAAATTCTTAGAAAAGCACAACCTTTTGAGACTGAAACAGGAAGACATAGACAACATAAACAGACCAATCACAAGCACTGAAATTGAAATGGTGATTAAAAATCTTCCAACAAACAAAAGCCCAGGACCGGATGGCTTCAGAGGTGAATTCTATCAAACATTTAGAGAAGAGCTAACATGTATCCTTCTCAAACTCTTCCAAAGTATAGCAGAGGGAGGAACACTCCCAACCTCATTCTACGAGGCCGCCATCACCCTGATAACAAAACCAGACACAGAGGTGACAGAAAAAGAAAAGTACAGGCCAATATCCCTGATGATCATAGATGCAAAAATCCTCAACAGTATACTAGCAAACAGAATCCAACAGCACATTAAAAGGATCATACACCATGATCAAGTGGGGTTCATCCTACGAATGCAAGGATTCCCAATATATGCAAATGAATCAATGTGATAAACCATAGTAACAAATTGAAGGCAAAAAACCATATGATCATCTCAAAAGATGCAGAAAAAGGTTTCAAGAAAATTCAACACCCATTTATCATAAAAATCCTCCAGAAAGTAGGCATACAAGGAACTTACCGCAACATAATAAAGGTCATTTATGACAAACCCACAACATTGTTCTCAATGGTGAAAAACTGAAGCCATTTCCTCTAAGATCAGGAACAAGACAAGGTTGTCCACTCTCACCACTATTATTCAACATAGTTTTGGAAGTTTTAGCCTCAGCAATCAGAGAAGAAAAAGAAATAAAAGGAATCCAAATCAGAAAAGAAGAAGTAAAGCTGTCACTGTTTGCAGATGACTATCCTATACATTGAGAATCCTAAAGATGCTACCAGAAAACTAGTACAGCTAATCAATGAATTTGCTAAAGTAGCAAGATACAAAATTAATGCACAGAAATCTCTTGCATTCCTATACACTAATGATGGAAAATCTGTAAGAGGAATTAAGGAAACACTCCCATTTACCATTGCAACAAAAAGAATAAAATACCTAGGAATAAACCTACCTAAGGAGATGAGACCTGTATACAGAAAACTATAAGACACTGATGAAAGAAATTAAAGTTGATACAAACAGATGGAGAGATATACCATGTTCTTGGATTGGAAGGATCAACATTGTGAAAATGATTATACTACCCAAAGCAATCTACAGATTCAGTGCAATCCCTATCAAAGTACCAATGGCATTTTTCACAGAACTAGAACAAAAAGTTTCACAATCTGTATGGAAACACAAAAGACCCTGAATAGCAAAAACGATGTTTAGAAAGAAAAACGGAGCTGGTGGAATCAGGCTCCCAGACTCCAGAGTATACTACAAAGCTACAGTAATCAAGACAGTATGGTACTGGCACAAAAACAGGAATATAGATCAATGGAACAGGATAGAAAGCCCAGAGATAAACCCACGCACATATGGTCACCTTATTTTTGATAAAGGAGGCAAGATTATAGAATGGAGAAAAGACAGCCTCTTCAATAAGTGGTGCTGGGAAAACTAGACAGCTACATGTAAAAGAATGAAATTAGAACACTCCCTGACTCCATACACAAGAATAAACTCAAAATGGATTAAAGACCTAAGTGTAAGGCCAGACACTATAAAACTCTTAGAGGAAAACATAGGTAGAACACTCTATGCCATTAATCACAGCAAGATCCTTTCTGACCCAGCTCCTAGAGAAATGGAAATAAAAACAAAAATAAACAAATGGGAGCTAATGAAACTAAAAGCTTTTGCACAGCAAAGGAAACCATAACAAAGATGAAAACACAACCCTGAGAATGGGAGAAAATATTTGCAAATGAAGCAACTGACAAAGGATTAATCTCCAAAATTTACAAGCATCTTATGCAGCTCAATATCCAAAAAACAAACAACCCAATCCAAAAATGGGCAGAAGACCTAAAGAGACATTTATCCAACGAAGATATACAGATGGGCAACAAACACATGAAAGGATGCTCAACATCCCTGATCATTAGAGAAATGAAAATCAAAACACCTGTCAGAATGGCCATCATCAAAAAATCTACAAACAATAAATGCTGGAGAGGGTGTGGAGAAAAGGGAACCCTCTTGCACTGTTGGGGGGAATGTAAATTGATACAGCCACTATGGAGATTCCTTGAAAAACTAAAAATAGCACTACCATACGACCCAGGAATCCCAGTACTGGGCATATACTCTGAGAAAACCATAATTCAAAAAGAGTTGTGTACCACAATGTTCATTGCAGCTCTATTTACAATAGCCAGGACATGGAACAACGTAAGTGTCCATCGACAGATGAATGGATAAAGAAGATGTGGCACATACATAAAATGGAATATTATTCAGCCATAAAAGGAAACGAAATTGAGTTATTTGTAGTGAGGTGGATGGACCTAGAGTCTGTCATACAGAGTGAAGTAAGTCAGAAAGAGAAAAACAAATACCATATGCTAACACATATATATGGAATCTAAAACAAACAAAAAAATGGTTCTGGAGAACCTAGCGGCAGGACAGGAATAAAGGCACAGACGTAGAGAATGGACTTGAGGACACGGGGAGGGGGAAGGGTAAGCTGGCACGAAGTGAGAGAGTGGCATGGACTTATATATACTACCAAATGTAAAATAGATAGCTAGTGGGCAACAGTGGCATAGCACAGGGAGATCACGTCGGTGCTTTGTGATCACCTAGAGGGGTGGGATAGGGAGGGTGGGAGGGAGATGCAAGAAGGAGGAGATATGGCGATATATGTATATGTATAGCTGGTTCACTTTGTTATACAGCAGAAACTAACACACCATTGTAAAGCAATTATACTCCAAGAAAGATGTTGATGAAAAAAAAAAAAAGAAGTTCCAAGACTAGAATTTCATATATATGGAAATAGTTCCTTGCAGGTTCTGTTTCTTCCTGCCTGTGTCCCAAGCTTTCATGTGCTGCTGGAGGAAATTATAGGTAATCTTTACCATTGTGAAGGGCAGAAGTTAGTTTTTTCTCTCTACACGTGTCTACCTACTAGCATATACACACACACACACACCCCTTATTAATGGAAATGGGTTAGCTATATTTTCAGTTAATTCTTTACACATGTTGACAATAAAATTGTTTTGCATTTGACATATACTTTATACAACTGTGTGATTTTTGTGTGTATTAGCTGTTAGTTAACAAAGGGAGTTAATGTAAACATTGTCTAGAATTAGTAGGAAAGAAAATTGGATTGAGTGATAGATGGTTAAATCAATATCTCTGACATTGAATAGTTGTTTAACTTTGGAAAAATGTATAACTATAAAAATATAAATTACTCATTCTGGTGATGGACTTTATTTTTTTAAGTGCAAACTGTGGGAAGGGAAGAAACCAAAATATCTCTAAGGATTCTTATGGTATAGTGACTTTTACCTTTACTTATTTGTGTTGCTATGTCTACTTATTTATGCATGTATAAATTATTACAGGTGTTTTTTTATATATCATGTTTATAATTACAATAACTGCAGTAAATATTCCCTTCCATATAATTGTGAAGAAAACTTTTTTCTACATTACAATTATATTTACCTGGAATAGATCAAGTTACACACACACACACACACACACACAGACACACACACACTCTCATGTTTCTCCTTATCTTAAAATGAATAAATTCTGTCAAATTTTGAAATAATAATAGCAACAATGGCTACATACCCTGCCCAATACTTTATACACATTATCTTATTTAATTCTCACAAAATCCTATGAAGTCGGATTTTGAAAGCAAGCTCAAAGTCATACTCATATTAAGGGAGAGAGTTGGGGTTAGCAACAAGTCTTTTAAAGCTATGTTCTCTTAGCTACATGAAGGCTCAATAAGTAAGTGGTCTTTGTTTTTATTTTAATAAATCAGTTCTGCATCTGTACTCCATTTATTTTTGAGAGCATGCTCAGTTGTTAACCAAAGTTATAATTCTCATAATAGTAGTATAATGTGTCCCCTAACCTCAAATATCTGACTGTGGGCCAGTTTTATTACTGTTTGAAATTAGGGATGCCTCTCTTATTTGGAACAGAGTGTATTTTGATTCTTTGAATCACAATGACTAACCAAGCGATACAGACAACTAATAAGTGGTTCACATATTTTATTTCCAACATAATTTTGTGCTCCCAAATACTTAGGTATTACCTGTTCTGTTTTCAGCTTCTGCTGCTGGTGATTTTCTTTCATAGCCTAAATCATCCTGGACCCAAGGCATGGTTTGGCTGCATGTTGAGTGTCAACACAGAAGTTTGCTTGTAGCTCAAGCCAGGCCACCACGGGGATAAATTTATGAGTGTTTCAGAGAAAGGCTTTTCATCTTCATCTCAGGACAGAAGTTACGGGTTGGTGATGAGCTCTCCTTACAATCTCCCTATGTTTTAATCCTCCCATGTCAGTGTCCCAAAGGATCTTCTCCAGACTAAATTCCATTAGATGTAAAACAAAAGACAAGTTGGTTCCTAAGAAAGGTTAGAGAAACATTGAAGAAGCAAGCAGGATTCCTAAACAAAGGGATTTCAACCTTAAATTTTACTGTAATTTTTATTTACCTTGGAAAAATCATTCAGCTGTTTTACTGAAGAATCATGATTATGATATTAGTATACTATATTCCTATGAGAGGGAAATATTATTGCATGGCTAGTACAAGGTAGGCTTTTGGGGATTTACCTGAGGCTATCCTGTACCTCAGGATTTACCTGAGGATTTACCTGAGGCTATCCTGTACTCTCTAATAAATATTAGAGAGTAATTTATTCATTCCTTTAATAGATATTGAGCACCTATTTTATATCAAATATTATGCTTGTCATTCCAATACAAAGCTGGTGAAGACATGCTCTCAGCTTGTAATCAGGGGAGACAGACAAATTTATATGTGATTATGTATAGTGCATGAATTACTATTATAAAAGTATGCATAAGATGCTATGGAAGTACAGAAAAGGAATATCTATATAATCATTAGATGAGAATAGAGGATGTCATGGACGTTGTCTCATATGAGGTAATCCTTAAACTCTAATGGTTATGTAGAAGTTTGTTTTCAGGCAGAGCGAAAACTGTAATTCTCAAGATTTATAAACTTTGCCTCTGTACTACTGTTCGTTTAGATAAATTTTTGTCTAATTATTACAGTGAACTCAGTTAAACTTGCTTTTCCAAAACTGAAGAATATTTGCTTGCAAATCTGTTTTGTTTAGCAGAGGAAAATCTCTCATAGGCATTGTCTCTCTTTGCAGCTCTGGAAATCTAATTCTCCAAAGGCCAACCCCACAGCTGCTAATTTCATGATCTCTTTAGTGTTTCTGTTGCTAAGTTGGAATATTGCAGCCATGCTTGTTTTCTGCCTAATGTGGCATGAGCAAAGCCACTGGCATCTCTCTTGGTAGAAACTCAAGTTTTTTCACAGCTGGAAGTAGACTGATTGTTTACCTTCCACGTAAGAGATTAGCTCTATCTATAAAAATGAAACTTCTTGAAAATCTTTATAACTCGAGAAATAGAACATATGAATTTAGTATCCAGTACATAGATGTGGCCAGTTATTTTGACAACTGCTGTAGTTACCATTGAAGCAACATGGATTAGAGACAAATGGCATTAGAAGTTTCCAACTAATTCTTTTTACAAGAACTCATTTCTTACACAAGAGTCTCTGTAATTGGCTTTCATTTTGATGAAGAATTTAAGATGAAGGGGTTGTGGGCAGAGATCAGCAGAGATTATTTTTCTCAATTGATATGTTATTTTTGTACTGAGGTTGAATTTCAAAGACTTGTGAAGTATCTGTATCAAATGCCTCTATATATGACATAGTCCCGATGTTGGAAGTTGAAGTGCACTGGGAGAGATCTAAGGTGTGTTTTGAGTTTAGATGTCTGTTAACTTCTCTGAGTCTATTTCAACACCTATAACATTGTAGAAGGTGTTGGGTGGCTGAATAAGCTCTAAGGCCCTTTTAGCTCTAACAGTCTATGATTTTATAGACAAGTTTAAAGAACAAGTTAAATTTTTTTTTTCTTAAGGCTCAGAAAAAGAATTCCATATGAATGAATTTACTGTGATTTAGTGGGAAGAGCAGGAGCCTTTGAAATCAAATCTGAGTTAAGTTTAATAGCTATGTGATGTTGGCCTAGTTATTTAAGTTTTAAATTTCCCATTTGTAATAGGACTGTTGTGAGGATTAAATGAAATAATGTATGAAAGTCTTCACACAGTAGCTGGCACAAATTAAGCACTCAAAGAATGTTGGTTTCACATGAAAGGATGCTTAACATCACTAATCATTAGAGAAATGCAAATCAAAACTACAGTGAGGTATCACCTCACACTGATCAGAGTGGCCATCATCAAAAAATCTGCAAACAATAAATGCTGGAGAGGGTGTGGAGAAAAGGGAACCCTCTTGCACTGTTGGTGGGAATGTAAATTGATACAGCCACTATGGAGAACAGTATGGAGGTTCCTTAACAAACTAAAAATAGAACTACCATACGACCCAGCAATCCCACTACTGGGCATATACCCTGAGAAAACCATAATTCAAAAAGAGTCATGTACCACAATGTTCATTGCAGCACTATTTACAATAGCCAGGACATGGAAGCAACCTAAGTGTCCATCGACAGATAAATGGATAAAGAAGATGTGGCACGTGTATACAATGGAATATTACTCAGCCATAAAAAGAAACGAAATTGAGTTATTTGTAGTGTGGTGGATGGACCTAGAGTCTGTCATACAGAGTGTGAAGTAAGCTAGAAAGAGAAAAACAAATACTGTATGCTAACACATATATATGGACTCTAAAATAAGAAAAAAGGTTCTGATGAACCTAGGGGCAGGACAGGAATAAAGACGCAGATGTAGAGAATGGACTTGAGGACACGGGGAGGGGGAAGGGTAAGCTGGGACGAAGTGAGAGAGTAACATTGACATATATACACTACCAAATGTAAAATAGATAGCTATTGGGAAGCAGCAGCATAGCACAGGGAGATCAGCTTGGTGCTTTGTGACTGCCTAGGTGGGTGGGATAGGGAGGTTGGGAGGGAGACACAAGAGGGAGGGGATAGGGGGATATATGTATATGTATAGCTGATTCACTTTGTTATAAAGCAGAAACTAACACACCATTGTAAAGCAATTATACTCCAATAAAGATGTTAAAAAAAAATGTTGGTTTATTTTTCTTTCAGTTGCAAGTGTCTAGGAATTTGAGGAATGAAGGGTAGTGAGCTATCTGTGGTCCTGAGCTTTTGTGTGTTCAAGCCTGGTCTGATCTACCAGTTCCCTAATAGTCTTTTAATCAGTATTTCTTCCCTTGGGTATTGTATACTGTGATTTTCTGAGATTCTTATTGCTGAAGATATTGCTGAATCTTGTCTATAGTCTGTTAATTATGCATAATCTTGTTGACCCTTGCCTATGAGTGCAGGTTATACCTATGCTTGGTCATAATCCAGAGTAAACTTGACAGAGTTTATAGAAGGAAAAAAAGGTCTGAAGAAAACAAATACCTAAGGACCAGGTGGAGGAGTCAATAAAAAAGGACTAAAAGGATGACTCAAGAGGCTGATGGCAAAACAGGACCAGGGGAAGAGAATATTTTGAGGCAGGAGGTCAAATAAAATTACCTGTGTGTCTCTCACGTTACAACTATAAAATCTTGGTGGGTAAGAGCAATATCTAATTTACCATTGTACCTTTAGTATTTATCAGAGCAGCCGGTACTTAGTGGGAAATATATATATTTTAAATGAATGGATGTGTCAGGTTTCTTTTACCTGCCACCATGCCTACCTTATGTACGGCAGTTATTCAGTAATTATTTTTTAATGAAACTTGAATTTCTGGAACCTAAGTTTCCAGAATTGCATTGTATGCATTTCTGCTCTGCCTTTGGGCTTTTTGACTTCTAAAAAGAGCTACATAACTCTTTGAAAGGTCAGTAGTGAGAATGACTATTTGCTCACATTTGGGAATATACTGGGTGCTTGAGACTGCTCATCACCCCATGTGAAATCTAAACTCTTTGCCTGGCATTGAGGTGTGACACCACCACACCTTTCTCTCTCTTATTACTATTGCCCTGTGTGCAGCCTATATACTTTAACCGTACTTTTCACAACTCTTATTTATTAGCTCTATTTCGTACTCAATGAATTATATAATTATTACAAACGTATTTCTTGAACCCAAATATGGTTAGTTATTTATTTGCCAGTGTCTGTTCTAGATACTTCATCTATTATTTTAATTCTGATAAAAATCTGTGAGTTAGATAGTATTAATCCCTATTTTATAGTTGGCAGAAACTGTGGCTAAAAGAGTTTAGGTAACTTTCTAAAGGTCACACAACTATAAAGTGGTAAAAGTAGAAAGTTGAAACATAGGTCACTTTGACTCCAAAGCCATTTCTCTTTCCACTATGTTACACTATGTCATGTAACTGGTAGCTATAAAAAATAGCAGTAGTAACACTTTTAAACAAAAGTATCCATAGTCTTCTTCAGGTTTGTACTACAGCTGAAGACTCTGCAGAAGGTACCTAACCATTTGCATGTATGTTTAAAGAGCAGCTGTCAGCCTTTAATAGTATATATCTACTTCATTCTGGCAAGCAGAATGATATTCTTAGCCTGTTGAATTGCAGGAGTTTCCCAGGAGACCACAAGCACATTCTGACATGAGCTTTCAGGTCCCCTGTTTTATACTCTGGATTCGCTCTGCTCTGTTCTCTGGGAATCAAAACGTGGCTTTAGGCATCAGTGTGATATTTTCTGCATGTCAGGCATAGGAACAGTGTTGGAAGAACTCTTGGCCTCTTATTCCTTGAATTTCTAAAACCTCTTGACATTAGCAGGTGCTGGATTTTGCAGTTAGAACTAATAATATATGAACAATTCACCAAGATACTAAGACTATTTAACATCCCTCCATTTGACCTTGACAGTCGTTGGTTATTTATCTGACCCATATTTCCTGTCCCCAGTTATTGAGCAAACATTTATTACACACCTTCTTATGTATCAAACCAATTAAATAAATCAGAATGCACATCCTAGCTTACTCAAGTCTATTTTTAAAATTAATTAGCCACTGTGATTTTATAGGTAGAAGTTATTAAGAGGTCATTTAACTCAATGCCTTTTATTTTACAGATAAAGAAACTTAAATCCATGTAGGTAGAATTACTTTCTTTAAGATCACATAATAAGTGGCACAGAAGGGACATGAATTTAAGTTTTATTTCTAGATCAGGGCTCTTTTCAGTATACCTTGCTGGCTTTCAACTATATTCAGACATAGCTGGTTATAACAGTAGAAAGGAAGGTATAATGTCATGGATTTTTGTACCTGCTCCCTTACCTTAGGAGGATGGTTTTTTCCATTTCTTTGACCTTGGTGGACCATTTTCTCAGGGAACTTCTTGAAGACCCTGGAATGCATCTAGTGTATTCCATTGGGTGTTTCCTGAGTAGATTCCTACTTATGGCATTTCTAAGTATCTGAGGAGTTAGATAAAACTGTGAAGTATTTGAAGAAGAGAAAGGAACAGGGACTGGAGTGACAGAGAGGAATTGTCAGTGGCAGACTAGTGTGCATAATGGAGTGAACTCAAGATAAGAGGTAGAGAAAGAAAGAGGGAAATAATTGAAGGTAAGAGGCAAGTTTGAAGCAGAAATTTGAGGTATAGGTGACATCTAGTCTTCTCATCTACAAAATGGGGATAATAATACTCATTATGACTCTCATAGTATTTTTCTAAGGGCCTCAGGGAGAAAAGATTTTGAAACCTCTAAAGTATAGTGTACTATTTAGGGGATGATGCTTGATGAGGATGATAGTGGTTAAACATGGTAGAAAGGAGAGAGATGGCAAGGAGATAGAATTAACATAGAAAGTATAGTGGTTTGTACGATGCATTCTGAGAGGACATGAGATATATTAAAAGGGAAGATTAAATACATATTGGGCAAAAAATCAAAAGGAATACATAGAAGGGATGAATAATTTGGGTATGGTAATTTAGCATACTGGTTAGTGGTAGAATGGTTGGAATTAAGGAGGGACCTGATATCAGCCACTTGAGTGGCTCAGTACATTTTTCTTTTCAGCTTTAGCCAAGTCAGATAGATTTTACAGAGGGTGTGTGTAGAAAAACTGACAGTGCTTCTAAAGACTGGTAATACAGTCAGTAAAAAAACACTTAAGTTGTCCTTGCCAAACTCAAAGCAGGTATTTAGGTTGCTAGGTTGAGAAGACTATTTGCTGATTCTTCTGGGTGAACTTCAGGAAAGCAGGTTGTTTTGGCATTTGCTGCTGTCTTGTTAGCTAATTTTGATGTATGCTTATGGAACCATCTTATCCAGCAAGTTGAAATTGAAGTGTTTTGGAATGAATGATACAGCTGTTAAGGCAGGGGCTTAACTTTTAAGACTTGTTTGTTACTTAAGGAGGGCCTTTGTTATGAAGACAATGTGAGCAGTGGCATGGGAATGAGTGAGGAGACCAGCGTCACTGAATGGAGGAGTGTGTGCATTGTTAGCTTCTCTTCATATTCTGTGCTCTAGTCTTATCAATTCTCTTCTGGTTTCTGATATATCTTCCAGCTGGCTTTTGGGCTGGAAGTGCATTAACCTGGACTGTTTTCTATTCCCCAAAGTAACTTTTACTCACCTTTCAAGGTTTATATCAGATTATACTTCCAAGCAGCCTTCCTTGGTTTATTATGTTAGGTTATCTCCACCTTGGTAATATTGACATTTTCGACTGGATAATTTTTGTTGTGGGAATCTGTCCTATGCATTATAAGCTCTTTATTAGCATCCCTGGCCTCTACCTTCTTAGCATCTTCCACAGTTATGACAACCAAAATTGTCTTCAGACATTGCCAAATGTCCCCTGGGGAGCAAAATTGCCCAGAATTTAGAACTACTGATACATAGGTGAAGAAATAAGAACTTTCCTTATACATCTACATTTCATTTCAGTGATATTTTGGGAGGAGGAAAGTTAATTTGCTTGCTCATTTTTCCATTTTGGGTCAAAAATTAAACTTACAATGGGATAGTGCTCTCAATTTCTGTTAGTTCTGTTTTTTGAATGTTACAAGTTTGCTTCTGTTTCAGGGTCTTTAAACTTGTACTTTCTTATACCTGTGATATTCTTCCACTAGATCTTCTCAGGAATCACTGTGTCACTTTGCTCAGGTTCCAGATAAAATGTCACTTTTTTGGGGAGTTCTTCCCTGACCACTTTATCTAAAATAGCACCTTTTCCTCTCTCAATCTCATTTACCTATTTTATTTTTCTTCATAGCACTTTGCACTACCTATCATATTTGTATTAAAAAGAGTATGTTTACTGTTACAACAGGTATAGCCTAAATTTCATTGGCTTAAAATAATAGAATTTATTTCTTACTCTGATCTTAGTTTTGTGCTGGTTGGAGGGTTATATAGCCATTTGGGGGCTTAAGCTCTTTCCTTCATATGGCTCCTCCATTTTGTAGTCTTATCCTTCTCTGCTTTTGACTGGTGAATAGCAAAAGAGAATGTGGAGGATTGTGTGGAAAGCAGGTCTGGAAGTCACATAATCTCTTTTTTCTACAATTACATTGGCTAGAATTCAGTCACCTAACCACAACAGATTAGGAAATGTAGTCAGGTTATGTACTAGGAGAAAAAAGGAAATTGGGTTTTATAGAACCATAATATCAGGTCGGCTACAATATTATTAACTGGTACTCATAAATTTGCTGCAAGAATCACTGAATGAGTGTTTCCTCTCTTGTATGCCACTGTCCCCACACTTAAAACTGTTCCTGGTATGCAATAGGCACACAATTACTTATTGAATAAATAAATGTATGAAGGGGTAGTGCTTTTGAAATCAGAGCTGGATTTGTTATGATTTTTCCACTATTTGTGTGATATTGGGAAAGTTAGTTAACCATTCTGAGTCTCAGTTTTCTCATCTGAAAAATGAAGGGAGTAAGAACTACTCTATTTATAACATAGTAATCCTATGAGGTTATTGTGTAACCCAAGGGATCATTGTGTATCACGAAATACTCTATGAAATACTTAGCCCAGTGTCTCACACATCATAAGTTCTCAATAAATAGTAGCTATTTTTACTGGTTTTAACCAAATTCTGCTTTGAAGTCTGATTCATTTTGTCTACAGTGGTTCAGTACACATACTTTTTATATCTTAACTTATTGAAATAATATAGGCGTAATTTGAAACAGCTTCTATATATGTATTCTGTCATTTAATCACTTACTCATCCATCAGTTCAACTGTTTATAACTCATCTATTCTATTTAAGACACTTTATTAGGTAATATGAGGAGATAAGAAAAACTTACCTATTGCAATGTTTAAATGTAGAGGATTTTTTAGTAAAACCTGATTAATTCTATATTTAGTTAACATATTCAAAGATAAATATGGGAGAAATTTAATTTTATTTTTTTATCTTAAAGAAATATGCTTAGTCTCTGAGTAATAAGAGACTCTTAGCATCTCATTCATGAGAATTCCAGATAAGTCACGTAATAAAACTACCTTTCCATCATTGTTTGAATCCTTTTTAGAGTATCACCCCACCTCAAGACCTAAAGCATTGTTTTTTGAAATAAGATTTTCTTCACCATTAGTGGTATAGAAATGACCTGAGATATTTCACCATTGCTTTATAAGTTTATTTTCCCACATATATTGGAAAGTAGACAATATGTCATCACTTCAGTAAATTGAAAAAGGAACAAAGTATTATCTGATTTGTTAGTTGATGAAAGTTTTAAAACTGAAAGTTGTCCATCCTTCAAGGACTAACTTATGTCTCACCAACTAAAAGGGGCCTTTCCAATAAGTTTATCTCTCACCAACCCCTACCTTCTTTTATCTTGTACAGTATATAGTTTATTAGTTAATTATTCTTTAATTATTTCACATATATTAATTGAATCCTCTCAACTTTAGGGTAAGCTTATTGAGAGCAAAAACCATATATTACTCTTCATTTGTTTCATTTGTTTCTTGGTATTTCTTACTGTCTGAACATGTGGTAGATGCTTAGTAAGTTCTTTGAATCATACACTTTAAAGGATACTTAGAGGCCGTCTTGTCCAGTTTCCTTCAAGGAAGATCCCTTTTTACAGAAAGCCTGAGGAATGACCATCTAGCCTCTACTCTAAATGTCTCTCATGAAAAGGAGAGCACTTTTCTAGGACAGCTTATTTCATGGTTGGATTGTTATGTTCATTAGATGTTTATTTTTTCATATTTTGGGCTGAAATCTACCCATTGGTGGTTCTAGTCCAGTCTAACAGGGCAAGTCTGATAATCCAATCCTTTTGTTTGTTTGTTTTTTACTTGTTAGCTCTTCAAATTTTGAGAGATTTGCAATGTATTCCTTCATATTTTTGTTTTCATTTATTTGTTAAACATTAGGAGTTTCTACTATGTTGTGGATACAAAGATAAATTTGTTATTGTTACTATATTTTTTTCAGCTTCTTTTCATTGAATATGTATGTCAGATGACTCAGCAAGGTCATGACTCTCTTTCTATGTAAACACTCTAATTTGTGCCCTCTTAAAATGTGATGCCTGAAATAGACCAAATTGTTTCAACTGATTAGTATATAATTCATGAAAACTTATTCTTTTATATGATCAGGATAACTTCTATCAGTGTTATCATGGTTGTGTTGACTTTTTGATAATATTGATTAACCAAAAGTTTGAGAATTTTTTGAAACATTTCCTTCCACTAGACCAGATCTACATTGGTGCAATTGATTTTTTTTTCTTTCTGCAAGCTAAGTTCAGGACTCTATGTTTGTCTCAATTTTGGCCTAACATCTTTGCTTATGAAGATTGTTTGAATCTTGAATCTGACATCTGTGTTTGTAGCTAGTCCTCCTATCTTTGAAATATCTGGAAAAAATTATGTAATAAGCATTTATTTTCTCTTAAGTCTTTTTTTTTAAACTGAAGTATAGTTGATTTACAATGGTGTGTTAGTTTTTGGTGTACTCAAAGTGATCCAGTTACACACACACACACACACACACACACACATATATGTATAGTATTTTCCATTATGGTTTATTACAAGATATTGAATATAATTCCCTAATTCCCTGTGCTATACAGTAGGACTGTGGTTTATCTATTTTATATACAGTAGTTTGTATCTGCTAATCCCAAATTTATCCCTAATTTATCCCTCCTCTACCCCCTTTCTCCTTTGGTTACCATAAGTTTGTTTTTTATGTCTGTGAGTCTTTCTGTCTCATAAATAAGTTCATTTGTGTCATATTTTAGATTCCACATATAAGTGATATCATATGGTATTTGTATGTTTTTTTTTTTTTATTTTTTTTATTTTTTATTTTTTATTTTTTATTTTTTTTAAACATCTTTATTGAAGTATAATTGCTTTACAATGGTGTGCTAGCTTCTGCTTTACAACAAAGTGAATCAGTTACACATATACATATGTTGCCATATCTCTTCCCTCTTGTATCTCCCTCCCTCCCACCCTCCCTATCCCACCCCTCTAGGTGGTCACAAAGCACCGAGCTGATCTCCCTGTGCTATGCGGCTGCTTCCCACTAGTTATCTATTTTACATTTGGTAGTGTATATATGTCCATGACACTCTCTCACCCTGTCACATCTCACCCCTCCCCCTCCCCATATCCTCAAGTCCATTCTCTAGTAGGTCTGTGTCTTTATTCCCATCTTGCCACTAGGTTCTTCATGACCTCTTTTTTTTTTTTTTTTTCCCTTAGATTCCATATATATGTGTTAGCATACTGTATTTGTTTTTCTCTTTCTGACTTACTTCACTCTGTATGACAGACTCTAACTCCATCCACCTCATTACAAACACCTCCATTACATTTCTTTTTATGGCTGAGTAATATTCCATTGTATATATGTGCCACATCTTCTTTATCCATTCATCCGATGATGGACACCTAGGTTGCTTCCATGTCCTGGCTATTGTAAACAGAGCTGCAATGAATATTTTGGTACATGACTCTTTCTGAATTATGGTTTTCTCAGGGTATATGCCCAGTAGTGGGATTGCTGGGTCATATGGTAGTTCTATTTTTAGTTTTTTAAGGAACCTCCATACTGTTCTCCATAGTGGCTGTATCAATTTACATTCCCACCAACAGTGCAAGAGTGTTCCCTTTTCTCCACACCCTCTCCAGCATTTATTGTTTCTAGATTTTTTGATGATGGCCATTCTGACCGGTGTGAGATGATACCTCATTGTAGTTTTGATTTGCATTTCTCTAATGATTAAAGATGTTGAGCATTCTTTCATGTGTCTGTTGGCAATCTGTATCTCTTCTTTGGAGAAATGTCTATTTAGGTCTTCTGCCCATTTTTGGATTGGGTTGTTTGTTTTTTTGTTATTGAGCTGCATGAGCTGCTTGTAAATCTTGGAGATTAATCCTTTGTCCGTTGCTTCATTTGCAAATATTTTCTCCCATTCTGAGGGTTGTCTTTTGGTCTTGTTTATGGTTTCCTTTGCTGTGCAAAAGCTTTTAAGTTTCATTAGGTCCCATTTGTTTATTTGTGTTTTTATTTCCATTTCTCTAGGACCTGGGTCAAAAAGGATCTTGCTGTGACTTATGTCATACAGTGTTCTGCCTATGTTTTCCTCTAAGAGTTTGATAGTGTCTGGCCTTACACTTAGGTCTTTAATCCATTTTGAGTTTATTTTTGTGTATGGTGTTAGGGAGTGTTCTAATTTCATACTTTTACATGTACCTGTCCAATTTTCCCAGCACCACTTATTGAAGAGGCTGTCTTTTCTCCACTGTATATGCTTGCCTCCTTTATCAAAGATAAGGTGACCATATGTGCGTGGGCTTATCTCTGGGCTTTCTATCCTGTTCCATTGATCTATATTTCTGTTTTTGTGCCAGTACCAAACTGTCTTGATTACTGTAGCTTTGTAATATAGTCTGAAGTCAGGGAGCCTGATTCCTCCAGCTCCATTTTTCGTTCTCAAGATTGCTTTGGCTATTCGGGGTCTTTTGTGTTTCCATACAAATTGTGAAATTTTTTGTTCTAGTTCTGTGGAAAATGCCAGTGGTAGTTTGATAGGGATTGCATTGAATCTGTAGATTGCTTTGGGTAGCAGAGTCATTTTCACAATGTTTATTCTTCCAATCCAAGAACATGGTATATCTCTCCATCTATTTGTATCATCTTTAATTTCTTTCATCAGTGTCCTATAATTTTCTGCATACAGGTCTTTTGTCTCCTTAGGTAGGTTTATTCCTAGGTATTTTATTCTTTTTGTTGCAATGGTAAACGGGAGTGTTTTCTTAATTTCACTTTCAGATTTTTCATCATTAGTATACAGGAATGCAAGAGATTTCTGTGCATTAATTTTGTATCCTGCTACTTTACCAAATTCATTGATTAGCTCTAGTAGTTTTCTGGTAGCATCTTTTGGATTCTCTATGTATAGTATCATGTCATCTGCAAACAGTGACAGCTTTACTTCTTCTTTTCCGATTTGGATTCCTTTTATTTCTTTTTCGTCTCTGATTGCTGTGGCTAACTCTTCCAAAACTATGTTGAATAATAGTGGTGAGAGTGGGCAACCTTGTCTTGTTCCTGATCTTAGTGGAAATGGTTTCAGTTTTTCACCATTGAGGACAATGTTGGCTGTGGGTTTGTCATATACGGCCTTTATTATGTTGAGGAAAGTTCCCTCTATGCCTACTTTCTGCAGGACTTTTATCATAAATGGGTGTTGAATTTTGTCGAAAGCTTTCTCTGCATCTATTGAGATGATCATATGGTTTTTCTCCTTCAATTTGTTAATATGATGTATCACGTTGATTGATTTGCGTATATTGAAGAATCCTTGCATTCCTGGAATAAACCCCACTTGATCATGGTGTATGATCCTTTTAATGTGCTGTTGGATTCTGTTTGCTAGTATTTTGTTGAGGATTTTTGCATCTATGTTCATCAGTGATATTGGCCTGTAGTTTTCTTTCTTTGTGACATCTTTGCCTGGTTTTGGTATCAGGGTGATGGTGGCCTCGTAGAATGAGTTGGGGAGTGTTCCTCCCTCTGCAATATTTTGGAAGAGTTTGAGAAGGATAGGTGTTAGCTCTTCTCTAAATGTTTGATAGAATTCACCTGTGAAGCCATCTGGTCCTGGGCTTTTGTGTGTTGGAAGATTTTTAATCACAGTTTCAATTTCAGTGCTTGTGATTGGTCTGTTCATATTTTCTATTTCTTCCTGGTTCAGTCTCGGCAGGTTGTGCATTTCTAAGAATCTGTCCATTTCTTCCAGGTTGTCCATTTTATTAGCATAGAGTTGCTTGTAGTAATCTCTTATGATCGTTTGTATTTCTGCAGTGTCAGTGGTTACTTCTCCTTTTTCATTTCTAATTCTATTAATTTGAGTCTTCTCCTTTTTTCTCTTGATGAGTCTGGCTAATGGTTTATCAATTTTGTTTATCTTCTCAAAGAACCAGCTTTTAGTTTCATTGATTTTTGCTATTGTTTCCTTCATTTCTTTTTCATTTATTTCTGATCTGATCTTTATGATTTCTTTCCTTCTGCTAGCTTTGGGGTTTTTTTGTTCTTCTTTCTCTAATTGCTTTAGGTGCAAGGTTAGGTTGTTTATTCGAGATGTTTCCTGTTTCTTGATGTAGGCTTGTATTGCTATAAACTTCCCTCTTAGAACTGCTTTTGCTGCATCCCATAGGTTTTGGATCGTCGTGTCTCCATTGTCATTTGTTTCTAGGTATTTTTTGATTTCCCCTTTGATTTCTTCAGTGATCACTTCGTTATTAAGTAGTGTATTGTGTAGCCTCCATGTGTTTGTATTTTTTACAGATCTTTTCCTGTAATTGATATCTAGTCTCATAGCATTGTGGTCGGAAAAGATACATGATACGATTTCAATTTTTTTAAATTTACCAAGGCTTGATTTGTGACCCAAGATATGATCTATCCTGGAGAATGTTCCATGAGCACTTGAGAAAAATGTGTATTCTGTTGTTTTTGGGTGGAATGTCCTATAAATATCAATTAAGTCCATCTTGTTTAATGTATCATTTAAAGCTTGTGTTTCCTTATTTATTTTCATTTTGGATGATCTGTCCATTGGTGAAAGTGGGGTGTTAAAGTCCCCTACTATGATTGTGTTACTGTCGATTTCCCCTTTTATGGCTGTTAGTATTTGCCTTATGTATTGAGGTGCTCCTATGTTGGGTGCATAAATATTTACAATTGTTATACCTTCCTCTTGGATCGATCCCTTGATCATTATATAGTGTCCGTCTTTGTCTCTTGTAATTGTCTTTATTTTAAAGTCTATTTTGTCTGATATGAGAATTGCTACTCCAGCTTTCTTTTGATTTCCATTTGCATGGAATATCTTTTTCCATCCCCTCACTTTCAGTCTGTATGTGTCTCTAGGTCTGAAGTGGGTCTCTTGTAGACAGCATATATATGGGTCTTGTTTTTGTATCCATTCAGCCAGTCTGTGTCTTTTGGTGGGAGCATTTAATCCATTTACATTTAAGGTAATTATCGATATGTATGTTCCTATTCCCATTTTCTTAAATGTTTTGGGTTTGTTATTGTAGGTGTTTTCCTTCTCTTGTGTTTCTTGCCTAGAGAAGTTCCTTTAGCATTTGTTGTAAAGCTGGTTTGGTGGTGCTGAACTCTCTCAGCTTTTGCTTGTCTGTAAAGGTTTTAATTTCTCCATCAAATCTGAATGAGATCCTTGCTGGGTAGAGTAATCTTGGTTGTAGGTTTTTCTCCTTCATCACTTTAAGTATATCCTGCCACTCCCTTCTGGCTTGCAGCGTTTCTGCTGAAAGATCAGCTGTTAACCTTATGGGGATGCCCTTGTGTGTTATCTGTTGTTTTTCCCTTGCTGCTTTTAATATGTTTTCTTTATATTTAATTTTTGATAGTTTGATTAATATGTGTCTTGGTGTGTTTCTCCTTGGATTTATCCTGTATGGGACTCTCTGTGCTTCCAGGACTTGATTAACTATTTCCTTTCCCATATTAGGGAAGTTTTCAACTATAATCTCTTCAAATATTTTCTCAGTCCCTTTCTTTTTCTCTTCTTCTTCTGGGACCCCTATAATTCGAATGTTGGTGCGTTTAATGTTGTCCCAGAGGTCTCTGAGACTGTCCTCAGTTCTTTTCATTCTTTTTTCTTTATTCTGGTCTGCAGTAGTTATTTCCACCATTTTATCTTCCAGGTCACTTATCCGTTCTTCTGCCTCAGTTATTCTGCTATTGATCCCATCTAGAGTATTTTTAATTTCATTTATTGTGCTTGTCATCGTTTCTTGGTTCCTCTTTAGTTCTTCTACGTCCTTGTTAAATGTTTCTTGCATTTTGTCTATTCTATTTCCAAGACTTTGGATCATCCTTACTATCATTATTCTGAATTCTTTTTCAGGTAGACTACCTATTTCCTCTTCATGTGTTAGGTCTGGTGTGTTTTGACCCTGCTCCTTCATCTGCTGTGTGTTTTTCTGTCTTCTCATTTTGCTTATCTTACTGTGTTTGGGGTCTCCTTTTCACAGGCTGCAGGTTCGTAGTTCCCGTTGTTTTTGGTATCTGTCCCCAGTGGCTAAGGTTGGTTCAGTGGGTTGTGTAGGTTTCCTGGTGGAGGGAACTAGTGCCTGTGTTCTGGTGGATGAGGCTGGATGTTGTCTTTCTGGTGGGTTCGTCCACGTCTGGTGGTGTGTTTTGGGGTGTCTGTGGCCTTATTATGATTTTAGGCAGCCTCTCTGTTAATGGATGGGGCTGTGTTCCTCTCTTGCTAGTTGTTTGGCATAGGGTGTCCGGCACTGTAGCTTGCTGGTCGTTGAGTGAAGCTGGGTCTTGATGTTGAGATGGAGATCTGTGAGAGATTTTCGCCGTTTGGTATTACGTGGAGCTGGGAGGTCTCTTGTGGACCAGTGTCCTGAAGTTGGCTCTCCCACCTCAGAGGCACAGCCCTGATGCCTGGCTGGAGCACCAAGAGCCTTTCATCCACACGGCTCAGAATAAAAGGGAGAAAAAATGGAAAGACAGAAAAAAAGAGGATAAAATAAAATAAAATAAAGCAATTATAATAAAAAATAAGAAAAAAAATTAAGAGTAAATTTATTAAGAAAAAAAAATTTTTTTAATTTTTAAAAATAGATTTATTAATTTTTTATACTAAAAATAAGAAAAAAATTATTTAGAAAAAATTTATTAAGAAAAAAAATTTTTTAATTTTTTAAAATAAAAAATATGAAAAAACTTATTAAAAATTTTTTTAAAAATAGAAAATAAGGAAAAAATTATTAAGTAAAACATTTATTAGGGAAAAAAAATTTTTAAGCCAAAAAAAAAAAAAAAAAAAAAAAAAACGGACAGACCTAACCCTAGGACTAAGGGTGAGAGCAAAGCTATACAGACAAAATCTCACCCAGAAGCATACACATCTACACTCACAAAAAAAAGGAAAAGGGGAAAAGTTAATATATCCTGCTCCCAAAGTCCATCTCCTAAATTTGGGATGATTCGTTGTCTATTCAGGTATTCAACAGATGCAGGCACATCAAGTTGTTTGTGGAGCTTTAATCCGCTGCTTCTGAGGCTGCTGGGAGAGATTTCCCTTTCTCTTCTTTGTTCGTACAGCTCCCGGGGTTCAGCTTTGGATTTGGACCCGCCTCTGCGTGTAGGTCCCCTGAGGGCGTCTGTTCCCCGCCCAGACAGAACGGGGTTAAAGGAGCAGCTGATTCGGGGGCTCTGGCTCAGTCAGGCCGGGGGGAGGGAGCGGTACGGAGGAGGCGGGGCAAGCCTGCGGCAGAAGCCGGCGTGACGTTGCAGCAGCCTGAGGCGCGCCGTGCGCTCTCCCGCGGAAGTTGTCCCCAGATTACAGGAGCCTGGCCGTGGCGGGCTGCACAGGCTCCCGGGAGGGGCGGTGTGGAGAATGACCTGTGCTCGCCCACAGGCTGTTTGGTGGCGGCAGCAGCAGCCTTGGCGTCTCATGCCCGTCTCTGGGGTCCGCGCTGATAGCCGCGGCTCGCGCCCGTCTCTGGAGTTCGTTTAAGTGGCGCTCTGAATCCCCTCTCCTTGCACGCCGCGAAACAAAGAGGCAAGAAAAAGTCTCCTGCCTCTTCGGCAGCTGCAGACTTTTTCTCGTGCACCCTCCCGGCTAGTTGTGGTGCGCTAGACCCTTCAGGCTGTGTTCACGCAGCCAACCCCAGTCCTCTCCCTGGGATCCGACCGAAGCCCGCGCCTCAGCTCCCAGCCCCCGCCCGCCCCGGCGGGTGAGCAGACAAGCCTCTCGGGCTGGTGAGTGCTGCTCGGCGCCGAGCCTCTGTGCGGGAATCTCTCCGTTTTTCCCTCTGCGTCCCTGTTGCTGTGGGATCCGCGCTGATAGCCGCGGCTCGCGCCCGTCTCTGGAGCTCGTTTAGGCGGCGCTCTGAATCCCCTCTCCTTGCGCGCCGCGAAACAAAGAGGCAAGAAAAATTCTCTTGCCTCTTTGGCAGCTGCAGTCTTTTTCCCGGACTCCCTCTCGCTAGCACCGAAGCCCGAGCCTCAGCTCCCAGCCCCCGCCCGCCCCAGCGGCTGAGCAGACAAGCCTCTCGGGCTGGTGAGTGCTGGTCGGCACCGCTCCTCTGTGCGGGAATCTCCGCTTTGCCCTCCGCACCAATGTGGCTGCGCTCTCCTCCGTGGCTCCGAAGCTTCCCCCCTCTGCTACCCGCAGTCTCTGCCCACAAAGGGGCTTCCTAGTGTATGGAAACCTTTCCTCCTTCACAGCTCCCTCCCACTGGTGCAGGTCCCGTCCCTATTCTTTTGTCTCTGTTATTTCTTTTTTCTTTTGCCCTACCCAAGTACGTGGGGATTTTCTTGCCTTTTGCGAGGTCTGACGTCTTCTGCCAGCGTTCAGTGGGTGTTCTGTAGGAGCAGTTCCATGTGTAGATGTATTTCTCATGTATCTGTGGGGAGGAAGGTGATCTCCGCGTCTTACTCTTCCGCCATCTTGCGCCTCCCCTCCCTCGGTATTTGTATTTTTCTGACTTACTTCACTTAGTATGATAATCTCTAGGTCCACCATGTTGCTGCAAATGGCATTACTTCATTCTTTTTTATGGCTGAGTAGTATTCCATTATGTATATATACCACATCTTCTTTATCCATTTATCTGTCAATGGACATTTAAGTTGCTTCTATCTCTTGGCAATTGTAAATAGTGCTGGTATGAACATTGGGGTTGCATGAATCTTTTTGGATTAGAGCTATCTCCATGTGTATGCCTAAGAGTGGGATGGATTAGGTCCCATTTGTTTATTTTTGCTTTTATTTCTATTGCCTTGGGAGACTGAGCTAAGAAAACATTGGTATGATTGATGTCCGAGAATGTTTTGCCTATGTTCTCTTCTAGGAGTTTTATGGTGTCATGTCGTATATTTAAGTCTTTGAGCCATTTTGAGTGTATTTTTGTGTATGGTGTGAGGGTGTGTTCTAACTTCATTGATTTACATGTGGCTGTCCAACTTTCCCAGCACCACTTGCTGAAGAGACTGTCTTTTCTCTATTGTATATTCTTGCCTCCTTTGTTTAAGATTGACTCTAGGTGTGTGGGTTTATAACTGGGCTGTTTATTCTCTTTCATTGATCCATATGTCTGTTTTTGTGCTAATACCATGCTGTTCTGATTACTGTAGCTTTGTAGTATTGTCTGAAGTCTGGGAGGGTTATGCCTCCTGGTTTGTTCTTTTTCCTTAGGACTGCTTTGGCAATTCTGGGCCATGACATTATATTCCATATAAATTTTAGGATTATATGTTCTAGTCCTGCGAGAAATGTCATGGATAATTTGACAGGGATCACATTAAATCTGTAAATTGCTTTAGGTAATATGGCCATTTTAACAATATTAATTCTTCTAATCTAAGAGCATGGCATATCTTTACATTTCTTTAAATCATCTTCAATTTCCTTTATCAAAGTTTTTATACTTCTCAGCATATAAGTCACCTCTTGGTCAGGTTTCTTTCTGAGTATTTTATTTTTTTTGATGCAACTTTAAAAGGGATTTTTAAAAAAACTTTCCCTTTCTGATTTTTCATTGTTAGTGTAAAAAAAAATGCAACCAATTTCTGTATGTTAATCTTGTATCCTGCTACCTTTATGAATTTGTTTATCAGTTCTAGTAGTTTTTGTTTGGAGTCTTTATGGTTTCCTATATATAGTATCATGTCATCTGCATATAATGACAGCTTTATCTCTTCCAATTTTATTTCTTTTTCTTGTCTGATTGCTGTGGCTAGGACTTCCAATACTATGTTGAATAAAAGTGGCAAGAAAGGGCATAGTTGTCTTGTTCCAGATTTTAGTGGGAAGGCTTTCAGCTTTTCACTGTTGAATATTATGTTGGCTTTGGGTTTGTCATAAATGGCTTTTATTATGTTGAGATATGTTCCCTCTATATCCACTTTGGTAAGAGTTTTTATCATGAATGGATGTTCAATTTTCTCAAATGCTTTTTCTGTATCTATTGAGATGATCATGTGATTTTTGTCTTTTCTTTTGTTGATATGGTATATCACCTTGATTGATTTGCATATGTTGGACCATCCTTGTGACCCAGTGATGAATCCAACTAGATCGTGGTGTATGATCTTTTTTATGTGTTGTTGGATTCAGTTTGCTAATATTTTGTTGAGAATTTTTGCATCTATATCTGTCAAAGATTTTGGCCTGTAATTTTCTTTTTTTGGTATTGTCTTTCTCTGGTTTTGGTATCAGGGTGATGGTGGCTTCATAGAATGACTTTGGGAGTATTCCCTCATCTTCAAACTTTTGGAATAGTTTGAGAATGACTGGTATAAGTTCTTCTTTGTATGTTTGGTAGATTTCCCCAGTAAAGCCATCTGGTCCTGGACTTATGTTTGCAGGGAGTTTTTAAAATTACAGATTCTATTTCACTTCTAGTGATTGTTCTGTTCAAATTATCTATTTCTTCTTGATTCAGTTTTGGTGGGATGTATGTTTCTAGAAACTTGTCCATTTCTTTTAGGTTGTCCAATTTGTTGGCATATAATTGTTCATAGTATTCTCTTGTGGTTTTTTTGTATTTCTGTGGTTTTGGTTGTTATTTCTCTTCTTTCATTTCTTATTTTTTCATTTGGGTCCTCCCTCTTTTCTTCCTGGTGAGCCTGGTCAGAGGTTTGTTGATTTTGTTTAACCTTTCAAAGAACCATCTCTTGGATTTATTGATGTTTTCTATTTTTTTAATCTCTGTTTTATTAATTTCCTGTCTGATCTTTATTATTTCCTTCCTTTTGTTGACTTTAAGTTTTGTTTTTCTTTTTCTAATTCTTTTAGGTGGTAGGTTAGGTTGTTTATTTGAGATTTTTCTTGTTTTTTGAGGAAGGCCTGTATTGCTATGAATTTTCCTGTAAGAACTGCTTTTGCTGCATCCCATAGATTTTGTATAATTGTGGTTTCATTGTCATTTGTCTCAAGGTATTTTTAAATTTCCTCATTGATTTCATTGTTGACCCATTGGTTTTTTAATAGCATGTTTGTTTAGTCTCCATGTAATTGTTATTTTCTCATTTTTCGTTGTGTGGTTGATTTCTAATTTCATGCCATTGTGGTCAGAAAAGATGCTTAAAATAATTTCCATCCTCTTAAATTTTTTAAGGTTAGTTTTGTTTCCTAGTATGTGGTCAATCTTAGAGAATGTTCCATGTGCACTTGAAAAGAATGTGTATTCTGTTTTTTGGATGTACTGTCCTGAAAATATCAATGAAGTCTAAGTGTTCTATTGTATCATTTAGAATTTCTGTTGCCTTATTGATTTTCTGTCTGGAAGATCTGTCCACTGATGTGAGTGAGGTGTTAAAGCCTTCTACTATTATTTCTCCCTTTATGTCTGTTAGTATTTGTTTTATGTATTTAGGTCCTCTTATATTTGGTCCATATATGTTAACAAGTGTAATATACTCTTTTGTATTGATCCTTTTATCATTATATAGTGTTCTTTCTTAAAAATTGACGTATAGTTGGTTTACAATGTTGTATTCGTTTCTGCTATACAGCAAAGTGATTCAGTTATATACATATGTATACATTTAAAAAATTATTTTCCATTATGGTTTATCACAGGATATTGAATATCATTCCCTGTGCTATACAGTAGGACCTTGTTGTTTACCCATTCTATATATAGTAGTCTGCATCTGCTAACCACAAACTCCCAATCTATCCCTCCCCCATCTCCCCTCCCCCTTAGTTACCACAAGTCTGTTCTCTGTGACTGTGAGTCTTTCTCTTTTGTAGGTAGGTTCTTTTGTGTCCTCCTTTATCTTTCTTTTTGGCCTTTGTTTTAAAGTCTATTTTGCCTGATATGAGTATTGCTACCCCTGCTTTCCTGTCATTTCCGTTTGCATGAAACATCTTTTTCCATCTCCTCACTTTCAATCTATGTGTGTCCTTTGCACTAAAGTGAGTCTCTTGTAGGCAACATATTGTACGCTCTTGTTTTTTGTAATCTAATCTGCCACTCTATGTCTTTGATTGGATCATTTAGTCAACTGACATTTAAGGTAATTATTGATAGGTATGTATTTATTGCCATTTAAAACCTTGCTTTCCAGTTGATTTTGTATTTCTTCTTTGTTCCTTTCTTTTTCTTTTTGTTTTTCCTTTTGTGGTTTGATGGTTTTCTTTTGTATTTTGCTTGTGTTCTCTTCTTTTTGGTTTTTGTGAATCTATTGTATGTTTTTGATTTGTGGTTACCCTGTTTTTCAAGTATGTTAACCCACTACTATATCTACTTGCTTTAGATTGGTAGTCATATAATCTTAAGCACATTCCAAAAAAAATCTACATTTTCTTATTCTACTCCCTGACATTTCATTATTTTTGATGTCCTCTTTTACATCTTCATGCTTATTCTTTTGCTGTTCATTGTAGTTTTCATTGCTTTCATAATTTTTTCTTTTATTTAAAAAAAATCTATGTACTGGCTTATTTAAGTGATTTACTTTCCAATTGTGATTTTCTCTTTCCTATAGATTCTTGCTTCTTTACTATTTAGAGAAGACCTTTCAATACTTCTTTTAGAATAGGTTTAGTATTGCTGAATTCTTTTAGTTTTGGCTCATCTGAGAAATTCTTCATCTGTCCTTCTATTGTAAATGATTATCTTGCTGGGTAGAGTATCCTAGGTTGCAGGTTTTTCCCTTTCAGGAGTTTGAATATATCTTGCCACTCCCTTCTGGCCGGCAACATTTTTGTAGAGAAATCAGCTGATAGCCTTGTAAGTAACTCTTTGTTTTTCCCTTGATGCCTTTAGAATCCTCTATTTATCTTTAACTTTTGCCATTTTAATTATATGTCTTGGTATAGGTCTGTTTGGGTTCATATTCTTTGGGACCCCCAGTGCTTCCTGTATCTGAACACCAGTTTCCTTCTTTAGGTTTGGGAATTTTTCAGCCATAATTTCTTCAAATACTTTTTTGATCCCCTCTTCTCTTTCTTTTCCTTCTGAGATCCCTATTAAGCATGGATTGGGACACTTTATATTACCCCGTAAGTCTCATATATTGTTTTCATTTATTTATTTTTTATTCGTCTCTCTGTCTGCTGTTTTGATTGGGTAATTTCCATTATTCTGTCTTATTCATTCTGCTATTCATTGCCTTTAGCTCAGCTTTTGTCTCAGCAAATGAATTTTCTAACTTTTATTGGCTCCTCCTTATGGTTTCTAGTTCCTTTTTACAGTAATCTATATTTCTGTCAATAGCCTTTCTTAATTCCTTCAGTATTTTCATTACCTCCTCTTTGAAATTGGTGTCTGTTAGACTGAAGAGGTCTGTTTCATTGTTTGTTCCTTCAAGGGAATTCTCTTGGTCTTTTAAATTGGAGTGGTTCCTCTGCTTCTTCATTTTACTTATATTTCTCTGACTGTATGAGTTTAGGAGAAACTTATTTACTGTGGTCTTGGGGGAGTGTTTTAAGTGGGAACATCCCTGTGTAGCCTGTATGAGTCTAATATTTTTGGTGTGAGGGATGTTTTTAGTATGGATGCCTGCCATGTCTTTCCTCAGTGTTTTCTGGCTGTTATCCCCTTGATAGGTGGTGTGACTGGTGTGGTGACCAGAGCCTGCACTGGATATTGAGCAGGGCCTCCTCTTTGCTCTGTGGTTGTCATAGCCCTGTCGGGGGCAGGGTCTGCTCCTAAGTTTTGGAGTAGACACCTTCAGATCCATTTCTGAACTGCAGCATGAGGTAGGTGGGGCTTGAGTGCTCCTGCTGGGAGAGGAGCCACTGAGTATTCCTCTGCAGGAGCTGTCCACTGGGAAGTGCACTCTTTGGTGTCACCTGTCACCTGTCATGCAGGCTCACAGAGTACACTGATTTTGACACTGCCCTTGACCCCTCCTCAGCTGTGATAATTCAGGCAGTCGGACCAGGTGTCCCTAAGGCACTGTGCTCACAAAGTCCCTAGCGCACATCTGTTGGCACAGGACTGCTGAGGTCAGGCATTGGGATATCCTTAGTCATGCACCTGGACCCACCATGGGAGCTACTGAGTCAGCCCAGACCCTGACACTGCATCTGTGTTCTCACATGGCAAAGCCCACAGCCACTATTGCTGGACCTACCCCAGCAACGGGAGCACCTATAATCCACTCGGATGTCCTTTTGGCACTGAGTTTACAAAGCTGCCTGCAACACGTATATTCATGGATCACACAGCTGCTGGGACACTCAGGTTTCAGCCCTGCTTCCAAAGTTGTGCAGTCCCTGGGGACTGGCTCAGATTTCAGCCTTGCCTCTGCATGTGGGCAACCCACCAGCCCTTGTGTGCTCCCAGAGCTCGTAGAGGCAGAGTTGTGCCCTTTGTGAGCATGCTGTGAGTGAGGCTACTGTGGTGGGGGCCCCCAACCCCTCCCTTCAAGTGCACATGTTAATAATGGGGTTTCAATGGTGGACCTGGGCTCCTTCCTGTGCACACCCCTGATTGTGGCTTGGACCACACTCCAGGCCCTCCAGGTTGTCTCTCTGTAGCCAACCCCAGTCCTTTCTCTGGGTCTGTCCTCTGAAGCCCAAGTTTCAGCCCCCAGTCTCCTGCACACACCAGTAGACCTGTGTCTTGGGCTGGGGAGTATAGGAAAGTGGCCAGGACCCTCTGTGCTGGTCTCTCTCTGTTCTGACTGCTGCAAGCTGGCTGCTCTGCTCTCCTCTGAGCCTCTGAAGCTCCCTTTCTGTCCCATCTGATCTCCCCACTGGTGAAGAGGTTTCCCAGGATGAGGGAACTTTTCCTCTTTCACAGCTCCCTTCCAAGGATGCAGGCCTCATCCTGATTCCTTTTTATTTCTTTTATCCTACTGGTTATGTGGTGATCATTCTTGCCATTTTGGTTTTATGAGATCTCTGCCAGCCTTTAGCAGCTATTCTGTGAAAATTGTTCCACGTGTGGATGTATTTTTCATGTATTTGTGGGAAGAGGTGAGCTCCACATCCTTCTCTTCTGCCATCTTGATCTGGCTCCAGTTTTCTCTAAGTCGAGTAAAATCTTTGAACCTCTTTGAGTAATCAATTATTCCTGGGAAATGTGAGAATATAATATTGCCAAATTTGAAAGTAGATGTTTCTTGATTTTCATCATCTTTTCTCTTATATTCACTTATCACTGATCCATTTACAAGAGAAAGAATGGGATACAAGAATTATAGGAATACATCATCTAATTACTCAGCAAGCCTGGGGATATTTCTCATTCTCATCTAACTCTCCATCTCCACTGTTTTTACCTTAGTTCAGACCCTCATTTCTAATGTAGAATATTGCTTCAGCCTCCTAACTGCACTTTCTGTACAATCTCATCCCTTCCTAATCCATTTTCCATACTACTGCCAGAGGGGTCTTTCTATTGTACAGAGCACATCTTGTAATTTCACTGCTTAAAATCCATTAATACTTTCAATTGTTTATGGGATAAAGTACTCATTTTTTAATAAACATGTAAGGTTCTCCCTAGGCTGATTTCTATGTAACTCTCCAGGCTGTTCTTTTAAAATCTCTGGGCACTTTATTTCAGAGCAACTTATCCTTTTCAGAATTGCAGCTTCATAACTTGGATGCCTGGTAGACACCTACTTAAGACTCAGTTCAAGTATCTCTTGTTACCTTTTCTCTAGAAAAACTTTCTGGATTCTTCCCCAACACAGGGGACTTATTACCTCTTTCTTTAAGTCTCTATTCTACAATGTTGCATATGTCTATCAGAGAATGTAAAGTGCTTTTTTGTTTATTTTTCTACTTCCCCTTCTCACACTCCTTGAATGGTATCCTAAGTCTTATTAATCTCTAGATCTCCAACACCTAGCACAGTGCCTGGCACAGAGTGGACACCCAATGAATGCTGAGAGAGATAATGAGAAACAGCAGAAACCCTGTGCTGGAACTCTTTGAATATTGAATCTGACAGAAATAGATTAGGAACACCAGCCAGATGTTGTTTTTAAGGGTTCTGTTTTTAGCACGTAAATTAAAATTTCATTTTGAAGTACAAGTCTAATTTGGGAACCAGAATACAGTTGTAGAGCTTCACAAGATTACATATGTAAATTCCCCAAAGGCTGATCTATCATCATGCCTTCCTAAAACAGTGCAGTCTGTGTGGAAGGAGAATGGTCTCCAAGTCTGCATCCCAGACTTCTTGCTCTTTGAGCCCTCCGCCTACCTCATTCAGTTACCATCACGTGACCTACTCTGCTCAAATCTTCACCACAGAGGCAGCTTTCGCCTTTTCTGTCTGTGAAAATGCCCTAAGCTCTGAGCCTCAAGGCTAGGTTGTACCCTGTCCTGCTTCATATCCTTCAGGGGCAGGGTTTTACTGTGTTCAGGATACAATCTAACCTTCTTATGCCACACAAGGCCTTCCTTCTATTTCCTGTCTCCCTCTCCAGACTCTCACCTTGTTCCTCCATACAGTGTCTTCCTGTAACTTCTTTACTTGGCTAATTTTTACATATATATATATATATATACATATATATATTTTAACATCTTTATTGGAGTATAATTGCTTTACAATGGTGTGTTAGTTTCTGCTTTATAAAAAAGTGAATCAGCTATACATATACATATATCCCCATATCTCCTCGCTCTTGCGTTTCCCTCCCACCTTCCCTAACCCACCCCTCTAGGTGGTCACAAAGCACCGAGCTGATCTCCCTGTGCTATGCAACTGCTTCCAACTAGCTATCTTTTTTACATTTGGTAGTGTATAAATGTCAATGCCACTCTCTCACTTCGTCTAAGCTTACCCTTCCCCCTCCCTGTGTCTTCAAGTCCATTCTCCACATCTACGTCTTTATTCCTGTCCTGCCCCTAGGTTCTCCAGAACTTTTTATTTTTAACATCTTTATTGAGGTATAATTGCTTTACAATGGTGTGTTAGTTTCTGCTTTATAACAAAGTGAATCAGCTATACGTATACATATATCCCCATATTGCCTCCCTCTTGCATCTCCCTCCCACCCTCCCTATCCCACCCCTCTAGGTGGTCACAAAGAACCAAGCTGATCTCCCTGTGCTCTGCAGCTGCTTCCCACTAGCTATCTATTTTACATTTGGTAGTATATATAAGTCCATGCCACTCTCTCACTTCGTCCCAGCTTACCTTTCCCCCTGCCCGTGTCCTCAAATCCATTCTCTACGTCTGTGGCTTTATTCCTGTCCTGCCCCTAGGCTCTTCAGAACCATTTTTTTTTAGATTCCATACATATGTGTTAGCATACGGTATTTGTTTTTCTCTTTCTGACTTACTTCACTCTGTATGACAGACTCTAGGTCCATCCAACTCACTACAAATAACTCAATTTTGTTTCTTTTTATGGCTAATATTCCATTGTATATATGTGCCACATCTTCTTTGTCCATTCATCTGTCGATGGACACTTAAGTTGCTTCCATGTCCTGGCTATTGTAAATAGTGCTGCAATGAACATTGTGGTACATGACTCTTTTTGAATTATGATTTTCTCAGGGTATATGCCCAGTAGTGGGATTGCTGGGTCATATGGTAGTTCTATTTTTAGTTTGTTAAGGAACCTCCATACTGTTCTCCATAGTGGCTGTATCAATTTACATTCCCACCAACAGTGCAAGAGTGTTCCCTTTTCTCCACACCCTCTCCAGCATTTATTGTTTCTAGATTTTTTGATGATGGCCATTCTGACTGGTGTGAGATGATATCTCATTGTAGTTTTGATTGCATTTCTCTAATGATTAATGATATTGAGCATTCTTTCATGTGTTTGTTGGCAATCTGTATATCTTCTTTGGAGAAATGTCTCTTTAGGTCTTCTTCCCATTTTTGGATTGGGTTGTTTGTTTTTTTGTTATTGAGCTGCATGAGCTGCTTGTAAATTTTGGAGATTAATCCTTTGTCAGTTGCTTCATTTGCAAATATTTTCTCCCATTTTGAGGGTTGTCTTTTCGTCTTGTTTATGGTTTCCTTTGCTATGCAAAAGCTTTTAAGTTTCATTAGGGCCCATTTTTGCTTTTATTTCCATTTCTCTAGGAGGTGGGTCAAAAAGGATCTTGCTGTGATTTATGTCATAGAGTGTTCTGCCTATGTTTTCCTCTAAGAGTTTTATAGTGTCTGGCCTTACATTTAGGTCTTTAATCCATTTTGAGTTTATTTTTGTATACAGTGTTAGGGAGTGTTCTAATTTCATTCTTTTACATGTAGCTGTCCAGTTTTCCCAGCACCACTTATTGAAGAGGTTGTCTTTTCTCCATTCTATATTCTTGCCTCCTTTAACAAAAATAAGGTGATCATATGTGCATGGGTTTATCTTTGGGCTTTCTATCCTGTTCCATTGATCTATATTCCTGTTTTTGTGCCAGTACCATACTGTCTTGAATACTGTAGCTTTGTAGTGTAGTCTGACATCTGGGAGCCTGATTCTACCAGCTCTGTTTTTCTTTCTCAAGATTGCTTTGGCTATTCAGGGTCTTTTGTGTTTCCATACAAATTGTGAAATGTTTTGTTCTAGTTTTGTGAAAAATGCCACTGGTAGTTTGATAGGGATTGCACTGAATCTGTAGATTGCTTTGGGTAGTATGGTCATTTTCACAATGTTTATTCTTCCAGTCCAAGAATATGGTGTATCTCTCCATCTGTTTGTATCACTTTTAATGTCTTTCATCAGTGTCTTATAGTTTTCTGCATACAGGTCTTTTGTCTCCTTAAGCAGGTTTATTCCAGGGTGTTTTATTCTTTTTCTTGCAATGGTAAATGGGAGTGTTTCCTTAATTTCTCTTTCAGATTCTTCATCATTAATACATAGGAATGGAAGAGATTTCTGTGCATTAATTTTGTAATCTGCTACTTTACCAAATTCATTGATTAGCCCTTGTAGTTTTCTGGTAGCATCTTAAGGATTCTCTATGTATAGTATCATGTCATTTGCAAACAGTGACAGCTTTACTTCTTCTTTTCCAATTTGGATTCCTTTTATTTCTTTTTCTTCTCTGATTGCTGTGGCTAAACTTCCAAAACTATGTTGAATAATAATGGTGAGAGTGGACAACCTTGTCTTGTTCCTGATCTTAGTGAAAATGGTTTCAGTTTTTCACCATTGAGGACAATGTTGGCTGAGGGTTTGTCGTATGTGGCCTTTATTATGTTGAGGTAAGTTTCCTCAATGTCTACTTTCTGGAGGGTTTTTATCATAAATTGGTGTTGAATTTTGTCGAAAGCTTTTTCTGCATCTATTGAGATGATCATATGGTTTTTCTCATTTAATTTGTTAATGTGGTTTATCACATTGATTGATTTGCTTATATTCAAGAATTCTTGCATTCCTGGCATAGACACCACTTGGTCATGGTGTATGATCCTTTTAATGTGCTGTTGCATTCCGTTTGCTAGTATTTTGTGGAGGATTTTGCATCTATGTTCATCAGTGATATTGGTCTGTAGTTTTCTTTCTTTGTGACATATTTGTCTGGTTTTGGTATCTGGGTGATGGTGGCCTCGTAGAATGAGTTGGGGAGTGTTCCTCCCTCTGCTATATCTTGGAAGAGTTTGAGAAGGATAGGTGTTAGCTCTTCTGTAAATGTTTGAAAGAATTCGCCTGTGAAGCCATCTGGTCCTGGGCTTTTGTTTGTTGGAAGATTTTAAATCACAGTCTCAATTTCAGTGCTTGTGATTGGTCTGCTTGTATTTTCTATTTCTTCCTGGTGCAGCCTCGGGAGGTTGTGCATTTCTAAGAGTTTGTCCTTTACTTCCAGGTTGTCCATTTTATTGGCATATAGTTGCTTGTAGTAATGATCCTTTGTATTTCTCATGACCCTTTGTATTTCTGCAGTGTCAGTTGTTACTTCTCCTTTTTCATTTCTAATTCTATTGATTTGAGTCTTCCTCCTTTTTTTCTTGATGAGTCTGGCTAATGGTTTATCAATTTTATTTATCTTCTCAAAGAAGCAGCTTTTAGTTTTATTGACCTTTGCTATTGTTTGCTATTGTCCTTCATTTCTGTTTCATTTATTTCTGATCTGACTTTTATGATTTCTTTCCTTCTGCTAGCTTTGGGTTTTTTTTTGTTCTTCTTTCTCTAATTGTTTTAGGTGTAACGTTAGGTTGTTTATTTGAGATGTTTTTGGTTTCTTGAGGTAGGATTGTATTGTTATAAACTTCCCTCTTAGAACTGGTTTTGCTGCATCCCATAGGTTTTGGGTCATTGTGTTTTCATTGTCACTTGTTTCTATGTATTTTTTGATTTCCTCTGATTTCTTCCATGATCTCTTGGTTATTTAGTAGTGTATTGTTTAGCCTCCATGTGTTTGTATTTTTTACAGATTTTTTTTCCTGTAATTGATATGTAGTCTCATAGCGTTGTGGTCAGAAAAGATACTTGATATGATTTCAATTTTCCTAAATTTACCAAGGCTTGATTTGTGACCCAAGATATGATCTATCCTGGAGAATATTCCATGATCACTTGAGAAGAAAATGTATTTTGTTGTTTTCACATGGAATGTCCTATAAATATCAATTACGTCCATCTTGTTTAATGTATCATTTAAAGCTTGTGTTTCCTTATTTATTTTCCTTTTGCATGATATGTTCATTGGTGAAATTGGGGTGATAATGTCTCCTACTATGATTGTGTTACTGTCGATTTCCCCTTTTATGGATGTTAGCATTTGCCTTAAGTATTGAGGTGCTCCTATGTTGGGTGCATAAGTATTTACAGTTGTTATACCTTCTTCTTTGATTGATTCCTTGATCATTATGTAGTGTCCTTCTTTGTGTCTTGTAATAGTCTTTATTTTAAAGTCTGTTTTGTCTGATATGAGAATTGCTACTCCAGCTTCCCTTTGATTTCCATTTGCATGGAATATCTTTTTTCATCCCTTCACTTTCAGTCTGTATGTGTCCCTAGGTCTAAAGTGGGTCTCTTGTAGACAACATATATACGGGTCTTGTTTTTGTATCCATTCAGCCAGTCTATATGTTTTGGTTGGAGCATTTAATCCATTTACATTTAAGGTAGTTATCGATATGTATGTTTCCTTTACCATTTTCTTAATTGTTTTGGGTTTGTTATTGTATGACTTTTCCTTATCTTGAGTTTCCTGCCTAGAGAAGTTCCTTTAGCATTTGTTGTAAAGCTGGTTTCGTGGTGCTGAATTCTCTTAACTTTTGCTTGTCCATAAAGGTTTTAATTCCTCCGTCAAATGTGAATGAGATCCTTGCTGGGTAGAGTAATCTTGGTTGTAGGTTTTTCCCTTTCATCACTTTAAATATTTCCTGCCACTCCTTTGTGGCTTGCAGAGTTTCTGCTGAAATATCAGCTGTTAACCTTATGTGTATTCCCTTGTATGTTATTTGTTGTTTTTCCCTTGCTGCTTTTAATATTTTTTCTTTGTACTTAATTTTTGAGAGTTTGATTATAAGGGTCTTGGCGTGTTTCTCCTTGGATTTATCGTGTATGGGACTGTCTGTGCTTCCTGGACTTGGGTGGCTATTTCCTTTCCCATATTAGGGAAGTTTTCGACTATAATCTCTTCAAATATTTTCTCAGTCCCTTTTTTTTCTCTTCTTCTGCTGCGACCCCTATAATTCAAAAATTGGTTCATTTAATGTCGTCCCAGAGGTCTCTGAAACTCTCCTGTATTCTTTTCATTCTTTTTTCTTTATTCTACTCTGCAGTAATTATTTCCACTATTTTATCTTCCAGATCACTTATCCGTTCTTCTGCCTCAGTTATTTTGCTATTGATTCCTTCTAGAGAATTTTTAATTTCATTTATTGTCTTTTTCATCATTGTCTGTTTGCTCTTTAGTTCTTCTAGGTCCTTGTTAAACATTTCTTTTATTTTCTCCATTCTATTTCTAAGATTTTGGATCATCTTTACTATCATTAGTATGAATTCTTTTTCAGTAGACTGTCTATTTCCTCTTCATTTGTTTGGTTTGGTGGGTTTTTTCCTTGCTTCTTCATCTGCTGTGTGTTTCTCTGTCTTCTCATTTTCTTAATTTACTGTGTTTGGCTTCTTCTTTTCGCAGGCTGCTGGTTCGTTGTTCCCGTTGATTTTGGTGTCTGCCCCCAGTGGCTAAGGTTGGTTCTGTGGGTTGTGCAGGTTTCCTGGTGGAGGGGATTGGTGCGTGTGTTCTGGTGGATGAGGCTGGATCTTGTCTTTTTGGTGGGCAGGACTGCATCCAGTGGTGTGTTTTGGGGTGTCTGTGACCTTATTATGATTTTAGGCAGCCTCTCTGCTGATTGGCAAGGCTGTGTTCCTCTCTTGCTAGTTGTTTGACATATGGTGTCCAGCACTGTAGCTTGCTTGTTGTTTAGTGGACCTGGGTCTTAGCGTTGAGCTGGAGATCTCTGGTGGACCAACCAGAGCTTTCGCCGTTTGATATTGCATGGAGCCAGGAGGTTTCTGGTGGACCAATGTCCTGAACTCGTTTCTCCCACCCAGAGGCACAGGCCTGACACCCGGCCAGAGCACGAAGACCTGTCAGCCACATGGCTGAGAAGAAAAGGAATAAAAAAGGAAAGAAAGAAAAAATAAATAAATAAAATTAAGTTATTAAAATAAAAATTAAAAAGAAATTAAAAAGTAATAAAAGAAAGAAAGAAAGAAAGAAGACAGCAACCAAACCAAAAAGCAAATCCACCAATGATAAGAAGTGCTAAAAAGTATACTAAAAAAGCCCCCCAAAACAACAACAACAACAAAAAAACCGGACAGACAGAACCCTAGGAGAAATAGTAAAAGCAGAGCTATACTGACAAAGTCACACAAAGAAGCGTATACATACACCCTCACAAAAAGAGAAGAAGGAAAAAAAATCTACATATTAAAAAAGAAAAGGAAGAGAGCAACCAAATCAATAAACAAATCTACCAATGATAATAAACTTTAAATACTAAACTAAGATAGACATAAAGCCAGAAACAAATTAGATGCAGAAAGCAAACCCCAAGTCTACAGTTGCTCCCAAATTCCACCGCCTCAGTTTTGGAATGATTTGTTATCTATTCAGGTATTCCAGAGATGCAGGGTTCATGAAGTTGATTGTGGAGATTTAATCTGATGCTCCTGAGGCTGCTGGGAGAAATTTCCCTTTCTCTTCTTTGTTCACACAGCTCCTGGCGTTCAGTTTTGGATTTGCTCCCGGCTCTGCGTGTAGGTCGCCTGAGGGCATCTTTTCTTCACTCAGACAGGACGGGGTTAAAGTAACAACTGATTAGGGGGCTCTGGCTCACTCAGGCCGGGGAGAGGGAGGGGTACGGAATGCGGGGCAAGCCTGTGGCGGCAGAGGCCGATGTGACGTTGCAACAGCCTGAGTCGTGCCATGAGTTCTCCCGGGGAAGTTGTCCCTGGATCATGGGACTTTGGCAGTAGCAGGCTGCACAAGCTCCCATGAGGGGAGGTGTGGATAGTGACCTGTGCTTGCACATAGGCTTCTTGGTGGTTGCAGCAGCAGCCTTAGCGTTTCATGCCCGTCTCTGGGGTCTGCACTGATAGCTGCTGCTCGCGCCCGTCTCTGGAGTTCATTTAGGTAGTACTCTGAATCCGCTCTCCTTGCGCACCCCGAAACGATGGTCTCTTGCCTCTTAGGCAGTTCTACACTTTTTCCCGGGCTCCCTCCCGGCTAGCTGTGGCTCACTAGCCCCCTTCAGGCTGTGTTCACACTGCCAGCCCCAGTCCTCTCCCTGGGATCTGACCTCTGAAGCCAGAGACTCAGCTCGCAGCCCCCACCCGCCCTGGCGGGTGAGCAGAGAAGCCTCTCAGGTCAGTGAGTGCTGGTCGGCACTGATACTCTGTGCGCGAATCTCTCTGCTTTGCCCTCTGCACCCCTGTTGCTGTGCTCTCCTCCGTGGCTCCGAAGCTTCCCCCCCACCACCCCTGTCTCCGCCAGTGAAGGGGCTTCCTAGTGTGTGGAAACTTTTCCTCCTTCACAGCTCCCTCCCAGAGGGGCAGGTCCCATCCCTATCCTTTTGTCTCTGTTTTTTCTTTTTCTTTTGCCCTACCCAGGCACGTGTGGAGTTTCTTGCCTTTTGGGAAGTTTGAGGTCTTCTGCCAGCATTCAGTAGGTGTTCTGTAGGAGTTGTTCCACATGTAGATGTATTTCTGATGTATTTGTGGGGAGGAAGGTGATCTCCACGTCTTACTCCTCTGCCATCTTGAGGGTCTCCTCTACATATATTTTTAAGGTTGTTCAGGAAGCCTTCTGTGAGGGAAGTTTAGACATTGCTTCTTTGTGCTCTTGTGTAATACCTTGAGGTTACCTCACATTTCTAATATTTATCACATTATACTATGATGCAGTGGTTTACTGGCTTGCCTCTCCCAGTAATATCCTTGATGGAAAGGAATTAAAAAAATTTTTATTTGTTACCAGAACCTAACATAGTGTGTGCATAGTAATCGTAAATAAATGCTTTGTTAAATAAATTAATAACCCTATATCCATAGCCCAGGAGGTAATGAAAAAAATTGCTCCTACTTGGTATGGAATAGAAGAATATATTTTTAAAAATTCTTTTTCAATTGAAATTTCAATTCAACAACTATTTATTAAAATTGCTCTATATCAGGCATGTTTTAGCTCTACAGTGTATGCAGGTGTCTCTATTAATAGCAGTAAAATAATATGTAGTACTCTGCACTATGACTAACACATAAGTGGAAAGTTAGTGTTTAAGTGACTGGTTGGGAAGTGGATATTAAGGCATATGAAATTAGCTGTAATAAAAAACAGAAAAGGTATAATGAGAGTCCTGGTAAGAGCAAGGGAGGGAGATCATTTACTGTAAAATGTTGGGGAATTGGATGCAAACTACTGTTTCAGAGAAAAATGGGCCAGCCATTACTTGTAAAAGGCTATAGAATTAAAATAGAGAAGTCCAAGACCATAGCTTGCTGAATTGGGCCTCATCCATGGTCATACACTTAAAAAGTAGCCAAGCAAGGATTCAGCCTTAGGGCCATATTTTTCCAAACTCCATGGCACCAAACTATACTGTCTGTACTGAATTTTTTCCTTCTTACAGAAATAGAACATTTTTTCATTATATGTCTTATTATTTTCAGTATAGTCCTTAGCTAGATGGTCAGTTTTTTGAGAGTGTTATTGTTAATTATTAGTATATCCTTATTCTTTTATTGAGTGATAGATTGATTCACAGCTTATTTATCTTATACGTTCTCCTTAGTTCTTGCACAAGATAAGGTGGGTGAAAAATAGATCTTCGATGCATGTGTGGTTATCAAAATATCCTGTGATTGATTGTAGCTTAACAAATCTAGACATCTTATTTGTATTGTAGATACATGTGCCTAGAGAGAATTAGGATATGTGTATTTAGGAAATTATTTTTTTTTACATTTTTGTTTTATTGAGTCCTTGAAGTATATCTTGTAAATATATTTGCAATGAGAACAAACATGCCATTTTATAAAATGCTAGGAAGAAGCTATTTAGTCGGTACTAGTTCACTGAGATTAAAGTCCCGAAATGAATAGGTTCTCTTTCTTAAAACACCCTCAAGTAGGAATTTTAGATTTACTTTCTTGACTCAGAATTTGTGGGTTAAGTCTCATCTTCAATGTAATTTTCTCTCAAAATGATGAAGCCTTGGAAATATGGCTTTATAATAGAACTTTTGACAGATCCCTTTAACTGCATGTCATTTATACATAGAGGTAATTTGTTACCTCTTCCAAGGTGTTTGTGCCGAGAGGTGGAATTCATGTTCTGTATAAAGGTCAGTTTTAATTAATAAGCTGCTTTCCTCATTTTTGACCAATATGAATTGCTTGTAACTTTTGTGTAAAGTAGTTTTCCATGCAAAAATAAAACAAATTGAGCCTTTGTCACATCCATCATCAGCATAACTGACTTAAATGTCAAAAATTTTATGTAGCCCCAGAGTTTATTTCTAGTGCCTCAGCAGGCCTATTTATTAGAGTAAAATATTATATGATGTAGCTATCATATCATTTCATTGGGTACATCTATACATATATATCTTTGTTTTTCCTTCCACAAAATATGTTCATAATTTTTATTGCTAAATATTTGTTATCCATGTAGTATTTTTAAAGGCATGTAAATAATAATATTAATAGGATTAGATCTTTTATTTCATTAAAGGTAAACCACAATTATTTTATTTTCTCTTTTGTCTCTAACTTCCTTAATATGAAAAAATTCATTGTGTTACTGTCTCTATGTTTGGAGACAAATATTCTACACACTATAATAAGGGTGTTTTATAGTCTGTAATTTAATTGGATGCTACCATATTCAGTGTTTACTTCAAAGAACAGACTTTTGGTAAGACATTATTTATGAATTTCTATTTAAATTATGCCTTTCCTTTTCTGAATCCTCCCTTATACTTTATAATAGAATTGAATCTTTTATTCTTTTGTTAAATACATTTCTTTGAAGATACAGGTGTCTTACTAAGAATGATGGTGATAGTGATAGTGAGGGTGATAATAGTTATAACCAACTACTTATTGAGTAAATGCTATGTTCTAAGTGATTTACATATATTTTCTGTACCCTTCAGAACAACATAAACAATCTCTAAGTGAAAGACTTAAGGAGATTATGTTAAATTACTTAATAAGGGTTATACTGCATATATATCTGAGTTAGATGGATTCAATCTCAGCTCTCTGTGACTTTGAAATCTAAATTCTTACTACTAATTCATGCTGCTCTAACTAAATGTGAGGGTATTTTAAAATAAGAGTAGAAACTTTGGGTTAAAAAATCTGGGTGAAACAGCTGTATGGCTAGCATTAAAATGCACACGTAAAGAAATTAGAAGTTATTATTCAATAAGAACAATGATTTCATTATTCCATGCCACCTTGGATTATTTTATACTACTGTAAATGCCATTCTTTTTAATGGTTTTATATACATTCATAGTGTAATTGAGATATTTCTCTGAGAATAATAAATTTGCATTTCCCCCATTGTGCACTTAAATGATCAAGCATTATATTGTATTAACATTATGGACTGTAGTATCCCTGCCCCAGTCACCCTTTCTGTCTTTATGTCAGTATATGCAGGGTTTATGGTGTCTTCCTTTCTTTAACTATTTGGTCTCATTATATCACAACTGTTTATCTTAGTAAACTGTAGATATAAAGAGTCTGTTTGTTCTTTTGATGAATATCATATATTCCCTGTGCTTTCAATAGACAAACAAAAACCAATATTCAATATTGAAATCAAATTTAGCTCCTAAAAGTCCTTTTTTATTTCAGTAAATCAATGACTATTTGTAGGTTACTGATGTTGTGCCAAGCATTGTGTCATACCTGGGGTGGAGGGAGAAAGTGGTGATAAAAAGAAAAGACATTAGATTCTTCCGATGAGAAACCACAATCACTAGGAGTAAAAAGACACATATAATGAATACATAGTAAATCAATAATAAAAAGGTAAATATGTTTTGAGGAATAAACAAGATGCTGTGGCAATGTAGAGGAACAATCATTGCTGGGGAAGAGGACTTCCTATCATTCTAGAGGACTGTCATTGCTTGGGGAAGTCAGATAAGACTTCCTAGAGGAGATAACAGTTCACATAGGTCTACAGGACGAGTAGAATTTCTCCACAAGGAAAAACAGGGATATGCATATATCTAGGCATATGGAAAACATAATAAAGATTTCCAATGTTTGCATTTGTGTGAGAATCACTGTAATCACAACTGCTACAAATATTAACTGATATAGGAGTGTTGTATTAACAAATCAGTTACAATGAGTGATAATGCTGTTGGTGACATGATTTTCTAAAATGGTGATACTTCAGGATGAAATTATGAACAAATCAATTATAGTCTTTCCTTGATTTACATGTTAGATAGTTCCTTGGAAAAATGAGTGTTTATTAAAGCCATACAAAATGCTTTGCATGTGTAAAACAGTTCGGTTCTAAGCTCACATAATTATAACTAAGATTTTTACATACATGGATATCTGTATACATGAATATATGAATATATCTGACATTTGGAAGTCATACTGGACTTTTCTCTACTTTGCACTACATCTAGCATCCCTGGTCTCTACCACTCAAGTGCCATCAGTGCTCTTTCAATTAAGGAAACAAACAAACAAAAATGCCTCAACAAATTTCCAAAATGCCCCCTGGGAATACTGCTCACAATGATAACCAACTCAACAGAATAATTAAAATAAGAATAGAACTAACAAAAGTTGTTAGAAAGGGAAGTGGAGAATAATGTACACAAACTATTTCCTTATCTTTCATATAAGAGTTTCAATAGATACTGTTTGATGTTGATAAATTAAGATATAGAGGAATAAAGATATTGTGTAGAATAATACCTGAGAAAGTAAAAACAGAAGTGGTTAAGAGCATTTTCATCTAGGAAATGAGAACAGGGTTTGAGGGGTATGAGTCATAGGATAATTTTACTTTATATATATGTATATATGTATATATATGTATATTTATGTAAAATCTCCATCCATATATATGGATTAATTCTGTGACATGAAAATCAACTCTTGCTCTTTCCCTTTTAAACATTTAAAAATAATCTTTTTGAGATATAGTTTACATATAATGAAATGTACCTATTTTTACTGTACAATTTAATAGTTTTGGCAAATATATAATATACACCCATGTGACCTCCACCATCATCATACATATATATGAGGTTCATTTTTTTCCCTAAAGAGCTGTCCAGTTCTTCAAGCACTATTTGTTTTATAAACTGTTCTTTCCATATTAAATTATCATTACACCTTTGTTGAAACTTAATTGACCGTATGTATGTGGATGTATTTCTTCACCCTGTATTCTGGTCCACTGATTTATATGACTTTCCTGAAGTCTTGTTATCATGTAAGTTCTTCAACTCTTATTTTTCAAAATCATATTGACTATTTCAGGCCCTTTGAGTTTCCATATAAATTTTAGAGTCAGTTTGTTGATTTCTAGAAAAAATGCTGCTGAGATTTTGATTGGTATGGCATTGAATCTAGAGACCAATTTTTGGAAAGTTGTCACCTTAACAATAATGAGTTCTCTAATCCATGAACATGGTATACCTTGCCATTTAATTGGGTCTTCCTTAATATCCATCAGCAATTTTTTTTTTAGTTTTCAGTATACAGTTCTTATATATAATTTGTTAATTTAAGGCTGGGTATTTTGTGTTTTTGATGGTCTTATAAATGGTACTGTGTTTCAAATTTCATTTTCCAATTGTTCGTGGCTAGTACCTTTCTGGGATCTCTACTTAATGCCCTGAGTTTTCAACATGGATTCTCCATTCTGGATGGTTGCATCTTGAATGTTTCCCAGCCCTGTGCACTTTGGAAATTGTTAATCTACAGCTTCCTAGTCACTCTTTGTCTGGTCTCATGGAGTTTCACTCTACATGGCTTTGTGTTCAGACAAGGTCTTAAGCAGGTATTCTGTAGAATTTTGGTGCTCTGGCTCTCGTAGTGCTCTCGTCTTCAATAGTCTGACCTTCAAACTTTGCTCAGTCTCTCCAAACTCTTACTTCTGTCTTCTCAACTCAGTAAACAATGCTGTTGTGTTTGGGAACCCTCTTCTTGTACCATCTTCCAGAAAGTGCCACTAATCTAAAAACTAATACGAACATTAGGTGCACCTCATTTTTTCCCTTTCTCTCAGGCATCACAGTTTGGCCACTGCTTGTCATGTAAGTCTGAAAAGAGTTGTTTTGTATATATTTGTCCAGTTTTCTAGTTGTTTATGGTGGGAGTATGGATCTATTCCTAGTTACTCTCTCATGGCTAGTAGTTGTCATATTAGCAACTGCTTTCCTCTCCACTATCCCTGAGTACATTGAGGAGTTTTCTGGAAGAGTTTGCAAGTCACTGTTGCAGACATTCACCACTAAACACACATGTGTGCATATATACCACTCTGGCAAATGAGAGGAAGGTATATATAACTCTGCTGAGATAGGCAGGGGTCAAAGAATATTTCAAAGTTTTGATTGTATTATACATTTGATTGTACAATTTGATTGATTAAATTGTAGTCAACCCCTTTTTTTATCTGCAGCCCCTGACAGCCACAGATTTTTGGTTTTGTTTTTAAAAAATACCTAATTTTGCCTTTTAAAAATGTTATATAATTGGATTATAAAGGATGTAGACTACAGTTCGGCTTCTTCCTTTTATTATAGTGCACTTGAGATTCATGCATGTGGTCATGTGTGTCAATAATTTCTTCCATTTTATTGCTGATTTGTATGCCATTGCATGGATGTACCAGAGATTGTTTATACATTCACCAGTTGAAAGCATTTGGATTGTTTCCAGTTTGGGGATGATTATGAACAAAGCTGCTGTAAACAGTCATGTGTAGGTTTTTTTTTTTTTCTGAACATATGTTTTTACACCTCTTTGGTATTCCACCTAAGAGTGGAATATCTGGGTTGTATGTTAAGTGTATATTTAATTTTACAACAAAGTGCTAAACTATTTTTCAGGGTGGTTATACCACTTTACATTTCTACTAGAAATGCATGAAAGTTTCAGTTGAGTGTGTCATCATCAATTCTTGGTTTGGTCAGTTTGATTTTAGCCTTTTGAAGTATGTAGTAGTATTTAATTGTGGTTTAAATTTGCATTTCCCTATTGACTAATGCTGTTGGGCATCTTTTCATGGACTTATTTGATACCTATTTATCCTCTTTGGTGAAATATCTGATAAAATCTTTTATGTATTCTTGATATAGTCCTTAATCAGATACGTGTGTTGCAAGTATTTTCTCTCAGTCCGTGGCTTGACTTTTTCTTTTAATTAATAATGCCTTTCAAAGAGCAGCAAATTTTAATTTAATAAAATCCAGTTTATAACTTTTTTCTTTTATGGTTTGTGATTTTCATGTCTTATATAGTAAAATCTTGCCTAACATAAGGATACACAGATATTCTCATACTTTTTTCTTCATTTGGCCACTTAAAAAAATACTTTCCATTTATTTCATGTTTAAGGGTTTTTTTTTGGTGGTAAAATGTACATAACATTTAACATTTTAACCATTTTAAGTGTACAATTCAGTGGCATTAAGTACATTCACACTGTTGTGTAACCACCACCACTACCTTTTTCCAGAACTTTTTCATCATCTCAAATGGAAACTTTCTCTACCTATTAAATAATAACTCCCATTCCCTCCTCCATCCAGCTCCTGGTAACCTCTATTTTACTTTCTTTCTCTATGAATTTGCCTATTCTAGGTACCTCATATAAGTGGAATCATACAATATTTGTCATTGTCTGGCTTTTATCATTTTGCCTAATGTTTTCAGGGTTCATCCATGTTGTAGCCTGTATCAGAATTTCATTCCTTTTTATGGCTGTATAATAAATATTTCATTGTGTGTATCTACAATATTAAAAATTTTATTCATATGTTGATGGAATTTGGGTTGTTTCCATCTTTTGGCTATGGGAATAATGTTGCTATGAACATTGGTGTACAAGTATCTGAGTCCCTAATTTCAATTCTTTTGAGTATATGCCTTGGAGTGGAATTTTTGGATCTATGGTAATTTTATGTTTGAAACTGTTTTTATGCCACCAGACTGTTTTCCACAGTGGCTGTACCATTATAATTTCCCACCAGCAATGTGCAAGGGTTCCAGTTTTTCTATGTCCTGGCCAAATTATTTTTCATTTTTTTGATAGTGGCCATCCTAATAGGTGGGAAGTGGTAGCTCATGGTTTTGACTTGCTTTTACTTAATGACTAGTGATGTTGAGTATCTTTTTATGTGCTTATTGGCTACTTGTATTTCTTTGGAGAAATATCTATTCAAGTTCTTTGCCTAATTTGGAATTTTTTTTTTTTTTTTTTTTTTTGGTTGCTGAGTTGTAGGAGTTCTTTATATATTCTGGATGTTAACCTCTTATCAGATATGTAATTCACAGATTTTTTTTCCATTCTGTAGGTTGTCATTTTACTCTGTTGATGGTGTTTAATGCACACATGTTTTTAATTTAGATGAAGTTTATTTTATTTTTTTCTTTTGTTGGCAGTGCTGTTGGTGTCATATCCAAGAAATCATTGCCAAATCAAGAATTAATGACATGGAGATTTCCCTGTTTTTTTTCTAGAAGTTTTATAGTTTCATCTCTTACATGTAGGTCTTTGATCCATTTAGAGTTAATTTTTGTATATGGTGTCAGGTAAGGGTCTAACCTCATTCTTTTTTTGTGTGTGGAAAACTTCCATATTTTCTTCTATAAGTTTTATATTTTACATTTGGGTGTTTCATTTATTTTGCATTAATTTTTATGTGTAATGTGTGGTTGGTTTTAGTATATGGATTACTAACTTGTCCAACACCATTTGGGGTAAATTTACCCTCTATACATTGAATTACCTTTGTACTTTTATTAAAAAACAACTGACCATATACGTGTGGATGTATTTCTACACAGTCTGTTCTGTTCCAATGAAGTATGTGTCTATCACCTCTCTAATTCCATACTATTCCTTAAGAAAATTGTTTTGGTTGTTTTAGTTTGTTTACTTTTCCACATAAATTTAGAACCAGCTTGCTGGGTATTTGGTTGGGGTTGTGCTGAGTCTATAGATCAATTTATAGAGAATTGATATCTTGGCAACAGTGAGTTTTCTAATCCATTAACATGGTTTATTTTTCTACTTATTTAAGCCCTTTTTGATATATCGTATCAGTGTTTTTAATTTTAAGAATACAGATCTTGCACAGATTTGTTAGATTATACCTATTTTGTATTTTTTGGCGTTATTGTACACGTTAGTGCTTTTTATTTTAATTTACAGTTGTTTGTTGCTAGTATAAGAAATACAATTGATTTTTTATATTGACCTTTTGTCCTGTAACCTTGCTGAACTCATTTATTACATATAGTAGCTTTTAGTAAATTTTTTGAGATTTTCTATCTAGACAATTATGTTGTCTATGAATAAAGACAGTATGTATACCTTTTATTTCTCCTTTTTGTCTTCTTGTTTTCTCCTTTTTGTCTTCTTGTTTAGAACTCTTAGAATGATGTTGAATAGGAGTGATGAGAATGGACATCCTTGTCATGTGTCCAGTATTAGGCAGAAAAATTTTAGTCTTTAACAATTAAATATAATTTAGCTGTATTCTTAATATTATATAACATATAAATATATACCTTAGTCAGGTTGAGGAATTCCCTTTAACTCTTCTCATGCTGATAATAGATATTTAATTTTATCAGAATTTTTTCCCCATCTACTGGGATGATCATATAGATTTGATTTTTAGTCTGTGGATGTGGTGAACTGCGTTGATTTCTGAACATTGAATGAATCTTGCATTCCCAAGATAAATTGTACTTGGTCATTATGTATTATACTTTTTACATTGATTTGCTAATAATTTGCTGAGGATTTTGAGTCTGCATTCATAAGGAAGGCTGGTAATTTAGTTTTCTTTTTTTATAATGTACTCGTCTGCTTTGTCATTTCATCTTAGTTCACAAAATTATGGCTTAAGGTTGTTCATGATATTCCCTTATTATGCCTGTAGGATTTTAGTGATGTTCCATTTTTCATTCCTTATGTTGTTAATTTGTCAAGTTCTATTGATTACAGAGGTGGTAGTGTTGAAGGAGTTCCAATGTAATTATTTCTATCAATTATCCTTCATGTGTTTTGAAGCTCTGTTTTTAGGTGCATACATATTTAGGATTTTATGTATTCTTGGTGAGTTGACTCCCTTATTATATAATGTCTCTCTTTATACCTAGTATTATTTCTTGTTCTTAATTCTACACTGGCTGACCTTAGTATAGCCTCTCTGAGTCTGTTTTGATTATTGTTTGCATGGCATGTCTTTTAAATCCTTTTACTTTTAACTTACCCATGTCTTTATATTTAAACTTGATTTTCTATAGACAGCATCTCATTGGTTTTTCCTGTGTATTTAATCTGGCATAAATTTATTATAAAATTGCCTAAATTACATGTAATATTATTTAATATATGTTTGCATTTAATTATAATATTGTGGTAGTTTTTGTCTACTTGCTCCATCTGTTCTTTGTTCCCTTTCTCCTCTTTTGTTTTCTGCTTCCTTTTGGATTAATTAGCTATTTCTTTTAGTTCCATTTTATCTTCACTATTGGCTTATTTAAAACTATTTTTTAGTGTTTATCCTAGGCTTTTCAATATACATCTTTATTATAGTTCATCTACTTTCAAACAATATTATGCAGTTTTATATTTAGTTTAAGAAATTTAGACAATACTTCCAATTGCGTCATCCAATCTTTTGTGCTATTACTGCTATATATTTTACTCTTACTTATGGCATAAACCCACAGTTCATTGCTCTTATCTTTTCTTTAGCTAGTCATATATCTTTTAGAGTGATTAAAAATAACATTTATATTTATGTCAATGTATATTATTTCTTGAGTCCTTCCTTCCTTTGTTTATGCCTGGTATCATTTTTCCTTTTGCCTGAAGAACTCTCTTTAAAATTTCTTGTAATACCAGACTGCTGATAATGAATTTTCTCATCTTTTGTTTTTCTCAAAATACTTTTATCATGGCTTTAAGTTTTAATTTTTTTTTAAAATTAATTAATTAATTAATTTGTGGCTGTGTTGGGTCTTCATTTCTGTGCGTGGGCTTTCTCTAGTTGCAGTGAGTGGGGGCCACTCTTCATCGCGGTGCATGGGCCTCTCACTGTCGCGGCCTCTCTTGTTGCAGAGCACAAGCTCCAGGTGCGCAGGCTCAGTAGTTGTGGCACATGGACCTAGTTGCTCTGCGGCATGTGGGATCTTCCCAGACCAGGGCTCGAACCCATGTCCCCTGCATTGGCAGGCAGACTCTTAACCACTGCGCCACCAGGGAAGCCCTGTGGCTTTAAGTTTTGAAGGATATTTCCACTGGGTCTAAAATTTTATTTATTTATTTATTTAAAAAAATTTATTTATTTATTTATTTGGCTGCAACCGGGTCTTAGTTGCAGCACATGGGATCTTCATTGTTGTGTGCAGGATCTTCATTGTGGTATGCAGGATCTTTTAGTTGCAGCATACGGGCTCTTTTTAGTTGTGGCATGTGGGCTCTTAGTTGTGGCATGTGGGATCTAGTTCCCTGACCGGAGGTCGAACCTGGGCCCCCTGCATTGGGAGTGCGGAATCTTAACCACTGGACCACCAGGGAAGTCCCAGGTCTAAAATTTTAGGTTGACATTTTTTTCTTTCTATAACTTAAAGATGTTATTCCTTTGACTTCTGTTTTTCAGTTTCTTATGAGCAGTCTAATTTTTTATCTTAGTTCATTTTTATGTGATTTATATTTTTAAATATGAAATACCAAGTTAAAAAGTATATTCTGCTTGGTGCTTCTTGGGCCTGTAGTTGTATATCCTTCATTAAATGTGGGAAAATTTCAGGTATTATCTCTTCAAATATTTCTTCTGCCCTCCCATCTCCTTCTGGAATTCCAGTTATATGTACATTAGATTATTTTATTTTATTCCACAGCTCTTAGGTGCTGTTTTTTTTTTCTTTTCTTTTCCTTGTTTTTGTTCAGTTTATTTCTATTGATTTGGAGTTCACAGTTCTTTCCTCATCTGTGTCTAGCCTACTGATGAGTATACTGAAGACATTCTTTACCTCTTTTATTGTGTTTTTTAGCTTTAGCATTTCCTTTTGGCTTATTATTGTAATTTCCATCTCTACTGAAATTCTCCATTTGTTCATGCATTTTGTCCTAATTTTCTACTAGAAAATTTAACATATTATTCTTAGTTATTTTAAATTCATTGTCTGATAATTCCAGTATCTGGTCATTTCTGAATTTAGTTCTGTTTATTTTTTCTCCCAAGATAGTAGGTTGTTTTTTTCTTGAGTTTTTTGTATGTTCCACAATTTTTTATTGAATACTGTATAACTCATGTAGAACCGTAGAGAATGATATAAATATTATATGTCACAATGCTTGCACCTCTTCTCCTAGGTGCATTTGTTTGAGGGCTTATATCTACCCAGTCAGGAGTTAAGCTGGGTTGAATTTCATTGTTGCTATGGTTGTCTTCAGTTTGCCACTGGCTTCATATGCTTCTAGTGATACTTTATTCATGAAGGAAAGAGCTAGGGTGATTGAGAGTTTTTCTTCAATGTTCTGCTCCACCCTAAACTTTTGTCCTTCCCTTGGATACTCCTATTACAGAGGGGGCTTCTATCTATGCTTTTGTCCCTATGCTAGAATTAGATTGCTTTGTTTGTTATCCAGTGCTTGCTATATTGTTTCTGTTATACTGGTGTAGCCTAGGTCTTAGGCAGGCCCTGTATGTTCTGGTCTTGGAGTGGAGTTTTCTTAGTGATCCCACTTCTCTTTCCTCTTTTAATTCTGCTTTGAATCTTTGGTATGTTTGTGAGAGATTGTTTTTTACTCCTTCCCCAGGGGTAGGGGACCTTCAATAATGTTGATATATAGTCTTAGACCCAGAACTGTTTGCTGCTGTTCCCCCAGGTGTAGAGGATTTTTTTCTTTTACAGCTCTGCCTCTTACAATGAGTCTCACTTGTGCACTGCAATACAAACATCTTTTGCATTTCAGTAGTTATACTAGATATTTTTCATACCTAATTCTCATAACACAATTTAGAAATATGGGTTTTACCATTCCCTTTTTGTGGATGAGAGAAACTGAGGCTTAAAGGGATTCGGTTGATTGCTTTGTGACACAGAGAATTAATATGTAGTAGCGATAAGATTTGAGCCCATATCTTTTTGATTTAAAAATCTATTCTCTTTCTACTCTACCACAATATGTGGTTAATTTTTTTAATGCCTGGATAAGCACCAAATTACAGGGGAGGGGGGAAATTAATGATAAAAATTTTATTGGACTTCTGTTACTAAATGCATTATGATTTCTGTTTAACATGAGCCAATTTTTTGAACAATAGGCGATGATCTGGGAAATGATGATACCATCGGAGGGAATGTGAGCAAATATATGGTGCTTCCAAGTGGATACTTTGGACAGCCCAAGAAAGGACATCTTATCTTTGATGCTTGCTTTGAAAGTGGTGAGTGTATCAAAGGACTTTTCTTTTGAGCTTTTCTAGTGAGTTGTTTTTGGAATCTAATGCCATCTGACCATTTAGTGTGATTCAACCCATTTAATTTTTTACCATAATGAAATAAGTTGTCAGGAAAGACCTATTTTGAATGAATTAACTTGGAAATACTTAAAAATGAAGTGCTATGTTTTTGTTGTGATAAATGATTAGAAGGATAATGGTAGTACTAATGAACATTTATGCAGTACCTTATATTTTATCAAATACTTACCCAGATATTATTTCTTTTGGGATAAAACTAATATAATTTGAATACTTGATAAATTATTAATTATTCAATGTCTACTGTATATCTGGTTCTTAGTCTTTCTGAGAGCAGTCTTCTCTATAAAGAAGCAATTAAAGAAAAGATTCAGTTGAACACAAACAAAACAGAAAAAGTAATATACTTCGTAAACAGCAAATGCTGTGAGTATTCTGATAGGGGAGAACAGGGCTTAATTGTGAATTTCCACCCAGTAGTAGTTGAATCTTGTTAACTTCTTTATATCTGAGCCTCATACTCTGCATGGCATATAAGCACATAGTAGGTATTCAGAATATGTTGAAAATATTAATGAGAAAGTTAAACATAACTTTGTTTTATAAACAATTGTTGATTATTTTTGGTTTTGAATAATGTGCTTGCATGTGTGTGTGTGTGTGATTGAAGGGACATTCCAGTTATATGACAGTTCTCTGAACCCTAAGTACCATGGTTGTTTTTACCAACAATTAAAAAGATGTGGAAAGATTAATTTTCTGTTAGCTTTGATAAAAAGCCATATTTAATTGCTTGCTGTTCCCCAGTCCACCAACTTCTCTCAAGTCTTTGTACCTTTGCAGATGCTGTTATCTCTGTGCCCCAGATGCCTTTCTCTACTTGGTAAAATGTTAATTCAGACTCAGGCCAGCATTTCTTCCTCTGAGAAACAGCACCTCCCAGGCAGGTTTGGCCGTCTCTACCTGTATATTTACAGGCACCTCTTCTATGATTTACAGGCCTCTGCTATGATAGTTTTTATTGCATTGCAGTCATTTAATGATCTCTTTCCTTTTCCTTATCACTGAAAATTCCTTGAAGTCAGTGATGGTTTCTTATTAATTTTTGTTCCTTAGCACCTAGTGTACTATCAGAAACTGACTCTAAAGAAATGGAGTTACATGATTTACCTGACAGAGAAATCAAAATAACTGTCGTAAAGATTTTTACCAAGGTCAAGAAAACATTGCATGAACAAAGTGAGAATTTCATCAGAGAGAGAGATAATGCTGAAAGTACCAAATGTTGATAGAAAGCATGGAGCTGAAGAACACAGTAACTGAACTGAAAAAACTTCCTACAGGACTTCAACAGCAGACTAAAGCAGAAGAAAGAATCAGTGAATTTGAATGCATATCATTGGAAATAATGCAATCAGAGGAACAAAAGTAAAAAGAATGAAATAGAGTGAAGAAAGCTTAAGGGGTTTATGCAATACCATCAAAGAGATCAGTGTATGCATTATGGGAGCCCCAGAAGGAGTGGGGAGAGAGAGAGAGAGCGAGAGAGAGCACCAGAGAAATTAATAAATGAAGGAGGACAGATAGTGAAAAAATGGTCTTCATAAAGTGAGATTTTAAGATTAATAAAAATAATTTTACATTTAAATAAAAATTTAACTATAGCAGCAAGAACATAAAGGGAAAAAAACAATAGTAATTATCACTTTATTACTTATTGTTTGCCACACCCTGTAAGGAATGATATACATAGTTTATCTCATTTAACACACACAAAAGACTTCTGAGATATTATATCTATCTTTGTAGGTGAGGAAAGTGATGCTCAGAGATGTAAAGTTATTTACCTTGAATTGCATGACTGACAAGTGGTGTAGCTGAATTTGAAACTGAGAATTTCCTGGCTCCACAGGCCATACTTTTAACCACTGCATATATGTATCACCTTATTATAGGTCAACTTACGACATGAATAATAAACATATTGTTGAAAATTTCTCACTAGGTGATAAGATATATAGGAAAAGGTTTTATGATAAAGAAAAATGAAAAGTTTACTACTGTTTTAAAATAAACCATCCAAATAAATACTATGTTTGGTTGCCATCATATGCAATTTGATTATTCTTTTATGATTGATATGCATATATGTGTATTGAATGTGAGAAGTGCACTATAATTAATACTTCAAATTAATTGGTTAGCCTGAGAGATTTAGTATGTTGTATTAAATTACCATGGCATGAAAAAGCATCAATGAAATAAAGATATGGTTCAGTTATTTATATATCATTTCAGACAATAGAAATAAAAACTCTTATTTTTAATTCCCCCAATGGAGTTTTACTACATTTATTTGTGTAATCTTTAAAAATTAATGTTCTATTTCCCTTTGAAAGAAAATAAAATAGTCTTTATTATTCGTGCAGCATGAAAATATGCTATGACTACGTTAGAAATCAGGGTTTTTAGCTTAATACTGCACCTGAACTTTTCTTTTAGATATCCAGATGGCTGATATACTTTGTTGTTTTTTTAACTTTATTGAGGAATAATTGACAAATATAATTGCATATATTTAAGGTGTATGATGTAATGATTTGATATACATGTATATTGTAGAATACCAAAATCACGATAATTAACACATCCATCACCTTACATAATTAGCGTAGTTATCTCCTTTCCCCTCCCTGTGGTGAATATGCTTAAGATCTACTCTCAGAAAATTTCAAGTATACAATACCATATTCTTTAACTCTAATCACCATGCTGTACATTAGAGACTCAGAACTTATAACTGAAAATTTGTACCCCTTGACCTACATCACCCCATTTCCCCTTCCCTCAGCCCCAGGCAACCACCATTCTTTTCTCTGTATCTATGAAATCAACTTCACTGCAGCATTATTCACAATAGCAGGATGTGGAAACAACCTAAATGTACTTTGCTGGATGAATGGATACAGAAAATATGATATATATATATATACACATACACATGTGATATATATGAGTGATGGAATATATATATATACAAATATAATATATAATGAAATATTATTCAGCCATATAAAGGACATCCTGCCATTTGTGACAACATGAATGAATCCAGAGGGCATGCTAACTAATTTTTTTTTAAACAAGAGGTAACATGGTATAATACCAAAAAACACAGTTTTTGGTTTCAGACAGACTTAGGTTCATATATTAACTTTAGCACGTACTTGGTTATGTCATGCTGATGTTATCACTTAAAGTTTACTTAAAATTAGGAAAATAAGTATCTGTGTTGTAGAATTATTGTGCAAATTAGAGATAACTACAATTTAGCACAATATCTAGCAATGAACTTCAGGTACTAATTCTGGCACATGTATAGTATCACCATTTCAAGGGTGCTAAAATGTACCAGAATTTTTCTTGGTGTATTTGTGAGTGTTATTTCCAACCCTTAGAAAAACCTTGCAATATCAGAGCCTTAAATTGGGTTCCTCTCACAATCATACTGAAATAAGGACTTAGGTAAAGGTTGTATATTTTATTTATTTATTTATTTATTGGAGTAAAATTACTTTACAATGTTGTGTTAGTTTCTGCTGTACAATGAAGTGAATCAGCATATGTATGCCTATATCCCCTCTCTCTTGGACCTCCCTCCCCCTTTTCCCCCCACATCTAGGTCATCACAGAGCACTGAGCTGAACTCCCTGTGCTATACAGCACGTTCCCACTAGCTATCTGTTTTACACATGGTAGTATATTTATGTCAAACCTAATCTCCCAATTCATCCCACCCTCCCCTTTCCCCACTGTGTCCACATGTCCATTCTCTATGTCCATGTCTCTATTCCTGCCCTACAAATAGGTTCATCTGTACGATTTTTTAGATTCCACATATATGCGTTAATATATGATATTTGTTTTTCTCTTTCTGGCTCACTTCACTCTGTATGACAGACTCTAGGTCCATCCACATCTCTACAAATGACCCAATTTCATTCCTTTTTATGGCTGAGTAATATTCCATTGTATATTTTTACCACATCTTCTTTATCCATTCATCTATCATTGGACATTTAGGTTGTTTCCATGTGTTGGCTACTGTAAATAGTGCTGCAATGAACATTGAGATACATGTGTCCTTTTGAATTATGGTTTTCTCAGGGTATATGCCCAGTAGTGGGATTGCTGGGTCATATGGTAGTTCTATTTTTAGTCTTCTAAGGAACCTCCATACTGTTCTCCATAGTGGCTGTATCAATTTACATTCTCACCAACAGTGTAGGAGGGTTCCCTTTTCTCCACACCCTCTCCAGCATTTATTATTTGTAGCTTTTTTGATGATGGCCATTCTGACCAGTGTGAGGTGATACCTCGTTGTAGTTTGGATTTTCATTTCTCTAATAATTAGTGATGTTGAGCATCTTTTCATGTGCCTCTTGGCCATCTGTATGTCTTCTTTGGTGAAATGTGTATTTAAGTGTTCCACCCATTTTTTAATTGGGTTGTTTGTTTTTTTTGATATTAAGCTGCATGAACTGTTTGTATATTGTGGATATTAATCCTTTGTCCACTGTTTCATTTGCAAATATTTACTCCCATTTTGAGGGTTGTCTTTTTGTCTTGTTTATGGTTTCCTTTGCTGTGCAAAAGCTTTTAAGTTTCATTAGGTCCCGTTTTTTAATTTTCGTTTTTATTTTCATTATTCTAGGAGGTGGGTCAAAAAGGATCTTGCTGTGGTTTATGTCAAAGAGTGTTTTTCCTATGTTGTCATCTACAAGTTTTATCTGGTCTTACATTTAGGTCTTTAATCCATTTAGAGTTTATTTTTGTGTATGGTGTTAGGGAGTGTTCTAATTTCATTCTTTTACATGTAGCTATCCAGTTTTCCCAGCACCACTTATTGAAGAGACTGTCTTTTCTCCATTGTATGTTCTTGCCTCCTTTGTCAAAAATTAGATGACCATATGTGCGTGGGTTTATCTCTGGGCTTTCTATCCTGTACCACTGATCTGTATTTCTGTTTTTGTGCCTGCCAGTACCATACTATCTTGATTACTGTAGCTTTGTAGTATAGTTTAAAGTCGGGTAGCCTGATTCCTCCAGCCCCGTTTTTCTTTCTCAAGATTGCTTTGGCTATTCGGGGTCTTTTGTGTTTCCATACAGATTGTAGAGTTTTTTGTTCTAATTCTGTGAAAAATACCATTGATAGTTTGATAGGGATTGCATTGAATCTGTAGATTGCTTTGGGTAGTATAGTCATTTTCATAATATTGATTCTTACAATCCAAGAACATGGTATATCTCTCCCTCTGTTTATGTTATGTTTGATTTCTTTCATCAGTGTTTTATAGTTTTCTAAGTACAAATCTTTTGCCTCCTTAGGTAGGTTTATTCCTAGGTATTTTTTTCTTTTTGTTGTGATGGTAGATGGGATTGTTTATTTGATTTCTCTTTCTGGTTTTTTGTTGTTAGTGTACAGGAATGCCAGAGATTTCTGTGCATTAATTTTGCATCCTGCAACCTTATGAAATTCATTGATTAGCTGTAGTAGTTTTCTGGTGGCATCTTTAGGATTTTCTATGTATAGTATCATGTCATCTGCAAACAGTGACAGTTTTACTCCTTCTTTTCCAATTTGGATTCCATTTATTTCTTTTTCATCTCAGATTGCCATGGCTAGAACTTCCAAAACTATGTTGAATAAGAGTGGTGAGAGTGGGCATCCTTTACTTGTTCCTGATCTTAGTGGAAATGCTTTCAGTTTTTCACCATTGAGTATGATGTTTGCTGTAGATTTGTCATATATGGCCTTTATCATATTGAAGTAGGTTCCCTCTATGCCCATTTTCTTGAGAGTTTTTATGATAAATGGGTGTTGAATTTTGTCAAAAGCTTTTTCTGCATCTATTGAGATGTTCATATGGTTTTTATTCTTTAACTTGTTAATATGGTGTATCACATTGATTTGTGTATATTGAAGAATCCTTGCATTCCTGGGATAAATCCCACTTGAACATGGTGTATGATCCTTTTAATATGTTGTTGGATTCTGCTTGCTAGTATTTTTTTGAGGATTTTTGCATCTATGTTCATCAGTGATATTGGTCTGTAATTTTCTTTTTTTCTGTGATATCTTTGTCTGATTTTGGTATCAGGGTGATGGTGACTTCGTAGAACGAATTTGGGAGCGTTCCTTCCTCTGCAATTTTTTGGAAGAGTTTGAGAAGGATCGGTGTTAGCTCTTCTCTAAATGTTTGATAGAATTCGCCCGTGAAGCCATCTGATTCTGGACTTTTGTTTGTTGGAAGATTTTAAATTACAGTTTCAACTTCATTACTTGTCATAGGTCTGTTTATATTTTCTAATTCTTCCTGGCTCAGTGTTGGAAAGTTGTATCTCATACTGAGACAAGGACTTAGATAAAGGTTGTATATTTAGGTGGGCATCTCAGGAAGAACAGGTGGGGGAGTAGGGAGAGAAAGACAGGAAATTAAGAAAAGCCAACAAAGAATGTGTCCATGAACAGGTACAGTAGTGGTTGTAGGTAGATTAGCCTTGGTTAGAGGGAGCCCACTCAGGAGGATTCATGCACAGCTTCCTTATCTCTATCATCATGTCTAATTTATTCTTTCTTCTGTTATGCCAGGTTGACTGATGTCCACTGCATGAATTATTCCATCCACCTTTTTGTTTAATGCCTCCTCTGTGTTAGGTATTGTCTGATGAGCATGGAGGATCTTCAACATTTTTTTTGGTTTTGACTTCATAAACAAAGATTTGAATACTTTGTACCCATTCCCATTGTTCCATTCCCATGTCCCTGTCCCAGACCTCCATGACTGCAGTCTTTCAATCTTGTTCTTTACAGTCCTGTTACCAACCAACCCACCAAGACATTTGCCATTGCCCACAAGTCCATGTATATCTTTACCTCGTACTACTTCTACCTCCATACAAAGGAGAGGAGTAAGTGTACTGCTCTAAGCTCTGTTCACTGGGAGATTTTCCTATCACCACATCATTTAAGGAAAACTGAGTGATATTATATGGCAGCAACAAGTGTTTTTTTAACTTGTGCCAACATATCAAGCCAGTCCATCTGTTAGTCAGTCTTGAGTTGTCTTCCTCAGGGAACCTTCCATGAGGCCATAGGCATGAGCTGAGGGAATGGCATTTGTGTAACAGAGGTAGCTGTCACTGGAGTCAGGGTTTGCTCCCTGTCACTTAAATTACACCATTACTTGGTGTCTCATGATTAGAAGCTCAGTATTTAGTAGGGATCAGGACTTTTCCAGGAGCTGCTTTTCACATGATAGTTTTGTACTGCAGAAAGCATCTTTTGCTCTAGAACTCCAGGGATCTGCTTGTCATAGATTCTGCAGTATCTTGTCTGTCATGGTTGTCTCTAGCATTATTGGATCTCTTTTTTAAATTTAATTTTATTTTGGCAAGAATACTTAACACGAGATCTACTCTCTTAACAAATTTTTAAGTGTACAATGCAATATTGTTGACTTTAGGTACAATCTTGAATAGCAGATCTCCAGAACTTATTCATCTTGCTTAACTGAAATGTTATGACCATTGATTAGTTTATTCCCCATTCCTCTCTCCTCTTAGCCCCTGACAACCACCATTCGACTCTTTGATTCTATGAATTTAACTATTTTAGATACCTCAAAGAGTTGGAATCATGCAATATTTGTCTGTCAGGCTGGCTTAATATAATACCACTTAGCATAATATTCTCAAGGTTCATCCTTGTTGTTGTGTATTGCATAATTTCCTTCTTTTTTAAGGCTGAATGATATTCTATTGTATGAATATACCACATTTTCTTTCATTCATTCATCTATCTGTGGATATTTAGGTTTTTTCTGTGTCTTTACTATTGTGAATAATGCTGAAGTGAACATAGGAGTGCTGATAATCTCTTTGAGATCCTGATTTCAATTATTTTGGATAAATGCCCAGGAGTGGAATTGCTGGATCATCTGATAGTTCTTTTTTTTTTTTTGGAGGAACATCTATACTGTTTTCCATAGTAGATGTACCATTATGCATTCCCACCAACAGTGTCTAAGAGTGCCAATGTCTCCGTATCCTCACTAGCACTTGTGTCTTTTGTGGTTTTCTTTTTTTTTTGATAATAGTCATCCTGACAGGTGTGAGGTGGTATCTCATGGTTTTGATTTACATTTCCCTGATAATTAGTGACATTAAGTTTTTTTTTTTTTTCCATTTACCTGTTGGCCGCTTGTATATCTTTTTTAGAGAAATGTCTATTCTAGTTTTTAGCCCATTTTTAATTAGATTATTAGTTTTTTTTACTATGAGTTCGAGTTCCTTATGTATTTTGAAGATTAATTCCTTATCAGAAATATAGTCTGCAAATATTTCCTTTCATTCTGTAGGTTGCCTTTTACTCTGTTAACTGTTTTGTTTGCTGTGCAGAAGCTTTTAAGTTTGGTGTAGTCCCACTGGTCTATTTTTGCTTTTGTTGCCTGTGCTTTTGGTGTCATATCAAGGAAATCATTGCCAATACCAATGTAATGAAGTTTTTCTCTATGTTTTCATCTAGGAATTCTACAGTTTCAATCTTATGTTTAAGTGTTTAATCTATTTTGAGTTGATTTTTGTTTAGGGTATAACAAAAGGGTCCAATTTCATTCTTTTGCAACTGGATACCCAGATACCGATTTGACTAACACTTTTGTTGAAGAGACCACCCTTTATTGATTGTATATTCTTGGCACCCTTGTTGAAGACCAGTTGATCATATATGTGTGAATTTATTTCTAGGCTCTTTATTGAATTCCATAGGTCTACGATTCTGTCTTTATACCAGTATCATACTTTTTTGATTACTGTAGCTTTGAAATGTATTTGGAAACTGGGAACTTTGATGCTTCCCACTTTGTTCTTTCATAAGATTGATTTGGCTGTTTGTTGTCTTTTTTGGTTCTATATGGATTTTAGCATTTTTTCTATTTCTATAAAAAATGCCATTGGGGTTTTGATAGGGACTGCATTGAATCTGTAGATTGCTTTGATAGCATGGACATTTTAAGAATACTGAGTCTTCCAATTCATGAACATGGGATGTCTTTCCATTTATATGTTTCTTCTTTAATTATTTTCATCAATGTTTTCTAGTTTTCAGTATACAGGTTTTCCACTTCCTTTGTTAAGTTTATTCTTTTGGGGCTGTTGTAAATGGGATTGGTTTCCTGATTTCCTTTTCACATAGTTTGTTGTTAGTGAATAGAAATGAGACTGATTTTTGTATGTCAATGTTGTATCCTAAAACTTCACTGAATTCATTTTGTAGCTTTAAAAGTTTTTAAAATTGAGTCTTTCAGATTTTATATATATAACATTATGTCATTTGAACACAGGGACAGTTTTGCTTCTTCCTTTCCAATTTGAATGCCTTTTATTTCTTTTTCTTGCTTAATTGCTCTGGCTAGGACTTCTAGTACTATGTTAAGCAACTGGCAAGAGTGGGCATCATTGCCTTGTTCTTAGAGGAAAAGCTTTCAGTCTTTCAGCAGAGCTTTTCATATATTGCCTTTATTATGTCGAAATGGCTTCTTTCTATTCCTGGTGTGTTGAGCATTTTTATCATGAAATGATGTTGAATATTGTTCAATCCTTTTTCAACTTCTGTTGAGACAGATATGTGATTTTTGCCCTTTATTTTGTCATTGTGGTGTATCGCATTAATTTGTTTTCATATGTTGAGCCATCCTTGTATCCCAAGGATAAATCCCACTTGTTCATAGTGTATGATCATTTCAATTTGCTGTTGGATTAGGTTTTCCAGTATTTTATTGAGGATTTTTGCATCAGTATTCATCAGGGATATTGGCCTGTAGTTTTGTTTTCTTGTGGTATACTTGTCTGTGAAAGTCAACTGGTAAAGCTACCTTGTATCAGGATAATGCTGGCCTCATAAAATGATTTTGGAAGTGTTCCCTTCTCTTCAATTTTTTGGAAGAGTTTAAAAGTATTGGCATTAATTCTTCTTTGAATATTTGGTAGAATTCACCAGGGAATCCATCTGGTCCTGGGCTTTTCTTTGTTGCGAGGTTTTTGATTAGTGATTCAATCTCTATATTATTTTTAGGTCTGTTCAGACTTTCTATTTCTTCACAGTTCAGTCTTGGTAGGGTGTATGATTCTAGGAATTTATCCATTTTTTTAAAAGATTATTCAGTTGATGTAGTTCATAGTAGTCTTTTATAATCCTTTTTATTTCTGTGGCCTCAGTTGTAATGTCTCCTCTTTCATTTTGGATTTTATTTATTTGAGTCTTCTTTCCTTTTTCTTAGTTTAGCTAAGGGTTTGTCAGTTTTATCTTTCAAAAAAACTCAATTTCATTGTTTTGCTATTTTCTATTTCACTTATTTCTATTCTAACCTTTGTTATTTCTTTCCTTCTGCTAACTTGGTGCTTATTTTGTTCTTCTAGCTCCTTGAAGTGTAAATTAAGTTGTTCATTTGATCTTTCTTTTCTCTCACTGTGTCTGTTTATCACAGTAAACTTCCTTTTCAGTACTACTCTTGCCTTAGCCCATAAGTTTTGGTATGTTGTGGTTTTTGTTTGTTTGTTTATTTGTCTTTAGGAGTTTTCTTTGATTTCTTTTCTGACAAAATTGTTGTTCAAGAGTTTGTCATTTAATTTCCACGTATTTGTGAATTTCCAGTTTTTCTTCTGCTGTTCATTTTAGTTTTATTCCATTGTGGTCTGAAAAGATACTTTGCATGATTTCAGCCTTCTTTAATCTGTTTAGACTTGTTTTGTGACCAAACTTGTGATCTATAAAGTTCCATGTTCAGTTGAAAAGAATATCTATTCTGCTGCTGTTGGGCAGAATGTTATGTATATTTCTCTTAGGTTTATAATGTTGTTCATCCTCTGTTTCTTTACTGACTTTCTATCTGGATATTCTATTTATTATTGAAAGTGGGGTATTGAATTCTCCTACTATTATTGTCTTGCTGTCTATTTCCCTTTCTGTTCTGTCGACATTTGCTTTATGTATTTAGGTACTCTGTTGTTGGGTGCATGTACATATTTGATTATTTTATCTTCCTGTTGAATTGGCCATTTTATTATTATGTTATGTCCTTCTTTTTCTCTTATGATAGATTTTGACTTAAAGTCTATTTTTCCCTGACATAAATATGGCCACCCCTGCTTTCTTTTGGTACCATTTATGAGGAGTAGCTTTTCCATCTCTTCTCTTTCACCTATTTGTGTTCTTAAATCTCAGGTGAGTTTTTTGTAGATAGCAAATAGTTGGGTCCATTTTTTTTAATCCATTCAACCACTCTATGCCTTTTGATTGAGAAATTTAATGCATTTACATTTATAGTGATTACTGCTATGGAAGTATTTACTATTTCATTTTGTTAATTGATTTCTATTAATCTTGTAGTTATTTTGCTTGTATTTCCTGGAGATTTATCTTGTTCCTTTGTTTGGTAACATCTCTGCCTGAACCGTCATTTTCCTTGACTCTCTGTGTTGGTTTCTGCACATTGGATGGAGCAGTTACCTCTCCCATTGTTCAGGCACTAGCCTCATACAGGAGAAGAACCTCTACCAATAAGCCTGGCCAGAGATTCTGAGGGCCTCTTGAAACTTTGAGGTAGTCCGACCCACTTTTGTTGGTTCTTTGAAGACCCCAGGTATCTAGGATGTGCCAGGTACCATCTGTATACCATGACAAGCAAGTCTGAAGCCAATTCCTCAGGCAGTCTCTGGAAAAGTTATATTGTTGGATGCTCTGTCTAACTCTTTACTTCCCCAATGAGAAGCTAAGAACTAGGGATTTTTGTCCACTGGCCCTTTGCTTAACTGGGAGGGAGGACTATGGTGACTGCCAGCCCAAATCTTCATCTCTGTTTCACTAGACACCCCACCCTGTCCCAGGTGGTTAGATTATGCCAGATCCCAGATCCCCTCAGTGCTCTGAGACAGGCAAGCTAGAAGCCTGTCCTTTGAGTAGTCCCTGGAAAGATTGTGGCATTGGATACCTGGACCAACTTTTCCCCTCACCAGTGAGAATCAGGCAGCTTGGTTTTTGTCCACCTACTCTGTGCTGAGAAGGAGGCAGGAGCTATGGTGTCCACCAGTTTAAATCTCTGTCTCTATCTCCCCCAGGTGACTAGATTGTTCTGATTCCATCAGAGTTCCAAGATGAGCAAGACAGGTGCCATTTCTTTGTGCAGTCTTAGAGAAGCTGGGGTACTGGACACATGGATCAAGTCTTTCCTTCCCCAGTGGGAAGCTGAGAGCCTTGATTTTTTATCTTCTCCCTTTGTGCTGTGCCAGAGAAGGAGCTATGGTGTTTACCAGCCCAAGCTGCCATCTCCTTTCTCTCCCAGGCAACTGGACTGTGCTAGAATCTGTCAGAGCTCTAAGCGTAGCAGCAGAGAAGCCAGACCTTTGGGGATCCCACTTGGACAACTTGGGGTGCTGGACATGTGAGCCAACTCTTTCCCTCCCCTGGGAGAAACTGGGAGCTAGAGAGTCTCTTTCTGATCATACGGTGCTATGTCAGCTGTAGAAATTCTGTTGAGATTGTGTCTTGACTCTCCCTGCCAGATTTGGTGAGTCTAGTTTCACACTTGCCTAGGGTACAGGAATATTTCAGTTAGTTTCTGGATTTCTCACAAAGGGAATCTTGTTGCTAAGTTGGTATGTTTGTGGGGACAAGGCAGGTCCAAGATTTCCTACTCTGCTATCGTGCTATGTTGCTCCTGTTGAGTCATTTTTTGCCCACTTAAAATTAGCCTTCTGAGCCTCCTGATAAATGCAATTAATGCAATATTACCAAGTGTGGTGGAAGAGTCCACAAGTACAAAGAGACCTACCAAGTACTGTGTTTCTTTCTTAATGCTAAGAGATACATGGTGTAGTGACTTTTCCTTTACCTTAAAGATGTCCTGGCATATCGCATTGGATACCTAAAAAACTCCATCATGTGGCGGGCCTCTGAATATTTTTCAGGTTTACATTCCACACTCTGGCAAACATATATCTTACCAGGTGTTGTGGGTTGAATTGCAACCCCAGTACCCCCAAAAAAGGATATTTTGAAGTTTCTACCCCTACCTGGGAGTGTTGCCTTATTTGGAAATAGGGACTTTGAAGATGCAATCAAGTTAAGATGAAGCCATACTGGATGGATTAAGATGGACCCTAATCCACCTTATATGAGAAGAGATATTTAGGGATCCAGATGTACACAGAGGGAAGATGGCCAAGTGAAAATGGAGGTAGAAATTCGAATGATATAGCTACAAGCCAAGGAATGCCAAGGATTGTTGACAACTACACTATAGTTGTTTGTTTTTTTGTTATTGAGTTGTATGAGCTGTTTGTCTGTTTTGGAAATTAAGCCCTTGTTGGTTGCATCGTTTGCAAATATTTTCTCCCAACCCATAGGCTGTCTTTTCGTTTTGCATATGGTTTCCTTTGCTGTGTTAAAGCTTGTAAGTTTGATTAGGTCCCATTTGTTTATTTTTGCTTTTATTTCTGTTGCCTTGGGGACTGAGCTAAGAAAACATTGGTACAATTGATGTCCGAGAATGTTTTGCTTATGTTCTCTTATAGAAGTTTTATGGTGTCATGTCTTATATTTAAGTTTTTAAGCCATTTTGAGTGTATTTTTTTGTATGGTGTGAGGGTGTGTTCTAACTTCGTTGATTTACATGTGGCTGTCCAGCTTTCCCAACACCATCAAGTGTCACCACTTGCTGAAGAGGCTGTCTTTTTTCCATTGTATATTCTTGCCTCCTTTTTCAAAGATTAATTGACCGTAGGTGTGTGGGTTTATTTCTAGGCTGTCTATTCTCTTCCATTGATCCATATGTCTGTTTTTGTGCCAGTACCATGCTGTTTTGATTACAGTTGCTTTGCAGTATTGTCTGAAGTGTGTGAAGGTTATGCCTCCTGGTTTGTTCTTTTTGCTTAGGAATGCTTTGGCAATTCTGGGTCTTTTATGGTTCCATAAAAATTTTAGGATTATACGTTCTATTTCTGTGAGAAATGTCATGGGTAATTTGATAGGGATTGCATTAAATCTGTAGATTGCTTTGGGTAGTTTGGCCATTTTAACAATATTAATTCTAGAAGTACTCATTTAAATGTTTGAAGTTTGTAGGGTCTGTAGGGGCTCCTGTTTGCCACCATGTATCCAAGGCTTAGTCAAGAGCCTAGTACATAATAGGTGATCATTAAATGTATATTAAGTGAATACAGTTATCACAGTTCTGTAAAGTAAGTGTTACTAATGCTGCTTCACAGATGAAGAAAATGAAGTTTAGAGAGGTTAAACATGTGTCAAGGTTACACAGCTTCTAAGTGGTAAAGTCAGGATTTGAATCTGGGTCTGCGTATTAATGGCTAATGGTTAATAGTTAGTCACAGGCAGTATGTGAGGCTCACACATTCTTTTACATACTTTATCTCATTGAATCCTCAACGCCTTATGAGGTAGGTATTATTATTCTGTCTTACAGATAAGTAGAGGCCTAGATAGGTTAAGTAATTTGCCCATGGCTATACAGTTAACCAACCAAGAATCAGAGTGGGTATTTGAACCCACGTTGGGTAAGATTAAAATAATAGTAATATAAACACTAATATTGAATTTATTATGTGCCATACAGAGGTCCAAGTGTTTGACATGAGTGATTCATTCAAGTCTCATATCAACCCTATGAGGTAGATTCTATTATTATTATTTTCATTTAACAGATGAGGAAACAGACACAGAGAGGTTGAATAATTTTACCAAGATCACATTGCTGGTGATCTGAACTGGGATCCAAACCCGGTCAGTCTGGCTCCATAATCTGTGCTTGAAACTATTGCATTACATGGGGTCATAATCCATATGAAAGCACTTATCTCTGTGTTAGGCATTTAGCAGTTCCATAATTTAAAATTTTGCCTTTAGGTCTTTTTAACTTCTGAGAAAAATAAGATTGTTGTAACTTTAAGTTAAAAATATGATACTAAATTTCCTAAATTGCAGAATGAAGTGATTATAGCAGAAAATAGATTATACTGGTCATTGATTACCACAAACGAGGAGCTTATGACCATTAACCTTTAAAGTAAGAAAACTTCCCTAGTATAAAATTTTAATGTTGGAAGACAATTTCAAAATATTTAAAAATCAAATAAAATCTTGTAGTATATGAGGCGTAGGTTTATAGAATCTCTAAGGAAAAATTAATCTGCCTTTTGTAGAAGGTTCCCTCTCTCTTCATTCTCACCACATTTAGATAAGCTGTCCTGTTTCAGGAAGAAGTGTTTTAAGTTTGTACATAATTATGGCAGAGTCCTTGATTTGGATTGTTTTGAGGAATATGGAAGAATCTTACTTTTTTCATCTTTACAAATCTACCAACCAGCAGATATGTTTTATCCTGTGGGAAGAATACAAGATACAGTTCCTGGTTTAAAGGAGTTTAGTGGGAGAGACTGACAAAGGCTCTGATTGAATTGACCGCAAAATTTATCATCTAAAGTAAATATCTTTGCCCACAACAAATGCTAACCTGGAAGGGAGTCTGGGACAACAGACAAAGCCTGGGGTTTGTCTGAGGCTAACCACGATATAATAAATACTGAGTAATAAAACATAGCAAAAGCATGTCTTTTTCAGCATGGTATTGGGGAGATAAGTTTGCAGACAATGCTTATTAGAGGAGGCTACTATTAGCTAAAGCTTGAATGATTAGTAACAATTTATCCGGTAAATTTTGGCTTTTGGGAAAGACTACCTAGTTCTTGTCATGCAGAAAGACATGAATACTAGAGAGATAATGATACTTTCAGGGAATGGCAAACTGCAACTAGCTCTCAAAAATGGAGAGTATTCTTGAGAGTAAGGGCTCACTAAAACATTTTAATTAAATGCACTTTATTTCTCTCTACCTTAAAATTCATTTCTAATATATGTATTCTGTCATTCCCTTCTCTCCATTCTCAAAGAAATAAGTATGCTGGAAATGCAAGAGGGAGGAGATATGGGGATATATGTATATGTATAGCTGATTCACTTTGTTCTAAAGTAGAAACTAACACACCATTGTAAGGCAATTATACTCCAATAAAGATGTTTAAAAAAAAACCAAAAAACAACACGTGGATCTACAAGAAAAAAAAACAAAACCTTTTAGAGCAAATATTGAATGACAACATCCATGTGTCCACATCCTGTACCTGGTTTGTATGTGTCTCCTTGATGGTTGGTCTCTTTCTCTTCACATTGTCACCCTATATCACTTCTGCCCTGTGATCCCTCCTGACCTACATGATTACTATACTGTTTGCTTTGCTAATCCAGAGTTTTGTCCTTGACCAATGGGTTTAGCCCCTTGTCCAAACTGGAATTTTCCCATAGGATGATGGTAAGAGCAAGTATTAGGCAATGTACTCTGGTTTCCCTCTGCTTGTTATTAAAGGAATTGTTATAAAATATTGCAACCTTTTCAGCTCCACAACTTCTATCCTAGACCAAGTCATCAGTAAGTTTCCTGGACTTGTACAGCAGCTTTCTAACCTCTCTCTGGTCCATCATCTACAATGCCACCAAAGCTATACTGTGAATCATCTGATGATATTTCTTTATGCTTAAAATCTTTCATGACTCCCCATTGTCCTCAGGATAAAATCCAAATGCTTTTATTTAACAAAGTCTTTAAAGTACATATATACATTTAAAACCATTCAGCCATAAAAAGAAGGAAAAAAGGAAATACTGCCATTTGCAACAACATTGATGGACTTTGAGGGCATTATGCTAAGTTAAATAAGTCAGAGAAAGACAAATACTGTATGATATCACTTATATGTGAGATCAAAAAAACAAAAAAACAAAACAAAACAAACAAATAAAAACAAGACAAGCAGCCAGACAAACAAACAAAAACCCAAGCTAATAGATACAGAGAACAGATTGGTGTTTGCCAGATGGGAGGGGAGTGAGGGATGGGTGAAATGGGTGAAGGGGGTCAAAAGGTTCAAACTTCCAGTTATAAAATAAATGTCACAGGATTGTAATGTATAGCATGGTGACTATAGTTAATACTGTTTTTCATATTTGAGAGTCTCCAAGAGTGTAAATCTTGGAAGTTCTCATCACAAGAAAAAAAAAAAGAAAAAAATAATTTGTAACTATGTATGGTGACAGATGGTAACTAGACTTATTGTGGTGGTCATTTCACAATGGGTATAAATATCAAATCATTATGTTGTACACCTGAAATCAATATAATTTTATATGTCAATTATACCTCAATAACAAACAGACAAAAATCATCTTCAATATGACATGAATCAAATTTCCTTCCTATTAATACTATCACTTTATGCCGGAACATGCCACATTACAAGGTCTTTATCTCTTTTAAAGAAAAAAATTAGCACATTTAGGAGAAAGCAGCATGGTTTTGAAATATAAAGGAATGTTTCACCATGTCTAGAAATTCTGTTGGAGAAATATTGGTAGCTATGAACTGTAGATGAATAATTTAATTCTCTTCTTTGTTTCTGATTCATAACTGAAACAAAGCTAAACTTCTCTTATGGTAGGATTTTCACTTGATTTTTAAATTTCTGACCTCTTTACTGAATTATATATATCTGCATATATATGGTTATATATCTACTTGTATATTTTTCTCTGTCCTGTTTCCTCTACCTCCTCTTTGAGGAAGAAGTAAAATATTTCATTCCCAAATAACTTTCCTCTATGATGACATTTCCTATAATAACAGTCCTGAAGCTAAAGTCCTCAGAAAGAGCTGTTGAAGTGTGAACTGTGTTTAATGAAATCCATTTGCACACCTCTTCAACTGCTCTTTTCAAATCATCTGAGACACTGCTTTGAAGGGGACTTCCAGTTCACGTAAATCACCCTCCTGTGCTTTGGTAGTAAAATAACTGCAAAAAAGGGGACATATCACTTGATTAAATATGGTTGATTGAGTTCGTTTATAACCCTCCTCTTTCCAATAAAGATAGTCTCTTCAATAAGTGGTGCTGGGAAAACTGGACAACTACATGTAAGAGAGTGAAATTTGAATACTCCCTAACACCATACACAGAAATAAACTCAAAATGGATCTAAGACCTAAATGTAAGGCCATACACTAGAAAACTCTTAGAGGAAAACATAGGCAGAACACTCTGACATAAATCGCAGCAAGATCTTTTTTGATCCACCTCCTAGAGTAATGAAAATTAAAACAAAAATAAACAAATGGGATCTGATTCAACTTAAAAGCTTTTGCACAGCAAAGGAAACCATAAACAAAACAAAAAGACAACCCTCAGAATGGGAGAAGATATTTGCAAACAAAGCAACTGATAAGGGATTAATCTCTAAAATATACAAACAGCTCATGCAGCTCAATATCAAAAAAACAAATAACCCAATCAAAAACCGGGGGAAGATCTGAATAGACATTTCTCCAAAGAAGGCATACAGATGGCCAAAAAGCACATGAAAAGATGCTCAACACCAATAATTATTAGAGAAATGCAAATCAAAACTACAATGAGGTATCACCTCACACCAGTCAGAATGGCCATCATCAAAAAAGCTACAAACAATAAATGCTGGAGGGAGTGTGGAGAAAAGGGAACCCTCCTACACTGTTGGTGGGAATGTAAATTGGTACAGCCGCTATGGAGAACAGTATGGAGGTTCCTCAAAAAGCTAAAAATAGAACTACCATATGACCCAGAAATCCCACTCCTGGGCATATACCCAGAGTAAACCATAATTCAAAAAGATACATGCACCCCAATGTTTACTGCAGCACTATATACAATAGCCAGAACACGGAAGCAACCTAAATGCCCATCAACAGAGGAATGGATAAAGAAGATGTGGTACGTATATACAATGGAATATTACTCAGCCATAAAAAGAAACGAAATAGTGCCATTTGCAGAGACATGGATAGACCTAGAGACTGTCATACAGAGTGAAGTAAGTCAGAAAGAGAAAAACAAATATCGTGTAACATCACTTATATGTCGAATCTAGAAAAATGGTACAGATGAACTTACTTGCAAAGTAAAAATAGAGACACAGATGTAGAGAACAAATTTGTGGATACCAAGGGGAGAAGCTGAGGGATGCGTTGAATTGGGCAATTGGGATTGACATATATACACTATTGATACTATGTATAAAATAGATGACTAATGAGAACCGACTGTATAGCACAGGGAACTCAGTGCTCTGTGGTGATCTAAATGGGAAGGAAATCTAAAGAAAAGAGATGTGTGTGTGTGTATAACTGATTAACTTTGCTATACAGCAGAAACTAACACAACATTGTAAAGCAACTATACTCCAATAAAAATTAAATAAATAAGTAAAATTTTAAAAATGATTTAAGGTATTACTTGAATGATTACAGTATATGTATGTAGTAGTTTGAAATCTAAGACATAAATACTTTTTAAGTGATAACCAAATAACAAATTTTTAATTAGAATTTTCTTTTTATTTTCTATTATAGTTGCTTCCCATAATACTTTAAAAAGTACATTAATTAGCAAAACTAGAATGTTGTCTGTGTTTTTACTTTTCACTCTCCATGAAAACGTCATACTTTGATATTATATTCCAGTATTGAAAAATCCATACGAACTGTGGGTTGTCATACAGGTTACAAATAGACTTGCCTTCTGAAGGTGTAGGGATATCTTGTGCAGGTTATGACCTTTTTGCAGTTAGTTCCATTCCCTATCCTCTCTTCTTCTTTGTATTTCGGAGGGGGAACCCCCTGAAAATTGCACTTCCCAGGTTCCCCTGTCATCTGGATTCTGGCTAGGTTCAGCTAATAGGGGGCTCTAGCAGGAGACTGAAGGGCATGGAGAAGGGAGAAGCCTGGGTATTTCTCCTCCTTTCTATTTTGGGCAGCATCTCCAGAAGTGGCTACATCTCCTTTGTGGTTTTGCCAGACAACCTCTTCCTGTGGCCCCAACTTTGTTGGATTGCCCTGGCTCCCAGGGTTCACTGTCTTCTCCCTTTGCTCCTCTATCTGTGGGTGTAGTGGGGACTTCCTGCTGCTGTTAATCTCTGCGTTGCGCTGCTCTCATCTGTTTGGTCTTTTAGCTCTCCCAACACTTTTGCAACTACATAATTTCCTGCAATACATTCCTTTTCTTGAATTACCTGGCATGGCTATTTTACTGACTGATCCCTGATTGATTCATGCCTCAATGTTGAAGGCAAGAAATTTTGCTTAGTGATTCCTTGAGGTTCCTGTAAAAGGTGGGGCTGGGTCTTCAACTTACCACCTGCTGCGTAGTAATTGGCATGATTTGCTGAACCTTAGGGGAAGCTCTGTTTTGATGGTGAGAGCCAAAGCTAGTGGCTCAAAGTCTTGCCAATCCAGTAATTTCTTGAGCTAGGTCATGCTTATTTTATGCCACCTTGATAAGTGAGTTGTGTTCTTGACCAGATTTTTACATTTTAAAATAGAGCTTATGTGTGCAGACTGAAGGGCTGCCTGGATTTTTCTGGGGTCTGGTTTATACAAAAATACAAAAACAAACCATAGAAATGTTATGATGTTTATGACAGGATATTTTTGGCTCCCTGCTGAGTTTGTATTCCATGGCCTGGGCTGGTCATTAGACATCGTTTAGTTTTGAAAATGTACCCATGTGATTTTACTTTAGTCTCTGAGTTTGCACTTTATTTTTGGAAATTATTGTTTACTTTTAAATCCTTTTTCTTTCAGACAGGCTGAAGTTTTTGAATAAGTGAAATTGTCCCTCCTTTTTTTTTGCCTGCTATGGAAAATAAGGAAGCATTATAGTCAGAGAGAGAGAGAGTTCTACAGAGCATACAGCATTAAATCTTAGCTCCACCATTCATTAATGTTGTACCTTGGACAGGTCATTTAAACATGGAATCTCAGGACATCTTTAAACTAGGTATAACAATATTTGCCTTAAAGGGTTGTTGTGTGGATTAGAATTACTAAAAGTCTAGCAGATAGTCAGTGGTCAGTACTGAAATGTAAAGGAAGCTCTGAGAGGGAAGTGACTGATTTTGTGTGGGTATGGATGGGGTGGGATGGAATGGGGTGGGGTGAGTGTGAGAGGCTATTGAGGAAGACATTATAGAGAAGATAATATAGGAACTGAACTTTAATACTCTTCTGGGAATGTTCTTCCTGAAAGCCTGTTTTTTTCCCTCACTTCAGTTCTTTATTCAAATGTCATCTTTCCAGAGAGGTCTCTCTTAGCTACCCTATATAAAATTTCAGCTCTTATTCCCTGACATTTCCTAATCCCTTTATATTTTCTTCTTAGCACTACTATCTAATCTAATGTAAAATGTACTTATTTATTTATTGTCTGTCTCCTCCACTAGAATATAAACTCTGTAAAGGTGGGATTTTTCTTTCTTTTGTTCCCTGTTGCCCAGAACAGTGCCTGGCACATGCTAGGTGCTCAGTAAATATTTGTTGAAAGAATTATTGTGAGAATGAGTAAAACTTCACCAGATGAAATTAGTTATACGTGCATTTATTGCATTTTCATAACTATTAACCTCAAGTTATAGGAGGCAAAGTTGAGAAATTTAGCATGGCTATATTGATTTATAGAAAGCAAACACTTATTCAGCAATCTTATTTTTTGAGAGTATTCCTGAGAATTGGGTGAGGTGGAAACCTTTGAATAGCCAACATAGTTGTTGTAAAATACATGCACTAAATTTCATTCACCTTACTCTTTAGAGGAGACACTTAGAATTTACTTCTTCTTCTTTAGACAGAGTTCTAACTATCTTGATAATATGGGTTTTCAGCTCAGGAAATTTGCAGACAGGGTGGAACCTGAGGAGATAGGAATGCTCTTTGGTCAGAAAGCAAAGTTGACAAGCTGACAGAAGGGAGGAGGCAGAAAATATAAAAGTAAACAACTAAATTTAAATATATAATTATCAAGATATCTGCTTATCATCAAGATAAGAGGAAATTATGTACACAAGATGATTTTAGAAAGACTTCCCGTAAAACTAGAAATGTCCCTGTGTACTATTATATCTTTATCCTTACAGTCTGGTATATATCCTCACTACTCCAGCAAGATAGTTCTCTGAAAGTTTGCCAGGGAGTTAGTCATGTACTTCAGTGGTCTTGTTTTAGCTCTTAATTCTTTTGCAGCATATGGCATTTCTAATGATCACTCTTACTTTTTGCCACTCTTTTCCCCAGTAGTGTTGACTATACCACCCTCATTTCTCCCATCTCTGACTGACCTGTCTTGTTTTCATTCACACATGGCCCTTAAGACATTCTCTAAGGTTTAGTTCACCTATCTTTAGTTTAATCTTTGTAAATCTTGACTATCATATCTAATAATTCACTATTCATCCATCCATTGAGAATTATAATTATGCTCATTAAATATCCTGAATCCATTAATTTCTTTCTATCTGCTTTCCTCATTCAAACCACCAACATCTCTCACTGGGAACTACTGTTCTTCTTGTTTCCTCCACTCATGTTCCACCCCCCAGCGCCATAATCCATTCTCAACACAGCATTTCGAGTGATCCTTTAAAACCTCAAATCAGAGCTACCCGATTAACCAAGATGGCAGAGTAGAAGGACGTGCTCTCACTCCCTCTTGCGAGAACACCAGAATCACAACTGGCTGCTGGACAATCATCGACAGGAAGACACTGGCCTTCACCAAGGAGGATACCCCACGTCCAAGGACAGAGGAGAAGCCACAGTGAGATGGTAGGAGGGGCGCAATCAGAGTAAAATCAAATCCCATAACTGCTGGGTGGGTGACTCACAGACTGGCGAACACTTATACCACAGAAGTCCACCCACTGGAGTAAAGGTTCTGAGCCCCACGTCAGGCTTCCCAAACTGGGGGTCTGGCAACGGGAGGAGGAATTCCTAGAGAATCAGACTTTGAAGCCTAGTGGGAATTGATTGCAGGACTTCGACAGGACTGGGGGAAACAGAGACCCCACTCTTGGAGGGTGCACACAAAATAGTGTGCACATCGGGACCTGGGGGAAGGAGCAGTGACCCTGGGGGAGACTGAACCAGACCTACCTGCTAGAGTTGGAGGGTCTCCTGCAGAGGCGGGGGGTGGCTCTGTTTCACTGTCGGGACAAGGACACTGGCAGCGGAGGTTCTGGGAAGTACTCCTTGGCGTGAGCCCTCCCAGAGTCTGCCATTAGCCCCACCAAAGAGCCCAAGTAAGCTCCAGTGTTGGGTTGCCTCAGGCAAAACAACCAACAGGGAGGGAACCCAGCCCCACCCATCAACAGTCAAGTGGATTAAAGTTTTACAGAGCTCTGACCACCACAGCAACAGTCAGCTCTACCCACCACCAGAGCCTCCCATCAAGCCTCTTAGATAGCCTCAACTACCAGAGGGCAGACAGCAGAAGCAAGAAAAACTACAATCCTGCAACCTGTGGACCAAAAACCACATTTACAGAAAGATAGACAAGATGAAAAGGCAGAGGGCTATATACAAGATGAAGGAACAAGAAAAAACCCCAGAAAAACAACTAAATGAAGTGGAGATAGGCAACCTTCCAGAAAAAGAATTCAGAATAATGATAGTGAAGATGATCCAGGACCTCGGAATAAGAATGGAGGCAAAGATTGAGAGATTGCAAGAAATGTTTAACAAAGACCTAGAAGAATTAAAGAACAAACAAACAGAGATGAACAATACAATAACTGAAATGAAAATGACACTAGAAGGAATCAATAGCAGAATAACTGAGGCAGAAGAACGGATAAGTGACCTGGAAGACACAATGGTGGAATTCACTGCTGCGGAACAGACTAAAGAAAATAGAATGAAAAGAAATGAAGACAGCCTAAGAGACCTCTGGGACAACATTAAACGCAAGAACATTCGCATTATAGGGGTCCCAGAAGGAGAAGAGAGAGAGAAAGGACCAGAGAAAATATTTGAAGAGATTATAGTCGAAAACTTCCCTAACATGGGAAAGGAAATAGCCACCCAAGTCCAGGAAGTGCAGAGAGTCCCATACAGGATAAACGCAACGAGAAACACGCCGAGACACATAGTAATCAAAGTGGCAAAAATTAAAGACAAAGAAAAATTATTGAAAGCAGCAAGGGAAAAATGACAAATAACGTACAAGGGAACTCCCATAAGGTTAACAGCTGATTTCTCAGCAGAAACTCTACAAGCCAGAAGGGAGTGGCATGATATACTTAAAGTGATGAAAGGGAAGAACCTACAACCAAGATTACTCTACCCGGCAAGGATCTCATTTAGATTTGATGGAGAAATCAAAAGCTTTACAGACAAGCAAAAGCTAAGAGAATTCAGCACCACCAAACCAGCTCTACAACAAATGCTAAAGGAACTTCTCTAAGTGGGAAACACAAGAGAAGAAAAGGACCTACAAAAACAAACCCAAAACAATTAAGAAAATGGACATAGGAACATACATATCGATAATTACCTTAAACGTGAATGGATTAAATGCTCCAACCAAAAGACACAGGCTTGCTGAATGGATACAAAAACAAGACCCATATATATGCTGTCTACAAGAGACCCACTTTAGACCTAGGGACACATACAGACTGAAAGTGAGGGGATGGAAAAAGATATTCCATGCAAATAGAAATCAAAAGAAAGCTGGAGTAGCTATACTCATATCAGATAAAATAGACTTTAAAATAAAGAATGTTACAAGAGACAAGAAAGGACACTACAAAATGATCAAGGGATCAATCCAAGAAGAAGATATAACAATTATAAATATATATGCACCCAACATAGGAGCACCTCAATACATAAGGCAACTGCTAACAGCTATAAAAGAGGAAATTGACAGTAACACAATAATAGTGGGGGACTTTAACACCTCACACCAATGGACAGATCATCCAAAATGAAAATAAATAAGGAAACAGAAGCTTTAAATGACACAATAGACCAGATAGATTTAATTGATATTTATAGGACATTCCATCCAAAAACAGCAGATTACACGTTCTTCTCAAGTGCACACGGAACATTCTCCAGGATAGATCACATCTTGGGTCACAAATCAAGCCTCAGTAAATTTAAGAAAATTGAAATCATATCAAGCATCTTTTCTGACCATAACACTATGAGATTAGAAATGAATTACAGGCAAAAAAACGTAAAAAACACAAACACATGGAGGCTAAACAATACGTTACTAAATAACCAAGAGATCACTGAAGAAATCAAAGAGGAAATCAAAAAATACCTAGAGACAAATGACAATGAAAACACGACGACCCAAAACCTATGGGATGCAGCAAAAGCAGTTCTAAGAGGGAAGTTTATAGCTATACAAGCCTACCTCAAGAAACAAGAAAAATCTCAAGTAAACAATCTAACCTTACACCTAAAGAAACTAGAGAAAGAAGAACAAACAAAACCCATAGTTAGCAGAAGGAAAGAAATCATAAAGATCAGAGCAGAAATAAATGAAATAGAAACAAAGAAAACAATAGCAAAGATCAATAAAACTAAAAGCTGGTTCTTTGAGAAGATAAACAAAATTGATAAGCCATTAGCCAGACTCATCAAGAAAAAGAGGGAGAGGACTCAAATCAATAAAATCAGAAATGAAAAAGGGGAAGTTACAACAGACACCGCAGAAATACAAAGCATCCTAAGAGACTACTACAAGCAACTTTATGCAAATAAAATGGACAACCTGGAAGAAATGGACAAATTCCTAGAAAGGTATAACCTTCCAAGACTGAACCAGGAAGAAATAGAAAATAAGAACATACCAATCACAAGTAATGAAACTGAAACTGTGATTAAAAATCTTCTAACAAACAAAGAAGTCCAGGACCAGATGGCTTCACAGGTGAATTCTATCAAACATTTAGAGAAGAGCTGACACCCATCCTTCTCAAACTCCCATTTACCATTGCAACAAAAAGAATAAAATACCTAGGAATAAACCTACCTAGGGAGACAAAAGACCTGTATGCAGAAAAGTATAAGACACTGATGAAAGAAATTAAAGATGATACCAACAGATGGAGAGATATAGCATGTTCTTGGATTGGAAGAATCAACATTGTGAAAATGACTATACTACCCAAAGCAATCTACAGATTCAGTGTAATCCCTATCAAATTACCAATGGCATTTTTTACGGATGTAGAACAAATCATCTTAAAATTTGTATGGAGACACAAAAGACCCCGAATAGCTAAAGCAGTCTTGAGGGAAAAAAACGGAGCTGGAGGAATCAGACTCCCTGACTTCAGACTATACTACAAAGCTACAGTAATCAATACAATATGGTACTGGCACAAAAACAGAAACATAGATCAATGGAACAAGATAGAAAGCCCAGAGATAAACCCACGCACCTATGGTCAACTAATCTATGACAAAGGAGGCAAAGATATACAATGGAGAAAAGACAGTCTCTTCAATAAGTGGTGCTGTGAAAACTGGACAGCTACATGTAAAAGAATGAAATTAGAATACTCCCTAACACCATACACAAAAATAAACTCAAAATGGATTAGAGACCTAAATGTAAGACTGGACACTATAAAACTCTTAGAGGAAAACATAAGAAGAACACTCTTTGACATAAATCACAGCAAGATCTTTTTTGATCCACCTCCTAGAGTAATGGAAATAAAAACAAAAATAAATGAATGGGACCTAATGAAACTTCAAAGCTTTTGCACAGCAAAGGAAACCATAAACAAGACGAAAAGACAACCCTCAGAATGGGAGAAAATATTTGCAAATGAATCAATGGACAAAGGATTAATCTCCAAAATATATAAACAGCTCATTCAGCTCAATATTAAAGAAACAAACACCCCAATCCAAAAATGGGCAGAAGACCTAAATAGACATTTCTCCAAAGAAGACATACGGACGGCCACGAAGCACATGAAAAGATGCTCAACATCACTAATTAATAGAGAAATGCAAATCAAAACTACAATGAGGTATCACCTCACACCAGTTAGAATGGGCATCATCAGAAAATCTACAAACAACAAATGCTGGAGAGGGTGTGGAGAAAAGGGAACCCTCTTGCACTGTTGGTGGGAATGTAAATTGATTCAGCCACTATGAAGAACAATATGGAGGTTCCTTAAAGAACTAAAAATAGAATTACCATATGACCTAGCAATCCCACTACTGGGCATATACCCAGAGAAAACCGTAATTCAAAAAGACACATGCACCCGAATGTTCATTGCAGCACTATTTACAATAGCCTGGTCATGGAAGCAACCTAAATGCCCAGCGACAGACGAATGGATAAAGAAGATGTGGTACATATATACAATGGAATATTACTCAGCCATAAAAAGGAACGAAATTGAGTCATTTGTTGAGACGTGGATAGATCTAGAGACTGTCACACAGAGTGAAGTAAGTCAGAAAGAGAAAAACAAATATCGTATATTAACGCATGTATGTGGAACCTAGAAAAATGGTACCGATGAGCCGTTTTGCAGGGCAGAAGTTGAGACACAGATGTAGAGAACAGACATATGGACACTAAGGGGGAAAACTGCAGTGGGGTGGGGATGGTGGTGTGCTGAATTGGGCGATTGGGATTGACATGTATACACTGATGTGTATAAAATTGATGACTAATAAGAACCTGCAGTATAAAAAAACAAACAAAAAAACTCAAATCATATCTTATTCCTTCCTTATTTAAAACATTTTATTCCTTTCCCATCAGAGTTAGAATAAAATGTACACTCGTTATCCTGACTAAAAAATGTTACAGATCTGGCCCTTGACTACTTTTCTGACATTATGCCATTCTCACTCTTTCCAATAATGCTGTAGCCACAGTGACTTTCTACCTGTTCATAGAGCAAGCTAGATTTGTTTCCACTTTGTTTAGGCTGTTTAATCCCTTCTTCTTCCTGGAATACTGATACCTCCTCCCCCTTCACCATCCCCTTTGCATCTTAACATTCAGATCTCACCTTACATATTGCTTCCTCGGAGAGACCTTCTCTGACTAGCCAGTCTTATGTGGTCACCCAGTCACTCTATCATATCATCTGTTTTTATTCTTTGCCTGTTCATTTACTTCTTTTGTTATCTTCCTCCCCTACAAGAACAGTTACTTTGTCTATTTGCTCTATCACTAGAGCCTGACTTGTAATAGGCATTCAATAACTATCTGTCAGAAGGATGAATGAATTATGTGGCAGATACTGAAGTTACAGAGATAATAGTAGTAAATACTTTGTACTGCAGTAGTTATTAGCCTATCCTAGGTCACAGGCATTTTTGAGAATCTGATGAAAACTATGAATTATCTTCCAAGATAAATGCACTTATGTACATACAGAAAACATTTGCCTAAAAATTAGAATGCTTGATTGAGTACTTACTCTTTGTTAGCCACTTTACTAGTGTCCCTGCCCTCTTAGAGACTGTGGAATACACTTCTATTAAGTAATAATCTTTATATTATTATTGGAACATAATCAATGTACTGGCACAATGCTTCTCAGAACTATGTGTGGACAGGAACTGTTTTTGTTTTTATATTTCCATTGCCATGGCTCTGTATGTGGTCCTGCTCTGCATGACTTATATGAAGCTCATGCCACATGCAATTCACCACATGAATTTGTCAACATCCAAACTGGTTATATCCTATTCAACTAGATAAGTACACCAATCATGAGTTTGGATATCAAATGGCTATAAACGTATCATACTGTACTTGTTTAATAGCATATCTATAATAAGCAGGTTGCAGGTCAGCATCAATCCATGGACCAAATTTTGAATAGCACTGCCTTAGAAGGTATCATAGTCTTGAACTCTCTTCGAGGCAGTAGTCCCATATTTTAATTTACCTGATTGTGTCTCTAGCTAGATGTTCTACTGGTATTTTAAACTGGACATCCTCCCAAACCAAACTTACCGTGTTCTAACTTAAAACAGAAAGAGCCCAGTTGAGGGCTTTTAAAAAAAATTTCAAAAATTCCAACACCTTCATGTTTATCTAGAGTCATCTTTGGCTTTCCCTTGCCACCTCAATCCCATCACTCACTAAATTCTGTTACTCTACCTCATGTTTCTTAAACTCTTTTTCCTTATCACTCCACTAAAAAAGTTTTTTAGACATTTTATTTTTCTAATTCCACTCACCTCCATAAAATTTTAATGCTACAGGTACAGTACATATGTGTTTATGTACTGTGGCCCATTGGAGGGCCACAAATCATTGTAATACCTAAAATTTCTTTGCCTTCCCAAATACCACCCTTGGTGGGAACATGTGCTCTACCTGTATGATCTCATGTATACATTTTCATTTTCATCCTATTACCCAGTATCAAATCCATATTATTTTGACTTTGATCATGATATTCTCTTTGTTTGGGAGTTCTTTTCCATATTTTTATTGAAATTAGATCCATCTTCAAGGCCCCACATCCAGACTTACTTTTTCCATGAACTTTTTAATGATCCTTTCAGCTGTGTATGACTTTTCCCTCTTCTGATTTCCATTTACAACTTTATTGATATTTTTTTATGGAACGTAGATTTTTATTGTTGTCTGCAAGCACAGGCTCCTTGAGGGCAGGAACCATTTCTTTTCTTTTCTTTTAATGGCTAGCTGTCAATAGGTACTTAAAACATCCATGAATGAATGTATAAATGACTATTGCTTAAAAATAAAAGGGTTGGTACTAAAGTATTTGGTAAATTTTTACTCAAAAATCCTTATTCTCTCTTGGTTGAGTGAGGAATTTTTCTATAAACTTCTGTTCTCCTATCTCTGTCTTCTTTGCCTATACAGGGGTGGAATTATTATAGAAGATGAGATAATGGAAACCTTATATGGTTCCTTGCTTTATCATCAACTCACACTTATATTGGATATCCTAAAGGAGCCATGGGTAGATGGATTAACCTGACTCAGTACCTTCATCTTAGTCTTTAATTTGTCACTATATTCATAATTTATACATCAATCACAGAATATTTGTATTTGAAGTGTCCCTTAAATATAGCAGACCATACTTGTTTAAAGCAAATGCGTTGGAAAAAATGTCTCATAGGGCAGGTTTCATTGCAATATTTAGAAGCAAATACTCATATCCATATGTACTGTTTGATTCCTTCCCAATATGTTTTCTGTGTTTTAAAAAAACTTTCCTGTACACTAAACTTAAATTACTGAAGGTTTTTGTCTTTTATCAATTTTCATAATTATTCCTGAAGAGTGCACCAACACAGGAAAGAAATAGCTTTCACACTTGTCAATTTATACAGAGATATTGAATCCATTTTAAATTGTTATGAAAATGTAGGTTTCAATTTTTAATATGTTAATATCAAACATTTTATGGGAAATCATGTAGCTAGCATGGAGTCTTAGCTTTGGAGACAGACAGATCTGTTTGTGAGTTCTGGTTTTACTACTTATTACCTGGGTGACCTTGTTTGAGTTACTTAGTGTTTTTTATTCAAGACTCTCCAGAGAAATAGAATATATATATATAAATTATTTACTTTAATAAATAAAATAAATAAAGGTTTACTTTAAGAAATTGGCTCATGAAATTATGGAGGCTAGCAAGTACAAAATCTATAGGATGGTCTGGCAGGCTAGAGATCCAGGAAGAGCTGGTGCAGTTTAAGTTTGAAGGCCCTCAGACTGAAAACCTAGGGAAGAGCTGATGTTGTAGTTCAAGTTGAAAGGCTGTCTGTGGCAGAGTTTCTTCTTGCTTGGGGTAGGTCAGTCTTTTGTTCTATTCAGGCTTTCAACTGATTGGATGAGGCCCACCTACATTATAGAGGACAATCTGCTTTACTCAAAACCCACTGATTTAAATGTTAATCTCATCCCAAAACAGCTTCCTTGAAACATCCAGAATAACTTTTGATCACATAGCTAAGCACTGTGGCCCAGCCAAGTTGATAGATAAAATTTACCATTATACTCAGCTTTTCCAAAACTCAGTTTTCTCCTTTTAAAATATGTAGAATAATAAACTATCTCATAGAATGGTTGTGGAGATCACATACAGTAATGTATCAAATGCCTAACACATGGTAGACACTCCATAATTGTCAACAACACTAACTCTTCTCCTCCTCCCCCTTTTCCTCTTCCTTCCCACCTCCCTCTTCCTCCTCCTTTTCCTGTTTTTATGGAAGAGAAATAAGACCCATGATTGTTTAACATGTGATGTGGAATATTCATATAAGCATTAAAAATATCTCACAGAAGGACCAATTTATTATTTAGAAAAACAAAAGAAAATGACAGTTATTTATCAGCAAGGAAGGTAGAATCATTTATAATCATTCATTCATTGAACAATGTTTTGAGTGTTCACTATATTCTGTCTGGGTCTCACTGGGAAGCTGTAAGAGGTTGAGTGACATATCAGGGTGGTCACTCAATGGCAGAGCAAGTAAGAGAGGCCATATTTGAGTAAATCTGTGGAGTAACATGGAGTCAAAATCAATAGGAGCAAAGCAAAAAATAGCAGGAACTCAGGTTCAGAAGAGAACAGATCTGAAACATCAGTGGATCCTCATTATCTATGAAATGAAGCCCAAGCATCTTAATATAGAATTTAAAGCTTTCCCTACCTACCTCTCCAGATGTTTTTCTTACTCCTCCATGCCTCGGTTTTGGACTGTATTAATACAGCTTTGGTTCTCCACATACATTATGTAGTTTTATGCTTCCATGCTTTAGTTCATGTGATTTTCTTTGCCTTGAAAGCTATTGCTAACTTTCTTTTCCAGGCTTATTTGCATTTATCTTTCAAGACAGCTCAATTATCTAACCAGGAAACCTTCTCTGAAGCTGTACATTGGTTTAAGTGAATATCTTCATCGTTTCCGTAACACTGGGCACGAATCTCTACATTATCAATTACTTTTGAATTTATTTGTTGATGTGTCTTTCTTCCCTTGTAGTTCAGGTGCTATGTGTCTTTCGTTTTATAGCCCTTGAGAATCAAACACAGAGCTTACCCTTGTTAGTAAACATTTGCTAATTGTACTGCAGGAGTCTTTCCCTTTGACAGAATTTGCTTGTATAAGCCAGGTATCAGCTCAAGAACCATATTCTATACTTCTCTAGATATCTTCATATAATTGGGAGCTTATATTTTATGATCATTTTGGCTTTCAGTTCCTCCTTTTTAGGATTCTTGGTTTTACTATGTATCTTACCTGTTCTTTTATTTCTGCTTTGTTTCATTCCTGATGTGGAACTTAACTTTTCTTGATGTCCACAACAAAACTTGTGCTCTCCCACACAGAATTGTATATGTGTATGTAACAGCCTTAATGGAAGGATTAGAAAAAATTTTTAAATTGAAGAAGTGAACATAACTCAGAATCAAGCACCCCTGTTCTCAGTGCCCTATGGCTGCTTTACCGTGTTTCTAGACCTCTCATGGGTTTCTAGCCATCCCAAAACCTCTCCTCAATTCATAGAATAATTTATTTATCTTTAGCAGACTGGTGTCATTTATGTTCATTTTGAGGAATAAGAAAGTTGATTTTTCAACCTTCTAGGCCTCAGTTTCTTTTTTTTTTTTTTTTTAAACATCTTTATTGAAGTATAATTGCTTTACAATGGTGTGCTAGCTTCTGCTTTACAACAAAGTGAATCAGTTACACATATACATATGTTGCCATATCTCTTCCCTCTTGCATCTCCCTCCCTCCCACCCTCCCTATCCCACCCCTCTAGGTGGTCACAAAGCACCGAGCTGATCTCCCTGTGCTATGCGGCTGCTTCCCACTAGTTATCTATTTTACATTTGGTAGTGTATATATGTCCATGACACTCTCTCACCCTGTCACATCTCACCCCTCCCCCTCCCCATATCCTCAAGTCCATTCTCTAGTAGGTCTGTGTCTTTATTCCCATCTTGCCACTAGGTTCTTCATGACCTCCTTTTTTTTTTTTTTTTTCCCTTAGATTCCATATATATGTGTTAGCATACTGTATTTGTTTTTCTCTTTCTGACTTACTTCACTCTGTATGACAGACTCTAACTCCATCCACCTCATTACAAACACCTCCATTTCATTTCTTTTTATGGCTGAGTAATATTCCATTGTATATATGTGCCACATCTTCTTTATCCATTCATCCGATGATGGACACCTAGGTTGCTTCCATGTCCTGGCTATTGTAAACAGAGCTGCAATGAATATTTTGGTACATGACTCTTTCTGAATTATGGTTTTCTCAGGGTATATGCCCAGTAGTGGGATTGCTGGGTCATATGGTAGTTCTATTTTTAGTCTTTTAAGGAACCTCCATACTGTTCTCCATAGTGGCTGTATCAATTTACATTCCCACCAACAGTGCAAGAGTGTTCCTTTTTCTCCACACCCTCTCCAGCATTTATTGTTTCTAGATTTTTTGATGATGGCCATTCTGACCGGTGTGAGATGATACCTCATTGTAGTTTTGATTTGCATTTCTCTAATGATTAATGATGTTGAGCATTCTTTCATGTGTCTGTTGGCAATCTGTATATCTTCTTTGGAGAAATGTCTATTTAGGTCTTCTGCCCATTTTTGGATTGGGTTGTTTGTTTTTTTGTTATTGAGCTGCATGAGCTGCTTGTAAATCTTGGAGATTAATCCTTTGTCCGTTGCTTCATTTGCAAATATTTTCTCCCATTCTGAGGGTTGTCTTTTGGTCTTGTTTATGGTTTCCTTTGCTGTGCAAAAGCTTTTAAGTTTCATTAGGTCCCATTTGTTTATTTGTGTTTTTATTTCCATTTCTCCAGGACCTGGGTCAAAAAGGATCTTGCTGTGACTTATGTCATACAGTGTTCTGCCTATGTTTTCCTCTAAGAGTTTGATAGTGTCTGGCCTTACACTTAGGTCTTTAATCCATTTTGAGTTTATTTTTGTGTATGGTGTTAGGGAGTGTTCTAATTTCATACTTTTACATGTACCTGTCCAATTTTCCCAGCACCACTTATTGAAGAGGCTGTCTTTTCTCCACTGTATATGCTTGCCTCCTTTATCAAAGATAAGGTGACCATATGTGCGTGGGCTTATCTCTGGGCTTTCTATCCTGTTCCATTGATCTATATTTCTGTTTTTGTGCCAGTACCAAACTGTCTTGATTACTGTAGCTTTGTAATATAGTCTGAAGTCAGGGAGCCTGATTCCTCCAGCTCCATTTTTCGTTCTCAAGATTGCTTTGGCTATTCGGGGTCTTTTGTGTTTCCATACAAATTGTGAAATTTTTTGTTCTAGTTCTGTGGAAAATGCCAGTGGTAGTTTGATAGGGATTGCATTGAATCTGTAGATTGCTTTGGGTAGCAGAGTCATTTTCACAATGTTTATTCTTCCAATCCAAGAACATGGTATATCTCTCCATCTATTTGTATCATCTTTAATTTCTTTCATCAGTGTCCTATAATTTTCTGCATACAGGTCTTTTGTCTCCTTAGGTAGGTTTATTCCTAGGTATTTTATTCTTTTTGTTGCAATGGTAAACGGGAGTGTTTTCTTAATTTCACTTTCAGATTTTTCATCATTAGTATACAGGAATGCAAGAGGTTTCTGTGCATTAATTTTGTATCCTGCTACTTTACCAAATTCATTGATTAGCTCTAGTAGTTTTCTGGTAGCATCTTTTGGATTCTCTATGTATAGTGTCATGTCATCTGCAAACAGTGACAGCTTTACTTCTTCTTTTCCGATTTGGATTCCTTTTATTTCTTTTTCGTCTCTGATTGCTGTGGCTAACACTTCCAAAACTATGTTGAATAATAGTGGTGAGAGTGGGCAACCTTGTCTTGTTCCTGATCTTAGTGGAAATGGTTTCAGTTTTTCACCATTGAGGACAATGTTGGCTGTGGGTTTGTCATATACGGCCTTTATTATGTTGAGGAAAGTTCCCTCTATGCCTACTTTCTGCAGGACTTTTATCATAAATGGGTGTTGAATTTTGTCGAAAGCTTTCTCTGCATCTATTGAGATGATCATATGGTTTTTCTCCTTCAATTTGTTAATATGATGTATCACGTTGATTGATTTGCGTATATTGAAGAATCCTTGCATTCCTGGAATAAACCCCACTTGATCATGGTGTATGATCCTTTTAATGTGCTGTTGGATTCTGTTTGCTAGTATTTTGTTGAGGATTTTTGCATCTATGTTCATCAGTGATATTGGCCTGTAGTTTTCTTTCTTTGTGACATCTTTGCCTGGTTTTGGTATCAGGGTGATGGTGGCCTCGTAGAATGAGTTGGGGAGTGTTCCTCCCTCTGCAATATTTTGGAAGAGTTTGAGAAGGATAGGTGTTAGCTCTTCTCTAAATGTTTGATAGAATTCGCCTGTGAAGCCATCTGGTCCTGGGCTTTTGTGTGTTGGAAGATTTTTAATCACAGTTTCAATTTCAGTGCTTGTGATTGGTCTGTTCATATTTTCAATTTCTTCCTGGTTCAGTCTCGGCAGGTTGTGCATTTCTAAGAATCTGTCCATTTCTTCCAGGTTGTCCATTTTATTAGCATAGAGTTGCTTGTAGTAATCTCTTATGATCGTTTGTATTTCTGCAGTGTCAGTGGTTACTTCTCCTTTTTCATTTCTAATTCTATTAATTTGAGTCTTCTCCTTTTTTCTCTTGATGAGTCTGGCTAATGGTTTATCAATTTTGTTTATCTTCTCAAAGAACCAGCTTTTAGTTTCATTGATTTTTGCTATTGTTTCCTTCATTTCTTTTTCATTTATTTCTGATCTGATCTTTATGATTTCTTTCCTTCTGCTAGCTTTGGGGTTTTTTTGTTCTTCTTTCTCTAATTGCTTTAGGTGCAAGGTTAGGTTGTTTATTCGAGATGTTTCCTGTTTCTTGATGTAGGCTTGTATTGCTATAAACTTCCCTCTTAGAACTGCTTTTGCTGCATCCCATAGGTTTTGGATCGTCGTGTCTCCATTGTCATTTGTTTCTAGGTATTTTTTGATTTCCCCTTTGATTTCTTCAGTGACCACTTCGTTATTAAGTAGTGTATTGTGTAGCCTCCATGTGTTTGTATTTTTTACAGATCTTTTCCTGTAATTGATATCTAGTCTCATAGCGTTGTGGTCGGAAAAGATACTTGATACGATTTCAATTTTTTTAAATTTACCAAGGCTTGATTTGTGACCCAAGATATGATCTATCCTGGAGAATGTTCCATGAGCACTTGAGAAAAATGTGTATTCTGTTGTTTTTGGGTGGAATGTCCTATAAATATCAATTAAGTCCATCTTGTTTAATGTATCATTTAAAGCTTGTGTTTCCTTATTTATTTTCATTTTGGATGATCTGTCCATTGGTGAAAGTGGGGTGTTAAAGTCCCCTACTATGATTGTGTTACTGTCGATTTCCCCTTTTATGGCTGTTAGTATTTGCCTTATGTATTGAGGTGCTCCTATGTTGGGTGCATAAATATTTACAATTGTTATACCTTCCTCTTGGATCGATCCCTTGATCATTATATAGTGTCCGTCTTTGTCTCTTGTAATTGTCTTTATTTTAAAGTCTATTTTGTCTGATATGAGAATTGCTACTCCAGCTTTCTTTTGATTTCCATTTGCATGGAATATCTTTTTCCATCCCCTCACTTTCAGTCTGTATGTGTCTCTAGGTCTGAAGTGGGTCTCTTGTAGACAGCATATATATGGGTCTTGTTTTTGTATCCATTCAGCCAGTCTGTGTCTTTTGGTGGGAGCATTTAATCCATTTACATTTAAGGTAATTATCGATATGTATGTTCCTATTCCCATTTTCTTAAATGTTTTGGGTTTGTTATTGTAGGTGTTTTCCTTCTCTTGTGTTTCTTGCCTAGAGAAGTTCCTTTAGCATTTGCTGTAAAGCTGGTTTGGTGGTGCTGAACTCTCTCAGCTTTTGCTTGTCTGTAAAGGTTTTAATTTCTCCATCAAATCTGAATGAGATCCTTGCTGGGTAGAGTAATCTTGGTTGTAGGTTTTTCTCCTTCATCACTTTAAGTATATCCTGCCACTCCCTTCTGGCTTGCAGCGTTTCTGCTGAAAGATCAGCTGTTAACCTTATGGGGATGCCCTTGTGTGTTATCTGTTGTTTTTCCCTTGCTGCTTTTAATATGTTTTCTTTATATTTAATTTTTGATAGTTTGATTAATATGTGTCTTGGTGTGTTTCTCCTTGGATTTATCCTGTATGGGACTCTCTGTGCTTCCAGGACTTGATTAACTATTTCCTTTCCCATATTAGGGAAGTTTTCAACTATAATCTCTTCAAATATTTTCTCAGTCCCTTTCTTTTTCTCTTCTTCTTCTGGGACCCCTATAATTCGAATGTTGGTGCGTTTAATGTTGTCCCAGAGGTCTCTGAGACTGTCCTCAGTTCTTTTCATTCTTTTTTCTTTATTCTGCTCTGCAGTAGTTATTTCCACCATTTTATCTTCCAGGTCACTTATCCGTTCTTCTGCCTCAGTTATTCTGCTATTGATCCCATCTAGAGTATTTTTAATTTCATTTATTGTGCTTGTCATCGTTTCTTGGTTCCTCTTTAGTTCTTCTACGTCCTTGTTCAATGTTTCTTGCATTTTGTCTATTCTATTTCCAAGACTTTGGATCATCCTTACTATCATTATTCTGAATTCTTTTTCAGGTAGACTACCTATTTCCTCTTCATTTGTTAGGTCTGGTGTGTTTTGACCCTGCTCCTTCATCTGCTGTGTGTTTTTCTGTCTTCTCATTTTGCTTATCTTACTGTGTTTGGGGTCTCCTTTTCACAGGCTGCAGGTTCGTAGTTCCCGTTGTTTTTGGTATCTGTCCCCAGTGGTTAAGGTTGGTTCAGTGGGTTGTGTAGGTTTCCTGGTGGAGGGAACTAGTGCCTGTGTTCTGGTGGATGAGGCTGGATGTTGTCTTTCTGGTGGGTTCGTCCACGTCTGGTGGTGTGTTTTGGGGTGTCTGTGGCCTTATTATGATTTTAGGCAGCCTCTCTGTTAATGGATGGGGCTGTGTTCCTCTCTTGCTAGTTGTTTGGCATAGGGTGTCCAGCACTGTAGCTTGCTGGTCGTTGAGTGAAGCTGGGTCTTGATGTTGAGATGGAGATCTGTGAGAGATTTTCGCCGTTTGGTATTACGTGGAGCTGGGAGGTCTCTTGTGGACCAGTGTCCTGAAGTTGGCTCTCCCACCTCAGAGGCACAGCCCTGATGCCTGGCTGGAGCACCAAGAGCCTTTCATCCACACGGCTCAGAATAAAAGGGAGAAAAATGGAAAGAAAGAAAAAAAGAGGATAAAATAAAATAAAATAAAGCAATTATAGTAAAAAATAAGAAAAAATATTATTAAGAGTAAATTTATTAAGAAAAAAAATTTTTTTTAATTTTTAAAAATAGATTTATTAATTTTTTATACTAAAAATAAGAAAAAAATTATTTAGAAAAAATTTATTAAGAAAAAAATTTTTTAATTTTTTAAAATAAAAAATATGAAAAAACTTATTAAAAATTTTTTTTAAAAATAGAAAATAAGGAAAAAATTATTAAGAAAACATTTATTAGGGAAAAAAAAAAATTGTTTAAGCCAAAAAAAAAAAAAAAAACGGACGGACCTAACCCTAGGACTAACGGTGAGAGCAAAGCTATACAGACAAAATCTCACCCAGAAGCATACACATCTACACTCACAAAAAAAAGGAAAAGGGGAAAAGTTAATGTATCCTGCTCCCAAAGTCCATCTCCTAAATTTGGGATGATTCGTTGTCTATTCAGGTATTCAACAGATGCAGGCACATCAAGTTGTTTGTGGAGCTTTAATCCGCTGCTTCTGAGGCTGCTGGGAGAGATTTCCCTTTCTCTTCTTTGTTCGTACAGCTCCCGGGGTTCAGCTTTGGATTTGGACCCGCCTCTGCATGTAGGTCCCCTGAGGGCGTCTGCTCCCCGCCCAGACAGAACGGGGTTAAAGGAGCAGATGATTCGGGGGCTCTGGCTCAGTCAGGCCGGGGGGAGGGAGCGGTACGGAGGAGGCGGGGCGAGCCTGCGGCGACAGAGGCCGGCGTGACGTTGCAGCAGCCTGAGGCGCGCCGTGCACTCTCCCGGGTAAGTTGTCCCTGGATCACGGGAGCCTGGCCGTGGCGGGCTGCACAGGCTCCCGGGAGGGGCGGTGTGGAGAGTGACCTGTGCTCGCCCACAGGCTGTTTGGTGGCGGCAGCAGCAGCCTTAGTGTCTCATGCCCGTCTCTGGGGTCCGCGCTGATAGCCGCGGCTCGCGCCCGTCTCTGGAGTTCGTTTAAGTGGCGCTCTGAATCCCCTCTCCTTGCACGCCGCGAAACAAAGAGGCAAGAAAAAGTCTCCTGCCTCTTCGGCAGCTGCAGACTTTTTCTCGGGCTCCCTCCCGGCTAGTTGTGGTGCGCTAGACCCTTCAGGCTGTGTTCACGCAGCCAACCCCAGTCCTCTCCCTGGGATCCGACCGAAGCCCGCGCCTCAGCTCCCAGCCCCCGCCCGCCCCGGCGGGTGAGCAGACAAGCCTCTCGGGCTGGTGAGTGCTGCTCGGCGCCGAGCCTCTGTGCGGGAATCTCTCCGTTTTTCCCTCTGCGTCCCTGTTGCTGTGGGATCCGCGCTGATAGCCGCGGCTCGCGCCCGTCTCTGGAGCTCGTTTAGGCGGCGCTCTGAATCCCCTCTCCTTGCGCGCCGCGAAACAAAGAGGCAAGAAAAATTCTCTTGCCTCTTTGGCAGCTGCAGTCTTTTTCCCGGACTCCCTCCCGGCTAGCACCGAAGCCCGAGCCCCAGCTCCCAGCCCCCGCCCGCCCCGGCGGCTGAGCAGACAAGCCTCTCGGGCTGGTGAGTGCTGGTCGGCACCGCTCCTCTGTGCGGGAATCTCCGCTTTGTCCTCCGCACCAATGTGGCTGCGCTCTCCTCCGTGGCTCCGAAGCTTCCCCCCTCTGCTACCCGCAGTCTCTGCCCACGAAGGGGCTTCCTAGTGTGTGGAAACCTTTCCTCCTTCACAGCTCCCTCCCACTGGTGCAGGTCCCGTCCCTATTCTTTTGTCTCTGTTATTTCTTTTTTCTTTTGCCCTACCCAAGTACGTGGGGATTTTCTTGCCTTTTGGGAGGTCTGACGTCTTCTGCCAGCGTTCAGTGGGTGTTCTGTAGGAGCAGTTCCACGTGTAGATGTATTTCTCATGTATCTGTGGGGAGGAAGGTGATCTCCGCGTCTTACTCTTCCGCCATCTTGCCCCTCCCTCCTCAGTTTCTTGAGTTAGCTCTATTCTCTTTAATTTTGCTTGAAAACTGGTTAGTCATTACCTGATTTCATCTTAGTTTTGTAATACTGGCAAGGAGCAACCTACATATGTTAATATATATTTTTAAACTATGTCTACTAGAGATTGCCAACAAACACATGAAAGGATGCTCAACATCACTAATGATTAGAGAAATGCAAATCAAAACTACAATGAGGTATCACCTCACACCAGTCAGAATGGCTATCATCAAAAAATCTACAAACAATAAATGCTGGAGAGGGTGTGGAGAAAAGGGAACACTCTTGCACTGTTGGTGGGAATGTAAATTGATACAGCCACTATGAAGAACAGTATGGAGGTTCCTTAAAAATGTAAAACTAGGGCTTCCCTGGTGGTGCAGTGGTTGAGAATCCGCCTGCCAATGCAGGGGACATGGGTTCGAGCCCTGGTCTGGGATGATCCCACATGCCACGGAGCAACTGGGCCCTTGAGCCACAACTACTGAGCCTGCGCGTCTGGAGCCTATGCTCCGCAACAAGAGAGGCCGCGATAGTGAGAGGCCCGCGCACTGCGATGAAGAGTGGCCCCCGCTTGCCGCAACTAGAGAAAGCCCTTGCACAGAAACGAAGACCCAACGCAGCCAAAAATAAATAAATAAATTAATAAATTAAAAAAAAAATCTAAAAATAGAACTACCATATGACCCAGCAATCCCACTACTGGGCATATACCGTGAGAAAACCGTAATTCAAAAAGAGTCATGTACCAAAATGTTTATTGCAGCTTTATTTACAATAGCCAGGACATGGAAGCAACCGAAGTGTCCATCGACAGATGAATGGATAAAGAAGATGCGGCACATATATACAATGGAACATTACTCAGCCATAAAAAGAAATGAAATTGAGTTATTTGTAGTGAGGTGGATGGACCTAGAGTCTGTCATACAGAGTGAAGTAAGTCAGAAAGAGAAAAACAAATACCGTATGCTGACACATATATATGGAATCTAAAAAAAAAAAAAAAAGGTTCTGAAGAACCTAGGGGCAGGACAGGAATAAAGATGCAGACGTAGAGAATGGAGTTGAGGACACAGGGAGGGGGAAGGATAAGCTGGGATGAAGTGAGAGTGGCATGGACATATATACACTACCAAATTTCAAATAGATAGCTAATGGGAAGCAGCAGCATAGCACAGGGAGATCAGCTTGGTGCTTTGTGACCACCTAGGGGGTGGGATAGGGAGGGTGGGAGGGAGATGCAAGAGGGAGGAGGTATGGGGATATTATGTATACATATAGCTGATTCACTTTGTTATACAGCAGAAACTAATACAACATTGTCAAGCAATTATACTCCAATAAAGATGTTAAAAATAAAACAATTATCTACTAGAGATACAGGCTCATTAGGTCTGTTGTTTTCCTTCCAAGTTATCAAAGTTGACAGTTTTACTTTATAACATGAGTATCTTTCCAGTCTGTTCTATCCATTTCCATCTTGTCTGATTGCTAAGCTTTGACACATGTTTGAGGAGTTTGTGAAGAGAAAACCTGACTTTAAGGTGCCAATTTCTGAGTTGGTTTATATAGACTTGACTTCTGTAACAAATAGATTCTAAGATATATAATGGTACGAATATGTATAAGAGAAAGCGTTTTCTTGTTCATCTTATAGTCCAAGGCAGGTAAGTGTTCATGATTAGTGGGAAGCTCTCTTCTATGTGGTGTTTCAGTATTCTAGTTTCCTTCCATCTTGTGGCTCTTTGTTAAACTGGTGGAAGGAAAAAGAGTAAGGGGGACAGACATCTGCTTCTTAAAAGCCTTAGAGTGGAAATATAACATATCCTTTCAACTCACAATCCATTGGTGAGAACTAGTCATATGGACACACCTAAAAGCAATGAATACTGGGAAATATAGTCTATATTTGTGCCTAGGAAGGAGAGGAAATGGATTTTTGGTGATCAGTAATAATCTCTGTATACCATCTCCAATCCCCATCTCTAAAACTCTTATGTGTATGAACTAGTTTTAGAAGCAAGACTAAAACACACATGGAATAGTAGACAGTAAAAGAAAACCATATATAGTTTAATACCAACTTATAAATGCAACCCTTACATAGAAACTCAGAGTAAAGAACATATTAATGTGGACTGAAGGTGACAGGGAGGCTTCTTAGAGATGAGCATTGAAGGATTAGGAGAATTATATTCAGAAATTACAAGGGAAAATGCCTAATATTTTGTTGTTGACCTGGATGGAAGTATTCCCTTAGTTTATTTATTTTAAAAATACATATAATATATTAATACATTAATACTTTCCAATCTTCTGTCTTTATGTTCTGAACAAAGTGAATAAAAAAGAACAAAATAGCCTTATGGAAAATATTATATTATCACTGAATTTTCTCATTGTTTAAAATATTAAAAAATGGATGTGATTTAAATCCCATCCCTTTAAACCTGCCATTTGATAGATCATCAAAATTGTTTCTAAATCTGATGCTCTGTGTTCTCTAGGAAAAATCAAAGCTAACCTATGTGAGATTTTGTTTCTGCATTTGGGATTCAGCAAAGAAATATTTATTACTCAGAAGTAAGAATTGACAACTTGTAAATGTTGACTCACATTTATATATCCTATTTATAGTAATTTTATCATGAAAATTCCTGTTCAGTTGAGTTCCATTTTTCTCATTTACAGAGAATCAATAGTTTTCATAAATGGTAACTCTTTCATTTATAGGGATATTTCCAACCAGATCAACACAATTTCATATTTACAGCAAAGTAAAACAGCTTGAAAATTTAAATATTCCGTGAACAAAAAAGGAAAGTCAAAGTATATTATTTGTCTTTACTTGACTTATATATCCTTACTCTATGGGCTTTATAAGTATTTATAGAAATAACTCCTTTTATAGACAAACACATATTCCATAGAAAATGGCCAGTTAATATATTACTTTTACATTCAAAGTAATTCTCAAATGCTGACACCATCCTTTGGGTATTTGATATTTCAGGAAAGTTTTATAACTTGAACATTTGGAGAGTGCCATGTTGGTGACTGTGCATTTTCATAGCCTTGAGTATTTGACACTACATTGTGGGACAGGTCAGATAAATAATTTTGTCTCAATTTTATAGATGAAGAAATAGATTCTCAAAGTTTAAATATCTTTCTAAATGTCACATAGCTTAATGCAAAAGAAAAACTTCTAAGGGTCACTGTGAGAGGTTGATGGGAATACATTTCAAATATTGAATGCTTAGAACAATGCCTAGCAATAATAGGTATTCAGTACATGTTTATTGAATGAATAAATGAAGAATGAATGAATGAACAAATAAATAAATAAGTTTAGAGCCTTGTTGGTATCTATCCCTTCACAAAGTATACTGCATAATATGGATCCCTCTGTAAGGAGAACTCACCATATGCTATATGTGGTGAACCTTAGGGGCTGATGGAAAATAATAACAAGAACAGTAAGAACAATCATAAAAACTGTAACAATTTCTAATATTTATGTAGCATTTTATGGCTAACAAAGTGTTTTCATATCTATTATGGCCTCTCATAAATCCTGGACAAAATGTAGGGCAAGCAGTTTATTCCTATTTTTGGAAAAGGAAATTGAAGTTCAGAGAAGTTATGTGACTTGCTTAAATGCACATAATGAGTGGCAGAATTGCAGCTCAACCTAGGCTTATCTGACCTCAGAGCCTGTGCTCTTACACCTTAGTTCACTCTTTGTTATTCATTGTTGATCCATTTACTTGCTGGTTTATTCATGACAACCTGAGCATTGCCAAGCTACAGTATAAGCTAATAATCAGTCTGATATCCTCTATTAGCTTATAGGACAGCAAGTTGAGACCCTTTGAGGTGAATATATAGGAAAGTACATGTTACCACTTTGGGGAGCTTTAACTCACTCCCCATATGGGGTTTGAATAGCTGATCTGGGAAGGCTAATTACATGTATTCATAGCACATCTTGTTCTTCATTGATGGAGACAGGTAATTGGTTCATCTTTCGGTTGATGGAGAAAGAGTGACATTTGTGGATTTGGAAAACTCAGTCCTTTAGGAATTGTTAGGAAAATGTCATGGGCTTGAAATTGGCAGTTAAGTATATGTTTTCAGAAGGATTTTGGCCTGTTAGTATGTTGTGCGTATGGATCCTAGTTCATATACTCAGCAAGAAATTTGAAATTAAATTTATTTAAATCAAATTAATCTGACTCTGGGCCTCCATCTCATTGAGATTTGGGGTAATTCAATTTTCCTATCTTCATTGAGGCTCTCTTTCCCTAGAGTTACATAAGACTTCAAGAAGCTTATGTGATACTCAGGTAATGAGATAAGGCCTTCTGATTTTGAAATGTCTGGGCATCATGGCATCCTCATCATCAAAGTCTATGCAGCTTCTTGAAGGTGGAATGCCTCAGTGCAAACAGGGAATGGGGATCTTTATGGGGTCTTTTGCCTAGATCCAGAGCCCTAGTACCCAGAGTTCTTCCTCCCTAGGTGCCCTGCACAGCCATTTCCTGCTGAGAACTGCAGGGAGTATCTCTTCCTCCCATTACTCATGGGGATCCTTGACCTCTATCACTTTCCCAATGCATGGGACTATTTCTTTCATTTTTCTGTTGCCAGTGGAAGTCTCCTCTTTTGACTAACATAATCCTGGCTAAGGTAGGAAGAGAAGTGTTGGAGGCTACTTTTGCCTTTTTATTGCCACACAAACCTCCCCTGAGGCAAGAGAACTCAAAGGGGCTGGTGCAGAGTGTGTATGGTGTGTATGTGTGTAGTAGGGGGCAGTGTCCAGTGCATGGGGAAGTAGAATGTGGGATATCACATACAAAACACCAAACATATCAACATCTCAATAAATTATCTTGTAAAACAGTTTATTGTCAGTGTATTTTTTTCACAGACTGTGAAAAAAATTTATTGTCAGTGTATTACACTCACAGACTGGTATTGCCAGAAGACCTAGCACTTATATATGTGGCCTTGAGCAAGTCCTTTATCTTCTCTGAGTGTGTGATCTAATTACTAAAATGAAGTAATTAAGCCTCTCCTGCCTAGTTGACAATACTGCTACTACATGCAAATGATAGAAGATAGGGAAAGTGTTCTGTAAGTTGTTAATATACTATAAAATACAAGGACTTTTGGTTTTGTGAATTTGTTGCAAAAGAGAAATTCCTTAGTATGCTCAGTGTGTTTTTAAGTCAAGAAAGCCAAGTTATTTTAAGATAACAAAGAATCCCTTGGAAGGGTCACAAATAATTTCCATTCACATTGTATTGGCCAAAACATATCATATAGCCATGTCTATTTACAAGAGGGCAAAAAGTGGAATTCTTCCATTTGTCCTAAAAGTGAATGGAGTAAGGATGGTTAAGGAAATATTGAGCATCTATTACATGCCAGGTGCTACACAGGAAATATTATATACCTTATCTCTAATTCTCCTAATAATCCCATGAAATAGGTACCCCCCCTCCCCAATATTTCAGGTGAGGAAGCTGAGGGTCAAAATTTAAGTAACTGTTAGTAAATGACAGAGCCAGGATTTGACCTTCATCTGACTCAAAGTCCTGAGTTCTTCCACTGGATCACAGTGTGAACACACGCTTCCTTTTCTCTGAAGTTTTGTTAGCCACAGATGGTTTGGAATGGAAGATTTAAGTTTAGGTTAATAATTATTAATTGGTCAAAATAACTAATATTTGCTAGGCAGTAGGTGCTCTGAGTTCAAATGTCTGGGTCATGTTTTTCTCATTCTGAAAAATGAAGGAATTGGGGGCTGGGTTTTGGAGGTCGGTAGATGATCTCTAAGGTACTGTGATGGTTAATTTTATGTGGCAACTTGACTGGGCCATGGAGTGCCCAGATATTTGGTCAAACATTATTTTGGGCATGTCTATTAAGGTATTTCTGGATGAGATGAACATTTGAATTGGTAGACTGAGTAGAACATGTTGCTCTCCCTAATGTGGGTGGGCCTCATCTAATCAGTTGAAATCCTGAATAGAATAAAAGGACTGATCCTCCTGAGAGTAAAGGGGAACTCTTCCTACCTGAGTTCCTTGAGCTGGGAAATCAATTTTTTTTCTGCCTTCAGCTCAATCAAAACATCAGCTCTTCCTGTGTCTTCAGTTTGCCAGCTACAGACAGTGGGACTTGTCAGCCTCCATAATAGCATGAGCCAATTTCTTATAATAAATCTCTCTCTTTACACACACACACACACAGACACTAATGGTTCTGTTTCTCTGGATAACCCTGACTAATATAGGCACAAACAACTCTGATAATGTGTGATTATGAAATTCAACAATAACAATGAAGAATTGCTGTTTAAAGGAGAGATTCAGGCTCAGTTCTTCTTTCAGTCAGCATTTTATTGAAGATTCTTAATGGAATATTTACATTGACATTTACATGTTGTCTTATCATATGGATAATAAGTAGCTATTACCATTAGGAAGATAATTGACCAAATGTTTAATTTTTTTTCTGAAAATGTTAGTTGCCAGTATGGATCAATGTCATTGCATTTCTGGCAACATGTGGCTTACCTTACCTAAAACAAGTCACAAAAAATTAAGAACAGAAAGATTGATTCTTTTCCAAGTTTTATATTTTCTCCTGACAGCTACTCTGCAACCCCAGGCATAGATTAATGAATGGAGTATGCACAAAGGGATATCAGCTCACATATATGACATTACTCAAAATGTCTCAAACTCTGGAAAAAGCATGTGAATGATTTATGGAATTGATATTAATCTCTTTCCAGTAAATGCATTACTTCAGATACAGATACATGGGAAATTGATGTTACCACTCTAATGCCAAATTAATTTCTTTCTTGCTAGATCAGCATTGTAAATGGAATTAGATGTTAACCTTTTATACATCTAAACAGGGTAAAATATGGAAGCAATTTTATAAGTAAAATTTGGATGCCCGGTGCTGAAGGGAAGGGTATGTATTTTTTTAATTTGTGTGTTTTCTTCTTTCTGAGATTTGTGGATCCTGGGATATTGATATATTTAAAGTATAGTTTAATATCATTTAGAAATAGAATAATTATAATTGAATCTGAATATTTAACACAGGACTATAAATAATAGTATAGCAAATGAGAATTACATGTTACTAAAGATCACCTTCAATAAAATTAAAAAAAATAAAGATCCCCCAGATTCTAGAGAACAAGTCTATTTTTCAAGGGAAATTTTATCCAAGAATTCTCAGTCACTAATAAATAAACACTTTAAACCTATGTGTAGGCATAAAGGAAGCTGGAAACTTGCTGGGCAACCTCTTCCTCCTTCCACATATGCCTGGGTCTGCATGCTCTAGAGTCTGTTTTTCCTGTGTTCCCAGGTTTCTATGCCTTTCAGCTGCCATAGTGTTGATTTTGGACTGCTCAACATAATCTAATAAACTAGGTCTCATATTTCAATCCCAAATTATTGGGAGAAAAATATGATAGCTCAGCTTGGGTCTGGTAAGTTGAAGCCAAGGAGGGTGGTCATTGGGTATATAGGACTGCCATTTTAGGGCTGTGGGTAGGACAGATTCTTTAAGAAGAGGGTGTGGGTGGAGGGGAAGTGATGGACATTTCTAATATAGCTGATCTTGCAGGTCTACAGTGGTTCTTCCAGCTTGACAAATCTGATGTTATAGAACAGCTGCTATCCCATACCTTTACCTTTCTCTTCCTTGCTTCTTGCAGTTAGATAAACCACTGATGGGCCTTGCCTTTTATCAGTATGCCTCATCACTGAGTTAGTCTTGATCATATCATGTCTGTGAGTAGTAGCAGAGTTGCTGCCAACTAACCTTGTTATCTGATGTGCAAGAGACAAGCCCTACTCACTAGTTTACACCTTGGGGCATTTTCCACATTATTTGCGCTGGTATAGTCTGCAGAACTGGGTTCTTTCTTGACACCTCCTTTTCTGTGCCATAATCTTACTAGTCACTGAACTTACAGAATCTTAGAATTAGTATTTCTTTAAGCCTGGGGTATTGCCTTGAACCCTTGCCCTCTTGACGGCAGTCTGGGTTGGGAGGCCTAATTTTCACCATGTCTATACTCAAATATACATTGTATTTTCTCAATCACTGCCTGAGATCAGATGTGAATAGACAGATTTCCATGGACCACTAAATGGCAAATATGTTTGGTCTGTATTACTGCTCACTGCCTAGACCTTTTAAACCTTTTCCAGCAGAAACCATGCCTGAGCATCCTATGCTTTTTGGACACTGTACATCAAACCTCTTAGCTGCTGTTGCTGGGACCACTCCCTTCTGACCTAGCTCTGGATCCTGAAAGCACACTCTAGTTGTGACACTATGACTCTGGTTGCATCTGTAAAGTGGTAAAGGTGAGAGTTAAGGATGATAGTGATAGAAATTAGGTGAGTGTTTGCCTTACCTAAGAAAGAGCTACTTTGCAATATTTTTATACCATTTGTTTCCATAGAGAATTTTGATCTCCCGGGATTTTCACCATTTTTTTCTCTATTCCAGGTTTCTTTTGGTAGCATTGCTCCTAGATATTGCTTCAGTGGTTTTATTTCTATTGGTCCTGTTTATATATGTATAACAATTGCCGGGCACTAGGGGTAGGTGTGGGATGGGAAGAAGAGGAAAAGAAACATCTCACATAATCCTTGCTCTCAGAAAAGCTTAAAGCCCAGTGAAGGATGTGAACATATTCATCAATAATACCAGGGAGTGAATCAAGCAAGGGAAATAAGTGTTGAATACTCGCACATTAATTAATTACTCAAATATTTATTGAGTGTCTACTATGTCAGGTTCTATTCTAGGCAGTGGGGACTCAGAGGTAACTAAGATTGAATCCTTGCTGTCAAGGAGCTCATAGTCTGATGGGGGATTCAAGTGCACTAAAAAAACTACAGGGGCTGATAATGTTGAAGTCACCATCATCTCTCATCTGAATGTTCATTAAATGCACTGTGCATACTCTCACCTCAGGACCTTTGCCCTTCATCTGCCAGGAATTCTCCGTCTACCTGATACTTTTGCACAGTACATCTCTTACTTCATTCAGGTTTCCACTAAAGTGTCCTATCAGGGAGGTCTTTGCTGGCTACACAACTAGTATGGTACTGACTGTCTTTGCATCTCCCCCATCTCTCTTATTCTACTTTATTTTTGTTCTTAGCATGTATCATCACCAAACTTGTTATGTATTTATTTTTTGTTTGATTATTTTGTCTCCCCCTCTAGAATGTAAGCTCCATGAGAACAGGATTTTGTTTGTATGACTGAGTGCTTTATATCCCTAGAACCTAGTACAGTGTCTCTTACATAGTGGGTAATCAAAAAATACTTGTTGATTAAATAAGAGAATGAATAAATTAATGAACGAAGAACAAGTGAATAGAGTCTGTATAGGGTACGATAAAGTCAACAAGGAAGGAGTGGTCATTTTTACCTGGGGGCAGGGGTGGCTTTAGGAGGTGTGGTCTGAGAATGGAGGGGTAGGGGTACACAGTTTTGTCATGTGCTGCTTCACATGCCTTTGCAGAGGAATGGTTGCTGATAGAATATTCCAGAGTTTGTAGCAAGAGAGTGTGTCTTAAGTAAGAGTTGCTTTAAAATCCCATCCTAGTCGTGTGGCATTCTATATTAATAAAATTTTCAATTTTATTTTTTCTGTATGTTCATATTTTCTTTACTGCCTTCTGCCTGCTAATGAGTAGTCATGAGCTTTTCTCCTAGGTTGTGGGTTTCTTGAGGAGGGTAGGGACCAGTGTTTATTTGCATATCCTCAGAGTCTGACGTAATGACCTTGAATTACTTTGTCAGTAGTAGCTTTTGTATTTTAATAGAAATTAATTGCAGTCCCTTGGAGCTGGAACATTATAGAATTCTGTGATTCCCTAGCCTGACACTTCTACAGCTATTGTTTTTTATTTATGCAATAGTTTTATTTAGTTTGATAATTTCTTATAAAAATGAATATAACCTTGAGACTTAGTGTTAACTATTCAAATTATGGTATACACGGTGACTTAAAAATTATTACAAATACAGCAGATTATCTAATTTAGTAAATTGCATTTCTACAGCTATTGTTTAAGATTCTTGCAGATGATGCACTTTTTAGCCCATTAAATCTCATAGCTCTTGCTTCTTCCCCATATCTTTCATCTGGGAGATTCATTCTACTTCTCTTACTGCACTTTAATGATTTATTTATATGTAGGTCCCTTCCATCAGACTTTGAGCTGTTGGAGGACAAGGACGTCTCTTAGACTCTAACTCTTTCCTTAGCACAGTATTTGGCACATAGGAGTTCTGCAGTAAATGTGGAATGAATGTATAGAAAATTAATGAGATTAAGAGTAGAAAATTAATATTTATTGAGGAAACCCAGGGGAAAGAGAAAGGATGATTTGTATAACAGGATAAGTGATAGATTTTAAACACCTTAGTGACTATCCCATGCTCAGACACTTCAACAGTTTCCCTAATTGTCAACATTCTTAAAATAACCAGCTAGCCCAGTGCCCATCTCTCTAATGTCAGTGTTCATAGGTTATGTGGAAACACCTATGAAGGAACTTGTACTCTTTTCTCCTAGCCTTGAACCTTGATGTCAGTGTCCCTTAGGTGGGAAAAATGTCAATGAATGTATGTAGATTTCAATGCATGTAGATAAATTTGGTGTCTCATCATCAAAGCATCACAGTTGTCTGTCTACAAATGTACAAGTCAATGCATATAGCCTGTGGCTCCCACTTTTAAGAGTCCCAGAGTGTTGGTGCTGGAAGCAGTTATGATCAGAAGGACTTGTTTGAATATTTCTCACTTCCAGTCCAGCATGGATATACTACTATGTCTAAACAATCAGGGTTTAGCAGATGTAGTTATCACTCTTCTAGTGTGACTATTTTAGCACTAAGCCAGGAGGGGTATGATTGTATTTATAAGCAGCACAATGAATGAACTCCTTCAATGTCTATGTTTATAGGTTCTAATTTTTCTTAAGAGTTTCAGTTTCCTCACTGAGCCTTCATTCATTCACTCAGTAAATATTTATTGACCATTAATTATGTGCTTGATTGCTTATGTACAACATTTAAATACTTAGCCACAACTACAACAAAAGCCAACAAATATTTTTTGAACATATTCTTTTGTGCCCATCACTGTGGCCTTTAACACGGTGGAGGCAGCATGGTATAAGGGAAAGAACATGTATTTCGGAAAGAGACAACACTGGATTTTGATTTACCTTTGCTTTTTGATAACTGTGTTTTGACAAAGTATTCTGATTTCATACTATTCCATCCTCTCCATTCCTACTATGATTGTCTTAGTTCAGGATGGTAGGACTATTGCAATAATTTCCAGATTTATCTTCCTTCCTCAGGCCTCTACCCTTTCAATATATTGTGTATACTTTTGTGCAAGTCATTTTCTTGAGGCAATCTTGAATCACACCACTCCCTACTAAAAAACTTTCAGTAACTTCCCAATGCCTTATGAACGAAAAAAAATTTCCTCCGTATGCTATCTGAGACCCTTTAGTATGGACTCAACCTCTCTTTTTAGTCATCCTTTCCTTCACTCCACTGTATTTAACCAATGCTGTAGTTAACTTGAAGTATTCACTGTATGTTAAACATGCTTTTTTCCGTGTCTTTTCTTCATTATTTCTTCTCTTAGAAAGGCTTCTGACTCCATGTCCTTCCTCAATCCCCCCTCCCACCACCAAATTTTTACCTTTTGGTAAAATAATTTATGGTTTAAGATGTATTTCAAATGTCGTCTCATTCATATAACCTTTTCTGAAATTTATAATCAGGTGTTTGATGTCTCCCTGTACTAAACCAATTATTTGAGCTTCTCTCATAGAATATCACATTTTGCTTTGTAGTTTAGCTACTTCTTTGCTACAATGTAATAAGCTCTTTAATGGTATAAATTATTTCTTATTCCTCTTTTTAATTACCTGATGGACTTGAAATAGAATCTTGTACATAGCAGTGAGTTATAGATAGAGTGGAAGGAGCTTCGGAATCAGGTAGATTTGAGTTCGGATCCTGTCTCTGCCACTTATTGGTTGTGTGACTTTGTGCAAGTTACTTAGCTGAGCCTCAATTTCCTCATCTGGAAGGAAAACTTACATCTATTTTATAGGGAGGGAAATGGTAAAGACTAAATGACGTTAACATGTGCAAAGCATCTGGATCAAATAGGTTCTATATTGAATAATAGTTATTATTGGTTTAGAAACAAACTAATATTTTATGGAATTGAAAGTAGTCACTGGGGGGGGGGGACTTCCCTGGTGGCGCAGTGGTTAAGAATCCTCCTGCCAGTGCAGGGGACACGGGTTCGAGCCCTGGTCTGGGAAGATCCCACATGCCATGGAGCAACTAAGCCCATGCGCCACAACTACTGAGCCTGCACTCTAGAGCCCGTGAACCACAACTGCTGAGCCCGCTTGCCACAACTACTGAAGCCCACGTGCCTAGAGCCTGTGCTCCACAACAAGAGAAGCCATCGCAATGAGAAGCCCACGCACCACAATGAAGAGTAGCCCCCGCTCACCGCAACTAGAGAAAGCCATGCACAGCAATGAAGACCCAATGCAGCCATAAATAAATAAATACATAAATAAATGCATAAATTAAAAAAAAAAGAAACCATTGAAAGTAGCCACTGGGAAACCAGATAGTTAACATGGAGTGGGAGGGTATATTTGAAGACAGCTAATCTACTTGATAGACATGAATTTGAGAAATCACTGGATATTTATAGCAAGTTTTCTACTATTCTTAAATTTAGGCAGAGGGATTTCATTATAAGTTCCCGGCATCAGCCACTTGACATGGACAAGGCTGAAGCCTTGATGGTTCATTGCATTCTGTCTAGTTGTAACCATTTCTTCTCATAAATTTTTCTGTTGTATGGGGAGTTTGAAGCTGGTATTAATTTTGCATTTATTATATGACATCATTTAGGTTTGAAAATAAACTATGTCATTAGAGTGGTTAGGTGTTAGGTAATAGCTGGGGAAAAGGGAAGAGTTCCTTTTGTACTTTAGTTTATGGACCTGTAAGTTCAAGTTCTTGTATAAAAGTTCTACCAAATCTTGCTAGAGACTGCATTTCTGTAGCAATTGGTGTTATCCAAAACATTAATTTTGGTTTCCTAAGGGTGTCATTGAATACTATTACGAAAGAATTTTTAGCGTTCTTCCTGTGTAGTTGAAAACCTATTGCAATAAAAGTGTAATGTTCAATAGTATTATTCCATTGGTAGCACATAACTCTTCATATTTACACTGATTGATTCTCTTCAAATGCCTAACCGCCTACTAGATTTAGATTTTTCCATGTTAATTTTGATTTAGTATTTTTATTTCTGAAAGCAAACAGGGAACAAACCATATATTATTGCTGCATGTTTTTTTCAGAAGCTAGTGAGAACTTCAGAATCTATAACAATAAAATAATGTGGAGGTAAATTACCATAATATACAAGGGAATTTCATATCCTAGCAATCTTCTGTAGACTGCTAACTTGAATCATACCCAGGTGCAAATTATCTGTATACTGTGATGTCAGAAACATAAATTAGATCCTACCATGTTAGGAACAGGACATTTTTCTGATATATTCAACTTGTTCTTTCTCCTAATATTTGTAAGTATTTAGGAACAGCAAGTTTTCTTATGTAAGATAAGTGACATTCTTAAACTAATAATTCATTACTTGAATTCTGAATCCCAGTGGGCAGAACAGAAATGTGAAACGAAGGACACACATATGGGTGTATAATTTTAAATTATTTTAATAGTAATAGAGGTGGACTTGGGTGGTTATAATGATATTATATTTATTAATTGACCTTATACGACTACAACTAAATTCAGCTCTATGAAAAATTGTGAAGGAGGTTGCCTGAGAGGCACCACAAATTCAGTGTGTCCCAAACTTAGTGATCTCAAACCTGATCTTCCTCCTGTATTCCGAGTCTGTGGGCACCCTCATCTACTTTGTCTCTCAAATAAGAACTCACCTTAATGCTGGGACCATGCTTACTTGTCTTTGTGTCCCTATGGCCTAGCCCAGTGGCAGATAGGTAATTATAATCAATAAATAGAGGAAATAGAAGCTAGTGGAAGAGCACTTCTACAAACTTCCATCACTAGAGCCACACACTCGTTTGAATCTGTGCCCTATACTCTTTTTTTTTTTTTTTTTTTTGGAGGAACTGTTTCTGCTCTTATCTGAGGCTAACCCTTCCATTTTCACATTACATCCCATCTCCTCTCATCTAATCAAAGATATCACTTTAGCAATTGTTCCCTCTATCTTCATTATTGTTATTTTTTCTGTACTGTTTCATTTCCATCACCATATAAATATTTTGTTATTTCTTCTATCTTCAAAAAAGTTCAGTTTGCCCCACAACCCCATCTGCTGCTATTTCCTTTCTCTTCTTCCTTGTACAGAAAAAAAATATGGAAAGAATTGTCTACTCCTAGTTCCTTTCTCCCTGGAAGCCATACAGTCAGGCTTCTATGAAGCATACACTTCCTCCAGAATTGCTTTTCTCATGGTCATTAATGACCTCCAGGTTGTTAAATCTCAGTTCTCATCTTATTGTTCTATTAGCAGGATATGGCCCAGTTGATGATTTCCATTCCCTCCTCTTTGATATATTTCTTTTCTTGGCTTCAGAGATGCATACCAACCCCCTTGTTTTCTTTCTTTCTTAGCAGTCACTGCTTTCCATTTATTAGTTTTACCTAATTTCTCTACCCTCTAAATGCTGTAATGTTTCAGGGCGCAGTTCTTGCACCTTTTCTCTATCTATAGTTACTCCCTTTGGTTATCTCATCTGATCACTTGACTTTAAATATCATCTACACACTGATCTGTGTCTCCAGTACTGACCTATCCCCTGTAATCTAGACACATATCAAGCCCAGGTGAACCACTGGCCAACTCACAAAATTGGAGGAAATAAAAAATATGCTGTTGTTTTAAGCCACAAAGTTTTGTTGTGGTTTGTTATTCAGCTATGGATACACTAATGCTAAGGGTTGACTTCATCCTGAAAGCAAATTTAAATGCACGAAAACCCAGATTTTCAAATTGTTTAATTTATTTGCAGAATAAATTGATAGATTCCAATATTACCAGCAAATACAAGTGCTTGCTGATTCATGAAAATGCAAATTATTTATTCTTTTTCATCTAGAAGAATTCATTATCCATGATGCATAATAATAAGAAATCAAAATAACAATTATGTTGTCTCCATGCAGACAGACAAAAGCGTTACTCTAGTTAGTCCAACACTACAATTCATGAGTAAGGTAGAATCCAATTTTATGAATCAATCAGTAAGCTCAGTCTTTGGTAATTTAATAAAATTATCAGTGTTTTCAAATATAATATAATGAATTGAATATGTTTGTTTGTTTTTTCCTGTCATGATTCTGGACCATGAATCTGGGTATGAATTACTTGCATATAGGTAAAATTATATTTTGTAATAAACATTGAATATACTTAAATAAATAATTTTAGTTTACTCATTGACCTTCCTTGTTAATCTCATGCATTGTGTACTATATTTGGAGAAAGGCTTATACTACCATATTGACGGTTTTTCATGAGAGAACAAAGAATGCTTTTAAAATTATACTTTAATGTAAAAGACTGTATGGTTCCTGGTTTGAAGGAGTCTGTTGTGAGAAGTTCTATGTAAACTGCCAAATTTTAAGTGTTAATTAAAAAAGCCCTCAACTGTAAAAGGCTTATCAACAGTATTTTTAGAGATTAGCAACATACCTTGGTTGAAGAGTAGTCCAAAGGTGCAATTTTCTAGCATAAATTTAAACCACACATCTTGGAATAGGCAATTGATACTTTGCTTCAGATTGTTTTTAATAGCAGTACCTATTGTTCCTTAAAAGCAACATTAAAGCAAATAAAATATTAGAAATATTAATTATTGAATCTTTGATATGAGATTAGAAAACCAAGGTTAATTAAGATAGTACAGTTATTGAAACCTGTTCGATAATAATTATTATAATTATAGCAATTGTTCATATTTGTAAAATACCACAGTCTCATTTTTTTTTAAAGATTTGTCAGGTTCTTTATCTCATTTTATTATGTCAGTGACACTTTGAGGCAAATATTAGATTATCATCGTCATCATCATTATTTTCACCCCCATTTTACACATGAGGAAACTGCAGCTCAGAGTAATAGAGTGAATTTTCCAAGGTCATATAGCTGGTGAGTAGCAGACCTGGGAGTAGGTTTCCAAATTCTTACAAAGCCCTTTTTAATTAATACAAATAAATACTCGATGCATTTATTAAGTGTCACAGAAATTAAAATACCAAAAATGCCTTTGAAGAGGAATGGAGAATGTTATTTAGACTTTCACGTTCCAAGTGATGGGTTAGTAGTCTTTCCTGAAATAGTAGAGGCACAAGTGAGAGTATAGAGTTCATAATCTGAGAACCTGGGTTCAGCTTTCAACTCTGTAGTTTGACTAGGTTTGTGATCTTGGGCAAGTCATTTATTCTCCGCCACTTAGTTTCCTCATTAAAAAAAATGGGAACCAAATGTTTTTAGGATTCAAATGAAGAGAAGGAATGAACATTTGTTGAGCAAAAATTATAGGTAGCTGTTGTCCTAGGAGCTTTATGTCTGTTTCATTGAATAAGTTATCTTATGAAAGTTCTTTAGAAATTGTAAAGTACCCTAAAATGCTATCTATCTATCTATCTGTTTCATTCATTCAGTTATGAATGAAAATTTCTTGTTCTATGCCCATTTCCTCAAGGCTTTGCTGGGGCTATGACTACATAATTAAATCAGTAAAAAATATTGGTAGAGGATAATGATCTAATGTGTTATTCTTCATTGGTTTATTTTTCACTCTCTAGGAATACCTATAAAGATACATAGCTTTATCTCCAGAGGAATGACTGTAATAGAAGTGTTTTAAACACTATGACAAGCCACTTGAAGAGACATTTTTGGACAATGGTTGCTCTGGGATTCCTTTTGAAGCATGCTTTTCAAGAAACTTCCTGTTACACACAAATATATATAGGTCCTGTTTTGCTTAATAAAGGGAGGTATATAGTAATGTCTCAACTGGGTTACTTCTCTGGTCAGTTGTTAGGAACACAACTGAGAACAGAAAAGGAAACAGTAAAGAATCTGAATGCATTGAATAGATATCATAAAGCCCATACACTTTTCACATGTGTGAGACCCTCAGGTGCATTATTGACTTATTTTAAACACAACTCTAATTGTCTAGTTTTTCACTCCTTGTATTTGTTATTTATTGCTGCAAAATAATATTATCACTAAATTAGCTGCTTAAAAAAACACACATTTTTAAAAACCCAGTTTCTGTGGATCAAGTGTCTAGGCATGGCTTAGCTGAGTATTCTTCTGTTTAAGGTCTCACAAGGCTGCAATCAATGTATTGGCCAGGGTTGCAGTCTTATCTGAGGCTTGACTAGGGAGGAAGGATCAAACTTCCAAATTCATTCAAGTTATTGACAGAATTCTGTCCCTTGTGGCTATAGGAATGAAGTCTTCAGTTTCTTTCTGGCTGTTGCCTGGAGTCCACTCTTAGCTCCTATGGGATGTCCACAGTTCTTTGTCATGTGGAATTCCCCAATATAGTTGATTGCTTTCTCAAAGCAGCAAGGGAGACAGAAAAATATGTGTGTTGCAATCTTATGTACCATAATCATGTAATCAGGTATCTGTAATCACATATATCTTGCCACTTTTGCCATATTCTGTTTCCCAGAAACAAGTACAGGTCCCACCCATACTCACGGAGAGGGTATACACAACGGTGTGAACATCAGAGGTTGGGGATTATGCAAGCCACCTTAAGAGTCTGTCTGCTACACACCCAAACAAATAATAGCAAATTAAAATAAGTTAATGCTATTTAATGTCAGATATTGTGAAACTGACAGTTGTTATGCTGCTTATCGTTAGGGCATCTCTCTCTCTGCTTCTGTCTCCCTTCTCCACTCCCACTCTTGACCCTCCATCTTTATGTATTTATTTTTTTCTAGCCGCACCACATGGCTTGAGGGACCAATTCTGACAGGAGAACTGCTCATACCTAACGCAGGAACACAGCTCAACAGCAGTAACAGTAGCATGTATGGGTTTAGTATGTGCTAGTTGCTCTACATATTTATTTTGTGTAATCTTCTTGAAAATTAAATATTGTTTCCATTTTATAGATGAGGGAAATTCATGCTCAAAGAGGAAATATAACTTGCCTAATTTCACACATCTTTCCTATGGTAGAACTAGGATTGAAATCTATCAGTCTTGTTTCAAAGCCTGTACTTTTGGTACTATAAAAGAATTGCCTCTCAGCACTTTTCATACATCTCATTTCATGCTTCCTTCTTTTGTTACTTGTTTATGTGCATATCTCCTATATTATATTACAGTTTTTTAAAAAATAGAAACCATGTCTCTTATTATACCCTTTTTTCCTTCTGCTCCCTGGTTCCTAGCAGTGTCTTATATACAGTTGACCTCCAGTGATGGTGTAAAGAAAAGAAAGCTGTTACTGTATTCTTTGAGGTGACTAAGGCTATATTCTATGTAAATATAATGTATCCCCACATATTTATTTGAAAATATTTTTTTGTGTACGTAGTATGTGCCCACCATTATTCTCTAGCATAAGTTTGTGTTTAGAGGTAGGGAATCAGAGTTTGGTTTAAATACTAGTTCTGACACTTACTTGTTATATAATCTTGGACATGTTACTTACCCTCTTAGAACCACTGTGTTTTTCAGCTTTATAAGGGTAATATAAAACATACCTCTAGGGAATGAAATTAGGTAGTGTATATAAAGGATTTTGCCTACTCTTTCGTGTGTCATATTCTTGCTAAATGTTATTAGCTTCTTTGACAATCTCCTTCTTACCCATCACTCCCAAATTCCCTAGATAACAAAGATGACTCTTAAGTCTGAATGACTTTCTTTCCCATTGTATTTATTATGGTTTTACTATTATCTTCAGATATGACTTTCTAGACTATGAGATGTAAAAATTGGTGAGTCAAGAGTGGTCCCCTGAACAGAATTTTCTGTGGATCTGGCTTTGATGCTAAAATTGCTTGTCTTTCTAAATAACAGTATTCATGGATCTCTGAACTGTTGGGATATGTTAAGTGTGTCAGTCAGATATTGTTGATTTCAGACACAGGATTTCATTGAGAGGATCTCAACTTCTGAGACTCATTTACTTCAATTCTGAGATGTATGTATTTCAGAAAGTTTCTCAAAGCTGAGTCTATGGATTTTTCCATTTGATTTACAACCTTGACTTCTAAAGCTTCTGATCATATTTTATTTTCCAATAGTGAAGAAGGGCTGATTATTAGAGTGACAAAGAAGTCATATATTTTAAGGCTGTCTGTGTGGGCAAAGGGTGCTTTTAATGAAAATTAACTTCAGTGAGACATTTGCAATACACATGTTGCACCACTGATGTATTCATTTTATACCCTTTCTGAGAATCTAAATTCATTGTTTTAGAGCACCATTATTATTATTATTTTACCTTAAGCTAATGGAGAGTGGGTGATAGAGAATTCTCTATTTTCGGAACTATTTTTGACATTCTTATTTTCTTAGCTATCAAAGTAAAGATAAGTAGCCATGATTTTGAAGGATTAATATGAATTATTATTTTATCTGCAACCAAAAATTTAAATACCTGTTGACATTTTCTGTGGGAGATTAACATTTAATTTATAAAAAAGCTGGACGTTTTGAAATAAAATAAAATGCTTCCTGAGTTTATAAAATGAAATAACAAATATTTAGTGCAAAGACCCTTGAATAGAATATTGTAATTGTCATTTTAAAAGTTCTTTGGTTGCATTCAAAATGTCAGTATTGAATTATCAATCTAAGTCATATAAAGGAAGTAGTCAAAACTTAAATAAAAAGAACTTAACCATTAAATATATCAGTTGGTAGATGAATAGATGCCTCACAGAGAAGTATTTGGCATGCAATTGTATTCTTCAACCATCAAACTAGACAATGAAGTGATTAAAATGACATATTTTATCTGTAAAAATAAACTCATGAACTTAAGATTTTAAATTGTATTGAAGATGTACAGTTAGAGAAATTTAAATGCATGCATTAGTAGGGTTAATTACATATTTTGACAATTTTATATTACTTGAAAATTATCAAGGTAACTATTTACTACTACTATCACTGTTTATTTTTGTTGAGCACTTACCATGTGCTAAGCACTGGTTTTGTTGTTTTACATTGCTTAACTCATTAGATCTTTAAAACAGCCCTTTGAGGCAGTTTCTGTTATTTTCATTTTTAAAGATAAGGAGTGAAATAACATTTTTCTTCATAGCATAATGTAAGTACAACCAAAGCTTCATTGTTCATTTCCTAATTGCTTAATTTGGTCACACATCAGATTCTATTCTTATTTCTTTGGCCAGAAGCATTTTTGCCATTTTACTGATCAAGAGACCTCCAAAAGTGGGAAGGGACAGCAATTTTTTAAAAAGATAATGAAATATATACTTACCATTTTACCTCTTGTTAATGACTCACATGATAACTAATCTAATCTTTCAAATATACTAGGTACAATTACAATTACAGTCAGCTCATAAAAGTATTAATCCTTTAAGGGTCAGAAAAACTTTAAGTAATATCAAAGTGAGGACTAAATGAATGTTAAGGTATTCTGTCATCATTCTGTGCAACTTTAATGGTAAGCTAGGAACTTTTTTAGGAACTTTCTTTCCTACATCTCAGAGTAAAATAAGGGCATAATACAAGACCAAGCCAAATATTTTAAATTTTAAAAATCACTTTACAATATTAAAATAGTAATATATATTCATTATTGGAAATGTGTAAAAGATATATGAAGTAAATAAAATAATCTGTAATTTAAAAACCATAATTATATCATCTAGAAATAAATTGTATTAACCTATGCATTTCCTTTTGTTTATAGAAAAACTCAGAAACGTGTTTTTAAAACAAGGTTGAGATTATGGATAAAGAGTAAAAAAATTCTTGGTGCATTTTCACTTTCCATTATTCCATGAACATTTTCTTAAGTCAATAAATGTTTAAAAATGTAATTTAAATAACTCATATGGCAGAATACTATGCAGTGATTGGAATTATTTAGTGGTTTCCCTATTTTGAACATTTAGTAGCTTATGTTGCTATTATGAATAATGCTGTAGTTAATATCATTGTACGTACATTTTTGTCTTCATTTATCTTCATTTCCTGAGGATACTGTACTTAGAAGTGAAATTAAATTTCAAAGGACCTGAATATTTTTTGGAGCACTTAAAGTCTACTGCTAATTGCTTTTCAGAAAGATTGTACCAATTTAAGCTTATACAAACAGTGTTGGAAAGTCACTATATACTCACCAGTATTGAGAATAATCACTATCGGAACCTTTCCTTATTCTCATAGGCAAAAAATGGCCTCTCATTGTTTTAACTTGTATTTCTTTGATCATTGGTAAGGTTCAACTTATTTCATATATTTGTGAACATTTGCTTTTCTGCTTCTGTGAATTGTCTGTTCATGTCATTTTTCTATTGGAGTTTTAGCATTTTTTGAGTGGTATACCTGAGCTCTTTATGGTTTAAGAATATCAAGCCTTAGTTAACTTTGTGGCCGTATTTTTCTTAACTTGATATATTTTAATTTTATAATCATGTTTTTGGCATAAGAGAGTTTACATATTTTTATGTAGTCAAATTCATTAATTATTCTTTTTATATTTTCTACACTGTTTTTATGTTTAATCCTTCCAAATCCTTCCAAATCAGAAAAAATATCTACTTAAGTTTGCTGCTAGTCTTTTTATGGTTTTGTTCCACACGTTTAATCCTTTAATCCTTATCAGGCTTGTTTCAGTGTATGTTGTAAACTGAGATTCTAACTTAAAATTTTCTGAATAGCAATTATCATCAATTATTTATTGAATAATCCATCTCTTTACTACTGATTTTTGCGATGCTTCCTTTATTTTATCTTACTACACCCCCCCCCCACACACATATGTGGTCTGTGGTTTACAAAACTTTGGCCTTAGACACCCTAATCAGAGTAATATAGGGTTCTTACTAAAATGCATATTCCTGGGCCCCAAATCTGGAATATTAAATTAGAAACTCTGCAGATGAACTTCAGGAGTATATAGGACATTTCTCCCTTTCCAGAAATTTTATACCCCTCTTACTTATTTAGCTTTCTAGATAAATTTCTGAGTTAATTTATTTTAAAAATGCCATTGAGGTTCTAGTGGGAATTACATTAAACTATACATTAATTTATGAAGCAATAGCAACTTTGCAATAGTCTTCTTATCTAGGAACATGATATATCTTGCTATTGGTTAATGGCCTCCTTTTTATCTTTCAGGAAAACTCAAAGCAAATAAATTTATAAATGATTTAGGATGGTACATCTATCTTTTCAAAAAAATTTCAGCTTAATGCTTGTTTGGGGCAGTTTGTTTGACTATACCTAATATTTACTATTCGATTAAAGTCCATTTCAATTGTTCTTTATTCCAGTGTCTTTCTTCTTCTCAATGTGTTTATCATATTTTACCTCTTTTTATTTGCTATTTTTATTTTCCTATTTTTATATGAGGATCTCAAGGGCAGAGATTTTGTCATATTATTTTCTGAATTCATCTTTCAAGATCTAGTGCAATGTGTAATACAACGTGTCCAGCAAATATTTGACTTCCCAGTACTGACCTGAACCTCAAAATGAAATAGCCATGAGTGAATTAATATTTATGCTCCTGGGACAATAGAAGATATCCTCCACTGAAGTTCTCATATATATTCAACATTCATTTCACCAGATAGTTACTGAGTTTCTATTATGAGTCATGCATTATGCTAGGAACATGAGGATACAAACATCAATGAGACAATTTCTGTCATCAAGACTTTTATTAAGCATTGAGGTGAGACAACTCTGTAAGTGAGTAATTAAAATCAAAGTGTTAAAATAGACGTGAGTAAAAATGCTATGAGAGTATTCCTCAATACTGATGGCAGTTAATTTATAGTATTGTACAGTAGAAACTTTAGCATTTCCTTGATCAGGATTAGAATCCTAGCTCTCTTAATACCAATGACTCTGTAACCTTGATTAAGTTACTGCAGCTCTGAAAATAATATTCTCACCTAAAATAGAGAAAAATCATACTTAACTCACAGATGTGATGTGAATCTTAAATGAACTGCATGTGTAAATTTAGATGCCTTGTGTAAAACTAATTTCCTCCTCTTTCTTCTTTTGTGGAAAGACCTTGAAATGTGGGTAATTCAACTGAAAATAAATCAGTTCCTTTTTTTTTTTTATGAAATGTCACTTGGTTTTTATTTATGGCCATTTTATACTAATTTTTGATGCTGAAATAGCCCTGCAAGTTTAACATGTAAAATTAAATTTGGTATCATTAAGGATAGTAAATATTAAGGTAAAGGAAATAGAATGTGTGGGGGAAAAAAAAACAAACCTTGGGTTCTTGGTCTCTTTCTTTTAAGAAATTTGTAATACAGTATTAGCATTGTCTATGCCTGTCTTTTTTCTCCAGTGGATTTTGAATCTCTGGGCAAGGACTGAGCTATGTTTACATTTTATCCACAGTACTGAACATAGTATATAGAACATATTAAGTGCTTTATAAAATAATGAATCAGGGAAACTTTCTATGACCCTAGCTCAAGATAAACAGAAATATAGCCTATAAATAGTAAATACTTAATTGAAATACATAGTATTAATATTGGAAAGTGAAGAGTTGAGTTTAACAATGGGTGATAAAAATGTATTTCAGATAAGATGTAGGGATCTTCCATTCGGCCTCAGGAGAGAAGAAGATGTGGCCATATTTCTGTCTGTAGGAGGTAGCTGAGTGTTTGAAAGGTGGATGGCACCAGGTCTCAGTGTCCTGCTAGCTCCTCCTAGCTCCAAATAGAGTTGTCCTAGTGTTATTAAACATATCCAACCTTGTGTATCGGGAAGACCTCATATAGGCACTCCTGGTGTGCATGAAGGATTGGTAAAACTAAATATGTTTGGTAAGGTTTCAATAATGTTTCCCAAAATAGCCAAGATATTCTTGACTTTCACAGCTACACAATAGGTTGATTGGAATTTCATAAGGCAAAACTAAGAATTCATTTCTACTAATCAGTTTCAATCTTCATGCTATAGGAGAAACTTACAAATAAGAATATTCTGTACAATAGAAAATTTTTTAAAGAATTGGGAAAATATTGACAATATTTTAATTTTAGTGGTGATAATCCTTCTCTTCAACTTGCAGAGTGCCTGTATTCTGAAGGAGCAAAAACTTTTCCAAATACTATCACACAGTTTCCACTCTTTGGCTTCCCATTTATTCTTCAACTCATTCCAATCTATTTTCCACTCTTACCACTCCACTGAAACTGTTCTTGTCAAATCATCAGTGACACTATATGGCTAAATATATACTTCTGCTTTCACAGTAATTTATCTCAGTAGCTTTCAACATCTTTGACTCCTCTCTTCTTGAATCAGTCTTCTTCCTTGGACTCTGCAATAACTCATTCTTCTGGTTTCTCCTGCTCCTTCTCAGTCTCTTTTGTTAGATCCTTTTTCTACTATTCAGCTCTTAAGAGTTAGAGTTCCTCAGATCATGGTTCTGGGCCCTTTTCTCTCTCTTTCTTCTTCCTTTCTATTTATAAATCCTAAATTTAAATTTCCTGGACCTCCTCTCTTAAACTAACTACGTGTTCAATTGTCTGACTGACATCTTCACTTGGATTCTCACAGACATCTCAAAACTAATGAGATCCAAAATAGAATTCTAGATTTTCTCCCTGGAATCTATATCCCCAACTTCACCTTTCCTCTATACATAGTTTCACAAGCAAGAAATATGAGTGTTAACTAGTCTTCCCTTTCACTCACTGATGATATTCTATCCATCTGTAATTTCCATCCACATTACCTTCAAAGCATTTCAGCATTCTGAATGCTTCTCTCCAGTTCTATTATCATCATCCTAGTCCAGGAAGCATCATCTGTCTTGGACTACTCCAACATATTTAGTGGTTAGGAAAGCAAGTGAGTACCTTGGTGTGCCCAAAGACTGAGAGGCATGGAGGACCATAGTCAGAGAAGCTGGAAAGCCATTTAAGTGTTAAATGATAGGGTGCCTTTAATGCCATGGTAATCTGTTGAGACTTAATGTTGTGGTAGATGAGTATTACCTGAAGAAATTAAAGCCAGGAATTTTGAGTACCAGCTATGTGTCAGATAGTGTTCTAGGCTCTGAGGATATAGCTCTCACCAAAACTGACAGAGTTCTTGTTCTTATAGACCTGATATTCTTGTGGCAGGGAGATAGTCTATAATTTTATATATATAAAATATATATTTGAGTCCATAAATATACATTATAATATATATTTAAATATGCTAAAAATACATATATATTTATATATAATATAAAATTATATATACTTAAATATATACTTTTAAATATATCAATTTAAAATATGTGGTATATGTATAGATTCTGAGAAAATATTTGAAGAGATTATAGGTGAAAACTTCCTTAACATGGGAAAGGAAAGAGCCACCCAGTCCAGGAAGCGCAGAGAGTCCCATACAGGATAAACCCAAGGAGAAACACGCCGAGACACATAGTAATCAAAGTGGCAAAAATTAAAGACAAAGAAAAATTATTGAAAGCAGCAAGGGAAAAGCAACAAGTAATATACAAGGGAATCCCCAGGATGTTATCAGCTGATTTTTCAGCAGAAACTCTACAGATCAGAAGGGAGTGGCAGGATATATTTAAAGTAATGAAAGGGAAAAACCTACAACCAAGATTACTCTACCCAGCAAGGATCAGATTTGACAGAGAAATCAAAAGCTTTACAGACAAGTAAAAGCTAAGAGTATTCAGCACCACCAAACCAGCTTTACAGCAAATGCTAAAGAAACTTCTCTAGGCACAAAACACAAGAGAAGAAAAAGACCCACAAAAACAAACCCCAAGCAATTAAGAAAATGGTAATAGGAGATACATATCGATAATTACCATGAATGTAATCAGATTAAATACTCCAACCAAAAGACACAGACTGGTTGAATGGATACAAAAACAAGACCTGTATATATGCTGTCTACAAAAGACCCACTTCAGACCTAGGGACACTTACAGACTGAAAGTGAGGGAATGGAAAAGATATACCATGCAAATGGAAATCATAAGAAAGCTGTTGTAGCAATACTCATATCAGATAAAATAAACTTTAAAATAAAGACTGTTACAAGAGATAAGTAAGGACACTACATAATGATCAAGGGATCAATCCAAGAAGAAAACATAACAATTATAAATATTTATGCACCCAACATAGGAACACCTCAATACATAAGGCAAAGGCTAACAGCCATAAAAGGGGAAATTGACAGAAACACAATAATAGTGGGGACTTTAACACCCCAATTACAACAATGGACAGATTTTCCAGACAGAAAATTAATAAGGAAACAAAAGCTTTAAATGACACAATAGACCACATAAATTTAATTGATATTTATAGGATATTCCACCCAAAAGTGGCAGAATACACTTTCTTCTCAAGTGTACATGGAACATTCTCCAGGATAGATCACATCTTGGTTCACAAATCAAGCCTTGGAAAATTTAAGAAAATTGAAATCATATCAATCATCTTTTCTGACCACAATTCTATGAGATTAGATATCAATTACAGGAAAAAATCCCTGTAAAAACCACAAACACATGGAGGCTAAACAATACGCTACTATATAACCAAGAGATCACTGAAGAAATCAAAGCGGAAATAAGAAAATACCTAGAAATAAATGACAATGAAAGCATGACCACCCAAAACATATGGGATGCAGCAAAAGCAGTTCTAAAAGGGAAGTTTATAGCAATTCAGTCTCACCTCAGGAAACAAGAAAAATCTCAAATACACAATCTAACCTTACACCTAAAGCAACTAGAGAAAGAAGAAGAACAACAAAACCCCCAAAGTTAGTAGAAGAAAAGAAATCATAAAAATCAGAACAGAAATAAATGAAATAGAAATGAAGAAAACAATAGCAAAGATCAATAAAACTAAAAGATGGTTCTTTGAGAAGATAAACAAAATTGATAAACCTTTAGCCAGACTCATCAAGAAAAACAAGGAGAGGATTCAAATCAATAAAATTAGAAATGAAAAAGGAGAAATTGCAAATGACACTGCAGAAGTACAAAGGATCAAAAGAGAGTACTACAAGCAACTTTATGCCAATAAAATGGACAACCTGGAAGAAATGGACAAATTCGTGGAATGGTACAACTTTCCAAGCCTGAACCAGGAAGAATTAGAAAATATAAACAGACCAATCACAAGTAATGAAATTGAAACTGTGATTGAAAATCTTCCAGTAAACAAAACCCCAGTACCAGATGGCTTCACAGGTGAATTCTATCAAACATTTAGAGAAGAGCTTAAATTTATCCTTCTGAAACAATTACAAAAAATTGCAGAGGGAGGAACATCCCAAACTCATTCTATGAGGCCACCATCACCCTGATACCAAAACCAGACAAAGATATCACAAAAAAAGAAAATTACAGACCAATATACTGATGAACATAGACACAAAAATCCTCAACAAAATTCTACCAAACAGAATGCAACAACACATTAAAAGGATCATACACCACAATCAAGTGGGATTTATCCCAGTGATGCAAGGATTCTTCAATATACACAAATCAATCAATGGGATACACCATATTAACAAATTAAAGAATAAAAACCATATGATAATCTCAATAGATGCAGAAAAAGCCTTTGACAAAATTCAACACTAATTTATGATGAAAACTCTCCAGAAAGTGGGCATAGAGGGAACTACCTCTACATAATAAAGTCCATATATGACAAACCCACAGCCAACATCATTCTCAATGGTGAAAAACTGAAAGCATCTCCTCTAAGATCAGGAACAAGACAAGGATGTCCACTCTTGCCACTGTTATTCAACATAGTTTTGGAAGTTTTAGCCACAGCAATCAGGGAAGGAAAAGAAATAAAAGGAATCCAAATTGGAAAAGAAGAAGTAAAACTGTCACTGTTTGCAGAAGACATGGTACCATACTTAGAAAATCCTAAAGATGCTACCAGAAAACTATTAGAGCTAATCAGTGAATCTGGTAAAGTTGCAGGATACAAAATTAATACACAGAAATCTCTTACATTCATATACACTAACAACAGAAAATCAGAATGAGAAATTAAGGAAACAATCCCATTAACCATTGCAACAAAAAGAAAATACCTAGGAATAAACCTACCTAAGGAGGCAAAAGACCCATAGTCAGAAAACACTGATGAAAAAAATCAAAGATGATGCACACAGTTGGAGAGATATACCATGTTCTTGGATTGCAAGAATCAATATTGCGAAAATGACTATAGTACCCAAAGCAATCTACAGATCAATGCAATCCCTATCAAGTTACCAATGGCAGAGACCTTCAAGATGGCAGAAGAGTAAGATGTGGAGATCAACTTCCTCCCCACAAATACATCAGAAATACTTCTACATGTCAAACAACTCCTACAGAACACCTACTGAACGCTGGCAGAAGACTTCAGACTTCTCAAAAGGCAAGAAACTCCCCACATACCTGGGTAGGGCAAAAGAAAAAAGAACAAACAGAGACAAAATATTAGGGATGGGACTGCACCACTAGGAGGGAGCTGTGAAGGAGGAAAAGTTTCCACACACTAGGAAGCCCCTTCACTAGCGGAGATGGTGGGGTTGAGGGGGGAAGCGTCAGAGCCACGGAGAAGAGCACAGCAACAGGGATGCAGAGGGCAAAGCGGAGAGATTCCCTCACAGAGTATTGGTGCTGACCAGCACTCACCAGCCCGAGAGGCTTGTCTGCTCACCTGCCAGGATGGGTGGAAGCTGGGAGCTGAGGCTCGGGCTTTGGGGGTCAGATCCCAGAGAGAGGACTGGGGTTGGCTGAATGAACACAGCCTGAAGGGGGCTAGTGTGCCACAGATAGCCGAGAGGGAGTCCGGGAGAAACTCTGGGCCTGCCTAAGAGGCAGGAGACCATTGTTTTGGGGTGCGCGAGGAGAGGGGATTCAGAGCACCGTCTAAATGACCTCCAAAGATGGGCACGAGCCATGGCTACCAGCGCGGACACCAGAGATGGGCATGAAAAGCTAAGGCTGCTGTGGCAGCCACCAAGAAGCCTGTGTGCAAGCACAGGTCATTATCCACACCTCGCTCCCAGGAGCCTCTGCAGCCCGCCACTGCCAGTGTCCCGTGAGTCAGGGACAACTTCCCTGGGAAAACACCCAGCATGCCTCAGGCTGGTGCACCGTCATGCTGACCTCTGTCGCAGCAGGCTTGCCCCGCATTCTGTACCCCTCCCTCCCCCCGGCCTGAGTGAGCCAGAGCCCCCTCATCAGCTGCTACTTTAACCCTGTCCTGTTTGGGAGAAGAAAAGACGCCCTCAGGTGACCTATGCGCAGAGGTGGGGCCAAATCCAAAGCTGAACCCCAGGAGCTATGCGAACAAAGAAGAGAAAGGGAAATCTCTCCCAGCAGCCTCAGGAGAAGCGGTTTAAATCTCCACAATCAACTTGATGTACCCTGCATCTGTGGAATACCTGAATAGACAACGAATCATCCCAAAATTGAAGTGGTGGACTTTGGGAGCAACAATATTTATATATATTTTTTTCCTTTTTCTCTTTTTGTGAGTGTGTATGTGTATGCTTCTTTGTGTGATTTTGTCTGTATAGCTTTGCTTTTACCATTTGTCCTAGCATTCTGTCTCTCCGTTTTTTTTTAATTTAAATTTTTTAATTTTTAATAATTATTTTTTATTTTAATAACTTATTTTATTTTATTTTTTTCTTTCCTTCTTTCATTTTTTCTCTCTTTTCTTCTGAGCCATTTGGCTGACAGGGTCTTGGTGCTCTGGTCAGGTGTCAGACCTGTGCCTATGAGGTGGGAGAGCCAAGTTCAGGACGTTGGTCCACCAGAGACCTCCTGGCTCCATGTAATATCAAGCAGCAAAAGCTTTCCCAGGGATTTCCATCTCAACACTAAGACCCAGCTCCACTCAACGACCAGCAAGCTACAGTGCTGGACACCCAATGCCAAAAAAACTAGCAAGACAGGAACACAACCCCACCCATTAGCAGAGAGGCTGCCTAAAATCATAATAAGGTCACAGACACCCCAAAACACACCACCAGACGCAGTCCTGCCCACCAGAAAGACAAGATCCAGCCTTATCCACCAGAACACAGGCACTAGTCCCCTCCACCAGGAAGCCTACACAACCCACTGAACCAACCTTAGCCACTGGGGGCAGACACCGAAAGCAATGGGAACAACGAACCTGCAGCCTGCAAAAAGGAGACGCCAAACACAGTAAGTTAAGCAAAATGAGAAGACAGAGAAACACACAGTAGATGAAGGAGCAAGGTAATAACCCACCAGACCAAGCAAGTGGAGAGGAAATAAGCAGTCTACCTGAAAAAGAATTCAGAGTAGTGATAGTAAAGATGATCAAAAATCTTGGAAATAGAATGGAGAAAATAAAAGAAACATTTAAAAAGGACCTAGAAGAACTAAAGAGCAAACAAACAATGATGAACAACACAATAAATGAAATAAAAAATTCTCTAGAAGTAATCAATAGCAGAATAACTGAGACAGAAGAACAGATAAGTGACCTGGAAGATAAAATAGTGGAAATAACTACTGCAGGGCAGAATAAAGAAAAAAGAATGAAAAGAATTGAGGACAGTCTCAGACACCTCTGGGACAACATGAAACACACCAACATTCGAATTATAGGGGCCCAGAAGAAGAAGAGAAAAAGAAAGGAACTGAGAAAATATTTGAGAGATTATTGTTGAAAAGTTCCCTAATATGGGAAAGGAAATAGTTAATCAAGTCCAGGAAGTGCAGAGAGTCCCACACAGGATAAATCCAAGGAGAAATACGCCAAGACACATCAAATGTTAAATACAAAGAATCAAATGTTAAATACAAAGAAAACTATTAAAAGCAGCAAGGGAAAAACAACAAATAACATACAAGGGAATCCCCATTAGGTTAACAGCTGATCTTTCAGCAGAAACTCTGCAAGCCACAAGGGCATGGCAGGACATATTTAAAGTGATGAAAGGGAAAAACCTACAACCAAGATTACTCTACCCAGCCAGGAACTCATTTAGATTCGACGGAGAAATTAAAACCTTTACAGACAAGCAAAAGCTAAGAGAATTCAGCACCATGAAACCAGCTTTACAACAAATGCTAAAAGAATGTCTCTAGGCAGGAAACACAAGAGAAGGAAAAGAACTACAATAACAAACCCAAAACAATTAAGAATATGGTAATAGGAAAACACATATCGATAACTACCTTAAATGTAAATGGATTAAATGCTCCAACCAAAAGACACAGACTGGCTGATTGGATAGAAAAATAAGACCCGTATATATGCTGTCTACCAGAGACCCACTTCAGAACTAGGGACACATACAGCCTGAAAGTGAAGGGATGGAAAAAGATATTCCATGCAAATGGAAATCAAAGGAAAGCTGGAGTAGCAATTCTCATATCAGACAAAATAGACTTTAAAATAAAGACTATTACAAGAGACAAAGGAGGACACTACATAGTGATCAAGGGGTCAATCCAAGAAGAAGATATAACAATTGTAAATATTTATGCACCCAACATAGGAGCACATTGATACATAAGGCAAATGCTAACAGCCATATAAGGGGAAATCAAAAGTAACACAGTCATAGTAGGGGACTTTAACTCCCCACATTCACCAACGGACACATCATCCAAAATGAAAATAAATAAGGAAACACAAGCTTTAAATGATACATTAAACAAGATACACTTAATTGATATTTATAGGACATTCCATCCAGAAACAACAGAATACACTTTCTTCTCGAGTGCTCATGGAACGTTCTCCAGGATAGATCATATCTTGGGCCACAAATCAAGCCTTGGTAAATTTAAGAAAATTGAAATCGTATCAAATATCTTTTCCGACCACAATGCTATGAGACTAGATATCAAATATAGAGAGAAATCTGTAAAAATTACAAATACATGGAGGCTAAACAATACACTACTTAGTAACCAAGAGATCACTGAAGAAATCAAAGAGGAAATGAAAAAAATACCTAGAAACAAATGACAATGAAAACACAATGACCCGAAACCTATGGGATGCAGCAAAAGCATTTCTAAGAGGGAAGTTTATAGCAATACATTTCTACCTCAAGAAACAAGAGACATATCAAATAAACAACCTAACCTTACACCTAAAGCAATTAGAGAAAGAAGAACAAAATACCCCCAACGTTAGCAGAAGGAAAGAAATCATAAAGATCAGATCAGAAGCAAATGAAAAAGAAATGAAGGAAATGATAGCAAAGATCAATAAAACTAAAAGCTGGTTCTTTGAGAAGATAAACAAAATTGATAAACCATTAATCAGACTCATCAAGAGAAAAAGGGAGAAGACTCAAATCAATAGAATTAGAAATGAAAAAGGAGAAGTAACGACTGACACTGCAGAAATACAAAGTATCATGAGAGATTACTACAAGCAACACTATGCCAATGAAATGGACAACCTGGAAGAAATGGACAAATTCTTAGAAAAGCACAACCTTCTGAGACTGAGCCAGGAAAAGATAGAAAATATAAACAGACCAATCACAAGCACTGAAATTGAGAATGTGATTAAAAATCTTCCAACAAACAAAAGCCCAGGACCAGATGGCTTCAGAGGCGCTTCTATCAAACATTTAGATAACAGCTAACACCTACCCTTCTCAAACTCTTCCAAAATATAGTAGAGGGAGGAACACTCCCAAACTCATTTTATGAGGCCACCATCACCCTGATACCAAAACCAGACAAAGATATCACAAAGAAAGAAAACTACAGGCCAATAGGCCAATATACAGGCCAATATACAGGTCATATACAGGCCAATATACAGGCCAATATGTTCACGGATGAACATAGATGTAAGAATCCTCCACAAAATACTAGCAGACAGAATGGAACAGCACATTAAAAGGATCATACACCATGATCAAGTAGGGCTTATCCAAGGAATGCAAGGATTCTTCAATATATGCAAATCAATCAATGTGATATACCATATTATCAAATTGAAGGAGAAAAACCATATGATCATCTCAATAGATGCAGAAGAAGCTTTCGACAAGATTCAACACCCATTTATGATAAAAACCCTCCAGAAAGTAGGCCTAGAGGGAACTTACGTCAACATAATAAAGGCCATATATGACAAACCCACAGCAAACATCGTTCTTAATGGTGGAAATCTGAAACCATTTCCACTAAGATCAGGAACAATACAAGGTTGCCCCCCTCACTACTATTATTCAACATAGTTTTTTAGGTTTTAGCCACAGCAATCAGCCAAAAAAAGAAATAAAAGGAATCCAAATTGGAAAAGAAGTAAAGCTGTCACTGTTTGCAGATGACATGATACAATACACAGAGAATCCTAAAGATGCTACCGGAAAACTACGGAGCAAATCAATGAATTAGGTAAAGTAACAGGATACAAAATAAATGCACAGAAATCTCTTGCATTCCTATACACTAATGATGATAAATCTGAAAGAGAACTTAAGGAAACACTCCCATTTACCATTGCAACAAAAAGAATAAAATACCTAGGAATAAACCTACCTAGGGAGACAAAAGTCCTGTATACAGAAAACTATAAGACACTGATGAAAGAAATTAAAGATGATACAAACAGATGGTGAGATATACCATGTTCTTGGATTGGAAGAACCAACATTGTGAAAATGACTATACTACCCACAGCAATCTACAGGTTCAGTTCAATCCCTATCAAAGTATCAATGGCATTTTTCACAGAACTAGAACAACAAATTTTGCAATCTGTATGGGAACACAAAAGACTCCAAATAGCCAAAGCAACCTTGAGAAAGAAAAACGGATCTGGAGGAATCAGGCTCCCTGACTTCAGACTATACTACAAAGCTCCAGTAATCAAGACCGTATGGTACTGTCACAAAAACAGAAATATAAATCAATGGAACAGGATAGAAAGCCCAGAGGTAACCCCATGCATATATGGTCACCTTAGTTTTGATAAAGATGCAAGAATATACAATGGAGAATAGACAGCCTCTTCAATAAGTGGTGCTGGGAAAACTGGGCAGCTACTTGTAAAAGAATGAAATTAGAACACTCCCTAACACCATACACAAACATAAACTCAAAATGGATTAAAGACCTAAATGTAAGGCCAGACACTATAAAACTCTTAGAGAAAAACATAGGCAGACCACTCCATGACATAAATCACAGCAAGATCCTTTTTCACCCATTCCTAGAGAAATGGAAATAAAAACAAAAATAAACAAATGGGACATAATGAAACTTACACGCTTTTGCACAGCAAAGGAAACCATAAACAAGATGAAAAGACAACCCTCAGAATGGGAGAAAATATTTACAAACGAATCAACCGACAAAGGATTTATCTCCAAAATATATAAACAGCTCATGCAGCTCAATATTAAAAAAACAAGCAGAGAGAGGAGGGGCAAGATGGCGGAAGAGTAAGACGCGGAGATCACCTTCCTCCCCACAGATACATGAGAAATACATCTACACGTGGAACTGCTCCTACAGAACACCCACTGAACGCTGGCAGAAGACGTCAGACCTCCCAAAAGGCAAGAAAATCCCCACGTACTTGGGTAGGGCAAAAGAAAAAAGAAATAACAGAGACAAAAGAATAGGGACGGGACCTGCACCAGTGGGAGGGAGCTGTGAAGGAGGAAAGGTTTCCACACACTAGGAAGCCCCTTCGTGGGCAGAGACTGCGGGTAGCAGAGGGCGGAAGCTTCGGAGCCACGGAGGAGAACGCAGCCACAGTGGTGCGGAGGGCAAAGCGGAGATTCCCGCACAGAGGAGCGGTGCCGACCAGCACTCACCAGCCCGAGAGGCTTGTCTGCTCAGCCGCCGGGGCGGGCGGGGCCTGGGAGCTGGGGCTCGGGCTTCGGTGCTAGCCGGGAGGGAGTCCGGGAAAAAGACTGCAGCTGCCAAAGAGGCAAGAGAATTTTTCTTGCCTCTTTGTTTCGCGGCGCGCAAGGAGAGGGGATTCAGAGCGCCGCCTAAACGAGCTCCAGAGACGGGCGCGAGCCGCGGCTATCAGCGCGGATCCCACAGCAACAGGGACGCAGAGGGAAAAACGGAGAGATTCCCGCACAGAGGCTCGGCGCCGAGCAGCACTCACCAGCCCGAGAGGCTTGTCTGCTCACCCGCCGGGGCGGGCGGGGGCTGGGAGCTGAGGCGCGGGCTTCGGTCGGATCCCAGGGAGAGGACTGGGGTTAGCTGCATGAACACAGCCTGAAGGGTCTAGCGCACCACAACTAGCCGGGAGGGTGCACGAGAGAAAGTCTGCGGCTGCCGAGGAGGCAGGAGACTTTTTCTTGCCTCTTTGTTTCGCGGCGTGCAGGGAGAGGGGATTCAGAGCGCCACTTGGACGAACTCCAGAGACGGGCGCGAGCCGCGGCTATCAGCGCGGACCCCAGAGACGGGCGTGGGACGCTGGGGCTGCTGCTGCCGCCACCAGACAGCCTGTGGGCGAGCACAGGTCATTCTCCACACCGCCCCTCCCGGGAGCCTGTGCAGCCCGCCACGGCCAGGCTCCCGTAATCCGGGGACAACTTCCCCGGGAGAGCGCACGGCGCACCTCAGGCTGCTGCAACGTCACGCCGGCTTCTGCCGCCGCAGGCTCGCCCCGCCTCCTCCGTACCGCTCCCTTCCCCCGGCCTGACTGAGCCAGAGCCCCCGAATCAGCTGCTCCTTTAACCCCGTTCTGTCTGAGCGGGGAACAGACGCCCTCAGGCGACCTACATGCAGAGGCGGGTCCAAATCCAAAGCTGAACCCCGGGAGCTGTACGAACAAAGAAGAGAAAGGGAAATCTCTCCCAGCAGCCTCAGAAGCAGCGGATTAAAGCTCCACAAACAACTTGATGTGCCTGCATCTGTTGAATACCTGAATAGACAACGAATCATCCCAAATTTAGGAGATGGACTTTGGGAGCAGGATATATTAACTTTTCCCCTTTTCCTTTTTTTTGTGAGTGTAGATGTGTATGCTTCTGGGTGAGATTTTGTCTGTATAGCTTTGCTCTCACCGTTAGTCCTAGGGTTAGGTCTGTCCGTTTTTTTTTTTTTTTTTTTTTTTTTTTTTGGCTTAAAAATTTTTTTTTTCCCTAATAAATGTTTTCTTAATAATTTTTTCCTTATTTTCTATTTTTAAAAAAATTTTTAATAAGTTTTTTCATATTTTTTATTTTAAAAAATTAAAAAATTTTTTTTTCTTAATAAATTTTTTCTAAATAATTTTTTTCTTATTTTTAGTATAAAAAATTAATAAATCTATTTTTAAAAATTAAAAAAATTTTTTTTCTTAATAAATTTACTCTTAATAATTTTTTTTCTTATTTTTTATTATAATTGCTTTATTTTATTTTATTTTATCCTCTTTTTTTCTTTCTTTCCATTTTTTCTCCCTTTTACTCTGAGCCGTGTGGATGAAAGGCTCTTGGTGCTCCAGCCAGGCATCAGGGCTGTGCCTCTGAGGTGGGAGAGCCAACTTCAGGACACTGGTCCACAAGAGACCTCCCAGCTCCACGTAATACCAAACGGCAAAAATCTCTCACAGATCTCCATCTCAACATCAAGACCCAGCTTCACTCAACGACCAGCAAGCTACAGTGCTGGACACCCTATGCCAAACAACTAGCAAGAGAGGAACACAGCCCCATCCATTAACAGAGAGGCTGCCTAAAATCATAATAAGGCCACAGACACCCCAAAACACACCACCAGACGTGGACGAACCCACCAGAAAGACAACATCCAGCCTCATCCACCAGAACACAGGCACTAGTTCCCTCCACCAGGAAACCTACACAACCCACTGAACCAACCTTAGCCACTGGGGACAGATACCAAAAACAACGGGAACTACGAACCTGCAGCCTGTGAAAAGGAGACCCCAAACACAGTAAGATAAGCAAAATGAGAAGACAGAAAAACACACAGCAGATGAAGGAGCAGGGTCAAAACACACCAGACCTAACAAATGAAGAGGAAATAGGTAGTCTACCTGAAAAAGAATTCAGAATAATGATAGTAAGGATGATCCAAAGTCTTGGAAATAGAATAGACAAAATGCAAGAAACATTTAACAAGGACGTAGAAGAACTAAAGAGGAACCAAGAAACGATGACAAGCACAATAAATGAAATTAAAAATACTCTAGATGGGATCAATAGCAGAATAACTGAGGCAGAAGAACGGATAAGTGACCTGGAAGATAAAATGGTGGAAATAACTACTGCAGAGCAGAATAAAGAAAAAAGAATGAAAAGAACTGAGGACAGTCTCAGAGACCTCTGGGACAACATTAAACGCACCAACATTCGAATTATAGGGGTCCCAGAAGAAGAAGAGAAAAAGAAAGGGACTGAGAAAATATTTGAAGAGATTATAGTTGAAAACTTCCCTAATATGGGAAAGGAAATAGTTAATCAAGTCCTGGAAGCACAGAGAGTCCCATACAGGATAAATCCAAGGAGAAACACACCAAGACACATATTAATCAAACTATCAAAAATTAAATATAAAGAAAACATATTAAAAGCAGCAAGGGAAAAACAACAGATAACACACAAGGGCATCCCCATAAGGTTAACAGCTGATCTTTCAGCAGAAACGCTGCAAGCCAGAAGGGAGTGGCAGGATATACTTAAAGTGATGAAGGAGAAAAACCTACAACCAAGATTACTCTACCCAGCAAGGATCTCATTCAGATTTGATGGAGAAATTAAAACCTTTACAGACAAGCAAAAGCTGAGAGTTCAGCACCACCAAACCAGCTTTACAACAAATGCTAAAGGAACTTCTCTAGGCAAGAAACACAAGAGAAGGAAAACACCTACAATAACAAACCCAAAACATTTAAGAAAATGGGAATAGGAACATACATATCGATAATTACCTTAAATGTAAATGGATTAAATGCTCCCACCAAAAGACACAGACTGGCTGAATGGATACAAAAACAAGACCCATATATATGCTGTCTACAAGAGACCCACTTCAGACCTAGAGACACATACAGACTGAAAGTGAGGGGATGGAAAAAGATATTCCATGCAAATGGAAATCAAAAGAAAGCTGGAGTAGCAATTCTCATATCAGACAAAATAGACTTTAAAATAAAGACAATTACAAGAGACAAAGACGGACACTATATAATGATCAAGGGATCGATCCAAGAGGAAGGTATAACAATTGTAAATATTTATGCACCCAACATAGGAGCACCTCAATACATAAGGCAAATACTAACAGCCATAAAAGGGGAAATCGACAGTAACACAATCATAGTAGGGGACTTTAACACCCCACTTTCACCAATGGACAGATCATCCAAAATGAAAATAAATAAGGAAACACAAGCTTTAAATGATACATTAAACAAGATGGACTTAATTGATATTTATAGGACATTCCACCCAAAAACAACAGAATACACATTTTTCTCAAGTGCTCATGGAACATTCTCCAGGATAGATCATATCTTGGGTCACAAATCAAGCCTTGGTAAATTTAAAAAAATTGAAATCGTATCAAGTATCTTTTCCGACCACAACGCTATGAGACTAGATATCAATTACAGGAAAAGATCTGTAAAAAATACAAACACATGGAGGCTACACAATACACTACTTAATAACGAAGTGATCACTGAAGAAATCAAAGGGGAAATCAAAAAATACCTAGAAACAAATGACAATGGAGACACGACGATCCAAAACCTATGGGATGCAGCAAAAGCAGTTCTAAGAGGGAAGTTTATAGCAATACAAGCCTACCTCAAGAAACAGGAAACATCTCGAATAAACAACCTAACCTTGCACCTAAAGCAATTAGAGAAAGAAGAACAAAAAAACCCCAAAGCTAGCAGAAGGAAAGAAATCATAAAGATCAGATCAGAAATAAATGAAAAAGAAATGAAGGAAACAATAGCAAAAATCAATGAAACTAAAAGCTGGTTCTTTGAGAAGATAAACAAAATTGATAAACCATTAGCCAGACTCATCAAGAGAAAAAAGGAGAAGACTCAAATTAATAGAATTAGAAATGAAAAAGGAGAAGTAACCACTGACACTGCAGAAATACAAACGATCATAAGAGATTACTACAAGCAACTCTATGCTAATAAAATGGACAACCTGGAAGAAATGGACAGATTCTTAGAAATGCACAACCTGCCGAGACTGAACCAGGAAGAAATTGAAAATATGAACAGACCAATCACAAGCACTGAAATTGAAACTGTGATTAAAAATCTTCCAACACACAAAAGCCCAGGACCAGATGGCTTCACAGGCGAATTCTATCAAACATTTAGAGAAGAGCTAACACCTATCCTTCTCAAACTCTTCCAAAATATTGCAGAGGGAGGAACACTCCCCAACTCATTCTACGAGGCCACCATCACCCTGATACCAAAACCAGGCAAAGATGTCACAAAGAAAGAAAACTACAGGCCAATATCACTGATGAACATAGATGCAAAAATCCTCAACAAAATACTAGCAAACAGAATCCAACAGCACATTAAAAGGATCATACACCATGATCAAGTGGGGTTTATTCCAGGAATGCAAGGATTCTTCAATATACGCAAATCAATCAACGTGATACATCATATTAACAAATTGAAGGAGAAAAACCATATGATCATCTCAATAGATGCAGAGAAAGCTTTCGACAAAATTCAACACCCATTTATGATAAAAGTCCTGCAGAAAGTAGGCATAGAGGGAACTTTCCTCAACATAATAAAGGCCGTATATGACAAACCCACAGCCAACATTGTCCTCAATGGTGAAAAACTGAAACCATTTCCACTAAGATCAGGAACAAGACAAGGTTGCCCACTCTCACCACTATTATTCAACATAGTTTTGGAAGTGTTAGCCACAGCAATCAGAGACGAAAAAGAAATAAAAGGAATCCAAATCGGAAAAGAAGAAGTAAAGCTGTCACTGTTTGCAGATGACATGACACTATACATAGAGAATCCAAAAGATGCTACCAGAAAACTACTAGAGCTAATCAATGAATTTGGTAAAGTAGCAGGATACAAAATTAATGCACAGAAACCTCTTGCATTCCTGTATACTAATGATGAAAAATCTGAAAGTGAAATTAAGAAAACACTCCCGTTTACCATTGCAACAAAAAGAATAAAATACCTAGGAATAAACCTACCTAAGGAGACAAAAGACCTGTATGCAGAAAATTATAGGACACTGATGAAAGAAATTAAAGATGATACAAATAGATGGAGAGATATACCATGTTCTTGGATTGGAAGAATAAACATTGTGAAAATGACTCTGCTACCCAAAGCAATCTACAGATTCAATGCAATCCCTATCAAACTACCACTGGCATTTTTCACAGAACTAGAACAAAAAATTTCACAATTTGTATGGAAACACAAAAGACCCCGAATAGCCAAAGCAATCTTGAGAACGAAAAATGGAGCTGGAGGAATCAGGCTCCCTGACTTCAGACTATATTACAAAGCTACAGTAATCAAGACAGTTTGGTACTGGCACAAAAACAGAAATATAGATCAATGGAACAGGATAGAAAGCCCAGAGATAAGCCCACGCACATATGGTCACCTTATCTTTGATAAAGGAGGCAAGCATATACAGTGGAGAAAAGACAGCCTCTTCAATAAGTGGTGCTGGGAAAATTGGACAGGTACATGTAAAAGTATGAAATTAGAACACTCCCTAACACCATACACAAAAATAAACTCAAAATGGATTAAAGACCTAAGTGTAAGGCCAGACACTATCAAACTCTTAGAGGAAAACATAGGCAGAACACTCTATGACATAAGTCACAGCAAGATCCTTTTTGACCCAGGTCCTAGAGAAATGGAAATAAAAACACAAATAAACAAATGGGACCTAATGAAGCTTAAAAGCTTTTGCACAGCAAAGGAAACCATAAACAAGACCAAAAGACAACCCTCAGAATGGGAGAAAATATTTGCAAATGAAGCAACGGACAAAGGATTAATCTCCAAGATTTACAAGCAGCTCATGCAGCTCAATAACAAAAAAACAAACAACCCAATCCAAAAATGGGCAGAAGACCTAAATAGACATTTCTCCAAAGAAGAGATACAGATTGCCAACAGACACGTGAAAGAATGCTCAACATCATTAATCATTAGAGAAATGCAAATCAAAACTACAATGAGGTATCATCTCACACCAGTCAGAATGGCCATCATCAAAAAATCTAGAAACAATAAATGCTGGAGAGGGTGTGGAGAAAAGGGAACACTCTTACACTGTTGGTGGGAATGTAAATTGATACAGCCACTATGGAGAACAGTATGGAGGTTCCTTAAAAAACTAAAAATAGAACTACCATATGACCCAGCAATCCCACTACTGGGCATATACCCTGAGAAAACCATAATTCAGAAAGAGTCATGTACCAAAATATTCATTGCAGCTCTGTTTACAATAGCCAGGACATGGAAGCAACCTAGGTGTCCATCATCGGATGAATGGATAAAGAAGATGTGGCACATATATACAATGGAATATTACTCAGCCATAAAAAGAAATGAAATGGAGGTATTTGTAATGAGGTGGATGGAGTTAGAGTCTGTCATACAGAGTGAAGTAAGTCAGAAAGAGAAAAACAAATACAGTATGCTAACACATATATATGGAATCTAAGGGAAAAAAAAAAAAAAAAAAAAAGAGGTCATGAAGAACCTAGTGGCAAGATGGGAATAAAGACACAGACCTACTAGAGAATGGACTTGAGGATATGGGGAGGGGGAGGGGTGAGATGTGACAGGGTGAGAGAGTGTCATGGACATATATACACTACCAAATGTAAAATAGATAGCTAGTGGGAAGCAGCCGCATAGCACAGGGAGATCAGCTCGGTGCTTTGTGACCACCTAGAGGGGTGGGATAGGGAGGGTGGGAGGGAGGGAAATGCAAGAGGGAAGAGATATGGCAACATATGTATACGTGTAACTGATTCACTTTGTTGTAAAGCAGAAGCTAGCACACCATTGTAAAGCAATTATACTTCAATAAAGATGTTTAAAAAAAAAAAAAAAAACAAGCAACCCAAAGAAAAAATGGGCAGAAGACCTAAATAGACATTTCTCCAAAGAAGACGTACAGATGGGCACAAAGCACATGAAGACCTGCTCAACATCACTAATTATTAGAGAAATGCAATTCAAAACTACAATGAGTTATCACCTCACACCAGTCAGAATGGCCATCATCAAAAACTCTACAAACAATAAATGCGGGAGAGGGTGTGGAGAAAAGGGAACCCTCTTGCACTGTTGGTGGGAATGTAAATTGATACAGCCACTATGGAGAACAGTATGGAGGTTCCTTTAAAAACTAAAAATAGAACTTCCATATGATCCAGCAACCCCACTGCTGGGCATATACCCAGAGAAAACCATAATTCAAAAAGATACATGCACCCCAATGTTCACTGCAGCACTATTTACACTAGCTAGGACATGGAAGCAACCTAAATGTCCATTAACAGAGGAATGGATAAAGAAGATGTGGTACATATATGCAATGGAATATTACTCACCCATAAAAAGGAATGAAACTGTGTCATTTGCCGAGACGTGGATGGACCTAGAGACTGTCATACAGAGTGAAGTAAGTCAGAAAGAGAAAAACAAATATTGTCAATTAACGCATATATGTGGAATCTATAAAAATGGTATAGATGGTCTTATTTGCAAAGCATAAATAGAGACACAGATGTAGAGAACAAACGTATAGATACAAAGGGGCAATGAGGGGGGGATTGGGATTGACATATATTCACTACTATGTATAAAATAAGTAACTAATGAGAACCTATTGTGTAGCACAGGGAACTCTACTCAGTGCTTTGTGGTGACCTAAATGGGAAGGAAATCCAAAAAAGAGGGGATATATGTATATGTATATCTGATTCAATTTATTGTACAGCAGAAACTAACACAACATTGTATAGCAACTATACTCCAAGAAAAATTAACTACAAATAACAAAAAATACATTGACTGTTCATGGTAAGAGTTAACATCTTTGTCTTGTTCTTGATGTTAGAGGAAAAGTTTTAGTCTTTCCTCAGTATATATAATGTTAGCTGAACTTCTATATAGATGCTCTTATCAGGTTGAAGAAGTTACCTTCTATTCATAGTATGTTGATTTTTATCATAAATGTGTGTTGAATTTGTCAAGTACTTTTTCTGTACCTATTCAGAACCTTATGGTTTTTATACTTTTAAAAAAATACTAGTATCGTGTATTACATTAATTGATGTTTGGATATGAAACTAACTTTGCATTCCTGGGGTGAATCCTATGTAGACATGGTGTATAATTCTTTGTATGTTTTGCTCGATTCAGTTTGCTTTTCTTTCTGTGCAATATTTTTGAGTCTATGAACATGAGAGAAATTAGTAGTTTTCTTGGGGTGTCATTTACTAGCTTTAGTATCAGAATAATACTGTCCCCATAGGATGAATTGGGAAGTGTTCCCTCCTTGTTTATTACCTGGAAGATTTTGTGAAGTATTTGTATTATTTCTTCTTTATTTATTTGATAATATTCACTAGTGAAGACACCTTATCCTGAGATTTTCTGTGTGGGAAGATTTAAAGTTACTAATTCAGATTCTTTACTTGTTAAGTTGTATTCATATTATCTCTTTTCTTGAGACAGTTTTGGTGATTTTTGTCTTTGTAGGAATATGTCCATTTTATCTAAGTTGTTGAACTATTGGCATACAGTTGTTCATAATATTTCCTTCTAAGCATTTTAGTTTCTGTAGGATCAATAGCAATGTCTCACTCACCTTTCATTCCTGATTCTGGCAGTTTTTCTGTCTGTCTGTCTGTCTCTCTCTCTCTTTTTTTTGGTTCAACAAAACTCAGGGAATGGCAAAAAACAAAACAAAACAAAACAAAACCAGTTTTTTTATTTGGCTTTGTAGGCCAGGTGGTCTCTTTCATAACTATTCAATTCTGCAATTATATCACAAAAGCAGTTATAGACAGTATATGTAAAGGGGTGTGCTCTGTTCTACTAATGCTTTATTTATAAAAACAGGCAGTGTTCCAGATTTGGCCCATAGGTTGTCATTTACTGACCATTGGTGTAGGTAATGATTTTTCTATTTCATCATATTTTTAAAGGACCAAAGTTTTACTCCATTGACTTTATCTATTGTTTTTCTGTTTTTTTATATTTCATTTATTTCTGCTCCAATCTTTAGTTTTTCTTTCCTTCTGCACATTTTGTACTCAATTTGTTCTTGTTTTTCTAATTTCTTAAGATGGAATCTTATTATTGATTTGAAGTCTTTATTCTTGTCTGTGAATAGCCCCATAAATTTTTATATTTTTTTCCATTTTTATTAAGTTCAACATATTTTTTACTTTACTTTGTGATTTCTTCTTTGATCCATCAATTATTTTAAAATGTGCTTAATTTATAAATGTTTGGGTATTTCTCAGATTTTATTTTGTTGTTTTAATTCTGTTGTTAGCTGAGAACTACCTTTTTATGATTTTAAACTGTTCAAATTTGTATCAGTTTTTCTGTGGCATAGAATACGGTCTACTTTGGAGAATGCAGCATGTGTCTTTGAAAATAATGTGTATATAGGTACAGTCAGGCATTATTTGAAGTGTTCTATATATGTAAGTTAGGTCAAGTCAGTTGATAGTGTTATTCAAACCTCTATATCCTTGCTAATTTTCTAAATAATATTTCTATTAATTATTGACAGTAGAGATGCAGAATCATTTGCTATAGTTTTTGAAATTGCTTATTTTATTTAAAATTCTGTCAGTTTTTACTCTATGTATTTTGAGATTAGATGCATATACATCTCTAATCCTTACACCTTACTGAGATATTGACCCTTTTATTATTTGGAAATGTCCGTCTTTGACTTCAATGACATTTCTTGTATTAAAGTCTATTTTGTCTGATACTAATATATTATTTTAGTAGTCTGATGTTTATGATTTGCTGGTATATCTTTTTAACATCTTTTTACTTTCAACCTATTTGTGTCTTAGAATCTAATATATACTTTGTGTAGACAGGATAGATTTGGCTTTCTTTTTGTTTTCTAATCCTGTCTGACAACTTCTGCCTTTTGACTGTAGTGTTTCTATCATCCACATTTAATGCAATTATTTTTATAGTTGATTTACATTTGTCGTATTGCTATATGTCTTCTGTCTTTTTTGGTCCCCTGCCCCCTGTATATATTTTTATGCTATTTAAATTTCTCTGTTGTCATTTTTACTATATATTTTGAGTCATTTTTCTTAGTGGTTTCTCTTGGGATTACAATATGCATTTTATTTTATCACAGTCTAGTTCAGGAAACTACAAACTTATTTCTTATAAATTGTAATAGAAACTTTTCTCTATGAATGTAGCCCATTCTCTTCCTCCTCTTTGTGCTATTAGTGTCATATATATTCCATCTACATATGTTAGAAACCTAAAAGTACAGTGTTGTAATTATTTCTATATACAATCTTATATATCTTTTAGAGAAGACAAGAAATGAAGAAAAAATATTGCCTTTATTCACATGCTTACCATTTCTGGTGTTTTTCATTTCTAACTGTGGATTGGATTTACCATCTGGTATTATATTCTTTCAGCTTGAAGCATTTCCTTTAATATTTCTTGCAAGGCATGTCTGCTAACAATTAATTCTCTCAGTCTTTGTCTATCTGGGGATGTTTTTATTTTTCCTTCACTTTTGAAGGATAGTTTTGCTGGATATATATTGTTTGCTGACAATTGTTTTCAGCACTCTGAATATGTCATAACATTGCCTTCTAACCTCCTCTGGTTGTGATGGAAAGACAGCTGTTAATCTTTTGAGGTACCTTGTATTATTTATACTTGCTTTTCAGAGGAGAATTTGCCTATCTCCTCACTTGACCATAGTCAGAACTCCCAGTTTCACTTTTATATTTTTCAAGCTATGAGTTTTGAAGTTTGATACTTATCTCCTTTCACCTTTATGAAAGGCTGTATACTTAGAATACTTCCTTGAATCATACATATTTTTAATAATTACTGAAGAGTTTCTGGAAATAACTAATTTCTTTTGTTGCTTATACTTTCTTTTATAAGCCTTTGATGTATAACTTGTATGTTTCACAACTCATCTCTTATTTTCCTCAAAATTTCAAGTATTTAACCAGACTTGACCCTCATTCTTAACTGTGTGTAATTTGTATTAATTGATTCAGAAAATATGTATGGGCCACTTGCTGTATGCTAGACATATCTGACATAGTTTGTTCAACTAACAAAGTAAGTAAGTAAATGAGCTTTTTGCACAGTGTCTTGTGGTTTTCAAAACAATTTTACTATATGTGTGAGGATAATGGCAGGAAACAAATGGCATGCTTAAATCGGATAATTTTGGATTTCATTCAGTTTCAGGACAGGACTAATTACAAAGGTGTGGGTAGGGTTTAGGGAAATCAAGATGGGATTTTAGGGTCTTAGGCTGCTCTCAGCAGAGATCTATTACTGCTTTTGTGCCTAAAGAGGAAAGGAGAGGAAGTGGTTACTAGGAGCCATAGATAAGACTAGATGTAGAGGAACACCTGACAGGAGCTATGTTCAGTAGAACAACAGCCAACAATTTGTGACCAGGCATGGAGAAAGCCAAGGGAATAAGTACTCTGACCTCACTATTTTCTTGTCCTTAATTTTGGGCTGGTGCCTTCCATTAACCAAACCCAAGCAGAAGTTAGAGAAAAGGTAGCCCACTGATGTAGTCCATAGAGGTCAGCCTCCTGAAGTACAGAGCAAGGAGGAGAAAGTGGAGAGTGGATATGGAGGAGCAAATGGAAGATATTCAGCTCACTTACCTTCATTCATCAATAAATCCCATCAATTCTGTCTATAAAACTGTATACCACATATGTCCTTTTTCCCCTTCTCACTACCCCTTAGTCCAGGTCTTTACCATATCCTGATTACATAATAGAAATAGTCTCTCTCCTTTCAGATTTCCCTTAAATATATATTGCTGCTTGTTAAGCTGGAGTTTAGACACCTTGTCTTCTGACTTCCAAGTTTTTCCCCTTTCCCCACCTCCACACACACTTTTCAGAAATAAAATTATTTATTTATTTATTTTTGGGGGGTTAACTTCAAGTATGAAATTTGAAAAAAAGTTGTTTCCTAATTTTGAGCTCTTGAAATTCACATGTTAAGTCTTTACTCCATCTTCTCATCTGGATTTTCATTTTTTTTTAATTTGAAGTTTTGTCAAAAATTTTTAGTGGAAATATAAAATCCTGTTTCTTAATTATCTTGGACTTGAGGCCCAAACAGTAAAATAATTGTGCTAGATGGAATATTACTCAGCCATAAAAAGGAACAAAATTCAGTTATTTGTAGTGAGGTGGATGGACCTAGAGTCTGTCATACAGAGTGAAGTAAGTCAGAAAGAGAAAAACAAGTACGGGATGGTAACGCATATACATGGAATTTAAAAAAGCGGTACTGATGAACCTAGTGGCAGGGCAGGAATAAAGACACAGACATAGAGAACAGACTTGAGGGCATGGGGGGCAAGGGGAAGCTGGGATGAAGTGAGAGAGCAGCATTGACATAGTATATATACACTACCAAATGTAAAATGGATAGCTAGTGGGAAGCTGCTGCGTAGCACAGGGAGATCAGCTCGATGCTTTTTGACAACCTAGAGCGATGGGATAGGGAGGGTGGGAGGGAGGCTCAAGAGGGAGGGGATATGGGGATATATGTATACATATGGCTGATTCCCTTTGTTGTTCAGCAGGGGCTAATACAACACTGTGAAGCATTTATACTCCAATAAAGACGTGAAAAAATAAAATAAAATAATTGTGCTAGGCCAGGCTGTTCTTTGGTTGTTTTTGTTTAAAGAATTTGTATAGATCGAAATGCAGCTGCAAGTGTATTAGTGATTTTCTGTTGCTTACTTGTCAAGATTTTTATTGTTTGGATGAAAAATAGTATTTCAAAACCTGGCAACATATTGACGAAAACAGAGGAGCACTTTGTGTAATTCTCCTTTTGAAAAACTACCTCTTTAAAAGACAAAGATTGCCTCTGCTACTTCTATTCACATGTATTTCCAACAATAGATTTATTGACAGCTCTTAGATAAGGTTTACTTCTCTACCCTCCCCCATTTATCACGGTGCACACTTTTCTGCTTGAAGTGAGGCAGATTCGGCTCCTGTAAGTGAACACACAAGATGGAGGTGTCCTAGGTGTATAGTGAAGCATTTGCCCTTTTGTTACTAATCTGCGACAGGTGCAGAGCCTTTTCTTTTTTCTTTTTACTCTTTTCTCATGGGCATAATTTGAGAGAGTGGTCCCATGAAAACCAACCAGCATTTTATGGAGCTGCTTTGCGGAAGGAAGGGTCTCTGAGCTAGGAATGGACAGAGTTGGATAATCCCAGAATCTTTCAAACTATGCTTGCAACTCAGTTTTCCTTAGGGCTCTCCTTGGCTGCTTATTAGGAGCATAAAGAAAGATTACGCCTTCTTTCTCTTCTTTCCATTTTTACTTCCTTCTCCTTTTTGTCCCTACTCCCCCTTCTTCCTCACCAAAAGAAAAAGTGTCTGCTAAAGTTTCTAAGCTGGGAATGGCACACTGTAACAGATTTGTTTCCTGTATCCGTACTGGCACACTCATTACAAAGTAATCGTGGCCCACACTCAAGTGCACTTCCTTTGGGACCAATATCTGTAAATAAGGAGGCGCTGCAAGCTGGCTGATAAATTGTTGTTTTGAAGATAGCGGTGCTTTTTAGCAGAATGTTTGACCTTTTTAAAAAATATTGCCTCAGGCCTGTCTAAGACCCTCAAGGTCTATTTCTCATCTTAAAAATCCTCTGTAGGAAAACACAGTGTGTGGCTTAAGAAGATTTTCAAATTGCCTAACATCTTTCTTTCTTTCTGTGCCTTTAAAAAAACGATAATTATAGTTGTGCTGCATAATCTCCCTATCATTTTGCAAAATAGATTTTCCTTCTTCCAGTAACAGATACTTTTTATCGACATTGGAAGCAACACGTTGAATATTTTATGAACACTAAATGTATAGGGCAGGAGAGACAAAAGAACTTCCATATATATGTAGAGAAGAAACATGTAACTTGAAAATTACTTTGGGGCTAATAAAACTCTCAAGCTTTATTATTTATTCTTGCATCAAGGTAATTGTCAACTTTGATTTGAGTGGCTATGCAAAAACCCTTCTTTAGTACATTTCTTTTCTTCCCTGTTGCTGTAAATCTAATTGAGCCACAAAATGGAGAGTTTCAGGAAACATTTCACCTTTGGGAATATGGTTGTAGATATTAAGAAGTCAAAATGTTTAAGTCTGCTTAGTAGAACCTCTGTAGTGTCAAATACTTGGAGTTTTTATAAGATACCTGCAAATTGTTTCAGAAGATTTGGACTATTGGTTTCTAAGATGGACTCAACCAAATTATTAAGCACTGTTAGGGAGCAGTGCTTCTGACACTTACTCTGAGAAAGTAGAAAGCTTCATGGGTTTACAAATCTCCTTGACTGAATTGCAATCAGGACAGCAGCTCTTGTGTTTTGTAGGTACATGTCGTATCTACCTATGATACAGCATTGTTTTCCTCTTTCATAAAAGTACTGCTGACAAAAATATCTTAAGAGAGATTTTTGAAATTTCTAATCAGGTCAAATTTTGCCAAAATACGTTTAGAGACTCCTAGAACAATATTTTAAAATAGTCATTACTGTATGGAAAGAGATATTCCCGGGATTTAATGATTTTATTTCAGATACAGAAATGAAATTTCAGGATTCTTCTAAATCATGAATTGTGATTGTTACACACATTCTGTATATGTCTCAATATTGTACAAAGAAAAAATTAGTGGTTATTGAATATTACCTTTTGAATGATGAATAGATACCTCAAACTTGATGTTTCTAAAAAAAATATTTCTTCATAACTTTTCTTTCTGTACACCTGTTACAGTTAATGCATCACTAATTTTATAGTTACCAAGCTGGAACTCTCAACTAGTCACCATCAACTAGTCCCTTACTCCCTTTGTGGTTGATACAAATTGGCGTGGCTGGCTGGATGATACATGTTCACCACTTTACCCTACTGATAACAGATTACATTCCTGTGACTAAGGGGGTCAGCAGGTAGCTAAGATGAATTATAGTATCCTGACCACTAGATTGGTTTGTGGGGTGAGCATGTGTTCCAAGTTTGGACCAATCAGAACCTTCCTCAAGAGTTTTTTTTTTTTTTTAAATTATTGTAAATGGGAGAGAGGCACTTTCTAGCCTTTAGTGTCATGAAGTTGGAAGAATGTGATTTCACGTTTCATTCTTTAGGTGGTAGAAAAGCCATCAAAGACAGCTCCGTGGAAATTGGACTAAGAGAGTGGGGGTCTTGATATGGTTAGATACTACAGGCATGAAGAACACATAGGAATTTGTCACTACAGACTGAGTGAAAGATTAATTGAGAAGCTAGAGAAGGTGATGTGAAAATCTTTTCAGAGTTATAATAGAGAGTAGTCCTGTCAGAAGTCCAAGGTCACAAAGGTAAGCAATGATAGATCCAGAGCTCTAACGAGGTCTTCTGACTCTCATTCTAATCAATAGTCCATCCTCTTAAAAATATGTTCCAGAAAGCATTTTTAATCTCTGAAGAAGAATGACTTTGAAAATGCCACCCAAACTTCAAATCTCTGTTTTTATTCATCACTGTATGGTGAGATACGAAGCATTAATTATTCATCATGTAATCAATGGTTAATTGCTGGTTAATAGTTCCTAATATATTTCAAGGAAATCATCTTTTGTTTACTTGCAGAATCAATTCCTATACATTGAAATGAAAATACCCTCTTAACTCCAGGAGTCAGACTACAGTTCTTTCCATTTCTTAATGCCACAGAAGCCAAGACCTGGAAGCAAGGGCTATTCTAAGTTTTATACAGCCTGCAGTTTATATAATTTCAGAAGGTCGTCTTTAAGAAAAATTGTACAAAATTATAAATATAAAATTATATCTTCAGAATAAGAAAGGAGATCACAATGAATTACTGTTATCTTGGGGATTCAGGTCTCTTTCTACTGAAATCTCTTTAGGCTGTTTACCAGAAATGCTGCAAAGGAGTGCAGCCTTTTTATCTCTTCCAATCATAACTCCTGCAACTCCCAGCCTTTATAAGGGCCCTTATTAAGTGAAGAATCTTGAAGCTTAAGCTTCCCTTGCTTCTCAGTAAATCTACCTCTGGTTGGAACGTATCTTTGGTTACCTAGTCCAAACCTGCCAAATCATCATCCACTCCATTTTTCAAGTTCTGTGTAGATGATGAGCTCATATCTAAGATGAGCTCACTATTCTTTGATGAAAGGAAATTTCAGTATTACTATTTTTCATAAATGTTAATGATTTGCCCCTTCTTTCCCATGAAAGTTGATCAAACATTTAAATTATATTATCAAGTGGGGAAGAAGAGTTTATCCCTTAACAAATACCTATGGATTCTATACACTCCTTCCTCTCACTGCTTTATGTGAGTCTTCATCAATTCTTGCTTGACTCATTGCAATATATTCCTATGTATTATGACTACTTCTATATCAAGCTTTATCCAAGTCTCTCATTTTATCTTTATGCTACCCCTAGATAAATCTTTTAAAAATGAAATTTGATGTGCTACTCTTTTGCTTAAAATTCTCCAATGGCTCCTCATTTCCTTACCTTAATCTACCTCATCAGCCTCATGTCCTGGCACTCTTACATTATTGGACCCTGGCCATATAGCAATTCCCTGGCCTAGACTTCCTGTCTCATTGTTCCGTGCTCTTTCACATAATGCTCTTTCTGCCATCTTCCATTTGACATCTGAAAGAGTCCTACTCATCCTTCAAGTATAACTCATATGTCACTTCCGTTGACCCTTTGCCAGCCCTGCAACCACAAGTAGGGTTAAGCTTTAATTTCTTGTCCCTATAACACTTTTTGCATACCTTGAATATGATTTTTACCCTGTTTTATTATAACTACTTATGTGTTACTTTTCCTCAATTGATTGATAGCCTCTTTTATACCTATTCACTACATCTATGTACTAGGAGCTGTTCTCACCCCTCTGCATGTATCACTCATTTAATCCTTACAACAACTTTATGAATTTACAACAGAAATATTTGAGGCACACACAGTATCTAGTCCAAGGTCATACAGATAGTAAGGAATAGAGCTATATTGTAAACCCACGCAGTCTTATTCCAGAGTCTGTGCTTTTAATCACTATTCTATAGTAACACATTGGAATCACTAATGAATAGCAGGATGCCTGTTTCATAGAAAATGCTCAGTAAACATTGGTGATTGAACCAAAGAGACATGAAATTCCTTTAGCTTCTTTTGGTAGCCAGAATATATAACTGCACTGATGTGTTTGGAGATACTTATTATTATTTTTTTAATTTTATTTTTTTAATTTATTTTCATACAGCAGGTTCTTATTAGTTATCTATTTTATACATATTAGTGTATAAATGTCAATCCCAATCTCCTAATTCATCCCACCACCACCATCCACCACTCCCACGTTCCCCCCTTGGTGTCCATACATTTGTTCTCTACATCTGTGTCTCTATTTCTGCCTTGCAGACCGGTTCATCTGTAACATTTTTCTAGATTCCACATATATGCGTTAATATACAATATTTGTTTTTCTCTTTCTCACTTACTTCACTCTGTATGACAGTCTGTAGGTCCATCCACACCTCTACAAATGACCCAATTTTGTTCCTTTTCATGGCTGAGTAATATTCAATTGTATGTATGTACCACATCTTCTTTATCCATTCGTCTGTTGATGGGCATTTTGTTGCTTCCATGACCTGGCTATTGTAAATAGTGCTGCAATGAACATTAGGGTGCATGTGTCTTTTTGAATTATGGTTTTCTCTGGGGATATGCCCAGTAGCAGGATTGCTGGGTCATATGGTAATTCTATTTTTAGTTTTTTAAGGAACCTCCATACTGTTCTCCATAGTGGCTGTATCAATTTACACTCCCACCAACAGTGCAAGAGAGTTCCCTTTTCTCCACACCCTCTCCAGCATTTGTTGTTTGTAGATTTTCTGATGATGCCCATTCTAACTGGTGTGAGGTGATACCTCATTGTAGTTTTGATTTGCATTTCTCTAATAATTAGTGATGTTGAGCAGCTTTTCATGTGTTTGTTGGCCATCTGTATGTCTTTTTTGGAGGAATGTCTGTTTAGGTCTTCCACCCATTTTTTTATGGGGTTGTTTGTTTTTTTAATATTGAGCTGCATGAGCTGTTTATATATTTTGGAGATTAATCCTTTGTCCACTGATTTGTTTGCAAATATTTTCTCCCATTCTGGGGGATGTGTTTTTGTCTTGTTTATAGTTTCCTTTGCTGTGCAAAAGCTTTTAAGTTTCATTAGGTCCCATTTGTTTGTTTTTGTTTTTATTTCCATTACTCTAGGAGGTAGGTCAAAAAGATCTTGTGATTTGTGTGTCAAAGAGTGTTCTTCCTCTGTTTTCCTCTATGAGTTTTATAGTGTCCAGCCTTAATTTAGATGTTTAATCCATTTTGAGTTTATTTTTGTGTATGGTGTTAGGAAGTATTCTACTTTCATTCTTTCACATGTAGCTGCCCAGTTTTCCCAGCACCATTTATTGAAGAGGCTGTCTTTTCTCCGTTGTATATTTTTGCCTCCTTTGTCATAGATTAGTTGACCATAGGTGCATGGGTTTATGTCTGGGCTTTGTATCCTGTTCCATTGATCTATATTTCTGTTTTTGTGCCAGGACCATATTGTCTTGATTACTATAGCTTTGTATTATAGTCTGAAGTCTGGGAGGCTGATTCCTCCAGCTTCGTTTTTTTCTGTCCATATTTCTTTGGCTATTTGGGGTCCTTTGTGTCTCCATACAATTTTAAGATTTTTTGTTCTAGTTCTGTAAAAAATGCCATTGGTAATTTGATAGGGATTGTGTTGAATCTGTAGATTGCTTTGGGTAATATAGTAATTTTCACAACATTGATTCTTCCAATCCAAGAACATGGTATATGTCTCCATCTGTTTGTGTCATCTTTGATTTCTTTCATCAGTGTCTTATAGTTTATTGAGTACAGGTCTTTTACCTTCTTAGGTAGGTTTATTCCTAGGTATTTTATTCTTTTTGTTGCAATGGTAAATGGGATTGTTTCCTTAATTTCTCTTTCTGATCTTTCATTGTTAGTGTACAGCAATGCAAGAGATTTCTGTGCATTAATTACATATCCTGCAAATTTACCAAATTCATTAATTAGCTCTAGTAGTTTTCTGGTGGCATCTGTAGGATTCTCTATGTATAGTATCATGTCATCTGCAACCTGTGACAGTTTTACTTCTTCTTATCCAATTTGGATTCCTTTTATTTCTTTTTCTTCTCTGATTGCCATGGCTAGGACTTCCAAAACTATGTTGAATAATAGTGGTGAGAGTGGGCATCCTTGTCTTGTTCCTGATCTTAGAGTAAATGCTGTCAGTTTTTCACCATTGAGAATGATGTTTACTGTTGGTTTGTCATATATGGCCTTTATTATGTTGAGGTAGGTTCCCTCTATGACCACTTTCTGGAGAGTTTTTTATTATAAATGGATGTTGAAATTTGTGAAAAGCTTTTTCTGCATCTGTTGATCATATGGTTTTTATTCTTCAATTTGTTAATATGGTATATCACATTGATTGATTTGCTTATATTGGAGAATCCTTGCAGCCCTGGGATAAATCCCACTTGATCATGGTGTATGATCCTTTTAATGTGTTGTTGGATTCTGTTTGCTAGTATTTTGTTGAGGATTTTTGCATCTATATTCATCAGTGATATTGGTCTGTAATATTCTTTTTTTGGAGTATCTTTGTCTGGTTTTGGTATCAGGATGATGGTGGCCTCATAGGATGAGTTTGGGAGTGTTCCTTCCTCGATAATTTTTTGGAAGAGTTTGAGAAGGATGGGTGTTAGCTCTTCTCTAAATGTTTGATAGAATTCACCCGTGAAGCCATCTGGTCCTGGACTTTTGTTTGTTGGAAGATTTTTAATCACAGTTTCTATTTCATTACTTGTGATTGGTCTGTTCATATTTTCTATTTCTTCCTGGTTCAGTCTTGGAAGGTTATACCTTTCTAAGAATTTGTCCATTTCTTCCAGGTTGCCCATTTTATTGGCATAGAGTTGCTTGTAGTAGTCTCTTAGGATGCTTTTTATTTCTGCGGTGTCTGTTGAAAAGGAGAAGCCAACCTCTCCTTTTTCATTTCTAATTTTATTGATTTGAGTCCTCTCCCTCTTTTTCTTGATGAGTGTGGCTAATGGTTTATCAATTTTATCTTCTCAAAGAATCAGCTTTTAGTTTTATTGATATTTGCTATTGTTTTCTTTGTTTCTATTTCATTTATTTCTGTTCTGATCTTTATGATTTCTTTCATTCTACTAACTTTGGGTTTTGTTTGTTCCTCTTTCCATAGTTCCTTTAGGTGTAAGGTTAGATTGTTTATTTGAGATTTTTCTTGTTTCTTGAGGTGGGGTTGTATTGCTATAAAGTTCCCTCTTAGAACTGCTTTTGCTGCATCCCATAGGTTTTAGATCATCATGTTTTTGTTGTCACCTGTCTCTAGGTAGTTTTCGATTTCCTCTTTGATTTCTTAAGTGATCTTTTGGTTATTTAGTGATGTATTGTTTAGCCTCCATGTGTTTGTGTTTTTTACGGTTTTTCCCCTGTAATATATTTCTAATCTCATAGCGTTGTGGTCAGAAAAGATGCTTGATATGATTTCAATTTTGTTAAATTTTTCAAGGCTTCATTTGTGACCCAAGATGTGTTCTTTCTTGGAGAATGTTCCATGTGCATTTGAGAAGAAAGTGTAATCTGCTGTTTTTGGATGGAATGTTCTATAAATATCAATTAAATCTATGTGGTCTGTTGTGTCATTTAAAGCTTGTGGTTCCTTATTAATTTTCTGTTGGGATGATATATCCATTGGTATAAGTGAGGTGATAGAGTCCCCCACTATCATTGTGTTACTGTCAATTTCCTCTTTTATAGCTGTTAGATTTGCCTTATGTATTGAGGTGCTCCTATTTTGGGTACATATATATTTATAATTGTTATATACCCTTCTTGGATTGATCTTTGATTATTATGTAGTGTCCTTCCTTTTCTCTTATAACATTCTTTATTTCAGAGTCTATTTTATCTGAAATGAGTATTGCTACTCTAGCTTTCTTTTGATTTCCACGTGCATGGAATAACTTTTTCCATTTGCTCACTTTCAGTCTGTATATGTCCCTAGGTCTGAAGTGGTTCTCTTGTAGACAGCATATATATGGGTCTTGTTTTGTATCCATTCAGTGAGCCTGTGTCTTTTGATCAGAGCATTTAATCCATTTACATTTAAGGTAATTATCAATATGTATATTCCTATTACCATTTTCTTAATTGTTTGCAGTTTCTTTCTGTAGGTCTTTTCCTTCTCTTTTGTTTCCCACTTAGAGAAGTTCCTTTAGCATTTGTTGTAGAGCTGGTTTGGTGGTGCTGAAGTCTCTCAGGTTTTGCTTGTCTCTAAAGCTTTTGATTTCTCCTTTGAATGTGAATGAGATTCCTGTCGGGTAGAGTAATATTGGTTGTAGATTCTTCCCTTTTATCACTTTAAATATATCGTGGCACTCCCTTCTTGCTTGTAGAGTTTCTGCTGAGAAATCAGCTGTTAACGTTATGGGAGTTCCCTTGTATGTTATTTGTCATTTTTCCCTTGTTGCTTTTAATAATTTTTCTTTGGCCTTAATTTTTGTCAGTTTGATTACTATGTGTCTCGGCCTGTTTCTCTTTGGGTTTATACTGCCTGGGACTCTGTGTGCTTCCTCAACTTGGGTGCCTATTTCCTTTCCCATGTTAGGGTAGTTTTCAATCATAATCTCTTCAAATATTTTCTTGGGTCCTTTCTCTCTCTCTTCTCCTTCTGGGACCCCTATAATGCGAATATTGGTGCACTTAATATTGTCCCAGGGGTCTCTTAATCTGTCTTCATTTCTTTTCATTCTTTTTTCTTTATTCTGTTCCATGGCAGTAAATTCCACCATTCTGTCTTCCAGGTTACTTATCCGTTCTTCTGCCTCAGTTATTCTCCTCTTGATTCCTTCTAGTGTAATTTTCATTTCAGTCATTGTGTTGTTCATCTCTCTTTGTTTGTTCTTTAATTCTTCTAGGTGTTTGTTCTTTAATTCTTCTAGGTGTTTGTTAAACATTTCTTGCATCTGCTTGATCTTTGCCTCCATTCTTTTTCCAAGGTCCTGGATCATCTTCACTGTCATTATTCTGAATTCTTTTTCTGGAAGGTTGCCTACCTCCACTTCATTTAGTTGTTTTTTTGGGGTTTTATCTTGTTCCTTCATCTGGTGCATAGTCCTCTGCCTTTTCATTTTGTCTATCTTTCTGCAAATGTGTTTTTTTTTTTTCCCATAGGCTGCAGGATTGTAGTTCTTCTTGCTTCTGCTGTCTGTCCTCTGGTGGATGAGGCTATCTAGGAGGCTTGTCCAAGCTTCATGATGGAAGGGACTGGTGGTGGGTAGAGGTGGGTGTTGTTTTGGTGGCAGAGCTCAGTAAAACTTTAGCCCGTCTGTTTGCTGATGTGTGGGGCTGAGTTCCCTCCCTGTTGGTTGTTTGGCGTGAGGCGACCCGGGCTTGGAGCCTACAGGCCCTTTGGTGGGGCTAATGGTAGACTCTTTGAGGGCTCACACCAAGCAGTACTTCCCAGAACTTCTGCCAGTGTCCTTGTCCCCGTGGTGAGCCACAGCCACCACCCGCCTCTGCAGGAGACCCTCCAACACTATCAGGTAGGTCTGGTTTAGTCTCCTATGGGGTCACTGCTCCTTCCCCTTGGGTCCTGATACGCCCATGACTTTGTGTGTTCCCTCCAAGAGTGGAGTCTCTCTTTCCTCCAGACCTGTTGAAGTCCTGCAGTCAAATCCTGCTAGACTTCAAAGTTTGATTCTCTGGGATTTCCTCCCCCCATTGCCAGACCTCCAGGCTGGGAAGCCTGATGTGGGGCTCAAATCTTCACTCCAGTGGGTGGACTTCTGTGGTATAATTGTTTTCCAGTTTGTGAGTCACCCACCCAGCAGTTATGGGATTTGATTTTATTGTGATTGTCCCCTTCCTACCATGTCATTGCAGCTTCTCCTTTCTTTGGATGTGAGGTATCTTTCTTGGTGAGTTCCAGTGTCTTCCTGTCGATGATTGTTCAGCAGTTAGTTGTGATTCTGCTGCTCTCGCAAGAGGGAGTGAGCATAGGTCCTTCTACTCCACCATCTTGAACCAATCTCTGGAGAGCTTGTTGGGATCAGTATTCCTTTTGGTTTTATTTTTAGACAGTATGTATTTTTGAGGACATTTTTGCAATAATATGCATTTTTCAAGTTTTCTCTTACTTTCAGCCTTTTCTGGAGGCAGGGCTAATTATGATTCTACATTGTTGGTTATTACTTAATCATACAGGCTGCAATACAACAATGATATAAGATGACTACATTGGTTTTTGTTACATTGCCTTCCTAGTCTTTTGATCAGGCAAATGCAGAGCTTGGAAAACCTCTTTTTTTATGGTGAGCCGAGATCACATACATGTTCCCAGGAGAAGTGGATTTACTGAGGACGGAATATTAACTCCTTCAGAGAAGGAGGCACCATTTGGTAAATTGTTCTATCCAGGGATCTAAATGATATCCAGAAAGAGGTAATTTCTCTCACATGGGTGAGCACTTTGTTTTCTGAGAGAATCTTCCCCACCTGACTATAGTTGAATCATTGTGCTTACTTTTCTGTTGAAGGTAAGATTTTGGAAGTTAATTGGCTGGATAGGATGGGAAAGTCATATGAGCTCTGCTAATTTTCCAGCATAATGGGCTTCTTTTTTTTTTTTTTCCTTCTTTATTTCCAGGGGCTTCTCATTTTAATTTTATCTTCCAAAGATAGTCACTTGTATGATTTGGGTTTCCTTCTTCAAGAGATCATTTAACTGAAGTAGGCTGCAGAGTGTCAGTTGCTAGGACACCCTGAATCCCAATTCCCCATTTCCATTGGGCATTTAAATTCAGAATATCAGTTACATGTTGTTCCTTGTCTACTTCCTAGATACTTTCAGATAGTTTTCAGTTTAAAATGCCTTGGGTCAGATAAGAGATCAGAAGAAAATATAGATAAGTAAAACAGCATTTTAGAAAGCAGAAAAATACATTTTTTTGCATACCATTTTTTTTTCTTTTTTGAAAACAGAAAGTTTACATATTTCTCTGTGGAGAGAGGATTTTTTTTTTTTTTTTGCGGGGGGCGGGGAACTTTTTGTATTCCTGGAGTAAAGGAGAAAATATAGCAAAACAAACAGGAGAAATAAGCACCTTATTATTCTGGAAAATCAACTGCACTTTTTAACTTGATTTATATAAAGAAAATAAGCCAACATTTAAAGGGCAAGAACATATGCTATTTAAGTTGACTGAATTCTCAAAATAACTTTCAATGGACAAACACAGAAAAATAAAATAAATTTTACAATTTTAAAGATCCATTATTGCAGATTCTTGTGGCTTTTCTTTTTGACGAGTTTATGTTTCTGGTTAGGTTTATAACAATAACTTCCTTTTTCACAGTATTTTATGATTTCCTCTGGGAAGTCCTCTGTCATAGCACTTGATGCTTTAAATTGAAATAATCCACTTGTGTGGATCACTGCTTCAGCTTGACTATATGCTCCATGAAGATGGGGACTGACTTCATCTTTGTATTTCCAGTGCCCAGCACAGGTTCTGGAATGGAATAGACCTTGAAAGTGTTGCCACAATGACTTTGTGATTTATATTACTTAAAAACTTTGGGAGTTTGCCTTTATTTATATATTCATTTAACAGATATTTATTTAATACCTAGTTTCAGCTGGACACTGTGACAGGTGTTGGGGATACAACAAAAACAAACAGAAAAATATTCCGGAGCTTACATTCTTACCAGAGGGGGCAGAAATAAACAATCCTTATAGTAAATAAGTAATTCTTATGGTATGCTTGAACGTGTTGAGTGTTGTAGGAAAATTAGGGCAGGTGACAGGAATCAGAAATGTGGGGAAAGTTTGCAATATTTATGGTGGTCAGATTGGCCTCATTGAAGAGATGAGATTTGAGCAACAACTTGAAGAAGGTTTAGGAGTCACCCATGTGGAGATGTGGAGAAAGAGAATTTTAGGAAGACATAGTAGCCTTTGCAAATCCCATAAAGTTGAGGTGTGCCTGAATTATAAGAGAAATAGCAAGGAGGCCAAGTTGTGTGAGAATAGTAGGAGGTGAAATCAGACAGGTGAAAGGGAAATAGATCATATAGGATCTTTAAAAAACTTTGTGTTTTACTCTGAATGAAATGCTAAACCTCTTGAGGGTTTTGAACAAGGTGCAACATGATCTCTCATGTTTTGGAAAGATTACTTTGGTGATTTTGTTGAGAATAGAATATAGCAGGGCAAACAAGTAGACTAGTTAGGAATAGTCCAGGTGGGAGAAGATAGTGGCTTGGATCAAGGTGATATCTGTGGAGGTAGTGAGAAGTAGTTGGATTCTAGATCTATTTGAAAGGATTCCTTTCTTTTTGTATGCTGGAACATCCTTTAATCATTACATAAGTATGGCCTTCCTCTTACAGAGTATGCTGTTTCAAATTGAATGACCAAAGAGATACTGGTATCTTCACCATAGATATGAATAACAACTAACCCTTGTCTTTTAAAAATATTTTTATTGGAGTATAGTTGGTTTACAATGTTGTGTTAGTTTCAGGAGTACAGCAAACTGAATCAGTTATACATATACATATATTCACTCTTATTTAGATTCTTTTCCCATATAGGTCATTACAGAGTATTGAGTAGAGTTCCCTGTGCTATACAGTAGGTCCTTATTAGTTACCTATTTTATATATAGTAGTGTGTATGTGTCAATCCCAATCTCCCAGTTTGTCCCCCCTTCTCCCCCCAGTAACCATAAGTTTGTTTTCTACATCTGTGACTCTATCTCTGTTTTGTAAATAAGTTCATTTGTACCATTTTTTTTTAAGATTCCACATATAAGCAATATTATAGGATATTTGTCTTTCTGTGTCTGACTTACTTCACTCAGTATGACAATCTCTAGGTCCATCCATGTTGCTGCAAATGGCATTATTTTGTTCTTTTTTATGGCTGAGTAATATTCCATTGTACATATGTACCACATCTGCTTTACCCAGTCCTCTGCTGATGGACATTTAGGTTGCTTCCATGTCCTGGCTATTGTAAATAGTGCTACAGTGAACATAGGGGTGCATGTGTCATTTCAAATTATGGTTTTCTCTGGGTATATGCCCAGTAGTGGGATTATTGGATAATATGGTAACTCTGTTTTTAGTTTTTTAAGGAACCTCCATACTGTTCTCCATAGTGGCTGTACCAATTTACATTCCCACCAACAGTGTAGGAGGGTTCCCTTTTCTCCACACTGTATCCAGCATTTATTTTTTGTAGATTTTTTTTTTAAATAAATTTATTATTTATTTATTTATGGCTCTGTTGGGTCTTCGTTTCTGTGTGAGGGCTTTCTCCAGTTGTGGCAAGCGGGGGCCACTCTTCATTGCGGTGCGTGGGCCTCTCACTGTCGCGGCCTCTCTTGTCACGGAGCACAGGCTCCAGGCGTGCAGGCTCAGTAACTGTGGCTCACGGACCCAGTTGCTCCGCGGCATGTGGGATCCTCCCAGACCAGGTCTCGAACCCGTGTCCCCTGCATTGGCAGGCAGATTCTCAACGACTGCGCCACCAGGGAAGCCCTTTTTGTAGATTTTTTGATGATGGCCATTCTGACTGGTGTGAGGTGATACCTCATTGTAGTTTTGATTGGCATTTCTCTAATAATTAGTTATGTTGAGCATCTTTTCATGTGCTTTTTGGCCATCTGTACGAGAAATGTCTTTGGAGAAATGTCTTTGGACATTTCTTTGGAGAAATGTCTATTTAGATCTTCCCCCCATTTTTTGATTAGGTTGTTGTTTTTTTTTTCGATATTGAGCTGCATGAGCTGTTTTGGAGATTAATCCCTTTTCGGTTGCTTTGTTTGCAAATATTTTCTCCCAGTCTGAGGGTTGTCTTTTCATTTTCTTTGTGGTTTACTTTGCTGTGCAAAAGCTTTTAAGTTTAACTAGGTCCCATTTGTTTATTTTTACTCTAGGAGGTGGATCAAAAAAGATCTTACTGTGATTTATGTCAGAGAGTGTTCTTCCTATGTTTTCATTTAACCGTTTTATAGTATCTGTATTTACATTAAGATTATTAATCCATTTGGAGTTTATTTTTGTGTATGGTGTTAGGGAGTGTTCTAATTTCATTCTTTTACATGTAGCTGTCCAGCTTTCCAAGCACCACTTATTGAAGAAGCTGTCTTTTCCCATTGTATATTCTTGCCTCCTTTGTCATAGTGACCACAGGTGCGTGGGTTCATCTCTGGGCTTTCTATCCTATTCCTTTGATCTATATTTCTGTTTTTGTGCCAGCACCATAGTGTTTTGGTGACTGTAGCTTTGTAGTATAGTCTGAAGTTAGGGAGCCCGATTCCTCCAGCTCTGTTTTTCTTTCTCAAGATTGCTTTGGCTATTCGTGGTCTTTTGTATTTCCAAGAAAATTGTAAAATTTTTTGTTGTAATTTTGTAAAAATGCTATTGGAAGTTAGGTAGGAATTGCATTGAACCTGTAGATTGCTTTGGTTAATATAGTCATTTTGACAATATTGATTCTTCCAATCCAAGAGCATGGTATATGTCTCCATCTGTTTGTGTCATCTTTGATTTCTTTTATCAGTGTCTTATAGTTTTATGACTATAGGTCTTTTGCCTCCTTAGGTAAGTTTATTCCTATGTATTTTTTTCTTTTTGATGCAGTGGTAAATGGAATTGTTTTCTTAATTTCTCTTTCTGATCTTTCAGTGTTAGTGTATAGGAATGCAAGAAATTTCTGTGTATTAATTTTGTTTCCTGAGACTTTACCAAATTCATTGAGCTCTAGTAATTTTTTGGTAGTGTATTTAGGATTTTCTGTATATAGTATCATTTCATCTGCAAACAGTGACAGTTTTACTTCCTCTTTTCCAGTTTGGATTCCTTTTATTTCTTTTTCTTCTCTTATTGCTGTGGCTAGGACTCTCCAAACTCTGTTGAATAAAAGTGGCAAGAGAGGATATCCTTGTCTTGTTTGTGATCTTCGAGGAAATGCTTTCAGTTTTTCACCATTGTGAATAATATTCGCTATGGGTTTGTCGTATGTGGCCTTTATTACATTGAGGTGGGTTCCCTCTTTGCCCACTTTCTGGAGAGTTTTTATCATAAATCTGTGTTGAATTTTGTCAGAAGTTTTTTCTGCATCTATTGAGATGATCATATGGTTTTTATTCCTCAGATTGTTAATGTGGTGTGTCACATTGATTCATTTGCATGTATTGAAGAATCCTTGCATCCCTGAGATAAATCCCACTTGATTACAGTGTTTGATCCTTTTAATGGGTTGTTGGATTCTCTTTGCTAGTATTTTGTTGAGGAATTTTGTGCCTACATTCATCAGTGATATTGACCTGTAATTTTCTTTTCTTTTGTTTTCTTTTTTTTTTTGTGATATCTTTGTCTGGTTTTGGTATCAGGGTGATGGTAGCCTCCTAAAATGAGCTTGGGAGTGTTCCTTCCTCTGCAGTTTTTTGGTAGAGCTTCAGAAAGATAGGTGTTAACTCTTCTCTAAATGTTTGATAGGATTCGCCTGTGAAGCCATCTAGTCCTGGACTTTTGTTTGTTGGAAGATTTTTAATCACAGTTTCAATTTCAGTACTTGTGATTGGTCTGTTCATATTTTCTATTTTTTCTTAGTTCTGTCTTGGAAGGTTGTACCTTTCTAAGAATTTGTCCATTTCTTCTATGTGGTCCATTTTATTGGCATATAGTTGCTTGTAGTAGTCTCTTATGATCCTGAAGGGATTCCTTGATATATTAGTTATTCAGTATGAAATTAAGATGCAAGGATGACTCCAATAATTTTGGGCTCAAGCACTGTCTAGGTAGTTATATACATGATCTCATTTAATCTTTATATGAATAGTATGAATAAAATCTTTTTTATCTCCTTTTGACAGACAAGAAAACTGAGGTCTAGAGCATGCTGGAGATTTGCCCAAAGCCTTAAAATTACTAAGTGGCAGAGCTATGATTCAAGTTTATGTCTGTCAACCTTAGGGTTATGATCTTTTCATTACATAAGAGCAGAAGAGAGAGTCTTCCCTAAAATTTGTACCGGTGGCTTTATACCATTTTTTGCATTTAAAATTTCCACATCTTTCTTGATGCAATGCCATTATCCTTAAATAAAAATTTTATATAAAAAGCAGTTAGAGGCTAGATATATTCCAGCAGTGCCTGGAAGAAACAAATGCAAAACTGCAAAAACCCAGAAGGATCATGCCCTCCCAGAAGGATCAGCACAGGGATTCTTACAGGTAAAGCTCCAATATAGGTGAGTTTAAAAACAAAAATTTTAAAACACACTAGGAAACAATGTAGTGGATGGAAGATAAGAATCTCAACAAATACTAGGATTAAACTCCAAGGACTTCCAAAGAGAAGGTATAAGCACATTTGTTTAAAATGATTAAAGCCATAAAGGGAAGAATCATAAACTAAAGAAAACATATCATAAAAAGAGATTATACTTGTTTATAAAAGAACCAAATAGAACACCTGAAAATGAAATATATATAATCATTGACATTAAAAACTCTGAAGTTGGGTTAAATATCTAATTAGATACCACTGAAGAGAGATTAATGAAGTAAAAGCCAGAACTGAGGCAACACAGAGATGTACAGAGATGAAATATATAGAAGAGAAGTTAAGTCATATTAAGATGAGAAATTCCAGAAGAAAATCACATAGAAGCAATATTCAAACTAATGACTTATGAAAGACCTGAATCTTTCATATTGTAAATACAACTCCTGAAAAATAAGTAAAATAAGTAAAAACATATCCTTTAAATCTCTCTCCCTGATATGTTACAGTGAAATTGCGGAATACTATAGATAAAGAGAAGTTCTTCAAAACAACTAGGGAGAAAGAAACAATATTTTAAGAGGAGTGGTTGTTCTAAGGTTCTTGAATTTTAAGAATAGGAAGGTAGAATTATTTAAATTTATACTTTATATCAGGTATTGATCTTTGTATATTCTGGATACGAGTTCTTTATGGAGGTGGCAGATATCTTCTCCCAGTCTGTGGCTTCCCTTTTCATATCTTAATGGTGTCTTTCAAAAAAATGAAAGTATCTTTTAATCCAATTTATCATTTTTTTCTTTAATATTTCATGTTTTTGGTGTTCTATATAAGAAACTTTTACTAATCAAAGACAACAAAAATTTTCTCCTATGTTTTCTTCTATAAGTTTTATAATTTTAGGTTTTACATTTAGATCTATGATCCATTTTGAGTTAATTTTTATATATGGTTTTAAGTAAGAGTTGATGCTTATTTTCAGCACCATTTGTTGAAAAGACTTTCATTTCCTCATTGAATTGCCTTGCAAGTCAATTGCTTATATATGTGTAGGTCTATTTCTGGACTCTATAATCTGTCCCATTGATCTATGTATCTATCTTTTTGAAATAGCAAGCTGTCTTGATTACTGTAACTTTTTAGCAGTTTTTGCTCTTTTTTCTGTATTAAATTGCTTTGATTATACTAGGTTCTTTGAATTTTCTAATACAACTAGAGTAATCTAGTCAATTTCTACAAAAAGGCTTCTGGGATTTGATTGTCATTGTATTGAATTTATATACATCAATTTGAGAGAAATGCCATCTTAACAAATTTTAGTTTCATCCATGAACATATGGCATATATTTCCACTTATTTAGGTATTCTTCAAATTCTTTCAGCAATATTTTGTAATTTTTAGTGTAGAAGACCTGGACATCTGTGGTTAATTTCTAGGTGTTTGTGGTTGTAATGTTACTGTGAATGGGATTCTCAAATTTTTATTTTCCATTTGCCTGCTGGTAGTACAATTGTTTGCTGCTGGTACAATTGATTTTGTATTTATATTCACTTTGTATCCTGTGACCTTGCTAAATTTGTTTCCAAGTTCAAGCAGTTGTTTTGTAGATTTTCTGAGATTTTCTATGTAAACATTATCTTCTGTAAGTAAGGACACTTTTATTTCTTCTTTTGTAGTTTTTATACCTTTTGTTTTTCTCACATTATTGCAACAGTTTGGTGCTTCATAATGATGTTGAATAGACGTGGTGAAAGTGGACATCCTTTTCTTATTCTTGATCTCAAGGAGAAGCAATAAAATCTTACACCATTAAGTGTGCTATTAGCTATAGGTGTTTTTTTTTTGTTTTTAAATTGCATGCCACTTATCAGTTTCAGGACATTTCCAACTATTCTTAGTTTGAGAAAAGTTGTTTTTTTAACATGAATGCATGTTGGATTTTGTCAAATGTTTATTTCTGTATCTATTGAAATAACAATTGGTTATTCTCCTTTTCATTGTTAAAATGGTGAATTACATTGCTTGATTTTCAAATGTTAAAACAACCTTGCATTCTTTGTTTATTTAACACTTTTTGTTAAATTTATCCTAAGTATTTTATTTTTTGTGATACTATTATAAATGGAATTGTTTTTTAAATCTCATTTTGAGCTTAGTCAATGCTACTGCATAGAGATACATTTAATTTTTGTATGACTTGTATCCTGCACCATTGCTGAAATATTTTTTTAGCTTAAATTGTTTTTTGTATATGCATTCCTTAGGATTTTCTATATAAAAGATTGTATCATTAGCAAATAGATATAATTTTACTTCTCCTTTTCAAATATGAATGCTTTTTTTCCCTTTTTCTTGCCTACTTGCCCTTGCTAGAATATCTACTACAATGTTGAACAGAAATGGTGAGAGCAAACATGCTTATCCTACCCCAGATCTTAGGGTGAAAAACTTTCAGCCCTGCACCATTAACAATGCTAATTAGCTGTGGGATTTTTAAAAATTCCTTTCTGTTCATTTGTCTTCCAGTGTTTTTTTCTCATGAAAAGTATCAAATTTTGTGAAATGCTTTTTCTGCATCTATTGAGATGATCATGTGATTTTTGTCCTTTATTCTAGTAATGTGGTATATTGCACAAATTGATTTTCATATCTTGAACCAACGTTTGAATTTCATTGAATTTCAACATTAAATCCCACTTGTGGTGTACAGTCATTTTCGTATATTGCTGGATTTGGTTTGCTAGTATTTCATTGAGGATTTTGGGGTCAATATTCATAAAGGATATTGATGTGTAGTTTTTATGTGATGTCTTTGATTTTAGTATCAAGACAATCCTGGCCTCAAGGAATGAGTTTGGAAGTGTTCTCTCTTCTTCATTTTTGGGGAGGAGCTTGTTAAGGATTGGTGTTAACTGTCCTTTAAAAGTTTAGTAGAATTTACCAGTGAAAACATCTGCACTTGGATTTTTCCTGGTGATAAGTTTTTTGATTATTAAATCAGTGTTTTTGTTTAGGTCTATACAGATATTAGTATTTCTTCTTTAGTCAGTTTTGTTTGTGTCTTCCCAGAATTTTCCTAATATCGTCTAGGTTATCTAATTTGTTAGCATACAATTGGTCATAGTATGTCCTCTATTTAATTCCTGATTTTATGCATTTAATATCCTCTTTTTTTCTTAGACAATATAGATAAAGATTCGTCTATTTCATTGATCACATAAAACAACAATTTTTGGTTTTATTGATTTTCTCTACTGTTTTTCTGTTATTCATTTATTTCCATCCTTTATTATTTCCTTTATTCTGCCTTCTTTGGGTTTAGTTTGCTTTATTTTTAAGCTTCAAAAGGTGAAATATTAGCAGATTAGATTATTTCTTTAAGATGTTTCTTTTTTTAATATAAGCATATCCAGCTATATGTTTCTGCGTAAGTACTGCTTTCTATGCATCCTTAGCTTTTATTTATTTATTTATTTATTTATTTTTGGCTGCATTGGGTCTTCGTTGCTATGTGTGAGCTTTCTCTAGTTGCGGTGAGTGGGGGCTACTCTTCATTGAGGTGCGCGGGCTTCTCATTGCAGTGGCTTCTCTTGTTGTGGAGCATGGGCTCTAGGTGCGCAGGTTGCAGTAGTTGTGGCACGAGGGCTTAGCTGCTCCGCAGCATGTGGGATCTTCCCGGACCAGGGCTCAAACCCATGTCCCCTGCGTTGCAGGCGGATTCCCAACCACTGTGCCACCAGGGAAGCCCCGCATCCTTAGCTTTTGATAGATAGTAGCTTTGTTTTCATTCATGCTAAGGTATTTTATAAATTCCTTTCTGATTTCCTCTTTCACTCTCTTGGTTATTTAGGAAAGTGTTGTTTAATTTCTACATGTTTTTGAATTCCCTAAATTTTCTTCTGTTATTGATTTCTAATTTCCTTCTATTTTGTTTGGAGAGCATACTTTCCATGAGTTCCTTCATGTTAAATTTATTGAGACTTGTTTTATGCTCTACGTTTTAGTCTTTTCTGAAAAATATACCTGTAAACGTGAGGGGAATGTATATTATACTGTTGAGTAGAATGTTCCATATATATAGCTGTTTTAGTGTTGTTCAATTCTTATATTTCCTTGTTGATATTCTAGTTGTTCTATTCATTATATAAAGTTGGATATTGAAGTTTTCAGCTATTATTGTTGACTTGTCTATTTGTCCCTTTAATTCTGACTGTTTCTGTGTTATTTGTTTTGGGACACTCTTGTTAGGTGCATTGATATTTGTAATTGCTATATCTTCTTAATGGGTTGCCCTTTCTACGTTATAAAATATCCTTCTTTTTGTGTACTAATAATTTTTGTCTTAAAGTCAATTTTTCTGATATTAGTATATATAGGCATTCCACCTCAGTTTTGCTTTGTTTGGTATATTATTTTCCTTCCTTCTACTTTCAACCTATTTGTGTGTTTGTATCTCAAATACATCTCTTGTAGACAGCATATGGTTGGCTCACTAAAAACAAATTCGTTCTGACATATACTGCCTTTTAATTGGAGTGTTTAATCCACTTACATTTATTGTAATTACTGATAAGCTAAGATCATTTTGCTATTGCCTTTAAGTGGTTTATGCCTCCCTCCCTATTTATTCCTCCATAACTACCTTCTATTGTGTTAGATAAGTATTATCTAGTGTACTGTTTAATTCCCCTCTTATTGATTTTACTGTATTTTAAATTTTCTTTTCTTAATGGTTGTCCTAGGGATTGCAATGAATATAATTTAATTGATAGCAGTCTAGTTTGAATTAATTTCAACTTAATTTCAATAATATACATATATATTTATTGTCATACAAGATACATCTGAATACATTATGTACACTCCATGCAGATTTATAATTACTGCTTTGTGTGGTTGTCTTCTATATGTAGGAGAAAAAAATGTGTACAGACATAAAATATGTTTATACTGTCTTTTATATTTACCTATCTAGTTACATTTACTGTTGCTCTTTATTTCTTCATGTGGATTTCAGTTATTTTCTAATGTTCTTTCATTTCAACTAGAAGGACATCCTTTAGTTTTTCTTGTAGGGCAGGTATGATTATCTGCTAATGTCTTAATGTCTTCATTTTTGAAGAATATTTCTGCTGCCTATCAAATATTTTCTTCCAGCACTTTGAATATGTTATCCCTCTGCTTTCTGACTTCCATGTTTCTGATGAGAACTCAGCTGTTAATCTTACTGAGGATTCCTTGAACATAATGAGTTGCTATGATGTTTGTTGCTGTGTTCAAGAGTTTTTTGGTCTTTGACTTTTGACAGTTTGATTATGTCTAAATATGGATCACTCCTTTTTCATAGGTGGAAGAAGGAAAAATTAAAAATTATTTTAATTTCAGGCTATTTTTGTCTTTTGGATCTGGCTTTTTATTCCAATCTAACAATGTCTGCTTTTCATCGGAATGTTTATTTATATATTTGTTCTATTTTAGTGTAATTATTGATATGTTATACTTAAATGAAATATCTTGGTATTCATTTTCTTACTGCCTCTTCTGTTTCTTGTTACTCTGTTGTTCTTTTACTGCCTTCATTTGGGTTAATAAAATTTTTGTTTAGTATTATATATTTTCTGTATTGCATTCTTAGTAACATTATTTTATATTTATTTTAATGGTTTCTCTAGAACTAAAAATATGCAGTTATAACTTACCAAATTCTTTAAAAATTTTTTGTTAAAAATTTTTTTAGAGTACTTTTAGATCACAGCAAAACTGAGAGGAACGTACAGAGCTTTCTCAAATAACGCAGTCCCCACACATGCATAGGCTCCCCCATTATCAATGTCCCCCACCAGAGTGGTATATCTGTTACAGTTGATGAACCACTTGACACATGATAATCAACCCAAAGTCCATTAGGGTTCACCCGTAGTATTGCACTTTCTATTGGTTTGTATAAATGTGTAATTACAAGTATTCATCATTGTAGTCATACAGACTATTTTCACTGCCCTAAAAATCCTCTACTGCCTATTAATCTCTCCATCCCCCAACATTTGATCTTGTTATTATCTCTATACTTTACCTTTTTTCAGAGTGTCATATGGTTGGAATCACACAATATGTAGCATTTTCATATTGGCTTCTTTTGATTATTAACAAGCATTTAATTTTCTTCCATGTCTTTCCATAGCTTGATAACTCATCAAGCCATTTCGGAGTCAATATTTTCCCATTTCACCCTTAACACTTCACACTGTGTACTTTGTAATTACTACCTTTTTTTGACTCAAAACTTATTCTTTCTACATTCTACTAACCTCGCATCAGTTTAATTCTATTTACCCATCCCAATTCTTGTTGCTGTTGTTGTCATATATTTTCCTTCTACATACTTTGCAACCCTCCCTTAAGATGTCATTAAAAAACAACTTTAGTCAGTTGCCTTTAAGAAACTTTTGAGACAAAAATAGTTTATTATATTTACATGCTTATTCACTATTTTAATGTTGTTTATATATTCTTATAGATATGAATTTGATCTAATATAATTTTGCATCTTTTAGCTTTTCACGTAGTGAAGATCTGCTGGCAATAAATTTTGTCAACTTTCATTTATTTATCTGAGAATGTTTTATTTTACCCTTATTTTTAAGGATATTTTATTGAATATTGAATTATGGGTTGCGAATTTTGTTCTTTCATCACTTTAGAAATGTCATTTACTCTCCTCCATTATTTCTGAAAAGAAGTCAATGGACATTCTTATTGTTGTCCTTCTGTATGTATTATGGCTTTTTTTCTGGTTGCTTTCAAGCTTTTCTATTTATATATAGTTTTTATCAGTTTGACTATTATGTGCCTAGGTTGAGGTATTTTTTTCTTTTCTTTCTTTCTTTTTTGGTTTTGGGGCATTTGCTGCTTTAATAGATAGCTTGTTCCTCTCTTTTTTTAAAATAAATTTATTGATTTGATTTTTATTTTTGGCTGTTTTGGGTCTTCGTTGCTGTGGGCAGGCTTTCTCTGGTTTTGGCGAGTGGGGGCTACTCCTCGTTGCGGTGCGCGGGCTTCCCATTGCAGTGGCTTCTCTTATTGTGGAGCACAGGCTCTAGGCCCATGGGCTTCAGTAGTTGTGGCACGCAGGCTCAGTAGTTGTGGCTCGTGGGCTCTAGAGCGCAGGCTCAGTAGTTGAGGCGTGCAGTCTTAATTGCTCCATGGCATGTGGGATCTTCCCAGGCCAGGGCTCAAACCCGTGTCCCCTGCATTGGCAGGCAGATTCTTAACCACTGCACCACCAGGGAAGCCCTGTTCCTCTCTTTAATTACAAAAACAATGAGACCCAAATAAAAAGACTCCTATATTTTCAATAAGTGAAAATATACAAAACTCAATATTTATTCATATTTACTAGAGGTACAAAGTATAATTACTATCAGAAAATTTTAAAATTAGTATTCACCTCTCCCCTTACTAATCAATATTCTAACTAAGCAGAGCATGTAATCCCACAAGCACTAGATATGGGTGGATTTTCTGATAATAAAATGTTTACACATCATGAGGAACAAAGAAGTTCACCATGAGCCCTCTTTTCCCTTCTCCTTCTAAGGACTTTCATTTCTCATGATTGCCTCCATATTGGGTAACTGTGGCACCATGGAAGACTCAATAATCTCTGTTTCTTGTTTTTTTTTTTTTAATATTTTTATTTGGGCTGCATCAGGTCTTAATTGTGGCATGTGTGATTTTCGTTGCCACGTGTGGGATCTTTGTTGCAGTGTGGGGGATCTTCAGTTTTGGCATGCATGATATTTAGTTGCGGCATGTGGGCTCTTAGTTGTGGCATGCAGGACTTAGTTCCCTGAACCCAGGCCCCCTGCATTGGGAGCACAGAGTCTTAACTGCTGGACCACGACGGATGTCCCATGTATCTTGTAATACATACAGAGTTTTATCAAGAATCCCTGGAAAAGGGGACATTATGTTATACACTGTCAGGATAATTTAAAAAACATACCAGTCATTTACTTTTTAAACAAGAGAATCTGATTGAATTAAATGTGGGTAAAACTCAGTGGACTATTTATTTACTGACCGCATCGCATGGCCTGTGGGATCTTAGTTCCCTGACCAGGGATCGAATCTGGGCCCACAGCAGTGAGAGTGCAGAGTCCTAACCACTGGACCGCCAGGGAACTCCCTCAATGGACTCTTTAAATTGAACTTTAGTGATTTACTCATTTGTACAAGAACATCAAAATCCAAGGTCTTACATCATGATAAATTGTCTAGAAACTTATCTTACTAAGAATGCATAAGACCCTGAAAAGGTTGTCTTGTGATGCCTGAAGCATGTTCACAGATGATTTATGCCAGAACAGAGGCCATGAAGAACTCTGAAGGATAGTTATCAGCTGTTAAGTGTTCCATTTCTAGGTAAGTACACTTCTCCATTAAATGCTGTACTTGCCAGCTAATATCAGTCTTGTTTGAATTGTCTTTTCTTCATCATCCTTTTTCCTTTATGTTAAGGTGATTATCAACTTTATATAAGCACCCACAGATAACCGTTCATTATTAGAACACTCATTATGTTTAGGCTACTCCCTGACAACATGTAGAGAAATCTTAATGCTTTCAATGAGATATTTCCAATATAAATTTTAAAGGAGATAATTTTTTTTTCCTACACAGGAAATTACCTAGTATCATCAACAGTCTGTAAGCTCTTAATATTATACATCAACTAAACCTCAATTTAAAAAATTGAAACAAAACAAAACAGTATGTAGGTTCTTCTGAGTTTTCATAAGAGATGAGTAAAGTCCCTTTACTCACCTGCTTTCTAAAAATGTCCCTGCACATTTCAGCCTAGGTCTTGAGGTACATATTCTTTTGGGTCTCCTCAATCCTATTCTCATATTTTGAATCTGGTAACAGAAAATAAAACAGGAAATTTATTTTATTTTATTTTTTGGCCCCGCAGCACGGCTTGCAGGATCTTAGTTTCCTGACCAGGGATCGAACACAGGCCCACAGCAGTGAAAACGTGGAGTCCTAATGACTGGACCACCAGGGAATTCCCAGGAATTTTTTTTTAAGAACTGATTTAATCTTTGGCCTAAGAACTCCAGTGCTCAAGTAATGAAATGGAGAATATCCATTTATATACTGACTCACACATTCCTTGTTATTTTTTCTTTTTATTTATCCTGTATGATGTTTTCTGAGATTCTAAGATATCTAATTCATTATATTTTTTATTACATTTGGGAAATTTTTGGCTTATTCTGGGGCTCTGTTTATTTTTCTTCCATTTCTTTTTTGTGTTCTTCAGATTATATGACTTTAAAATTGATCCATCTTCAAGTTCACTGACTCTTTACCATCTCTAATTTGGTGTTAAGCCCATCAAGTTAGTTTTTCATTTTAGTTACTGTACTTTTTAGTTATAGAATGTTTATTTGGTCTTTTTTAAAAGTTTTTATTTTTCTGATGAAATTTCCTATCCGCTCACCCATGAAAATTATAATTTTCTTTAATTCCTGTAACATGTTTTCTTTTTGTTCTTTGACTATAACAGCCAATTTAAAATGTCTTTGTCTGCTAAATAGTACATCTGAATCTCACTGTGGATATGTATTAATTGCTTCTCTCCACTCCTTTAAGGATTAAAATTAATTAATTAGCTAATTAATTAATTAAAGTATCTAGTAAATTTAGATTGTGTAATGGATAGAATAGCTGATACCTTTTAGAGAATGGATTCTGTTATCCTCTTCTGAAGCAAATTGGTGTTTATTATAGAAGTCAGTTCAATTACTGATCATTTCAAGGCTGATTACCTTAAACTTCTGTAGGCATGGTTTTAAATTTTATTGAGCTAGATTTGTCAGAAGCCCTAGGTATTTCTGAACTACTCTAACTTGGGTCCAAACTTTCTCACACATGAAGGTTTTATCAGAGCTTGGTGTTCAGGGAAAATATAGAATAGTTCTTTCTTTAGGACATGGTTCTTATTTCTAAGGTATGTCCCTTCTGGTATCTCAATTGACTATTATGTCTGAGGTGTTAAAAGTTCTTCCACTTTAGCTGTACTGGGCTCCCAACACCGTCTTACCCAGCATTGCATCATCTCTAGTACAGTTAGTCCCCTACATACAAACCTTCAAGTTGTGACCTTTCAAAGTTGTGAGCGTGCGTTCACATGTCCAATCATGTAAGTTAGTTCATGTGTCTAGTGTACGTGTCACATGGTTGCATCCTCTACAAGTAGTTGTGCTTTTGTGTACTTTACAGTACTGTGTAGAATACAGTAATACAGTATCTTTACTTCAAGTCCAGGGTGTCTGGAAGCAAACATAAAAGTAGCAGTGATGTAGCTGGTACCGCTAAGAAGCACCAAGTGATAACGATGGAAACAAAAGTGAAAATTATTGAGAGAGTGGAGCAAAGCAAAAAGATGATAGACGTTGCTCGTTCTTGTAACATGAATCATTCAACCATCGGCATGATTCTAAAGAACAAGGACAAGATTATGGAACATGTGAAGTCTGCTGTGCTGATGATGTCAACAATAATATTGAGGAAGCGTAGAAAAGTGATGGAGGAGATGGAGAAACTTCTCAGTGTGTGAATGCAGGATCAGCATCAGCATCGGGTCCCACTCAGCTTAATGCTGATTCAAGAGAAAGCTAAAAGCCTTTATGAAGACTTGAAGAAGAAACACGGTGAAGAATCAGAGGGTGCATCTTTTAGTGCCAGCCATGGCTGGTTTCATCGGTTCAAGGCTAGTGCCAACCTTCACAATTTAAAAGTAAGTGGCAAGGCAGCGAGTGCAGATATGGTAGCTGCCCAGAAATTTCCTGAAATGCTTCGAGAAATTATTGATGAAGGCACGCATTTACCCGAGCAGGTTTTTAATGTGGATGAGACAGGACTGTACTGGAAGAGGATGCGAGACCGAAGTTACATCAGTAAGAAGGAAAAGTTGATGCCAGGCTATAAAGCAGTAAAGGATAGGCTAACTCTGTTGTTTGGTGGCAATGCTTCTGGTGATATGAAGCTAAAACCTCTCTTAGTTTATCTTTCAGAGAACCCAAGAGCCCTTAAAAACATAGCCAAAGGCTCTCTTCCTGTTGTGTGGAAGAGTAACCCCAAAGCCTGGGTTACACAGGCCATTTTCCAGGACTGATTTTTCCACCACTTTATCCCAGAGGTACAGAAATATTGCTTGGAGAAGGACATCCCATTCAACATTCTTTTGCTGCTTGACAATGCTCTGAGCCACCCCCCATTCATGGACGACTTTCATCCCAATGTCAAAGTAGTGCATGTGCCACCGAATACGATGCCGCTCCAACCTATGGACCAGGAAGTTATAGCGACTTTCAAGAAGTATTATTTACGTCACACTTTTTGTCAGGCAGTAAAGGCAAGTGATGGATCAGGAACAACCTTGCAACAATTTTAGAAGGACTATAACATCTACAAGGCCATGAAAAACATTGACTTTGCTTGGCATGAGGTTACGGCTGTCACCATGAATGGGGTTTGGAAAAACCTTTGCCCGCAGGTTGTTCACGATTTTTGTGGATTTGAGAAGGTGGATAAGGAGTCCAAAGAGGTCTTCAGCAACTTAGTGACCCTCAGCAAGAAGCTGGAGCTAGATCTTCAAGAGGACGACTTCATTAAACTCCTTGCTGTGCAACACGAGGAGCTTACTAATGAAAACTTGATGGAATTGGAGGCCCAGAGAAAGGACAAAGAGAGACAAGAGGAAGAAGTAACTGAAGAACTGAAGAGATTCGTGACTCAGGAAATGGTAAGGGGATTTTCTTTATTTAAGGGGACACTGTTAGTTTTTGAGGCACAGGACCCAAACGTAGAACGGTACAGGAAGGTTGCAGCAGCCGTTCAGAATGCAATCCAATGCTACCATGTCATCTATGATGAGAAAAAAAGAGCTACTATCCAGATATCACTGGATTATTTTTTGAAGAAAGTAGATAGAATTGAATCCAGCGAGGAACCAGAACCTGTGCCATCAACGTCAGGCGTGAGTGAAATTGCAGCTTGCCCTCCATCTCCTATTGCTGAAATCCTTCAACTCTACCATCTCCCACCTCCTCCCCCTCCTCCAGTCAGTAACTCTCCTTGCCTGTTCACTCGATGCCAGCCCCGGTATGCAAGCTGTTGTACTGTACTTTTCAAGGTACTGTACTCTAAGATTAAAAATGTTTTCTTTGTTTTTGGTGTTTGTTTTTTTATGCATTATTTGTGTGAAAAGTATTATAAACCTATTACAGTACAGTACTATATAGCCAATTGTATTAGTTGGGTACCTAGGCTAACTTTGTTGGACTTACAAACAAATTGGACTTACGAATGTGCTCTTGGAATGTAAGTCGTTCATATGTAGGGAACTTACTGTATCTCTGTTTTTCTTTCAACACTGAAGTAAGTTCTCTTTGATAAATCTAATGTAGTTTCACCCTGTGCATGTGCTGTCTAGCCCTCAGCCACAGACTTACAAGAAATGATCCTAGAGTTTTCTGGGTTATCCCCTCACTACCACCATCTTGTATAGTTTTCTCCTTTCTAATGCCCTACTCTCAGATTTCAGCTGCTTAAACAGCTTCAAATTTTATTTCTGTACACACAGCTCACGGGATCTCTTTAGTCTGGTTGGTGTCTGGTTTCCTGACATAGTTGGGAAGTCTTTCCGTGGTGGAGAGTCAGTCCTATTGTGGGAGCTCATCTTGTGAGTGTCTCTTCTCTCATGGATTGCTGTATCATGTTGTCTATTTCCTAATGTCTGAAAACAGTTGTTTAATATATTTTCCCAGCTTTAAAATTCTTGACAGTGGGACTAGTCTCTTTATAGTTACTTCAACATGTCTGAGCCAGAAGTAGAGATGTTGCTTTTCTATCAAATACTTTTTCTGCTTTTGAGACGATCACCTATTTGTTCTTTATTTTGTTAATGTGTTATTTGGATTGATGATCCTTAAATGTTATTTTGTAATAATTCCAACTTTTCATGATCTGTCGTCTCTTCTATTGATGATTGGACTAAATTAGCTAGTATTTTCTTTAGTATTTTACATCTAGGCTTGTGAAAGAGATTTACCTATATGTTTCCTTTTTTTGTAATATTCTTGTCATGTTTTGGTATCAATATTGTCCTGGTTTCATAAAATGAATTGGGCAATGTTTCCTTTTTTCCTCTGGGAAAATGTGCTTGAGATTAACTCTTTCTTATAAGTTTATGGGTGTTCAGAAGTGAAATCATTAGGACTGGAATTTTTTTTTTGTGGGAACATTTAAAATTAAGGATCTGGTCCATTTAGTAGTTATTGAATAATTCACATTTTATATTGCTTCATATTTTAGTTTTAATAAACTGTGTTTTTATAAGAAATTATACATTTCATCTGTTTTTCAAATGTATTGACATAGATAGTTTACAATATGTTTGTTGCTTTTTTTTTCTTTTTGTCTGATTGTAAAGGACATGTAGTACTAGTCTCTCTTAATTTTTGATATTATTATATGTGTTTTCTTACTCTTTATTTTTTCTGTATGAGCTTGCTGGAGTCTGTTCATATTAAAAGTCTTTTTCAAAAAAACTATCTCTTCATGTTTTAAATTTTCTGTAGAGTACATTTAAAAATTTATATGATTTTCTCCTCTTACCTGTCTTATTTCCTTCCACTTTTTTTGTTTGAAAGTATTGCTCTTTTGTTTTTTAAAATGGGATTCTCTACATTGTTCTCTCCTTTTTTTAAATTAATTTTTTGTTGGAGTATAGTTGCTTTACAATTTTGTGTTAGTTTCTACTGTACAGCAAAGTGAATCAGGTATACGTATACATATATCCCCTCTTTTTTAGATTTCCTTCCCATTTAGGTCACCACAAAGCACTGAGTAGAGTTTCCTGTGCTATACAGTAGGTTCTCATTAGTTATCTATTTTATACATAGTATCAGTAGTGTATATATGTCAATCCCAATCTCCTAATTCATCCCATCCCCCAGCCTTTCCCCTTTGGTATGCATACGTTTGATCACTACGTCTCTGTCTCTATTTCTGCTTTGCATATAAGATCATCTATACCATTTTTCTAGATTCCACATATATGCGTTAACGTATGATGTTTGCTTATATCTTTCTGACTTACTCTGTCACTCTGTATGACAGTCTCTAGGTCCATCCACGTCTCTGCATATTACCCAGTTTCATTCCTTTTATGGCTGAGTAATATTCCATTGTGTATATGTACCACATCTTCTGTATCCACTCCTCTGTTGACGGACATTTAGGTTGCTTCCATGTCCTGGCTATTATAAATAGTGCTACAATGAACGTTGGGGTGCATGTGTCTTCTTGAATTATGTTTTTCTCTGGGTATATGCCCAGGAGTGGGATTGCTGCGTCATATGGTAGTTCTATTTTTAGTTTTTTAAGGAACCTCCATATTGTTCTCCATAGTGGCTGTTTCAATATATATTCCCACTTTTTAGCTTCTTATAGTAGGAGCTTAGATAATTGATTTTCAGAATACATTTTATGTTATGTATAAATCAATGAAAATCAATCTATGTGTATGTGTACATATATATTTCCATCTTAGAATTGATTTAGCTACATCCCACAAATTTTGATTGACATATATTGATTATGATTTAGTTTAAAATACTATCACTGGTATAAGAGAACATATGCAATATAGTACAAATTCCTTTGAAATTTGTTGAGACTTCCTTTATGGATCAACATATGATCAATTTTGTGAATGTACCATGTTCTTTTGGAAAGGATATATGTTCTGTAGTTCTACAAAAGTGTTCCGTAATTAGAACTAGATATCCTTTTAAATCACATTTTCAAATTGTCTAAATCCTTTCTGAATATTATCTTGGTTTTTCTCAGTTTATGGTATTGGTATGTTAAAATTTCTCACCATATTTCTAAATTTGTCTCTATCTTCTTTTATTTTGTCAAATTTTACTTATATATTTTGAAGATCTATTGTTAGTTGTATATACTTTTAAGATTTTTGTAACTTGTTGATGGACTTACCTGTTTTGCATCATGAAATATCTCTGTTCATTTCTAGTAACGTTTCTTGATTTAAAGCCTACCTTGTCTGAGATAAATATAGCTACATTAGCTTTTTTTTGATAGTGCTTTCCTATTAAAACTTTTTCATTAAATTAATAAGTATTGTACCCTCTACAACATAGGGCTCAGTATATATTTTTGGCTGATGATAGTTGAAAGGACCATTTATTTTCAGTCTTTCTGTGCTCTTAAATGTAAAGTTTGTCTTTATAAGCAATATATATAGTTGTTTTCTTTATCCAGAGTATTTTTATCTCTATTTGTAATATTTAGTCCATTTATATTTAACACATTTATTGATATATTTGTGTTTAAAATCTACATATAATTTTTTTTTGTATTTGTCCTATATTTTAAATTCTTATTTGTTTTTTTTTTCTTTCCTTTCATATAAGTGGAAGGGAACCAGATGATATAGAGGCATGGTCAGCTTATTTCAATAGCTGTTTTCAGAACATCATCAATTGGCACTTTGTTGAAATATTACTGGTAATACAAGGAAAGCATTTTTATGCATACACACAGAGAGAATACTCCTCATAGAAATGGTGAAGAAGGCCAACAGAATAGTTACAGAAGACCAAAGACCAGATGCTTATTATTATTTGGAACTGTAAACTTAGTGAAAGCAAAGACCTTTTTGTTTGACTTACTATCTGTTCTATTTTATAGTACATAGTATAGTACTTTTTGAATGAATAACTGATTGAATGGCTGAAGAAATGAATTGGCTGTAGCTATGGTATATTCCAAAGCATAACACAGTGGAGTCAGAAGTCTTTGTTTCAAGGTCTCGCCATGGTGCTTTAAAGCATGAACTTAAGCAAGCACTAAACATTCCTGAGTCTCAGTTTACTCATTATGGGGTCATGGTGAGGCTTTAGTAATATAAAGGATCTGAAATAATTTTGAAACTGTAAATTTTAAGACACATATGGTGCATTATTATTAGGCACAATACATAGCAACAATTTTAAGACATGTTATTATTAATCAGAATCCATTTATAGTGCTCCAGAATTAAAAACAAAATAAAAATCTTCTTTCCTTTGAGCGTTGAAATGTACATTAATGTTTAATTTTTCAACCATGAACTTTTAGAAGTCAAGAAAATAGTGGCTTTTTCACTTTTTGTTGTTTTAAGGATAGTAAGTTTTTATTAAGGATTATAACTTATATTGTACCTTCAGTGTGTATTATCTTTATATTCTTCCAACCAGCTTTTTTAGTAGAAGCTGTTGTCTAGTGGCTAGAGACATATTGTTTGAATTCAAATCCCAGCTGACTCATACTTGCTTACATGCTGTATAGCTTTGGATAAGTTATTTTATATCTTCGTCCCTTGTTTTTTTCACATGTAAAACGGGGATAGTAATGGTTTCTACCACGTGAGTGTTGTTGTGAGAATTAAATAGGTTAGTATACCTAGCATTTGGGACAGTATGTGGCATGTAGAAATGCTCAGAAAATGTTAATTTTCTATTGAAAATTCGTGTTAATATCAGTTATATACTAGTTAAAATTAATGTTCATTAATTAACTTAGAGATAAATATTCATATTTCTATTTATATGATTCTTACTTTATAGTTGAAAAAGCAGAGGTTGATAGAGGTTAAGTGAATTTTCCAAGGTCACTCAGTAAGTGACAGAGATAAAACTTGAGTCTAGATCTTCTGATTTCAAGTTTAGTCCTCTCATGTAATAAGTGTTCTGCCCTCTACAACAGAAGCTTAGTAAATATTTTTGGAGGATAATATTTGAAAGGACCATTTCATTGAAGAATCTCCTTGGAAATTCTGAAGACAATTGAAACTAGAAAAATTAAAAGCTTTTGGTCCTGATTAGTTCTTATTTGTATTTTCCCATCGATGCATTTTTTAAAATATTTATGTACTTAACTTGAGGTAACTGATCGGTCTGGTTCTGGAAGGAGGAATAAGTTTGGTTTCTCCACCCACATTTTAATGAGAGCAGACAAAAATCACCCTAAGATTAATTGATTTGGTTTTGAAGGAAGTGTTCTCTTATTGTCTTGGATCACTGCCTGATCAATCCTAGAATCAGGCAGCCAAAGAATGTTACAGCTGAAAGGAACCTTAGAAGTTAGGTAACTCAATATTCTCATTTTGCAGATGAGGCCCTGAGAGGGTAAGTAACTTACCCATTGTTGCACAGTGAGTCAACTGAGCTCGAATTCAGGTCTGATGATTCCCAGGCTAGTACTGCATCTACTACAACTGTTGCTCAGAAAAACAAGTGACATGCCAGTAGAACTAGTAAAAGAAATAATTTAAAACTTTGGTGGATATAAGGTTAAAGTTTAATTCTGAGTGTTCTTTTGGAGAAAGATAGGCTAGAGCTCATTTTTGGGGGATGACTTATGGAATTATTATTTTTAAATTTTTTTTAAATTGAAGTATAGTTGATTTACAGTGTTGTGTTAATTTCTGCTGTACAGCAGAGTGACTCAGTTATACACATATATACATTCTTTTTTATATTCTTTTCCATTATGGTTTATCCCAGGATATTGAATATCGTTCCCTGTGCTATACACTAGGACCTTACTGTTAAAAGTAGGATGTTGCTGTGCTCTTCAAGTACAATACTATACTGACTTCTCAATCAATTGCTTTGTTGCTTTCTATAGTCGTGTTTACTCTTCTTTAGTTGTTGATTATCTGGTTTGAGAATTCACAAGACTCTTAGCTTTTATTTTTATCCCATCCCACTGTTAACATTTTGGGCAATTTACCACTCATGAGAATATCAGGCAGAGAGAGGAGAGACAAAGAATGGGACTCACACCCAAGTATATACATTTTTGATATGCCTGTTCTGTTGGTGGAGGAAATGGAAATTAATCTCATGGTTGTTTGCGACTTTACCATTATTATTGTTATGTAGCAACTACTTCTAATTTTTGTTTAAACCTTACTCTGCTTTATATATTCTCTAACATGTTCTGATAGAAGTTCGGAAATACACCAAACACAGTACAAACTGCATAGCCGTGTTGTGAGAATTAAACAAGATCAAATATATTAGAGGTAATTTGTATACTATAATGCTTAATACAAAATACATGAGGTATTATCATCTTTGGTTTTCTAACTAGGAAACTGAAGTTTGGTTGTGATTCTTACTTGGTTCACAGGCACTTGCCACATGCTCTATATAGCATCCCAATCTGTCAAAGATACTTGTAGCACAAATAGATCTGCTAGGTCATAAAGATAGAAAGAGTTGCTTGTACCACAGCCTAGACTAGCTGAAAACCTCCTCTTTCTGGACTACATTCAGAGTTGGCAGCCCTGCAGATTGTGAAAAATGAACCTATAAGTACTGAGTGATGACAAATGTCATTGTCAGAGCTCATAATATTTAAATGTATGTACCACTGAGCTTCATGAACTTCTATTAAAACCCAGTTCTCTTAATTTTTATTAACAGGTAACCTTGGACGGGTGGACCAGGTCTCTGAGTTTGAGTATGATTTATTCATTAGGCCGGATACCTGTAATCCACGCTTCCGAGTCTGGTTCAACTTTACTGTTGAGAACGTGAAAGAATCACAGGTGAGAGAAATAGTGGATACCTTCAGTGTGGTTTTGGTAGGAAGATTATGCTTTTGTGTTATTTTAGTAATATCAAAATAATGACCATATTAGGAATATATTCTTGTATATGTGCTGTAGTGATATCATTTTATTTTAAGAGATAGAGAGTAACAGGTATAATATGCTGACTTTTGTTATATGGTGGTTATGAAAAAAACAAATAGATTATCTGAGAACTCAAAGTGTTCTTTACCGATGGAAGCATTAGCGTTATGTGCTAGGCTTCCTTGGGGGACACTATAAGGAACCATTGCAAGTGACTTGCTATTATGTTTATTATAGAGTGCTGTTCTGTATGTTATTTTTTTCACAAGACTCAGTTTCAGAAAAAGCTTTTCTTCTCCTATATAACAAGGTGTTTCTATCTTAACAATATGATTCTTATAACTCATCCTACTTTTCCCTTTGCTTTGGCTGCTGGAAAACTCTGAGCCAATTTTATAGCCCAATATAATGACTCTGGAAAGCTTTTTTGCTTCTGTTTTTGTACACTAACTTTTCTGTTTTTCTGATAGTATTAATCTATCTTTAACCACGATTACTTCATCTACATTTTCTAACATAACAGTGTATTTTTTATAATCCTGTTCAAATCTGTTTTGAACAAAGTATTGATGAAAATAGAACTAACGACATATGCTTTGAAAAACATTAATAAAAATCTAACCCTAAGAAATCAGTTATCATTATTATATTGAGACAGCTGATTCTGGAAGACTTTGCACAAACTTTGTACACATAGTGATAGGATTCTTTTAAGCAAATGAAGCATAGCCCTATAATCTAACATCTGCCTTCTTCCTTCAGGGTCATTTTTTTCTAGCATATTTGGGAGAAAGTGAGGAGTTTGTTTAATTTCCCTTCCCACGTCAATCTATTCTGCTTGCTCTTTCACCTGTTGCTTGCTTCTCTCTGTTTTCTTTCAACTGCAACTTGAGTCATGTGTTAGGTAGGCAGTGGTCAGTGTCTGGAATTTAGGGACCCTCATTTGTCCTTGACACAATGCTGTTCCTGGCATGCTGGCTTCAGCAGAAGAGGGGTTCAGGAACAGCCACTTCACTTTACTACTGATTCTTTTAATTTTCTACAACACCACTGACACAGGACTGGGTGTATGTAATGCTTACTGATGTTTAGGGCTAACTAGAAGGAATTAAATATACGAGAGAGCTTTGAACATGGTTAGCTATATATGATATAGCAATTTAGGACAGTGGGAAAAAAGTTAAACCTCACACAGATTGTTGCTCTAGGACAAACTTTACTTCCTTGCTTTGCTTCTTAGTTTGACTTACTCTCCCATGAGAGAATTCCTTTTTCAGTTTTTCATAGTAAGAATAATATTCCTTCCCTGAAACGACCTTTGGGAAACCTACACTTTGCCTACAGGGCTTCACCTGTCCCTAGGATTGTCCCTCTTATTCCAGCAAGACAATCAATGGTCCTCAAAGTGCTTTTTCCAAAGTCTATGTTACTGACTCTTGAGAGTATAACTCACAACAGGAGGCTTTAGCCACATGTACAAGACTGAATCTTGGCACTCCAAGTTTGGGTTCCCTATGAAGATATCTTTGCTACCATGAGGTAAGCATATACCCCTCATTCTTCTGTTGGTGTGCCTGTCTCATGTCAGTAACTTACAATTGTCACATACACACACCACTGAAAAGCAAACAGTAATTCTGAGGCAGTATAGTCAATTCATATTAAGGAAAGGAAACATTTTCTTTAAAGCAGTATAATCTGCCAGGATTTCTAAATTCATAAAGGGGATTACTCTTTTCCTGTTTATGCACAGCACATGCATACCTTTCAACTTGCCTACTGTAACCAGGAATCCACTAACTCCTAACAAATGAGACCTATTACTTTTCAAGGAACAAAGTCTGTTCTTATACCCTTTGCTAAGTAGAGACCTAACAGAAACTCTGAAATTATAGTGGTTTTTTTTTTAACTTTGGTCCATGTTGAATTCCTAGTCTAGTTTTTCTTTCATGTTAGTCTCTCATAAAGACTATCCTTATGTAGCTCCTATGGTCAGGTGTGGGGGTTGCAGAGCGGTGGGATGGCTAGAGTGTTAGGAAAATGTGTTTCTTGTTATATATCACCTGGGATAGTCTTTTGGACAAGTTGGTCATACATTTCAAAGTTTCTTGTTCTTTGCTCTTCTAGTTTGCTTACAGGTATATTCATTTTGTTGCTTAAAATGTCTCTTGCAGGGTGTTATAATTTTCATACTACATGTTAAAGTCATACAGTCTCTTTTGAATCTTCTCTATCAATCAAGGAAGTAACATGAATATGTTCCAAGTTATTCTAATAAGAGAGTTGGTGCTGTTTTATGGATACTTATTTTTAAAGTTGAAGGAACCAATATTTGCTCGGTCTGTCTGAGTTCGATCTTCATATCCAGTGTTATCCTACCCTTGTTACAATTAGAAATCATGAGCATGTTTATCTGGTTTCCTGGAGCCTGATGCTTTATCAGCCTCTTTCTGTGGGCCATTGCTTCATCAACTGTAATCACATTATACAGTTATGGAAATCTGTCTCAAGAAGGCATAAAGATCTGCTGGAAAGATATAATACATATCTCTAGCTCACAGGATATTTGTTTTCATGGTTGTCTACATGAAAAAGAATGGTTTTACTATTAAGTTTGACTTGTGAGGCCTGTTTTTATGATGTGTCTTCCTGTAATCTTTTTCCATCTCTCCAATTTCCTTTAAAATGAGACCTTCATGAATGTAATCTAGTCAGGAGCCTTATTTAGGGTTTGGTACTAGCGGGCAAAAGAAATATTAGTCATCAAAGGCTGACTCCACTAAAAATCAAAGCATCAAATATACTGTATAAACAGGTCTAGCTTTTGGGTTATCTTCCTTATGTTTTTAGAAAGTGATAAAAGCTTGGAACATATGGTGCTGTATTCCAGGACCGATATATTAACCCCCTGAAGTAGTTGTTAAATAGTACATTTGCAAGAATCTATGATAACTAAACTTCCCAGTATCTTTATTGAAAAGTAATTTTCTCTCTGAAAAACCTGTATTAAATATTCTTATGTAGAAATTTATTATTGATGCAGCAGAACACTCGTGTGATGTGAAAGCAAATCTTTCTATTTAAATATGGTAAAACTTCAGCCAATAAGAAAAAATAAAATGATGTGCCTGGACTGTTGAAACTGTTTTCTTTCCTTTATAATCTTTTTATCTCTTTGAGTTAATTTTTTCCCCTTTCTGATTATAAAAGTATCCAATGCTCACTGTAGAAAATTTGGAAAATATAGATAATTATTAGAAGCAGAGAAAAAGCACATGCCCCCCCACCCCCCGAAACACACACCCATAATCTTACTACCTGGAAGCAAATACTATTAACTTTTGGCATATTTACTTCTAGGCTTATTTATTTTCTATTTTATTTTTGGAGCATAATTAAATTTGTACCATATATACATTTTTATATCTGACTTATAAGGAAGCTAAGTGGTATCACAAGCAATTTTCTGTCATTAAAAACCTCATAAACATGGCTGCACAATAGCTATGTACTATTGGACCATTTCTTTAAATCTTGGGCATAAAGATTATTTTCCATTATCGGTTGTTATAAATAACACTGTAGTAAACATCTTTATGCGTGAAGTGTTACCCAGATTTCATTTTGCTTCCTTAGGATAAATTCCTTGAGGGAAATTGATGGGCAAAGTATATTAATATTTTAAAAACTCTTTATTCATATTTCTAAGTTGCTGCCAGACAATTTATGGTATTTTTTCTGTCCTATCAGCAGTCAGTGAGATGCTTTTTCTTTAATTTCTTGTTTTGAAATGTTTAATGAACTCAGAAGTTCATACATTTAGAATAAATTGTTTCTTTTTTCTCTCTTACTTTGAATATAATGCAATGTTTCAGGCCTCTAGTCATAAAGGAATTAACTGCATTCCAGTAACGTGAGACAACAAAACATACCAATTTATCATTTTGACTCTTTCTTAATTCATCAATCCTGTTTTGTCTGGGTGTGCCAACAGAGTTTCCTCTGAGGTATATAATGTGAAATTTTGTTTTAGAAGTTTTTTTTTTTAACAATGAAATATTTCTCACATTATTATAAGCAGTAATGTAGCTTAAATACACACACGCATGCGTGCACACACACACACACACACTTTTATATATGACATGTCTGAATTGGACTTTAAAAATTCCAAGAGTTTGCTGCTGCTTTAGTCTCCATCCTGGAGATTTCAGTCTCAATAAAACTTCATCCTGGCTATGGCCAGATTTGACAGTAAACAGAGGCAACATATCATGGTAGAAAGATCGCAGGACAATGGATTCAAACAGACTTGGGTTTATATACTGAGTCATACTTATGAGCTATTTTACCATTGATCGGTTAAATTAATCTCTTGGCACCTCAGTTTTCCATCTGTAAAGCAAAGATGATAATACTACTTCATGTGAGTGTTGTGCAAATTAAATGGGAAAATGCAGCTAAAGAGCCTACCATGGTGTTTGGTAGATAGATAATAGAGATTCACTACTTGATGGCTATTGTTTTTACTAAAACACCTCAACAGTAGAAATAAGACTAAAAACAGTGAAAGGAAAAACTACCACAACAAATTATCACTAGATTATTACTACTGTTTTTGTTCTGCTCTTCTTCCTTCTCTTTCTCCTTCTTCTAGTCCTTTTCTTCATCTTCTTTCTTCTTCTTTCAAATCTGCTATTGCAAAATATCATCATCATCATCATCATCAACATAATCATCATCATCAAGCAAATTGTAATCGTTATGAATATGTACTCTATATTAGACATGCCTGAATTCCAGGCCTAGCTCTGCCAATTACTTTCTATGTCTGTGACGAAAGCCTCCTAACTGGCTCCCTGTTTATATTCTATGCCTACCCTGTCTTTAATGTGTACTCTTAACAGGGAAATGGGAGTAATTTTATGATGTAGGTCATATCATATGACTACTCTGTTAAACTCCTCTAATTAATTTTTGCATCTCAGAGTAAAAGATGATATCTCTAAAATGGTCCACTAGATCCTGCAAAATCATTGGTCCAACCCACCTATCCTACCCTACAACATACGCACTTCTTTGACCACATTTCCTACTACTTTCTGCCTTGCCCACACAGCTCTGGCTTCTTTGCTGTACCTCAAGCCAGGCATGTTTCCACCTTAGAGCATTGGCTTATGGCTTAGGGCAATGACTATTCCCATTTGCCCTTTCTACCAGATATTTGTATAACAAATTTCCTTACTTCCTTTGTCTTTGCTCAAATGCCACATTCTCTATGAGGCCAATCCTAGTGACTATTCATTTTGTCCTCCTCCACACACCCCACATACTCTATTCTACTTTTTCTTTTAGAAACTATCACTTTATAATATACTATTTAATTAATTCTTTTATATATTATGTCTATTTTTTGTCTTTCTCTTTGCCCTCAACGATACACATAGGCTTATTTAAGTTTTCTTAGTGCAGGCCTAATGTAGTGATGGTTGTTGGGTCTTTCTGGGTCCAGACACGACCCTTCTGGAGTATCTACTGAGTGCTTCAGATGTTCAAAGGGGTCTTTTTAATCTGTCTGGTTACAATTAGAGCATCTCCCATCCCTCTGTCTTGAAAGCTAGAGTTATCATAGGAATTATCTCATTTGTTTCCCTTCTATTAGGGATCCCACCTTTGTGATGCTAATTATCCAGTGTCTGAAAACATCTATTTCAAATATTTTATTCAGTTTTTTAGTTGTTTATGGTATTAGGTAGATGTGGAACCAGTTACTCCATTGTGAACATCAAGGCTTGCTTTTAAGTATTACTAAGGCAGGTCTAGAGTAGCCTGAACTTTAGGGCCAGTTTAACTCTGCTACTAAGATGTGATACTTCTGGAGTCTCTAGTGAAGTGTTAGGATTTGTTTGGGTTTGAATGTCTCCCAGCTCTGTGTGAGTTCTTGGAATTGTTCTACCACTTTTTAGTAATTGTTCTTTGCTTATTCTCATGGAGTCTTACCTTATGTATGTACAGCTTTGCATTCAGCCAAAGAATCAAGTTGAGCCCTATGTCAGTTTCTGGAGTTTTTCTGTGCATAGTTTTGTCTTCTCAAGTGCTCTCTGTTCTGTAATTCCAGCCACATCATCACCAACCCAACTCTGTAAACTCCAATTTCTGTTTAACTCAGTGAGGTATCCACATTTTTCATGAGCTCCTTTGCCTTGCATCATAGTTCAAAATGTGCCTACAGACAGAAATCTTTAGTGATTTCTGATGCCTTACCTTATTTCCCCCTCTCAGGGATCAGTCATGAGTTGCCTACTGTCCACTGTCTTAAAAACAAGTTTTATATGTTTTGGTCCAGCATTCTAGTTATTTATGGAGGGAGGGTAAATTTATTACCAGACAATCCATTATGGCTGGAAGCAGACCATGGTTGTGTTTTTTTGCAATACAGACAACAAAATAAGAGAAAGTTGAGAGAGTCCAGGACACATGCAAGCAAACTTAGAGAAGAGAGTACAGTAAGGGGATGGGGAGTCATGAAAAGGTGAAGGGTAGTAAAAACACGATGGATCAGTGCATTGAAAGTAGCATAACTATACCATCCAATGTCAATCTTTATATCCAATCAGTCAATTTTGAGAGTAAAAGATGCTCTAATAATTACAACTGGACAACAGGCATAAACTAGAACTTTTCTAGGCAAACAGGGATTTTTATATACTCTTGTTGGAGATTCTTATGAAGTCAGTGGTTATTGTACGATAGTGAATAAGCTGCAAAGAGGTTGTCATTAGGTAGTAGAATGACTAAAAGAAAATTGAAGGAATTGCAATTATTGTAACTATTGGAAATATCAAGGTGTATAGTATGACTATGGGAGCAGCTAGAGGTATATAATGGAAGATAAGATATTGGAGAGGAGGAACTCAAAGTACCCAGAGTGTTGGAAATATTGTCTCTGTATATATTGGAGAAATGTCAGTGAGGTCTGAACAACAATCATTGAAAAATGAGAAGGAATGACAGAGGAGTACAGAGATAACATCAATAAGGAGAGATAGTTGAAGGATAATCTGATAAAATGAGATTCAAACTATGTTTTTGGAAGTGAAAGCTCAATATTATAAAGATGTCAGTTCTCCCAAAATCACCCTTTAATACAATTCCAATCATGATCCTTGTCAAATTCTTTTCATAGAACTTGATAAGCTAATTGTAAAATTCATGCAGAAAAGCAAAGGGTCAAAAATAGCTAAGCCAACTTTGAAGAAGAATAATGAGTAGGTATATGTTTATTTTATAGAAACTTGTATTTCAGCTAATAACTTTTATTTATAGAATAGTGATTAAAATAGAATGGCATTTGAATAAAAATAAACAAATAGTCTAAATGGACAAACTGGAACTCAGAAACAAGGCTGTTTATATAAGGAAACTTGATATATGGCAGAGTTTGTATTATAAAATAGTAGGAATAGTAGGGCCTATTCAATCAATAGAGTTGTATGACAAAGAGCACCCCATCTCAAATTATTTTGAAAAACCTTTTAGATGGATTAAAGACTTAAATATGCAAACAAATTAAAAATTTAAACTATGAAAATAGATAAACAATAAATATGTTATTGGCTTTGGAATAGGGTTGAATTTCTTATGCAAGGCACAGGAAAGCAAAATTATAAAGAAATAGATAGATACTTCTGAGCTTGTAAAAATAAAGTCTATGTGACAAAGACCTAAAGTTGAAAGATATGTACTATTCTGGGAAAAGAAATTTGTGCAATATATTACAGATATAAGATTGGTATCCAAAATACATAAAGAACTTTCACCAGAAAAAAAGAAAAACAAAACCAAGTAAGCCAAGGATATAAAGAGGCAACTTACAGAAGACTAAGTGATAATGCAAATAGAGCTATTCTCACAAAGGTTGGGTTTGGGAGAAGAAACCGTCTTAGCAGTAAGGAAAGGAAAGAGTAGAGAAATCTTTCTCAAGTATACTGGCATGTTAAAAACATCTCTTACTTCTGATTGTTCAGGAGTAGTGATAATATTAGAGTGTAGTGGGAAAAAGCATGAGCTTTGGTGTCAGAATCTTCATTCTGTTACTTGCCAGCTTTGTGTCCTTGGACAAGTTACATAACCCCACTAAACTTCAGTTATTCACCTTTAAATTTGGTTTAATACCACTGGCCTTGAGGTAATGTTTGAAAGATTGATAATAGATGTTAATAAAAGACCTGAATAGTGTCTGCAACATGGGTACATATTTTTATTAGCTTAAGTAAACTCACTTGTTGAATGAAGTTGGTGGCACATTTACTTTAGGATGGTCTTTATAAGATACACCATAAGTTAGCTATATTTCTGATTCATGGAGTCAGAAGTTCTTTGTTCAAGGAAACATTCAGAAAGTAGGGTAGCATTCAATATATAGAAAATATGGAAAGCTTAAAGAATTTGCATATCAGCTATGTTATTTCTGTTTTACTGTAAACACTGCCAACATGAACACATTTTTATTCTTTCAAGTTGGCTTCTATTGTTTTTACTTAAAATCTTTTACAGAGAAAATTTTGAGTTTCTGGGAATTGGTGGTAAGTCTAAGAACTATACCCAAAATTATTTGTATATTTATAATCATGATGTACATATATATCAATGCATTTTTGTGTTTATAATGTTAGTCTATTTGTTCATTATATCAATTAGACCAGGCACTATTATCATAATTTAAAATGACAGCATTCAAATATAGACTTAGCTGGCATTATACTTTGTAGTATTTATTAAATAGGCATTTCATTACTGTAATAGTCATAAGTGATATTCATATTGTTAAACTCAACAGACATATTATACTCATTATCTGAATTTATCTTGCATTTGATACTGTTGACAGTTTGCTGTTGGAAATTCTGTTACCTTGTCTTTCCTGGTATTTCTCTCTTTTGATTCTCCTTGTATCTTCTTGCCTATTTCTTCTGATTCTCCTTCATGGGTTTCTCTTCTACAAAATCCTTAAACATTTATACATGATTCCATCTCATATCATTACATCTTACATTTCTTTTCCATATTCCCAATACTGTCTATACTTGAAAATCTCTCCTGATATCAAAACTCCTACTTTGAACTGCCTTTTGGACATCACCACTGAATGTCTCATGGGTATCTCAAGCTCATCATTTATAAAATGAGCTCTTTATCTTACCCTCTTGATCTGCTGCTTCTGCCTGCTCGACATTCCAGTGAATTTACTACTATCCGTGCAGTCATTCAAATTGAAAACATAGGAGTTACCTTAGAGTCTTCCTTGTGCATCCATATCTAAAAATAGAAATAATGATAACTATCATGATATTAATATTACCACCATTTATTGATCACTTACGCTGTGCCAGTACTGCACTAAATGTTTATATGGAATCTTCCCAACAACTCTGAGAGGCTGGTATTATTATTATCTTCATTTTATAGATGGCAAAATAAAACTTGCCCCTTGGTTTTACTACCTTTAAAATCATTTCCTGCTCTCAGGTGGCAGAGTCAAGATGGAGGACTAGGAGGACATAGAGTTCGCGTCTCCTCACAACTAGGGCACCTACTAGGCACTGGTGGGGGACCACAGACACCTAAGGGGATGGGAGGAACCCCTGAGTGACTGGGTTAGATGTTGTGGGGAGGGAAGGAGGAGGAAAAGTAGAGGCTGGATGGATGGGACCAGTGCTCCTGAGGGGTGGCTGGGGGAGGGGAGGGGTTCCATGCTCAGGACGAGCCCAACCACAGTGAGGGGATCAACAGGAATGGAGAGAGGCCCTCGGGAGAGCGGAGGATCAGAAAGGAATGTGGCCAGCGTTTCCCCTGCCCACTTGGGCCCCAGAGAGCCTGGTGAGGTCCCAGGCCTAATCCTCCACCCTCTGAGGCTCCCTTAAGCTGAGCCTAAACCCCCACACCCCTCACCCCCCACATGCCCACCCAGGGCCTTACCTCTGCAGTTTGCACTCTGAGGCCCCCTCTGGCCGTGCTGCCTTTTCCAGCTGTGCAGGTCCTGAGCCTAGGCCCCACCCACCCTAAACCCTGCCCTGCCTAAGCCCCACCCCCACCTAAGCTCCGCCCCCCAAGACCTTTTCCGACTTCTTTTTTTTTTAGGTTGTGGTTCTGTTGTTTCATTTATATTTTTATTTTTTCTAATAAAGTTTTTATTTTTCTAATTTTATTTTATATTTATGCTTTGTTATTGTACTGCTCCATTTTTTTTTTTCTTTTCTTTTGCCGTGCTGTGGGGCTTGTGGGATCTTGGTTCTCAAGACGGGGGTTGGGCCTGAACTTCTGTGGTGGGAGTGCTGAGTCCAAACCGCTGGACTAATAGACAACCTAAGACCCCAGGGAATATTAATCAGAGTGAGGTCTCCTGGAGGTCCTCATCTCGGCACCAAGACCCGGCTCTACACAACTGCCTCACAACTCCAGTCCTAGACTGGTGGAAATAACTGCCAAAGAGTAGAATAAAGAAAAAAAAAATGAAAAGAATTGAGGACAGTCTCAAAGACCTCTGGGACAACATTAAATACACCAACATTCAAATTAGAGGGATCACAGAAGAAGAAGATAAAGAGAAAGGGGCTGAGAAAATATTTGAAGAGATTATAGTCAAAAACTTCCCTAACATGGGAAAGGAAATAGCCACACAAGTCCAGGAAGCACAGAGAGTCCCATACAGGATAAACTCTAGGAGAAACACACCAAGACACATATTAATTAAACTAACAAATAATTAAATTCAAAGAAAAAATATTAAAAGCAGCAAGGGAAAAGCAACAAATAACATACAAGGGAATCCCCATAAGGTTATCAGCTGATTTTTCAGCAGAAACTCGGCAGGCCAGAAAGGAGTGGCAGGATATATTTAAAGTGATGAAAGGGAAATCCTACAATGAAGATTACTCTAACCAGCAAGAATCTCATTCAGATTCAATGGAGAAATTAAAAGCTTTACAGACAAGCAAAAGTTAAGAGAATTCAGCACCACCAAACCAACTTTACAACAAATGCTAAAGAAATTTCTCTAGGCAGGAAACACAAGTGAAGAAAAAGGCCCACAAAAACAAACCCAAATCAATTAAGAAAAAGGTAATAGGAACATACATATCGATAATGACCTTGAATGTAAACAGATTAAATGCTCCAACCAAAAGACATAGACTGGCTGAATGGATACAAACACAAGACCCATATATATGCTGTCTACAAGAGACCCACTTCAGACCTAGGGACACATACAGACTGAAAGTGAGGGAATGGAAAAAGATACTCTGTGCAAATGGAAATCACAGGAAAGCTGGGGTAGCAATACTCGTATCAGATAAAATAGACTTTAAAATAAACACTGTTACAAGAGAGGTAAGGAAGTACACTACATAATGATCAAGGGAACAATTCAAGAAGAAAACATAACAATTATAAATATTTATGCACCCAACATAGGAGGACCTCAACACATAAAGCAAATGCTAACAGACATAAAAGGGGAAGTCGACAGTAAGACAATAATAGTGGGGTATAGTAACACTCTAACACCCCACTTCCACCAGTGGATAGATCATCCAGACAGAAAATAAATAAGGAAACACAAGCTTCAAATGACACAATAGACCAGATAGATTTAATTGATATTTATAGTACATTCCATCCGAAAGTGGCAGAATACACTTTCTTCTCAAATGCACATGGAACATTCTCCAGGATAGATCACATCTTGGGTCAAAAATCAAGCCTCGGAAAATTTAAGAAAATTGAAATCATATCCAGCATCTTTTCTGACCACAAGGCTATGAGATTAGAAATCAATTACAGGAAAAAAAACTGTAAAAAACACAAACACATGGAGGCTAAACAGTGCACTGCTAAATAACCAAGAGATCACTAAAGAAATCAAAGAGGAAGTTAAAAAATACCTCGAAAAAAATGACAACGAAAACATGATGACCCAAAACATATGGGATGCAGCAAAAGCAGTTTTAAGAGGGAAGTTTATAGCAATTCAATCTCACCTCAAGAAACAAGAAAAGTATCAAATATACAATCTAACCTTACACCTAAAGCAACTAGATAAAGAAGAACAAAGAAAACCCAAAGTTAGTAGAAGGAATGAAATCATAAAGATCAGAGCAGAAATAAATGAAATAGAAACAAAGAAAACAATAGCAAAGATGAATAAAACTAAAAGTTGGTTCTTTGAGAAGATAAACAAAATTAATAAATGTTTAGCCAGACTCACCAAGAAAAAAAGTGAGAGGACTCAAGTCAATAAAATTAGAAATGAAAAAGGAGAAATCACAATGGACACCACAGAAATACAGAGGAACATAAGAGACTACTACAACCAAGTATCTGCCAATAAAATGGACAACCTAGAGGAAATGGACAAATTCTTGCAAAGCTACAATTTTCCAAGACTGAACCAGGAAGAATTAGAAAATGTAAGCTGACCAATCACAATTACTGAAATTGAAACTGTTATTAAAAATCTTCCAACAAACAAATGTCCAGGACCAGATGGTTCACAGTCGAATTTTATCAAACATTTAAAGAAGAGCTAACACCTATACTTCTCAAACTCTTCCAAAAAATTGCAGAGGGAGGAACACTCCCAAACTCGTTCAATGAGACCACCATCACCCTGATACCAAAGCCAGACAAAGATATCACAAAAAAAGAAAATTACAGACCAATATCACTGATGAACGTAGATGCAAAAATCCTCAACAAAATACTAGCAAACAGACTCCAACAACACGTTAAAAAGATCATACACCATGATTAAGTGGGATTTACCTCAGGGATGCAAGGATTCTTCAATATATGCAAATCAATCAATGTGATACACCATTTTAATAAATTAAAGAATAAAAACCATCTGATCATCTCAATAGATGCAGAAAAAGCTTTTGAGAAAATTCAACACCAATTTGTGATACAAATTCTCCAGAAAGTGGACATAGAGGGAACCTACCTCAACATAATAAAGGCCATATACAACAAACCCACAGCCACCATCATTCTCAATGGTGAAAAACTGAAAGCATTTCCTCCAAGATCAGGAACAAGACAAGGATGTCCACTGTCACCACTATTATTCAACATAGTATTGGAAGTCCTAGCCACGGCAATCAGAGAAGATAAAGAAATGAATATAAATTGGAAAAGAAGTAAAACTGTCACTGTTTGCAGATGACATGATACTATATATAGAAAATCCTGAAGATGCCACCAGGAAACTACTAGAACTAATCAGTGAATTTGGCAAGGTTGCAGGATACAAAATTAATGCACAGAAATCTCTTGCATTCCTACACACAAACAATGAAAGATCAAAAAGAGAAATTAAGGAAACAATCCCATTTACCATCACAACAAAAAGAATAAAATACCTAGGAATAAACCTACCTAAGGAGGCAACAGACCGGTACTCAGAAAACTATCAGATACTGATGAAAGAAATCAAAGATGACACAAACAGATGGAGAGATATACCATGCTCCTGGATTGGAAGAATCAATATTGTGAAAATGACTATACTACCCAAAGCAATCTACAGGTTCAATGCAATCCCTATCAAATTACAAATGGTATTTTTCACAGAATTAGAACAAAAAAATTTGCTATTTTTATGGAAACCCTAAAGACCCCGAATAGCCAAAGCAATCTTGAGAAAGAAAAACGGAGCTGGAGGAATTAGGCTCCCCAACTTCAGGCTATACTATAAAGCTACAGTAATCAAGACAGTATGATACTGACACAAAAACAGAAATATGGATCAGTGGTACAGGATAGAAAGCCCAGAGATAAACCCACGCATCTATGGTCACCTAATCTATGACAAAGAAGGCAAGGATATACAATGGAGAAAAGACAGTCTCTTCAATAAGTGGTGCTGGGAAAACTGGATAACTACATGTAAAAGAATGAAATTAGAACACTTCCTAACACCTTATACACAAAGAAACTCCAAATGGATTAAAGACCTAAATGTAAGACCGGACACTATAAAACTCTTAGAGGAAAACATAGGAAAAACACTCTTTGACATAAATCACAGCAAGATCTTTTATGACCCACCTCCTAGATAATGAGAATAAAAATAAAAATAAGCAAATGGGACCTAATTAAACTTAAAAGGTTTTGTACAGCAAAGGAAACCATAAACAAGATGAAGAGACAACCCTCAGAATGAGAGAAAATATGTGCAAGTTATGTAATGGACAAAGGATTAATCTCTGAAATATACAAACAGCTCATGGGGCTCAGTATCAAAAAAAGAAACAAGCAACCTAATCAAAAAATGGGCAGAAGACCTAAATAGACATTTCACCAAAGAATTTGACCTTGCCACTACACTGCCAAACCCTTTAACTAGGGTCCTATTTCCTTTAAAGTCCAAGCTTCTTATCTTGGCATATGGTACTCTTTATGATCTGGCCCCTATTTAGTCTGCCTTGCCATAAATTCTTATTGGCCTTCTTGTAGTTTCCTGCAGCGACCGTGTTGTTTCACACCTCCCTGCATTTTGCTATCTCTTTCCTGTAATACCCTTCCTAAATTTCCTCATTTGGATTAAGTACAAGCTTTGGAATCAGACTGCCAGCGTTTGTTTTCTACTTCAGCTATTTACTGTGTGACCTTGGGCAAGGTATTTTATGCTCTCAATATCTCAGTTGCCTACCTAACTGATATAATATATACAAAGCTATTGAAGTTTTGCCTGACACAAAGAAAGTCCTCCATTAATGTTATTTTTCTTATATTTAATATTCAACAAATATTTATGGTATACCTATGGTATGCCAGACACTTTTCTGGGTACTCAGTAATCAGCATCGAATAAGACAGAAAAGGTCCTTCTATTCTGGGGAAGCTTATGTTCTATTATAAGAAGAAAGACAATAAATAGGAGTAAGTAAACAAGATATTTTTTAAAAGTGGCAAAATAAATAAATAAACACAGTTTGTTTATCCACTTAAGGAGTTTTGCAGATGTTTCCAGTTTCTGGCAGTTATGAATTAAGCTGCTATAGATATTCTTGTACTTTTTTGTGTTTGTGAATATAAGTTTTTATTTCACTTCGGTAAATACTTGAGAGCAGCATTGCTTGCTCATATGGTAAGAATATGTTTAACTTTATAAGTAACCAGTAAACTGTTTGCCAAAGAGGTTGTATCAATTTGCGTTTCCATCAGCCATGTATGAGAGCCCTAGATATGCATATCCTTGCCAGCACTTAGTATTGTCAGTATTTTGTAATCCTAGCCATTCTAATAGATATGCAGTAGTATATCATTGTGATTTTAGTTTGACTTTGAAAATCTTTTCATGTGTTTTTCTTCAGTTTCCTTATTCAGTGTTTTATAATTTTTAGAATATAGGTCTTTCACCTCCTTGGTTAAGTTTATTCCTAGATATCTCATTCTTTTTGATGTGATTTTAAGCAAGATTTGCTTTCTCTTTGTGATAGTTTATTGGTAGTGCATAGAAAAGCAATGGAGGTCTGTATATTAATTTTATATTTCTGGAACTTTACTGAATTCATTTAGTTCTAATAGTTTTTTGGGTGGAAACATTAGGGTTTTCTGTATATAGCATGGTGTCATCTGCAAATAGTGACAGTTTTATTTCTTCCCTTCTAATTTGGAAACCTTTTTTTCCTTTCTGATTGCTGTGACTAGGACTTCCAATACTATGTTAAATAGAAGTTGCAAGAGGGCATCCTTGTCTTATTTCACCTTTTCATGTTGAGTATGATGTTATCTGTGTGTTTGTCATTACTGGCCTTTATTATGTTGAGATATGTTTCCTCTATACCAACTTTGATTGGAGTTATTATCATGAATGGATGATGAATTTTTTCAAATGCTTTTTCTGTATCTATTGAGATGATCAAGTGATTTTTATCCTTTTTGTTAAAGTGGTGATTTGCAGATATTGAACCATCCTTGCATCCCTGGAGTAAATATCACTTGATCATTGTGTATGATCCTTTTAAAATATTGTTGAATTTGGTTTACTAGTATTTTATTGAGGATATTTACATCTACATTCAATAGAGATATTGTCCTGTAATTTTCATTTTTTGTAGTGTCATTGGTTTTGGTATCAGGGTAATGGTGGCCTCATAGAATGAATTTGGGACTGTTCCCTCCTCTTCAATTTTTTGGAATAGTTTGAGAAGTATAGGTAGTAATTCTTTATATGTTTGGTAGAATTCTCCTGTGAAGCTCTCTAGTCTTGGAGTTTTGTTTGCTGGGAGTTTTATGATTGAAAATTCAATTTCACTAGTAGTGATTTTTCTATTCAGATTGTCTATTTCTTCCTGATTCAGTATTGGAAGATTTTTTGTTTCTAGAAATTTATTCATTTCTTTAGGTTGCCCGATTTGTTGTTATAAATGTTCATGTTATTCTCTTTATGATTTTTTGTATCTCTGTGGTATTGGATGTAATTTTTCCTCTTTTGTTTCATTTGTTATTTGGGCCCTTTCTCTTTTTTTCTTAATGAGCCTGGCTAACGGATTGTTTGTTTTGTTTTTCTTTTCATAAATCCAGCTCTTGATTTTATTGATCATTTCTATTGCTTTTTTGATTTCTATTTTATTTATTTCCTCTCTGATCTTTATTATTTTCTTACTTCTGGCAACTTTAGGCTTTATTTGTTCTTATTCTTCTAATTTCTTTCGATGGTAGGTTAGGTTGTTTATTTCAGATATTTCTTGTTTCTTGAGGTAGGCCTGTATTACTATAAACTTTCCTCTTAGAACTAATTTTACTGTGTCCCATAAATTTTGTAAGTTTTGTCTTATTTTCATTTGTCTCATGGTATTTTCTGATTTCCTCTTTGATTTCTTCATTGAGCCATTGGCTTTTAGTAACATGGATTATTTAATTTCCATGTGTTTGTGTTTTTTCCATTTTTCTTTCTGTAATTGATTTCTAGTTTCATACTGTTCTGGTCAGAAAAAATGCTTGATATAATTTCTATCCTGTTACATTTGTTGAGATTTTATGATCCATTTAAAATTAATATTTATATATGGTGTCAAATATGGATTGAGATTTTTTTTTTGGTTTTTTAAAAATTTATATTTTGCATATGGATTTCTAATTACTTCAGTACCATCTGTTCCGAAGCCTTCCCTTTTTCTTTTGGATTCTTTTTGTATCTTTGTTTAAAGTCAAATGACCGTATATGTGTTGGTCTACATTTTGACTCTATTCTGTTTTATTGGACTATATGACCATTCTTTCTCCAACTCTACACCGTCTTGATTTCTGTAGTTTTACAGTAAGTCTTGAAGTCAGATGGTATAAGTCTTCCAACTTGTTATCATTTAAAAACATATTTTTGGTTATTCTAGCTCCTTTGCCTTTTCATGTAAATTTTAGAATAAGCTTATTATTTTCTAAAAAAAAATGGAAAAAATAAAACCTTGCTAGCTTGTTTGGATTTTGACTAAGATTGTGTTGTATCTTTACATATTTAGGAGAATTTGACATATTGACTTTTAATGCTATTATTTCTTTCAATCCATGAACAATGTATATTTCTCCATTTATTTGTTTCTTGTTTGATTACTTTCATCTGTAGTTTGTTTGTTTTTAGGATTTGTATTTTTTTCAACATTCATATCTCACATATGTTTTGTTAGATTTATGCCTAAGTATTTCCTTTCTCTTTGATGCTATTATAAATGAAATTATTTTAAAACATTTAAGTTGCTAATTGTTCACTATTAGTCTATAGTTATATGACACTGACCTTTTATTCTGCATCCTTGCTAAACTCATTTATTACTTTTAGTAGCTTATTTGTCAATTTGAGATTTTTTACATAGGCAATAGAGATCATTTATATATGAATGCCTTTGTTTTTTTTTCTTATCTTATTACACCACTTATGACCTCTAATGCAATATTGAATTGGAGATGTGAGAGTGGACCTGATTGCCCTATTCTCAGTGTTAGAGGAAAGCATCCAGTCTCTTATTACTGTTAATGATGTTACCTGTAGTTGTTTTTGGTTTTTGTTTTGGTAAATGTCCTTATTAAATTGAGGACATTTCCTTCCAGTCTTAACTTACTGTTAGTTTTTAGAATGAAAGCATGTTGGATTTTGTCAAATGCCTCTGCAGCTCTTTAAGCAAAGCTTAAAGTCACAAAATTTCAGAGTTAAAAGTAACCTTAATGACTATTTCCTCATATTGAGACCTGCATATTTACTATCATCTATGTTACTCTAAAATTATATTCTTAGAGTAACATAGTTTTTCTCTTTAACTGAAAATACACAGTTGTATAAGGGACTTTACTATATTTCCATTTATTTAATTATTTACTAATCTATATGGTAAAGCTATTAAGTAACTTTTATTATTAGGTAAGAAAACTGAGACTCATAGCAGATAAGTAACTAGCTGAAAGAAGCAGTCCAGCTGCTATGACAACTTAACGTTTTCTTAGTATATTGTGTTCTTTTTGCTTTTTAGTTTCCATATCCATTTTTCTAGAATGCCTTTACACTCTTAACCTTCCAAACTTTATATATTTTCTTTTATATAAAACAGAATTTTTTTGAGAAATTCTGAGTTTCAGGATGAAGAAATGAGTCATTCAAGATCTTTCATCTATTTTATGGCAGAGCTGAGCTTGTAGCTCAGGCCTCTTAACCTTCATGCTAGTTTTTTTTGGATCTTCACTAAGGTCTGCTCTGGCTTTCATTAAGTACAGCTTCCTTTTCTTATTTTTGTCTCCCACACTGCAGGTATCTTGGGGGCCTTGCTATTTGCCTCTCTGGTATTGTCCCAAATGTAGACTTTTGGCAAATAACTTTAACTTTCAAAAATTAGTGTATCAAACCCAATTTTTACCAAGGTTACTCTTGTCTCATTGATTCTGTTGCTCTACTGAAGTATAAGAAGCATGTAAAATAATTACATTTGGAGTTGATATCCTATTATGTGCCAGCAGAAACTGTTAAGTATAATAAATTTTTCTAAATTATTTGTAATTTGTGGTATCTAAAGTGATTTTGATATAAATCAAGAATATTATCTTCAACATTTGGAAATATTGTACTGTTAAATGTGTCTCATTAGTGAAAATACTGGTAGTTATGTAGTAGGTAAATAACAACCAAATATGAAAGCATTTTCTTTTCCGTTTTATTCTTTTCCCCCTTTTATCTCAAAGGTAAAACATTAATCTAGAAAATATAATATTTGATGACCCAACAATATTTATTTTGTCATGCTTAAAAAAATGTTTCAACAAATAACTATGTTTTGTTCAGGGTATTTAACTTAATCCACCATGTGATTGATATAAGTAATTTATTTGAAAAAATTCTTTTGATCAGTTGATTGAATGTGCCTAATTACCCAATTCTACTACAAAAGAATGGGAGAAAGTTAGGAGTAAATAAGTTGAGCTACTATCTCTTACTGAATTTATCTAGGTATACAATGAATGCTTTGCTTGGGAGACTGCAGCATGTAAGGGAGAGTGAAATCAAAGAGTCCTGAATTAAATTTAAGCTTAGTAATTAGTAGCTAGTTGTTGACTTTCAGCTAGTTACTTAACCTCTCTGAGCCTCATTTTGCATATTAAATACTATTACTTCAAAGCATTGTTTTCTAAAGTAAATGAAATAATTACATTTATTAGTTTCATTTGAAATTAAATTAAATAATGAGCATGTAATAAAGTTTGTAACATATGGTTTACTTTTATAAAATATTTGTCAAATTTATTCAAGAAGTATTTATTAAGAACCTGTATATGGCCAAGCACTGTGCTAAGCACTGAAGATACAATTGCAAAAAAAAAAAAAAAAAAATAGATACTGTCCTTATGCTTTGTAGGGCATACATTTTAGTGAGAGAAACATAAACTGATAAGCAAATAAATGTACAAAATATGAATTTATTTTAGTGATAAATTTTATAAGGAGAGTAAACTTTATCACTAAACTCAAATATTATTTTGGATTCTAAGTTGGTAATACTCACTGTCTAAATTTTACATGTACAGTTAGGCTGAAGTGATTGTCTAACCACCATTGAACATTGTTGCAGTGTTGTTTATTGGATAAACAAGTAACTGAATGGTTAATAAAAAATGGGAATATGGCTAGGGAGGGTAGTTTCATTTATTCAACAAACATTTTGGTGAATCACTGTGAACCAAGGCATTTATATAAGGCAGTCTCTTTTTGTACTCGTGGAGCATACACTCTAGCAATGAAGATGAATCAGGTATACAAAAAACTGTAAATCAATATATGAGATAATAAGTTTAGTACTAGAGATGTAGGTAATGTATTATAAAAGTTTGTTACTTTTAGTTGAGCTAGGGATCAAGGAATAGATGAAGATTACAAAGAGAAGACGATACTTGATCTGGTTCTTAAAGCCAATCTTGAAAAGGAAAGACTCATCTTAGTCAAATAAGTATCATAAAACTGATATGATAGCCCAAAGCTTCAATTTAATAGTGAAATAAGTGGTAAGAAAACAATCAAATCATATCAGGGTGCCACTTAATATAAAGCAAAACATCTTTGCCTTTTCCTTAAGATTATAAAGTTGGCTGTAGAATGGGGTAGTTATATTTCACCATTCATTGTACTTCAGCGTCAATGTTATAGGATGTGTTATGATATAGTTACTTGTTTATGAGAGAAAACTCCCTTATGAGGTTCACACTGAAGAATTTTATGCTGAATTTTTTTTTTGACTATTTGCATGTGGTTTTTAAGTGCTGAACAATTAAAAAGACCCAGATTTAGACTGGAAACTTATTGTGACATAAACTTATAAATATTGCTGTTGCAATATAAATAAAACACAGATGTAGAAAGTGAAAAAGTTCTTTATGTAAATGAAACTCTGAGTACTAGAAACAGAACATCTTAGGCTAGATGAGTCTTAAAGCTATGGGCTGTTTGGCTGATCTACTGCCAAAGGAGTGAGAGATTGATATTTAAATTTCATGCGAAGTTTCATGGGTAGTCTAAGCCTTGCTTTGGCAGAACAAAATCTATAAAATCATGAGAAAAGGCACTGAAACTTTTGTAGGCTTTGATTTTCTGAATGTATATAGAAAGCTTTGGAGTTTAACCAGATGAACTTTCAGAAACTCTTATTATGCTCCCTTATGAACCTGCAGTGGCCCATACTGCTTGGAACCTGCCCTTTTTTTGTGCTCACCTTTGGATTTCAGCTAGCTTGGTTATAGCATCTGTACATTGGCAAACTAAATGCTGATCATGCTTTGATTTTGAACTCATTTTCACCCCAGTCCATCTTCTCAGCTGCTTGCTGGACACCTCCACAACAGTATTGAACAGCAACTTTCCCCAAAGTCTGTATTAGCTTTCAGACTTTTTTTGGCTTATTGTACCAATGTCTATTTGATTAATGAAACTAGAAACTTGGGATTCATCCTTTATGATTCATTTATTATTCATGCTGCCCCCTCTGTCTGGAAGGCCTTTCTCTAATTCTCACTTTGCTTGGCTAAAAAGCCCTTTAAGATGTAGGTAAAATCTCTTCTCTTCTGAGAATCTTCTCCTTACTTCAAGACTGTGTGCCCAAGAGCTTTCATTGATGATACTAACACAGCATGGTTACCACATGATGTAATTGAAGGCTTGTGTGCCACTTTCCCTCCTGGATTATTAGCTACTTTTTATTAGGGACTGTGACTTCATGATTTCTCATTTGTTTTTCTGTAAAATGGAACTTGTTGTGAGGATTTAATGTGCTAATACTGACATAAAATAAGCACCAATAATTCTTAGATATTAATGTATTACTGTTGTTATTATTTACTACTATTATTATCTTGGTTTCTTCAATACTTGAAATGATGCCTGCCTTTAAAAAATGGATATGTTGATAAAATGAATGTGTTTAGCAGTTATCTCTGCAGTGACACTCTAGTACTGGCTCCTTTCTGACATCTAGACCCAGCTCTTTGGGGGAAATCGTATTTTCCTCCTAGGCTTATTTGCTTCTTCTAGCGAGTGCCTTTTCTTCATGAATTTGTGCCTGAACCCAGAGGCCTGGTGCATGTGTTTCTCTTTCAACCTAAAATACATGTGGGGCTCTTATAACTAATGAACTATGCCTGTACATAGATAATAAGGTAAAATTGTAAACTAATGGTAAAGAGAACTGCAAGTCAATGAAAATATAGAGTGAACATCAGTCTAAGACTTGATACAGCTTTTAAAACTCAGCATAGACATTTTTATGTAGAAACTTTTTCTGAGCCCCTTGACTGTGTTAGGTACCCCCTCTGTGCTTCCATAGTTCTCTCTATCTCCCTAGGACTGGACCAGCTGCGTAATTTGTGTGCAAAATGAAAATACAGAGCCCCTTATTAAATATTATTAAGAACTTCACACACCCATCAATCTGGCTCTTCCCTACTCTTTGCTCTGGCGTGAGATAGTAGGTTTCCTGAATGAATGAATGACCAAAATCCAAAGTATTGAACATTTTGTGATAAGAGATGGTAATGACAATGACCTAAATTGAATAACCAAAGTGAGGGGCCAAGCTTTTCAGCAACAGGTGTAGCTTTTTAACATAATCACTGGTGAGAGTCAGTAATCCACAAATTTTATATATGTTTTTATATATTTTTCAACCAAAGTAAAACATCATCTTTACTCTTAAGTTGATAGGTAGTTAATTTTGTATTCTTAATTCTACCAAATGTTAAAAGAGTTAACATCAATTGTATATTATCTCTTCCAGAAAATAGAAAACACTTTCCACCTAATTTTATGGAGCCACTATTTCTCTTATACCAAAATTGGTCAAAGAATACAAACAATACAAAACAAAAGTACAGCCCAATATCCAGCATGAATATGGATGAAAATTATTAACTAAATATTAACAAAGATAATTCAGCAATATGTAATAAGAATTATACACTGATCAAATAGTTTACTCCAATGATGCAAGGCTGGTTCAATATTAAAAATCAAGTATTGTAATCCATCATATTAACAGGCGAAAGATGGAAAAATCACATGATCATGTCGATTTACGTAGAAAAAGCATTTCACAAACTTCGGCATCTATCCATGATAAACTCTCCAAAAAAAATAGGAACAGAGGGGGGATCTCTGTCAACTTGATTTCTAAAAATCTGCAAAAATCCCACAGTTGTCATTATACTTGATGACAAAACATAGAATGCTTTTCCCTTGAGATTTGTAACAAAGCAAAGATGTATACTCTCACACTGCTATTTAAGGTAGTATTGAAAGTTCTAGCCAGTGAAAGAAGGTAAGAAAAGGAAATTAAAGGAATTAATATCAGAAGGAAAAAATAAAACTTTTATTTGCATATAGCATGATTATATACATAGAAATCCTTATGAAGTATATAAAAAAGACTCGTAGCACTAACAAGTGAGATGAATTTGGTCTCAAGATATGAGATCAACATACAAAATTGAATATATTTCTACATATTTGTAGTGGACACTTGAAAACCAAAATTAAATCTATACCGTTACAATCACTCTAGAAAATGAAATAGTTAATTGTAAATCTATAAAATCTGTACAAAATTTGTATGCACTGCAAAATGTTGTTGGAAGTTATCAATGACGATTTAATAAATGGAGAGATATACCATGTTCATGTATTAGAAGAATTAACAAAGATGACAGCTCTACTTAAATTGTTCTGTAGGCTTAATACATTCCAAGCTTTGACCAGTTCCTAGCAAGACTTTTTCTACACATAAGCAAGATTATTCTAAAATTAATATGGAATGGCAAAGGAAAAACATAGCTAAAGCATTTTTTAAGAGAATAAAGTGGGAGGAATGACTCTACCTTATATCAAAGCTTATTATACAGTGACAGTAATCAAGATTGTGTAGTATTGTCAGAGGCAAGGTATTTTATTCTTTGCATCAAAAAGAATAAAATACCCAGGAATAAATTTAACCAAGGAGGTGGTACACCTATACACTGAAAACTATAAGGCTGATGAAAGAAATTAAAGAGGATACAAATAAATGGAAAGATATTTTGTGGCCATGAATTGGAAAAATTAACATTGTTATAAAATGTCCATACTAACCAAAGCAATATACAGATTTAATGCAATCTCTATCAAAATTCCAATGGCATTTTTCATGGAATTATAACAAACAATCCTAAAATTGTAAGGAACCATATAAGACTCCAACTAGCCAAAGCAGTTTTGAGAAAGAATAACGAAGCAGGAGGCATCATGTTCTCTGATTTCAAAATATATTACAAAGCTATAGTACTCGAAATATTATGGTATTGGCATAAAAACAGGCATATAACTCAGTCAGCAGAATCAGAGCCCAGAGATAAACCCACACTTATAAGTTTAATTAATTTTTGATGATGGAACCTAGAATATGCAATGGGAAAAGGATAATCTCTTCAATAAATGTTGGGAAAACTGGACAGCCACATGCAAGAGAATGAAACTGGACCACTATCTTACACCATACACAAAAAATCAGCTCAGAATGGATTAAAGACTTGAACATAAGTCCTGAAACCATAACATTCTTGGGAGAGAACATAGGGGTAAACTCCTTGAGATAGGTGTTGATGATTTTTTTTGAATCTGACACCAAAAGGAAATGCAACAAAAGCAAAAATAGACAAGTGAGACTTTATTAAAGAAAAAAAGTTTCTGCATAGTAAAGGAAATCATTGGGCTTCCCTGGTGGCACAGTGGTTAAGAATCCGCCCGCCAATGAAGGAGACATGGGTTTGAGCCCTGGTCCGGGAAGTTCCCACATGCTGCGGAGCAACTAAGCCCGTGTGCCACAACTACTGAGCCTGCGCTCCAGAGCCCGCGAGCCACAACTGCTGAGCCCACGTGCCACAACTACTGAAGCCTGTGTGCCTAGAGCCCGTGCTCCACAACAAGAGAAGCCACCACGATGAGAAGCCAGTGCACCACAATGAAGAGTAGCCCCACTCTCCGCAACTAGAGAAAGCCCATGTGCAGCAATGAAGACCCAACACAGCCAAAAATAAATAAATAAAATAATAAATAAATTTGTAAAAAAAAAAAAGGAAACCATCAACACAAAATGAAAAGGCAATGTATGGAATGGGAGAAAATATTTGCAAATCAGATACCTGCTAAGAGGCTAATATCCAAAATATATAAAGAACTCATACAGTTCAAGGGCAGTAAAATCAAACAATCGAATTAAAAAGTGGGCAGAGGGTCTGAGCAGACACTTTCCCAAAGAAGATATGCAAATGGCTAATAAGTACATTAAAATGTGCTCAACACCACTATTCATCAGGGAAATGCAAATCAAAACCACAATGAGATATCACCTGTTAGAATGGCTTTTATGAAAAAGTTAAGCAGGGCTAAGTGCTGACAAAGATGTTGAGTAAAGGGAGCCTTTGTCTGCTATTTTTGGGGATGTAATTTGGTATAGCCACTGTATTGGAAAACAGTATGGAGTTTCCTCAAAAATGTGAAAATAAAACTACTGTGTGATCCAACAATTCCACTGCTGAATATATATTCAAAGGAAATGGAATCACTATCTTGAAAAGAAATCTGTACTGCAATGTTCACTGCAGCATTATTTACAATAGACAAGATATGGAAACAACCTAGGTGTCCACTTATGGATGAATGGATAAAGAAAATGCGGTATATAGGCATACCGTGTTTTATTGGGCTTCACTTTATTGTACTTGGCAACTGCTGTGTTTTTTGCAAATTGAAGTTTTGTGGGACCCTGTTTCGAGCAAGTCTATCAGTGCCATTTTTCCAATAATATTTGCTTACTTCAAGTCTCTGTGTCACATTTTTATAACTTTTACAGTATTTCAAATTTTTCATTATAATTATATGTGTTATGGTGACCTGTGGTCAGTGATCTTGGATGTTACTATTCTAATTGTTTGAGGGGTGCCATGATCATGCCTGTATAGGATGGTAAACTTAACCCATAAATGTTGTGTGTGTGTGTGTGTGTGTGTGTGTGTGTGTGTGTGTGTGTGTGTTTAATATTTATTTATTTATTTATTTGGCTGAGTCGGGTCTTAGTTGTGGCATGAGAGATCTTCATTGCGGCATGCGGGATCTTTTAGTTCCGGCATGCAGGCTCTTAATTGCGGCAAGTGGGATCTAGTTCCCTGACCTGGGATCGGACCCCCTGCATTGGGAGCACAGAGTCTTAACTGCTGGACCACCAGGGAAGTCCCAAGTGTTGTGTGTATTCTTACTGCTCCACCAACCTGTCATTTCCCCATCTTTCTTTCTCTCCTCAGGCCTCCCTATTCCCTGAAACATGACAGTATCGAAGTTGGGCCAGTTAGTAAACCTACAGTGGCCTCTAAGTGTTCAAGTGAAAGGAAAATTCTCAGGTCTCTCACTTTAAATCGAAAGCTAGAAATGATTAAACTTAGTGAGAAAGGCATGTCAAAAGCTGAGATAGGTTGAACAGGTCTCTTGTGCCAAACAGTTAACCACGTTGTGAATGCAAAGGAAAAGATCTTGAAGAAAATTAAAAGTACTACTCCAGTGAACACATGAATGATAAAGGAAAACATACTTATTGCTGATAGGAGAAAATTTTAGTGGTCTGGGTAGAAGATCAAACCAGCCACAGCATTCCCCTAAGCCAAAATCTAGTTCAGAGCAAGTCCCTAAAACTCTCCTCAGTTCTATGAAGGCTGAGAGAGGTGAGGAAGCTCTGGAAGAAAAGTTTGAATCCAGCAGTGGTTGGTTCATGAGGTTTCAGGAAAGAAGCTGTCTCCATAACATAAAAGTACAAGGTGAAGCAGCAAGTGCTGATGTAGAAGCTGCCACAGTTTATCCAGGAGATCTAGCTAAGATAATTAAACACTACACTAAACAACAGATTTTCAATTCAGATGAACAATCTTATTTTGGAAGAAGATGCCATCTAGGGCTTTCATAGCTAGAGAGGAGAAATCAAAACCTGGCTTCAAAGCTTCAAATGACAGGCTGACTGACCCTCTTGTTAAGGGCTAACGCAGCTGGTGACCTTAAATTGAAGCCAGTACTCATTTATCATTCCAAAAATCCTAGAGCCCTTAAGAATTATGTTAAATCTACTCTGCCTGTGCCTTATACTAAATGGAACAACAAAACCTGGATGAAAGCACATCTGTTTACCACATGGTTTGCTGAATATTTTAAGCCCACTGTGAGACCTACTGCTCAGAGTAAAAGGTTCCTTTCAAAATATTATTGCTCATTGACAATGCACCTGGTCACCCAAGAGCTCTTAGGAAGATGTACAATGTTGTTTTCATGCCTGCTAACACAACATTCATTCTGCAGTCCATGGAGCAAAGAGTAATTTTAACTTTCAAGTATTATTATTTTTATTATTATTATTATTTTGAGTATTATTATTATTTTCAAGTATTATTATTTAAAAAATGAATTTCATAAGATTGTAGCTTCCATAGATAGTGATTCCTCTGATGGATCTGGGCAAAGTCGATTGAAAACCTTCTGAGAAGAATTCAGCATTCTAGATGCCGTTGAGAACATTCATGCTTCATGGGAAGAAGTCAAAGTATCAAAATTAACAGGAGTTTGGAAGAAGTTGATTCCAGCCCTAATAGATGACTTTGAGGGAATCAAGACTTCAGTTAGGAAGTAACTGCAGCTTTGGTGGAAATATCAAGAGAACTAGAATTAGAAGTGGAGCACTCTGGAACATTTATAAGCCTAGGAGGAGAGAGCAGGAAACACTGAGGGCTGAGCCCTCAGTAGACATTTCTCCAAGGAAGACATACAGATCGCCAAAAAAGCACATGAAAAGATGCTCAACATCACTAATTATCAGAGAAATGCAAATCAAAACTACAATGAGGTATCACCTCACACTGGTCAGAATGGCCATCATCAAAATTCTACAAACAATAAATGCTGGAGAGAGTGTACAATGTTGGTGGGAAAGTAAACTGGTACAACCACTATGGAGAACAATATGGATGTTCCTTAAAAAAACTAAAAGAGTTGTCATCTGATCCAGCAATCCCACTCCTGGGCATATATCCAGCCAAAACTATAATTCAAAAAGATACATACACCCCTATGTTCATAGCAGCACTATTCACAGTAGCCAAGACATGGAAACAACCTAAATGTCCATCGACTGATGAATGGATAAAGAAGATGTGGTATATACAATGGAATATTACTCAGCCATAAAAAAGAATGAAATAATGCCATTTGCAGCAACATGGATGGACCTAGATATTATCATACTAAATGAAGTAAGTCAGACAGAGAAATACAAATATCATATGATATCACTCATATGTGGAATCTAATTTTTAAAATGACACAAATGAACTTACATACAAAACAGAAGCAGACTTACAGATACTGAAAACAAACTTACAGTTGTGTGACTTGCTTTATTGTGGTGGTCTGGAACCAAATCTGCAATATCTCCAAGTCATGCCTGTATATACGTATATCAAATTATGTCGTACACCTAAAACTAATACAGTGTTATATGTCAATGATATCTCAATAAAACTGGAAAAAAAATTTAAAAATCAAGTTAGCAGTGTTAAAAAAAATCCATACAAGTCTAGGTATTGCTGGGTAGGTATTTTTTAGATGTGATTAAATTTTAAATTTGTGTCCTTTGAATAAAGCAGATTATCCTCCATAATGTGGGCAGTCCTCATCTTCTCAGTTAAAAGCCTTAAGTGAAAAGATTAAGGTCCTCTGAGGAGGAAAGAATTCTGTCTTCAGACTGCCTTTAGATTCAAGACTGCAGTATCAACTCCTGCCAGAATTGCTAGCTTGCCAGCATGCCCTGCAGATTTCAGACTTGCCAGCCTTTACAATCATGCAAACCAATTCCTTTTTTTTAATTATATATATTTTTTACTTTATTGTTTTTTGTTTTATTGGAGTAAAATTGCTTTACAATGTTGTGTTAGTTTCTGCTGTACGATGAGGTGAATCAGCTATATGTATGCCTATAACCCCTCCCTCTTGGACCTCCCTCCCACTGCGCCCTGCATCCCACACATCTAGGTCATCATAGAGCAACGAGCTGAGCTCCCTGTGCTGTACAGCAGGTTCCCACTAGCTATCTATTTTACACATGGTACAGTGTTTATGTCAAACCTAATCTCCCAATTCGTCCCACTCTCCCCTTGCCCCCCTGTGTCCACATGTCCTTCTCTACGTCTACGTCTCTATTCCTGCCCTACAAATAGGTTCATCTGTACCATTTTTCTACATTCCACATATATGTGTTAATATGCAATATTTGATTTTCTCTTTCTGGCATACTTCACTCTGTATGACAGACTCTAGGTCCATCCACATCTCTACAAATGACCCAATTTCATTCCCTTTTATGGCTGAGTAATATTCCATTGTATATATGTACCATCTCTTCTTTATCCATTCATCTATCGTTGGACATTTAGGTTGCTTCCATGATCTGGCTATTGTAAATAGTGCTGCAATGAACATTGGGGTGCATGTGTCCTTTTGAATTATGTTTTTCTCAGGGTATATGCCCAGTAGTGTGATTCCTGGGTCATAATGTAGTTCTATTTTTAGTTTTTTAAGGAACCTCCATACTGCTTCTCCATAGTGGCTGTATCAATTTACATTCCCACCAACAGTGCAAAACAATTCTCTTTTCTCCACACCCTCTCCAGCATTAATTTTTTGTAGATTTTTTGATGATGGCCATTCTGAGTGGTGTGAGGTGATACCACATTGTAGTTTTGACTTGCATTTCTCTAATAATTAGTGATGTTGAGCATCTTTGCATGTACCTCTTGGCCATCTATATGTCTTCTTTGGTGAAATATCTATTTAGGTCTTCTGCCCATTTTTTACTTGGATTATTTGTTTTTTATGATATTGAGCTCCATGAGCTCTTTGTATATTTTGCAGATGAATCCTTTGTCCATTGCTTCATTTGCAAATATTTTCTCCCATTTTGAGGGTTGTCTTTTCGTCTTGTTTATGGTTTCCTTTGCTGTTCAAAAGCTTTTAAGTTTCATCAGGTCCCATTTGTTTATTTTTGTTTTAATTTTTATTACTCTAGGAGGAGGGTCAAAAAAGATCTTGCTGTGGTTTATGTCAAAGAGTGTTTTTCCAATGCTTTCTTCTTAAGAGCTTTATATTGTCCGGTCTTACATTTGGGTTTTAAATCCATTTGGAGTTTATATTTGTGTATGGTGTTAGGTAGTGTTCTAATTTCATTCTTTTACATGTAGCTGTCCAGTTTCCCCAGCACCACTTATTGAAGAGGCTGTCTTTTCTCCATTGTATGTTCTTGCCTCCTTTGTTGTAAATTAGGTGACCATATGTGCGTGGGTTTATCTCTGGGCTTTCTGTTCTGTACCATTTATCTATATTTCTGTTTTTGTGCCAGTACCATACTGTCTTGATTACTGTAGCTTTGTAGTATAGTTTGAGTTGGGGAGCCTGATTCCTCCAGCTCCGTTTTTCTTTCTCAAGATGGCTTGGCTATTCGGGGTCTTTGTGTTTCCATACAAATTGTAAAATTTTTTATTCTAATTCTGTGAAGAATGCCATTGGTAGTTTGACAGGGATTGCACTGAATCTGTAGATTGCTTTGGGTAGTATAGTCATTTCCACAATGTTGATTTTTCCAATCCAAGAACATGGTGTATTTCTCCATCTGTTTATGTCATCTTTGATTTCTTTCCTCAGTGTTTTATAGTTTTCTGAGTACAAGTCTTTCACCTCCTCAGGTAGGTTTATTCCTAGGTATCTTATTCTTTTTGTTGCAATGGCAAATTGGATTGTTTCTTTAATTTCTCTTTCTGATTTTTCATTGTTAGTGTGTAGGAATGCCAGAAATTTCTGTGCATTAATTTTGTATCCTGCAACCTTATCAAATTCATTGATTAGCTCTAGTAGTTTTCTTGTGGCATCTTTAGGATTTTCTATGTAGAGTGTCATGTCATCTGCAAACAGTGACAGTTTTACTTCTTTTCCACTTTGGATTCCTTTTATTTCTTTTCTTCTCTGATTTCCCTGGCTAAGACTTCCAAAAATATATTGAATAATAGTGGCAAGAGTGGACATCCTTGTCTTGTCCTGATCTTAGAGGAAATGCTTTCAGTTTTTCACCATTGATTATGATGTTTTCTGTGGGTTTGTCATATATGGCCTTTATTATGTTGAGGTAGGTTCCCTCTATGTCCATTTTCTGGACAGTTTTTATGATAAATGGGTGTTGAATTTTGTCAAAAGCTTTTTCTACTTCTATTGTCATGATCATATGGTTTTTATTCCTTAACTGTTAATATGGTGTATCACATTGATTGATTTGCATAGATTGAAGAATCCTTGTAGTCCTGGGATAAATCCCACTTGATCATGGTGTATTATCCTTTTAATGTGTTGTTGGATTCTGTCTGCTAGTATTTTGTTCAGGATTTTTGCATCTATGTTCATGAGTAATATTGGTCTGTAATTTTCTTTTTTTGTGGTATCTTTGTCTGGTTTGGTATCAGGGTGATGGTGGCTTTGTGGAACGAATTTGGGAGTGTTCTTCCCTCTGTAATTTTTGGAAGAGTTTGAGAAGGATAGGAGTTAGCTTTTCTCTAAATGTTTGATAGAATTCGCCCGTGAAGCCATCTGGTCCTGGACTTTTGTTTGTTGGAAGATTTTTAATTACAGTTTCAATTCCATTACTTGTGATAGGTCTGTTTATGTCTTCTAATTCTTCCTGGTTCAGTCTTGGAAAATTGTACCTTTCCAGGAATTTGTCCATTTCTTCGTGGTTGTCCATTTTATTGGCATATAATTGTTTGTTGTAGTCTCTTTTAATCCTTTGTAATTCTGTGATGTCAGTTGTGATTTCTCCTTTTTCATTTCTAATTTTATTGATTTGAATCCTCTCCCTTTTTTTCCTGATGAGTCTGGCTAAAGGTTTATCAATTTTGTTTATCTTCTCAATGCACCAACTTTTATTTTTATTGGTCTTTGCTGTTGATTTCTTCATTTCTATTTCATTTATTTCTGCTCTGATCTTTATGATTTCTATCCTTCTACTGACTTTGGGTTTTCTTTGTTCTTCTCTCTCTGGTTGCTTTAGGGGTAAGGTTAGATTGTTTACTTGAGATTTTTCTTGTTTCTTGAGGTGAGATTGAACTGCTATACACTTTCCTCTTAGAACTGCTTTTGCTGCATCTCATATGTTTTGGGCCATCGTGATTTTTGTTGTCATTTGTTTCTATGTATTTTTTAATTTCTTCTTTGACTTCTTCAGTGATCTCTTGGTTATTTAGTAGCCCACTGTTTAGCCTCCATGTATTTGTATTTTTTACAGTTTTTTTTTCCTGTAATTCTTTTCCAATCTCATAAAGTTGTGGTTAGAAAAGATGCTTGATATGATCTCAATTTTCTTAAATTTTCTGAGGCTTGATTTGTGACCCAAGATGTGATTTATCCTGGAAAATGTTCCATGTGCACTTGAGAAGAAAGTGTATTCTGCCACTTTCGGATGGAATGTACTATAAATATCAATTAAATCTATCTGGTCTATTGTGTCATTTAAAGCTTGTGTTTCCTTGTTTATTTTCTGTTTGGATGATCTGTCTATTGGTGTAAGTGGGGTGTTAAATTCCCCCACTATTATTGTGTTACTGTTGATTTCCCCTTTTATGTTTGTTAGCATTTGCCTTATGTATTGAGGTGCTCCTATGTTGGTTACCTAAGTATTTATAATTGTTATTTCTTCTTCTTGGATTGATCCCTTCATCATTATGTAGTGTCCTTCCTCGTCTCTTGTAACAGTCTTTATTTCAAAGTCTATTTTATCTGATACTAGTATTGCTCCTACAGCTTTCTTTTGATTTCCATTTGCATGGGATATCTTTTTCCATCCCTTCACTTTCAACCTCTATGTGTCCCTAGGTCTGAAGTGGGTCTCTTGTAGACAGCATATATGTGGGTCTTGTTTTTGTATCCATTCAGCCAGTGTATGTCTTTTCTTTGGAGCATTTAATCCATTTAAATTCAAGGTTATTATCGAAATGTTTGTTCCTGTTACCATTTTCTTAATTGATTTGGGGTTTTTTTTGCAGGTCTTTTTCTTCTCTTTTGTTTCCTGCTTAGAGAAGTTCCTTTAGCATTTGTTGTAGAGCTGGTTGGTGGTGCTGAATTCTCTTAGCTTTTGCTTATCTGAAAAGCTTTTGACTTCTCCATCCAATCTGAATGAAATCCTTGCTGGGTAGAGTAATCTTGGTTGTAAGTTTTTCTCTTTCATTGCTTTAAGTATATCCTGCCACTCCCTCCTGGCCTGCAGAGTTTCTGCTGAAAAATCAGCTGATAGCCTTCTGGGGATTCCTTTCTATGTTATTTTTTGCTTTTCCCTTGCTGCTTTTAATATTTTTTCTTTGAATTTAATTTTTGTTAGTTTGATTAATATGTGTCTTGGTGTGTTTCTCCTAGTGTTTATCCTGTATGGGACTCTCTGCACTTCCTGGACTTGGGTGACTATTTCCTTTCCCATATTTGGGAAGTTTCCCACTATAATGTCTTCAAATATTTTCTCAGACCCTTTCCTTTTCTCTTCTTCCTCTGGGACCCCTATAATTCAAATGTTTGTGAGTTTAGTGTTGTCCCAGAGGTCTCTGAGATTGTCTTCAAATATTTTCATTCTTTTTTCTTTATTCTGCTCCTTGGCAGTTATTTCCACCATTCTGTCTTCCAGCTCACTTATTCGTTCTTCTGCCTCAGTTATTCTGTTATTGATTCCTTCTAGTGTATTTTTCATTTCAGTTATTGTGTTGTTCATCTCTGTTTGTTCTTTAGTTCTTCTATATCTTTGTTAAACATTTCTTGTATTTTCTCAATCTGTGCCTCCATTCCATTTCCGACATTCTGGATCGTCTTTACTATCATTACTCTGAATTCTTTTTCATGTAGGTTGCCTATTTCCTCTTCATTTATTTGGTCTTTTTGGTTTTTACCTTGCTACTTCATCTGTGACATATTTTTTTGTCTTCTCTTTTTTTTCTTTTCTTTTGATGGTGGGATTATGTTCCTGTCTTACTGGTTGTTTGGCCTGAGGCTTCCAGCAGTGGAGTTTGTAGGCTGTTTGGTAGAGCTTTGTCTTGGTGCTGAGATGAGGACCTCTGGGAGACCTCACTCCAATGAGTATTACCTGGGGTCTGAGGTTCTCTGTTAGTCCAGTGGTTCACACTCAGAGCTCCCACTGCAAGAGCTCTGGCCCAATCTCTGGCTCATGAACCAAGATCCTGCAAGCCATGCAAGGTGGCAAAAAAAGAAAAAAAGAAAAGAAAAAAAAAGGAACAGAACAATAACAAAGAGTAAAAAATAAAATAAGATTAGAAAACTAACAGATATGTTAGAAAGAATAAAAAAATAAAAATATAGATGAAACAAAAACAGGAAGGTAAAACAGAACCACAATAGTAAAAAAGAGGAGGAATAAAAGAAGCCGGAAGAGGCCTTGGCTGCGGGGGGTGGGACTTATGCAGGTGTGTGATTTAGGTGGTGGGCAGCACCTATGGTTAGGACTCACAGGGCCAGAAAAGGCCCTGAGGGGGGGTCTGGGGTGGGACTTAGGCTCAAAGCAGCAGGAGGGTCGCAGGAGTGCCTCTGGCCTGGATGTCAGAGAACCACGTCCAGGACCCCAGCTGGCTCACTGGGCCAGAGTGGTGGGGGAAATGCTTGGCACGTTCCCCCCGATCCTCTGATCCCAGAGGACCCCTCCCCATTGGCCTCTATTCTTCCGTGCCCCCCCCCATTTCCCTAGGAACCACACGGTCAGAGGGGGCTTGGGAAGGCAGGGGACCAGCCCAGAAGCCCAACAGGCTTCCCGGGGCCGATTGGGCAGGAGAAATGCTAGGCATGCTTCCCCCCAATCCTCCAAGCCCCCAAGGGTCCCTCCAGGTATGGGAACCCCTCCCTGCCTCCCAGCCACCCTCAAGGGCACCAGTTCTTCCTGGCCTCCACTTCTCCTCCCCCATCACTCCCCCCACATCCTACCCAGTTGCTCTGGGATTCCTGCTCTTTCCTTGGGGTTTGAAGTCCATCACCAGCATCTGGCAGGCACCCTAGTTGTCTGTACCAATTCCTTAAAATCTCTCTCCCTCTCTCTCTCTCTATGTGTGTGTGTGTATGTGTGCATGTGCATATATATATATATATATATATGTGCACACACACATACACACACACACATATGTGTTTCACTTTGAAATATTAAAATATATTGAAATATTATATGTTGAGTATTTTACATTAAAATATATATAAATCTACATACATTATATTTGTTCTGTTTCTCTGGAGACCCCTGACTAATATACATTTTAGTTCCATGTGTTTTCAACAAGTAGTGCTGGAGCTTTGGATATTCATGGACAAAAATGATCTTTGACATATATGTCACATCTTATACAAGATTATGGATTATATGTTTACCTGTAAAGTGTAAAAGTATAAAACTTTAGGAGACATCATAGGAGAACATTTTTGGGTTTTAGAGCTTGATGAGTTATTATGAGATATGACACCAAAAGAACAACCCATAAAAGGAAAAAAATGGACTTTGTGAAAATTAATCTTTTTCTATACCAAAGACCTTATTAAGATGATGAAAGGAAAATCTACATGCTGGGAGAAAGTATTTGCAAAAAACACATATGACAAAAGCACCCTGTTTTATTCTGAGTTTTCCAAAGTAACAGAAGCAATACAGTGTTTGTGTGTGTGTGTCTGTGTGTGTGCACGTGCGCATGTGTGGTGTGTCTGTATATCTATCTGTCTGTCTATCTATCACCTATCTATCTGTCATCTATCTACCTATCTAGACAGGGAGAGGGACAGTAGGAGAGAAAGGGAAATTTATTTTAAGGAATTTGCTCAAATGATTGTGGAAGTTTGCTGCAGGGTAGGCCAGCAATCTGGAGACCCAAGGTAGAGACACACTAAGAGTTCAAAGGTAGTCTGCTGGCAGAATTTCTTGTTTATTAGGGGAGATCATTCTTTGTTCTATTAAGGTTTTCAATCAATTGGATGTAGTTTACCACATTATAGAGAGTAACCTACTTTACCCATAGTTCACCCATTTATATGTTAATCTCATCCAAAAAATACCTCCACAGAAACATCTAGAATAAATTTTGACCACATATCTCAGCACCATGACCCAGCCCATTTGAAGTATAAAATTAACCATCACAGACCCATATTTAGAATATTTAAATCACTCTTAAAACTCAATAGTAAAAAAACAAACAATCCATTTAGAAAAGAGGCAAAAAACATGAAACATGTCACCGAAGAGAATATACATGTGGAAAATAAGTTCATGAAAAATGTTCAGCATCACTAGCCATTAAGGAAATGCAAAATAAGACCACATGAAATATCACTACATATTTATTAGAACAGCTAGAATAAAACATAGTGACAGTACTAAATTCTAGTGAGGATATGGGAAAACTAGATCTCTCACTGTCGTGGAATTTAAAATGTTACGGTCATTCTGGAAAAGCTTGGCAATTTCTTAAAAAACTAAAGATTCAGCTATCATATGACCCAGGAGTTACATTCTTGGAATTTATATAATCAAATAAAAACCTACCTTCACTCAAAAATCAGTACATGAATGTTTATTGCAATTTTATTTATAATAGCTTTATTTATAATAGCCAGAAACTAGAAACAACCAAAATGTCCCTCAATAGGTGAATTAGAAGATGACCTTTGTTACATCTATACTATAGAATGCTACTCAGAAATAAAAAGGAATGAATACTACTGTTGCATGCCACAACTTGGATGCATCTCAAGGGCATTTTAGAATGTGGGAAAAAAATCTCAAAAATTTATATGCTATATAATTCTGTTTATATTTTTGAATGACAAAACTTTTGAGATGGAAATCAGATTAGTGTTTACCAGGGATTTAGGGTAGTATGAGGGAACTCTTCGTGGTTATGAAACACTTCTGTATCTTGCTTGTAGTGGTGCTTACATCAATCTACCCGTGTGATTAAATGACATATAATTATACACACACATTACACCAATGTCAGTTTTATGGATTTGATATTACTATAATTATGTAAGATTTAACTCTTGGGGAAAAATGAGTGAAGAATACATAGACCTCTTTGTACTATCTTTGCACCTTCCTGGGAATCTAGTTATTTCAAATAAAAAGTAAAAACAAGAAACCAATGAGCCAGAGATGCCTGTAGATGTTTCAACGTTTATGGACACATCTGTAGGTGTCCTTTCAACTGAAGCCCCAATTTATACCTCGTTTGTTTTAAATTTATTTTTTGTTAATTTTTATTGGAGTATGGTTGCCTTACAATGTGTTAGCTTCTACTGCACAGCAAAATGAATCAGCCATACATATACATATACCCCCTCCCATTTGGATTTCCCTCCCATTTAGGTCACCACAGTGCATTAAGTAGCATTCCCTGTGCTATACAGTATGTTCTCATAAATTGTCTATTTTATGCATAGTATCAATAGTGTATATGTGTCAATCCCAATCTCCAAATTCCTCCCACCCTACCCCTTTCCCCCTTGGTATCCATACATTTGTTCTCTACGTCTGTGTCTCTATTTCTGCTTTGTAGGAAAGGTCATCTGTACCATTTTTCTAGATTCCACATATATGCGTTAATATACGATATTTGTTTTTCTCTTTCTGGCTTACTTCACTCTGTGTGACACTCTGTAGGTCAATCCTTGTCTCTACAAATGACCCAGTTTCGTTCCTTTTTATGGCTGAGTAATATTCAATTGTATATATATACCACATCTTCTTTATCCATTCCTCTGTTGATGGACATTTAGGTTACCCCTTTATCAAAGTGAATTTTCAAACAATTATTTTAATATAATTCATTGTTCACCCTGACTAAACTCAATTTGTTGATTGTAGAAATAAATTTAAGTCCTATGATTGATGGGACAGTTGTTGGCCTCAATGATTAATACATGATTCCTCATCAAGGAGAGAATGTTGAAAGGAGCGCATCTTCTATATCATCTTAAACTGAGACAAATCATTGGTGATTTTTTATACTGCCCAGAAAAATAACGGAAATAGGAACAAAAGAAAGCTCAGGGTATAGAGTGGACCATGAGATAGAAGTCAGACACTGAGTTCTAGCCCCAGTTCTGTCACTAGCTCACTGCAATTATCCTGGTCCAAGCCACCATCCTGTCTTGTCTAAATTATTATTATTTTTGTTTTTTATATTCAATTTATTTAAGTTAAACCAAAACCAAAACCAAAAACAACTCACTCGTTTCTCCCACTCCCCACTGTCTTTGGCAACCACTAATTTTTTCTCTTTATCTATGAGTTTGGTTTTTTGGTTTTATTTTTTTGTCTCTAAAAAAATATATATATATATATGTGTGTGTGTGTGTATATATATAAATATATATATATATTTTTTAATTCCTCACATAAGAGAGATTATATAGTATTTGTCTTTCTCTGTCTGACTTATTTCACTTAGCCTAATGCCCTTGAGGTTCATCCATGTTGTCACAATTGGCAAGATTTCATTTTTTTTAATGGCTGAATAATATGCCCTTGTATGTGTATATATATAATGTTTTCTTCATCCATTCATCCATCAATGGGCACGTAGGTTGTTTCCATATTTTGGCTTCTGTAAATAATGCTGTAGTGAACATGGGGGTACATATATTTATTAAAATTAGTGATTTTGTTTTCTTTGGATAAATACCCAGAAGTGGAATTGCTGTTTCATATGATAGTTCTACTTTTAATTTTCTGAGGAACCTCCCTACTGTTTTCCATAGTGGCTGCACCAATTTACATTCCCACCAATAGTGCACAAGTATTCCCACATCTTCATCAACACTTGTTATCTCTTACCTTTTTATGAAAGCCATTCTAAAGGGTGATATCTCATTGTGGTTTTAATTTATATTTCCCTAGTGATTAATACTATAGAGCATGCTTTTGTGTACTTGTTGGCCATCTGTATGTCTTCTTTGGAAAAGTGTCTATTCAAATCTTCTACTCATTTTTAAATCTGATTTTTTTCTCTTGAGTTGTATGAGTTCTTTATATATTTTGGATATTATCTCCTTATCAGATATGTAATTTGCAAATATTTTCTCCCATTTGGTAGGTCACCTTTTTATTCTGTGGATGGTTTTCCATGCTGTGCAGAGGTTTTTTAGTTTGATGTAGTCCCACTTGTTTATTTTTGCTTTTGTTGCTTTTGCTTTTGGTGTCAGATTCAAAAAATAATCTCCAAGATCTGTGTCAAGGAGCTTACCCCGTATTTTTCTTCTAGGAGTTTTATGGTTGCAGGTCTTATGTTCAAGTCTTTAATCCATTTTGAGTTGATTTTTTTGTACGGTGTAAGATAGTTGTCCAATTTCCTTCTTTTGCATGTGGTTGTCCAGTTTTCCCAGCACCATTAATTGAAGAATCTGTCCTTTCCTTGTTGTATATTAGTGGCACCTTGGTTGTAAATTAATTAACTGTATATGTGTGGGTTTATTTCTGGATTCCCTATTTTGTTCCATTGATCTATGTGTCTGTTTTCATGCCAATACCATGCTGTGTTGATTACTATAGCTTTGTAGTATATTTTGAAATCAGGGCATGTGATACCTTCAGCTTTGTTCTTTTTTTTTCTCAAGATTGTTTTAGCTATTTGGGGTCTTTTATGGTTCCATAGAAATTTTAGGATTGTTTGTTCTATTTCTGTGAAAAATGCCATTGAAATTTTGATAGGGATTGCATTGAACCTGTGGTTTCCTTTGGGTAGTATGGACATTTAATGATATTAATTCTTCTGGTCCGTAAGCATGGAATATCTTTTATTTGCGTCTTCTGTTTCTTTCATTAATGTCTTTTAGTTTTCAATATATAGGTCTTTCACCTCCTTTGTTAAATTTATTCATAGGTGTTTTATTATTTATGATGCAATTTTAAATGGGAACTTTTTCTTAATTTCTCTTTCTGATAGTTTATTATTAGTGTATAGAAACACAATAGATTTTTATGTATTGAGTTTGTATCCTACAATTTTACTGGATTTATTTATTGTTCTTATGATTTTCTGATGAAGTTTTTAGGGTTTTCTATATGATATCATGCCGTTTGCCAATAGTGAGAGTTTTACTTCTTTCTTTCCAATCTGGAAGCCTTTTATTTCTTTTTCTTGCCTAATTACACTGCCTAGGACTTTCAAAATATGTTGAATAAAAGTGGTGAAAGTGGGCATCTTGTCTTGTTCCTAATCTTAGAGGAAAAGCTTTTAGCTTTTCCTTGTTTAGTATGATGTTAGCTATGGGCTTGTCCTACATGGTGTTTATTATGTTGAGATATATACTCTCTATACCTGCTTTGCTGATAGTTTTTATCACGAATGGATGTTGCTACACCTGTGATTCACTCCAGTCAGATATATTGTATTCTTTAATGTTCCTGAAACACCCTATGTATGCTTCTACCTCAGATCCTTCTGTATTTTTCTGTTCCCATTTATTGGAAAGCTTTTCACCAAGATATCCTAATGGCATATTCTCTCATATCCTTCAGGCCTTTTCTCAAATGTCATTTTCGTAGTGCAACCTAACTGACTACCTTATTTAAAATTGCAGTCTCCCTCACTAAATCTCCCTATCTCCTATTGCTTTATTTTTCTTCATAATAACTTATAACCATCTAATATACTTTTTATTTTGCGTGTTTATTTTACTTTCTCTTTCCTCTAGAATGTAAGTTCTACAAAAGTTGGAACTTTTGTTTGTTTTATTCATTGTTGAACAATTGTTGTATAGAAAAGTGCATGTCGCATAGTAGATGTTCAGTACGTATTTGTTGAATGAGTGAATGCTTGAAGATGGCACCCCCACCCTGTTCTATGACATACAATGCAACACTTTTTAATTTTATTGTTTCACAGGTATTTATTGAAGTCCTTGCAGTTTACCATGCTTAAGGTAAACATTAGGATAGACATTAAAGTTATAAATATTTATAAAGATGTGTTTTCTCTCCTTAAGACATTCAGGTCAGTTGCAAGAAAGAGAGAACAACTTGATTATGTCAGGCTCACAGAAAAGGGAGAGAGATGTCCTCTTTTGGGAGGTGCCAGGATATGCGTCCTAAAGTGTTACAGTTGAACTTGGTCTGAAAGGACGAATACTGTGTGTTTTCCAAACAAACAAGGAAAGGGTAGTCTATGCAGATGGGATAGGAAAGACACAGCAGCAATAACAACTATGGTGTATCACTCAATATGCCATGCATTCTTAGATGATTTCCTTAATCTCTTGGCATAGATACGTTTTGCTATATTATTATTATGAGGCAGTGTTATATAGTGGAAAGAGTACAGGCATTATAGCTAACCAGCTCTGAGTTAAAATTTCAGCTTTATCACAATATCTACATTATTTAGCCTCTCTATCCATGAAATATGTGAGTAGTAATACCCATAATATAGGATGGTTCTGAGGATGTCATAAATGAAATAGTGTATATTAATGCCCATCTCTGTACTTGACATGTAGTATGTGCTTACCACAATAGTTATTTTACTAGTAAACTAATTATTTGATTATTATTTCTAACTAATAATTAGTAAACTAATTATTTCAAATTATTTGTGTAGTATTAATGGTTGTTAGTTAAAACAACTGAACAAAATCCAAGCAGCAATACAAACAGTGTATTTGTATGTTTCCATTTTTAGAAGGGAGATGAGTACACTGACTGGCAATCTCAGCAAAGAAAGGATAAAATAATTTTGGCAGTTTTGAGACTTAAGATTATTGTTAGTTATGAATAACCTTAGATCTCTAAATGATCTTCTGTAGTTGAAAGCCTTTGCGATGCCAGTTGATGTCATTTCAGATCAATACCTAGGTTGAAGTTAGACTAGGCTGAAGACTAAATTATAGACTTGAGCAAATTTTAGATTATGTATGCCCTCATGAAGTTACTGTGTACTGCAATTCCTGGACCATTCTCTAAAAAGTAAATGAATATAGATTGGGACCTAGATTGAAACCTGTTGGTGTCTTAAGAATGAAAATAGCACTATCTTGATGGAAAATTATTGAGTCCAGATGAATTAATGAAGTGGCTTGATAACAATAATAGATTCTAGGTCAAGAAATATTGGAATTCATGTCTGCTGATCCCAAAGTGTCCGTGTGACCTTGGATAAATCATTTTACCTCTCTGGGTCTTTGCGATCTCACCTACAACATAGGAATAATAGTCCTTAGTATGCCTACCTCTCAGAATTTTTATACACATTTAATGAGATAATGAACATAGAAATGCTTTGTAAACCAGCCAGTGCTACAGTTATGTAGGGTTTGTTATTACTGGCAGTACTCGCAACTAACTCACAGTCAGGAAGCTAGCTCTGCCACTGATTTGAAGTTGAACTTTATGCAAATCAATTCCTTCTTCCATATCTCAGTTTCTTAATCTTTGAAATTAAGTGGTTCATCTGAATTGATGATTCTGAACTGGAAGGTGGATGCTCCCTTGAAGGTGCTTTTCAAATCTCACTTTTTCTTCCCTATGGAGAGTGTTTGATATACTCTTTCACCTCAGTAAGTATAGTTTCAACGTTAAGAATCATTGCTACAGTAATCTATAAGCAGGCTTCTTCCCTGGGTAGGGCAACCAAGATGGTTCTGGGCATTTTGTTTGAGGTAAGATGTGGACTCATGAAGTGGACTTGCTATTATTTTCTGAAATCATTAAAATTTAAACTTAAAATTTCTTTTTTAATGATTATGCCAAGTGGCTCATGAAAGATGCCAATAATGTGGCCTCCTTTTAAGTATAATTGAAATCTCAGCTGTGCACCAGATTCACATCCTTCTAGGAATGGCCTGCATGAGAGTGTCCTGTCCTGTTGGTGGAAAGCAATGAAAAGCAAAGGATTAGATGATCCATAGGGACTTCCATCCTCCACACCTCAGGCCTGAACTTAAAATCTCTGAGTCATTTAAAATAATTTTAATTTTCAGTAATTTAAAATTCCAGTTTCAACAGTGCCTTTTGCTTAAGAAAAGCTAATATCCAGGTGTTCTAATTTTTTATCTTGGTGTAGCTATCATTCAAATGTCAAAAGCTCATTATAGATGTCATAAGCAAAGTCAGTATTGGGTAAGGAAGATCATGATATTAACTGCATGTGCTGCACTTTTGTTGTGACTTGACATTATGTTTGGTTACTGCTTGACATATTTTCATTGTAACAAGTTGTGATTAATCAAATCTTGCAGTGACACCTCAATATCTCTCAAAGAATATCATTGTACTACTTAATGGTGACTTAGTTCTTTTTTTGGAAAATAGTAGTCTGTAGATATAGGTAGATAGTTAAGCTGTTACCAGGTAATGAGTTTTCTCCTTCTGTCTCATCAGTCTGAAGAAATGCCAAACTAAGGATGGTTGAAAAAAAAATATGTGTGTGTGTGTGTATTTTTTCGTTTCCACTGGCCTCAGTTTTGTTTAGAAGAGAAATGGTATGCATAGGCTGGGGAGCTAGGAAAGTTAAGCTGAATATCAGATTTTCTATTTGACTCATTCTGGGAGTGAAGGGATCAGGGCAGGTTCCTGCTAGGACTTTTAAAGCAGATATTTTTAAATATAGGAGATGGTCAATAAATGCAGAGGTAATTGAATATCCCTGCTTTTCTAGTCTCAATTTGCCCACCTAAAAGCAAAGAGTTGGATGAGCAGATGTCTTAATACCTTCCAAGGCTGGTGTTTTTCTAAGATTTTAAACAGCATTCTAAAAAGAACTGCTTCTTTCTGCAAAGCTGCTTCTCATTTTATGGATGCTTATAGACTACCAGCGGGCTTACTTTACGTTCCACCTCTTAGAACTTTACAAATAGTGAATGGAAATAGTCTTGAGCTATGTGCACTCATGTCTCTTATGCATAGGATTGTCCCTCTTCCTGAAATTCTTTTCTGTTCCTTCTCTATCAGATGATCATTCAAGTGCTCACTAGTCAATCATTATTGTAGAACCACTGAAGATGTCACCTTTTGTCCTCTGTTAAGGAAGAATTAGGTATTCCTTCTTTTTTTATCCATTGCATTTTATAGGTCTTAGCACAATGGATCATGATTGTTTGTTTATATCTATATCTCTCCCCCTGAACTACAAGCTTTATTTTACAGGCAGAGGCTGTTTTATTTGTTATAATTTCTGCAGCAGTCAAGACAATGCCTAAGCAAACTAGGTACTCCAAATATTTACTGAATAAATGTTGAAGTTTATTGAATTCTGAAAAAAATCACTTTTAAATTTGAAAGGGATGTAGAAATTACAGTTGAGGTAATACTTAAGGTATGACTTAAAAGTCCAATTCTTTTGAGCTGTTTTATAGGAAGATGATACTTCAGAATCCAAAGACTAGGTTACAGACCATCAAAATTCTATAGAAATGAGTGGTGAAACTATATGAACTGGAGTAGGGGGTGAACTTTCTGTCTTACAATCTTTAAATGTTGTGGAGTCAGTAGCCTTGTTCTAGCTTTCATTGCTGAATTTGGAATCGTATGTCTTTTTCCTTCTTGATAAGTTTCTAGCTAAAGCTTTATCAACTTTTTTTTTTTAATTTTATTTTTAATTTTTTACTTTTTTTAATCAACTTTCTTGATCTTTTTAAAGAGTCAAATTTTGGTTTCATCAAATTTCTATAGTTTTTCTGTTTTATGTTTTATTGATTTCCACTCTGATATTTATTTTTTCATATTTTCTGCTGACTTTGTGTTTGATTTACTATTCTTTGCCATCTTCTTGAAGTGGGTTAGATTATTGATTTTAGCTTTCTTCCTTTTAAATAAAGCAGTTTCCCCTAGCTTTATTGTGGTATAATTGACAAAATTGTAAGGTATTTAAAGTGTGCAATATGATGATTTGGTATATATATGCATCACGAAGAAATTCTCCCCATTGAGTTAATTAATAAAGCGTTTAAAGCTATAAGTTTCACTTTAAGGACTGTTTTAGCTGTGTCACATTTTCTTTTTATTATTTAGCCTTGGTTTTCTGCAAGTGACCTCGGTGTCTGCATTTCTAAGTAGTCAACCAATGATTTGTGCAGCAGTTGTGCTCAAATACCTCAAGCCCTTAAGGCTTACACCCTCTTACCAATGGATCAGTGTGAAGGTTGGGGAGCTTATTCCCAATTGTACCTAGTTCTCAAGTTTGCTTTGGCTTTTACTTTTTGCTAGCCTCTCTCAGGTCTCCCGATCTCCCAGTCCATGCTTATAGTCTCCCAGTGAGCCAGGGAAGGATATGTGGCAAGTTTGTTTCAGTCCTCCTATGGCCTTTTCATTTCTAGGATTTCCTTAAATGTCTAACTGTTCCATCATAGCCTCAGTTGAAAGTGCAACCTCAGACCAGCAAAGCTGTAGGCTTACCCCATTTGTTTTCTATCAAGTTTACTACTTTTAGCTGACAAAGCTGTGGGCTTTTGTCCCTGTGTCCCAAATCAAGTCTGCCTCTCTGGTAGGAAAGCTGCTGGTTTTTTTAGTCTTTCCCACATTGGTAAAACTGTAGTTCTCATCTATGGAGTTGGGGAGTGGGATGAGAGTAGCCCCACGCAGGAAGGCTGCAGACTTCTATTATTCTTACCCAATGCTCTAAAAAATTTTCGAGAATAAATGCTTCTCATTCTGTTGTCTGCCTTTGCTCAACTTCCAGAGACCTGAGGTGGTTGTTTTGGACAACTGTGTTTAGTTTTGTACTTGTATTTTATGGAGAGGTTTCACTTACTTCTTAACGATTCCATAGCCAGAAATTGCTTCTGCAGTATTTAAATACAAACAGTTGCTATAGATAAGAGCAGCACTGGCCCCTATATATTTGTGTATTTTACAGTGCCTGTATAGCCCCTTCCTTATCTTGCACTCCTTTCTCTCACCTTTTTCCAGAAAGGTAAAATGGTATAGTAAAAAGAGAAAAAGCTTTGGAGACTGACAGCCCTGGGTATAGATCTTAATAATAGCTGTGTACTTGTGGGCAGCTTAATTTCTCTGAATCTCAGTTAACAAATCTGTAAAGTGGATGCAATAAGAGTTACCTCATTTAGAAGGTGAAATGATAACATATTCAGAATACCTAATACAGTGTCTGGCACGTGGTAGATAACTTATCAATCACTGTTTTCTCTTCTCTTCCCTCGTCTATCATCGCAGTTTCTGAAGCACATAGATTCGGCAAGATGCCATTTATAGGTCAAAGGACACTGTTATTAAGAGCAGTCAAATGAACAAAAAAGCTGGTTCCTTTCCAATGTTAATATAGAAATACAATACTGTACTTTACATTTTTGGGTTGTGGGTCAGTGGCCATGTGGATTAGCCCAAACATTGGCATTTGAACTTTTTTCACCATGAGATGAAAACTTTTTTCGATGCACATTTAATCATGCCATTTACTGGCTTCTAATCAGCCCTCAGGATAATACCTAAGCTCCTCAAAATAACATGCAGGATCCTTCATGAGCTGGCCACTCTGTACTCTTCTATCCTCAGTTATCCCTGATCCCTCTTAGTTTTAACCTTACTGTAACAGCTTTATTTCTCTGACTATGTCAGGCTTTCATTCTTCCATTGCCTTTGCTCATATAGCTCCCTCTATATGTATTCACGATTTCCATCTTCATTTACTTGATCATTTTCTATTCATCTTCCAGCTCGGTGCCTATCCTCTCAGCACACTATGTTGTAAAAACAACATTGTATATGTGTCTTTTCCATTAGACTGAGAGATGCTTGAGAGCAGAGATGATATCTTATTTAATATTTGTATCTCCATTGTCTTGATCATAACTTTCCAGTACAAATGAGGGAACTTAGCCCATCACTGCTCTGATAATAAGATGATGGATGATTTAAAGCACCAACCATCCCAATATAGCCATGAGTTTTGACACACTTATAATTTCCTAAAGTCCAAAACCCATTTTGTCTTAATCTGAAAAAAACAAAAACAAAAACCCAGCTGTGTCTAACAAAAGAAACTGCCTTCTTCCTCCCCTGTTAAGGGAGTTAGGGAAACAGTATAGAGTATTTCTTCATTGCTATCTTGGCAAGATTGAGGTTCAGACTTGGATTCCTGCAACATGGGGACTGATGGTTGTGCTTCTAATCAAGAGAGGAGTGGGATTTTAGGTGAAAGCATCTTATTTTCATAGCAGAGCCATTTCGGTGCTGTGTCCCTCATTACAGTAAACTGTTGACAACCGCTGATGTGATTACAGACAGTAGCTTTCTGTTTAAGGGAAACAGTGGACAGTTACTGGTAGATTTCTGACACACCATTACAGAATTCTTCCTGTTAGCAGGTAGAGGAAAGAGAAATGGATATGAACCTATTAGTGTAAGAATTACATGTCAAAAAATATAGAGCAGAGTTCAATTTATTTCTGCACTAATAAGCAAGCTAGAGAGTGACTTGACAATTATTTCTACCTACATTGCTTGTTTTATTCTGAGATGAACATTCCAATATAAAATCAACTTGAGTAGAGTAATGACCTATATGGGAAAAGAATCTAAAAAACAGTGGACATATGTATATGTATAACTGATTCACTTTGCTGTATAGCAGAAACTAACACAGCATTGTAAATCAACTCTACTTCAATAAAAAAATTTTAAAAATTAAAAATAAAATAAAATAAAATGAACTTGTTTGGAATACCTTTCAGTAAATAACAGCCTGTGCTGTCTTATAGGAGCTAAAATTAAATCATTTCTTAGGTGGGAATGAGTATTTTATAGTTCTCTCTGTTAAAGAATACAAAGTTACATAATTTTTGATGAAATAAAGTAAAGGCTGGTATGAGTTAAAAGATATAAATTCCAGTACTATTTATTTTGTATGCTAACTGTGTGACCTTGAGCAAATTATAACTACTTGGGGCTTCATTTTACTCAGCTGTATAAACTAATGATGGCAATAATCACTACCATTTATTGAATATCTAAAATGGGCTTTGATCTACAATGTGCCCAATATAAATTATGTCATTGCATCTTCACAGCACGTTAATTACTAACTGTATCCCCATTTAACAGATAAGGAAACTGATGTTCAGGAAGGTTAAGTAACTTGCTCAAGGTCACATAGAGAGTAAAAGGCAGAGCAGGACAAAAACCCACATATTTTGTTCTTCCACATCTTTGTTCTTTTTTCTTCACTCCTCTCCTTTTATTTAATCTCACTGATATTAATAATCTGTCTTGCAGAGTTACAGTAATGAACTAATGGATTTGAAAGAGCTTATATGCATACAAATTTAAGGCATTGTTACTTTTATTTAAAGTTTAATTTGGTATCACTGAATTGAAATGGGATTGTTTTCTGTTTATGTTAAGTGGAGAAACTCTATAAAACTTTTTGAAGTCTTGTACGATTTAAAAGTTAATTCTTTAACTTTTCCTGAATGGTAATTTTTTTCCAGTAGGCCTGCAAAATTATATTCCATACTGTTATGCCCTTATAATATTTGTGCTTATATTTTTCCTATCTCTATTTTCATGTATTTTAAGGATAAATCTACATATGCTGAGGAGAATAGAAAGCTTCCTTAGCAATATCTGAATATACAGTTTGTAAAGTGTTTTCACATGAATTGTATTATTTGTTTTTCAGAACTACTTTCTTATTTTGATAGTTATGAAATAAATATCTTTATTCCCATCTTACAAATGAGGCAGCTGAAGTTTAGAGAGCCTTGCATATGTTGACAAAGCATATTAGTGGCAGAGTTCAAGAACTCAGGGCTTCTTATTCTAAGTATAGGGTGCTTTCTACTATATCCAAACTGAGTTTTTGAGGCATCTGTAGTAAGTGGTTACTCCTACAGGCTCCTGAGTGAAACTTCTTGAGTTCAAATTTTGACTCATTTTTATGCCCTTGGGCAAATTAAATAATTGATCCGATAACTGGGACAATTAAATATTCAGCCTCTTGGTAACTCCAGCTCTTCATCTAGAAAATGAGGATAGTAATAGTATCTATTTCACAGGGTTATTGTGAGTTTTAAATGGGATAATACATGAGAAATGATTAACATAGTGACTAATACACAGTAAGAACTCAATAAATAATTTATGAATGATTATAAATTATTTAATTATGATAATAATTAAAATGATAACTTATTTTTTGCACATTATTTTAATATTGTAAAATTAGTCATGTAATAATATAGAACATTTATGTAAACCATTTAAAGTAAACCTTCAGTTCATTAATTCAGTTAACATCTGTAGAATGCCTCCTATGTGCTGGGTGTCTTCTAGGCATGAAGTACACAGGGTTATACACACTAGAGTGTCTGCTCTAAAGGAGCTACTTGTTTTGAAGAAAAAAAATTAAGACATAGATGAATGAGAAGACCATTTTATTGACTTCTGCAGACACCTGACTTTAGAAAAATCTACTTGATGGATGTGCTGATTTAATTTGTTTTTAAACTAACATTGAGTTTTTATTGTCATTATGAAAATTATTTTACTTAAAGAATTATTGTACATTGTATGGAGAGTGACCCTTTTAGAAACCCTATAATAAAAATTAGAGATGTAAACCAAATTCATGGTTTGGTAGATTAATTGAGATCTATTTTACATAGAAACAGATTTCCTTAGCCTCTTTTTAGGAAAATTCAGAATAGAAGATCTTTGCAATTACAATATTTATATTATTGATTATAATGGTATCAGTAAATTTATTAAGTGTTTACCATATGCCAAGCATTATACCAGGTGCATATTAGTGGCAGAGTTCAAGAACCCAGGGCTTAGGATAGTATAAATCCTCACAAACACTATAAAAGTAGCATTATTTCTATTTAACAGATGGAGGAACTGAAGCTCAAAGAGGTGCAATAACTTGCCTAGCGTTATATAATTTGCGCAATTTGGAGAAGAGAGCCCAGGGCTGTCTTCTCCACATTAGATGTTGGAACTGAAAAAAAATTGGGCAATTTGAATCTCAGGCTTAAGCTTGAGTCTTGGTTTATTGCATTCAAATTCTATTAGGTTTATTTCTCATTTCTTTTGTGTATCATATTACTATCGGTTTTTGCTATGTGAGTCTTACACATAAGAACCTATATTTATATCAGTCTATTTTAAGTTCTTACCAACTTAAGTCTGAACACATTCTAAAGCCCTACATTTTTACTCCCCCACTCCATGTTTTATGTTTTTGATGTCACATTTTACATCTTTTTATCTTGTGTATTCCACAACTAATTCTTGTAGTTATAGTTATTTTTACTTCTGTTGTCTTTTAACCTTCATACTAGCTTTAATTAGTCCACTACCTTTAATATATATTTACCATTACCAGTGGGATTTATAATTTTTTGTTACTAATTAGCACTCTTTCTTCTCAGCTTAAAGAAATCCCTTTAACATTTCTTGTAAGGCCCGTTTGGTGGTGATGAACTCCTTTAGCTTTTGCTTGTCTGGAAAGCTCTTTATCTCTCCTTCAGTTCTAAATGATAACTTTGCCAGATGGAGTATTTGTGGTTAGTTGGAAATTCTGTTTAATTTCAGCACTTTGAGTATATTGTGCCACTCCCTCTGGCCTGCAAGTTTCTGCTGGAAATCTCCTGATAGCCTTATGGAATTTCCCTTGTATGTAACAAGTTATTTTTTCTCTTGCTGCTTTTAAGGTTATCTCTGTTTTAAACTTTTGACATTTTGATTACAATATGTCTTGGTGTGGGTCTCTTGGTTCATCTTATTTGGAACTCTCTGAGTTTCCTGGATCTGGATGTGTCCCCTGGGCAACTGTCACAAAAATTGGGGCTCCAGATGAACCCTTGTTTTGTTCCCTGCAAGATCCTTTGTAGACCTCTAGATATCTGCCAAACCTAAAGCCTGGCCCTCAGGCTGAAGCTCCAGGACAAGCAAATAGGCCTCTTTCTCAAAAAGACTGAGGATGTTTCTGTCACCTATCTTTGCAGTGCCCTGGGGGGTGGTAGTCTGCCAAGAACTGTCTCTAGTCACATGGGACCCAGGAATGCAAGCCTCCCTAGCCTCCAGAGGCAAGCAATCAAAGAGTGTCTACTGGGTTGCAGCCACAAAACCAGAGCTCCAGACATAAAAACCAGGGTGCCAGATATGTGTAAAAGCTCCCTTCTGGGAGATACTGGTGCTGTGGAGTGTGGCAGAGGGAGAGCATGAAGATATCACTCTCTGAGGGAAAAAAAAAAGATGGCATCCACCAGCTTTAGCAAGGAAGAGGGAGAGTGCAAAGATGGTGCCTGCTGGTTGGAGGGTAAAGATGCACCCACTGAGAAAAAGAAAAAAAAGTCTGGTGTAAAATAAAACCAAAACCAAATTCTATTAGGATTGTTGGAGCTGCAGCATACTGTAAGGAAGAAGAGTAACCATTGGGTTGGATTAGGGTTATATGTGGTGACTTCTGATAGAAAATCTCAAACAGGGTAATATGGCTAAAGTTTTTCTGATAGTGTCTTTGGAAATAGACAAAACATTTTAAACAATAAATTGTATGATTTCTAAAAATATATAAATTTTTATTTAGAAGTAATTCTTCAAAATCACATAAGTACTAACATTTACAAATTACTTCTCCTACCTTACAAAAGTTTTATATCATCAGTTCACCAAAATATTTATCTTGGCATGAAGGAGATGCTTCTGAATATACATTTTCATTAGACTTAGCATTCAACACCTAGTGCCATAAATTTGTTTTTGAAATCCTTAATTTCCCCAAGTATTCCAACTGAATGCTGTTTGCTTTGCATTGTATTGGCATCGTTTGCAGTGAAGATCTAGTTCATATACATTCATTGCTAATATTGTTAACTAAATATTGTTAATATTTTTCTGAAGAAAAGTGTTATTACGCACTGCCAGGTTTTTATCATTAACATATTCCCTTTACTTGAGTTAATCAGAAAGTAACGTTGGCATTCTGCATTTTGCTAATACTTTATTATTAGTAATAATAGATTAGCTATATTCTTGAAATATCAACCAGGTAAAGAAATATCTTGATATCTAATACTTCTGTCTTTAGAGAATTATTAACAAATGAAAAATATTTTGTGAAGATATATACTAGCTTTTAAGACTAAATGGAAAACGTTATGCATATGTTGTCTTGAAGAACATACACTTATGCTATAATTATTATAGTTAAAAATATAGCAGTATAGAGAAGAAAATGGGGATGATTTTTTGATATACACACTTTTTCTGACAATACTCATTATTTGTTGCTCCATTGTCTTCTGACATTTCATCTTAAATAGGAGAAACACAGAACTGCCGTCAGATTTATTCCTTTGTAAATAACCTATTGTTTTCTCTCCCCTACGTGCTTAAAAGTTTTTTTCCTTCATCACTGTGATTCAAAATTGTTGCCAGAATATGTCTCTATTTAGGTCTCATTCCATTAATTCTATCAGAAATAATTTGCATGCTTGGGCTTTTTTTCTGCTCTGGATGTTTTCTTCAGCTATGTCTTTACTATAACTTTTGTTTGAGTGATTCTGATCTTTTTCACTTTTTTCTTTTAATGACTTATAATTCCTGTTCTTTTTTCTGTCCTCAATATCATATGTTCTCTTATTGCTTTCAACTATTGTTTAGTTTTTCCCCCTTTCTTCTGCATCAGGAAGACTACTCTAGATTTTTATCTCTAATGCCTTGATTATATTTAAGCAATATTATGATATCAATACTTCTCTCTCTGTCTCTTTACTATCCCCAATGGATATATTTTTTAACATCTTTATTGGAGTATAATTGCTTTACAATGTTGTGTTAGTTTCTGCTATATGACAAAGTGAATCAGCTATATATATACATATATCCCCATATCCACTCCCTCTCCCTAATGGATATTTTAATACTATTATTTACACTTTTTCCCTTACATTCCTTTTGATAGCAAATTCTTTTTAAAAAATTTCTACCATTGCATCTCATTCTGATAACATTTCCCATCAGGTTATTCTATCCTGGAGGCTTTTTGTTTCTGTTTATAGAGGCCATGTGTATTAATTAAGGTACCATCAATTGATGTTACAAATCAGCTTCATATTTCTGAGGCTAAGCATAACAGAATTCTAATTCTCACTTATGTAACAATCTAATGAAGATTCCTGGTTGGCAGGTATCCTTCACATGTTGTTGATTCAGGGACCCAGATGCTTTCAATTTTGTAACTTTGTTATCTCATAGAGGGCCTCAGCACCCTCTGCATTTGACTAATGAAAGGGGAATAGAAAGTAGAGAAATTCAAGCCTAGCCTAGCTGAGATGTAACGTACATCACACGCACTCAGATTGCACTGGCAAGAATTAGTTCCACAACAAGATTTTGATGCAGAATTCTAGGAAATGTAGCCCTGGCTTGGTAGCAACAACTCTATGCTATGAAAGGGAAACATGAAAGTTTGGTTGACAACTAGATATCTTTACCATACCATGTCTTCTAATATTCTGTTGATGGTACTGAACATTTTCTAAAATTTTCTGCATGCTTTAGTAAGTCATTTTCAGAGTTATAATCCTCCAAAGAGTTTTCTGGATGATTTTCCCTTTTCCTTTTTTGCCATTTTCTTTCACAAGTTGACAGTCTTTTACTATTTCACTTGTAACAAAGAGAGATTTATTCAAACCCAGCATGTGTCAAGAGGCATCATTTGTGTTATGCTTTGATCCTGCTCACTGTCCATTTCTGTGTGGAAGCTGCTACACAGATTTGCAGTTGGGAAGTTGATGTGTACAGTTCCTAGATTGATTTCATTTTGATCTAATGAACTTTTCTGGATAAATGTGAGAAGCATAAATTCCAGATTTTCTCATTCTCCAAATTGAGGAGAATACACAGAGCTTTTCCTATCTCCATCAATGCCTATGGAATTTTAGAAGTTAGGATACAGTGTGTCATTGTAATTTCTAGGATTGACTGTATCTGAATCTGTATAGAATTTGAGACATAATGCATTATGTTTTTCTTGGTATTTGGATTATCACAGGCAGCAGGTTTCCAAGACAAAAACAAATAGAAGTTGATGGACATTGTGACTCTGCCCGTCTCACTGCAATTTTTCTCTGTTTCAGATTACAAAACATGTTGGCTGCCACTTACTCGGTTTTCTAGTGCATAGGTCCTTTAACTAGTGGAAAGTTCTCCTAAATTCTGTCAATATGTTGGCTGTCAAACTTATTTGTCATTGTTGCTAAAAGATGTCTCTCCTTGCCTTCCCCCTGGTCTTTTTAAGTATACTTTAGGGAAATTGGAAGAGGTACAGTGAAAGACTTGCTATGTAGCTGATGTTTCTAACTCAGATACTCAATTTCCCAAACTTATATAGAGGTGTAATTGATATATAAGAAACTGCACATGGTTAAAGTGTACAGTTTGTAAAGTTTTGATATCTATCATCTATCTAACATCTACCTATCTATCTATCTATCTATCTATCTATCTATCTATCTATCTATCTATCTATCTATCTATCATCTGTAAAACCATGTTACTAAGCCAGATAATGAACATCTTCATCATTCCCAAAAGATTCCTCAAGTTCCTAAACCTCCATGTCTATCACTCCATCCTCAATCACTGATCTACATTTTGACACTACATATTGATTTGCATTTTATAGATTTCTATCTAAAAGGAATCATACAATGAATTCTTTTTGTGTGGCTTCCCTCACATAGCATAACTATTTTGAGATTCATCCATACTGTTGTGTGTAGTTATAATACATTCGTTTCTATTGTCAGGTAGTATCATTGCATGGAAATAGCACAATTTGTTTATCCAGTTGATAGACATTTGGGTTGTTGCCAGTTTGGGGCCATTACAAATAAAGTAGCTGTGAACATTTCTATACAAGTCTCTCTTAGTTCTCTTAGGTAAATGCTTAGGAGTAAATGACTGTGTCAAATGGTAGTTATAATTTTTTGAAGACTTCCAAAGAGCTTTCTAAAGTAGTTTTACCATTTTACATTTTAAATTGATGTATAATTGACATAAAAATTATATTAATTTCAGGTGTGTAGCATAATGATTTGATGTTTTTACATATTGCAAAATGATCACCACAATAAGTCTAGTTAACATCCATCACCATACATCATTACAGAAATTTTTTATTGTGATAAGTTTTAAGATTTACTCTCTTAGCAACTTTCGAACATGTAATAAAATTTTGTTAGCTATAGTCGCTGTGCTGAACATTATATCCTCATGACTTATTTACTTTACAGCTGGAAGTTTGTACCCTTTGACCCCCTTCACTTATTTCTCCCACCCCCAGCCCCACTTCTGTTGTCTGTATCTATAAGCTTGATATATATATATAATATAAAATTTATATTATATATAACATGGAATTTATATATATATAAAATATATAAAACTTATATACATATATATATATTTCTTTTAAGATTCCACATATATATTTGTCTTTCTCTGTTTGACTTATTTCATTTTGCCTGTGCCCTCAAGGTCCATCCATGTAGTTGCAATTGGCAAGATTTCATTTTCATTTTCTTTTTTGTGTCTGAATAATATTCCATTGTACGTATATATATATATAATATATATATATATATACATATATATATATATGTATATATATAATATATATATATATACATATATATATATATGTATATATATAATATATATATATATAATGTTTTCTTCATCCATCAGTGGACACTTAGGTTGTTTCCATATCTTGCCTATTGTAAATAATGCTGCAGTGAACATGGAAGTGCAAATAACTTTTCCAGTTAGTGTTAAAACCCAGAAGTGGAATTGTTGGATCATATAGTAGTTCTCTTTTTAATTTTTTGAAGAACTTCCATACTGTTTTCCATAATGACTGCACAAAATTACATTTCCAATAACAGTATATGACAGTTCTCTTTTCTGCACATCTTGCTAACACTTGTTATTTCTTGTCTTTTTAATAATAGCCATTCTAACACAATAATATCTCATTGTGGTTTTGATGTGCATTTCCTTGATGATTAGTGATATTGATAAAAGTCCTGGATATAGTCTAGAAAAAGCCCTTTATAAGACGTGTGATCTTCTGCCAGTCTGTAGTTTGTCTTTTCATTCTTAATTTTGATAAAATCCAGTTTATTAATTTCTTTTTTATGGATTGTGATTTTGGTGCCATATCTAAGAAACCTTTGCCTAACCCAAGGTCAAAAAGATTTCCTGTCTTTTCTAAAAGTTTTATACTTCTAGGTATAAAAGTATGTGATCTAGGTATGTGATCCACTTTGAGTTGATTTTTGTACATAGTGCCAAGTATCGACAGAAGATTTTCTTTCTTTTGTTTTGTTTTGTTTTCAGCCTGTGGATGTCCTATTGTTTTAGCACCATCTGCTGAAAAGACTATTCTTTCTCCATTGAGTTACCTTTGTGCCTTGGTTGAAAGCCGTATGTGTGAACCTGTTTCAGGATTCTCTATTCTTTTCCATTTATGTAATTTGTCTGTCCCAAGATAAATACCACACTCTCTTGACTGTTGCTGCTTTATGATGTTTTGAAATCATGTAGTGCAATTCCTCTAACGTTTTTCTTTCTTTTTTTTTTTTTTTTGGCTATTGTAGATCCTATGCATTTCAATATGAATTTTAGAATCAACTTGTCTACTTTTATACAAAAACTTGTTAGGATCTTCTTGGGATTGCATTGAATGTACAGATCAGTTTGGACAGAAATAACATTTTAATAATATCAAGTTTTCCCTTTGGTGAACATGATATATTTTTCCATTTATTTAGGTCTCTTTAGATTTTTGAAACATTGAAGCAGTGCTTTACAGTTTTCATTTTACAGGTCTTTCACATATTTGTCAGATTTTTTTCTAAGTATTTTTTATTTTTTGATGTTATTTTAATAGGCATTGAGTTTTATATTTCAGTTTCTAATTGTGCATAGAAATACAGTTGATTTTTGCATATTGATCTTGTATCTTACAATCTTGCTGAACTCACTTATTAGTACTAGTAGCTTTTTAATATAGTAGCTTTTAAAATAGATTACATAGGGTTTCCTACACAATTATGTCATCTGTAAATAAAGCCATTTTTACTTCTTTATTTTATTCTTTACTTTCAATCTTTCTCCCTTTTATTTATTTGTGTTTTTTAATTTCACTTACTGGAACCTCTACTGCAATGTTGAATAGAAGGAATTACAGAAGATATACTTGCCTTGATCTTGATCTTAGTGAGAAAAACATTCAGTCTTTCATTAATAAATACGATGTTAGTTATAGGTTTTTTTGTGGATGTCCTTTATAAGGTTGAGTAATTTCCCTTCTGTTCATAGTTAACTGAGAATTTTTATCAGGAACACATGTTGGCTTAGAACATGTTTTTTCTCTCCATTTAGATAATTTTGGGGTTTTTTTTCTTTTTTAATTTGTTAAAATGGTGAATTACATGAATTGTTTTTCTAATGTCAAACCAACCTTGCATTTTTCACTTGGAAATTATTTAATATTCTTTTTATCTATCATTGGATTTGACTTGATACATTGATAAGAATTTTTGCATTTATATTCATGAGGGGTATTGGTGTGTCTGTGTATATGCGAGTTTCCCAAATACCTTTTTCTGGTTTTGGTATCAGAGTAATATTCACTCATAGGCTTTGTTGGTTAGTCCATTCTTTAAAGGCAATTCTGTAGATATGATATCATTTAGTCCTTAAATATTTGGAAGAATTCACCAATGAAGTCATATGGGACTGGAGTGCATTTTGTGGGAAGGTTTTAACTAAAATTTCAGTTTCTTTAATAGATATAGTGCTCTTCAGATTCTTTTTTTTTCATGAGCTTTGGTAATCTTTTAAAGAAATTTGTACATTTTTTCCAAGTTGTCAAACTTATTGGCATGAAGTTTTCATAATAATATCCTTTTGATTTATAGACTGTATTGTTGTCATTTCTCTCATACCTGATATAGGTAATTTGTGTTTTCTCTTTTTATCCCAGTCATTCCAGATATATCTTTTCAAAGAATCAGGTTTTTAATCTGTTGGTTTTCCCTATTGCTTTTTCTGTTATGTATTTCATTTATTCATCTCTGATCCTCTTTGATCCTTTCTTCTTTTTATATTGTCTTTAATGTTCGCTTCTTTTTCTACTTCTTGTGATATAAGCTGAGATTATTGACTTGGGACCTTATTTTGTTCCTAAAATAAGTATTTTGTGCTATAAAAAAGTCAAGTTATTTTCTCTATTACCTTTTATAAAACTTCAGTAGACGTTATTTTAGAATGTCTGATTATAATGCACTGTAAGATTGTATGTGATTAATAAAATAATCAGTTATCCACAGCATTTGTCATAATAATTCTCTTTTGTCAAGTGATAGTATAAATTTGTGCTTTATTTTGAAGTATTGTATTTTCTCTCTTTTGCTTTTACTTACAGTTTTATTGAAATGTAAAATCTACCATACGAGCACCTGTAAAATAAAATGTGAGTTTACAAAAAAAATTAGTGCTATAGATTCTGACATGTCATCTTTTAATTTTTGTTCAGTTCAAAATGCTTTCTAATTTCACTTGTGAATTCTACTTTGACTCTTGTACTTTTTAGAAATGTGTTATTTAGATTCACAATATTTGGGCATTTTCCATGTATCTTTCTGTTAGTGGTTTCTAATTTAATTCCATTATTATCAGAGAACATGCTCTTTTATTTCATTGCTTTGAAGTTTTTTGAGACTTGCTTTATGAGCCAATATATGGTTTCCCTTGGTAAACGTTCTCTTTAAAAGAATGTGGGGGTCTTCCCTTGTGGTCCAGTGGTTAAGACTTTGCCTTCCAATGCAGGGGGTGTGGGTTTGATCCCTGGTTGGGGAGCTAAGATCCCACATGCCTTGGGGCCAAAAAAAAACCCAAAACATAAAACAGAAGCAATATTGTAACAAATTCAATAAAGAATTTTAAAATGGTCCACATCAAAAAAAAAATAAAATAAAAAACCCCCAAAAACTAAAAACTAAAAGAATGTGAATTCTGCTATTGTTAGACACAGTGTCCTATAAATGTCAATTAGGTCAAGCTGGTTGATAGTGGTGTTCAAGTCTGCTGTATTTACTGATTTTCTACCTAGTTATTCTATCAATAATTTGAGATGTGTGTTGAAATATATGATTATTATTGTGGATTTTTGTATTTCTTGTACAAGTTCTTATTAGTTTCACGTCAGGAAGTATTTTATAACTCTATTTTGTACATAAGCCTTTATTATTTTCAGGTCTTTTTGATCAACTGAACTCTTCATCAATGTGAAATAATCCTCTGTATCTCTTGTGATGTTCTTTCCTTTAAAATCTACTTTATCTGATATTGATATATCCGCTTCTGCTTTTCTGGGTTAATGATAGAATTGTATATCTTGTGCCCATCTTTTTACTTTAACCTCCTATGTTAAAGTGAGATTCTGGTAAGCAGCATATAGTTTAATCTTGCTTTTAACGCCAGTTTGATGAATTTTGCCTTTTAATCAGAGTGTTTAGATATTTGAATTCAATGCAATTGTTGATGTACTTGCGTTAAAATTTACACTTTTGTTGTTTTTTTATTATGTTTTCTCTTTCTATTCTGTGCTCAATATTGCCTCTTTTTTGTGACTACTTTTGGTAAGTTGAGTATTTTATCTGATTCCATTTTATCTCCTTTATTGAATTATTAGCTATAACTCTTGTATTATTAGTGGTTGCTTTAGGCTTTATAATATACATCTTCTGTTTTTCACTGTCTGTCTTCAAGCAGTATATCATTTAATTAATATTTTAAGAACCTTATAACAGTAAGCTTTCATTCCCCCCCCCCTTGCCCCAGCTTTTGAGTGAGTTTTGTTATGAGTTTTGCTTTAATCAGCCAATAATCTTCTAAAGAAATTTAATAAGAAAAATGGCTTTTATATTTACCTATATATTTACAATTTTCATCCTTTTGTTTAGACCAAAATTTTTTTTTGAATTTTATTTTATTTATTTATTTTATACAGCAGGTTCTTATTAGTTATCTATTTTATACATATTAGTGTATATATGTCAATCCCAATCTCCCAGTTCATCCCACCACCACCACTCCCCCCCAGCCACTTTCCCCCCTTGGTGTCCATACGTTTGTTCTCTACATCTGTGTCTCTATTTCTGCCCTGCAAACCAGTTCATCTGTACCATTTTTCTAGGTTCCACATATATGTGTTAATATACAATATTTGTTTTTCTTTTTCTGACATACTTCACTCTGTATGTTTCCTTTTTAAAATGGAAAGCATGCAGCCTGTATTGAAAAGTGGCTACAAGGATTAGCAACTAGGTATACACGTGTCTGGTGCATTGTAGTCATTCTGTTATTAGTGTGGTAGACCCAAATTTTTATCTGTTATAATTTTCTCTCTTTCTGAAGAACTTATTTTCATGTTTTGTATAGTTTGGGTCTGTTGGTGCTGAACTATTTCAGCATCTATGTGCCTGATAAAGTCTTTTAGAAGGACATCTTAGAAAGATATTTTTGCTGAGTATAAAATTCTAGGTTGAAAAATTTTTTTTGTTCTTTTAGTATTTTAAAGACGTTGCTCCATTTGCTTTTGGCGTACCTTGTTTTCAACAAGCAGCTTGCTGCCTTTCTTATATTTGTTGTTATGTACATGGTATGTCTTTTTTTCCTTTGATCACTTTTAAAGTTTTTCTTTCATCATTGTTTTTAAACAATTTGATTATGATATATTTTGATGTAGTTTTTTCATGTTTCTTGTAGTTGGAGTTTGTTGAAGTTCTGTTTGTGGATTTATTGTTTTATCAAATCTATATAATTTTCAACCATTATTTCTTTAAATATTTCTTCTGTTCCCTTTCCATGTCATTTATGGAATCTATTTACCTGTATATTAGCTCACTTGGAGTTTTTCCATAGTTCACTGATATTCTATTCTTTTTTTAATTCAATCTTTTTTTCTCTGTGTAACTTGGGTGATTTCTCTTGTTAATTCTTTAAGATCACCAATCTTTCTAAATACATTGTATAATCTGCTTTAATCCCATCTAGTGTATTTTTTATCTCAGACATTATAGTTTTCATTTCTAGTAGTCTTATTTAGTTATTTATTAAAAATCTTCCATATCACATCTTAGTATGCACAATCCTTCATCTGGCTTCTTGAATATATGGAACACAGTTGTTTTAATATTGTTATGCATTAATTTTATAATTTGCATCATTTCTAAATCAATTTTGATCAATTGATTTTTCTCCTTATTGTGGGTCATATTTTCCTGCTTCTTTGTATGCCTGGTAATTTTTTTTTTTTTTAACATCTTTATTGGAGTATAATTGCTTTACAGTGGTGTGTTAGTTTCTGCTTTGTAACAAAGTGAATCAGTTATACATATACATATATCCCATTATCTCTTCCCTCTTGCGTCTCCCTCCCTACCACCCTCCCTATCCCACCCCTCTAGGTGGTCACAAAGCCCCGGGCTGATCTCCCTGTGCTATGCGGCTGCTTCCCACTAGCCATCTGTTTTACATTTGGTAGTGTATATATGTCCATGGGACTCTCTCACTTTGTGCCAGCTTACCAGTCCTCCTCCCCGTATCCTCAAGTCCATTCTCTAGTAGGTCTGCATCTTTATTCCCGTCTTGCCCCTACATTCTTCATGACCATATTTTTTGTTTGTTTTTTAGATTCCATATATATGTCTTAGCATACGGTATTTGTTTTTCTCTTTCTGACTTACTTCACTCTGTATGACAGACTCTAGGTCCATCCACCTCACTACAAATAACTCAATATCGTTTCTTTTTTGTGGCTGAGTAATATTCCACTGTATATAATGGATCTTCTTTATCCATTCATCTGTTGATGGACATTTAGGTTGGTTCCATGTCCTGGCTATTGTAAATAGAGCTGCAATGAACATTGTGGTACATAACTCTTTTTGAATTATGGTTTTCTCAGGGTATATACCCAGTAGTGGGATTGCTGGGTCATATGGTAGTTCTATTTTTAGTTTTTTAAGGAACCTGCATACCGTTCTCCATAGTGGCTGTATCAATTTACATTCCCACCAACAGTGCAAGAGGGTTCCCTTTTCTCCACATCCTCTCCAGCATTTATTGTTTGTAGATTTTTTGATGATGGCCATTCTGAGAGGTGTAAGAGGATATCTCATTGTAGTTTTGATTTGCATTTTTCTAATGATTAATGATGTTGAGCATTCTTTCATGTGTTTGTTGGCAATCTGTATGTCTTCTTTGGAGAAGTGTCTATTTAGGTCTTCTGCCCATTTTTGGATTGGTTTGTTTGTTTTTTTGATATTGAGCTGCATGAGCTGCTTGTAAATTTTGGAGATTAATCCTTTGTCAGTTGCTTCATTTGCAAATATTTCTCCAATTCCAAGGGTTGTCTTTTTGTCTTGTTTATGTTTTCCTTTGCTGTGAAAAAGCTTTTAAGTTTCATTAGGTCCCATTTGTTTATTTTTGTTTTTATTTCCATTTCTCTAGGAGGTGGGTCAAAAAGGATCTTGCTGTGATTTATGTCATAGAGTGTTCTGCCTATGTTTTCCTCTAAGAGTTTGATAGTGTCTGGCCTTACATTTAGGTCTTTAATCCATTTTGAGTTTATTTTTGTGTATGGTATTAGGGAGTGTTCTAATTTAATTCTTTTACATGTAGCTGTCCAGTTATCCCAGCACCACTTATTGAAGAGGCTGTCTTTTCTCCACTGTATATTCTTGCCTCCTTTATCAAAGATGAGGTGACCATATGTGCATGGGTTTATCTCTGGGCTTTCTATCCTGTTCCATTGATCTATATTTCTGTTTTTGTGCCAGTACCATACTGTCTTGATTACTGTAGCTTAGTAGTATAGTCTGAAGTCAGGGAGCCTGATTCCTTCAGCTCCGTTTTTCTTTCTCAAGATTGCTATGGCTATTCTGGGTCTTTTGTGTTTCCTTACAAATTGTGAAATTTTTTGTTGTACTCGGGTGAAAAATGCCATTGGTCGTTTGATAGGGATTACACTGAATCTGTAGATTGCTTTGGGTAGCAGAGTCATTTTCACAATGTTGGTTCTTCCAATCCAAGAACATGGTATATCTCTCCATCTTTTTGTATCATCTTTAATTTCTTTCATCAGTGTCTTATAATTTTCTCAATACAGGTCTTTTGTCCCCTTAGGTAGGTTTATTCCTAGATATTTTATTCTTTTTGTTGCAATGGTAAATGGGAGTGTTTCTTAATTTCACTTTCAGATTTTTCATCATTAGTGTATAGGAATGCAAGAGATTTCTGTGCATTAATTTTCTATCCTTCTACCTTACCAAATTCATTGATTAGCTCTAGTAGTTTTTTGGTAGCATCTTTAGGATTCTCTATGTATATGTCATCTGCAAACAGTGACAGCTTTACTTCTTCTTTTCCGATTTGGATTCCTTTTATTTCTTTTTCTTCTCTGATTGCTGTGGCTAAAACTTCCAAAACTATGTTGAATAATAGTGGTGAGAGTGGGCAACCTTGACTTCTTCCTGATCTTAGTGGAAATGGTTTCAGTTTTTCACCATTGAGGACGATGTTGGCTGTGGGTTTCTCATATATGGCCTTTATTATGTTGACGTAAGTTCCCTCTATGCCTACTTTCTGGAGGGTTTTTACCATAAATTGGTGTTGAATTTTGTCAAAAGCTTTTTCTGCATCTATTGAGATGATCATATGGTTTTTCTCCTTCAATTTGTTAATATGGTGTATCACGTTGATTGATTTGCGTATATTGAAGAATCCTTGCGTTCCTGGGATAAACCCCGCTTAATCATGGTGTGTGATCCTTTTCATGTGCTGTTGGATTCTGTTTGCTAGTATTTTGGTGAGGATTTTTGCATCTATGTTCATCAGTGACATTGGCCTGTAGTTTTCTTTCTTTGTGACATCTTTGTCTGGTTTTGGTATCAGGGTGATGGTGGTCTCGTAGAATGAGTTTGTGAGTGTTCCTCCCTCTGCAATATTTTGGAAGAGTTTGAGAAGGATAGGTGTTAGCTCTTCTCTAAATGTTTGATAGAATTCGCCTATGAAGCCATCTGGTTCTGGGCTTTTGTTTGTTGGAAGATTTTTAATCACAGTTTCAATTTCAGTGCTTGTGATTGGTCTGTTCATATTTTCTATTTCTTCCTGGCTCAGTCTTGGAAGGTTGTCCATTTCTAAGAATTTGTCCATTTCTTGCAGGTTGTCCATTTTATTGGCATATAGTTGCTTGTAGTAATCTCTCACGATCCTTTGTATTTCTGCAGTGTCAATTGTTACTTCTCCTTTTTCATTTCTAATTGTAATGACTTGAGTCTTCTCCCTTTAGTTTTTGATGAGTCTGGCTAATGGCTTATCAATTTGATTTATCTTCTCAAAGAACCAGCTTTTAGTTTTATGGATCTTTGCTATCATTTTCTTCATTTCTTTTTCATTTATTTCTGATCTGATCTTTATGATTTCTTTCCTTCTGCTAACTTTAGGGGTTTTTTGTTCTTCTCTCTCTAATTGATTTAGGTGTAAGGCTAGGTTGTTTATTTGAGATGTTTCTTGTTTCTTGAGGTAGGATTGTACTGCTATAAACTTCCCTCTTAGAACTGCTGTTGCTGCATCCCATAGGTTTTGGGTCATTGTGTTTTCATTGTCATTTGTTTCTAGGTATTTTTTGTTTTCTTCTTTGATTTCTTCAGTGATCTCTTAGTTAGTTAGTAAGGAATGTATTGTTTAGCCTCCATGTGTTTGTATTTTTTACAGATTTTTTCCTGTAATTGATATCTAGTCTCATAGCATTGTGGTTGGAAAAGATAATTGATACAATTTCAATTTTCTTAAATTTACTAAGGCTTGTTTTGTGACCCAAGATATGATCTATCCTGGAGAATGTTCCATGAGCACTTGAGAAGAATGTGTATTCCGTTGTTTTTGGATGGAATGTCCTATAAATATCTATTAAGTCCATCTTGTTCAATGTATCATTTAAAGCTTGTGTTTCCTTATTTATTTTCATTTTGGATGATCTGTCCTTTGGTGACAGTGGGGTATTAAAGTCCCCTACTATGATTGTGTTACTGTCGATTTCCCCTTTTATGATTGCTCATATTTGCTTTATGTATTGAGGTGCTCCCATGTTGGGTGCATAAATATTTACAATTGTTATATCTTTTTCTTGGATTGATCCCTTGATCATTATGTAGTGTCCTTCTTTGTCTCTTGTAATAGTCTTTATTTTAAAGTCTATTTTGTCTGATATGAGAATTGCTACTCCAGCTTTCTTTTGATTTCCATTTTCATGGAATATCTTTTTCCATCCCCTCACTTTCAGTCTGTATGTGTCCCTAGGTCTGAAATGGGTCTATTGTAGACAGCATATATACAGGTCTTGTTTTTGTATCCATTCAGCCAGTCTATGTGTTTTGGTTTGAGCATTTAATCCATTTACATTTAAGGGAGTTATCAATATGTATGTTCCTTTTACAATTTTCTTATTTGTTTTGGGTTTGTTAGTGTAGGTCTTTTCCTTCTTTTGTGTTTCATTCCAGAGAATTTCATTTAGCATTTGTTGTATAGCTGGTTTGGTGGTGCTGAATTCTCTTAGCTTTTGCTTGTCTGTAAAGGTTTTAATTTCTCCATGAAATCTGAATGAGATCCTTGCTGGGTAGAGTAATCTTCGTTGTATGTTTTTCCCCTTCATCACTTTAAATATGTCCTGCCACTCCTGTGTGGCTTGCAGATTTTCTGCTGAAAGATCAGCTCTTAACCTTATGTGGATTCCCTTGTGTGTTATTTGTTGTTTTTCCCTTGTTGCTTTTAATATTTTTTCTTTATATTTAATTTTTAATAGTTTGATTAATATGTATCTTGGTGTGTTTCTCCTTGGATTTATGCTGTATGGGACTCTCTGTGCTTCTTGGACTTGATTAAGTATTTCCTTTCCCATATTAGGGAAGTTTTCAACTATAATCTCTTCAAATATTTTCTCAGTCCCTTTCTTTTTCTCTTCTTCTTTGGGACCCCTATAATTCGAATATTGGTGCATTTAATGTTGTCCCAGAGGTCTCTGAGACTGTCCTCAGTTCTTTCCATTCTTTTTTCTTTATTCTGCTCTGCAGTATTTATTTCCACTATTTTATCTTCCAGGTCACTTATCCGTTCTTCTGCCTCAGTCATTCTGCTATTGATCCCTTCTAGAGAATTTTAAATTTTATTTATTGTGTTGTGCATCATTGTTTGTTGCTCTTTAGTTCTTCTAGCTCCTTGTTAAACGTTTCTTGTATTTTCCCCTTTGTATTTCCAAGATTTTGCATCATATTTACTATCATTATTCTGAATTCTTTTTCAGGTAGACTGCCTATTTCCTCTTCATTTGTTAGGTCTGGTGGGTTTTTGCCTTGCTCCTTCATCTGCTGTGTGTTTCTCTATCTTCTCCTTTTGGTTAACTTACTGTGTTCGGGTCTCCTTTTTGCAGGCTGCACGTTCGTAGTTCCTGTTGTTTTTGGTGTCTGCCCACAGTGGCTAAGGTTGTTTCAGTGGGTTGTGTAGGCTTCCTTGTGGAGGGGACTAGTTCCTGTGTTCTGGTGGATGAGGCTGGATCTTGTATTTCTGGTTGGCATGTCCACGTCTGGTGGTGTGTTTTGGGGTGTCTTTGGCCTTATTATGATTTTAGGCAGCCTTTCTGCTAATGGGTGGGGTTGTGTTCCTGTCTTGCTAGTTGTTTGGCATAGGGTGTCTAGCACTGTAGCTTGCTGGTCGTTCAGTGAAGCTGGGTCTTGGCATTGAGATGGAGATCTCTGGGAGATTTTCGCCATTTGATATTACATGGAGCTGGGAGGTATCTTGTGGACCAATGTCCTGAACTGGACCCTCCCACCTCAGAGGCACAGCCCTGATGCCTGGCTGGAGCACGAAGAGCCTGTCATCCACACAGCTCAGAATAAAATGGAGAAAAATAAAGGAAAAAAGAAAGAAGAAGATAAAATAAAATAAAATAATTAAAATAAAAAATGAAAAATAATTATTAAAAAAATTTTTTAAAGTAATAAAATTAAAAAGGAAAGAAAGAAGAGAGCAACCAAACCAAAAAACAAATCCACCAATGATAACAAGTGCTAAAAACTATACTAAAAAGCAAAACAAAGAAAAAAAAAAAAACGGACAGACAGAACCCTAGGACAAATGGCAAAAGCAAAGCTATACAGACACAATGACACACAGAAGCATACTCATACACACTCACAAAAAGAGCAAAAAGGAAAAGTATATATATATCGTTGCTCCCAAATTCCACCTCCTCAATTTTGGATGATTCGTTGTTTATTCAGATATTCCACAGATGCAGGGTACATCAAGTTGATTGGGGAGATTTAATCCAATGCTCCTGAGGCTGCTGGGAGAAATTTCCCTTTCTCTTCTTAGTTCGCACATTTCCTGGGGTTCAACTTTGGATTTGGCCCTGCCTCTGCGTGTAGGTCCCCTGAGAGCATCTGTTCTTTGCTCAGAGAGGTTGGGGTTAAAGGAGCAGCTGCTTCGGGGGCTCTGGCTCACTCAGGCAGGGGGGAGGGAGGGGTACAGATGCAGGGCGAGCCTGTGGCGGCAGAGGCTGGCGTGACGTTGCAGCATCCTGAGGCGCACCATACGTTCTCCCGGGGAAGTTGTCCCTGGATCACGGGACCCTGGCAGTGGCGGGCTGCACAGGCTCCCCGGAGGGGCGGTGTGGAGAGTGACCTGTGCTTGCACACAGGCTTCTTGGTGGAGGCAGCAGCAGCCTTAGTGTCTCATGCCCGTCTCTGGGGTCCGTGCTGATAGCCGCGGCTCGCGCCCGTCTCTGGAGCTCCTTTAAGCAGCGCTCTTAATCCCCTCTCCTTGCGCACCAGGAAACAAAGAGGCAAGAAAAAGTCTCTTGCCTCTTAGGCAGCTCCAGACTTTTTCCCGGACTCCCTCCCAGCTAGCCGTGGCGCACTAACCCCTTCAGGCTGTGTTCAGGCCGCCAAGCCCTGTCCTCTCCCTGTGATCCGACCGAAGCCCGAGCCTCAGCTCCCAGCCCCCACCTGTCCCGACGGGTGAGCAGACAAGCCTCTCGGGCTGGTGAGTGCTGGTTGGCACCGGTCCTCTGTGCAGGAATCTCTCCGCTTTGCCCTCCACACCCTGTTGCTGCGCTCTCCTCCGTGGCTCTGAAGCTTCCCCCCTCTGCCACCCACAGCCTCTGCCCATGAAGGGGTTTCCTAGTGTGTGGAAACCTTTCCTCTTTCACAGCTCTCTCCCACTGGTGCAGGTTCCATCCTTATTCTTTTGTCTCTGTGTTTTCTTTTTTCTTTTGCCCTACCCAGGTACGTGGGGAGTTTCTTGCCTTTTGGGATGTCTGCGGTCTTCTTCCCGCATTCAGTAGATGTCCTGTAGGAGTTGTTCCACATGTAGATGTATTTCTGATGTATTTGTGGGGAGGAAGGTGATCTCCACATCTTACTCCTCTGCCATCTTGAAGCTCCTCTCTGCCTGGCAATTTTTAAATCAAATGCCAGACATTGTGAATTGCATCTTATTGGGTGCTGGATATTTTTGCATTTATATAAATATTTCTGAGCTTTGTTCTGGGTTGCAGTTATTACTTGGAATCAAACGTTTGATCCCTTCAGATCTTTCTTATAAACTTTGTGAAGTGTTATTATCAGCATTTATTCTTGGGCCCTTTTCTCATTACTGAGACAAAACTTCTCTGAGTACTGTACGCAATATCTCATGAATTATGAGGTTTTGTGCTCTTACATGTGAGGACCAGAACTTTTCCTGACCCTGTGAGAACCTCAAGTTTTGTTCCTTCTAATCCTTTTCATGGTGTTTTCTATGTATAGTTTCCACACATGCATGTCCTAATCAGTATTCAGATGCAAACTCAAGAGAAACCCTTTACAGATATTCAAAGCTCTATTTCTGTGCAGCTCTCTGCAGTACTCTGCCTGTGAATTCTAGCTATCTTGGCTTTCCAGAATATCTAGCTTCTTCTCAAGTTAAGGAGCCTGCTGGGATCTTCCTGGGTACCACACTTCCTTTCCCTATAGCCTGGAAACTAGCCAGTAGGGTGGGAAAATAGTTGGGTTATTTCATTTGTTTCTTGTCTCTTAGGATCACTGTCCTTTGTTGCCTGACTTCCAATGTCTTAAAAACTGTCATTTCAAATATGTTGCTTTTTAAAAATCTGTTTGAGGTAAGGAGGTAAAATTTAATCTTTATTCTTCTGTCTTTACTGGAAGAAGATGTCTTCCCCATTCTTAAATTTTAAAACTTATTTTTTCTCGAATAAGTATTTATATATTACTGCTAATATGGTTAAGATCATTGCTGGAAACCATATTACAAGGCAAGTCTTACTCCAGTTGCTCCTTTCTATTTTTGTTTTAAAGAATATCTTAATTTATATGCAAGCACATAATATAACATGTGATACTGAAAATGCCTGAGATTTGGAAATAGAAGGTCTTGAGTTCAGCATACAATCAGAGTAGCAATGTAGCTTCAGAAAAGTTACTTAACCTCTCAAAAACTGAAATAATAATACTTATTGCACAGGAAACTTTTCAGTATTAAGTTAAATAATGAATGTAAAGAGATTGGCTCAATTCCCTGGCACATATCAGGTAATCAAAAATTGTAACAATTAATACTTCAATTAGAAGAATTATGTTATCAAAACCAACAGCAATACTTAGTATCATTGGAAACTTAAAATTATGTGCTTACTGGACAGTGGCCAGATAAGAGGCAAGAAATTGTAAAATAGGAAAAAAAGAGACTCTCTTAATATTTTTCAGCAAATGAAGAAAAAAATGCAATTTAACTGCCACTTATCTGACCATGTAATTACTGTTACTGTTACATAATTAATGTCTCTAACATAAAATAAGCAAGGAAAGATAATTTGTGCTGATTTTGTTTATCATTTTAAATGCATCTATGGTAGAAATGTACTACAAACATCATATAGAAGCATCTATCAGAAAGAATAAGTGCTAATTTAGGTTCTGTCACAGTTGCAAACATTATAAGAAACAAGTACTTTGGCCTCATGTGATAAGGTATTGCTTTCTAATTTTGGCATCCTCACATTTACAGATAGATTATTTCATTTTGTGGTGATAAAGTTTGAGAACGCCTGTACAGACCCCTGAATTGTTTATCAGTATGGACTCATGGTGATCCAAGGTTATTACAGTGGTCTGCACAAAATAACATTCTAAAAATGAAAAATAAAAGGTAAAGACACTAACTCTTGATTCACCAATTGTTTTCCCTTAAATATATACCAGTTTTTAAGTCCTAGTCTGGTTCTCCTTTACTGTCCAGCAAACTCTGGAATTGTTTACTTTATTGGCCATTAAAATGCAATTATTTGAATGATAACAATAGCCATACTAACAACCATAAAAAACAAGCAAAATTAATGTAATTTATTGAACAGCACCTCAAGGATTGTTCTAAAGGCTTTGCAACATGCTATTATATTTAAGTCTAACACAAAGTTGTAAAATACAGGTAATTTGTTAAATGAGGGAACAAGTTCAGAGGGCTTGTCACTTGTCTTAGGTTACCCTTTGAGTGTTAGAATCAGACCTGAAACAAGGACTGGATTATTATTATTTTTTTTCATTGTTACACTAGGTTTTAATATTAACCATAGTTAAAGATAATTTTTAAAATGTATATGATGTTGAAGTAATCATTTAATGCCATATAAAGCCAAACACTGTGATTTTTAGATAATCTGCATGTGTGTTCCTTCCACATGTGCATGTGATATAGAATTATATGGGGATAGATTTGAAATTTATTAGCATACTATTGTTATCACACCTCTTTTGCTGCTAAAAGAACTATGTAATAGTTCATGACTTGGCCACGGCTACACAGACTCAGTATCACAATTAAAACCCAAGTTTTTCACATGTTATAGCTAAGTATTGTGCAATAGAAGGCAGGTTGTAGTTTTGTGGAAAGATAATTGGATTTGAAGTCATTAGACCTAGTAGACTCAAGGTTTGGTTTGGTATTTAACTAGTTTTGTGGCCCTGGGTAAATTACTTATCCTCTATGAGCCTCATTTTCATTATCTAAGAAGTGGTGGTTATAATAAAATAATACCTACATTACGGGGTTGATAGAAAGATTATATGAGACAGTGTATGCAAAAGAGCTTGACAAACTCTAAAGCACCATACAAATGCAAAGCAATGATGTTATCATGTACTGCAACATGCACTGGATTTACACATAGTAGATTATATACCTGATTATAATCTTCCCCTCAGGAAAAGGGAAAGTAGTACGGAAAATTCTCTAGAAAAAATAAGTCGTATGCAAGGGGTAAATATAAAGGTTTTAATCTTCTTTCCCATTATAAAACATTTCTCCCAAGCCTTCTTTGGAGATCTCCTTTGGGGAATAGGCAAGTCCCTGGAGTAAATTCATGGAAAGAGACCATATGGTAGAACATGATATTGTATTATCCTTTGCTGGAGCAGACTGCTTTTCCATCTTTCGAACGTCAATTGTTGTTTTAAGTTTGTTATATAAAAAAAGGACATTGTATATAGTAAGCAGGATAGGAGGTACAGTCAGCTAGAACTGCATATGAAACTGCAAACCAGTGCTCTCAAGTCAAGCAACTCTCTAAGGTAGAGAGATCTGAAGATCTTGTACCCTCTTTGCTGTGGTGTGAGAGCTTCTGCTTACCTTAAAGAGACTGTTCAGCTGTTTCCACTGCCGAGTTTCTGAGTTTCTTTTACAGAGGGAACTTGCAGTTGGTGCTGTCTTCTCAGAACATGTGTATTGCAGTTATATTTATTTCATTAAGTCCCTAATTGTTTTGTTAACAATATAGCTAGCTGGGGGTTTAAACAAATGACAAAACCTTCATGTGTACTTCCATGAAACCTTGGCAGGATTAGGCTCCACTGGGTGGTTCTTTCAATGGCAGTAGCCGCATTGATGCTGCTGGAGAAATATTGGCTGGTCTTCCTTTTCTCTTCCTTTTTCTGCCACTTACCTTCATGGACTCCATTCCGCAGTCATGCAAAACTGACATGTTTTCATGGTGTGTTTCATGTATATACGTATTTCCATATCTTTGCTCATATTGAACCTGCTGCCTGAAATGCCCTTCCCCACCCTTTTTAAGTTGCCTCCCCTTTATTTATTCTTCAAAGCTCAATTCAGATGCTATTGGTAAAAACATTCTTGATCTCCCCCAGCAAAACTTCTCATGCCTCTGAGCAGTACTTGGCCAATTCCTCTCTTTTAGAATTTACCATGTTTACTTTTCCTCCCACTCCCCTCATTCTGCTACTCTATGAAGGCAGAGGCTCTCTTATTCATGTCTGTATCTGCAGTATGTATCCCAGTACCCGGCATTTGGTAGGTTCCCAGTAAAGTCTGTTTAATTAATGAATGAATGGAGCTTCTGGGAGCAAGAATCAGGCTTCCTGGATTTGGATCCCAGCTCTACCACTTATTAGCTGTATGACGTGGGGCAAATCCTCAAACTCTCTGTGTTCCTCATTTGTAAAATAAAATATTAAAATGCCTCCTCTATCAGATTGTTGTGAGGATTTAATATATGTCAAATATGTAGACTAATGCTACACACCAAGTTCATATCTTCTTGCTATTCTGAAAAGGGTGTCTGTCAGAAGACATTAGCATGACTGCCTGTCCATGACTCGATTTATGCTACTGGTTTTATGTCTGGTATTTTTTGATTTCTAGTTTTTATTCTGGTAGTTTGCCAGTTGGTCAGATCTCTTCACTGGGCGAGCTTCCGTTCTTCATCTCAGCTAAAGAGATGGACACTGCTGCATAGGGCAGACTTCTCTGATGCAACCTGCATGACTGATTTCTTTTGGGATCTCTGCCGTGACAACTAAGGTACTTTGTGTTGACTAAAATTCTGAACTAGAGTCATAGAACTTACTTGACCTTGGACTCCAGGCCTTAGCTATGAGGCTAGACCTCAGCTGGCATCTACTTTAGTCCTTAACTGCCTGCCCTAACCGCTCTGCATAGGGTCTAGCACATAGTAGTACATTCTTGGTGAGTATTTGTTAAATGAATTAGGAAATGAAGATTAAATACAATTATTTTTATTTTAGAAATAATATAAAATTATCTATAATTAATCATTACAGAAAGGATATAATATAGAAAAGTGAATTTACCTTATATTCCTGCCTCTTAGAACCACTGTCGACAGTTTGGAGTGTATTCTTCTAACCTTTTACCTATAGGGTTTTTTTTTTTAAACAAATTTTGAATTGGTACTAATTCAGTGTCAAAACCACTCAGTTAAAAGGGTAACAACCAAGGAAAAGGGGGTAGGCTACATGAAAATGGGCTGTTGGGACATTGGGGTCATAGATATTGTTCAGGTGCTTCTGAGTCCATACTTCTTGTTTTTGAAGTTTTGGTTCAAGAACCAATTTAAATTAAGGCCAACAGTGTATAAAAAGTGCCTATCTTGTCTTATCCTTATCAATATTGTCTCATCATTACAATAATACTAATTTGGGTACTTGAAATTTTTTATTTCATTGCTTTACTTTGAATATCTTTAATTGTTAAAGAGTTTAGAACTATTATTTTCATACGCTTATTGGCCACTACTTTTTTTCTTCTCTAAATATGTCTTTTGTCCATCTGTGTCAATTTACCCTTGCTCATTATGTATTGCTGATGTTAACCCTTTTTCTTTGGACTCTGGCAAACTAAAATTGTGTTTGTTTATATAGGTTCCTCAAGTTTTATATAAGTCAAGTTTACTGATATTTTACTTTGATTATTTTGCTTGTTTGCTTTTAGGTTTAGGAAGTTTTTTTCATCTATGTAACAGATAAATATTCATAATGATTTTCTACTGCTTCAAAATTTTTAAATTTAAGCATAATATACTTCGATATACAAAAAAGTGGATACACCAAAAGCGTGTATTTCATTTGTTTAACATACCTGTCTAACCAGCATCACCTAGATCAGGAAATAAAACATTGTTAGCATCCCAGAGGCTCCTAACCTCCACCCTTGTTTGTGCTCAGTGTCTTCCTACATAGTAACAATAACCCAATTTCTTTTTTTTTTTTATATTTATTTATTTCTTTATTTGGTTGTGCTGGGTCTTAGTTGCGGTAGGGGGCTCCTTAGTTATGGCCTGTGGGCTCCTAGTTGTGGCTCACTGGCTTCTTTGTTGCAACACTTGGCCTCCTTAGTTGTGGCATGTGAACTCTTAGTTGCGGCATGCATGTGGGATCTAGTTCCCTGACCAGCGATCGAACCTGGGCCCCCTGCATTGGGAGCACGGAGTCTTAACCACTGCGGCACCAGGGAAGTCCCTCCCAATTTCTAACTATAGATTTCTTATTACCTGATTTTCTATTTCATTATTTCATGTAAATGTAATCATATGGTATGTATTCTTTTGTACTTAGCTTCTTTTACTCAAAATTATATTTTGAGATACATCCATATTATTTCATGTAGTAGAAGTTTGTTCATTTTCATTGCTATATATTATTCCATTGTGTGAAAATATTGCACTTTATTTATCCATTCTACTGTTTATAGACATTTGTGAAATTTCCAGGTTTTAGTTGTTGCAAATAGTGCTGCTATGAACATGTCTTTGGTAAATATATGTAAGCATATCTCTTGGATACATACCTAGAGGTTACTTGGTCATGGAGTATGCATTTGTTCAGCTTTAAATAGCCAAATTGTTTTCTTAAGTAGTTGTACCAATTTATACTTCCTCCAGCATTACATGAGAATTCTCTTTTTTCCCAACAGTGGGTTTTTTTATTATTTTCATTTCAGAACTTCTGGTTGCTGTGTAGAAATTTCTCACTGTGACTTTATTTTTCATTTGCCAAATGAAAATGAATAGCTAAAGAATCTGAGCACCATTTATGTAGTATATTTGTGTTTTGATATCCTTTTCTGTGAAGTGCCTATTTAAATCTTTGCCCACTTATCTTTTATTGGGTAGTCTGCCATTTTCTTACTGATTTGGGGAATTCTTTATATATTCTAGGTACAAGTCCTTTGTCAAATATATAATTACAAATATTTTATTCCATGCTGTGGGTTGATTTTTCACTCTTTAAATGGTGTCTTTTGATGAATGTAAGTTCTTAATCTTAGTATAGTACAATTAATTAATTATTTTTCTACTAAGGTTAGCTTTTTTGTGTCCTGTGTAAGAAATCTACACTCACTCCATGAAATTGTTTGCCTGAATTTTTCTTTGAAAGCTCTCTGATTTTACTTTTCATGTTTATATCTAAATCTACCTAGAATTATTTTTTGATATATGGTATGAGGTATGAATTAAGAGAGACATGTACAGCCCCAAAACTCAGCAAATGTCCTGTTGGGGAAATGAGCCATATGCTTGAGGCCTTTCAAGTTTCTTTTTGTCATTCAAACCCTTGATTACTGCTCATAGCTTTGCTGGCTTTCTTTTAGGGCTCTTCTCCTTGGACCACGCCTGCCTCAGTCTGTACCCAGAGTCAGAAAATACCCTCAGGGGGAAAAAAGCTTTGCAATCCGTTTACCTCATAAGGTTTGCCCCCCTCTTTGGAATTTCAGATCATCAAATCGTTTTTGTAATTTATCCAGCTTATTCTCATTTTTCCAGTGGAAGCATTGGACTGCTTTGACCTACTATATTCTACCTGAGGATAGTTTATCTTATGTGATTTTTGTAATTTTACTAAATATATATAAAATATTACATAATATATTTGAATACATTAGCATACATTGTAATAAATATTTATATATCATATATTGTATAGTCATATATAATATAACTATATATTATAAAATATATTTAATATATCTAATTTATCTAATATTAGATAAATATTTAATGTATCAAATTTAAATATATATGTATATATAATTTTAATATCTTTCTTTGATTTTAGTTTAGGGTGTGATCATGAAGAAGTAATTATTTGCAAAAGGAAACATTTTATCTACTTCATTTCTTGAATTATTTATCATTTTCCTATTTCTCTCTTATGATTTCCTTACCATATCTTAGATTCTTATACATCTGAGTATTTCTGGAAAGTTTTGTTGTTATTCTAGTATTTATTTTTTAGCAGATCTTTATTGAGCCCCTCCTATATTCCAAAGTCTGTGCTATTTTATTAAATAGACACAATTTATTCTTTATTGGCTTTGGCAGGCTAGAGAAGGAGAAAGAGATCAATCAAAAAATCATAAGTGTCACATGTACCCCAATGTTCAGTGCAGCACTATTTACAATAGCCAGGACATGGAAACAACCTAAATGTCCAATGACAGATGAATGGATAAAGAAGATGTGGTATATATATACAATGGAATATTACTCAGCCATAAAAAAGAATGAAATTGGGTCATTTGTAGAGATGTGGATGGACCTAGAGTCTGTCATACAGAGTGAAGTAAGCCAGAAAGAGGAAAACAAATGTCATATATTAACACATATATGTGGAATCTAGAAAAATGGTACTGATGAATCTATTTGCAGGGCAGGAATAGAGACGTAGACGTAGAGAATGGACATGTGGACACAGGGGAGAAGGGGAGGGTGGGACGAATTGGGAGATTAGGATTGACATATATACACTACCATGCGTAAAATAGATAGCTAGTGGGAACATGCTGTAAAGCACAGGAATCTTAGCTCGGTGCTCTGTGACGACCTAGATGGGTGGGATGGGGGTAGGGTGGGGGGGAGGTCCAAAAGGGAGGGGATATATGTATACATATAGCTGATTCACTTCACTGTACAGCAGAAACTAACACAACATTGTAAAGCAATTATGCTCCAAAAAAAAAATCACAAGTGTGAATGTAAAGTAAGTTCCAAGGTGTGTCTCATGCTGATGGTCCAGGGACTATACTTTGAAAACCACTAGATTAATCAGTGCTGTTGGCTGATGTGTTTTCCATCTGAACTAGTGTAGATCTGTTTCCAGTGTTTCATTTCTGGGTTTTTGCTTTTTTCAGTGAGCAATAATCTTCCTAACATTGCTCTAGAATGACCAAAGATGAGCAAATATAGGTATTCCAGTAAGGGAATTGATGCTTATTTCCTCATGTACAGAGGAGGTAATGGCAAGTGTATTTCTTATTATGCCACAGGCAGTTCTATATTTATGTAGACCAATTACAGAAGGAACCCTTATGTGTTGCCTGACTGAGTGATTTTACTGGCAAAGTTTGGGGGATAGGAATATCGTCTTTGTATAGGGAGGGCTAAAGACTATCTGTCTGAGTGATTCTGTGGGCTGCTTTCTCCAAGCCAAGCAAAAAGGCAAAAGGCAAAACCTCAGCTGTGCTTGTAAGATCCCTTGCTATTTCTCAGAGGTGGTGGTGAGAAAGGTATCCCCCGTTGCCCTATAATAATAGGGACAACATAGAGAGGAAATTAGGAAGGATAAAAGAGTTTTACATGATTTTATGTCACCATCATTCCAGACTTCCTCTGGAATATTAAATTTTAATATTTTATTTTGATAAAACTCAGGATATATTCTCCATCCCAGGTTCAAATTATTCCCTTATTTTCCATTTAGATTCATTTCTTCTACTGTATAGTGAGTTCTTTGATGTTATGAATCATGTCAGAACACCTCAGAGTCCTAAGTACACAGATGTGGCAGCCATGGGAATGCATCTCTCAGATCCTCTACTCTTGGGAGCATAGTTGACTGACAGCTAGAATTTTATTTCCCCGTATCCCCTGCCACATTCACCCTGAGACCATACATCCCGTAGACTGCTTCCAATCAGTGACTGAACATGGCATGGGTACGAGTGCTTGCAACATTCTTTTGTGATTAACGACCCCTCTAATGGCCAAGTTGAAATAGAGGACTCTCTATTGATTTGACCTAAACTCTCTTAGAACCATGTGGTCATCTGAGATTCTTCCTACCCAGTTGTTCTTCATTCCCCCATCCTTTCCCAGGATATAAGCTGTGCTTTGTGGTCTGAAGGTTCTTCCTGCTGCCTCTCCCTTAGTCTTTCACAGTTATTTCCCTCAATAGATCTGTTGCCTGTCTAATGGCACCTGCTTCTCAGAAGAGTTGAATTAACACAGGTGGTACTGAGAAGGGGGTGGTACTAAAAATGAGATGAAGTTTTAGAAATGGTTCACTCACTGCCCTGCAGGCAAAGAGGATTATACCCTATCCCGGGTGTTATGTGGGATACAGATATTTCCTGGTACAATAGGTGCCAGGAATTGAAGGTGCCAATCCAATTGAAGAATTCACCAATGATGGCCTGGGAAAATGTGCCAGTGGAGGGGATTGCCCTGCAGCCATTTTAAAGATATAGGGAAAACAATGTCTACAAGTACTGTGGAGTTGGCTGGCTATTGCTAAATTATATTGATGTCACTCAGAAGGATAATGAGAATTTGAGGTCTATTAACAAACAGTTAAGGGTGAAGTATGAGAGCCAGAGGGCTCCTGCAGTAGAAGAGTAGATTCAGTGGAGAAGCAGACTCAGTACTTGATTGTTAGAGTGGCACAGGTTCAGAAATGTTTAAATGCCCAGCCAAAGGATGTCTGTTATATTAAGGTCAGAGACGTGGTTGGAAAACCTGAGATCCTGACATATGGGACATGGACATCTGGATGGATGTCTTTGAGAATTTGGCTCTTCAGATCTATTTGAGCCCTCAGAGCTAGAACTTCCTTAGTCCTGGAAGGTATTGCCGAGGCTGCACCCCCACAAGGCAACAGGTGCCCCCTTGAGGAGCCACCCCCATCTCTTGTCCTGACTGTCAGGCTATAACTAGGTTTGAATCCCAGGTTGCTAGGACTTGATAGGCCTAATTAGGAAGGAAAGCAATTATACACCAAAGGAGCTACAACAATTAATTAGCATTTCTGCCAGGAGCCAGGAGATTGGATTTTGAAGGTGGTTGATTAAAGAGGCCAAAAAGTAAGAGTGGATGCAAGAATTAATTTACTGATATGTGCATTCTCAGGATATATGATTTATCACCCAGGTAACCATATCACAGGAATGGGGTAAATACTGTGAGGTAGCTCTTGAAAGCCTGGGGAAAGTGATGGCTCATAATCAATGAAATGCCTGGGTACCCTGACACATAGTAAAGGAAGAATACAAAGGCAAATGGAAGTGAGCCTCTTGGCCAAGATATATTATGTGAGACCAGAAGACCCACCAGTGGACTATGTTCTACAAAAGAGGATCTAAGACACACAATTCTCTAACACCATCAGGTATACACTGGTGAGAGGAGTACCAACATCATTAAGATATCCTGGTGGATCTCCTCCACAGGCCATGAATGATGGTAAGAGAACCTGTCATAGAGCTGGACTCATTAATATCCTTTGTAATAAATAGGGATTTGAAGTAATAGAGGCCAGGTGGTGGTGGTTTACCACCAGGGACCAGAAGGCCATAATTATCTTAATGACTGGCAAGGTTTGAGGGCCAACCAAGGGGGCTTGACCTTCAGGAAATTGAGGAGATAGACATTAGACATGGTGTTTCTGGGGACTTCCCTGGTGGCTCAGTGGTTAAGAATCTACCTGCCAATGCAGGGGACACGAGTTTGATCCCTGGCCCGGGAAGATCCCACATGCCATGGAGCAACTAAGCCCGTGCACCACAACTACTGAGCCTGTGCTCTAGGGCGTGCATGCCACAACTACTGAAGCCTGTGCTCCTAGAGCCCGTGCTCTGCAACAAGAGAAGCCACTGCAATGAAGAGTAGCCCCCGCTCACTGTAACTAGAGAAAGCCCACGCACAACAACGAACACCCAAGGCAGCCAAAAATAAATAAATTAAAAAAAAAATACCATTGCTGGAAATCTTTAAAAAAAAAAAAAAAAAAGACATGGTGTTTCTAGTGACAAGCTAGATAGATAGCCAATAAATGTGCTGCTTAACATCCACAACCAGAAAAAGGCAAGAATGGAGGATGGCAGCTCTCTCTCCAAAAGTCACCATCCCTTGCTCAGTTCCTGGACCTGAGTCAATTTTCAGATCTAGAATCCGTTGACTGAAGAAATAGCCAGGTTTCTTGGAGGGAGGATCCTGTAGTACTGTGGCATATACATTCTGTAATGATTTCCTTAGTCCTTCTCCGGAGGACCATAAATGGTCCTCTGGCCATTTATTTGGGTAACTATACACCAAGGAAAGGGAAATAACCAGATGTTTTGAGTATATTAGATACAGGATCAGAGTTTAGATTAATATCCTGAGACTCAAAATGTCATCATGGTGCCTCTGTTAGAGTGGGGACATCTGGGAGCCAGTAATAAATGCAATCATGAATAAGGTCTAACTCACAGTGGCTCCACTGGATCCATGGAACAAACAGCTAGTCATTTCCCCAATCTTCAAGTGTGTAATTGGGATTGATATACTTGGCAGTTGGAGTAATATTCACATTGGGTCCTTGGCTTGGGAGGTAAGAACTATTGTAGTAGAGAAGACCAAGTGGTAACCTTTCAACTGACCATTCCCCCAGCCAAGATTGTAAATAAAAAATAAAATCACATCCTGGGGGTGGGTAGATGGAACGGATTGGTGGGATTAGTACCACTATCCAAGTTCTAAAGCAGGAATCAAGAAACTTTTTCTATAAACGACCAGATAGTAAACATGGCTTTGTGAGCCATATTATCTGTCATAGCTATTCAACTCTTCCATTGTACCATGGAAACACCCATAGGCAACGCTTAAATGAATGATTATCACTGTGTTCTAATAAATATTTACTTATAAAATCAGGCAACTGGCTGGATTTGACCTGTGTGTTGTAGTTTAATGATCCTGTTCTAAAGGATGCATTGTGGTGTCACTGTCATATGTCCATTTTATTCACCAATCTGATCCTTGAGAAGACCAGCTGGATTTCATAAAATGAGTCTAGATGGCAACAAACTCAGCCAAATAGTTGCCCATTTGCAGCTGCTAAGTCTAATGTGGTATCATTGCTAGAGAAGGTTAGTGCAGGTACGTAGTATGGTATACAGTCATTGATTTGGCAAATATATTCTTTTCTATTTCAATTAGAGAGGAGAATCAGAAAAAGTTTGCCTTTACATGGAATGGAAAACAATACTCATATTCACTTTCAGTTTTGCCCCAATGCTATGTTTTTTTTTAAACATCTTTATTGTAGTATAATTGCTTTACAATGGTGTGTTAGTTTCTGCTTTATAACAAAGGGAATCAGCTATACATATACATATATCCCCATATCTCCTGCTTCTTGGGTTTCCCTCCCACCCTCCCTATCCCAACCCTCTAGGTGGACACAAAGCACCGAACAGATCTCGCTATACTATGCGGCTGCTTCCCACTAGCTATCTATTTTACATTTGGTAGTGTATATATGTCCATGCTACTCTCTCACTTCGTACCAGCTTGCCCTTCGCCCTCCCCGTGTCCTCAAGTCCATTCTCTATGTCTGCGTCTTTATTCCTGTCCTGCCACTAGGTTCTTCAGACCCATTTTTTTTTTTTTTTTTTTAGATTACATATATATGTGTTAGCATACAGTATTTGTTTTTCTCTTTCTGAGAAAAGTATCATGTCATCTGCAAACAGTGACACCTTTACTTTTCTTTTCCGATTTGGATTTCTTTTATTTCTTTTTCTTCTCTGATTGCTACGGCTAAAACTTCCAAAACTATGTTGAATAATAGTGGTGAGAGTGGGCAACCTTGTCTTGTTCCTGATCATAGTGGAAATGGCTTCAGTTTTTCCCCATTGAGAATGATGTTGACTGTGGGTTTGTCATATATGGCCTTTATTATGTTGAGTTAAGTTCCCTCTGTGCCTACTTTCTGGAGGGTTTTTATCATAAATGGGTGTTGAATTTTGTCGAAAGCCTTTTCTGCATCTATTGAGATGATCATATGTTTTTTCTCCTTCAATTTGTTAATATGGTTTATCACATTGATTGATTTGCGTATATTGAAGAATCCTTGAATTCCTGGGATAAAACCCATTTGATCATGGTGTATAATCCTTTTAATGTGCTGTTGGATTCTCTTTGCTAGTATTTTGTTGAGGATTTTTCTTTCTTTTTTTTAAAATTTAATTTAATTTATTTTTTTATACAACAGGTTCTTATTAGCTATCCATTTTATACATATTACTGTATATATGTCAATCCCAATCTCCCAATTCATCACACCACCACACCCATCACCCCCCACCACTTGCCCCCCCCTTGGTGTCCATACGTGTTTTCTCTACATCTGTGTCTCAATTTCTGCCCTGCCAACCGGTTCATCTGTACATTTTACTAGGTTCCACATATATGCGTTAATATACAATATTTGTTTTTCTCTTTCTGACATACTTCACTCTGTACGACAATCCCTAGATCCATCCACATCTCTACAAATGACCCAATTTCGTTCCTTTTTATGGCTGAGTAATATTCCACTGTATATATGTACCACACCTTTTTTATCCATTCGTCTCTCGATGGGCATGTAGGTTGCTTGCATGACCTGGCTATTGTAAATAGTGCTGCAATGAACATTGGGGTGCATATGTCTTTTTGAATTATGGTTTTCTCTGGGTATATGCCCAGTAGTGGGATTGCTGGGTAACCTCCATACTGTTCTCCATAGTGGCCGTATCAGTTTACATTCCCACCAACAGTGCAGGAGGGTTCCCGTTCCTCCACACCCTCTCCAGCATTTGTTGTTTATAGATTTCCTGGTGATGACCCTTCTAACTGGTGTGAGGTGATACCTCATTGTAGTTTTGATTTGCATTTCTCTAATAATTAGTGATGTTGAGCAGCTCTTCATGTGCATCTTGGCCATCTGTATGTCTCCTTTGGAGAAATGTCTATTTAGGTCTTCTGCCCATTTTTGGATTGGGTTGTTTGTTTTTTTAATATTGAGCTGCATGAGCTGTTTATATATTTTGGAGATTAATCCTTTGTCCATTGATTCATTTGCAAATATTTTCTCCCATTCTGAGGGTTGTCTTTTCGTCTTGTTTATTGATTCCTTGGCTTGGCAAAAGGTTTTAAGTTTCATTAGGTCCCATTTGTTTATTTTCATTTTTATTTCCACTTCTCTAGGAGGTGGAACAAAAAAAATCTTGCTGTGATTTATGTCAAAGAGTGTTTTCCTATGTTTTCCTCTAAGAGTTCTATAGTGTCTGGTCTTCTATTTAAGCCTTTAATCCATTTTGAGTTTATTTTTGTGTGTGGTGTTACGGAGTGTTCTAATTTCGTTCTTTTACATGTAGCTGTCCAGTTTTCCCAGCACCACTTATTGAAGAGGCTGTCTTTTATCCACTGTATATTCTTGCCTCCTTTATCAAATATAAGGTGACCATATGTGCATGGGTTTATCTCTGGATTTTCTATCCTGTTCCATTGATCTATATTTCTGTTTTTGTGCCAGTACCATACTGTCTTGATTACTGTAGCTTAGTAGTATAGTCTGAAGTCAGGGAGCCTGATTCCTCCACCTCCATTTTTCTTTCTCAAGATTGCTTTGGCTATTCAGGGTCTTTTGTGTTTCCATACAAATTGTGAAATTTTTTGTTCTAGTTCTATGAAAAATGCCATTGGTTGTTTGATAGGGATTACACTGAATCTGTAGATTGCTTTGGGTAGTAAAGTCATTTTCACAATGTTGATTCTTCCAATCCAAGAACATGGTATATCTCTCCGTCTTTTTGTATCATCTTTAATTTCTTTCATCAGTGTCTTATAGTTTTCTGCATACAGGTCTTTTGTCTCCTTAGGTAGGTTTATTCCTAGGTATTTTATTCTTTTTGTTGCAATGGTAAATGGGAATGTTTGCTTAATTTCTCTTTCAGATTTTTCATCATTAGTGTATAGGAATGCAAGAGATTTCTTGGCATTAATTTTGTATCCTGCTACTTTACCAAATTCACTGATTAGCTCTAGTAGTTTTCTGTTGGCATCTATAGGATTCTCTATGTATAGTATCATGTCATCTGCAAACAGTGACAGTTTTACTTCTTCTTTTCCAATTTGGATTCCTTTTATTATAGTTTCAATATCAGTGCTTGTGATTGGTCTGTTTCTATTTTCTATTTCTTCCTAGTTCAGTCTCTGGAGGTTGTGCTTTTCTAAGAATTTGTCCATTTCTTCCAGGTGATCCATTTTATTGGCATATAGTTGCTTGTAGTAATCTCTCATGATCCTTTGTATTTCTGCAGTGTCGGTTGTTACTTCTCCATTTTCATTTCTAATTCTGTTGATTGGAGTCTTCTCCCTTATTTTCTTGATGAGTCTGGCTAATGGTTTATCAATTTTGTTTATCTTTTCAAAGAACCAGCTTTTAGTTTTGCTGATCTTTGCTATTGTTTCCTTCATTTCTTCTTCATTTATTTCTCATCTGATCTTTATGATTTCTTTCCTTTTGCTAAGTTTGGGCTTTTTTTGTTCATCTTTCTCTAATTGCTTTAGGTGTAGGGTTAGGTTGCTCATTTGAGATGTTTCTTGTTTCTTGTTTCTTGTTTCTTGAGGTAGGATTTATTGCTATAAACTTCCCTCTTAGAACTGCTTTTCCTGCATCCCATAGGTTTTGATTCATCATGTTTTCATTGTCATTTGTTTCTAGGTATTTTTTGATTTCCTCTTTGCTTTCTTCAGTGATCTCTTGGTTATTTAGTTTTGTATTATTTAGCCTCCATATATTTGTATTTTTTACAGATTTTTTCCCGTTATTGATATCTAGTCTCATAGGGTAGTGGTTGGAAAAGATACTTGATACAATTTCAATTTTCTTAAATTTCCCAAGTCTTGATTTGTGACCCAAGATTTGATCTATCCTGGAGAATGTTCCATGAACACTTGAGAAGAAAGTGCAATCTGCTGTTTTTGGATGGAATGTCCTATAAATATCAATTAAGTCCATCTTGTTTAATGTATCATTTAAAGCTTGTGTTTCCTTATTTATTTTCATTTTGGATGATCTGTCCATTGATGAAAGTAGGGTGTTAAATTCCCCTACTATGATTTTGTTACTTTCGATTTCCCCTTTTATAACTGTTTACATTTGCCTTATGTATTCAGGTGCTCCTTGTTGGGTGCATAAATATTTACAATTGTTATATCTTCTTCTTGGATTGATCCCTTGATCATTATGTAGTGTCCTTCTTTGTCTCTTGTAATAGAATTTATTTTAAAGTCTATTTTGTCTGATATGAGAATTGCTTCTCCAGTTTTCTTTTGATATCCATTTGCATGGAATATCTTTTTCCATTCCCTCACTTTCAGTCTGTATGTGTCCCTAGGTCTGAAGTGGGTCTCTTGTAGACAGCATATATACAGGTCTTGTTTTTGTATCCATTCAGCCAGTCTTTTGGTTGGAGCATTTAATCCATTTACATTTAAGATTGTTATCAATATGTATGTTTCTATTACCATTTTCTTAATTGTTTTGGGTTTGTTATTGTAGGTCTTTTCCTTCTCTTGTGTTTCCTGCCTAGAGAAGTTCCTTTAGCATTTGTTGTAGAGCTGGTTTAGTGGTGCTGAATTATCTTAGCTTTTACTTGTCTGTAAAGGTTTTAATTTCTCTGTCGAATCTGAATGAGATCCTTTCTTGGTAGAGTAATCTTGGTTGTAGGTTTTTTCCTTTCCTCACTTTAAATATGTCCTGCCACTCCCTTCTGACTTGCAGAGTTTCTGCTGAAAGATCAGCTGTTAACCTTATGGGGATTCCCTTCTGTGTTAATTGTTTCTTTTCCCCTGCTGCTTTTTATATTTTTCTTTGTATTTAATTTTTGATAGTTTGATTAATATGTGTTTTGGAGTGTTTCTCCTTGGATTTATCCTGTATGGGACTCTCTGCTCTTCTTGGACTTGATTGACTATTTCCTTACCCATATTAGGGAAGTTTTCAACTATAATCTCTTCAAATATTTTCTCAGTCCCTTTTTCTTTCTCTTCTTCCGGAACCCCTGTAATTCAAGTGTAATTTAGTATGGTTTTTACATTTGTTATCATTGGAGGATTTGTTTTTTGGTTTGGTTGCTCTCTTTCTCTTCTTCCGGGACCCCTGTAATTCAAAGTGCATTTAATGTTGTCCCAGAGGTCTCTGAGACTGTCCTCAATTCTATTCATTCATTTTTCTTTATTCTGCTCTGCAGTAGTTATTTCCACTATTTTATCTTCCAGGTCACTTATCCGTTCTTCTTCCTCAGTTATTCTGCTCTTGATTCCTTTTAGAGAATTTTTAATTTCATTTATTGTGTTGTTCATCATTGTTTGTTTGCTCTTTAGTTCTTCTGGGTCCTTGTTAAACGTTTCTTTTATTTTCTCCATTCTGTTTCCACGTTTTTGGATCATCTTTACTATCATTACTCTGAATTCTTTTTTCAGGTGGACTGCCTGTTTCCTCTTTATTTGTTTGGTCTGGTGGGTTTTTATCTTGTTCCTTCATCTGCTGTGTATTTCTCTGTCTTCTCATTTTGCTTAACCTACTGTGTTTGGTGTCTCCTTTTTGCAGGCTGCAGGTTCGTAGTTTCCATTGTTTCTGGTATATGCTCCCAGTGAGTAAGGTTGGTTCAGTGGGTTGTGTAGGCTTCCTTGTGGAGGGGACTGGTGCCTGTGTTCTGGTGGATGAAGCTGGATCTTGTCTTTCTGGTGGGCACAACCCCATCCAGTGGTATGTTTTTGACTGTCTGTGAACTTAATACGATTCTAGGCAGCCTCTCTGCTAATGTGTGGGGTTGTGTTCCTATCTTGCTATTTGTTTGGCATAGGGTGTCCAGCACTGTAGCTTGCTGCTCGTTGAGTGGAGCTGGGTCTTAGCATTGAGATGGAGATATCTGGGAGAGCTTTCACCATTTGATATTACGTGGAGCTGGGAGGTCTCTGGTGGACCAATGTCCTGGACTTGGCTCTCCCACCTCATAGGCACAGGCCTGACACCCTGCCAGAGCACCAAGACCCTGTCAGTCACACGGCTCAGAAGAAAAGTGAGAAAAGAAAGAAAGAAAGAAAATAAAAAACTGAAATAAAGTTATTAAAATTTAAAAAAATATTAAAAATAAAAAATAAAATAGTGTTAAAAAAAAAAGAAAGAGAGCAACCAAACCAAAAAACAAATCCTCCAATGATAACAAATGTAAAAACCATACTAAAACAAACAAACATAAAAAACCAGACAGTAATAACCCTAGGACAAATGGCAAAAGCAAAGCTATGCAGACAAAATCACACAAAGAAGCATACACATACCTACTCACAAAAAGAGAAAATGGAAAAACATATATATATATATAAAAAAGGAAGAGAGCAACCAAATCAATAAACAAATCTATCAGTGATAATAAGCCCTAAATACTATACTAAGATAAACATAAAACCAGAAACAAATTAGATGCAGAAAGCAAACCCTAAGTCTACAGTTGCTCTCAAAGTTCACCACCTCAGTTTTGGGATGATTCATTGTCTATTCAGGTATTCCACAGATGCATGTGCATCAAGTTGATTGTGGAGATTTAATCCGCTCCTGAGGCTGCTGGGAGAAATTTCCCTTTCTCTTCTTTGTTTGCACAGCTCTTGTGGTTCAGCTTTGGTTTTGGCCCTGCCTCTGCGTGTAGGTCACCTGAGGGCGTCTGTTCCCAACCCAGACAGGACAGGGTTAAAGGTGCAGCTGATTAGGGGGCTCTGACTCACTCAGGCGTGGGGAGGGAGGGGTACAGAATACGGGGTGAGCCTGCAGTGGCAGAGGCCGGAGTGACATTGCAACAGCCTGGGGTGTGCCGGGTGTTCTCCCGGGGAAGTTGTCCCTGGCTCACGGGACCCTGGAAGTGGCGTGCTGCACAGGCTCCTGGGAGGGGAGGTGTGTATAGTGACCTGTGCTTGCACACAGGCTTCTTGGTGGCTGTGGCAGCAGCCTTAGCTTTTCATGTCGTTTTCTGGTGTCTGTGCTGATAGCCGGTGCTCACCCCTCTCTCTGGAGCTCGTTTAGGCAGTGCTCTGAATCCCCTCTCCTCGCGCATCCTGAAACAATGGTCTCTTGCCTCTTAGGCAGGTCCAGACTTTTACCTGGACTCCCTCCCTGCTAGCTGTGGTGCACTAGCCCCCTTCAGGCTGTGTTCACGCAACCAACCCCAGTCCTCTCCCTGGGATCTGACCTCCAAACCCGAGCCTCAGCTCCTAGCCCCCACCTGCCCTGGTGGGTGAGCAGACAAGCCTCTCAGGCTGGTGAGTGCTGGTCGGCACTGATCCTCTGTGCAGTAATCTCTCTGCTTTGCCCTCTGCACCCCTGTTGCTGTGCTCTCCTCCGTGGTTCCAAAGTTTCCACCCTGCTCACCCCCGTCTCTGCCCGTGAAGGGGCTTCCTAGTGTCTGGAAACTTTTCCTCCTTCACAGCTCCCTCCCCGAGGTGCAGGTCCCGTCCCTATTCTTTTATCTCTGTTTTTCCTTTTTTCTTTTGCCCGACCCAGGTACTTGGGGAGTTTCTTGCCTTTTGGGAAGTCTGAGGTCTTCTGCCACCATTCAGTAGGTGTTCTGTAGGAGTTGTTCCACATGTAGATGTATTTCTGATGTATTTGTGGGGAGGAAGGTGATCTCCACGTCTTATTCCTCTGCCATCTTGATGGCGCCTCCCCAGTGCTATGTTAACTTTCCCATCCTCTGTCATAATATAGTCCAAAGAGACCTGAACGACCTGAAACAGAATGTAACACTGATGTTACATCAATGACATCATGCTGATTGGACAGGATGAGCAAGAGTTGAACCAACTCTTGCTCACCATGGAGGCTTTGATAAGACACATGTACACCAGAGGGTGGGAGGTAAACATTGTGAAGATCCATAGACCTTCCACTTCAGGGTAGTTTTTAGATGTCCAGTGGTTAAGGGCATGCCATGATGTCCCATCCCAGACAAATAGCTGCATCTTTTACTCTCTACCTCAAAAAAAGAAGCACAGTACCTAGTGGGCCTCTTTGGGTTCTGGAGGCAACATTTTCCATACCGAGAAAAACTGCTCTGGTACTTGTTTGTACATAAGTTTGCTAGCTTTTAGTGGAATTTACAGCAATTCCAGCCTGTGGTGCAAGTGCTGCTGCCTCTTGAGTCATATATTAGGCAGACTCTTTGTTGTTGGAGGTGTCATTACTGGAAAAAGATTTAATATGGAGACGTAATATGCTGAGTCCCAGTGCGAGAAACATTACCTAGGCCACAGGGATTCTAGATCAAGGCCTTACCATCCACAGTAGAGAATTATGTGCCTTTTGAGAAATAGCTCCTGGCATGTTACTTGTCCCTGAAAGAGATGAAATGCTTTACAATGAGGCACCAAGTGACCAAGCATCTGGAAATCTCAATTATAAGCTGAGCTCTGTTGGACCTACCAAGTTATAAAGTTGGACAGGCCTGTCATAAGATGGAAATGGTGCATCTGGGATTGAGTTTGAGCAGGACCAGAAGTCACAAGTAAACTATATAATAAGGTAGCCCAAACTTTATTTACCCAACCACAGTTGTACCAGATCCCCTTCCCTACCTCTCTATGGCCTTATGGCCTGATCCTGTATGACCAGCTGAGAGAGTAAGGGAAGACCTGTGCTGAGTTTATAGATAAGTCACTTTAGTATGTAGTTGAAAGCCAAAAATGTATGGCACCTGCATTATAGCCATATACAAGGTAACCCATAAAAGGTAGACAGGGAAAAATCATCCCAAATGGATGGTACTGCAAACAATGTACCTGGCCATTGACTTTATATGGAAGAAACTGTGTCCTGAGGTGAGAGTACATATAGATTCCTGGGAAGTGACCAGTGTTCTGGCCAGTTTATCAGGAGACTGGGAGGAAAAAGAATCAAAGATTGGAAGCAAGGATGTGTACTGTAGAGGCATGTGGTTGGACAAATGGGAATGGGCACACTCAGAATGTCTCAGTGAGCTGCATTGATGTATACTTTTTGAGGATACCTTTATTTACAAGTATTCCAGACATCACCAGGCTTCAGGCATGACCATGAGTGAGACCAGCAAATAACAGTTTTTTTGCCTTGCAGCCCTGATCCCAATGCCTGCTGTTTCCAATGCTGGCAATTTCTGATTGTGGCCCATGAGCAATAGCAGATGTTGTTGAACAACACCAGGCTTCATCAGAGGATATGGGGTTGTAGAATATCCGGGTGATGAATTTGTATTACAAAATCTATTTTAAAAAAGAGTTTTGAATCCATATTAATGCCTCCAGGAAGCATCTTCCATGGGAGAGGCATTAATTATAATTAACCCAGTAGACAAAATGACTCAGCCGATTGACATCAGCCAGCCTTTGTTATCAGATGTGCTGGAACTATCATGGTCACATGAATGGAGTGACCATAGGGGGCTCTATATTGTCTCAACAGCATGGACTCCCACTTACCAAAGCTGACCTAGCTACTGCTGCCTCTGAATGTCCAACCTATGAGAAACAGAGACTAATGCTGAGTCCCCAGTATGTCACTATTTCTGGAGGAGACCAACTAGCCATTTAGGGACAATTCAATCACATTGGGTGCCTTCTAAGCAGGAAGAGCCAGCAGTTCATCCTCTAAATACCTACTCTGGATCTGAGTTTGCCTTTCTTGTCCACAATGCCACTATGCAGTGTCTTATAGAATGCCTGATTCACAGACACAGAATCACACAAAACATAGCATTCAAAGAGGGTACCCACATCACAGCAAAGGTGGTGTGGGAGTGGACCCATCATCATTGGATCCACTGATTGTGTATTATACACCCAAAAACAGCTGGCATCAGAAACACTGGAACAGCCTTCTAAAGGCACAGCTAAAAAAACAGCTTGGAGGCAATACTATGAAAGGATGGGGTAATATTTTTTAGGTAAATATGCATTAATTAAGAGAACTCTTATTTGTACCTTTTAATAAGTACCTCATGGTGCTGTGTTCCCAATGGAAAGAATATATAGGTGCAGGAAGCAAGGGGTAGAAGTAGGAATGGTATCATTTACCTTTACTCTCTCAGGTCTTTAGTAAAGGTTCATGAACAAATACTTAATACTGACATTATAGAACACATATGGAAATACTTTCTGCTAATACGAATCCATGAAAAAGCTGAAATATCTTTCCCAAAATTTTAGGGTCATTTTTCATTTAGGAATGTGATAGATCATATCATTGTTGCCTTTTCAACCTGGTGTTTTGGAAAGAGCTCAACTTTATGCTGAGATAGGCATATATTAGTACTGGCTCTAATATTTATTTCCTATGATCTAACAGCATGACCTTGGGCCTGACACAGCATGCATGATTTTGGCTTCAGCTGCAAAATGCAAATCATGTTTATTATATGGGATTGCAATGTAGATTAAATGAGATAATGCTCATATTGTGCCTCATTGGTGTCTATAACAGCAAGTGTTTGGTAAATGGCAGTCCTATCCTGTAGTTGTACTATGTCACAGTCAGCTGGTTGGTATTTTCTATTATCCTCTGGATGTCACTTTGAGAAGAATGTTTGAATTCCCTGACTTTGCAAATTCCTGTTTCCTCCTGACATTCTTATCCTTGCTGTTCATTGTCTGATGCTGTTTCACATAAATACCTCTACATGGTCCTTAGATTCCCCTGCAGTGATAATGGAAATGTATATTGCCCCAGCCAAGCAGGAACTTCAAATAGCAGGGCATTATGGGGCCTCTAAGAATAACTCCTTCCAGGATTCTACTAGTCTTATAGTAGTCTTCAGGCAATGAAACAGAAGACATAGATTCTCTTTCTTTTGAAAGCTCAGCTCTCCGGAGCCATGTTTGTAATGAACTATTAGCTTCCTAAATCTTTGGATAAGATGATTTGTGCTCCTTGGTGTTCCAGTAATAGAGATCTAATGCCTGAACATGTTCAGAAAATTTCAGCAAGTTCCTGTGGGAGCTTCCCCAGGCTTCCTGAAGTGTGCTTCTTCAATAAGCCAAAAGAAGATAACATCTGCCAAAAATTGCTTTACCTTCAGAACTAGATAAGATGAGCTATTCCTTCAGTCTAAATAGTAAAGGAAAGAGGAACAGAGACATGAAGACACCTTTTGGAGAATTCCTCTCTTTTCTGAAATTCTGGGTTCAATAGGAAGTGAGAGAAGTGGGGAGATAGAGAGAAAAAAACCTACTAAGTGCTGACTCTGTGCCAATCACTCTGCTAGGTGTTTTATACGCGTTACATGTATTATCTAATTTAGCTTCCACGTCTGCCTTGATAGGTGGTATTATTCCATTTTACCAATAAAAAAACAGAAGTTACACAGCTAGTACATCCAGAGCCAGAGTTAGTATCCAAGTCTTTCTGACTCCGTTACCCCACAGAAGTTTATCATTCGTTTAAGCTGAAATGGACATAAAGGGGAACTAGGGAAGAATACAAGATATTTTAAAATAAAATGTTGGATGGTGAAAGCATAGTAATTTAGGGAAAGGAGATAAACAGTTGATGAAGAGAAAAGAGCCTGAAATTGGTGTCAGATGTTACGGATACTGACCATAATGGGCTGAACCTTACAGGAAAAATGTACCTAAGAAAATTTATCAGGCCCTCCTTTTCTGTGAGCACAAGAGACTATGTTCATAGCACCAAGGTTATTGTGGGTCTCCATCTATGGAATATAAATTAACAGGGAAGAATCTCATCTCTGCTACAGCATGATTGAAGGCAAGTGTATTAGTTAAGATTAGGCTTGCCTACATATAACAGAAAAACAAAAGAATAGTTGTTTGGCAATATAAGGATTTCTTTTTCTCTTATAAAAAAAAGTCTGGAGGTATACAATTCCGGCCGGCAATGGTCACTTCATGAAATCATCATCAGAAATCCAGGCTCCTTCTGTTTTTCTGCTTTACCATCCATAGCTCTTGGCTTCTGTCTTCAAAGGTGGCTACAGCAGCTCCAGCCATTCTTTTCTAATTTTAGGCAACAGGAAGGAGAAAGAAAAGAAAATGGCATACCTTCGAACTGAGTTAGTTGTACTGAAAGAGATTTTACCTAAAAACTTGACCCAGTGACTTCCTCTTACATTTGTTTGGCTACTGCTGTCTGGAGAGTTGTTTTAGAAATTAGCTTGCTACAGTGCTACCCCCAACAAAATATGGGCTCTGTTACTCAGGAAGAAAAGATATTGGATAGGCAACTAGTAATCTCTGTTGCAGCATGGGACCCATTAGTTTGAGATCCATGTCAGCTCTAACTTTTATTTGAGGACTAAGAAATAATGTGAGGTAACCCTTTAAGGCATTTATTATGTGCCAGGCACTGTGCTAAATTCGTTAAAGGGTTTTAATTTAATACAATAAACTTATAAAGGAGAATTACTTTATTTTGCAGAAGGAATATTTGGCATATATTTACTGAATGTTAAAAATGATGGTGATGATGATGAAGATGATAATGATAATGATGATGAAAGTGATAATTAAAAATTGTTCACATTTATTGAGTACTTATGATGTTCTTGTTACTGTGCTAAAGACTTTTAATTCTACACACACGCACACACACACACGCAGACACACACACGCTAGTACTCACCAGAACCCTAACAGGTGGAAGTTTTATTATTCCGCTTCTATGGACGAAGAAAATGAGCCTCAGACCATGTAAATAACTTGCCCAAAAGTCTACAGCTAGTCAGTGGCAGAGCCAAGACTATCATTTAAACCTTAATGGAAAAGCCCTTGCTTCTAACTACTGTGCTGTATTTTAGGCCCTGCATAAGCCACAGGGGTACAGATTTAAAAAGTGATAGTCCTTGTCCTTGAGGAGCTCACATTCCAGTCAATTGATGGTTATATATCATATAAATAACTGCACTATCATTTCACAAGCACTATATTTGACGTTTTTCAGGTTGTAATGGGACCACAGAATTTAACTGAAATGTTCAAGGGAAATGGATCTATGACCTTGGTCCTTGGACCAAATTTAGTAGCAGAGCCACTCAGGTAAAAGGATCTTATAAATGTGAGGTCGGAGTACTATTAGCATTCAAAATTTAATCAGCCTGCTATTCTTCAGTAAGCAAACCAGTAAAAGGGTAGCTCAATTACAGGGGTAAAATACTGAAGAAAAGACTTCTGAGACACTGAGGACACAGATATTACTAGTGACTTGTTTAGACTCTGCTTTCTGAAGCTGAGTTTGGTTTTAGAATCAAGGGATCTAGATGTTTGTAAAAGTTCCCTTATAATGGAAGTGTTTACATTTTTAATGTTAGCTCTTCCAAAATGGTAATGCAAACTATGAGTGTGAAAAGGGAAGAGACTTAGTAGGGAAGCAAGAATTTGGGTGTTTTTCACTTCAGGCAGGACTGAGCCCTTGTGGAGCTATCGCTAACATCTGCATGATTCCTTAGGAAACCAAGGGGCCAAGGAAGAGATAAGAAAGATATGTTGTATCTGCTACTCTTGCCATTATTGTCTCTGTGCTTAGGCTACTTTTCTGTATCCTGCACTAATTATATTAGTAACGTAATCTGATTTTAGAGAGTGTGGTCATTTCTTGCCTACCTGTAACCTACTTGTGATGCTGCAGGGGAGTTGGTGGGAAGGAGAAGGAATCTGAAAAAAATCACAGTTATGTCCAGCTAACATTGTAATTACCAAAAGAGTTTGTTTAATGCTATAACTCTGATACAGAAAATACTTATTCAAGTAATTCCAAAAGAAAAATTAGTTGATTTGGGAGAAGTGAACTAATATTTGATGAGAGCCTATTATTCACCAGACACTTGACTAGGTGATTTTCGTTCCTTACTTCGTTTAATCCTTGCATTGTATGGTAAGTCATCATAGTTTTCCCCATATGTAAGTGTGGAAATGGAACCTGAGAAAACCTGTGTTTTTTCCAAGGTCACTTAGTAATAGAATTTGAACCTAAGTCTGTGAAACGCCACTGCTTGTAATGTGTACCTTTTGACATCTCTCTTAATTTTCTTATTTTCCATTATTTTTTCCACTGTCTCTGTCACTAAATTATAAAGTGATTGAAGGCACAGACTAAATCTCATTAATTTTTCAAATATTTGCTGAGTGTCCACCATGTGATAGGCACTATGATAAGGGCATCATTGGACTAGGCCTTGAAGTCAATATATGGTTCATACACGTAGATATGGAAGTATGATGGTAGGACGTTTTAGGTAATATGAGTTGTTAAAAGAATATAAACTTTAGAGTCACAAAAGCCTGAATTTTGCCTCATGGAGTTTGCTTTCTAGTGGGAGGAGAAAACAGTGTATAAGTAAATAAGTAAAACATGTCGATGGTAAAAAACACTATGGAGAAAAAAATCAGAGATGAGTATCAGGGAGTACAGTGATAGAGGGTTACACTTTTTAAGCAGCGTATTAACAGAAGATAATCACTGTGAAGGTGGAATTTGAACAAAAATCTGAAGGAGATGAACCAGTCACATGGATATCTAGAGAAAGAGCATATGAATCAAAGGCAGAAGTGCAAAAACCTTGAGTGAGAGCATGACTGACATCTTTTAGGAAAGCAAGGAGGTCTGTTTATGACTGAAGGGAAGATTAATGGGAAATGAGGTCAGAGAGGTAATGAGTCAAGATCGTGCTGGGTCTTACGGGCCAATATAAGGACTTATAATGGGTGAGATGGGAAAAACTATTGAAGGGACATGAACACAAGAGCAGTACAATCTGATTTGCATGAATTGGCCTCTGTGTAGAGGATGGACTTTAGGGGAGGACATGATGAAGCAGAGATTATGGTGGTTTGGACCAGGGTACTAGCAGTAGAGGTGATGAGCACAGTCAGATTCTGGGAATATTTGGAACTATAGGTTTGCTGATAGATTGGATTTGGGATGTGAGAGAATGAGGAGTTGAGGATAACTTCAAAGTTTTTGATCTGAACATCTGGTAGAATGAAATTGGTATCATTAAGATAGGAAATACTCTGGAAAGAACAAGTTGGAGAGGAAAGATCATGTTTAGTTTGATCGTGAACATGTTTAGTTTAGAAGGGAAGGGGTTTAAGGACTGAACCCTGGAAAGAAGATATTTAGATATTATGGAGGTGAAGGGAATCCTAAAAAAGGTTTTTGAGAAGCAGCAGCCAGAGGGAAACCAAAACAGTATAATATGGTCAAACCAAATGAACAAAATGTTTTAAGGAGGACAGAGTGATCTACTGCGCCAAATGCTACTATTAAGTAAATTGAGAAATGAGTATTGATTATAGTATTTAGCAATGTAGAAGATACGGAGGATATTGACAAAAGCAGTTTCAATGGAATGATGGGGTCAAAACCTGACTTAAGTTCAAGAGAACTGGTATGGGGATTAAATAATAGAATGAATATGAAGTGTATGCCTGGTACATAGTACCAGTATATATATAGAACAGGATCAAAGACAGTGAAATAGGATATCAGGGGATATATAAAGAACTATTAAGGGCTTAATTTTTGAAAGATAATAGGGTATTTAAATGATGGGGAATAGACTGAAACCAATTCATTGAGCGTCCAACTAAATAGTGGGGAGTTTTCTTTTCTTTTCTACTTAAGTAAGACCCATTGAAGATTTGAGATCAGGAAAATGTCATGATAAAAATTGCTGTATTTTCTCATATATTCCCTAGTGCTTTGCACATAGGCAGAACTAAAAAGGATTTATTAACTAAAATAATTTTGGTCTAAATAATTTACAAAAGGATACTAGATTGTCCCAGAGAGAAACCAAATGATCTAAGTGCCCTTTCCTTATAAATTGGACTGTTACTCTGTATTCATTCTGTTATGCCTGACTATGTTTTATCTATTTCTTTCTCAGTGTATTTTCTTTGGTGCTTTATAAAATTCAACATAAACCTCTGTACTAGAATATTATTTGGCAGATTTCTCTAACATCAGGCCATAACTACAAACTGTCAGGGCATATCTGGCAGCTGTCTCATCTCGTCACATCTCTATATAATCCTTTAAAATCAGATACTGTACCATCCAATAATTCAGAGCATTTTATGGGGTTTATAAATTGAGACCATCTCTAACCTTTTGGAATATTTTGATCTATGGACTTAAGAGATTGATTCCAGAGCTCTTTTATGCCTATTTTGTCCCTTGTGTATTTGTTTGTCTTGAAGTATAGTTTCTCTTCTAGCTGGGTTTTCTGTCCCAGCATATAGACAAGTTCCATAGCCTTATCATCAGCTGTCAGGAGACTTATACTGCCTCCTTTGCCTTCTTCTTTGAAAGAGAGAAATGCAGCTAAACTTCTTTGTAGATTTATTGTGAGAGTAAGATTTTTAGGGGGAGCAGTATTATGTAGTAAAAAGAGCAATGGATTAGGAGGCATGAGACCCTGACTCTAACCTCAGCTATACCAATATGCTACGGATGTATTGGGTGGCTTCACCCAAGGCACTTAACTCTTCTAGATATCAGATTTCTTGTATAAAAAAAGGGAGTAATATTAAATAATGTAATTCATTCATTTATTCAATAAGTATTCTCTGAGTGCTTTCTATACCAGGGCCTATTAGGAATGCTAATATGAGTAAGGTGTACTTTCTGCCCTTAAGGCACTTGTATGATAGAGGTGAAGACAGGGAAAAGAAACCCACAGATGAGTGATAAAAGAGGAATACAAAAATGGGACTATAGTGTGGCAGCACAGGTGAAGGGCAACTAGTGGACTGGGGTGATCAGAAAATACTTGCAAAAAGAAATAACTAAACTTAAACTGAATCTTTAAAAATGATTTAGACTGGAACTCTTATATACTATTGGTGGGAATGTAAATTGGTACAAAAAACCTGTAGAAAACAGTATAAAAGTACTACTAGAATATATATATCTAATCTATCTATCTTTTGCTCTAGTAGATAATGCCAGTTTTTCAGTCCCAGAAATATGTACAAACATTCTCCCAGAAGACACTTAAAAATATTCCTAGTGGCACTATTTGTAATAATCAAACTCAGGAATTGTTCAAATGGTTATAAATAGTAGTATTGATAAATTTGGTTATAGTCATATCTATATCTTGGAATATCACATAGCCTTGAGAATGAGTGAACTATTACTATATGCAACAACATGGGAGAATCTCACAAAAATAATGTTGAGAGAAAGGAGCCAGACACAAAAGAGTATACACCATATGATTCCATTCATGTAAATTAAAAACAGACAAACTAACCTGCATTAAATGTCAGGATAATAATTTCCCTTGGCCGATTGGTAGTACCTGGAAATGGGCTTCTGGAGTATTGGTATTGTTCTGTTTCTTGATATGAAGGCTGTACATATATATGGCTCTGCTGATTTCTAAAAATTTTTTTCAAGGTATGTGTTTGTAATTTGTATACTTCTTTGTATGTATGATATACTTTTAAAGCTTACTTACCAAAATGACTGGGGGTTAGTCAAGATCATAGCAAAGAGACGTATTCTAATATAAAAAGAGCATGAACAAAAGGAAGAAGGCTTAAAGAACATAGTAATGTTTTCCATTTTTCACATGCTGTGATTCTAATATTCATTTTTCACTCTTTTAATAAAAACTGTTGATGCCTACTATGTGATATGATTACTAGTAAACATTGTTGAAACAATAATAGAAATAAACTTCAGTTCTTTTCTTATACAATTAAGTGTTTTACTTATGGGAACAAGAACAAACAATAACAGCAACAACAACAATGACAACTTTTGCTTTACTATGAGCGTCCTGCAGGGGCTATGGTTTTCATATCTTTACCTCTCCATTCCCCAGCACAGAGCCTTTCAAATAGGCATATGCTAAATGTTGAATGAATGGGTTAGATCACAATCTACAACACCCCCCCCCCACACACACACACACAGAATATAGAGACACATATAGATTTGCATGATTTCCAGAGGAGTTCAGAAGATTGAAGTGAGTTTGCCAAACCATAAAATCTTATTTTGCACAGCACTTTAATTCTATAAGGCCTTTCAGAAACTTCACAGAAACATTATGATTTTTCTGACATCTTTCTCCATGCAGTAGTAGTGAAAAAAAATTATAAAATATTGGGAAGTAATTGGTAAAAGGATGATTACATTCAACAGTTTGAGGTGGTCCAATATATTGTATTTTTTAAAATATTTTCTGGGAAATTAGTTCAAAAGCAAAGTCAAATTTTAGACTTTAGAGGTGAATCATACTTTCTACTTGAAGTCCCACATCTACTCCTTATCCACATTCATTGATCTTTTTATAAAGTATTCTATTCTATCGTCATAGTTTTGGTAATAGCAAGAATCCATCTCTAACAATATGGCTGATACCTAAAAATTCACTGGGCCATTTAACTAGTGTTTCGGTTATTTTCCATTTGCCCCTCCAGATCCACTCTCCACTTTTTTCCACCCTGCTTAGAGTCCCAAGACGTTGACCTGTATGGACTGAATCAGCAGGCTCCCTTATACTCTGGCTAGCAGTTGAGTGCCAGTGACTGACAGGAAATCACAATGTGGGAGACGAGTGAGTTTGGAATATTTATTCCTCTTCTCTTAAAGGCCACCTTTACATTTTCCAGGTTTTGATAACCACTCTTTCCCCATGATCTGTCATGCCTAGAGGGCCTTAGGTAAGCCTTAAGCTCCACGGGAGAAAGGTAACAGCTTTCTCCTCTTGCTAGAGCTAGGTTACTTCATTATCCCTGGTTGGTTTCCCTTACTCTGTTCTCACACTTTTAAATTGTTCCTTTATTACACTGTTCTTGTTTATCTTGTTGGAGTTCACCATCTGTTTCCAGCCAGTCGTTGAATGATGTGCCATACTGGGTTTTGGTGTGGTTTTGGTTTGTTTTCCATACAGTGCTGTGCCAGTCCTGCTCTTTCTTCAGGACCCAGATCAAGAGTTACCACCTCTGAAATATGAATTTTGGAGTTTGAGAAATCTGTGACTGAATTAAAACTCCAACACTTATTAGCTGTGTGACTTTGGATAAATTTTTTCATATTTTTGAACTTTAGATATCTTCTCTGTAAAATAAGGGGAAATAACACCTCATGCAGAGGTGCTGGCTATTAAATAAGCTTGTTTTTGAAAGCTCCTGGTGCTAGATAAGGTCTCAGTAAATGTTGTTGTTTTTTTCTTTCCCCCCCTTTTCTGACCAACATTATCCTATTTTACTTTTTATTTTCTATTGCCATGCATTTGTTTGCATGTTTCTTTGAATCTGTTTTCTAGTTGTTTCACTCTAAACGGCTTGCCTTTCTGAAACTACTCTAAATTTCTCAGGGCAATGAATCACAGAGATATACTAAAGATAACTGAAAATTGTTTTTAGAATTTATAAAAAAATTTACTTTTGCTATTACATTTAATCCTCATAACTCTGAAAAGGAAGAATATATTATTTCTCTCATTTTGCAGATGAAGTAACTGAGGCACAGAGAAATTAATTATCTAGATCATAGAGCTATATAGTGGTAAAATGTAACTCAAACTCAGGTCCTCAGATTCCAATCCCTTTCATTTCTGTGATACTGTGATAGACATGTTTGTCTTCTTGGGTACGTCATCCTTTGATTCACATCTGCCGAATTCATATTATTTTAAGTGATTGATAAGCCATCTCTACTTTTTTTTCTTCTCCAACTTTCTTTTTGATTTGGCAATTATTTTTATTCTTGTCTAATCTCTCTTCATTATTTTTTGTGATTTTTATCCCTTCACCTTGACTACCTTTCTCTAGAGACCATAATGATAAAAACTTAAAAATGATCATAACTGAGAAATGGAGAAAGAGAGCCTACACATTTATGCTTAGTTTCTTCCAGGATTGCTCTCTGGATCTGGTCTTGACTTCTGGTGTGAGAAGTAGCATTTATTCCTCCTTCTGTCCTGTGCTTGGTTGTCTTCCTTGAATGTGTAGCCCTGTGGTTATATATGGACGTTTCCCAACATTTGGCAACATAGGAATGCTTCATGAGAGGCAAGTAGTATAGTAGAAATGACAACAGCATCAGTATTACCCAGGCCTGCATTCAAATCCTAGGTCTGCCATTTACTAGCTGTGTGAGCTCAGGCAAGTTACTGTTAAACTTGCCCTTTAAAATTCAGATTCCTTATTTGTAAAATGGTGAGTGTGGTGGAGGTGTGTGGGTGTGTGGTAAGAATTACCTACCTTGCAGAATTCTTATGATAATTAGATGTGATAATATATATAAAGTACTTATCATATTGTAGATTTTCAATAAATAGTTTTTATTATCATTATTATCACTATTATTATTATTAGGAGACACAGAAAAGAATCCTATTTTTTGAGTTCATATTCAGGCCACTAGATGCATTTAGTGCTGAATAGGATAATCACCAGATTTGGAGTTTGGCCAAGCCATTGCCAAACAGATGTCAAAAGACACAGCATCTTAGAGGTGCCCAGTGTGAAAAATCTTCTTTGTTCTTTCTGCTTGGCTCCTTTTATGATCTATAACACCTTCTGCTTTGGTGGTGCCATTGATTGGGTATTTTAAGGCAATTTGTTGGATTAAGCCTCTCAGTGTACCACAGCAGGTGGGGGCCTGGATGAGTCTGGTAACAATACAACCTTTCTCCCATGGAGGTTGAGACTTACCTAACAATCTCTCTAGGCTCTCTGCGCCTCCTTTTTTTTCCCTGTTACAAAGAGCACTAAATGCTTATAAAAAGGCTTGCATGGATGAGGAATTCCTGGTGCCAGTGACTTTTCTAATTCATTTCTTTCATGAAAGTAAAACAAAAAATCCAGAATAGGATGGGAAAATGTGTAGTGAGAGAAGAATTTTTTTAAAAATTTCTGTATTTAAGGAATACATGCAGTGCATTAGAATGGATAATGCCCTCACAAACTCCAGATCTTTACTCATGTTAATTTCTCTCCTTTTCTTTTACTAACAAGTTAACACTTAACTCCTCTTTTAAGAACCAGTTCCAATATTCTTTAGAAGCTTTCTCATTAGACTCTGTGCCCCTGGAGAGACAGGATATTTTTCTCATCTTTGTATTTGCTTCACTTCCTAACACTGAACCTGCATATGAAAGGCATTTGACAATGAATAAATTGTAACCAAGATATTTTCATAATATTTGAGGGTAGGCAGTCTCACTTCTCCCATGTAATTCAATCACAGTGACTATTGGTTTCCATAAAGAGTGTTCTGGAGATTGCTGGTTAAATTTGTCTTTTGTTCAAGATGCTAATAGAGAGCAATAAAAGATCATGCTAAACTCCCAAAGTGCCAAGGAAGCTTAGAAAAGAAAAATATCAGCTGGGTTGGAGAAGTCAGGCTAAATGATATGCGAATATAAACAGACCTGAACAGTGCCTGGCACTTCTATATAATCTTGGAGATAAGTGAGACCCAGATGATCTGGGCTTTAAGGAGATCGTAGCCTTTCTGTAGACTAAAGACACACTGAAAAGTAGAGTTTATTTAAGGCAGAGTGTAAATATTTGTAAAGGTTTGAAAAGATATGGTAGATTTACAGGAGAGGGAGTGATTACTACAGCCAGAAGTGCCAGAAAATGCTTCCTGGAAGAGGTAAGGCTCCAATAAGGCTTTAAAGGATACTCAAGAGACCAAATGCAGAAAAAAGCCAGGCGAAGAGGATAGTGCATGCAAAGGAATGTTGATGAATGCACAGGGTTCATTTTGAGTACTCTGTGGTGACCTAAGTATCTGGAACAAATTTTAATAAAAGTAACTTTTACTGTTTTAAGAACACATTAGAAAATAAGAAATAAAAATGCAAAGGAATACCAGCAATGAAGAAGTGGAATTTGAAATTAAAAACACAATACTATTTACATTAGCACTCTAAAAAATTAAATACATAGGTGTAAATCTAATAAAATATGTTCAAGGTGAAAGAAATCAAAGAAGAACTAAATAAATGGAGAAATATTCCATATTTATGAATAAGAAGACTCAATGTTGTCAAGAGGTCCATTCTTCCTAACTTGATCTATATATTCCATGCAATCCCAATAAAAATCACAGCAAGTTATTTTCTGGATGTCAACAAATTGATTCCAAAATTTATGTGGAGAGACAAGACACAGAATAGCCAACACAATATTGAACAAATTTGGAGTACTGATACTACCTAATTTCAGAACTTAATATAAAGCTACAGTAGTTAAGACAGTGTGGCATTGGCAAAAAAATAAACAAATAGATCAATGGAACAGAATAGAGAACCCAGAAACAGACCCACTTAAATACAGTCAGCTGAACTCTGACAAAGGAGCAAAGTCAAAAAATTGAGAAAATATAATCTCTTCAACAAATGATTCTGGAACAACTGGAAATCCACATACCAAAAATGAATCTAGACACAGAACTTATACCTTTCACAAAAATTAACTCAAAATGGATCACAGGCCTAAATATAAAAGGCAAAAAATTATAAGACTTCTAGAATATAACATAGGAGAAAAATCTAGATGACCTTGGGTTTAATGATGACTTTTAAGATACAACACAAAGGCACAATCCATGAAAGAAAGGATTGATAAGCTGGATAGGCTTCATTAAAATGAAATATTTTTGCTCTGTGAAAGACACTGTCAAGAGAATGAAAAGACAAGCCGCAGATTGGGAGAAAATATTTGCAAAAGGCATATCTGATAAGGTCTGTTGTCCAAAATATACAAAGAACTCTTAAAACTAAACAATAAGAAAATGAACAACCCAATTTAAAAATGGGTGAAGAATCTGAACAGACACCTCACCAAAGAATATATACAGATGGCAAATAAGCATATGAAAAGATGCTCCATATCATATGTCATCAGGGAATTGTAAATTAAAACAGCAATGAATTACCATTGTACACCTATTAAAACGGCCAAAATCCAAAACGATGACAACACCAAATTCTGGTGAGGATCTGGAACGACAGGAACTCTCATTCATTGCTGGTGGGAAAGCAAAGTGGTATCACCACTTGGGAAGACATTTTGGTGGTTTCCTACAAAACTAAACATACTTTTACCATAGAATCCAGCAGTCCTTGATATTTACCCAAATGAGCTGAAAACTTATGTCCAAATAAAAACCTGCACAGAGATGTTTATAGCAGCTGTATTTATCATTCCCAAAACTTGGAAGCAGCCAAGATGTCCTTCAGTAGGTGAATGAATAAATAAACTGTGGTACATCTAGACAATGGAATATGATTCAGTGCTAAAAAGAAAACAGCTATCAATCCATGAAAAGACATGGAGGAACCTGAAATGCATATTACTAAGTGAAAGAAGCCAATCTGAAAAGGCTACAATACTGTATGCTTCCAGCTTTTTTTTTTTTTTTTTTTAATTGAAGTATAGTTGATTTACAATGTTGTGTCTGTTTCTGGTATAAAGTGATTCAGTTATATTCTCTTACTTTTTATTTATTTATATTCTGTTAATTCAGTTATATTCTTTTATATATTCTTTTCCATTATAGGTTATTGTAGGATATTGAATATAGTTCCCTGTGCTAAATAGTAAGACCTTGTTGTTTATCTACTATATGTATAGTAGTTTGTATCTGCTAATCCCAAAGTCCTAATTTATCTCTCCCCCCAGTTTCCCCTTTGGTAACCATAAGTTTGTTTTCTATGACTGTGAGTCTGTTTCGTAAATAAGTTCATTTGTGTCATATTTTAGATTACACATATAAGTGATATCATATATTTGTCTTTCTCTGTCTGACTTACTTCACTTTGTATGATAATCTCTAAGTCCATCCATGTTGCTGCAAATGGCATTATTTCATTCTTTTTTATGGGTAATATCCCATTGTATATATGTACCACATCTTCTTTATCCATTCTTCTGTCGATGGACATTTAGGTTGCTTCCAGGTCTTGGCTATTGTAAATAGTGCTGCGATGAACATTGGGGTGCATATATCTTTTCAAATTATAGTCTTCTCTGGATATATGCCCAGGAGTGGGATTGCTGGATCATATGGTAACTCTATTTTTAGTTTTTTAAGGAACCCCCCTATGCTGTTTTCCATAGTGGCTGCACCAATTTATATTTCCACCAACAGTATAAGAGGGTTCCCTTTTCTCCACACCCTCTCCAGCATTTATTGTTTGTAGATTTTTTGATGATGGCCCTTCTGACTGGTGTGAGGTGATACCTCATCGTAGTTTTGATTTTCATTTCTCTGATAATTAGTGATTTTGAGCATCTTTTCATATGCCTATTGGCCATCGGTATGTCTTCTTTGGAGAAATGCCTATTTAGATCTTCCGTCCATTTTTTGATTGGGTTGGTTGTTTTTTGGTTATTGAGTTGTATGAGTTTGTATATTTTGGAAGTTAAGCCCTTGACCTTCTACAAAAGACAAAACTATGAAGACAGTAGAAAGATCAGTGGTTGCCAGATGTTGGGTGAGGTGGGGAGAGAGATGAGTAGGCAGAGCATAGAGGATTTTTAGAGCCATGAAAATACTCTGATACTCTAATGTCATTATACATTTGTCCAAACCCATAGAATGTACAACACCAAGAGTGAGCTCTAATGTAAACCATATACTCTGAGTGATAATGATGTCTCAATGTAAGTTCAGTTGTAACAAATGCACCACTTTGTTGGAGGATATTGATAATGCAGGAGGCTATGTGTTTGTAGGGGCAGGGTTTATACAGAAAATTTCTATACCTTCCTGTCAATTTTGCTGTGAACCTAAAACTGCTTTAAAAATGCCTATGAAAACAATAATGAAATGATTTGAAGTTAAAAAAAAAATGTAAAGGAAAACTGAGATTTGAATTCTGAGGACTTTTGGCTTTATCCTAGTCATTGAGAGATAAATCAGTAATTTAGCAAAATAAAACTGGTTCCAGAGTTTCAGATTGGGAGAAGGTGGGGCAGCCAGACAGCAAGAACACTGCAATTCTTCAGCTTCTCTCAGGGGCATGATGGCTGTCAAGGACATGGGAGCGTTGGCATAGGGAAAGTTCATAATATTGGGTTGGCCAAAAGGTTCGTTCGGTTTTTTCTGTACGATGGTTCTAGTAACACTTAGTTGTCTTTAACTTCATTCAAAACAATTTTATTAGATTGTATTGTGACAGTTGTCTTATCAGCCTGAATTTAAAAAAAGACTTACCCAAATTGGTGCATTTTTGTATAGCCATTTTAATATTGAAGATGGAAGAAAAAAGGAACATTTTCGGCATATCATGCTTTATTCTTTCAAAAAAGGTAAAAATGCAACTGAAATGCAAAAGAAGATTTGCGCAGTGTATGGAGAAGGTGCTGTGACTGATCAAATGTGTCAAAAGTGGTTTGCAAAGTTTCCTGCTGGAGATTTCTTGCTGGACGATACTCCATGGTCGGGTAGACCAGTTGAAGTTGATAGCGATCAAACTGAGACATTAGTTGAGAGCAATCAACATTATACCACGTGGGAGATAGCCGTCATACTCAAAATACCAAATCAAATGCTGAAAATCATTTGCACCAGCTTGGTTATGTTCATTGCTTTGATGTTTGGGTTCCCCGTAAGTTAAGCGAGAAAGCCTTCTTGACCGTATTTCTGCATGCAATTCTCTACTTAAACGTAATGAAAATGTTCTGTTTTTAAAACAAATTGTGACGGGTGATGAAAAGTAGATACTGTACAATAATGTGGAACAGAAGAGACCGTGGAGCAAGCGAAATGAACCACGACCAACCACACCAAAGGCCAGTCTTCATCCAAAGAACGTGATGCTGTGTATATGGTGGGATTAGAAGGGAGTCCTCTATTATGAGCTCCTTCCGGAAAACCAATCGGTTAATTTCAACAAGTACTGTTCCCAATTAGACCAACTGAAAGCAGCACTTGACAAAAAGCGTCTGGAATTAGTCAAGAGAAAACACATAATCTTCCATCAGGATAATGCAAGACCGCATGTTTCTTAGATGACCAGGCAAAAAAACTGTTACAGCTTGGCTGGGAAGTTCCGATTCATCCGCCATATACACCAGGCATTATACCTTTGGATTTTCATTTATTTCGGTCTTTACAAAATTCTCTTAATGGAAAAAATTTCAATTCCCTGGAAGACTGTAAAAGGCACCTAGAACAGTTCTTTGCTCAAAAAGATAAAAAGTTTTGGGAAGACGGAATTATGAAGTTGCCTGAAAAATGGTAGAAGGTAGTGGAACAAAATGGTAAATACATTGTTCAATAAAGTTCTTGGTGAAAATGAAAAAATGTGTCTTTTATTTTTACTTAAAAACCGAAGGCACTTTTTGGCCAACCCAGTAACTTTTATGACCTTCTATTTGTATGAATATCATAGAGTATAATTTGAACTGCATTTTGAAGTATGGGTAGGATGTCAGGCTGAAGAATTTTGTGTTTAACATATAGGTATTGGTGGAAAACAGAGATGAGAATAAGAGAGTGTAAAATGGATTGGAAGTCAGAGACCCTAGCCTGGGCCTATACAGAGCCTTGCCTGCTGTGATGCCATGAATGTAGTGAATTTACTAGGGGTAGTTAAATCTCCTTAAATGAAGGATATTAAGGCCTTTTGAGGCAAGCAAACTTGTTTTGTGAGTTCTTGGAGGTCTTTGCATTGAGAAATACCTGTGCTAGAATCCGGATTCATGTTCTTACTTTCTGTGTGATCTTGAATCTCAACCTCTCTGAATTTCAATTCCTGATGTAAAAAATGGCAACAACAACAACAGTAATAACAACAACAATAATACTTAATTTGCAGGGCTGTTATGAGAATTAAATATGTTTGTAAAAAATCTAACCCTCCAAGGTTTTTTCCCTTTAGAAGTGTGGGGAGCAAAGACTAAACCAGGACAGGTCAAGTGAAGGGGAATCATCACGACTGAGGCAGCTTTGGGCCATATCCCTGTGACTACTACCATCCAAGTACTGTAAAGAGGCTAAGAACTATCATAAATAGGACCCTGTAAATATAGATCAAAACATCCCCATTGACTGTCAAAAATAAGATCGCAGCAGCGTTAAGGCACCCAGATGAAACACACCAGCACTTATCCACAGCGAAATCTATAAAGTGCTTTCAATTGCTCAGGGGATCTTTAGATACAGCATCATTTTCTCTATCTTATGGCTGACTTGGCCACCTCCACTATGAATTTTTCATGATTCCCCTGACCCAGCAGCTCTTGCCTGTGGAGAGAGTAATACAGTATTGATTTTGGAGTTAGGTTTCTGCCTTTTTTGCCGCAACAGGATTTTTGTAGCCTAGAAACCTCAATCCCCTATTACTCATTAGAGACTAGGGCAACTTTTCTTAGATCTGGAATTCAGAAGGCGAACCATTTAGCTGCCAGTGTCAAAGATAGCCTTTATAGTGGAATTTTAACTTAACTCAGTAATGAGAGTAGCTGTTATTAAAAACTTCCTAACTGAACCAGCGGAGGTAGGGTTATACAGAAGGCCAAGAAGACAATAGTCTTCTTTGTCTCTCTCACAATTAGAATATTTGCCTAGGCATAGCTTTCTGAATGAACCTATTAAAAATATACCAGAGGCTAAGAAAGAATGAGAAAGAAAAGAAACATAACAAGGAAATCCAGTTCATCTTTTAGTATTTTTCCTTCTGTGTAATTTTTGGAGTAGATGTCTAGGTGATTCTTATTTTCAGTGGCCCTTGGTCATATAATAGAAATGAAAAGAGGCCATGCTGTTGGTAGTTTTTATTTAAACTGCTTTTAAGAAATCATAAAATCCATATCTTACATCTTGTGAAAACTCATTCTTGGCATTGCCATGGTAACAAGACTTTTAAAAGGGAGTTAACTGAAATTTAGCTGCATATATTATTTCTTTGTGATTCATACTTCATAAAAATGCAAATGTCACACTAATACGTGTTTTACCTTAATGTTTTATATCACCATTTAGTCTTAATTGATCTAATGTTTTCCTTAATTAAATTTTGTGCTTCTTTGAATGGTTTTTTACTCCCCTCCTCTACAATCCCCTCTTCTGTGGACCCATCAAACGATACATTTTCTACTAGGTGACATGCAATTTCGGAAACTGTCACACAGGAGATCAGTCATCCCAACTTAAGAACTCAACAAAAGATTTTGGGAAAACTGCTTGTCTTGTCTAGAAATTCAGCCTATCCTCCTGCTTAGAACTTTTGCATCTCCTTTTCTGCCCTTGTCCATCCTCTCACTGAATCTCTCCATAAGACTGAGAAGCAGAGTATGTTGGTAGAGAAAATATTTTCAGTACATCCTGGATAAAAGTGCAGACTTCGCAATTCCCTAGCTCTTTGACCTTGTGCAAGGCAGATTACTAACTTTTTTGACCCACAATGTTCTAATAGGTAAGATAGAGATAAAACAATAGTTTTGTCACAGAACTTTTGTGTGGATTAGATGCAATGTAATTTTAAAGTACTTGGCACAGTGCTTGGCACAAGTTCTGTGCTCAATAAATAATAGAGTTATCATTTATATTGTAATAATAATACTTTGGAGGAGGTAGAGAAAATTTTATTCACCTGAATTACTTTTCTTGAGAGCATCTTTACATTTATTTAGAAGATATTATGTGGTAAAATTCTTGGGATATGTAGTGAAACTCCAAGGTTAATATATTTTGCCTGAGCAGAGATGACAGATTTGCCTTTTTGTTTCAGATGGTAAAAGGGAATAAAAAATAAACAGAGAGGGGAATGGAGGGGAGAGAGCAGGTTGAGCTAGTGAGATAGTGAGATGGAGGAAGGTTGTGTACCACTTGACATGACTCATTCCATCAACTGCCAGGTATTTTGTGTTGTTGGACAAATGCACGAAATGGTTTATGGAAGTGAGGTGTGCGTTTGTGTGTTAGAGAGAAAAGTGGTAAAGGGGATGAATTTCACATTCTGATTGTCATGGACTAGATAGAGGCAGCAAGTGCTGGCACAGCCCTTGAAATGAGAGGGCACCTTGAAGATCCAAGCCTCTGAGAACTCAGAGAAGAGGCATATGGACTTACATTGTCTGAGACTGGGGGCAGGGTGTGAGATGAATTTTATCCATTTTACCTAGATCTCTAAGAGATAGGAATGCCTCAACTAGCATCTGGGTTACATAATGGTAATGTCAACCATCCCCCCCGCCCCCAGTTTTATTGAGGTATAATCGACTAGTAGAATTATATATATTTAAAGCATACAAAGTAGCGATCTGATATACATATACATTGTGAAATGGTTACCACAGTAAAGTTAATTAATGCATCCATTACCTCACATTGTTACTTTTATTTTTTTGATGAGAATGCTTAAGGTATACTCTCTCAGCAAATTTCAAGTGTACAATACAGTATTATTAACTATAGTCAACATGCTGTACATTAGATTCTCAGAACTTTTTGATTTTTTAACTGAAAGTTTGTACTCTTTGACCAATATCTTCTCATGTCTCCTCCCAGCCCCGGGCAACCACCATTCTACTCTGTTTATTTGAGTCCCCATAGTCCTTAAAGTACTCTCCAGTGAAACATCTCCTTGATAGAGTGTTTTCCTTTCATAGAGTCAGGTGTTTTTTGTTTGTTTGTTTGTTGTTTTTTTCAGAACATCTTAGTCCACAGGGATCAGAATAGACTCGTCACTTCCTGCCGAAGGATCCTCAGTATACAGGCCATCCCCAATGTCTCTTTTCCTTGCCCCTCCTCTCTTTTCCCACTGCTTTCCACCCAGATCCCTCCCTTTATCATTAGCTCAGGAAGTAGCTCTATGTACAGGGGTTTGCAAGTCAAATATTGGCTCTGCCACTAACTATCTAGATAATCTTGGGAAAGTCATTTTCTCTTTCTGATCCAATATTTCCTCATTTATAAAATGGGAAAAGATTCTATCCTTAAAAGGTTGTTGTAAGAATTAAATGAGTTAATACATTTGAAGCACATTGTACAAGACCTTACCCTTGTTATGCACTCAGTAAAAGTTAGTTCCTTCCTTTCTCTTTTGTCTGGACTTTTACAGTTGCCTCCAAGCTTCTTGAGGACAGATTATGTCACCCTCTTGCCTTTACCGTCTTTGTATTTCCTGGCACTGTGCCTATTCCACAGAGAGGGGGCTAGACATGCCTAGCCTGTGGCATCACTTTGTCTTTCCCTCTATGTCCTCCAGTCATATTGGACTGATTCCAACTTGTTGAATGTGCCATGTTCTCTCTTTCACTGGGTCCTCCCAAGTGTAGTTTCTTCCACTGAGGATCTTTTTTTCTTTTCTTTTCTTTTCTTGGCAAATTTCAACTAGTTTTTCAAGCCTCAGCTTGGGATGGCTGTTCTTCAGAGAAGAATTCCTTGATCCTCTAAACTAAGTAAGGACTCCATTTAATACTGTCCTTGCATTTTGTACTTTTCCTGGGGCATTTTTCACCCTTGTAATCATTTCACTAATTGAAATTATTAACTGAGTATCTATATATTTTAAGTCTATAAACTGTTTGAGGCAGAGTTAATGTCAAATTTGTTTAGCTCATCTTTAATGCCTAGCATAGTGACTGGCATGAAGAGTTCTATAAATGATTCTTAGTTGATTGACTCTTAACATTTTTCAGGTGAATATTGGTGCCACCTGAATAAGGTGGTATGCATCTATGCTCCAGGGGTGTTAGGTGTCCAGAATAGTAATTTGTACCTAATAAACACTTGACAAATAATGACTCAAAACTGGGTTACTAAGAAAGGCAGGCGTGCATGCACTTTAATATGCAAAACAAGTGTTTTTCATTTTTAAAAGCTGTCCTTGTTTCATTAGGGAATTATTTCCCAAATTGCGAGCTATAGAACACTAGTCTGAGAGCTATTAATGATTATTTGAAGCACTTTAAACTGTGTCCCCCTCTGGGAGAGTCACAATGAGCATTTTTAAAGTTTTGAGAAGTCTGGTAGTAATGAAAATGGGCCAATGTTGCTTAATCCAGGATTTCTAAAATGTATTTGATCACTGACACCTCTGTTGCCTGAACACTTGCTAACATTTAGTATAATATGAACTGTGTAGGAAACCCTGACTTAAGAAACAGCCCAATTTTTTCCCCACTTTCATTGTAAATGATGAAATATCCAGCAAGGTTATGTAAGAGTTCAAAACTTGGGCTTCCGTAGTGGTGCAGTGGTTAAGAATCTGCCTGCCAATGCGGGGGACACGGGTTTGAGCCCTGGTCCAGGAAGATCCCACATGCCACAGAGCAACCAAGCCCGCGCGTCACAACTACTGAGCCTGCGCTCTAGAGCCCGCGAGCCACAACGTCTTGAGCCCGCATGGTGCAACTAGTGAAGCCCGCTCGCCTAGAGCCCATGCTTTGCAACAAGAGAAGCCACGGCAATGAGAATCCCGCGCACTGCAACGAGAAGAGTAGAGTAGCCCCCGCTCGCCGCAACTAGAGAAAGCCCACGCGCGGCAACGACCCAACGCAGCTATAAATAAATAAATAAATAAAACAGAAAAAAAAGAGTTCAAAACTTTAAACTGAATAGAAAATAGGTGTCTTCTCACCAACATACTCTATAAGTCCAGAGTGATTAAAATTTCATCTTGGAAGATCCTTGAAGGTCATAAAGCTGATGTATGATATTGCATATGAAGGAGTACACCAACGTTTCTTGTAGGAGTGTACTGTGGTGGATAAGGACACAACTCTTCAAAGCAGACTGGGGACAATCCTGGCTCCACCACTCAGATGTAAAGTAGAGTGGCAGTCTGAGGATGGAGCGGAGGGACAGAGATGAGAGATCCTGGGAGAGCCTATACTGAGGGCCTGTCTGTCTGAGAAATGAGAATCCATTTTTAAGTCCCCTAGGTTGAGTTCCTCTGGGAAAAATACAGGTCTTCCCTGCTTTTTGAAAGTTTGCTTTACTCCACTTTGCTTTTAAGAAAGACCTACATTAGTACCTGTTTTTGCTAACTGAAAGAAATTCAAGGAGGATTTTCGCTTTTACCAAAAAAAAGGCATAAAGCGAAAATAGTGTTCAGCATTTGTTTTGCAGTGAGTTATTATAGAGGCAGCGTACAGCCTGAGCAGTGAGAATGGCACCGCCAAGCTCCTTCCCTGGAAACTACACTCAGCATCAAGCCACCATGGCTTTGAACTGTGTCTGTAAGCATCTGTGCCTGATCTCGATTTATTTTGTGCATTCTTTACTAAGATGTGTCCTAAGGTAATTGCTTCTTTGCTTTATGCCATTCTGTCTTACAAAAGTTTTCATAGGAACGCTATACTTTCGGATGAGGGGGAAACCTAGTTGGATCTGAAGAAGGAAAACATCGCTATGTAATCCTGCTAGAACTGTGACATATTTACAGAGTTAGTAAAATCATAAATATTTTGTTGCTGACAAAAGCTGTGTTTTTGTCTTTGGTTTTATTCTCAAAGCATGTATTCTAAAACTTTTCTCTTGCTCACTAATGCTATGAAATAATTGCGTTTCAAACTTAGGATATTCAGTAAAAGAAGTCACCTATCATGTCCAAAAGAGAACGCTATTTAAAATAAGAAAAAAAGATCACAAATCTCGCACTGAATATGTCATTCTCTCCTTAAGCAAATTTCAGTGACTCTCTATATAGCTTACAGCAACGTTTCCAAAATGGTGTTCTTTGGAACACTTGATGGTTTTTAGGTGGTCCTCAAAAAAAGTGTTTTGTAGACAAATAGGTTGAGAAAATGCAGCTTTAAGCAAATTCAAAGCTACTCTACTATAGATATTTAAAAAATAAATGTGTTTAGTTTTTAAAAAAATACACATTGAAAAAAATTCAGAAGGTATGAAATGGTATATGAAGAAAAGTAAGTTTCCTCTCTCTCCTGTCCTCTGGCTACAGAGTTTCCCCTCCTTGGAGGCAACCAATGATATTAGTTCCTTATATTTACATCCTTTCAGATATATTATATTCATAAATAAATATACAAACATATATTCCTTTTTTGAAGCAACAATCTTTAATATAATACTATGTATTTTTTTTTACACACTTGCTCCTTTTTTTTTACCTAACAAGTCATTTTATAGAGAGTAATAGCTAACATTTGTAGAGCACTTACCATGTGCCAGGTACTCTTTGAAGGATTTTACATGTAAAAATCCATTTAATTATCAGAGCTATATATAAGATATATATTATTTTATCCCTATTTTACAGATGAGGAAACATAGGAACAGAGAGGTTATGCAATACTCATAAGTAACTGGTAGAACTGGGTTCAAATAGTGACAGTTTAGCTCTAGAGCCTTCATTTTCCACCACTATACCTCTCCATTACAATATGTAAGTAAATAAGTTCTGCTTTATTTTTTATAATATTTGCATAGTAGTTCATTATAGGAATATATTATAATTTGTTTAATCAGCTTTTTTAATGTATGGACATTTTGGTTTTGTTCAGTATTTCCCATTATAAACAATGCTACAATGAATATTCTTGTACAAAAGTGATTTTACACATGAGCAAGTATATCTGTAGGACAAATTTCTAGAAATAGAATTACTGAATTAAAGGATAGGTGGATTTTTAATTATGATGTGTTGTCAAATTGCTGTCCATAGGATTATATTAGGTTGAACCTGATGAAATTGCTGTCTTTATAAGTCAAAAATGATAGAATATTAACAATTTCTCTTATGTATTTATTTATGCTTCCAACAAATGTCATACTAAGAAGGGGGCTATAGGAGCAGTATGCCTTGGTTCAGGCAATCAGGGGGTGCATTTTCTAAAGAGAATGCTAAAATAATAATAAAACAGACTAAAAATCAGTCAGGCTTTTTTTTTTTTTTTTTTTGAGGAAGGGGGATCTCTCCCCTTATTTTCTTTTAATTAATTTATTTTATTTATTTATTTTTGGCTGCGCTGGGTCTTCATTGCTGTGCGCGGGCTATCTCTAGTTGCAGCGAGCAGGGACTACTCTTCATTGCAGTGCATGGATTTCTCATTGCGGTGGCTTCTCTTGTTATGGAGCACGGGCTCTAGAGCACAGGCAGGCTCAGTAGTTGTGGCGCATGGGCTTAGTTGTTCTGTGGCATGTGGGATCTTCCCGGACCAGGGCTCGAACCCGTGTCCCCTGCATTGGCAGGCGGATTCTTAACCCCTTGGGCACCACCAGGGAAGCCCAAGTCAGCTTCTTATTGTCACAGTAAACTGGCAATTCTAACTAAAGTTAGTGACACAATATTCCTTCATGCCAGAGGGGACTACTCCTATCTCACTCCCTCACTTGGTGCAAACATTGCTTCCACCTATTATCTATGGGTGTAAATTTTTGCCATAAGCATCTTTGTTGTAGACATCTTTGCTGCAAACATTTTTGCCACAAAACTAATTGGCCATAAGGCAATTTTCCTGTAAAAGATAAAATAATGAAATATAAAAGAGTGACATTAAAAAGGACATAGTGAAACACAAGAAATGAATACTAAAGTTAAGAAGACTTTATTGTGAAATGCAAAATATTTTAATACATTTAAAATGTGCATAGATTCATGGCAGTACTGTGCAAATAACTGATTTTATATTGTGGGTTGTATCTAAGCACTTGTCTTCCAAGTCTTTTGTTCATAATATTTTATACATTTCTTTTTTTCTCTTTTCTTTTCTTTTGCTTGTTGATTCATCCCCTCATTCTGCATCGCACTTTTTTTTTCTCTAAAATTTCTTTCTTCATTAAGAAAGATTTCAGTTTCCAAGTATTAGGATGCATGTTTGTAACAAACTTTGTATTGCATGTGAAAGCCTTCTACACGATTGTTTGTTCTTGGCATAATTGTCACATGTCCTTTGATAGATGTTTCAAAGTTCTATGAGAAATGTGAGTTCAACTCTTCACCTTTGAGGCCCTTGGCCTCTTTCTCCTCCAATGCATTGTGTTTCAAAATAAGAAACCAACTTTGGGACAAATCCTTATCATCTTTTATGATTTTTGTATTGTGTTGTCAAACCAAACTGCAGCCAGTTATTTTATTTTTTTATGGCAAAATTGCTTTATGGCCAATTAGTTACGCTGCAAATATGCTTGTGGTAAAGATGTTTACAACAAAGATACTTACAGCAAAAGCACCTAGAAAGAAATTTTAGACCCACTATAATAACATTTCCATGAATTATTTTTTTCTTTTAAGGTTGTAAAAGTTTTATTGCATCCACACTTTATATATCATAAAATTCACCTGTTTAAAATGTACAATTCAATGCTTCTTAAAAAAAAAAAAAACAACAACAACAGTTAGGCAGCCATTACCAGAATTCCGTTTTAGAACATTCCTACCACCCACAAAATTTCCTTTTACGCATTTTAAGTTAATGACCGTTGCCATGCACATTCCTAGGGGACTGCAGATTTGCTTTGTGTCTCTATAAATTTCCTTTTTTGGGATGTTTCATATAAATGAGATTTTAAAATATGCATCTTTTGCATCTGGCTTCTTTCAAATAGCAGAATGTTTTCAGGTTTCATCCGTGTTGTATCACGTATCAATAGAAAATGTTCTTTTGTTTCTGAATGGTATTGCATCGTATGGTCATACCACATTTTGTTTATCCATCCACCAGTTGGTGAATGTTTGGATTCTTTTAAGTTTTTGAATATTATGAATATTGCCCCTGAGTCTTACGGTAAATTTATATTTTACTTTTTAAGAAAAATTTTCATCAATCAAATTGATTTACCACTGTGGTTTTAATTTACATTTCCTTAATTATTAATGAGGCCGAGCAACTTTTCATGTACTTATTAGCCATTTGTGTATCTTTGGTAAAATGTTTATTAAATCTTTTTCCCATTTTTAAATAGATTTGAGTTCTTATTGTTGAGTTAAAATAATTCCATATTCTGGATATAAGTCCATCATCAGACATATGATTTGCAATTATTTTCTCCAAATATTGTGTTTGTCTTTTCATTTTTGTTATGTTACCTTTTGAAGTACAAAAGTTTTGAATTTTGGTAAAGTACAATTTGTAAATTTTTTTCTTTTATGTATTGTGCTTTGGTATCATAGCTTAGAATTCTTTGCTAACCAGAGGTTATGAAGGATGTCTCCTACGTTTTCTCCTAAGACTTTTATAAAGTTAGCTCTTATGTATAGGTCTTTGATCCAATTTGAGTTAACTTATGTATTCGGATATCTATTTTAGCACCATTTGTCAAAAAAGATTATATTTTTCCCATTGAATTTTCTTGGCACTTTTGCTAAAAATAAATTGGCTTTACATATATGGTTATAATTCTCAACTCTCAATCCTGTTTCACTGATCCATATGCCTATCTCAGGCTAATATCCCACGGTCTTGATTACTATATCTTTGAAGTTTTGAAATCAGGTAGTATCAATACTCAAAATGTATTCTTTTTGAAAATCATTTTGGCTCTTCTAGGTTCTTTGCATTTCTATATAAATTTTAGGATCATCTTGTCATTTTCTACAAAAAACTTGCTAGGTGTTGTATTTTGATAGGGATTGTGTTGAATCTATAGATCATTTGGGGAAAACTGCCATATTAATAATTTTGAGACTTCCAATCTGTAGACATGGAATATCTTGCCACTTATTTAGATTGTATTTAATTTCTGTCAGCAATGTTTGTAGGTTTCAGTGTACAAGTCTTGTATTTCTTTTGATAATTTGATTTTTATTGTCTTCTTATTACTCAATAATATATATATATATATATAATATACAAAATTAACCAAACTATTTATTTTGCCTCATTTCACTGGCAAGAAGTGGCAAAAGCATACATGCTTTCCTTGATCCTAACCTTTGAAGGAAAGCTTTTATTTTCTTACCATTGAATATACTGAGAGCTGGGAATTTTTTATAGATGCCCTTTAGCAGGTTGAGGAAATGTCATTCTATTTCTAGTTTTTGAGAGTTTCTATAATTAATAAGTGTTGGATTTTGTCCAATGATTTTGGGGGGTTATCTATCTGGATAATCATGTGATTTTTTGTTTTTTGTTCTATTAATGTGTTGTATTATTTTGTTTTCAATGATTAAACCAACCTTGAATTCCTGGGATAAATCCCACTTGATCGTGGTGTATAATTCTTTTCATAGGCTGATGGATCTGGTTTGATAATATTTTGCTTTATATTTCTTCCTATTTTCAAGAGGAATATTGGTCTGTAGTTTTCTTTTTTTCTGATGTCTTTGTCTAGCTTTTGTATCAGGCTAATACTGGCCACAAAGAATGAGTTGAAAAGTGTTCCCTCCGTCTCTGATTTAACAAAGATTTTCTAAAAGTTTGGTATTATTTTCTCTTTAAAGATTTGGCAAAAATTTATCTGGGCCTGGGATTTTCTTTGTGGGATAATTTCTAATTACAAATTCAACTTTTTACTTGATATAGGTCTATTCAGATATTCTATTTCTTCTTGTGTTAATGTATTTTTCAAAGAACTTGTCAATTTCATTTAACTTGTCTAATTTATTTTAAAATATTTTTCATAATAATACCTATAGTTCTTTTAATTTCTGTTTGATTGGTATTGATATCCCTTCTTTTATTCCTGATTTTAGTGGTTTGTATTTTTTTATTCCTTGGTCAGTCTCATTAAAAGTTTGTCAATTTTGTTGAATTTTCAAAGAACCATATTTTGATTTTATTGATTTTTTTTGTATTGTTTATTTTCTTTTCTATTTATTTGACCCCTCCCCCATCTCTATTATTTCCCTTCTTCTTACCTTGGGTTTAGTTTTCTCTTTTCTGATTTTTTAACACAGAAGTTTAGGTTATTAATTTGAGACCATTCTTATTTTTTGATGTAGTCATTTAAAGATATAAATTTCCCTCTAGGCAGTGTTAAGTTACATACCATAATTTGTTATGTTTTGTTTTCATTTTTACTTAGTTAAAATATTTTCTAATATCTCTTTTGATTTATCCTTTGACCCATAGGTTATTTAGTAGCATATTGTTTTACTTTCTGGGGAATTTCCAGAGTTCCTTCTATTGTTCATTTCTAATTTAGTTCTCAATTGATGATCTTTTATCCATGAATATCCTTTATTATAAGAGTTAAGTTTTATTCATTAATTATTTAACACTTCTTTATCCCTTTAATGGAAACACTACTTTATAAAGAGTTAATAGTAGTAAGGGGAAGATACTGAAATGGAATAAGGTTTCTTGAGGTTATTAGAATGATGGTTTTGTCTTTATACACTAATATTTTCTTCTATATTAATTTTTCTATTTACTGATTTTGATTATATTGTTTTAATATAAAAATTTTGAATTTTGAGGAAATAGAAAACAATCTCCCTTAATTTCTCCACCAAGAGACAACTCCTATGAACTTATCAGTGTCTTTCTTTTCCTTCTGTCCCTTCCTTTCCATTCAGTGAACAATTGATTAAACAAGTAGTTCCCTTGTTCTTACAATTGCGCTCTTTTTCTTTCTCCTTTTCTGTGCATATCCTTTTACATTGATATGTTGCATTCTGCATGTAATTATGTGTTCTACATTTTCATTAAATTTTGTATTCTGAATTTTTCCTATGTCATCACATATTCTTTGTCAACATTATTTTAATAATTATGTTCCATTTATGAATGTGCTATTATTTATTTATTCCTTATCTTATTTCTTTATTCCTTTCTTTTTTAAACATCTTTATTGGAGTATCATTGCTTTACAATGGTGTGTTAGTTTCTGCTTTATAACAAAGTGAATCAGTTATACATATACATATGTCCCCATATCTCTTCCCTCTTGCATCTCCCTCCCTCCCACGATCCCTATCCCACCCCTCTAGGTGGTCACAAAGCACCGAGCTGATCTCCCTGTGCTATGCGGCTGCTTCCCACTAGCTATCTATTTTACGTTTGGTAGTGTATATATGTCCATGCCACTCTCTCACTTTGTCCCAGCTTACCCTTCCCCCTCCCCGTATCCTCAAGTCCATTTCCTAGTAGGTCTGCATCTTTATTCCTGTCTTGCCCCTAGGTTCTTCTGACCAACTTTTTTTTTTCTTTAGATTCCATATATATGTGTTAGCATACTGTATTTGTTTTTCTCTTTCTGACTTACTTCACTCTGTATGACACACTCTAGGTCCATTCACCTCACTACAAATAACTCAGTTCCGTTCCTTTTTATGGCTGAGTAATATTCCATTGTATATATGTGCCACATCTTCTTTATCCATTCATCTGTTGATGGACACTTAGATTGCTTCCGTGTCCTGGCTATTGCAAATAGAGCTGCAATGAACATTTTGGTACATGACTCTTTTTGAATTATGGTTTTCTCTGGGTATATGCCCAGTAGTGGGATTGCTGGGTCATATGGTAGTTCTATTTTTAGTTTTTTAAGGAACCTCCATACTGTTCTCCATAGTGGCTGTATCAATTTACATTCCCATCAACAGTGCAAGAGGGTTCCCTTTTCTCCAAACCTTTTCCAGCATTTATTGTTTCTAGATTTTTTGATGATGGCCATTCTGACTGATGTGAGATGATATCTCATTGTAGTTTTGATTTGCATTGCTCTAATGATTATTCATGTTGAGCATTCTTTCATGTGTTTGTTGGCAATCTGTATATCTTCTTTGGAGAAATGTCTATTTAGATTTTCTGCCCATTTTTGGATTGGGTTGTTTGTTTTTTTTGATATTGAGCTGCATGAGTTGCTTGTATGCTTTGGAGATTAATCCTTTGTCAGTTGCTTCATTTGCAAATATTTTCTCCCATTCTGAGGGTTCTCTTTTGGTCTTGTTTATGGTTTCCTTTGCTGTGCAAAAGCTTTTAAGTTTCCTTAGGTCCCATTTGTTTATTTTTGTTTTTATTTCCATTTCTCTAGGAGGTGGGTCCAAAAGAATCTTGCTGTGATTTATATCATACAGTGTTCTGCCTATGTTTTCCTCTAAGAGTTTGATGGTGTCTGGCCTTACATTTAGGTCTTTAATCCATTTTGAGTTTATTTTTGTGTATGGTGTTAGGGAGTGTTCTAATTTCATTCTTTTACATGTAGCTGTCCAGTTATCCCAGCACCACTTATGGAAGAGGCTGTCTTTTCTCCACTGTATATTCTTGCCTCCTTTATCAAAGATAAGGTGACCATATGTGTGTGGGTTTATCTCTGGATTTTCTATCCTGTTCCATTGATCTATATTTCTGTTTTTGTACCAGTACCATACTGTCTTGATTACTGTAGGTTTGTAGTATAGTCTGAAGTCAGGGAGCCTGATTCTTCCAGCTCCATTTTTCTTTCTCAAGATTGCTTTGGCTATTTGGGGTCTTTTGTGTTTCCATATAAATTGTGAAGTTTTTTGTTCTAGTTCCGTAAAAAATGCCAGTGGTAGTTTGATATGGATTACATTGAATCTGTAGATTGCTTTGGGTAGTAGAGTCATTTTCACAATGTTGATTCTTCCTGTCCAAGAACATGGTATGTCTCTCCATATATTTGTATCATCTTTAATTTCTTTCATCAGTGTCTTATAATTTTCTGCATACAGGTCTTTTGTCTCCTTAGGTAGGTTTATTCCTAGATATTTTATTCTTTTTGTTGCAATGGTAAATGGGAGTGTTTCTTAATTTCACTTTCAGATTTTTCGTCATTAGTGTATAGGAATGCAAGAGATTTCTGTGCATTAATTTTCTATCCTTCTACTTTACCAAATTCATTGATTAGCTCTAGTAGTTTTCTGGTAGCATCTTTAGGATTCTCTATGTATAGTACCATGTCATCTGCAAACAGTGAAAGCTTTACTTCTTCTTTTCCGATTTGGATTCCTTTTATTTCTTTTTCTTCTCTGATTGCTGTGGCTAAAACTTCCAAAACTATGTTGCATAATAGTGGTGAGAGTGGGCAACCTTGTCTTGTTCCTGATCTTAGTGGAAATGCTTTCAGTTTTTCACTATTGAGGACGATGTTGGCTGTGGGTTTGTCATACATGGCCTTTATTATGTTGAGGAAAGTTCCCTCTATGCCTACTTTCTAGAGAGTTTTTATCATAAATGAGTGTTGAATTTTGTAGAAAGCTTTCTCTGCATCTATTGAGATGATCATATGGTTTTTCTCCTTCAATTTGTTAATATGATGTATCATGTTGATTGATTTGTGTATGTTGAAGAATCCTTGCATTCCTGGGATAAACCCCACTTGATCATAGTGTTTGATCCTTTTAATGTGCTTTTGGATTCTGTTTCCTAGTATTTTGTTGAGGATTTGTGCATCTATTTAATCAGTGGTATTGGACTGTAGTTTTCTTTCTTTGTGACATCTTTGTCTGGTATTGGTGTCAGAGTGACGGTGGCCTCGTAGAATGAGTTTGGGAGTGTTCCTCCCTCTGCTGTATTTTGGAAGAGTTTGAGAAGGATAGGTGTTAGCTCTTCTCTAAATGTTTGATAGAATTTGCCTGTGAAGCCATCTGGTCCTGGGCTTTTGTTTGTTGAAAGATTGTGAATCACAGTTTCCATTTCAGCGCTTGTGATTGGCCTCCTTATATTCTCTATTTCTTCCTGGTTCAGTCTCAGAGAGTTGTGCATTTCTAAGAATCTGTCCATTTCTTCCAGGTTGTCCATTTTATTGGCATATAGTTGCTTTTAGTAGTATCTCATGATCCTTGGATTTCTGCAGTGTCAGTTGTTACTTCTCCTTTTTCATTTCTAATTCTATTGATTTGAGTCTTCTCCTATTTTTTCTTGATGAGTCTGGCTAATAGTTTATCAATTTTGTTTATCTTCTCAAAGAACCAGCTTTTACGTTTAGTGATTTTTGCTATCGTTTTCTTCATTTCTTTTTCATTTATTTCTGATCTGATCTTTATGATTTCTTTCCTTCTGCTAACTTTGGGGTTTTTGTTCTTCTTTCCTTAATTGCTTTAGGTGTAAGATTAGGTTGTTTATTTGAGATGTTTCTTGTTTCTTGAGGTAGGATTGTATTGCTATAAACTTCACTCTTAGAACTACTTTTGCTGCATCCCATAGGTTTTGGGTTTTTGTGTTTTCATTGTCATTTATTTCTAGGTATTTTTTTATTTCCTTTTTGATTTCTTCAGTGATCTCTTGGTTATTAAGTAGTGTGTTGTTTAGCCTCCATGTGTTTGTATTTCTTACAGAGTTTTTCCTGTAATTGATATCTAGTCTCATAGCATTGTGGTCAGAAAAGATACTTGATACGATTTCAATTTTCTTAAATTTACCAAGGCTTGATTTGTGACCCAAGATATGATCTATCCTGCAGAATGTTCCATGAGCACTTGAGAAGAATGTGTATTCCATTGTTTTTGGGTGGAATGTCCTATAAATATCAATTAAGTCCACTTGTTTAATGTATTATTTAACGCTTGTGTTTCCTTATATATTTTCATTTTGGATAATCTGTCCATTGGTGAAAGTGGAGTGTTAAAGTTCCCTACTATGATTGTGTTACTGTTGATTTCCCCTTTTATGTTTGTTAGTATTTGCCTTATGTATTGAGGTGCTCCTATGTTGGGTGCATAAATATTTACAATTGTTATATCTTCTTCTTGGATTGATCCCTTGATCATTATGTAGTGTCCTTCTTTGTCTCTTGTAATAGTCTTTATTTTAAAGTCTATTTTGTCTGATATGAGAATTGCTACTCCAGCTTTCTTTTGATTTCCATTTGCATGGAATATCTTTTTCCATCCCCTCACTTTCAGTCTGTATGTGTCCCTAGGTCTGAAGTGGGTCTCTTGTAGACAGCATATATATGGGTCTTGTTTTTGTATCCATTCAGCCAGTCTATGTCTTTTGGTTGGAGCATTTAATCCATTTACATTTAAGGTAATTATCGATATGTATGTTCCTATTACCATTTTCTTAATTGTTTTGGGTTTATTATTGTAGTTCTTTTCCTTCTCTTGTGTTTCCTGCCTAGAGAAGTTCCTTTAGCATTTGTTGTAAAGCTGGTTTGGTGGTGCTGAATTCTCTTAGCTTTTGTTTGTCTGTAAAGCTTTTAATTTCTCCATCAAATCTGAATGAGATCCTTGCTAGGTAGAGTAATCTTGGTTGTAAGTTTTTCTCCTTCATCACTCCAAACATGTCCTGTCACTCCCTTCTGGCTCGCAGAGTTTCTCCTTAAAGATCAGCTGTTAACCTTGTGGGGATTCCTGTATGTGTTATTTGTTGTTTTTCCCTTGCTGCTTTTAATATTTGTTCTTTGTATTTAATTTTTGATAGTTTGATTAATATATGTCTTGGCGTGTTTCTCCTTGGATTTATCCTGTATGCGCCTCTCTGTGCTTCCTGGACTTCATTAACTATTTCCTTTCCCATATTCGGGACGTTTTCGACTATAATCTCTTCAAATATTTTCTCAGTCCCTTTCTTTTTCTCTTCTTCTTCTGGGACCCCTATAATTCGAATGTTGATGTGTTTAATGTTGTCCCAGAGGTCTCTGAGACTGTTTTCCATTCTTTTCATTCTTTTTTCTTTATTCTGCTCTGCAGCAGTTATTTTCACTATTTTATCTTCCAGGTCACTTATCCGTTCTTCTGCCTCAGTTATTCTGCTATTGATCCCTTCTGGAGATTTTTAAATTTCATTTATTGTGTTGTTCATCATTGTTTGTTTGCTCTTTAGTTCTTCTATGTCCTTGTTACACGTTTCTTGTATTTTCTCCATTGTATTTCCAAGATTTTGGATCATCTGTACTATCATTATTCTGAAATCTTTTTCAGATAGACTGCCTATTTACTCTTCATTTGTTAGGTTTGGTGGGTTTTTGCCTTGCTCCTTCATCTGATGTGTGTTTCTCTGTCTTCTCATTTTGCTGAACTTACTGTGTTTGGGGTCTCCTTTTTGCAGGCTGCAGGTTCATAGTTCTCGTTGTTTTTGGTTTCTGTCCCCAGTGGCTAAGGTTGGTTCAGTGGGTTGTGTAGGCTTCCTGGTGGAAGGGAGTAGTGACTGTGTTCTGGTGGATGAGGCTGGATCTTGCCTTTCTTTTGGGCAGGTCCACATCTGGTCATGTGTTTTGGGGTGTCTGTGGCCTTATTATGATTTTAGGCAGCCTCTGCGCTAATGGATGGTGTTGTGTTCCTGTCTTGCTAGTTGTTTGGCATAGGGTTTCCTGCACTGTAGCTTGCTGGTCTTTGAGTGGAGCTGGTTCTTGGCGTTGAGGTGGAGATCTCTGGGAAATTTTTGCTGTTTGATATTACGTGAAGCTGGGAGGTCTCTTGTGGACCAGTGTCCTGAACTTGGCTCTCCCACCTCAGTGGCACAACCCTGATGCCTGGCTGGAGCACCTAGAGCCTGTCCTCCACACGGCTCAGAATAAAAGGGAGAAAAGAAAGAAAGAAAGAAGAAGATAAAATAAAATAAAATAAAATAAAGTTATTAAAACAAAAGATAATTATTAAGAAAAAACAATTTTTTAAGTAATTAAAAAAAAAAAAAAAACCGGACAGATAGAACCCTAGAACAAATGGTAAAAGCAAAGCTATACAGACAAAATCACACACAGAAGCATACACACATACACTCACAAAAAGAGAAAAAGGGAAAAAAACATATATATCGTTGCTCCCAAAGTCCACCTTCTCAATGTGGGATGATTTGTTGTCTATTCAGGTATTCCACAGATGCAGGGTACATCAAGTTGATTGTCGAGATTTAATCTACTGCTCCGGAGACTGCTGGGTAAAATTTCCCTTTCTCTTCTTTGTTTGCACAGCTCCCGGGGTTCAGCTTTGGATTTGGACCCCCCTCTGCCTGTAGGTCGCCTGAGGGCATCTGTTCTTCGCTCAGACAGGATGGGGTTCAAGGAGCAGCTGATTCGGGGACTGTGGCTCACTCAGGCTGGGGGGAGGGAGGGCTATGCAATGTGGGGTGAGCCTGCAGCGGCAGAGGCCTTCGTGACGTTGCACCAGGCTGAGGCGCGCTGTGCGTTCTCCCGGGGAAGTTGTCCCTGGATCATGGGACCCTGGCAGTGGCGGGCTGCACAGGCTCCCAGGAGGGGGGGGTGTAGATAGTGACCCGTGCTTGCACACAGGCTTCTTGGTGGTGGCAGCAGCAGCCTTAGCGTCTCATGCCCGTCTCTGGGCTCCGCGCTGATAGCCGCGGCTTGCGCCAGTCTCTGGAGCTCTTTTAAGTGGCTCTCTTAATCCCCTCTCCTGGCGCACCAGGAAACAAAGAGGCAAGAAGAAGTCTCTTGCCTGTTCGGCAGCTCCAGACCTTCTCCCGGACTCCCTCCCGGCTAGCTGTGGTGCACTAACCCCTTCAGGCTGTGTTCACGCTGCCAACCCCAGTCCTCTCCCTGGGATCTGACCGAAGTCCGAGCCTTAGCTCCCAGCCCCAACCCTTCCCGGCGGGTGAGCAGACAAGCCTCTCGAGCTGGTGAGTGCTGGTCGGCACCGATCCTCTGTGCGGGAACCTCTCTGCTTTGCCCTCCGCACCCCTGTTGCTGCGCTCTCCTCCGTGACTCCGAAGCTCCCCACCTCCGCCACCCACAGTCTCCGCCTGCGAAGGGGCTTCTAATGTGTGGAAACCTTTCCTCCTTCACAACTCCCTCCCACTGTTGCAGGTCCCATCCCTATTCTTTTGTCTCTGTTTTTTGTTTCTTTTTTCCCTACCCAGGTACGTGGGGAGTTTCTTGCCTTTTGGGAGGTCTGAGGTCTTCTGCCAGCATTCAGTAGGTGTTCTGTAGGAGTTGTTCCACATGTAGATGTATTTCTGATGTATCTGTGGGGAGGAAGGTGATCCCCGCGTCTTCCTCTTCTGCCATCTTGAAGCTCCTCCCCCTTCTTTATTCCTTAGTATTACTGTTTTTTTCTGCTACTATAAATACTATTGTAGTGAGCATCTTGATGAAAGAAGCTTGACCTTGTTTTGTATTATCTCCTTAATGATCGCTTCTTAGAATTGGAATTACTGGAGCAAAGGATATATAGCTCTTAAGCCATTTCTATACCATTTAAAAATAATTAATTACTTTATTTTGGGTATAGTGGCTTTCATATAGATGGCTTTAGAATATTGCAAGGGGTATGCTTTTGTATCTCAGTCAGTGTCATGCAGATACACAAAGGAATGCCCCATCAACCCCTTACTACATGAGTAAGTCTGCCAATTAAGAGTCAAAATAGGCATCTCATGGGATCCAGTTGTGACAAGATAAAGAAAAATAAGGAAGAGTGGACTGTTTTGTATTTAGGTAAACACAAATGTTCAGTGCTACACAGGACTCTCTTGAGTCTGCCAACAAGTTTCAATTAATGTTAATTGAGAGTCAGAATCTCACATTTGTTTGGGAGTGATACTACTCATTTCTTTGTGTCAGTAAGAAACCAGCATTGTCTCCAGCATTTAAATAGTGTAGACAAAGCTATATTTTCCAATTTCATGCAATTATAAACTTGATTACATGATATATTATATAATTGCCATTTTAATTGATGTTTTATTCTTCCCATTGATGTACACTCAGGCGATTTGCATACAACTTTTGTGTTTTCCCCTGAAATGTCAATAAGGCCTAAGATAATGCTGAAATGAATACTCTTCTATTTGGTTCTCTCTGAATTCATGGTTTATCAATTATGCAGTTTTCAACCATAGGTAATTCTGTTGAGGCAGTTGTGGTATCGTGCAAAGGGGAATTAACATTTATTAAAGAACCTAATGATCTGAAGGCAAGCTTCATTTTGGGTTCAGGGTACAGTGATGCTTCCCTGATTATAGTCTGAGTTTTCCTTTAGTCATATAATTAAGATTGGAAATTCATATCCAGATTCTTAGAGGTTGGGAACGGTGGAATGAGTAGGCTTCACATCATCCTTTGATTTGAAACTGTTCATACTAAACAAGATTAGAAAAAAAAAAAGAGTGCTCTTTCTAGTCCAACCCAGCTTACTGGACTTCTCTATTTTGGGGTTGAGCTCCTAAGCCACAGATAGTAATAAAATAACCTCCCCACTTTTGCTGGTAATTATCTTTTGTATGCATATATCTTTTTTCCAGGATCTCTTGGAAATGAGTGATTTATTGAGGGCAGAATTAGCATGTACTTTGCACCCCTGGACAAATTCCATCTTAAATACATACTAATTTCACCCGTATTTCTTACATAGTTGAGCCACATATTTTTTTCTTTTCTTTCTTTCTTTTTTTTTTTTTTTGTAGTTCTGAACCATATATTTTTATATCACAACTTGGACTCACAAACTTATGCGGTCTTGGTTAAATTGATAAATTCCCATGTGTTTCATGTCCTGGGATTATAATATGAGTTGTTTCAGTGACGATTTAATGATATCACCCATCTAGGAACTCCTTGAGGAGACAGATATTTTTTTCATTGCTAAATCTCTGGTACCTAGTAAAGTGTGTGGCATATGTAGGTGATCAGTGCATGCTTGTTGAATTTTGAACTCAAGAAAGATATAGGCACATGTAAGGGAATGGCCCAAAATGTCTGGGTTGGGGTTATGAGTGAGCAGGTGTTGACCAAGGATTAGGGATCTCACCTTAAAGTGTTTGGTTTAGTCAACAAGCTTGTAGTGCTGCCTCTGGAATGTGGATTATGGTAGATCAGATTCTGGCTGGGTCTTAAGCAGAAAAGCTTTCCTAATTCCTTCTATACCTTGAGCAGAGCAATGTCTTCATAGTCACTGATATGTTGATTTAGTGATTCACAAGCATTCTCTGAGTGTCTGCTCTATGCTAGAATCTGTATTGGGTACTGAGAATACAACAATGAATGAGGTGGCCCCAATCCCTGCCCTTGAGGAGCTTGATGTGCAGATTGCACCATCTACAAATAGATGTACTGCAGTATCACAGGACAGTGGGTCACAAAGGTAGAACTGATGTATTAAACCCCAGGGGAGCATTGCTTTCAGAAAGGAAGATTTTTTCAGGCTTAGATATGGCGTTCAAGGGCACTTCTGCTGAAAAAAGGGTTATAAGGAAGGACGTAATGGTCTGACACAGCTTAGTTTGCTTGGAAACAAATATTAGTTCAGCTTGGCTGGAACATGTGGTGTAAAAGAAGGGTGTGGAGCCTGGTGAGAAATGAAGCAGGATACATAGAGTAAGATCAAGTATTTATCCTTTGGTGTGGGGGACCATTGAAAGGTTTAAAAAAGGGAAACAATATAGCCAGATTAAAGATTTTATTTTTTTGATGAGAAGTTTTAGAGTCTTCGAATTTGTTTCTCTTATATTTGATTCTTAAAAAAGAAATCACTGCCTTGCTGGATCATGAAGCTGGGGGCCGGAAGCAGAAGGGAACTCTGACAGAGGTGAGGTTTGCAAACAACAAGTTCCTGTTGTGGGGACTAATATTTTAAAATCTGGTGTTTGTGCTATTTTTCTTAATATATATACCTGTTGGGTTGCCAAGAAACTGTTTAGCAACATGGTGCCAGACTTTCTATTCAGATATTTGCTCTTCACTCCCCTTGTAATTAGTGGCAAAGAACAGAATCTTTTATATACAGAGTTCTAGTAAGAAAGTATTTAGTTTAGTTCAAGCAAACATTTATGGATGGATATTAGATGTATGCATACTATGTAAAGCCATTGTGTTGGGCATAAGTGCTACAGAGAGGAATAAAACATGAATCTTGCCCTGAAAGAGCTAGTAGTCTTGAGTGGGAGTTAGGCAAATAAATGGTCAGTTGTCATACGATGAGATGAGAGTGACAATAGAGGTAAGCCACAGGGGCTGTGAAGAAAAGGGGCCCCTGACACAGACTAGGGAGGGTAGGAAGGCACCCAGAGTAGGTGGTCTCTGAGCTAAGGCTTTAAAGAGGAGTGGGAATGGAATGAGCCATTGGAGAAGGGGAGGAGGAAGGGAAAAATTGGAGAAGGGGTGAGAGTTTCTATACTGAAAGAACTCGATGAGTAGACACACAGGTAAGGGAGACTCTGTTGTATGTATAGATGCACAAGTAATTTAATGTAACTCAGTTGTTTTTATGATACTGGTTACTAGGGGACCAAGTACTCAGAATTAAATTCTGATTTGTTTCAAGGAGGTACTGCTATAATGAAAATAGCACTGCCCTTGGAATAAGACATTCACTTATTCATTCATTAATTCATTTATTCTCTAAACAATTATTGATGACTTTTGCATGCTAGAAACTGTGTTCATGCTTTATCTAACTGTAGGAAGTTGGCAAGGCTCCTAATTTTTCTGAGCCTTACTTCCACATCTGGAAAATAGGGCATTAATATTAGGTTCATAAGATTGTTTTGAAGATTAAAATAGATTCTCTGTGAATATTTTCACAAATTCTAATGTTCTATACTAACATTTTTCATATTAACAATGTTACATGTAAGAAGGTTATCTTTTTTTTCCAGTTTTTCCACATTTATTTTTATTTTTTTATTTATTATTATTTTTTAAACATCTTTATTGGAGTATAATTGCTTTACAATGGTGTGTTAGTTTCTGCTTTATAACAAAGTGAATCAGCTATACATATACATATATCCCCATATTTCCTCCCTCTTTTGTTTCCCTCCCACAAGAAGGTAATCTTGATGGACTGAAATAAAATCTGTTTTTGAGAGAGGAAACTCATAGAAGTCAAAGAGGAATGTTCATTCTCTGGGCATATCCTAATGCATTGAATCTAGCAGATTAAAAAAAAAAAAAATTCCCAAGAGGTATCTTCGATTCTTTAGCAACCCTATCTCTTAGAACTTGATTTTTCCCCCTACTATAAAATGAGGATGAGAATAAGTATCTCACAGGGTTTATGGACATTAAATGAGAAAATATATATGAAAGAAATAATTTATATCAGTGTTTGGTTTCAATATGATTTCAATAAATATTTCTATCTTCTGAGTCTGAGCAAATAAATATTTGTATCTTCTGAGTCTGAGCTTTGCTTTAGAGGTGTAAATAAGCAAAGGTATCATTTTATAGCTTGTGATTACCAGTTTGGTGAAGGTAGAGAATTGTCATATATAGTACCAATACTTTAAGTATATAATGTTTAGGGGGAAAAAAAGGTGGGGATTGTTTTTGTGGGGTTTGATTCTCAAAGGTAAGTTTTAGGTTTCTCCATCGTGATTGTGACTTTGTGACCTCGGGCATATTTCTTAAACTTTTATTTCTCATCTGTGGAATAGGAGTAACAACGGTAGCTACCTCATAGAGTTATACAGATGAGATAAAGCATATAAAGTACTTGAATGCTTAAGTACAGTGCCTGATAAAGGCAGACATACTTTGAAGCTAGTGAAGCTTAAATCTCAGAGTCCTTCATTTGCATGGATCCCCTCCAAGGCCCTGTTCCTGATTACATATTCATAATTTTGTATTCTTTTTCTTAAAGAGGACCCCTATAAGCTTTTGACACCGCAAATACTGGATTTACCTATGATAAATTTTAGGGGAAAACTAAAGGGAGCTAAGTATGTTATTTCTAGAGAAGAAAGCAGGATTGTTGATTAGAGCATTATCTGAGGATCTAGAGATCCCTGTGAAACAAATCACTGGTTTCTAAGATGACATGTAGTACCTCAAGGAGTCAAGAATATTTAATAAAAAGTTAACTCGCCTCTTGGGAACGATACTATGAAAACACTACATTATATTGTCAGTGCTGGCAACACTGAGAGATATACCAGATTTAAGGTTCATTTCAAGCCCCAAATTAAGTGATTTGAATAATCTTATTTTTTTATTACAGGATAATGTCAAGGATTACCAAATGCATTTTAGTCACATTGGCATTTTTAAAAAATTTTTTTATAAGAGTATAGTCGCTTTACAACGTTGTGTTAGTTTCTACTGTACAGCAAAGTGAATCAGCTATATGTATACATATATCCCCTGTTTTTCGGATTTCCTTCCCATTTAGGTCACCACAGAGCACTGAGTAGAGTTCCCTGTGCTATACAGTAGGTTTTCATTTGTTATCCATTTTGTACATAGCATCAATAGTGTATATATGTCAATCCCCATCTCCCAGTTCATCCCACTCCCCCCTTCTCCCCTTGTCCATACATTTGTTCTCTACTTCTGTGTCTGTATTTCTGCTTTGTCAATAAGATCACCTATACCATTTTTCTAGATTCCACATATATGCGTTAATATACGATATTTGTTTTTCTCTTTCTGACTTACTTCACTCTGTATGACAGACTCTAAAAACACCTAGGAGTCACATTGTTTTTATTCTGTCTCCCTTTCCTGATTAAAAGCTTTGAAATGGGTGGGAAGGGGGCATCGTTAGTTTATGGTTTCATGACGCCTGGGGTAGAATGTTGCTATTGGAAGCTAAGATCGTTAGGGTTTGGGCAGCCACATATGGCCTTCCATCCTAAGACTCTACACAAAACATGAATAGAAGTATGGAGACAAAATAAATTAAGGAAGTACAGAACACTAAGAACAAGGAGTTAATAGTGTCGGCAAGTGAGAGCTGACTTGGAGGAATTCTAGAAATAATGCTGATCTCTGGGGATGGTGTTTCATGGAGCCCCAGAACTGACTTAGGTGGGTATGCCAGATCTAGTCAAGAGAAATGGAGTGGTGCAGATTCATTTGCCCTATGGTTAATATTTGGAATTGAGTTTTCTGTTCTGGTTTCAGGCAGAGAGAATTTACTGGATAGAATTCCAGTGTCCTTAGACCCCCTAAGGCAGAAATCACTTCTTCTGGTAATATTGGGTATTGCCATGCATGCAAGGGCTGAGATGTAATTTTTGAAAACGTCATTGAAAAATCATTGTTATTAATAACACTTGGGTTCTGGAGTATTTGAAAAGACATCACTAATTGAACCTTGATCTATTTGTACATGGAGAGTGAGAATTTGTCCATTGGGCTAAAAAGATGGTTGGTCTCAATCACTTTTATTATTATAATATCTCCAAGGAGGAGACTTAAATTGTAAAATGTTCAGGTGCAGTGGTAAAAAAAAATTACATGCATTTACAAGGCTTTTCCTGAGAATCTCAAACTCTGCCTCGACAGTTGCTTGTCCTGCAGAGAAATCTCTCTGGCATGAAAGTAATCTAATACATAGGAATCTCCCTGTACAGTACTATTGGAGCACTGTGATGAATTGGAAAGATCATGGACTTTGGAGTTCAGGCCTCCTGGATTTGAATCCTGGTTCTATGTGTAATACCTTTGAGACTTTGGACAAGTCACTTAACCCATCTGAACCTCAGTTCCTTAAGGAATAATAATAATCACAAAATGAGACAAAGCTTATAAAGAACCTACTTGAATACATGTCATAGAGAAGTTCCTTTCACTTCTCCTAGATGACTTTGAGAAACTCACCCTTTCTTTTACCTTTATTCACAGCCTTGGATACCATACTTTTCTTCACTCTCTGATTTTCCATTTTCTCATCTATAAACATAATGATACCTCCAGTGCTCGGGAGATGAAATGAGTTAACATGTGTGAAAGTGCTGTGTAAAATACAAAGTCCTAATGATGAACAGATGTTATTATGGTTAGTAGTCATGATTCTAAATGAAGAGACCAAGTAGCCTTTCTCTTTGGAGTCTAATTTACTTTCTGGAGAGCCATGGATAAGTTCACAAATAAATTCTCAGATTTGAAGCAGTGACACCTTTGTGTTAGCCATGTGTCATTGTAATTGCAATTTTACAACCAAAGAAAAGTCTAATGGTATACAAGTGAAAGGAAATATGGACTGGAATTGTTCAAATCATTTTCACTTTCTTTCACTATTTTCCTTGTAGGGTAAGGATGCTACTATTAGTTAGCAATAGCAACTATATGTTTCATTGTTTCATTAAAAAGCCTTATGGTAATACCACTTCTGGTCTTAATGACATGAGTAAGGTTGAGCAGGGGGTCAGTGTAATAACCAAAGGATCTCACCTAGAAGTTAAGCAAAGTGCAGAACTACTTTAAAATATTTTTATTCCTCTCATCAATAAATGTTCTTAGGTCGTGGGGTGTATTTTCAGTTTGGTCCCATACTGAGTTTCAATGAATGTATTTCTGTAGGTGTAGTTGGAGAATTTGAAGATATGACCCTTGGTGTCCAAATGCTAAGAACAGAACAAAATGTGTTCTACAAGTGAAAGGAGCCAAGATGTCAGGAATGGGTGTTGGGGGTGGTTTTCTTGATTCTTTCCTTCATCTCACTGCCCACATTCAGTTAGAGAGTACTACAGATTTTACTTCCTAATCTGTTTCCTCTTCTCTATATTGCCTCTTTGGCATCTACATTTGGATACTAATCTGCACCTGAAACTTAACATGGTCCAGGTAGAACTTTTGACTTTCCTTCAAGTCTTCTCTGCACTAAGCTTTCCTCATCTCAGTAGGTGACACACCTGGGATCATCCTAGCTCTCTCTCTTGTCCTCACATCACACTTTTAATCTATCAGAAAGTTTTATTAGAATATATTCTGAATCTGACCATTTTATCACCTCCATTGCTTCAATAAATCATTATCTCTGTTGCTACATCTAGTCTAACTGGTCTCCCTGATTCTACCCCCCACCCCTTACAGACCATTCTTTATACAATATCCACAGTGAACTTACATATATATAGCATTTTGCTTCCTGCCTAGCATGCTTTAATGGATTCCCAGTACAACCAGAGTGAAATTTGGACTTTTTTCCTTGGGCTACAAGGCTTTATCTGATGTGGCCCTTGCCTGCCCCTTCAACCTTATTTCCCTCATTAGACTCTTCGTATACTCTGTGTTAGCAACACTGGTCTTATGTTTGTCTCTCAACATGCCACACTCATTTAAATCTTGGAATGTTGGAACTTGCTCATTTGCTCTCTAGCTACTTCTTTAGCTACGTTTCTTGTTACTCCAAACATGAATGTTTCATCGTTCACCTGCTTATATTTCCCAAAGCATACTATACTGTTCACAATTTTATGCCTTGCTCCAATTATTCCTACTTCCTAAAATGCTCTGTCTCATTCCCACTCCTTTTCCTGTATAATTATTATTAATCCTTCAAAAATCACTTAGAAAAATAGAATCACTTAAGGAAAGAGAAGAAGAAAACAATATAACTGAGGCTTTACCTCCTCCAGGAATGCTTTTCAAATCTTTCAGCCTGAGTTTCCCATTTGGTCCCATATGTTCCCTGCTTCCTCATGCCTGTGTATTTACCACATTGTGTTGTGATTATCTTCACCTATGTCCAACTCCTCTGCTGGTCTGTGACGTTCTTGCTGGCAGGGACTAGGCTTTTTCATCTCTATAACCCTAAGGTAAAGCACAAGACCTAGGAAAATATTGGTTTGAACTGTTGCAAGTGACTCCAGCTAGGGGCAATTTATTACTGAACAAATTTTGTCCTGAATACAATTATAATTGACTCTGCACACTGGGATTTAAAAGAGTAATATCAACACAATGAACATGGGAAAAATTTACAGATTCCAAATGTGGGCAAGTTTGAACCAAAAGCTGTAAGCTAGGTATCAATTTCATTTTGTGTTGTCTGTAGAGGGTTTTCCGTTTCTGTATACAGTCAACATTTAGCTTTCCATTCAAAATGTGTGGGAAGAAAATTAAAATTTTAATTATAAACATCATGGGAAGGTGGATATAAATGAGCAAATCTCATCCAAAAAATAATTATATACACAATCAAAAATTTTTTTCAAGTTAAAAGTGAAAAGCCTTGGTGCAGACTATATTACTCTTTCTGAGGTAGGTAGGGATAAGTTGGCAGCAATACTTTTTTTAGTATAAAACAGTTTACCTGGAGTCTTTTTGCTGAAATAAATTAGCTGGTTGTATCCATCTACTTCCACTTCTTGTGAGGTTCTGGAGGGCGGAAAGAAGGTACCTTAGATGTCTAGGTAGGGGAATGTTGGTAGGGGATATGGTAGAGAACATTAAAAAAATACTATAGACTACCCTGGAGACTTGAGCTATCATTATAAATAAACCATTTGCTTTTATAAAGATAGCGTTTCCCGTTTCATATGTGTGAACTTTGTCAATTTATTGGTTTTGTTATGAGAAATGTGAGGGGGCAGTACTCTCCCCATCCACAATATGGAGAGTCCTAATTCACTGTGACCTCAAGATGCTTCATCATGATATAGAGTGTGATCATGGAGCTTCCATTTTAGGAGATGATAATAGTAAGGAATGGAAAGGTTTGGTGATTTTCCCAAAGTTACACAACTCGTAAGTGGTTGAGCCAGGTTTTGAGCCCTATTAGCCTGATTTTGTGATCCTGTAATCTATATTGTGATTAAATCCAGTGAAACTTTATTCAGGCTCATGCCTGCCTAAATGAATGGCCTAATTAAAGTGGGAAATACAGGAGATCATTTCATTCATTCTTTCAATAGATATTTATTGAACACCCACTGGGTATTCTGTAAGTACCTACTAAGTGTTATTTTTTCTCTATGTTCCCCAAACCCTTCATATGTTGACACATATTGTCTCATATTGACAACAAAAAAATTTAAGGGCAATAGGATTGAGACCATATTAATCTTTGTATTCTAGGGCCTTCAAATATTGAGTTCAATAATTAATAAGCAAACAATGCAGACTTGGCTATATGACCCTAAGGGTAGCCATACTAGACTAAGTTTATAAATAGGAAGTCTAAAATCAATATATCTTTGATTTGCATTTACAGTCAGTTTGCTGTAAGCCCTTTTCCCTTTCTCACATTTCAGATATTACTTGCCTTTGTTAAGCAATAGACATGGTTGTGTAACTTTAAAACAATAACAATAATCATTTAAGAATGCTTATTAGGTGTCAAGAACTGTACATTTTAAATTAGACGCATTTTACATGTGTCTGATTTAATCCCCACAACAATCCTTCATGATTGGTACTCATATGGCATAGATGGTTTTGGAATCACAGAGATCAGAGTTCAAATCCCAACTTGACCACTCACTAATATGTGAAGTTGGACATGTATCACCATATTTTCTATTGCTGTATAACAATTTTGCCCACAAACTCAGTGGCTTAAAAGCACACACATTTATGATCTCACAGTTTCTATGGGTCAAGAATCCAGGCATGGCTTAGCTGGGTACTCTGTTTCAGGATTTCTCATGAGGTTGCAATCTAGTGTCAACCTGGCTAGGTTCTCGTCTGAAAGCTCGACTGGGAAAGGTTATCTTCCAAGCTCACATAGTTGTTGGCAAGACTTAGTTTCTTACAGCCTGTTTGACAGAGGGTTTCATTTCCTATTGACTAGAGGCTGCCCACAGTTCCTTGCTACATGGGTCTCCTAACATGGCTGTTTTCTTCATCAAAGCATGAAAATTGATAAGGCAATAGAGAAAGCCTTCTAGCAAGATGGAATTTACAATTTTATGTAACCTAATTGTGTAAATGACATCCCATCACTTTTGCCATATTCTATTAGTTAGAAACAAGTCACACGTTCCATCCATACCTACGAGGCATGGTAGTACCTCGAGGAGGGTAGTACACAGGGATGTGAATATCAGGAGGTGAGGTTAATTGGGGCTCTTTTAGAGTCTGTTCCCCATTCTCACAAAGCCTTGGTTTGCTCATTTGAATATAAGAAAAATAATAGTAACTACATGTTATGGGCTAAATTGTGTCCCCTCCAAATTTGTTATATTGAAGTTCTAACTCCCAGTACCTCTGTATGGAGCTTTAAAGTAGTAATTATGTTAAAACAGGGTTGTAAGGTGACCCCCTCAACCATATGTCTGGTGTCCTTGTAAGAAGAGGAGTTTAGGACATAGACAACACAAAAGGATGACCATGTGGATACAGTGGGAGATGGCCATCTGCAAGCCAAGGAGAGATGTCTTGGAAGATACCAAACCTGCTGACAACTTGATCTTGGACTTCTGGACTGCAGAATTGTGAAAAAATAAATTTCTGTTGTTTAAGCCAGCCAGTCTGTGGTATTTTATTATGGCAGCCCAAGAAAACTAATACACTACCTTATAAGTTAATGTTTGGCACATTATCTGATTCCTAATATATATTAAATAATTATTAGCTCTCAATATTGTTTATTAGTGCTATTATTATTAAGGGGAAGCCCCTAGGGCACAGAGATGTTAAATAACAAGATTTGGGATCTCATCTAGTTCATTTTCTGTTTGGTCAGGAGTACAATACACTTTTCTTCACTGTTCAATTTAATTGAGCAAACATATATTGAACCCTTTTTATAAAGCAGGTACTGAGCTAGGGGCTGAGGATAAAAGATAACTAGGATATGACCCACACATCTGTTGAGGAGTTTAGGCTCTTGGGAGAAGGATTTGCATAAGCAGATACTTAACATATGGTATGGTAAAGTCTAAGAGATGTGCTCTGAGTGCTATAAAAGCCCAGAGGAGAGGTTCAGGACCAGCTTCCTGGAGAAACCACTAAAGTGGAGTCTTGAAGGGTGAATTAGAATTCTCAGGTGAAGAAAGGGTAGGGGACTGGTATCCCCAGCAGATGTAACCAAATATAAAACAAGTTAACATTACTAGAGCTTTACACAAAAAGCAATGTGAAGTAAACCCCAGTTTAGTTTTGAGCAACTTCTGTAAAAGACAAGACCAGGAAACAATAAGAAATAATTTTTTTTTAATGAAACAAAATTTGGAACTGGTACATTCTCCTACTGATTGATAAGTATCATGTTAATTTTTCTGTTTCTATGTGTGTGCTGCATGTAGTGACTAGATATGATGGTAGACCAGCTCTTCTACCCCTGCCAGGAGGATGGGCAAGAGTCTTTAAACTGCAATTATATCCAATTAAACTTCATTCATAATTAGATCTATAAAAATGAAGTATGCCAAATTGAAAATGCTTAGAAAATCTTTTTAAAGATATTGTCAGGAGGGAGGGGCAAGATGGCGGAAGAGTAAGACGTGGAGATCACCTTCCTCCCCACAGATACATGAGAAATACATCTACACGTGGAACTGCTCCTACAGAACACCCACTGAACGCTGGCAGAAGACGTCAGACCTCCCAAAAGGCAAGAAACTCCCCATGTACTTGGCCGTGTGGATGAAAGGCTCTTGGTGCTCCAGCCAGGCATCAGGGCTGTGCCTCTGAGGTGGGAGAGCCAACTTCAGGACACTGGTCCACAAGAGACCTCCCAGCTCCACGTAATACCAAACGGCGAAAATCTCTCAGAGATCTCCATCTCACCATCAAGACCCAGCTTCACTCAACGACCAGCAAGCTACAGTGCTGGACACCCTATGCCAAACAACTAGCAAGACAGGAACACAGCCCCATCCATTAACAGAGAGGCTGCCTAAAATCATAATAAGGCCACAGACACCCCAAAACACACCACCAGACGTGGACGAGCCCACCAGAAAGACAACATCCGGCCTCATCCACCAGAACACAGGCACTAGTTCCCTCCACCAGGAAACCTACACAACCCACTGAACCAACCTTAGCCACTGGGGACAGATACCAAAAACAACGGGAACTATGAACCTGCAGCCTGTGAAAAGGAGACCCCAAACACAGTAAGATAAGCAAAATGAGAAGACAGAAAAACACACAGCAGATGAAGGAGCAGGGTCAAAACACACCAGACCTAACAAATGAAGAGGAAATAGGTAGTCTACCTGAAAAAGAATTCAGAATAATGATAGTAAGGATGATCCAAAATCTTGGAAATAGAATAGACAAAATGCAAGAAACATTTAACAAGGACGTAGAAGAACTAAAGAGGAACCAAGCAACGATGAAAAGCACAATAAATGAAATTAAAAATACTCTAGATGGGATCAATAGCAGAATAACTGAGGCAGAAGAACGGATAAGTGACCTGGAAGATAAAATGGTGGAAATAACTACTGCAGAGCAGAATAAACAAAAAAGAATGAAAAGAACTGAGGACAGTCTCAGAGACATCTGGGACAACATTAAATGCACCAACATTCGAATTATAGGGGTCCCAGAAGAAGAAGAGAAAAAGAAAGGGACTGAGAAAATATTTGAAAAGATTATAGTTGAAAACTTCCCTAATATGGGAAAGGAAATAGTTAATCAAGTCCTGGAAGCACAGAGAGTCCCATACAGGATAAATCCAAAGAGAAACACACCAAGACACATATTAATCAAACTATCAAAAATTAAATATAAAGAAAACATATTAAAAGCACCAAGGGAAAAACAACAAATAACACACAAGGGCATCCCCATAAGGTTAACAGCTGACCTTTCAGCAGAAACTCTGCAAGCCAGAAGGGAGAGGCAGGATATACTTAAAGTGATGAAGGAGAAAAACCTACAACCAAGATTACTCTACCCAGCAAGGATCTCATTCAGATTTGATGGAGAAATTAAAACCTTTACAGACAAGCAAAAGCTGAGAGAGTTCAGCACCACCAAACCAGCTTTACAACAAATGCTAAAGGAACTTCTCTAGGCAAGAAACACAAGAGAAGGAAAACACCTACAATAACAAACCCAAAACATTTAAGAAAATGGGAATAGGAACATACATATCGATAATTACCTTAAATGTAAATGGATTAAATGCTCCCACCAAAAGACACAGACTGGCTGAATGGATACAAAAACAAGACCCATATATATGCTGTCTACAAGAGACCCACTTCAGACCTAGGGACACATACAGACTGAAAGTGAGGGGATGGAAAAAGATATTCCATGCAAATGGAAATCAAAAGAAAGCTGGAGTAGCAATTCTCATATCAGACAAAATAGACTTTAAAATAAAGACTATTACAAGAGACAAAGGAGGACACTACATAATGATCAAGGGATCGATCCAAGAGGAAGGTATAACAATTGTAAATATTTATGCACCCAACATAGGAGCACCTCAATACATAAGGCAAATACTAACAGCCATAAAAGGGGAAATCGACAGCAACACAATCATAGTAGGGGACTTTAACACCCCACTTTCACCAATGGACAGATCATCCAAAATGAAAATAAATAAGGAAACACAAGCTTTAAATGATACATTAAACAAGATGGACTTAATTGATATTTATAGGACATTCCACCCAAAAACAACAGAATACACATTTTTCTCAAGTGCTCATGGAACATTCTCCAGGATAGATCATATCTTGGGTCACAAATCAAGCCTTGGTAAATTTAAAAAAATTGAAATCGTATCAAGTATCTTTTCCGACCACAACGCTATGAGACTAGATATCAATTACAGGAAAAGATCTGTAAAAAATACAAACACATGGAGGCTACGCAATACACTACTTAATAACGAAGTGATCACTGAAGAAATCAAAGGGGAAATCAAAAAATACCTAGAAACAAATGACAATGGAGACAGGACGATCCAAAACCTATGAGATGCAGCAAAAGCAGTTCTAAGAGGGAAGTTTATAGCAATACAAGCCTACATCAAGAAACAGGAAACATCTCGAATAAACAACCTAACCTTGCACCTAAAGCAATTAGAGAAAGAAGAACAAAAAAACCCCAAAGCTAGCAGAAGGAAAGAAATCATAAAGATCAGATCAGAAATAAATGAAAAAGAAATGAAGGAAACAATAGCAAAAATCAATGAAACTAAAAGCTGGTTCTTTGAGAAGATAAACAAAATTGATAAACCATTAGCCAGACTCATCAAGAGAAAAAGGGAGAAGACTCAAATCAATAGAATTAGAAATGAAAAAGGAGAAGTAACCACTGACACTGCAGAAATACAAAGGATCATGAGAGATTACTACAAGCAACTCTATGCCAATAAAATGGACAACCTGGAAGAAATGGACAATCTCTTAGAAAGGTATAACCTTCCAAGACTGAACCAGGAAGAAATAGAAAATATGAACAGACCAATCACAAGCACTGAAATTGAAACTGTGATTAAAAATCTTCCAACACACAAAAGCCCAGGACCAGATGGCTTCACAGGCGAATTCTATCAAACATTTAGAGAAGAGCTAACACCTATCCTTCTCAAACTCTTCCAAAATATTGCAGAGGGAGGAACACTCCCCAACTCATTCTACGAGGCCACCATCACCCTGATACCAAAACCAGACAAAGATGTCAGAAAGAAAGAAAACTACAGGCCCATATCACTGATGAACATAGATGCAAAAATCCTCAACAAAATACTAGCAAACAGAATCCAACAGCACATTAAAAGGATTATACACCATGATCAAGTGGGGTTTATTCCAGGAATGCAAGGATTCTTCAATATACGCAAATCAATCAACGTGATACATCATATTAACAAATTGAAGGAGAAAAACCATATGATCATCTCAATAGATGCAGAGAAAGCTTTCGAAAAAATTCAACACCCATTTATGATAAAAGCCCTGCAGAAAGTAGGCATAGAGGGAACTTTCCTCAACATAATAAAGGCCGTATATGACAAACCCACAGCCAACATTGTCCTCAATGGTGAAAAACTGAAACCATTTCCACTAAGATCAGGAACAAGACAAGGTTGCCCACTCTCACCACTATTATTCAACATAGTTTTGGAAGTGTTAGCCACAGCAATCAGAGAAGAAAAAGAAATAAAAGGAATCCAAATCGGAAAAGAAGAAGTAAAGCTGTCACTGTTTGCAGATGACATGATACTATACATAGAGAATCCAAAAGATGCTACCAGAAAACTACTAGAGCTAATCAATGAATTTGGTAAAGTAGCAGGATACAAAATTAATGCACAGAAATCTCTTGCATTCCTGTATACTAATGATGAAAAATCTGAAAGTGAAATTAAGAAAACACTCCCGTTTACCATTGCAACAAAAAGAATAAAATATCTAGGAATAAACCTACCTAAGGAGACAAAAGACCTGTATGCAGAAAATTATAGGACACTGATGAAAGAAATTAAAGATGATACAAATGGATGGAGAGATATACCATGTTCTTGGATTGGAAGAATCAACATTGTGAAAATGACTCTGCTACCCAAAGCAATCTACAGATTCAATGCAATCCCTATCAAACTACCACTGGCATTTTTCACAGAACTAGAACAAAAAATTTCACAATTTGTATGGAAACACAAAAGACCCCGAATAGCCAAAGCAATCTTGAGAACGAAAAATGGAGCTGGAGGAATCAGGCTCCCTGACTTCAGACTATATTACAAAGCTACAGTAATCAAGACAGTTTGGTACTGGCACAAAAACAGAAATATAGATCAATGGAACAGGATAGAAAGCCCAGAGATAAGCCCACGCACATATGGTCACCTTATCTTTGATAAAGGAGGCAAGCATATACAGTGGAGAAAAGACAGCCTCTTCAATAAGTGGTGCTGGGAAAATTGGACAGGTACATGTAAAAGTATGAAATTAGAACACTCCCTGACACCATACACAAAAATAAACTCAAAATGGATTAAAGACCTAAGTGTAAGGCCAGACACTATCAAACTCTTAGAGGAAAACATAGGCAGAACACTCTATGACATAAATCACAGCAAGATCCTTTTTGACCCAGGTCCTAGAGAAATGGAAATAAAAACACAAATAAACAAATGGGACCTAATGAAACTTAAAAGCTTTTGCACAACAAAGGAAACCATAAACAAGACCAAAAGACAACCCTCAGAATGGGAGAAAATATTTGCAAATGAAGCAACTGACAAAGGATTAATCTCCAAGATTTACAAGCAGCTCATGCAGCTCAATAACAAAAAAACAAACAACCCAATCCAAAAATGGGCAGAAGACCTAAATAGACATTTCTCCAAAGAAGATATACAGATTGCCAACAGACACATGAAAGAATGCTCAACATCATTAATCATTAGAGAAATGCAAATCAAAACTACAATGAGGTATCATCTCACACCGGTCAGAATGGCCATCATCAAAAAATCTAGAAACAATAAATGCTGGAGAGGCTGTGGAGAAAAGGGAACACTCTTGCACTGTTGGTGGGAATGTAAATTGATACAGCCACTATGGAGAACAGTATGGAGGTTCCTTAAAAAACTAAAAATAGAACTACCATATGACCCAGCAATCCCACTACTGGGCATATACCCTGAGAAAACCATAATTCAGAAAGAGTCATGTACCAAAATATTCATTGCAGCTCTGTTTACAATAGCCAGGACATGGAAGCAACCTAGGTGTCCATCATCGGATGAATGGATAAAGAAGATGTGGCACATATATACAATGGAATATTACTCAGCCATAAAAAGAAATGAAATGGAGGTGTTTGTAATGAGGTGGATGGAGTTAGAGTCTGTCATACAGAGTGAAGTAAGTCAGAAAGAGAAAAAGAAATACAGTGTGCTAACACATATATATGGAATCTAAGGGGAAAAAAAAAGGTCATGAAGAACCTAGTGGCAAGATGGGAATAAAGACACAGACCTACTAGAGAATGGACTTGAGGATATGGGGAGGGGGAGGGGTGAGATGTGACAGGGTGAGAGAGTGTCATGGACATATATACACTACCAAATGTACAATAGATAGCTAGTGGGAAGCAGCCGCATAGCACAGGGAGATCAGCTCGGTGCTTTGTGACCACCTAGAGGGGTGGGATAGGGAGGGTGGGAGGGAGGGAGATGCAAGAGGGAAGAGATATGGGAAGATATGTATATGTATAACTGATTCACTTTGTTATAAAGCAGAAGCTAACACACCATTGTAAAGCAATTATACTTCAATAAAGATGTTTAAAAAAAAAAAAGATATTGTCAATAATGGAATTATCTCCTGATTTCATTCTATTAATGAGGTTATTTTACTTTTAGTTTTGAAAATAAGAAAAACAGGAGTACTGTCAGAAAAAAAGTGATTAGAAAAATTGTGAAGATTTGTCTTTCCTTTATTTGATCTGACTATGATGTCTGCCCTTATGGAATTTCAGTCTAATAGGGTACAGCTTAATTAAGAGCAGGGGTTTATTAATATCTTTAGCCTTGGTTTTTTTTAATAGGCTTGGCATATAGTAAGTGATCAAAAATAGTTATTGGTTAAATAATATGTCTTGTTGCCTTGCTCAAGTCTTCTCTCCTCTGTAGGCTTTAGTTTCCTCATCTTTTATAAGAAATATTTTAAATTTAAAAAATTTAATTGAAGTATTATTGTCATACAATATTACATTAGTTTCATGTATACAACATGGTGTCTCAACATTTATATACATTATGAAATGATCACCATTTGATAAGTCTAGTAAATATCTGTCACTATACAGTTAATGTAATATTAACAATTATATTCCCTATGCTGTACATCATATCTTCATCCCTATGACTGATTTATTTTATAACTGGAAGCTTGTACCCCTTAATCCCCTTCACTTATTTGGCCCATCCCCCATTCCCATCCCTCTGGCAACCACCAGTTTGTTCTCTGTATCAATGAATCTGTTACTGTTTTGTTTTATTTGTTCATTTGTTTTCTGATTCCACATATAAGTGAGCTCATACTGTATTTGTCTTTATCTGTCTAACTTATTGCACTAAGCATAATACCTTCTAGGTCTATCTATGTTGTTGAAAATTGCAAGATTTCATTCTTTTAAATGACTGAGTTATATTCTAGTGTGTGTGTGTGTGTGTTTATTCATTCATCTATCTATGGATCCTTAGATTGTCCATGTCTTGGTTATTGTAAATAGTGCTGCAGTGAACATTAGGGTGCATAAATCTTTTCGAATTGGTGTTTTGGTTTTCTTTGGATAAATACCCAGAAGTGGAATTGCTGGATCATATGGTAATCCTATTTTTAATTTTTTGAAGAACCTCCATACTGTTTTTCATAGTGGCTACACCAAATTAAATTCCCACCAACAGTGCACAAGGGTTCCCTTTTCTCCACATCCTCACCACCAACACTTGTTATTTCTTGTCTTTTTGATAATAGCCATTCTGGCAGGTGTGAGGTGATATCTCATTGTGGTTTTGATTTGCATCTCCCTGATGATTAGTGATTTGGAGCATCTTTTCATGTGCCTATTGGCCATCGTATGTCTTCCTTGGAAAAATGTGTATTCAGGTCCTCTGCCCATTTTTTAGTCAGATTTTTTTATATTGAGTTGTGTGAATTCTTTATATATTTTGGATATTAACCCCTTATCAAATATATGATTTGCAAATATCTTATCCCATTCAGTAAGTTGCCTTTTTGTTTTGCTGATGGTTTACTTTACTGTACAAAAGCTTTTCAGTTTGAGGTAATCCCATTTGTTTATTTTTGCTTTTGTTTCCCTTGTCTGAGGAGACAGATCCTAAAAAGTATTGCTAAGACCATTGTCAAAGGGTATACTACCTATGTTATCTTCTAGCAGTTTTATGGTTTTAGGCCTTACATTTAAGTCTTTAATCCGTTTTGAGTTTATTTTTGTTTATGGTGTAAAAGAGTGTTCAAACTTCATTGTTTTGCATGTAGCTGTCCAACACCATTTATTGAAGAGGCTGTCTTTTCCCCGTGGTATGTTCTTGCCTTGTTTGTCGTAAATTAATTGACCATAAGCATGGGTTTATTTTAAGCTCTCTATTCTGTTTCATTGCTCAATGTGTCTGTTTTGTGCCAGTGCCATACTGTTTTGATTACTATAGCTTTGTAGTATAGTTTGAAATCAGGAAGTGTGGTTGCCCCCAGCTTTGTTCTTCTTTCTTAAGATTGCTTTGGCTATTCAAGGTCTTCTGTGGTTTCATACAAATTTTAGAATTATTTGTTTCAGTTCTCTGAAAATGCCATCATTATTTTAATAGGGATTGAATTGAATCTTGCTGTGGGTAGTATGGACATTTTAACAATATTGATTCTTCCTTCCATGAGTATATCTTTCCATTTATTTGTGTCATTTTCAATTTCTTTCATCAATGTATTATTGTTTTAAGAGTACAGGTCTTTCACTTCCTTGGTAAAATTTATTCCAAGGTATTTTATTCTTTTGATGCAGACAATGGGATTGTTTTCTTAGGTTCTCTTTCTGATAGTTTGTTTTTAGTATATAGAAACACAAGCAATTTTTGTATATTGATCTTTGTGTATCTTGCAACTTTACTGAATTCATTTATTTGTTTTAATAGTTTTTTAGGGTTTCCTGTATTTACTATCATGTCATTCTGCAAGTAGTACAGTTTTACTTCTTCCTTTTTGATTTGGATGATTTTTTTAAATCTCTTTTTCATGTCTGATTGCTGTGGCTAGGACTTCCAATACTATGTGAGTAAAAGTGATGATAGTGGGTGTCCTCATCACGAGCTCAGGAGCCATCTTTATCCAGACCCCTAGTTTCCTCATCTTTAAGTGAGGGAGTTGAATTAGATTATATTTGAGCAGTTGTGGAATTAAGACCATGAGTTCTGAAGCTAGTCAAAGCTGAACTCCAAAGCTAGCTCTGTACACTAGACTTCTCTGAGCCTCAGTTCCCTATCTATAAAATAGGGATTGAGTATGATGAGATATAAATGAGAAAATATACATAAAATTATTATACTTTACACGTAAAAAGTACTTTAAAGTGGTAACTAAAGACAAATGTCTTTCTAGATCTACTATGGTAATGTTACGACTCTCATTTTACTCTTTTCTTTCACAGATAAGGAAACCAAAAGACAGAAAATGTGTCGTTTGACTGCCACATGTTAGCTTCTGCTTGTTCAGGACATTTACTATGACATCAGGACATCAGTAACTAGAACGTCAAGGCAGGAGTGGGGGCAATGCACAGCACACCTAGTTTGCACACATGTGGCATCCTGAAGCAGACCAGCAATCCCATCCTCTTCACAGGCTGATAGATCTTTACCTTTGCTCTGGCTTTTTCCAAGATGACCTGTTACCAGAAAAACTCCATTATGTTCCAGAGTACTGTCACTATTATGTTACCTTCCTTATAGTAAAATCTCAGCTCCTCGTTATAACAGGAAACATTGCTGAAAAGCCTGAATGTGCTTTTCCTTTGTTTGCCTTATTTTACCCAAATCTGAAATGCTTAAAACCTCTTGCTCCTCTGTACACATCATTGCGTGTGTTCTTTTCTCTCTGCTAGTATGTAGTTTCCCATTTCTTATACCTACAGCTAAGTAAAAGTCTGAGTAAGGAGTAGAGTAGGGGCTAAAAGGACTAGAGCAGGGACTAGAATTCTGACCTCCTGCCAGTTAGTCCATCGCTCTATCCACCAGGCTAATGCTTTTCCCAGGATTCAGAAGAATGGCAAGAGAGACAGTATTAGTAGTAAAAAATGTACTGGTGGAGAATAGTTCAGAGGTGACTTGGGGAGTGGGGCATGGAATCATGTATTAGAGGTCTAGACTAGAAAGGGACAGTGCTGGCCAGGAGATGGGCAGGGACAAAGGCATGTGAAACTCTGTGGTTGTATTTTGGTGCAAAATGAGCCATGCCAGTTTACCACCTTCTCTTCTTGTTACTGTCAGCCAGTGACCCTTAGTAGGAGATCTTAGCTATATGCAGATTAGATGGTTACCTGGCACCTGGGAATGCCAAAGACTCAATTACACCATTAGGTTTGGAAAATTCTAATTCCTAGAGTTGCTGAGCTCGGTTTCATGATTATTAGTAGCTCTAGATTATTGGGGTTCTATTGTGATCCAAGCACAGTGCCAGGTACTTTACATACATTGTCACATATAGATTTAATGTAAACTATATTATATAATAATATAAGTTGTCATTCCCATTTTACTAAAAAGTAAAAGCCAGACTTTAGACAGGTGGAATCATTTACCTGGTGGTTTCCCTAAGCAATATTTCTTCTATATTTTTGTACAGTAGAATTATTATATCATAAACTTGGACCTTTAGTAGCATTATTCTAGTAAGAAAAATGAAGCCAACCTCTTCATTATGCTAAGAACTTAACTGATTTATGAAGATTGAATTTAGCTTAATGTTACACACAAGGCTAGGAACTTTAAAAGGCATTTGTTAATTAAAAGAAATTTAGTTAAATGATTAAAATGATACTTAAATATCACTGTACATTAAATAGTACTGCCCACTCTGGGTACATAGGAGTTAGTGGAAAATTAAGGAAAACAAAATATTACAATTAAGTTGTTCAATTAAGATATACATTTACTTTCCATTTTTTGTTTCATTAAATGAGAGATAAATTTCTAATTCCTTCATATTTATTTTCAAATATACTTTTTTTTCTTTAACCCAGTTTCTTTTAATTACTATATGGTATCTGTCCTCTTCCTAACTTTGGGTTATGCATTTAGCAAACATTTGCTGAACACCTAGTATGTGCTAGGCCTTGTGGTAGGTTCTGGGATTTAGAAATGAACAAATGATCATCTCTAATGAACAAATGATGACAATCCTGGCTCTTTAGGAGGTACTGGTCTAGGTGGAGGGATCAATATATTCACAGTAATCATAAGAGAACATCAAGTACTGTAATAGTTGAATGAACAGATTCTAGGAGACACAGGGACAGAAGTTATTACTCTTGCCTGGAGATATCAGGGTGCTCCCTCACAGAGGAGTTGGCATTTGAGTTGGGCCTTAAAGAATAAATAGAATTGTGCCTGTTGGAAAAGTAAGAAAAGGACAATCCAAACAGAGGGAGTAATATACAAAGGCGTGGAAGAATGAAAAGATAAGATACACTTAAAGGTTAGTTAATTGTAACACATACATAGATAGAGTTTATGATGAAGGTAAAAGGAGTCTAATCTGGGAAGGTAAATTGACACCAAGTGGAGAAGGGCTTTTAAATGTATACAAGTTGTGGGACTTCCCTGGCAGTCCAGTGGTTGGGAATTTGCCTTCCAATGCAGGCGGTGCGGGTTCGATTCCTGGTTGGGGAACTGGGATCCCACATGCGTTGGGGCCAAAAAAAAACCCAAAACATAAAACGGAGACAATGTTGTAACAAATTCAATAAAGACTTTGAAAATGGTCCACATCAAAAAAAAAAAAAAAAAAAAATTGTATACAAGTTGTTCAAAAAGCATTTTTTGGTAATATTTAAAGCTAATATAATTTTTCTTGATATTTGGCTTGCTTTACTTTCTATTAGCTTTTTTCCCGTTCTAGGTGCATAGCTCACAAGAAAGATCAGACAAAGTGAAATTCAAAATAATGCAAAATTTCCACTCAATTTTTTAAAAAAATCATACTTCCTAACACTTTCCACCAGTAAGAATCCTCCACTCCCTGGTTTACTTACTATCTCCTCCCAGTGTGCCTCTGCTCATGATGATCTGCACACCTGAAATGTTTTTTTCCTTTCTCCCTATTCTCCATCTCTCCAAACCTCACCTCATTCTTCCCAGCCCAGGTCAGGTGGCTCCTCTTCCTGCAAGCCTTTTTCAGCCACTCATAACTTTCACACATTTTTATTTTGTTGAACTCCATTGGAGACCATGCCAAAGAAAGGCAAGGCTAGAAAAATCAAAACTGTTTGTGAAGGTTGTGTATAAATATGGGCCTCCCAGAACTGTGCCAAAGGGGCTTTGTTATGTAGATCCTCTTCCCTGAAATCCAGGAGGAAGAATTCAAGACGCAAAGCAAAAGAGTCAAAGGCAAAGGAAGTCAAAGGTGCATATTACTAGGCTGGTGGGTAAAGCCAGAATAGAAGGATGCTGAACAAATGTAAAAAAGATTGCCATAGAAGAGATTTTAGGTGTGTGTGAAAGGCTGTCTCAGGAAATAATGGAAACTAAACCTGAGTATCCTGATGTTTCTTAGATTATCATTTACTAATGTGCTCTTAAAAATTAATTTTTGAAATTAAACAAATATATGTTGTAGAAAAATCAGAAATAGAAATAAGGAAAAAGAAGCAAATGCACAGGTTCCTTAATCCATCCACTTATATATAATTGTTAAAGTTTTAGTAAATATACTTCCAGATTTAGATATGAGTGATGGTTTACTAAACTGGGATCCTGCTGCGTTTTCTTTGTGATTTTTTTTTTGCTCAATTTTCAGTCATGAATATCTTTCAGTGTCAATAAATCCATCCTACATCATAATTTTTTAATGGATATATTATATTACTTTGTAAGTAAGTAATTATTATTTGAAATTTAGTTTAGGTTATTGCACTTTCATATTATTTTTTTGCTATAAGCAACACTATACTGAACCATTCTCATACAAATGTGTTTATACACATCTTTAATTATTTCCCTGAAATAAAGTCCTAAAAGTACGTCAAATGATTTGTACTTCAAAAGACTTTTAAAAATATGTATTGTCAAATTGCCCTCTAGAAATGTTTGTATCAATTTCTACTCACCATGTGCTGAATGAAAATTAATTTTTTTCTAAACTCTTAACAACACTGATAATTTCTATCTTGCTTCGTTACCAATTTGTTAGGTGAAATAAGTAATTTATGTTTTTGTTAAATTTTGCACTTCTTTAGTTACTGGTAAGTTTGAATAGTCTTGTATTTAAGTTTACATTATCCTGGTCAATTGTCCATTCATGATTTTTACTCATTTACCAGTTTGACTCTATTTTTTCCTTCCTGAGAAAAAATAGAATTTTTCAATCATTGTATGTAGTACTTAATAAAAGCTAATGTTACAACTTTATTTTCAGGGTACAAAAATAAAAATAAAATAAATACAAACACTTAGACTATTTTTGACCCTGAAAAACAAAAACAATAGAACACACACACATAAAACTTTCAACTTTCTGATGCTATGGTATATCTACTATCTCGACAACACAGAATTCCTGGTAATGTGCAGTATAGGCTTCCAGACGGCTTGAAGAGTTTCTTTTGGAGACATGACCACAACCAACCACTCCTCATTTTGCTTAAGTACTTATTGTTCTTTTTCTTTTTAATTTTCTGTTGTTATTCTTTTTATGGATTGTGCTATATATAGCTTAAGGAACTCAAACACTAGAAATATTCTTAAGTGTAGAACAAGGATATAATGAAAGCTAAATATTTTACAGGTTGTAATTAATGGAAAATTGGTTATTACCACAGAAAGGAAATAAAAATTACTCACTAAAATGTGTTCTTCTGAAACACTATTACAATGAAATGGATGAAAAGTTGATAGAAAAATCAGTAAAAGAACATTAGTACTTAAAAATTCAATGGCAGACAAAAAGATAGCGCATAACTCTCATATAATCACTTTATATAATTTTATAATTTTTTTCTTAGTTTGCTTGCTTTTTCACTTTGTTAGCTATTATTCTCTTTTCTGCTGATGTTTAAAATATTTTTTAGTAAAATCAGCCAATCTTTTAAAATGTCTGGTGTGGTGTTATAATTAGATTTTGTTTCCACATAATTGTATACTAGTCACCAAATTTCCTTCTAGTACTTTCGTGGTTTTGTTTTTACATTTCATTCTTAATATAGCTGTAATTTATATTAATGCACACAGAATGAGTTAGAGTTCTAGCTTATATTCTTTCCCAAGTGGTTAGCCAGATGTTCTTAGCCATTATTAATTAATTCATCTTTTTCTCAACTTGTTTCAAATGCTGTCTTTTTTTAATGTATTAAGGTTTTTTGTACACTTGGGTTAGTTTATGGATTTTCTACTCTGTTTCATTGAATTGTTTGTTTGATACATATAATGTACTGTTTCATGTACTGTCAATATCCAGAAAGGCAAGGCATCAAATGGTGTATTGTTAAAGTATCTAATTCATTCCCAATTGCATTACTTCTTTTTTACTAGTCACCTTAATCAGTACCAGAGAATAAAACCAGTAACTATTCAATCAAGATATAGTATTGGATGATTTTTACCTGGGATCCTAGGCCACAGGATTTTGCAGGTATAGAAGATATAACTGTTTTTCATTATCCTGCTTGAACTATTGGTTTTAATCTGAGCCCTTACAGCTAAGAATTATAACTGTATCATAATTCTTCCTGCATCTAGAAAGAGCAACTTAGCCTATTTCAATTTTAGTAGTATTTTAAATATAGTATTGTCATTGTCTCATGTGTAAAGATTTTTCTGATTCTCCATTTAAATAACTTTTTTTCCCCATCAGCAGTACTGTCAGCTTCATGATGTGATCTGCTGGTCTGGTCCTAGAAGACTGAAACATGACTTTTGCACAAAGTAGGTCAGATCTTGCTGGATTAGGTAGAAATTCTCACAATGGGAGTTCAGCTTCATAAACCCTTGCAAGATCCTCCTCTGTCTGGAAGGGTCTTCCTCTGCAAACAGGGGCTCTCATACCTGCTTGACTCAAGAGTAGTCCTTTTCTGTCTGGGAAGGTCATCCTCTTTGATCAAGTGCTAGCATGCATACCCTTGACCAAAGAACAGACCTCTTATGTCTAGGAATGTCATTCTTTTGGCTCATGTGCTACTTGCAAACATTTGACTAAAGACTTATTTTATCTCTGGAAAGTTGTCTTCTTTAATAAAGTACTTGGCTTTCAGAGGGGCATCTGTGGAACAGGTAGGAGCAAAGACTACTGGCCCAATTGATTATAACTGGTGAACTGGTGATATTATAGCCTAGTATGGTTGGGGCTACAGATGTTATTCCCTTTTATCTCTGGAAAGTGGTTGGTGTAAATCTGTTTTGTTTTTGTTTTTGTTTTTGTAAGTTACTTTTCAATTCAATTTATAAAATTATATTGAATTCTGTATTAAGAACATCATTATCTTAGCCATGTTATGGCATTTTGACCTCTGTTCTGTGCCCATAGATGATTTCTCTATTGTGGGTTCTTTTTTTTTGTAAAATATTGATGATGCCTACCTCACAAGGCTGTTTTGAGGATTTAATGATTTAACAAATATAAAGCAATAGAAAAATGCCTTTTAGTTGATGCTCAAGAAATGTTTATTACAGATGTGGTTATACTTAGGAAGTTGGTGGAGCATTATAGAAATATGACCCCTCTTTAGGCACCCTAGGTACTGTCCTTCGGTGAAATTCCAAGATCTGTAGATTCTATGCTTCAACTCATTCCCAACTGTATGTCTAGCCCACAGTGTGATCCATGCTGTGCAGGACTGGTGTTGAGCCTAGGCAGTTGTTAGAAACCATGCCAAAGGTCAGAAATTTAGAAATATGTTCAAATCAAAGGTAAAGCAGAGTCAAAAACCCAACAGACAAGCATCTGAGGGAATTCATGGATGCTGAAGCAGGAAGCATGGACTCAAGAATCATATAAGATCCTAGAGAAATCTGGACAATATGCCACCCAGGCACATTGAAAGTCTGATGTTTATGATAGTGATAATCCTCAGGAGTTGAAGGGATTAGAGCAAAGCTGGCAGGACAATAAATTGGAGACCTCCGCACTAAGAAAATCTTGGCTTTATAATCTAGAATCTTAACATCTCTATGCAGGAAGGGATCTTAATAGTCATCTAATCCAGCCCTTAAGGTATTATTTAAAGCCTCTCTAAGGCTGGGCTGCTGAGAAAGGAACGTGGAACTGAGAACAAGAATAAGTACAAGTACAAGGAGGTTGAGGACCACTGGGAAGAGGCCATCATGGGAGTAGGGATGAAAAGTTTAGATGGTCACCGAGATTAAACATTCATGTTTGTAGCTTGTTTTTTAAACTGGCTAGGGCATGGAACATGACTAGTTTAAAGGTGCATGCTAAGTTCAAAGGGGGAGTGGGAGCCCAGGGCCCAGACTGAAGAATAGTAGGAAATTGCATTACCTGGCTGAAAGTGTGTGTGTGAAGGAGGAGGGTGAAGCACTGAGCAGAATAGGAAAGCTCAGAAACCACTGACTTGAGAGAAAGCTAATTGATGAGTCCATAGTAACTTCTAAGAACTGTACACAGACTAGATTGACAAGTAAGAGTTGGAACACTAGCAGAACTTTGTTGTGGAATGCCAGAAACAATACAGTGCCTGAAGAGAGTATAATACGTACATTCTTTAGCAAATATGAGAACTGTGTCAAGAGGGTAGAAAATGTGCAGTGGATTTTCCTGGAACTCATAACAATATAAAGAGAAACACGGGTCTAGTAACTATTCTATTCAATGGCTGGAGACTACACCCATGCAGTATGGAAAGGGAACAGTGAAATGAGCACAGGATTCAAAATCCATAGACCTTTGAATCTGTGCCATCCCTTGGTAGATATGTGACCTTAGGACCAGTGAAGTTTAAGTAAGATAATCTACTCAAAGCTTCCAGGACAATGTCTGGCATAGGGTGGGTGCTTGGCAAATAATAATTCTCGATTCCCCTTCCTTCATAAAAATATATTAAACTAAATTGAGTTGAAGGTGAAGAAACATGGTCAAATAGTCCAGTACCTTTTTTTTGCCTGGTGGTGTATCACAAAGGCATAGTTCTCAATTGGAGTGGCATGCAATTCATCTCTAATTTGGGGAAGTAATGCACCTAATTTTGTATTTACTTGAAATAATGAGCATAGAACAAATTAGGAGAAGGGGTGAGTAAATACTTCTAAGCAACAAGATATTCATATTGTGCTAACTTTTTACATAGTGAAAAGGTGTAAGCTTTGTTATCACAAAGACCGGAATTTGAATATCATCCATGTGACTTAGGGCTTTATAATAGTGAGAATAAGCCAGGCTATGCTGTAGCATAACATAATAAACTTCACTTCCTGAGAATGTTTTATGTGCCAGGCATTGTTTTAGGTACTGATCATTTACTAAACTGAACAAGACAGACATGATCCTGCCTGCCTTCATAGAGCTTATAATCTACTATGCTTCTAGACAGAGTTCCCTTGGCTAAGCTGAAAGTTTTCATAAATATGAAGGAAAAGGATTTCTCTCCTCTGAGAGCAAACTGACAGGAATATGTCAGTTTTCCTAAGATGATGGGAAAATAACAAAGGGCCATATTCCATTCTACAGAGGCTGGCTTTGCCTTCCTTTGTGGTCCTAGTGGGATTACTAAAGTTGAAGTAGAGTGTATATACCTTTTTCCTTAAATTGTAATGTTGGGTTGGAACATTAGATTATGTGTGTAGGGTTTTTTTAGGATATTGTGAAATCATGCTTATATCTCCTCGATGCCTATATACTTTAAAAATCAGAACCTCTTATGGGATGAGACAGATAATCATCAATAGCAGTGTGCTACCATACGAAAACCGTGGGCATTTGAATTACACACACTTGGGTTAAAGACCTGCCTCCATCTTTTGATAGATGTGTGACTTTGATAAATTATAGAACTTGTCAGAACCTCAGTTTGCTTAAAGACAAAATGGGGGTAACAATAACTACCTCACAGGGTAGCTGTGCAAATTAGAATATGATGTAAATATAACATATATAAAGCAATGAGAACAGTACCTGGTACTAAGTAGGCATATAGTGAATTGTAGTTATTATTTCTTATTTGAAAAAAGTCACACTCATTTTAGGTTGGTGACTGTCTCACCAGCATCCTTTGGTTATTCTCATACTTTCATCTCTGGACTTTGGGACTTAAAAGCGTTGCTAGATTGCTAGAGTAGGATTGGTCCTTTTCTCACCCTTTTAGTAGAGTTTAGGAAATGGAGACATCATAGAATGTCCAAGTAGGAAGGGGCCCTAGAGATCATTTAATTAAATCTCTTTGCTTTGTAGGTGGAAAATCTTAAACCCAAAGAGAGCAAGTGACCTGCCTATTGTCACAAAACCAGCTTAAATACAGCCCAGTGCATTGCCCTCAGCAGTCCAAGGCCTCAGAGCAGGAAAACTTGCAGAGATTTAGATGCAGGGACCCTTTGTTCCTTATCCCAGTGGAGTCACTCTCCAGAGTTGCAAAATTGCTCTAACTTGATATCAAAATTGAAAAATAAAAATATTAGTCCATACATAGTTTAGTGATGGTGGGAATAGAGGAAAGAACACATGTGAGGTGAGAAATTTGAAGTCATTGATTGAATGCTCTGTGATAGGTATTCAGCTAGATATTTACATATATTATTTAATTTAATCCTGAAAATTAAGGTATTTTTATTTCCTCTAATTTATAGATGAGACAACTGATGCTCTTAAAAGTTGAGTAATTTGTCTAATCACCGACGATATGAGGTAGATTCAGGATTTGAATCTGGGCAGTCTGACACCAGAACTCATGTTCCTAATTATTTTATTACACTTACTCCTTCAGGAAGATAGTAAATGGTAGGGTAATCAATTTGTCCAGGTTTGTCTGGGACTGGGACTGTCTCAGTTTTAGCACTGAAAGTCCTGAGTCCAGGAAACCTCTCAGTCCAGTGCAAACTAGATATCTGTTTATGCTCTCCACATGTGAACCCATACATTATCAAATAGAACAAAGCATGTGAGTGTTTTTACAGTGCTAACATACTGTATGATTTTGGAAAACTATTTCAGAGAGGTGACAGTAGTATACTGAAATGAGCACTGCACTGGAAGTGAGAAGAATGAGAATCTGAGAATTCTCTCGCACTTCGTAGCTTTTCCTCTAAGCCTCAGCATTACATCTATAAAAAGGAATATTAAAAACAACTATCTTATAGAGTTTTTGCAAGTTCTAAATGAAAGAATCGTGGAAATTATTTTAAACAGTAACACCCTATCCAAATGTAAGGGAGAATGATGATAATGACAATGATGATGATGATTTAGGTTCAGTAAAGTAGAATCCCTACTTAGAGACATTCAGTGGTTTTTATCATATACAGAAACAAGTAGTAAACCCTTATTATTCATTCAATAAATAAATATTTATTAAGCCCTGCTGTGTGACAAATATCACGACACAAAGGACCTTCATGACCTGGCCCTATCTTCCTCTCCAATCCCATCTCCTGCATCTCTCTCACCCTTACCTTAGTTTCATCCACATTAGCGGGTTTGCATTTGCCAAAACATCCTATGCTCTTTTTATGCTTTTATGACTTTAGTTGCTCCATAAACACCAGTGTCCCTCAAGGCTTCTTCCCCTACCCCCTCCTCTACTGATATTATGCACTCTCCTTTTATGTCCTTATATACACTCAGAGCTTCAATAAGATCCCAGAACTGTTATCTCTAGCCCTTAACTGTCTGCTGGGAGGCATGCCCCAGTCTATAACTGCCTGCTCTGTAGGTACACTTGGGCATTTCACATACACTTCAAACTTAACTGGTCTAAAACTGAACTCATTATTTTCCTACATTTGCTCTTTCTCCTTTGTTCCATATCTCATTCAGGGTGTCATCTTCCCAGCTGTCATCCAATATGGAAACATGAGTCCTTTTAGATTCTTCCTTATCTCATCACAATACCAAATATTCATCAAGTCTCACAGGGTATATTCTCAAAGACATTCCCTACTCTCCCACCCTATCACTACAGTCTTATTTCAGGCTTTTGCCTCTTCTAAACTGGCTTACTTAGGTTTCTTCACAGGCTTCCTGTGTTTATGGTTTTCTCTCTTCCCTTACTGTCTCCCACTCCATCCTCCAAATTGTTGACACAATAATCTTTCTAAAATAACAATCTTATTTTGTAACTTTTCAGTCCATAATTCTTCAATGATTCTGTAGCACTCAAAATAAAATTCAAATTCTGGAGCTTCATATGCAAGGCTCTTTACGACCTAGATGTCGTCTATATCTTTAACTTCCCCTCCTACCACTTACTCCCTTCCCTTTATTTATGCACAAAGCTCCAACCATAAAGAACTACTTGATGTTCCATATATACCAACTATAAGATTTCTAATTTTCTTGTTTTGTACCTTCTATTTCCTCTCCTTGGAATATCATATTTCCCCCTACTTTTTTTTGTCTAGCAATCTCCTGCTTATCTTATAAATGGCAGTTACTCTGGGAGTCTTTTCCTGACCAGCTAAACCTTTGGATGCCACCTAAACCTTTCGTGTTCCTATAGCTGTATGTTTGACTACTCATCTAATCCCAATCATTCTGTATTATAATTGCTTACTTCCTATCTCTCTTACAGCTCAATGAGTGATATGAGGGCAGGGATTATATTTTATTCATCTATCTCTATCATCTAGCATAGTACCTGGTACATAGTAAATGTTCCTAAAAGAGTAAATGAATGAATGAATGAATGAATGAGCTAGGTTTAGATATGCTAGTACTTCAGAGGTTGGTCATAAGGAGAGAGGAGGGAGCTTGGAACAGCTAGAAGCACTAACAAGTTTGTGGGGCTAAATCATACAGAGGTGTTATATTAATTAGAATTATTTGCTTATAAGTGACAGAAATCAAACAAGTTTGAGAGTTAGTTTAAGTTTTTAAAAAAGCTTATTAAAAGATACAGAAGTTTCTCATAAGCACCAAGGGTAGCCAGGTCTCATGAAGGATCTTGAAACTCATTAGATAACTCTTTTGTTCCTCAACTCAGGTGTCATTCTTCTCTGTTATTTCCTCCAGACAGGCTTTTTCTGCTTCTTATTCCCCATGACAAAATTAGATGATTCCACAAAAACCCTATATTTCTCTCTATGTTATAATTTACCTTCTACCTTCTATCATGTTGGTCATCAAGCCCCAAACATCATACTGCCTCAGCATGTCTAAAATCAATCACTTCGTAAGGGGCTACACACCCAGAGACTAGCTGTCTCTCCTAATTTTGATTTTCTAGTGAAGAAAATATGATTAGTCTAATTCAATCAGTCAGCTGTGACCTGGGGGCCAGGATTATACAATGCAGACATGCTGCCACAGACCAGGGGACTAATTCTTGATAACCAAGAGCTAGAGATGCATCTCAAGTATTTCCTGCCTGCTGAATAGAGCGGGCTTAAAAGTATTTCCAGGTTGAAGCAAAGCTATTTGCATATTTCATGGTTAGCAATCTCTTCATTCTGGCTAGAGTTATAGATTAGAAGGATCCTAGCTAGTAGATGAGGCATAAGTAACAGTGGCAAATTCCCTGAGGGGATGAGCTGACAAGAGTTGTGAGATTTGTAACCAGTACAATCAAATGGGATGGGGTTTAAAGCAAGGCTTTATTCCCATAGGAATTCTTATTGGTATTTGAAGTGAAAATTAAGAGTTTGGCATAACTTGTGTGGAATGAATTGGGAGCAGTAGAAGGAAGACTGCAGGTAAATGGGGGCTCAGGACCCAGCATCTAATAAAAGCTCATTTAATGTTTGCTGATTAATGAGTTAATAAGTGGTGCCTGCTTCCAGGCTCTGAACACTGAGCTCAGGGCTATAATCCTAATTCCCTGTCCTACTTTCTGGTAGGCATAGGGCTCTCCATGTATAACACATGCTTGGTGCTCATGGGCTTGATGACTGGGTAAGATTAATGTACAGGGTGCAGGTCTCTGGTACCTGCCACTTGGTAGGGCCAGAGCCCTTGCGGAATGACCACGGAGAAAGAGAATAGTGTTCTCCCTTAGGACTTGGATACATTTTCTTTCTGAGCACTGAAAACACTGAATTACAGTTAGTTGCACAGAATATGTCTAGCCTGCAAGCTTCTAGTAGTCAGGGACAGGTTTTATTTGTGTATTTCCAGTTTCTGGCACAGGGTCTGTCACATTGCTCAACCAATTTTACTTAAATGAAACAAAGGATAAATAATTTCTAAGTATAATATCATTAATCTAATATCTGTTTTCTTCTCTAATCATGCCAAATTAAAATACATCTGTTTTCTCGTATATCTGGCTGCTGCTTGACTTGGTTTTAGAAAATATGCTTCCACCACTGCTTTTAACTTTAAGAAGTCACTCCAGGATTACACAGTAAATGCTATTAGAGGTCAATTAGATACCATGCACAGTGTCAGACACAGAGAATAAATATTTCTCTTCTGGACAAATGAGCTGCTGCCCTGTTGTAATTGATGTTCACGGAAAGAACTCTGTCATACTGTATATCCCAAACTCTTTGTCATCCTCTGCTGAACACTCATTTGACTATCATTCTAGACGTTGATTTGTCACTAGGGATGAGATTTTTTTTCTTTAATGCTGCATTTAAATTTGATGCTTTATAGTGGATGCAAAGCCACTGGAGACTGGCATCTTTGGTACCCACATATCTATTTTTATGCTTGACTGTCCAAAGAAAGGAGATTCCTAACAACTATAAACATAAATGACTAGATGTTCCTTTTTTGGATCCTTTTTTTCTTAAGCAAAGGTGATTTATATTATTAATATACAGCTTTTAATGCATTGTGCTGGTCACAGTTTAAAAGTTTCTGTTTTTATTTGTGTGAAATACCTCTGAAATGAGCATCCCATGACACACAAAGTCCAAATGTAAGATCAAGAACAACAGCAGTAAAATAGACCAGACTCTCCAGATTTTGTAGCTTGTTCTCTTTATATCTTTTTAATGGTTTGACATAGAGTTTTCAGTAAGATAGTATTATTTGATCAAAGTTATCTTCCTTTACTGTGACAAAAGGCCTTGCTTTGCAGCAGAAGTCCATCTGTCCATCTAGTAGATATTTATTGAGCAGTTGCTAATCCTGAAGGCCAGGAACCTGATTGTGTAGCCATCTACTCCGCCACATTAGATTTCTGTGGAGTCCCTCCTCAGGAGACACTCTGGGCCAATGGCACACTCTTTCTTCTTAGTGAGGCTTGTACACCTAAATTCTGTCCAGCCTTCTTCCTGGTGATCAGTGAGGGCTCCTTTTCTTCTTTTACATAAGATCTAGGTCAAGTAGAGGCAAGCTTGGCTCTGTGTTCCCTTTCCATGGGCCCTCTTATTTCAGTGCCCAAACAGGAGGCTCCTGTAGGCATGTTTATCATTTCTGCTGTATGGAAGAGAGAAGAGATTACATTACAAAAAGAAAAGATTCTCTGACCCTCTTAGATCTTCCACTCTAAGCCACTCAACTTCTCTATCACCAGGGAAGCTTTGCTCTGAGGTTCTGTTTTGATCTAAGTCAGAAAACCTCATTTCTTTGGAGACAGGGTTAGTGAGGAGGCAGTCATCTTTCCCAGACATTAATGTGAAGAAGTGTGTGTGTCTGGTCAATGCTCTGTGGCAAGCCCTATAGAGGTTCTCTGGAGATTACAAAGGAGATAAAGTCTCAGACATTCAAGAGTTTATAGTCTTGCAGGGGAGACTTCCATAAACACATACTTATAAAGTGTCAAGTGCTGTAATAGGACACACAGAAAACAACTTGAGATTACTAAGGTTGGAGTGACTCATACTGTCTAGAGAGATTAAGGCATACTTCAGAAAGGCAGTGATGCTTGAGCTGTTTGAGAAGGAATTTGACAAGCCTCCAAGGGGCCCTTTCCTGACATAAATCACAGAACAGGGAAAGAGGATGGCACCCCTAGAAATAGTAAGTAGTAATTCATGAGGCAGTGAGACCCACTGGTTAAGAACACAAACTCTGGAGTCAAACTGCAAGCATTTGATATTAGCTTAACTACTCACTAGTTCTAAAAAGTCACTTAATGTTTGGTGCCTCAATTTCCTCATTCGTAAAATGGAGATGCTAATAAGAGGACCTGCCTCACAGGGTTGTTTTAAGGAATAAGTGAGAAAGCAGTTAGAATAGCATCTGACCCATATTAAGCAACCATTTTATCATGACCATGTGGCTGGTAATAGTGAAAGCTGAGATTGCAGGGTAAAACAGGCCCAGATCATGAAGGGTTTGTGCAAACCATGAATTTGGACTTTATCCTGAAAACAGTGTAAAGCCATTTTCCATAGGCACGTGAGACACTCAGCTTTAAAAAAAAAAAAAAAAAAAAAGCACTTTTTTAATGAAAGATGATTCTAATTAGTAATTTCCTTACTTAGCAAGAAATCATTTAATAAATAATAATAGCAACATTAGAAACAAAAACCTGAATTTTTTCTTTTAATGATATACTTCTTCCCATCAAAGATTGGATAATCAATGAAACCAACATTTTGGATCACTCTCCTTCTTGCCTTGAACTCTATGATTTGAATTTAAACTATTTATTTTGGGATACTGCTTAGGTCTCTTGACAGGACATAGCTTCTGATAAGTAGACACAGGGTTCAGCCAGATTATCCAATCCTGCCAGGCGGGGCATTAGCCTCTTCTGATATCTCTTAGGAAAATGAAACTTGGCTTGAGTAGGAGACTATACGAGTAAGGAGAGACATTCTTTTTTTTAATTTACTTTTTATTTTATACTGGAGTATAGATGATTGTGTCAGTTTCTGGTGTACAGTAAAGTGATTCAGTATATATATATATTTTTTTTTTCCATATTCTTTTCCATTATTGGTTATTATTGGATACTGAGTAGAGTTCCCTGTGCTATGTAGTAAATCCTTGTTGGTTATCTATTTTGTATATAGTAGTGTGTATATGTTAATCCCAAACTCCTAATTTATTCCTCCCCCCATCTTTCCCCTTTGGTACCATAAGTTTGTTTTCTAAGTCTGTGAGACCTGTATTTTTATTTTATAGGTGAGAGACCAAAAGAATAAGCTACCCAAGATGATGTGGTTACAAGTTTTGGAGCAAGGGTCAAATCCGGTTTCACTAAACCTAAACCCCATACCCTTTCATTAGACCATTAAGTCTTACCCCAGTCACTGTTGGCCTCTGAGCTAGCTATCAGAGTGAATTAGACTGGTTTCTGCCTTTGGGGGGCACACAGTTTAGTGGGAAAGATGAACAAATCAGTGATTATAAGATAGTATCAGAGGTACTATAATAAAGGTATGGATAAATTGTTATGATGTTACAAAGAAGGGATCAAGGTAAGCTTCCTGGGGAAGCATCTTTAAAGATAATTAGAAATTTTTCCAGGCAGAGAAGGGTGGAGAGTGTGTCAAGAAGAAAAACACCATAATGTCTGTCTGATAATAGAAAAAAAATATTCTGTGTGACTGCAGTGACCATGTGGAATCCTTCTTTAAGACCCTGCATAGATCACACTGTGGTCAGTCAAGCGGCTAGATATAAGAACCTTAACTTACATCTGCAACCAAGCTCTTATGCCCAGGACTCCAGGTTGCTTTAGGTTAAAGTGATTCCTCTCCGACTTCCTCTCACCCTCCAGAACTTGCAGAGTAATGAAGAAGGATACTTTGGCTCTAGACTGCTTGTGTTCAAATCCAGGCTCTAGTAGTTGTGTGATCTTGGAAAGTTCCTTATCCTTTCTATAAAATGAAGATACAAATGAAACTTACCTGATAGATTGGTGTGAAGATGAAATGAGTCAATATAGTTAATGTGTGTAGAACAGAACCTGGGGCATAGCAAGTATTTACTATTGCTATTAATAGTAGTGGGGAGCTGAATATAATATATATATGTGCTTAGAATCTCAAAATGAGTGTTGAGTGGGGGAGCATGGTAAGGAAGCAGGTAAGATGTATAAAATGTATAATCCACCTATCCCTTGCGGCATGGCTGGGAAGGTTAAATGACATAATGTGCACTAAATGCCTGTCACGTAGTAAGCCCTCAGGAAATGGTTAGTGCTATGATCATGACAATGGTGATGACAATGTTTATCATCATGTCAAGCCTGTCCAGCTTGACTGAGCCTCTCACTGTTTGGCACTTGGTGAGCCACTGGGGGTATAGCTATGAGAAGGACAGACACGAACCCACATAAAACTTACATGTGAGTTTGGGCTGAGTGCAGGGATCATGCTTTAGTCACGTTTATGTTCAACGCCTAACACTGTGTGATTGCTCAATAACTATATTGAATTGATTCATTCATTAATGAGATGAAGCTATCTGAGTTTGCATTTTACTAATTTGACTTGTTATCAGTCAAATGGAAGGATTGAATCAGCCTTATGTCACATGTCAAGGATCTTCTCTGAACAAAGTTTTTTCCTTTTACTTCTCTTTACTTCCCAGTTATCATATTCTTAAATTTAGGGAAATTAGGCTAGGTCTAAAAGAAATCAAACAAATACCAGGTTTTTGGAATCAAGTAAAATAAGACTATAATTGAACCAATATTTTTAAAGTCCAGTGCTATAGCAAACACTGTACTGAACACTTTAAGTACTTTAGCTTATTTAATCCTCACAACTCTGAGCTGTGTGATGGGGAAATTGAACTGAGGCACAGAGGACTCCAGGGACTTGTCCAGGGCCACACATGTAGTAAATGGTGGAGGTGTGACTAGATCTAAAGTCTTTTGACTCTCAATCCTGTGCTTGTTCCATTTTGTCTTTCTGCCTCACTAAGATCTTCTCTTGATAACCTTAATGTCTCTCAGTGATAGATTTGCTCCTTTTACTACACTATCCAGTTTATGGATGATATTTATCACCAATCATTGTGAAAATATAGATGAATTCAGCATTTAAAGGGTTAAGTTGGCACTCCTAATGACGAGAAAAAGCCTGAAGCACTCCAAAGATTAAGCTTAATGGAGGAATTTCAGATGATCAGGGTTGATTTTTGCAGCAAAAGTCCTGTGCTTGACCCCTTATGCATTTCTGTGCATCTCTGCACCCCATCCTGCCTCAAGGGTGTACCCTACTTGCTTCTCTGTGTTGGGGCAAGCACTCCTTTGCTGGGCAGAGGACAAACATTAGCAGTTTGGTAGAGTGGAAAGAAGGAACACTTGCAAAGGGGCTGAGGAGGCATGCTCCTGTATTACTATGTGAATTAAACCAAGGCCCTTTTCTCCTTTGGGCCTTGGTTTCCTTATCTACAAAATGAGGTGATTAGAATGAGTGATTTCTAGTTCCTCTTCCAGTTTTGTGTTATGTTTAACCTGTATTAAATCTAATTTGAAGATTCTGCTTTTGTGTAAAGACCACAAAGCAAAGTGTCTTTTGTGCCAGAGTGTATCTGACCCAGCAGAATTAAGCCAGCATGGACAATTCTTGCTGGCTTAGCAGGCTTGCCCTGACACCAGCTGACTGACCTGTGACTGGCAAGGAAGGGGAGGGGAAGCTGCAGCAGAATTTATTGCCACTCATGGTGAGCAGGTGATTTGGTATGAGCCCACAGTGTTCTTTCCACTCTACCATACTGCTTGTTTTTGTCCTCTGCCAAGAAGAGAAACACCTGCTCCTGGGTCACACAGATCAAGCAAAAGACGGGGCTACCTGGGCACACTCCTAATTGTAATGGTGTGATGAAGGAGAAGGGGGATGGTGGAGAGTGTCAAGTATCTGTCAGGAGAGAGGGTGCTGGATCTGTCCTCATAACACAACTGGAAAATGGGCAGTAAACTAGACTTCCGGGTGAATTCCAGAGGGTCAGTTGATAGCTTTAACTTCACCCACTGAATGCCAATCAGCTGGATTAGTCTCTTTCTTTCCCCTCCACCCCCACCTTACCTACATCATAGCAAGTACTTTGAGACAAGGAAGAAATGAGAAGTGGGGAACAGGTGCGGATGAGTGGTTCACATCTGAGGCTGTGAATGGCAGACACTCACAGAAACATCCCCTTCATTTGTTGAGCATTGCCTGTGGTTCTGAGGTGGGTGCAACAATTTAAAGAGACGGATTGGCCTGGCCCTAGTGGTAGAAGTACTTCAATAGTGAGTATTGTCTAGGTATTGGTAGTTACTGGTATCTGGCCAGCACCAATGATGTGCTTCTACATTGTATTAGAAAGGTGCTTCTGGACTGATGCAGGGGAGAGATGCTGGCTAGTGACTAGAAAAATGCCAAAACCATCGTCTAGTTCTAGGGAAAGAAACTATCAGGGACTGGGTGAAAGGGTCTTTTTGTAACTGAGTGATGCTCCTAAAGACTTGAAATAAAAGTCAGGGATCATGAAAAAGAGATTCATTTATTTATTCAAGAGATATTTATTGAGATTCTATCATGAAGCGGGGACTGGGCTGGGCTGGGAATATGAAGTTGAGCAAAACCAGCCACTAGTTATTATGGAGCTGATAGACTGGTAGAAAAAGTAGACATTAATCAAATATTCACACAAATTAATAGGTATAGCAAACTGGTACAGGGGAAAGCATAGGTGCTATGATAAGGTATGACAGATTATGACATGGTCTAGTGACACAAGGTGGTGTCTCTGAGGAGGTGACCATTAAGCTAAGGTTTGAAATTGGCTAGAAGTTAACTAAATTAAGCAGAGTGGGTAAGAATCATTTGGGAATTAGGATCAACGTGTCAGTCAGACACTTAAGGTGATATGGTGGCTACAGTTACTTGTTCACATAGGTTGTCAGGGGTCAGAGCTTATGAGAATAGCTAACATCTGGTGATACTGGATGAAGAGAGAGAATTCTAAATGACAAACAAGGTTCTTAATGGTTCAGGTCCTTTGTTTTCATGGGCGCTCCTCTCAGTAACCAGCATGGTTATATGTGGCATGTAGAGTTAGTTGCCTTTCTATGTACATCTCTCAGGAACTCTCTGAAGGCACAAATAATGCATTACCTTTTTTTGTTTAGCATATAGCAATAATTGAATATCTGCCGTGTGCTAGCTAGACTCTGTTTTGAGCACTGGTTAGTGTTAGGGAATGTAGTTACAGAGATGAAAATAAACAGTCCCTGCTCTCTATGCATTACAAACAAGTCTCAGGCAATGGTCCTCAAAATGCAGTTCTCAGAGCAGCATTGGCATCACTTGTCAGCTTGCTAAGACCACAGATTCATGGATCTGACTCCCACCTAATGATTCAGAATTTCTAGAGATTCAGGACGCTATTTTAATAAGCTGTCCAGTTGATTCTCATTCACATTAAAGTTTGAAAACCGCTGGTCTAGGATATGATATAATAAAGACATGACAATTTATGACAACAAAAAGACATTTACTGAGCATTTCCTATGTGCCAGACATTATTCTGAGGATTTTACATGTATTATTCCATTTATTCCCTATAATAACCTTATGAATTGATATTATCATTATTTTCATCTCACTGATGAGAAAACTAAGGCTTAGAGAGCTTAATAAACTTGCATCTGGTTAATGATAAAACCAGGATAAACAGATAATTACAATAAACAGAAAATCTAATTCAATACGGTAAAGCAATAATAGAAGTGTGATCAGGTTGTAGCAGTTATTGGCAGTTCTATGACAGGGCGCACCAAATTTTCCTTGATGGGGCTTACAAATGTACTGTATAAAGTGAATGCTCTTCAGTGAGTACTGAACTTCTAGATCAGAAGCTAAGAGGTGGCATTCCATGTAATTTACAACAAGAATTGACCGAAAGGAAGAGGAGTGCCATGTGTGTTTGGAAATCAGAATTTATTTGGGTCACTAGACGTGGTATTGGATCAGGCAGCCAGGTCAACAGTGGGAGTTGGCATGAGGATTTAGAAACCCAAAGTCTAAGTCATGGCTGAGTACAGAACTCGATAGGTTAGTGCTCAAGATACCCAAGGTAGGATGTCCAAAGTCCAGGGGCAAAGTTGAGATGGAAATTAGAGGTAAGGCCTTACTAAGGCTTTTGAAAGCTGTAGGCTTTCTTACTTTTTGAGCTCTACCTTTCAATACAAACAGTAAAATATACTGACCTCTCAAATCAAACAAAATTAGTATATATCTCTAAAAAGGGTTGAGTTGAACTTCAGTTGGCTAGTTGACATTTTTGTAGCTATTTAATTCACACTTATTAATTTTGGCTTTGAAAGTTTGTTTTGTTTTTTATTAATTAATTAATTAATTTTGGTTGCGTTGGGTCTTCGTTACTACGCACGGGCTTTCTCTAGTTGCAGCGAGCGGGGGCTACTCTTCGTTGCGGTGCGCGGGCTTCTCATTGCGGTGGCTTCTCTTGTTGCAGAGCACGGGCTCTAGGCACGCGGGCTTCAGTAGTTGTGGCACGTGGGCTCAGTAGTTGTGGCTCACGGGCTCTAGAGTGCAGGCTCAGTAGTTGTGGCACATGGGCTTAGTTGCTCCGCGGCATGAGGGATCTTCCCGGACCAGGGCTTGAACCCGTATCCCCTGCATTGGCAGGCGGATTCTTAACCACTGTGCCACCAGGGAAGTCATGTTTTGTTTCATTTTTGAGCCAATATTTTTTTCAGATCTCAAAAATTTTTCATAGACTCGTGAAAGCCCTTAGGCTCTGGGCACTGTGAGTTTAGCACCTAGTGGATAAAACCACCTTAACCAGAGGAGGGAGTAAGATGTTACCAGATAGGAGCAATGAGAAGGTTGTCATGATCTCCCAGAAGTCACTAGAATAAAGAGTGAGACATCAACAGATATAACAGGTCAGCTTTATTCTAACATTGACCTAGCATTGCTAAGGGAGTCGTAGATTATGCTTTGTTCAGTTCTTAGAGGCTGAGCAAGACCTTATATGTCCACACTCAAGATGTATATTTAAATACCACTCATGCCCCCACCTCTACCCTCCCCTACTCAGTGTCCCACACCAACAGCTACAGGGACTAGATTAAAAAGCAAACAAGAAAAACTGTCTAAATTCTGAAACAGTTTGCTTTTCAACAGTTTAGGCCTCACTCCCTGTTTCCCGTTTTCAGTCTCTGCCAAGCTCAGATGGCTTGTGTAGTCTCATTTGGATTGGTGATTCCTTTTGGACTGTCTGTCTGGCTTGGACCTGGCAAAACATTTTGGGGAAAACAGAGTTGCTGCTTCCACATTGTGTCATGGATGCCTTTACAATTATCTAGTAGAGTATTTACTTCAATTTTCAAAAGTGAATCCTGAGATACCAAAAAGGTAAGTGATTGCACAGGGCTTCAGAGCCATTGGTGGTGGAAACAATAACAGAATTCACATTTCCTAATTCCCAGTCTTGTGTTATTTCTTAGTCTTATGCTTCTTAGCCTCCAATTTTTTTACCTATAAAATAAGATGGACTTAGATATCAAGGTAAAGTAAGTGGTCCTTTGAATATCATTTAATAAGGAAGCAGAGTTACATATATATACATACTAAAAACGATGATATTAATATCAGTTAAGATCTTTAAATTGCTCTACAAGTTAAAAGAAAATCATTTTTTTCATATGTGCTATCTCACTTAATTCTCACAATTAACTTGTCATGTGGCTGTACTTATTTTCCATATTTCAGTGATCAGAAAGCTGAGTATCATTTAAGAGACTCACTCAAAATCAGTGGTAGAACCAGGACTCAGGTTTGATACTCTGATGACAAATGCTGTTTTCTTTCTGCTCTGGCATATTACTGCCATCCTTCAATTTCAAATTGGTGAAACTTATTAATATACTTTCTTTTTTTTTAAAAAATAGATTTATTTATTTATTTTTGGCTGCTTTGTGTCTTCGTTGCTGCTCATGGGCTTTCTCGAGTTGTGGTGAGCAGGGTCTACTCTTCGTTCTGGTGTGCGGGCTTCTTGTGGTGGCTTCTCTTGTTGCGGATCACGGGCCCTAGGTGCACGGGCTTCAGTAGTTGTGGCTCGTGGGCTCAGTAGTTATAGCTCATGGGCTCTAGAGCGCAGGCTCAGTAGTTGTGGCACACGGGCTTAGTTGCTCCGTGACATGTGGGATCTTCCCAGACCAGGGCTGGAACCTGTGTCCCCTGCATTGGCAGGCAGATTCTTAACCACTGTGCCACCAGGGAAGCCCAAGTATACTTTCAATTAATATGAAAATTGAAAAATGTGGGCCAACATTTGCATATTCTCTGCAAACTTAACCTTAGTAAAGCAAATAATGATATAAACCTCTCTGCAAGAGAGATTATTTATAGACCTGACTACTTTTGAACAGTTCAGAGGCATCTAATTGCACAAATCAATATGAATACTTTATATCTATACCATTAAGTGAACCTCCAAATGTTCTATACTAAATGGTAGTTTATTGGCCTACCTTTAGTTACTGTGAATATTAGAAAGTAATACATTGCATTTATTTTAAAATATATTGTGATTCATCCTTTTAATTAAATCAGAGACTTCCCTTAATCATGAGGATGACAAATAAAATTCATTATATTTTCACATCCCTTTATAGTATTCTTTTTTATTAAAGTATAGTTGATTTACAATATTATATTAGTTTTAGGTGTACAATATAATGACTTGATATTTTTATAGATTCTACTCCATTTAAAGTTATTATAAAATATTGGCTATATTATCTCTGCTATACAATATATCCTTGTAGCTTATTTATTTTATACACAGTAATTTGTACCTCTTTATCTCCTACCCCCATTTTGCCCCTCTCCGCTTCCCTCTCCCCTCTGGTGACCACTAGTTTCTTCTCTATATCTGTGAGTCTATTTCTGTTTTGTTGTATTAACTCATTTGTTGTATTTTTTAGATTCCACATGTAAGTGACAACATACAGCATTTGTCTTTCTCTGTCTGACTTATTTCACCATAATACCCTCCAGGGCCATACATGTTGTTGCAAATGGCAGAAGTTCGTTCTTTTTCATGGCTGAGTAATATTCCATTGTATGTACATACCACATCTTCTTTATCTCTTCATCTGTTAATGGAAACAGGTTGCTTCCATATCTTGGCTATTATAAATAATGTTGCTATGAACATTGGGGTGCATGTATCTTTTTGAATTAGTGTAATTTGTTTTCTTCTCTATACCCAGAAGTGGAATTGCTAGATCATATGGTAGTTCTATTTTTAGTTTTCAAGGTGCTTTTGCATTCACTATGTCATATGATCTTAAACACAATGCTGTGAGATGAATAGGGCAAATATTATTTTTACTTCAAAGATGAGGAAATCAAGGACTAGTGAGGTGAAATGACTTGTTCAAGGTTGCACAGCAAGGGTGTGCAAAAGTCAAGTTGCTTACTTATATTGAGTGACACAACTTAGCAATATTTTCAAAGGCTATGGCAGAATTTTTTTTGAGGGGGTCAGATAACAAACTCATGAGGACAGGGAACCTCTCTGTCTTATTTAACTTTGTTCCTTAGTGCCTAGCACAGTGTGTGGAACACAGTAGATGCTCATTAAATATTAGTTGAGTGAATGAAGGAAGGCTTTGGATCATGGAGTCATAGGTCATGAGGAGAAGCTACCCAGGGAAAGATTGACTGGATTATGTTTGAAAACTGTGCTCATCTCAGAATTTTTTATAGGTAGGAAGATCCTGGGTTTTGTCAGATGAATTGGCCTCCAGACTGAATGCATATAACCTGACGCTGCTACACAGCCCCCCTGAACATCCTTATATCATAGCACCTCTCGTTGTGTGTGCTATTTATCTGTTTAGTTGCCTGGCTTCCCTTGCAAACCATGAGTCTCTTGAGAGCGGGAGGATGTCCCATTGTACTCCAGTCCATAGCACTGAGCTTGACATATGATAGACACCAAGTATATATCTGTAGAAGAAATGAATGAATGAATAAACAATAATATGATTCAGTATACAACAGCAAAATAGGCAAGTCAGTTAGGAAGGAACAGGGTTTGTAACAGGGAAGTATTAAAATAATTAAGTCTGATTCAACATTAGGTTGGTAAGAAAGGTAGCAGCAGCTTTCCATGGTATATTTGCCATTTAAAATAGTCTGTATATATTTATGGTTTAAATGCTTCCAAAAGTCATTAAAAGGTTGTTTTATTGAACACTTCTATTTAATTTGAATGTCCCTTTTTTGTAAAGGAATACTTTGTGCTTAAGGAGAAACTGAACATGGGCTTTCTATCAAGTCTTGAGCTCTACTTGCCTCAGTTTCTTTACCTGCAAAATAGGGGTAGTAGTACTTCTATTAAATGAGACAATACTTGGGAAAGCTCCTAGCACAGTGGCTAGCTTATAGGAGGAGCTTTATAAATATTTATTGAATAAATGACTGAATGACTCTCATTTTCCTTTGACCTTCATTCTCCTGTCACTGAACTCTTGATCCTTTCAGCAAAAACCTTCGTGAGGAAGAAAAGAGTAAGACATTTTGTTGTCAACTGAAAATCAGCTTTTAAATATCATGTGTTGTGACTATGCTACTTTTGCCAGGAGGGATGTCCATTTCCACCCTGGTGATAATCAATTTTTTTTTGCCTCAACCTCCAGAGAGTTTTAGAATTAATATTATTTTCCTCTCTTTGGGTGTGTTTTCCTTTGAGAATGGAATTTGGGTCTTGGTACTGGTATACTAGTTCAATACTCTTATTGTCCTCCATTTAGTCTAGTGTTTCTTCATGGTTCAAATTGCCCTTCATGAGGAGCCGAGCTTGTAATACGCCCTTGAGATAATGTGTAAATGCTTTTACTGGCTCAGCTCCCTTCCCCACCCAGCATGCCTGAGTCACCTTCACAACATCAAGATTAGGTGTACGTGTACCGTCATAAATAATGCCTTGTGCAGGGGTAATGTAAATGGAATCTGTTGAAATATGGCCCATTATATTAAAATTTATGTTTCGATTATCATTTTTATTTTATGAAAACAAGTTTGAGCTTTATAAAGTCATTCAGAAAAGAGATCTGCCTCACTGTTAGGACTGTCTGTCTACTTGGCATCTATGCCTAGCACAGTGAGAGTCATACGAACATTTCTAAGGCTATTATTTTTTCCCTCTCTGCTTTGAAGATCCAAATTGGATTACTTAACAAATTATTATTTGAAATACCTCTAACGGTGTTATTTGAAAGTCCTAGACATAGCACTTCTCCATTCCCATGTCAGAAGGATCTTTATGAAATGCAAATCTAATCACACGTACCTTCCTGCCTTATCTCCTTCAATGGCTCCCTATTTCCTACCTTATAAAATAAAATAAGCTCCTTAGTTTGACAGAGCCTTCAATATCTGTCCTTGTTTTCTTCCTTTCCTCTCTCACCTTGTTGCCTAGGTCCTAAACTCAAAGTCTTTCCAACAGCAATGCTTGTAGTTTTCTCTCACGTAAAATGATATTTCTTTCCTCTGTTCTTTTTCCAAAATTGTTCCCTTTCTGTGGGAGATATCACACCCCACCTTTACCTAAAAAATACTTCTTTAACACCTACTCATTTTAGGGCTCATTTTAGTTGTCACTTCCCTTGGAGAACGTCCCTTGATCTTCTAGGCTGGGTTAGAAGTTCCTCTTCCGTGTTCTCATAGCTCCTGGGACTTTCCTGTATCATAACATTTATGACCTTGTAGTATAATTCTGTGTTTATTTGTATATCTTGCTCATTATATTTTAAGATCCTTAGAGATGAGGACGCTGTCATATCCATTTCAGTATCCCAGCAGGGCTGCAGCTAGCTCCTAATAAATCTTTATTTGAGTTAGAAAAAAACATACTCATTCCATTGGGCCAGACTTAGCCTATAACAGGAAGTCTTGGTGTGAGGCACACCCTGATTAACTATGTAGCAGCTCTGCTTTGGCCCCCACAGTGTGTGATGTACAATAAGTGCTCAGAGTATGTTTGTTATGATGAATCCATCAAGTAGTCAATTAACACAGGATGGCAGGAAAAGTTGAAAAGCAATTGAAACAGGTGTTTATAATGACACCTATAAATTAAGAAGAAAATGTAAATCATCATAAAGAAGACTTGAAATATCTGTAGTAAAGGGAATGTTTCTGGGACAAGTCTTTCTCTAAACATAGAAAAAGTTGTAAAGTGGAAGATCTTCACAATCAATCAGTAGATACACAAACTCTGAAAGTACCTTAGTTTCTGCTAGCTTGTTTTACTGAAGGTATATCATACTCTGTGTGAGATGTTTATTTTCTTTGAAGCTATCACCAATGTATCTCAATAGCAGGGTATTAACCTTTTATCCAAACTGACCAGAACAGGGAAATAGAATAGGTAATGACTTAAAAAGCAGTGTGGAGAGGTATAGAGTAAACTACAACAACTTTGAGAATTTCTTTATTTTTCTTTTATTTTTGTCTCTTTTTTAAATAACACACCTCTCACAATGTGAAAAACACTTTGGTAGAAAAGAATGTAATATTGAAAACAGAGAATAGAAACATTGAATTAAAACTCCAGCTTCACCATATCCTATCACTGTGACTTTATTAGTGCTCTCTGATTGTCTTAATTAGACCCTCATATTTTCCTTTTGATGTAATGGCTACCATTTGGTGAAGACCTGCTGTGTACTAGAACTTTACTTACATTTTGCTATTTAATTCTCCTCCTGAATCCTCTGATATAGGTGTTATTATCCCCATTTTAGAGATAAAGGAACTAAAGTTTAGAAGGGTACAGTAAGTTGTTTAAGTTCACACAGTGATAAAAATCAGGATACTAGCTCTGGCCTGTCTAATGCAAACATGCATCCCTAGTTGGAGTTAGCCCATTATTTTGTAGATAAAAAGTTAGAACCTACCTTCTTTTTTTTCCGAGAGAATGTCTTCCTCTACATAATGCTTTAATCTTTACTCTTTAGTGATTAAAGAGTAATCATTATATTACTCTTTAATGTAAAGAACTGGTTCACATTAAAGAGTAATACAATTTCCCTTTAGATTTAATCCGTGTTGGTACTTGGAAGGCTTTAATGCCAAATGTTAAGAGATTGGAAACTTGATTATTGAACTAGATGAGCACAGGCTCTTTGAGCCCCAGAGAAAGGCTCCTCCAGGTGAGTTCACTAGCACTTGATTCAGGGACCATCCCAAAACATAAATTTTGGAAATAACAGTGAAAGCAAAACATCACTAATTTTGACTGATATGGGAAGAGCCTGAATCAAGGAGAGATCTCCTTTCTGTGGTATCATGTGGGAAATTCAGTTTTCTACTAGAAAGAACACTAGTCTTGACCTTTGAAGATATGGGTTCATTTTCCAGTTCTGCCACATGGCAGAGGTTGTGGTATGACTGCTGTTTGTATGACATTGAACAAGTCAGTTATTTTCTACAGGCTTTTCTTTTCCCATTTGTAAAATGGGGATGGTTATCCTTGGTCAGCCTACATCACAAAGTTGCTTTAAGGATAAGATAAAGTGAGATACTGGGAGGGAAAGTATTTTGGAATCTTATGCAAGATTTTTAAAGATCCGACTTATGGAGGAGAGAAAAATAATAGTAGCAATATCCTGGCTTTGTCAGTTTCTAGTCCTGTGTCCTAAGATGAGATCTTCTGCTCACTGCCTCTACTTCCTCATCAGTAAAATCTGTGGGGAATAATAGAATGAGTCTTATTAGTTTATTAAATAAAGATTAAATGAGATAATACATGTAAAATGTTTAGAATAGTGCCCGGCAGTTAACACTCGTTGAAAGTTAACTGCCATTATTATTATTAATAATAGGGGTGGTGGTACTGGTATGGTCTGCTGAGTTTCTCTTTGAACTAGGTATATTGTTAGGAATAGCTTTTTCATTTAATTCTCAGAGTCACCCTATTAGGTAAGTATTAATATTCTAGTTTTGAAGAAACGGAGGCTCAGATAGTTGGTTCAAGATCCCATAGCTCATAAATAGTGCAGCTGTGATTTGAACCTAGTTCTGTTTTACTTTGAAGCTCAGGCTCTTTCCACTATGCCAAGCTTCCTCCTATACATTTTAAAGAACTGTTTCAGTATAGAGCTTTTTACTTTTCTCAGGGCTATAATGCAGGACTACTCCACTACTTGCTTTGCTTTTTTTCTCACCTCTCAAATACCACTTCTCAAATTTTAACAGTTTGTTCAAGTGTTTTGAGTGCCTACTTTGTGCACAGCAGCATTCAAACAAAAGAAGCTTTGCATATCCCGTTTAATTCTCATGATGATCTGTGGAGTAGGCAAGATCACTCTTTATTTGTAGTTCAGGACTCTTAGACATAAAGGGGAGAGTCATCTGTTAATGGTAACAGAATGAGACAGTAGCAGGTTTGAGATTGAAATCTAGGTTTCCTGACTTGGTATTTCCTCTCCACTGCATTGTGTTGTCTGCCATATTGGACCCCATCTAAAGGGAATCAGGTCCTAATTATTCTTATGGGTAGAAACTAGAGGATGGTGCCATGTCTTGAGCTACTTACTCTCTCTTTCTTTTTTTTTAAATTTTTAAATTTTATTTATTTATTTTTATACAGCAGGTTCTTATTAGTTATCTATTTTATACATATAGTGTATATATGTCAATCCCAATCTCCCAATTCATCCCACCACTACCACCACCCGCCACTTTCCCGCCTTGGTGTCCATACGTTTGTTCTCTACATCGAGCTACTTACTCTCTTAACTAGATTAAACAATTCCTCCTGGATGCTTTTTGTTGCTATTAACTCACAAAGCAAGCCTTCACTTCACTGGCAATGTACAATTAACCTTTCACTCTCTCCTGAATAGAAGAGGGCTGAATTGTCAGATTGGGTTCTGAGAATTCTGTCCTAACGGCTTCTTTCCTAACACAACAGCAATAATACTAACCACCACAACTGCAGCAGCTTAACATTTCGTGTGTGCTTACTATATGCCAGGAAGTATTCCTGAGCTTTATGTGTATTAATGGTTGTAATCCTCCCCATAACAGTACATGGTAGGTACTGTTATTATTTATCCCTATTTAAAGGTGAGGAAACTAAGGGACAGAAAGGTTAGGTAACTTGCTCCAAGGCCATTTAATACAAGGTAGTTTAGCTACAAATTCTAAGCTCTTAAACATTATGTTTTACTACGTTTCCTTAGGTAATAGAATCTTCATCTATGTCACTTTCCTGCTCAGAAACCTCCAGTGGCTCCCTAAAGTGCAAACTTTTTACCTTGGCATTTAGAGGACTCCCTGGTGTCAAACCAGTCCTTATTTCTAGCTGCATTTCTCATTACTCATCATTTTGAAAAATCATGGGCTTTGGAGTCACAGATACATGTTTTTATAGCTCAGTCCTATCGTTAAATAGCTGTGAAAACCTTGGACAAGATAATTTATATTTCGAAGTATCTAAAAATTGAGGATAATAAAACTTGCCTCAATAGGTAAATAAAATAATGCATATAAATGCCTAATACAGGGTCTGACATAGAGACACTCAATATTATTTAAAAAAATACTTAGTTGTCCTCCAGCAAAAACTAATCTGCCCTACACTTTCCTACCTCCTTCCCTTTGCTTATGTTTCCCCTACAGTAAGTACTTTAAGCAGGGACTCTGTCTTTCTTCTGTCATCCTCAAGTCTTAGCAGAAGCATTGGGTTTGGACACATGGTAGCTGCTGGCTTAAGTGAATCATGTCATCAGATGCTTGAAATTGTCTGTGTTCAGTGCTGTAATCCTCAGACTAAGGAGAAGGGAAGGAAGCTATTTATATGCCATGCCTGTTGATTTATATACCTCATTTTTTTGAATATTCATAATATTCACAATAATCATATGAAATAGTCATTATTATTTTCATTTTACAGATGAAGAAACTTAGATCTAAGAGAATAAGTGACTTGCTTAAGGTTACATAGTTAGGAGGTTGCATAGTTAGGAGGGATTTGAACCCATATCTATCTGACTTTCTGCTTCACTGGCTTTATTTCTGTTTATTAATAAAAAGAGACACCATCTGATCTACTAGTTGTGGTGGAGTCATTGAAAATCAGAGCCATAAAACATTATCTGGCCAACTTCTTCATTTTACAGATAAGGAGACTCAGACCCAGGAAGAATAAGAGGTTTACTCAAGGTTACTTAAAGAATAAAAGCCAAACTAGGTCTGAGTTCCAAGCCAGCTCTAAATATAGTAATTTTCTAAGAGACCTAGATGCCTCTCCCTTTGTGGACCAATAAACTGTATTTTTCTTCTGAACTTCTGGCCCTCCACTTAGGCCCTCATCCTATCACCTTCACAAACAGAGACTACCTTATTTAGGTTAATGAGATATCACTATAAATTTTTGTTCTGTGAGCCACATTAGAGGTCAAAGATGGTAAGCCCAAGCTATGCTTAGTTTCTAATTGTAAATGTTGGAGCAGAAATATATCTAGTTATCTTCCTGAAATTTCATAACAGTAATATTACCACTTCTTTATCTGGAACTTCTAACTTTTCAAAAAACATCTTTTCATATTTTGTGTATCTTTGAAGAAGAGATTGGAGGATTATATTAGATGATCCCTAAGATCTCTTAATTCTGAGGTTCTGATTCTGTGATTTTGATGCTCACAACTTAATTTTACATTTTGTATTTACTTGTGTGACTTTGATTCATCTTTGCACTATGAATTCCATGAGGGTGGAGGCAGTGTCTGTTTTTGCTCACTCTTGTATCCCCAAAGCCTGCACATAATAGGTACCCAGAAAGTATTTGTTGATTCAATAAAGAACTATGTGAGATTGCAAGGTGATTATCATCGCTATTTGTTATATTACTAAATCAAAGCTAAGAAGAAAAATGACTTGTTTAAGAACAACTGCTATTTAGTGGCAGAGCCATTCGGAAACCCGTATCTCCTGACTCTTGGGTTGTTGGCATGAGCAGATAAAGTAATAAAATTCTGAATCCTTATAGATTATCTCATGCCTGTTTTTAAAGTCATTAGTAATCATGAGAATTAAGCTCTTAAATACTTATCTAATAATAAAAGACTCCTTTAAAAAGAAAATAAAATGGCAAAAACTTTAAAACACTTACAGATAATTACTTTTTTTCCTCTCAGAAGTACCTGAGTTCTTAGTTGAATTTTCTTCAGCTTCCAAGTCTAGGTTAAGGGAAAATTTTCTTTGAGTCTTGCTGCTTGTGGTAGAAGTAATTGAAAAGGCAACAGCTTCACACACTCACCAGAATAAAAAAGACTGAAAACACTAAATGATAGTGAAGTTGTAGAATAATAGAACTTTCATACACTCTCAGCAAGTCAAGTCCAGCTTATTTGGTTTTGTATGGCTCTTGAGTAAAATGATTTTTACAGATGAACATTTGCAATTGATTTGATGATAGGCAACACTGGCTTTGCCTCCCAAATTAGAGAAATGATATTCCCACAGAAAATTCCATTCTATTCATTACTAAACCTGTATTACAAAAAAAAACTCATTTTATTACTATTATATTTTACATTTCATCAATAAAAATTTTGTGGAAATGTGTTTTTGCTCTTGTTACGTAAGTTCCAATATAATATCCTTGGTTTTTGCCTCTGCTATCTGGCCCTTTACTGAAAAAGTTTGTCAACCACTGTAATAGATATTGTACATACTAACTTATTTTTTCTTCATCACATCCCTGGCAGAGATACATTATTATCCCTAATTCTTAGATAAGGAAACAGGATCAAAAAGACCCAATGTCAAATGACTCCTAAGTAGCAGAGTTGAGAATCTCTTAGGATTAATTTTGGTTTGATACCGATACCTGTATTTTTGTGCTCCACCATGCTGCCTTCTTCCTTAAAGGGTGTGAGTGGAACAGACCTTTCAACCTCCTGAGTCTGGGCCTGGTGACAATCTTAGTCCTGTGTACAAAGGTCTATGGGAGGCCCAGGCCTGGTTTTACCCATACTAATTCTTCCCTGCCATGAAATCTAGTGTCTTATTCTCTCCTTCTATATTCATATCTTATAATCTAGACCATTTTACAGATGAAAAATTTGAGGCTAGAGAGTTTCAGTGGCTTCCCAAGGTCTCATAGTTTTTCTCATAGGAAATACCAGGAAAAGCACTCTTCTCAGATTTGCCTTTGATTCCTTGTGCATGTTCCCAGATACTCCCCCAAATGTGAACATTTTTGATGCTTAATTTCTCTATTCATAAAGTAGGACTAATAATTCTTGCCCTGCTTTTATCATTGTGAGGATCAAAGGGGAAAATTTATATGAAAAGCATTTGAAAACCATTAAACACTCTCTATCATTGTATATTATTTTCATGATTGTTATTATTGTTATAATTATTGCTATTTCTGGGAATCTTTCTAATTTATCACTAATCAAAATAATGTCATCAGGATCTCCAAATCTGTTTTTTCTTTTGAAATCAAAGATCCTACAGATGCGTCAGAGACAACTATGGTGTGTCCTGATATTCATGCTTTAAGGTCTTTAGTGTTGAGAGATCAGCACAGGTTTTCTTGGTGCTATATCAAATCTTATGTGATTAAAGGTACTGAGTGCACTAATGTAATCCTGTAATTAGATGTTATTATGCCAAAGGGTATACTACACCCTGCCCCCATTCGCAGATGTGAGTTGACTTTTGAGAATGTGCATATTGAAGAGAGAATAGACCTCTAATTAAGTAAATAAATTTAACTCCTGGAAAATTATATTTTAATAAGACAATTCAAACCACAAAAAATGACAATTAAAGTATATTAAAGTTGTTCTAAAAATCTCAAAGCAAGGATATTCACTATGTTAATGATGAAGCCAGGAATAGATCCACAGAGTCAAAAGCCATAGCTCATACACTCTGTGTCTCTCAGCACTGGGAGTTTAAAGTTAGATTTCAATGTGGGCTTCTGTGGATTTTATTTTGTTAAGATTTGGATGAGGGTTATGAGAAAATGTGCTACTTAATTAAAATATACCCTAAACTGTCCTGTAAGAACTGAGGTTAAGAGTGAGTAAGCTCTGGAGGGAGGGGAGCAGGGCCAGACTGGTGACCTTGTTTCCTAAAATCCTATCTTCACCTTCCCAGTCCCTCCCTCTGATCTTGCTGCCATCAGAGGAACACTGTTACCTCTTCTTTTCAAACCCCATGTTTGAAAACCCTGTATACAAACCCCTTTGCTTGGGTCTTTAAAAAAGGGCTGCGACAGCCTAGCATTCTTTTTTTTTTAACATGTTTATTGGAGTATAATTGCTTTACATTGTTGTGTTAGTTGCTGCTGTTTAACAAAGTGCATCAGGTATACGTATACATTTGAAATAAACTTTATTTATTTACTAAAGGGAGCAATGTGTTTAAGTAAAATGAGGTAGGGTTGATTTAAACAACAGATTTTTGTCAAAATGATACAGAAATACATCAAAAATCTTGAAGATCTTCTGCCCGCTTTTTAATCAGACTGTTTGGGCTTTTTTTTTTTTTTTTTGCTATTGAATTGTATGAGTTCTTGATATATCGTTATATTGTACACTTAAAACTAATAATATGATACGTTGATTACACCTCAATAAGAAAAAATCATGAAGCTAGAACCCATGACTAAGATTTGGGAAACATACTAGTCTGTCTACAGGCTTTTCTAAGAGGAGACCCCTGCCACGTGTGGTTTCCTGTCACCCATCTCCTCCTTTTCTGCGTCCCAGTCATCCTGGCCCTCTTAGATCCTCTAACGTCCCACGCTACCTCTTGACTCAGGGATTTTGTGCGTGCTGCTCCCTCTACCTGAAAAGCTTTCTTACCACCACTATAAACATACCTTTTGTCTGTTGTTCCCAATCAACTTTGAGATCTCAGTGGAATGGCACTTTCTGAGAGAAACCTGGCTCCACATTCTAAATTATCCCACTGTTATATGCTCTCAAATCATCCCGCACTCTTTTATTCAAAAAAAAATTTTTTTTTAATAAATGTATTCATTTATTTTTGGCTGCATTGGGTCTTTGTTGCTGTGCACGGGCTTTTCTCTAGTTGCAGCGAGCAGGGGCTACTCTTCCTTGCGGTGCTTGGGCTTCTCATTGCAGTGGCCCCTCTTGTTGTGGAGCACAGGCTCAGTAGTTGTGGCACACGAGCTTAGTTTCTCCGTGGCATGTGGAATCTTCCCAGACCAGGGCTTGAACCCGTGTCCCCTGCTTTGGCAAGCGGATTCTAAACCACTGAGCCACCAGGGAAGCCCTCATCCTGCACTGTTTTAAATGCATATTTTCATTTATATTAGTGTGATTATATGGTTATCTCTCTCCCTCTACTAAACTATGTGCTCTACAATGTCAAGGACCATGCTTTTTCCTCATGTTGTACCTTAGGGCCTCCACAGCACACAGTAGGCATTCAGTAAATGTGTTAAATGAATGAATAGAAAGAAATGATTGCAAAAATACTTTGGCTACATAAAAGCTAAATTTCCAAAGGAGATTTAGGATCCCAAGAGAAATATACCATTCTTGCTAGTGTCATCTTCAGCTCTTTAAAAAAAAATTATTATCAACATCCTTTTTTTTCAGAGTGATGATGACTCATATCTGTTCAAATAAAATAACCTTCATATCTTGCCAAACTCATTGAGCAGAAGCAGTCTGTTCATTTGCTGGTAGAAACAGAGAAGAGAAAAGAGGCTATTACAGGGTTTACGGGTTCATTTTTTCCCAGTAACAGGTTCTCCCCAACATGCTAGGCAGTTCTCTAAATATAGCGAGGCAGAGACAAGTGTTCTACCCTGGACCTCTAGATCAGTATTCTGACAAGCAGAGATCAAGCTAGCTAGACTCAAGGTTCAGAAAGTACAAACTGGTTATATAGCCCTAAACTGGATATATATGTCTTCTCCATGACTCACTCTCCTTCCTGACCTACAGAGTCACTCCAGCTTCATGTGCTCAGTTATGATTGTCTCCTCCTTGCGAATCTTCTTGGCCTCAGTTCTAGGTAATAAAAATAAATTTTTCTTTTATGTGAACGTGGTTCTGATTAGTTTTTTTTTTTCTTAACATCTTTATAGGAATATAATTGCTTTACAATGTTGTATTAGTTTCTGCTGTATAACAAAGTGAATCAGCTATATGAATACATATATCCCTGTATCCCCTCCCTCTTGCATCTCCCTCCCACTCTCCCTATCCCACCCCTCTAGGTGGTCACAAAGCACCGAGCTGATCTCCCTGTGCTATGCAGCTGCTTCCCACTACCTATCTATTTTACATTTGGGAGTGTACATATGTCAGTGCTACTCTCTCACTTCATCCCAGCTTACCCTTCCCCCTCCCCATGTCCTCAAGTCCATTCTCTGTGTCTGCATCTTTACTCCTGTCCTGCCCCTAGGTTCATCAGAACCTTTTTTTTTTTTTTAGATTCCATATATATGTGTTAGCGTACAGTATTTGTTTTTCTCTTTCTGACTTACTTCACTCTGTATGACACACTCTAGGTCCATTCACCTCACTACAAATAACTCAATTTCGTTTCTTTTTATGGCTGAGTAATATTCCATTGTATATATGTGCCACATCTTCTTTATCCATTCATCTGTCAGTGGACACCTAGGTTGCTTCTATGTCCTAGCTACTGTAAATAGTACTGCAATGAACATTATGGTACATAACTCTTTTTGAATTATGGTTTTCTCAGGGTATATGCCTGGTAGTGGGATTACTGTGTCGTGTGTTAGTCCTATTTTTAGTTTTTTAAGGAACCTCCATACTGTTCTCCATAGTGGCTGTATCAATTTACATTCCCACCAACAGTGCAAGAGGGTTCCCTTTTCTCCACACCCTCTCCAGCATTTATTTATTTATTTATTTTTCCAGTCTTCAAATATTTTTTTATTGGAAGGCCATGCATTGCCTTCATTTATTGTATTTCAAATCACTATACATTTACTTTTGTGAAAACACTGCCTGCATTTTCTAGTACAAAGAAACCTAAAAATTGTTTCAGGAATGTAGAGAAATATCCAACTTAAATAGCAAAAAAGTGCACCATAATTACTGCTGCACTGCAGTCATTTCTGCATTTCCCATGTTTCTTAAATAACTATCTTGTCTGATAACACACGATATAAAGAGTAATTATGAAAAACAGGCATTTACATATACTTCTAAAGTTTTATTGAGAATATCCTGTTGGCATTGGATAACCAATCATAGGCGCAGCTGTAGTAGCAGGATATGCATATGCCTGTTGGTTCATACCATTGTGCATATTTGGAACATTACTTCCATATTGCTGAGTGCTATCATATCCATTTTGGTAAGTCCCTGTTGGATTACCAGTCCTAAAACTCCTCTGTATACCAACAGACACAAAATTACTTCCAGAGCTCCCATTGGTGTAATTTGCAGCACTGTAAACACAATTTTGAGTTTTTGCTCCCAAATCTCTGTTAAGCAGACTAGAGTAACCTCAGTCATAATTTTCCCTGTCTCTAAAAGTATTAAATCCACCCCTTTTGCCAACAGAGTATCTGTCCCGACGGTCATCCTTCATGCCTCCTCTACCCCTGGAACGACCTGAACCTCTGTCTTCGACCAACTGAAGCAATTTGGGATTAATTGCTTGATTAGCTTCACGAAGCACAGAGATAAGGTTGCTCACTTGCTTTATGTTATTAGGTGTAAAGAAAGTGTATGCTGTGCCTGTTTTGGTACTGCGAGCAGTTCTTCCAATTCGATGAATGTAATCCTCTGAGGAGTTAGGGTAGTCATAACTGATGACAAATTTCACATCGTCCACATCTAGCACTCTGGAGGCCACATCTGTAGCAATCAGAATAGGAGCCTTTCCATGTTTGAATTCATTTAGAACCCAGTCACGTTCCTGTTGACTCTTGTCACCATGGACACCCATGGCAGGCCACCCATCTATCCTCATTTTTCTAGTGAGTTCATCACATCTTCTTTTGGTTTCAGCAAAAACAAAGGTTTTAATCTCCTTCCCACTCATGATCTCTTCCATTAAATGAATAAGCTTTTCATCCTTTTCTACATCATGACACACATCCACAATCTGAAGAATGTTGTGATTTGCACTCAGTTCTAGTGCACCAATGTTTATATGAGTATAGTCTTTCAGGAAATCTTCAGCAAGCTGTCTTACTTCTTTTGGCCAAGTGCACTCCACATTAGGGTTTGCCTATCAGGTCTTATCTGATCCACAATCTTCCTTATTTGGGGTTCGAATCCCATATCAAGCATTCTATCTGCTTCATCAAGGACAAGGTAGGTGGTTCTTCTTGAATTGGTTTTCCCACATTCTAAAAAGTCAGTAAGTCTTCCAGATGTTGCAATACAGAGTTCCACATCTCTCTCCAAATCACGTATTTGTGGTCCCTTGGGAGCACCACCATAAATACAAGTGGACTTCAAGTGACATGCTCTACAGTATTCAGCAGCTACTTGCTGTACCTGTTTGACCAGTTCCCGAGCTGGTTCCAGCACCAAGCAAATAGGCCCATCACCTCTCTCTAGGAATGGCTGATGATTGATGTGGACAATGGCAGGCATCAAATAAGACGTCTTCCCAGATCCAGTTTGTGCTACCCCAACCATATCCAGTCCATTTAGAGCAACTGGCCATCCCTGAGCTTGAATAGCTGTGGGTTCAGTAAAGTTCTGCCTTGCAATCACGTCCATGACGTTTGCAGGGAAGTTCGCTTCATAAAAATTCAGGACTGGCTTTGGGCAGTTGTGACCTCTAACTGTAATTTCCTTGCTTCTTCTGTATGTCTCTACCTATTGTGCTGTATGCCTAGCCAAAGCAGGGTGTTCTTGATAAAAATTCTTCTCAAATTTGGGCAGCTCATCAAGATTCCACTTCTTTTTAACCAATTTCTCCACAGGGTTTCCAAACTTCTTTCCAGATAAGGGCCCTGCCCTACTTCCTCCAAATCGAGGGAAACAAACCCTCGATCCCAGGTGCAGTCTCGGTCACTCGAATAACCCAACATGACATCAATGGTTGCGGTTAGCGGGAAGCGAAGCGGATAGAATCGAGCGCTACGAGTAACCGGAGGTGGCTCCGCCGACAGCGAAGCCTTGTGGGGGCGGCAGCGGAGGGATGGCGATGACAAGAGCTGGGGCTGCTGGACAAAAGACCAGTGGAAATGAATGAGGTCTCCAGCATTTATTGTTTGTAGATTTTTTGATGATGGCCATTCTGACCGGTGTGAGGTGATACCTCATTGTAGTTTTGATTTGCAGTTCTCTAATGATCAGTGATGTTGAGCATCCTTTCATGTGTTTGTTGGCCATCTGTATATCTTCTTTGAAGAAATGTCTCTTTAGGTCTTCTGCCCATTTTTGGATTGGGTTGTTTGTTTTCTTGATATTGAGCTGCATGTGTGGCTTGTATATTTTAGAGATTAATCCTTTGTCAGTTTCTTTGTTTACAAATATTTTCTCCCATTCTAAGGGTTGTCTTTTCGTTTTGTTTATGGTTTCCTTTCCTGTGCAAAAGCTTTTAAGTTTCATTAGGTCGCATTTGTTTTTTTTTTTTGTTTTTATTTCCATTTCTCTAGGAGGTGGGTCAAAAAGGATCTTGCTGTGATTTATGTTGAAGAGTGTTCTTCCTACATTATCCTCTAAGAGTTTTATAGTGTCTGGCCTTACATTTAGGTCTTTAATCCATTTTGAGTTTATGTTTGTATATGGTGTTAGGGAGTGTTCTAATTTCATTCTTTTACATGTAGCTGTCCAGTTTTCCCAGCACCACTTATTTAAGAGGCTGCTTTTTCTCCATTGTATACTCTTGCCCCCTTTATCAAAGATAAGGTGACCATATGTGCATAGGTTTCTGGACTTTCTATCCTGTTCCATTGATCTATATTTCTGTTTTTGTGCCAGTACCATACTGTCTTGATTACTGTAGCTTTGTAGTATAGTCTGAAGTCAGGGAATCTGATTACTCCACCTCCATTTTTCTTTCTCAAGGTTGCTTTGGCTATTTGGGGTCTTTTGTGTTTCCATACAAATTGTGAAATTTTTTGTTCTAGTTCTGTGAAAAATGCCATAGGTAATTTTATAGGGATTGCACTGAATCTCTAGATTGCTTTGGGTAGTATAGTCATTTTCACAGTGTTGATTCTTTGAATCCAAGAACATCGTATATTTCTCCATCTGTTTGTATCATCCTTAATTTCTTTCATCAGTGTCTTACAGTTTTTTGCATACAGGTCTCTTGACTCCTTAGGTAGGTTTATTCCTAGGTATTTTATTCTTTTTGTTGCAATGGTAAATAGGAGTGTTTCCTTAATTTCTCTTTCAGATTTTTCAACATTAGTATATAGGAATGCAAGAGATTTCTGTGCATTAATTTTGTGTCCTGCTACTCTACCAAATTCATTGATAAGCTCTAGTAGTCTTCTCGTAGCATCTTTAGGATTCTCTAGGTATAGTATCATGTCATCTGCAAACAATGACAGTTTTACTTCCTCATTTCCAATTTGGATTCCTTTAATTTCTTCTTGTTCTCTGATTGCTATGGCTAAAACTTCCAAAACTATGTTGAATAACAGTGGTGAGAGTGGGCAACCTTGTCTTGTTCCTGATCTTAGTGGAAATGGTTTCAGTGTTTCCCCATTGAGAACAATGTTGGCTGTGGGTTTATCATATATGGCCGTTATTATTTTGAGGTAGGTTCCCTCTATGCCTACTTTCTGGAGAGTTTTTATCATAAATGGGTGTTGAATTTTGTCAAAAGCTTTTTTTGCATCTATTGAGATTATCATATGAATTTTATCCTTCAATTTGTTAATGTGGTGTATCACATTGATTGATTTGCATATATTGAAGATTCTTTGCATTCCTAGGATAAACCCCACTTGATTGTGGTGTATGATCCTTTTAATGTGCTGTTGGATTCTGTTTGCTAGTATTTTGTTGAGGATTTGTGCATCTATCTTAATCAGTGATATTAGACTGTAGTTTTCTTTTTTTGTGACATCTTTGTCTGGTTTTGGTATCAGGGTGATGGTGGCCTCATAGAATGATTTTGGGAGTGTTCCTCCCTCTGCTATATTTTGGAAGAGTTTGAGAAGGTTAGGTGTTAGCTCTTCTCTAAGTGTTTGATAGAATTCACCTGTGAAGCCATCTGGTCCTGGGCTTTTGTTTGTTGGAAGATTTTTAATCACAGTTTCAATTTCAGTGCTTGTGATTTGTCTGTTTCTATTTTCTATTTCTTCCTGGTTCAGTCTAGGAAGGTTGTGGTTTTCTAAGAATTTGTCCATTTCTTCCAGGTTGTCCATATTATTGGCATACAGTTGCTTGTAGTAATCTCTCATGATCCTTTGTATTTCTGCAGTGTTATGTGTTGCTTCTCCTTTTCCATTTCTAATTCTATTGATTTGAGTCTTCTCTCTTTTTCCCTTGATGAGTCTGGCTAATGGTTTATCAATTTTGTTTATCTTCTCAAAGATCCAGCTTTTAGTTTTATTGATCTTTGCTATCATTTCCTTCATTTCTTTTTCATTTATTTCTGATCCGAACTTTATGAATTCTTTCCTTCTGCTAACTTTGGGGTTTTTTTGTTCTTCTTTCTCTAATTGCTTTAGGTGTAAGTTTAGGTTGTTTTCTTGAGATGTTTCTTGTTTCTTGAGGTAGGATTGTATTGCTATAATCTTCCCTCTTAGAACTATTTTGATGCATCCCATAGGCTTTGGCTCATCGTGATTTCATTGTCATTTGTTTCTAGGTATGTTCTGATTTTCTCTTTGATCTCTTCATTGATCTCTTGGTTATTTAGTAGGGTATTGTTTCGCCTCCATGTGTTTGTATTTTTTACATTTTTTCCCCTGTAATTGATATCTCGTCTCATAGCATTGTGGTCAGAAAAGATACTTGATACGAATTCAATTTTCTTAAATTTACCAAGGCTTGATTTGTGACCCAAGATATCGTCTATCCTGGAGAATGTTCCATGAGCACTTGAGAAGAAAGTGTATTCTGTTGTTTTTGGATGGAATGTCTTATAAATATCAATTAAGTCCATCTTGCTTAATGTATCATTTAAAGCTTGTGTTTCCTGATTTATTTTCATCTTCGATGATCTGTCCGTTGGTGAAAGTGGGGTGTTAAATTCCCCCAGTATGATTTTGTTACTTTCGATTTCCCCTTTTATGACTGTTAGCATTTGCCTTATGTATTAAGATTCTCCTTGTTGGGTGTATAAATATTTACAATTGTTATATGTTCTTGGATTGATCCCTTGATCATTATGTAGTGTCCTTCTTTGTCTCTTGTAATCGAATTTATTTTAAAGTCTATTATGTTTCATATGAGAATTGCTACTCCAGTTTTCTGTTGATTTCCATTTGCATGGAGTATTTTTCCATTCCCTCACTTTCAGTCTGTATGTGTCCCTAGGTCTGATGTGGGTCTCTTGTAGACAGCATATATACGGGTCTTGTTTTTGTATCCATTCAGCCAGTCTATGTCTTTCGGTTGGAGCATTTAATCCATTTACATTTAAGGTAGTTATCAATATTTATGTTCCTATTACCATTTTCTTAATTGTTTTGGGTTTGTTGTTGTAGGTCTTTTCCCTCTGTTGTGTTTCCTGCCCAGAGAAGTTCCTTTAGCATTTGTTGTAAAGCTGGTTTTGTGGTGCTGAATTCTCTTAACTTCTGCTTGTCTGTAAATGTTTTAATTTCTCCATTGAATCTTAATGAGATCTTTGCTGGTTAGAGTAATCTTGGTTGTAGGTTTTTCCCTTTCATCACTTTAAATATGTCCTGCCACTCCCTTCTGGCTTGGAGAGTTTCTGCTGTAACATCCGCTGTTAACTTTATGGGGATTCCCTTGTATGTTTTTTGTTGCTTTTCCCTTGCTGCTTTTAATAGTTTTTCTTTGTATTTAATTTTTGATAGTTTGATTAATATGTGTCTTGGCATGTTTCTCTTTGGATTTATCCTGTATGGGACTCTCTGCACTTCCTGGACTTGATTGACTATTTCCTTTCCCATATTAGGGAAGTTTTCCACTATAATCTCTTCAAGTATTTTCTCAGTCCCTTTCTCTTTCTCTTCTTCTTCTGTGACCCCTCTAATTTGAACGTTGGTGCATTTAATGTTGTCCCAGAGGTTTTGAGACTGTCCTCAATTCTTTTCATTCTTTTTTCTTTATTCTACTCCCTGGCAGTTATTTCCACCATTTTATCTTCCTGCTCACTTATCCCTTCTTCTGCCTCAATATTCTGCCATTGATTCCTTCTAGAGTATTTTTAATTTCATTTATTGTGTTGTTCATCATTGTTGTGCTCTTTAGTTCTTGTAGATCCTTATTAAATGTTTCTTGTATTTTCTCCATTCTGTTTCCGAGATTTTGGATCATCTTTACTACCATTACTCTGAATTCTTTTTCAGGTAGGTTGCCTATTTTGTTTTCATTTATTTGGTCTTGTAGGTTTTTACCTTGGTCCTTCATCTGTAACATATTTTTTTTGTCGTTTCATTTTTTTTTTTTTTTCTTTTTTGGTGGGTGGAGTTGTATTCCTGTCTTACTGGTTTTTGGCCTGAAGCGTCCAGCACTGGAATTTACAGGCAGTTGTATAGAGCTGGGTCTTGGTGCTGTGATGACCTCTGGGAGGCCTCATTCCAATTAATATTCCCTGGGGTCTGAGGTTCTCTGTTAGTCCAGTGGTTTGGACTCAGCTTCCATCACAGGAGCTTGGGCCCAACCTCTGGCCTGGGAACCAAGATCCTGCAAGCTGCATGGCACAGGAAAAAAAAAAAGAAAAAAAGAAATAAGGAGCAGTACAATATCAAATAATATAAAACAAAATAAAATTAGAAAGGTAAAAAATATAATAGGAAAAATAAAAATATAATTGAAATAACTGGTCACTGGGGGTTCCTCCCATCCCCTTAGGTGTCCATGGTACCCCACCGGTGCCTGGTAGGTGCCCTAGTTGTACGAATACACGAATTCCACGTCCTCCTAGTCTGCCATCTTGACTCCGCCCCACCCTCTGATTAGTTCTTTTTAACTTTCTTTTGTTCTTGAGATGTCCTTCCTGCTGATATTCCAAAAATGAAGTTGGTGTCTCTGCCTCATTCCCAGAATTATACCCCTCACTGATTTCTCTTTAATGTAACTAAAATTTCCCAAGCAAATCTCATTAAAGAGGATTGGAATAATTGGAGGGATGCTTCTTTTACTGAGGATCTGGGGTTTGTATAGGGTCAGAGTCTTAGTGCATGGGAAAAAGGAATGGTATAAAACGTCTTGCAAATAATCAGTGTTTGAGCATGGATATCACCTTTTTCCTTTAATTTTTAATGTTTTTTTTAAAGAGAAAGCTATTCAATCATACCTGTTAATGCCAATGACTAATTTAGCTTCTCAGGAAATTTATACTTTCCTTGTCCTTATAGGTCCCTATCTATCTCTAGGATATGCCTTCTCTAATTATCTGCTCCATTATTCCCTTTTTGATTGACACTCAAATCTTCCCCTATAAGAAATAAGGGAGAAGCTTGGATTCAACAGGCATAATAAACTGGTTCCCAATTCTGCTTTTCACACTTAGAAGCCTTGGTTACTTCTGTAAAATGGTGAAGAATAATAACTACTTCAGAAAATTGTGGTGAGCATTAAATATATGTACAGTGCTCAGTGTAAAGCCTGATACTTGTAAGTGCTCAATAAGTATTAGTCTGCTCCTCTAAGCTTGTATAGCACTGGAGTTCTGCTGTGTATTTCCATAGTTCATTCATAGCTAATTGGAAATAGAGATAGATAGCTGCTGAATCCCATGAGAGTTGTAGGCCTAATTTAACAGCTCTCCTTACCTTGGGAAGTTTCTAGAATCTACTCACTTAGAGTCACTCATACAGTGGAGTCTTGAAGTCTGACAATTCTATCAATGTAGTGACTAAACGTTCATGTGGTAAAATGAGCACAGATTCAATTGCAGGAAAGTCCTTTAGTCAATTTCAGAGCTGTTTTGATTAGAAAGCAACACTGCATATTGGAAAGAGCACGAGCCTTGGCATTAGACGGATCTGTATTTTAATCCTGACTCTGCTACCTAGAAAATGCTCAATAAATGGCAGCTGATGTTGTTGTAGCAAGTTTGCTTTCACCAGAGATTTGATTTAACTTGACTAAGCCAGCCTTTTCTGGGAAGGTTTCACCAGTGTTTCATTAAACATTGGCTTCTATCTAGCCCTTTGCATATACTCACAGTCTCCTGATTTTGAATCATGATAATTCCTTCTGGAATAGATAAATGAGTGAAACTTATTATGTTCCCAGAACTAAGGTCAAATATGGCATTTCAAAGCCAGAGCAGCTTTTCTAGTGTCTTACTATCTTTTGCCTTTTTTTTTTTTTTTCTTGAGGAGTCGGGGGAGAACATGGTCAATTTAGAACTCCCTTTTCTTGTACTTTCCCTTTACACTATTTGGTAATTTAGCGTGGATGAGCTAGAAGGGAGACCTAGACATTTTCAAAGGTTTGGTTACAACTAGGATGGCTTTATCTTCCCAGAAGGTCTACAAAACATCTGAGGCGGGAGGGGTTTTTAAAGCAGTTAAAGCTAATATTACTGTGCCTCCTCAGGAGTGTGAAAAGAATAATTAGGCATGAATTATGTAAGTAGGACTGAATTAGGCACAGGGTTGGGTGCCTTAAATGAATTCTATATCCCAGGAGTCATTCATTCAGCTATCACTGAGCTACTTTGTGTGGAGTGCTGGGGATACAGACATGGCCTCCCTACTCAAGAAGCTCATAGGCAAGCTCATTCAACTCTACCTGCCTCTGAGGTAGATATTTTCTTTTCCTTCCTTATAGCTGAGGAAAGAGGATCTCAAAGAGGTGAAATAGTTGGTCCAAAATTACACAGGTAGTAGGTAGTTAAGCTTAGCTACAAATCCTTTTCTTTTTCCTTTAATCAATATTTGTGCTTATTATGTGTTCTTTTTAGTTATGGCATGTTAGAATGAACATGGAAGATATATGTAGTGTATAGCTATACCACTGTCTTCCTAGAATCCCTACTTTCTTCTTAGAAATTCTCCTTTTCCCACTCCAGCCATGTGGTTTGGAAAGGAGCTGCCTAAACCACATTTGGTTGATTCAAGCAAAAAAAATTAGAGTTCTTCCCCAGGATTTTTCAGGTGGAAACTAAAGAAATGAGGTAAAATTTCTAAGATATGATACATTGGACTTGCTAGCCATGATGTTCTCTGACTTTGAAGTAAGTCCATCTGCAACTTAAAACAAAAGTAAACCAAACTTAACTCATTTAAGGGGCTGATAAAACTTTGATAACAAAACCAGACAAAGATGATACTAGAAGGAAAATCTATAGGTCCATAACACTTATACGTATTAATGCAAAACTCCAAAATAAATATTTACAAATCAAATCCATCATGTACACTAAAATACAGGAGTGTGTAGACAAAATAATTTTAAAAGGTGGGATTTATCAAAAAATTCAAGGATATTTTAATTACTGTTAGTTTAATTTACCACATGAACAGTTTAAAGTAGCAAAACCTATATGATCATCTCAATAGATGAAAAAAAATACAAAATTCAATAACTATTTATGATTAAATCTCCTAGAAAAGTGGGAATTGAAGGGAATTTCTTTAACTAGATAGAGATTATTTATTAAAGCCCAAAATTGTTGTAAAAGCCTTAGAAACATTTTCCTTAAAAAGAACAAGAAAAGATGCTTGCTGCCCATATGTCTATTCAACATTCCATCTGAGGCTTTAACCCATATGTATAACATAAGAAACAGCAGTAAGAAACATAATTATCTTAAAAACAGAAACAATACTATTTGTTTACAGATGATATGATTGTCTACATAGAAATTTCAAGAGAAAAATCCATAGAAAATCTACAGATTAACTGTTGGAACTAATTATAGAGTCTGCTGAATACTAGATTAATATGAAAAAATTATATGTGACAAAAGTACAAAAATGTGTAGGTAAAGAATATATAACAACTGCAAGATAGTGGTTATTTCAGACAGAAAAGGAGGAGAATGGTTTTCTAGTGAAGAGATGATTCCAAGAAAAACTTTAATATTTTCTTTGTTTTCAAAGATCTGAAGCTGGCAAAATATTAACACAAGTTAAATCTGGGTTTTTAGTATTCTTAAATGTTTTGTAACAAAAATTTAAAAATTCAAACAAATAAATGTTAGCTAGTATTGTAGATCTTTGAAAATAACATAATCAGCATTGAGGTTTAGCGACATTTAATTTAGATTCTTTTAGTCATAAAAAAAGAGTCTAATTTTTGTGACTTAGAAACCTGAGTTCCAATTATTCCTGATGCCTTTGTCTTTAATTGTTGAAATCTACCCTTTGATTACCTGGTCAAGATCATGAATTTAGTTGTCAGAGTGCCAGGGTTCAAATCCTACCTGTATGAATTACTAGCTGCCTGACCTCAGAAGGACAGTTACTTTTGTAAACCATAGTTTTTCATTTGTAAAGCTAAGATGATAATGGCACCTATCTCATATAGCTGTCATTAGGATAAAAATAACACATGTAAAACATTTAGTGCAACATCAGTTACACTGTAAATACATATAGATGTTAGATGTTGCTTAAACTGTTTGGACTTCTCAGGGCTATTATAAGAACTGAATGGAAGAATCTGAGTAAAACTCATAGCATAATGCCTGGCACTTACTAGTGCTTCCATAAATCTTAATTCCACTGTCCCTTTTCTGTCTCCCCTACTGTTTACTCTTGAACATTTAATTAATTTTCTAAATCTTACCAGGTACCGTGTTGAGTATCTTCGATCACATTTGACTTACGTTTTTTTCCTAACATTTATAACTGTTTGGGGGCAAAGAATGTGTTTCTTTATTCTTTTATCATAGCTTGAATTTTGTAACTATCGCTTACAACAGAGAAAAAATTATCCATACTATTTTTTCCTGTTTCTTGACTTAGGACACATACATGGAGTGCTAAGAGTGCCTGTTTGGCCTCTGGTTGTATGTAGGAGAAATGTACTTTTTTTCCCTCAGATTTCCAGAACAAGTTTATAGCACATGAAGATATTTTTATTTATTCAGGCATTTTTTCATATGTGGGGCTGGCAGTGAGATTTCTCTTCATCTAAAAGTGAAGATGATGCTGAAATCAAAGGAGAATGCATAAGCTAAGAGTAAAGTAGGTAGCTGGGAGCAATGAGTCAGAGCGAGAGGGCTGAATAGGTCACCAGTCTGAGGAGGGTGGCCAGGAAACATTAGAAACTGGATAAGGAGAGCCAAGGAACACAGGATCTTATAAAGAGCATGAAGTGGCTGGTTAAAGGAGTTTGATGGGTAGGGGTCATAAATAGGGATGGAGTTTTTCCCCTATGGCTGGATTTTCCAGATTCTTTATGGCATGATGCCAGAGGGTTGGGTATGTTTAAACCAGGTGTATGGGTGGGTACCGCTTCTAACAAGAGGTGAATTCATTAATCTGTTGAGTATTACTATTTTAAAAGAGCAAGGCTTATGGTGACATCTTTCTTAGATTACTTTTGAAAAACAGGTAAATATTCTCTTTGTATTTCTATAAAGGTAGTTGAGAGTAAGTTGGGCACATATTTGAGAAAGAGCATGTGACTTGCTGTCTGATTTCAAGGTGAATAATCAGGACTCTGGGTTCTGACTAACTGGAGCAGTGTGAGAAGCAAGGAGTCTCCATACACTCCCTCTAAAACAATCAGCAGCCTAGAGCAGCTCTAGTAGCAGGGCCTCCAATTGCTAATCAAATGAAAGGAATGTTTTCCTAAAATTCTTCCTTCAGATTTGAATAAAGGAAATGTATTCTGATGTACTAAATTTCATGGTATAATGAAAACAGAGCCAGTTGCTGTATTCTGATTTTATAACAGGCATGATTGACAAATCCTTTGAGAAAATTGGCAAGCTAATGTTAATGCAATCTGTATTAACCTACAAGACTTACATAGTCACTAATTTATTTTTAAATGAGTGCAAATACATTTTCCTAGGAAGGAAGCAAGGAACTTCTGACAATCTCAGTGTTACCACAGAGAGATGGAATAATTTGAAAAGGTAGAGAGTAAACTAAAAATTCCCTTGTGCTTAAGAATTAAACACATCCCTCTCATCCCACCATAGTTAATCTAGTATTAATAAGTCATTCCTAATAAGTGTGCATAACTGTAGTTTTGTCCCCTAGCTCATATTTTATTATTAATTTATTCTTTATTTAAAAAGAAAAAAGTTGGAGACAATATGATATAGTATAAAAAGCAAAAGCTTTTGGAGTTCAAATCCTTTCTTTCTTAGCTATCTGAACTTGGACTATTTTAAGTTAAACTTTCTGAGTCTCAGTTTCCTCATCTCTTAAATTGGGATAACAAAATAATCTTACCTTTGTAAAGCTGTGCCTTCTTAAATTGTATACCTTGGGCACCTCACTCTTAAAGAGGCACTTACTTTCAGGGTTATGCATGTATAAGGTCGGCACCTGAGAGTGAATGCCTCATTATATTTTGCACCCATGGCACCTCATTTGCCTCACCTTGGTCCTAGAGTTGCTGTCCTATATGGTTGGGATGTGATTTGTGGGCGGGGGCATGGGGTAGGTAAGAAGTGGGGAGGAGAATGTTGCTAAGAGTAAAGAGGTATGCAGAAGCCATATCACAAAAGGCCTTGTAAGTGATGTTAAGAGGTTTGAATGCTATCTGAGGGTTAATAATTTTAAAAAAAAGATTTCCTGAGAAATCATTAAAAATTTTTCACAGAAGAGCAACTTGTTCAGAATTTCACTTGAGAAAGATCATTTTACCTGGTGGGTGAGGAAAGAATGTTAGGGGACAAAGACCCAATCAGTGCAATCCAAGTAAGAGGTTAATACAATTCTTCAGGTGAGAGATGATGATGGACAAGATTGGCATAAAGACAATGGTATGGAGGGAAGTGGAAGTGCTTGAGATATTTAGCAGGTAGAATCAACAGAACTTGTTTATGATTAGACATAGACAGTGAATTAAAAGTCATAGAGAATGTGAACCAAGTTTTTGGCTTGGACAACTAACTGTGTATGTTGTGGTGTCATGTCCTGAGAATAGGGAACAGTGAAGAAATCAGATTGAAGAGAAGATTATAATTTCAGTTTGGACATGTAGAATTTGAAATATCTGCAAGACATCAAGTAGAACTGGTTAGTAAAGAGTTCACTCTATGGGACAGGAATTTAAAAGAGTGATCTAGGCTGGAGATACAGAATTGGGAACCATCAGTGTTTAAGCCACGAATGACATTGCCTGGTAATGGTATGTTGTTTGAAAAGAGGGCCTAGGAAAGAACCACAGTGAATGCCAGCTTTTAAGGGTTAGGTATAGGAAAAGAAGCCAACAAAGTTTGAGAAAGTTTGTCCAGGAAGATAGGAGGAAATCTACAGAGCCTCACATAAGAAACTTTGTTCACTCCTAACCTGTGCAAAACTCACCACTATGCCCCTTCCTAGAATGCAGTATGCAGGCATCCATTTCCCTTTACTTGTAGCTTTTTGCCCTCATTCTGAAATGTGAAGCCTGGCCTGCCTCAAATTCCTTTTCCTAACCTGTTTCTTCCTTGCATCAATTCCGGGCCTCTTGCTTCAGTGCCTACCTTCATCTTTGCACTATCCTTTTAGATCTGATGCTTGATCTTCTCCTTCTGGTCCTGACTTTGTCCGTTATGCTTTGCTGCAATTTCCAATATGCTCCTAGATCCCGTCTAATTCTCCTATCAGGTTTGCCTTGACTGAAACAGAAGGAGATCAGGCAGCTCTTTCACCAGATGCTAGGCCCAGTGGAGGCAGCATTTCATCATTATCACTGGGAGGTCACTGGGAGGTAAGCATTGGCTTACTGCTTTCGTAGTCCCTTTGGCCGGTACATTACAAACCTGCCTAAACAAGCCCATCCCATTGAGCTTACTTGCCTGAGGAATTTTCTTTTTTTTTTTTTTTTTTTTTTAATCAGTCATCAATTTTATACACATCACTTTATACATGTCAATCCCAATCGCCCAATTCAGCACACCACCATCCCCACCCCACTGCAGTTTTCCCCCCTTGGTGTCCATACGTTTGTTCTCTACATCTGTGTCTCAACTTCTGCCCTGCAACCCGGTTCATCTGTACCATTTTTCTAGGTTCCACATACATGCGTTAATATACGATATTTGTTTTTCTCTTTCTGACTTACTTCACTCTGTATGACAGTCTCTAGATCCATCCACGTCTCAACAAATGACTCAATTTCGTTCCTTTTTATGGCTGAGTAATATTCCATTGTATATATGTACCACATCTTCTTTATCCATTCGTCTGTTGATGGGCATTTAGGTTGCTTCCATGACCTGGCTATTGTAAATAGTGCTGCAATGAACATTCGGGTGCATGTGTCTTTTTGAATTACGGTTTTCTCTGGGTATATGCCCAGTAATGGGATTGCTGGGTCATATGATAATTCTATTTTTAGTTTTTTAAGGAACCTCCATAGTGTTCTCCATAGTGGCTGTATCAATTTACATTCCCACCAACAGTGCAAGACGGTTCCCTTTTCTCCACACCCTCTCCAGCATTTGTTGTTTGTAGATTTTCTGATGATGCCCATTCTAACTGGTGTGAGGTGATACCTCATTGTAGTTTTGATTTGCATTTCTCTAATAATTAGTGATGTTGAGCAGCTTTTCATGTGCTTCGTGGCCGTCTGTATGTCTTCTTTGGAGAAATGTCTATTTAGGTCTTCTGCCCATTTTTGAATTGGGGTGTTTGTTTCTTTAATATTGAGCTGAATGAGCTGTTTATATATTTTGGAGATTAATCCTTTGTCCGTTGATTCGTTTGCAAATATTTTCTCCCATCCTGAGGGCTGTCTTTTCATCTTGTTTATGGTTTCCTTTGCTGTGCAAAAGCTTTGAAGTTTCATTAGGTCCCATTTGTTTATTTTTGTTTTTATTTCCATTACTTTAGGAGGTGGATCAAAAAAGATCTTGCTGTGATTTATGTCAAAGAGTGTTCTTCCTATGTTTTCCTCTAACAGTTTTATAGTGTCCAGTCTTACATTTAGGTCTCTAATCCATTTTGAGTTTATTTTTGTGTATGGTGTTAGAGAGTATTCTAATTTCATTCTTTTACATGTAGCTGTCCAGTTTTCCCAGCACCACTTATTGAAGAGACTGTCTTTTCTCCATCGTATATCTTTGCCTCCTTTGTCATAGATTAGTTGACCATAGGTGTGTGGGTTTATCTCTGGGCTTTCTATCTTGTTCCATTGATCTATGTTTCTGTTTTTGTGCCAGTACCATATTGTCTTGATTACTGTAACTTTGTAGTATAGTCTGAAGTCAGGGAGTCTGATTCCTCCAGCTCCGTTTTTTTTCCCTCAAGACTGCTTTGGCTATTTGGGGTCTTTTGTGTCTCCATACAAATTTTAAGATGATTTGTTCTAGTTCCGTTAAAAAATGCCATTGGTAATTCGATAGGGATTGCATTGTATCTGTAGATTGCTTTGGGTAGTATAGTCATTTTCACAATGTTGATTCTTCCAATCCAAGAACATGGTATATCTCTCCATCTATTGGTATCATCTTTAATTTCTTTCATCAGTGTCTTATAGTTTTCTGCATACAGGTCTTTTGTCTCCCTAGGTAGGTTTATTCCTAGGTATTTTATTCTTTTTGTTGCAATGGTAAACGGGAGTGTTTCCATAATTTCTCTTTCAGATTTTTCATCATTAGTATATAGGAATGCAAGAGATTTCTGTGCATTCTGCAACTTTATCAAATTCATTAATTAGCTGTAGCAGTTTTCTGGTGGCAGCTTTACGATTCTCTATGTATAGTATCATGTCATCTGCAAACAGTGACAGTTTTACTTCTTCTTTTCCAATTTGTATTCCTTTTATTTCTTTTTCGTCTCTGATTGCCGTGGCTAGGACTTCCAGAACTATGTTGAATAATAGTGGTGAGAGTGGACATCCTTGTCTCATTCCTGATCTTAGAGGAAATGCTTTCAGGTTTTCACCATTGAGAATGATGTTTGCTGTGGGTTTGTCATATATGGCCTTTATTATGTTGAGGTAGGTTCCCTCTATGCCCACTTTCTGGAGAGTTTTTATCATAAATGGGTGTTGAATTTTGTCAAAAGCTTTTTCTGCATCTATTGAGATGATCATATGGTTTTTATTCTTCAGTTTGTTAATGTGGTGTATCACATTGATTGATTTGCATATATTGAAGAATCCTTGCATCCCTGGGATAAATCCCACTTGATCGTGGTGTATGATCCTTTTAATGTGTTGTTGGATTCTGTTTGCTAGTATTTTGTTGAGGATTTTTGCATCTATATTCATCAGTGATATTGGTCTGTAATTTTCTTTTTTTGTAGTGTCTTTGTCTGGTTTTGGTATCAGGGTGATGGTGGCCTCATAGAATGAGTTTGGGAGTGTTCCTTCCTCTGCAATTTTTTGGAAGAGTTTGAGAAGGATAGGTGTTAGCTCTTCTCTAAATGTTTGATAGAATTCCCCTGTGAAGCCATCTGGTCCTGGACTTTTGTTTGTTGGAAGATTTTTAATCCCAGTTTCAATTTCATTACTTGTGATTGGTCTGTTCATATTTTCTGTTTCTTCCTGGTTCAGTCTTGGAAGGTTATACCTTTCTAAGAATTTGTCCATTTCTTCCAGGTTGTCCATTTTAGTGGCATAGAGTTGCTTGAAGTAGTCTCTTAAGATGCTTTGTATTTCTGTGGTGTCTGTTGTAACTTCTCCTTTTTCATTTCTGATTTTATTGATTTGAGTCCTCTCCCTCTTTTTCTTGATGAGTCTGGCTAATGGCTAATCAATTTTGTTTATCTTCTCAAAGAACCAGCTTTTAGTTTTATTGATCTTTGCTATTGTTTTCTTTGTTTCTATTTCATTTATTTCCACTCTGATCTTTATGATTTCTTTCCTTCTGCTAACTTTGGGTTTTGTTTGTTCTTCTTTCTCTAGTTTCTTTAGGTGTAAGGTTAGATTGTTTACTTGAGATTTTTCTTGTCTCTTTATGTAGGCTTGTGTAGCTATAAACTTCCCTCTTAGAACTGCTTTTGCTGCATCCCATAGGTTTTGGGTCATCGTGTTTTCATTGTCATTTGTCTCTAGGTATTTTTTGATTTCCTCTTTGATTTCTTCAGTGATCTCTTGGTTATTTAGTAATGTATTGTTTAGCCTCCATGTGTTTGTTTTTTTTATGTTTCTTTCCCTGTAATTCATTTCTAATCTCATAGCGTTGTGGTCAGAAAAGATGCTTGATATGATTTCAATTTTCTTAAATTTACTGAGGCTTGATTTGTGACCCAAGATGTGATCTATCCTGGAGAATGTTCCGTGCGCACTTGAGAAGAACGTGTAATCTGCTGTTTTTGGATGGAATGTCCTATAAATATCAATTAAATCTATCTGGTCTATTGTGTCATTTAAAGCTTCTGTTTCCTTATTTATTTTCATTTTGGATGATCTGTCCATTGGTGTAAGTGAGATGTTAAAGTCCCCCACTATTATTGTGTTACTGTCAATTTCCTCTTTTATAGCTGTTAGCAGTTGCCTTATGTATTGCGGTGCCCCTATGTTGGGTGCATATATATTTATAATTGTTATATCTTCTTCTTGGATTGATCCCTTGATCATTATGTAGTGTCCTTCCTTGTCTCTTGTAACATTCTTTATTTTAAAGTCTATTTTATCTGATATGAGTATAGCTACTCCAGCTTTCTTTTGATATCCTTTTGCATGGAATATCTTTTTCCATCCCCTCACTTTCAGTCTGTATGTGTCCCTAGGTCTAAAGTGGGTCTCTTGTAGACAGCATATATATGGGTCTTGTTTTTGTATCCATTCAGCAAGCCTGTGTCTTTTGGTTAGAGCATTTAATCCATTCACGTTTAAGGTAATTATCGATATGTATGTTCCTATGACCATTTTCTTAATTGTTTTGGGTTTGTTTTTCTAGGTCCTTTTCTTCTCTTGTGTTTCCCACTTAGAGAAGTTCCTTTGGCATTTGTTGTAGAGCTGGTTTGGTGGCGCTGAATTCTCTTAGCTTTTGCTTGTCTGTAAAGATGTTGATTTCTCCATCAAATCTAAATGAGATCCTTGCCAGGTAGAGAAATCTTGGTTGTAGGTTCTTCCCTTTCATCACTTTAAGTATATCATGCCACTCCCTTCTGGCTTGTAGAGTTTCTGCTGAGAAATCAGCTGTTAACCTTATGGGAGTTCCCTTGTATGTTATTTGTCGTTTTTCCCTTGCTGCTTTCAATAATTTTTCTTTGTCTTTAATTTTTGCCACTTTGATTACTATGTGTCTCGGCGTGTTTCTCCTTGGGTTTATCCTGTATGGGACTCTCTGCGCTTCCTGGACTTGGGTGGCTATTTCCTTTCTCATGTTAGGTTAGTTTTCGACTATAATCTCTTCAAATATTTTCTCTGGTCCTTTCTCTCTCTCTTCTCCTTCTGGGACCCCTATAATGCGAATTTTTGTTGCGTTTAATGTTGTCCCAGAGGTCTCTTAGGCTGTCTTCATTTCTTTTCATTCTTTTTTCTTTAGTCTGTTCCGCAGCAGTGAATTCCACCATTGTGTCTTCCAGGTCACTTATCCATTCTTCTGCCTCAGTTATTCTGCTATTGATTCCTTCTTGTGTAGTTTTCATTTCAGTTATTGTATTGGTCATCTCTGTTTTTTTTGTTCTTTAATTCTACTAGGTCTTTGTTGAACATTTCTTACATCTTCTCAATCTTTGCCTCCATTCTTATTCCGAGGTCCTGGATCATCTTCACTATCATTATTCTGAATTCTTTTTCTGGAAGGTTGCCTATCTCCACTTCATTTAGTTGTTTTTCTGGGGTTTTTTCTTGTTCCTTCATCTGGTATATAGCCCTCTGCCTTTTCATCTTGTCTATCTTTCTGTAAATGTGGTTTTTGTTCCACAGGCTGCAGGATTGTAGTTTTTCTTGCTTCTGCTGTCTGCCCTCTGGTGGTTGAGGCTATCTAAGAGGCTTGATGGGAGGCTCTGGTGGTAGGTAGAGCTGACTATTGCTGTGGAGGTCAGAGCTCCATGAAACTTTAATCCACTTGACTGTTGATGGGTGGAGCTGGATTCCCTCCCTGTTGATTGTTTTGCCTGAGGCAACCCAACACTGGAGCCTACCTGGGCTCTTTGGTGGGGCTAATGGCAGACTCTGGGAGGGCTCACGCCAAGGAGTACTTCCCAAAACCTCCGCTGCCAGTGTCCTTGTCCCCACGGTGAAACAGAGCCAGCCCCCGCCTCTGCAGGAGACCCTCCAACACTAGCAGGTAGGTCTGGTTCAGTCTCCCCCAGGGTCACTGCTCCTTCCCCCGGGTCCCGATGTGCACACTATTCCGTGTGCGCCCTCCAAGAGTGGGGTCTCTGTTTCCCCCAGTCCTGTCGAAGTCCTGCAATCAATTCCCACTAGGCTTCAAAGTCTGATTCTCTAGGAATTCCTCCTCCCGTTGCCAGACTCCCAGTTTGGGAAGCCTGACGTGGGGCTCAGAACCTTCACTCCAGTGGGTGGACTTCTGTGGTATAAGTGTTCGCCAGTCTGTGAGTCACCCACCCAGCAGTTATGGGATTTGATTTTACTCTGATTGCGCCCCTTCTACCGTCTCACTGTGGCTTCTCCTCTGTCCTTGGATGTGGGGTATCCTCCTTGGTGAAGTCCAGTGTCTTCCTGTCGATGATTGTCCAGCAGCCAGTTGTGATTCTGGTGTTCTCGCAAGAGGGAGTGAGAGCACCTTCTTCTACTCCACCATCTTGGTTAACCTCCCATCGCCTGAGGTATTTTCAATAGGCAAAGTAGAGTGAGAAATGCTTAACTTACATAATAAGTTTGTATTAAATTCTATCTGAATTATATATAAAGTGGAGAGTATTATATATTGAAGAACATCAACAATTCTAAATATGCTAAAACAAAGAGAGAGAAGATAACATATATATGAATCATTGTTTAATGAGCTTAAAATCTCTCCAAGAGGGAATCACAAATTCATACAATTTCCTTAGAATGTGTTCTTTAAACTTGTATGTTGGTTGGTGGAAAATACCATGAAAAAGACAAACTTCTGGACCTGGCCTTTTTCTGTTGAACCTTGCTCTCTAGGAAGGTCAAGCTCTAAGAGAAGTTGAAAAGGATGTTTGGCTCTGAAGCTACTGGTTTAAGTAGTAACCATATCTGTCTTCTACACATGGTTGATTCTTTTTGAAGAGATGCAACCCAGTATAGTACACCAACCTGAGCATCAGGACAACTTAATTCTAGTTCCTGTTTTTACTGTAATCCACTCTTTGAACTTGAGGAATTTGCTTCCTCTCCTAAGGCATCAGTTTCTCTATTTATGAAATGAAGGAGTTAAAAGATTGGACTAAATTATTCCAAGAGCCTTTCTAACTAAGAATCTACTATCTTTGGTCAAAAAATCATGCCTCACAGATCTTGATCAAAAAAAAAAAAAAAAAAGATGAGTTCTGGGAAAGCCAGAATTTTTTTCTGAACAGGTTTTATTTGTTTGTTTCTTTGTTTTTGTCACATGAATGTTGAAGTAGACTCTCAGAGCTAGAAGGGAATTCAGCGTACAAGAGTTTCCTCTAAAATGACCTGACCCAGTGGCTATTCGGCCTCTTCTTGGACACATCTAGTGATAGGGAACTCACTTTTTATAGAGTCAGCTCATTTTATTGTTGGACTGATCTGATGGCTAGTAAGTTCTTTCTTATATTAACCTGAAACCTGTCTCCCTATAGCTTCCACCTATTATTTGTGCCATCTGTCAGATACACATACCTGATTTAAATCCCATCTTCACTACTTACTAGATTTGTGAGAGTAGGAATATCACTTAACATCTTTGAGTTTCTATTTCCTCATCTAATAATGGATATTTTGATTCCTATATTCCATGGTACTGTGATTAATGAGATAGTGCTTTAGGTTGTCTGTACTAGGCTCTAGTTGGGAAAGACTTCATAGGGTACTTGATATTTGGCAAAGATCATGAAGGATGGATAGGAATTTCTATAGAGGAGGGTGCAATAAGGAGGAGACAGGTAGATGACAGGTTGGTCATTTGGGGCAGAGAGAATAGCAATGAACGAAAAAAAAGGAGGCATACAAATCAAGTTCAGAAATTCTCTAGTGGTCAGGTTTGGTTAGATCTTTCAATGCCTAGGGCCGAAAAGAGAGAGTGATAGGAGATGATCCAGGAAAAATAAGCTGCAGGCAGACTGTGAAAGGACCTGTACACCATGCTACATTCAAATATGCTACTTCCAGAGGTTACTGAGTTTAAAGAAAATCATAAAGAAAGAGTGGATAGCTGAGCTAGGATTTAAATTCATGCCTTCTGAGACTATGTCTCACAGCACCATAACTTTTGAGACATTAAAAAATCATCCTTTTATTGTTATAGAATTACAGAAAAACAATTCCTTCCTTCCGGCACTACGCACCAGAATCCAAGAAGAGCTCTGACCTAGTTCCTGAGGCCTTCCAGCAGGATAAATCACAGTGCTGTTCTGTCAGTGAAACAAGTGAATTTCTTTGCTTTCTAGGAGCCTAGGCTTATAATAGGAAACAAACATTAGGGAGAAAGAAAGGAATATTCTGCCCTCTTCTCAAATAGACATGGCTGTACACTGTAGTAGAAAGTGCTCTGACTATGTGACAAACAAGAGTTAGGATCAAATCCTAGCTCTGCCATTTACTAGCTGTGTATGTAATATATTTCTCACTCTTCCCCTAAGCCTCAGTATGTTCATCAGTAACATGGGAATTATGGTGCTTCCCTGCCTATTTTTTCTGAAATCATTATAAGGGAATTCTATTATGATTGTCAAAGTCCTTTGAAAATCATAAATTGATATTTTATTACTACTCTTATCAGGAAATCACCAAAATGAGAGGACACCAGTACAGATCAGGATTGCCCTGACATATGCTGTCTGGACTTAGGGTAAAATCAGTAAGATTTGTCTACAGTGGCTCTGACTTTTCCTCTCTGTCATTTTCCCTTTTTTTCTTTTTCTCCCACTCACTTCTTTCGGCTGAAAAGCCTAGTGTCCTGTCTTTTTCTCTTCCCTTCCCTTCCCAAATGTTCCCCGGATAAACTCTACTGGTATGTCATTGAGAAACAAGGTCTGAAGGTCAATAATGAGATCTTCTGTCTTTCATAAAGGTTCCCATTGGAACCTCATCTTTCATTGAAAAGGAAAAAGTATTATTTATTTATTTTTTCATTCAGAAATTACTTGTTCAGCACCTAAAGTATATTTTACACATGGTGAAATATTTTGAGAGATTAGACAATCAAGAAAAGTAAGAACTTGGTGGAATTCAAGGACTTTTACTTCATTTGTTGATTTGTTTGTTTGTCCTTTATTCTATCTCGTATTCATTTAAAATTATGTGCTTTAGCACCGACTATGTATTACTAGGCATTGTGTTAGGCAACATGTGAGGCACCAAGGACCCAATGGTACCATTTAGATCATCACACATCAGGTTCATGCTGGTTCTAAATGTTCTTAGTTTATTCTTAGGCATAGGTACTAGGAATGCAACATCTTGGTGTGATAGCAAGAATCAAAGAAAGTGAGACAGTGTAAAAGGGTTGCCTTTTCTCCACATCCTTGCCAATGTTTGTTATTTGTGTTCTTTTGGATGATAGCCATGCTGACAGGTGTGAGGTGATATCTTTTTTTTTTAAACATCTTTATTAGAGTATAATTGCTTTACGATGTTGTGTTAGTTTCTGCTGTATAACAAAGTGAATCAGCTATATGTATACATATATCCCCATATACCCTACCTCTTGCGTCTCCCTCCCACCCTCCCTATCCCAACCCTCTAGGTGGTCACAAAGCACCAAGCTGATCTCCCTGTGCTTTTCAGCTGCTTCCCACTAGCTATCTATTTTACATTTGGTAGTGTCTATATGTCAATGCTACTGTCTCACTTCGTCCCAGCTTACTCTTCCCCCTCCCCGTGTCCTCAAGTCCATTCTCTACGTCTGCATCTTTATTCCTGTCCTGCCTCTAGGTTCATCAGAACAAAATTTTTTTTTAGATTCCATATATATGTGTTAGCATACGGTATTTGATTTTCTCTTTCTTACTTCACTCTGTATGACAGATTCTAGGTCCATCCACCTCACTACAAATAACTCAATTTCGTTTCTTTTTATGGCTGAGTAATATTCCATTGTATATATGTGCCACATCTTCTTTATCCATTCATCTGTCGATGGACACGTAGGTTGCTTCCATGTCCTGGCTACTGTAAATAGTGCTTCAGTGAACATTGTGGTACATGACTCTTTTTGAATTATGGTTTTCTCAGGGTATATACCCAGTAGTGGGATTGCTGGGTCATGGTAGTTCTATTTTTAGTTTTTTAAGGAACCTCCATACTTTTCTCCATAGTGACTGTATCAATTTACATTCCCACCAACAGTGCAAGAGGATTCCCTTTTCTCCAAACCTTTTCCAGCATTTATTGTTTGTAGATTTTTTGACGATGGCCATTCTGACCGGTGTGAGGTGATACCTCACTGTAGTTTTGATTTGCATTTCTCTAATGATCAGTGATGTTGAGCATCCTTTCATGTGTTTGTTGACAATCTGTATATCTTCTTTGAAGAAATGTCTATTTAGGTCTTCTGCCCATTTTTGGATTGGGTTGTTTGTTTTTTGATATTGAGCTGCATGTGCGGCTTGTATATTTTAGAGATTAATCCTTTGTCAGTTTCTTTGTTTACAAATATTTTCTCCCATTCTAAGGGTTGTCTTTTCGTTTTGTTTATGGTTTCCTTTCCTGTGCAAAAGCTTTTAAGTTTCATTAGGTCGCATTTGTTTTTTGTTTTTTGTTTTTTCCATTTCTCTAGGAGGTGGGTCAAAAAGGATATTGCTGTGATTTATGTTGAAGAGTGTTCTTCCTGTATTATCCTCTAAGAGTTTTATAGTGTCTGGCCTTACATTTAGGTCTTTAATCCATTTTAAGTTTATTTTTGTGTATGGTGTCAGGGAGTGTTCTAATTTCATTCTTTTACATGTAGCTGTCCAGTTTTCCCAGCACCACTTATTGAAGGGACTGTCTTTTCTCCATTGTATACTCTTGCCTCCATTATCAAAGATAAAGTGACCATATGTGCATGGGTTTATCTCTGGATTTTCTATCCTGTTCCATTGATCTATGTTTCTGTTTTTGTGCCAGTACCATACTGTCTTGATTACTGTAGCTTTGTAGTATAGTCTGAAGTCAGGGAGCCTGATTCCTCCACCTCCATTTTTCCTTCCCAAGATTGCTTTGGCTATTCAGGGTCTTTTGTGTTTCCATACAAATTGTGAATTTTTTTGTTCTAGTTCTGTGAAAAATGCCATTGGTAGTCTGATAAGGATTGCATTGAATCTGTAGATTGCTTTGGGTAGTATAGTCATTTTCACAATGTTGATTCTTCCAATCCAACAACATGGTATATCTCTCCATCTTTTGTATCACCTTTAATTTCTTTCATCAGTGTCTTATAGTTTTCTGCATACAGGTCTTTTGTCTCCTTCGGTAGGTTTATTCCTAGGAATTTTATTCTTTTTGTTGCAATGATAAATGGGAGTGTTTCCTTAATTTCTCTTTCAGATCTTTCATCACTAGTGTATAAGAATGCAAGAGATTTCTGTGCATTAATTTTATATTCTGCTACTGTACCAAATTCATTGATTAGCTCTAGTAGTCTTCTGGTAGCATCTTTAGGATTCTCTATGTATAGTATCATGTCATCTGCAAACAGTGACAGTTTTACTTCTTCTTTTCCAATTTGGATTCCTTTTATTTCTTTTTCTTCTCTGATTCCTAGCAGTGGCTAAAACTTCCAAAACTATGTTGAATAATAGTGGTGAGAGAGGGCAACCTTGTCTTGTTCCTGATCTTAGAGGAAATGTTTTCAGTTTTTCACCACTGAGAACGATGTTGGCTATGGGTTTGTCATATATAGGCTTTTTTTTTTTTTTTTTTTTTTTTTTGCGGTAGCTTTCCTCTATGCCTACTTTCTGGAGAGTTTTTATCATAAATGGGTGTTGAATTTTGTCAAAAGCTTTTTCTGCATCTACTGAGACGATCATATGGTTTTTATCCTTCAATTTGTTAATATGGTATATCACATAGATTGATTTGCATATACTGAAGAATCCTTGCATTCCTGGGATAAACCCCACTTGATCATGTTGTATGATCCTTTTAATGTGCTGTTGGATTCTGTTTGCTAGTATTTTGTTGAGGATTTTTGCATCTATGTTTATCAGTGGTATTGGCCAGTAGTTTTCTTTTTTTGTCACACTTGTCTGCTTTTGTTATCACGGTGATGATGGCCTCATATAAAGATTTCGGGAGTGTTCCTCCCTCTGCTATATTTTGGAAGAATTTGAAAAGGATAGTTGTTGGCTCTTCTCTAAATATTTGATAGAATTTGCCTGTGAAGCCATCTGGTCCTGGGCTTTTGTTTGTTGGAAGATTTTTAATCACAGTTTCCATTTCAGTGCTTGTGATTGGTCTCTTTATATTCTCTATTTCTTTCTGGTTCAGTCTCGGAGGGTTGTGCTTTTCTAAGAATCTGTCCATTTCTTCCAGGTTGTCCATATTATTGCCATATAGTTGCTTTTAGTAATCTCTCTTGATCCTTTGTATTTCTGAAGTGTCAGTTGTTACTTCTCCTTTTTCATTTCTAATTCTGTTGATTTGAATCTTTTTCTTCTTGATGAGTCTGGCTAATGGTTTATCAGTTTTGTTTATCTTCTCAAAGAACCAACTCTTAGTTTTATTGATCTTTGTTATTGTTTCCTTCATTTCTTTTTCATTTTTTTTCTGAGCTGATCTTTATAATTTCTTTCCTTTTGCTAACTTTGTTTTTTGTTGTTGTTGTTGTTCTTCTTCTTTCTCTAATTGCTTTAGATGTAAGGTTAGGTTGTTTATTTGAGATTTTTCTTGTTTCTTGAGGTAGGCTTGTATTGCTATAAACTTCCCTCTTAGAAGTGCTTTTGCTGCATCCCATAGGTTTTGGGTCGTCGTGTTTTCATTGTCATTTGTTTCTAGGTACTTTCTGATTTCCTCTTTGATTTCTTCAGTTATCTCTTAGTTATTTAGTAATGTAATGTTTAGCTTCCATGTGTTTGTGTTTTTTACTTTTTTTCCCTGTAATTGATTTCTAATCTCATAGCATTGTGGTCAGAAAAGATGCTTGATATGATTTCAATTTTCTTAAGTTTACTGAAGCTTGATTTGTGACCCAAGATGTGATCTATCTTGGAGAAAGTTCCCCGAGCTTGAGAAGAATGTTTATTCTGTTGTTTTTGGATGGAATGTCCTATAAATATCAATTAAGTCCATCTTGTTTAATGTGTCATTTAAAGCTTGTGTTTCCTTATTTATTTTCATTTTGGATGATGTGTCCATTGGTGAAATTGAGGTGTTAATGTCCTTTACCTCTATCCCCTACTGTTTCTGTTTATTACCCCTTTTAAGGCTGTTAGCATTTGCCTTATGTATTAAGGTGCTCCTATTTTGGCTGCATAAATATTTACCATTGTTATATCTTCTTCTTGGATTGATCCCTTGATTGTTGTGTAATGTCCTTCTTTGTCTCTTGTAATAGTCTTTATTTTAAAGTCTATTTTGTCTGATATGAGAATTGCTACTCCAGCTTTCTTTTGATTTCCATTTGCATGGAATATCTTTTTCCATCCTTTCACTTTCAGTCTTTATGTGTCCCTACGTCTGAAGTGGGTCTCTTGTAGACAGCATATATACGGGTCCTGTTTTTGTATCCATTCAGCCAGTCTATGTCTTTTGGTTGGAGTGTTTAATCCATTTACATTTAAAGTAATTATCAATATGTATGTTCCTATTACCATTTTCTTAATTGTTTTGGGTTTGTTTTTGTGGGTCTTTTCCCTCTCTTGTGTTTCCTGCCTAGAGAAGTTCCTTTAGCATTTGTTGTAAAGGTGGTTTGGTGGTGCTGAATTCTCTTAACTTTTGCTTGTCTGTAGAGGTTTTAATTTCTCCATCGAATCTGAATGAGATCCTTGCTGGGTAGAGTAATCTTTGTTGTAGGTTTTTCCCTTTCATCACTTTAAATATGTCCTGTCACTCCCTTCTGGCTTGCAGAGTTTCTGTTGAAAGATCAGCTGTTAACCTTATGGGGATTCCCTTGTATGTTTTTTGTTGCTTTTCCCTTGCTGCTTTTAATAGTTTTTCTTTGTATTTAATTTTTGCTAGTTCGATTAATATGTGTCTCGGCATGTTCCTCCTTGGATTTATCCTGTATGGGACTCTCTGGGCTTCCTCAACTTGCATGACTATTTCCTTTCCCATGTAGGGAAGTTTTCAAGTATAATCTCTTCAAATATTTTCTCAGACCCTTTCTTTTTCTCTTCTTCTTCTGGGACCCCTGTAATTCGAATGTTGGTGCATTTAATGTTGTCCCCATGATCTCTGAGACGTCGTCAATTCTTTTCATTCTTTTTTCTTTATTCTGCTCTGTGGTAGTTATTTCCACTATTTTGTCTTCAGTTCACTTTTCCGTTCTTCTGCCTCAGTTATTCTGCTATTGATTCCTTCTAGAGAATTTTTAACTTCATTTATTGTGCTGTTCATCATTGTTTGTTTGCTCTTTAGTTCTTGTAAGTCCTTGTGAAACATTTCCTGCATTTTCTTCATTCTATTTCCAAATTTTGGATCATCTTTACTATCATTACTCTGAATTCTCTTTCCAGGTAGCTTGCCTATTTTCTCTTTATTTGTTTGGTCTGGTGGGTTTTTACCTTGTTCCTTCATCTGCTGCATATTTCTCTGTCTTCTCATTTTGTTTAACTTACTGTTTTTGGGAGTGTCCTTTTTGCAGGCTGCTGGTTCGTACTTCCCATTGTTTTTGGTGTCTGCCCCCAGTGGGTAAGGTTGGTTCAGTGAGTTTTGTATGCTTCCTTGTGGAGGGGACTGGTGCCTGTGTTCTGGTGGGTTGGGCTGGACCTTGTCTTTCTGGTGGGCAGGGCCATGTCCAGTATTGTGTTTTGGGGTTTCTGTGAAGTTAGTATGATTTTAGGCAACCTCTCTGCTAATGGGTGGGGTTGTATTCCTGTCTTGCTGGTTGTTTGGCACGGGGCATCCTGCACTGGAGCTTGCTGGCCGTTGGGTAGATCTGGGCCTTAGTGTTGAGACAGAGATTTCTGGGAGAGCTCTTGACAATTTATATTACATGGGGCCAGGAGGTCCCTGATGGTCCAGTGTCCTGTACTCGGCTTTCCCACCTCAGAGGCTCAGCCCTGACATTAGGCCTGAGCACCAAGACCCTGTCAGCCACACGGCTCAGAAGAAAAGGGAGAAAAAAAGAAAGAAAGAAAGAAATTTTTTTAAATTATTAAAATAAAGAAAAATTTTAAATTATTAAAATAAAAATTAAAAAGTAGTAATAATACCAAAACAAAGAAGAGAGCAACCAAACCAATAAAGAAATCCACCTGTGATAACAAGTGCTAAAAACTATACTAAAATAAACATAAAAATCAGAAACATGTCAGTCGCAGACAGCAAACCCCAAGTCTACAGCTGCTCCCAATATTCACTGCCTCAGTTTTGGGACGATTCATTTTCTATTGAGCTATTCCACAGATGCAGGATACATCAAGTTGATTTTGGGGATTTAATCTGCTGCTCCTGAGGCTGCATGGAGAGATTTCCCTTTCTCTTCTTTGTTCACACAGCTCCTGGGGTTCAGCTTTGGTTTTGGCCCCACCTCTGCATGTAGGTCGCCCTCAGGCCTCTGTTCCTGCCCCGACAGGACAGGGTTAAAGTAGCAGCTGATTAGGGGGCTCTGGCTCGCTCATGCCAGGGGGAGGGAAGAGTATGGTAGTTATAATTGGAATGCGGGGCGAGCCTGTGGAGGCAGAGGCCGGCGTGATGTTTTAACAGCCTGAGGTGCACCATGTGTTCTCCCAGGGAAGTTGTCCCTGGATCATGGGACCCTGTCAGTGGTGGGCTGCACAGGCTCCCGGAGGGTGTGGAAAGTGACCTGTGCTTGCACACAGGATTCTTGGTGACTGCAGCAGCAACATTAGAGTTTCATGGTATCTGTCTCTGGTATCCAAGCTCATAGCCATGGCTCACGCCTGTCTCTGGAGCTCACTTAGGCAGTGCTCTGCCTTCTGTGGGCAGATGGGGAAGGAATCCCCTCTTCTGGTGCACCCCGAAACAATGGTCTCTTGCCTCTTAGGCAGGTCCATAGTTTTTCCCGGACTCCTTCCCCACTAGCTGTGGCGCACTAGCCCCCTTCAGGCTGTGTTCTCACAGCCAACCCCAGTCCTCTCCCTGGGATCTGACCTCTGAAGCCAGAGCCTCAGCTCCCAGCCCCCACCCGCCCTGGCGGGTGAGCAGACAAGCCTGTCGGGCTGGTGAGTGCCGGTCAGCACCGATCCTCTGTGTGGGAATCTCTCCGCTTTGCCCTCTGTACCCCTGTTGCTGCGCTCTCCTCCATGACTCCAAAGCTTCCCCCCTGCCCACCCCCCCCGTCTCCACCAGTGAAGGGGCTTCCTAGTGTGTGGAAACCTTTCCTCCTTCACAGCTCCCTCCCAGAGGTGCAGATCCTGTCCCTATTATTTTGTCTCTGTTTTTTCTTTTTTTCTTTTGCCCTTCTCAGGTACATGGGGATTTTCCTGCCTTTTGGGAAGTCTGAGGTCTTCTGCCAGTGTTCAGTAGGTATTCTGTAGGAGTTGTTCCACATGTAGCTGTATTTTTGATGTATTTGTGGGGAGGAAGGTGATTTCCACGTCTTTCTCCTCCGCCATCTTGAAGGTCCCCCCGAAGTGATATCTTATTGTGGTTTTGATTTGCAGTTCCCTGATGATTAGCCATGTTGAGCATCTTTTCATGTGCCTGATGGCCATCTGCATTTCCTCTTTGGAAAAATGTCTATTCAGTTCTTCTGCCCAGTTTTAAATCAGGTTGTTTGTTTTTTGTATATTTAGTTAATATGAGCTATTTATATGTTGGCTATTAATCCCTTATTGGTCATATCATTTTCAAATATTTTCTCCCATTCAGTAGGTTGTCTTTTCATTTTGTCAATGGTTTCCTTCGCTGTGCAAAAGCTTTTATGTGTAATTAGGTCCCATTTGTTTATATTTGTTTTTATTTCCTTTACTTTAGGAGACAAATCCAAAAAATATTGCTGTGATTTATGTCAAAGAATGTTCTCCCCATGTTTTCCACTAGGAGTTTTATAGTATCCTGTCTTACATTTAGATCTTTAATCCATTTTGAGTATATTTGTGTATATGGTATTAGAGAATGTTCTAATTTCATTCTTTTACATGTAGCTGTCCAGTTTTCCCAGTACCACTTATTGAAGAGACTCTTTCCTCCATTGTATATTCTTGCCTCCTTTGTTGTAGATTAATTGACCATAAGTGTGTGGGTTTATTTCTGAGCTTTCTATCCTGTTCCATTGATCTATGTGTCTGTTTTTGTGCCAGTACCATACTTTCTTGATTATTGTCACTTTGTAATGTAAATTGGGATAGCCACTGTGGAAAACATTATGGAGGTTTCTCAAAAAACTAAAATAGAACTGCCGTAAAACCCAGCACTTCCACTCCTGGGTATATATCTGGAAAAAGACAAAAACACTAATTCCAAAATAGACATGCACCCCAATGTTCATAGCAGCATTATTTACAATTTCCAAGATATGGAAGCAACCAAAGTGTTCATAACGGATAAATGGATAAAGAAGATGTGGTATGTATATACAATGGAATACTACTCAGCCATAAAAAAGAATGAAAATTTGTCATTTGCAACAACATGGATGGACTTGGAGGGTGCTGTGCTAAATTAGATAAGTCAGACAGAGAAAGATAAGTACTGTATAATATCACTTATATGTGGACTCTAAAAAACACAACAAACTAGTGAATATAACATAAAAGAAGCAGACTCACAGATACAGAGGACAAACTAGTGGTTGCCAGTGGGGAGAGGGGAGGGAGAGTGTACAAACTACTGAGTGTAAGATAGGCTCAAGGATGTATTGTATGACATGGGGAATGTATCCAATATTTTATAATAACCATAAATGGAAAGTAACCTTTAAAAATTTTATAAAGAAAAAAAAGTGAGACAGTCTTAGCTTTCTTACTTCCAGCTCTGTTTGAATTCCATCTATGTGAAGTTGGCATGCTACTTAACTTCCCTGACTCTGTTTTCATGGCAAGAGACATGAAGGCTTAATGTATGTTAAAGCACATGGCTCAATTCCTGGTACATAGTAGGTGCTCCACAAATGTTATTTTTTCTTTCTTCTTTCTTCCCTTTTTTATCTTTTCTTGCGTACGAATATCCCTGTTCATCCTGAAAACATAGAAAGAAGTTGTGACTAGCAAGGCTGAAATATATCTGCTCCAAGAGCAGTTTTGCAGATGGTCTAAAGCAGAGCATTTGCAGAAGGGTACTTGTTGTTCGTTATAATTTCTCACACACTTTCCAGTTTACAAAGCACATTTACACACATCATCATAATTAATCCTCACAAAAACCATGCAAGATGAAGCTTATTGTCTCATTCTCTAGGTGAGGAAACTGAAGCTTATAGAGTCTTAGTGACTTTCTAAGGACATATAGACAATCAGAATTGGCTTTTGGTCTTTTAATATGCTGTCTTTTGGTCTTTATTTGTTTTGCTGTCTCACACTGAATTTTGAGCTTAAAATCTTCCACCAAGCTTTCCCATTTTCCTGGCTACAGGCATGTCTTTAAGACTACAGGGCACTGATACAACTTCCTTTTTCTTATATTCCCTCCATGATGCATGAAACTGATGCAGTCTTTGTGGATTCAGAAGTCCAGAGATTAGTTTGGCTGTTTAGGGAACAAAACATGTAGCCCACTCCTGTTGCCTTAATTCTGACCATCATCATCTGTTACTTGGACCATTGAAATAGGCCTCCTTCCTCTCCTTGCCTTAATGTTGTCCTCTCATACCCCTGAGGATATTCTTAACACTGCAAAACTCAACTCTGCTCAGATCCTTCCTATGCTTAAAACAAAATAAAACATTTTTTCCCCATATCCTGCAGAACTGAGGTCTGAGCAACTTGGTCTGTGTCAAGGCTCCTCAGCTCCCATCATGTCCTGATAAGCATCCTGCCTTTTAGTAATACTCAGCTTGCCTTAAGAGCATTGAAGATGTTTTTCCTTCCTTCTAGAAATTCCTCCCTCCTTTTCATCTCCCTTGGTGAACTCTTTTTTCTTTTGCACTTCAAAACCTGGGTAGGATTAGATGACACTCAACTAAATCATGACAGAATTCCTCCCCATGCACTGCCATTGCACTTCTTATACTGCAGAGTAATTGCCTATTTTTTATGTCTGTATGCCTTGAGTGCAGGGTCTTTCCTTATCTCCTCTGTATTCCTATTGCTATCTCTAGTACCTGACAGTTTTTCATCATTAAGTATAATAATACCTGTAGATTTTTTGTAGTTGTTTGTTACTGAGTTAAATTCATTCTCCTTTATTCCTATTTTTCTGAGAGTTTCCATTATGAATGGGTGTTGAATTTTTTCAAATAATTTTCTGCATCAATAGATGTAATCATGTAACTTTTCCTGTTTAACTCATTAATATGGTGAATTACATTGATTGGCTTTTGAATACTGAGTCATCCCTGAATAAATTCCACTTGGTTACAGCATATAACCAAATTCTTTTTACATATTGCTGAATTCTTTGCTAATATTTTGTTAAGGATTTTTGCATCTATATTTATGAGGGATATTGGTTTGTAGTTTTTATTTTTGTATTGCCTTTGTTTTGTTTTGATATCAGTTTAAAATAATAGCTTTATAGAGTGAATTATGAAGTGTTCCCTCCTTTTCTATTTTCTGTAAGAGATTATTTAAAATTGGTATTAAATCTTTTTTAAGCATTGATAGAATTCTCCAATGAAGTCATTTGGGCCTGGAGATTCCTTTTTTAGGAATTTTTAAGTTATAAATTAAATTCCTTAATAGTTATAGGGCTATTCAAGTTATCTATTTCATACTGTGTAAGTTGTAGTAATTTGTGTTTGTCAAAGAATTGATCTATTTCAGTTAATTTGTCAAATTTATGTTTGTAGAGTTGTTCATAATATTTTCTATTTTCCATTTGATATCTTTATTTCTTTGTCACTCTTGGGAGAGGTTTATCAATTTTATTTATCTTTTCAAAGAACCAGCTCTTTGTTTCATTGATTTTCTCTATTATTATTTTTCTGTTTCAATGTCATTTATTTCTGCTCTTACTTCCTTACTTCTGCTTGCTTTGATTTAAAATTTTGTTTTTTTCTTGTTCACGAGGTCAGAGCTTAAATTACTGATTTGAGACTTTTCCTCTTTTCTAATGTGTGTATTTAGTGTTATAAAATTTCCTTTCCACATTGCTTTAGCTATGTCTCATAAATTTTGATGAGGTCTGTTTTCACTTTTCATTCAGTGAAATGTATTTTTAAAAAGTTTCCCTTGAAACTTCCTCTTAGTCCCATAGATTATTTATAAACTTGTTGTTTAGTTTTTAGTTTATTTGGAGATTTTCCTGTTATCTTTCTATTAATGATTTCTAGTTTAGTTCCATTGTGGTCAAAGAACACACTCAGTATGATTCCAATTCTTTTAAATTTGATAAAATTTGTTTTATAGGCCAATAGATGGTCTATCTTTGTATATGTTGGTGGGCACTTGAAAATAATATTTATTCTACTGTTACTTGATAGAGCATTCTATAAATGTCCATTTTGTGTCCTGTTGATTGCTGGCATTGTTGAGTTCTATACTGATTTTCTATCATTGTTGTATTGTTGAAATATCCAACTGTAATTGTGGATACTTCTATTTCTCCTTTCAGTCCTATTTTTTATTCTATTCTGTTTTTTCTTTCAGTTTTTGCTTCACTTATTGCAGCTCTGTTATTTGGTGCATGGACATTTATATTTATATTGCTATGTCTTCTTGGTAGATTGACCCTTTAACATTGTATGATAATGATAATGTTCCTCTCCATTTCTGGTAATCTTCTTTGCCCTGAAGTGTACTTATCTGAAATTAATATAGGTACTCCTGATTTCCTTTAAATTACTGTTTGCCTGATACATCTTTTTTCCATCCTTTTTCTTTCAACTTGCCCATATTGTTATATTCAAAGTAAGTTTCTTGTAGACACTGTATGGTTAGGTCATGTTTTCTAATCCACTCTACCAATCTCTGTCTCCACAGAACTACTGATATTATACCAGTTAGGAGGATGAGGGATTACTCAATGTGCCAGAGTTAGTAAGAGTCCATGCCCCCACCCCCCAACGTCTCTACTGAAACCACAGTTGGTAGGTGGATGGGAGGTTCATTACTACTGAGAAAGAATGAAAATATCAGCTCCTTACTGAGCCTTCTCTGATTTACCCTGGCAGTGGAGTTGGGGTGCCTTGCTCAGCCTAGAGAAGATGGAAATCTAGGCTCCTCACTATTGCTTTGTTGGTATAGATGGGGTAGGTCCACAATTTGTTTCTATGGTGTTTGGCTATAGTAGAACATTTATTTTCTAAAAGTTTTCTGTGTGGTTAGGCTGCCTTTTTCCTAGTCCTTTGTCTAGAGAGAAGAGATTTTTGTTGGGTTTTGTTTGTCTGCACCTGTTGGCCTTTCAGGGGTTTCGGCTTCTCTAGCACATATTCTGACATATTCTGGCATATATGAGGCAAAAAGAAAACCCATGGAACCCACCACCATATCATTCTTTGAGTCCTGTCAATCTTCTGCTTCTCTCCCCAGTTAAGAGTGTTCTTGTATTTGTTCTATGTATAATGTCCAGGATTTTTAGTTGTATTTAGCAGGAGAATTAGGGAAACATATGAATATCATCTTCCTAGAAGCAAAAGATTCTGAATGAAAATAGTGCAAATGGGGTTTGGAGGTGCTCACAGGGACAAATAATCTTTTAAACACAAGATAGCTTATTACATTTAAAAACTAGACATAGCTCTGAGATTCCTAGCTACCAAGACAGAAGTAATATACTGACTTAACATTTTTTTTCCCTGTATTTGAGAAAAAAATCCAGATCTGTTAAATGAGAAAGAAGTTTTCCCTAGCCCCACATTCTAGGAGGGAATATTATGTGTATTCCTTATATACAAGAACTGTTTAAATTCATGGTTGGATATTTTTAAACTAGTATTTTGCAAAAATATTAGAATGTTTCTCATAAGTAAATATTTCTTACACTAACCATTTATAGAAGCTGAAAGCATGACCTATTTGGTCATGACACTTCTAATGGTAGTTAAGCTAATAAAATTCAAGTATATTGTTTTTGGGTATTTATCTTATTGTTTAGGGGTCAGAGAAATGGATAGTAAATTAGTTCCTCTTGTTGTCTTTTTCAAATACTGGATATCTTAGTTGTTTGGCATGAGTGTTTGGCAGGCTGAATTGCCAGAAATTTTCAAGTTAGTCTCTTGAAAATTTTCAAGTTAGTCTCTTGATTAGTGCATGGAATGAGTATAACCTGGTGTGTTATTTCATAAATATCTATAGTGCATGTTTAATATAACTATTATTTTAATACTCACATGTCTAGAACAGAATTTTCAGGTTAAATAAATGCTCGTTTCCAGAAAAAATCTTTTTATCTATAGAGAATGTTATGGGTGAGGTGTAGTGGGATAAAAACAACATTTGTAGTGGGATAAAAATAACATTATAGAATACCTACTCTGCACCAGATATTATACTAGACATTGTATGTATATTTCTCTTAACTTTTAAAATAACTCTGTGAAGTAAGTTTTATTATTCCCATTTTATAGATAGAGAGTATATCTGACCAGGGGAGGTTAAATCCTTTGCTCAAGGACATACAGCTAGGCTGTGTCAGATTTGGAATTCTATATCCAATCCTGTCTCCTACTCGTACCCTTATATATGGACCCTATGCTTCAGCCAATTTGCTTTATTGAAGGTGAAATTGGAAGAGAAAACAGATGTGAAATATTTGATAAGAAGGAAGTGAATGGAGGTGAAAACACAGAGAGAGACTCAAATCAGTGAGTTTAGCTTCTCAGAGGCAGTTTAAATGAAAATTATGACAAAGGAGTTTGGAAGAACTGGTTCAATGGTAACTTAATCTTTCTGTGAATTTAATTTTACAACCTTTATTTGGTTTAGCAGGAATCATCAATTATTTGTAGTACTTAGGGGTGCTTTACGAGATGTCAAAAAAAGTTTGGGCATTTTTCATATAAGTGTATATTGCCAACATATGTATGTGTGTGTGTACTCTAAAATGAAATTATTACTTTGATAATGGATTAGCTAAAATATAGATCTCCTGTAAGCTCAAAGATCATTGGCCCAATCTCTTATTTGATCAGTAGGGAGCTGATGCCACAGGAGAATAAGTGACTTGACTAAGGTTTCATAGTGATTAGCAGTAAAGCTGGGACTGGAGCTCAATCTTTCTGAATCCCAGTCCATTACTCCCTATTAAAACAATCTAATGACTTTCAGAATAATTCTATTCTTCTCAAGATAAGACTTTGCCTAATTTTAAATGTTATTTAAAATTTCCAATTCCTTATTCTTATTAGCTTAATATTTTACAGTGTTATAATTCAATCATTGTGCTTGAAATTAGGGCCTAGGAAGATACAGTTGAAAAGTACCAATTGCCTTACCTAGAAGGACCTTATACAGTATAAAGTCCACTCAACTGTGAGCTTCTAGGGGAAAGGAATATATCTCAATTTTTAAAAAATTTTCAGCACTTGGTTTAGGGCCCAGTTGAATTTTGGTTGAATGACTGAATGAATGAAATTCAAATAAGTCATAACACTATTCAATGTTAGAATTGAAAAAGACCTTAAAAAAATCATCTAGTCCAACACCTTAACTTTAAATATGAGGAAACAGAAAAAATAAAAGACCGTATATGGCGTATTGCCATGCAAATTAAAAATATAATTCATTTATACATATTTTTTACCATAAAAAAACAACTGGCCTTTTTCAGGCCATATTCAGATTTCACAGTAATCTTGCACTGCACAACTCCAGGTAGCACTGCTCATCTTATTTATAGTTGATGTGAATGTTGCTCTCACAGGTGTGTAGCTGTGCATAGTGGTGCAGTACATGAGATAGGTATTATTGCTCCTACTTTACAGATAAGGGAACAGGCCTAAACAGGAAGTTACTTATCCAAGATCAGATGAATTATGTGTAGCAGAACCAGTATTAGACCCCTGTTTTCTTATAATTCAGTACTTTTTTTTTCTTATAGTGTTCCTGTCTGAAATATGCCATTTAATCCCCCACGCCTTACCCTGTAACACATTCTAGACAACATTTAAAGCAGAGACCCAAACACGCACTGTTTATAGCTGTATTTCTGAATCTGTCGTCTTGGTTTTCAATCCTTTTCCCACTTTCCCATTTCTAGTTTTGCCTTTTCTCTATGGCTCCTGCTATCTTCCAACTATAACCTTGGCTTGCCTTCATCTTAGGTTTTCCTTCTACCTTTGGCTGCTTTCACAATTCAACCTCATTCCCTGTCACCTCCTACCTTAGTTTACTTTCACTCCAGCAAATGCCTTCATTGTCATGATTGGCTTTTAGACATGATATCATTTTTAATTCTAATGTAAGACTTAACAGAATTTCCCTTGTATATTCTCCTACTTTTTCTGACTTTCCTCTTCAAGTCCTCCCTGAGAATCATCTTGCCATCTAGCACAATTTCATTCCCCACATGCTGTCTCTGGGTGATTCATCCTTCCCATCACACAGGCGGGCACACTAACACCTACACACGCAGGTGAATCTGCTCCAGTGATATATTTTAATTACAGATTTAGTCAGAAGTAATTAAGCCTTTCTGTAATGGGGATGGGCGCCGAGTTTTAAAAATTCATGTTGTTTCATACATCCCAAGTGTGGTTTGTGCCACCCTGGTTTGCAGAGTAAGAAGGAGCCCCTAGTGTAGTTAGATTAATTAATAGAAAGAGAATAAACTTAATGTAGCCAGGGAAGTGCAAAAAATGGTGCTTCCCCCCTATATCTCATTCAGATAGAATGGCCATCCTGGGATTGCGGCAGGGGATGGCAATTGCATTTTAATCACAGAGCTGATGGTTCCCTGCTGCACCAGCTGGAAGGGCCTTTGTAGAGCGAGTCCCACTCACTGCCTCTGTCGATTTTTCCTCTGATGCTGGTTAACAAAACCCGACAGGAGACAAAAGTGATGAGGTTGTGTTTTGATCCCATGGATTTTATTCCCTATTCTGCTGCTTGACTTGTGAGCTCAGTCAGATCTTGACTCCTGTGAAAAAGATACTTCTTCAGGCACTTTAACAAATGAAGGGGAAAGGATGAGACTGGAGGAAAGAAAAGATTCTTCTTCCTCTTCCTGTAGCATCCTTGTGGTTACTTTATTGCCTACAAAGCATTTTCACTTCCATTATATCACTTAACCATTATGATAATTCAGTAACAGAGGTACTGTTATCCCCATTTTAGTGAAATAAAAAATTGAGATTAGGACACTTAAGCTTTTATAGATTTAGCAGTGATAATCAGTGACTTACTAGTATTAAGGCAATAATAAAGTAAAGGAGTTATGTGTTCTCCAGCTATTCAAAAATACAGAATTATGGATCTAGAAGCCTTCCAACACCTCATCTCATTTGATGGAAATGGAAACTAATATTCAAGCCGTGTAATGGAGGGCAGTGTGGGATACTAAAAGAGCATGGGCTTTGGAACTAGCACTGGTAAAGTTTTACTTCTACATTTATGTCCTTGGACTCTGGGGGCAAGTCCAAGTTTCACGTTCCCTATTTGTAAAATGCAAGATTGGACTGGTATAAACTGAGACCCCTTCAGCCTTGAATCCTCTCCATCCCAGAGCCCAGATTTCTCTCCATGTAGGCTAAAAGTCTTTTTTTCATACTTCCTGTGGGTGGTAGTGGCTCATTTCGGGGAACCCAAATTCTTTAAAATGATTCTCAAGAATGTAGACTGGAAGGATGAGTCCTGAATTGAAATTAATAGAGACCAAACACTTGAGGAATTTTTAGAATGTCATCACACAGGAAAATAGCCAGAATATTGGGAAATTACAATAATGCACACATGCGAATATGGGATTGATATGAAAATTTCATTCTCAGGCACAAAGTACTACTCTACCAAATGCCTTGCCAAGCCTTGGAACAAGGTTCTGAAATAAAGAGATGAATCATTGGAAATCAGTTCCAGTGTCTTCTGCCTTCATCAAAACCATTTGATTTAGTGGTGCTTGCCCCTCAAAATCTTCTCCTTCGACTTTTTCTCCTTCAAAGAAGAATCATTTGTTACCTTTTCACTATAATTAGATGATTTGAAGGGGATAAACATCAGACCTTCACAGCTGTCAAGGCCTTGATTTATAGGAAAATTATTTGTTCTAATTATACAGAATGATTCATAGCTTATGCAAATGTGTGATTTATTACTAGACCATGTCTTTTATATATAGGCTCCATTCCCTTTAGTTTTTAGTTAAGTACTTCCTAGAAATAGTAATATTATTTAGATCAAGCTGCTGGATTCTTTTCGTCCTACTCCTGACAGCCTATAATAATAATGGCATGCATTCATTCATTTGACAAAAAGTCACTGAGCAATCTCTGTGAACAGAACACTGAGGATATAGAAATGACGGTCACTTTTGCTGATAGAGAGGACATGGGGGGAGGGCCTATTCTACAGCACTGTAACATCCCTTATCTCATGTGAACCTCACAGCAGCCTCGTAAGGTAGATAAGGCAGCTCTTGTTCTGAAAGTTTTACAGATGAGAAGACAGACTCACAGAGGGCAAGTGACCTACCCAAAGTCACTTAGTATAGGAATTACAGGAACCCACTGGAGTAATCTACAATTCCTGGCAGCCAGTGTCAGCCTGCCTATACTCAACGTGTGTGTGTGTGTGTGTGTGTGTGTGTGTGTGTGTGTAGAGGTTGGACTGGGCATGATATCAGGGCTGGGGATTATTGTTTCCATGTGTGAAAGAATGGAAAATGTATTAAATTTTCTCAAAATGGCTCCACAGCTTATCTACCTGACACAAAGCCTTACACTCCACTTAAGGTATATTAAGGCTGGTATTAAAATGCCAGTGTTCTTTGGGAGGGATGCACTACTTAATCTGTTACTTGTTATTCATTCATTCATTCATTCATTTGTTCTTTCATTCAGCAAGCCTTATTAGAAACTTTCCAGTGCCTGGTCTTGAAGTAGAAGCTGGGTACCAGAAGAGGAGTGGAAGGTGGCAGTTGTTGTGGGATGTGACACAAGCATCAGTTGGACATGGTGTGTCTCTTTGTGGAACCCACGGCCTATCTTCAGTATTTCCATTTATTGACATGCTAAGCCTTCTATGTTCAAGCTTCTGAGAATTACATGTAGGAAAATGATTTTTTTTTTTTCTATTTCTGGATTGGGTATCAGCTCCAAGCCTCCCTCCTTTCTTCCTCTGCTGGTGTGCACCTGTGTTACCTTACTAGACATTGAGTTCTTTGACATCAGAGACATGTTTTCCATCTCTGTCTTCAGTGCCTGATACATAATAAGTTCTCAACAAATGTCTGATCTGGGAATGACAGAATGCATTAACGCACTGTTAAAGTTACCTTCACTTCTTTCTCTTAAAGCTTCCTCCATTCTGGCCCTGACTTAATTCCTCTTTGTTCTCCAGAGTCAAAGAAGGTGTACTCAGACATAGAATCTCTTCTTCAATCCAAAAATATCAAAAAATCTTCCTCTGTTATTTGTAAACCTTGCCAAAGGTCCCAACTCTCACCCTGTGACTTTCTGAGAGCTAAAGAAGGAATATAAAGGAGTATATTAATGTGAACATAGTGTAACCTTGGACAAGTCACTTAGCTTCCCTGAGACTTAGTTTCTTTCTCTGTAAAATAGTAAAAATCTCTACTTCTTGGTTTGTATTTGTAACCAAATGGGAGCCTATATTGCCAACTTCTATTTCAAAATTCACCCCAGGGATCAGCTCTTCCAGGAAGTTTTCTCTGACTCCTACCCTCCAGGCTGTCTTGGTTGCCTTCTCATTTTTTCAGTTACCTGGTTTCCCTCCGTTAGATACTTACAGCATTCATTCTCTGATTTAATTTGTCTTTATCTTCTACTATACAGTAGAATTTCAGACTATCTCTTATTGTTCTTTGTGTTCACTCATATTCATCCAGCATATGTTTATTGAGCACCTTTTATGTGTCAGGCACTGTGCCAGATGTTGAGAGTTCAGCAGTGAGCAAGACCAACACAGCCTCTGTCCTGAGGAGTTATAGTATTTAGTTTATAGTCAGCACAGAATAGGACTCACTAAGTGTTTGTTGGATGAATTAATAACAACTGAATGAATGCATAAATCAATTAAACTAGTTGGTAACTCTAGAGAGCTATTTGGATGTTAGTTATTTATACTCTAAGTATATTCAATTGAAATGAGGATTTGATTCAATGTTCAATATAATCTTCCCAGAGTCTTCTTTAAATTGATGTGGCCCTCCCCATGCTTGTGTTTTGCTTATCGTCTGAGAATTAGGTGAGACAGAATCCCTTTCCTAGTTTAATTAGTCCCCATCTCCTTTTCTAACTAATATCTTTCTCTACTGATAACTTTTAACTTTTGGATAAGAGAAAGCCTAAGAAAGCAGATGAGCAGAGCAAACTTTTTTTTTTTTTTTTTTAATCTTAAAGAAAACCAATTTTCTCTGAAGATCCATTAGTAATAAAGGAAACTTCATGGACACCCAGCTCCTGAGTCTCTAAATTTTGTTTGAAAGAAAGTGAAAATTTCCAATTCATGGTAAAAATTAGGTTGGTCATATAATAGTTGCTTTACAATGTTGTGTTAGTTTCTGCTGTACAATGAAGTAAATCAACTATATATGTATATGTATATCGGCCTCAATTCTTTCATCTGTAAAATACATGGGGCTGAATTTAATATTCATTATCCCTTCTCTGAGTCTATGTGCAAGGTCTGAAGAATATTTGAAAATTTCCATGCAACCTCATTAATTAAATATTCTTTATCTGATTGGGCACATTTGAGGAGGCTGTAACTTTTTTCATTGTTTCATTTATGGCCAAACTCTGACATAAAAGAAAATGAGAAATTTTAGTGGCAACATATCATTAACTTTATTGCCCCAAAAGCATGTGAAAGATTCTATTTTATTAATTTTATTGTTTTTCTTGCTGTTAGCTAAAGTTGATTGAAGGGGGTAAAGTAGGGTCAAGTGAAGAGGGCTAAGGCTCTTATTTAGAAAGATTTCTGGAAAGATGTCCTTGCTAGTTGCCATATCATACCATAACTTTGTAGTTGGTTAGCCATATTAATTTTGGAGTACATCGGCTGCCTGTGTCATCATAAAGGGTACATCAGTGGCATAATATTTGCCAACTTCTGATTGGAATTGAACATTTTTTCTCATTTTTAATGGCTTAGGAGGGCTATAACATTATTTAAAAATCACATCTTAAAGAATGTGTCAATGAATGGTGACACTGTATGGAAAATAGCCCTTAAGAAAAAGTTCTTTTTGGTGCCCTTATCTGCCTCATCCATTTGTGTAGGATCATTCATTTGTCTCCCATTCATAAACATTTATGAAGCACTGCTGCTTGCCAGGCTCATTGCTAGATGCTGTGGATACGAAGACAAAAATGGAAGAGTTTTGGTACATGACTCTTTTTGAACTATGGTTTTCTCAGGGTATATGCCCAGTAGTGGGATTGCTGGGTCGTATGGTAGTTCTATTTGTAGTTTTTTAAGGAACCTCCATACTATTCTCCATAGTGGCTGTATCAATTTACATTCCCACCAACAGTGCAAGAGTGTTCCCTTTCCTCCACACCCTCTCCAGCATTTATTGTTTCTAGATTTTTTGATGATGGCCAATTGCAGCTCTATTTACAATAGCCAGGACATGGAAGCAACCTGAGTGTCCATCATCGGATGAATGGATAAAGAAGATGTGGCACATATATACAATGGAATATTACTCAGCCATACAAAGAAATGAAATGGAGGTATTTGTAATGAGGTAGATGGAATTAGAGTCTGTCATACAGAGTGAAGTAAGTCAGAAAGAGAAAAACAAATACAGTATGCTAACACATATATATGGACTCTAAGGGAAAAAAAAAAGGCCATGAAGAAGCTAGTGGCAAGACGGGAATAAAGACACAGACCTACTAGAGAATGGACTTGAGGATATGGGGAGGGGGAAGGGTGAGATGTGACAGGGTGAGAGAGTGTCATGGACATATATACACTACCAAAGGTACAATAGATAGCTAGTGGGAAGTAGCCACATAACACAGGGAGATCAGCTCGGTGCTTTGTGACCACCTAGAGGGGTGGGATAGGGAGGGTGGGAGGGAGGGAGATGCAAGAGGGAAGAGATATGGGAACATATGTATATGTATGACTGATTCACTTTGTTATAAAGCAGAAACTAACACACCATTGTAAAGCAATTATACTTCAATAAAGATGTTTAAAAAAAAAAAATGGAAGAGTTAATTCATCTTAAACTGGCTTTTCCTGGTATGTGTCCCTACATGAACATCTACTATGTGCCTAACTATATTAATGGCAGTGGGGGATGGTAGAAATGAGTGCCACTGAGTACCTTGGGAGGGTTCTTCTCTGTGTCTCCAGCACACACACAGCATAGTACCTGGAACAGAGGAAGCACTCAGCAAACACTTGAGAGAGGGAATGAATGCATGAGTGATCATTCCTTTAGGGGTCCTTATCCTGTTAGTTCTGGGAATTTATCCTTAATATACAATCAGAGAGCCCACAATCAGAGGAGAACATGTTTTATATGTGAAGTGCTAAAATAGAGTCATGTGCATGAAGAGAGAACAATTAATTCTGCCTGTGAAGATATCAGGTAGATGAAAGAACATGAGAAAATATAGAAGAGCACATTCTCTGTGCTCAGAGACTACCGAGGCCTCATATAATCATAGGGTAGATGTGGGGGGAAGGGGTGACAGATGGGAGAACAGCAGGAAATATCCCAGAAATACAGATTACATAGAGTTTCAAACTCCATATTAAGTAGTTGATCTTGACCCAGTAAGTGATGAGAACATATTAAAGAGTTTTAAGCAGAGGAATGACATATCTTTATTTGTGTTTTACAATTCACTCTAGCATTGGTGTGAAGGGTGGATTGGAGTAGGGCAAAACTGGAGGCAGAAACATCATTTAGTCCAGATGGAAGGGAGACTAGAACGATATCAGTTGGGACGGAAGAAATGGATTCTACTTTGAGTTGGAAGCATAATCAAACAAAAGATTTGGCTGAAGAGAAATTGAACATGATTTTAGAGTGAAGTGAAAGAGCCAATGGAGGGCATATGATTGAAAATGTATGAGGGAGAGGGTATAATAGATGGAGGATGTCCCAGGAAAGACTGGAAGGATTGGAATCCAGAACATAGGGTGAAGGGCCAGTATTGGGCAAAAGGAGAAAAGGAAGAGAAAGATGTGATTAAAAAAAAATTGTTCCTTATTACAATAAGAGACTATGTCTATGGGTCTCAGTATTTTTTGTACTACATTGTTCAGCCACCCCTCTGAATTGTTTCAAAAGACAGTGTCCAGGTTCACCAATGGGTGATATCATCTTTTTCGTTCACTCAACAATAGTCTTTGAACACCCACTCTGTGCTGATCTCCACGCTGGGCACTGAGGGTATAGCAGTGAATCAGACCCAATCTCTAGTCTTAAGAAGCTCCTGGTCTATAAGGTAAGACTGTTGTATAAATAAGTCAGTGTACTAAAATGTTACAAGTGCTTTAACAAAACTCAGAAATAACTATTCCTACCTGGGTTGAGGGGTAGGATAGACAAAAAGCTTCATAAAAGTTAGATGTACTAGAGCTGAATTTTGAAAGTGTGACTGCCTTGACTTTTACTAGTTTAGGATAGTGTGTTTGGCAGAATTCTAAGATGCTCCCCATGACTCTTTATATCCTCCCATGATGTACATGTCCTGGATAATTCCTTCTCCTTGAGTGTAGGTGGAATCTGTGAATATGATTAGAAATCACTCTCCCTGATTATGTTAGGTTATATGGCAAAATGGATTTTGCACATGTCATTAAGTTCCCAAATCAGTTGACCTTAAAATAGGAAAATTATCTGAATGGGCCTGACCTAATTACATGAGCTTTTAAACTTAGGTATAGAGGTGAGAGATGGAAAAAGTCAGAGGTTCTAAGTACCATGAGAAGGATTTGGCATGCTGTTATTGACTTGAAGATGGAGGGGTCCATGTGGCAAGAAATGTGGGTGGCCTCTAGAACAGCCCCCAGCTGGCACCCAGCAAGGAAAATAGGTACCTCAGTTCTATAACCAGAAGGAACTGTATTTTGCCAATAACAAGAATGAGCTTGAAAGCAGATTTTCCCCCAAAACTTCCAGCCCAGCTTGATTTCAGCCTTGTGATATTCTGAGCAGAGAATCCAGCCATGCCATGCCATGCTTCTGACATACAGAACTGTGAGCTAATAAATGAGTGTAGTTTTAAGCTGCTAAGTTTGTGGTGATTTGTTACACAGCAATGGAAAACTAATACAGATGGCTTTGCAACTGAGTCTGCCCTAGTGAGACCTGAAGTGTTGTTTTTTTGTAGAGCAAACTTGGAATTGGGCAGATTTACTGAACGGTTTATTCTTTCCTTGCAGGTTATTTTTGTTATATAACTAACCTCTTCTTTTTTTCTCAAAATGTTTGAGCCAAATATTTCTACTTTATTGTGGCCAGCAAATTAAACTATTCCTTTGAAAACTTCTTTTTGAAATAATAGTTACACAATTTGAAGATGTTGTTCACTTTTCCTCTTATTGCTTTTTGTAAGCTCCCAAAACTATATGTTGAATGAGTAAATGAATGATCCCATCAAACATTTCTGAAAGATCTGAAAGAATAGTGATTAATTCATCCAGCTATATGGAGAACTACAACTACTTGTGCAAGACTTTATATAAAGTCAATTTAGAGCTTTGACTGGTATTACCTCATCTGTACTATTTCCCATGTTGGACTCAATACTTTGCCCAGCCGTGAAATAGTGTTCCTAGGGGTTCTGTACTCAGCCCTCTGTTCTTTTCACTTTATCTCTTTTCCTGAGTGTCCTTATCTAATGTCATGTCTTTAAAGGCCATAAACTGATGACTTTCAAAATTCTTTCTGTAGCTTCAGATCAGAGCCTGGATAGAACCAGGATTTAAATAGAGATCTTAGATTTTTCCAAACTAGTCTCTTCTCCGTTGATTGTTCCCTCCAGAGAGTCCTATATTGAGAAGGGGTTTCTAGCCAAGAAAAATAGGAAGCATTTTCTTATGTCAAACATTTTAAATTTGAAACCAAATGTATTACTGAAAGATGATTTCTCCAGGAAAGTTTTCATGTGTGTAGGTCTCTCTGGCAGCCATGTGAGGTGACCAGTCTGCTTGGAGTAGATTCCACAGAGTTGCCTATAATTTGCATTCCAAAATTATTCTGAGGTGCCCCTCCGTCTCTGAAGTAAAATTTAGATTTGGACACTCAAGGAAGGAGTGCAGAAAACCCAAGAGGGACAGTTTGATAATAGATGATACTGGAGTAGTGAATAATGAGGCAGACACTGTCTATAGGAATTTGAACAGTGTAAATACCAAAGAGAGAGGTACTGGCCCTCTGGGGATGAGTAGGTGAAGCCAGATAAATCCAGAAATAATGTGTAGGTTGATTTATCAAGCAATATAACCATATAACCTGCTGCACCTGTGTCTATTGGTCTATGGCAGCAACTCCTTCTAAAGTTAGTGGCTACCTCCCAGAAAATTTCTCTGTGGATCCTACACCAATATCAGTCTCCTGTCCACCAGAGAACACAGTTACTTCCCACAATGTCACATCACATCTTTTCCAGAAAGTGTGGGCACTTCCTGCCCTGTGCACAACTACTGAGGGAATATGTGTACACATTCTGAGATGGCGAGGCATGGTCCAGTTTCTACTAGTGAATATAGCCTTAAGTATTCCACATTTTAAATACCTCATCCTAATAAAATAATTCCCTCCATCTTATATGACCTAATTTTATCCCAAATATCACTGCTGCTCCACCTTCATATCAAAAACCCTCCCTCAATGATAAATATCTTCCATTAAAAATACCCTCATGTAACACAGTATTTCAGAGAATGGGCTTTGAAGTCAGGGAGGACTAGGTTTAAATTCTGCCTCAGCCACTTATAGATATATAACTTTAGGCATCTTATTTCCTCAATATGAGCCTCAGTTTTCTCATCTTTAAAATGGAGACAATACATATTACCAGGCTTATAGTAAGTATTAATTTAAATTATATATGTATACATGTATCACATTTAATATAATAACATACCTATTGAAGGACTTCAATAAATTCCAGTTTTAAATTATTTTATAAATATTATTTTTCATTTTAACAATCCTTATTATAAGTATTGACCAATCTTATATATCCTCACATCAAATACCCTAGTTTGACCTCAAATATTATTCCTATCTCTTAACTGTTAACCATATATTCAAAATTACCTTAAATTTACTTAATTTTAAATCCCCATGTGTTTTATCTTCCATCTTACATGTTCCAACAAAAATACATCTTAAATAGCATGCATTTTAATTGTCCTACTTTAGTCTTAAATATGTTCTACTTCAAATCCCCATTTCAGTTTAAATAACCTTCACCATAAATACCATTTGTAGAGGCCATCTACTGTTTTAGTTTGCTAGCATTCTTTCCTCCCTTCTTGTAATGATTCATCTTACCTTTGGATAACAGTTCTTCCTTTATGCCTTGTGATTCTGATGGGGTTTTAAATTGTGATTTTCCATCCCTCCCATCACAGAGGCTGCCATTTGACCCTGGCCTCACCTATCATGGTCCCCCATCCACTTGGCCACAGTGATAAGTTCAGGGGTGAGCAAGTGACACATGCTGGAGGGACCAGTAGGGACTTTTTGTTCTGAAGCTGGGAAGGAGAGGTATCTCTTTCTCTTTGAAGTATAAGCCATAAAGGATAGAAACCTGGAGCTGCTGACAGTTATATCTCCTTTGTCATGAATGAGACTGAGAACATGAGGCCAACATAGAGACAGAATCTGAAATGAAAGGAAGAGAGAGAGTGTTTTGAGGGCATTGTTTGTGTCTATGATCCAGTTCTTCAACTTGTTCTCCCTAATTTTAAGAGCCAATAAATATTCTTATTTTAAAAGCTGGTAGCTGGGGACTTCCCTGGTGGCACAGTGGATAAGAATCTGCCTGCCAATGCAGGGGACACGGGTTTGATCCCTGGTACAGGAAGATCCCACATACTGCGGAGCAACTAAGCCCGTGGGCCACAACTACTGAACCTGCGCTCTAGAGCCCACGTGCCACAACTACTTAGCCCACATGCCACAACTACTTAGCCCACGTGCCACAACTACTGACTCCCTGGGTGCCTAGAGCCCATGCTCTGCAACAAGAGAAGCCACCGCAAGAAGAAGCCTGTGCACTGCAACAAAGAGTAGCCCCTGCTTGCCACAAATAGAGAAAGCCTGTGTGCAGCAACGAAGATCCAATGCAGCCAAAAAAATAAAATAAAAATTAAATCAAAAACAAAAAATCTGGTAGCTGGCCTTCAGTCATGTGCAATGAGAATAATACACATGTATTAATCTTAAAGATATTTTCTAAACTTAGGTCTCTTATCTGAGGTTTTCTTCTGGACTCAACCTTAAGACATTATGCTAATGGTGAAGATTATTTTAAACTAAAATCATGATTTTAGAGCCTATTTAAAGGAATTCTTAGCTGTGTCAATTGGAAACAGAGTTGGGATTATAACAGAACATTGTTTCTGAGTTTCAGACTCCAGGTGTAGTCATATTTAAGGACATATATAGATTCAGGAATATCTGATATTGCACCTGTTGTGAATGTAAGCCAGAATGTCAGGCAGCCTGCATTCCTGGACCAGCTTTACTCCCAATTTGCTGTGGGATCTTGAACAAGTGCTTTCCCTCCAGGGGTTTCAATTTCAAAATAAAGTGGTTGGGCTTGATTTTCTCTTCCAGCCCTAATAGACTGAGTTTTTGAGGCCTAGCTTGGTTCCTAGGCAAAAAGGTAGCGATATCAACAATATTACCTGGCAGAACGTGCATTGACGCAATCTGAGTTGACTTAAAATCTAATAAGATAAAAGTTTTGAAGTATATTGTCTCAAAAGATTTTTTTACATATACATCTTAAAGGTTGTATAAAATAAATCATACCATTAACCACATTCCAATGTACAGTCTTGCTTGTAAGAAAAATGACTTTGTAAACTTCAATATATTCTCAAATAAATTGGCTATTCATAAATTATATATACACGTATACATGCATATACATACACATATGCATGCATATATATACATGTATGTATATATGCATATGCATGTATGTGAGAGAGAGAGAGAGATGCATTCAGGCTGACATTTCATTTTGCTCCAAGTAGAATTTGTGACTATTTCCATAAACCCCCAAGAATCACCTATTTGTGAATGCCCCATGTTTTTTCACATGATGTTACCTCTGCTTGAAATAGTCTTCCCACTTTCAACCCCCAGCAACTCTATTATTGAGTTTTTCATATTACATTGTAATGTTGTGTATAATCCTACTTTTTCAACTAAATCATGAACTCTTTGAGAGTAGGATTATGTTTACTCTATCTCTCAGGCCCAGTTAGAAGCCTGGCAAAGAATATTTGCTCAGTGAATAAGTGTTAACTACCTTTAAACTTAAGCAAGCCACTCCTGGTCTCCTGTAGTTGAGTCTTGTCCATATGCAGTTCCACTGAGAAAGATCACGTTATGTTAGATAGAAGTCCATGGTTGGAGGGAGGGCTTCAGAGACCCAGAGTTGGGTATCAGAGTCTGAGCAAGACCTTTGCTCCTCCAATTCAACAGTCTTCCCAGGGTTCTCTGTAAGAAGGAAGCTTCTTCCAAGCATCTGATACAGGGATAGGAGTATGTTGCTCCGGGGACAATTTCATTCTCCCTATGCAGTGATTCCTCTTATAGTAAAAATGAAAGTGTACAGCATGGCCCTGGACACATAGTAGGCATTCAATCGATGAAAATGCATTTCTTCTTCTTATTGATTTGTGTAACTACCCCAATCTGCTGTTAGATTATGAGTTCTTGAAGGATAATGGTAGTTTCTTATAATTTTTTGTGCTTCCCACAGATTCAGATTCAAGCAAATTTATTGAATACCTTTTATGTGCCAGTCACCATGTCAAGTATTTCCTTATTTATTATCTCATCCAATCCTCTTGACAAATATCTGAAGTACATTTTTTCATTTTATTTTTTGATGAGCAGACTTAAGCTTAGATATATCAAGTACATGGTTCCAGATAACACAGCTACTTAGTGGTGGGGTTCACCCTGTCCTTAAAGTGATGTTCTTCCCAGTGACATAATACCAATACCTAACCAAGTGCTGTGGGCATTTTATGCTTTCATAATTGTTGTGAAAGAATTAGAATCGATCTTTTGCTGAAAGTGATAAATACTTGTTAATGTGCTATACAATTTTGTTTGAGCTTTAAAATTTATGTAAATTGATATGGAGATATTTATAGAATATAAAAAGTAAAACCAGGTGATATGTGTGTATAATACGATTTTATTTTTTAAATACATACATATGTACAGGAACATCTAGGGAAAATATGGAGGAATATGTATTGAAGTTTTAACAATTTTTATGAAATGTAGTATTACCAGTGATTTTTATCTTCTCTATGCTATATGTTTCCTCCCTTTTTCCAAGCATATTTTATGTACTGAGTATTATTAGTATAATAACAAATTTAAAGTTTAAAATAATTAATGCAAAGAGGTGAACTGTCTACTCCATGGATATTCATAATGACATAAATTCTAGGGATTGGTGGAACAGATTTTTTACAAAATCTGAATACTGCAAAATGTACAATGGGGATGTAGAAAATACTGGATTTGCATGTCCTTTCCAATCACTTGACAAACCAGGATATTTCTAAAGAAAGTGTTGACATGATACTGAACATGTATGACCTAATATGCTTTTAAAAACAGCACACCAACATTTGTCTTTCCATTGACACATTTGAAAACGTGTCAAAATCTAATTTTGATTAGAGAAAAGAGTGTGACACATCTAGATTATAAATGCAAATCCCAGTAGATATTTGATTTCATCCAATCAAAGATGTTATTTTTAATTGCCATGGAACAAGATGATTTTGTGCAAATGAGGCATTGAGTTAATGACAGAACTTTGTATTTACATAGAGATTTTCTATGAGCTTAACATACTTCATGAATTAAAAGAAGTTCTACGTCGGTGCAATTACTTTGGAAACCTCTTTGACAGTGTCTTCTAAAGCTGAATGCATACCTTGTGACCTAGAAATTACACTCCTAGCATATACTCAACAGAAATGTATATTTATGTTTACCAAAAGACATGTTCATAGCTGCACTATTTATTACATCCTCAAGCTGGAAAATACCCAAATGTCCATCAACAATAGAATGGGTATAGAATGGATAAATTATATTATTGTCATGTCATAATGGAATGTTATGCAGCAAGGAGAATGAATGATCTATACCTACAGGTAACAGTATGGATAAATCTCACAAACATACAATTGAGTGAAAACAGCCAATACAAAAGAGTACAAACTGTATGATTGCATTTGTACATTGTGCAACAGCATGCAAAACTAAACTATGCATTAGACGTCACAGCAGTGGTTACCCTTGGTATGGTTGGTAATGTAAAGAGAGCATGAGTGAAGGATATGTAAGGTGTTAGTAACATTCTGTTTTTGGATATGAGCGCTAGTTTCACAAATGTGCTCAGATTATGAAAATAATTCATTGAGCTTTACACTTATGATATATGTACTTTTCTCTGTGCATATTATAATTTAATGTACCTTAAAATATACATTTACTGATATAGATTTAGACATCTTCTAACTCTGCTCTTCTAGATTTGAGGTGTTGTCCATTGGCACCTAAAGTTACTATCATTAATTTAATTCATTTATTCAAAATTGTATACTGTGTACTTACTCTATATCAGGTCTATGTAGGGTCTGCTGATATGAAAAGAAAGGAAAGGAAAGGAAAGGAAAAGAAAACAAGAAAAGAAAAGAAAGGAAAAAAGAAAAGGGGGCTGAGACCTCAGGCTCGGGCTTTGGAGGTCAGATCCCAGGGAGAGGACTGGGGTTGGCTGCGTGAACACAGCCTGAAGGGGGCTAGTGTGCCACAGCTAGCTGGGAGGGAGTCTGGGGAAAAGTCTGGACCTGCCTAAGAGGCAAGAGACATTGTTTCCGGGTGTGCGAGTAGAGGGGATTCAGAGCACCGACTAAACGAGCTCCAGAGATGGGCATGAGCCACAGCTATCAGCGTGGACACCAGAGATGGGCATGAAATGCTAAGGCTGCTGCTGAAGCCACCGAGAAGCCTGTGGGCAAGCACAGGACACTATCCACACCTCCCCTCCTGGGAGCCTGTGCCAGGGTCGCGTGATCCAGGGACAATTTCCCCAGGAAAACACAGGGCATGCCCCAGGCTATTGCAATGTCATGCCGGCCTCTGCCGCCACAGGCTCACCCCACATTCCGTACCCCTCCCTCCCCCTGGCCTAAGTGAGCCAGAACCCCCTAATCAGCTGCTACTTTAACGCCATCCTGTCTGGGCGGGGAACAAACGCCCTCAGGCAACCTACACACAGAGGCGGGGCCAGATCCAAAGCTGAACCCCAGGAGCTTTGAGAACCAAGAAGAGAAAGGGAAATTTCTCCCAGCAGCCACAGGAGCAGTGGATTAAATCTCCACAATCAACTTGATGTACCCTGCATCTATGGAAAACCTGAATAGACAACAAATCATCCCAAAATTGAGGCGGTGGACTTTGGGAGCAACTGTAGACTTGTGGTTTGCTTTCTGCATCTAATTTGTTTCTGGTTATACGTTTATCTTAGTTTAGTATTTAGAGCTTATTATCATTGGTAGATTTGTTTATTGATTTGGTTGCTCTCTTCCCGTTTTTTTTTTTTTATATGAATATTTTTCCTTTTTCTCTTTTTGTGAGGGTGTATGTGTATGCTTCTTTGTGTGATTTTGTCTGTGTAGCTTTGCTTTTACCATTGGTCCTAGGGTTCTGTCTGCCTGTTTTGTTTTTTTTTTTTTTTATAGTATAGTTTTTAGCACCTGTTTTCATTGGTAGATTTGTTTTTTGGTTTGGTTGCTCTCTTCTTTCCTTCTTCCTATATTTTTTATTACTTTTTAATTTTTTTATATTTAATAATTTTAAAAAGTTTTTTAAATTATTTTATTTTTTCTTTCTTTCTTTCTTTTCTTTCCTCCCTTTCCTTCTGAGCCGTGTGGCTTACAGGGTCTTGGTGCTCCAGCCAGGTGTCAGGCCTGAGCCTCTGAGGTGGGAGAGCTGAGTTCAGGATATTGGACTACCAGAGACCTCCCAAACCCACATAATATCAAACGGTGAAAGCTCTCCCAGAGATCTCCATCTCAACGCTAAGACACAGCTCCAACCAATGACCAGCAAGCTACAGTGCTGGACACCCTATGCCAAACAACTAGCAAGACAGGAGCAAAACCCCACCCATTAGCAGAAAGGCTGCCTAAAGTTAGTAAGGTTACAGACACTCCAAAACACACCACTGGATGCGGTCCTGCCCACAAGAAAGATAAGATCCAGCCTCATCCACCCGAACACAGGCTCCAGTCCCCTCCACCAGGAAACCTACACAACACACTGAACCAACCTAACCCACTGGGAGCAGACACCAAAAACAACGGGAACTACAGACCTGAAGCCTGCAAAATGGAGACCCCAAAAAGAGTAAGTTAAGCTAAATGAGAAGACAGAGAAATATGCAGCAGATGAAGAAGCAAGGTAAAAACCCACCAGACCAAACAAATGAAGAGGAAATAGGCAGCCTACGTAAAAAAGAATTCAGAGTAATGATAGTAAAGATGATCCAAAATCTTGTAAATAGAATGGCGAAAATACAAGATATGTTTAAAAAGGATGTCGAAGAACTAAAGAACAAACAAACAATGATGACAACAAAATAAATGAAATGAAAAAATAGTCTAGAAGGAATCAATGGCAGAATCACTGAGACAGAAGAATGGAAAAGTGACCTGGAAGATAAAATAGTGGAAATAACTACTGCAGAGCAGAATAAAGAAAAAAGAATGAAAAGAATTGATGACAGTCTCAGAGACCTCTGGGATGACATTAAACGCCCCAACATTAGAATTATAGGGGTCCCAGAAGAAGAAGAGAAAAAAAAAAGGGACTGAGGAAATATTTCAAGATAATATAGTTGAAAACTTCCCTAATATGGGAAAGGAGATAGTCACCCAAGTCCAGGAAGCACAGAGAGTCCCACAGAGCATAAATCCAAGGAGAAACACACCAAGACACATATTAATCAAACTATCAAAAATTAAATACAAAGAAAATATATTAAAAACAGCAAGGGAAAAGCAACAAATAACATACAAGGGAATCCCCATAAGGCTAACAGTTGATCTTTAGACAGAAACTCTGCAGAAGGGAGTGGAGGACATATCTAAAGTGATGAAAGGGAAAACCTACCACCAAGATTACTCTACCCAGCAAGGATCTCATTCAGATTCAACAGAGAAATTAAAACCTTTAGAGAAAAGCAAAAGCCAAGAGAATTCAGCACCACCAAACTAGCTTTACAACAAATGCTAAAGGATTTCTCTAGGCAGGAAACACAGAGAAGGATAAGACCTACAGTAACAAACTGTGAAAAATTTAGAAAATGGCAATTGGAACATACATATCAATAATAACCTTGAATGTAAATGGATGAAATGTCCCAACGAAAAGACACATGCTGTCTGAATGGATACAAAAACAATACCTGTATATATGCTGTCTACAAGAGACCCACTTCAGACCTAGGGACACATACAGACTGAAAGTGAGGGGATGGAAAAAGATATTCCATGCAAATGGAAATCAAAAGAAAGCTAGAGTAGCAGTTCTCATATCAGACAAAATAGACTTTAAAATAGAGACTAGTACAAGAGACAAAGAAGGACATTACATAATGATCAAGGGATCAATCCAAGAAGAAGATATAACAATTGGATATATTTATGCACCCAACATAGGAGGACCTCAATGCAAAAGGCACATGCTAACAGCCCTAAAAGGGGAACACGACAGTAACACAATAATAGTATGGAACTTTAACACCCCACTTTCACCAATGGAGAGATCATCCAAAATGAAAATACATGAAACACAAGCTTTAAATGATACATTAAACAGGATGGACTTAATTGATATTTATAGGACATTCCATCCAAAAACAACATAATACACTTTCTTCTCAAGTGCTCATGGAACATTCTCCAGGATAGATCATATCTTGTGTCACAAATCAAGCCTTGGTAAATTAAAGAAAATTGAAATCATATCAAGTATCTGTTATGACCACAACACTATGAGACTAGATATCTATTACAGGAAAAAATCTGTAAAAAATACAAACACATAGAGGCTAAACAATACACTGCTAAATAACCAAGAGATCACTGAAGAAATCAAAGAGGAAATAAAAAGTTACCTAGAAACTAAGGACAATGAAAACACGACAACCCAAAACCTGTAGGATGCAGCAAAAGCAGTTCTAAGAGGGAAGTTTATAGCAATACAATCCTACCTCAAGAAACAAGAAACATCTCAAAAACACAACCTAACCTTACGCCTAAAGCAATTAGACAAGAAGAACAAAAAACCCCCAAAGTTAGCAGAAGGAAAGAAATCATAAACATCAGAGCAGAAATAAATGAAAAAGAAATGAAGGAAACAATAGCAAAGATCAATAAAACTAAAAGCTTGTTCTCTGAGAAGATAAACAAAATTGATAAACCATTAGCTAGCCTCATCAAGAAAAGAAGGGAGAAGACTCAAGTCAACAGAATTAGAAAGGAAAAAGGAGAAGTAACAACTGACACTGCAGAAACACAAAGGATCATGAGAGATTACTACAAGCAAATATATACCAATAAAATGGACAACCTGGAAGAAATAGACAAATTCTTAGAAAACCACAACCTCCCAAGACTGAACCAGGAAGAAATAGAAAATAGAAACAGACCAATTACAAGCACTGAAATTGAAACTGTGATTAGAAATCTTCCAACAAACAAAAGCCCAGGACCAGATGGCTTCACAGGTGAATTCTGTCAAACATTTAGAGAAGAGCTAACACCTATCCTTTTCAAACTCTTCCAAAATCTAGCAAGGGTGGAACACTCCCAAAGTCATTCTATGAGGCCACCATCACCCTGATACCAAAACCAAACAAAGATGTCACAAAAACAGATAACTACAGGCCAATATCACTGATGAACATAGATGCAAAAATCCTCAACAAAACACTAGCAAACAGAATGCAACAGCACATTAAAAGGATCATACACCGTGATCAAATGAGGTTTATCCCAGGAATGCAAGGATTCTTCAATATACACAAATCAATTAATGTGATATACCATATTAACAAATTGAAGGAGAAAAACCATATGATCATCACAGTAGATGCAGAAAAAGCTTTTGACAAAATTCAACACCCATTTATGATAAAAACCCTCCAAGATGCAAGAGGGAAGAGATATGGGAACATATGTATATGTATAACTGATTCACTTTGTTATAAAGCAGAAACTAACACACCATTGTAAAGCAATTATACTTCAATAAAGATGTTTAAAAAAAAAAAAAAACCCTCCAGAAAGTAGGCATAGAGGGAACTTACCTCAACATAATAAAGGCCATACATGACAAACCCACAGTCAACATCATTCTCAATGGGAAAAACTGAAACCATTTCCTCTAAGATCAGGAACAAGACAAGGTTGCCCACTCTCACCACTATTATTCAACATAGTTTTGGAAGTTTTAGCCGCAGCAATCAGAAAAAAAAAAAAAAGAAATAAAAGCAATCCAAATAGGAAAAGAAGAAGTAAAACTGTCACTGTTTGCAGAGGACGTGATAATATGCATAGAGAATGCTAAAGACGCTACCAGAAAACTAGTAGAGTTAATCAATGAATCTGGTAAAGTTACAGGATAAAAAATTAATGCACAGAAATCTCTTGCATTCCTATACAGTAATGAAGAAATATCTGAAAGAGAAATTAGGGAAACACTCCCATTTACCACTGCAACAAAACAAATAATATACCTAGTAATAAACCTATCTAAGGAGACAAAAGACCTGTATGCAGAAAACTATAAGACACTGATGAAAGAAATTAAAGATTATACAAACAGGTGGAGAGATACACCATGTTCTTGGATTCGAAGAATCAACATTGTGAAAATGACTATACTACCCAAAGCAATCTATAGATTCAATGCAATCCCTATCAAACTACCAATGGCATTTTTCACAGAACTAGAACAAAACGTTTCACAATTTGTATGGAAACACAAAAGACCCTTAATAGCCAAAGCAATCTTGAGAAAGAAAAATGGAGCTGGAGGAATCAGGCTCCCTGACTTCAGACTATACTAAAAAGCTACAGTAATCAAGACAGTATGGTACTGGCACAAAAACAGAAATATAGATCAATGGAACAGAATAGAAACCCACAGATAAACCCATGCACATATGGTCACCTTATATTTGATAAAGGAGGCAAGAATATACAATGGAGAGAAGACAGCCTCTTCAATAAGTAGTGCTGGGAAAACTGGACAGCTACAGGTACAAGAATGAAATTAGAAAACTCCCTAACACCATACACAAAAATAAACTCAAAATGGATTAAAGATGGAAATGTAAGGCCAGACACTATAAAACTCTTAGAGGAAAACATAGGCAGAACACTCTATGACATCAATCACAGCAAGATCCTTTTTGACCCACCTCCTAGAGGAATGGAAATAAAATCAAAAATAAACAAATGGGACCTTATGAAACTTAAAAGCTTTTGCACAGCAAAGGAAACCGTAAACACGACGAAGAGACAACCCTCCAAATGGGAAAAAATATTTGCAAGTGAAGAAACTGATAAAGGATTAATCTCCAAAATTTACAAGAAGCTCATGAAGCTCAATATCTAAAAAACAAACAACCCAATCCAAAAATGGGCAGAAGACCTAAATAGAAATTTCTCCAAAGAAGATCTACAGATGGCCAACAAACACATGAAAGGATGCTCAACATCACTAATCATTAGAGAAATGCAAATCAAAACTACAGTGAGGTATCACCTCACACCAGTCAGAATGGCCATCATCAAAAAATCTACAAACAATAAATGCTGGAGAGGGTGTGGAGAAAATGGAAACCTCTTGCACTGTTGGTGGGAATGTAAATTGATACAGCCACTATGGAGAACAGTTTGGAGGTTCCTTAAAAAACTAAAAATAGAACTACCATACGACCCAACAATCCCTCTATTGGGCAGATACCCTGAGAAATCCATAATTCAAAAAGAGTCATGTACCACAATGTTCATTGCAGCTCTATTTACATTAGCCAGGACATGGAAGCAACCTAAGTGTCCATCAACCGATGAATGGATAAAGAAGATGTGGCACATATATACAATGGAATGTTACTCAGCCATAAAAAGAAACGAAATTGAGTTATTTGTAGTGAGGTGGATGGACCTAGAGTCTGTCTTAAAGAGTGAAGTAAGAAAGAGAAAAACAAATACCATATGCTAACACATATGTACAGAATCTAAAAAAAAAAATAGTTTTGACGAACCTAGTGGCAGGACAGGAATAAAGAAGTAGATTTAGAAAATGGACGTGAGGACACGGGGAGGGGGAAGGGTAAGCTGGGACAAAGTGAGAATGGCATGGACATATATACACTACCAAATATAAAATATGTATCTACTAGGAAGCAGCCACATAGCACAGGGAGATCAGCTTGGTGCTTTGTGTCCACCTAGAGGGGTGGGATATGGAGGTTGGGAGGGAGACCCAAGAGGGAGGAGATATGGGGATATATGTATATGTATAGCTGATTCACTTTGTTATACAGCATAAACTAACACACCATTGTAAAGCAATTCTACTCCAATAAAGATGTTAAAAAAAAATAGGAAAATTCAATCCCTGTTCAAGGAGTTCATATGAGTGGGTGAGGACAGAGACATAATCAATTACAATTCAAAATAGCATGTAGAAATAAGTGCGGGTTATTTTGCTAATATCAAACAGGAAGACCCACGTCAGACTGTGTGGGCTTGGGGATCCGAGAAAGCAGTCTGGGACAAGTGATATATGACCTTTTGCTGAAAGGTAAACAATTACACAAACAAAGGCTAATAAGAAATGCACTCCAAGCAGGAGGAAACTCCATTTTGGGAGTATCTGAGATGAGTGAGAATATGGTCTTTTCAAGAAACTGCACATATTTACTATCTCAGGAATATAGGCTGTGAGGAAGAGGAGAAGTGGCAGAGCATGAGGCTAGAGAATTAAGAAAAGGATTTTTAATATCATGCTGAAGAATTTGGATGTTTCCTGTACCCAAAGGGGAGCTAGTGAAGGATTTAAAACAGAAGAACAACATGATAAGATTTTCATTAAAAAATATCACTCTGGTATGGATAGGGAGAATAAATTGGAGAGAGAAAGGACTAAGTAGCAGGAAGATCAGTAAGGCATTAATGCAAGAAATGCTGATAACCTAAATTAAGGTAGTCAAGTTCCCCAAAACTCCACTCACATATGAACATGAAGCTGATTGGGGGAAATAGAGAGTAGGCTTATATTGTACCTTAGACAATTTCAATTGAATATTAGATCTACCTGTTCTTAAAATTCTTTAGTTGAAAGTATTAATATTACCCATTATTATCTACAGCACCCTGTACTTCTTTCTAGGTGCCAATAACCTAGGCCAGAACTAAGCCTGTTGTCAAGATCATTGCCAGAGTGATCTTTGACTCTAATGGAACCCTATCTATTGAGCTAGATCTTTATACTGGAAAAGTCTCTTCAGTAAAAAGTCTCTCTGTCAGGCTCAACTGGTCTTTGTGATGCCCTTGGATGTCGGGGACAAAAGACCAGCTCTATGGGAATAGGTATCTCCAAGACCACTGAGCACATCAGTAAAACACTGAGTGTGTGGGATAGGAGAAAAAAAGAATGGCACCAAGAATAAATCTAGATTGGTGCAAACACACATTAAGAGTATCTTTTATTGTTTATAAGGCTGGATATACTCAAAAGGGAGTTTCACTATACTGCCACATTGCTGACCTGGCTGGCAATTCAGATGTCATCCTGCTTGTTCTCTCATTCAGTGTGAATCATAATAGTTCTCACAGTGACAAAAATTGGCAATTCAGGATTTCACAGTACTCCTTATTCATGCTCTAAACTTCGAGAAAGCCATGGGTATTGGAGCTGAAGCCTACCATACTCTGAAGAATGTCATTAAAGATAAATGAGGGAAAGAAGCTTCCAAGGACAGGCATGAGGCAGTTTTCTACTAACAACCTAGATCAGGGCTCAGCTAACTAAGGCCTGTGGGCAAAATCCAGCCCACTACCTGTTTTTGTAAATAAAGTTTTATTGGAACACAGCAATACCGTTTGTTTACAAATTGTCTATGGCTGATTTTGTGCGCTAATGGCATAGGTGAATAGTTGTGACAGAGACTATGCAACTCACAAAGTTGAAATATTTATCATCGGGCTCTTTATAGGAAAAGTTTGGCCACCTCTGTCTAAGTGTAAAGAAACCGTAGAACTGCTAGAGGATGTTATGGGAAAGGCTGACTGTAAGAGATGAGGTTTTAATTGGAATGGACTCTGAGTTCTTTGAGTCTGCCATGTCTGATCTAGAATTCAACTCTCTAGTTAATTTAGCTGTTACAACAGACCTGTGGTAGCTTATAAAGAACTACCAAGTGGTATCTTATAAAAAGCTCTTTGACCAGAATGACTGGGAAATTTGGTTTAAAAAAAAAGAAAAAAGAAAAACACTGTTAATACATATACCTAGGTGGTAGGAGATTATCTCAATCCAAAGCAAATTCCCAAGGCTGTGGATGAGAAATAATGCAACTGCTTCCTGCTTAAAGTGAACCAGATTTGCTCTGAGTGCCTTCAGCTGACCTAATCCAATGAGAGGGGCACCTTAGGTTTTCAGTATTCCGGGGCAACTGAAAATGCTTTTACTGCTGACCTGGTGGTAGAGCTTTGCCCTGCACATATCAAGATCGTTGCACCTTAACAATCTGAATCTGCTTCTTAGAATTAAGGAGGTTCTGGATGGAAGATTCAGAAACTTCTTAGCCATTTAAGCCCTAGGCAGGAAAGTCTTTGAGCCAGTTTGGGTCTGTTCAGCTGGTTAGACCTCTGTTGCTGTTCTAATCAGACAGCCCAAAACATCAAACCAGTATTTTACAAGGTCCTCTGGTCATTTTCTCCCCTTTACTCTCTCCCCTGTGGTATTCTCATTGGTTTATCTGAAATGATATATCAGAAGTCAAACTTATCCGTCTGGAATCTTTTTGGAATATCTAGCGTGTAGTCAGGTGACTAGCTCAAAATTATATTTTTTCTCCCCTTTACCCCACCATGAGTCTGTGAATTCATATAATTATGGTGTGGTCCCCTGAGGTTCATAGGCAAGCTCTCCAAAGTTTTTATGTGGTAAAAAAGTCAGTAACTAAAAATAGTCTATTAGCTACTCTGCCACCAGAGATTTTTTTCCCACTGTCCACATTATCCTTCATGGTATTCAAGTCTTTCATCCTCTGCTGGTATCTTTTTCCCTCCTCCCAGATTATCCTTCCTTTTCAAATTCCAAACCCTCCTTCTATTGTGCAGAACATTCAACTGTCTCCAGATCCTGGCCCACATTCCCTTTCAAGTTCTACCTTTGAGGTGCTCAGCAGAACCAAATATCTGGTTACTTAATGAGGTCCACCCCTCTCTGTAGGACTTGGGGTTGTAAACAACAATACATTGCATATGTCAAGTACCAAGTACAGTCAGTGTTCAATCAGTGCTTTTTCTTCTTTTCCCTTCTGCTTATTTTATTGTTGTTATATTCTTTTTCTTCTTATGTCAAAAAATAAATGCCTCATTATATCAGTTGACATTTGTGTTCTCTTATTTTGGATTTAAGCTCATAAAAGGAAAGATGTGAGCCCTTCAGGCCTTGCACAGTACAGCATGTATCAGAAAGACATGTAATGTGTATTCTTCAGATTTGGTGTATTATATCAGAGAAAACTTAGGGCCATTTCCTTCACTTTTACAAAACTTATTTCTCCTCCAGTTAGGTAATAGCCTACTGTAGCTTGATATCTTCTTAGAATATAAAGCAGAGTCTGGGAAACAGGTAACACTGTGGTTAAGGTACAAGATTTGAACACATCACTTAATGTAGACTTTGATTGGGTTGCTTAATCCTCCTGAACCTCAGTTTCCTTATCCATAAGTACTAAGGCATACTTCATAGAGTTCTTGTGAAGATCAAATGAGACAGTGAAAGTAAATTACTTTGCACTGGGACCGGCACAGAACAAGTTCTTCAAAAAATGGAGGCTATTGTTCTTCTTATTAATATTGTTGCCATACCATAATGATATTTGACTTGTACAGTTATCTCAAAAATTGAGAATAAATGGAGCAAACAATAAATGCTAGGAGGCAAATTGAGAAAGGGCTGGAATAAAGCCCCACATGCATCTAGGGTGGTATTCAATAACTCATTTTTTTCCACTTTTTACTCTAGAAAATTTCCACTATATACAAAAGCAAATAGAAATAGTGTAATGGCCCTCATGTACTCATAATCCAGCTTCAACAATGATCAATTCATAGCCAGTAATTTTTCATTTTTATCACTACTCATTTCCTTCTAACCCCTCTCCCACTGTCTTATTTTGAAGCAAGTCCCATATTGTTATAATTTATTCCATAAATACATCAGTATATATTTCTGAAAGAAAAGGACGTCGTTAAAAATAGCCTTAAGTACTAACTAAATCTTGGTTGACTTGAAGCTAGCAGCCCTGGGTAATCCATTCACCTCCCCAATGATGTCAACACATGAGCTGAGGCATGAGATTGTACCCATCAGGAACGGTAGCAAGACTGTTTGGTCGAGGGGAATAGAAGAAAGATAAATGTTACATTTTGATTTCATGAATACCCTAAATCCTGTCCATCAACATGAGTGTGGTACAGGCAAGGTGTGATTATTTTCACGAGGTATCATGTTATAATGGGAACAGGCATGTGCCTTGGTCCAGAAAGATCTGGGCTCCAAATCCTAATTCTACCACATATGGCTTGAGCCAAGTTATTTGCTCCTAATACTCTTGTATGCAACAATTTGCAATTTATCAAATGATTCTTTTGCAAGTGTTAACTCATCTGTTCCTTATCATCTTGGGGGAAGGAAACAGGCTCAGTGAGTTTAAAGAATTTGCCAAGGGTCATAGAGCCCCAGTTTCTTCAGAGATGATAAGGAACAAATGAGTTAATAGTTGTAAAAGAAGCTGGATTCAAGCTCAGTTCCATCTTACAGAAACCCTGCACCCTTTGTACTAGGCCAAGCTGCTCTGTGTATGCTGGCTTCAACCCCAGAATTCCTGCCCGTACCCACTCTCCCCTGGTCTCTGGTTTGGTGCAGCAGGGATGAGAGGGACTCTAGCTAAGTTGGGCTAGGCACTGGCAGATCTGACATTGCAAGTGATGAATGCATGTGAGCAGGGATGCATCCAAGTTTGAGGGGCCTATGCTTATTCAATTTGGTGGGCTGCTTTAAGACAATATGACATTACAAATACAAATGTAGATATGAAAGCTAGAATTGAGTTAGAATAAGAAGAGAAAGCATCACAAATTACACAATTTTTTAAAGCTGACAAATTATTAAATTATTTTAAATGCTACAGACATCACAGAATATTTTTAAATAGCATAATATTTTTATTAATTAACTTCCTAACATACTTCTATAATATTTTTCCCCATATTTTGGGCTGCATACTCTGATATTCTCTTTATATGACTATGATTCTGTAATATTTTCTAAAGAGAAAATAGAAATCTAATTCAGTCTTTCTTCTAGTATGGTTGATAAGATATGTTTTTCGTTATTGATTTTTTTAAAAAATGTATTTTACTGTCATGATTTATTATCGGTAATGTAATATAAAACTTTAGGATTGCTGTGAAATTTGGGAAAATTTATATCAATGTTTTTCATATGTAAATCTTAGGATTTTAGTTTTCATATTTTCTTGTGCAGTTACTAATCTTAAATTTGCTTTGATTGCTGACATTCTTTAACCACATTACCTGGGCCCATCTTGGGTCCTTAAAAGGATCCTGTGCAGGTAGGGAGTTTCTACTTGCCCCTGCTTCCCCCTACCCCATACACACATCACGCTTGAGTTTGATTAGCTTAAGGGAAATGCTGACTCTGCAGATTAGTTGGTTACCTATTGCCTCTTTTACTTCCCCTGGGGTCAGATCTTCATTTCCTCACCAGGTCTTCTACCCAACCGGAAAGCAAACTCTGCTCCAACCCCAGGCACAGAACATTCATTCCCCTGACCCTGTCCCTTTCAAAAGATGGTGTTGAGGCCCCCTACCCTCCCCCTCAGTGGCTGAATTAGGCCCCAAAAGCTTTCTGACCCCCTGAGTATCTATAAATAGGAGTGTATATTATAAATTTATGGGCTTTGAGACATTGGCTACCTCAGCTATAGAAGACAGAGCCCTGAAGATGAGGAGCTTCCATAAAAATATGTGGCTTTGCTAGAGCTGGGATCAGTTCATTTCCTTCCCACTTTTTCTTTGTATAAATACGTTTCAGATGTTCAATTAAAATAAGTACCCTTAATTTCAAGCCTTAGTCAGTTGTGTGCTATAATTATTCACTGGGCTGCCTGAGATATTTCTCACAATTACTTTTCCTTACTTCCTCAGTGAAATTACTGGTAATTTTTGGTTTCTCTTTTATTTAACAGGACAAAGCAAAGCATTCTGGGTCTGCCTGAGGCAAGAATAATGTGACTTTCTTAATAATGGCTACCTCTTGGTAAGGACCATCTCTAAGAGAGGAGGAGGGGGAAAAATCCAGGATTTATCATTCTTTAAGGGAAGAATTTGGCCCTATTTAACTGTTTTATTTATTTATTTTTCTCATAAGAATAGACAGACTCAAATATAAAGTTTATGTTTCATGAACTGCTAAAGTGTTAGAAATAGGTTGGGAATATATCCTATATAGATCTTGTTTCTCCCAGAATCTTTAAAAATGGCACTGTTCAGGTCATATCTGCCTATCAAGTAGAGTCCAAGCCTTTCAGTCTGGGATTCAGGTCCTTCAGCAGACCAAAGAGCATTGCTGGGGCTGTAGTTCATAGCGGTGCCTCTGAGGGTACAGTACAGACCAAGAAAACAAAAGGCAGAGAAAAGATCTTGGTATGCAAACTGGCATTAACCAGTACCAATACTTTACCTTAAATATTGGGAGTAATTTCTCATTGACATTAGGGATTTTTGCCGATCTTATCATTTTATTCACTAATGAGCTGGAGAGCTTGGCTGTGAGTTTTGATACAGAATTATCTTTGAAATGAGTACATTAGTTGCCCTGATTAGTTGGTGTGGATATGTTTTCTGTCAATTTGATTTCTAATGTGAAGGTCGTTGATCTTCACATAATTCATGTATATTCTGTTCCATCATCTTCTCACGCCTGACTTGGGAAGCCTGAGCTTCAGCAAGCTCCAGATAACTTACATGATGTTTATTCACTTACTTATTTGTCCTGCCTCAGGCAGATCTAGATGCTTTGCTTTGTCCTGTTAAATAAAAGAAACCAAAAACTACCAGTAATTTCATTGAAGAAGTAAGAAAAAGTAATTATGAGAAATATCCCAGGAATAAACATTTATTTCCTGAGCACTTACTCTCTGTCAGCATCCTGCTAAATTTTATAGAAACAGAGAGGAATAAAACACTGACACTGACTTCAAGAAGTTCATTGTCTGCAGGCAAGACAGACAAGTAAACATTTGAATATTCTATTAGTCAATATAAGCCACAACAAAAAAACTCCAATGGCTTAATAATTCTCAGTGGCTTAATATAAAAGTTTACTTCTTGTTTAGTTATAATGTACGTGGGTTAGTAGAGGAACTCAGCTCCACAGTCAATTGGAAACCCAGATCTCTGCATCTAACTGGCAGATGAGGGAAGAGAAGGAGTGTGGAATATTGGGCTTGGAAGATGTGAACATTTCTGCCATGCACATTTCCTTTGCTAGACTCAATCCATACCCACTTGTATGGAAGGCTAAGAAATATAGTCTGACTGTGTGCCTGGGAGGGAAAGGAATTGGAGTTTGGTGAGCACATAGCATCATCTTTGCCACAGTAATAATATAGGATCATTTGTGCTGTGACAAAAATCAACACAAGGATTATGGGAAGAAGGAGAATTCTTAGTCTGTGGTATGGGAGGTAGAGGTGGGAATCAGGAATGGCTTTCTAGAGGATGTGACACTTAAACTGACTTTTGAAGAATATTTAAGAGTTAGGTGAAGAAGAGGAGGGTGGGGTTTGAAGTAAGTGGGAGGACATGAGCAAAAGCAAGAAGACATGAAATAGCAATGTGTATGCTTAGAGAACTTTCAACTCAAAAGACTTCTAGATCTTACATTTTGATGAGAGACACAAGACTTTTGATCATCTCTTGTTCTGAGGTTAGTAGCAGTTCTGGATCACATGGATACATCCTAATTCAATTGTTCTGATAAAATATGCATTGCCCAATTTTCAAAATCAAAGAAGTATTTTTTTGAAACTAGTTGAAAGTCAAGCAGTCAGAATGACCTAGTTAAGAACTTTATTCAAAAAAGAAAAAGAAGCTAGCAGAAGGAAAGAAATCATAAAGATCAGATCAGAAATAAATGAAAAAGAAATGAAGGAAACAATAGCAAAAATCAATGAAACTAAAAGCTGGTTCTTTGAGAAGATAAACAAAATTGATAAACCATTAGCCAGACTCATCAAGAGAAAAAAGGAGAAGACTCAAATTAATAGAATTAGAAATGAAAAAGGAGAAGTAACCACTGACACTGCAGAAATACAAACGATCATAAGAGATTACTACAAGCAACTCTATGCTAATAAAATGGACAACCTGGAAGAAATGGACAGATTCTTAGAAATGCACAACCTGCCGAGACTGAACCAGGAAGAAATAGAAAATATGAACAGACCAATCACAAGCACTGAAATTGAAACTGTGATTAAAAATCTTCCAACACACAAAAGCCCAGGACCAGATGGCTTCACAGGCGAATTCTATCAAACATTTAGAGAAGAGCTAACACCTATCCTTCTCAAACTCTTCCAAAATATTGCAGAGGGAGGAACACTCCCCAACTCATTCTACGAGGCCACCATCACCCTGATACCAAAACCAGGCAAAGATGTCACAAAGAAAGAAAACTACAGGCCAATATCACTGATGAACATAGATGCAAAAATCCTCAACAAAATACTAGCAAACAGAATCCAACAGCACATTAAAAGGATCATACACCATGATCAAGTGGGGTTTATTCCAGGAATGCAAGGATTCTTCAATATACGCAAATCAATCAACGTGATACACCATATTAACAAATTGAAGGAGAAAAACCATATGATCATCTCAATAGATGCAGAGAAAGCTTTCGACAAAATTCAACACCCATTTATGATAAAAGTCCTGCAGAAAGTAGGCATAGAGGGAACTTTCCTCAACATAATAAAGGCCGTATATGACAAACCCACAGCCAACATTGTCCTCAATGGTGAAAAACTGAAACCATTTCCACTAAGATCAGGAACAAGACAAGGTTGCCCACTCTCACCACTATTATTCAACATAGTTTTGGAAGTGTTAGCCACAGCAATCAGAGACGAAAAAGAAATAAAAGGAATCCAAATCGGAAAAGAAGAAGTAAAGCTGTCACTGTTTGCAGATGACATGATACTATACATAGAGAATCCAAAAGATGCTACCAGAAAACTACTAGAGCTAATCAATGAATTTGGTAAAGTAGCAGGATACAAAATTAATGCACAGAAATCTCTTGCATTCCTGTATACTAATGATGAAAAATCTGAAAGTGAAATTAAGAAAACACTCCCGTTTACCATTGCAACAAAAAGAATAAAATACCTAGGAATAAACCTACCTAAGGAGACAAAAGACCTGTATGCAGAAAATTATAGGACACTGATGAAAGAAATTAAAGATGATACAAATAGATGGAGAGATATACCATGTTCTTGGATTGGAAGAATAAACATTGTGAAAATGACTCTGCTACCCAAAGCAATCTACAGATTCAATGCAATCCCTATCAAACTACCACTGGCATTTTTCACAGAACTAGAACAAAAAATTTCACAATTTGTATGGAAACACAAAAGACCCCGAATAGCCAAAGCAATCTTGAGAACGAAAAATGGAGCTGGAGGAATCAGGCTCCCTGACTTCAGGCTATATTACAAAGCTACAGTCATCAAGACAGTTTGGTACTGGCACAAAAACAGAAATATAGATCAATGGAACAGGATAGAAAGCCCAGAGATAAGCCCATGCACATATGGTCACCTTATCTTTGATAAAGGAGGCAAGCATATACAGTGGAGAAAAGACAGCCTCTTCAATAAGTGGTGCTGGGAAAATTGGACAGGTACATGTAAAAGTATGAAATTAGAACACTCCCTAACACCATACACAAAAATAAACTCAAAATGGATTAAAGACCTAAGTGTAAGGCCAGACACTATCAAACTCTTAGAGGAAAACATAGGCAGAACACTGTATGACATAAGTCACAGCAAGATCCTTTTTGACCCAGGTCCTAGAGAAATGGAAATAAAAACACAAATAAACAAATGGGACCTAATGAAACTTAAAAGCTTTTGCACATCAAAGGAAACCATAAACAAGACCAAAAGACAACCCTCAGAATGGGAGAAAATATTTGCAAATGAAGCAACGGACAAAGGATTAATCTCCAAGATTTACAAGCAGCTCATGCAGCTCAATAACAAAAAAACAAACAACCCAATCCAAAAATGGGCAGAAGACCTAAATAGACATTTCTCCAAAGAAGAGATACAGATTGCCAACAGACACATGAAAGAATGCTCAACATCATTAATCATTAGAGAAATGCAAATCAAAACTACAATGAGGTATCATCTCACACCGGTCAGAATGGCCATCATCAAAAAATCTAGAAACAATAAATGCTGGAGAGGGTGTGGAGAAAAGGGAACACTCTTGCACTGTTGGTGGGAATGTAAATTGATACAGCCACTATGGAGAACAGTATGGAGGTTCCTTAAAAAACTAAAAATAGAACTACCATATGACCCAGCAATCCCACTACTGGGCATATACCCTGAGAAAGCCATAATTCAGAAAGAGTCATGTACCAAAATATTCATTGCAGCTCTGTTTACAATAGCCAGGACATGGAAGCAACCTAGGTGTCCATCATCGGATGAATGGATAAAGAAGATGTGGCACATATATACAATGGAATATTACTCAGCCATAAAAAGAAATGAAATGGAGGTGTTTGTAATGAGGTGGATGGAGTTAGAGTCTGTCATACAGAGTGAAGTAAGTCAGAAAGAGAAAAACAAATACAGTATGCTAACACATATATATGGAATCTAAGGGAAAAAAAAAAAAAAAAGAGGTCATGAAGAACCTAGTGGCAAGATGGGAATAAAGACACAGACCTACTAGAGAATGGACTTGAGGATATGGGGAGGGGGAGGGGTGAGATGTGACAGGGTGAGAGAGTGTCATGGACATATATACACTACCAAATGTAAAATAGATAACTAGTGGGAAGCAGCCGCATAGCACAGGGAGATCAGCTCGGTGCTTTGTGACCACCTAGAGGGGTGGGATAGGGAGGGTGGGAGGGAGGGAGATGCAAGAGGGAAGAGATATGGCAACATATGTATATGTGTAACTGATTCACTTTGTTGTAAAGCAGAAGCTAGCACACCATTGTAAAGCAATTATACTTCAATAAAGATGTTTAAAAAAAAAAAAAAAAAAAAAAAGAAAAAGAACTTAGAAATTGAAATCATTGAAAATCATATCTTCATCTATTTGTGAAGACACAGAAACCACATATTTTACCACATATTTTAAGGATGTATGGAGAGGGGCAATGTGGTACCTTTTTCTCTCCAATGAGAAATGAAATTGACAGCAAAATTTTCTATTGTAATATTCAGGGATGTTTTGCTGTGGGTCCATGAAGAACAGTTTATATAAAAAGTGTTTGGATTAAAATCTAATCATCTCTTGTACTTCTATCTATACTGTTGAAATTGGGGTAATGATCTAAGGCTCTGGTGTGCCCTAGAGCTCTTAGATTTTATAAATGTCTCTGTGTTGCTAAGACTAAAATCTATCTGCATAAGAATCTCTCTAAAGAGGAAATAAAGTTCTTGGCTCAAATAGGGATTTCAAAACAGGAGTTACTGCACTGAAAGACACATTTCTTGGACCATTTTTAAATATGAGAAAAATGAATAGTACATCTAAATATGGAATCCATATCGATAGAACTGGAGGTGGGGTGGGCGTCAAAAAGTGCTTATGGGAAAGGCAGGAGGGAAGTAAGTTAAAATAGGACCAATAGTGTTTATCTTGAAACTTGGCAGACAAATCTAGAATTTCATGGTTGGAAGATAACAGAGAAAGTCAAGAGATGAGAGAGTATCATAAATTTCCAGGCAAGAGCACAAACAGTAAACCAGCACCGGTAGAATTAAATGTGCTAAAGTATGTAAAGCATTTGACAATGCCTGCAACTTAGTAAGTGTTCAGTAAACATTAGCAATTTATTATTATTATAACTATTATTATTAATGTTCATTTTGCCTTATTGGACATTGTTAACTCAAAATACTCCTTCTTCTTGCTCAATACATTTCTTCTTTTTTTTCTTCTCTTGCAAATTTTCTTTATTCTTTATAACAAACATTGAAAACATTTAAAATTATACAATACATTTCTCAAAGCTGGCTCTCCTGAGCCTCACCATCCAAGCCCCTCCAGACGAGGTATTGTTCTTCTCTTATTCCATCACACATACCTTAAGTTTTCCCCCTTGAGCATTTATTAAAACTTTGTATTTGACTGAAAGCTCCTTGAGGATGACAACAGAATCTTTTTCATCCTTATATTCCCAGGGAGACTACTGTATCCTTGACACAGTGTAGATATTTGAATATTTGAATGAATGGTCAACAACTTACAGTTTACTTAGCCCTTTCACATCCATTTTATGCTCAGTTAAGCTCAGTCATATAGATATTACTACAAACAAGAACACTAAGGCTTAGAAATATTTAGGATTTTTGCCGAAGGTGGGAAGTAGTACAGTCAATATTCCGGCCAGCCTGTCTAGCTATAGAACTTCCTATGATTTTCATCAAAACACACCACACCTTCTTGGAATTTATGATGGTGAGAATTTATGATTTAGTAGCCTAATACCAAGAGACCTGGGTTCTAACATGTCTTTGCCCCTCTTTTAGGGCATTGATAATTATGTGATGTCTTATCTTCTTCACTACAAGCATGAGAACTCTTTGAGGGCATGAACAGCTGTTTTCTTCACCTCTTTATCCCTAGCACACAGTGCAGGATGTGGCACAGAGTAGGTTCTTACTATACAGCTATTGGACTGATTAGGTAAATGAGTGAATAAATACAATTATTCTTGATAATAATAATAGCAACAATAATTGCATTCTATAAAAATAAATACAATGCACTTTAGCATCCGTTATCTTCTTTTATCCTATCCACACTGATTTAGATTTGACAAGGTTGGTTTGTTATCCTTATTTTGGAATAAGGCAAACTGAGTCTCAGAGAATCTCAGCAAGATGCCAAAATTCATACCTTTGATATAGAGCTGGGATGCCAACCCAGATATATCTGACTGCATATAGCATGCCTTTTCATCACTATCAGTCTGTTTCAAAACCAGAGAGATTTTCATCTTTACAGAAGACTCAAAGAAGACCAAAACTTTAATAAGTAGAAAGAATACCAGTATTACTGATAGAATTTCAGGTCATTTGGGCTATCAGAGGTGGAGATTCCTTTGGGTGTGCTTTTATGTCAGTGCTTCTCAAACGTCACTGTGTATGCAGATCATTGGGGAATCTTGTTAAAATGCAGATTCTGATTTGGTCAGTCTGCCATGAGCCTCAGAGTCTCCATTTCTGATAAGCTCTCATGTGATGCTGATGCTGCTGGTCCAAGAACCACACTTGGATAGCAAGGCTTTCATAGCAAGGCTTTGTATCACCCATGCCTGGGCCCTCTCTCCTCCTAAGTCTGGGCCCTGTGGGGTGGGCTTGATATTCCCTACTCCACCTCTTGCTCCAATGATAGGATTTAAACCCACATTATTTTTCTGGTAACCATTTTTTGTTCACAGGGAATTATAACCTAAACTTATAGTCACTTGGGCAGGGATTTGAACACTGAGGAAAAGGATTTAATCTATTTATTTTGTTCATTGGGATAGATGGACCACGCAACGTGCTGCTGACCAACAACTGAAATGTAAAACCTCCTAAAGGGACTGCTTGAAATTTTGCTTGTTAGATAGATGCATTTGGGGAGCCTTGGTGGGTCCCAGAAGGGATCAGCAGGGGTCCAGAGAGCATCCTTTTTTATTCTGAGAACAAGTAAAGCACTGGGAAATCATGAAAAGAGAACTAGGCTGGAAGTCTCTGCCTTACTCTCACTGAGCTACATTTGACGAGCACTCTAGGTTTCAGCATTTGCAGCTGTAAAATGGGAAACATTACCTACCTTACAGAATCGTTGTCAAAATTACAGGAATATTATATCCCCTCTATAAGATCACGAACTTCTTAAAGATAGAACCTGTGTTACATTTGACTTCTGCCAACCAGAGCTCTAAATACAATGCTTTCTGTATAGTAGACCACCAGTTACTGAAGGTGGATAAAGAAACTATTTATCTGGAAGGATACTGTAACATGTAAAACATTATTATACTAACATTTTTGTATATTGCTTTAGTATTGCAAAGAACATCAACTTATCTAATCAATTACAAGCCTATGCTGTTTTTAACCTTCTATTACCTCTCAAATTTATTCTATCTTTACCACCCCCTTCTTAATCAAAGTCATCTCATCTCTCACCTGGGCTAGTCTAATAGCCTCCTAACATCTTCCCTCATCCACTGTATAAAGCCACAATGATGCTTTAAATTTTTTTAAGTCTGATAGTGCCACTCCCCTGCTTAAAGGTCTCAGTGCCTCCCCATTATGCTTTGAACAAAGACAGAATTCCTTAACAAAGCCTATAATACCATTAATGAACTAGCACTTGCCTGTGTCTAGACTTAGCTTATACCTCTCTCCTCCATGGTTTTCGCACACCAGTCAGTAGCACTGGCCTTCTTTCAGTCCCTTGAATGAAGCATGTGCCTTTTAGGCACAGGAAGGAATGCAGGCTGTTTTCTTTGCCTTAAGTGCACAACTCATTCCCTACTTTAAAAGCCTTTATGTTTTAGCTCAACCATCAACTATCTCCAAGGAAATTGTCCATGACCCCACTGATTGAGCCTGAGTTTTTGTTGTTGTTGTTGTTGTTTTATGTTCTCATACTGTCTGGTACATTAAAAGCACATATCACATAACTAGATATTTTAAAATTATTCACTCAATATCCTTTTCAAGTATGATATGAGCTCCATGTGGGTAGGGTCCTTAATCTATCTTGTTCATTACTATAACCACAGCTCTTAGGACAGTGCTTTGCACATAGAAATATCAAATATTTGCAAAATTGATAACATTAGATTGATTAATTTATATCATTACATTATTATTAATCCTTTTGGTATCTTCCTTATAGTCAAGTGTACATATTACATTTTTATTTGCACTTTTCTATTCATCCTCTCCCTTAAATATCTCGTAAGTCCAACTTGTAAAATAGTTATTTTTAACTCCATTTTTTGGAAGAAACTGAGGATAACTGAGGTAAAGTGGCTTGATCAAGGCTGCACAGCCAATTTGTGGCAGAATCTAGATTAATTAATGATAAATCCAATGTCCTTTCTACCCTCAGCTGCATAACCTCAGATTGTTGTGAAAGTGACAGGTGAGGGTATGGCCAAGCAGGTTTAGCTTGTCAGAAAGCATGATCATGTGCTGTTGAGTGGTACTCTGATACTGGGCCACTGACCTATATTCTAATTTAAAATGTATATCTTATCATTCAGATCCTAAAATGTAGGAGTAGGAAGGGCCTATAGGGAAATATCTAATTTATTTATTTGATTAAGCCATGTACTATACAATAAAAATTTGTTTTCCATTTCCAGGTAATCTTACAATCTTGAATAAGGATAAACCATAAGTAGTTGAGGCAAAGGTCCGGGGTGATTTACTGCAATAATCATCTGCTCCTGAGAAGAAGCTGTTAAGTGGCACAGTGTTTCCCAAATTTACCTGAGCATGAGAATCATTTGGGGCACTTATTAAACATAGAAATTCCCAGGCCCCTCCTTAGCAGTTTTGAAGTGAGGTCCAGGAATCTGCATGTTTAGCCAATACCCCAGATCAGGAGGTTGGGTAACAATGAAGTGTGTTAAAATGGACAAACACTAACACCCTGATCTGGGAAAAAGAACATGAACCCTTTGATTGTGGTGAAGTAGTTCAGACTCAAGAGGAAGGACTGACAGTTCTCTGGAGGTATTTGCTGAACCTCATTTAAACTAAAGAGTTACTGTTTTAGAATACCGAAGACTGATTTCCAGCACTGGATCGGCCTTCCTTTGTAGTTAAAGGAAGCAGATTAGTTGCTGGGACTCACATGAGAGGTTTAACTGAGTGGTCAAGGACTAAAATCCAAGGTTCCTGAAACCTCCAGTCAAGGCACAGATTTGCAGGCATTATTAAAGGTCTTGGTGACATGTCTTATTAAAAAGTCTAAAGATGTGCAACATCAGTAATGGGACCCTGGTTCAGGCAAAACTCAAAAAATATTCTTTAATATCTACTTGGTTTCAAGTCCTAAACTGAGTATTGGGATTCAAAGATTCTGGAAGGAAACATTAACAAAGGCATACCTCTAATACAGTGGGGGATGGAGTCACATAGTAATTAATTTGGCCCTTCCCTATTCCATCTTTGTCTCCTCTGAACTCTAAGAGCTTCTCAGAACACAATTTAAATACTACTTTCTTAGAAGGTGAATGCAAGTTGGTGAAGGGGAGTTCAGTCCAAGAAGCTGGATATAGGACAAACCAGGTAGAAGAAACACAAGAGTAAAACACATACATATAAGAAATCTTCCTCTCCTGAGGGAAGTAACTGTAGTTCAATGTATTTTGAGCATAGTATTTTGGTGGTAGCCAGAGGTGAGGCTAGGGAGGTAAGTAGAATTAAGGATTAAGGTCATGAAAGGTCTTGAATACCATGTTAAGGAGCCTAGACTTTCTCTCTCTCTCTTTTTTTTCTTTTTTGGTAGATAATGCTGATGGATTACTTTAACCGTAAAAGAAACATGGTCATATTGACAGTTTTTTGCTTTGTTTTGCTTGTTTGTTTTTAATCCAGGAGGTAGCATTGTGGATGGATAACATAGTAACAAAAAGATGTTCTCAAGAGAAGGCCATAAGAGCTCTGTCAGAGGAGCTGGATGCTGATACATGGGAAGGAGGCAGAGTCAGAAACTGGAAAGTGAGAGCTCGGTATTAACAATGAGAGCTTTCTAGAGTCAAACTAGATGAGGAAACAGCAGGGGCAGCAAGTATCATGTACAAGACAGAATGGTTTGTGGTGGCTTCAGTCAACGTTTATTTCTATTCAGCCAGCAGTGTGAAGGCTCTAACTCTGTGGATATCCTTGAATGTACCAGGAGCTCTGACGTGTTTGAGATGAATTAGCAGTGTCCTGAGAGATGGTTGAACCATACATGGATGTTTGGGCAAGTATGACAGTCAAGGGCTAGAGTCTAGCTCCTTATGAGGGAAACAGGTAAGAGCAAGGCAAAGCCATCATCATTGTGATAAAGGAGAACTTTAGGTGAACTCTTGGAATAAAAATTCCTATTTGGGTTTAGAAAGCCAATTATGGGCCTTAGATAACACTTAGATAACTAGGGAAGAACTATGATTTTACAGTGCAATTCAGGAGCTTAGGAGTAGTTGGACCACATGATCAATATCAATAGTACAGACACGGAGAATGACTGAGACTTCTGGGATGTTAATTAACTTTCCTGAACCTCAGTGGCTCCATCTATAAGATGGGATGATAATATCTATTTCACAGAGTTGTTGAAAGCATTAAATATGATAATCAATGTGAAAGCTCCTACCACTGTGAGGAGACACAGTAGGTACTCATTAAATGTTTGTTTCCTTTTTGTGTTTTCTGCTTCAATTCAGAACTTGTCAAACCGCTGGGGTTAGCCCAGTTCCTCGTATGGAGGGCTTTGGCTTGGTTAAAGAAGGGGAAGGAGAAGGCAGAATTTTAGAAATAAAACTATGGAGCTACCTAAAGGGTATGAGGCTAGAATCTTGCTAGACTAGACTGGCAAGAAGCTAATCCAAGGGAAGTCTTGGAATAGCCTTACTGTACTGCATTCAATATGTACACATGAATCTAAGCAGAATAAGCTAAAGCAAAAAAGTTTACTTTCCAGTGTGGATCATGTCATTTGGAGGACACATTTAAGAAATTAAAGTGAAATGCATAATTCTAAAGCTTAAATAAGAGCTCCTCTTTTACATCACTTTAAACTACAGATTGTACTGAATTGCTTTCCCTGGCATGATAGCTTTTATTGTTGATTTCATGTCAAATTGAAAACTCAGCTATGTGAGGACTCATAAAAAGCAATTAATTTTAACCTAAGATACATCATTCCAATGAATTACAAAGTTACAAAGAGATAAGTGGGACACAACATAAATGGTTTCAAAACCACATTTGCTTTCTTGTTTCTATCCTTAGGAAATTCTTAGAAGAGATCCTCACTGGTATATTTTATTCCATGCCATTTTATATTTCTCTACTCTCTTAAAACTGGACTAGCTAACCATTCTCTCTAACACTCCCTAATTCCTTGCAGTCTTTGCAAATGAACTCCAGTCGATCGATCCAACTTCTCTTTCTCCCTTCTATGGACATACTTTTTCCATCAGTTGAGGTTTCTTTGTTTTTGGTTTTGTTTTGTTTGTTTTTCTCATTAAGAACACCCTTCTGGTACAACAAAGAGGGACTCCACAGCAAGCAGGCTCTAGTTTTTGACTGGGCCTTCTACTCTTCCATACCTCCCTCTCTTCCTCTGATCACTCGTTTTCTCTGTCTCTTTAGCTTAATGAACTATTCGGTTAACTCTAGTGTTAAAAGTCACCCAGCTTGTTTTTGCTACAGAATTCCAAGGGCATTCTTCTTCAGGGCACGGTGTCTCCTCAGATGCTTTCTCTGGTCACTGTCTGTATCACTTGTTTCTCCTTAGGCCTAAAGGGATAGACCTGATACTTTGGTTTATTGTCAGTTGTACCACATGCCTGCATCATGTGTCTTCCATGGCCCTAGAACACATAACACAGTGGGTGAGAATATTAGTAGGTCACTGAGTCATGCAGTAGTGAGCTTTATCTCTCTGACTCTTCTAGTCTTTTCAGTTTCATTATTGCAAAAAGCACATTAACTTTCTTTAATGTGTTCGTACTTTTCTTTTCTTTCTTTGCCATTGTTGCAACTAAGTATGAGTTAGCTGCCTTCCATGGCCATATGATAAAAATTACAATAACTAACATGCAGTGTGCTTATTCTATGCCAGGCCATGTGTTTATCTATATTGACTAATGTATGTACACTCTCTTTCTCTCTCTTTTTCTCTCTCTATAGATGTAGACAGATATTAATATATAGATATAGAGATGTTAACTATATATAACATTATATGTATGCATATATATGTGATCTTATCAGGTAAAACTCTTATAAAAACTCACTTTTTTCATATGAAGAAATTGGAACTCAGAGAGACTAAATGACTTGCCCAAGGTCCCATAGTTAATAACTAGCAGAACTAGGGCTGAGTCCTACTCCAGAGCCTGGACTCTTAAACATTATATTGTTACATTTGTTTAAGGCTCTTTACAAAGCTTGTTTACATATGTCATCTGATCGCCACAGCAACCCCATAATTATTCCCATTTTACAGATGAGGAAATAGAGGGTCCAAGATATGAAGAATATACTGTAAAATACATAGCTGGTAAGAAGTGGAACTGGACTATGAGCCAAGGTTACTGATTTTAAATTTAGAAATTTTCCACCAAACAGTTGAAGTTCTAAATTGAAGCATCTGGGAATAAATTTGTATCTGATTTAACTTACAGGTATGCTCAGACTTGTATGCATATGTGTGTATATGTGTATTCACACATATATATGCATATATTTCTTTTTATATTAACACCCATATACATAAGTTATTATCTGGATAAATTTTTAACTTTTAATTTAGTAAGTTTATACGCATAACAAGATGTGATGATTTTTTTGAAAAAAATCATTGTCATTTGTTATGCCCTTAACAAAAACTATGTTCATATAATCAAATTTCACATTATTGGAAAGTTGATATTTTTGACATGGATTTTCACATGTCCTCTAAGTCCTTTATCTGAGAGGTATTGGGGGAGTATGGTAGGTAGACACAGGTTTTGGCATCCCGTGACCTGATTTTGAATCTTGATTCTCCTTCTGACGTTCAGCAAATTACTTTTCACTTAACTTCTTTCATCAGTATTTTAATCTGCTAAAAATAAGTAGTTTTTCTGACCATAAGGCTTTCTTCCTCTAATTTGCTCTTCACATAGTTGTCAGAGTGATAGTTCTAAAACACTATCCAGATTATGTCATTGACTTCCTTAAAATCCATCTCCCTCTCTCCCTTGTTTTAAGGATAAAGGTCAAATTCTTTAGCCTGAATCTCAAAGCTCTTTATAACCTAACTTTCTAGTTTTAATCCCTCTCGAATTTCACTCATCCTCCCTACGTTGAGTGGCACCTCAGCCTAAGTTCACCCAGTTATTAACAGGTTCAAGCTTAGAACCCAGATTCTCTAACATTAAGTTCAATACTTTTTCTATTCTCACATCATCTCTAATTAACAAACCTCTTGAAGTAACTTATTATTGAGCTGATTCCATTTACTTACTACAGAGCATGCCTGCTATCTGAATTTTTCTTGTATTTAATAATAAAAAACAATCAATTAATACTTATATTTGTACCACTCTGCCAGGTGCTGCATAATTGGATAGAAGTAAGATACAGTCCTTCTGTTAAGGAGCTCACAATGTAGTAGGAGAGACGAAGACAAATAAAATGGATTCTAATTAAGATAGAGTGTGTCTCTCTCTTCTGACATAATGTAACAGAATCAGAGGAGAGGGACAGAGACAGAGCCATTTGGCTAATGAGGAGATAGGAAAGAGCCCAGAATTGGAAGTCAGGATGCCTGGATTCTACTTCCAGTCCTGCTGTGAAGTTTCTACATGACCTGAGAGAAATCATTTCCCCTCTCTAGGCCTCAAATTCCACATTTTAAAAGTTATGGATTTGAAGTAACATTAAATGATGCATAAGACTCAAGTGAAGTCTAATATTATAATCTTTCTTATAGCTAAAGTAGAGTATTCTTCCAAAATAAAAATAAAAACTATCATTAGTTGAGTGCTTCCTATAAGTCAGTCACTGTTTTAAATACTTTACAGGCACCTAATCCTCACAATAACTCTATGAAGTAAGTATTATTATTATCATTCTTATTTTACAGTTTAGGAAGCTGAGGTAGAGAGAGGTTAAGTAAGTCATAGGTTTGTGATTTGAACCTACACTTTTATGTTTGCAGAACTGATACTTTTCACCATCATTCTTTGTGGCTTCTTACAGATGCTTGCTCATAAAGCAATGGCACTCAAGCTTCAGCTCCACGGAGACCGGAGCATTAACTTTGTCATAGATCACTTGGTCATATTCGTTTGATCTTGTAAGTTTTAAACAGTGTAAGCATATCTTCAGTGCATACTCATTGTCAGATGTAATGATTCTCTGTCGGAATCAACGCTCATCATCTCTCATTCCAGATAATGCCAATTCAAAAAAATATTTAAGAAGCCAATGTGCATGTTGTTGATGATTTTTAAAAACTTTACAAACAAGAGTATGGTCCATTTGCTAGTATTTTAGGAACATGATTATCAGTATAGCCAAACATACCTTATCGAAATAAATAAATAAACAAATAGTGCAATTTAAATTTTTCTCATGTAGTTCCCACTTAAATTTATGGTTTTTGAAGATAATGTATAGAAACTTAGGGATAATTTATTCACCTTTTATCACTCATTCTGCTTTCCAAGGTGCTTTCATATACATTGTGCTTGGATCATAAGGCCTTTATGATTCTTCTTAATAAAGAGATTCTGATTATGTGATGTTATTTTTACTTTGGGGTCCACAAGTCCTCAATAATGCTGTGAACTAGGATGGGCATTAATTATACTCCTCATTTGCAGATGAAGAATTTGAGCTTCAAAGAGATAAAGTGACCTGTTTCAGGCCACACAACTAGAAAAAGGAAGAACCAGGACCTGAAATCAAGTTTCCCTGATTCCAAAGTCAGCATGCCTTTCACTCTACAATTTTGCCTCCCCTGCATTTTTCACACATGATTTTATTCAAGCCTGGGATAGATCAGGCAAACTAGAATCCTTTTGGCTGTAGGCAGGCCCAGATATCAGCAGGGTTACTGAATCTGAGCTGCATTTGGCAAGATCCAGTGAAAGAGGAGCCAGATCCCCTTGCAGGCAGGGAACACATACACAAGCCCAGGTCAGGACCATGGAGAGTTCCCGGTGAGTCGTTTTTGTTTCTTTAATTATTCTTTGCAGCTTGGGCTTCACCTTCAGGTCTAGGAAAACACATTGACTGCTTAGATACAGCCTAATCTGTCCTTGCTAGGAGGGACCCTCATTCGTATTTATATACAATTCATTCAAACTGCTTTCTATTCCAGTTTTATTTTGTATGATTATGTGTTTAATGTCTTCCCTGCTACGTACACACTATAGATCATAAATGCTTTGAGGTCAAGGCCACATCTGTTTTTACTCAGTTTTTTATCCCTATGGCTAAGAACAATGCCTGGAATTTGGTAAACACTCAATAAATGTTTGTTAAATAAATGTTGAATGCATACAAATACCAAGTGTTAAGCACATGCTCAGTGCTAGGCTCTATTCTGGGTACTCTTACCTTTCTGCTTATTGAACCTCACTGAATCACAATCACTCAATGAGATAGTAAAGAAAGACACTATCAAATTTTTTGACCTCATGGCCAAAATTTTTGAGAGAGTTCACATATTTACTGCTTCTATTTCCTCACTTTCCATTCAGTCCTCAACCTACTGCACTCTGGTATCTGCCTTCACCAATCAATTTGGAATTGCTTCTTTAATAAACTTTGAAATATCTTTTATAACCTCATCTCACATGACCTTCAGCATTTGACATGGTGAATCACTCTTCCTCCCTCTGTCCTCTCTTGTCTTTCTTGGCAACATTCTATCTTGGTTTTCTTCTCACATCTCCATCTATTTCCCATTCTCTTTCTTACACTTCCTTTCATTTGAGGACCACCAAGTGTTGGGATTCCCTAGGGTTCCATCCTACTCTCTTCATACAAGCTCCCTGCTCTTCTCATCCACACTCTTCAGTTCCTATTACTTCAAGTACCATCTACAAACTTTACCTGTTGAATCCATCATTTCATTCCTAGATATTGTTAAGAGGTCTAAGCTCACATTTCCAAACATCCACTGGCCAGTGGAAAAGGCAGGAAGGACATTCCTTCAGAGAGTGTGGTGGGAGTAAAAGCAGAGTGATGAGAAAGCTTCTAGCGTTTCTGGGGGTGAGTAGGAATAGTTAGACATTCATTTGCTCTCACTAGTACAGATTATTTTTGCAAAAAGAAAAAAAAAACTAGTATAAAATAGGTACATAACAAAAATCTTTGAATGTATAAGTGAGTGAATGAATGAAGGAGAGGAATTGATGGGTCTAGAAAAACTCTCGACTAGTTACTTTACAAATGTACTTTACTGTTGCAGCAGCTACTAATGATAATATATGACATGTCTGATATTTGTTTTCCCATGTCCCCATTGCCACATACTCTTTCAACCCTCTGTCATCCCTGTTTTAGATTATTTGCTCCTCTCTAATCTGTCTTTCATATAGTAGTCAAAATAATCTTTCTAAAAAGTAAATTTGCTTGTGTCAGTGTCCTGCTCAAACTCTTCAATTAACCTATGGTTCTATAAGGTAAAGAACTAACTCTTTGTTTTACATTCAAAAGCTGTCCTTTTATGTGCTCTAGTCACATTGGACTACTATCTATCCTTGACTCATTATTTTCATTTTATACATCCTTTCTAGGACTACAGCTACTTAAGAGGGCCTTGCTGTTCTCTTACGCAAGCCCTTTATACATACTGTGTTATCTGTCTGAAATACTTCATTTTAACTTTCCTCCTTTACCCTCCATTATAAAACATTTGCTACAGTGTATGGCATATAGTAAGCATTCAACAAATGCAGTGAATGTCATTATCATTATTGTCTTTGTTGTCACTGTCATCATCATCATCCTCATAAGATGTGAGGGATCCTAGCTGCCAGAGGTATCAGGGACTTTCCAGATTAGTTAGTTCAATTTACATTTTATATATTCTCAAATAGATCCAGGAAAGGGAAAAAGTTTGTTCAGACTTATACAGCTTGTGAGAAAGAAACCAAAACCAGAGAGCTAGAACCTAGCTGAACTAACTTTGCCCACCACCCAAATAGGCCTCTTATGGTTTTGAACTTATTTTACCTTCTGACCAATTGATCAACTTTTATACAGGGAAGAGCATGGTCAATCTTAGTTGGGCTCAACTCTTGGCTCTTCTGTTTACTTGATAATATTACTTAACTCATATGGCTGTTAAAATGGACAATGTATATGTTATATATAACACAAACCATGGCCCAAAGATAGTATACCCCCTTTACCTCAGACTTGGTGTGTGTCCTCTCAGACATGTAGGCTAGAGGGATTCTAGGACCTTATAATTATGTTGGTCAAAATAGTGGTTGGTTTTAAAAACTTGCCGGAGGGAAATATCATAGGAAGAAAGTTAAGAGCATATTGTCTTCAGCGTGAGCAGAAACCCAAAATAGATTGCTGCATACGGGTTTCTAGTCGTGCTTGGGAATGCAGCCGACTGAGCACAACATGGCCCTATCCTGGGACTCCGCCAGCTTTGCCCTCCCTGCATGTAGGACAGGTGCATCTGTGCCCGTGGCCCATATTTTGCATCCATAAGAGATTCAAGGCAGATTTGGATTCAAATAGAGAGGTCTGCAGAGGGGTCTAGGCACCCCTGAACCAGTTTCCTGCATCTTAATACTCAGGAATCCAAACCACAATCTGTGGAAAATTTTACAGAGCTGTTTACCTAGTTCCCGGAGGAAAGTGTCCTCGTAGTTCTGCCTGTCTTCTTCCTGCCCCTACCTCTGTCTCTCAGACCTGATATTTCCCATTTGAGCTTGAATATATTAGACTGGAATGATCTTCTGTTGGGGAGTTTAGAATATTTCTCTCCTTCTGCGTGGTGGAGAATTGTATCAAAGAAAACTGGAACTGTCATCCATTAAGAGGCAGTGAAGTAGAATTTGTTGATTTTCTATCGTTTTCTTATTTAATTTTCATTAACCCTCTGAAGTAAATCTTAGTGTCTTTTAACAAATGAAGAAGTTGAGATATTAATAATCAGTAATTTTAGTAACTTAAGCAAGGTAATAAAGTTGAGAGCCCCAGAGCAAGATTTTAAATATATGCCTATCTGACTTTAGCTTTACCATGTAATCCCCAAGTAGCTGCATTGCCTGTCTTCACTTCTCTTGTCCGTCTTCACTTCCAGGTCTCTGGGTTGTGTTTGTGAACATATTCACAAAGGAAGTAAAAAATACATACTTCCAGTCCCCACTACTCATTTTTTCCCTCCTTTCCCTTCCCCAAAGTATCTCTCTTCCTTGACTCTTGCTTTCAGATGGATTGTGTGACATTGATCACTTAAAGTATCACTGTCTGATTAATGTCTTCCCCCAAATACTCACTAGTTGTGAGTTGCATAATTTTCTAAAAACGGAAGTTAGATTTCTTTGTTTCATGGTATGCAACAGTGTTAAGAAGTCACAGATGTAGGCTGCAACAAAAAAGTTACAGTACTGATCTCATTAGTTTGACAGTTTGGAGGAGTAATTGAAAGAAAAAGAGAAAAAGAGAGAGAAGGAGAGAAAGAAAAGGAAATGAAAGGAGAGAGAGACAGAGAGACAGGAGAGAGAGAGGAAGGAGAGAGAAAAAGACAGAGAAAGGAATGGATTTAGAGTAAGATTTGGTTAGGCTTCTAGCATATGTATATATGCCTGGGACTAGAGTGCATTTAACTTCTGTGAGCCTTAGTTTCCTCTACTGGCTATCAGGAGACTCCTCTCAGCCTTCGCTTCCTCATAACGTTAGTGTGAGATCAATGATGACATAGATGTAAAAATATTTTACAGATTACAAAATGCTTTATAATTGCAGATTTTTACTAACAACTTTTATTCAGCATTTAAAAAATAACACATGCATTATTTTTTTTTCTCTTTCTTACTTTTTCTCAATATTTTGGACCATGAATTGTTATTCCATGGTCCAAAATCTTCTTTACTTGCGCAAGAGTTCTGGGTTCACTGAGGCCTAGGGCAGGAGATGAGGAAGCAATCTCTTAATTGATGATGCTGTAACCCTGAAATCAGGGAAATGAGCAGAACCACAAAACTTGGAGCACAGAGTAGACAGCCAGAGTCTGATGAACCAGATATAAGAAGTGTCTAAACAGGGTGTCTGAGCTGGAAATGTGATCCCAGAAATACGGAAGTCTGTAACCCGAGAGCAGGATGAGCCAAATGTAGGCTGGGATAATTTCCTAGTATAGGCCTGGCTACTTGTAACAACATGTTGGTCGCGTTTAAAAAAGGACCTGGGTTATTATGGACACGCATTATATAGATGTTTTCATTTTGATGTGTTCCATCTGACTATCAAACTGCTCTTCCAGATGGGTCTCATAAATCACTTTCCAGGCGGCAGTGGCCTGTAGAGTTCTTGGAACTGAATTCACACCATTACCAAAGCTATTTGGGCATCCATATTTTTTTCAAAGTTGTCTTCCTTTCTTGTTTTATTAAAGAATACGACTTTTTGAAAAAAGATATAAATAATCAATCAACCACATTTTTTTTTTCTTTGCGAGGGAATTCTACTTTGCTTTGGAAATTTATCATCTCAGAAATAATGGTCTCTTTCTTACCACATATGAACATGTGTTTGTGTATTAGTCAGGGTTCTCCAGAGAAACAGAATCAATAGGTGATATATAGAATATATATATATAGAAAGTGATTTGTTATAAGGAATTGGCTCACACAATTATGGAGGCTGGCAAGTCCAAAATTTGCAGTGTGAGCTGATAGGCTAGAGACCCAGGAAAGCTGATGGGGCAGATGAAGTCTGAATGCAGTCTGCTAGAGAATTTTCTCTTGTTGGGAGGCTGGTCTTTTTGTTCTATTTAGGTCTTTGACTGATTGAATGAGGCCCACCAACATTATGGAGGGCAATCTGCTTACTCAGAGTTCACTAATATTGAAATTGTTAATATCATCCAAAAATACCCTTGAAATTGACACATAAAATTAACTATCACAGTATGTAAAAAGAAAAGATCATGTAATATGGTCCTTATATACATATTATACACTTGCATTACATTGAATAGATATATATATTTAAGTTTTATTTTATTTTTATTTGTTTTATTTTATATAGAGCAATTTTAATTTTATTAGTTTTGAGGAAACTTTTAAAAAATAACCATTATTAAAGGCACATGAAAGTTTGCAATACTAAATCATGTCACAACAGAACTAATTCATTCTTTTTTCCAGCTTTATTGAGATATAACTGACATATAACATTGTGTAAGTTTAATGTATACACCTGTGTTGATTTGCTACACTTATATATTGTGAAATGATAACCATCATAGTGTTAGCTAAAACCTCTATCATGTTTCATAATTACCACTTCTTTTTGTGGTGAAAGAATTTAAGATCTACTCTCTTAACAACTTTCAAGTATATAATACATTATTGTTAGCTATACTTATTTATTATTCTTATTAATTATATTATTTTATTAATTAATCAGTTAATTAAACAAATGGTGGTAGACTTTGGAAATGCAAATATAACCAAGATATACTGCATTGTTACCCTCATGGTTCTTGCGGTCTAATGGTGCTTACAAAAACATAAACAGGTAATTAGGTACCTTATAGCAAGTACTTTGACAGAAAAATTATGGGGATTTGTTAGTCGGCTTGGGCTGCTATAACAAAATACCACAGACTGGGTGGCTTAAACAACAGAAATTAATTTTTTCAAAATTTTGGAGGCTAGACGTTCATGATCAAGGTGCCAAAAAATTTGGTTTCTAGTGAGAGCTCTTTTCCTGGCTTGCAGGCAGCCACCTTCTTCCTATGTCCTCACATGGCCTTTCCTCAGTGTGCACACATGGAAAGAGAACGTGAGCAAGCTCTCTGGTGTATCTTCTTGTAAGAACACTAATCTTATTTGATCAGGGCCTCACCCTTATGACCTCATTTGACCTTAATTACTTCATGCAGGCCCCATCTCCAAATATAGCCACACTGGGGGGATTGGAACTTCAACATATGAATTTGGGGGGTAGAGCACAAGTATTCAGTTCATAACAAGGGGGCTGTAGAATCACATATGAGAGTGCCAACTCAGGCATGGGGGTGGTAAGGCAAGAAATTATTTTTAAGTTTAGACATGAAGAATAAAAAGAAGTTAGCCAGATAAATGGGAGAAGATAGGGAAATGACCCAGATCTATGGCAAGAGAGAGAGACAGTATGACACTTTGTAAAAAGTTAGTTTTTTGTACTTGTTACTTAGAATAAGGGTAGGAGGTGGGAGGTGGAAAAGGGAAATAGCGGGAGTAGAAAGGTAAGCAGAGGTTAAATCAAGCAAAGCTTTGAAGCCTATGTTAAAAAACCTGGGAGATATATATATATATTTCTTAGTTGCTTTACAATGTTGTGTTAGTTTCTACTGTAGAGCAAAGTGAATCAGTTATACATATACATATATCCCCACCTTTTTGGATTTCCTTCCCATTTAGGTCACCACAGAGCATTGAGTAGAGTTCCCTGGGCTATACAGTAGGTTCTCATTAGTTATCTATTTTATACATAGTAGTGTATATATGTCATTCCCAATCTCCCAACCCCCCTTACCCCCTTGGTGTCCATACGTTTGTTCTCTACATCTGTGTCTCTATTTCTGCTTTGCAAGTAGGTTCTTCTGTACCATTTTTCTAGATTCCACATATATGTGTTAATATACGATATTTGTTTTTCTCTTTCTGACTTACTTCACTCTGTATGACAGTCTCTAGGTCCATCCACATCTCTGCAAAAACAAAGAACCCAATCAAAAAATAAGTGGAAGACCTAAATAGACATTTCTCCAAAGAAGACATACAGATGGCCAGGAGGCACATGAGAAGATGCTCAACATCACTAACTATTAGAGAAATGCAAATCAAAACTACAATGAGGTATCACCTCACACCAGTCAGAATGGCCATCGTCAAAAAATCTACAAACAATAAATGCTGGAGAGGGTGTGGAGAAAAGGGAACCCTCTTACACTGTTGGTGGGAATGTAAATTGATACAGCCACTATGGAGAACAGTATGGAGGTTCCTTAAAAAACTAAAAATAGAACTACCATATGACCCAGGAATCCCACTCCTGGGCATATACCCGGAGAAACCATAGTTCCAAAGGATACAAGCACCCCAGTGTTCACTGCAGCACTATTTACAATAGCCAGGACATGGAAGAAACCTAAATGTCCATCAACAGAGCAAAGGATAAAGAAGATGTGGTACATATATACAGTGGAATATTACTCAACCATAAGAAGGAACGAAATTGTGCCATTTTCAGAGACGTGGATGGGCTATATTTTAATGGCAATGGGAAGTCTTTGAAGAGTTTTACTTGAGAGAGTGTCATGACCAAGTTTTTGTTTTTAGAAGTAGAACTTTGTCTGCAGTATGGAAAATGGATTGGACGGGGAGATATCTGAGGCTGGGGGGTTTGTTAGGAGGCTCTTAAAAGTAACCATGGCAATAAAAGATGATGACTTAAAATAGTGGAGATTGAGGAAAATGGACAGATTTTAAAATGTATTTCAAGATAGAATACAATATAATATTTTATGATTAGACATAGGTATAAGAAAGAGGAAGGAGCAAAAGATTCTTTCAGATTTCTGGCTTTAATTAATAAATGGAGAGTTATACTGTTTACTGAGGAAAGGGACAAATGAGGAAGAGGAGGTTTTTTCCTTTGGGAACATTTTGGACATATCGCATTAAAAGTATCCAAGGCAACCACGGAGTATTGTCCACAAGGCAATTGAATATACTGCCTGAAACTCAGAGGAAGTATCTGCTTTGGAGATTTATATTTACAAGTATTCAACATATTCATGGTAATTGAAACATAGGTGTTTTTGCCACCACCTAGGAAGAGATTAGAGTCAAGGACCAAATTATAAGAAACTGCTACATTTAAGGAACACACAGAGTAAGAGGAGTCCACAGTAGAGACTGAAAAAGAGCAACTATATGAGGAAGAAGAAACCTAGGAAGTCAAGGGAAGAGGAAATAAACATCAGTGTCATATGCTGCTGGGAGATCAAGCAAAATAAACAATTCTAAAAATCCCATGAGTTAGCAAAAGAAGATCTTTAGTGATCTTCAGAAAAGCAGTTTAAGAGGGGTTGTTGTTTGAGACCAAGCCATAATGTAATGAATGGAAGAGTAAGTGGGAACTAAGGAAGTAAAGATCGTGAACACATTCTTTAAGAACTTAACTTATACTCTATTTAGAAATAATCTGGAAGTCATCACTGATTGCTCTTTTTGTAATCTTACCCTCTATATCCAATCCATCAGTAAGTCAACTGGATCTATCCTCAAAACATATCCTACTTCATCTATTTCTTTCCTTCTTCACCACTACACCCTAATCGAAACCACTGTAATTGTTTACCTGGATTATGGCAATAACTCCCATCTCATCTGCCTACTTTTAGAGTAATCTACTGAAAACATAAATCAGATCCTGTCACTCCCCTGCTTAAAACCCTTTAGTGGTTTGCAGTTGTACTCATAATAAATTCCAAACGTCATACTCTGGCTTACACATCTAAGCTTCTGCTTATTCCTCCAACCTCATTTTATACCACTCTGTTCATGCCCACTATGCTCTAGCCACACATATATTTATTCCTCAAATAATGTGTGTTTGTCTCTACTATAGCTTTTTGTACCTGCTGTTCTCAGTGCCTGGGATACTCTTTCCCTAGATCTTTACTTATCTAGTTCCGTTATTCAAATTTCACCTTAAAAGTCACCTCTTAAGTGATGCGTTTCAACCACACAATCTAACTACCTAGTACTTTCTACTCTTATTTTACTTATCTGCATAGTATCTGTAACTCTTTGATATTTTTTCTTTTTTTGTCTGTTTATTTTGTTTGTATTCCCTTCAACAGAGAATTCCATGAGAGCAGGATCCTTCGTAGTCTCATTTTATCCCTGCACTTAGCTCAATTTTTGGCACAAGTAAGCCTTTGAATAAATTTATTAGATACATGTGTGAATAGATGGATTAATGGAGTTTTTAAGGAGGTTGGGAGAAGTAGTGTGCTGGCTAGAGAAATATGGGGAGTCAAGGAAGGCTAATTTTTCAATTGGAGAGACATTAGCAAATTTATATATTGATAGTAAAGGGAGAGGTTGAAGTACAATAAAGACACGAGAATAATGGGACTGGCATTGTTCATTTTTGACCAATTTGTCACCTTAACCAACTTGTTTTTGACCTAAATACTCTTGACCCAATTTCATGTTACCAATTATACCTATGTGTTGTTGAAAGCTGGGTAGTTGCATCATCATGAGTTGTTTTGTAATTAGAGAAGGCCCTGACACAGTAAAGAAGGGTCTTGCAAGTAACCGGAGGTCTGACTTCCGTGGGTATCTGGCCTCTAATGGTCTGAGGAGGGCAATGATTGGAGAGAGCATCTGCCTCTCCCACACCACATAAAGATACATGCATACCCATTTCCACTGTTTTTATCCTCTGGCCTACTATGGTATCTTGGGCAGATGGAAGACAACTAGCCCCAAGAAAGACCCATTTCTCAGTGGGGTGCAAACTTTGACAGCAGCCATTGCATATGGAGCACCTCCTCTCAAGAGGCCTAGAGCATGCCTGTGTTTACTCATTCTCTCATTCATTCAACAACTATTTATTGAAGCCCTATCTTGTGTCAGTAGCTGCACAGAAAGAGGAAATGGCTGGGACTTCCTTCTATAAGAAGTAAACTCAAATGTTTAGTTTGCTAACAGTGGAGAGATGGAGAAAGAGAGCAGGAAATGATTTATATGAAAGAATTTGAAATTTTGCAATACAGTGTTATATTCTGCTTTTTTTCACACAATATGTATCTTGAGCATTTTTATGCTTAAATATTCTCAGAGTACATAATACTCAAACATATGAGTGCATCACTTTTTATTTAACATGTTGAGTGTATTTTTTTTTCATTTTTTTGCCATTAAAAATAATGCTGCACAATTTTCACTCTAATTCCCATGTTTAGAAGAATCTTCTTTTTTTTAGAGTAGATATCTATGGTGCATTCAGATTATTTTACTTCTCCCACTACTTATCAAACATACACACATGCACATTCATACACACTGAACCCCTACCTTAGTTTCTTTATTTTCTGGTACTTGGAGGTACTGTGTATATTACGTGGAAAAGCACATAATTTCCTGTTTGCGTGGTTCTCTGCTTTTGGTATCTGACCTTTGCCTTAGGAAGTGTGGTGACAACACATTCCACGATGCTTTGGGCTGCCAATAGACCTCTCCTATCTTCTTTCCGTATTACTTTCTGAGAGTTAAGTCTCTGAAAGATAGAGGAGGATAAGTGAAGATTATGATGGGAGGACCATATTCCATCAAAAAGTTGTTCTAGTGCAGCAGAACAGCTGTCTAGTTCTCTGGTCAATGGATAATTTGGTTAATGTAGACTCTGGATCTCCAAGTCTGGATAAGATGGATGAGAACAGACAGTGTGTCTTCCTACTTTCTTCCAGTCAAAGGGGTGGGGAGGATGCTCTGTTTCATGAGATTATGTTTTAGGGAGGGGCACTGATACATACATGTAGGTAGATAGATTAGATAGATAGATAGATAGATAAAAAGAAAGGCAGACATTATCTATCTATCTAGTAATAATTTAGTATAATTTTAACATCACTTCCAAGATATGTTCCACGCTCCTTCTTTTGTCTGCTCACTTCTTCCTTCTTTCTCCTTTCTTCACTCCCATTCTCCTTGTACTTCTCTCAATTTCATTCAGGCATTCTTTTGTTCTTTCAATAGTTACTGAATACCTAACATGTTCCAGGTGTTAAGCCAATTACTGGGAATATGATTATTAAAAAAAAGGCCAGTCCTTTTTTCTTCAAGATGATATCTGTATCTAAACAATTACATCACAATATATAAGTGCCCTGACTGGGTAGCCCAGGGTATCATGGGAGCATGTTAAAGGCCACACTTAACCCAGAACTGGGCACATAATAAGTGCTTAATTCATATGAATGCATATATCAGTGCAAATAAATGAAAACAAATGTCTTTTTGTCCCCACAGGAGATGATTTAGGATCATATCAAACAGAACCTCTGTAATAGCAAATGTGTCTCTATTGTGGCTTGGCATACAGGGTTAGTTGTGTCTGACATCTTTTTTCTTCTTGTGTCACTCTAGAACAAAGAGACTAAAGATCTTCTTTTGCTAACTCATGGGATTTTTAGAATTGTTTATTTTGCTTGATCTCCCAGCAGCATATGACACTGATGTTTATTTCCTCTTCCCTTGACTTCCTAGGTTTCTTCTTCCTCATATAGTTGCTCTTTTTCAGTCTCTACTGTGGACTCCTCTTACTCTTACTCTTTTTCTATTTGAAAAAACAGGAAAGATTGATGGTTTGGCTTAATTTTTCTTTTAGTATTTGGGAAGTTTCATTCTTTTTGAAGCAAAGCATTAGGCAGAGATACCAGAATGATAATAAATACCTGATTTTCTGTACTGTGCGTTGAGGATCATCTGGGGATTGAAAAGCAGAGTTTGCAGATATAAACGAAGCTGCTCATGGACTCAGCCCATCCTCCCTGCAGAGGCGAACTTATTGCTGAAAAAAAATGCAATGCCTAGTGAATTTTAAGCAATGCTGGAGCAGAGAGAAGGTTAGGCTGACACATAGTAAATTCCTTGCACCAAATATATCTTTGCCATGGAAATTCTCAATTTAAGAAACTTTTAATACATTTTCAGCTTTTTTTCTTTTTCTTTTCTTTTCTTTCTTTTTTCCTTTTTTTGAGAGGCAAGGTGGGTGTTTGCAACTTATTAAAATGTTAAAATATCAACCACTCTGATGTGCCTGGAATGTGAAACAACAACAGTGAGGGGGTGGGAACAAGCTGACCTGGTGTTCCTGTATTTCTTAAAGAAGCTGCCCACTTTTAAAAAACGATTTGGCCCAGTGGGTAAAGCAGGACTGTTGAATATGAATTTCAGATCGATCTCCTGCCTCTGACAGTTACTGCATGAGCTCCAATCACATTAGCGACTCTTCAGCTTGAGCCAGAATTTACAGCATAAATTCAACATTTTTCAAATCTTAATCAACCCAGAGGTCATTCTCCTCAAAGTGCAGTTTTGCTACTGCCACTAGAAAATCAATGGAGAAGGGTTGATACTTTCCTGCTGCCACAGCACCAGAAACAAAATGAAATGCTCCAGAAAGGTCTGCTTCAGTTGTAGCTCTTAGATAATTTTTTTGTTTTAATGCCAGTGGCACTTTGATCCCTAGTGTCTAGGTCCTACCCAGGGGAAATAGTCCAGTCAACAGTAACATAATCAGATAAAAAAAGGGAGAAATTTTGGTGTTATTGCTCTTTATCTTGAAAAAACTACTATTTCCACTGTCTATGGAATAAAGTCCCATTTCTTTGGCTTGGCAATTAGAGCCCTTCACATAACACCTAGTCAGCTTAGCACGTTGCCTGGCACAGAGGAGTGTTCAACAAATATTTTTTGAATAGTTGAATAGTGAAATTGACCTTGGCACAGCCACAAGAAACTTCTCCCTATATAACAATGCATCCTCAAGCCTTCAGGTCTTCATTCACACAAAGCTCTATGCACTTCATGACCTTTTAATTCTATATCAGAATATTTTTGTTCCTTTGAGACCTGACTCAGAGGTCACCTCTGTGAACCTTCCCTGTCCCTGCCCCAAGTCAAACAGGACTACTAGTTTCTTCCTCTGTGATCCCACTGCACAGTTCCATACCTGTGTAATAGCCCTTGATAGTGTTTTCAAAATAGGTATGGGTGGACGTGACTCTCTGATTGAATGTGAATTCTATCAGAGGTAAGACCTTGTCTTGCTCATCTAGCATTGAGGGTGTCAAAACATATCAGTTGAACTAAATCAACATTCTCTGTAATCTAAATTTTTTGAGATATAAAAGCACAAGATTGGAAATGAGAAGAGATTTTTTTCACCCAAGTGTGCAATCTTGGTCCAGGTCCTCTGGACCTCAATTTCATTATTGGGTGACACAATTAGCCTAACTGTTCAATAAAATTCAGTCTTACTTTAGCATTATTATTACTGTTGTTAATTGTTGTTATTGTTGTATTTGTTATTTTACTTTTGCTATTATTACTACTAGTAGTACCACTACTGTTACTTTAACAACTATTACTACTTCAGTTAACCGTGCCAGTACCATTCATTGAGTTACTACTGTGTGTCAGGCTCTGTAATAAGAAATTAACTTACATTATTGCATTTAATCTTGAAAACAACCACATGAGTTAGATATTATTAGCTTCATTTCACAGAGATGAGAATGGATGCTCACAGACTAAGAAACTTGTCTGAAGTCACACAGCTAGACTGTGTCAGATCTAGAATTTAAACCCAGTATTTTGATTTCCAATTCCTTAAAAGATGAACTTTTTATTTGTTATACCAATTACTTTGAACCCAAGAAAAATATGTATTTTCCTAGAAATATATAATTGGTTTATAATTTTAAAATAATATATCCTCATGAAAGGTGGAATCTTTCAAAGTAAACAAAGAGCAGTAAATCACTCATAATTCTACTACCCAGAGAGATCCCATATTAACATGCCTGTGAATTTCCTTCACATATTTTCTCTACATATGTGTATGTATGTGTGTATACACAGTTGGCAACTGCATATTAGTTGAGATGTAAAATTGGCATGGTAACAAAGCTAGTATGTGGAAGCTTTAACTCATTTGCCATTGCCTGGCCTGAGCTTCATGTACATTAGTATTAGTAGTTCAGCTATTCAGGAACTGCTCCTACCAAAAATACGTTTGAGGCATTGGACTTTGACTCGTATCAGCAATTTGTCTCCTCCAAGTGTCAGAGTGAGGTAACTTTAACTCAATGGAGATATTCGATTCCTTGAAGGATGGCATAAAAATCATTGAGAGAAGAAATTAATTTCAGGAACTGACTGAATTTTCCCTATTGGGGGAAAAATGCCACTCCTAGAACTTGGTGAAAGCCCAATCCTTGAAAAAGATCCAGATTTTGAGATTAACTAGATTACAGTCCAGTATCTATTAATTCTTTACTCTGGAGCCTGAGACACATATTATTTTAGAAACTATAGAGTCTAAGGAGAAACCTGAGTCTGAAAAGATTGAAGTCATTTGTTGTAATTCACATGCCTAAGAGAGAATGGGACTAAAACTTAATAGGACAGAGGAGTAAGCATTATTGTTGATTTAGCATCTACTTTGGCCACACACTGTATTAGGTCCTTGCTATACATTTTATTGCTGTACACTCCCATTGACTCTCTGAGATGAAGGTGTTATCTCCTTTATAGATATGAGAAAACTGTGATAAAATGATCTACTCAGGTTGCAATCATCTAGTAAGTGGCAGTGCCGGGATTCAAATCTTTGTCTATTTGACTCCAAAGTCTGTAATTTTTAGCAATACCACACTTCTGAGGCTTTCTGACTCTCAGAACAGACCTCTTGCTAATAGAATCCTTTGCTGTCATTTCTTAGAATAGCTGTTGTGCCAGTCCGGGTACCATGTGAGGAGCAGACTCATTATGAGTGTGAAGGGAATAGGAGTTCATTAAAGAAATTAGACATTGCGTAACTGTGGGAGGATCTGGGGAAGTGACCAGGAAGTTGGAAGATCAGAGAAGGATCGCTAGTCCATTAATCTAAGAAGCAAGGCGTCAAAGTGAGACAGCACAGTAGGTAATCATGAAGAGATATTTGGAAACTGTGGCCTCTGTAACTACTGATTCTGTGGGTCTGCACCTGAAAATCTGGTGTTGGGTCTCAGTTCTCCAGCCAGCAGAGATAAGGGAAAGAGCTGAAATTAGAGCCGGGGAGGGGAAGGACAAGCTGGAACCCCCAAGGTATCTCTGTGTCTGATGCCTAAGTAAAGATCTGCAGAGACAAATGGCTGTTACTTTATTTTCACCTTCTAAATCACGTGCAAGTTCCCCTCTTAACCATCTTTAACCCATAACTATGCAGGAAAAGTCATTCTGAGAAACATAGTTCCCTGCTTAACTATATCTTCCACAGCTGCCATTTTGGACAGTTCTGGAGTGTATTATGCTCCAGAGGAAAGGATGTCGAAAGAGCTATCCCAAAGCCAAATATCTAGGCAGCACTGTTTAATAGGACTTTCTGCAATGATGGAATGTTCTGTATCTGTGATGTACCTCATGCCTCTTTATTTTCCACTCTCTATGAATTCCTTTAAGGGTAGAGACTGTTATATTCCTAAGGGTTAAGGAAAGGATCTAGCATATGCCTGTGGAATAAATGAATGGTCACAGTCACTGTCATAGGCAATAAGCTGTCAAGGTAGTTGCTAGTAGACCAAAAGGCAGAACAGAAAGGCAGCATTATAGAATAATATCATTTTAGGGTTGGGATGGGCAGCTTAGAGGCTGTGGTAGAAAGAATATAGGCTTTGGAGTTCTAATCCTAGTTCTGCTACCAAGCTCTGCATGGTTATGTATCTTGGGCAAGTTACTGGACCTTTCTAAGCTTCATTTTCCTTATCTGTAAGAAAGGAAAGGATATACCTATTTCAGAGTCGTGAGAAGTAATGAAAGTATGTAAAGCACCTGGCACAGGGCCTGGCAAATATAATTTTCAACACATATAGTTTCTTTCTTAGAGATTTTTTAGTATGTCTCCCTCATTATTAGTGAACTTTTCTGGCAGCGTTATAATCCACCATTTTTAGGATGCATTGCAAATAAAATGTTATTCTGACTATAACTGGTCATTCTCTGGTGCCAAGATCACAGGGCCATTTGAGACCTTCATTTAAAGAAGATTTTATAGATTTAACAGCATATTGGACAGATCCTCTGGGACCTCAGAGCCTTTCTGAGAATTACAAGGTTAAATGGTAATCGAATTATTTTTGCTGCATCAACATAGCTGTCCATGGTGACAGTTGCTACTCTGTGCCTGTGACCACTTCCATCTGTAGAATCATCATTTTGTTTCATTTCACAAACCATTTAGAAATAAATTGGATTTACCAGAGCATAGGACTGAAAATATATCTAACTGGATCCATAGAAACAGACTTCAGAAGAATAGCCTGGCATGGAATTTTGTTGGTTATTCAGGGGACGACCCTCTTTCTTCTTGCTCAGTCTGCTGCCTGCACTTCTACAATTATCAGAATCCTCAACTGGATTATACTTTTTGTAAGTCAAGCTAGTGAAGTATTAAAAAATACATAATTCATTTTTACCCAGAAATTTTAGCCGTGACTTCTATTGTAGTAGCTAATCTGATTTCCTGGTCATATGAAACCTTAAAAGGGTCTTCCAAGGGCATGGAACCACTGAGTTTCTCCTTTTCCCTCACTGTTTGTCAGTTGTATATACAGGAGCTCAGATTTCCTCTCAAGTCAGGATGTTTCTGGTGACATTTATAAATAAGTCCAAGTTTAAATATTTTACTGAGCTCTCAGCAATATTGGTAATAAGTAGTGTCAGGAAACCAGCTTAGTTCAAGGCATGAGAAAGGGCTTAAGAGAACAGACAGTATTTGACTAGAAATCAAGAAACTGGAATTTGAATTCTAGCTCCACTATTTATCTGCTGAATTACTTGATTTCCTTAGCTTCCTCATCTGTAAAACAAGAATAATAGAATTTATTTTCAGGATTGTGGTAGGTCTGAAATGAGGTAATATGCAACTAGGTAGATTTGGGGCCTATTTCCTCTTTTCCTTTGTTAACTCCCTGTTTGCCCTCAGTCGAATCACACATACTTTCGGAGCCTGTAGCCCACACTTACACATAAAAAATTTCAAAAGATGGGGAATTCCCTGGTGGTGCAGTGGTTAAGAATCTGCCTGCCAATGCAGGAGACATGGGTTCGAGCCCTGGTCCTGGAAGATCCCACATGCCACGGAGCAACTAAGCCCGTGAGCCACAACTACTGAGCCTGCACTTCAGAGCCCGTGAGCCATAACTACTGAGCCCGAGTGCCACAACTACTGAAGCCTGTGCGCCTAGAGCCCGTGCTCCACAACAAGAAAAGCCACCGCAATGAGAAGCCTGCGCACCGCAATGAAGAGTAGCCCTTGGTCGCCACAATTAGAGAAAGCCCGTGCGCAGCAACGAAGACCGAACGCAACCAAAAATAAATAAATAAATAAATAAATTTATTAAAAAAAAAAAAAAGGTGGCAGATAATCTCTAAATTCTCTCTGGGCTAAGAAGTCTGTGATAATCATTCTCTCTTCATTCTTAGCTGAGGAAAGAAGCTAATAGCACTACAAATCTCTTCCTAGAAGAGGTTCTGGATGCCTCTAAGTTGGGCCTTCAACCAATTCCAGTGCCCTTGTTTTAACTTCTTCTAAGTCATCTCTTCTTTCCTAATATTTTTTTCACATTTAAACTATGATCTCATTGTTTTCTTCCACTAAACATTTTTTAAATAACACGATTTAATCTCAAATGATCTTTCTGAAACATTTGATGTATTCATATTCCATGTCCAAGAAACCTGGCTCTCAACTCTTGGAGGAACCTCAGCTATCATTCTGTATAACTTTCTCATTCCCTGTGCATAATCCCTTCTGCATTTCTACTGACAGAGGGCGTTCAACTTCTGTTTGAATGCTTCTAGCGATGGGACATTCACTGGCGGGGCACTGTATCTTTGCACCATTGCTTATTACTTGTACCGGATTACTCCACAGAGCTTGAAGTTTGGTGATACAATTTATGGCAAGGGACCATTACTACTTCAGATATTATGTACTAGCAAATGATCCACAAACCTGCTGATTTGTGGAAATGTTTTGACATTCATTTATCCTGGCTCATACTTATGGGCTATTGTAACATATTTAATCAAGAATTAAGATCCACTTTTGTCTGCAGTATCTATTACTTACTACTGTAAGGTCTTGGACAAGACTATTCACATCCCTACTTCTCCCCATCTGTAAAATGGGTATAAGAATAATCATTCTGCCTTCCTCCAGATTTTTGAAAGCATGAACTTAAGGTAACATAACTAATAGGCTTTATAAAGTACTATAGCAGGGGTCAGCAAACTATGGCCTATGGATTGGCAGCCTGTTTTTGTAAATAAAATTTTATGGTAACATTGCCATGCCCATTCATTTAATTATTATGTCTTTGGCTGCTTTCATACTACTTTGTTCAAGTTAAATATTTGCAACAGAAATGGTGTGGCCTACAGGCCTAAAATATTTACTATTTAGCCCTTTATGAAAAAGTTTGCTGACATCTGTGCTATACAAATATGTGTTTATTATTAGAATTACTAGAAGGATTGTTTTAAGAAAAGGAATAAGATGATAATATTGAAGTATATTAATAGAAAGACATCTAGTAAACTCACTGGCAAACATTAATTGAGCACCTGACAATGTCAAACACTGTCTTATGTATTTTACCTGCATTTTCTTGCTTAATCTTTACAACAACACTATGTGTTTGTTATCTTATTACATCTATGTTACAAGTGGACTGACTCTCAATAACTTAACCAAGGATACACTGGCAGAGAGCCAAGATTTAAATTTAGATATCTATTCCAATATCTGTGTTCTTTTTATGATGCCACCTAGCCTCTCATAGTTATGAGAGTCATAACTTTAAGTCTTGTAATTCTTATCTGTTAGAGCCTTATGGAAAGCATTAAGGATCTGAAAAGTTGTAAATGATCATGTTAATAATGGATACAAAATCTAGCATGCATTGTAAATACATTACAATTAGAAAGGAGTTCAAATATATCAGTAGGATTAGTGCTTTGAAAACATATAGAAACAGATAATAGCAAAAACTAACAGACTGATGAAGATTGAATAGTAAGGATTACTGAATCTTTGAATGTTTTGACATCATCACCACAATTTTGTCAGCACACACCAACCTTTTTCAGTTTAGGTATCTATTAGTTCAGTACTTAAAATCTCAATGGAGTCTCACATGGTGAAAAGATAGGATGAAAGGAGTCTGTAAGCTGACAGGCTGATTGTTCCTCCAGTCTATGTTTTTTGAAAATCTTCTAACATTAACTGTAAAATAGCTGAAATGTTAATAAAGTAGGTTGGGCTACTTCATTAAGTGAGGCATAAAGGAAATGATTCATTAAGAGTTTCTTTTAGAAAGAGCATGAAGGTTATCAGCTACCAAAAAAAAAAAGAAAAAAAAAGGTAACAGAACATATATTCTTTTCTTCGCATGAAATGCTAATATCACACTTGTCATCCATGTATAATCCATGTAGAATATAGAATTTACATTAAAGGAAAACTTAAAGATCCTTCTATTTAACCCCCTTAATTTAGAGATAAAAAAAACTGAGGTTCAAAAAAGTTTAGTTATTTGCCTAAGGTCAGACAGCTAATATTTGTCAGAAATGGAACTGAAAAACTGATTTCTTTCTCATTCATTTATTAGTACATTCATTCATTCATTTAAAAAATTTAATTCAGTCATTCATCTAACATTTATTGAGGCCTTGCTATACAATATCCACAATATTAGAGGTCATAATATGTGTGTTGTTTCATTTAATTCTCATAAGGTAGGTATTATTATCTTCATTTTATAGCTGAGAAAACTGAGATTAAGAGAGATTAAAAATGTTGCTCAAGGTCTCGCAGCTTAGACATGAATTAACTAGCTAAAGAGAATATGGAACCAATTTGAAGCTTCCTTATACAATTCCGAAGTCAGGCATAATAGGGAATCCTCCTGTACTGTTGGTGGGAATGTAAATCGGTGCAGCCACTATGGAGAAGAGTATGGAGATTCCTTTAAAAACTAAAAATAGGGTTACCATATGATCCAGTAATTCCACTTCTGGGCATATACCCGGAAAAGTCCAAAGACAGGCAAAATAGAGCTAAGGAAGCCTCTGTTCCAACTCTGAAATGATAATTGACCTGGTCGGACTTTCAACCTGAGCTGGTAGAGAACTTACTATTTGAAGTCACTAGCCAAAGCCTGAAGAGATGATATTCTGAATTATCAAGTGAAAAGAGATGTATGTTTTATTTTATTTTACATCTTATTTTCCAAAAATAAATTTTAAAAAACCAATCAATTAAATAAAAAACTTAAACACTAATCCAGCTGAAACACAATTAATTCAATTTTTGCCTGTTTCCTTCCAATATTCTCTTTATGTATACACATTTTAAATGGCTGCAGTCATAGAATTGCAAGATTATATATTGCTTTTTATTAGTTAACATCAGAATATCATATAATCTTCCCATGTCAACTCATATTCCATTCCAGGCATAATCTTTGCAATTACAATTTTAATAATCAGACTATTCAATTGCATAATCATACCATAATTTACCTTATTCTCTTTGTCAAACATTTATTTTTTAAACATAGCTAGTGAACATATTTTAGCATTTAGGGTTATTTAGTGTTTTTTAGCTTCTGTTTTATCATTTATTTAAGAAATAATGTGGGAAATAGTTTAAGATCATTGAGTTGAAGTGTGAATATCATTATTGCTCTTATATACTTCTGTATTAATATCAAAAGGTTTTGTAGAAATTTACAGTGCCTACATGAGTAAAAAAGGAGTCAGTTTATCATGTTGGGGTCTATTATATTTTTGGCAGATTTTGCTAATGTAGTAAATGACTAGATGCTTTAGATACCTGGCATATATGTAACAAAGTGATGTTTGTAACATAAATGCAAAGATTTGACTCTCATTTTTGCCTCAATAGAGTGTTACCCCCCGTTTGGGTTAGCATATTAATCACAAAGCTTAGGGCACAGAATATCAAACATTTTAGATGCCCTGCTGTGAGTGATGATGACAAAAAGAAAGCAATTTCAAACCTAAGATTTCTGCAATATTTATGTCTTCTCTTCTCTTAGTTTCTTTCATATTAAGACTAAAAATAATTTCACTTAGAAAATTGTGCAAAGGATATAAAGAAGTTTGATTAAAGACTCCTTCAAATGTTGATATATCTTTTTAATATGTAACCTTCTTTAATATTGTAACCAATAATTAAAATAAATCTACATCAAAAAAACAATAAAGAAGCTAACCATGAAAATTCTCATTAAATACAGTTTTAATGCATTCATTTCATTTCATTTATGACTTTTATATAGGCACGTATTTTGGAATAAATAATAGGAACCCTTTTTGATATATCTTAGAGAGTTTGGAACTTCTTTGGGATGAAAAAGATTTTAGTAATTCTTTCAATAAATCTGCATTACTTAATGTCTTTTTTTCTTTTTATTGTGGTAAGAATCACATTGTGTAAAATTTACCATCTTCACCAATTTTAAATATATAGTACAGTAGTGTTAACTGTATGCACATTTTTGTGCAACAGCCCTCTAGAACTTTTTCATTTTACAAAAAACTAAAATTTTATATCCATTGATCAAAAACTTCCCTTTTCCCACTTCCTCACCCCTGAGAACAAACATTCTACTTACTGTCTCTAAGAGTTTGACTACTTTAGATACCTCATTCAAGTAGAATTATGCAGTGTATGTCTTTCTGTGACTGGCTTATTTTACTTAGCATAATAACCTCAAGGTTCATCCATTTGTACCATATGACAGGATTCTCTTTATTTTTAAGACTGAATAATATTCCATTGTGTGTATACACCACATTTTCTTTATCCATTCATCTGTCAATGGACATTTAGGTCACTTCCCCCTCTTGGCTCTTATGAATAATGCTGCAGTGAACATGGGTGTGCAAATATCTTTTCAAGATCCCATTTTCAATTCTATTGGTTTTATAACCAGAATTGAGATTGCTGTATTATATAGTAACTCTATTTTTAATTTTTTGAGCAACCTCCATACTGTTTTCCATAGAGGCTGCACCATTTTATATTCCCACCAACAGTGCACAAGGGTTCCAATTTCTCCATGTCCTCTTCAACACTTACTGTTTTCTTTCTTTCCTTTTTTTTTTTTAATAGTAGCCATTCTGATGTGTGTGAGGTAATATCTCATTGTGGTTTTGATTTGCATTTCCCTGATAATTAGTGAAATTGAGGATCTTTAATATGCTTATTGACCATTTATATATCTTCTTGGGAGAAATGTTTAAGTCCTCTGCCCATTTTATTTTAAAGATTTTTTTGATGTGGACCATTTTTAAAGTCTTTATTGAATTTGTTACAATATTGCTTCTGTATTATGTTTTGTTTTTTTGGCCACGAACCTGCACCGCCTGCATTGGAAGGCAAAGTCTTAACTGCTGGACTGCCAGGGAAGTCCACTTTGCCTATTTTTTAATTGGATTATTTTGTTGTTGTTGAGCTGTAGTTTTTATATATTCTAGATATTAACCCTTTATCAGATATATGGTTTGCAAATATTTTCTCCCATTTCTTAGTTTGCCTTTTAACTTTGTTGATTGTTTCATTTGCTGTGCAGAAGTGTTTAAACTTGATGTAGTCTCATTTGTTTCTGTTTGCTTTTGTTGCCTAGGCTTTCAGTATCATATCCAAGAAATCATTGCCAAATCCAATGTCATGAACCTTTTCCCTACGTTCTAGGCATTTTATAGTTTCAGATATTACATTTAGCAATTTAATCCATTTTGAGCTAATTTTTTATGTGATATGTGTCCAACTTCATTGTTTTGTATGTGAATATCCAGTTTTCCCAACACCTTTTGTTGAAGAGACTATTCTTTCTCTGTTGCATAGCATTGACACTCTTGTAAAGATCATTTGAACATACACAGGTCATATATAAAAATAAAATAAAATAATATTTTATCTTATTTTATATAATATTAAATATATTGTATTAATAATATATAATATTTTATATTTATAATTATATATATATGTATATTTCGGGGGGCTCTCTATTCTGTTCCATGGGTCTATATGTCTGTATTTATGCCAGTACCATACTGCCCATTCTGCTTTGATTACTGTAGCTTTGTAATGTGTTTGGAAAGCAGGAAGTGTGAGGCCTCCAGCTTTGTTTTTTTCTCTCAAGAGTGTTTTGCCTTTTCAGGGTCCTTTGAGATTACATATGAATTTTATGATTTTTTTTCTATTTCTGACAAAAAAATGCTATTAGGATTTTTATAGGGATTGCATTAAATCTATAGATCACTTTGTGTACTATGAACATTTTAACAACATTAAGTTTTCCAATCCATGAACATGGAATGTCTTCCCATTTATTTGTACCTTCTTTAATTTATTTCATTAATAGTATGTAGTTTTCAGTGTACAATTCTTTCACCACCTTGGTTAAGTTTATTTCTAATATTTTGTTCTTTTTCATGCAATTATAAATGGAATTGTTTTCTTAATTTCCTTTTCTGATAGTTTGTTCTTAGTTTATAGAAACCCAACTGATTTTTGTATTGTACAACTTTACTTAATTTGTTTATTAGTTTTAGCAGTTTATGTGTGTGTGTGTGTACTCTTTAGGGTTACTATGTATAAGATCATGCAATCTGCAAACAAAATATTTTTATTTCTTCCTTTTCAATTTGAATGTCATTTATTTCTTTTACTTGCCAAATTGTTATTTCTAGGCCCCCTAGTATTATATTGGATGGAAATGGAGAGACTGGAATTCTTGCCTTGTTGATATTAGAGGGAAAATTTTCAGTTTTTCATCATTGAAGATGATGTTATCTGTGGAATTTTCATCTATGGCTTTTATTATGGTGAGATGATTTTTTTCTGATCATCATTTTTTTATCATCATGTTTTTATCATGAAAGGGTATTGATTTTTTTCAAATGCATTTTCTGCATCAATTGGGACAATCATGTAGTTTATGTCCTTCATTCTGACAATGTGGTACTTTACATTGATTGATTTTCATGTATTGAACCATTCTTTCATTCCAGGATGCATAACTTCTAGTGTGCATTTGGTAAATAGTAAGATGCAGACATTCAAATCTTGAAAAAATAAAAACAAATAAAAATGCCTTCCTGTGCCTTATCATATCTTGGTTCTTGTTCCTTTTACTAATACTATGTTGCATCATTTAGAATGCCAACTATAAGTCAAGACATAAACAGAAGTAAAAACAAATGCCAGCCACTTCTCAGTGCCTAGTGGAGATACCCTTTATATTCATACTTGAAGGCTTCATGTGAATTAATCTGTATACTCTCATGGGAAGGTATTGAGTATTTCAGTGGCTAGGGGAACTTCATTTGTTTTTTTATTGGATATGTGCTGCTGCTGAAGAAAAGATGCTGCTATGCTGTACCAAGCCATACAGCCAAGAACAAGCATGAATTCCCACTCCATGCCATGCAGCTCTATGCTGCATTAAATAAGACATAGATCTTGCTATTGAGAAATCAGCTTTCAAGTGATGAGACATGTATGCAAATATAATGGTTCTATAAACAAAGTATGATAGGATCCCAGAAGCAGAAAAAGTGAATTACAAGTTATGAAATCCTAGAAGATCAGGGAAGACATCATGGAGGCAGTGATATATTTGAAGTGACTTTAAGGATAAGAAATCTAATGGTGGAGAAGTATAAGGCTGCAAAGCCCCTTGAATTCAGATCCCTGCTACTTCCACATCACATTAAGGTGTGAGGAATCTTTGTATTGGTCCAGTGTCACAAGGCTCACCACATTGCCTGTCTCCAGATGCCTCAGTCCTCTTCCCATTTGGTATGTGGGGATAGGAGGTTGGTGGCCATGATGATGTTCTGCTCATATCTTCCTTAAAGAAAACCTGCTCTGGAGAGCATAGTTGACAGCCTCCAGGTGACACATCAGACCACATGTCCCCTGGGCTACTCTCAGTCACTGGACTGGGTTTCGTAGGGTAACTAGAGCTATATCATTACTGCCCAATGTGGAAGACTGCCAAGGGCAACTTTTCTCAGATTCCCCATTGGCCTAGCTGAGACTTTCTCAGAATGACACTGCAGCTTGAAGTTCTTCCTACCCAATTCTGCCTTTTTTTCTCCTTTCACAGGTACTAGACCCTGCATTGCTATTTGAAAGCTCTTCATGACCAGTCTTGTTCCCTCCCTCTTATCCTTAATGGGAAATTCTCCCCAAAACTCTCTAGCAGATCTAATGCCATCTTGGTTTCTTCTTGTCAAATGACCTGAACTGACAAAGAAGGGAAACCCTACTACTCCCTCCCCACCAGAGTTCTCTCTCCATTGTTCCCCACCTTAAGACAGTGGCCTCTCTCCGTAGGTACTATAGCTAGTATATCTTCTTAATGGCATTAGGTGTTCATAATAGCTAAGCACAGTTGTCTTCAAGAAACTTCTGTTTTCAGGCCTGCAGGACCTTGAGGCAAGAGAACACAAAGGCCTGATTACTTTCTTTTCATTAGAGAGGGGAAAATATAGAAAACAAAGCACAAAGACCTGTCATTACTCTGAAATATTTATTTACTTAATAGGAGACTCATTTAGGTAGTGTTTGAACTATACTCTTTCACATATAGTATTTCATTTGATATTCACGATAGTTTTTAGAGGTAGATATTGTTTATATTTTTTAGATGGAGGCATTTAGAGTGAAACAGATTACTTGTTTTTTCAAAGGATCTCACAGAAAGCAAATGGCCAGGCTGGCAGTTGCCCTCTAGTCTGCTAAACATCAAATCCTGTGTTCTTTCCAGTGAACCACCCTGCAACATGCTTTCTTTTTAAGGTCTTAGTAATGGATGGAATTCCTTCATCAGGGTGTGACTTGTGCACCTTTACACTCAGAAGCATCCTGCACTTGTTTTAATGTTTTCTTGAAATTCTTAATAAGTTTTGAACAAGGGGCCTCATAATTTCATTTTGCTTTGGCCCCCACAAATTATGTAGGCAGTTCTCAATCTTAGGTCACTATCTTAATCCTTCAGATATCCTATATTTTATAGAAAAATACCCCAGACTGTAAAGCTTATACACAACATTTATTGCTCGTAGGTTTGGAGGCTATATGTGCAACATGGTCAGATTCTAGTGAGGGCCCTTTTCCAGGTCGCAGACTTCTTGTTGTATCCTCACATGGTGGAAGTGGGCTATGGAGCTCTGTGGGAATCTCTCTTGTAAAAGCACTTCAGGCTTCACCCCCATGACCCAATCCCCTCTTACAGGCCACACCTGCTAATACTATCACTTTTGGGGATTAAGATTTCAACATATGAATTTTGGGGGGATACAAACATTCAGACCATGGCAGTTACATTATGATTTTTCAGTTGTCAAAACTAATCCCTCAAAAAATGTCAGCGATCTTAAGTTCCCTACCTAACTGTGAGCCTTTTAGCAAATTCTCATCCCTAGATCTTCTGGGCCAAATATCACTCTCTTCCACACCGCCATCACAAGCCAACACCACTAACATGTTCAGATTTGCATCTTAGGCAGATTTCTCTGGCAGCTCTGCAGAGGGACTTGGATGAGGCCATATTGAGATGCAATCAGAAATATAGATACTTTGATGTTTAGCAGCAGATAGTGTTGTTTATATTGTGACTGGGTAAAGCCTCTGACCACTTAGTTGGTATAGGGCCATAATCCTTCATCTTTAATTCTGAATCCAAAAATAGTGGATTTTAAAGTAATGTTAAACTTACTTGATAGCAAAATCTGACCTATCTGGATTTGAGGTGACAGTCTTTATTTATACCACTTAGTGTGAATATTTATACATCTTGTTGCAGAAATATTATGTTTGATTATTGATTTCTGCCCTGGAACCCACTGATTTAGTTTGTTAAAGAATATATGGTAAGTATTTTGAAAAAAATTCAATAATTTTTAAAAACTGAATCCCTCAAATTTTCAAGTCCCTGGAGTTTTGGCTGGGGGATTATATACCAGTATTTCTTTTCTTCACTCACTGGTGAAAGTATTTATGTAGCTCCATAGGGAATTGATCTCAGGGAAGCAATTTTAAGCCTACCACACCTTCTAGAGTCAGTGATTTGTGGAACTTCTTGGCCTCCTGAAATAATCTCAGTAAGAACTCTTTGAGGGGACTTCCCTGGCAGTCCAGTGGTTAAGATTCCGTGCTTCCAGTGCAGGGGGTGGGTTCATCCCTGGTTGGGGAACTAAGATCCCACATGCCGTGTGGGGCAGCCAAAAAAAAAAAAAAAAAAAAAAAAAGAACTCTTTGGGAGAGGGAGAGGCAAAGAAGGTACAATTCAGGAATGAGTTCTAAAATAAATCAGAATATTATATGGATGTGCAGATTGATAAAAGGCACATTGCCTGAATTTCTTATGACTTTAAATTGAATTACTTTTATCTAGGACCTATGGAGCTTGCAATTCCCTCGTTACTTTTATAATTAAGAAATTCTATTTTATTAGATGGGCATAGTGTAGTGAGGCTGCCTAGCACAGAATAGGAACTTAATAAATTTTTGCCAAATAAATGAATAGTTGAAACAGATTCATTCACATTCACTTCTGTTTACTTGTGATGACACCTATGTGCTTCAATTAAATGTATTCATTTAAAAAGTAGACCAGTGTTAATCATTAAGCTATCTTTATAAAAACTTTAATAGGGAAAAATTTTAGGACTCAGGTAACAACTTTATTCATTCAGCAAATCTTTATTTGATATCTACTATGTGCTAGACCCAGTAGCAAGCTCTAGGACTATAATAATGAAGTACAGTTCCTTCCTGTGAAGAGTTTACAGCAGGATCCAACCAGTGCTCAAACCATGCACCTGTTTTGTTTCTTTTTCCATGGCTTCTCTTGCCCTCCTTCTTGGTATGTATTCCTGAAGAGTTATGATTTTTGTCTTCTCCTTCGTCTACACTCTCCTGTTGTAGTGGAAAAACACATTTTTAGAGCTAGAGTTCTGGCTCTACCACTTTCTGTTAGATGAATTACTAAATCTCACTGAGCTTCAGTTATCTTGTCCATAAAATGAAGATGAAATAATAGTCTTATCTACCACTTTCAGTTGTAAGAGCTTGAGGAAAGTGCTTTTACTTGTTATAATTTACAAGAGTTTATTTTATTAATTCCTTCGATAACATAATCCCTTTAGTTATATATCAAATAGCTATTTCCAAATTTCATTGTACCTGCTGGATGTTTCTACTCAGTTACTGTGCAATGAGCTGAAACTTTCTGGTGGAATGACTTCTCCGTTTCCCTTTTGAATCTCTGAATTGTTTCATGATATGTTCTGGGACCTGCTGTGCCCCGCCCCCCTGCCCCCCCATACTCCTTGACTTTTAAAGAATAAAAAGTATCTTCTATTCTAAGTAAAAAACATCTATTTGGTCTAAGGAGTTCTTGTAAGAAGAATTCAAGGGGAAATAATAAGGTTGGGCCCCGTGTTGAGTGTGCTTTTTGTAATGCTAGACAGCCAGAATCCTCCTGGAAGATATTTAGTAGATGATTCTTCTTAAATGACAATGAACTAACCTCAGAGGATTCAAAGTATTAGGAAAATATTTATTGGATGTTTGCTCTGTAGCAGGCTTCATTTCTTTTATTCTTCTCAAACAACCAGTGAGGAATTCTTCTGTGACACCACCATTGCCATCTGGCTGGATTCGTGGCCTTAAGAGATGATAAGATCCTTGTCACTAGAAGTATTTATGTAGAGCCCGGGAGGGAGTTTGTGTTCGGAGACAATGCATGTATATTGCATGTTTTTTTATGCCTCACATACAAAAGGAAACTGATTGCCTTTGTTCCAAACTATCTTTTCTGGAATATTTGTATAGTGATCATCCCTGGAAGATAGAGATCCTGTCTTCTTCCAGAGCAACAAACAGATGTGCTTATTGTACAGTATAGAAGATTAGAATTCTCACAGCTCAGAGTTCCTCTCCTGGAACACAACCCACTCTGTGTGCAAGTATCATCTGGTCCTCTTTGCATTGCCCCATGGGAAGTGGGGCTCAAGGAACCAGTACAAATTTTGACTCCATAGCTACTACTGTTGCTGTGAATCCTTTGTCTGTGGCCCAGGTGTCTTGTATCTTCTGCCATTATCCATGAAACTAAGTCAGTTATTTAGTTAGCTTGCAAGAAGGGTAAAATCTCAGACCCTTTGCAGTTCTTAACAGTTTGAAGGTGGCAAGGAATGAAGTCTGAAGATCATTCCCTGTGCTGAGACCAAAGAGCGCTATACTTAAAGCCAGACAGTTGTAGGTAGGTATGATTCTTTGCTTTGCCACTTACTGGCTGTGTGTCCATGAATAATTTACTTAACATTTCTGAAAATAATTTTCTTATTGGTAATATAAAGGTAATAATACCAGCCTCACTAGGTTGCTGGGAGAATTAATAGGGATAATAATTATTTGAATGCCATTAATAGAGAGCCTGGAACACAGAAGGTACTCTCCTAGTATAGAATTACTGTCCTGATTTTTCTAGTCTTATGACTCTGTGTCACTCTCATTTTTAAATGCTTCCTCTTCTCTAGCCCCAGCTCCCTGAGTGGGAATAAATAGGTGTTAGTATGACACTTAACTGATTTATCTTCTTTTCTCAACAAAAGTTTTCTTTTTCCTCTCCCATACCTACCAATGAAAATTTCACTTTCTTTTCCTTGTTTTTTCTTTTTTTATTATTATTAAAAATTTTTTTATTGCAGTATGGTTGATTTACAATATTGTGTTAATTTCAGGTGTACAACAAAGTGATTCAGTTTTATATATATTATATGTATTCATATATATATATTCATATTCTTTTTCAGATTCTTTTCCGTTATAGGCTATTATGAGATATTGAGTATAGTTCCCTGTGCTATACGGTAGGTCCCTGCTGGTTATCTATATGATATACAGTAGCATGTACATGTTAATCCCAAACTCCTAATTTATCCCTCCCCCACCTTTCTCCTTTGGTAACTGTAAGTTTGTTTTCTATGTCTGTGAGTCTATTTCTGTTTTATAAATAAGTTAATTTGTATTGTTTTGTAGATTCTGCATATAAGGGACATCATATGATATTTTTCTTTCTCTGTCTGACTTACTTCAATTAGTATGATAGTCTCTAGGTCCATCCATGTTGCTGCAAATGACATTATTTCATTCTTTTTTATGGCTGAGTAATATTTCATTGTATATATATACCATATCTTCTTTATCCATTTATCTGTCAATGGACATTTAGGTTACTTCCATGTCTTGGCTATTGTAAATAGTGCTGCAATGAACACTGGGGTGCATGTATCTTTTCAAATTATAGTTTTCTCCAGGTATATGCCCAAGAGTGGGATCACTGTATCATATGGTAACTCTATTTTTAGTTTTTTAAGGAAGCTCCATGCTGTTCTCCATAGTGGCTGCACCAATTTACATTCTCACCAACAGTGTAGGAGGGTTCCTTTTTCTCTACACCCTCTCCAGCGTTTATTATCTGTAGACTTTTTGATGATGGCCATTCTGACCAGTGTGAGGTGATGCCTCACTGCAGTTTTTATTTGCATTTCTCTAACATTACAACATTTCTTTGGAGAAATGTCTATTTAGATCTTCTGCCCAATTTTTGATTGGATTGTTTGTTTTTTTGATCTTGAGTTGTATGAGCTCAGTTCAAATAGTATTTATGAGGTAACTTCTCTGAGTCCACTGCCAAAGATATAGACAGAATTTAGACTTACTTCTTATTTCACGTAAGCATCATTAAACATTTATTGAACACTTACAATGTGTCAGACACAGGCACCATGTTAATTGTTGGATAAATATCATGAACAATACAAGCATGGTTCCTGGTCTCATGGAATTTATATTTTGTCATGACAGTTAAAAATCCAATATGGTAAGCATAAGATAGCAATACAAGTAGGGATCTGTGGAAACAGCTGTCTCTGTGACCTAGCTCTGAGGATTCCTGGGGACATACCCACTGAACTGATCTTAAAGGATGAGGAAGGATTAGCCAGGTCATAAAGGCTTGTCAAGTCAGTCTCAGCAGGAAACAGATGGCATATCCAAAAATGTAATTGAAGAGAGTTTTTAAAAGATACTATTTACAAAGATGAATGGAGGTTTAAGAGAATCATTAGGGGATAGAGGAGCATCTAGGGACCGGCAATAGTAAAAGCTGTTCCCACCCCAAGGACTGAAGGAATAAGGAGAGGAAGCTCTTACTAGACTCTTGTAAGAACTAGCTAACAGCTCTCTTCTGTGGCTGATGTGAGGGGGAGGGACAGAATAAATATCTCAACCTCTCTCTCCTCCTGCCCTCCAGTCTCCTGCCAGTGCTTCCCACTGACCTAACCCAATAGGAAGAGAGAGAGCCAGGGACCCCACATGATGTGATCTGTAGAAGTTAGCCTCCTAGCCTCCCAGGATACAAGCTGAAGGAGAAGAGTAGAAAATAGATATGGAAGGGCTAACAGAGAAAAACTAGAATAGGAAGGGGACAAAGGTATTCCAGGCAGAAGCAACAGCACCAAAGCGTAGACATGTGAAATGGTGGGACAGGAGCACCAGTAGTGTAGGGCTTAAGAGCCTATAGCCAGTAGTGGGTTGCAGAGGTAGGTTGGGTTAGGATGAGGAGGATCTTAAATGCCATGCTGAGGAGCTTAAACTTTCTCTTACTGTATATAGGGAAACATGGCCAAAGGGATCAAGGAATAACACAATTAGATTTGTGTTTTAGAAAATTAGATTTTCTGGGGGATAGAGTGGGATTTGGGGGGGAGATGTTTCTGTTCCTAGATTGACTGAGGGCATAGGCAAGGAGAGAGGCAATGTCATTAGAAGTAAGAAGGGTCACACAGTGTCTGGAAAACGCATTGAAGGCCTTGTGTAAAATGGCCTCATTGTAGGGTATTCTTTCTTGTCCTTTCTTGAAATGTAAATAGAATCTTTTGTGAAACAGGGCAGAGCTGGCCTTGAAGCTACCTTTCTCCAGATAATCACTTTCCTGGGAAGAAATGATGAATTGTGCTTTGTCCATATTCCATCAAAGATTGCTTCTGTAACCTTCCCTTAAACACATTCCCAAGAGTGGCCTCTTTCATTAAGATGAGGCCATTTTCCTTCTTTGGTTTTGTTGGAAATGTCCAAAAGGAAATGCAGTTCCATTTCCTTCCTGTCCTAAGAGTCATTACGTATTAATAGAATATCTACATGTAGATAAGCTCTGGGTTTCTTTGTCCTACAGGAAGGCATCAAAGGGCACCATGACTTTTAAAACAGTCTTTCAAGGTGGGTAAAGGTGGCCTTTAAAAAGAAATTATCACTTCTCAGAAATCACATTCCCTGAGAAGTTTTATTCATTCATCCAAGTTGACAGGCAGCAATGCCATGGGACAGGATAAATGGCACCTTCTATAACTGAATATGCAGGACACAATGAAGCACATGTAGGAACCAGGGCAGAGGACACTTGGGACATTCCCCCATGGGCTTATCCACTGACAAGCTTCTTAAGGGCAGGTATCATACCTAATCATATCATATTCTCAGATGCCCTAGCCAAGAGTAGTTGCTTAGAAATTGTTTTCTGAATGAACAGTACCTCTCTAGACGGTAGAAGTAACCTATGCAAAGGTCCAGAGGCATGAGAGAGCATGATTCATGTAAAAAAATGCAAGTAATTTGATAAGACTGAAGAAAAGAGTATCTGGGGAGGAGGAGAGACTGGTGAAAGATAAAGGAATAGAAGTAGTCAGAAATAGAATTGCCTTTGCCTTAAAATTCTATGGAGAACTTTATGGACTTGTTCTTATAGTTTTTGGAAAGCTATTGGTCATGTATAGATATAGAAAGATTATTCTAACTAGTGTAAAGAATGAAACAGAGAGATGAAGTCTAGGGAGGAAGTTAGTGAAATAGCCTGTTCTATGCCAGTGACAGTGAGAATGGAACTAAGTGTTTGGGTACGAACAATATATAGGACATAGAGTGGATGGAATTATGATGATGTTTAGAAGTAAATGATGAAGGTAAAGGAAAAAAGAAGGGTCAAAGGTGATTCTTACTTGACTTAATTCCTTGAGGGAAGAGACTATATTTGATTCATTCTTACATCTCTCATTGTAGTTATATCCTCTCTGGTGTGTAGACATAGTGGGCACTCAGGAAATATTTACTGCATGTTGATCAAGGGGCTTTGGAAAGGGCTCAATGAGGGACAACTCCAGGAGCATGTCTGAAGCAGGAGGCTATGGATGGAGGTGGTACAGGTGAATGACAGATTAGGGCTGAGTTAGTGGTAGAAAATTGTGGAGAAAGTGCAAAATATCCCTGATGCTAACCAACTTTCTTTATCTTAGGGCCTTGAAATATCAGGTTCTGTTACCAGAAAAGCTAAAGAGTAGGATTCCTCACTTCAGATCCAGGAGTGACACCTGAGTTAACCCTTAGTGAATATTTGCTAGAAGAAAAAAACTATGAATAAATACATGAGTGAAACCTAAAACTTCTTTGGAGTGGTCAGGTATTGACTTATCAGGGAAATTACCCATTTGACTCAGGCCCACTGCTACTCTGGAAAATACTGAAACATATCAAAATTATTTTTAAAATGAGATAATATGTCTAAAGTGACCAGCACAGTGCCTGATTCACAGAAATATTCAATATCTGATATCTGTTGATATTACTTTATGATTTTGATTGAGAAATATATTTATAATATAAATCAGAAAGGATGCCTTCAGTGCAAAACAGAGTTTGAACCGAAACAAGATTTGGAGAAGTTTTGACTCAATATCATATATAGGGTCACTTGTGATCATGAAGAAGCTACATACTTGAACATCTGTAAAAGACAAATGGTCCTGGAGTCTTTCCCCCTCCCCTAAAAATATTTCTGGGGTTGTTTTCCTTTTATGGTGCCTTACCCTAAAACTTGGAGTCAGACAGAACTTGATATAAATCCCAGATCTAATACTCCTAGACCTGGAACCTTTGACTAAATGCATAACTTTTCCAAATCTCAATTTGTTTCTCCATAAAATGAGGATAATAATATATGTATTATTGTGATGTTAGGGATAAATTAGATAATCTCAGTAAAACACTTGGCAAAGTTCATGGATTATAGTAGTGTTTAACAATTTCAGGTTTCTTCCTGCTTTTTATTCTATTCAGACCTTGAACTGATTGACTAAAGCATATCTACATTATGGAGAGCAATCTGCAATCTGCTTTACCCCAAATTCAAATTTAAATGTTAATCTCATCCAAAAACATACTTCAAGCTGATACATAAAATTAGCCGTCACATTTGGTAATGTGAACTACTCCCAGCTTTGTGTGAACTTTGAGGCTTTTTCTGGCTGCTCCTTTCCAGTGGTTCTTTCTTTACCCTTGGGTAGTTTCCAGATACACGGACTGCTCTGTACTCAACAGAATATCCAAAAGGACCCTGTGAACTCTAGCAATTTTGGCCTCTCTAATCTCCCAAATTCATTCTCAACTCAGGGGGATCCCTAGGACTCACTTTGTTACACCTATCTATGCTGTGGCCTGGAAACTCTCTTTAGGTGGTAAACTGGGTAATCATAGGGTCACCTTGTTTGTTTACTCTCTCTCAGACATCACTGTCATTTCTTGCCTGCTTTCCAATATCTGAAAACTGTTGTTTCATATGTTTTTTTTCAGTTTTATAGTTGTTTAAGGCAAGAGGTTAAATCTATACCCTACTACATCATTTGGCCAAAAGTAGAAATTCCCCTTTATAAGATTTTCTTTGTAAAAAAGATTATGCTACTACAGATAGTTTTTAAAAGCTGGCCTCTTGATGAGTTCTGAAGATATCTAAAGGTGATAATGGGATATTCATTAAATTTGGTTACCACCTCGCAGATCTTTCTGGGACAAAGAACAGCAGTATTGGCTTCAGTAAACTCTTCTATGCTGCTAATTTCTGAGACTGTGAATAACTTATCTCATCTTAGCCTCAATTTTTCTATATATAGAATGGTAATTTAATAGTACCTGTGAAAATACCTAGTACATAGAATACTTAAAAATCTTAGCATGACTGAAAGGACCCACAGGTTGTTGGGTTAGGTTGGAGACAGGCAGAGTCAGGAGTGTGTTCCGGGGCTTAGTACATTTTCCTGGAGAAAGGAAGCCTAACTTTGTGATTCGAAGTCCAGGCTTTATAGTCATGGAGACCTGGGTATTGAAAAGTTACTGAATCCTTAGTTTCATCTGCAAAAAAAGAGATAATATTAGTACCTTCCTCATAGAATTAATGGGAGGATAAAATGTGAAATGTGTATAAAATACTTTATACGTGGATACTTTATAATTGGAGATTAAGCTCATACATTTTTGGTGGGGATGTAAAATGGTATAGCCACTATGAAAAACAGTTTGGTGGTTCCTTAATAAGTTAAACTTAGAATTACTATATGATGCAATAATTCTACTCCTAGATATATACCTAAAAGAAGTGAACAGGTGTTTGAGCAAAAACTTGTACACAAAAGTTCATAGCAGCTCTCTTCACAATACCCAAAAGGTAGAAACAATCCAAATGTCCATCAGCAGATGAATGGATAAACAAAATGTAGCATATCCACACAGTGGAATATTATTCAGTCATAAAAAGGAATGACAGACTGTATATGCTACAACATGAATGAACCTTGAAAACACTATGCTAAGTGAAGGAAGCCTGAAATGAAAGACCGCATATTGTATGATTTCATGTATACGAAATGTCCAGAATAGGCAAATCCAAAGAGACAAAAAGCAGATTAATGGTTGCCCACGGATGGGAGAGGGGGGAATGCAGAGTCACTGTTTAACAGATAAAGGATTTACTTTTGTGGTGATGAAAATATTCCAGAACTAGATACTAATGATGGTTGTATAACATTGTGAATATATTAAATGACATGGAATTGTACAACTTAAAATGGTTAAAATGGTAAATTTTATGTTATTTGTATTTTATCACAATAAAAGCATAAAAGGTTAATTAATAAGAGTTTATATTCTTTCCCTCTGTCCTAAGAACACATACTGCTAGGGTCATTTCCATACAGTCCCTTAAGCCTTTGGCTTGCACATGATAGTGGATCTTTAGAACGTGTTTTGCTCCTGCCCAAGCTTGGTTCTCTCAGCCAGTGACATCCGCTGGACTTTTTTTTTATTAGTCATTAACCATACTGTCCCGTGCTGGACGTGGGTGGCTCCCAGAGGGCGCTATGCCAGTAGAGAAATTACAAATGATCATGCATGCCAAAGCCCAGCATTCTAAAAGGTATAAATGTCTGTCTTTATGCGTCACCCAGCTTGTCTCCGTCGTGCCATGCCAAGTAGGATGTCAGTTTTCACTCAGAGCCTCCTGGCTCCAGTCTGCTTTTTGCTATAGCTCAGTCCATTTGCTTTCGCAAAAACTTTGGCTCAGCTATAGCCACATGAGAACGTTTCCATGTCTAAAAACCTTGGCAAGGCTATTATCTAGTAAATTTGAAAAGCAGCAGGAAGAACGAGGTCAGGTTGAGCCTAGATAGGAATGATATAGGTGTCTATTCATTCAATAGACATTTTGAGCATTATCTTTTTGTAGAAATTGTGCTAGGCACAGTAGGAGATAAGAAGAGGAAAAACTAACCATTCATTCACTCACCATTCACTCATGCTCTCATCAATCTAATATTTATTGATCTAATACAATTGCCTTTGGTCCTAGGGATATAGCTGTGACTAAGACAGACATAATTTCTGCTTTTAAGGAGCCCAGAGGAGGAAGGAATTCATCTTTTCTGGAAGGTTGAGGGAAAATTTCCTAGAGGCAATGATATTTGAGTTGAGCATTGAAAGTTGAGTTGAATTACCATTGCTGATGGAGAAGGGAGTGACTATATAGGAGAGTCTATGCATGGGAAACAGAGGGGACTGCAAATACTTAAAATCTCTGTCTTTACTTCCAACTGTTAAAAAATGCTTTCTCTTGGTACTTTTGTTTATTGTCTCATTCAATTATCTTTAACAACATTGTGGGTTTTTATCATCTTTGTTTTATACACAAAGGTTCAATGAGGTTCAGTAATTTATTCATGGTCTACTAGCCAGTAAGTGACAGAGCTAGGATTCAACTCCAGATCTCCCTGAGGCCAAAGTCCATGCTCTTTTAACTATCCTGCTCCACTTCCCTATAAAGCGAGTACACATTTATAATATCATGTGATAATTACTATAAGGCATGCAGCTCTCTACGAATGTTCTCTTTTAGAGAACAAACAATCTAAACTGAGAGTGACTGAAAAAAGTTTAATGAGAAGAATGATGTTCAAAATGTAAAGATGAGTAGTAAATTGTGTGTGTGTGTGTGTGTGTGTGTGTGTGTGTGTCAGGTGGTGGGTGAGGGTGAGTTTCCAGGAGAAAATGCAACACATACAAAGACCTTGAGGCATGAAGGAATCAACAGCTCTCTGGCAGGCTCAGGGCTTTATATGGCTTCTGCTTTGCCATGGTGTGTGCACAATCTGTAAATTATTTCATAGGAGCTGATATGTCTCCATTTTTATTAAACAGAAGAGACATTGTTTTACTCATCCACTCCCACCCCTCACCTCTCGTGAATAGGATGTGGCCAGACAGAAAGAAATCAAATTATTTTTTCAACATGAGCCCAGCCTGAACAGAACTCATTTGGAGTGTTAACACTCTGATCTGTCTGCTCTCACCACCCCACCACCTTGCTCACTTGATGGAATGAATATTGGAGGGGACAGGGGAAGAATCTCAGAAAAAGAAAGCTGTGACAAATTCTAAGTCAATGTAATAAATCAGGAGGATTTTTCAAAGGAAATAAAAAGTGTCATTTATGACGGTTATAACTCCTACACCCACTAAGATTCTTGTACTGGTGCAGTTTAGATTCTCCCATGGTAGATAAAATTATACTTGATCTGTCAAAATGGAGGGACAATTTTTTTTTCCTCCTTCATGCAAGCATCTTATTTTAAGCAGCCAATTTTATTATTTCCTGCCCTCTCTCTGTGCTGGTGAAAACAGAGGAAACAAAGACAATCTGTTTTAAAAAATTGCATCAAGGAATTGAAATAGAGGGTAGTGGCACAAGCCATGGAAAATCAGTAATTACCCACAGGAATTTCTAGGAAAAATAAACATGTGTTTGTATTTGAAGAGTTATTACTTCTGTTTCATAGAGGGTCTGAGTTATAATGAAAATGATAATGATTATTATAAATATAATACTAAATTAATGACTACTATTGCTTGAACATCTACCCTGTGCCGGATATTATAATAGGTTGTTTTTAGATGTTATCTCATTGACTCCTTCAAATAGCTCTGTATATTATTATTCTTATGATATTATTATTACTATGATTTCCATGGTACAGATGAGGCCCAGAAGTTTGAACTGATGTGCACAAATCCCCATACTACTAAATGGCAGAGGCAGATTTCAAACTCAGCATTCTCTGACTTCAAAACCAATGCTGTTTCTTCAATGTCTCTGAGCTATGGCCTGATATCTCAGAGACACTGTTAGAAAAATACTTCTTTATGTTGTTAGTAGTTTAGTTTTATAAGTGATTTAAGTCTACTCTCTCATTTGACCTACATAGAAACCCCAATCTAATAATAATTACTAGCAATAATTCTTATCATTCATATTAAAATAATAACAATGAAATAAGTACCATTTATGCTTATCATTTATAGAGTACTTACTAGGTGTCAGATGTTGGCTAACCGCTTTACACGCATGAGTTTACAACCATCCAGTACAATAGGTGCAGTGTAGTGGTTAAGAACACGTGAACTGGTGTCAGGGCACTGAGTTGAACTCCTTGGCTCTACTGCTTGTCACCTATTTGAGCTTTTGAACAATTAGGTAATATCTCTGCCTTAGCACTTGGGTCAAGTAATAGTATTACATGGTGGTTTTGAAGATTAAATTAGATAACCCTAAAGTGCCTAGCACATAGTAAGTACTCTATAAATAATACTTATATCTGTTTTACAGATGAGAAAATTGAAGATTATAGAGATTATAGGAATTAGAGAAACTGCGCAAAATCTCAAAAGTAGTCAAGGGGTAGAGCTGGAATTAGAATGCAGGTCAGCCTGGCCCACAGGTTCTCCTCTTAACCCTGTAGTCTACCATCAACAAGCACTAAGTACATTCATTATGTATGTTTTAAAATATAAATCCTTTCTAATGTGAATGGTCTCCCATTAACCAATCTGTTACACATTATAAAAGCACCCAGTTTCCCATACAACCTCACAGACTCACAACTCTCTGCCTTTGCTCAACTCTTTTTCTCTGCCTGCAGTAGTTTCCCCCTACTTGTCTAGTTTATTTGTCATTCAGGATTCAGTGTGAAGCATCATAGCCTCCAGAAAGGATTCCAGGTGGATTAGGTAGTCTACCTCTTTATATTCATAGCCCACCGCCCCACATGTTTGCCTCAAGTATGGTACTATAGTTAACTGTAATTTTATATTTTTATGCATAGTTACGAGCTCTTTGAGGACAAGAATCATCATGTCTTATTCTTCTCTTTTTCTCTAATATATAACAGAGTGCCTGTCACATAATGAGTGTCTCATATATATATATATTTTTTTAATGAATGAATGAATGAACAAATGAATAAAAATAATTTTTCTGAGGGTTCTAACCAGCATTATAGAATATGTGATGAAATGTTCTTTCTTTTTGTGAGACTATTGAGCAAGTAAGTGTTTTAAATACCTGGTAAGAATTAAGACCAAAGGTAAAGAGAACTTCAAATATATTCACTTATATACACCCATAACTCCCCACCTCCCCCCACCACCTTCCCAGTGGCAAGCTTCTAAATACAGATTATAGTAATTTAGTTTCAAACGACTCATTTTCAGAATCTGACATGTTCATTAACCCCAGGTAAGGAAATTATTGTGGTACATTAATTTTTCACCAGAAAAGACATTTGTCATCTGTGCAAGTATCACTAGTGCTTGCTACAAAGATGGAAATGACGCAACTGCCTCTGCCAATTGAAGAACACAGTAGAATTTTAAACAGTATCAGCTGAGTTCTCTAGACCAGCCAACGCTGTGTACTTTTGAGACCCTCATTAGACAAGGCTCATGTGACATCAGAAAGAACCTGATTTACGAAGAGATCAGAGTAATATACACCTCTTGGGAAATGAGGATATGAGTGCCATATTTAGTTTTTATTTTCCTCTTACCTATCTGATTGTTATTTCTCTGTCACCTTTGTTTGCCTTAAGAAGTCCTTGAATTTTCATGTTTCCCAAGGCTTGTCTTTAGTCCTCTACTCTTCTTACTTTGTACTCTTTCCCACTCTCATGGGTCACATACCATCTATATGCTAATGACTTTCATCTTCATCTCCAGGCAGGCTCTCTCTCCTGAGCTCCAGAACCTTATATGCAGCTGCAAACTGTCTAGACAGATCTACTAGAAACAGTCCCAGACACCTCAAATTCAGCATGTCTAAAATTTTGCTCATTATCTTCCTCTAACTCCAGACCTGATCATCCTAAAATGAATGTTGAAAGGACATTTGCTCTTGTCTCAAAATTTCACCTAAGTCCTTATTAGTTATCTATTTTATATACAGTACTGTTTATGTGTCAATCCCAATCTTCTAATTTATCCTTCCCTCCCCCACCCCCTGGTAACCATAAGTTTATTTTCTACATCTGTAACTCTATTTCTGTTTTGTAGATAAGTTCATTTGTAGCCTTTTTTTAGATTCCACATATAAGTGATATATGATATTTGTCTTTCTCTGTCTGACTTCACTCAGTATGTCAATCTCTAAGGCCATCCATGTTGCTGCAAACAGGGAACTCTACTCAATACTCTGTAATGGTCTATATGGGAAAAGAATCTAAAAAAGAGTGGAGATTATATATATATATATATATATATATATATATATATATATATATATATATATATATATATAACAGATTCACTTTGCTGTACACCTGAAACTAACACAACATCGTCAATCAACTATACCCCAATAAAAATTTTTAAAAATTAAAAAAATTTCACCTAGGTTCCAAAGGTGACTACATATGCAGTAGGTATGCCCACTTTCTAAAGAAGGGCTGCTAGATACATACCTTTAGGACCTGCAAACGGTGCCTGAATTGATTCTGAGACCTTCACCTCATCATCTATTTCCAGACTATATAAAGAGAAGAACAGAAATTCAGAGCAGAGTTATTGAAGTAATAAGTTGTTGGAGAAGCGTCCTAGGCAAGTGAGGTAGAGCCTAGGAGACTCTGTGAGAGAGAGAGTGTGGGAATGCCTGCACAGAGAGAATTCTGTCTTCTCATTCCCTGGCCTGAAGCTTGCTGGGCTGCAGAAAAATTTTAGCCCCTCTTAGACTGGCAAAGTATGGTTAGAATTCTTTGGAGAGTTTTACATGTATACCAGGGTTTGGGAACATATGGGAACATAAATGTTAATGCTTACTTTTTGCTTCAGAATTATGAGTTTGGGAAGCTGGCTAGAGTAACTTGTGAAGGTGGGTGAGGAGAGAGGCAGAAGGGCATTCTGACTTCCAGTAGTTTTGTGGGGGCAGGAAAACGTGAATTTCTCATGAGCCAAGTGAGAAATCTGAGAGCCAGATTACAACAGCACCGTTTATGGGAGATAGTTAGGACTTGGGTAGATTGGATGTGGGAGGACGTCAAGAAGGAAGAGTCAAGGGTTTTTCTCTATTTTTTTTTTTTTTTCTCTTGAGCATCTGGGTGGAAGGAAGTGCCATGGGGAAATGGAGAAGGAATGAGACAGGCCAAGGTTGGAGATAAACTTTAAAAGTCATCAACATAAATATGGCGCTTGAAACCATGAAATTGGATGAAATCAACTAAGGAAATACAGAAGAGGAGTGAGTAACGGGTGTGTGTGTGTGTGTTTGTGTGTGTGTAGGGGGACTTAATTATTTGTTTCCTTTCCCATGAAATGGTGAATGAGTGTATCTTTTTTAGAGGGTTATTTTGAGTTTAATTGATTTGGCACATTTGAAAGTGCCTTAACAGTATAAACAGGATTTTAAAAAAAATGTTTCTTAATTCTGAGTTAGGCTCTGTGATGGAGGAGTGATAGACAAGGATAGAGAGCTAGGTGGAGATCAGTAAGGAATGATGATGGCTCTTAAAGGGACTTTGAAAATTAAAACCTTTTTAAAAATCATTAAAGTAAATTAACATGTTCATTTTAGAATACTGAGAAAATCCACTGAGAAGAAACCAGCATCCAAATACAACCACAATAACATGTTGATTCATCTGCTCCCAGTATTTTTTCTATATTTTCTCTTTCTTTATTTTTTTAATAATCTGTGTTCATACTGTGTAAAGCTGTACTAATTGTTGATGTGTAATAGAGAGGTGGCCTTTACTCTGAATTGGAAGGTACCTACTGAGATGTCTCGAGTATGTTCAGAAACTGGTTGGTAGTTTCTCTCTCATTCACTTGTGTGCACACAGACACCTACATGCTACCTTTTAAAAACCTGTTGTAATAAAAATGTGACACAGTCTGTGTCTCTCGGAAATATCATATGCTTAGAAGTTTTAATAAAATTCACCAACTTTCTCCCTACTCGTTGTCATAATCATCATTTTCATCATCAATAATTATAATGAACACAGAAAATTATAAACAGCTTCAGGAGAGAACCAATTAGTGGACACACAGAATTAATTTGAATTCTGCTATTCTACTGTGTGTTTTAGTTTGTTAGCTCATTTAATTCTTCTGGCATCTCTATGAGGTTGTTTTACAGATAAGAAAACTGAGGCTTAAAGAAGCTGTGTCTTTTCTAAAGTTGTAAACTAACTAATAGTGGAACCTGTATTCTAAAACAGGGTTCTCTGACTCCAGAGCCTATGTGGTTTTCCACTTTGCTAGGATCTTTTCAGAGTGACTTCAAAAGTGGTGATTATTCCAGACCAAGGCACCAAAAAAAGCTGTTGGTCTTGGGAGAAAAAACATCCTGATGGAAATGAGATTCATAGCTTAGTCCAAGTGGCTAATATAAGCCAGTTCTTTTGGCAACCTCTACTGCATCTGCCCCACAAGGGCATAGTGCATGCTGGCATGTATCAGGCTCTCTCTTGGGGAGCCATTAGCACATAGAGTGACCAGCCATCTCCATTTGCCTGGGATTGCCCTGATTTTAGCACTGGAAGTCCCATGTTCTGGGAAACCTGTCAGTGCTGGGCAAACTGGAACAATTGGTCACTCTAAGCATGCCAAAAATACATGACAGTGAGTGGAGTGGGAGCATGGGAGCCAGAACCTGTGAAACATGACCCTTTCCCAGGGTGAGGAAGGAAAGTAGCAGTCTTTTACTCTTTGAGTTGGTCTGGGTGATGCCAGCACCTGATCAATCCTGTGATAACGTGGAGAGACAGTGTCGACCTTGCCTCTGACTTTTTGTCCCCAGTGTCTTCAGTGCATGCAGTGGAGGCAAATTGATCCCTGGAAGAACAAGCGGACAACTTTTGATTGGCTGGAAAGATGATTTAATCTCTGTGTCCCTAACATCAAGCCCAGTTCCTGGCACAGGCTAGGCATTTAGTTTCAGTGTTTTGTTGTTTGACTTATTTGCTTTGATTTTTGAGTTAATGTCCTTTTTGGAAACCATTTACTAAACATGCATTACATGCCAGGGATTGTATGAATAACTTTTACATACTTTATTATGTCTAATCATTACTTTAGACCTGTGAGGTAAACACTATTTTTTTGCTTTGTTTTATAAATGAAGTAACTAGGACTTGCCAGTAATCTCATAGCTAATAAGTGCCAGAGCTTCTGTTTATGCATCAATCTTCTGACTCCAGTCCAGTTCCCTTTGCCTTCTACTAAAATCCTATTCAGTAGCCAAAATTATAGAAAACTATTCTATCTAACCCAACCCATTCCAGTCTAATTCAGTGTAACTTAACTTGTACTTACCAAAGTTGGTTTGTACCTGGAAGTGCAGTAGACATTGATGGACCAAATGTCCAGTTCATGTCTGAGCCTCTAGCCCTTAACATATGTATTCATGCAAAGTACTCACTGGAGGCCTATTGAAATGAAAACAGAATTAATAAGACAAGGTCTTGTCCTCAGGAACATCTCCTCTTGTGATGAAGAGAGACATATGCAAAACTATAATATAGGGAATATTTGCAGGAATGCTAGAGCTGTATAAACTATACTAGGCTTTGTGATCTGCTTTTTTATTTATTAGTAGATCAATGAATATATTTCCATTTCAATAAGTGTTGATCTATATCACTTTTAAGGGCTTTATTTTTTTTCCATTATAAAGATGTTCCATAATTTATATAATAAACTTCCTATGGTCAGACACTGAAGTTTCTAATTGTAAATGGTGACACCCTTATAACTAAATCTTTGTGCCAGTTTTTATTTATGTTTACATAATAATTTTTAAAAATATACAGTGCTAATCAAAGATCATATGAACTGTTTCATGGGAAAATGACTCCTTGTCAGTAAAAGTATTCAAGCAGGGAATGGTCATCACTTTTGGAATAGGTAGAGTGCCAATTGTGGTGGAGTAGACAATGAGGAATGGGGAAGATTGTGAAGAGATGAGTCTGGAAAAAAATGGACATGGAACCTATAGGATGTGTATAACTTGAACAAGGAATGAAGTGGAGGAAGCTTCCCAAGTCAGAAGGAAGACAACTGAGTGTAGTTCTGTACGACTGAGATGTAGGAAGTACCAAGATACCAATATGAGTTTGCACAGATAAACAGGAGTTCTACTGTGCGCCAAGCACTGTTTCTCATTATTCCTTACAACACTCTAAGGAAGTTAGTATCTCCTGTTACTGAGGAGGAGACTGAGACTTGAAGTGGTTAGCCATCTGTTGGCTCTGTGACCGTGGGACAAATCCCTTACCTTTGTAAGCCTTCTTTCTTCATTAGTCAAGTGAGGATTATGGCGTCTGCCTTAGAGGGTAACTGAGAGGATGAATTCACAAAGCTTGGCATATAGAAAACATGTAATAGAGAGAGAATATTCTGAATCTAATACCTATGTTTTTCTGGCATATGCTATTTCTCACAGAATATGTTTAGGACAACAGAGTCCACTCCAGCCCCCTCTGCAATCCCACTCTTAGGGTGGGGCTTACTACTTGGTCTGGTTCTCCCAAGTACAGAGCCTGGGTCTGGGTTTGGGTTGCATCTTCAATATGTGCAGGGACTAAGGAAACAAGTCCTGACAAGCTACCATCAATGGCTTACCATCAAGGAGCAGTCTCCATGTGAAGCTGTTGACTATCACCTGAGACTAAGATGAGGACAACTGTTAGCATCTGCAAGAGAGCACAGAGAGGCAGTGGGGAGAGAAACACTCTGAGAGTTAACAAAGGGCAACCTGTCTCCTTTATAAGCAACTTTTGTATGGGCCTAACCCTAACTTTTCCCCCAATTCACTTTATGTGCCATTAGGACAAAGGTGACATCTCCACATTTTGTAACTTGGTTCTTGTGCTTAGTCATCCTGACCTGGACGTGTGCTCTGGTCAGCAGTCTCTATAACATTTATTGCTGAACTTGCTGTTCATCATTCCATGCCAGAGCCACTGATTTGATTTTTTGATATAAGGTGAAGTCTAGTGGGCATATGGCTTTGAGGTCAATCAGATGAAGTTCATTGTCATGGTTTGAGTTTAAAGGATCTTGTCAGAAAGTAGTTATTCTCTTTAGGTAGCTGCCAGGTATCAACAAAGTTCTCATTGTTTAGATGGAAATTACTCTCCCTAGGAAGGTATTTCCCACTTGGTCTGCATTCAGGATCATATCTCAACAAACCTTCAGGATCAGCATACTTCTTTCCTGCCTGTCAGAATGAAATACTAATAGTGGGGCCCATCAATCCTGATGCTGCCTCCTTATTTTTTATAACCAAGGTCACTTTGCTCAGAATTTACATTTGCCATGCAAATGAAAATAAAACCATAAAAGGAACTCTTGGCATTTGTTGCTGTGCTGATAGTGCCTTATTTTGCAACATTTTGAATTAGTGAAGAGGGAGTATTTGAAAAATGTAAGGTGATAGGAGAGCCATTTGCTTGCCTGAAAATAACACTCATATGCTTTAGAAAACACATCTACAAATCAGCCTAGCTAATCAGTCAATTGTTTTCTGGGCATCTAGTTTATTAGATTAATGGTGTCTTGGAACATTTGGAGGCATGTAGAGATGTCATGGTTTATCAGAATATCCATTCAAGGCAGTAGTTAGGAAGCAGGTTTTCTCCTCTTTAGGAAAGAAAGCCATGACAAGTTGGGGAGAAATTTGAATGAAACAGTAGATAAGTCTTAGTTTTATGAAATATAGTGATACAAAATGTGTTCTCCCTACCCTCCAGCACCGTAATTTCTGAGGAAGTACTTTGGAAGGGTTCTTGTGGTTGACTCATAATGTCTGTTCTCATGTGCTCTTTTATAGAATCATAAAATGAGACAATTGTGTTATACCTCCAAAGATTTAAGAAGTATACCTAATATCTTAGTCATTTGGGGCTGCTATAACAAAATTTTGGCTGCTATAACCATAGACCAGGTGGCTTAAACAAACAAACAAAAACCACATTTATTTCTTACAGTTCTGGAGGATGGGAAGTCTAAGATCAAGGTACTGGCAGATTTGGTGTCTAGTGAGAGACCACTTCCTAGTTCATAGACTGCTGTCTTCTTACTGTGTCCTCAGATGGTGGAAAGAGGCTGAGAGTATTCTGAAGTCTCCTTTAAAAGGGCACGAATACCATTCATGAGGGCTCTACCCTCATGGCCTCATCACCTCCCAAAGACCCCACCTCCTAATGATCTCAGAGAGACAGCAGTGAGAGGTGGCTGGAAGCACCATCTTAGTTCCCTGCCCAGGATTGAACCTGGGTAGCCTGGATGAAAACCAGGAGTCCTAGCCGCTAGTCCACCAGGGGCTAGAGACTCAAAGCAAAATACCTCTGGCCCTTGCCCCCATTGAAAAATGCATTTCTCAAGAAGTCAAAAACTGTAAAACCAGGTATAAAATTTATTATTAGAGACACAGCACAACAAGTGGGAGAGTACACAGAGAAACAGTTTGTTTAGTTAAGACAGAAGCAAGGCAGAGATATACATATGAGGAGAAAGGTGTGGGCGTCCTCCCTAATGAGGAAGAGTACAGTAAATAGGCGGTTAAATCATTTATACAGGGCAGTTCTTCCAGGTCTTTGTTTACCTTTTGCCAATTATCTGGTTTCTTTTTCCACACCTGACGTGCCCTAGGACCACTCCCCAACATGCTTGTGCAACTTTTTTCCAAGATGGATTACAGCCCAGAGGCCTTGGCATCACATATTATGGGGCGGTGCCCCCTCCTTTTTGACCCCCAAGGAGCCTTTCTGCACATGTACAGTCAGGGAGGTCTCCCTTGCCCCAAGGATGGGATGTGACCTCTTGATCTTTACTCAAACAGAGTCTAACCCCTCTCTGTCCCTGCCACGACTGTTATCTTAAAGTGTCCACAAGAAACAAAGTCCAGCTATTTACTGTGTTCCTGTTGTTATTTCTATCTTGAAGTGCAGACAGGAGGCTGATTGTAAATATCTAGCCTAGAGCCCACCTGCCTCCTTCCTCAGGAAATGTATACAGGAGGCTAGTTGTAAATGCCTAGCCTGGAGCCCATATCTATCTCCTGCCTCACATTAATATAATTACATTGGGAGTTAGGATTTCAACATAGGAATTTGTGGGGGGACACAACCATCAGTTCTTAACACCCAGACAGACATGTTCTTCAGTGACCCTATTTCTTCACTGTAGTGAGAACTTTTCCCTCAGAAAGGACTGGCTCTTTGAGGGGAGGGTACTCGGGAGAGAACTATCCTTTCATGTTGAACTCTCTGGGAAAGGGAGTTAGTCACCAATTGATACCTGCTTCATTTTGAAATGACATGCTTATTGTTCTTTTGCTCTCTGAGGAGGTGAACTTTTCATAGAGAACTGAATTAAAATGAGGAGGACAACCTGTGGAAAGTGTGTTCCATGCAAAGAGAACAGCACATACAAAAACCTTAGAGCAGAAACAAACTTGATGTGCTTGAAAGATAGCAAGAAGGCTGTTGTGCTGAAGTAGACTGAGTTAGAGAACAGAATATGAAATCAGAGAGATAGGTAGGGGTCAGGTCACATACAACCTTGTAGGCCATAGTAAGGAGTTTAAATTTTAGTATGTGTCTGATGAGAAGCCAATGAGCAAGGGAATGACATGATCTGATACACATTTCTAATTGACAGTAGGGTGGCACATATGGAATCAGGGAGAGCAATTAGGCTCCTGCCCCAGTCCAGATGATGGTGGCTTGCACCGAGGTTATATTAGTGGAGATGGAGAGATGTTGGGGGAAGTCAAGAGAACTTGCTGATAAATTAAATATAATGGGTGAAAGAAAGAGCAGTGAAAGATGATACCTTGGTTTTAGCTTTGCTAAGTAAGCATTTTGGTAAATGGTGTTTCCATTACTAATAATACTGAGGAAGAATAGAGGTGGAAGGTTGGGATCATGAGTTCAAATTTATACATGATAAATTTGGGATACCTATTAGACATCCAAGACAAAAGGTAGGAGTAAGTATCTGGAGCTCAGAGGGAAAGTTAGGGCTTAGAATATAATTAGGGAATCATTAGCATAGAGGTAATATTTAAATTAAAGTGAATGGATGTGATCACCTAGGGAGCAAGTGTGGATAAAGAATGGAGAGGGATGAGAGAAGGACTCTAGGGGTTTTCCAGGATTAGAAGTCTGGAAGACAAAGAGGAACCAACAGATATAACTGAGAAGGTGACAAGTGATCTAGAAGGAAAGCTGGAAAGTATGATGACATGAAGCCAAGGAAAACAGCTTTCAACAAAGGCAGGAATGATCAACTGTGTCAAATGCTCTTTAAAGACTGAGTAAGATGAGAACTGATCATTGATCACTGGATCTTTTTCTCATCCACCATCTCCCAGGATGCAGTTCTCCTTGTGCTGTGAAAGAAGCATGGCACAGAGTGAGTGATAATTGTATGATTATTAATTATACTCATTGTAATTACCCATTCATTGCCTTCTGCTCTGTCTTTGTGGAAGCCAATCCCAATTTAGGAATGGGCCATATTTAACAAGTTTATAGAAACAAGGTCATATTTAACAACTTTATTCCCGTTCAGGAACCTACAAAAGCCTGTTTGATTAAATGCCCTAATATGCCAGAGCTAGAAGAGCTCTTAGAGATCACATAGTCCTATGCCCTCATTTTATTGATGAAGAAACTGAGACTCTGACAGGGAAAATGAATTGCGGAAGGGAACACAGCAGATTAACCTCAGAGCTGGGACTAGAACTCACACCTCATGGGTCAGAGGTGATTGTTCTTTGTGTTACAACCCTGTGCCACTTCTTCCAGCATGTGAGATTAAGTCCTTTGGGTCTTGAAAACTTTTCTATCTTTAATAGACCATGATTAAAGTGAAAACATTCTATAAAGAGATAACACTTAAATGAGTATGAGTGCAAACCCTTTAAAAATGGAACACAGTCGCCTAGATGAGGGGAGGAAGTTGAAGTTGGGATGGGAGAATTGCATGATCCTGAAGACAAAGGCAGTGTTATAGAGAAAAGACCAGCCTTACCTGGGTTTGGATCCCAGCTCCATCTACTCCTACTGTATGACCTCTGTTAAGTTTATTAACCTTCCTGAGCCCCATCTATAAAATAGGAGCAATATATATATAGGTCCTATTGATAAGTTATATGAGGATTAAGAATAACACATCTAAAGTGCTTAGCTCTTTCTTGATGTGTGGTAGGCATTCAATAATAATAACTCTTTGTTGCTATTTTATCTTCCTTCCTTTTTCTTCTGCTCCAGTGCTATGGGTGTCACTGCCAGCAGCCCTAGATCAAGCCAATGTCTCCAGAGTCTGGTTTCTCCTGCCTCTGGCCACTACCATCAGACCTGTGGCTTCCAGACCTCTGGCTGTTGTGCCTCCTGGAAGACTAGAAGCAAGGCCTTTAAAACTGCCTGGAGCTGACATTATCTTCTTCAGGGCCCCTGTGCAGGTCAAGCTGTCACCATCAGGGACAGCCACAGCTGAAGCTGTTTCTCCTCTTCCCTAAATCTCATTCTACTGCTACCTTTTTGCAAAGAAAATGCCTAAATTCATATGGACAAACACTTTTAAGAAAGAGGAGGCTTCATTTAAACCAGTAATTTGATGAGGTGTCTTCAGCATGTCAGGCATTGTGTTAGTCCCCAGACTCTGGGAGTTTGATTTAGAAGGCAAGTTAGACATGGAAACAAATAACTATTTCCCAACTGAGTGGACTAACCACTCGGCAGAGGTGCAAGAAACATGCTGTTGGGGTGTAGAGTGGGGAAGGCAAGAAGACGTCCTGGAATGGGTGTGGTTTAAGCTGAATCTTAAAAGATAAGTAGTGTATCAGTGGATGGATAATTAGGGAAACTACATTTCATGCAAAGATATGCAGGCAGCAAGTACAGGGGAGAGGGAGTTAGGGATTAAAAAAGAGTGCGGGGAAGACAAGCCTTTTATTGAAGAAACTCAAATGCTCTACTTAGGAATTTGGGTATGATTCGTGATAGCATAGGATGTCAAGAGATATAAGATATCTTGGAGGCTATCAGGTATAAACACCTCATTTTACAAATGAGAAGACTGAGGTTCAGATAGAAGAAATAATTTGGCTAGAATCCCATAGCAAGTTAGTGGCAGAAACTGGGACTGGAACCAAAGTTTACTGATTCCCAGGCCAGTATCCTTCCTATCCATTACTCCTGACTTCTATGCATAAGAGGGAACAATTGTACACAGTATCAAAAAGCAGCATACAGTCTGAGACCTTTCCTCACTAGAGCTCAACTGAGATTCAGGGGATTTGTTTGTGGACAGAGATTGGGACCTCACCGATCTCATGTCCACTTAAAATAATTGGGATGTGATTTTCTGTAAATCAGCTTTAGAATAGTCAGCTTAATTATTAAATAAAATTGTATCCATGGTTTTGATCTTGTAAATTATCACATTTCCTATATTTTATTATTTTCTACTATAAATGGAAAAGCTAGAATTTATAAAAGAGGTATGAAGTTAGTAGGTTATTCTGCCCTGGAAGCCATCTTCTAGAGGTTGAAAAGACCAGGATCGGACCTTAGGTGAAAGCTGAAGTTGCCAGAACCTGGGTTCTAAGTTGCATTGACTTAGGTCATTGTTCTAAGCTACTGTCCGCTTCACTCCACTCCACTGTTCACTATAAAATTCAGGTGTCTGTGATACTTTCAGTGGTCCTGAACAAAACAGTCAAACAGGCAGACAGACAAAAACAACTGCCTCACGTTTTTCAGTAAATTCAATTAAACAAACATTTCAGCCATCTATTAACAAATACTCATTGAAGGACTGCCATGTGCCAAGCACAATGACATATACTGGGGAGGTATCAGTAAATAAAAACAAACATGGTTCCCATTTGTATTAGTTTGCTAAGGCTGCCATAACAAACTGTCACACACTGGGCAGCTTAAACAACAGAAGTTTATTTTCTCACAGTTCTGGAGGCTAGAAGTCTGATACCAAGGGGTTGGCAGGATTGATTTCTCCTGAGGCCTCTTTCCTTGGTTTATAGATGGCCATTTTCCCCCTGCCTTCACATGGCCTTTCCTCCATACACATATATGTCTACATCCTAATCTTCTCTTCTTGTAAGTATACCAGCCATATTGGATTAGGACTCATCCATTTGACCTCATTTTATCCTATTTGCCTCTTTGAAGACCCCATATCCAAATACAGTCATATTTTGAGGTACTGGGGCTTAGGACTTCAACATATGAATTCCGGAGGGACACAATTCAGCCCGTAACACTGTTCTCAATGAGCTCGGTCTAGAAGGGACACACAAATTTATCCAACAATTATAAAAATAAATTTAGGATTTTGAACTCTGTTAAAGTGTTATAAAGGAGAGATACATGGTGTCATAAAGATATATAAGGAGGCATGTCCTGTCTTAAAGGGAGAGATGTGTTGCAGTGAAGGAACCTTAGAAGGTAAACATATGAGCTGAGGTCTCAAACATGGGTAGGAGGAGTTAATTAGGAGAGAGTGATGAGGGGAGGAGGATAATAAGCGGGGGGAGAAGAACCAGGTAGAGGGGAGCAGCTTGTTAAAAAATCCCATATTCAGTACTTTCTATGTGCGGAACACAGAAGTAGATTTTGAATAGAGCAATGGAACTCATGGTCTGGTGAGGAGACAGCTACGAAAACAGATACTTTCAACAGAATATGATCAGAGTTGTTATAAAGGCTAATATCAACACTTATATGCAGCAGTTCTAAATTTCCAGAAATATAGATAAGGGAGGCACTAACTGCTTACTATGGGGTGAAGGCAGGAGGTCAAAGCCGTTCACAATAGCTGAAATGTTACACCATACAGATCCTGATGCCTATTTGGTAAACCTAAATAAATGAAAAATATATTAAGAAAGCACTGCAATCATTCCTTCAAAATACTTTAGATCTAGAGGTAGCATGGAGTCGAAAGACCTGAGTTTTAGTCCCCACTCTGCCCATCCTGTTGAACTTTCTCATCTGTCACACAGAGATAATGGTATGTATCTCATCTCCCTCATGTGTTGGGAGGGTATTGTATGGATCGAACGGGGATCCAAGAAAGCAGGAAAAGAGATCTGGCTAACAGAGAGATGAGATGATTTGGCTGAAGTCAACAATCCCTTCCTCGCTGGTCTTTGTTCCTGATCTGGAAAGATTTCCAAACTGAATGTGGAGATGAGACTAAAGATACCTAAAGAATAAGACACTGAGGTAAGGGCTAACTAAATTACATGCAGAGTCATATAGCAGGATGGGCTATGTGACATGAATAATAGTAAATGTCAGTGTTCTCAACAAATTCTTGCTAATGCATTGTTTATTCTAGAGAAAAAGCTATAAAGGATTCCTTGGCCAAGCTGGAAAACAATTTCTAGATTATGCTGTTTTCTAAGTGCTTTTTCTGATCTAGAGTTAGGAGTCAGAACACATAAGTTTGGCTTCCATGCAGCTGTGTACTACATCACCTTTATAACCTTAGCAACATCTCCTCTGCCTCTCTCAGCTATTGGGCATTGCTAGGTGAAAGGTACTGTCCCAGTCATGCTGCAGTATTATCTCACAATCCTATATGGTATATGTATATTATCCCCATATTACAGATGAAGAAACTCAGCCTTATTAGTTACGTAACTTTTTTAAGTTAGTAAATTGAGACTCCAAAGCTCAACCTTACTGGAGGGAAGTAGGTAAGGGAAGTTGAAGTAGAAAATCTTCAAATTCCTTTCTATCTTCAGAACCACTGAGAGTAAGTTTGTGCCTCAGTGAAAAAAATTTTAGGCCTTTCAGTAAGGGTAGGCCAGCTAAAATCTTTACTGCCTTAGGTCCTTTGCCCTTGCTGTACTTTTACCCAGAAGACTCTTCCCCTGAAAGCAAGGTTCCTTCTTGTTATCCTGATTTCTGCTTAAATGTTACTTTCTCAGGGAAGTCTTTCCTGACCACCCAGTCGAAAGTAGCTACCCAGTCACTCTGTTTCATTATATCATCTTATTTTAATTTTTTGTATAACACTTATTACTGTTATATTTTCTTGAATATATGTTTTATTTTTTGTTTATTTTTTCCCCTCACTTGAATATAAGCTTCATGAAAGCGGTACCTTGTTTATCTTAGTCAAATCGTATACTCAAAATCTACAATAGGACTACATGGAACATAGTGGATACTCAATAAATATTTTTTGAATTAATGCACGAACAAATTCTTTATGTAACAGACGGAAGAACTGCAACCCAGAGAGGAGATGGACTTGTCCAAGGTCAAGGAATGCAGACTGAGTGTTAGTAGGAAGAGCATTAGCTTAGTTTCTAATAAAGTTTCAGTTAAGATTTGTTGAATATCTTTTATGTGACATACATTATTCTGCTTTTGAATATATTTTATGTAAACTTTCTCCAAATTTTGAGGGTAGGTAGTCAGCATAAGTAATATTGAATACTAGCCCCACATTCCAGTAGCTTAACACAATAAAGGTTTAGTTCTCATAAACATCACAAGGTGATCTGAGTCAGAAAGTTCCAATGGGTGGTTCTTTTTCAAGAGATAACTCAGGGATCCAAGATCCTTCAATTTTAGGATGCTGTCCTCCTCAACCCATTGCCTTCAAGGTCACTGTATAAGGGGAAAAGAAAACATAAATGACTACATGTGAGATTTTAAGTCTAAGCCTGGAAGTGGCATACATTATTTCCATCCGTACTCCTTTGTCTCTTGGAACTTCCATCCACACTGTCACTTGGAACAAGCTACCTGCAAGGTGTGCTGAGATATGTACTCTTTCACAGAAAGAGAAAATGGTATTGGTCAATATCTAGCCAATATCTACCATAATATTGTCACCATTTTACAGATGAAACAACTCTTTGGTGGCTTGCCTGAGATTCCATAGTAAGTGAAGGAGTGAAGATATACAACCAAGGAATCATGCCAGACTTGTGTCAATAATAGTGCCCTTTGCTCTATATCTGTATAGATTATTGCTCTTCAAGGTTGTTTTTGCTAGAGAACTCTTTCTACAATAAGAATTTTATAGAGAATTCCAGCATGTAAAATAGATCAACAGGAGTTCTGAAGCGTTGTAAACCTTAAGAAGATTCTCTGGGAACCTTCTAAGGCCCTCCAGGCCCAGTGTGGAAACCTGGGGACCAAATGATTTTGATGGGCCCTTCCAGCTTTGTCTCACATATTTCATCTCTTGATTTCATGATATTTCTAATGTGAGGCAAAAGGTTAAAGTCACGAATACATCTCAGAACTGGGTGCTTGTCATCAAAGATTTCTGCCTCAGGGCCCAGAAATAAGCTATGGAACTACAGATGAAATCCTGATGCTGTATGTGCTGAGCCTTCGAACCCTTTCCCCACCACCCACCATCCATGCAAAAAGTTATCTAATTGTACAAGGCATACTCTGGAAACTTTCCCAGTGGAATAATAGATCAAGTAACCAAGAACTTTTTAATTTTGCAAAGTGCGCTCTTCCTTATAATTTACTTAATATAGAAATTTAATGTTCTGCAGTTTACTGAACAAATAACATTGAAAGTATTTTAGAGTTAGCTTGGGAACTCGCCTTTGGTTGCCAGTTTGACTTTATTATTTGATTATCCAGATAAAGGCCAGCAGTAACAATATGCTCTGCCTTAAGTGGTTCAGAGGGGTTATCTCTTAGCCATTACCAATTCTAAATACAAGATTTAAATTCAAGGAGAAAAATCACACAAGAGCAGTTTGCTGAATTTGCTCAAGTTAGTCCCTTGAGTAAGATGCTTGATTCTCTGGACCTGGATTGTGATCATTATACTTTTCCAGAAAGTCCCTAACCTTAGTGACTGACAAATTCTATGGCACTATTCATTTAAAAAAACACAAACTGAGGTCAAAATATGTGCCAGACACAGTGATGGATGCTAGAGATGTCCAGACTGGCTTAGAGCCCTTAACTCCTGCCCTTTGGTCCCATGGCTTGCACCTCGATAAAGGCTCCCTCTACCAGCCTAAGGGCATGTCTCTAGGCATGCCCTCCTGAACACATTTACCTGAGCAGGTTCTGATCACCAGAGCAGATACTTCCTTTTAGATCTGAGCATTGACATTTAGTTAGTTCCCTGCTTCTTAATGCTACCTTCTTCTGGTCTTATAAAGTTGTTGTTCTTGGACCTAGGCTCACAATTAAGGATCAGCCTCACTTAATTTCCTGCCTGGGCAGACTCTATAGAACCCAGCCTGAGCTCAAGGTACTGAGCTCATTTTCCTTGGAAAGGATGTGGGACAAAGATGTAATGTTGACTGAAACAGTCTCTACTCTTAAATATACAGTGTGAAAGGTATTTAAGAGGTATAATTGACAGGACATGGAGAATGAATAGATGTTTGAAGATGAAGGAAAGAGATATCTAGGAAGATACCAAGATCACTCCAGGTTACTTGGTAGAGTTGGCATTTGAACTTGATCTTAATACATAAATTTTTAACATGCAGAGGTGAGGTAAAAAATGTGTTTCAGGTATAAGGAACATCATGAGCAAAAGTTTAGAAGTTATATATTCCAGATTCGTTTGAGGAATGTCTGATTATTTCCTCTTTTAGACATCTTTGCCTTCCTTTTTTAACAGCCAGCACAGTTTATGTTTTCCTTCCCCTAACTTTCCCCTACTCCTCTTAGCAATAAGATAGATGTTTTCATTTTTGTTGCAGAAATTTAGTCACCATTTTACTTGAGTAGCTAAACTTCAGTAATTCCGGCAATCTAACTGATTCAGATTGAACGCTACACTGATAATTAACTTGTTCCTCTTTCTTCCCGTCACCCACAGGAGCCTGATGGATCATTAGTGACACGATTAGAGAGAGAGTGATCCCGGTAAATTATTGGTGTTCAATAAATGCTAAATAATTGTAGAAATAGGACCCAGCGGAGACTGGCACTCTGCAGTAGAAACAGAAGCTCACAAAGTGTGCCTTTGCTGATAATCAGGTTTTGCAATTCAGAATAGGCACAGACTATGCACCATTTCTCATCATTGAAATCCACATACGTTTGTAAGATAAACTAATTAATAATCCAGTTCTCTTAACTAAATAGAAGTCTATGCAAAGGAGAAAGTGTTAAACATCATAGATACTGCCATGGGGGATTCACCTTCCCTCCAGCTTGAAGAGCTGTAGCCACCTAGATGAGCAGGTGGAGAAAATGAGGACATGATGACCAGTGGATTACTGGGCACACAAGTGTTTTATCCAAAGTACCTCTGAGTCCTGTCCCAAAGTACTCCAAGAGCCAGATTCCCATCTGTTAATGGAAAGCCTATCTGCCAATGTGAGGACTAGCTTTGCCAAGCATGGATTTTGTGGTGTTAATGGCTTTGGGCAGAGCCTTGTGCTGCTTGCTGGCAGGGAGAATCCTGTTTGATTCTAAAGAGTCCAAAATTTATATTTTAAAACATATTTTATTTGACAGCCAGAATCTAATGAATCTGACATCATCTGTCTGTCTGCAGATCTCAGCTTGAGAATATCAAACCTACAGTAAAATAACTCCTCACAGTTTATAAAGCACATTTCCTATCAACTATCCCATTTGATCCTTATGACAACTAAGGGCAGAAGGGAACCTAATATGGTAGGTGCTTTACATGCTGTCTCATCTAATCTCTGAAGTCTCTTTAAGTCCTCATTTTACAGATGAAGATCCAAGGCATTGAGAAGCAAAACACTTGCTCAACGTATGCTTGAGCTGAGTAGGAAAGCTAGTGGGACAGATATTAATCTCAGGTTCAAGTGTATCATGATCTCATTATCGAGGGCCAGATCTTCTGAGCACCTACTTCATACTAAGCATTTATTTCTGCATGTTATTCAATCTTTAAACCATCTTTTTAAATTATTTTTTTTATTGGAATATAGTTGATTTACAATGTTGTGTTAGTTTCTGCTGTACAGCAAAGTGAATCAGTTATCCAATCTTTTTTAGGTTCTTTTCCCATATAGTTCATTACAAAGTATTGAGTAGAGTCCCCTGTGCTATACAGTAGGTCCTTATTAGTTATCTATTTTATATATAGTAGTGTGTATGTGTCAATCCCAATCTTCCAATTTATCCCTCCCCCCTTTTTCCCCTTGGTAACCATAAGTTTGTTTTCTATATCTGTGACTCTATTTCTGTTTTGTAAATAAGTTCATTTGTACCTTTTTTAGATTCCACATATAAGCGATATCATATGATGTTTGTCTTTGTCTGACTTACTTCACTCAGTATGACAATCTCTTTAAACCATCTTGTGAGGTAGACATTACTGTTCCAATTTTACAGATGTGGTCATTCAGTAAACATTTATTGAGCACCTACTCTATGCCAGGCACTGTTTTAGGCACTGGATATTCACCTTTGAATAAGACAAGCGTAATTCTTCTTCTCATGAAACTTACATTCTAATGGGTGGAAATAACAAACAAATATAAGAATTTAAAGCTGATAAAGTATAGAGAGACTGAAGCTCTGTTTTAGATTGAGTGATCATGGAAGGACTCATTAAGGATGAAACATTTAAATTAAGACCCAAATGTCAAGAAAGACCCAGTCTTAGAAAGATCTAAAGGATTATTATTACAAGCAAAGAGAAGAGCAAATAGACACTAAGGAGAAAATAAGCTTTGTGTCTTTCAGAAAAAAAGAACATGCAAAAATAGTGGGAGAGTAGTGAATGATGGGAAGAGAGATCTGAAATGAGGTTGCAAAGTTAGGGAAAGGGAAGATATCATAGACCTTATAGTTCTGGTTTTATTGTACATGTGATAGGAAGGCCACCAGAGGACTTAAAGCTAGGGAATAACACTATGTTTACAAAATAGTCACTCTGGCTGGTGTGTGGAGAATGGATTATATACAGGAAAGATTGAAAGACTAGTTAGGAGATGATTGCAGGGGTCCAAATGAGAGATTGTGGTGGCTTGGATAAGAGTGGTAATAATAGAAGTAGATAGAAGCGAACAGACATTGGACATATTTTGAAGTGGTGTCAACGTGACTTGCTTAGGTGTGGTTTGAGAAAAAGAGAGGAATCAAAGACTCCTAGGCTTTTGTCCTGAGCAACGGAGTGAATGGAAGTGTCCTTTACTGAAATGACGAAGGCTGAGAGCAGAGCCTATTTTGGTAGTGAAATATCAAAAGTTCTGTTTTGGCCACATTGTTTAAGATGCCTATCAGACAATAAATTGTATATAGGTCAAGCAGGCAGTTAAGTATGTCTGGAAATCAGAGGCTATAGACATTCAGAGATCAAATGGCTTGTCAAATGTAAGCCACAAAAATTGGTGGAGCTGGTTTGTTCGACAAAAGCTCCAGCCCTTCCCTAGCCCCAAACTGGAATTGACTGTCAGTTGGACAGAAAATCAAGTTCAGCAACAAAATCTACCTGTGGTAGGAATTTTCTTTTGCCATACTTCACTAACGTCCCTTGGATACCTCTTTGTCCCTCCCTATAAACATGGTTAGAAATTGAGTTATTTTAACACTTTCTCTAGCTGTCAGGCTTGCTATATTGCCTAGGAGTTAGTGGGGAAACAGTGAGGTTAATTCCCAAGGAGAGTCACCTGTGGCCATGAAGGTTCCACTTACTCTGCAAAATGTTGAAGAACACTGGCTTCAGATTCAGCCCATGAGGTTAATTCCTGGCCATGTGATCTTTATCAAATCTTAACTCAAAACTCTCTGCACCTATTTCCTCATTTATAAAGTGGTAATACTAACATTCGGATTAACTGGGATAGCCTATGTAGTGCCTAGAGTAGCCATTTGGAAAGCATGGGTGGTAACTATCATTAATAGTAATGATGATGATAGTAATATTTTGTAGTCACCTTTTAGGTTAAATCTTTGAGTATGAGTTATAGGAGTGGGATTAATGAGTCAAATGGTATGACTGTTTTCAAGGGTATAAATGGTCAAAGCACCCTCTAAAATTTTAATTTGAGAAAAGATAAGAGGTATCTTGATATAGTAGAAGAGGAATAGACCTGGAATCACACAGAACTGGACTTGAGCTCTGGTTTTACTTCTATTCCCCTTCACTTCTTTGTGCCTCAGTTTCCTTATCTATATACTTGAGTAATAGTACTCACTGTGCCTGTTTTCATGCTTATTGCACAGACTTGTGAGTATGGAAATGAAATAACGTGTATGAAAGTAATAGCCTGTGCAAAATTTCAGGGATGGTTATAATTATAATTATTACTTATGGGTACCAAATCAGCAGATGATAATGGCTAGACAGAATTTAGCCAAGACTTCTTCACCTATTTCACGGCATCCTGACACTTGACCCACTGCTGGACACTACATCTGCCCTCCCTCACTCTGGGTGGCCTGTGGGAATAAGGCTTGACCAAAAATCTCTGGGACAGATTTTGTGATAGATATTCCTAAATGAGCTCCAAAAATTTAAACAGTCTTATCTGTCCAGCTTGGTTGAGTGGACCATGACCAAACTGAAGTAGGGCCTGAGTCCCATCTCTATCTTGCCAGTACTATTTCCAGCCTTGAAAACCTCAATTTTAATTTTTATTTTTTAAAGAGGACTTTAGATATGCTGAGTTAGACTAATCATAATCCTTGTTTTATATATGCTGTCAGTATTGATCTATGCATGGCCCTTTTATTCTTTATTTATCATTTTAAATAATTTTATGAATACTCAAAAACCCACTTTCCAAGGCAAGGAAAAGAATATTATAGTAACTTACATCTTCCTTTTGCCTCTCATTTCTGTGCCTCCACCTCAAGGGTAATTAATTTCCTGAATTTTATGTTTTTAAAATAGTTTGATCAAGTACATATGTGTAGTTAATATATTATTTAATTTTCATTGTTTTGGAGCTTCACAAAATGGGTATAATGTAGTAGATGATCTTCTGAGACTTGCTTTTTTGATGATATGTCACTAAGATTTATTCATGTCACTGGGTTTTACTATTTATTTATTCATTTATTTTCACTATTGTATATTATTCCACAGTAAGAATATGCTATGCTAGTGTGTTGTTTAAAATCCTTTCACCAATATGCATGAGTGAAATGATTGGTGATCTTCCTCTTGTACTTTTTCAGTTTTGGCATCACAATTATACACTTTATGAAATAATGAGTCAGGGGATATTATACCTTCTTCTGTTCTCTGGAGGAGTTTTTTCCCTGAAAATTGGTTAGAACTCACCTATAAAATAATTTGGCGAGGTGTTCTATATGATGGAAGGTTTTAAATTCCCTCTTCATTTTCTTAAATAGTTATTAGTTTATTCAGGCTTCCTATATTTTTAATTAATTAATTTATTTTTTTATATTGGAGCATAGTTGATTAACAATGTTGTGTTAGTTTCAGGTGTACAGCAAAGTGATTCAGTTTTTTTTTTTTAAACATCTTTATTGAAGTATAATTGCTTTACAATGGTGTGTTAGTTTCTGCTTTATAACAAAGTGAATCAGTTATACATATACATATGTTCCCATATCTCTTCCCTCTTGCATCTCCCTCCCTCCCACCCTCCCTATCCCACCCCTCTAGGTGGTCACAAAGCACCGAGCTGATCTCCCTGTGCTATGCGGCTGGCTTCCCACTAGCTATCTATTTTACATTTGGTAGTGTATATATGTCCATGACACTCTCTCACCCTGTCACATCTCACCCCTCCCCCTCCCCATATCCTCAAGTCCATTCTCTAGTAGGTCTGTGTCTTTATTCCCGTCTTGCCACTGGGTTCTTCATGACCTTTTTTTTTTTTTTTTCCTTAGATTCCATATATATGTGTTAGCATACTGTATTTCTTTTTCTCTTTCTGACTTACTTCACTCTGTATGACGGACTCTAACTCCATCCACCTCATTACAAATACCTCCATTTCCGTTTCTTTTTATGGCTGAGTAATATTCCATTGTATATATGTGCCACATCTTCTTTATCCATTCATCCGATGATGGACACCTAGGTTGCTTCCATGTCCTGGCTATTGTAAACAGAGCTGCAATGAATATTTTGGTACATGACTCTTTCTGAATTATGGTTTTCTCAGGGTATATGCCCAGTAGTGGGATTGCTGGGTCTTATGGTAGTTCTATTTGTAGCTTTTTAAGGAACCTCCATACTGTTCTCCATAGTGGCTGTATCAATTTACATTCCCACCAACAGTGCAAGAGGGTTCCCTTTTCTCCACACCCTCTCCAGCATTTATTGTTTCTAGATTTTTTAATGATGGCCATTCTGACCGGTGTGAGATGATACCTCATTGTAGTTTTGATTTGCATTTCTCTAATGATTAATGATGTTGAGCATTCTTTCATGTGTCTGTTGGCAATCTGTATATCTTCTTTGGAGAAATGTCTATTTAGGTCTTCTGCCCATTTTTGGATTGGGTTGTTTGTTTTTTTGTTATTGAGCTGCATGAGCTGCTTGTAAATCTTGGAGATTAATCCTTTGTCAGTTGCTTCATTTGCAAATATTTTCTCCCATTCTGAGGGTTGTCTTTTGGTCTTGTTTATGGTTTCCTTTGCTGTGCAAAAGCTTTTAAGTTTCATTAGGTCCCATTTGTTTGTTTGTGTTTTTATTTCCATTTCTCTAGGAGGTGGGTCAAAAAGGATCTTGCTGTGATTTATGTCATAGAGTGTTCTGCCTATGTTTTCCTCTAAGATTTTGATAGTGTCTGGCCTTACATTTAGGTCTTTAATCCATTTTGAGTTTATTTTTGTGTGTGGTGTCAGGGAGTGTACTAATTTCATACTTTTACATGTACCTGTCCAATTTTCCCAGCACCACTTATTGAAGAGGCTGTCTTTTCTCCACTGTATATGCTTGCCTCCTTTATCAAAGATAAGGTGACCATATGTGCGTGGGCTTATCTCTGGGCTTTCTATCCTGTTCCATTGATCTATATTTCTGTTTTTGTGCCAGTACCAAACTGTCTTGATTACTGTAGCTTTGTAATATAGTCTGAAGTCAGGGAGCCTGATTCCTCCAGCTCCATTTTTCGGTCTCAAGATTGCTTTGGCTCTTCAGGGTCTTTTGTGTTTCCATACAAATTGTGAAATTTTTTGTTCTAGTTCTGTGAAAAATGCCAGTGGTAGTTTGATAGGGATTGCATTGAATCTGTAGATTGCTTTGGGTAGCAGAGTCATTTTCACAATGTTGATTCTTCCAATCCAAGAACATGGTATATCTCTCCATCTATTTGTATCATCTTTAATTTCTTTCATCAGTGTCCTATAATTTTCTGCATACAGGTCTTTTGTCTCCTTAGGTAGGTTTATTCCTAGGTATTTTATTCTTTTTGTTGCAATGGTAAACGGGAGTGTTTTCTTAATTTCACTTTCAGATTTTTCATCATTAGTATACAGGAATGCAAGAGATTTCTGTGCATTAATTTTGTATCCTGCTACTTTACCAAATTCATTGATTAGCTCTAGTAGTTTTCTGGTAGCATCTTTAGGATTCTCTATGTATAGTATCATGTCATCTGCAAACAGTGACAGCTTTACTTCTTCTTTTCCGATTTGGATTCCTTTTATTTCTTTTTCTTCTCTGATTGCTGTGGCTAACACTTCCAAAACTATGTTGAATAATAGTGGTGAGAGTGGGCAACCTTGTCTTGTTCCTGATCTTAGTGGAAATGGTTTCAGTTTTTCACCATTGAGGACAATGTTGGCTGTGGGTTTGTCATATATGGCCTTTATTATGTTGAGGAAAGTTCCCTCGATGCCTACTTTCTGCAGGGCTTTTATCATAAATGGGTGTTGAATTTTGTCAAAAGCTTTCTCTGCATCTTTTGAGATGATCATATGGTTTTTCTCCTTCAATTTGTTAATATGATGTATCACGTTGATTGATTTGTGTATATTGAAGAATTCTTGCATTCCTGGAATAAACCCCACTTGATCATGGTGTATAATCCTTTTAATGTGCTGTTGGATTCTGTTTGCTAGTATTTTGTTGAGGATTTTTGCATCTATGTTCATCAGTGATATTGGCCTGTAGTTTTCTTTCTTTGTGACATCTTTGTCTGGTTTTGGTATCAGGGTGATGGTGGCCTCATAGAATGAGTTGGGGAGTGTTCCTCCCTCTGCAATATTTTGGAAGAGTTTGAGAAGGATAGGTGTTAGCTCTTCTCTAAATGTTTGATAGAATTCACCTGTGAAGCCATCTGGTCCTGGGCTTTTGTGTGTTGGAAGATTTTTAATCACAGTTTCAATTTCAGTGCTTGTGATTGGTCTGTTCATATTTTCTATTTCTTCCTGGTTCAGTCTCGGCAGGTTGTGCATTTCTAAGAATTTGTTCATTTCTTCCAGGTTGTCCATTTTATTGGCATAGAGTTGCTTGTAGTAATCTCTCATGATCGTTTGTATTTCTGCAGTGTCAGTGGTTACTTCTTCTTTTTCATTTCTAATTCTATTGATTTGAGTCTTCTCCCTTTTTCTCTTGATGAGTCTGGCTAATGGTTTATCAATTTTGTTTATCTTCTCAAAGAACCAGCTTTTAGTTTCATTGATTTTTGCTATTGTTTCCTTCATTTCTTTTTCATTTATTTCTGATCTGATCTTTATGATTTCTTTCCTTCTGCTAGCTTTGGGGTTTTTTTGTTCTTCTTTCTCTAATTGCTTTAGGTGCAAGGTTAGGTTGTTTATTCAAGATGTTTCCTGTTTCTTGATGTAGGCTTGTATTGCTGTAAACTTCCCTCTTAGAAGTGCTTTTGCTGCATCCCATAGGTTTTGGGTCGTCGTGTCTCCATTGTCATTTGTTTCTAGGTATTTTTTGATTTCCCCTTTGATTTCTTCAGTGATCACTTCGTTATTATGTAGTGTATTGTGTAGCCTCCATGTGTTTGTATTTTTTACAGATCTTTTCCTGTAATTGATATCTAGTCTCATAGCGTTGTGGTCAGAAAAGATACTTGATACGATTTCAATTTTTTTAAATTTACCAAGGCTTGATTTGTGACCCGAGATATGATCTATCCTGGAGAATGTTCCATGAGCACTTGAGAAAAATGTGTATTCTGTTGTTTTTGGGTGGAATGTCCTATAAATATCAATTAAGTCCATCTTGTTTAATGTATCATTTAAAGCTTGTGTTTCCTTATTTATTTTCATTTTGGATGATCTGTCCATTGGTGAAAGTGGGGTGTTAAAGTCCCCTACTATGATTGTGTTACTGTCGATTTCCCCTTTTATGGCTGTTAGTATTTGCCCTGTGTATTGAGGTGCTCCTATGTTGGGTGCATAAATATTTACAATTGTTATACTTTCCTCTTGGATCGATCCCTTGATCATTATATAGTGTCCTTCTTTGTCTCTTGTAATAGTCTTTATTTTCAAGTCTATTTTGTCTGATATGAGAATTGCTACTCCAGCTTTCTTTTGATTTCCATTTGCATGGAATATCTTTTTCCATCCCCTCACTTTCAGTCTGTATGTGTCCCTAGGTCTAAAGTGGGTCTCTTGTAGACAGCATATATGTGGGTCTTGTTTTTGTATCCATTCAGCCAGTCTGTGTCTTTTGGTGGGAGCATTTAATCCATTTACATTTAAGGTAATTATCGATATGTAAGTTCCTATTCCCATTTTCTTAAATGTTTTGGGTTTGTTATTGTAGGTGTTTTCCTTCTCTTGTGTTTCTTGCCTAGAGAAGTTCCTTTAGCATTTGTTGTAAAGCTGGTTTGGTGGTGCTGAACTCTCTCAGCTTTTGCTTGTCTGTAAAGGTTTTAATTTCTCCATCAAATCTGAATGAGATTCTTGCTGGGTAGAGTAATCTTGTTTGTAGGTTTTTCTCCTTCATCACTTTAAATATGTTCTGCCACTCCCTTCTGGCTTGCAGAGTTTCTGCTGAAAGATCAGCTGTTAACCTTATGGGGATGCCCTTGTGTGTTATTTGTTGTTTTTCCCTTGCTGCTTTTAATATGTTTTCTTTGTATTTAATTTTTGATAGTTTGATTAATATGTGTCTTGGTGTGTTTCTCCTTGGATTTATCCTGTATGGGACTCTCTGTGCTTCCAGGACTTGATTAACTATTTCCTTTCCCATATTAGGGAAGTTTTCAACTATAATCTCTTCAAATATTTTCTCAGTCCCTTTCTTTTTCTCTTCTTCTTCTGGGACCCCTATAATTCGAATGTTGGTGCGTTTAATGTTGTCCCAGAGGTCTCTGAGACTGTCCTCAGTTCTTTTCATTCTTTTTTCTTTATTCTGCTCTGCAGTAGTTATTTCCACCATTTTATCTTCCAGGTCACTTATCCGTTCTTCTGCCTCAGTTATTCTGCTATTGATCCCATCCAGAGTATTTTTAATTTCATTTATTGTGTTTTTCATCGTTGCTTGGTTCCTCTTTAGTTCTTCTAGGTCCTTGTTAAATGTTTCTTGCATTCTGTCTATTCTGTTTCCAAGATTTTGGATCATCCTTACTATCATTATTCTGAATTCTTTTTCAGGTAGACTACCTATTTCCTCTTCATGTGTTAGGTCTGGTGTGTTTTGACCCTGCTCCTTCATCTGCTGTGTGTTTTTCTGTCTTCTCATTTTGCTTATCTTACTGTGTTTGGGGTCTCCTTTTCACAGGCTGCAGGTTCATAGTTCCCGTTGTTTTTGGTATCTGTCCCCAGTGGCTAAGGTTGGTTCAGTGGGTTGTGTAGGTTTCCTGGTGGAGGGAACTAGTGCCTGTGTTCTGGTGGATGAGGCTGGATCTTGTCTTTCTGGTGGGCACGTCCACGTCTGGTGGTGTGTTTTGGGGTGTCTGTGGCCTTATTATGATTTTAGGCAGCCTCTCTGTTAATGGGTGGGGCTGTGTTCCTGTCTTGCTAGTTGTTTGGCATAGGGTGTCCAGCACTGTAGCTTGCTGGTCGTTGAGTGAAGCTGGGTCTTGATGTTGAGATGGAGATCTCTGAGAGATTTTCGCCGTTTCGTGTTACGTGGAGCTGGGAGGTCTCTTGTGGACCAGTGTCCTGAAGTTGGCTCTCCCACCTCAGAGGCACAGCCCTGATGCCTGGCTGGAGCACCAAGAGCCTTTCATCCACACGGCTCAGAATAAAAGGGAGAAAAAATAGAAAGAAAGAAAGAAAGAGGATAAAATAAAATAAAATAAAGCTATTATAATAAAAAATAAGAAAAAAAATTATTAAGAATAAATTTATTAAGAAAAAAAATTTTTTTTAATTTTTAAAAATAGATTTATTAATTTTTTATAATAAAAAATAAGAAAAAATTATTAAGAAAAAAAATTTTTTATTTTTTAAAATAAAAAATATGAAAAAACTTACTAAAAAATTTTTTTTAATTTTTTAAAAATAGAAAATAAGGAAAAAATTATTAAGAAAACATCTATTAGGGAAAAAAGAAAAAAAAATTTTAAGTAAAAAAAAAAAAAAAAAAAAAAAAGGACGGACCTAACCCTAGGACTAACGGTGAGAGCAAAGCTATACAGACAAAATCTCACCCAGAATCATACACATATACACTCACAAAAAAAGGAAAAGGGGAAAAATTAATATATCCTGCTCCCAAAGTCCGCCTCCTAAATTTGGGATGATTCGTTGTCTATTGATGTATTCAACAGATGCAGGCACATCAAGTTGTTTGTGGAGCTTTAATCCGCTGCTTCTGAGGCTGCTGGGAGAGATTTCCCTTTCTCTTCTTTGTTCGTACAGCTCCCGGGGTTCAGCTTTGGATTTGGACCCGCCTCTGCATGTAGGTCGCCTGAGGGCGTCTCTTCCCTGCCCAGACAGAACGGGGTTAAAGGAGCAGCTGATTCAGGGGCTCTGGCTCAGTCAGGCCGTGGGGAGGGAGCGGTACGGAGGAGGCGGGGCGAGCCTGCGGCGGCAGAAGCCGGCGTGACGTTGCAGCAGCCTGAGGCGCGCCGTGCGCTCTCCCGGGGAAGTTGTCCCCGGATCACGGGAGCCTGGCGGTGGCGGGCTGCACTGGCTCCCGGGAGGGGCGGTGTGGAGAGTGACCTGTGCTCGCACACAGGCTTTTTGGTGGCGGCAGCAGCAGCCTTAGCGTCTCATGCCCGCCTCTCGGGTCCTTGCTGATAGCCACGGCTCACACCCGTCTCTGGAGTTCGTTTAAGCGGCGCTCTGAATCCCCTCTCCTTGCGCGCCACGAAACAAAGAGGCAAGAAAAAGTCTCTTGCCTCTTCGGCAGCTGCAGACTTTTTCTCGGGCTCCCTCCCGGCTAGCTGTGGTGCGCTAGCCCCTTCAGGCTGTGTTCACGCAGCCAACCCCAGTCCTCTCCCTGCGATCCGACGATCCGACCGAAGCCAGAGCCTCAGCTCCCAGCCCCCGCCCGCCCCGGCGGGTGAGCAGACAAGCCTCTCGGGCTGGTGAGTGCTGCTCGGCGCCAAGCCTCTGTGCGGGAATCTCTCCGTTTTTCCCTCTGCGCCCCTGTTGCTGTGGGATCCGCGCTGATAGCCACGGCTCGCGCCCGTCTCTGGAGCACGTTTAGGCGGCCCTCTGAATCCCCTCTCCTTGCGTGCTGCGAAACAAAGAGGCAAGAAAAAGTCTCTTGCCTCTTCGGCAGCTGCAGTCTTTTTCCCGGACTCCCTCCCGGCTAGCACTGAAGCCCGAGCCTCAGCTCCCAGCCCCCGCCCGCCCCCGGCGGGTGAGCAGACAAGCCTCGTGGACTGGTGAGTGCTGGTCGGCACCGATCCTCTGTGCGGGAATCTCTCCGCTTTGCCCTCTGCACCCCTGTGTCTGCGCTCTCCTCCGTGGCTCTGAAGCTTCCCCCCTCTGCCACCCGCAGTCTCTGCCCGTGAAGGGGCTTCCTAGTGCGTGGAAACCTTTCCTCCTTCACAGCTCCCTCCTACTGGTGCAGGTCCCGTCCCTATTCTTTGTCTCTGTTTTTTCTTTTTTCTTTTGCCCTACCCAAGTACGTGGGGATTTTCTTGCCTTTTGGGAGGTCTGACGTCTTCTGCCAGCGTTCAATGGGTGTTCTGTAGGAGAAGTTCCACGTGTAGATGTATTTCTACTGTATCTGTGGGAAGGAAGGTGATCTCCGCCTCTTACTCTTCCGCCATCTTGCCCCTACTCTCGATTCAGTTTTTTATATATATACATGTATCTATTCTTTTTCAGATTCTTTTCCCATTTAGGTTATTATAGAATAGTGAGCAGCGTTCCCTGTGCTATACAGTAGGTCCTTGTTGGTTATCTATTTTAAATATAGCAGTGTGTACATGTCAATCCCAATCTCCCAATCTATCCCTTCCCCCCACCCTCCCCCATGGTAACCATAAGTTTGTTCTCTAAGTCTGTGAGTCTGTTTCTGTTTTGTGAATAAGTTCATTTGTATCATTTACTTTTTTAGATTCCACATATAAGCAGTATCATATGATATTTGTCTTACTCTGTCTGACTTACTTTACTTAGTATGATAATCTCCAGGTCCATCCATGTTGCTGCAAATGGCATTATTTCATTCTTTTTAATTGCTGAGTAATATTCGATTGTATATAAGTATCACATCTTCTTCATCCATTCATCTGTTGATGGACATTTAGGTTGCTTCCATGTCATGGCTATTGTAAACAGCACTGCAATGAACTCTGGGGTGCATGTATCCTTTTGAACCATGTTTTTCTCCAGATATATGCCCAGGGCTGGGATTGCTAGATCTTATGGTAGCTCTATTTTTACTTTCTTAAGGAACCTCCATACTGTTCTCCATAATGGCTGTACCAATTTACCAGGTTTCCTATTTTTTTTAATCCATTTTGGTAAGTTATATATTTTAAGAAATTTGTCCATTTCATCAATCAATGTTGTCAATCAGAAATATCACTGAAAAATTCTCCTCTGTAGGACTTGCTTTCATGTTGTTTAAGTGGACATTTTCAAAAGGGCATTCAAATGCAGTCAAGAAGGTGGGAGAGAACCAACCAACTAATCAATTAACCATCTCTCCCTCCTCACTCTCTCCCTCACTCCTTCTTTTCATTGCCTATTACATACTAGACACTTCATATATGTTCTCTCATTTAATTTATATCACACCCCTGAGATCAAATGTTGTGTTTTCATGTATACAGATGAAGAAACTAGAGCTCAGAGAGGGTATGTAGCAAGGAAATGGTCAATTTGAAAGTATGTTTGATTGACCCTAAAGCTTGGGCTCTTTTCATTACACCACCTGTCTCCCAATTTGACTTTTCTACTTCCAGTGGTTATCAAACTTTAATGTACATAGGAGTCACCTTAGTTGCCTGGTTAAAAAGTAAAAGAAAGATATTTGGGGACCACCAGAAATATTTAGATACATCTATTATGTCTGTAGTAGGACCTGGGAATCTACATTTTAGTAAAGCATCTCTGGTACTTTTGATGCAGTGGGTCCTTCATATCATACTTTGAAGAACCCTTAACTAGATTATGAATGCCATGAGTGTGGGAATTGTGTCCTATTTATTCATTCCTCTAGGAGGAAGAACTCGACAATTTGCTGTAGAAATGAGTGAATAAATGAAATAAGGAATGGATTTAGTTATATTTAGGTGTCAAAGACTTATTCTCTCTAATTGAAAAGAACTTCTTTGACCTAGTTACCAGTCTCTGGTGTTTATGTTTCCCACTCTACTTGAACTTCTTATGCTCCATAGGGTAAATAGCCTTTCTTGCTTCCTGTACATCAAACTCAGCTCTAGGAGAGAAAAAGATTTCCTATCATTTTAAATGTCATCCACCATTCGATTTGTGTGTTCCACACCGAAAATTGTGAGAAGGCTGCTGGGTAGGAGGGCACAAGCACAGAGAGGTAACCAAATGGAACCTTGCCAGGTCTGCTCTCCTTTTGCTAAGTGAAACTATAGTCTTAGGGTGAACCTTTGGGGAAAAAGCATGGCAACTGCTACCTCTAGCCTCTCAGCTACAGTCACTGAAACTCTGAGCTACAAACTTAACACTTCCACTGCTCCTCAGTCCCTGAGCCAATCCTGATCATGCCAAGGGTTCTGTCATCTAACTCAATGCATCTACTCATAAGTGGGCTCTGAAATCGTCTTGTTGCCATAAAGCTGGTAGGTAGCCTGCTTGAATTTCTTGGTCAATTTGACTGCCTAAACCCCAGTCCTCTTCCTGGGAAGAGAAGACAGTCTGTTTGGGCCCAAAAAAGACTAGCTGAGGAGACATACCCAGTCCCCTTTTGCCTTTTATACATTAGTCCATTCATCCATTCAATTTCCTTTCCTTCATTTCTAAACTTTGCTAGTTTCTATTCCAAAATACTACTTTATATTTGTAATAACGTTCAGCAGTTTCTCACATCCTGATAGGGGAAGCCAAAATACCTTTGAGTTTTCATTTTCTTAACTTTTCAGAGAGAATCATAATATTGACCTGCCTTACAGAGCATTAAGATTAACTAATTAACATTGAATAGTACTTTGGAAATGTTAAATACTGTAGAAATGCTAAACAGCTTTAATAGACTTGGAGTCTAAAAGGCAAATGAAACTTCATTTAAATGCTTTTATATTATGTTTTTTTTTTTCTCTCTCAGAAGAGGTTTAAAGGAGGCTATGTAGCTACATTCCTGGTTCCAAATAGGAAATGTCACAATGAGTATAAAACATGGATGTCTAATTTCCCCACCTTTCCTTTTATTCTCTGTTTCTCCACCGGATCACACATTCATTCAATAAGCATTTCCTGGTTGCCTCCTTGTTGATAAGTAGCAAGGCACTGCAGATACAGTCATTGTCTCTGACCTGTAGGAGAGATAGATACATGTGCTCTCAAGTAAATGTAAAAGAAGACAGACTCAGTGACATTATAGAGATACAGGTGTGAGGGGAGAGAATGATCACATTCCAATCATCTCTGTATTTCCATGGTGGATGGAAAACTCAGGAAGATTTCATGTAACTTGCATTAATGGGGCTATGCGTGAAAGATTAAATGAATTTTGATAGACAAAGGAAATAGCATGAGGAAAGTTCATGTGTGCATTAAGATGGGGGAACTATAGTTCATAGAGGTTATATAGCTGATCTGAGGTCACACAGTGAGTCAATTCCTTAGACAGAAATTAGGACCCAACTTTCCTTATTTCTATTCTAATGTTAGTTCATTGAACTAACTGTGCTCCTTAATAGTAAAGGCAATTTTACAAAATGCCTATTTATCATAATTTGTAATGTATTTGTTGCAGAAAGTTGAGATCCTACACTAAGATGATCAAAGGGGAGAGGGCACTGCATATAAGCAGAAATATACACAAAGTAAAGATCCTTGGAATATTAAGGATATTAAGGAATATTAAGGTGCATAACAGGAGTGGGTAGGATTGGGTAAATGATCATCCACCTGCCATGAAGTGGAAGGTACTGGGGATAGTTGTAAGTAAAATTAGATAGCACATTGAATTAAGAAAGGTATTGAAAGTTGGAATAATGGAGTTTTCATCATGTTGAGTGTGAAGTGTGGCAAAATGACAGAGTAGAAATGACTAGTGGATAGGTGAAGCTACAACTCTGATTGGTAATAAGAGGACAACGTAATTTGGGAGTTATTGGCATGGAAGTGATATCAAAGTTATGAAAATGAAATCTCTGAGGGGAGAACAAAAATCTCAAGATTTGATGATTATAGAGTTTATGACATGTCAGCTCAGTCTAATTCTTGGTTATACATGGGGGAAACTGAGGCCCAGAAAGAAGAAACTTGCTTAAAATTACCCAGTAAGTCAGTAGCAGAGTTGGAACTAGAGCCCATGTCTCTTCACTCCCACTCCACTGCCCGCCTTTCTCCCACTAATATTTATTTTAACCTATTTAGGTGTTCTGCAATAGAGAAATGTAGTTGCTCAAGTGAATTTGAAACTTGAAATGGAAACCAAAATCATGAACAGGAAGAGAATATTGCCTTCCTTATTTTTAATCATTTTCTGTCCAGCAATTCTTAGGTTCAACTTGGAAGGCATGGCCTCTGGAGATAGAGGACTTCAGGTTCCTGGGAGATTATGTGTGGGTTCATTTCTCCCTCTCTGGTTCCATTCCCCTTAGGTTTGTTTTTATTAATTTCCTTTCTTGGGGGATGGTTTGCTGAGAGACATTTGGGATGTTGCTGGGAATATTTGGTTCCTTTTTCAAATCATAAATGCCCCCTTTTCCTCAGCTGCTGGGGAATCCTGCCCTGAACACACCCACTACCTCCTCAGCCAGGAGATTGCCTTGACATGTGCCCTAATCCACACTCCCCCTACACACCCTGCCTCACCAGTGGCAGAGAAATTACAAATAAATTTTAACCACTGTTTATTAATGACCATCTACCTTGAATCAGGGTTCAACTTAATTTACATGAATTATTTCAATAGCCTAGTGTGATCAGTATAATTATCTCCACCTTACAAATAAGGGAATTGAGAAACAGCTTATCTTAATAAGGGGTTATGTGACATGACTATGGTACACAGAATAAGGACCCTCTAAAGATGTCTATGTCCTACTCCCTGGAACCTGTGAATATGTTACCTTACATGGCAAAAGGGACTTTGCAGATGTAGTTAAATTAAGGATATTGAGATGAGAAGATTTTGCTGGATTAGCCAAGTGGGTCCAGTATGATCACAAGGGAACTTATAAGAGGAAGGCTGAAAGGTCAGTGTCAGAGAAGACACGATGATGGAAGCAAAGAGGTCAGAGGGAGAGAAAGGGAGAGACTTGAAGATGCTGTGTTCCTAGCCTTAAAGATGGAGGAAGGGGCCACAAGCCAAGGAATGCAGGTGACGTGTAGAAGCTGGAAAAGCAAGGGAACAGATCCTCCCCTGAGCCTCCAGAAGGAATGTCACATTGCCAACACCTTGATTTTAGAGTTTCTTATCTCCAAAATTGTAAGATAATAGATTTGTTTTGTTTTAAGTCTGTATTAATTTGTTACGAAACAATAGGGAACTAAAATGATAAAGTCAGATAGCAGGTAATTTTTTCCAGTGATTTCCATTTTACCAGATGTAAAGAATGCCTTTCTACACTCATGTAACTGAATCCTGCCTTGACACAATTGACTACTCATTTATTTGTGACTCTATTCCCTTCACTTCTAAAATATCACATACTCTTTAATATCTTCCTCCTTCTCTGATCATTGTGTCAGTTATGGGCTCCTTCTCCTCTTTTTTTCCTCCTAATGATTTTTCATTCCTTTCCACCTCTTTTTTTCCTTCCCTTCCTTTTTCTTCATACTGTCCCTGAATAATTTCATTCACCCTCATGACTTCCACTTTTCACTTATGTGCTAGTGATTTCCAAAGATATCTCTCCTCTAACTTTAAACTGTCTATTAAAATCTACCCAAGGAGAATTGAAAACCAAGACAGAGAAAATCTTAAACATAGATACAGATAAAAGATCAATAATCTTTGAAAGTGCAATAGATATGACCTTTCGGTAGACATGATGAAAGTCAGAAGATGACAGATTGACATCTTTAAAGTTCTGAAAGGAAAAAAGCAACTAGGATTCTATTCTTAGTGAAAATACCCTTCAAAAATGGAGGCAAATAAAATCTGAGAAAATTCACTGCTTGTAGACCTGCACCACAAAAGTACCTTAGGAAGTTCTTCAGACTAAAGAAAAATGATCCAAGATAGTTTCCTGCAGTTTCACAATGAAGTTCCTAAGTGTGATTTTCTTTGTGTTTCTACTGCTGGAAATATGTATACTGAGTTTCTTGAATCAGTGAATAAACATCTTTCATAAATTCTCAAAAATTCTCAGATCTGTGGCAAGGAATGAAAAGCAAAAGAAAAGAGTAAACATATGAAGAAAAGGATATTGATTGTTTAAAATAATAGTGATAATAATGTCTTCTAAGTGTTATAAAATAGGTAGAAGTAATATATTTGACAATTGTAGTGCAAACATGGAAGGGAGTAAATGGGATTAAACAAACATAAGATTCTTGTCTTTTTCTTAGGAAGCAGACATATGTAAAAATTTAATGAGCTATACACTTAATATTTTTTGTGCTTTACTGTATGCAAGTTGTCTTTAATAAGAAAGAAAAAAGTGAAAGTGAGTAAGTGTTGATATAGCTAGAGAAAAGTTATGCATAAATTCCTTGAGATGGGATTCAACTTAACAATATTTCCCCTTTCTCTTCCTTATACTCCTAACATAAGTCCTCTATGACTAGTAATTCATTCGACAAATATTCATTGAGATTCCTGCTATGTGCCACTCACTGTGATAGGAACTGAATATATATAGAAAGAGATTGAGACTAACGTTAGAAGTGTTCAGAAATGAATAAGAAGTAGTGATCAGTGAAAGCCTCTGAGTAAGGGAGAAGCTAATTGGAGCTAAACATTAGGGATTTCTGTAATAAATATCATGGTAGATTTAAGGATGGAGGCACAAAATCAGATAGTGCAATTTTCTCTTGGTTCTATACTGCCTGAGGTCACTCCTATATCCTCGACTTTTCTAAGACTCACTTCATTTTATGGAGACAAATTCAGCACTTTCTTTTTTTTTTTTAATTTAATTTAATTTTTTTTTTAACAGCAGGTTCTTATTAGTTATCCATTTTGTACATATTAGTGTATATATGTCAATCCCAATCTCCCAATTCATCACACCACCACCAACCCCTGCCACTTTCCCCCCTTGGTGTCCATACGTTTGTTCTGTACATGCAAACCAGTTCATCTGTACCATTCTTCTAGTTCCACATATATCCGTTAATATATGATATTTGTTTTTCTCTTTCTGACTTACTTCACTCTGTACGACAGTCTCTAGATACATCCACGTCTCTACAAATGACACAATTTCGTTCCTTTTTATAGCTGAGTAATATTCCATTCTATATATGTACCACATCTTCTTTATCCATTCGTCTGTCGATGGGCATTTAGATTGCTTCCACGTCCTGACTATTGTAAATAGTACTGCAATGAACATTGAGGTTCATGTGTCTTTTTGAATTATGGTTTTCTCTGGGGATATGCCCAGTAGTGGGATTGCTGGGTCATATGGTAGTTCTATTTTTACTTTATAAGGAACCTCCATACTGTTCTCCATAGTGGCTGTATCAATTTACGTTCCCACCAATACTGCAAGAGGGTTCCCTTTTCTCCACACCCTCTCCAGCATTTGTTGTTTGTAGATTTTCTGATGATGCCCATTCTAACTGGAGTGAGGTGATACCTCATTGTAGTTTAGATTTGAATTTCTCTAATAATTAGTGAGGCTGAGCAACTTTTCATGTGCTTCTGGGACATCTGTATGTCTTCCAATGGTCTATTTACGTCTTCTGCCCATTTTTGGATTGGGTGGTTTGCTTTTTTAATATTGAGCTGCATGAGCTGTTTATATAGTTTGGAGATTAATCCTTTGTCCGTTGATTTGTTTGCAAATACTTTCTCCCATTCTGAGGGTTGTCTTTTCATCTTGTTTGTAGTTTCCTTTGCTTTGCAAAAGCTTTTAAGTTTCATTAGGTCCCATTTGTTTATTTTTGTTTTTATTTCCATTACTCTAGGAGGTGGATCAAAAAAGATCTTGCTGTGATTTATGTCAAAGAGTGTTCTTCCTATGTTTTCCTGTAAGAGTTTTATAGTGTCCAGTCTTACATTTAGGTCTCTAATCCATTTTGAGTTATATGTTTTGTATGGTGTTAGGGAGTGTTCAAATTTCATTCTTTTACATGTAGCTGTCCAGTTTTCCCAACACCACTTATTGAAGAGACTGTCTTTTCTCCGTTGTATATCCTTGCCTCCCTTGTCAGAGATTAGTTGACCATAGGTGCGTGGGTTTATCTCTGGGCTTTCTATGTAGTTCCATTTATCTATATTTCTGTTTTTGTGCCAGTACGATATTGTCTTGATTACTGTAGCTTTGTAATATAGTCTGAAGTCAGGGAGCCTGATTCCTCCAGCTCCATTTTTTTCCCTCAAGACTGCTTTGGCTATTCGGGGTCTTTTGTGTCTACATACAAATTTTAAGATTTTTTGTTCTAGTTCTGTAAAACGTGCCATTGGTAGTTTGATAGGGATTGCATTGAATCTATAGATTGCTTTGGGTAGTATAGTCATTTTCACAATATTGATTCTTCCAATCCAAGAACATGGTATATCTCTCCATCTGATTGTATCATCTTTAATTTCTTTCAGCAATGTCTTATAGTTTTCTGCATACAGGTCATTTGTCTCCCTAGGTAGGTTTATTCCTAGGTATTTTATTCTTTTTGTTGCAGTGGTAAATGGGAGTGTTTCCTTAATTTCTCTTTCAGATTTTTCATCATTAGTGTATAGGAATGCAAGAGATTTCTGTGCATTAATTTTGTATCCTGCAACTTTACCAAATTCATTGGTTAGCTCTAGTAGTTTTCTGGTGGCATCTTTAGGATTCTCTATGTATAGTATCATGTCATCTGCAAACAGTGACAGTTTTACTTCTTCTTTTCCAAATTGTATTCCTTTTATTTCTTTTTCTTCTCTGATGGCTGTGGCTAGGACTTCCAAAATTATGTTGAATAATAGTGGTGAGAGTAGACATCCTTGTCTTGTTCCTGATCTTAGAGGAAATGCTTTCAGTTTTTCACCATTAGGAATGATGTTGGCTGTGGGTTTGTCATATATGACCTTTATTATGTTGAGGTAAGTTCCCTCTATGTCCACTTTCTGGAGAGTTTTTATCATAAATGAGTGTTGAATTTTGTCAAAAGCTTTTTCTACATATATTGAGATGATCATATGGTTTTTCTTCTTCAATTTCTTAATATGGTGTATCACATTGATTGATTTGCATATATTGAAGAATCCTTTGCCCCTGGGTTAAATCCCACTTGATCATGGTGTATGATCTTTTTAATGTGTTGTTGGATTCTGTTTGCTAGTATTTTGTTGAGGATTTTTGCATCTATATTTGTCAGTGATATTGGTCTGTAATTTTCTTTTTTTTAGTATCTTTGTCTGGTTTTGGCATCAGGATGATGGTGGCCTCATAAAATGAATTTGGGAGTGTTCCTTCCCCTGTAATTTTTTGGAAGAGTTTGAGAAGGATAGGTGTTAGATCTTCTCTAAACGTTTGATAGAATTCACCTGTGAAGTCATCTGGTCCTGGGCTTTTGTTTGTTGGAAGATTTTTAATCACAGTTTCAATTTCATTACTTGTGATTGGTCTGTTCATATTTTCTATTTCTTCCTGGTTCAGTCTTCGAAGGTTATACCTTTCTAAGAATTTGTCCATTTCTTCTAGGTTGCCCATTTTATTGGCATAGAGTTGCTTGTAGTAGTCTCTTAGGATGCATTGTATTTCTGCAGTGTCTGTTGTAACTTCTCCTTTTTCATTTCTCACTTTATTGATTTGAGTCCTCTCCCTCTTTTCTTGATGAGTCTGGCTAATGGTTAATCAATTTTGTTTATCTTCTCAGAGAACCAGCTTTTAGTTTTATTGATTTTTGCTATTGTCTTCTTTATTTCTATTTCATTTATTTCTGCTCTGATCTTTATGATTTCTTTCCTTCTACTAAGTTTGGGTTTTGTTTATTCTTCTTTCTCTAGTTCCTTTAGGTGTAAGGTTAGATTGTTTATTTGAGATGTTTGTTGTTTCTTGAGGTAGGATGGTGTTGCTATAAAGTTCCCTCTTAGAACTGCATTTGCTGCATCCCATAGGCTTTGGATCATCGTGTTTTCATTGTCATTTGTCTCTAGGTTTTTTTTCATTTCCTCTTTGATTTCTTCAGTGATCTCTTGGTTATATAGTAACGTATTGTTTAGCCTCCATGTATTCGTCTTTTTTACTTTTTTTCCCCTGTAATTGATTTCTAATCTCATAGCAATTTGGTCAGAAAAGATGCTTGATATGATTTCAGTTTTCTTAAATTAACTGAGGCTTGATTTGTGACCCAAGATGTGATATATCCTGGAGAATGTTCTGTGTGCACTTGAGAAGAAAGTGTAGCCTGCTGTTTTTGGTTGGAATGTGCTATAAATATCAATTAAATCTATCTGGTCTATTGTGTCATTTAAAACTTGTGTTTCCTTTTTAATTTTCTGTTTGGATGATCTGTCCATGGTGTAAGTGAGGTGATAAATTCCCCCACTATTATTTTGTTGCTATTGATTTCCTCTTTTATATCTGTTAGCAGTTGCCTTATGTATTGAGGTGCTCCTATGTTGGATGCATATATATTTATAATTGTTATATCTTCTTCTTGGATTGATCCCTTGATCATTATGTAACATCCTTCCTTGTCTCTTGTAACATTCTTTATTTTAAAGTCTATTTTATCTGATATGAGTATTGCTACTCCAGTTTTCTTTTGATTTCCATTTGCATGGAATATCTTTTTCCATCCCCTCACTTTCATTCTGTATGTGTCCCTAGGTCTGAAGTGGGTCTCTTGTAGACAGCATATGTATGGGTCTTGTTTTTGTATCCATTCAGCGAGCCTGTATCTTTTGGTTGGAGCATTTAATCCATTCACGTTTAAGGTAATTATCGATATGTATGTTACTATTACCATTTTCTTAATTGTTTTGCGTTTGTTTTTGTAGGTCCTTTTCTTCTCTTGTGTTTCCCAGTTAGAGAAGTTCCTTTAGCATTTGTTGTAGAGCTCGTTTGGTGGTGCTGAATTCTCTTACCTTTTGCTTGTCTGTAAAGTTTTTGATTTCTCCATCAAATCTTAATGAGATCATTGCCAGGTAGAGTAATCTTGGTTGTAGGTTCTTCCCTTTCATCACTTTAAATATGTCATGCCACTCTCTTCTGGCTTGTAGAGTTTGTGCTGAGAAATCAGCTGTTAACCTTATGGGAGTTCCCTTGTATGTTATTTGTCATTTTTCCTTTGCTGCTTTCAATAACTTTTCTTTGTCTTTAATTTTTGCCAATTTGATTACTATCTGTCTCGGCATCTTTCTCCTTGAGTTTATCCTGTATGGGACTCTCTGCACTTCCTGGACTTGGGTGGCCATTTCCTTTCCCATTTTAGGGAAGTTTTCAACTATAATCTCTTCAAATATTTTCTCAGGTCCTTTCTCTCTCTCTTCGCCTTCTGGGATCCCTATAATGCGAATGTTTTTGCCTTTAATGTCCCAGAGGTCTCTTAGGCTGTCTTCATTTCTTTTCATTCTTTTTTCTTTATTCTGTTCTGCAGCAGTGAATTCCACCATTCTGTCTTCCAGGTCACTTATCTGTTCTTCTGCCTCAGTTATTCTGCTATTGATTTCTTCTAGTGTATTTTTCATTTCAGTTATTGTATTGTTCATCTCTGTTTGTTTTTCTTTAATTCTTCTAGGTCTTTGTTAAACATTTCTTGCATCTTCTTGATCTTTGCCTCCATTCTTTTTCCGAGTCCTAGATCATCTTCACTATCATTATTCTGAAATCTTTTTCTGGAAGGTTGCCTATCGCCACTTCATTTAGTTGTTTTTCTGGGGTTTTATCTTGTTCCTTCATCTGGTACATATCCCTCTGCCTTTTCATCTTGTCTATATTTCTGTGAATGTGGTTTTTGTTCCACAGTTTGCAGGAATGTAGTTTTTCTTACTTCTGCTCTCTGCCCTCTCTCAGCACTTTCTAATGTCCTCTAAGATATGGATATTTGAGAAGTCCTCCAGACAACTGTGCCAAGAGGAAAGGAATGGTTGGCATAGTCTCTTTCTCTTTCTCCCTCAAATAATGTAAACAAAAGTGGCTCCAGTTTATCAGAATAAAAGTTGTGGGTGAGGCTGCTGGAGAGAGTGCCAAGCTGTCTCAGAGAGTGACTCAAGATGACATTATAGTACTAGTCCCAGTACCGTTGGTATAGGATCATAGCCAAGAGGTGAGATGAGTTTTTTTGCTGTTAAATCAACTCTGCAGTTAGTTTCTGTTTTAATGCTGTTAGAGAGAAATTACTTTTGGAGTCTATTCTAGTTAATTTGCTTTTCTGCAGGACTCTTCCTTAAATTAACAATAGCTTTAGGGGACTTCCCTGGTGGGGCAGTGGTTAACAATCTCCCTGCCAATGCAGGGGACATGGGTTCAATCCCTGGTCTGGGAATATCCCACATGCTGCAGAGAAACTAAGCCTGTGCACCACAACTGCTGAGCCCACGCACCACAAGTATTGAAGCCTGTGCACCCTAGAGCCTGCGCACCACAACTACTGAGCCCACGTGCTGTAACTACTGAAGCCTCTGTGCCTAGAGCCCATGCTCCGCAACAAGAGAAGCCACTGCAATGAGAAGCCCGTGCACCACAATGAAAAGTAGCCTCCGTTTGCCGCAACTGGAGAAAGCCCGCACACAGCAACAAAGACCCAACGCTGCCAAGAAATAAATAAATAAATAAATGAAATCAAACAAAAAAACAGCACACAAAAAAACAATAGCTGATAATGTTTGAAACATATAGAAGTTCAGGATAAGAAGCACTGAATTATGAAATAAAGTGATTCATTTATCTAGTTAGTATTCACTGGGTTCCTAAACTGTATCAAGCACTGTGTCAGGCACTAGTTGTGTTAGTTCTTGGGGATATAAATATAATTAATTGTAGTTTTGACGAACTCTACATTTATAGTCAAAGACAGACAGAGAAAACTCAATTAAAATGAAGTGACAACTTTAAGAATTCATTATGAACCAAATGCAAACAGGACACAAAGGAGGAACTAACTACTTCTGAGGAATCAGGGAAGGTTTCATTGACTGGTTATTTGAACTGGATCTAGAAGAAGAAGTAGGAATTCCCCAGGCCTCAGTGGCCGTTCTAAGCAAAGGAAGGAACAGGAGCAAGGGTATGAAAACTTAAAAATTCCCTGTCTGGCAAACTATAGGAATCTAGAACATGGAGTATGTTTCAGGAAGTTGTAGGATATAAGAATTAAGACTATGAAATGAGATGAAGGTCAGTTGTCAATGGCCTAGAAAGTCACTGTAATGATGGACTATCTACAATGGGTATGTTTACTGAACAACCCAAAGTGTTTCTTTTTTTAGAGGTAAGCATTTACAAAACAGTTAGTTGAATAAAGAGAGATATACAACAAACTATAATTAGGTTAATATTATAACTCCAGTGTAATTCATTTAAAAAATTTCTTTGTGAGAAATATGTAGAAAAATACAAAGAGCAATATTACAAACACACTTGTTTACCACCCAGAATTAATAGCCATTAATATTTTGTCATATTTGCTTCCAGTTTTTGTAGTAAGAAAGGGGGCATTACAGACTGTATTTGTTTTCTCAGGCTGCTGCAACAGATTACCACAAACAGGGTGGCTTAAAACAGCAAAAATTTGTTCTCTCATAGTTCTGAATGTCAGAAGTCTAAAATTAAAATGAAATCAGTGGCCATGCTCACTCTGGAGGCTCTAGGGGAGAATCCTTCTTTGCCTCTTCTAGCATCTGGTATCCCCAGGCATTCCTTGGCTTCTTTGGCTAGTGACTACATCACTCCAATCTGTCTTCACCTTCACATCACCTTCTCTTCTATGTGTGTCTTCTCCTCTTGTTTCTTATAAGGACACTTGTTAGAATCAGGGTCCACTGGGTAATCCCAATTATTTCATCTCAGGATTGATAACTTAATTACATCTGCAAAGACCCTTTTCCCAAATAAGGTAGCATTCTAGGATTCCAGGAATTTGGATGTGGACATAAATTCTGGGGGAACACCATTCAACGTACTCCATAGATATAACTGAAATCTGTTTTATTCAAAAAAATCATCTCATTTCTTATCCCCACTCACTAAAGGTCCTATGTTGCCTTCTTGTCCACTTTTGTGTTGTTTTACATCTTTTCTTTTTTTATTGTTTTTTTTGGTTTGTTTATTTTTATTTGTTTTTATTATTTATTTATTTTATTGAAGTATAGTTGTACAATATTACATGTTACAGGTGCACGATATAGTGATTCAAAAATTTTAAGGTTGTACTCCATTTATAGTTATTATAATATATTGGCTACCTTCCCTGTGTTGTACAACATATCCTTGTAGCTGGTTTTATACATAATAGTTTGTACCTCTTAATCCTCTACCCTATTTTGTCCCTCCCCACTTCCCTCTCCCCCCGGTAATCATTAGTTTATTCTCTATATCTGTGATTCTGCTTCTTTTTTGTTATATTCACTAATTTGTTGTATTTTTTAGATTCCACATATAAGTGATATCATACAGTATTTGTGTTTCTCTGTCTGACTTATTTCACTTAGCATAATACCCTCCAAGTCCATCCATGTTGTTGCAAATTGCAAAATTTCATTCTTTTTTATTGCTGAGTAATATTCCATTGTATATAACATATTTATATATTATATATATATATATTTATATATCTCTATCCATTCATTTGTTGATGGACACTTAGGTTGCTTCCATATCTTGACAATTACATCATTTATTTTCATTCATATAAACTCATCTAGTAGTTTTTCTATGTGTGTATGGTTTTGGATTTACAAAACTATCATCCTGTACAAATTGTTCTGAAATTTGCCTTTTTATCTCAGTGCTATATTTTTGAGAACTGGCTAGTTTTGGGAACTAAAAATAGCTATGTTCTAGTCTATTTCTCTTTATTTTTATTAGTCAGGATAAGCTAGGTCCCCCAAACCTCAGTTATTTAACACAGGAAATGTTCACATCTCACTCCTGCTATACAACCAGCATGGGTCAGTGGCATGCTGTGCTCTATAGATTCACTCAGGGGCCCAGGCTGAAGAAGGTTTCACCATCTTGGCAGCACACCATATGAAAATCAAGGCCTCCTCAGTTACACAGTAGGAGAAAAGAAAGCTGTAAGGTTTCATACAAGCAATTATATGCTTCAGTGCAGAAGTGTTATTTCCATTCATAAGTTATTAGCCAGAAATAATCACATGACCCCACACCTAGATGCAAAGGAGGTGTAGACATATGTCCAGAAGGAAAGAGCTGGATACAGTGAGCAATAGAAATCTCAACCACTTTGCTATTATCCTATCACATGAATATATCACATTATAAACCCATTTCCCTATTGATGGACGTTAAGGGAGTTTCCAAGTTTTTGACATTGTAAATAATGCTGCACTAGGCATTTGCATATGGTAATTTTTGTCCTTATGTGAACATTTCTCCAAGTCATATACCTAGAAGTGGGATTGTTGGGTCATAGGTTATGCATGTTATTTATTTAGTAGAGGCTGTCCTATTGTTTCCAAACTGGATTATTAGTTTACATTCTCACCAGCAGAATATGAGAGTACCATTTTCCCCTACATTTTTACCAGCCTTTAACATTTTCAGGCTTTTTATTTTTCACCATTTAGATAGGTGGAAAGGGCATCTCACTGTTATTTTAATGTATGGTTTCCTGATTAGTAGGTTTAACATGTCAGAGAGAGAGAGAGCTATTTTTGTCTATTTGACTTAGTCAGCAAATATTTATTGTGCACTTACTATACACCAGAAACTGTGCTAGGGCCTAGGGATGTAATATTAATATCCAATTTTAGGCAATAAATCTGGTCCTGGGATGTGGTAGAAGACAGGAGAGATCAAGTAGGTTCTTCAGGTCCTGACGGATTCAAAGTGGAGGTGACCTCAGAGACAGCACTAGTAAGATTATGCCATCATCCTAGGGGAGAAGTTGTGTACTCTGAGCCACTCTCCTCCCCAAAGCATTTTTCTAACCTAGATGATAAGTACGTATTGAGGGGAGGCGTGGTGAGCTCTTAGCATACTGAGACGGAGCTAAGGGTAATTTAGATTCCTGTTCCACAGCCTGTGGAAGTCTAAGAGCTTCATAAGATTTCTGTGCAGCTTTCTTGGGGAAAACCTCACTCTTTCATGGTCACGTCTGCCTCTAGGTTATACTTGTATGTACTGCCTCTGTTTCACACTGCACTGAAACACATGTAAAATTTCCTTTCTCTCTTTACAGACCATGACACAGATTGCTACTTGCCTACTTTACTATTCATTCTCCTCCTCTTCTTGTTTGTTAATAAAGATTTGGAAAAGATTTATATCACAAAAAATGAAAAAAAATAACAGCTTCTTATCTTAAAATATTCTTCACCCCACCACAAGGGAATTTTTATTAGCCTCTTAACTACGTTTAATCATCCTTACCTGTACTTACCACCATTTCCATAGTTTCTTTCTCTGTCTACTTGGGTGCAAAACTCAAATTTATCATTCGTTGATGTTGAGCCCTACAACTATCTGCTTGTATTGCTTTGGCTTTTGCCATTTGGGCTTTACATATACCCCAATTTACTTATTTTCTCAAGCATGAAATCTGTGCCAGCTTAACAGCGTAATAGATAAATTATTTTTACCTCATTGTACTTTAATAATAATAGTAACTAAGATTTATTGAGTACTTATTATGGGATAGGCACCATGTTATATTCTTCACATTTTTCTTTTTCAGTTTTAAAAACAGCTATATTGAGGGATCATTCACATGAAATAAATCACACATATTTAAAGAGTACAATTTGATGTTTTGACATGTGTCCACATTCACAAAATCATCTCCTCCCCAGGCAACTACTAATCTTTAAGTTTGACTTTAATTAGTAGTTAACTTTTAACTACTAATTCTTTAACTCACTATAAAATTTTTTGTGTGTTCTATAGTTTTATATAAAGGGAGTCACACACTATGTATTCTTTATTTGGCTTCTTTCACTCAGCATAATTGAGATTTATCAATGTTGCATGTATCAGTGTTTCATTCTCTTTTGTATATTTTATACATGTCTTCCATTATATAGACATACTGCAATTTTTTGATCTTTTCATCTGTTGATAGACATTTGAGAGCCAACCCACACACAAGATTTTAGCTATTGCAAATAAGGCTGCTATGAACATTCATGTACAAATCTTTATGTGTATATAATCTTTCATTTCTCTTGGGTAAATACCTAGGAGAGGGATGACTGGATCAGATGGTAGGTGAATGTTAATTGTTTAAGAAACTGCCAAAATGTTTTCTAAAACAGTTGTAACGTCTACATTTCTATGAGCAGTAGACTATCCTTTGTTGCCTGACTTACATTGTCTTGAAAACCATTGTTTCATATATTTTGTCCTGTGTTTTAGTTTTTTCATGCAGGAGTATAATTCTAGTTTCTGTTACTTTAACTTAGACTAAAGCAGAAATCCTTTTCTGCCTTATTTAGTGCTTACAACCACTATCTAATGTAGGCAGTCTTGTATTCCCCACATTAGCGTTAGAGAAACTGCTTTATTTCAAGCATTCGTTTTCTGTTCCTACTGTTCCTTTTCATTTGTTCGTCTAGTCAGTCAGTATTTCAGTCACTGCTGTACCAAACAATGTGATTGTGTGCTGACTATATGAAAGAATAGAAAGAGATTTTCATTGTAGGAGTATCACTCTGGTATCAGTAGAGGGCAAATTAGAAAGTATGAGAGAAGAGGCAGGTGCAATAATCCATAAAAGAAATGGTGAGAAGAATTAGTGACAGTGGCAACAGGGTGGAAAGAAGTCTTCACATATATTTATATTCATTAAGTGATACACAGATTTATGGAGTAACAGCTACTTTCCATGCATGGACTCAAAACTTGTCTTTTAATTAACTAAGCAACTTTGTGGTTGGATGGAGATGGATGATATTTATACTCATTCCTTCCTTCCTTTATTCAGCCAGCCGTTGCAGGGGGAAGCACTTACATACACAAACTGTTTGCCAACAGGTGAAGTAAACCTGGTATCTTTGATTCTGCCTCAGTCTGGTTCAGGTTTCTCTGCATATTTCTTACTTTCTTTAGGTCACTACTATTATACCACTTATATCCAGGGTGTAGCTTAGAATCAGGAAGATAATGAAAAAGATATTTTAGAAGAGTGTAAAATAGCATGACAAAATGTTTTGCATTTTTATTAGGTGACAAAGACATTCATCTTTGCGGAAAAATATATAAATGTTCTATTGAAATGTTAAGTGTTTCTTTTTAGACACGGGGCATATTTCATTTTTTCTTTCTACTTTGTGTTTTACTGTTTCTTTTGGCTGTTTTTTTTTATAGTAAACAAATATTATTTTTATAGTAAAAATGAAATCAATGCAAAATCAGGCATGAACAAACCATTTCTGACTTCTAATTTGGGCTTCCAAAACTCCCTATTTTATACCACTTTTAAACATTGCCCACCTCTATATAGATCTAAACATAATAGATCCTTGTTATTCTATATCTGTGTGGGCATCACCTTCCTTAATTAGCTTCCCAGTCCTGGCCCACTATATCCAGCTCCAGGTCAAGTCTCAGTTGACTTGGTGTGATAATGAAACAGGGTAATGTTTAAGAACATCTGGGTCAAATAGAATTGAGTTCATAGCCTCATTCTGTCATTTACTAGCTATGCAGATTTGGACAAGTTAACCTTTCTAAGCCTCAGTTTTCTCATCTGTAGCACAGGCCAGAAATATTGATATTATTGGATTGTCATGAGAATTGAGTGAGATCATACATATAAACAGACTAGCATAATCCATACATATTTCATAAATAAAAAGCTGTCATTATCTTTATTGATTAAGGAAAATCTAACCTTGCATTTCCCCCTAAATCAAATCTAGCAGGTATTGTGATGATGCAGCATTTGAAGGCAATTAGAATTCAACTCTCCTTCTTCTTTCTTCTCCCTTTCTAGATCTAGTTTCACGAAGACTGGGCAAAATGGAAAAAGTAGGCAGAATCACATATCAACATATACAAATTAATTTTCTACAAGCAAGGCACTTTGCATTTCCAAATTGCTCAGGAACATACATCCATATACAGGATCAGACCATTGTAAAAGAATGGCTCTGTGGTCTAGTGATAACAACCCTGGAGCCCAAACTGCCTGCCTTTCAATCTGAACCGCTACTTACTAACTCTTACCTTGTAAAAATTATCTAAACTCTTTGTGACTCAGTTTCCTACTCTTTGGGTTGTTAAGAACATTAAATTAGATTATGTGAGGTATTTAGAATTGTGCTTAGCACATAATAAGCCCCATGTGTTTACTATCATCATCACCTGCATTTGCATTTAGATATCCCATCTTTTGTATACTTATCAAAAACTAATGCATTTATGTTTTGTCCAAATATTAATATTGGGCTGAATAGAATCTTTATTGCTATTTTTACAATTGAGGAAATTGAAGCTCAGGAAGATAAAGTAACTTGCCCAATATTACACAGATATGTAAAGGTATATAGAAGAGGGCCTTATACATAATAAGCTCTCAATAAATATTATTATATAAAAAGTTGAAATTTGATCCTAGGTCTCCATAACTTCAAAAAACACTTTTTTTTGGTCACTCCACAAAGCTAATCAACCAGCTCTTTTTTTAATTTTGTTGGCTAATCTGCCTTTTTGCGTTTGCCTAATGGCAGTGAGCAGCTGCATATCCAGAAATACAGGAAAATATATTATTATAGTTTAAACAATTGAATAATTGACTATTTTCGGTAATGTGGCTTTAAATTTTTTTGAAAACAAAAGAAGAAAGTGAAATGATATATCCACATGAAAACCCTTGTAAGAGCAAGTCATATACAGTAATTATATTATTAGGTGGAGCTGCCAGCTTTACAAAGTTAGGTATTATATTACCCTATATTAAGGATGTTAGATTTTTAAAGTGGGTATTTCAAATATCTACTCTTAATTATCACTGTGTAACTGAAGCAACACATGGACTCCTGCCTGCTCTTTCATGTCTGCTTAGATTTATTTGGAGATTGTTTTCTTAATTTACATTGAGACATTTATGTTCACAGATTCAGAAGCCCAAGCAGGTTAGCCACTGTTCTATTGTGTAATTGTGGGGATCTCTAAGCCTATTTCCCACTTCTTCTCAAACCTGGATATTACATCTCAGTTGAGGTAAATGAACTTTGGTCTTGTCCCTTAATTCTCTGCTCACTTTATAAGGATGATGATAATATATTATTAATATTTATTGATCCCTTCTTATAGGACAAGCACTATGTTAAATACTTAACAGTAATTGTCACATTTATTCCTCAAAATAACTAATATTCTCAATGCACAAAGGTGCAAAATGAAGCTTTGAAAGGCAGCATAACTAGCTCAAATTATAGCCAGGATGACTCCAGAACCCTTTCTCTCTCTCTTTTTTTTTTTAGCATATATATTTTTTAACATATTTATTGGAGTATAATTGCTTTACAATGGTATGTTAGTTTCTGCTTTGTAACAAAGTGAATCAGCTATACATATACATATATACGCATATCTCCTCCGTCTTGCGTCTCCCTCCCATCCTCCCTAACCCACCCCTCTAGGTGGTCACAAAGCACTGAGCTGATTTCCCTGTGCTATGCGGCTGCTTCCCACTAGCTATCTATTTTACATTTGGTAGCGTATATATGTGAGTGCAACTCCCTCACTTCGTCCCACCTTGCCCTTCCCTCTCCCTGTGTCCTCAAGTCCATTCTCTACATCTGTGTCTTTATTCCTGTGCTGCCCCTAGGTTCTGCAGAACCACTTTTTTTTTTTTTAGATTCCATATATATGTGTTAGCATATGGTATTTGTTTTTCTCTTTCTGACTTACTTCACTCTGTATGACAGATTCTATGTCCATCCACCTCACTACAAATAACTCAGTTTCATTTCTTTTTATGGCTGAGTAATATTCCATTGTATATAAGTGCCACATCTTCTTTATCCATTCATCCGATGATGGACACTTAGGTTGCTTCCACGACCTGGCTATTGTAAATAGAGCTTCAATGAACATTGTGGTACATGACTCTTTTGAACTATGGTTTTCTCAGAGTATATGCCCAGTAGTGGGATTGCTGGGTCATATGGTAGTTCTATTTTTAGTTTGTTAAGGAACCTCCATACTGTTCTCCATAGTGGCTGTATCAATTTACATTCCCACCAACAGTGCAAGAGGGTTCCCTTTTTTCCACACCCTCTCCAGCATTTATTGTTTCTAGATTTTTTGATGATGGCCATTCTGACCGGTGTGAGATGATATCTTCATTGTAGTTTTGATTTGCATTTCTCTAGTGATTAGTGATGTTAAGCATCCTCCATGTGTTTGTTGGCAATCTGTATATCTTCTTTGGAGAAATGTCTATTTAGGTCTTCTGCCCATTTTTGGATTGGGTTGTTCAGTTTTTTGATATTGAGCTCCATGAGCTGTTTGTAAATTTTGGAGATTAATCATTTGTCATTTGCTTCGTTTGCAAGCATTTTCTCTGATTCTGAGGGTTGTCTTTTCGTCTTGTTTACAGTTTCCTTTGCTGTGCAAAACTTTTATGTCTCATTAGGTCCCATTTGTTTATTTTTGTGTTTATTTCCATTTCTCTAGGAGGTGGGTCAAAAAGGATCTTGCTGTGATTTATGTTATAGAGTGTTTTTCCTAGGTTTTCCTCTAAGAGTTTTATAGTGTCTGGCCTTACATTTAGGTCTTTAATCCATTTTGAGTTTATTTTTGCATATGGTGTTAGGGAGTGTTCTAATTTCATTCTTTTACATGTAGCTGTCCAGTTTTCCCAGCAACACTTATTGAAGAGGCTGTCTTTTCTCCACTGTATATTCTTGCCTCCTTTATTAAAAATAAGGTACCCATGTGTGCGTGGGTTTATCTCTGTGCTTTCTATCCTGTTCCATTGATCTATGTTTCTGTTTTTGTGCCTGTACCATACTGTCTTGATTACTGTAGCTTTGTAGTATAGTCTGAAGTCAGGGAGCCTGATTCTTCAAGCTCCGTTTTTCTTTCTCAAGACTGCTTTGGCTATTCGGGGTGTTTTGTGTTTCCATGAAAATTGTGAAATTTTTTGTTCTAGTTCTGTGAAAAATGCCATTGGTAGTTTGATAGGGATTGCATTGAATCTGTAGATTGCTTTGGGTAGTATAGTCATTTTCACAATGTGGATTCTTCCAACCCAAGAACATGGTATATCTCTCCATCTTTTTATATCATCTTTAATTTCTTTCATCGGTGTCTTATAGTTTTCTGTATACAGGTCATTTGTCTCCGTAGGTAGGTTTATTCCTAGGTATTTTATTTTTTGTCACAATAGTAAATGGGAGTGTTTCCTTAATTTCTCTTTCATATTTGTCATCATTAGTGTATAGGAATGCAAGATTTTTCTGTGCATTAATTTTGTACCTTGCTACCTTACCAAATTCATTGATTAGCTCTAGTAGGTTTGTGGTAGCATCTTTAGGATTCTCTATGCATAGTATCATGTCATCTGCAAACAGTGACAGCTTTACTTCTCTTTTCCTATTTGGATTCCTTTTATTTCTTTTTCTTCTCTGATTGCTGTGGCTAAAACTTCCAAAACTATATTGAATAATAGTGGTGAGAGTGGACAACCTTGTCTTGTTCCTGATCTTAAAGGAAATGGTTTCAGTTTTTCACCATTGAGAATGGTGTTGGCTGTGGGTTTGTCATATATAGCCTTTATTATGTTGAGGTAAGTTCCTTCTATGCCTACTTTCTGGAGAGTTTTTATCATAAATGGGTGTTGAATTTTGTCAAAAGCTTTTTCTTCATCTACTGTGATGATCATATGGTTTTTCTACTTCAGTTTGTTAATATGGTTTATCACATTGATTGATTTGCATATATTGAAGAATCCTTGCATTCCTGGGATAAACTCCACTTGATCATGGTGTATGATCCTTTTAATGTGCTGTTGCATTCTGTTTGCTAGTAGTTTGTTGAGGATTTTTGCATCTATGTTCATCAGTGCTATTGGCCTGTAGTTTTCTTTTTTTGTGACATCTTTGTCTGGTTTTAGTATCAGGGTGATGGTGGCCTTGTAGAATGAGTTTGGGAGTGTTCCTCCCTCTGCCATATTTTGGAAGAGTTTGAAAAGGATAGGTGTTAGCTCTTCTCTAAATGTTTGATAGAATTTGCCTGTGAAGCCATCTGGTCCTGGGCTTTTCTTTGTTGGAAGATTTTTAATCACAGTCTCAATTTCAGTGCTTGTGATTGGTCTGCTCATATTTTCTATATCTTCCTGGTTCAGTCTTAGAAGGTTGTGCTTTTCTAAGAATTTGTACATTTCTTCCAGGTTGTCCATTTTAGTGGCATATAGTTGCTTGTAGTAATCTGTAATAATCCTTTGTATTTCTGCAGTGTCAGCTGTTACTTCTCCTTTTTCTTTTCTAATTCTATTCATCTGAGTCTTCTTTTTTTTCTTGATGAGTCTGGCTAATGGTTTGTAGGTTTTGTTTGTGTTCTCAAAGAACCATCTTTTAGTTTTATTGATCTTTGCTATCCTTTCCTTCATTCTTTTTCATTTATTTCTGATCTGATCTTTATGATTTCTTTCCTTTGGCTAACTTGGAGGTTTTGTGTTCTTCTTTCTCTAATTGTTTTAGCTGTAAGTTTAGGTTGTTATTTGAGATGTTTCTTGTTTCTTGACGTAGCATTGTATTGCTATAAACTTCCCTCTTAGAACTGCTTTTGCTGCATCCCATAGGTTATGGGTTGTCATGCATTTGTTTCTAGGTATTTTGTGATTTCCTCTTTGATCTCTTCAGTGATCTCTTCGTTATTTAATAGTGTATTATTTAGCCTCCATGTGTTTGTATTTCTTACAGAATGTTTCCTGTAATTGGTGTCTAGTCTCATAGTGTTGTGGTTGGAAAAGGTACTTGGTACGATTTCAATTTTCTTAAATTTACTAAGGCTTGATTTCTGACGCACGATATGATCTATCCTGGAGAACGTTCCATGAGCACTTGAGAAGAAAGTGTATTCTGTTGTTTATGGATGGACTGTCCTATAAATATCAATTAAGTCCATCTTGTTCAATGTGTCATTTAAAGCTTATGTTTCCTTATTTATATTCATTTGGATGATCTGTCCATTGGTGAAAGCAGGGTGTTAAAGTCCCCTACTATGATTGTCTTACTGTTGATTTCCCCTTTTACGGCTGATAGCATTTGCCTTATGTATTGAGGTGCTCTTATGTTGGGTGCATAAATATTTACAATTGTTATATGTTCTTCTTGTATTGATCCCTTGATCATTATGTAGTGTCCTTCTTTGTCTCTTGTAATAGTCTTTATTTTAAAGTCTATTTTGTCTGATATGAGAATTGCTACTCCATTTTGATTTCCATTTGCATGGAATATCTTCTTCCATCCCCTCAGTTTCAGTCTGTATGTGTCCCAGGTCTGAAGTGGGTCTCTTGTAGACAGTATATATACGGGTCTTGTTTCTGTACCCATTCAGCCAGTCTATGTCTTTCAGTTGGAACATTTAATCCATTTACATTTAAGGTAATTATTGATATGTATGTTCCTATTACCATTTTCTTAATTGTTTTGGGTTTGTTATTGTAGGTCTTTTCCTTCTCTTGTGTTTCCTCCCTAGAGTAGTTCCTTTAGCGTGTGTTGTAAAGCTGGTTGGTGGTGCTGAACTCTCTTAGCTTTTGCTTGTCTGTGAAGGTTTTAATTTCTCCATCAAATCTGAATGAGATCCTTTCTTGGTAGAGTAATCTTGGTTGTAGGTTTTTCCCTTTCATCACTTTAAATATGTCCTGCCACTCCTTTCTGGCTTGCAGAGTTTCTGCTGAATGATCAGCTGTTAACCTTATGGGGATTCCCTTGTATGTTGTTGTTTTTCTCTTGCTGCTTTTAATATTTTTTCTTTGTATTTAATTTTTGTTAGTTTGATTAATATGTGTCTTGGCATGTTTCTCCTTGGATTTATCCAGTATGGGACTCTCTGCACTTCCTGACTTGATTGACCATTTCCTTTCTCATATTAGGGAAGTTTTCAACCATAATCTGTTTACCTATTTTCTCAATCCCTTTCTTTTTCTCTTCTTCTCCTGGGACCCCTATAATTCAAATGTTGGTGTGTTTAATGTTGTCTCAGAGGTCCCTGTGACTGTCATCAATTCTTTTCATTCTTTTTTCTTTATTCTGCTCTGTGGTAGTTATTTCAACTATTTTATCTTCTAGGTCACTTATCCGTTCTTCTGCCTCAGTTATTCTGCTATTGATCCCTTCTAGAGAATTTTTAATTTTATTTATTGTGTTCATCATTGTTTGTTTGCTCTTTAGTTCTTCTAGTTCCTTTTTAAACGCTTCTTGTATTTTCTCCATTCTATTTCCAAGATTTTGGATCATCTTTACTATCATTACTCTGAATTATTTTTCAGGTAGACTGCCTCTTTCCTCTTCATTTGTTTGGTCTGGTTGGTTTTTACCTTGCTCCTTCATCTGCTGCATGTTTCTCTGTCTTCTCATTTTGTTTAACTTTCTGTGTTTTAGGTGTCCTTTTCGCAGGCTGCAGGTTCGTAGTTCCTGTTGTTTTTGGTGTCTGCCCCCAGTGCTTAAGTTTGGTTCAGTGGGTTGTGTAGGCTTCCTGGTGGAGGGGACTGGTGCCTGTGTTCTGGTGGATGAGGCTGGATCTTGTCTTTCTGGTGGGCAGGACCACATCCGGTCGTGTGTTTGGGGGTGTCTGTGACCTTATTATGATTTTAAGCATACTCTCTGCTAATGGGTGGGGTTGTATTCCTGTCTTGCTAGTTTTTTGGCATAGGGTGTCCAGCACTGTAGCTTTCTTGTCGTTGAGTGGAGCTGGGTCTTAGTGTTGAGATGGAGATCTCTGGGAGAGCTTTCACTGTTTGATATTACATGGAGCCGGGAGGTCTCTGGTGGATCAATGTCTTGAACTCAGCTCTCCTACCACAGAGGCACAGGCCTGACACCTGGCCGGAGTACGAAGACCCTGTCAGCCACACTTCTCAGAAGAAAAGGGAGAAAAAAAGAAACGAAGAAAAAATAAAACAAAATATAGTTTTTAAATTAAAAAATTTTTTTAAATTATTAAAAAGTAAAAAGTAAAAAAAAAGAAAAAATCAATGAAAGAAAGAAAGAAGAGAGCAACCAAACCAAAAAAGAAATCCACCAATTATAACAAGCACTAAAAACTATCCTAAAAAAAAAATTAAAAAAAACAAAAAACCGGACAGAGAGAACCCTAGGACAAATGGTAAGAGCAAAGCTATACAGACAAAGTCACAAAAAGAAGCATACACATACACACTCACAAAAAGAGAAAAGGGAAAAAATATATATATATCTATATATATATATTAAAAAAAGGAAGAGAGCAACCAAATCAATAAACAAATCTACCAATGATAATAAACTCTAATTACTAAACTAAGATAAACATAAAACCAGAAACAAATTAGATGCAGAAAGCAAACCCAAGTCTACAGTTGCTCCCAAAGTCCACCACCTCAATTTTGGGATGTTTCATTTTCTATTAAGGTATTCTACAGATGCAGGGTGCATCAAGTTGATTGTGGAGTTTTAATCTGCTGCTCCTGAGGCTGCTGGGAGAAATTTCCCTTTCTCTTCTTTGTTCGCACAGCTCCTGGGGTTCAGCTTTCAATTTGGCCCTGCCTCTGTGTGTAGGTCGCCTGAGGGTGTCTGTTCCCAGCCCAGACAGGACAGGATTAAAGTAGCAGCTGATTAGGGGGCTCTGGTTCACTCAGGCCAGGGGAGGGAGGGGTACGGAATGCGGGGCAAGCCTGTAGCAGCAGAGGCCAGTGTGACATTGTAGCAGCCTGAGTCACGCCATGTGTTCTCCCAGGGAAGTTGTCCCTGGATCTCGGAACCCTGGAAGTGGCAGGCTGCACAGGCTCCTGGGAGGGGAGGTGTGGATAGTGACCTTTGCTTGCACAGAGGCTTCTTGGTGGCTGCAGCAGCAGCCTTAGCATCTCATGCGCATCTCTTGTGTCTGTGCTGATAGCCATGGCTCGCCACCGTCTCTGGAGCTCATTTAGGCAGTGCTCTGAACCCCTTCTCCTCGCACACCGTGAAACAGTGTCTCTTGCCTCTTATGCAGGTCCAGACTTTTTTGTGGACTCCCTCCTGGCTAGCTGTGGCTCATTAGCCCCCTTCAGGCTGTGTTCACGCAGCCAACCCCAGTCCTCTCCCTGGGATCTGACCTCTGAAGCTCCAGCCTCAGCTCCTAGCCCCCACCCATCCCAGCGGGTGAGCAGACCAGCCTCTCAGGCTGGTGATTGCTGGTCAGCACCGATCCTCTGTGGGGGAATCTCTCTGCTTTGCCCTCTGCACCCCTATTGCTGTGCTCTCCTCCATGTTCTGAAGCTTCCCCCCTGCTACCCCTCATCTGTGTCAGTGAAGGGGCTTCCTAGTGTGTGGAAACTTTTCCTCCTTCACAGCTCCCTCCCAGAGGTGCAGGTCCGTCCCTATTCTTTTTTCTCTGTTTTTTCTTTTTTCTTTTACCCTTTCCAAGTATGTGGGGAGTTTCTTGACTTTTGGGAAGTCTGAGGTCTTCTGCCAGTGTTCAATAGGTGTTCTGTAGGAGTTGTTCCACATGTAGATGTATTTCTGATGTATTTGTGGGTAGGAAGGTGATCTCCATGTCTTAATCCTCTGCCATGTTGAACGTCTCTCCAGAACCTTTTCTCTTAAACACAATATTTTTTTCTTATTACAAATGCAATGTACATTTGTTGTAGAAATTACAGAAAATATAGATGATCGAATTGAAGAAAACAAAAACAACTCATAACCCAATTAAAAAGAAATAACCACTGTTAGCATGTTGGCAGGATTTTACTTTTTCGTTTATCTCCATAGCTACCTTAGTTATAGAGATATAGAGTCAAAAAAGTAAGATTGTGTACATATTTTTTTTTCTTAACAATTAGATAATATGAAACTATTTTGCAAACCTACTTTATCTTCCACCTGGCAATGCATTCTAAGTATTTTCCACACATTAAATATTTTTGTATAACATTCTTTTAAAGGATTCTCAGGAGATAATTGTTTGGCTCCATCATACTTCATTTTATCAATCCCTTGGTATTGGGCAATTAAGTTCTAGAATAAACAATGCTATAATAGAGAGGTTGTTGTTCACTATGATTATTGAGTTACACCAAATTCCCATATATGGAATTGAGGCTAAATATATTTAAAACACTTCTGAGCCATGTTAATCAAATGCTCTCCAATTTTTACCATTTTATACCCACTCCAGCAGTGTATAAATGTGTCAGCCTGATTACTACCAAAATTAAAAACCCTTTTCTTAATGATATAGCATTCTTAACTGGTTAGATTAGACATTTTAGGACTAATGGCACTCTGTAATTTTGTTTTGTTTGTTTGTTTTTTCCTTTTACAACTCTCCTATACATGTCCCCCACACCCTGAATCACCCTTCTCTCTCTCTCTGTCTTTCTCTCTCTGTCTCTGTCTGTCTCTCTCATAATAGTGATGATTTTTTCTTGGTTGTGAGAGCTTTTAACAAAACTGATACAATTTTTATTTGAGCAGTTTTAGGTTTACAAAAAATAATTGAACAAATAGTACAGAGAGTTACCATATACACCCCTTGCCACTCCCCTGAATTTCCCCTATTATATAACATCTTGCATTAGTGCAGCATGTTTATTATACTTGATGAGTCAATATTGATAAAAATATTATCAACTGAAGTCTATAGTGTACACTAGGGTACACTCTTTATGTTGTACACCCTATTGATTTTTACAAATGTATAATGACATATAACCATCATTAGAGTTTCATACGGAATAATAGTTTCACTACCCTAAAAATCCACTATGCGTCACCTGCTCATCCCTCTCTCCCTCCCTTCTCTCAACCCCCTAACAACCACTGATCTTTTTACTGTCTGTGTAGTTTTGCCTTTTTCAGAATGTCATATAGTTGGAATCATACAGTATGTAGTCTTTTCATACTACATGCTATGTTCACATGGCAATGCACGTTTGTTTCCTTTCTGTCTTTTCATGACTTGATAGCTCATTTCTTTTTATTGCTGAATAATAGCCCATTGTATAAATTACAGTAGGTTATCCATTTACCTATTGAAGGACATCTTGCTTGCTTCCAAGTTTTAGAAATTATGAATAAACCTTCTATAAGCATGTGTGTGCAGGTTTTTGTGTGGACATAAGTTTTCAGCTTATTTGTGTAAATACCAAGGATCACGATTGGTGGATCCTATGGTAAGAATACATTTAGTGTTGTAAGAAACCACCACTCTGTCTACCAAAGTGGCTGTAAATTTTGCACACTCATCAGCAATAAATGAGAGTTCCTGTTGCTTCATATCTTCACTAGCATTTGGTGTTGTCACCGTTTTGGATTTTGGCCGTTCTAATAGGTTCATAGCAGTATATCATTGTCATTTTAATTTGCAATTCCCTGATGACATATGATGTGGAGCATCTTTTAATATGCTTATTTGCCATCCATGTCTTCTTTGGTGAGGTATCTTTTCAGATCTCTAGCGCATTGTTTATTAATTGAGTTGTTTGTTTCCTTATTGCTGAGTTTTAAGATTTCTTTGTGTATTTTGGATACCATTCCATTATCTGTTATGTATTTTGCAAATATTTTCTCCCAGTCTGTGGCATACTTTTTCATTATCTTAAGTGAAAGTTTTTTATAGTGAGTAAATTAATTCTTTTTCTGTTTTATAGAACTGGATGTATTTTCCCACTTTATTATTTACCTTTCAGTTTTCTTCAAAGTATTTTTTGATGTTCAGAGGTTTTCATTTTCAAACTGTCAAATCCATAAATCATTTCCTTGGAACTCATTTCTTTGTGGTTAAACAAAGAAAGACCCTTTCCTTCAAGAGTATATAGCAAATTGTTCAATTATATTCTCTTTAAAGTCTCTATGGCTTTACTTGGTTTTTCTTCCTCTCCTCCACTCCCTCCTCCTCCATCTTTTACATTTAATCTTTAATCTACTATATTTTGGCTAGTTAAGTTAGACATAGGGACCTAAATTTACTTTTTTGTCAATGATTAGCTAGTTATTCATCATTGTTTGTTGAAAAATGTGTTCTGTGTCATTAGAATATAGTTTTAATACCTATAAGTTTGTAATATATTTTATTACTTGAGCATGTCCCTCTTTATTACTCTTTTTTTTTAAAAGTGTTCTTGACTATTCTCTTGTGTTTTGAAAGACGATTTTTTGAATTACTCTTTCACATTCTAAAAATATATTTGGCATTTTTATTGAAGTCATGTTTAATCTATAGGATAATTTGAGTAGAGTTGACATATTATGATATTGTCTTTCCATCCAGAAAATAGTGTGTTTTATCTTTTTCTGTTCATACTAGAGTTGGGTAACTTTATTTAAGCAAGTCTTCATTTTTTGTTAAGTTTATTTGGAGGTGGTTTCTATTTTTATTGCTATTGAGCATTAGATATTTTTTCTATTATGTTTTGTAACTGGGTTTTGCTAATATATGGAGAAACTATTTTTTCTTATATGTAGGTCCATTTAAATCACAGGTTTTTATAAGACATTAAATAGTGTTTCTGGGAACTTTAGACAGCATTCAGTGCCCTTGCATATCTCTGTATTGAAGCTTCATCTATTAGAGGCAACAGGAAGAATTGAAATCAAATTGAAATCAAATCCTGTCCCTTACCTCTGTGACATGACAAATCATTTAAGAACCACTGAGCCTCAATTTACTAATATACAAAATGGGAATAATTACGTGAGAACCCAATAAAAATAATGGTCCTAATTTTTTATCAGCTATTACATCATGTGATAAAATTGATAGCTATTTATTATTAATTTGAGGGCTAAATAATCATTCTTATTATGTTCACAACAACATTCTAAAGTAGATAATATTATTATCCCAACTTCCATGTGAGAAAATGGTGGCTTAGAGAAGTCTTTAGTATGTATATAGTATTGTGGTTAATGAGAGAGTTTTGGAGCCTGGCTGCCTGGTTTAAATTTCAACTCCCCAACTTACTCATTATATGACCTCAGACACATTTCTTAACCTCTCTGAGCATCAGTTTCTTTATTCATTGTATGGAGAATAATAATAATGTGTACTACAGAAGTGGTTTCTTTATATTGTTTGTTTGTTTTGAGGTGCTTAGAATAGTGCCTGACACACAGAAAGTGATGAATAAATATAAGCCAACTTAACAGCTTGTGCCTCCTCCTTTGAGGCCAGAAATCCTGTGATAGTCATAGAGTCATGTGTGTTTCAGGGTCACCTTAATGGCTTAAAGGAGTGTCAGAGGATCAGAATCTTTCTCCTCTAATCAAATTCTGCTTATCCTTCAAAGTTTATTTTAGGTAAACAGATTAAAGAGAGGCTTATATGATTCCATTGATCACGACCACAATTTAGACAGAATTTTCTGATCCGTTAGAGCAAAGTCTGAACAGCAGCCCTATATCTCTTAAATTCTTACCTCCTACACCTAATCTTTTAGAAAATCCAATTGGCTTTTCCACCCACACTGCCCTAGACTGAACACTATTATCTCTTGCTTGGATTACTGCAACAGCCTCATAATTGGTCTTTCTGATTCTACTTGTGCCTTCCTACTTGTGCCTCTATTGCTAAAACAGTAGCCAGGGCTATCTTTTCAAACATAAATTAGATCATGTCTTGCCTTTTGCTCAAAACTCTCCAATAACTTTCCACTTTACTCAGAATAAAATGATCTTAAAATGATTTAGAACTACTTAATCTGCGCCCCCCACCCCGGCCCCTTCCTCTCTGACCTCATGACCTTATCTCATTATTTTGTCCCTCACTCACCCTGTTCCTGCTACACTGATCACTTGCTCTTCTTTGAGTATTCCAGACATCCTCCTATCTGTTTCCTTTGTCTGAGTATTCTTTCCTCAGGTACATGTTTGGCTAACCCCATAGATGAGCATAGATGATGTGTCTCATCAGACTGGGGAATTTTTTCTTAAATTCATTTGTGACTACTTGAGAATCCCCAGGAGGAGTAAGTAACCTTTAATCTCCTACTAACAGAATGTCTGACTGGAGAAGCAGCTATGCATCTCTGAAGCATTGTAGCAACGAACTTAGCTTAACACATTGTTAAGCTAGTAGGCTAGCACTGGTAGGCACTCAAAGAATAAATTTGGGAAATGTAAATGAATTTATATGATTTATTGTTCCAGGCATTATACTTGCAATGTCTCTAATCTTCCCATTAACCGTATTAGGTGGGGATCCTTCACTGCTTTTATTTTACAAATGAGGAATCAGAAGCCAGACAGATTACATATGGTGAAGTAGAATTCTGACCCAGGTGTGTTCCTATTTAAAGTCTATGTTTTTTCACCTCATCAGATCATTTTGGAGTTTATCAAGTAGACTAAGCTGTATCTCCTTGTTAAGCATCAGGGTGCTGGGTAGGAGTGGTCAGTGGCAGAGCCAGTGGTTTCTGGTTGAGGCATTGAAAAAGTGACAGACTTGCCACATATGGGAATTTCCATTTGTCACAAGAGAATACAAGATGGCAAGGTTCAAGAGAACATGAGAATCTCCATCCAGAGAAATTCTACTTTCCCAGCTTTATCTGGTACTAAATATTTGCATACTCCAAAATTATGGATTTGGAGGATATTCAAAGAGAATCTGGCCACATTTGAGACACAAGTTTAGTGGAGAGAGAAGAGGATCATTCCTCTTCATTTTGCCCTCATACAAATGACCCAAACTTTCTTGGCCTCCACTTTCTCATCTGATAAATGTCACAAACAGTAAAGAATTATGGTGATGAAAATTGCCATAGTATCTCCACAAGTTAATCAGTCTAGGTGAGATCAGAGACATGTTCTCAAGAAAATGCAAACTGAAACAGGAAATAAGCAGTACCGTAATACTAAGTTTTCAGATAAATAATACTCTGTTTGAGATTCACATCATTTCTTCTCTATCCCCACACACCCTTCTAAAAGAACTTATCATAGCCTAGAAGAGAAAACCATGTATACCATGTGATCTCAACCCCAGAATAGAGGAATAATTACCTTATCCAAGCTAAACCAGTCACATTTTCTCTCCCTGGAAATTAGAGGACTATGAGAAACAGCTAGAAAGTCTCATTGATTTGCACCTGAGGCTATGATTTTGTAGAGGCTATCATGTCCACATGAAAGTAGTTGAGTACAAAAGCCTATTAAAGAGAGAGAAGAATGAAATGAACACAGCAGAAATGAGAAACTGCAAAGAAGAAAGGGGCAGAAACTACCTGACTGGTTTTTAATAACAATGCAGCCCATATTTGGGAACCTGACATCTTTAGCATTCTTACAATAAACCCCACTTTCCTGAAGGAAGCTTGAGTGGGTTTCTGATCTTTGATCTTTGCAAACCAACAATTTTTAAGCTTATGTTATAAAGGATATCATGTATAGAATTTTTCTGCAGCTATAGAATTTTTTTGCTCAGTGACTGAACAGATCCCTTCCTTACCTTTTAAAAGACTTTTATATAAATAAAACATTCATATGAAAGATGTCTTAGTCCATTCGGGCTACTATAAGAAAACAACATAGACTAGGTGGCTTATATACAACAGGAATGTATTTCTCACAGCTCTGGAGTTTGGGAAGTCCAAGATAAGGCCCCAGCAGATTTGGTGTCTGGTGAGGGCCCACTTCCTCATAGATGGCCATCTTCTCACTGTAACCTTACATGGCAGAAGGGGGTCAGGAGAGCTTTCTTGGGCTTGTTTTATAAGGGCAGAGCCCTCATGACCTCATCAACTCCCAAAGGCCCCACCTCCTAATTTCATCACCTTGAAGATTTGGATATTAAAATGTGAATTTTGCAGGAGGAGAGGGGGATAAAAACATTCAATCTATAGTATTCTGTCTCTGCCCCCCCACCCCCAAATTCATGTCCTTCTCTCATGGAATATTCATTCATTCTTTCCTAATAGCCCTAAAAGTCTTAATGCATCCCAGCATCAACTTAAAATCCAAAAGACAAATATTGTATTATTTTACTCATATGTTGAATATAATAAAATGAACAAACAAGCAAACCAAACCAAACCAAATGCATAGATGCAGAGAACAGAGTAGCAGTTACCAGAGGGGAAGGGGGATAGAGGGAGGGCTAAATAGACAAAATGGGTCAACTGTATGGTGATGGATGGAAACTAAACTTTTGGTGGTGACCACGATGTAGTGTATATCAGGGGTCCATGGCCTGTTAGGAACCGGGCCGCACAGCAGGAGGTGAGTGGCGGGTGAGCACGTGAAGTTTCATCTGTATTTACAGCCACTCCCCATCACTCACATTACCACCTGAGCTCCACCTCCTGTCAGATCAGTGGCAGCATTAGATTCTCATAAGAGCATGAACCCTACTGTAAACTGCACATGTGAGGGATCTAGGTTGCATGCTCCTTATGAGAATCTAATGCCTGATTATCTGAGGTGGAGCTGAGGCGGTGATTCTAGCACTGGGGAGTGGCTGCAAATACAGATTATCATTAGCAGAGAGGTTTGACTGCACAGAGACCATAATAAATCGTTTGCAGACTCATATCAAAACCCTATCAGTGAGTGGGAAGTGACAATTAAGCTGCATGTGGTGGCAGGCTTTATAGTGGCAAGTGAGTTGATGTACTTGAGTTGCACAGCTGCATCTGGTGGCAGGCTTTAAGTCAGAATCCGACACTTATTTTAGTCCATGAGTGGCCTGCCCATTATTTTATTTACCTCTTCCATCCATGCCTCTTTCCCGCACTGGGAACTTGTCTCAGTCACAGTTTTGGTAAGCCCACAAGCTAACCCTAGCCAAAATGAGTAAAAAACAAACAAACAAACATCGCTGGAGAGCTTCTTTGAAAAGGGGGAAAGACCCAATGATGAGACAGCAGGAGACTCTAAGGCTGCCAACAAAAAGAAAGCTGCATTTAAAAGAAAATACCAAGAGTCCTACTTAAATTACGGGTTCATTGCAACAGGTGATTCACATCCTCCAAGCTCACTTTGTATAATATGTGGTGACCGGCTATATGAGGAAGCCATGAAACCTTCAAAACTGCTTTGCCACATGGAGACCAAGCACCCTACATTAAAAGGCAAGACTTTGGAGTTTTTCAAAAGAAAAAAACGTGAACACGAAGAATAGAAGCAATTATTTGATGAAGGCCACCACTTCATCAAATGTGTCTGCAGTGAGAGCATCACTCTTAGTGGCTAACTGCATGGCTAAAGCTAAGAAGCCTTTTACTATGGGTGACGAGTTGATCCTTCCTGCTGCTAAGGATGTTTGTCATGAACTTTTAGGAGAGGCTGCAGTTCAAAAGGTGGTACGAGTTCCTCTTTCGGCTAGCACCATAACTAGATGAATTGATGAAATAGCAGAGGCTATTGAGGCACAATTGTTAGAGAGGATTAATGAGTCACTGTGGTACACAATCTATGTTGACGAGTCTACCGATGTTGACAACAAGGCAACAATGCTTGTTTTTGTGCGATATATTTTTCAGGAGGATGTGCGTGAGGATATGTTATGTGCACTTTTGTTGCCAACCAACACCACAGCGGCAGAACTATTCAAGTCTTTGAATGATTACATATCAGGAAAACTGAACTGGTCATTTTGTGTCGGTATACGCACAGACAGAGCAGCTGCCATGACTGGACAGCTTTCTGGTTTCACTACTCGGGTCAAAGAGGCCACTTCTGAATGTAAGTCTACACGCTGTGTCATCCATAGAGAAATGCTGGCTAGCCTAAAAATGTCAGCTGAACTTAACGTTTTGCAGGATGTGATTAAAATTATCAACCACATTAAAGTACATGCCCTTAACTCACGTCTGTTCACACAGCTCTGTGAGGAGATGGACGTAGGGCACACGCGTCTTATATGCAGAAGTGAGATAGCTTTCTAAAGGTAGATCACAGGCCAGAGATTTTGAGTTACAGGAGCTGCTCCAGAGATTTCTTTTAGAAAAGTCACCACTGGCAGCACATTTCAGTGACACAGAATGGGTCGCAAACTTGCTTACTTGTGTGACATATTCAACCTGCTCAACGAACTCAATCTGTCACTTCAGGGGAGAACGATAACTGTGTTCAAGTCAGCAGATAAAGTGGCTGCATGCAAAGCCAAACTGGAATTATTTGGGCGACGAGTGAACATTGGGATTTTTGACATGTTTCAAACAATAGCAGAGATTTTGAAAGAGACTGAGCCAGGGCCTTCTTTCTCCCAGCTGGTGCATGATCACCTATCTCAGCTTTCAAAAGACTTTGAGCATTACTTCCCAACCACAAAAGACTCCCAAACGGAGAAGGAATGGATCCGCTATCCATTTGTGAATAAGCCAGGTGAATCGACTTTTTCCGTGCTAGAAGAGGATCAATTGCTTGAGATCGCAAATGACGGTGGCCTTAAAAGTATGTTTGAGACAACTTCAAATCTCCATACGTTCTGGATTAAAGTCAAGGCAGAGTATCCTGAGATTGCCACAAAAGCACTCAAAAGCCTGCTTCCACTTCCAACGTCCTATCTTTGTGAAGCAGGGTTTTCAGCAGTGACCGCAACAAAAACAAGATTACAGAGTAGACTGGACATAAGCAACACACTTTGGGTGTCACTGTCTCCCGTCACCCCCGGATGGGGCCATCAAGCTGCAGGAAAACAAGCTCAGGGCTCCCACTGATTCTGCATTTTGGTGAGTTGTATAATTATTTCATTATATATTACAATTTAATAAATAAACTGCACAATAAACGTACTGTGCTTGAATCATCCCGAAACCATCCCCCCTCCTCCCGCCCAGTACGTGGAAAAATTGTCTTCCATGAAACTTGTCCCTGGTGCCAAAAAGCTTGGGGACCTCTGGTGTGCATGGAAGTTGAAAAGTAATGTTGTACACATGAAACTTATACAATGTTATAAACCGAATTTATCTCCACAGGCCCTTGCACTCTGGGCTTGTGATGGAAGGGGCAGCCCCAGTGATCTCAAAAACACCTTCAGGGTCATTCTTCCATTGTTTTGGACAGTAGCTCCTGGCATCTGTTTAGATGGCTGATCTTTACAAATCTCCTTATCAAATTTGTTTTCTCTCCTGTTCTTTTCCATTCCAGTATGGATAGGCTGAGAATTTTCTAAATTTTCGAGTTCTGTTTCCCTTTTGATTAATATTGTCCTTGTTTCTACCAACATTCTGTTCACAACCACTTAGGTATTCTCTAAGAAGATTGAGGCTTTCTTTAGGGTTCTCCCCCTCTCCTTCTGAGCCTTTAACAGTCCCTTCACAGCAATGTAGTCTTTTTCTAGCATGAACTTCCAAAATTTTCCAGCCTCTACCCATTACCCAATTCCAAAGCTGCTTCCACATTTTTAGGTATTTATTACAGTAGCACCCCATTCTCAGAACCCATTTTCTTTTTCAGTCCATTTGGGCTGCTATAATGATACTGTAGTCTGGGTAGCTTTTAAGCAACAGATATGTATTTCTCATAGCTCTAGAGGTTGGGAAGTCCAAGATCAAGGCACCAACAGATTCAGTGTCTGGTGAGACATGCTTCCTTATAGACGACAGTCTTCTCACTGTAACCTCACATGGCAGAAGGACCAAGAGAATTTTCTTAGGCTTCTTTTATAAGAGCACTAATCCCTTTTATGAGACCTGTGCCCTCATGATCTTGTTGCCTCCCAAAGGCCCTGTCTCCTAATTCCACCACCTTCAGGGTTAGGATTTCAGAGTATGAAATGGGGAGGGGGGTAGGCAGAAATAGTCAATCTATAGCAAGAGAGATGGAAAGGCCTTTCACTGACCAGGGTAAGGGGGACCAGAAATTCTGAATTCTGAACATAGCTCAATGTTATACCATAAGAATGATGACTTTCTATTACTGTCTGAGACCAGTAATGAAAATATCAACTACATGATAAAGTAAATGTTGATCTTCTTTAATGACATCATAAAGGATTAATTGATTTCTTTTTAAGAAAGTCAAGTTTCTTATTCTGTAAAATGAGGACAACAATACCCATTTTATAGCATTGTGAGGATTAAATTAGTTAATATCTGTTAAGTGCTGCGTCAGCACATAGAAGATACTCAGTAAATGTCAGTACAGTTAATAAATTTAGTGCAACTTACTAAAACATTAGTAAGTACAAAAAGGATAATATACATATTTGTCAATATTTATACATGTGGCCATAAAAAGTTATAATAAATATAATAGTTTATACTAGGTGCTAATTTCATGATATGCTGGCATCTTAGTAAAGTCCATTGGTGAAAAAATATTCTAGAAAAACAGTTTTAGTAATAATTATGTTTAACATTTGTAAGTTGATTTATAATATGAAAATTACTGTTATATACACCACTTATTTTTATTTTCACTTTCACAATAACCCTACTGATTAGGCATTGCCCATATTCTTCAGATATTGAAAGCGAGGTTCATTGAGGGGAACAATATTCTCATTTGGGACAGATAGCAGAACTGAAATATACTTTATCCTACCTGACACTTGTGGACTATTGGATAAAAATAAAGTGTTTCAGGGTGTGATCAGGATGAGTTTTCTTTGTGGCTTCTGCCTATTTTCCAAGTCCCGTTCACCTTCCTATATTTTAGGCAGAGCCGGGTAGTGATAACCATCTACAGGTGACCTCTGGATCACTCCCCTGCACCTGCCTGCCTGCTTCAGCCACCATGTCAAGGGTCCCTCAAGTGATAAATTCCCAGATTTTCTATCTAAATAGCTCAGACTGAAGTCCTTGAATATTCATGTGCGTGGAATCTTAGATTGAACAATACAGTGTGTCCAGTTGAATTCTTTAAGCTGAAATCCATCCACTTTACTTTTTTCCTCCCCTCCTTCTCTCCACCCTTCCTCTTCTCTCTCCTCTCTCTGTCTCACCTACTTTCTTCCTGTTTGGTATGGATTTGACTGCTATCCTCTTTGGTAGAAAAGTTGAGCTTACTTAAAAAGGCTACATTGTATAGCAGAAAGAAAGGGCCTTAGATTCTAGTCCTTATTTACTATAAATTATAATAAAAATAACTGTCATTATAGGATAAAACTCTCATTAGGTCAGTTGAGTGCTTTCCATATGTGAACTCCCTTAATCCTCACGATGTTCTATGTGGCAGACGTTATTAACAGTATTTTAGAGGGAGAAACTGAACCTCAGAGAGGCTATGTGACCCAAAATCTTCTGATGCCTGTATGTATTTTTCACTGCCACTCTTTCCCCAATTCTGTGTGACATTAGGTGTCACATCCCCCAGGGGAAACTCAGTTTCACTGATATAAGATAAGAGAATCAAACTTAATAAGCTCTAAGTTTCCTTCCAACTCTAGCAGTCTAATACCTTTTATGTTTCAAGAGTTTCCCCAAAATATAAAATCTAGATATTTCAAAACTGTTAAGACATGTGTCAAAAATGATGATATTTTAAAAGTAAAAACGTGCATTTGAAAGAAAAGTAGGAAAAAACATCATTGTTCATCAACTCCTAGAGTTCTTTCTTTTACAGATGTCAATACAAAGTAAAGTGCTACAATAATTATAGTGTAGATTTTCTCATAATTACTACTCCTCAGTTGGTTTGCTATACAAGGAAAGGGGGAAAAGGGGGAGGAAGAAAAGAGAAAAGTTCACCTTGCAATGAAGAACTAACTGCTGAAGAGGTAATCAGAAGAGGGTCTAATTGTTCCACAGCGAGGAATAATTTAGCCAACAGAAATGATGCTGTGAATTAAGAGATACTGATTGGAGAACATCTACTTCACAATGGATATTGATACCAAAGGGCCTTTCTTTTCTTATTAAATTAGCAGACTTTATCTGAGCACCTATTATGTACCACAAATGAACAAGCCATGATTGTTGTCCTCAAGGAGCTCAAAATCTAGTGGGAGAAAGAGATTATACCCAGAGAGTGAAATCAGTCATTACAGTTATGAGAGAGGCAAGCACAAGTAGTGCAAACACAAAGGAGGGGTTTCTAACCAGGACTTGGGGTCAAGAAAGGCTCCCTGGAGGAGGGGGATACCAAAGCTGAGTTGTGAGCATTAAAAAATAATTAGCCAGGCATAGAGTTTCAAGAAGGCATTCTATCAGAGTATGCACAACAGCATGATGAGCTAGTTATGGTTTCCATGGCTGAATACCTGTGTGTCTCCTGTTCAAGGAACAGCTATAAAAACATACCAACTCCTCTCTGGTTTTGTTATCAAGTAAGATTTTTAAAATAATGATTTTTTGTGTCATTATGTTTTAATGCCATATATCTAGCCTCTGTTTTTGTTTTGTTTTTTACATTCTCAGCATAACGTTGCAAGGAAGAAATTATTGTTTCTTACTTTACCAGTTAAGGAACAGAGGTCTGCTGAAGTGAAATACTGACTTAGGTCACAAAGTAATGGCAGAACTGGGATTCAAACTCAGGTTTGTTTGACTCCGAATTCTCTGCTCTTTCCCTTTACTACATCTGCAATTACAGGCTGGATCTGGAACTTGACTCCTAAACTTCTATTTCTAGGGAAGTGCACAAATTACTAAAAGAGGGTTAGAAGAATAATATTTATATTTATTTATTTATGGCTGCGTTGGGTCTTCGTTGCTGCGCACGGGCTTTCTTTTTAGTTCCGGGTGAGCTGGGGCTACTCTTCCTTGCGGTGCGTGGGCTTATCATTGAGGTGACTTCTCTTGTTGTGAAGCACAGGCTCTAGGCACACGGGCTCAGTAGTTGTAGCTCTAGAGAGCAGGCTCAGTAGTTGTGGCGCATGGGCTTAGTTGCTCCGCGGCGTGTGGAATCTTCCTGGACCAGGGCTCAAACCCGTGTCCCCTGCATTGGCAGGCGGATTCTTAACCACTGCACCACCAGGGAAGTCCCAATATTTACTTTTATTATATGATAAAAAACAAATTGTCACCAAGACCAGATAAAAGCATTACAAGAAAGGAAGACTACAAACCAATATCAATCATGAACATAGATACAAAAAATACTCAAAAAAAATCTTAGCAAATTGAATCCAGCAGTGTGTCAAAAGAATTATGTACCATGACCAAGTGGGATTTATTAACAGGTGTGCAAAACTGGTTCAATATTTGAAAATTAACGTCATCTACCATATCAGTAAAATAAGAAAAACATTTGACTAAATTCAACACCCATTCCTGATCTTAAAACAAATAAACAAAAAAACCTCTCAACAACTAGGACTAGAGGTGAATTCCCTCAACTTGATAAAGAACATCTACAAAAAAATCCTATAGTTTGCATTGCACTTAATGGTGAGAAACTGGATGTTTTCCTCATGAGATCAGGAAGAAGGCAAGCGTGTGCCTCTCACCATTCCTATTCAACATTGTATGTATTGGATGTCCTAGCTAGTGTGAAATGACAAGAAAAGGAAGTAAAAAGATATACAGTTTGGAAAGGAAGAAAAAGCAAGTTGTCTACTGAAGCAAATAAATAAAATATGTTCTACCATGGAAGTAAGTAATATCAATTATAACTGACTTCGAACATTGCCTTACTGTTTACAATATATTTTCATTGACACTATCTTACTTGAGTCATTAAGTTAGGTGAGATAGATGTTTTTCTCTCTTCCCTGAGGGAAGATGGTAGCTAATTTAATCTCCATTTTGAAGATGAGTAGTAATGGTTAAGAGTAAGGGCTTTGGAACCAGACAGGTCTTAAACAGAACTCCAGTCTACCATGAGTGTGTTACTAAACCTCTGGACATGTCCTCACCTGTAAAAGGGGGATAGTAAGATCTAGTTCAGAAAAATTGTTTCAGGTAATAATGCTATTTTTATCCAGACATCTCACATATTAGTTTTATGATCTTAGGCAAGGTGCTTACAATCTCTGAGCCTCAGTTTCCTCAAATGTGAGATGGGGATAATAATAGAGCATACCTCTTGGGTTTTAATTTTTTTAGAATTAAACTAGAAAATATGTGTAAAGCACTTGTCACACAGCCTGTTACACAATAAGCACTTAGAAATGACAGTAACCATTGTTATTATTCTTTTATCCTTTGCTCATGTTTGATGATAAGTGAACAAGGGACTGAATGAAGGGTTATGGGCAGGAGAGGATGGATCAGTTTAGGAGAGAAGGCTGGATATGCACACAAGTGGCTAGATTGTAGAGGACCATGAATGACAGACTAAGGCAAAGAAGAGGTGTAAAGTTTATAATCTTGAGGAAAATGAGTTGAAGTTTCTATTGGTGCTTTGTTCCAAGCTCTCCTGTCAGGTAGCTCATGAATAGTTTAGGACCCCAATCATAGATTCTTTCTTATAATTTCCCAGGAAGTTCTGCCCTCTCTCTCTTTTTTTTAGGCTGCTTATTCCAGGAAGGAAGAGGGAGGGAGGAGAGCCTGGGCATCCCAGTGATCCAGGGCCATTGGGAGGTAGTGCTAGTAACTGCTGCTGTTCAGAGAGTAGGAAGCAACCCTGATTTAGCATGATCACTGCTGAAGGTCCTTGGAGCCTGGCCAGCCTTCATTCTTCCTGGGGTTCTTATTTTGCAATCTGTTTGCAAATAGAAGGAAGGCCGCCAATTTGACTGGGGCATAGAATCCAGCAGAGATAATGATGGTAATAATTCTGCAGTGGCTGGGCACTGATGCTATCAGAGAACCTGAGGGGAGTGGGGGTCTGTTGCTTTGAATAACAATTCCTGGTCCTATGGCCTTAGAGTGATGGGTGGGACTTTCAGCCCATTCTCCTCCTGAGCCAGCATCTGTTCCTTAGATTAAAGAAAAGGCTGACTGTTCTCTTCCAGAAATAAATACCCATTTGTTTGTTCTGAGCAAACTAGTGCCTGGCCCAGGTCAACCTCTTCTGACAAGGCAAGGAAAATGTAGAGATGGATAGGTCCCCGAAAAGAATTTACAGAAGTGTGAATTTTGCCAGGTCTGTGTGTTACTGCTTGGAAAGGGCTGGCTCAGGGTACCGGGTTAGGCTGGCAAATTCAAAGGCAGACGGTCCTGCCTACACAGCAGCCTCCTGGCCGGAAGTCGGGGGTGGATCCAGATGGGAATCATATGCCTGTGCCATGTGTGTTTGCATTGGAGGGGAAAGACTCTCATGGCTGACAACTTTCTTAGGGCTCTGTGCAGAACTCACAGCATGAGGTGTGAGGAAGCTGCTGGGGTGATTCTATGCTCTGAATTTTAGAAACCATAACAGGTACTTGAACTGAAACCATACTTGGGTACTTGAACTGAACCTGGCCTGTCATCTGATTGGATGCCAGGCTAGAAACTCTAGACAACTCCAAAAATCTACTTTTTCTTGTCCCTGAACATCCTATAGGGAAACTGTCCAATCCCACTGTCACATGCTTTTTCAGTTTCCATCCTTCCATTATATTCCAGGATTCAGACTCGAAGACTGTTTAAGCACCTACCAAATGATGAAAACCAAGTGCTACAGGAAGTAGGAATTGTTATCTCCATCTTGCAGGTTAAGAAACTGAGATTGGTCACATAGCTAGTAGGTGGCAGAATCAGGAGTCTCCATCCCACAGCCACTGTTATCCTGTGGCTACCCTTTCAGCTTCATCTCTTTCACCTTTCCCAGCATACTCTGCAGTCTAGCCATACTAAACTGCTTTTAATTTTGTGATAACTTTTTATTTAACATGTGTCCTTTGCCCAGACCTATTTATTTGTCTGAACTTTCTTCTCCTTCCCAGCCCCTCACCACCATCAACTTCCTGCCCCAATAGCTTAGCATAGCTATCACTGACTTTGGGGAGTTTGTAGCTGGCATATAGTATGAACTCAATAAAACTGAGTGAATGAAGGAAACTTCTCTTGTCCAGATGTGAGGCCATGGAACAGAAACTAGGGATTAGACAAAAACGAGAAAAGCCAGATGGTGGGAGTGAGAGTCTGGATAAATTGAGTTAAAGAGATAAGCTGTCATGGATTTTAATGGAATGCCTTTGACCTTGTACATAGGTAGGGAAGGAAGCATTAAAAACGCTGACCAGTCTGGATACCTAGGGTAAGATATCAGGTCTTTTGACTCGATAAGTCTAGATCTAATGTGGAGTCTAATGTACTACTTGGTTGAAAAGTCCTATCATCTTCAGCAAAACTAACAACATATTTTTTCTTGAGTCTTCACTGCATTTGTGACAATGACTGAGGTTGCTGCTGACAGTGCTGATGCACAAGAGCCTCTGTGTTGACTAAGTTCATCTCCCAAGGACTTACTCCTTTATTTTTTGGCAGCTAGGTGCCTATTTTCCACTTTGATAAGCCCAGAGAACTGAATTCAATTTCGCTGAAGGTTTTATCCTCCTATCTGCCCACTACAGGCAACTCACAGGGCCATGACCTTTTCATGGGGAAGCTGTTATATAAGAATATTTTAAAATTTCAGAGTCATAGACTGTCAGAACTACTAGAGGCCTTAGAAATCATTCAGACATACTCCTGTCAATGGGAATGAGGTCACACAGAAAAGTTAAATAGAGTCCCCTGACTCTTGGTCTAGGACTCTCTCCCTGATCCCACAACCATTGTCACTAGGTTTGATGGGGAGAGAGATGGAGAGGACCTGCTTAACTGCACAGAGCTACCAAAAATATGACTGGCTTTAGAGTCAGACTTAAATTTGAATCCTGGCTCCATCTCTATAAGCTCTGTGACCTCAGATATGTGACTTGATGTCTCTCTGTTTTCTCAACTGTGTAATAGATATGTTGATGTTGACATAGTTGTTAGGAACAATGCTGATGAGCACAGAATGCCTAACAGTAGGCATTAGCTACTGTATATTGCAGTAGGTGGATTGTTTTGATTTTTTTTCAGGTACTTTGGCAAAATTGGGATAACTGAAACATATTTGAGGGTCTTGGTTGACAAACCATTTATCTCAAGAATGCTTAATTACTCTGGTTCCTTTCAGCAACTTGGAGTTGTCATTCTTTAGACAAAGATGTTGTCAGAAAAAACTTCATTATTGGGTGACATTGGGGCTTTGTTTACATTACTTCATTGAGTCACTGCTAGGATTCCAAGTTGCTATGGAGGTTTGAACATTTTACAGAATTCCAGCAAACCATAGATGTCTTGCTATATGACAGCCTTCAAACCAAGAAGTAAACTGCTAAAATCTACTAGAGATCTGCTACAACTACTGAGAAAGGAGTCCTGGGAGGTGAGGTCCACCAGCGAAAGAGACAAAGTGCCACACTTGGACATTTTCCATTGGAAAGTCATAGAAGCTAGTCACATGCAATCTAACAATACTGTTTTCTGGGATAATGGAAGTAGTACTGGACTAAGAATTAGGAAGCCTGGACTCTAGTCTCATCTTTTTCACTGATCTGACTCTGGTCCTAGGCAGGTCACTTATCCTTACTGCCTAGGATGCTCTCCTAAACTGCAGTGTTTCACATCTCTATTCCTGTGATCATAAAATGTTTTATATCATCCCCAATTCCCACCCTTTACCTGGAAATCTTATTTGTCCTTAAATTCTTAGGTCAGGAAGAGCCTTCTTTAGATAGATATCTTTGATCTATCAGACTGGGGTTTGTCCTTTTTCCTACAATCCTACAAACTCCATCTCTTCATCTGCCAGGTCACACTGCATTGTAGACTATTTACATCTACCTCTTCCCTAATCTACTGTAAGACCCTTGAGAGTGGGTGTACATCTTAATTTTTGTTATATCCTCAGTGCTTATACTCTACTATGTAGAAGGTGGGACTCTAGCAGGAACTGAATGAAGGATAGGATTTGGGTAGGTGAGGGAGCAATCTAGGGAGACTTAGTGGTGAGAACAAAGGCATGGAGGCTGGAATGAATGAGCATAATACATTCAGTTATTTATTCATAGATTCACTTAAGCACTCATTGATTTATTCACTTATTTAGCACAAACATATAATAGGATCCTATTGAATGCCAGGATACAAAGAATAAATAGAAGTTTCATCATTAATAATTTTCTATTGGGGGGGAGGAGAGATACAGACAAGTAAATAAACATTTAACAATATAGAATGATGATCACTGTGAAAGGACTTCCAGGTTGCAGAGAGAGCATAGAGGAGGTACCTATGTGGGCTTGAGGGTTAAATAAAGCTTCTTGGCGGAAATGACACCTCAGCTGAGTTTCAGAACATGTGTAGGAGTGAACCAGGCTGACAGAGGAGAAGAAGCATTCTAGAGCTATGTTTGGGGCTATTGGTGAGCCAGGTCTGGCAGAAATAGAAAGCTTAGTCTGGACAAGCTTGGGAACATGAGATCAGAGAGATTGACTTAGTGACATGGAATTCAAAACCATATTTAGATATGGGAAAGCACAGGTAAACTGAAAAATGGGGAGCTGTTGTAGGCATGCCACAGTTGGAAGCAAGAATCAGTTTGGAAAGACTTAGCTGATGTTGAACTGGTCTAATCTTGTAGTAATCCCTCACTTTGCTCTAAGGAAAAATTTAGAGGAAATATTTTCCTTCAGGAGAATTGTTCTGTTTGGGAAAGGGAATAACCTCCGTTTACATCCCGTGATATGTTCCAAAAGTATATACTTAGAATGCAACTCAAGCATGTAGTTTCTTTTGCCAGAGGGATCCATGTGGATTTTTCAACTGTCCAAATACTTTGGGTCATTGGGACAAGAGTCTTCAAAAACCAAACTGAAGACAAATATTTCAAAAATCATCTGGGAAAATGAATAATAATAATAATTAGTAGATTTTAGATGCACTCTCTGTGTATTTTCTCTGTAATGTTGGGAGGTACATATTATTGTTACCAGTTTTATACACAAAGGAACAAAATATGGAGACTTTAAATTATTTTTCCAAAATCATTCAACCAATAAGTGATATATCCAGGACTAATATACAGTTTTTCACACTCTCAATTCTGTGCTTTTTCTACTATGTCATAAATTCTATGTCTCTAAATTTCAGGAACTCTGCTGTTGGCATTTCGATTCCTTTGAAACTGTAGAGGGTAAAACATTCAGTTACATAATTTGACATTTAGATTTAGCTTTCCTCCAGAGCTGAAGTATCATATATTTGTCTACCAAGTTGGCTTTGTAATATTTCAGCTTTAGTTTTTTGTTGGCCCTGATATAAAAATATGCTATTGTCCTACTTAAAGCACTGGCTTAACTCTCACTACAGAAAATTTCAAGAAAACTGCGAACTATTCAAAATAATTTGTGGTCTTTAAAATATTTTTCTCACTTAAGCTATTATAACTATTTTTAGATGTATTCCATATTATCTAAAGCTTTTAGTGCTGTTGTTAGTGTTGATCTACTGTTATTAAGGAGACATAGTAAAGGTTCTAATCAACTTGTAAAAGTCAGCAGTAGAAGCATAGGTTTTAAGAGCTAGAAGAGATATTAACTATATATTCAGAATCTCCTTAAGGAGTCATAAATATTAGTGGGAAGTTTTTTGGAAACTTTTTCATTGAAGACTAGCATGCATACAGTAAAATTCTCAAATCTCAAGTGTATAGCTCAATGGATTTTTACAAATAAACACACCAGTGTAACCACTTACCTTGATCAAAATATAGAATATTGCGTTACCCAGAAGACTCTCTGGTACCTGCTTCCAAGAAAGGTAACAAATATTCTATCAACTCAGATTAGTTTGCTTGTTCTAGAACTTCCAATAAATGGAATTTTACTGTATATATCCTTTAGAATATGGCTTCTTTCATTCAACAATATATTGTCTATATTATTGTGTTTAGCTATCATTTATTCTTTCACATTGATGTATAATATTCTGTTATACCACAACCAGTTTGATTTGGTGTGATACTATTTGCTTTAGGACTTTGGGTCTATATTCATGAAAGCCTATTAGCTTCCTTTCGTGTCATATTCTTATCAGGTTTGGTATCAAGGTTATGCTAGCTTCATAAAATGATTTGGAGGGAGTTCCCTCTTTTTTTTATTCTCTGACTAGATATCAATTACAGGAAAAACTGTAAAAAATAAAAACACATGGAGGCTAAACAAGACACTACTAAATAACCAAGAGATCACTGAAGAAATCAAAGAGGAAATCAAAAAAATACTTAGAAACAAATGACAATGAAAAGACGACGACCCAAAACCTATGGGACACAGCAAAGGCAGTTCTAAGAGGGAAGTTGATAGCAATACAATCCTACCTCAAGAAACAAGAAAAATCTCAAATAAACAAGCTAACCTTACACATAAAGCAATTAGAGAAATAAGAAGAACAACAAAACAACCCAAAGTTAGCAGAAGGAAAGAAATCATAAAGATAAGATCAGAAATAAATTAAAAAGAAATGAAGGAAACAATAGCAAAAATCAAAAAAACTAAAAGCTGGTTCTTTGAGAAGATAAACAAAACTGATAAACCGTTAGTCAGACTCATCAAGAAAAAAAGGGAGAAGATGCAAATCAACAGAATTAGAATGAAAAAGGAGAAGTAACAGCTGACACTGTAGAAATACAGAGGATCATGAGAGATTACTACAAGCAACTATACGCCAATAAAATGGACAACCAGGAAGAAATGAACAAATTCTTAGAAAAGCACAACCTTCCGAAACTGAAACAGGAAGAAATAGAAAATATAAACAGACCAATCACAAGCACTGAAATTGAAACTGTGGTTAAAAATCTTCCAACAAACAAAAGCCCAGGACCAGATGGCTTCACAGGCAAATTCTATCAAACACTTAGAGAAGAGCTAACACCTATCTTTCTCAAACTCTTCAAAAATATAGCAGAGGGAGGAACACTCCCAAACTCATTCTATGAGGCCACCATCACCCTGATACCAAAACCAGAGAAAGACGTCACAAAAAAACAAAACACAGGGCAATATCTCTGATGAACCTAGATGCAAAAAGCCTCAACAAAATACTAGCAATCAGAACCCAACAGCACATTAAAAGGATCATACACCGTGATCAAGTGGGGTTTATCCCAGGAATTCAAGGATTCTTCGATATATGCAAGTCAATCAATGTGATACACCATATTAACAAACTGAAGAATAAAAACCATATGATCATCTCAATAGATGCAGAAAAAGCTTTCAACAAAATTCAACACCCATTTATGATAAAAGCTCTCCAAAAGGAGGCATAGAGGGAACCTACCTCAATATAATAAAGGCCATGTATGACAAACCCACAGCCAACATCATTATCAATGGTGAAAAACTGAAAGCATTTCCTCTAAGATCAGGAACAAGACAAGGTTGCCCACTCTCACCAGTTATTCAACATAGTTTTGGAAGTTTTAGCCACAGCAATCAGGGAAGGAAAAGAAATAAAAGGAATACAATTTGGAAAAGAAGAAGTAAAACTGTCACTGTTTGCAGATGACATGATACTATACATAGAGAATCCTAAAGATGCTACCAGAAAACTACTAGAGCTAATCAATGAATTTCGTAAGGTTGAAGGATACAAAATTAATACACAGAAATAACTTGCATTCCTATGCACTAATGATGAAAAATCTGAAAGAGAAATTAAGGAAACACTCCCATTTACCACTGCAACAAAAAGAATAAAATACCTAGGAATAAACCTACCTAAGGAGGCAAAAGACCTGTATGCAAAAAACTATAAGACACTGATGAAAGAAAGTAATGATGAAACAAACAGATGGAGAGATATACCATGTTCTTGGATTGGAAGAATCAACGTTGTGAACATGACTATACTATCCAAAGCAATGTACAGATTCAATGCAATCCTACCAAACTACCAATGGCGTTTTTCACAGAACTAGAACAAAAAATTTCACAGTTTGTATGGAAACACAGAAGACCCCAAATAGCCAAAGCAATCTTGAGAAAGAAAAACAGAGCTGTAGGAATCAGGCTCCCTGACTTCAGACTATACTACAAAGCTACAGTAATCAAGACAGTATGATACTGGCACAAAAAAAGAAATATAGATCAATGGAATAGGATAGAAAGCCCAGAGATAAACCCATGCACATATGCTCACCTTATTTTTGATAAAGGAGGCAAGAATATACAATGGAGAAAAGACAGCCTCTTCAGTAAGTGGTGCTGGGAAAACTGGACAGCTACATGTAGAAGAATGAAATTAGAGCACTCCCTAACACCATACACAAAAATAAACTCATATGGATTAAAGACCTAAATGTTAGGCCAGGCACTATAAAACTCTTAGAGGAAAACCTAGGCAGAACACTCTATGATATAAATCACAGCAAGATCCTTTTTGACCCACCTCCTAGAGAAATGGAAATAAACACAAAAATAAACAAATGGCATCTAATGAAACTTAAAAGCTTTTGCACAGCAAAGGAAACCATAAACAAGATGAAAAGACAACCCTCAGAATGGGAGAAAATATATGCAAACGAAGCAACTGACAAAGGATTAATCTCCAAAATATACAAGCAACACATGCAGCTCAGTATCAAAAAAACAAACAACCCAATCCAAAAATGGGCAGAAGACCTAAATAGACATTTCTCCAAAGAAGACATACAGACTGCCAACAAACACAGGAAGGGATGCTCAACATCACTAATCATTAGAGAAATGCAAATCAAAACTACATTGAGGTATCACCTCACACCAGCCAGAATGGCCATCATCAAAAAATCTACAAACAATAAATGCTGGAGGGGGTGTGGAGAAAAGGGAACCCTCTTGCACTGTTGGTGGGAATGTAAATTGATACAGCCACTATGGAGAACGGTATGGAGGTTCCTTAAAAAACTAAAAATAGAACTACCATACGACCCAGCAATCCCACTACTGGGCATATCCCCAGAGAAAACCATAATTCAAAAAGAGTCATGTACCACAGTGTTTGTTGCAGCACTATTTACAGTCGCCAGGACATGGAAGCAACCTAAATGTCCATCGACAGATGAATGGATAAAGAAGACGTGGCACATATATACAATGCAATATTACTCAGCCATAAAAAGAAACGAAACTGAGTTATTTGTAGTGAGGTGGATGGACCTACAATCTGTCATTCAGAGTGAAGTAAGTCAGAAAGAGTAAAACAAATACCGTATGCTAACACATATATATGGAATCTAAAAAAAAGTGGTTCTGCAGAACCTAGGGGCAGCACAGGAATAAAGACACAGATGTAGAGAATGGACTTGAGGACACAGGGAGAGGGAAGGGCAAGCTGGGACGAAGTGAGAGCGTTGCACTCACATATATGTGCTACCAAATGTAAAACAGATAGATAGTGGGAAGCAGCTGCATAGCACAGGGAGATCAGCTCAATGCTTTGCAACCACCTGGGTGGGGGTAGGGAGGGTGAGTGGGAGACACAGAGGGAGGGGATATGGGAATATATGTATGCATATAACTGATTTACTTTGTTATACAGTAGAAACTAACACAACATTGTAAAGCACTTATACTCCAATAAAGATGGTAAAAAACAAAATAAAATAAAAGACAAAAATATCCACATGTCAGTGTACCCATGCAGTTCAAACCCCCATTGTTCAGGGGTCAATTGTAGTTATAATTTTTTTTAAAGTCCCTGCTGATACGTGAACTTTTTGGATAATCTGTGGGTCAGGTTCTTTTCTTTTTTATTCTCATTTATTTGTTTCTATTTCTTGACATGGCTCATAAATTTGGTTGATACAGGAATTTGCATTTGAAAATGTATATGCTTTTATTAATATTTTTTCCCCTGGTGGATTTCATTTTCTTCTGGAAGGCAAATAACTTTTGGGAAGATCATATTTATCCAGTCAAGGCTGAATTTCAGGTATACAAATTCAGGTACATGTTTGGCTTCCCTTACTCCAAGGGCATAACCCTTCTGGTATCTCAAACAGTATGGAGTATTTACCCAGGTTTTCCAACTTAGTGGACTCTGAACTTCAAACTCTTTTTCTGCAGCACTGTGAGACTCTGTTGAAATCTCCACTTACCATTTTAACTTCCTTGATGCTGGTTTCTACTTGACTTATTAGCATCTTACCCTGTATATGAGCAGCTTAGAATTTTGCAAATGACTTGAAGGGAAATTGCACGCAAAATTTTTGTCTCACTTTTCTATGGGTTCTTTAATTCCCAACTGCCTTGGCAGTCCTGAAAGTCAGTTTTTATTTTGCCAAGCTCAGATTCACTAGATTCAGCAAATGCTGTCTGTTGGATCTAGAATTCACTTAAATTTTGGCCTGATAATTTCATAGTATTTTGTTAGTTCTCCCATAGTTTTAAGAATGTTTAAAGTCGTTTTATGAAGCAGGGTCAGTCCGGGCACCCACCATCATACCGTCTCTCTAGTGCCTTTTGCATTGTACCATACCCATACCCCTTTTCTGAGACTTGTCTCCCCAGGCCCATTGAAGGGAAATGACAAAATCTTATCATTTGAGTTTCCACAGTGTAAAATAAAAAAGCATGGACTTTGGAGCTAGACAAACCCAGACCTGGGTTTCATTCATTCTGTCTCTGCTACATAAGTTATATCATCTTAAGAAAGTATAGTAAACAGTCTGACTCCATTTTTGACATCTGACTTCTAACACCTTTCAAGATCCACCTCTCCTTTACCTTCTGTCCCATATCTGGGAAAGCTGATAAGAAAGCACTGGTGCCACCTCCTTTAGCACTGGCATGGAGTTCAAACTACACAAGCCCTTATTTATGAACCTGGCTCTTACACCAACCCACCATAAAACTCCAAGCAATCCTCCTTTCCTGCTCTCTCAAGCCTTTTTCAGACCAATATGGGGAACTATTGTACCTTTGCCATAAATCCTCATTATGTGGGTAATAAAACTTTTTATATACTCTTCATGCATGTGTAGCATCATTCTAAGCATCTGAACCAAATTTGGGTTGGGAGAGTGTATTTTATCTCTGAAGGGTGACCAAAGAGAAAGTTACTTGATCTTTCAGTTTTCTTCTTATTACTTTCCTAATCTGTAAAATGAAAAATAATATATACCTGTAATATTTTTCTAAGGATTAGAAATAACACGCAATATAAGGGCACCTAACCATTTCTTTGGAACTTAGCAGGTGTTCAACAAATTATATATATAAAATAATAATACTTTTCAGCCAACCTGACCATAGACTATCTTCCACTCTCTATCCTGACCTTTGATTATTTTATTTTTCTTCTAAGTTCTTATTACTATCTGATATTGCATTATACATTTATTTACACATTTGTACATCTATTCATTTACTTGTATGCTGTTTGTCTCCCGCACTAAAATGTAAACCACATGAAGGCAGGAACTATATATGTCTTGTTTATTTGTGTATTCCCAGCACGTAAAATATTTTGAGCCCATAGGCAGAGTTCAATGAGTGTTTCTTGAAAAAATAAAGGAATGAGTCAGTCATATATATATAGAATCTAGAGTCTCCCTTTTCACTTTTGACCTGATTTAACTGTGTTACTGTGTCCAAACTCCTCAGTCCATGACTCTGGACCCTAGTCAATTATCTCTACTGTAGAAATAGGAAAATAGAGGATCAGACATAGGAAGTAATCTTCCCAAAGTCAAACAGCAGGTCAGTTGCATAAACCAGGAAGGAAAGACAGGTCTCCTCTCTTTCAGTCCAACTTTCTTCCCAATATACTTCCTCCCATCCCGCACCCAAAGATAGGCATTTTCCCATGGTGCTTTCTCTATTTGTTTCCAAAATCCACTGAATGATGTTCAATAAAGCAAACACTACTTTTTAGCACAAGTCAACCTTTTCCTAATTGATTTTTCTCATTTTTCAACAGATTTGTAATTGTCAATTTACTTGCTGAGTTGAAGGTGGCACCTGGGTTTGTCATTCTAACCCTTGGAGTAATTTAACTCTACCTTGTAAGACAAGTTTCTATGCTTGTATTATTCTCTGTTGGCATTGTCTTTTCAATCAATCAGTCATGAAAAATTCATGCCCAAGGTAAAGCCCTAGTGAAACACTCTGAGAAAAAAAGTGATTATCTTTAAACAAAGTAGAGATCTTAGTGTTCGCTGAAATTCAGTGGAGAGAGCAGCCTTTAATAAGGAAACATTTTATCTGCTGTTTGCAATCCATAAGATACTCTGCTTTTTCCACTTAAAATTGATCTCTTCCAATTCTCAGGTTTCCAAAATTGCTATAAGGTGAAGCTCCAAGAATGTGGAGTCTAATAATTTGAAGTTTGTAAAAGCTTAACATGAGCCTTTCATGAATGATGAAAAATGTGTCAGCTACACATAGCAGGGTGATTGTGTAAATACAGTTAGGATAATGTTGCATCAACTTTTTAAAACATGTTTATTTCAGGTTGGAATTAGAAAATATTTTGATCTATTGGATTGTCCTGTAATTATGGAGAGTGAGTGATTCCTTCTTCAGATGGACTGAAACAACTGTGGCTTCAGGCTGAACCATTATATTGGTTCTAGCCCTGACCTCAACCATAAAATGGAATGTGGGCTTGGGTATAGCCCTCATACTGTCTGGAGACTAAACCTACATCTCTGTCTCATCGCTGATTTATAATCAGTTACCATTGGCCTCAGAGGAACTGGATGAGAGAATTTGCTTGACTTAGTTCAACCCTTCCTCCTGCTGGCAAACAACCTCAGCACCTGGTCTGATCGCAGTTAGTGGCTTCATAACTCCCCTGTAAAGCATTACCATAAAACGATGCTGTAATTTAGACAAGAGTTAACACCTATCCTTCTCAAACTCTTCCAAAAAATTGTGGAGGGAAGAACACTCCCATACTCATTCTATAAGGTCAGCATCATGCTGATACCAAAACCAGACAAAGATGTCACAAAAAAAAAGAAAATTGTAGACCAATATCACTGATAAACACAGATGCAAAAATCCTCAACAAGATACTAGTAAACAAAATCCAACAACACATTAAAAGGATCATACACCATGATCAAGTGGGATTAATCCTAGGGATGCAAGGATTCTTCAATATATGCAAATCAATCAATGTGATACATGATATTAACAAATTAAAGAATTAAAACCATATGATCATCTCAATAGATGCAGAAAAAGCTTTTGACAAAATTCAACACCCATTTATGATAAAAACTCTCCAGAAAGTGAGCATAGAGGGAACCTACCTCAACATAATAAAAGCCATTTACAACAAACCCACAGCAAACATCATTCTCAATGGTGAAAAACTGAAAGCATTTCCTCTAAGATCAGGAACAAGACAGGAATGTCCACTCTCATCACATTATTCAACATAGTATTGGAAGTTCTAGCCACAGCAATCAGAGAAGAAAAAGAAATAAAAGGAATACGAATTGGAAAAGAAGAGGTAAAACTGTCACTGTTTGCAGATGACATGATACTATGCATAGAAAATCCTAAAGACGCCACCAGAAAACTACTAGAGCTAATCAATGAATTTGGTAAGGTTGCAGGATACAAAATTAATGCCCAGAAACCTCTTGCATTCCTATACACTAACAACAAAAGATCAGGAAGAAAAATTAAGGAAACAATCCCATTTACCATCACAACAAAAAGAATAAAATACCTAGGAATAAACCTACCTAAGGAGGCAAAAGACCTGTACTCAGAAAACTATAAAACACTGATGAAAGAAATCAAAGATAACATAAACAGATGGAGAGATATACCATGTTCCTGGAGTGGAAGAATCAATATTGTGAAAATGACTATAGTACCCAAAGCAATCTACAGATTCAATGCAATCCCTATCAAATTACCAATGGCATTTTTCACAGAACTAGAACAAGAAATTTTACAATTTGTATGGAAACACAAAAGACCCCGAATACCCAAAGCAATCTTGAGAAAGAAAAATGGAGCTGTAGGAATCAGGCTCCCTGACTTCAGACTGTACTACAAAGCTACAGTAATCAAGACAGTATGGTACTGGCACAAAAAGAGAAATATAGATCAATGGAACAAGATAGAAAGCCCAGAGATAAACCCACGCACATATGGTCACCTTATCTTTGATAAAGGAGGCAAGAGTATACAATGGAGAAAAGACAGCCTCTTCAATAAGTGGTGCTGGGAAAACTGGACAGCTACATGTAAAAGAATGAAATTAGAGCACTCCCTAACACCATACACAAGAATAAACTCAAATGGATTAAAGACCTAAATGTAAGGCCAGGCACTATAAAATTCTTAGAGGAAAACCTAGGCAGAACACTCTATGATATAAATCACAGCAAGATCCTTTTTGACCCAGCTCCTAGAGAAATGGAAATAAACATAAAAATAAACAAATGGGACCTAATGAAACTTAAAAGCTTTTGCACAGCAAGGGAAACTGTAAACAAGACGAAAAGACAACCCTCAGAATGGGAGAAAATATTTGCTAATGAAGCAACTGACAAAGGATTAATCTCCAAAATATACAAGCAGCTCATGCAGCTCAATATCACAAAAACAAACAACCCAATCCAAAAACGGGCAGAAGACTTAAATAGACATTTCTCCAAAGAAGACATACAGACTGCCAACAAACACAGGAAGGGATGCTCAACATCACTAATCATTAGAGAAATGCAAATCAAAACCACAATGAGGTATCACTTCACACCAGTCAGAATGGCCATCATCAAAAAATCTACAAACAATAAATGCTGAAGAGGGTGTGGAGAAAAGTGAACCCTCCTGCACTGTTGGTGGGAATGTAAATTGTAATTGTTCTCTCACTATGGAGAACAGTATGGAGGTTTCTTAAGAAACGAAAAATAGAACTACCATATGACCCAGCAATCCCACTACTGGGCATATACCCTGAATAAACCATAATTCAAAAAGAGTCATATACCACAATGTTCACTGCAGCACTATTTACAATAGCCAGGACATGGAAGCAACCTAAATGTCCACCAACAGTTGATTGAATAAAGAAGTTGTGGCACACATATACAAGCAATATTACTCAGCCATAAGAAGGAATGAAATTGAGTTATTTGTAGTGAGGTGGATGGACCTAGAATCTGTCATACAGAGTGAAGTAAGTCAGAAAGAGAAAAACAAATACCGTATGCAAACGCATATATATGGAATTTTAAAAAGCGGAACTGATGAACCTAGTTGCAGGGCAGGAATAAAGAGTCAGTTATAGAGAACAGACTTAAGGGCACGGAGGGGGGAAGGGGAAGCTGGGATGAAGTGAGAGAGTAGCATTGACGTATATACACTACTGGATGTAAAATGCATTGCTAGTGGGAAGCTGCTGCATAGCACAGGGAGATCAGCTCGAGACTTTGTGATGACCTAGAGGGATGGGATAGGCAGGGTGGGAGGGAGCCTCAAGAGGGAGGGGTTATGGGGATATATGTATACATGTAGTTGATTTACTTTGTTATACAGCAGAAACTAACACAACATTGTAAAGCATTTATACTCCAATAAAGATGTGAAAAAAAAGTAAAGCTATGCTGTAGAACAGTCATCCCATAATAATTCCCAGGTGCTTTGGGAAAAGGAAAGACCCTTTCTAAGCAAGTGCTGCTCTCTGTCTTAGAATTACTACTCTACAGTTTGCTATTCATCAAGAGCTTTTTTTTTTGAATTTTATTTTATTTTTTTATACAGCAGGTTCTTATTAATTGTCTATTTTATACATATTAGTGTATATATGTCAATCCCAATCTCCCAATTCATCACACCACCACTACCACCACCCCCCCGCTTTTCCCCCTTGGTGTCCATATGTTTGTTCTCTACATCTGTGTCTCTGTTTCAAAAGCTTTTTATAAAAAATCTTTGTCTCCAGAGGCAAATTGCATTTTAATTTGTAACATGATTCTACATGGGAGGAGAGAAGTTTGCTATTTCTTGGTTTAGCCTAGATTACCCAGAACTGAGAAGAGGAATACAGTATTTTTTACTATATAGAGCTCCAGCTTTTGAGTCAAATTAACCTGATTTGGGGTCCTGATCCTACAACTTGTCATTACTGTGCCCTTGGGCAAGTTACTTAATATCTGTGAGAACTTCAGTTTCCTCATCTGTAAAGTGGGAATATTAACACCTTACTCACAATTATTGTTAGGATTATTAAATGAGGTTTCACACCTGATACATAACAAGTACTTAATAAAAATAGCACCAAAGAAACCTATATCTTGGAGCTGAAAGAACCCTCAGAAGAGTATTCACTTTAGCTATCTAGCTGAAGATTGAGCCTTCAGACCGGTAATGTATTATTATTATGATTTTATGGATGGGTTTACTGAGATAAGATAAAACACACTGAAGTTTAAAAACATGGTAAGTGATAGAGGCAAGATTTGAATTCAGGTTTCTGCCTCCTAAGACTATAATCTTATCCAAACTCCTCATTTTATAGATAAGTCGAGAGAAAGAAACTGACATTGCTTTATAACATAACCATGTCACCTCCCATGAAACCAGCCAAAATGGGAAATTCTCAAGGGCAGGAACTGATTTTTTTCCCCACTAAAGCTGGAGAATAAAAATCTAGAGAAAAATTGATCAAAAATACATATTAGTATGCTCAAGTTTAAATATATTTTAAATATAGGTAGACAATATTTAACGAATGGACCTATCAAAAACAATTACAAAGATGGTGAAGAAAAAGTCAGTTTAATACAAATAGTGTGACTATGAACTCCAATGTGAAATTACTTTTCTTTTTTTCTTTTTACTTTTTTATTCCTTTTATTTTCTTTTTCTTCTTTTTAAAAAATTGTTGGCATATAATTTATTGACATATAGTATAAGTTAAAGGTATACAAGGTACTAATTTGATACATTTATGTATTGCAAAATGATTACCACTATAATGTTATCTAATACCTCCATTACATCACATAATTCTTTTTTGCAGTGCGAACATTTAAGATTTACTCTCTTAGCAACTCTCAAGTATATAATACATCATTATTAATTATAATTACCATGCTGTAGTCCCCAGAACTTATTCATCTTGTCGGTGGAAGTTTACCTTCTTTGACCAACATCTCCCCCTTTCTTCCCATCCACAGCCTCTAGTAACCACCATTCTGGTCTTTGGCTTATATGAGTTCAACTTTTTCCATTCCACATGTAAGTGATTTCTTTCCCTTCTTTTTAATGTTTCCTTTCTTTCTTTTGCTCTCTTTTTTTTCTTTTCTGTTTTTTGCATATTTTTGATTACTGAAGCATTACATAGTGTATCATTTGGATATTGCTAAATTACAAAGCACCCCAAAATTTACTGGCTTAAAAGAATAAGCATTTATTAATGCTCATGGGTCAGCTGGGTGGTTCTTCTCTATTGGTGGTTAGTTCTGCATCACATAGATTTTAGCTAGGTTCTCTCTGACTTGAGCTAGGTTCTCTCTGACTTGAGCTAGGTTCTCTCATATGTTTGCAAGTCAGCTGGCTGTAGGCTGGTCTGCTATGGCTTCAGCTGGAACAACTAGGCTGTGTTCAGTGTGGTCTCTTATGCTCTGTCAACCTACTCTAGATGTGATCAAATACTGGTGGTAGGATTTCAAGAAAGAACATGGAACTACTCAAGGCTTTCTGAGGCCTTGGCTCAGAACTGGTATACTGTTACTTCTACCAATTTCTACTGATCAAAGCCGTCATGGGTCGGCCCAGATTCAAGAGGGTCACCTTTTAATGGGAGAAGCAGCAAAATCATAGTTCAGTGTATATGGAGAGGAAAGAATCGTGAGAAATGTTGCAATCAATCTACCACATCTGATTTGTATGCACTGTAAGAAAATAGACAAGCATTCAGAGTCTCATCAAGGAAAGGTGATGACATTAAACAAGGTAACCCAGGAATCAAAATCATTTCCAATATTATAATAAGATGATAATACAAGTAAACAGAGTACAAACATAATAGAGACCAGAAGTGGGTAGCACTGTGGTACCACCTAGGGGGTGATAAATTCACCTTAAGAGAGGTACTGAATGAACAAAACAAGGAGGGATTTTTGGTTTTACCTAAGTATAGAAATGTATGCATTCCTGTTTGAGAATTTCAGAGGCACTGAAGAAAACCTGTGGCTTCCTCCCTGTGCCTTATGAGTAGCCCATTTAATAAATAAAATGTGTATACACACCTGTTGCCCCACCTGTCCTATGATCTCTAGCACCTCTGGGCAAGGGAAACATGGAGTGGGTAAATGTAGAGATTCACTCTCTTGTTGATTATAGTTTGGCCTAGGATTGGAGCCATCTAGGTAATCTATTCATTCTCCTTGACCTTTTCATCATCCGGGAGAACAGGAAGTCAATTTTGGGGTGTTCTTTTCAAAACATAGGTCTGAAGCTTTCACACCTACACTTAAAACTCTTCAGTAGCCCCTTCATATTGCTTTCAGGAAAGGTTAAAACCCCTTAACACGGCCCATGCACCTTTTAATGCCATAGTCTGATCTCTTACCCTAGAATTAATTCTTTGTTCTAGCCAAAGGAAAGAGCTTGTAATTCCACAAACCACTCAACCTTTGCTCTTGTTTTTCCATCCAATTGGAATGGCTCCCACACTTTCATTCCTGCCTGGTCAGTCCTTATTCATCAGTGAAGATATAGCTTTCTTCCACTTGGCTGGCTACAGATGGTAACTCAGCATTTTATTTGTGTATGTGTGTGCGTGTGTGTGTGTGAGTGTCTGTGTTTTACATGTTTATTCCCTCTGCTAGGTAGTTTCTTAAGGGCAAAGGATGTTATTCATTTCTACAGTCTGAGCACATAGCAAATTAGGAGTCCTGTAACTGTTTATTAAATGAAATGATTAAATGAATATTTCTTGAATGAATGAATGAAATTTAGAACAAAGTTTCTGTAGGAAATGCTGTCAGATTGAGGAAAAGAGAGGCATTTTTTTGTCTGTATGTTGGTGAATATTTATTCTGGGTTATAGGGAGAAGAAAGAGACTCCCTGAAAGATCTTATTTTTCTTCTGCCATGTTGTTAATGCCCTTGTTTGATATGCTAAACTTCTCTTGATGAGAATGTTTTGCTCCATTTCCCTTCTACCTCTTTTGGCTGCTTTCTCACAAGCCTTCAGTGAGAGAGAAGAATCTTCTAACGTGCAATCTGTAAGCCATTTCTTTATTATGTCTATCAGACTGCAGTATCTGTGTGAAGATTTTGACAATTTCCAGTTGACAAGACACAGGTGCAGCTGAGTAACAAATTTTGCTGGTTCATTGTGAGCCCCAACAGCAGCTTATAATAGGTAAGGATTGTTTTTCACATAGTGATTATCTATATGCCAGACTTCATGGCTTTGATATATCAGGTCCAGGATTTCCTGGCACTTGACTGGCAACCTGTAGGTTCTTCATGGACAGGAAGCTTAACTTTATATTTATATATATATATAAAATGCACATGTGTATAGTTTTTTATTGTTTCCTGACCACATCGTCTTGGCAATTATAGTTAATCCTATCAAAAACTCTACCAGATAAGTCTGATTTTCCTCTTTGCAGATGAGGAAAACAAGTCTCAGAAAGATGATAAAACATGGTCAGAGTTGCACAGAAAGAGGTCAGCTTGGAACTCCAACATTTCTTCTACAATGCTGGGAATCAGATTTGGCTCAGAGCAGGTAATATAAAAACAAAAATATGGCTCTGAAAGAAATTAGCTGATTGGTTGGAAAAACAGAGATCTAGATTTTATCCCCAACTCAGCCCCACATTACCTACATACCCTTTGATGTGTCATAACACCAAAGCAAATTTACCCTAAACTCTTGTGCAGTCCCGCCCAAGTCACACTTACCTGGTGACATGTCAACACATGACCAAACATGTAACTAGACATACGCCAAAGCAGCTTTCCCCCATTATGCTATATACCTCTCTGACTGTCAAGTAGTTGTCTCAAAAGGGGTTACTGATATCACTCATAGGAAAACTACTTATGCCTAACTTAAAGAATCAAATTCATTTTTTAATTTAAGTATAATCATTAGTAGACTAAAACTAGGATGAATAATTTCCAAATTACTAAAAACAGAAGGAATAGCATAAGGAAGATTTTAAGCAATTGTCGTGAAATACAAGTTTTTTTTTTAATTGTAAAGGAGCATAAACAATATACATTGTGAAAGAAAATAACCAATAAAAGATTTTTAAAAGTCACTGAATGTGATGCCATATAAAAGTTAAAAGGAAATAGTTACTAGAGATTTGAGATATATCATAAAACCACAATTATCAAAACAATGGCTGCCTGTCACTAAAATGAATACACAAATCAGTGAAATAGAAATGGAAGTCCAGAAATAAACCTAAGCATTTAAAATTTATTTTATGAAAAGGTGACATCTGAAATTAGAAAGGAAAGGGATGACTTAATCAATAAGATGTAGGAACCACTTGCTAACAATTTGGAAAAAATAAAAAATAGATAACCAATAAGAACCTACTGTATAGCTCATGGAACTCTACTCAATGATCTGTGGTGACCTAAATGGGAAGGAAATCCCCAAAAGAGGGGATATATGTGTACGTATAGCTGATTCACTTTGCTGTACAGTAGAAACTAACACAACATTGTAAAGCAACTATACTTCAACAAAAATTATATTACACTGAAATGCCTAATGAAGTAAAATTATTTAAACTTCTGAAGTTTAAAGTAGGGAAAGTTTCAAATACATGTTAAATAATATAAAAACACTCAAGGATCCACCACTAAGATGAAGCAGATGTTAACATTTGGTCATCCTTTAGATTCTGCTTTCTTTTCTTGATTTTGATAAATAGAACATTATAGGTACAGCTTTCCCTCTTACTTTTCTTTCTCCCAGAAGTAGCCACAGTCCTGAAATTAATGGGTATAATTCCCATTTATGATTTTATACCTCTGTTGTACATGTATTACATTAAAATATGCTATATGCTTGCCTTATTAATGCTTATCTTTTCACTAAACATAGTTCTGGGGGTCTATCTGTGTTGATAAATGTAGCTCTGGTTCATCCATTTTAAGTGATAAGTATTATTCCATTGCAGTTATGAACCATAATTTATGCATTCTCATTCTGAGTTAAGTGGTTTTAGTTTGTTTTACTATTAAAAAGGACTAGTACTACAATGAACATTGTTGTATATATCTCCTTGTGTAACGTATAAAAATTGTTTTAGGAAAACACATAGAAGTGGAATTGCTGGATCAGAGATTATAAGCATCTTTACTTTATTGTCAAGTTACCCTCAAAGAAGCTATTCTATTTTACATGCTCACCAGTGGTGTTAAAAAAAAAAAATCACTGTTTCTTACATAATTTCCAACACTTGGTATTTTCAGATTTACTAATTTTTTTGCCAATATGAGGGTAAGAAATGTATTTCATTATTTTCTTAACTTATATTTCCTCCGTTGCCAGTGGGGAGATCATGTTTTCATGTATTTGTAGGCCATTTGTTTCTTCTGTTACTTGTCTAATTATATCCTTGGACTATTTTCTATTGGATAGTTGGTCTTTTAAATTTTTATTTATAAGAGTTCTTTATAGGTTTATGTATTAAACCTTTTCCATTATAAGCATTACACACATGACTTCTTCAATCATTGTCTTGTTTTTTCATTTATTTATGGTATATTTTAACATAAAATATACCATATTTTTGTATAGCAGTCAAATATATTTTGTAAGGCAGTCAAATATATTTATTTTTTCCTCAGGGCTTATGCTTCTGGTGCTTTGTCTAAAAAGTCCTTACACATCCTGAGTCCATAAAATAATCTACTATATTTCAGTTTATACATTTTTTTTCCATAATGCATTTGGAATTTATTTGTGTATTTGGTATGAGGTAGGGATCTAACTTTATGTTTTTTCCATATGGATGACCCATTGATCCAATACCATTCATTGATTATTCAACTTTTCAATCTCATCTGTAATGTTATCTCTGATATATATTGAGTCTGTTCCTAGGCCCTCTGTTTTGATCCATTAAGTCTATCTCTATAGATTTGTAGCAATGTTAAGTCACATTGTTTTAATGTCTATAACTTTGTAGTAAATCTTCTTATCTGATAAGGATGTCTTTGCTACTTTTTACCCTCTGTATTCCCATAGAATTAAAAAAAAATTTATACAATTTTTAAAGGTTACAGTCCATCCTTGTAGCCTATCTTATACTCAGTACTTTATACCTCCCCTCTCACTCCCCCATCCCTACAATACCCCTCCCCTGCTCCCCACTGGTAGCCACTAGTTTGTTTTCTATATCTGTGAGACTGCTTCTTTTTTGTATTCACTAGTTTGCTGTATTTTTTAGATTCCACTTTTAAGTGATATTATACAGTATTTGTATATCTCTGTCTGACTTATTTCACTTAGCATAATGCCTTCCAAGTCTATCCATGTTGCTGCGAATGGCAAAATTTCATTCTTTTATGGCTGAGTAGTATTCCATTGTGCATGTGTGTGTGTGAGTGTGTGTGTGTGTGTGTGTGTGTGTGAGTATACATATGTATGCTGCATCTTCTTTATCCATTCATCTGTTGATGGACACTTAGGTTGCGTGCATATCTTGGCAATTTTAAATAATACTGTTATGAACATTGGAGTGCATGTATCATTTTGAATTAGTGTTTGGGGGTTTTTTTTCAAATATATACCAGGAGCAGAATTGCTGGGTCATACGGTAGTTCATTTTTTAGAAACCTGCATACTGTTTTCCACAGTGGCTGCACCAATTTACATTCCCACCAACAGTGTACGACGGTTCCCTTTTCTCCATATCCTCGCCAACATTTGCTGTTTGTGTTCTTTTTGATGACAACCATTCTGACAGGTGTGAGGTGATATCTCTTTGTGGTTTTGATTTGTATTTCCCTGATGATTAGTGATGTTTTTCATTTTTTCATGTGCCTGTTGGCCATCTGCATTTCCTCTTTGGGAAAATGTCTGTTTAGTTCTTCTGCCTGTTTTTTAATCAGGTTGTTTGTTTTTTTGATGTTGAGTTGTATGAGCTGTATATATATGTTGGATATTAACCCCTTATTGGTCATATCATTTGCAAATATCTTCTCCCATTTTTTGCCCTCTGCACTCCCATATAAATTTTACAATCAACTTATCAATTTTAAACACACACACACACACACACACACACACACATACACATGCCCCACAGCCACATCTGCTGGGATTTTAGCCAATTACATTGATTAATAATGAATCTTCAATCTATGAATATAATAGATTAGTCTATTTAGTAAGCTTCTTTGATTTGCCTCAATATTTTAGAATTTTCTGTGTAGAGGTCTTGTATTTTTGTTGCAACAATGATTTTGTATCATATCTTATACTGATATTTTTGACACTATTATAATTGGTATCAACTTTTAAATTCTATTTCTAATTGTTCATGGCTAGTATATATACAATTAATTTTTTAATATTGACTTTGTATCAATGAATTCTAATAATTAGTAGGTTCTTTGGGGGTATTCTGCATACATAATCATGTTGGCTATGTAGATAATAAAAGTTTAATTTTTCCTTTCCAACACTTCTCCTTTTATTTACTTTTACTGCCTTATTGCAGTGACTAAAAACTTCAGTACAAGGTTGAATAGGAGTGTCAGTAGCAGTCATTCTTTTCTTGTTCCCAAATTCAATGGAAATGCTTTAAAGTTTTCATGATTAAGTATGATGTTGCTGTTGGTTTCTTCAGTTTTTTTTCCTTCTGGTAGATGTCCTTTATAAGATTAAGGTCTTTTTATTTTCCTTGTGATTCATTTTATTTTATTTATTTTTTTATTGAAGTAGAGTTGATTTACAATGTTGTGCCAATCTCTGCTGTACAGCACAGTGACTCAGTTATACACATAGAGACATGCTTTTTTAATATTATTTTCCATTATGGCTTATTACAAGATGTTGAATATAGTTCCCTGTGCTATACATTAGGACCTTGTTGTTTATCCATTCTAAATGTAATAGTTTGCATCTACCAACCCCAAACTCCCAGTCCATCCCTCCCCTTCTCCCCCTTGGCAGCCACAAGTCTGATCTCTATGTCTGTGAATCTGTTTCTGTTTTATAGATATGTTCATCTGTGCCATATTTTAGATTCCACATATAAGTGATATCATATGGTGTTTGTCTTTCTCTTTATGACTGACTTTACTTAGTATGATAATCTCTAGTTGCATCCATGTTGCTGCAAATGGCATTATTTTGTTCTTTTTTGTGAATGAGTAGTATTCCATTGTACATACGTACCACATCTTCTTTATCCATTCATCTGTGGATGGACATTTAGGTTGTTTCCATGTTTTGGCTATTGTGAACATAGCCTATGTTCTGCTATGCCTAACATAACAAAACATAGCCTAACAGTACTGCTATGAACATAGGGGTGCATGTATCTTTTTGAATTATAGTTTTATCCGGGTATATTCCCAGGAGTGGGATTGATGGATCATATGGTAATTCTAATTTTAGTTTTCTGAGGAACCTCCATACTGTTTTCCATAGTGACTGTACCAACTTTTCTAAGAGTTAATTATTATTAAAGACTGTTATATTTTATCAAATGTTTTATCTTCACATTTGAGAGAAACTTCTTTAATTTATAAATATGGTATATTATAAGGATTAATTTTAGAATTTTAATACAACCTTGCATTCCTAGAGTAAATTAACTGTGATTTAGTGCTCCCTGCCACTGGATTTAATTTGATAATTTTTTGTTTAGTTGTTTGGGAAGGAGATTTTCCTGAAACATCCCTTTCACATTTCATTATCAAGTTTATGTGCATCACATAACAAGTTGGAAAATGTTCCCTCACTTTCAGTTATCTGGAATAATTTATGTAAGATTGGTGTTTTGGTTTCCTTAAATGTTTGGAAGACTTCACCAGTGAAGCTGTCTGGGCCTGGCATTTTCTTCGTAAGTTTTTAATAGTATATTCAATTACCTTCATAAGTTTAATAGAATAATCAGATTTTATGTGTCTTCTATCAGTTTTGATAAGGTATGTTTTTGTTTCTCTAGAATTTGCCCTTTTCCTCTAATTTTTCAACTTCATTGGAAAATGTCTTTTTGCTATAATATGTTTTCTTGTCTTTTTAATGTTTGTGGTCGTGTTTCCTTTTCTTATTCCTGCTATGAGTAAATTGTGCTCTTTCTATATTTTTATTATCAGTCCATTGTTTTATAGGTTCATTGTGGAAATTCATATGTTCTTGCATCCCTAACCTTCTTGGAATCTCTATTTATCCTAAAGGTTTCCTTCAGTTTCTCTTTCTTTTAATATGTAAATAATCATATCATCTGTGAATAACTTTTTTTATCCTCATATTTTTTACTACCATTTCTAATTTTATTGCACTAGAACTTTCAGTATGATGTTGAATAAAAACAACAGTAGTGACATCCTTATGGTTTCCTGACTTTAAAAGGAGGATTTCTCATATTTCACATTAAGTAGGATTGGTATAAATTTTGTATTTATTTATTTTTTTATACAGCAGATTCTTATTAGTCATCCATTTTATACACATCAGTGTATACATGTCAATCCCAATCTCCCAATTAATCACACCACAACCCCACCCCCCGCCGCTTTCCCCCCTTGGTGTCCATAAGTTTGTTTTCTACATCTGTGTCTCATTTTCTGCCCTGCAAACCGGTTCATCTGTACCATTTATCTAGGTTCCATATATATGCGTTAATATACGATATTTGTTTTTCTCTTTCTGACTTACTTCACTCTGTATGACAGTCCCTAGATTCATCCACATCTCTACAAATGACCCAATTTCATTCCTTTTTTATGGCTGGGTAATATTCCATTGTATATATGTACCACATCTTCTTTATCAATTCGTCTGTCAATGGGCATTTAGGTTGCTTCCACAACCTGGCTATTGTAAATAGTGCTGAAATGAACATTGGGGTGCAGGTGTCTTTTTTGAATTATGGTTTTCTCTGGGTATATGCCCAGTAGTGGGATTGCTGGGTCATATGGTAATTCTATATTTAGTTTTTTAAGGAACCTCCATATTGTTCTTCATACTGGCTGTAACAATTTATATTCCCACCAACAGTGCAAGAGGGTTCCCTTTTCTCCACACCCTCTCCAGCATTTGCTGTTTGTAGATTTTCTGATGATGCCCATTCTAACCGGTGTGAGGTGATACCTCACTGTAGTTTTCACTTGCATTTCTCTAATAATTAGTGATGTTGAGCAGCTTTTCATGTGCTTCTTGGCCATCTGTATGTATTCTTTGGAGAAATGTCTATTTAGGTCTTCTACCCATTTTTGGATTGGGTTGTTCATTTTTTGGATATTGAGCTGCATGAGCTGTTTATATATTTTGGAGATTAATCCTTTGTCCGTTGATTTGTTTGCAAATATTTTCTCCCATTCTGAGGGCTGTCTTTTCATCTTGTTTATGGTTTCCTTTGCTGTGCAAAAGCTTTTAAGTTTCATTAGGTCCCATTTGTTTATTTTTGTTTTTATTTCCATTACTCTAGGAGGCAGATCAAAAAAGATCTTGCTGTGATTTATGTCAAAGAGTGTTCTTCCTATGTTTTCCTCTAACAGTTTTATAGTATCTGTTCTTACATTTAGGTCTGTCATCCATTTTGAGGTTATTTTTGTGTATGGTGTTAGGGAGTGCTCTAATTTCATTTTTTACATGTAGCTGTCCAGGTTTCCCAGCACCACTTATTGAAGAGACTGTCTTTCCTCCATTGTATATCCTTGCCTCCTTTGTCATAGATTAGTTGACCATAGATGCGTGGGTTTATCTCTGGGGTTTCTATCTTGTTCCATCGATCTATATTTCTGTTTCTGTGCCAGTATCATATTGTCTTGATTACTGTAGCTTCGTAGTATAGTATGAAGTCAGGGAGTCTGATTCCTCCAGCTCCGTTTTTTCCCTCAAGGCTGCTTTGGCTATTCAGGGTTTTTTGTGTCTCCATACAAATTTTAAGATTTTTTGTTCTAGTTCTGTAAAAAATTCCATTGGTAATTTGATAGGGATTGCATTGAATCTGTAGATTGCTTTGGGTAGTATGCTCATTTTCACAATATTGATTCTTCCAATCCAAGAAAATGGTGTATCTCTCCATCTGTTGGTATCATCTCTAATTTCTTTCATCAGTGTCTTATAGTTTTCTGCATAAAGGTCTTTGGTCTCCCTCGGTAGGTTTGTTCCTAAGTATTTTATTCTTCTTGTTGCAATGGTAAATGGGAGTGTTTCCTTAATTTCTCTTTCAGAGTTTTCATCATTAGTGTATAGGAATGCAAGAAATTTCTGTGCATTGGTTTTGTATCCTGTAACTTTACCAAATTCATTGATTAGCTCTAGTAGTTTTCTGGTGGCACCTTTAGGATTCTCTATGTATAGTAGCATGTCATCTGCAAACTGACAGTTTTACTTCTTCTTTTCCAATTTGTATTCCTTTTAATTCTTTTTCTTCTCTGATTACCATAGCTAGAACTTCCAAAATTATGTTGAATAATAGTGGTGAGAGTGGACATCCTTTTCTTCTTCCTGATCTTAAAGGAAATGCTTTCAGGTTTTCACCATTGAAAATGATGTTGGCTGTGGGTTTGTCATATATGGCCTTTATTATGTTGAGGTAGGTTCCCTCTATGCCCACTTTCTGGAGAGTTTTTATCATAAATGGGTGTTGAATTTTGTCAAAAGCTTTTTCTGCATCTATTGAGATGATCATATGGTTTTTATTCTTCAGTTTGTTAATATGGTGTATCACATTGATTGATTTGCACATATTGAAGAATCCTTGCGTCCCTGGGATAAATCCCACTTGATCACGGTGTATGATCCTTTTAATGTGTTGTTGGATTCTGTTTGCTAGTATTTTGTTGAGGATTTTTGCATCTATATTCATCAGTGATATTTGTCTGTAATTTTCTTTTTTTGTAGTATCTTTGTCTGGTTTTAGTATCAGGGCGATGGTGGCCTCATAGAATGAGTTTGGGAGTGTTCCTTCCTCTGCAATTTTTTGGAAGAGTTTGAGAAGGATGGGTGATAGCTCTTCTCTAAATGTTTGATAGAATTCGCCTGTGAAGCTATCTGGTCCTGGGATTTTGTTTGTTGGAAGATTTTTAATCACAGTTTCAATCTCATTACTTGTAATTGGCCTGTTCATATTTTCTATTTCTTCCTGGTTCAGTCTTGGAAGGTTATACCTTTCTAAGAGATTGTCCATTTCTTCCAGGTTGTCCATTTTATTGGCATAGAGTTGCTTGTAGTAGTCTCTTAGGATGCTTTGTATATCTGCAGTGTCTGTTGTAACTTCTCATTTTTCATTTCTAATTTTATTGATTTGAGTGCTCTCCCTCTTTTTCTTGATGAGTCTGGCTAATGGTTTATCAATTTTGTTTATCTTCTCAAAGAACCAGCTTTTAGTTTTATTGATCTTTGCTTTTGTTTTCTTTGTTTCTATTTCATTTATTTCTGCTCTGATCTTTATGATTTATTTCCTTCTACTAACTTTGGGTTTTGTTTGTTCTTCTTTCTCTAGTTCCTTTAGGTGTAAGGTTAGATTGTTTATTTGAGATTTTTCTTGTTTCTTGAGGTAGGCTTGTATTGCTATAAACTTCCCTCTTAGAATCGCTTTTGCTGCATCCCATAGGTTTTGGATCATTGTGTTTTTATTGTCATTTGTCTCTGGTGTTTTTTGATTTCCTCTTTGATTTCTTCAGTGATCTCTTGGTTATTTAGTAACGTATTGTTTAGCCTCCATGTGTTTGTCTCTCCTACGTTTTTTTCCCTATAATTCATTTCTAATCTCATAGCGTTTTGGTCAGAAAAGATGCTTGATATGATTTCAGTTTTCTTAAATTTACTGAGGGTTGATTTGTGACCCAAGATGTGATCTATCCTGGAAAATGTTCCAAGCACACTTGAGAAGAAAGTGTAATCTGCTGGTTTGGGATCGAATGTCCTGTAAATATCAATTAAATCTATCTGTTCTATTGTGTCATTTAAAGCTTGTGTTTCCTTATTAATTTTCTGTTTCAAAGATCTGTCCATTGGTGTAAGTGAGTTGTTAACGTCCCACACCATCATTGTGTTACTGTTGATTTCCTCTTTTATAGCTGCTAGCAGTTGCCTTATGTATTGAGGTGCTCCTATGTTGGGTGCATATATATTTATAATTATTATATCTTCTTCCTGGATTGATCCCTTGATCATAATGTAGTGTCCTTCCTTGTCTCTTGTAACATCCTTTAGTTTAAAGTCTATTTTATTTGATATCAGTAATGCTACTCCAGCTTTTGTGTGATTTCCATTTGCACAAAGTATCTTTTTCCATCCCCTCACTTTCAGTCTGTATGTGTCCCTAGGTCTGAAGTGGGTCTGTTGTAGACAGCATATATATGGGTCTTTTGTTTGTATCCATTCAGCAAGCCTGTGTCTTTTGGTTGGAGCATTTAATCCATTCTCGTTTAAGATAATTATCAATATGTATGTTCCTATTACCATTTTCTTAATTGTTTTTGGTTTGTTTTTGTAGGTCCTTTTCTTCTCCTGTGTTTCCCACTTAGAGAAGTTCCTTTAGAGTTTGTTGTAGAGCTGGTTTGGTGGTGCTGAATTCTCTTAGCTTTTGCTTCTCTGTAAACCTTTTGATTTCTCCATCAAATCTTAATGAGATTCTCGACAGGTAGAGAGTAATCTTGGTTGTAGGTTCTTCCCTTTCATCACTTTAGGTATATCATGCCACTCCCTTCTGGTTTGTAGAGTTTCTGCTGAGAAATCAGCTGTTAACCTTATGGGAATTCCCTTGTATGTTATTTGTCGTTTTTCCCTTGCTGCTTTCAATAATTTTTCTTTGTCTTTAAGTTTTGTCAGTTTGATTACTATGTGTCTCGGCATGTTTCTCTTTGTGTTTATCCTGTCTGGGACTCTCTGTGCTTCCTGGACTTTGGTGGCTATTTCCTTTCGCATGTTAGGGAAGTTTTCGAGTATAATCTCTTCAAATATTTTCTCAGGTCCTTTCTCTCTCTCTTCTCCTTCTGAGACCCCTATAATGTGAATGTTGTTGTTTTTAATGTTGCCCCAGAGGTCTCTTAGGCTGTCTTCATTTCTTTTCATTCTTTTTTCTTTGTTCTGTTCCACAGCAGTGAATTCCACCCTTCTGTCTTCCAGGTCACTTATCCATTCTTCTGCCTCCGGTTTTCTGCTATTGATCCCTTCTAGTGTTTTTTTTATTTCAGTTATTGTATTGTTCATCTCTGTTTGTTTGTTCTTTAATTCTTTTATGTCTTTGTTAAACATTTCTTGTATCTGCCCGATCTTTGCCTCCATTCTTTTCCCGAGGTCCTGGATCATCTTCACTATCATTATTCTGAATTCTTTTTCTGGAAGGTTGCCTATCTGCACTTCATTTAGTTTTTTTTTCTGGGGTTTTATCTTGTTCCTTCATCTGGTACATAGCCCTCTGCCTTTTCATCTTGTCTATCTTTCTGTGAATGTGGCTTTTGTTCCACAGGCTGAGGATTGTAGTTCTCCTTGCTTCTCTGTAAATTTTTAATAGATATCTTGTGTAAGATAAAGGAAGTTCTCTTCTATTTAGAGCTTGCAAACATTTTTCAAAAACATTTTTTGAATGGCTGTTGAATTTATTAGATGGTTTTACTATATCTATTTGTTGATAATTCAGTATTTATCACTTACTCTATTAATATGATAAGTTACATTATATCTCTTTTTAATGTGGAATAGTCCTTCCATTCCTAGGGTCCATCTTAATTTGTATTGCTATATTATTGTGTGTGTGTGCGTGTGTGTGTGTTTGTTTGTATAAATTTACTGCTGGATTTGAATTGGTAATATTTTATTAAAAATTTTCATTCAATGTTTATAACTGACATAGGGCTATATTTTTCCATTCTCCCGTTGTCCTTGCCTGTTTTTGCTTCAAATTTATAATTGCCTCATAAAATGAGTTGCATAGCTTTTTGTCTTTTTCTTTTATTTAACTTAACTTTAATATTTATGAAAATAAAATACATTTATATTATTTTAAAGGTCAAATGCTACTGCAAATGCCAAAAATAAAATATCTCTTTACTTTTGCCACAGTTTTTGATTCCTGCTTCCTAAAGCAAGAATCAGCAAACTTCTTTATTTTTTATTTTTTAATTAATTTTTATTGGAGTACAGTTACTTTACAATATTGTCTTACCTTCTACTGCACAGTAAAATGTATCAGCCATACATATACATATATCCCCTCCCTTTTGGATTTTCCTCCCATTTAGGACGCCACAGTGCATTAAGTAACGTTCCCTGTTCTATACAGTATGTTCCCCTCAGTTGTCTATTTTATATATAGTATCAATAGTGTATATGTGTCAGTCCCAATCTCCCAATTCCTCCCACCCCGCCCCTTTCCCCCTTGGTATCCATACAATTGTTCTCTACATGTGTGTTTCTATTTCTGCCTTGTAAATAAGGTCATCTATACCATTTTTCTAGATTCCACATATATGCGTTAATATACTACATTTGTTTTCTCTTTCTGACTTACTTCACCCTGTATGACAGTCGCTAGGTCCATCCACATCTCTACAAATGACCCGATTTGATTCCTTTTTGTGGCTGAGTAATATTCCATTGTATATATGTACCACATCTTCTTTATCCATTCTTCTGTTGTTGGACATTTAGGTTGCTTCCATGTCCTGGCCATTGTAAATAGTTCTGCTATGAATGTTGGGGTGCATATGTCTTTTTGAATTATGGTTTTCTCTGGGTATATGCCCAGTAGTAGGATTGCTGGCTCATATGGTAGTTCTATTTTTAGTTTTTTAAGGAACCTCCATAATAGCCATGGCAATCAGAGAAGAAAAAGAAATAAAAGGAATCCAAATTGGAGAAGAAGTAAAACTGTCACTGTTTGCAGATGACATGATACTATACATAGAAAATCCTAAAGATGCAACCAGAAAACTACTAGAACTAATCAATGAATTTAGTAAAGTTGCAGGATATGAAATTAATACACAGCAAACTTCTTTTGTAAAGAACAAATTTAGGCCTTGTGAGCCAACATGTCTCTGTCACAACTAGTTAACTCTGCTATTATGTGGCAAAAGCAGACATAGACATCACCTAATCAATGAGGAGCAAGGGCATTTTTTTTTTTTTTCAAAAACAAGCAGCAGGCAGAATTTGGACCTTGCTCTCCTGCTCTTGAGGCAGTCATTTATATTTCTTCTCAGTGTTTCTTCTGATATTATTTCTGTATTTCTAAATAAAATTTCTATACTGCTATTCTCTATTCATTTTAGTTTTCGAAAGTATTTACCAACTTTGTAGTATGAGATAATGATTTCATTCTTTAACCGTTCTGCTAAAAATACAAGCACTTCTCCTCCCCCTATATTTGTATCACTATAATATAATATTTATATCACTATATCACAAGCCTTTGCTTGGCTGCTTTGGTCTCTGCTTCTACTGATGTCTTTCATCATTAAAAGATTGTCATTAAATTTTGAAATAAGGTTCTATATACATATTTGGACCATGCTCATTCATTTCATTGGCAGAGTCTCCCATACCTATATTTGTAAATCTTTTATCTTTGATTGGGAGTTTTCCCACAGAAGAATTTTCTAAACTCCTGACTATAGAGGTACGTTCGACTACCAGTATTCTGGATTTTGAATCTGGAATCTCTTCAACCACTCCAGAGAATGAGCCTCTAGTTTCCTGTCATGATGGACAAAGAGTCACTTGGGTGCTTGGTGTGAGGGAAGGAATCTGGGGACTTAATTTTTCTTTATAAGGACTTTGAACCAAGCTGTGCCTGCCACCCCAAGTGCTTCCAGTGTTTTGCATTCTGAGATTCTTTGGTGTGAATTATTATTTTGTTTCTTAATTTTTTAAGTTAAGTACTTACCACTTATTTTTTTAACATCTTTATTGGAGTATAATTGCTTTACAATGGTGTGTTAGTTTCTGCTTTATAACAAAGTGAATCAGCTATATATATACATATATCCCCATAGCTCCTCCCTCTTGTGTCTCCCTCCCACCCTCCCTATCCCACCCCTCTAGATGGTCACAGAGCATGGAGCTAATCTCCCTGTGCTATGTGGCTGCTTCCCACTAGCTGTCTATTTTACATTTGGTAGTATATATAAGTCCATGCCACTCTCTCACTTCGTACCAGCTTACACTTCCCCCTCCCCATGTCCTTAAGTCCATTCTCTACGTGTGCATCTTTATTCCTGTCCTGCCCTAGGTTGTACAGAACAATTTTTTTTTTTTTTAGATTCTATATATATGTGTTAGCATACGGTATTTGTTTTTCTCTTTCTGACTTACTTCACTCTGTATGACAGATTCTAGGTCCATCCACCTCACTACAAATAACTCAATTTCATTTCTTTTTTATGGCAGAGTAATATTCCATTGTATATATGTGCCACATCTTCTTTATCCATTCATCTGTCGATGGACACTTAGGTTGCTTCCATATCCTGGCTATTGTAAATAGAGATTCAATGAAGACTGTGGTACATGGCTCTTTTTGAATTATGGTTTTCTCAGGGTATATGCCCAGTAGTGGGATTGCTGGGTTGTATGGTAGTTCTATTTTTAGTTTTTTAAGGAACCTCCATACTGTTCTCCATAGTGGCTGTATCAATTTATATTCTCACCAACAGTGCAAGAGGGTTCCCTTTTCTCCACACCCTCTCCAGCATTTATTGTTTGTAGATTTTTTGATGATGACCATTCTGACTGGTGTGACGTGATACCTCATTGTAGTTTTGATTTGCATTTCTCTAATGATTAATGATGTTGAGCATCCTTCCATGTGTTTGTTGGCAATCTGTATATCTTCTTTGGAGAAATGTCTATTTAGGTCTTCTACCCATTTTTGGATGGTGTTGTTTGTTTTTTTGATATTGAGCTGCATGAGCTGCTTGTAAATTTTGGTGATTAATCCTTTGTCAGTTGCTTCGTTTGCAAATATTTTCTTCCATTCTGAGGGTTGTCCTTTCATCTTGTTTATGGTTTCCTTTGCTGTGCAAAAGATTTTAAGTTTCATAAGGTCCCATCTGTTTATTTTTAATTTTATTTCCATTTCTCTAACTGGTGGGTCAAAAAGGATCTTAATGTGATTTATATCACAGAGTGTTCTGCCTATGTTTTCCTCTAGGAGTTTTATAGTGTCTGGCCTTACATTGAGGTCTTTAATCCATTTTGAGTTTATTTTTGTGTATCGTGTTAGGGAGTGTTCTAATTTCATTCTTTTACATGTAGCTGTCCAGTTTTCCCAGCACCACTTATTGAAGAGGCTGTCTTTTCTCCATTGTATACTCTTGCCTCCTTTATCAAAAATAAGGTGACCATACGTGCGTGGGCTTATCTCTGGGCTTTTTATCCTATTCCATTGCTCTATATTTCTCTTTTTGTGCCAGTACCATACTGTCTTCATTACTGTAGCTGTGTAGTATAGTCTGAAGTCTGGGAGACTGATTCCTCCAGCTCCATTTTTCTTTCTCAAGATTGCTTTTGGTATTCGGGGTCCGTTGTGTTTCCATACAAATTGTGAACTTTTTTGTTCTAGTTCTGTGAAAAATGCCACTGGTAGTTTGATAGGGATTGCACTGAATCTGTAGATTGCTTTGGGTAGTATAGTCATGTTCACAATGTTGATTCTTCCAATCCAAGAACATGGTGTATCTCTCCATGTGTTTGTATCATCTCTAATTTCTTTCATCACTGTCTTATAGTTTTCTGCATACAGGTCTTTTGTCTCCTTAGGTAGGATTTTTACTAGGTGTTTTATTCTTTTTCTTGCAGTGGTAAATGGGAGTGTTTCCTTAATTTCTCTTTCAGATTTTTCATCATTATTGTATAGGAATGCAAGTGCATTCCTATAGGATTTCTGTGCATTAATTTTGTATGCTGCTACTTTACCAAGTTCATTGATTAGCTCTAGTAGTTTTCTGGTAGCATCTTTAGGATTCTCTATATGTAGTATCATGTCATCTGCAAACAGTGACAGCTTTACTTCTTCTTTTCCGATTTGGATTCCTTTTATTTCCTTTTCTCCTCTGATTGCTGTGGCTAAAACTTCCAAAACTGTGTTGAATAACAGTGGTGAGAGTGGACAACCTTGTCTTGTTCCTGATCTTAGAGGAAATGGTTTCAGTTTTTCACCATTGAGAACGATATTGGATGTGGGTTTGTCACATATGGCCTTTATTATGTTGAGGTACGTTCCCTCTATGCCTACTTTCTGGAGGGTTTTTATCATAAATGGGTGTTGAATCTTGTCAAAAGCTTTTTCTGCATCTACTGAGATGATCATATCATTTTTCTCCTTCAGTTTGTTAATATGGTGTATCACATTGATTGATTTGCATATGTTGAAGAATCCTTGCATTCCGGGGATAAACCCCACTTGATTATGGTGTATGATCCTTTTAATGTGCTGTTGGATTCTGTTTGCTAGTATTCATTGAGTATTTTAGCATCTATGTTCATCAGTGATATTGGCCTGTAGTTTTCTTTGTCTGTTACATCTTTGTCTTATTTTGGTATCAGGGTGATGGTGGCCTCGTAGAATGAGTTGGGGAGTGTTCCTCCCTCTACTATATTTTGGAAGAGTTTGAGAAGAATAGGTGTTAGCTCTTCTCTAAATGTTTGATAGAATTTGCCTGTGAAGCCATCTGGTCCTGGGCTTTTCTTTGTTGGAAGATTTTTAATCACAGTCTCAATTTCATTGCTTGTGATTGGTCTGTTTATATTTTCTATTTCTTCCTGGTTCAGTCTCAGAAGTTTGTGCTTTTTTACAAATTTGTCCATTTCTTCCAGGTTGTCCATTTTATTGGCATAATGTTGCTTGTAGTAATCTCTCATGATCCTTTGTATTTTTGCAGTGTCAGTTGTTGCTTCTCCTTTTTCATTTCTAATTCTATTGATTTGAGTCTTCTCCCTTTTTTTCTTGATGAGTCTGGCTAATGGTTTATCAAATTTGTTTATCTTCTCAAAGAACCAGCTTTTAGTTTTATTGATCTTTCCTATCGTTTCCTTCATTTCTTTTTCACACTTTCTTTTTCAGTCTTTATTCTTTTCTAGTGTATGCATATAAGGCTAAAATTTAATTTCTCTGTTTACTGTTTTTACTTTATGACACATGCTCTGATATGTAGTGCTGAATTAATCATCCAATTTCAAATACTTTCTACTTTTCATCATTATTTCTTCTTTGATATATGAAAAATTAAGAATATATATAAAATTTCATAATGTTGAGAGCTTTTTGTCAACTTTTTGTAACAGATATATGATTTTATGACTCGATAGTGAGCGGTTGTGATTAGAAGAATATTAATTCTATGTTAGTTGTTGAGATTTGTCTTTTGACCATATGTACGTGCTTAATCTTTTACACCTATCCCTCATCTACTTGAAAATAGTTTGTTCCCTAATCGTGTATGTGGAAAGCATTGTACGTTTTAATAAGTGCTCTTTTAATGGAGCTTTTCAAATTGGAAGATTCCAATTTTCTACATCCTTCAGAATATTTGTTTGTCTCCACTATCAATTACTGAGATTAATCATTGTAGATTAGTCAGTTTTTACTTAGGGTATTGTCAATTTTTGTTTTATACATTTTAATGCTCTTATTAGGTGCATACATATTTAAAGTTGTTATATCTTCCTGTAGAATATTTGGTTTTATGTGGTGATTATATCCTTAACCTTAGTTTTTTTTAACCTCACTCTGTTTTGTCTGATACTGCCGTAACTCAAATAGCTTTCCTTTAGTGAGTATTTTCATGTTATATCTTTTTCTATCCTTTCACTTTCAAAATTTTTGTGCCATTATGTTTTATGAATGTCTCTGGGAAAGATTATAAGTGTGGATTTTTTTCCTAATCAGGTTTTTAACAAATAAATGCGTCCATTTCCAATATTTGTGATGATTAATATTTGGAATTATTTCTACTATCTTATTTTGGGCTTTCAATAAGTAATGTTTTTCTTTGCTTTTTATCCCGTATCCTATCATATCTTCTATTATATTTATCATGCTTTCTTTATTCTCTTCTTTTTACTCATTTGGAATTTATAAATCCTGTTTCTATTATTGTATTGACCACTCTTGAACTGCCACATTCTTATTTTATAGCAATGTCTTAAGTTTATTAGCTTCCCTATCCTCCTGTGGAATCATACAAAGACCTTAGAATACTTTAACTCTGATCTTGCCTCTCTCCTCTTCACCACTGTCCCAAACACATCTGCTTTATTGACCAGTGTTTTGGTGCAAACTTTTTAACACTCCTAAAATTTAATATTGTTATAATAATAGTTTTATTCATTCAGTTCTTATTTAGATTTACTTGTCTCTCTGCTCATTGTTGCTTCTTGCCATTCTTACCTTTTATGTTCAATTTCTTTAGTCCTCTGAGGTTCATCTTTTAGTAGCTCCTTCACTGAAAGTCTGAAACTGCTAAACATCTTAAGCTTTGTTTCTCTGAAAATTTATTATACCTTCATTCTCGGGCGATGTTATTCCATTATTTTCTGGTCTCTCATGTTGCTGGTGTTAAGTCTGCATAAGTCTAACTTCTGTGTCTTTGTAGGTAATTTTTGTTTTCTCTGATTTGCTATCAAAACATGCTCTTCAGTTTTGGTGTTTTGTAATTTCACTATGATGTGTCTATATCTAGATTTTTTTAAAATCCTGCTTTGGATGGACTTGTGATTCCTAAATCTGAATATTCATGTCTTTCATCAATTCTGCAATATATTCAGCCTTTTCTGTGTAGATTTTGCCTCTCCCAGTTTCTCTTGTCTCTCTTTCTAGAACTCTTATCAGATGTATATTTTTATTTATTTCCCCTCTGTCCCTTTTTGTATTTTCTCTCTTTATAAGTCTCTCTGTTGAATTTTGGAAATTTCATCCATTCTGCATCTTAACCTGTCTACTGAATTTTTTAGTTTAATTACTTTTTTGTAATTTCTAAAGGCTCTCTTTAATTTTTTGAAGACTATTTCTGGTGTTTTAAAATTTTCATTGTGCTTTGTTCTGTTCTCATGTGTTTGAAACATTCTTTTAACTTTTTAATCATTTAAAAAATGCTTTCTTTATAGTTCACCAGATAGTTTTACGACCTGAAGTTCTTTGTGGTCTAATTCAGTTATCTATTTCTCTGCTGATTCTCACTTTTACTGCATATTGTTTTCTTGTATGTTTTATAAATTTATATGAAAGTTTGACCTCTTTAGGACTTCATTATGGAAATTCTGTGTGCCTGGACTGAAAACGTGTGCATTCAAAGTGATTTTTTTTTTCTTGTTTTGACCTGGTGCCCCATGGTTATCTTCCTGTAACTAAATTTATTGTAAATGCTTTACCTGGGTTCTTAATACCAAGCAGGTAATGTAAATTCCAACCCAAACCTCAAAATGTTCTGGCCCATGTTTTAATTTAATTTTATTTATTTATTTATCTATTTATTTTTGGCTGTGTTGGGTCTCCGTTTCTGTGCGAGGGCTTTCTCTAGTTGCGGCGAGTGGGGGCCACTCTTCATCGCGGTGCGCGGGCCTCTCACTGTCACGGCCTCTCTTGTTGCGGAGCACAGGCTCCAGATGCGTAGGCTCAGTAGTTGTGGCTCACGGGCTTAGTTGCTCCGCGGCATGTGGGATCTTCCCAGACCAGGGCTTGAACCCGTGTCCCCTGCATTGGCAGGCAGATTCTCAACCACTGCGCCACCAGGAAAGCCCATGGCCCATGTTTTAAAATTACTTTTTCTTTCCCAAATCTATGAATAGATAGTCATGCATCTTTGTTATCCCCCATTGCTGGTGAATGATTTCTTTCTATACCACAGTTCCACTAATACTATATCATTTTGAGGGTCCTACATTTGTGAAGGCATCTCATGTCAGATATCCTGCCTCATGCAGATTCAAGGCCTTGTTTGCTATCCTTGCATAGATGTTTAAAATCTAATTTCTTAGATACCAAGACCAGTAACCTGCCTTCTGCACCTCTATTTTTCTGGCATCTATGGATTTCTTTTTATTTATTAGGAGTTATTCATGTAAATAATGTTCTTAAATATCCTGTAATTTCTAGGAGTTTGCGGAAGGTTATCCAGAGCAGTATTCTCCAACCTTTTTCACACCCAGGCACATAGAGAAAATAGTATGTGTACACTTAGGGAAGATGATATCTATGCAGAATTTTGGAGTACCTGGGGAATGTTTGGAGGATGACCATATGAAGCTTGGTGAAAAAAAATTAACACATAATTTTAAAATGAAACAAAAAAATATATACAGAGAATATCAAATGCTAATTTTTTTTTAATCTTCAAATTTTTAATTGAAACACATGAGTGTCCATGAACATTCCATTTTTATATGAGGTTTTGGTTTCTGAAATGGATATATGCAATTCCTGATCAAGACTTTTCAATGATGATCCATTCAAAGTCTTAATAGTCACCCATTAATGAGAAAGTGTTCACACAATAAAATGATAAAATTTTTAAACTGTTCAAATATTTAAACCATATGAAATTATATTAAAATATCTCACAGTTCTCCTTTTTTTCGTTCATAATTGAACTGTTGAAATTTCTTGTGAAAATCAAATGATGTTAAAATCTAACCAAACTTTCAATACTACAATGATTTAAGATAATGAAACATTTTAGAATAATGATGACCCTCTAATTTGCAGAATGTGCCTGCCTATTTAGAATAGTCCTTGGGACTAGCTTGGACACCATTAGGTAGAAAATTTACTTCTGACTGGATAAAAGTATTGGATATATGGGAAGACAGAGAATCAAGGCCGCTGTCTGGGACTGCATGCAGGCTTCTCATTACACCCTCACAACACTGGACTACTCCTTGGCCTACACCTGGAATGGAGCTCTTGTACTCCATAGCACCACGACCCCCTTACTAAGGATGGGCAGAACTCCAGGCCTCACACATGGCTACCTTGAGAGCTTGTGCTGCAGGTCACCATTTGCAAAGTTTCAATCTAGAGCATCATATTACTGAAACAAGAAGCCTGGATTAAATTTTTAAATAGAGAGAAGAGACAAAAAGAAATAATGGAAGGAAGGCAGGAAGGCAGGAAGGAAGGAAGGAAGGAAGGAAGCTGTAAAGAACTAAAAGATCCAGTTTCATTGAAGATAAGGGGGAAAACCTCAACAAATACTGAATACCTATTCTTATCTAGATGCAATGAGACAGGTGATTACTTATGTAATCTCACAGATTCTTATAAAAGCTTTGTTAGGATGGTATTATCATCTGAATTCCAGATTGATTTTTTTTTTAACATCTTTATTGGAGTATAATTGCTTTACAATGGTGTGTTAGTTTCTGCTTTATAACAAAGTGAATCAGTTATACATATACATATGTTCCCATATCTCTTCCCTCTTGCATCTCCCTCCCTATCCCACCCCTCTAGGTGATCACAAAGCGCAGAGCTGATCTTCCTGTGCTATGTGGTTGCTTCCCGCTAGCTATCTATTTTACATTTGGTAGTGTATATACCAGAGTCCATGCCACTCTGTCACTTTGTCACATCTTACCCTTGCCCCTCCCCGTATCCTCAAGTCCATTCTCTAGTAGGTCTGTGTCTTTATTCCCGTCTTGCCACTAGGTTCTTCATGACCTTTTTTTTTTCTTAGATTCCATATATATGTGTTAGCATACTGTATTTGTTTTTCTCTTTCTGACTTACTTCACTCTGTATGACAGACTGTAACTCCATCCACCTCACTACAAATAACTCCATTTCGTTTCTTTTTATGGCTGAGTAATATTCCATTGTATATATGTGCCACATCTTCTTTATCCATTCATCTGATGATGGACATTTAGGTTGCTTCCATGTCCTGGCTATTGTAAATAGAGCTGCAATGAACATTTTGGTACATGACTCTTTTTGAATTATGGTTTTCTCAGGGTATATGCCCAGTAGTGGGATTGCTGGGTCGTATGGTAGTTCTATTTTTAGTTTTTAAGGAACCTCCATACTGTTCTCCATAGTGGCTGTATCAATTTACATTCCCACCAACAGTGCAAGAGTGTTCCCTTTTCTCCACACCCTCTCCAGCATTTATTGTTTCTAGATTTTTTGATGATGGCCATTCTGACCGGTGTGAGATGATATCTCATTGTAGTTTTGATTTGCATTTCTCTAATGAATAATGATGTTGAGAATTTTTTCATGTGTTGGCAATCTGTATATCTTTGTTGGAGAAATGTCTATTTAGGTCTTCTGCCCATTTTTGGATTGGGTTGTTTGTTGTTTTGTTATTGAATTGCATGAGCTGCTTCTAAATCTTGGAGATTAATCCTTTGTCAGTTGCTTCATTTGCAAATATTTTCTCCCATTCTGAGGGTTGTCATTAGGTCTTGTTTATGGTTTCCTTTGCTGTGCAAAAGCTTTTAAGTTTCATTAGGTCCCATTTGTTTATTTTTGTCTTTATTTCCATTTCTCTAGGAGCTGGGTCAAAAAGAATCTTGCTGTAATTTATGTCATACAGTGTTCTGCCTATGTTTTCCTCTAAGAGTTTGATAGTGTCTGGCCTTACATTTAGGTCTTTAATCCATTTTGAGTTTATTTTTTTGTATGGTGTTAGGGAGTATTCTAATTTCATACTTTTACATGTACCTGTCCAGTTTTCCCAGCACCACTTACTGAAGAGGCTTTCTTTTCTCCACTGTATATGCTTGCCTCCTTTATCAAAGATATGGTGACCATATGTCCGTGGGTTTATCTCTGGGCTTTCTATCCTGTTCCATTGATCTATGTTTCTGTTTTTGTTCCAGTACCATACTGTCTTGATTACTGTAGCTGTGTAGTATAGTCTGAAGTCTGGGAGCCTGATTCCTCCAGCTCCATTTTTCGTTCTCAAGATTGCTTTGGCTATTCGGGGTCTTTTGTGTTTCCATACAAATTGTGAAATTTTTTGTTCTAGTTCCGTGAAAAATGCCAGTGGTAGTTTGATAGGGATTGCATTGAATCTGTATGTTGCTTTGGGTAGCAGAGTCATTTTCACAATGTTGATTCTTCCAATCCAAGAACATGGTATATCTCTCCATCTATTTGTATCATCTTTAATTTCTTTCATCAGTGTCTTATAATTTTCTCAATACAGGTCTTTTGTCCCCTTAGGTAGGTTTATTCCTAGATATTTTATTCTTTTTGTTGCAATGGTAAACGGGAGTGTTTTCTTAATTTCACTTTCAGATTTTTCATCATTAGTGTATAGGAATGCAAGAGATTTCTGTGCATTAATTTTGTATCCTGCTACTTTACCAAATTCATTGATTAGCTCTAGTAGTTTTCTGGTAACATCTTTAGGATTCTCTATGTATAGTATCATGTCATCTTCAAACAGTGACAGCTTTACTTCTTCTTTTCCAATTTGGATTCCTTTTATTTCTTTTTCTTCTCTGATTGCTGTGGCTAACACTTCCAAAACTATGTTGAATAATATTGGTGAGAGTGGGCAACCTTGTCTTGTTCCTGATCTTAGTGGAAATGGTTTCAGTTTTTCACCATTGAGGACGATGTTGGCTGTGGGTTTGTCATATATAGCCTTTATTATGTTGAGGAAAGTTCCCTCTATGCCTATTTTCTGCACGGCTTTTATCATAAATGGGTGTTGAATTTTGTCGAAAGCTTTCTCTGCATCTATTGAGATGATCATATGGTTTTTCTCCTTCAATTTGTTAATATGGTGTATCACGTTGATTGATTTGCGTATATTGAAGAATCCTTGCATTCCTGGAATAAACCCCACTTGATCATGGTGTATGATCCTTTTAATGTGCTGTTGGATTCTGTTTGCTAGTATTTTGTTGAGGATTTTTGCATCTATGTTCATCAGTGATATTGGCCTGTCGTTTTCTTTCTTTGTGACATCTTTGTCTGGTTTTGGTATCAGGGTGATGGTGGCCTCGTAGAATGAGTTGGGGAGTGTTCCTCCCTCTGCAATATTTTGGAAGAGTTTGAGAAGGATAGGTGTTAGCTCTTCTCTAAATGTTTGATAGAATTCACCTGTGAAGCCGTCTGGTCCTGGGCTTTTGTTTGTTGGAAGATTTTTAATCACAGTTTCAATTTCAGTGCTTGTGATTGGTCTGTTCATATTTTCTATTTCTTCCTGGTTCAGTCTCGGCAGGTTGTGCATTTCTAAGAATTTGTTCATTTCTTCCAGGTTGTCCATTTTATTGGCATAGAGTTGCTTGTAGTAATCTCTCATGATCCTTTGTATTTCTGCAGTGTCAGTTGTTACTTCTCCTTTTTCATTTCCAATTCTAATGATTTGAGTCTTCTCCCTTTTTTTCTTGATGAGTCTGGCTAATGGTTTATCAATTTTGTTTATCTTCTCAAAGAACCAGCTTTTAGTTTTGTTGATCTTTGCTATTTTTTTCTTCATTTCTTTTTCATTTATTTATGATCTGATCTTTATGATTTCTTTCCTTCTGCTAACTTTGGGGTTTTTTTGTTCTTCTTTCTCTAATTGCTTTAGGTGCAGGGTTAGGTTGTTTATTCAAGATATTTCCTGTTTCTTGAGGTAGGCTTGTATTGTTATAAACTTCCCTCTTAGAACTGCTTTTGCTGCATCCCATAGGTTTTGGGTCGTCGTGTCTGCATTGTCATTTGTTTCTAGGTATTTTTTGATTTCCCCTTTGATTTCTTCAGGGATCCCCTCATTATTAAGTAGTGTATTGTGTAGCCTCCATGTGTTTTTATTTTTTACAGATCTTTTCCTGTATTGATATCTAATGTCATAGCGTTGTGGTCGGAAAAGATACTTGATACAATTTCAATTTTCTTAAATTTACCAAGGCTTGATTTGTGACCCAAGATATGATCTATCCTGGAGAATGTTCCATGAGCACTTGAGAAAAATGTGTATTCTGTTGTTTTGGGGTGGAATGTCCTATAAATATCAATTAAGTCCATCTTGTTTAATGTATCATTTAAAACTTGTGTTTCCTTATTTATTTTCATTTTGGATGATCTGTCCATTGGTGAAAGTGGGGTGTTAAAGTCCCCTACCATGATTGTGTTACTGTCAATTTCCCCTTTTATGGATGTTAGCATTTGCCTTATGTATTGAGGTGCTCCTATGTTGGGTGCATAAATATTTACAATTGTTATGTCTTCTTCTTGGATCGATCCCTTGATCATTATATAGTGTCCTTCTTTGTCTCTTGTAATAGTCTTTATTTTCAAGTCTATTTTGTCTGATATGAGAATTGCTACTCCAGCTTTCTTTTGATTTCCATTTGCATGGAATATCTTTTTCCATCCCCTCACTTTCAGTCTGTATGTGTCCCTAGGTCTGAAGTGGGTCTCTTGTAGACAGCATATATATGGGTCTTGTTTTTGTATCCATTCAGCCAGTCTGTGTCTTTTGGTGGGAGCATTTAATCCATTTACATTTAAGGTAATTATCGATATGTATGTTCCTATTCCCATTTGCTTAAATGTTTTGGGTTTGTTATTGTAGGTGTTTTCCTTCTCTTGTGTTTCTTGCCTAGAGAAGTTCCTTTAGCATTTGTTGTAAAGCTGGTCTGGTGGTGCTGAACTCTCTCAGCTTTTGCTTGTCTGTAAAGGTTTTAATTTCTCCATCAAATCTGAATGAGATTCTTGCTGGGTAGAGTAATCTTGTTTGTAGGTTTTTCTCCTTCATCACTTTAAGTATATCCTGCCACTCCCTTCTGGCTTGCAGAGTTTCTGCTGAAAGATCAGCTGTTAACCTTATGGGGATGCCCTTGTGTGTTATTTGTTGTTTTTCCCTTGCTGCTTTTAATATGTTTTCTTTGTATTTAATTTTTGATAGTTTGATTAATATGTGTCTTGGTGTGTTTCTCCTTGGATTTATCCTGTATGGGACTCTCTGTGCTTCCAGGACTTGATTAACTATTTCCTTTCCCATATTAGGGAAGTTTTCAACTATAATCTCTTCAAATATTTTCTCAGTCCCTTTCTTTTTCTCTTCTTCTTCTGGGACCCCTATGATTCGAATGTTGGTGCGTTTAATGTTGTCCCAGAGGTCTCTGAGACTGTCCTCAGTTCTTTTCATTCTTTTTTTCTTTATTCTGCTCTGAAGTAGTTATTTCCACTATTTTATATTCCAGGTCACTTATCCGTTCTTCTGCCTCAGTTATTCTGCTATTGATCCCTTCTAGAGTATTTTTAATTTCATTTATTGTGTTTTTCATCATTGCTTGGTTCCTCTTTAGTTCTTCTACGTCCTTGTTAAATGTTTCTTGCATTTTGTCTATTCTATTTCCAAGATTTTGGATCATCTTTACTATCATTATTCTGAATTCTTTTTCAGGTAGACTGCCTATTTCCTCTTCATTTGTTAGGTCTGGTGTGTTTTTACCTTGCTCCTTCATTTGCTGTGTGTTTTTCTGTCTTCCCATTTTGCTTATCTTACTGTGTTTGGGGTCTCCTTTTTGCAGGGTGCAGGTTCGTAGATCCTGTTGTTTTTATTATCTGTCCCCAGTGGCTAAGGTTGGTTCAGTGGGTTGTGTAGGCTTCCTGGTGGAGGGGACTAGGGCCTGTGTTCTGGTGGATGAGGCTGGATCTTGTCTTTCTGTTTGGCAGGACCACGTCCGATGGTGTGTTTTGGGGTGTCTGTGGCCTTACTGTGACTTTAGGCAGCCTCTCTGCTAATGGATGGGGCTGTGTTCCTGTCTTGCTAGTTGTTTGGCATAGGGTGTCCAGCACTGTAGCTTGCTGGTCATTGATTGAAGCTGGGTCTTGGTGTTGAGATGGAGATCTCTGGGAGATTTTTGCCATTTGGTATTACGTGGAGCTGGGAGGTCTCTTGTGGACCAGTGTCCTGAAGTTGGCTCTCCCACCTCAGAGGCACAGCCCTGATGCCTGGTTGGAGCACGAAGGGCCTTTCATCCACACGGCTCAGAATAAAAGGGAGAGAAAATAGAAAGAAAAAAAAGAAAGAGGATAAAATAAAGTAAGATAAAATAAAATAAAGTTATTAAAATAAAAAAATAAAAAATAATTATTAAGATAAAAAGAAAAAAAATTTTTTTAAAGTAAAAAAAAACCAAAACAAAACAAAAAAACGTACGGACAGAACCCTAGGACAAATGGTGAAAGCAAAGCTATACAGACAATATCTCACACAGAAGCATACACATACACACTCACAAAAAGAGGAAAAGGGGAAAAAATAATATATCTTGCTCCCAAAGTGCACCTCCTCAATTTGGGATGATTCGTTGTCTATTCAGGTATTCCACAGATGCAGGTACATCAAGTTGTTTGTGGAGCTTTAATCCGCTGCTTCTGAGGCTGCTGGGAGAAATTTCACTTTCTCTTCTTTGTTCACACAGCTCCTGGGGTTCAGCTTTGGATTTGGACCCGCCTCTGCGTGTAGGTCACCTGAGGGCATCTGTTCTTTGCTCAGACAGGACGGGGTTAAGGGAGCAGTTGATTCAGGGGCTCTGGCTCACTGAGGCCGGGGGGAGGGAGGGATACAGATGCGGGGCGAGCCTGCGGTGGCAGAGGCCGGCGTGACGTTGCAGCAGCCTGAGGCGCGCCGTGCGTTCTCCCAGGGAAGTTGTCCCTGGATCACGGGACCCTGGCAGTGGCGGGCTGCACAGGCTCCTGGGAGGGGCGGTGTGGAGAGTGACCTGTGCTCGCACACAGGCTTCTTGGTGGCGGCACCAGCAGCCTTAGTGTTTCATGCCCGTCTCTGGGGTCCGCGCTGATAGCCGCGGCTCACGCCCGTCTCTGGAGCTCATTTAGGCGGTGCTCTGAATCCCCTCTCCTTGTGCACCGTGAAACAAAGAGGCAAGAAAAAGTCTCTTGTCTCTTCGGCAGCTCCAGACCTTTTCCCGGACTCCCTCCCGGCTAGCCGTGGCGTACTAGCCCCTTCAGGCTGTGTTCACGCCGCCAACCCCGGTCCTCTCCCTGCGATCCGACTGAAGCCCAAGCCTCAGCTCCCAGCCCCCGCCCGCCCCGGCGGGTGAGCAGACAAGCCTCGCGGGCTGGTGAGTGCTGGTCGGCACCGATCCTCTGTGTGGGAACCTCTCCGCTTTGCCCTCCGCACCCCTGTGGCTGCGCTCTCCTCCGTGGCTCCGAAGCTTCCCCCCTCTGCCACCCGCAGTCTCCACCCGTGAAGGGGCTTCCTAGTGTGTGGAAACCTTTCCTCCTTCACAGCTCCCTCCCACTGGTGCAGGTCCCGTCCCTATTCTTTTGTCTCTGTTATTTCTTTTTTCTTTTACCCTACCCAGGTACGTGGGAGTTTCTTTCCTTTTGGGAGGTCTGACGTCTTCTGCCAGCATTCAGTGGGTGTTCTGTAGGAGCAGTTCCACGTGTAGATGTATTTCTGATGTATCTGTGGGGAGGAAGGTGATCTCCGCATCTTACTCTTCCGCCATCTTCTCCTCCACCTCCCAGATTGATTTTTAAATCAATATCAAAAAAGAGTAATCATCTTGCCTAAGCTCACAGAACCAATCGGGAACTGGGTTTCAGTCTCAGGTATATCTATCTGGAAAGTCCATGATCTTATTCTCTTGAGTCAGTGGACTTGGTTCAAATTCTAGCTCTACTACTAACTATTATGTAATTTTAATTTACTTAATCTCAATACCACTTGTCTCATCCATAAATAAGAGGTAATAAATAGTCCCTGTCTCAAAAAGTTCATTATCCTCAAAACAAGTGAGATAACGCATCAGATATCAGCTTGGGGTGAGGTCCAGGCATCTCTAGTACTTAAAAGCTATCCAGGTGATTCTAATACACAAAACACTGAAACTATGAGTGCTTAACTTAGAATTTGGTGCATAGAAAGTCTCAGAAGTTGTTAGTTATTTTTATAGTTATTGCTGTTACCATTACCTCATGGATACAGTTTCGTCTGATGTATTTTGAGTAAATAACTGACAAATAACTAGAAAATATGGAAAGCCAAGATTTCCTGCACTGCTTACTTCCAAATACCTTTGATTCTCACAACCACATGCTGCCTTGCTAAGTAAGCTAGAAAACATTTTTAAAAAATGCACAGGTGGAGAATAATAAAAGACTGTGTTCAGGAATTCTCTGGCAGTCCAGTGGTTAGGACTCGGCACTTTCACTGCCAGGGTCTGGGTTCGATCCCTGGTTGGGAAACTAAGAACTAAGATCCCGCAAGACGTGCAACCAAAGGGGAAAAAAAAAAAAAAAAAAGGCGTACTTATTGTCCAGACACTTAAGTTTTAAGTCCTAGCTCTACCAGTTAATATTTCTGGGATCTGGGGGTGGGGGATAAGCCAGTTAGCCTTTATTAGATTCAATTTCCTCATGTCTAAAACTGGGCTAAAATAAACAACTTTTGTTTATGGATAGAGAAGCTAAATAATATAGCATATTTTAAACACCTGAGAAAATTTCTGGTACGTATTAGGATATGAATGATCAATAAATATTCCACTTTTTCATTTCTTTATTCCACCTTCACATATACACATTATTTCTGTATTAGATTTCCCCCTGCATTTAGCATTAGTATAGATCCTGAAAGTGCACCACAGCTTCCGGGTTCACTGGAAATGGATCTGACACCTGGAATCTCAGAAGAAAAAAGGGGGATTAAGCCCTGTGAGTTTCAAAGGCCATTTGTCCCCTTGATATTGATTTTCTTAAAACAGACAGTAGCCAAGACCCTGGCAGAAGTAATTGAACTGACAACAGGCAGGTCCAGGTTATTAATAATGGAATAGTCTTGGACATTCTTGATGACTTAATTTAATGACTGAAAGGAGTTCTGAAACTGAAATGCCTGGAGATGGGGTCAATGGCTAGGTCTCTGAGGAGAAAGGAAAACATGAGTTATTCCTAAGAATTTATTTCATAGAACAAAGCATTTTATGGTAGTCCCAAATATGAGGCCAGAGGAAATGGTTTTGATTTTCTATTTTTAAAGGAAAATGAAATTTAAAGGGTTGAAAAATTGCCACTATATTTATATTTATTTTTGCCTTTATTTTGGAAAACAGACTTGGTTAGAGTTATGGAATTTGAACCTTAGTGAGTAACTCAAGGGTAGAGATCTTGGATATCTTAACTTTTTTATCCCTCGGGTTCAACTGTCAATTCTCCATCTTTTAATTGCATGGCTCAAGACAAGTTAGTTAACTGAACCTCAGTTTCCATCTGTAAAATGGAAATGTTAATCTTTTTATTATAATTATAAGAGAATATTTAAAAAATTTTAAGTGTATAAAATTTCTGGCACTTGACATTAATACCTCACACAATAAACATTTGTTCAATGAAATAATACATGAATTTTGATGCTTCTGTCTTCCACTGCCTCTGGCTAGAAAAGACAGCCTATGCTTAACCTCTTGCAAGCTTTTCATTTTCTCTGACTATTCAGGCTGCCCTTGCCCTGAACATCATCCTCTCTCCTTTGGACTATTTCAGTGGTAATTTAATGTCTTTTAACCCCAGTTCTGTTTTCTTTCCCAATTTCTCCTCCCCACTTGTGACAAAGCTGTCTATTGAAACAAAGACCTGATCTCTTTTAACTATACTACCCTTCTGGAAGGGTTTTAGTCATCTAAAACATTCCACTCCCCCATTTTAAAGGTGAGAACCAGAGAGGGAAGGAGCTCACCCAAGTGTCTGTGCTCCTATAAATTGATACTGAGATTAGGGTTGAGCTCAGTACTCCTGGCCCCTAGCAGAAGATAACAAAGGGGGAGCAGACATATATCCTTTAGTTCTAATCAAAGGGGTGCTGAGCAGTTACAAATTTTTTAGTTTCAATTTTGCACTAAGTTGTTATCTTTAGTTTTGTTGAACTTCAAACACACTACTGTTACTGTAATGATAATATTATTCATTTCCATGGAAATTCTAGGTAAGCCTAGAAAGAGGGCACAATTAATCATGGTAACTAAAACTTATATAGCTTTCACTATGCACCAAGCATAGTTCCAAACACTGTACATTTATTAAATTATTTAATTCTCATCAGTAATTCTAGGTACCATTATTATCCCAATTTTTCAGATGAGGAAACTGAGGCACAGAAAGATTTAGTAGCTTGGCAAAGTCACGCATTGAGAGTGGTAGAGTGGGATTAAAACTCAGGCTTCCAGGTTCTAGAGTCTGTGTTCTTAAGCTAGCAGAAAGACATTGAATTTCTGTGAACGCCATTTATCCTCACTATGTTGGTAGTTAGTCCATATTGTTTCCTATAACCCTGCTTATTACTTCCAGTCCTAATTATCAGGAAGTGGCAACTTGAATAGCATAGTCTTCTGATAAACTTTTCCCTCTTTCTTTTTCAGAGAGTCATTTTCAACATTGTTAACTTCAGCAAAACTAAAAGTCTTTATAGAGATGGGATGGCCCCTATGGTGAAATCTACCAGCAGACCAAAATGGTAAGTGACCCACAGAATGGGACCTCCTTCTGACTGGGGAATTTGACCCAGGGCTCAAGTTTATCTGCTGTATGGCTAGGGCTTAGTCTCACTGGCACTAAGAAGAGTTAGATGAGTTTCTGGATGGCCATTATCTGGGCTCTAGGTACTGCTCTTTGAGAATGTTGGAATAGAAAACATGGTCCCATGTTTGGAGTCACTAGCATTCTATTATGCAGGAAGGTACAGTCTGTTATTTGATAAACTCCCTGTCCTGTTTGCCTTTTATCATGATATATTTGGAAGCATAATTAAAGTTGATTCCATTCCTTTCTTTTCTAACCTGGGCATACATATTGTACAGTAACCTAGGAGGACATCAGGAGCTACAGTTTAGAAGATATCCCTTGGTTTGCTTGTTTGCTGTGGTGTTTTGTATAGATGTTGTGTGGGTTTTTTGGATGTTAAAGTTCTATTTGTCCCATTGCTATAGTGTGGATGAGGACAGTTGTGTAGGATTACTTAATAATAGTAATGATGATGATGATGATAATGTTAATAATAACTACTGTCACTTACTGAGAGAGCCCACTCTTTGGCAGATGTTTAATATTTGCTGTTACTAGTCTCACAAAATTTTTGCAAGGGAGATTTTAAATATCCCTATATTCAGATGAAGAAATTGAGGCTAGGATAGGTTAAGTACTTTCTCATGACCATAGATAGTAAGGGGAGGAGCCTGTGTTATTGTTATCCCACACTGACATTCAAACCAATTAATTTCTTCATCCATTCATTCATATATTCATTCAACATTGATTGCACCAAAATGAGAGTCTTTAGAGACAGAAACCAAGTGTTATTCATCTGTCACACAGTAGATGTTAAATGAATGCTTTTGAATTGAACTGAATTCATGATGAGAATTTACATGTAAAGTGCCTGGCACTTGCTTAGTGCTCAATAAATGTCATCTATTATTGATAGTATTATGTAGAATACTATACAAATTCCAGGAATTGTTAATATTATTCTAGCTTTGATACCTGTTCAAATATTAATGACTAGTGAGAAGATCATCTCCAAGTACCTATATTTATAGAAAGCTAGCAATTCATAAATATTGAATTGTGCTTTTATGTAGAAAAGATACTTGGCAATTTTCTATAAATGCTGGGCTGAGAAGCTCAGGTTTGTAAAAGTGTAGGCATTTGATGATGATAGTCAAAACCCTTTATTAAAAGATAAAAATATCTTCCTGGGCCTGTTTTTTACTTTACTAAATCAAGTTAACTATACTGCTGTTCCTCAGTTTCCTTTTGACATTGGGATGTGAACAAGGGGTAGGCCTTTGCTTTGAGTCTCTGAATTCGGACTGACTGGATAATAACAGAGCACTTCTTTCTGTTAATAGGCATATGTCTAGATAGGTGCTTCAAACCTTGTCAACGAAGGATATCACTGTTGACCTGCTCACAAGGGCCTTAAAATAACATTGTACTTCTTTTACCAGGCTCTGTGTTGGGATCTTATATAACAGCAATAATCACCATTTGGTTTCCTCAAGTGTTCAGTTCTGGAGTCTTCTCTTTTTGTGTGCTTTTGAAAATCCTTTTGCCTTAATTATTTCATATTGTTTTGTTTTGTTTCTCATGGACTACCATTTGGGTCCTGTCTGTCAGGGCTCTTGACAAGCTTTTGAAATATTAATGAGTCCCTGTATTTATATTATAATGCCTTAGAATTAAGTTAGCGTTCTTATCCAATGTTGTCAGGCTCTCAGCAGCCTCTGTTATCCAGTCACTGGACTTCTCTAACCGTCTAAGAAGAGTTTAAAGTTTCAGAACCAAGTTTGTTGTAGTTGAAGCCAATAAGACACAAGGTACCAGAGTAAATCAAGTTGTTGATATGTCTAATCTCCCCTGTTTTTTGCTTTACCATCCCCAGACTTTGGATGGAAAGCTTTTTATCTTCCTTCACACTCCCCTTTCCTCAAGCAAGACATTTGGATATTTATTTACTTGATAGGACTTTATTGAGCACCTGAATGTGCTATGCACTATAGATATTGGGCATATACAGCATGAATATGACAGAAACGATCTGTTCCCAAAGAGGACTTTCATTTTAGAATTTTATTAACTGAGCTCTGCAGGCCATAATTGTTACCCTTCTTTCTACTGGTTTGTTCTGAAGATCCTTTCTGTCCCTTTGGTACTTTCTGCCTAGGACTTTCTTCCATTCCTTTGTTGATTCCCAGTATGAGAACCTATCTTCCAGTAATCATCATCCTAAATGTACCCAGGGTAACATAAGAAGTGATGTGACTGTTTAGCTCTCAGATTATTAGATTTTACTGGTCCTATGGAGTTCCACACAGATCTCATGTCTTCTCTAGTGTCTTCCTAATTCTAGTGTCCCCAATACCAGGGCAACCACCATAATAAAAGGAGTAGTGGATACTTTTCTTGTCTATGGGCATTACCTACTTTAATATTACAAATAGGCCTTGGAAATATTCTTACCTCATGACAAACATTAAAAGCCCTAAATTTCCTGGATGAAATATATACCAAATTGGGAAAATAAACGTTCTTCACATTTTCAAGGTGAAATAAACATTCTTCTTCACCTGTCATAGAGGGCTGTAACTGATTCCAAGCAAAGATGCCTTCAGGACTTAGCATGGGTCTGGTAATCAATTAGTTGTGGAAAGCAAATAAGCAAAAGAAGCAACTAAAAAGCCATTATGCAAATAAATATATGGCCACTCAAGGCTGTTCTGCCTTGAGGAGATAAAAATCAGCATACCTAGCAGCAAAGTGGAGAAACTGAAAGATTCAGAAGTTTTCTGCCTATTTTAGTTCATTCTAATTCTGCTTACATATTAGACTTATAAGGATTGTTAGTTGTTGGGACTCTGTAGCATGAAGTTTTTTCAACCATAACTGATTAATATTTTTTAATATTGTCAAAGGCTGAAATTTCTATGTGCTAGACACTGTTGGAAACCAGCATTACAAAACAGCCGATATCTGTATCCTCACCTATGCAGAAACTAAACCTAGGATATTTACACAGCTAGTAAGTGGTGGCATTAGCTAGAGACCTCAGGACTCCACCTTTACTGTTCCTCCCATATTCCATGCATGGAAAGGGTAGAGAAGGGGGCGCAAAGAAGCAGGGTGTAGCATGCAGCTGTGTGGCCTTTGGTAGATCTGAAATAACTTCTCTGATTGATTTGTCCATTGTAGTAGATTGAGGAGATTGGACTAAATCTAAGATGTAGCTTTCATGTAAAACATTGTTATTGAGCATCTAACTTTGTGCTAGGTACTGGGGTGATAAATATGAATATGACCTGGATTATATCTTTAAAATTTTATTTTTTAGGGGTTTAAATGAAACAGAAACATAAATAGGCACAATGTAAGGAGCATTGTACTAAAGACCACTAGGGAGGTATATAAAATGTCTTGTGGATTAGAGATGAAGAAGAACATGATACTATTAAGACTCGGGGAGAAAGGGAGAAGCTTCTGGGGCAGGTGGTATTTCAGCTAGATCTTGAGGAAATTGGACAAGAACAAAATTAAGGAAATGGCATTCCAAATGCAAGATATAACTTGATGAGCCATGATACCTCTTTTATGAGCCTCAGTTTCCTCACTGTAAAAAGTGCATAATAATACTTTCTTACAGAGTTGTTATGATAAATAAATGTGAAATGGATGTGTAAATACTTTTTAAAGAAGTCTCAAGGATCTTATTAATTCAATAAATTTCTTTTCCTCTGTCTCACCCAAGACTGACTGAATGAGTGTTATTCCTTCTTTCCTTCCCTTTCTCCTTCCTTCCCTCCCTTCCTTCCTTTATTCTTTTCTTCCTTCCTTAAGCTTGTCAATAAATGCTAAGTAGTTACAATGGACCAGGAATTGTGTAAGGTATTGGAATAAAACAAGAGAAATATGATTACTGTTCTCATAGAGCTCATAGTCTACAGGGCTAGACATTAAATATGTAACTTTTGATAAATGTGATAACTGTTAAAACAGGGGGGGATTCAGCATGCATGGAAACTATTCAGCATGCTATATAGCATTTAAGACTTAGACTGCTTCAAGGATAAGAGACCTTCCTTAGGAATGTTATTTATGCTGAGAGCTGCAAGATGAATAAAAGTAACATCATAGTGGGTGGAGGTATGTGTGAAGTGATAGAATGTGTTTGACGGCCAAGAGTTGAAATAGAACATTACATATTTGATGAACAAAGAAAGGCCAATGTGATTGGAGCATGAAATTCTAAGGAGAAATTCTGGAGAGGTAAGTGTGAGTGAAACTGAGGTGAGCCTTGTAAACCGAGATAAAGAGTTGGACTTGATTCTGAGGGCAATGTAAAGAAATTGAAGGGATTACCCAAGAGCAGGGCATGATTGGCATTTTAGAAAGATTAGTCTTGTTTCTGAATAGAGAATATCTTGGAGAGGAAGACAGTTGTTTAGAGATTTTTTGCAATACCTTAAGCCGATGATGGATTAGAGTGATAACAGTAGTGATGAAAACAAGTGGTTGGATTTGAGGGTTAACAGAGGTTGAATAAACTTGTCTGTGATTGACAAGCTGTGGCGGGTAAAAGAAAGTGGGGGTGGGGGGTTCCTGCATGACTCCCAAGTTTTCTGGAATAGGCAACAGAAGGGATGGTGGTGCCATTTACTGAAGATAGGGGCCATGGGACAAGAGACAATTCTGGCAGATTTGGTTGGATAAGGGATATGATGAGCTTAGCCTTGGAATCATTTAGCTAGAAGTGCCTGGGAGATATATAAGCAGAGATGTCAAGTAGGCAATAGGGTATATTGATAAGCAACTCAAGACATGAATATGGAGGTGCAGATTTAGAAGTCATAAGCCTGTAGATGATAACCAGAACAGTGGGAACAGATGTGATCCCCCAGGGAGGTCATATGGAGTGAAAAGAGACGATTAGGACAGGGATCTGAGAAATCCCCATTTAAAGGTCAGGAAGAGGATGAGGAACACAAAAGAAGATGAGAGGGACCGGCAAGAGAGTAGGAAAAAAACCAAGAAACTGTGGTGTCGTGAAACTGAAGAGACAAAAAGAAGGAGTGGCTAATACTGCCAACTGCTACTGAGGGGTCAAAGATAATTAAAGGTTTTAAATGCTCAATGTCTGTAGTGACATGGAGGTTGTTAGAGGCTTTGGTGAGTGTACTTTTAGTGATGTGGCGAGAGTTCAAGCCAGACTGTGTGAGTTGGGGGATGGAGAAAGTGTGAAGAAATGGAGACCATAATTATGGACAGTTCTTTCAAAAGTTTGGCTACAAAAATGGAGGAAAGAGATACAAGCCCATGAGATAGACAGCAAGTAAACAAATGGTTAAAATATTCTTTTGAATTAAGTGCAGTGATAGAGTTATGTACAAACAAGCAATAGATCTATATTCTCTATTCTTAACATAATGATAATCTTTAGCCTTATTCTTGTCAAAAAATGCCTAAAATTTTGAAATTAATGATTTTCTTTTCCTGAAATAATGGTGCTTTACTCTATTGATACAAAATATTTTTGAAAAATTATAAATTCATGAATTAATAATTTGTAAAACAAATAAGTCATATACTTAAAATTAAATTACATCCCCTTGCCCACCCCCCATATACCTATCCTCTTTCCCTGCTTTATTTTTCTATGTTGCACTTATTTCCATCTAACAAACTATAATGCATTATTTATTTTATTAGTGACCTCTCCCTCTATTAGAAAGTAAACACCATGAGAATAGCAATTTTTGTCATTTTAAAAATTCACTTCTGGGCCTTCCCTGGTGGTCCAGTTGTTAAGAGTCCATGCTCCCAATGCAGGGGGCCTGGATTCGATCCCTGGTCAGGGAACTAGATCCCATATGCTGCAACTAAGAGCCTGCATGCCACAACTAAAGATCCCACACTCAGCAACTAAAGATCTGGCATGCCACTACTAAGACCCTGCACAGCCAAATAAATAAATAAATATTTTTAAAAACCTTTAAAAAATTCACTTCTGTATCCCTAGCATCTAGAACTGTGCCTGACACATAGTAGGTACTCAATAAATGTTTGTTAAATAAATGAATTAATCCATTATCCCTGCACTAAACCTAACAATTACTTTTAATATTACATTTTCCTTTTTAGTTTATTTCCATGGAAACAATCAAATATATATACCCATTTGTATTCTGTCCTTTTCATTTAACATTATATCAAAGCAGTTTCTCATGTTTGATCCTAATGTTCATTATACCATTGTTGGAGAATTTTTTACCATCTTCAGTATCACAAATTACTGTGTCATATTCCTATTGCTGGTCATTTAGACTGCCTATATATTGTTTTTCTAAAGTAGATACTATTATATAGATTTACATTTATTAAATTATTTTTTAGAATCAGTTCCTAAGAAAGCGATTGCAGAGTTAATGATTATAAGCTCCTGATATGCATGCTCTCAAAATATGTTATATCATATTAAAATGTTACTCTTGGTCTTTCACTCTATCAGTTTTACTACAATCTGGACAGCATTAAGAATTGACATTGAAAAAAAATGACTAATTTAGGAGCTGTAAAATTGTCCTTGTAGTTGTTTTGTTCTCATTTAAGTTTTATATTTTAAATCTATTAACATTAATGCAATGCCATAAAATCAAGTTTCCAAAAATAAATACATATCCATTAAAAAGAAAAGGCAAGACATTACAGACATCTGGTTCTGGGACAAGACGGAATAGATGCATTTCTCCCTATTTCTTTCACTAAGTACAGCTAAAAACCATACACATTACTTATGGGAAAAACATAGATGACTCTGAAAGGTGAAGAGATGAGGGAAGAATGGCAAGGTTTCCCAGGACCTGACAAATGAAATAGTGGTGAGAACCCTGGGTTTTATTGTTGCCTCATAAATGCCAGAATGGTTGCTCAAGAAACCAGCAACCTGGAAATGCCCATGGGCACAGAGAAAAACCAAGCCTTCCCAAAAGCCTGTTCTGGCTAAACAAAGGACAGGAAAGGGGCAGCCTAGTAAGACAGAAAACTTTGAGAAAATAATTGCCTACTCTAGCTAACACTGTGGAAAAAACCTGTAGCCCCATCTTCTCCCTTAACAACAAACGTTGAGTGGAGAGCCTAGGCTTCCATTTTTGCTCCAAACCCCCAACCAGTTCATATCAGAGAAAAGTACAGAACTGGGACTTTTATTCCAGCTGGTCAGTAATGAACCCTTCTCACCTATGATGTCAGACCACATGAGGAATCTGGATTTCCACCACCCACTTGAGGATGAGATCAATAGCAGAGTGCAGGGGAACAGAGAAAGAATAAATGAATGTGAGGATGGAACAATAGAAGTTACCCATTCTGAACAATACAGAAGAAAATAGACCAAGAAAAATGAACAGAGCCTCAGAGACCTGTGACAATAAATCTAATATTCATGTCATTAGAATCAAAAGAAGAGAAGAGAGTGGGACCAAAAAAGTGTTTTAAATGGAGGAAATCTTAGATTTGAAAAAAATACATAAACCTACAGATTCGAGAGACTGAGTGAACCCCAAACAGGAAAAACTGAGGGAAATCTATGCCAAGAAACATCATAATCAAACTTCTGAAAACTAAGCACAAAGAAAGAATCTTGAAAGTGTTGAATAATAAGAGGAAATATGCCAGAGGGAAGCGACATAATGTTTCTCAAATGTTGAGAGAAAAGAATTGTCAACCCTGAATTCTATATCTAGCAAAAATGTCTTTCAAGCATGAAGGGGAAATCAAGACATTCTAGATGAAAGAAAAACTAAGAATATTTGTCACCAGCAGATCTACTCTAAAAGAATGGGTAAAAGAAGTTCTTGAAACAGAAAAGAAATAATAAAGAAGGGTTCTTGGAATACCCAAAAGGAAGAAACAGAAAGAGTGAAAATATGGGTAGATACAACAAAATTTCCTTTTTCCCTGTGTTCTCTAAATTATGTTTGGTGTCAAAGCAAAAATTATAACATTGTCCAATGTTTTCAATGTATGTGGAGGAAATACTGAACACAATTGTATTATATGTGGAGAGGTAAAAAGACTTAAAAGGAGGAAGTGTTTCTACACTTTTCACTCAAATTGGTAAATGTCAACACCAGTAGATTATGATGTTATGTATTCATATTATAATAGGATGGTGAAGGAGGTGGGGTGGGTGTAACATAAAGGGGTAGCATCTGGGAGATCTTTGTTTTGGTAACATAAGTCTGTATCTTGATTGTGTTGATGATTACATGTGATAAAATGGTATAGAACTATACACACACATTGTAGGAATGTAAATTTCCTGATTTGATGCTGTACTATAATTATGAAAGATGCAGCATTTGAGGGAAACTAAGTGAAGGGTATACAAGATCTCTCTGCACTAGTTTCACAAATCCATTAGAATCTATAATTACCTCAAAACAAAAAATTAAACCCATATTACTTAACTCTATTCCCCCCACACAAAAAAAGCTCCCAAAGCATAAGAATAGTTTGAAGAATGTCAAAAAGTACAGAAGGATCTAAGGTTTCCAAGGGATTGAAAGAGGGGTGGGAGAAAACATGGGGAGGGGCCTTTTGCAGCCAGAGATGTAACAAAAGGAAAAACTCTAAAAAATTTAGCCTAGAATAGATAATGTAACCCAAGGAAATGTAGAAGTAGAAATAGGGTAGTGGGGTGAGACTAACATGGACTTGAGTCTATATTCCACCTCTGGGGAGGGCGTGAGGACAAGATGGCAGAGTAGAAGGACCTGAGTTCACCTCCTCTCACAAATATACCAAAATCACAACTAATTGCTGAACAACCATTGACAGAAAAGGACTGGAACCTACCCTAAAAGATATTCTACTTCCAAAGACAAATAAGAAGCGACAGCAAGATGGTAGGAGGGGCACATTTGCAATACAATCAAATCCCACACCCTCCAGGTGGGTGACCCACAAACTGGAAAATAATTATGTCACAGATGTTCTCCTACAGGAGTGAGAGTTGTTTTATTGTTTTTTATTTATTTTTTTTATTTAAAAAAATTTTTTTGGCCATGCTGCATGGCATGTGGGATCTTAGTTCCCCAACCAGGGATTGAAACTGTGTCCCCTGCATTGGAAGCATGGAGTCTTAACCACTTGACCACCACTGGAAATCCCAGGGTGAGAGTTTTAAGTCACATGCCTGGCTCCCCAGTCTCGAGTCTGGCATCAAGAGGAGGAGCCCCCAAAGCATTTGGCTTTGAAGACCAGCAGGGTTTGATTGTAGGAATGCCATTGGACTGGGGGAAGCAGAAATACCACTCTTGGAGGATGTACACAAGGTCTCGTGCACACCTGGACCCAGGGGAAAAAGCAATGACTTCATAGGAGCCTGGGCCAGACCTGCTTGCTGGTCTTGGAGAGTCTCCTGGGGAGGCAGGGGGTGGCTGTGGCTCACTGCAGGGACGGCACTGGTGCTAAAGGTACTGGGGAGTATTCACTGGTGTGAGCTGTCCTGGAGGCTGCCATTTTGATGCCAAGACTTGGCCCCACCCAACAGACCTTAGGCTCCAGTGCTGGGTTGCCACAGGCCAAATAACCAACAAGGCAGGAACACAGCCACACCCATCAGCAGACAGGCTGCTTAAAGTCTTCCTGAGACCATAGCCACCTCTAAACACACCCCTTGACACAGCCCTGTCCACCAGAGGGACAACACCAACTCCACCCACCAGTGAGCAGGCATCAGTCCCTCCCACCAGGAAGGCTGCACAAGTCTCTTGGACCGGCCTCACCCACCGGGGGACAGACATCAGAAGTAAGAGGGACTACAGTCCTGTAGCCTGTGGTACTGCAAACAGAAAGTTAGACAAAATGAGACAGCAGAAGAACATGTTCCAGATGAAGGAAAAAGATAAAACCCCAGAAGAACAAAGTAAAGTGGAGGTAGGCAATCTGAAAAAGAATTCAAAGTAACGATAGTAAAGATGATTCAAGATCTCAGAAAAAGAATGGAGGCACAGACCAAGAAGAACAAGAAATATTTAACAAAGAGCTAGAGGATTTAAAGAACAAACAAACAGAGTTGGACAATATAATAACTGAAATGAAAAATACAGTAGAAGGAATCAATAACAGAATAAATGAGGCAGAAGAATAGACAAATGATCTGGAAAACAAAATGGTGGAAATCACTGCCACAGAACAGAATAAAGAAAAAAGAATGAAAAGAAATGAGGACAATTTAAGAGACCTCTTGGACAACATTAAATGCACCAACATTCACATTAGAGGGGTCCCAGAAGGAAAAGAGAGAGAGAAACGGCCTGAGAAAATATTTGAAGATATAATATCTGAAAACTTCCCTAACATGGGAAAGGAAACAGTCACCCAAGTCCAGGAAGTGCAAAGAGTCCCATACAGGATAAACCCAAGGAGGAACATGCTGAGACACATATTAATCAAATTTACAAAAGTTAAAGACAAAGAGAAATAGTAAAAGCAACAAATAACATACAAGGGAATCCCCCATAAGGTTATCAGCTGATTTTTCAGCAGAAACTCTGCAGTCCAGAAGGGAGTGACACAAAATATTTAAAGTGATGAAAGGGGAAAACCTACAATCAAGAATACTCTACGCAGCAAGGCTCTCATTGAGATTTGACAGAGAAATCAAAAGCTTTACAGACAAGCAAAAGCTAAGAAAATTCAGCACTACCAAACCAGCTTTACAACAATGCTAAAGGAACTTCTCTAGGTGGAAAAGAAAAAGCCATGACTAGAAATATGAAAATTTGAATGGGAAAGCTCAGCAGTAAAGGCAAACATACAGTAAAGGTAGGAAATCATCCACACAAAAACATGATATCAAAACCAGCAATCGTGAGAAGAGGAGAGTACAAATGCAGAATATTGGAAATGCATTTGAAATTAAGAGACCAGCAACTTAAAACAATCTTGTATATATAGAGACTGCTATATCAAAACCTTGTGGTAACCACAAACCAAAAATCTACAAGAGATATACACACAAAGAAAAAGGAATCCAAACGTAGCGCTAAATATAGTCATCAAGGGACTTCCCTGGTGGTCCAGTGGCTAAGACTCCATGCTCCCAATGCAGGGGGCCTGGGTTCGATCCCTGGTCAGGGAACTAGATCCCACATGCCACAACTAAGAGTACACATGCTGCAACTAAAGATCCCTCATGCCACAAGGAAGATACTTCATGCCACAACTAAGACCCAGCACAGCCAAATAAATAAATATTAAAAAAAAAAAAGGTAGTCATCAAATCACAAGAGAAGAGAACAAAAGAGGAAGGGAAGAAAAAAGACCTACAAAAACAAACCCAAAATAATTAACAAAATGGCAATAAGAACATACATATTGGTAAGTACCTTAAATGTAAGTGGATTAAATGCTCCAACCAAAAGATATAGACTGGCTGAATGCATATAAAAACAACAGCCATGTATGTGCTGTCTACAAGACGCCCACTGCATATCTAGGGACACATACAGACTGAAAGTAAGGGGATGGAAATAGGTATTACATCCAAATGGAAATCAAAGGAAAGCTGGAGTAGCAATACTCATATCAGACAAAATAGACTTTAAAATATATTCCATCTCTGGGTCTTCCACAGGCTCATGGAATGAATCATGAGTAAGTCATTCAACCTCTCTGTGCCACCATTTCCTCACACAGGACCCAGCAAGGTTGTCCACTCTGGATGATCTTCACATTGTGCTGCCTGGAGAGTTCTTGCCCAGGCAAGCATAGAACCCAGCAAGGATGCAGGCCATTCTCTCTTATTTCCACCAGAGAAGATGTGTTTTTGTCCTCTTCCCTTACCAGTGATTGAGTTGAATTTTGTTCTAAAAAAGATATACACTGACATCCCTCTCCCCTCTATATAAAAGAGAGATTATTATCTACAGTCTTTCAGATGGCGAATAGAAACCAAAAGAAGACAGATGACTTGCTCCAAATCATACAGCAAGTAAATGCCAACAGAGCCTGGAGCCCACATGGGACTGAATTATAGGCCTGTCACTTTCCTCACTGCTGCCACATTGCCTTCAAATGAAGTTTGAAAACTTGGAGCTTGGTGACAACTTCTACCATCGTCTAACCATTTAGTTTTATATAGTGCATCCTACCAACTGGAACTATCCAACAATGGAGGGCTGTCAGCATGTGGTGAGTTCTAGAGCTGCTTCAGTTGAAGGAGGATGGTTCCCTGTCAGGGAGAAGTGGAGGGGATTCGTGCTCCGGGAGGGAGAGTGGACCTATCAGTATCAGTGTTCCCAATTAAATTATAGGGCATGCTGGCAAAGTATTATAGTTACTGGTATTGTTTTAACCTCAAAACTCAAATGGAAATAAGCACAGAAGGGAAGAGGGAAGGAAAGAATCCATGCTACAATCCCAGTCATAGGACCATGAGACAAATGAGGAAATAAGTGAGAGCCGAAGAGAATTTGCTGATTAATGAACCAGAAGGTGGTGACTTCCAAGATCCCCTTAAACTCAAACTATGGCCTAAATTACTAGAATTTTAGGCCCTTTGTATGGAATTCAAGATTAATGCACATCATTCTGTCACAAACAGCTTTCAGACATTGTGCTTGGTTCTATGATCCTCTCGGAACTTTGGAAAGGGTATCTATCACTTTCCCAGTCTTACGAATAAGGATACTGAGGCTCAGAGTGATTAAATAACTTGCTCTAATAGTTTAGGAAAGCTAGTAAGTGGCAGAGCTGGGATATGAATACCGAGTCAATAATTTAAATCTTAGTCATTTTCCCTATTCTAATATAGTAGTGGTTAAGAGCTTAGTTATGGTTTGAAGTGGAGAGATCTGAAGTTGAACCTGGCCCTGTTGTGTCTGTCATGAGGAGGATATGTGACTTGCTCAAGATCATACAGCAAGTGCAGTACAGAGCCTGGCATCCACGTGGGACTGACTAGCAGACCCATAATTTTCCTCAACCTGCCCCACTGCCTCCCTTTGCTTTTTCTCCAAGAAAAGGGGCTGACATGTAATAGCTTGGTGTACGAAAAAAAGCACTGGCTTTGCCGTCAAACAGTTGAAACTGAACTCAAATCTCAGATCTTGCCTTTGGGCAAAACCAATAATATTTACCATTTATTTACTTCAAATAATACAGACAGTGTGCTTAATATCCTGCTTGAATGATCTCTCTCACAGCAGACAGGTCAGAACTTGAGTGAGGAGACTCAGTGTTTGTGATATGTGATAATACCAACATCCCAGAAGGAAGGAGTCTTAGTGATTACCTAGCCAAAAGCCCACATTTTGCACATGAAGAAACTAAGGGCCAGAGAAGTATTTGTCTAAAGACTCCAACTACTCTGTAAGAATTAGATTTAAACCCAGTACCTCTAACTCTTTGGGCACAATATGAAACAGTCTGCACAACAATTTATTGTTACAAAATGATTTTGCATCCTGGTGTCGTCACGATAGCTCCAGGAGGCAGGAAAGTCAGAGGTTATCACCTCCGGGTTGAGGAAACCCAGGCTCAGAAAAGGGTGTCATAACTACGCAGGGGCAGAGCACAAAGCCTCAGCTCCAGATCTGTGTGACCCTTAGCCATGCTGTTTCCATTACCTACTCCTGACTGGTAGGGTGACCAACCAAACTGGTTTGCCTAGAAGTATGGGGTTTCCTGGGATGTAGGAATTTAAACTTTAGTTTTAAATTGAGGATTTCCTGGGAAAACCAAGACAAACTGGTCATCCAACTCCTGAGGGAGAGGCAGAAATGAAGACTCAGGGAGGTAACTCTAAAGACAGAACAGAAGAAAGACCCTGTGTTAATATTGGGAAGATAAAACCAAAGACCACAAAATAATATTGGCATAGTCCACTAATACTCTAATCAGTTTAATCACTAATATTAATGTTATTACCAGTTATCCTTGAACATTTTCCTATTAAATAATAGTACCAAGAGCTATGTTTGCATTTAGGTTAGGTTTCAAAGTGCTCCCTTCCACCATAGGTTAGGGATCACTAAGAAAACCTGAACATTTCCATGAAAACTTACAATGGCATTATGTTAAAATGTCCATGTAGTTTAATATTTTAAGAATTGAAATATGTAGTAGAAAGAAATCAAGAATAGGAATCTAAAAATCTGAGTCCTAGTCCTGGCAATACTGTTCTGAGATTTAAACAATCAAAAAAGATCCATATTATGGAAAAATCTTTGTATAAAATGGTATTCATTATATGGTAGTTGATAATGACAGAAACTCAAACTAACCTAAATGTCCAAAACCAGGAACATTATTAAGTAAATTATAATGTGTCAACTTGATGCAGTATTATGTAGGCATTAAAAATAGTTTCCAAGCATTAGTAATAACATGGGAAAATGCTGATCTTATATAAAGTAAAAAAGTAGGGTATAATACTATATATAATTGTTATAATAGTATGAAACCTATGTATGTATATATACATTAAATGCACACATATATAATACTGTTAACTGGCGTCTATAGATGGTAGGATTATGGTAGATTTTTATTTCTTTAGAGTTTTTTATATTTTTAGATATTCTATAATTTTGTATTCTTGAAAAATCAAAGTAATATTTATTACAAATAAAGTAATAGTTTGTTAAATGATGTTAAAAATTTACTTACACTTGGGTTGAGTCATATGACTTTCCCGGGACTAAGTTTCCTCATCTTAGTAAAATGGATATAATGTACCCTATCCTTCTGACCTCCCAGGGTATTATTTGTATCAGTAAAGACAATGGGAGTGAGAGAGTAAGAGGCGTTTGGAAATACAGGCCACGACCAAGAGTCAGATTCTTATTAAGAGATGAGACAGATAGACATGTAACCCTACTAGTCACCTGTGGCAGTGGTGTGCTAGAGCTGCTCCTATCAGCTTGCAGAAGCTGATTATTAAGTTTTCAGCAATTTTGTGAGCTGCTTTTAAAACCATCGGTAGTTTTAGTTTGAAATCATCACGTATTTATATCATGAAAATTGAATCAGGCCATTAAGGTGACACCAGCACCTCTTGAATGTTGTGAGAGGCTGAAGAAATGAATGGAAATGTAGATTCTTGTATATTCACAGGACTTTGTCTCCAAAAGGAAACAGACAGCACACCCAAGTTAGGATAATTTGAGGGAGGTTTATTTATAAAGGCCCGTTGTATTAAGGATAGGTGGTGTAGAACCACAAAGGATAGTGCAAGAACCTGGGGCTAGAAGCATCAGAATTGTTACAGGAGGGAGAGGTTATTGTAACCTAGAAAGAGAGAGTTGTATAGAGTGGGCTGCTTTGAAGGTAGTAGTGACCTTCTATCAAGAAAAATAGCCAATCTTAGATGACTTTATGGGAAGGGATCCAGAGAAATAAATACCTCTGCCTCCTTCCTGACTGATTTCTTGCTAGATGTCCCCATTGGAGGACCTAAACAGAAGCCAGAATCACAGAATGCAGTTGATATAATCCATAGAGGTCAGCCATCTCAGGCAGAGAAAAGGGTAAAGAAGGATGAAGAGTGTTACAGAGGGGCAAATGGAATGTAGTCAGCACAGTTTAGCTTCAGTTTCAGTTTCCAGCTGACACTGACTTGAGTCCTTGTTTTCTTATGAAAAGGTATATAATAATACCCTACTCTTCAGGATGGTTTTGAAGATTTAATAGAATACATGTGAGTCACCTTACAGGAAGCACCTGATGTACAGTAACGTGTCCAAAAATAGCGGCAATTATTATTGTATTATATTACTTCATATCATTGAGCTTTATTTCGCTTATCAATAAAATAGATAAAATACTACTCACTGCCCAATGGTTATTATAATTATAAACAGTAACCTTAGGATATAAAAACACTCTGTAAGATATGATACTTTAAATAATATTAAATATAAGATGGACCCTACACTCTTTATCAGAACTGAAAACTCAGCTTTCTGTTTCTAGATCCATCACCCCTATCTCTACCTATAGAAATCCTACCCAAGTGTTCTTTTTTATACCTCAGACTTGCAAAGCCTCTTCCTATGCCTGGAATACTCTTCCTTTTCCTCTTCCTTCTCCTCCTCTTCCTGGTTAACTTCCGTATTTGCATCAGGCTGCAACTTAGATGCCGTTTCTTTGGGGAAAGCATCATCAATGGAATCACTAAGATGAGATCAAGCACTCATGTATTCACACAGCTTCCTCCTATCATATACTGTATCCTATATTCCTATGGATTTAACTTCCTTCCCCTATAAACGTGTAAGTTTCTTAAGGGCATGACAAATTAATTTGTCATGTCACAGTGTCTATATATATTAGGGTATGCTAACTATTGTATTAGATTGAAATGTCTAATGGATCAAGCAAATATAATTTTTTAATAATTTATAATATAATTTTTTTTCATCATGAACGAATGGATAGGGTATCTCTTAACTATATAGCCATTCAGGGACCCAGGGTGACTGTTATCTTCAATGCATAGCTTCCAGGGTTACCTGGGCATCATCTCCATTCCAGCCAGCTAGATAGGAAAAGAGGTAGGAAGATCCCACGTAGGAGCTTTTCATTAGCAGTCCTGAAAATGGCTCATAGTACTTTCAGTCAAATTCCATAGGCTAAAATGTAGTTTAACGGCCATAACTAACTATAAAGAAAGTTGTGAAATGATGCCTAGCTGTGTGTGCAGGAAGAAGTGGAAAGCAAGGATTTCCCACAATAGCTGGTGGAGTTGGCTCCACTCCCACATATAGGTACTCAAATACTTATTAAATGATTACATGTATTTCTTCTTAACAGCTCATATCACACAAGTAAAGACTTTCCTGATTCTACCAAGAAAATATTTGTGTTTGCATCACTTTTGTGGCACTTACCTTCCTCTACCTGAATTACAGTTATTTGTACACATATCTTACCTTCCACCAAAAATTACAAATTCCTTGAGGACAGCGTCCAGCATGTGAAGCAATGAGGTCTAGTGGGAAAAGCAGTAGCTTAGGAATCATACAGCCTCAATTTAAGTCCTAGTTCTGCCAGGTATTATATGTATGATGTGGGTCATTTCCTTGGCCCTCTGAGCCTTAGTTGCTGTTAATGATATTCATGGCCTCACTTATTTCTTTGGGCCTCTACTAATCTTTTTGGTTGTGAATCAACACCTTGAGTTTGCTTTCAGTTTATGTTAACTGATAAACATAACAATTAGATCAGATTGGATTTATCTGGGGCCATGTGTTTACCTTTTAGGGTAATTAAGTGATTGGACCAGGAACAGAGACCAGAGATTTATAAGGACCATTTTTTTCCCCTGTGATTAATGAAGTCAAAATATGAGCTGACACTTAACTGCTGCTCAGCTGAATCTGAGGATTCAAATTCATGACAACAAAAGAAATAGCAATATGACCAAAGATTTGTTCTTAGGATGTTCATGGCAGTATTGCAATTGGGAAAAATTATAAATTATCTAAATACCCATTAGCGGAGATTGGTTAAACATAGTTGATATATCATAGTATGAAGTCATTAAAAATCATGTTGTAAAAGAATGTTTAAAACCAAGCTAATATGTATACATATAAATGACATAAACAAAAATATTCCTAATGGTTTAATCTGTGTGTTTTGGGTATTTTCTTTCTTTTTCGGAGGTGCTTTCCTGTAATGTTTCAAATGTTTAAAAATGATTATCATTGCTTTCATAACTTAAAATTTATTTGTAATTAACAAAACAAAAATTATTATAATTGTGCCCTCTGACTTCCTGTAGTCATTTTATGCAGATCATATTCTTCATGAGTCCAGGATTGTTCAGGTTATCACTGTTGGGCAGGTCTTTAAATTTAGGATTTATATTCTTGTGCCAGCTAGGTCTGGGTTTGATCATATGTCTCTCTCTTATTTTAATAACAGCTTTATTAAGTTATAGTTCACATATCATATGGTTCACTTATTTAAATTTCACTTATTTAAAAATTCAGTGGTTTTTAGTATATTTAGAGTTATACAACCATTACTATGATCAATTTTAGAACATTTTCATAATTGTTAAATAAAATAAAAATAAAAACCTGTACCCATTAGTAGCCACTCTGCTTTCCCCAATCCCCAGCCCTAGGAAACCACTTATCTATTTACGTTCCATTTCTATAGGATTACCTATTCTTAACATTGCATATAAATGTAATCATATAATATGTGGTATTTGTGATTGGCTTCTTTCGTTTATCATGTTTTCAAGATTCATCTATATTGTAGTACATGTCAGTATTTAATTTTTTTATAGCCTAATAATATTCCATTATATGGATATGCCATATTTTAGTCATTAATTAGCTGATGAATGTTTGGGTTATTTCCACTTTTTGGCTGTTGGGTATATAACTAGCAGTTGAATTGCTTTATTGTATGGTAACTCTATGTAACCTTTTGAGCAACTACCAGACTGTTTTCCAAAGTGGCTACACCATTTTACATTCCCACCAGCAGTGTATAAAGTCAAGTATCTTTTCTGATTTCTATATTTTGTTCTCCCATGTTGTGTGTGTGTATGTTGTATGTGGTATGTGTGGGTTTATGTGTGTGTGGTGTATGCGGTATGTGTGGTTTTACGGGGGCGGGTGTGGGTGAGTAATGTGTATGGGAGGTGTGTGTGTGTGTGTGTGTGTGTGTATATCTGCAGACATTTGCCTCTTTTGCATCAGAGTCAGGGCTGGTGATACCATTTAGGTACTGCATTTTCCACCCCCTCCCAGAAAAAAATTCTTTGTGGCCTGTTTGAGGCAGATCTTGCTTGGCAGCAGGCTACAGCCAACTCCATAGCATGGCAGCCACTAACCAGGCAGATCTATAGTTGGTCTCAGGGTTTCCAAGCTTTGGAAGGGACAGTATCTCCTGTTCTTTCTAGTAACTACTAGGCAAAGTAGTAGTACCCCTGGAATGGGGTACGGTCAGAGCTCAGTTTGCCAGCAGTCTCTTAAAGTGGTTATTGAGCTTAATTATCAGGGAGGATTTCAAAGAAGACAAACTGCTTCCCCAGCAATGCCCCTTTTCTTCTTGATCCAACTCTCTGGAACCAACTTCTAAAACCCAGGCTCCACCACTTAACTTTGCTGGATTATTAAGCAGTTTATGTAACCTCTCAAGCCTCTGTTTCCTCAGATATAAAATGGAGCTAATAATATCCATCTTACAATGTAGCTGGGAGAATTAAAGCTATGTGACACCCCCCCCAAATATTGTAGCTGTAAGAATTATTGGTTCAATTTGCTCTTTTTTCATAAAAACCCTGCATTGTCTCTAGAACTTAATGCCTTTCCATGAAAGTTTGCTTTTGTTGTCAGGTCTGTATTTTCAACCAAATCCAGAAAGCTTTATTTGATATGAGAACTTAATAAGGATACTTGGATCATAAGCAGAATACTTATTATTCTTTGGCTTATGATCAAGTATATCAGAAACAATAAAATGATTTAACTTGAACCCAGATGTGATTTAACATAAGCGAGTTTAAAAAAAAAAGGAAAAATCTCTGCTCACAAAACAGCACATTATAAAATTCCAGTCATTTAAAGAAGATGTAACTGAAATAGAAGGGATTACCTCCCACTCACTCTGGTGAGAAGAAAAGGAACAATTAAAATGAATATATTAAGGAGAATATTATTTTTATTTCAATATTTCTATTATATTTTCTCCAATTACATGCTGAATAGGGTTATTTAGTGTAACTGAAACCCCAAGGCAGAGTTTCGAAAGAGTGAATTGTAGAAGATAAAGGCAGCTCTCTTTTGCAAGGCGGAGGGTAGTTTTTCCTGACAAAAACAAAGATCAGACAGTAAGTATTGGGGGAGGTATGTAGTTTTGAGTGAATCAACAGTGATAAAGTCTCTCAAGTCTCTACCCTTTGTCAAACTTCTTTTTCCAAACTGGATAATATAAAAAGATTCTTTGTACACCACTTTGAGAGGGCATGTGGGTGTGTGTAAAGGATGGTGGGAGAGAGTATAGGGGAAGGAGAGAAGAAAGTAGCACCTTTAAAATTCTTACAGCTATCATAGAATTTTAGAGTCTGAAGAGACCGTAAAGATCACCTGGTCCTAACTGTTAATGAACAAAAGATAAAAATGAGGCTCAGAGAGGGGGCATTCTTTTCCCAGAGACACGTAGCAAGGTGGACAAAACCACATCTGCAACTTGGGTCTCCCCTGAGGCCAGAGCCAGACTGCTAAGCTGAGCAGCCACGTGGGTAGCTCCATGCTGTGACTGAAAGAGATCCAGATGTGAATACAGGCTCTACCTGCTGTCGATCTGGCTCCAGACAAGTTGCTTAATGTCTCTATGCCTCGATTTCAGTGCTTCTGAAAGACAGCCATGACTAGTTTGGGGGTAGTTATGAGAATTAAGTGAGAGAAGGTGGAATGAGTCACCCAGGGCAACAACTGGCATCCCCTCTCTCTACCCATTCCTCTTAAGCTTAGACTTTACCCTGTACCATGACCAGGCCTGGCTCGTTTTCCAGAACCTCTCAGCCTCTCCCCAGCCCAGCCCTCACCCCATCCGCTCTGGCCTAGCGCTGTGAGCGCCAGCCCCAAGCAGCACGGAGTCACTCGCCACAGCGGAGTGGGTTGCTCGCTCTGTCCTTCTCAGCACGTTGGTATCCCCGTGACAGCTCAAGCAGGTCCAAAGGTCAGGACCCAAGCCCTGACAAGTCCTTTTTTGAATTTGATCAAGGCATCCAGATGTTTGTTCTGATTAGAGGAATTTTATAGATGACGGGCTCCCACTGACCACATCATCCACCCCAGTTTCCAAGACTATTTCTGGAGCTGAACGTTTGCTGAGAAATGCGCCTGGAACCTGAGCTGTTCTTACTCTGCTTGCTCCTGGTTTTCTCTTTAAAAAGGACCACGTGAAGGGGTTTTTCTAGATCAGGTTGGCAAACTTTCAAAAGTGGCTTGTGTTAGTTCTTGCCTTCCTCTCTCCCTTTCTTTTCTGTTCTCCCTACCTAACTTCTTCCCTGTGTTTAGTAAAAAGATAATGAAGGCAAGGACTTACTTCTACTAGATATTGTAGGCGTTAAGTCATAATACCAGTGATTTACAATCTAGCAGGAATCTATTTATAATACACCTGGGTAAGTGGTATGCACAGGATGCTAGGGAAACAAAGAGGAGGGGGACTGATTCCACACAGGCTGTTAGGGGAAACTTCCCTGAAAGGGTGGCATTTGAATTGAGTCTGGAAGAAGTTGAAACGTGTGAGCTTAGCAAGCTCGGTAAATGGGTGTCTGGGCAAAAGAAAGAGTACTGCAAAGGTATGAGAAAGCAAGGTGTATTTGGGAATAATGAGCAATTTGGGCTGACTGGAATACTGTGTGCTGGGAATGGGAAAGATGAGCAGAACTTGGGTCCTGTTGCAGGTAATAAGACCAGAAAAATAGGTTGGGAACAGACTGCTGACTGTGAGCTTCTTGAGGTGGAGAAAATACTGTATACTTTATACCCTCCTAGAACCAGAAGCACAATAGATGCCTTGTGAATATTGTTGAACTGGTGTGAGGCACCACCATCTTTCTTCTGAATTACTGCGGTGACCTCCTGCTGGCCTCCTGCTTTTGCCCTTGCACCCCTGCAGTCTATTCTCTACAGAGCCACTGCAGTGAGCTTTTCAAAACACAAGTCAGATCATGTCACACTTCTACTCACTTCATTTCTTACTGCTTTGCTCCCAATGATCCAGCTGCATTGGCTTCTTTGCTATTCCTCAGGCACGCCAGACACACTCCTGCCTTAGGGCTTTTGCACTAGCTGTTGCCTTTGCCTGGAAAGCTCCAACTTCAGATATCCATATAGCTACTCGCTCACCTCCTTCAAGTCTTTGCTCAGATTTCTCCTCAATGGCATCCATCCCATCATTTCAAAGTGCCCCCACCCCAGTGCTCTTGATCCCTTTTATCCTATTCTACTTATTGCCATTGTTGTTGTTCCTAGTCCTTATGTTCTAATAGATTTATGTAGTTCGTTTTTAAAAAATTATGTTTGTCGTTTATGCCTGTCTTCTCCTGCTAGAACATTAGTGTCACAAAGGTCGGGATCTTTGCTTTGTTTATTGATGTATCCCAAGTACCTAGAACAGTGCCTGGCACATACGAGGTGTTCACAAGGTATATATTGTATGACTTCAATAAATATTATCTGAATTCTGCCTCTGTGCTGGGCATTTTATAAATATAAAGATGAATAAGACATTTTCCTCATGCTTATGAAATTTGCAGGCTGTTAAGGGAATCAGGACTGGTACATGTCACTCTGTTCTAATACAAGGTAATAAGTAGGAAAAGTCACATAGAAGATGCTAATGGACATCACAGGAGCGAGAGGTCACTTTGAATTTGGGGGCTCTCATGTTTTCCTTGAGCGTTAGAGTAGTAAGATGTGAGGAAGAAGCCAGGAGCAGTTAATCTGCAACAACATAAAATGCAGGAGCAGGGAGGCTGTCAAGAGATCATGAGCTCCAGACTCCTGCCACCAGCATAGTAAATACATCCTCTTCTGAAGGAGAAGACGTCACTGCAGCCACGAATATTAGGTGACTGTTCAAGGTCAAAGAACTAAGTCAGGGATCTTATCATGGGATCAGAATTCAGTTTTGTATCCAGGAACATACTGGATATTGTATTCAAATTTTTGTGCATATTTTTACATAAACCGTATCTTTCAACTGATTCTTAAGAGGGTCTGTGACTTCAAAAATTTCAGAATATACTAAATACACTTAGCAGGTCAATTGGACATCAGGTTTTTTACTTCACAGTACAGGGTGCTTTCCATCTTAAGGCAAGGCTACACCTTAACGGTTGTTAAGCTGTTTGATTCAATCAGATCTCACTTGGGGGAAAAAGAAGGGACATTATCAGTGATCAGATATGTGCCTGAGAAAGTCCACTTTGGCGGAATGGATGATGACTTTTTTGATGGGCCAATTAGAAGCCAATTAAGAGACTGTTGCTGTTACCCAGGTGAAAAATGATAAGAATGTGAACCAGGTGTGTGGCAGCAGGGGTGGCAAAGAATAGATTTATCCATCCTTTCCACATGTATTTATTGAATGCCTACGATGTGTCAAGCACCATTATTGGTACAGGTGATAAAATGGTGAGAAAAGAGATATTGCTCCTGCTATTATGAAATTTATAGTATAATAGGGGACATATATTACTTGAATAATCATAAAAATGAATTTTTTGAAAATTACAAAAATAAATGTATGAATACAATATTTGGTAAATACTATAAAGGCAATATACACATTTGAAAGATAGAAATTTGAATTTAGGAAAGGACCTAGTGATTGGAAAAAGAGAACAATGTTGGGGAAGACTGTTAGGTGTTTGTTTAGGGGGATAAATAGAAGATGGTACTAGTCCCAGAGACAGATAAAAGGATAAGTAATACTGGAAGAGAAGCAGGTTTGAGGTGAGGGAAAGCAATAATGTGTCCATTTTTGCACAAGAGGCTGTGGGACACCCAAGTAGAAGAGTCCAGCTAGAAGTTGGGCATATAAATTTGAGCTCAGGAGAGATATCAAGGAAGGAGATTGAGATTTTGTTGTTACTAAGACGCGGGTGATGGTTCAAGCCACCTCCAGAGATGTAACATAATGTGGGAAGACACTCCTCCCACCTTCCATAGCAGCTCCAACAGGCATAGTTATAAATCAGATCATTAAATATTCAACAGAGTTTGCAACAGATAAAAGTGATTTTGTCTAGCTTCCCTAAATTTTAATATGTTTGTGCACCTTAATCCTTTCATTATCATAAACATTCATTCAAGTTAAGTATTAAACACTCTTATTTGTCAGGATTTATGTTTTTTTGCATCTGATCTCATTCTGTATTAAAGGCTGGAAATGTGAATGGATTGAAATGTTTGGCAGTAACAGACTGCTTTTGCCTACTCTTGTATTAACTGAAGGTTCTGAAAAGGAAAGAGTATGGACTTTGTTAACAGATGGACCTGGGATTCGTTTCTACCTCTCCTACTTTCCAGCTGTGACAGACGAGGTGCTTAATCATTCTGAGCCTCAGTTTTCTCATCTCTAAACTGCAGTTAGGGTCATCCTGGAGGTTTAAAAAATAATCTAAAACACTCAGTAGAGTGCCTAGCACTTAGGAAGTACTCAGTAAATGCCCATTTCCTATGAATTCAGTTCTCAAGGTGATTGATCTTTTTGCACAGAGCCTCTTGTCACTATCTCTCAGAGACCATTGGCTCTGGATTGGCTGGCAGCACTGTACAAGAATCCAATGTGATTCCTGATGGCCACTAGCCACTAGTGGTTCAACTTCCTATCTCCTTGTAGCCCCAAGGAGATGGAACATTTGTCTGGGCTCACTCTGTAATCCATGGAGATCCAGTTTGCTTAATGTCATACATGGCCCACACCAGGGTTTGCTTACTGAAACTAAACTCCCAAGTAAGCAAATTTTGTGAGCCATGCCAATGTGAGCATGATATACCAAAGTCAATTTGGCAGCTCCTCTAATTTCACCCCACCAGGACATCCTATCCTCGTTAAGGTAAGTGGGGTCAGCTGAAGCAGTCCCACCTTGGGACTACTGGAAGTCCGTGATTAATCTGCCTGTAAGTCTCCTCTGGCTTCTCTGCCTAGTTCTTTAGTATTGTGTTCTGGCAATCATGGAACAAACTAAATATCTTTGCAGTTGTGGCCCTTTCTTTTTTTAAGAATCGGGTATTAGTATGCTAACACATATATATGGAATCTAAGGAAAAAAAAAAAAGGTCATGAATAACCTAGTGGCAAGACGGGAATAAAGACACAGACCTACTAGAGAATGGACTTGAGGATATGGGGAGGGGGAGGGGTGAGACGTGACAGGGTGAGAGAGTGTCATGGACATATATACACTACCAAATGTAAAATAGATAGCTAGTGGGAAGCAGCCGCATAGCACAGGGAGATCAGCTGGGTGCTTTGTGACCACCTAGAGGGGTGGGATAGGGAGGGTGGGAGGGAGACGCAAGAGGGAGGGGATATGCGAACATATGTATATGTATAACTGATTCACTTTGTTATAAAGCAGAAACTAACACACCATTGTAAAGCAATTATACTCCAAGAAAGACGTTAAAAAAAAAAAAAAAAATGGATAACCAAAAAAAAAAAAAAAAAAAAAAGAATCGGGTATCAAACAAAGCATCCTGTGACATATAAAAGAAGACATTTTCTATTTCTTCCTTATCGGTTCAGCTGCACAGTTATTTTCCGTTGCCATATACAGAATACACAATATCTCTGATTTTGAGGCAGTTGCAGTTTAGTGAGCAAGAAAGAAACTTAAATAATTCCAATATCGAAGGCAGGATTGGTGCCTAAGTCTTCATGTTCATATGCCTCCTGGCACCCAGTTGCTGGCATGTAGCTGGTGCCCAGTAAATTCTGGTTGGTTGACTGAATAAGTGAGTGAACGGAAGCAGTCAGTAGTTAAGTCTCAGGGCCTTCCTAATTTTTCTGTAGTTAGCATGTTTGGCTAACTGACGTATCTGACCGTTTTGTTTTCATTTTCAGATCTTTTCCTCTATCTTCTCTTAGAGATTATACGTACAGGTATAGGCACAGATACAAGTATGCATTTGTACATGGGAACACAACCGTACACACACATACATATATGCTCAGTGTATGCTGTATCTATCACAAAGGAACTTGACTACAGGATTCAGTGGTTCAACTTCCTATCGCCTCATCCCAACCAGACCTTCTCCTTCTACTCCTCTAAGTGAGCACCCTTTTGGACAGTGAACCCCCAGAGTAGAGACTGTGTCTGATTCATCTCTGTTCCTCCAGTGTCCTGCACAGGGCCTGCCACAGAGCCTGCTCTGTGTCGATTTGGTTGCATAGCAGAGAGACACTGAGATTTTTGTTAGTGTTGAATTCCAGAGTCATGTGGAACTTGGTGTAATTAGGCCAGATGTGTGAGCTCTCAAGCTCCTTCTCTACTCTTCTGTTTCTCCCAATTTTCTTCTGCTTGCTTGAAGTCCTTTGGATGGGTTCCTAACTACCTTATTAAAAGACTTCCAAGTGAAAAAGAAGAAGGCCTAGACTTTATAAGAAACTGTCAGTGATACAGATTTATGTCACCTTAACAGTATTTTCTGAATATGTACTATGTGCAAGGCATATTTGATCCTCACAATTGGCCTTTGGTAGTATAGTAAACAATATTCCCATTTTACAGATATGAAGGTTGAGGTTTGTAAAAGGTAAATGAAGCCCAGGGTCACACAATGATTTAATGGAAGATCATGTATTAGGGGTAGAGAAAGGCCATGAAGTAACCAGACTAGTGGAAGGACAGAGAGTCGAGGATTTGATAAAATTCGAAAGAGAATTTTCTGATTTGTCAGTTTTTTGATGGGTTTCCTTGGGATTGTTCCTCAGTTAGCATATCAGTTAGTTTTAGGAAACACTAACTCTCATTTTTAAGCACAAAATTCTAGCATACCAACCAGTTCTGGGCAAAATCATGAAAGCAGCATAAATTTTTGTGGCATCCTTACTGCCCTACACCATATTTGTCCTCTTTGGGCCTATAGCCCTTGAACCCAGCTCCTCCAAATCTGGTGTTCTGGCTCAGACCAGGGCTTCTTAAAGTATTGTCATTCTCATCCTCATTGCCATACTTATTCCTTACCTTCGTCATCATCACCAGCATGTATTGCTGTCAGAATCAATGAGCAGGTGTCAAAGGGAAAGGGGAAGAATGGAAGGGCTGGTGAATAACTGATGTAAAACTTCCTGAAAATATTTCCCCTAATAATTAAGGACTACTAATGACCTATTCAGGACTGTACTCAGTGAGTGGTTGCTTAGATCCAGGTTTAGTGAGAATCTAGGGATGATTTCCTGGACTTGCAACCCATGCAGTTTCATAGGGCCCTGCACTTAGAAGAGCCTCATGCTTGGTTTAATGCCCTGTTCTTGCCCTCTGGGGAACTTAATAATTTTTGAATAAGAGGCGTACATTTTCATTTTGCACTGGGCCTCTCAAACTATGTAGTCAGTCCTGTAAGAAGTCATTTCAAAGGCAAAATAAAGCGTCAAAGAAACAAAACAAAATAAAACAAAGCAGCTGAGAAGGAGCTAAAATTAAAGAATGGCTGTCCTATATAAACTTTTACACTTGACAGAAGGTTTTTACATGCATATACCTGTGTGGAAAGCTTAGAGTATCAAGTGAAGCAGCAGGGAAAGACCATTACTGTTATTTGAACCCATAAAGCCCTTCCCTACCATTATACCAACAAGTCTACTTCCTCTTCCCTTGCTGTGATACCCTTCTCTTCCTCAGTGTTTTTAAATTCAACCCCCACCCCCAAACTTTAGGACAATAATATTAAAACCTTCTTAGACTATCCTCACTCTTTTATCAAAATTTATTTCAGGGCTCAAGTCTGAACTGGTTAAACTCAAAAACTAGCTCCCCGACCAGGGACACCGTATTGATAATGCATCCTTCTCTTTTTCCAAATTCTGAATTTTAATTTTACCTTTTGAAGAAATTTAATCTTCCCTTTTAAAGATCTGTCGAGGAGATGAGGAAACCACTAAGTGAATGAAATATAGAGTGCTACCTTGTTGTTCTCTGTGAGCTTGTACTGTCCAGTAGTCAGAAGTATTCAGTGAGAACTTGGGTGCCTCTGAAGGCATTGAATACTCTGTCAACTCTAGAGGATGTTGAAGAGGAGATCACATAATTGCAGAGTTGTATGTGACCTTTAGACCCAGTTAAAGTGCTTAGATTTAACTGCTTTTTTATTTTGAAACAATAATATTTTATGGAGCCGGAATAGTTGTCCTCTATGGTTTACTGCACAATGAAACTCCTTTGGAACTAGATGCACCGTGGGAGAGATATCTAAATGCATTTCCAAGACCCTTCCCCAAGTATACTTTAGCACTTATATTTACTGAACATCTTGTTCCTGACTGTGAGCTTCTGGAGGCCAAGGAACAGGTGTTTTAGTTTTGGGGTTTTTTTCTTTCTGCCCTTTACATTCAGTTTAGACTGGGCAGACAAAGGAACCATAATGAATTCTTTGTAATTAACTCTAAAAGCTACAGTTTCTTTGTGATGGGTCAGGTTCTCCACAACATGCTTTCCATTTATTTAATCTTCACAGCACAGCAAACCTATGGCATAGGTAACATTTTTATTTAAAGATGAAGAAACAGAAGCTCTGAAAAGTTATTTGCCTGATTTCACACAGCTTGGAATCAGAGGATCTGGGATACAAACATACATTTTTATGGCAACAAAAGCCAGCCCTCTCTGAGGAGAACTGCAGAGTAGGAGAGAAGGGTCTTCTTTGGGTATCGGGGCATCATATCTGCTGACTCACTGTATTCTTAGAAGAACCACTGCATTTTGAAGTGGGCAATATGGTGGGAAAAGGGAAGAAGAGTAATATTTAATTGAGCACATGCTGCGTGCTAAGAATTGTGTTAAGCTCTGTCATAGATGTTTTCTAATTTAATCTTCTCTATAATCCTCAGCGATAGCTATTCTTATTCCTCTTTTACTAAGGGAGAATTTAAATCTAAAAGGGGTTAAGCAACTTACCCAAAGCAAGTAGCTGGCAAGTAGCATAGCTAGGATTCAAACCAAGTATTCATGATGACAATGTCCACACTCATTCCACTACATAATGACGGATACGGATTGGAGAAACAGGGAAACAATTTCACACAGGCAAGAGTGGCCAGCGAAAGCAAGATGCAGCAAGGAAGCATATTTTAATTCTTGAGAGATTCCATTTTTTGGTTTCCAAGTTCTGGTTCATTTCACCCTTAAGAACAATGGGTTCTGGACATGACGACCAAAGCCTGTAGCTATTTGAGAATGTGTCTGGGATGTTGTAATCAAGGTGACCTTCCTGCAGTTTAATTCAAAAGAAGACTAGTGAGCTTCAATTGTTATGTGTGGGCCAGATATTTATTACCCACCCTTGCTTCATGCTGATCTAGTTAAGGTTTTTTCCTACCTGCCTAAAAAAGAAAAATAAAAAAACTAACTCAAATGTTTTGAAGCTACTCTTAAATTATGAGACAAGATTCCTTCCCCCCGGCCCCAGCCCCTCACCTAAACAGAAATAAATAGCTGCATAGGATTTCAAAGGAAAGTATGGGAGTATTGTAAGGTTGGCTGATAGAAAGCAGCCCAAATGTCTTGCTCAGCACTGTGTCAAAGGAGCATTTCTGGAATCTTTGACAGCCAAGCTTTCCTGCTGATTGAATGACCCCCAAGACAGTGATGAGCAGGGAGTGAATTAAAAACGTTGCCCAGAAATTAACTGCTTTTTCAGTGTAGTCACTTCCACTAGCTCTGCTGGGAAAAATAAATATTCCACTTATTTAGGGACTCTGGGCATTACTGTGTGGTGGGAGGTTTCCTTTTATGTTTGTATTGAATCTGTTGCCCATATTAACAATGTAGGAATCATTTGTCCAGGTAAGCCTTACATGGGGCACGCATTTCCTTAAATAGGTAGCTTGTAGTATATCTTCTTTTTCCATCCCTTTCTTGGCAGCTCTCATGAGTATCATGGCTCAAGGTAAAGCCATGGCAAAATCCAGAGATTCTGACTTCTCCCCTGATGCTAATTTTCTTTGGGACCTTGGCAAAGTCACTACTGTCTCAAATCACCAACCTTGACAAGAGAGTCATTTAGGAGAAACTTCAGCCACTCTAAGGCCTTTGAGATGGAACAGGGGATTGAGTCCACAGGGGCTGTTCTCAGGGGCAGTGGCAAGAAATGAAACTGGAAAGGTCAGTTGGAATCCATGTCATGGGGTGAGTTTTGTCAAGAGGTCTGTCCTACCTTTATTTTTTTTGTATCTCTTTTGATAGCAAAGTCTGAGATTTGTATAGGTATTACAAAATGAGGAAAATGAGATGCCTCCCAGTAACTTAGCACAATAAAAATTTGATTTTTCTGAAGTTAAACTTAAAACAAACTGATTGGAGGAGAGATATGGAAAATCATCTTTAAAAATGCTTTCAGATCCGTAAGACTGACTGGTGAAATAATACATTTAAAGAAGAACATATTGACCCACAGTGGGTGATAATCCTGTGCATCATAGAAAAGGGAGTTGTGCAGTAGTTCTGGGTGGGCCTCTGACTCAGAAGCTCTGACCTGAGTGCTCTTGTGGTATAAACCTCTTTTAAGAGCCAGCCATGGAGGCTAATGGAGGGACCACTGTAATGTAAATGTTCCAGTGAGTATATGAAACTCAATCTAATAAGTCATTTTTGAATCATCACTTTGTGGCTGGTACTGAGGGTGAGCTGACAGGGAGATGTTGTGAGATAGTATAAAGACTATTTGACTAGCAAGAAAGACTTGAACCCAAAAGATCTTGGCTAGAGCCAGCCTCTTCCCCTGTCTAGCTATGTAACTTTGGGCAAGTCACTTCACCTCTCTGACACTCAGTTTTCTGACTGCTTTCCCAGCCTCACTTTTACCACTGTATGTCCTGTTTTGCACATTATCCTTCTAGGTTGCTCGACTGCTCTTGTTAACACCATATTTTTGCCTATGCTGCCTCCCCTGCCCTCAGCATAGAGTGCCACCTAGGCTCCCTCTGTTGCTTTCCATCACCTGGAGTCCTGGTGCCTTCCAAGGTTAAGCTCACATTTGCCAATCTCTTGGTTACAGAACCTGACTGCCCCTGCCAGCTGCCTCTACAGCTAAATCTGCCTCCTCAGCTTTGATCCTAGAAACCAGTGGGGGTTCCTGAGGTCCCAGAATGCCTTGTTCAAGTGACTACTTAATTTCTCAGTTTTTCATCAGATAGCTGAAAGGACGTCATTTGAGGGAGAAAATACATGTAAATAGTACAGTTTCAGAGAACAGGAACAGTACCAGTAGGGAGAAGTGATAGAAATATATAGTATGACATTCCTAATAATTAATATTGTTAAAGAATGATTGAATTCCCTTATAAGACAGTGGACTCCTTATCACTAGAGGTATTCAATCAGAGAATGAATGAATGATTGAATGATTCCTGATCACAGAAAGGGGATTTTTGCCCCAGTAGGAAGATCGGATTAGATGGCCTTTAAGATCTCCTCCAACACTTATATCCTGGGCTTTTATGATCACTTCAGCAGATGAGTAGGTTAGGAAGTGACAAATGGCAGGACCAAAAGCTGTAATACAGTCACTAAACTCGAAGCAGACAATTTCAGAAAAGAATATCAATGTTGACACATGTAAGCAGAGATTATTAATCAAACATTTGTTTATTTATTCATTCATTCAGTCACCTTTTATTGAGTGCATGTTATGTTCCAGGCACAATTCTGCACACTATAGAGATTCAGAAGAAATAAGAGGCAGCCCCTGCCACCAAAATAGTATAGGCCAGTGATACAGACACATATGTAAACAAATTAATATAATGAGATCAGTACTACAAAGGAAGAGCAAATCAAGTGTGACAGTTGCATGGAGGAGAGAGAGAACAACTTCTTGCATAGGTTGGGGATAGCTTCAAAGAGGAGTTGGATTTGGACCCATGAGAGAGTTTAACAGGATAAGCAATGAGAGCTGGTCATGCATTTTCCAAGCACAATAACAGCTTTATCAAAGGTATTGGGAAGTAAAAGAGCAAAGTACGTTTGGGAGAAATAAGAGAGAGGAAGGTAGATGGGGTGAAGGAAGAGAAAGGCAGGCACTCGGCTAAATGAGGAGAGGCAAGATTCTGCCAAGAGGCCTTAAACACCACACTCAATGTAATGTTTAGATTATAAAGTATGTGGCTAGCACAGAGCAGACACTACAAAACGGTAGTTCCCTCCCTCTCTACTTTTTCCTTTCCTGTGCATGGATGTCTAGATGGGTTCAAGGAGGGACCAAAGGCTTCTCATCACTCTCCAGGGTCTGACCAAGGCGCATGCTCTACAAATCATGTTTTGCTCTGACTCTTTAGTTGTCAACAATGCAGAACTCTGTTAAGAGGGATATTGTGTCAGAGGTCGTTACGAGGTGAGTACTCATTCCCAATGAATGGGTTGAAGACCCAGGGAGAGTCATAAGGTTATTGCAAAGGGGTCCCAAATTCAGATGTGGCTCTACATTCACTGTCTGTACACTGACCAACAGTGTCTCTCACAAAGATGTGAATTCAAACAGACATTGTTGCTGTTGTGATTAAGAAAATGCACATTCATTTGAAAGCTTCACTGAATTGATTGTAACTTTTTGCCATTGCATAGTTCTTGAGTAAAAATACAAATACTATCATGTGAAAGTTTGAGGAAAGTTTTAACATTTAACAGTTTCTCGCAAAATTTGCAACCAGTAGTCTAATTGGGAGAGACTTGAGTTTGAACCCTGTCTTTGCCACTCAGCCTTGTACTTTCCACATCATCTTGTAACTTAGTTAGTGTGAGTGTCTCCTCCATTGTGGGCTTCTCAGAATCAGACATGGTGAGATGTCATATGCATCTCTATGCCTCCAGAACCTAGATTTGATAGTGGCAAAGTAATAGCAGTAGATACATACCTGCAGACCTCAGCTGCTGTGTACTGAGTCTACTAGCCATATGGCCTTGGGCAAATTATGTAAGCGCCATGAACCTTAGTTTCCTCATAATAAATTTGAGATAGTGATACATTATATTGAAGCACTGTTGTGAGGATATAGAGCAGATACATATATATATATATATATATATATATATATATATATATATATATATATATATATATATATAACAGGAGTCAGCAAAGAGTCTGACAAATTGCAGATGCTCAAAAATGTTGCCATTTTCCCTTCCTCCTTTCCTTAGCATTTGACTAAGGGTGGTTGTGATTTTTTCATCAAGCAAGTTACATTTTCATATTTGCACTTTGGAGTCACTATCAATGGAATAGTGAATAAGAAGCTTGGAATAGGAGGAGGAAGAGGTCGGGGAAGCAGGGAGAAGAGGGGATAATGGCCACAGAAAGGCAAGTTAAAGGACTGCTTCAGTAATACAGGTAGAGATGATGAAGCTTGGACAAAGGCAATGGAGGTGAAGATGGAGGAGATAAAACCCAGAAAAAGTAATATTTGGGGGTGATTGTTTCTGATAACAGAGCTTCATGGCAGTGAATTATCTTTCCTATGGTTTACTTATAAGGAGCACATTATGTGTGGAGCTGGGCAAGTAGGGGGACCTCTCTGAAGAGTCCAGATTGATGCACTCTTCCTTGAAATTAAATATGGAGGGAGCTCCTGCAGAAGAGTGCAGAAACTGCCCATGAGGAAGGGCCAGAAGCACCATGAACTCTTGGGAATAAAGAGAAATTGTCCTGAGAATGTTTAGGAATCCTGACAGGGTTTTGGCAGTTTACATACCATCCAGTGTATTTAGACATAGAAGTGTAATGTCAATTGAAAAAGAAAAAAAGCCCGTTTACTCTACAGTTCATCTCTGGGGAATTTCATCTATCTCCTGTTGCCCATATAATTGAGGCTACAGACACTGCGCCTGATAGGACCATCTGATATGTACAGGAGAGATATTCAAAAGTTGTTAAAGGGCTTATCCTGGATCGGGTGCCCTTTCACCCAGCCCAGACCTATATACTTCTCTTGTTTTCTGCTTCATGTCTCCACTTGAAAAGTGATTTTGAAAAGTAGCATACAAACTGATCAATCATGCAAACAAGACAAAACTCCCACGGAGCACATGAAGAACAGAACAAAGATTATTTTTGTCTGTCTAGTTAGGATTTGCATATGCTGGAATATTTCTGACAGGTTCCTTGTGGCTCTCCTGAGAGAAAAAAAAAACCTCACGAATCTACATATAACTAGAAGATGAGGAAAGTTCAGTGGAGAAAAATAGAGTGAGGTTCTTTACATTCTCAAGTTTCTATTCCAATAGTTAATGTGACACTCAAGTTACAAAATGGCAGTGATGGTGCCTCTTGCTGATAACTTCAGAAAAATGAGGGGGAAAATAAAAGATTCTTCTCTGTCGTGATAGGAAAGAGGCTGAGAATCACTTTTTCTCAACCTTCAAAAGTGTTTCAACACCAAATATATTTGGTGCTGCCTTTATCCCTTCTCTACCCCTTCAATCTCAAGGCTTTCAGGTTAAGACCCTATGCCAATCTTATTCCAAACAGGAGACTTATTACTAGTCTCAGACTTCCAGCATATGATGTCTAAATTAGTCCTCCATATGTCTGGGCATGAGGGTAGGTGGGGAACCTCAGCAATTTGCATGGTCATGGAGAGCCTTTCTCTACCACAAGCAACTGGACTTTTTCCTCAGTTTCATTGTCCAACACTCTAGTTACCCTCTAGGACTGGATAAGACCAGTGCTCAAGTCTGAATCCCAACTTGTTTGAGTGGAGTTCTGATACAGACTTTAAGTCAATTCCATCCCCTAGAGAGGCAGAATCTTCTCTCTGCACTGCCTGAATGAATTGATCTCCCAGAGTCTTTACTTCCTGCTTGATTTTAGCCTCAGCTGCTACTTGGTCTCACTTGCTTGCCTCAGTGGGTCCCTGGGACAAAATTCTGTCTCAGCCTGGCCTCATCTTGGCATGGTGCATTGCATGGTGAGTAGGTAAGTGGATGATTCCCCAACCTCTTTCCTTCCTGTTCTCCTCTTGTCTCCTCTCACTCTCCATTGGCCAGCATCACTGAGTTCTTTCCCAAACAAATTATGATCCCTGCCATGGGCCAGACACTCTGGACACACCCCTATCATTGTAATTTCATACACTATACTAAATTTGTTTATGTGTCTCTCTCCCCAACTAATCTTAAACTCTGAATCGGGAGTCTTATTTATTTCTGTGCTTCCAGGGGAAAAAAATGGAAGCTTAATACATGATTGTTAAACTGAGTTGAATTTAGAAGCTTGATTAAAGGTGCTTAGTTTAGTGTACAAAATAAATGAAACACAAGCTCTTGAGGCTCACATCCAGATTGGGGACATAGGACCTGTCTCCTATGGTTCATTACAACAGATGTGATCAGGCTTTTGTGTCTGATCTGGAGGGTACACCTCAGAATGCAATGCTAGAAAGATCCCTGCGAATTGCAGAAGACAGAGAGGCCTTTCTAAGGAAGTGTGTACACTGATCTGTCCAGATCTAAAAGCTCTTAATTCACCCAGACCTCCAAGGTACTTGAGTTTCTGAGATACATTTCAGAAAGTCACATTAATCAGGCATCAGCTTTTCTCTGCCCATCAAGAAAGCAAGGCTACGGTACATACGGTACATACGAATATGAAGGGACATATTTGATACACATTTTGTACAGCTTACAAATAGTTGTAGTAAATTATCATGTTGTAATACTAGTAGTAATTGCCACATTGTATTTTATGTGTTTACTTCCTTCCCCATTACTAAGGGACAATGTTCAACATAGGTAAAGCATGGTACATTTTTTTTTAAAGATTTTTTGATGTGGACCATTTTTAAAGTCCTTATTGAATTTGTTACAATACTGCTTCTGTTATATGTTTTGGTTTTTTGGCCATGAGGCATGTGGGATCTTAGCTCCCCGACCAGGGATTGAACTCGGACCCCCTGCATTGGAAGTTGAAGTCTTAACCACTGGACTGCCAGGGAAGTCCCAAGCATAGTACATTTTAAGTGTTGAAAGAATAAATGATGTTCACACACAACAATGATAAATTTAGGATCTGGAAAAAATGAGACTGTATCCTTTATTTTATAAAATGATAGAATAATTATTAAAAATAAATGCTTTTGTTATCCCCCGTTTTAAAAATGGAGCCCTGCTAGTAACATGAATAAAGAAAGGAAACATATTCACCTTACTCATTGTAACCTAGTTGCCATGCATTAACAGAAAAATCACTTATAAGTTTCCTAGCGGCCAAGGACCAAAGGCAGCACTATAGGCTACATAGTTCTTATTGTCAGAGAGGAAGAAACATACTAATTCCTCAGGGAGTAAATTTTTTTACCTGGTGGAAATTTCTCGTACAGGACTTCCTCCAGGGCCAAATTAAGCAGCATAATTGTTACCTCAGGGAGCCAACCTGTGGCAAAAACAAGGATAAGTGGTCTTCAGTGATCTGACAGAACACTGTGGACCATCTCCGAACTGCCAGGTTCCTATGATGAGGATTTGTTCTCCTTGTCTTGATTTAGTTTGCAGTAATATGATTAAGGGTTTTCCTTAGCACTTTCAGTTTTCCTGTCTAAGGGCTAGCAGCTTGTTTAAACATTTGGATTTAGTTGGCAACCATCTGAAAGTTATCTATTCTGTATCTGGATGGCCAATATAATTTCTGAAAGACTGAATGACAGAATCGGCAATGCCAATGTTAAAATTCAATGATAGGCCATCTGATCTGGTAAAATAGCTTCTCCAAAGGCCATTTGTTTGTGAAACCTGTCTGTTGATATGCCCTAGCTTTGATGAATGGCAGCTACTGGGACACATCTAGAAGCATGACTTCCATATCTAGTGTAGAGATCAGGGTATTAATTGTCAGCCACTCTTTCGCATCATTTAATCAAGATGGATATATTAGATCTCACTGAAAGAAAATTTTCCTGTTCTTCCTCATCCCCATTGTAATTTTCTCTGAGCTGTTGTAAACTGCAAGTGGAGAAAAGACCATGACTTGGAGACAGACAGATTTGTGTCCATATTCAGACTACATTGCTTACCGGTTGTGTGACTAGGAGAAGTCAGTGAATCTCAATGAATCTTAGGTTCTCCATCTGTAAAATGGGGATCAAAGTAGCTACTGATACTTTGCAGGTTTCTTATGGTGATTAAGTGACATAATACATGTAAAACTCCTGGCCCAGGGCCTGGCATAGTAGTCATGTAGCAAATGGTAGCTGCCAGAATGGTGGTGGTGGTGTTGCTGATGATGGTGATGATGATGATGATGATGATGATGATAATTTGTAAAGGTGGGTAGTTCAAACCTACTTCAATTTTTGTTGTGAGATGATAGCTTTGAAAACTGTAAAATGCTATATAAATGTAAAGTATTATTTAAATTGCTACATCTGTGTTCATGGAGCAGTTCTTACATACTTCTATTGTAAGAGTTACTACATTGCAAGTAGTTAATTCTTTGCTTGTTTGTCTATCCCACTACACTGACAGCTTCATCCATGGGGGACTGTGTCATATGTGATCAGTAAGTGTTTGATAAATAAAGAATGAGGGTTTAATATTTCCCCTTGAGATGACAACAGCAATAACAACAACTACTACTATTACTACTATTTGTTGAATTTCTCTGATTAACAAGAAGTGTGCAAGGCACTTTCACATATAATATTTTGTGAAATATTTCTATAATATTTATATAGTATTTTATAATATTTTCATTAAAATATTTTCATAAAACCCTGTAATATTAGCATTATCATCCTTATTTTACAGATAAAATAAGTACAGAGTTGTTGTGATCCTGTAGATACAACTGGTTGACTTAATTTCCCTCACAACCTTTTTATTTCATATGGCTTTGGATAAAAGTAAATTTTAGTCTATTCTTTCTCTCTTCCCCCAAATTTTGAAATTGTGGATTGGTTGTGGATGAATGAGAACCATCTTTCTAACTCAACTGCATATTTCTATAAATGAAATGTTTTCTCAACACACAAATGGAAAATAAGAGAGAGATTTCAGAAAGAGTATGATCATTCTATGATAGCAATGGAAGAACTGCTAATAAAAACAATAGCCATTTTAAAAGCAATCACATGGATTAGATGAAATGTTGTTGCTTTTTGTTCCTGAGAGACATCTTGCCTGTGTGCTAGGGATGCACTTGGGCCATAAGCTGGTCACCATTTGGCAGGGTACTTTGAAATGATAGGTGGAAAATTCATTTTCTAAAGAGCAAAGAGCAACATCTGGGAGGGAAAGATATTATGTTGCTATTTCCAGGGCCCTAGTCAAAACCAGCAGTGTAAAATAGCATTTCCAGTGTGGAAAAGCAATATGCTTTCAAATAACTTAAGCAAGAGAAAGACGGAGCAAAGGAAAGGGTAGAATTACAACCAGATAGGACTTGTAGCAGGGCTAGATAGAGTCTATTATTTGTTTAAAGGATTATCTGGGTCCACCTCATCTTCAGTATTTGTGTAAGTTCATCTGAAGAGATTTCATAAGGGAAGGGGTAGCGTTTATATTCATTAAGCCAGAATCAACAATATGATTTTTGCACAAGATTTTTAGGGAGATTTAAAATGATTAATGCATCTTCAAGTAGTTAGGGATGGAGGATTTTCTAAAACATCTTATCTTTATCTAATAAGGCCTCCAGAGGATACAAAAGCTTATTAAGGCATACAGAAAAATTTGCAGCAGTTTATTAAAAACACATTTGCACAAATTTCTGAAGTGTGCTGCTATTGTTTGTCGAGGCTGTGCGATAGAGGCCTCTTTTGCAATGTGTATGGAAATGGGATGCATAAAATCCCCTGTTTAGTAAGGCAAGTGACACATGCTCCCCTCAGTACAGTGGAACAATTAGAGACTTCAGAGTCAGTCTTGTGATCAAATCCTGATGTAACTTAGTAGCTACATGACCTGCAGCAGATACTCACTTTGTCCACATATAAACTGGGGATAATAATATCTAATCCCTTGGGTTTTTTTAAAAAAGAGATTAAATGAGATCATGTGTGCACAATAATGCTAAGCATAGGGGTCTGGACATGATAAATACTCTATGAAAAGTACCTCAGTCTAGGCACCTAGCCAGCACAGTCTGGATAATGATCTGGAAAAAAGTTACCTGGAAACCTGTGGATGAATGGGTCTCATTGCCACAGATCTGACCCCCTAACCAATCTCTCTCTTTCACTTCCCTCCTGGACATAAATGGAGGTCACTTTTTGCTTAACAACTATTTATTGAGCACATCCCGTATTTTAGGTCCTGAGAATACATGCAGCAGTGATACACTGGGAGTACCAAGTATTCTCATGAAGTTTATCCTCTCACATGGATCATTGCACCAGCCTTCTGATTGGTTCTCCTGTTTTCAATTTCTCCTCTTAAAATCTATTCCCTACCTACTCTTAGTATGAACTATCCAAAACACAAATCATGTCATGTTGATCCCTTTCCAAAAACCCAGCCAGGTTTTCTTCACCTATAGAATTAAATTTCCTGTTTGTAGATATGACAGTCGAAGTCTTCATCAACTGTTCCCAGCTGACCACTTCTGCTTCATCTCTAACTTGTTCTCACATCACAGTTCTCACTGGGCAACCTGCCTTTCCCTGATCTCATGCCCTATCCTTTCAGTAGTCTTACCTCTGCAAATTACTCATTTTGAGACTGGGCTAGGCTTTGCTGTTCCCTTAAAGCAGTGTTCTTTATTAATACTTCCATTGTTAAATATCTTTTGTTATATAAATAGAAACAGAGTGTCGAGAATAAGGGAGAAAGAAGATCCTGCTCTTCCTTCCCCCCACTGAACTTTGGAATCCACATCTGGGGCCTTTACTGTAAACTTGATGTTGATAGAGGTCCAGCAGAGACTGACTAGAATTGGGAGTAGAAATATTGCCTTTAACCAAAATATAGTTCAGGAAGAAACTTAATCTGGACAATAGAAAGTTACTGTTTCATCTGTATGGTTCCTTTGCTCCTTGATTTAAAAACATGATCTAAGTTTCATTTCAAACTTATTTACCTGATAATGATATAAGATTGAGATGATATACATTTTATTTTTTAATAAGGTCACAAATACCTAAAGTTAATTTCATAATTTTTTGTTTGAGTTGTTTCAAAATATTAAACTAATGAACATTTTAAATTACTGAAATATATGTGTTAGTTGTGCTGGATAAAATGGTTTCCAAGGTCCCAGGCAACTTTCCAAGGTCCCGATGGCTGAGGTCGCTGCTTATATTTCACATGCCCTGGGACTCCTCCTACTAGGACCGTCTGCTTAGTTATTCCACTCAGCACTGACTCACTCCCTGCTGCTGGTAATGAAGATTCTCTGTATCTGGTTTTCTTGGAAAATAGCTTCAGGGTTGGGAGGTATGTGTGTGTATTTGTGAATGTGCATGCCTGCACATATGTGTGGGTCCACCAAGAGCTGAGTTCTGACATATCACGAATACGTTTTTCTCCTTGGAAACCAAATCAGGCATGACCCTGTTCTGGGTTTCTTTGGAACAATAACTTGAACTAACTTTATTTTTATAGCTTAAGTAAATCTACTCATTACTCAGAAAACCAGCGGCACTGTGGGACAAATGCTCTGTGGTAAGATGAGAAGAGAAAGATCTCCAGGGGTGATGCCAAATTCTTGGACCCCTCCCCCCATATTAGGCAGCACCCAAGAATGAATCTTCTCTGAGATGGGTATCACGTGGCCACAAAAGGGACAGCTTGTCTTACAAAATCTGTCTTGAATTCCTCTAATTTCTAGCTCTTTGGTTTCTGTTATCTGAGAACTGCTTGCAAGGCTGGAGAAGATGAGAGCAGGGAGGTAATGGAGAAGAACTGATGATAGGATAGGATTTCAGGTATCAACCAAGGCAGACTGAGGAGAATCAAAATCATCAGAATTATTATTGAGAAGAAATAAATCATTAATGAGACATTATAGCTCAGGAGGAAAAGTGGACTTTTAAGTCAGGAGGATGACCATTTTGAAACCTGGCTCTACCACTTTCTCCCTGTGTGATTTGGGGCAAGGTACCAAATCTCTCCTAGCCTCAGTTTCCTCATCTGCAAAGCAGAGTTAACACCAGAATCAACTCATAGGCATAAGATAGTCTCTGAATTACATATATATAATTATATACATATAGAATTATAATATATATATATACACACATATGTGTGTGTATATATATATATATATATACATATTCACTCAGAAGAAGCCATGGCACAAACTTCATGATCTAAAAATTATAGCTGTTATTATCATTAATTATAGTAGTAGTAGAATGAGAAACAAGAGTTGCGTAGAAAAGGATAATACACAGTGAAAGAAAACATTGAGAGGACGCGTGGCAAAGTCAGTGGCCAAGAGAGTCATGAGTAGGGAAGGGCAAGAAGAGACTCAGTGAAGGATGAGTATATGGGTCAAGAGGCTTCTTTTGTGTGGTTTCTGGCTCTTGTTTGGAATGGGAGCATGAACTTAATGGAGTACCATCCTGGCTTTTGATCTCCCTCAAAGGAGCATCATTCTGCCTTTCCAACTCTGTCTTGTCAGTCAATAAAATCTGCTAAATCAATTGGTTATACAGCAAAGGGTGAGAGAATTTTGATACTGCCACTCATAGACCCCAGTCTAACTGGGTTCAGCTAGAATGGCCTGATGACAAAGTCATTACCTCAAACCTATATTTTAGCTCATCCTACCTAGGGCCTCCTGAGACCATTCCTAGTCATTTTTGCTGGATTGGGCATCCTTGGATAACAATACCTGCAGGAACCATGCCGGAATTTTCTTTCTACTTGGAATAGTGCATCAATCTTTAGGTCATCAGTTCTCCATGGATTGGGGAGGAAGGGGGAGGAAACAATCCATTGAAGAGCTTTGTTTGCCAGGAGTCCGTTCCACCCAACTGGCTACTGTTTCCTCCCTTTCCTTTCTAGCCAAAGTCTGATACTCAGAATGTTATTTATAAAATGTTCACCCATTGATCCAAGTTCTCTTTTGGGGATTATTTTTTTCCAATTCTTTATACTCTTTCCAGAATGTTTTGTCCTCCAGACCCATCCCCATCCTGGTCACCTCTGTTGGATTTTTTGCCAGTGACATGCTTGGAGTGTGGGACCCAGATGTGGATGTCAAAGTTGTAAAGTCTACTCACTGTGGGGAAGGTTGAGCAGAACCTTCATTTTTTTCATTCTCATCACAATTTCTATTAATGCAGCAGAATAATATGTATCAAGCAAGTGTCGGGGAAGGAGCTGTGTTTGAGAAGGGTCAAAGCCTTAATAGCAGAGGTAAAAAAGACATGGAGAGAAAACAGTTAAGGAAATTAGGCAATGGAAGCACTATTTACAATAGACAGGACATGGAAACAACCTAAATGTCTAATGACAGATGAAAGGATAAATAAGATGTGGTACATATATACAATGGAATATTACTCAGCCATAAAAAGGAGTGAAATTGGGTCATTTGTAGAGATGTAGATGGACCTAGAGTCTGTCATACAGAGTGAAGTAAGCCAGAAAGTGAAAAACAAATATCATATATTAACACATATATGTGGAATCTAGAAAAATGGTACAGATGAACCTATTTCCAGGGCAGGAATAGAGATGCAAATGTAGAGAACAGACAAGTGGACACAGCAGGGGAAGGGGAGGGTGGGACGAATTGTGAGATTAGGATTGACATATATACAATACCATGCATAAAATAGATAGCTAGCGGGAGCATGCTATAAAGACAGGAAGCTCAGCTCGGTGCTCTGTGGTGACCTATATGGGTGGGATGGGGGAGGGGTGGAGGCAGATCTAGGAGGGAGGGGATATATGTATACGTGTAGCTGATTCACTTCATTGTACAGCAGAAACTAACACAACATCATAAAGCAATTATACTCCAGTAAAAAAATTTAACATCTTAAAAAAAAAGAAAATGAATATTACTAGAGACAAAGAGTATTTCATCATGATAAAAGTGTCAATACAAGAGAAAGAAATGAAATATTATTAGTTTATTTGTACCTAAAAGAGAGCTCCAAAATTCATAAAGTAAAAACTGATAAAATTGAAAGAAGAAATAGAAATACCAATCATTATAGTTGAAGATATCAATACTCTTCTCTCAGTAAGTGATAGAACAAGTAGAACAGTAAGAACAGAAAACTTGAACAGCACTATCAAACAACTTGACCTAACTGACATCTATAGAACACTTCACCCAGCAACAGCAGAATACCTTTTGTTTTCAAATGTACGTGGAATATTTACAAAATAAACTCTATGATGGATGACCAAAAATAAATGAATTAATTAATTAAAAAGTAGGCAATGGAGGAAGTAATCATCATAATAATAACAACAATGATAATAATTATAATAGACCTTTCATTCCTAAGTCTCTTCCCTCTCACAGGGCCATCCCAGTGGTCAGAGGTTTTCTAAATCTCAGAACCTGTCACTGGAATTCAGTGCATTTTTTCTGGTCTCCCTTAAGGGAACAAGGCCCATGATACAGGAACAGAAAAGCTGATAAAGAATTTCAAAACTTTATCCTTCCCTCCAAAACGTGAAGGTAACACTGTCCAATGATTCTCAGTCCTTCCTTGACTACTTCTCTCAACCCAGGTACTGAAGTGACTTTGAACATTTTTCTAAACTGGGCCTGTTTTCTGCTTCCTTTGGCTAATACCAAAATTTAATTCCTAAATCTTCCTTCCCACTCCCCTTGTCCAAGTCAGAGATGTCCTCCTCATTCTGCCAGATTAACTTTATTTTCCTAGTAGCTTTGCTCCATAACTAAATTAGAGCAAAGATTGGGGAAAAAAAACTGGAGTCCTATCCCAGTGTGAGGGTGCAAGGTCCTTGGAGGTTTGTGAAGATCCAGGAATTCAGTCATAACCTCATCAGAGCAGTGAGTACATCTGTGAATAGATTTCCCATTTGTAAGGTACTTTTCCAAAATTTCATTTATCTATAATTTTACATTGTACTAATATTATGCAATGGATATATAAGCAACATAAAATGTAATTTGTGAAAGGAAACATAAAGGGACTTTTGGGGTCACCTAGTACAAACACCTTTGTTTTTCAGACAAGAAACTTGAGCCCACAGAGGAACTGTGACTCATCCAAGATTACACCACTAGGACAAGCTGGAATTGGGGCTTACGCTAGGGTCTCTTGACTGGCAATACACTACCCTGATAAACAGGAATCCTACTTCCCTACTTCTACTCCTACCCCACTTTTCTATTGAGATTGATCCTAGGGGCAGGGGCAGAATCGAGTGTTTATGCTGAACATGCCTACAGTTTGTTTACCTGTGCTATCAGAGGAAGTAGACATACACTCAGTTTCTACAGAGTCGAAGGGCTTTCCAGAGTCTAGGAGGAACAAGACAGTTAAGCGAGAATCAACAAGAACTAAATACAGGTGGATGGAGGTTGTTTAAGGGACACAGGGAGCAGTGAAGAAGAGGAGCAGCCTTATTTACAAAGGAAAAATTCTATGCTGCCCTCCTCTGTGTCCATGAAAGAGGAAATATAGAACTTCCAAGGAGTCACTTTGGCAATAAATTAAAACCATGAGGGGAAGCAAGAAGCAATGGATTTTCAGGAGACTATTCAGTCAAAACCCTGGCTCTATGAGGAAATAAGAGGCAGAGAAAAGATAGAGTTGGTCTGAGCTATGGTTTGTATCATAACATCTTGATGCTCAGAGCATAGAAGAACCAGCCAAGACAAGGTCAGTAATCCAGTGCTCCATTCTGAGTAATTGGGCCCAGGAAGAAGGAAAATGTCACGTGATAAAGCATCACCAGACAAGATCTCTGCCACTTACTAGCTGTGTGAGGCAATCATTTTGCCTCTGTGAGTCTATGGTACCATTAGAAAAGCTGTGCAGATGTGAGTTCCAGTGGTGAGTGCCCACATCTGAATAGCAATCACCAAATACTGTGACATGCTCCCAAGTGTCTGTGCAGGAGATTTGGGGCCAGGGAACCTGGAATCACATTCTGTATCTGTTAATAGCTATGGGTAACATCACTGTCCTTATCTATAAAATGTGGACTTTAGGGAGAATCAAATAAGAGAAAAAACATGAAAGTGTTGTACATTATGAAGTATCAAATATAAATGCTTAGTGTTAGTATACTCATAATAACTATTATTATCTTTTGCCTTCTCTTGGGACAACATTATCCAGAGAAGAGGGTCTTGACAATATATGAAGACAGATTCTGTTTCACAGGGTCCTTGAACCTCCTGAAATTATATCTAAAGTTTTAAGTGTAATTATATCAGCATTTTGAAGGAGTCTATGATCCAAAGGAACTTACAGACTTGATTTATCAGAGATCTGCAGCCTTTCATTCTGACCCTGACACCCAGGGGATACTATAGCAGTATAGAGGCTCACTATAGCTGTAGAGTTGGTAAATGGAGCTTGGGAGAGGCTGTTAAATTGTAATCACTAGGGGAAAAAGTTATGGAATGTTTGAAAAAGTTGCCCCAAATCTTCAGATATATCCCTTCCTTGGTGTCATGTTTTCCCTACCTCTCACCACTTAGAAATCACTGAAAAGGCGTATGGATCCTGGATCAGCTTTAATTCAGTCCTTATTCTACTGTAGGCTCTCATTCCTACATCTCTACTAAATCTCCTTCTTTTAAGGTTACCAAATACTTCTTAATTGCCAAATTGCCAAATATATGGGTCATTTTCAATTCTTATCTTTTAAAAACTCTAGGATTGGACATTCTTTGTCATTCCTCTCTCAACATCTTTTACTGAAATATAATTGACCTACAATATTATATTACTTTCTGGTATACAACATAGTGAGTGATTCAGCATCTTTATATATTACAAAATGATCACCATGATAAGTCTAGTTATCATCTGTCACTATACAAAGATATTACATAATTATTAACTATATTCCCCACACTTTACATTTCATATCTTTGTCTAATTTGTTTTGTAACTGAAAGTTTGTACCTCTTAATCTCTCTCACCTATTTCTCTCCAGCCCCCACCCCATTCCTCTCTGGCAGCCATCTCTTTGTTCTCTGTACCTATGACTCTGTTCCTGTTTAGTTATGCTTGTTTGTTTAGTTTATTAGATTCCACATCTAAATGAGATCATGTAGTGTCTGTCTTTCTCTGTCTGATTTATTTGATTTAGCATCATACCCTCTAGGTCCATCCATATTGTTACAAATGGCAAGATTTCATTCTTTTTTATGGCTGAATAATATTCCATTGTGTGTGTATACCACATCCTTTTTATCCATTCACCTATTGATGGATACTTATGTTGCTTCCATATCTTGGCTATTGTAAATGATCCTGCAATGAACATAGGGGTTCATCTTTTTGAATTAGTGTTTTTGGTTTCTTCAGAAAAAAACCCAGAATTGGAATTGCTGGATCATGTGGTAGTTCTATTTTTAATTTTTGAGCAACCTCTGTATTTTTTTCCATAGTAACTATACCAGTTTACATTCCCACCAGCAGTGCATAAGGGTTCCCTTTTTTCCACATCCTCGCCTATTTATTGTCTTTTTGATAATAGCCATTCTGACAGATGTGAGGTGGTATTTCACTGTGGTTTTGATTTGCGTTTCCCTGATGATTAGTGATATTGATCATGTTTTCATGTGTATGTTGGCCATCTGTATATATTATTTGGAAAATTGTCTATTTAGGTCCTCTGCCCATTTTTTAATTTAGTTGTTGTTGGTTTTTTGATTTGTGAGTTGTATGGGTTCTTTGTATAGTTTGGATATTAACCCCTTATCAAATATATCATCTGCAAATATATAAATAAGCTGCCTTTCTGTTTTGTTGATAATTTCCTTCACTGCACAAATGCTTTTTAGTTTGATGTAGTCCCATTTGTTTATTTTTGTTTTTCTTTTTCTTGCCTGAGGACATATCCAAAACAATATTGCTAAGGCCAGTGTCAAGGAGTGTATTGCCTATGTTTTCTTCTAGGAGTTATGGATTCAGGTCTTACATTTAAATCTTTAATCCATTTTGAATTTATTTTTATATATGGTGTGAGAAAGTAGTCCAGTTTTATTCTTTTGCATGTAACTGCCCAGTTTTCCCAATACCATTTATTGACGAGGCTGTCTTTCTCCATTGTATAGTCTTGCCTCCTTTGTCATAGATTAATTGACCATTTGGCTTTATTCCTGGGCTTCTGGGCTCTCTATTCTGTTCCATTGATCTGTGTCTGTTTTTGTGCCAGTGCCACACTGTTTTGATTACTGTAGCTTTGTAGTATAGTTTGAAATCAGGGCACGTGATACCTCCAGCTTTGTTCTTTCCCAAGATTATTTTGGCTATTCAGGGTCTTTTGTGTTTCCATACAAAGTTTAGAATTATTTGTTCTAGTTCTGTGAAAAATGCTACTGGTATTTTGATAGGGATTGCATTGAATCTGCAGGTTGCCTTGGGTCATATGGTCATTTTAACAATTTTAACTCTTCCAATCCATGAGCAGAGTTCAACATTTTTTTATTGTTTGACTTCATCACAATATATTTTTATGGCTTTCCTCCTATGCCTCCATCACTTCATTATTGCTCTCCTTTGTAAATCTTCTTCCACTACTTTCTTCTTAAATGTTAATGTTCCACAAATTTTTGTTCTTCCTATGCTTTCCTCTAAGAGTTTTATAGTGTCTGGCCTTACATTTAGGTCTTTAATCCATTTTGAGTTTACTTTTGTGTAGGGTGTTAGGAAGTGTTCTAATTTCATGTAGCTGTCCAGTTTCCTCAGCACCACTTATTCAAGAGGCTGTCTTTTCTCCATTGCATATTCTTGCTTCCCTTGTCAAAGATAAGGTGACCATATGTGTGTGGGTTTATCTCTGGGCTTTCTATCCTGTTCCATTGATCTATGATTCTGTTTTTGTGTCAGTACCATACTGTCTTGATAACTGTAGCTCTGTAGTATAGTCTGAAGTCTGGGAGCCTGATTCCTCCAGCTCTGTTCTTCTTTCTCAAGATTACTTTGGCTATTCGGGGTCTTTTGTGTCTCCATACAAATTGTGAGCTTTTTGGTTCTAGTTCTGCGAAGAATGCCATTGGTAGTTTGATAGGAATTGCATTGAATCTGTAGATTGCTTTGGGTAGTATAGTCATTTTCACAATGTTGATTCTTCCAATCCAAGAACATGGTATATCTCTCCATATGTTTGTATCATATTTAATTTCTTTCATCAGTGTCTTACAGTTTTCTGCATACAGGTCTTTTGTCTCCTTAGGTAGGTTTATTCCTAGGTATTTTATTTCTTTTTATTGCAATGGTAAATGGGAGTGTTTCCTTAATTTCTCTTTGAGATTTTTCATCATTAGTGTATAGGAATGCAAGAGATTTCTGTGCATTAATTTTGTATCTTGAAACTTTACCAAATTCATTGATTAGCTCTAGTAGTTTTCTGGTGGCATCTTTAAGATTTTCTATGTATAATATCATGTCATCTGCAAACAGTGACAGTTTTACTGCTTCTTTTCCAATTTGTATTCCTTTTATTTCTTTTTCTTCTCTGATTGCCATGGCTAAAACTTCCAAAACTATGTTGAATAATAGTGGTGAGGGTGGGCACCCTTGTCTTGTTCCTGATCTTAGAGGAAATGCTTTCAGTTTTTCACCATTGACAATGATGTTGGCTGTGGGTTGTCATATATAGCTTTTATTATGTTGAGGTAGGTTCCCTCTATGCCCACCTTCTGGAGAGTTTTTATCATAAATGGGTGTTGAATTTTGTAAAGAGCTTTTTCTGCATCTATTGAGATGATCATATGGTTTTTATTCTTCAATATGTTAATATGGTGTATCACATTGATTGATTTGCATATATTGAAGAATCCTTGCATTCCTGGGATAAACCCCACTTGATTATGGTGTATGATCCTTTTAATGTGCTGTTGGATTCTGTTTGCTAGTATTTTGCTGAGGATTTTTGTGTCTGTGTTCATCAGTGATTTTGGCCTGTAATTTTATTTTTTTGTGGCAGAACACTCTATGACATAAAACACAGCAAGATCCTTTTTGACCCATCTCCTAGAGTAATGGAAATAAAAACAAAAATAAGCAAATGGGACCTAATGAAACTTAAAAGCTTTTGCAAGCAAAGGAAACCATAAACACGACAAAAAGACAACCCTCAGAATGGGAGAAAATATTTGCAAACTGACAAAGGATTAATCTCCAAAATATACAAGCAGCACATGCAGCTCAATATCAAAAAAACAAACAACCCAATCCAAAAATTGGCAGAAGTCCAAAATAGACATTACTCCAAAGAAGACATACAGATTGCCAGCAAACACATGAAAAGATGCTCAACATCACTAATCATTAGAGAAATGCAAATCAAAACCACAATGAGGCATCTCACATCACACTGGGCAGAATGGCCATCATCAAAAAATCTAGAAACAATAAATGCTGGATACGGTGTGGAGAAAAGGGACTCCTCCTACACTGTTAGTGGGTATGTAAGTTGGTATCACCACTGTGGAGAACAGTATGGACGTTCCTTAAAAAACTGTATATAGAACTACCATATGATCCAGAAATCCCACTACTGAGAATATACCCTGAGAAAACCATAATTCAAAAAGACACATGCACCCCAATGTTCATTGCAGCACTTTTACAATAGCCAGGACATGGAAGCAACCAAAGTGTCCATCAACAGATGAATGGATAAAGAAGATGTGGCACATATATACCATGGAATATTACTCAGCCATAAAAAGGAACAAAATTGAGTTATTTGTAGTGAGGTGGATGGACCTAGAGTCTGTCATACAGAGTGAAGTAAGTCAGAAAGAGAAAAACAAATACCATATATGCTAATGTGTATATACAGAATCTTAAAAAACTGGTACTGAGGAACCTAGTGGCATGGCAGGAATAAAGACGCAGACATAGAGAACGGACTTGAGGGCATGGTGGGGGAAGGGGAATGTGGGACAAAGTGAGAGAGTAGCATTGACATATATATACTACCAAATGTAAAATAGATTGCTAGTGAGAAGCTGCTGCATAGCACAGGGATGTCAGCTCAAGGCTTTGTGATGACCTAGAGAGGTGGGATAGGGAGGGTGGGAGGGAGGCTCAAGAGGGAGGGGATATGGGGATATATGTATACATATAGCTGATTCACTTTGTTGTACAGCAGAAACTAACACAACATTGTAAAGCAATTATATTCCAATAATGATGTAAAAAAAATTTTTATTCTTGACTCACTGTTTTTTACTCTACCCTTTTTCTTGAATTTTATCATCCTCATATTTTCAAATGCCATTTATATGTGGTTTATTCTAAAGTCTAAGTTTTCTCTTATCCAGTTCTTCTCCTTGAGCACGAGGCCAATATATCCAAATTCCTGTCAGATGTCAACACTTACGTGTCTATTACACCTTACCTTCAACATGTCCAAAACGGAACTCAATAACTTTATCTAAATTCTTTTGTTCCTCTTCCACTATGCTCTATCTGGTTTACTGCACCACTGTCCACCTAATTACTCAAGCTAAAAAAATGTGTCTTCAACTTCTGTCTTAGGTTCACATCTGAATCATTATCAAGTCTGCCAAATTTGTCTCCTAAGTATTTTTTAATTTGCCCCATTCTATTTATTCCTACTGCCTCTAAGCCAAGTCTCTAATTATCTTTCATCTGAATGTTGAAATGTTCTCCAAAATGGTCTCATTGCTTTAAGCCTTGTCCATCTCACATATATTTCCTATAAAATCTCTCTAAAACCTAAATCTGAGTATGACAGCTCTCACTCACACTGTTTCTCATTTACAAAAATGTGCTAGCGGATTAGCAGTCATTCTACTCAAGCTGTTGACTTTTAATATTGAGGGAGTTCCTTGGTGGATAGCATTTCCTGGAGGAAATGAGGTATTACTGTGCTCTTCTCCTTGTTATCACTGGAGTGAATACTCAGTCACTGTTTTATTTCCACTCATTCGATTTTAATAACATGGGATTTTCCACCTCTCCCAGCTCTATCTCCTCTACACATGCATCCTCTATCTGGCTGGGAATTAGGAAAAATTCAGGACCCTGTTATCAAAATTAAGTTTACCAAGTCTAATCAGCCCTTTGGGAAGGCAGGAGGGAGAGCAAATTCTTAGTAAAAAGTGCTGAGGATTACTTGATTAAATAGGTTTATAGAATTAGATTCAACTTTATACCAGAAATTTCAAATGAATTTCCTTTGTGAGGAAGCTGTAATGTCTTCTTGAATGTCATTTTGTTTTTATTTTTTAAAGACCTGGTATGAAATGTCATTGCATTTTGAATAAAACTAAAGAAGTAAGTTCTTAATTGTTTGGCCCAGATGTTTTTGCATGTCAGTATATTCATATGAATTCAAAAACTTACAGTTAGGCTTTATTCAGGTCTGGGCACTGCACACTAAAAGGGACTTGGACAAAATGGAACATACCTAGGTTAGTAAAATATCTTAAACCTTTTTTGACCTGTCAGAAGTTCAAATTCTGGCACTGTCACTTTAAACTGTGTAACCTTGGGCAAGTCACTTAAACCTCTCTGACTGGCAAATTTCTTATTTACAAATTAGACAAATATGTAAGGTGCTCTGAATATTTTGTGAGACTATGGTTCAGCAAGGAATTAAAATGAACTCCATCATTGTGTGGCAGGCTTGGAAGGCCAAGTTTAGGAGAAGATGGAGTGAGCAGAAAGTTAACAGGAAAAGCAAACCAAGAAGAATGGCTGGTTGTGTGTGGTTCAGATCCAGTGGGAAGGAGGGAATGGAGATAGTGAGAATGAAGATGGTGGGTCTGTTGAACACATTCATTGTAGAGCCCTGTTGTCTGAGGGAATGTATCTGAAATGCGCTTGGGCAGGGGATGGAGACAGTAGTGGGCTAAGGTGGAAAGGAGGAGAGCTGGGCCCTGGGAAGACAGTACCTACAGAAATTAAGTGGTGAACAGGCCCTAGGAAGAAGCCTGGGATGATATAGGGCAGCACCCTGCCTGCCTTGTTTCAGTGCCTTTACCCAGAGTAAAAGAATCCCAAATGCACAGGAGCTGCAAAGATGATCAGGTCTCTCCCTTGAAATTTTCTAGGACATTTGCTCTTTTAGAGTTTCACTAGAGCCTTTTCACCTTTGCCCTCTGGCATCAGATAGTCATACCTGTCCTCATATCATAGCTATGGGACAGGATGCAGTTCTGAGAAGGCACAGGGCAGACAGAGAAATAGATGTTCATGACAAAGAACAAGGAAGGGACCTGGACCGAGGCAAAGACGAATTACCTGACTAGAATACTGGATAAAGGAGTGTCTAATGCAGTTTCTGACACAAAGAGGGTTAGGTCATGGTTAAAGTTAATCAAGGAGAACTGGACTAGTCAGTTTGGAGATAAGGTTCGGGGAGGGTGTTAGAATTTCTGAAAGCTTGTCATGGTACCAGGAAACCAAGTGGTTTTGGATGTTTTAAGAGAACAGAACTAGACTAGTGTGTAGAAACATAGTGAAGCAGATTTTGATCTCCTATGGGAACAAAAATGGGAGCTGTGCAGTCATGAAGAAGGCTGTCTCAACAGGCGGTATGAGCTTCCTGTCACTAGAAATGTATTCCCAGAAGCTGTACATGGGATCTCCGTATTAAGGGGAAAGCCAAATTAAGTGCCTTTTGATGCCCCTTTCAATAATCCTGAGGCTTTAGAAAGCTAGAGCAGCTGGAGAGAGAGTTCACACTCTCCTATTTTCATGGATCTTCTTAGTTTGTGATCTTAAGATATTTTCTATGGAGAAGAAAGGCAGAGAAACCAAAGTAGTCTTGCTCCTGATAATATAGCATTGTGGTTAAAAGTTTGATCTTTGAGGTTAAACGACTATGGGTTCATCTCTGGATTCTGTTATTTTTAAATCATGTAAGTTGAATAACTTATCTGTGAATCAGTTTCTTCATCTTTAAAATGGGCATAACAGTACTACCTTTAGTAGTTGCGAGGATTAAATTAGATTTTTTTTAAATGGGGCACGGGCTGTTGTATCAAATAAGAGAATGTTTGTGAAAGATTGTATCCTCTAGAGCTTTGTTTCCGTCTGTATAAGGTTGTTATGTTTATTAGGATGGTTGGCTTAAATTATAGTTTAATATGTTTACATTAAGGACTAAAATGCTCTTTCTTTCGTTCATTCATTCATTCATTCATTCAATAGATATTTACTAGTGCCCACAATATGCCAGCATTGAAAATACTAAAATAAGACAAACTTAGTTGCTGTTATAATGAATCTTTCATTCATTATGGGTTAAACAAGCATCTTGTGATAAATGATATGATTAGAGTGAAGTACAGGGGTACAGTGGAAGTATCTAGAAGAAACTCCCAGTCTAGTCTGTTGAGACATTGATGAGAGACATTCATTTGGAGAATGTTTTTTTAAGTGAAGACTTCTTCTTCTCTTAACATTCAGGACCTCCTTTGTATCTGAATTGGCTGTTTAAGGGACTTTTCATCCCACTAGATAGCAGACTCTTGGAGAGCAGACACTGTTTTTGATTCATCTCTGTGTCTCCCATGCATTCTGCTCAACACATGGTATATACTTAACAGTATTTGCTAAATTGATTTGAGCTAAGTGTCAGCACATCCAATTAAAAACCCATGATGGATATTTCCAGTCCAAATAAGAACAAAGCTTTTAGTTTTCCTTGAAGTTAAAATGCAAAAGAGGCAGGAGTTCTAGGCTTATAAGACCACATCACATTTCTAGTTCAAGTGGGTCTCTTCCTGTCTTCTCAAGAACACTTTTTTTCTGATTTATCCCATTAACCACATGCCCTGAGCAATCAGATCCAAAGTTAACACATGCAACTTTTGCTAGTTTCTCCTTCCCTGTGCAATTCTAAGACCTTTATGGAAATAGACTAGAATAGTGAAGGGAGCCTAGGAGACGATGGGAAGCTACCCTATAATCATGTTTATTGTTTCATAATAGGTTTATAGAAATTATGAATGCAGCTATTTTATTGATAGGACTTTTAATTATCCACCATGCTGAAGGGTGAGGCAAAATATCTCTCAGCCCCACTAATTAATATGGATATTCAATGGCTGTTAATTAAAGACAAAGGGACCAAAGGAACACAACCCACCCTTGACTCTGATGAATGCAAAGTCAAACCAATAGCTTATTTCTAAATTAACATGATTGATAAAAAGTCAAGCTCAGACCCAAGCCTTTTCCTCTCAGGGAACTATAATTTTCTGGTTTAGACAATAGACTAAAGGGCTCATCTGTGGACCCAGGTACAAAGCCCAGAGCTGCAGGCACTGAGAAGACAAGGGAGCTATGGATTATTTTGTGAGACCTGCATTTCAATAGGCAGCATTTCACAGTCCCTTTGTAGCCACTGTTTATCCTAGAAACTCTGTGTGCAGCTTCAGACTCATGGGCAGGCCCAGCCCCAGCCATGCTGGTCCAGAGGAACCTACCTTCCTGTTCCCAGGTGCACATGCCTGTTTGCCTCTGAAGAATCACATGCATGCTAGCAACCTGTCTCTCTTGAAGCAAATTATATTTATACATGCCAGATGCTGCAGTTACTATCTTTAGTCTTTGGAGGAACATAAAAAGAAAGAATGCATTATTGTAGCAGGAGGGTTCTGTTGAAGAAAATGTCATATGGTTTGGAGAAAGGAATATGGGCTTTAGAAACACAGTGGTTTTACCCCTTAATAGCTCAGTGACCTTGGGCTTGAGCCCTGGTTTCCTCATCAAAAATTTGGATATCAAAACCCACTTTTTCAGGCTTTTGTGAGAATGAAATAAGCTAAAGAATGCAAAGTTCCCAACAAGCAAAATATTACCAAGATCTTGCCTTGTGTTCAAATAGTGCTGTTTATTTTACAATGGTTTGAACCTTACTGCAAACCAGTGAGGTAAGCAAATCAAGATTTATTTTCTTTTTTTTCACTGGTAAGGAAACTTATGATCAAATAGTATAGATACAAAAGAGGCCACTTAATCTTGGAGACGCAGCTTCCTCATTTCTAAAACAGTCAATGCCACTGTCCACCTCTTTGGATTGTGGTGGGGATCAAATGAACTGATGGAGGTGAATGTGCTCTGTAAACTGTTGAGCACCATGTCAAATTATAGTTTGATATGTTACATTAAGGACATGCCCAAGGTCATACGGAGAAGAAGCAGAAGGTCTGTATATTCGTTCATTCATTCACTCATTCATCCAACAAACATTATCAACTCTATCTATGTGCCAGGAACAAAGCATTCATAGTCTAGAAGAAAAGGTAACGTACGTGGACAACAGTAAGATAAGGTAGATTACTCTAAGTAGCTTAGAGAGCTGTGTGAGAAGTTGGGTTCTCTCTGATGGTCCAGTTAAATGGTCTATGGTTTCCTTCTTTGCTCTCCATCCCATTCCATACTACTCCCAGATTTATGCCACTCATTCACTTAGCTTTCTATGTATACCCACTGTCTATGGGATAGCAAATACCTGTCTACATGTAGTATATAGCCACTCTCCTGTGCCCTCATGGACAGGCTTTGCTAATTGATCACAGTACTTCTTCCTACCAAATCTGGATTTAATCTCAGAATCCTTCTCAACTAAATACTCCAGAGAGTAACTGCCAATTGATCAGAGTTGGCCCTAAGTTCTATGTCCCCTGGAATGGTATTCCGACTGTGTTCTATGTAATTCTATTCTTTGAATATGAACAGAGGAGTGAAAACTTTGAGCTCTTTCTAAATCAACAATAATCTATTTATTATTATTTAAAAAAAATTTTATTGGAGTATAGTTGTTTTACGATGTTGTGTTAGTTTCTGCTGTATAGCAAAGTGAATCAGCTATACGTATACATATATCCCCTCTTTTTTTTTTCTTTTTATGAGATTAACATAATCTTTTTTTTAAATAGATCTTTATTGGAGTATAATTGCTTCACAATACTGTGTTAGTTTCTGTTGTACACCAAAGTGAATCAGCCATATGCATACATATGTCCCCATATCCCCTTCTTCTTGCGCCTCCCTCCCACCCTCCCTATCCCACCCCTCTAGGTGATCACAAAACACTGAGCTGATGTCCCAGTGCTATGCTGCTTCTTCCCACTAGCTAACTATTTTACATTTGGTAGTGTATATATGCCGATGCTACTCTCACTTCACCCCAGCTTCCCCCTCCCACCTCGTGTCCTCAAGTCCATTCTCTATGTCTACATCTTTATATCTGCCCTGCAACTAGGTTCATCAGTACCATTTTTTTTCTTTATTTTTAGATTCCATATATATGCGTTAGCATACGGTATTTGTTTTTCTTTTTCTGACTTACTTCACTCTGTATGACAGACTCTAGGTCCATCCACCTCACTACAAATAACTCAAATTCATTTCTTTTCATGGCTGAGTAATATTCCATGGTATATATGTGCCACATCTTCTTTATCCATTCATCTGTCGATGGACATTTAGGTTGGTTCCATGTCCTGGCTATTGTAAATAGTGCTGCAATGAACATTGTGGTACATGTCTCTTTTTTTTTTTTTTCTGATTTTTTTCAGCTACTTTATTTTTTTTTAATAGATCTTTATTGGAGTATAATTGCTTCACAATACTGTGTTAGTTTCTGTTGCACAACAAAACAAATCAGCCATATGCATACATGTGTCCCCATATCCCCTCCCTCTTGAGCCTCCCTCCCATCTTCCCTATCCCACCCCAAAGCACTGAGGTGATCTCCCTGTGCTATGCTGCTGCTTCCCATGAGCCAACTATTTTACATTCAGTAGTGTATATATGTAGATGCTACTCTCACTTCACTCAAGCTTCGCCCTCCCACCCCATGTCCTCAAGTCCATTCTCTATGACTACCTCTTTATTCCTGCCCTCAGAAAGAGAAAAACATGTCTCTTTTTGAACTATGGTTTTCTCAGGGTACATGCCCAGTAGTGGGATTGCTGCATCATATGGTAGTTCTATTTTTAGTTTTTTAAGGAACCTTCATACTCTTTTCCATAGTGGTTGTATCGGTTTACATTCCCACCAACAGTGCAGGAGGGTTCCCTTTTCACCACACCCTTTCCAGCATTTATTTTTCTAGATTTTTTGATAATGGCCATTCTGACTGGTGTGAGGTGATATCTCATTGTAGTTTTGACTTGCATTTCTCTAATAATTAGTGATGTTGAGCATCTTTTTATGTGCCTCTTGGCCATCTGTATGTCTTCCTTGGTGAAATGTCTATTTAGGTTTTCCACCCATTTTTTAATTGGATTGTTTGTTTTTTTGATATTGAGCTCCATGTGCTGTTTGTATATTTTGGAGGTTAATCCTTTGTCTGTTGTTTCATTTGCAAATATTTACTCCCATTTTGAGGGTTGTCTTTTTGTCTTGTTTATAGTTTCCTTTGCTGTGCAAAAGCTTTTAAGTTTTATTAGGTCCCGTTTTTTAATTTTTGTTTTTATTTTCATTATTCTAGGAGGTGGGTCAAAAAAGACCTTGCTGTGATTTATGTCATAGAGTGTTCTGCCTATGTTTTCCTCTAAGAGTTTTATAGTGTCTGGCCTTACATTTAGGTCTTTAATCCATTTTGAGTTTATTTTTGTGTATGGTGTTAGGGAGTGTTCTAATTTCTTTCTTTTATATGTAGCTGTCCAGTTTTCCCAGCACCACTTATTGAAGAGGCTGTCTTTTCTCCATTGTATATTCTTGCCTCCTTTATCAAAGATAAGGTGACCATATGTGCGTGGGTTTATCTCTGGGCTTTCTATCCTGTTCCATTGATCTACATTTCTGTTTTTGTTCCAATATCATACTGTCTTGATTACTGTAGCTTTGTAGTATAGTCTGAAGTCAGGGAGCCTGATTCCTCCATCTCCGTTTTTCTTTCTCAAGATTGCTTTGGGTATTCGGGGTCTTTTGTATTTCCATACAAATTGTGAAATCTTTTGTTCTAGTTCTGTGAAAAGTGCCATTGGTAGTTTGATAGGGATTGCATTGAATCTGTAGATTGCTTTGGGTAGTATATTCATTTTCACAATATTGATTCTTCCAATCCAAGAACATGGTATGTCTCTCCATCTGTTTGTATAATCTTTAATTTCTTTCATCAGTGTCTTATAGTTTTTTGCATGCAGGTCTTTTGTCTCCCTAGGTAGGTTTATTCCTAGGTATTTTATTTCTTTTTATTGCAATGGTAAATGGGAGTGTTTCCTTAATTTCTCTTTCAGATTTTTCATCATTAGTGTATAGGAATGCAAGAGATTTCTGTGCATTAATTTTGTATCCTGCAACTTTACCAAATTCATTGATTAGCTCTAGTAGTTTTCTGGTGGCATCTTTAGGATTCTCTATGTATAGTATCATGTCATCTGCAAACAGTGACAGTTTTACCTCTTCTTTTCCAATTTGTATTCCTTTTATTTATTTTTCTTCTCTGATTGCTGTGGCTAGGACTTCCAATACTATGCTGAATAATGTGGTGAGAGTGGACATCCTTGTCTCGTTCCTGATCTTAGAGGTAATGCTTTCAGTTTTTCACCATTGAGAATGATGTTTGCTGTGAGTTTGTCATAAATGGCTTTTATTATGTTGAGGTAGGTTCCCTCTATGCCCACTTTCTGGAGAGTTTTTATCATAAATGGGTGTTGAATTTTGTCAAAAGCTTTTTCTGCATCTATTGAGATGATCCTATAGTTTTTATTCCTTAATTTGTTGATGTGGTGTATCACATTGATTTGCATATATTGAAGAATCCTTGCATCCCTGGGATAAATCCCACTTGGTCATGGTGTATGATCCTTTTAATGTGCTGTTGGATTCTGTTTGCTAGTATTTTGTTCAGGATTTTTGTTTCTATGTTCATCAGTGATATTGGTCTATAATTTTCTTTTTTTGTGATATCTTTTTATGCTTTTGGTATCAGGGTGATGGTGGTTTTGTAGAATGAATTTGGGACTGTTTCTTCCTCTGAAATTTTTTGGAAGAGTTTGAGAAGCATTGGTGTTAGCTGTTCTCTAAATGTTTGATAGAATTCGCTTGTGAAGCCATCTGGTCCTGGACTTTTGTTTGTTGAAAGATTTTAAATTATGGTTTCAATTTCATTACTTGTGATAGGTCTGTTTATATTTTCTAATTCTTCCTCTTTCGCTCTTGGAAAATTGTACCTTTCGCAGAAGTTGTCCATTTCTTTGTGGTTGTCCATTTTTTTGGCATATAGTTGTTTGTAGTAGTCTCTTATAATCCTTTGCATTTCTGTGGTCTCAGTTGTGATTTCTCCTTTTTTATTTCTAATTTCATTGATTTGCGTCCTCTCCCTTTTTTCCTTGATGTGTCTGGCTAAGGGTTTATCAATTTTGTTTATCTTCTCAAAGAACCAGCTTTTAGTTTTACTGATTTTTGCGATTGTCTTCTTTGTTTCTATTTCATTTATTTCTGCTCTGATCTTTATGATTTCTTTCCCTCTGCTGACTTTGGGTGTTCTTTGTTCTTTTTTCTCTAGTTGTTTTAAGTGTAGGGTTAGATTGTTTATTTGAGATTTTTCTTGAGGTGAGATTGAATTGTTATAAACTTCTCTCTTAGAACTGCTTTGGCTGCATCCCATAGGTTTTTGGGTCATCGTGTTTTCATTGTCATTTGTTTCTATGTATTTTTTAATTTCTTCTTTGATTTCTTCTGTGATCTCTTGGTTATTTAGTAGAGCACTGTTTAGCCTCCATGTATTTGTGTTTTTTACAGTTTTTTTCCTGTAATTGATTTCGAACTTCCTAGCGCTGTGGTCAGAAAAGATGCTTGATACAATTTCAATTTTCTTAAATTTTCTGAGGCTTGATTTGTGACCCAAGATGTGATCTATCCTGGAGGATGTTCTGTGTGCACTTGAGCGAAAGTGTATTCTGCCACTTTGGGGTGGAATGTTCTATAAATATCAATTAAATCTTTCCGGCCTACTGTGTCATTTAACGATTGTGTTTCCTTATTTATTTTCTGTTTGGATGATCTGTCCATTGGTGTAAGTGGGATGTTAAAGTCCCCTACTATTATTGTGTTACTGTCAATTTCTCCTTTTGTGGTTGTTAGCATTTGCTTTATGTATTGTGGTGCTCCTATGTCAGGTACATAAACATTTATAATTGTTATATCTTTTTCTTTGATTGATCCTTTGATCATTATGTAGTGTCCCTTCTTATCTCTTGTAACAGTCTTTATTGTAAAGTCTATTTTATCTGATACGAGTATTGCTACTCCAGCTTTCCTTTGATTTACATTTGCATGGAATATCTTGTTCCATTGCTTCACTTTCAGTCTGTATATGTCCCTAGGTCTGAAGTGGGTCTCTTGTAGGAAGCATATATATGGGTCTTGTTTTTGTATCCATTCAGCCAGCCTGTCTCTTTTTGTTGGGGCATTTAATCCATTTACATTCAAGTTTATTGTCAATATGTATGTTCCTATCACCATTTTCTTAGTTGTTTTGGGTTTGTTTTTTGGGTCTTTTTCTTCTCTTGTGTTTCCTGCCTAGAGAAGTTTCTTTAGCATTTGTTGTAGAGCTGGTTTGGTGGTGCTGAATTCTCTTAGATTTTGCTTGTCTGAAAGCTTTTGATTTCTCCATCAAATCTGAATGAGATCCTTGCTGTGTAGAGTAATGTTGGTTGTAGGTTTTTCTCTTTCATCACTTTAAGTATATCCTGCCATTCCCTTCTGGCCTGCAGAGTTTCTGCTGAAAAATCAGCTGATAACCTTATGGGGATTCCTTTGTATGTTATTTTTTGTTTTTCCCTTGCTGCTTTTAATATTTTTTCTTTGAATTTAATTTCTGTTAGTTTGATTAATATGTTCTTGGTGTGTTTTTCCTAAGGTTTATCCTGTGTGGGACTCTCTATGCTTCCTGGACTTGGGTGATTTTTCCTTTCCCATGTTAGGGAAGTTTTCGACTATAATCCCTTGAAATATCTTCTCAGACCCTTTCTTTTTCTCTTCTTCTTCTGGGACCCCTATAATTTGAATGTTGGTGCTTTTAGTGTTGTCCCAGAGGTCTCTGAGGTTGCCTTCAAATCTTTTCATTCTTTTTTATTTATGCTGCTCCTGGGCAGTTATTTCCACCATTTTGTCTTCCAGCTCACTTATTCGTTCTTCTGCCTCATTTATTCTGTTATTGATTCTTCTAGTGTATTTTTCATTTCAGTTATTGAAATGAAGTGTTTGTCCTTTAGTTTTTCTAGATCTTTTTAAAACATTTCTTGTATTTTCTCAATCTGTGCCTCTATTTCTAAGATTCTGGATCATATTTACTATCATTACACTGAATTCTTTTTTAGGTAGATTGCCTATTTCCTCTTCATTTATTTGGTCTTGTAGGTTTTTACCTTGCTCCTTCATCTGTGACATATTCTTTTTCCATCTCTTGTTTTTTTTTTTTTTGTTTGGCCTGAGGCTTCCAACATTGGAGTGTATAGGCTGTTGGGTAGATCTGGGTCTTGGTGCTGAGATGAGGACCTCCGTGAGACCTCACTCTAATGAATATTCCCTGGGGTCTGAGGTTCTCTGTTGGTCCAGTGGTTCAGACTCGGAGCTCCCACCCTAGGAGCTTCAGCCGAACCCCTGGCTTGTGAACCAAGATCCCGCAAGCTGCATGGGGTGGCAAAAAAAAAAGAGAGAGAACAATAACAAAGTAAAAAATAAAATTAGACTAGGAAACTAATAGATATGTTAGAAAGAATATAAAAATTAAAATATAGATGAATCAACAACCGGAAAATACAACAGTACCACAATAGCAAGAAAAGAGGAGGAGGGAAAAGAAAAAAGAAAAAGAAAAGGGGAGGGAAGGCCTTGGCTCTGGAGGGTGGGCCCTAAACAAGGGCGAGGTTTGGGTGGTGGGCGGGGCATATGCTTAGGACCCACAGGGTTGGAAAACGCCCTGGAGGCTGTGGAGGGTGAGGCTTAGGCTCAATGGAACAGAAGGGGCTGAGGCATGCCTCCCACCCCTGGTCTCAGAGGGTGGGGCACCTCACCTGAGAGCCCAGCAGGCTTCCTGGGCTCAAGTGGGTGGGGCAAATGCCCTCCTCTCCTCTCCTGCTCCGCTGGTCCCAGAGGGCCCTTCCCGCCTGCCTCTCCTGTTCTCCCCTCGGCCTCCTTCCTATGCCCTCAGGACCAATGTGGCTGGGCGGAAGGGGGATCTTGGAGGGCAGGGGATGGCCTGGGAGCTCAGCAGCCTCCCTGGGCCCGAGTGGGGGGAGGGCAAACGCCCTCCAGTCTTCTCCTGCTCCTCCTGGAGGGCCCCTCGCACCTGCATCTCCTGATGTCCCCGGCCTCAGGGGCACCGATCCTGTCTGGCCTCCACTTCTCCTCCCACCTCTGTCCCCCCATGTCCTACCGGTTCACTTGGGGGTTCCTCCCATCTCCTTGGGTGTCAGTGTCCCCCACCAGCAGCCGGCAGGTGCCCTAGTTGTGGGGAGATGCTAACTCCAAGTCTTCCCACACTGCCATCTTGACTCCACCCCCATCCCCTCTTTTTTAGATTTCCTTCCTATTGAGATCACCACAGAGCATTGAGTAGATTTCCCTGTGCTCTACAGTAGGTTCTCATTAGTTTTCTATTTTTATACATAGTAGTGTATATATGTCAATCCCAATCTCCCAATTCACCCCACTCCCCCTTCTCCACTAGGTATCCATAAGTTTGTTTTCCACATCTGTGTCTCTATTTCTGCTTTGCAAATAAGTTCATCTGTACCATTTTTTTTAGATTCCACATATAAGTGATATTATATGATACGATATTTGTTCCTCTCTTTCTGACTTACTTCACTCTGTATGACAGTCTGTAGGTCTATCCATGTCTCTGCAAATGTCTCTCGGCACTATTTCATTCCTTTTTATGGCTGAGTAATATTCCATTGTATATATGTACCACATCTTCTTTATCCATTCATCTGTTCATGGACATTTAGGTTGCTTCCATGTCCTGGCTATTGTAAATAGTGCTGCAATGAACATTGGGGTGCATGTATCTTTTCGAATTATAGTTTTCTCCAGGTATATGCCCAGGAGTGGGATTGCTGGGTCACATGTTAGTTCTATTTTTAGTTTCTTGCGGAACCTCCATACTGTTCCCCATAGTGGCTATACCAAATTACATTCCATACAACAGTGTAGGAGGGTTCCCTTTTCTCCACATCCTCTTCAGCATTTATTGTTTCTAGAATTTTTGATGATGGCCATTCTGACAGGTGAGACGTGATCTCACTGTAGTTTTGATTTCCATTTCTCTAATAATTACTGATGTTGAACATCTTTTCATGTGTTTGTTGGTCATCTGTATGGCTTCCTTGGAGAAATGTCTATTTAAGTCTTCCACCCACTTTTTTCATTGGGTTATTTTTTGATATGGAGCTGCATGAACTGTTTGTATATTTTGGAGATTAATCCCTTGTCAGTTGCTTCATTTGCAAATATTTTCTCCCATTCTGAGGGTTGTCTTTTCATTTTGCTTATGGTTTCTTTTTCTTTGCCAAAGCTTTTATGTTTCATTAGGTCCCATTTGTTTATTTTTGTTTTTATTTTCATTACTCTAAGAGGTGGGTCAAAAAAATCTTGCTGCGATTTATGTCAAAGAGTGTTCTGCCTATGTTTTCATCTAAGAATTTTATAGTGTCTGGCCTTACATTGTTCTATTTAATCCATTTTGAGTTTATTTTTATGTATGGTGTTAGGGAGTGCTCTAATTTCATTCTTTTACATGTAGCTGTCCAGTATTCCCAGCACCACTTATTGAACAGACTATCGTCTCTCCATTGTGTATTCTTGCCTCCTTTTGTATATTCTTGCCTCCTTTGTCATAGATTAGGTGACCATAGGTGCATGGGTTTATCTCGGGGATTTCTATCCTGTTCCATTGGTCTATATTTCTGTTTTTCTGCCAGTACCATACTGTCTTGATTACTGTCGTTTTGTAGTGTAGTCTGAAGTCCAGGAGACTGATTCCTCCAACTCCGTTTTCTTTCTCAAGATTGCTTTGACTATTTGGGATATTTTGTGTTTCCCTAGAAATTGTAAATTTTTTTGTTCTAATTCTGTGAAAATGCCATTGGTAATTTGATAGGTATTGCAGTGAATCTGTAGAATGCTTTGGGTAGTAGAGTCATTTTCATAATATTGATTCTTTCAATCCAAGAACATGGTATGTCTCTCCATCTATTTGTGTTGTCTTATTTTTTTCTTCCTTTCTTTTTTTATTTGGCTGCATCAGGTCTTAGTTGTGGTGCCCAGGCTCTTCATTGCAGTGTGAGGGCTTCCCTCTAGTTGTGGTGCACAGGCTTCTCTCTAGTTGTAGTGTGCAGGTTTTCTCTCTCTAGTTGTGATGTGTGGGCTCCAGGGCATGTTGGCTCTGTAATAGTAGTGCATGGGCCCCAGAGTGTGTGGACTCTGCAGTTTGCAGCACATGGGCTCTCTTGTTGGGGCGCCTGAGCTCAGTAGTTGTGGCATGTGAGCTTAGTTGCCCCGCGGCATGTGGGACCTTAGTTCCCTGACCAAGGCTTGAACACGCATTCCCTGCATTGGAAGGTGGATTCTTTACCACTGGACCACTGGGGAAGTCCCATATTCTGTCATCTTTAATTTCTTTCATCAGTATCCTATAGTTTTTTGAGTACAGGTCCTTTGTCTCCTTAGGTAGGTTTATTCCTAGGTATTATTCTTTTTGTTACAATGTTAAATGGGATTCTTTCCTTAACTTCTCTTTCTGATCTTTCATTGTTATTGTATAGGAATGCAAGAGATTTGTGTATATTAATTTTGTATTCTGCAACTTTACCAAATTCATTGATAAGCTCTGGTAGTTTTCTGGTGACCTCTTTAGGAATTTCTATGTATAGTATTTATCATGTCATCTGTAAACTGTGACAGTTTTATTTCTTCTTTGCCAATTTGGGTTCTTTTGTTTCTTTTTCCTCTCTGATTGCTGTGGCTAGGACTTCCAAAACTATGTTGAATAATAGTGGTAAGAGTGGACATACTTGTCTTGCTCCTGATCTTAGAGGAATTGCTTTCAGTTTTTCACCATTGAGAATGATGTTTGCTGAGGGTTTGTTGTATATGGCCTTTATGTTGAGGTAGGTTCTCTCTATGACCACTTTCTGGAGAGTTTTTATCATAAATGGGTGTTGAATTTTGCCAAAAGATTTTTCTGCATCTATTGAGATGATCATGTGGTTTTTATTCCTCAATTTGTTAATATGATGTATCAAATAGATGGATTTGCATATATTGAAGAATCCTTGCATTCCTGGGATAAACACCACTTGATCATGGTGTATGATCCTTTTAATGTGTTGTGGGATTCTGTTTGCTGGTATTTTGTTGAGGATTTTTGCATCTATGTTCATGAGTGATATTGGCTTGTAATTTTCTCTCTTTTTTTTTTTTTTGATATCTTCATCTGGTTTTGGTATCAGGATGATGACGGCCTCATAGAATGAGCTTGGGAGGGCTGCTTCCTCTGCAATTTTTTGGAAGAGTTTGAGAAGCATACATGTTAGGTCTTCTCTAGACACTTGTTAGAATTCGCCTGTGAAGCCATCTAGTCCTGGATTTTTGTTTGTTGGAAGATTTTAATCACAGTTTCAATTTCATTACATGTGATTGATATGTTCATCTTTTCTGTTTCTTCCTGGTTCAGTCTTGGAAGGTTGTACCTTTCTGAGAATTTGTCCATTTCTTCCAGGTTGTCCATTTTATTGGCCTATAATTACTTGCAGTAGTCTCTCATGATCCTTTGTATTTCTGTGGTGTCAGTTGTAATTTCTCCTTTTTCATTTCCAATTTTATTGATTTGAGTCCTCTCCCTTTGTTTCTTGATGAGTCTGGTTTATCAATTTTGTTTATCTTCTCAAAGAACCAGCTTTTAGTTTTACTGATCTTTGCTATTCTTTTCTTTTTCCCTATTTCTTCTATTTCTGCTCTGATTTTTATGATTTCTTTCCTTCTACTAGCTTTGAGTTTTGTATGTTCTTCTTTCTCTAGTTGCTCTAGGTGTAAGGTTAGGTTGTTTATTTGAGATTTTTCTTGTTTCTTGAGGTAGGATTGTATTGCTATAAACTTCCCTCTTAGAACTGCTTTTGCTGCATCCCATAGGTTTTGGGTCATCGTGTTTTTGTTGTCATTTGTTTCTAGGTTTTTTTTTATTTCCTCTTTGATTTCTTCAGTGATCCATTGGTTATTTAGTAGCATACTGTTTAGCCTCCATGTGTTTTTTATAGTTTTTTTCCCTGTAATTGATTTCTAATCTCATAGCATTGTGATCAGAAAAGATTCTTGATATGATTTCAATTTTCTTAAATTTATCTAGGCTTGATTTGTGACCCAAGATGTGATCTATCCTTGGGAATGTTCCATGTGCACTTGAGAAGAAAGTGTATTCTATTGCTTTCTGGTGGAACATCCTATAAATATCAATTAAGTCTATCTGGTCTAATGTTTCATTTAAGGCTTGTGTTTCCTGATTAATTTTCTCTCTGGATGATCTGTCCATTGGTGTTAGTGAGGTGTTAAAGTCCCGCAATATTATTGTGTTACCATCAATTTCCCCTTTTATGGCTGTTTGCATTTGCCTGATGTTTTGAGGTGCTCCTATGTTGGGTGCATAAACATTTACAATTGTTATATCTTCTTATTGGATTGATCCCTTGATCATTATGTAGTGCCCTTCCTTGTCTTTTGTAACAGTCTTTCTTTTAAAGTCTATTTTGTGTGATATGAGTCTTGCTATTCCAGCTTTCTTTTGATTTCCATTTGCATGGAATATCTTTTTCCATCCCCTCACTTTCAGTGTGTATGTATCCCTAGGCCTGAATTGGGTATCTTGTAGACAGCATGTATATGGGTCTGATTTTTGTATCCATTCAGCCAGTCTGTGTCTTTTGGTTGGATCATTTAATCCATTTACATTTAAGGTAATTATCAATATGTATGTTCCTATGGCCATTTCCTTAATTGTTTTGGGTATTTTTGTGTGTGTATTTTTTTTTTCTTCCCTTCCTCTTTTGTTCTCTTCCCTTGTGTTTTTTGCCTAGAGAAGTTCCTTTAGCAATTTTGGTATAGCTGGTTTGGTGGTGCTGAATTCTGTTAGCTTTCGCTTGTCTGTAAAGCTTTTGATTTCTCTGTCAGATCTGAATGAGAGCCTTGCTGGGTAGAGTTCTTCATTGTAGGTTTTTCCCTTTCATCACTTTAAATATATCATGCCACTCCCTTCTGGCCTGCAGAGTTTCTGCTGAAAAACCAGCTGATAACCTTATGGGGTTTCCCTGTAATATTATGTATTGCTTTTCCCTTGTTGCTTTTAATTTTTCTTTTTTTTTTTGTATTTAATTTTTGTTAGTTTGATTAATATGTGTCTCGTGTGTTCCTCCTTGGGTTTATCCTGTGTGGAACCCTCTGTACTTCCTGGACTTAGGTGACTCTTTCCTTTCCCATGTTAGCGAAGTTTTCAACTATGATCTCTTCAAATATTTTCTCAGGCCCTTTTCCTTTTTCTTCTTCTTCTGGGGCCCCTATAATTCGAATGTTGGCATGTTTAATGTTGTCCCAGAGGTCTCTGAAACTGTTCTCATTTCTTTTCATTCTTTTTTCTTTTTTCTGTTCTGCAGCAGACATTTCCACCATTCTATCTTCCAGGTCACTTATCTATTCTTCTGCCTCAGTTATTCTGCTATTGGTTAATTCTAGTTTATTTTTCATTTCAGTTATTGTCTTGTTCATCTCTGTTTGTTTGTTCTTTAGTTCTTCTAGGTCTTTGCTATACTTTTCTTTTATCTTCTTGATTTGTACCTCCATTCTGTTTTCGAGATCTTGGATCATCTTTACTATCATTACTCTGAATTCTTTTTCAGGTAGATTGCTTATCTCCTCTTCATTTAGTTGTTCTTGTAGGTTTTTATCTTGCTCCTTCATCTGCAACGTATTTCTTTGTCATCTCATTTTGTCAAACTTATTTTGTTTCTGGTCTCCTTTACACAGGCTGCAGGATTGTACTTCCTCTTGCTTCTGGTGTCTGCCCCCAATGAGTGAGGTTGGTCCAGAGGCTTGTGCCGTTATCCCCTTGATAGGGGGTTTGATTTTCGTTGTGTTGATCAGAGCCTGCCCTAGATATTGAGCAGGTCCCCGCCTTTGCTCTGTGGTTGTTGCAGCCTTGTCAGGGGTGAGGTCTGCTCCCTGGTTTTTGGAGTAGAGGCCCCCAGATCTGTTTCTTAACTGTGATTCTGATCTGTGGTGTGAGGTAGGCAGTATTGGAGCACTCCCAGTGGGAGAGCAGCCACTGAGTTTTCCTGCACTGGAGGTGTTCACCTGTGATTGTGCTCCATTGTGTCCCCTTTCACCCATTGTGCAGGCTAACAAAGTATACTGTTGTTGGAACTGCTCTCAGTTCTGCCTTAACTGTGGGTATCCTGACAATTGGCCCTGGTGACTCTCAGGCATTGTTATCACCTGGCCACTGGCACAGGTACACTGAGGTTAGGTTCCGGTAATGCAGTAACTGTGCCCCTGGACTTGATGTTGGAGCTATGTAGGCAGCTCAAACTCTGGTCTGGCCCTACCCCCACATATACGTGCCCAAAGAGCCCACAGTTACTAAATCCAGACCAGTAATAGGGGGTTTGACTGGTGTTGTGTGACCAGAGCCTGCCCTGTATATTGAGTGGGGCCCCCCCGTTGCTCTGTGGTTCTCACTGCCCTTTCAGGGGCAGGGTCTGCTTCCTAGTTGTTGGAGTAGAGGCTCCCAGATCTGCTCCTTAGCTGTGTTTCTGATCTATGGTGTGACGTAGGTGGGGTTGGAGCACTCCCGCTGGGAGGGAAGCTACTGAGTATTCCTCCTCTGGGCCTTTTCACCTGTGAGTGTGCTCTATTGTGTCACCTTTCACCCACTGTGTGAGTTCTCAGATTACGCTAATGTTGACACTGCTCTCGACCCCATCTTATCTGTGGCTATGTCAGCAATGTCTCTCAGACATTGCTCTCACCAGGCCACCAGAGTAGATCCACTGAAGTCAAGTCCCAGGATTGTAGTCTTCATGGATCTGGACCTGTTGTGGGTGTTATGGGGGCAGTTCAGACTTTACCATGGCCCAACCCCCACGTGTATGGGCCCACAAAATCTACCGCTGCTAAAGCTAGGTCCATCTTGGCTGTGGGAGCACTCATCCATTCAGATGTTTTATTGGTGCTGAGTTTTTACCAAGCCGGTCTCAGGGGTGTCAATTCATGGTTTGCACACCTGCGAGGAGAGATTTCAGCTTCTCTTCCTTAGTTGCATGGCCCCTGTGGCTCAGCTGTACTTTTAGACCCACCTCTGAGTGTGGGCCACCCACAGGGGTTTGCTCCCGAAGCTACCCTGAAGCACTCAGGTCTGCCCCACTGAGGACAGGACATGTAGGTGGCATGGCTGCTGGGGTCATGGGAGTACTGGTGACGACTGGTGCTTGGGGGAGTCGGTGGCCGCAAGAGATCTGGCCCCATCAGTGATGAGGTGCACAGGGAATCCAGTGGCCACAGGCACGACAGGTCTGGCCCTGGTGGGAGACTTTCCTAGCTACTGGCCACCGGCAGAAATGGCCAGCCCCGGTGGGGGCCTTTGCTATTGTCCGGTGGCAGGAGCTCATGGTCCAGCCCCAGCAGAGGCCTTTCCTAGTGTCCAGTGGCAGGCACAGGAGGGCCAGCCCTGTTGGGGGTCTTTTCTAGCATTTGGCCTCAGGCACAGGAGGGTCAGCCCTGGCAGGGGCCTTTCCTAGCACCTGGGCGGGCAGGGGCTGGCATGTGGGGAGAGAGGCTGCAATGGCGGCTCCACCCCCTGCGCATCACTCGATAATGATGCCTTGCTTCTATGGTAGTCCGGGTTTCTTCCACAAGCATTCCCGGTTGCAGATTTCCTCACTCCTTTCCCCTCATGCTGTCTCCTCGCATCCAGCAGCAGTCCTCTCCCTGGGTTTGCTCTCCAATCCCCACTTTCCAGCGCCCAGCCCCCATGTGCACTGGTGGACACACGTCCCAGGCCGGGGCACACAGGACTGTGGCATGGACTGTCTGTGTAGGTCTCACTCTGTCCTGCCTGCCAAAGACCGGCCATTTCACTATCCTCTGACAGCCCCAGTTGCTCCTTTTCTGTCCCAACTGATCTCCCCGTCGGTGAGGGGGTTTCCCCACATTCAGGAACCTCTCCACTCCTTCAGCTCCCCCCAAGGGGCACAGGTCTCATCCCACTCCCTCTCCTCTTCTTTTTCCCTTCTTCTTTCTTTCAACCTACCTGGTTATGTGGGGATCTTTCTTGTCCTTTTCGGTGTCCAAGGTCTTCTGCTACTTTTCAGCCAGTGCTCTGTGAGAATTGTTCCATCTGTAGATGTATTCTTGATGCGTTTGTGGTGAGAAATGAACTCCATGTCCTCCTACTCCTCTACCATCTTGCTTTCCTCCCAGTATTTTATAAATTAGAAAAGTAAAGCTCACAGAGGCTGAGAGGCTTGTTCAAAGTCACACATTTAGTAAATCCATGGACTGGGATTCAAATATCAGTATTTTGATTCCAATCTGATATTTGATTCCAGTATTGATATGTCAAATTGCTTTTTAATTTTATGTTCTGCAGAAGCTGTGTGCTGCTCTGCTCAAATTCCATTTTTTGGGACATCATATCAACACACTCACTCAATTATTTGCTCATTCAGAAAATATGCAGGTGTTAAGGAGTATAGAGATTATTATTCAAAGGACATGTAATAATTATCTATATAATTAAACTATAACCTGTCTGAGGGCTGGGATTGTATTTTTGTACATCATTGAACCTGAGGGCTGAGCACAGTGCTGTTATATAGCATTTGTCTAGTCGTTTAGTAAATGTATTGTCTAGTGGGTGAGCAGCCAAGTAAACAGACTATGACAATAAAATATACAATTGCTTGGCATGGTCTCTAGCATTTTGTAGGTGCACAGTGTTTACCGTTAACTAATACTCAGACCAGAGTGGTATAGGAACACTCAGGAGGGTCCTTTTGTCTAGCAGAGGGAGAAAGAAGTGACAGTGAGCTGCATCTGAAAAGGGTCAAAGAATGTTAAACACATAATGAACACTGTGTGCAAAGACAGGGAAATTTGTAAGAATAAAACATATTCGGGAGAATGCAAGTAGATGAAATGAGATGAGGAATGCATAAGCCACAGTGAATATTGTGGCCCTAAAGATTTTTACTTTGTTCTGAAGGATGTTTTGGATCTATTCCAAAATTTTAAGCAGAGAAATGACAATGGAATTTGTCTTTTAGAAACAGTTTCTGGAATCATAGATAATTTTTTTTTAATTTAAAAAATTTTAACAGCAACTCAACAAGAGGTCTTGAACATTTCACTTTCATAAATGTTTAACTTTTATTATTGTTAACACTGGAGCCAATAGATGGTTGTGTGTCTCTGCATATGTATGTGTATAAAAAGCAATATTAGTAATAACATTTTCCTTAATTAATTTTCCCATGACTGAATTCCTATTTGAATATTCATTCTTACAACACTGCAGTATATTGTGATGCACTTCGACGAAATTAACTCAACGAGCTCCTCTTTCCAATTTTAATATTCCATTGGGTTTTCTATTGCTGAAAACTCATTAGTATCTGAGTGCAGTGCTGATGAGAAACAAGAGAGAGGCATATTGCGTGACTGTGAGTCAGAGAAAAGAGACAGCTGGCACAAGAATTTTCTAATAAAGTCCAAAAAGGCTGCTGTGTCTTAACAACACAAAAGGGGTGCTTTGAGCTTTCCCTTTGTACTAAAAGTTTTGAATCTTATTCACACCTTTTATGAATGCTGGCAAAAGCCAAATTGTTCTCACCGAAACCTCATGGATCCATGACAGAGAAATGTTGGTATATTTTCCAAGTTTTCTGGTGGTGTTAGAATTTGTGTAAAGATTTACTTCAGACATGTGTCCATGTAGATGACATAGTTTGAATCTCCAGCAAAATTATTTCTAGCAATATATCTCTTGACTACTTTTCCTCCTCCTTCTGCTTCAGTCAACCTGTGTGATTTGACTGTCCAATTCTGCTCCATATTTTCTATCTTGCATACTTTTACTTATGCACTATTTCTTCCTAGAATGTTTTCTCCTGTCATTTTTATATGTTGATAATCTAACCATTTTTCAAAGCCGAGTTCAAATGCTTTGCACTACAAGAAGACTTCCATGAGTTCTACAAGTAGACATGAGTTCTCCTCCTTCTGGAATCTGTGGTACCCATCACATTCCAAGTTCTTTGACAGTAGTTTGTGCACACACCATCTTATAATTAAAATAGCTGTCATTTATTGAGCTCTTGCAATGTGCCAGGCTTAGTATTTTTATCACCATCTGGGGTTGATATTATCATCACCATTTTATAGATGAGGTAATTGAGGCTCAGAAAGGTTTATTGAGTTTCCCAAAGACCACAAAGCTAGTGACAACTCTGTCTACACAACTAAAAGCTTATACTTTCATTACACTAGACAATTTTCCTGCTTTATTTGCTCAGTGTTTGAGGATGTAGGGAAGGTCATATTTTAGATCTGGATTTGAATTTCTGAAGGCAGAGATTAGATGGGATTTTTTTAGGTAGAGCAAAGTATGAATGTAGACATGAAGACATATGTTATGTATTGGGATGGGGGGGCAGAAGGTGTTGGGGAATATTGGCTCATCAAGATGGCTAATGCCAAGGTTTTTATGAAGGAGGGGAAAGGGTATTAGACCGGAGGGCAAATTATGTCCAGATTGTGACAGGCCATAAGTGTGGAGGAGAGGAACGCTCTAGTTCCAAGACCAGGAATGGAGGGAGAAGCTGAGGCCCTTGGTTGAGGCAGGAGTGCGTGGAGAAAGCTTATGATGTTGCAGGGAAAGTGCTAGGGAATAGGGTTAGAGAGAACATAGCTCATTTTTAATTGAATGGTCACCTGGACATTGCCTGAAGTCGAGATATAGAACCAGATGACATTGATTTGATGCTGATCTTCCTGCATCAAATGATGGTCTTGCTAAAGGAAGGATACTTAAATACTTGCAAAAATAAGATTAAGTCAAGGAGCACCAGTTTTAGGGAAGGAAGAGATGTGAGGTCAGGGAACTAAGCAGGGCATTGCATAAGGCAAGTAAAATCAGCCCCTAAACTGGGTCATGAGGCAGGGAGGTGTGAGGGGAAAGTAGCAAGAACTTCCTTCGTGTTTTTAATGTGTTAAGACTGTTTTAGTTCAACGTGAGGCATGATCAGGAAGAACATATGTCCAAGTTTCTCTTGTTTTGAAGTGTTGATTGGTATAACTAAGAGAATGCTAAAATAGCTCTATAGACACATTGAAACATTTCTAAAGTAACATCAAAGTCTGTTCCAATTGTGGTGAAGGGGAAAGAGGGTGTGTTGTATTCTTGTGGTGACATGTAATGGGCCCTTTGGCACATCATTAACTTTGGACAAGTAGTACCACCTCCTGCCAGATATTTTGGGATCCCTCTTTAACAAGCAGGGGTCTGACACAAGAGCTGTGATGCTTTGCTTGTAGCTGGCTCAACTACAGTGTCTGTGGCAAGGCATCTCTGCTTTCTACAGCTATTTTCTATACCCTTTTCTGTAGAAACTATTACATAAAGAGGAATTTCTATGGGGACAGGGACTTGGTCTGTCTTATTCACTGCATAGGCTAGTATGTGGGTATTTGTTGAATGAATAAATGGAGCATGACATGGACTAGGAAAACCTGGGTTTAGTATCCAATAACATAATTATTAACTGGAGGCTTCTAAGCAAATCACGTAGTTGGTTCCTGGGTCTTTGTAAAATGGGGAAATATCTTCTGCCCTGTTTGAGTCACAGGATTCTTGTGAGGATCAAATACCTATGAGAACACTTGGAGGAACATTATAATTAGCAGAAGGAGATAAAAGGGAGCGATCTATTACACATTGTGTCCTGTGCCAGGTGTTTTACCTCCAACACCATATTTCAATCTCATGACAATTTTAGAGAACATTATCCTTGTCTTCATCTTTCAGATGAGGACATGAAGGCTCATAGAAGCTAAGGCCACACATTTAGTAAGTGGCAAAACAAAAGTGTCAGAGCCTTTTCTGTCCGACCTTGCAAAACCCATGTTCTTATTCTCTATACTGTAGAAATATGAGGTAATTTTATGGAAATACTGACATTTAAATGTAAGCTTTTAAAGGAACCTATCATAGAAGGTCAAAAGTCATTCTTAAAGGACACAGCAATGGTACCTGACTTTCTCTAGGAAGAGACATCTTTGCCCTTAGCATCATGGTTCCCAGCAACCTGTATATCAATATATTTGCATACACGTCTGTGGGAACTGGGGTGATAGTGCTTTTGCGAACATAGATCTTGTCTGCTGATGCTACCTTTTCTCATTTCTATCCAGCTCTCCATTTAGTGGTGCATGTTCAGTGTGCTGATTACAGAACCATTTTGCCTATGTGGACTATATTTGGTGGAAGTCTGCTTTTTCCCTTTTTCTTCCATTATTCTTCCTACAGCAGTTAGAACAGTCTTGGGTGATTTGAGTGACGCCAAAACATGTGCTAAGTGAGGGGGACCACTGTACTTGGAGACAGAGATGTGCATGGAATCCCAGTTCTGTCCTCATTTAGCTTGGGGACCTTGGACTCTCAGTACCTCAGCCTCCCTCTGTAGAACAGTGACAAGAACAAACAGTTAAGAGAAGCATGTCAGAGAGTCAGTGTGTGTGAAAGGGCCACTTCTATGCAGCTCTGTCTTTGAGACCTAGTACATGTTAGTTTCCCTCCTTCTTTTCTTTATCTTTGGTGTTTGGAGTAATTGCTAAGAATCAAGAGATTTGGGTTCTAGTCTCAGACCCTGAGCAAGTCACTTCACTTTGCTGGGCCTCAGTCTCTCCATCTGTAATGAAGCAGATTAACTATGTAGTCTATACTTTTAACCGTGGAATTCTGTGCAGGTCCCAGACCTGTCAAAGCCAAGGGTCTATCACATGGAGTGGGAAGTGCTGTGATGGGGGCTCTGAGAGTACTGTGGAAGAGATCTTGACTTAGGCCTGGAGAAGGTGGGTTGGGGGCTACAGATCAAAAAGTCAAGGAAGTCTCCCTTGGGATGACAGTGCTTGAGCTGACTCTTGAAGATGTGTAAGAGCCAGCTAAGCATGGAGAGAAACAGCATATTTATCAGGAATGTGTAAAGCCTGAAGGTGCATGAAAGCAAGTAAGTTTCAGAAAACTGAAAGTTTGTCAATAAAAGTGGAACATGTGACTGTTGTGTAGGTATGCATGCATATGTTGTAGGTATGGGGGAAAGGGTAGGAGAGAGGAAGGCTAGCTGAAAGTACAAAGGAGTTTAGACTTTATTCCATAGATTATGGGGAGCTATGGAAGGGGAGAGGGGGGCATGATTGGTTTTGACTATTAGAAATACCCTTTTGTAACTATAAGGAGAATGGATTGTGAGAGGCCAAACAGAGGCAGACAGACCAGTTAGGAGGTAATTGCAGGAGTTCTCAATAATGAGCATGGAATATTAATGGGCACTGAAAAGACCAATTGGCTGTAGTAACTGTGACCGTGTGGTGTTATGGAGGAGGAATAAGAAAGGCCAAACCAGTGAAGTCGTCAACATCAAAGACTCTCCAGTACAACTAGAAGGAAGCAGGACCTTTTCTGATTCTCTTATTTGTGTGTAATTACAATTAGAGGTCAGTTTTACACATATGCTAAGCAAATAACAATCCCCCCCCCGCATCCCCTCTGAGATACAGATGGATTTCTAAATTTCTGTATAATACTTAGGATTGAATGTGGATATTTGTTAAACATCACCTTATGACCAGGAGACTTCCTGGGGCAAGAGAATCACCCTCTATGTTTGATCAGTCTTAAGAGAAGGGATTTGATGTTTTTTAGTAGAAGAGATGAGATTATGTTTAGAAAGAGAATCAGGGACCCCTGCTTTCTTGGCAGTCACTGCCATTTTGTTACTCATTATCAGAATTGCACCCCTTGTACCACTTCTACTCTCTAACTACATCATTCAAACTTCAAACTGTGAAAAGTGGAACTATGGTATTGCAATACAGAAATATTTACTGAGTATCTGTTATTTCTTGGGAGGCAGCCAGGTCTAGAGAAAAGAAAAAGGACAGAGTTATTAGCAGAATTAAATAAAATTATATGAGGCATGGAAGGTGCCCAGCACAGTGCCTGGCATAAGGGCAACTCAACAAACAATGGTCTCGTCCTTCATGCCCCTAGTATAAAAGGATCCAATGATGAATAAAGAACAGCTTGTACCTGCTGGTATTTATAGCCTCATTTGAATGATGAGATATAATGAATAAAAATAATCTTTCTAATGCTTCACAGTTTACAAATCACTTTCACATCCACTATTTCATGTCAAGCTTCCATATCAATTCAAATAACCAGGGCAAAGCATATTATTAGCTCCATTAAACAGATGAGGAAATTGACATCCAAACATGCTAAATGACTGAACAAGATCGGATTTTTATCAAGGGCCAGGGCAGGTTTGCCTGGCTCAAGCGTTTCCATTGTGGAAGGTACAAGTTACCATATAAACTAGGTTCTAGCCTGTCAGTAGTAGGATTTGTAGTTTATAGTTTTGTAGTAGAAACAAAGTGCTAAGGGAATCTTGAAAGTGTTCATTCTGCTTGGAACTCTGTAATCTAGTGTTGTTTCCTGCTAGTTTTCAGGATTCACCTCTGAGGATGGTCATTCTTCACCTGGCCTTCTGCCCCTGTCTCACTTATGGTGGGATTACAGTAATGCCCTAGAAACTGGTCTAATCTGCTGAGGGTTTTTGCCCCATTCTCCTAGTCTCAATCTTGCTTTAAGGTACCCATCTGGGGCAGGCAGCCCTGCGACTCAACCTCTGGGAGTCACCTGATTTTAAGAACCAACTACCACTGCTTATGTCCTGCTACCTTCAGCCTACTTTGTAATTTGAATTCCTGGATCCCCTAGGGGAAACCACAGCTCCTGTCTTCTGTTATTTCTCATCTTTTGTGCAGTCCCCTCCTCAGCTTCCATTGAACAGAACAGGCAAGATCTAATTTATTATGGCACTGACTCAAGGCCCTCAGTGGTCTTGAGCCTCTGACTGGCTTATCTTGCATGCGGAAATATAGAGAAAAAGAAGAGAATGCAACTAAGCAGATTGTTATTCTGAGGAAAGTAGGAAGAAGGTATAATACTTGTTCCCAAGAAGATAAGACACACTTAGATGTGAGGTCAGTAGACAGCACTAGACTCAACCTGAAAAGTGTATCTTGAGTGCTGCTTTAAATGCATTACCTCATTTGGCCTGTGCAATAGTCTTCTGAGTTGGTATTAGTATTTTTATTTTATGAAAGAGATAACAGAGGTTCAGAGAGATATATGTGACTTGCCCAAGTCCCCACCGCCAGGAAGTAGCAGAGCCATGGTTGAGGATCCATTCTTCCGACTGAATGTGCTATTCTTTTCTCTTACTGGAAAGCTGCAGTAGATGATCAAGCTCTAGATCACGCAGCTCAGACGCTAAGCTTTGTTGGGGGTGGGCTGGGGAGCAGTGTGGGATGGAGCATTTGGGGAAGGTTTCTGAAGATCCCGGGAGTTTAAAGATGAGTTTGGAGAGGTTAGGAGCGAGGGAGGAGGACATCCATGGGAACAGAGTGTGCAAGGCTGTGGAGGTGGGAATGAGCTGGGCACAAGTGGAGGTGGTGTGGATCGTGGTCTCACAGGAGCAGAAAGTGAATTCTGAGGAGGACAGCTTGGTTTGCCTGGGAGGGGGACTATCAGCCTAGGTATGCCTCTTCCTCTCCTCCCCCCAGTAGCTGTGGGGACCAGCCCTCTATGAGCGGGAGAAAACCCACTAAAAGCAGGAATTTGGCTCTGTCCTGCAGACCATGCTGAGGAGAGGTTTTTCTAAGCCATGTTTAAAACCTTGTGTTGAAAAACATCCCTAAATCCTCTAACAGAAGACAGATGTCTGCCTGAACAAATATCAGCTCTCACATAGTTTGTTGTTTTTATTTCCTCAGCATTTGCTTATTGAATCTGACAACCTCCTATAATTATCCATTTTCCAGAATGAATTATGGAGTGCATGTCCCATGGATGTGAATCATGCTGTTATTGGATCACGGAGTGTATGGATGTAGGGTGCCTCTCTGCAGGGTACCAGGTTCTGTCTGACTCCTTAATGCTATTCCATTTCCCAGGCCTCAGTACCTTCACCTGGAAAATTTGACCCCTATATTTTGGGTCAGTACCTTCAGCATTGAATATACCAAGGCCATGGTTCATCCAGGACTAAAAGGACCCTCAATTTAAACAGTTCAGTAAATTTAACAGTGTAGAGTGAGCCTTGAAGTTCAGACAGACATGGTTTTGAATTTTCTACCTGCTACCTGCAAGTTATGTAACCTTTCTGAGCCTCAATCTCCTCATCTTTAAAATGGTTGTTGAACAAAACCTTGTATATAGTTGGTGTTAAATAAATGACAATTTTTATTATTATTGTCCTTTTCCTTCTTGTCTGGACCTTATGTAGTGGTTGATAGCTAATTTTTATCGGGGATTAGGATATTTTGCTAGTCATTGATAAGTGCATTGCATCATTTAATCCTAATGACCACCATATGAGATTGGTACCATTATTATCCTCACTTACATATAGGGAAACTGAGATTTAAAAGTATTAAGTAGCTGCCCAAAGAAGGTCATATAGCTAGCAGAGGCAGAGTCAGGGTTGGAACACATGCAGTCTGGCCCAGAGCCTGACCTCATAGCTGCTTCACTGGCTTCATCATAACTCCTAAACACTTCATCTGTCCTTTTCCTAAGACAGAGATACCACCTTATACCCCAGGTCTGACTGTTTCTCTGTGCCGTAGCTCTTCCCTTGATGACCTATCTGGTACTGCCTTGCTACTGCCAGTCCTTCCCGTAAACTCCAGCCCAGTATCTAGAGACCTGATGTCCCTCCCTACTGGTATTGATCTCTGAATATTGCTCCTCCTTTTCTCTGTCTGCTGGGCAATGATTTGTTCATTCTTACAGCAATCTTTCACCAAGCATCTACTATGTTCCAGGCCCAATATAAGGCACTGGCAATATCAAAACAAATTAAACAGGGCTACTGTTTTAAAAGAAGTCAATTCTAGTCAGGGAGACAAACAAAGATAGAGAAATACCACAGGCATTCCTAACCTATTCAGTTCTTTTACCCCCATATATAATTCATCCCCATGATCTGTTGATTTTACCTTCTAAATGTCTCTTGAATATGTCTGTTTTTCACTATCTCCATTGCCATCCTACAGTTCAAGTTACTATTATTTCTCACTGAGCTACTGCAGTAGCCTCCTCACTGATCTCCTTTGTCCAGATTGTGTCTACCTCCAAACTATTCTCCATAATGCAGCAAGATTGATCTTTGAAAAATGTAAACCTGCTTAAAATACTTCATGGCTTCCCATTGTTCTTAGCATTATGGAAACAAAAATAAAATCCCCCATATTTGAGGAAAGAACATAAGGGTGTTGTATCAGCATAAGATAACTGAGAAGTCTTTAAAGATCCTTCTAACTGTAATATATAAGATTTGACTTCATTTGGATGGAACTATGCAGCCCTGATACCATCTCTTAACAAGACTTACCCACTAATTACTGACTATTCTTCAGCTACCCCAAGCAGATGGATTTTTACCTACTTTAGTGATAGGACCAATTCAAGAAGAATGCTCTCATTCATTTATTCATTCATTCTGCAAGCTTTCACTGAGCATCCATTCTGTTTCAGGTCCTGCGCTGAGTGCCGGAGATACAGAGTTAGCTCATTCAACCCTAGGAACTGTTCTAGTTACTGCTTCTAGTGTTTCAGCTGTGACCAGCAGGCAGAAAACAGGCATGGTCCTTGTTCTTATAAAGATTAAATACCGCAATGAGACCTAGTTTCTGCTCTTGGAAAGCTTGTGTTCTATTAGGAAAGACATTGTTCATTTATTTACTCAACATTTACTGAGTACCTACTATGTGCCAAGCCCAGGGGTTACAATGGTGAATGAAATAGACACAGAGTTATCATAATGACCATGTGTAGTGGTAAGTACAAGATCAGAATTCTGTGTAAGGGACTGTAGGAACCCAAAGTAGGGAGACATGAATTCTACATGCAGGATCAAAGAGGATTTTTCACTGGAAATGACTAGTAGAATTAGGCCTTAAAAATATGTAGTATACCATATTAGTGCTAGGTACAATGAATGAGCATCAAATTTAAGAAAAAAATATTATACTTCACATTTCTGCCAGGCTTTGCCTTTTTACAGAGAATATTACTGCTACTATTTTATAACCCTGCATTGTATTGATGAGGAAACTAAGGTTCAGTGGTATGAAGTGACTTTCCCAAAGCCACAGAGCTAGTAAGCGACAGGATCAGGATTTCAGTCCAAATACGCCTGGCTTCAAATCCTTTGTTCTCCTCACTCCACCCTGCTAAATGCACTGACTTTTGTAGACTCTGTCACTTAGCCTCAGACATATCATAATTTCATTTATAATTCCTGTGTATCACAGCCTTCTAACTGTCATGTTCAGTTTGAGGCTCTCCCTGTGAAACCCAGTGAAAGCCTCCTCTGGGGCCAGAGTTCTGGAAAAGAGATTTATTGTTTTAGGAAAATTGGTTACCAGTTGGCATTAATTCCTGTCTTGTTTCCTGAGCTCCCATCATCTCAGTGATACCTGAATTTCCCTGGCAAACCTCAGGCTCTATCTCTAAGCAGCAACTGCTATTCCCTCCCCATCCTTCAGTAAGAAAGTGGCGCCTTCAGGGGGACCATGAAATCAGTGTACTGGGCTTAACAGACCTCTGTAAAAGAGCAGAGCAGGCAGAAGGCATGACACTCAGTTCCTCCAAGTGCAGAGCATCATGCTAGGCACCACAGGGAGTCAGAAGAAACTGATCATATGGAATTGGGGTTATTGTTTCAATCTGACTGATACGTTGCTCTGTTGTTATGCGCCTCAGTTTCCTCATCTATAAAATGAGCATGGTCTTATCAGTCCTGTCAACCTCACCGGTTTGTGGAGAATCATCTGACATATGGCTATGAAAGTGTTTTAATAACTGAAGAAGTGTTATTCACATCACATATCGTTCCTTAGTGATCGTGATTATGATCTGATTATTTAAAAGATCACATAAGAATGGTTAGATGGTAATGAAACCATTTCAGTCTGGCTGGCCAAGACCAGTAAAAGCTAGTCAAGCATTCATCTGTATTCACACCACAGAGATTACTCCATCATACCACACTTTAAAGACATTATTTGTATGCATGGGTTTCTATACTAGATTATGTGGCAAAAAGACTTGACTAAGGATGAATCAAGTTCAGTGGTAGAGTCAGAATTAGAATTCAGGGGTTTGGATATTCCAGCACTATTTCCACTCCACCATGTGTTTTCCACAAGATAGGAGTCTAAATAGGACTTTGAAGCCAGATTGTTTGGATAGGAGTGACTCTTGAAAGACAGGCTAGAGTTTTGTCAAGGAGTTGCCACTTGTTACTCTTTCCTGGCCTAGGACCAGGACAATTCTCTAACTCTCAATCAACCTTTTCTTTTGTTTTTGAATTTAACAGGGAGTAAGTCATGATGACACCTTTGTGTTCTGATAACCCCATTCCAAATATCCCCACATACGTTATGGGACGTAGACAGTGTGTACTTGCATGTGTGTGTGTGTGTGTGTGTGTGTGTGTGTGTGTGTGTGATGGATGTATAAAAGAGAGAGAAAACAGAAACCTCTAGAAGGTTAAGATAATCTTTTTTGATACTACCCAGGAGTGATCAGGCCCTGAAATATAGACTTATATTAGCTAAAATTTTGTATACGCAATTAAAGTAGGCATCGATGCAACAGTTTATTAATATATCTTGAGAAAAGACTCTCACTAGAAGCAGATTACACAAGGTCCACATACTCTATCATCTGTGCATTATCTTCTATCATCAAGCCACATTGGAAGCCAAATCATTATTTCAAGTTTGCTTTGGTGATTGTGTAAGCAAGAGGAATTATATGCTACTTTATAACTTGAGGGATTGTTCCTTCACAAGATAGCTATAGTAATGGAACTGGAGTACTCTACATGTGCCTTTCCCTTTTTGTGGAGTGTGATGTGCATGTTGGTGACTCTGACTAAGTATGTAGATTCATGTGTTTCTGGAAGTATGTGTATTTGTGTGTATGTATGTAAATATATTTGTATGTCTGGGATCCTTACTAAGTCTATTTTTGGAGATTCCACTTATTTTACCTACCTTACTACAACTTGAGACTCATTCTAATGCTCTGTATACAGCTGGTACTCAACAAATGCCTGATTACTAATAAAATTGGTCAATAAGATATATAGTTTCCAAGTGTGGAAAATATGGCTCTTTCATTTCCGTCATCATCACCATCAAACATTCATAAGATAAATGCATACTATGTGCATAGAGAGTGTGGAAAACCAAGTCTATGATCTTGTTTTCCCCTTAATAACATTATGTCCTCCTAGGGTAATTATGTACATAATTGTACAGGCAGGAAGAACCTTCTGATCAAGAACAATTAATGACTCTTGACCAAGTGATTTAGGAATAAAACTATGCATAGATTCCATGACTTGTCACTCATCACTATACCATCTACTCAGGTAGCCAGCTACTCATCTCATCTTTCTTGCACATAGCTCAGGGCACTTCCCATGTAGCCACTTATTTGGTATCTTAACAGATCTATGAGTAAAGGTCTTCAGCCCTGATTTGGAGCTCAGGACAACCTACTGACTTTTTAGCACAGCATGTATGATTCCCTGTAGACTTTGTTCTGCTGATGGATATCTTTTAACCTCACTGTAAATAGCAAGTCAATCAAGTAAGTTTTTTTCCCTGGTTTTAGTAATAGCATACGAGAGCTGGAAAGCATCCTAGAGAAACTTCTATATTCCAGTGTCATTGTCACCACTCCTGTCATCATTCTTGGTGATTTTGACATTCAGTATTCTAATGCCTTCGCATCTCAGTTCTTCCATTTTCACCCTCCTCAGAAACTCTATTCATTGTCATACCTTAGATTACTACCATATTTTATTGAATCTAAATTGCCATTACATTTTCCTTTTCAGAGGTGATAAAATGTGAAAAAAATACCTGCATTATCTATCTTTTCAGTCCATCCACTTCATACCCCCACTTTTACAATTCTGTGATCCCCATGAGAAACTCAAACAATTGACCCTAATATCTTTTCAGTTCTCTCACCTGCCTTGAATCATTATTTCCTTCCTTAAGAGTCCATGGTTTATCTTTATAATCATTCCTCCACATACACCTTCAACTACCTTACCCTCTGGCCCCCTGTCTTACTTCCTGAAAAAACTCCAGTTCTGGCTAAATCCAACTATATCAGGATAATTTTTTTTTCAGTCATACCTGAGAAGATGAGTATATCTGGAGAAAAAAATCAAAACCATTGTTTTTGGTTTCTCTTTAAATTACCTCAAACATCAGATGAGCCCGTACTACATTTGCCAAGTCAATTTACTTTTCCATTCTTTCAGTAGACAATTTTACATTTTTTCTGTCTTCAAATTTCAACATTCCCACTCCACTCCTCACACTCAGTTAAAGATTATGGTGGCTTAAGAGGTCCAAATAGATGTCATTTTTCTTTCCCACCTGAGTTCAGAATCTTTGGACAGAAAGGCACAAGAGTTAGCAGATGGAGATTAAAGATATCATCTTTATTACTGATAAAGAAAACATAGCATATATCTGCAGATCAGCAGACTTTCAAGTGGAGAAAACCAGTCAATCACAGGGAGCCCTAGAAAGCTTCAGGCCTACTTTCTTCCCAGAGATATTCTCCTAAAAGTTGCACAGCACAGAGGGCCAGAGCGGAACGCATACTCTCTGTTGGTCATTCCTAAACAATCTCATCCCATTCTTACAAATTCATCAACCAAAAATGGCCCTAAGGAGAAAGGAATGAATACTTAGAAAGAAGCCATGAGTGTAAAACATGAAATTAGGGTAAAGAAACTTACCTACCAACAATGACTGCTTTTTTATTTCATGGGGAAATAGAAGCAATCCCTGGAGAACATCCTTCTACCCTCCAACCAGCAAATCTATGAATTTATTACAACTTTGCTATCCTCTCTAAAACTGATGGATTCTTTGTGCTCCTATCTATAGCCATTTTTGCCCTGGATCTCAACTCTATGCACCTGTATAAAACGTTGGGTTGGCCAAAAAGTTCGTTCAGGTTTTTCTGTAAGATGTCCGGAAAAACCCAAACGAACTTTTTGGCCAACCCAATATATAGATGAGAAATTTCCTTCTCACTTCTCCCTAATCTCTTTCCAGTCCTTACTGGATTATTCCTGTCAGCATACAAATATTATATATTATTCCAACTTAAAAAAAATAAAACAAAATTTCATCCCCCATTTTCCTTCACCTGCTGACCCAATTCTCTGGCTTTTGATATAGAAAAACTTTTTGAAAGATAGACTATTTTCTATCTCTTTTTCTCTCACTCTTAGGCCAACTTCAAGGCCATTTCCCCATAATTCCACTGAAATTATTCTTGTCAGTGTCACCAGTTACTTCCATGTCACCAGCCCATTTGGTTAGTTTTCCTTCTTGACCATTCAGCAGTAAGTGATCACTCCCTTCTCCTTTCCCCCTCCTTTTAAAATATGAATTTATTGAGGCATAATTGATATACAAAGAGTTGCACATACTTCATGTGTACAATTTGATGATTTTGGACAAAAGAAAACACCAGAGATTCCATTACCACAAGATAATAGACCTATCCAACATCTCCTAAAGTTTCCTTGTATCACTTTGCTTTTGTTTATTTGTTTGTTTTGTGATAAGAACATTTAACATGGTGTTCACCCTCTCAACAAATTTGAAGTACACAATACTGTGTTATTAACTATAGGCATTATGTTTTACAACAGATCTCTATAACGTATTCATTTAGCATAACTGAAACTTTATACCCATTGAAAAACTCCCAATTTCCTCTATCTCCAGCCCCTGACAGCTACTACTGTATTCTCCACTTCTATGAGTTTGACTATTTCAAAACTTCATAAGTGGAATCATGCAATATTTGTCCTGTGAATAACATTTCATTTAGCATAATGTCCTCCAGATTCTTCCATGTTTTCGTAAATGGCAGGATTTCCTTCCTTTTTCAAGCTGAATAAGATTTCATATTGGGATATACAACATTTTCTTTATCTATTCATCTGTTGATGGATACTTGTGTTGTTTCCATATCTTCTCTATTGTGAATAATGCTGCAGTGAATAGGGGAATACAAAAATCTCTTCAAGATCTTGATTTTAATTCTTTTAGATATATATCCAGAGGTGAGATGGCTGTATCATATGGTAGTTTTATTTTTAATTTTTTGAGGCACCCTCATACTGTTCCATAGCTGCTGCACCATTTTACCTTTCTCCAAAGAAGACTTACAGATGGCCAACAGGTATGGGGAAAAAATGCTCAACATTGATTATCAGAAAAATGCAAATGAAAATTACAATGAGATATCACACCTGTTAGGCTGGCTATTACAAAACACACACACACACACACACACACACAAAAGATAGCTGATGCTGGCAAGAATGTGAAGAAATTGGAATCCTTGTACACTCCCTCCTTCTTAAACACTCTGCTTGACTTGAAATTCTATATTATTCTGATTTTCCTCCTTACTTCCTGACCATTCCTTTTTTGTGTATTTTCTTCTTCTCCTTCTCAACATGTAAATGTTGGAGTTTTCTCTATCTATATTCATTCTTTAAGTGATTTCACCCAGTCCTGTGGCTTGAAATATCATTTATATACTGGTGACTTTCAGATTTGTATCTTCTCCAGCTCCAACTTTGCCCCTGGTCATATATCCCATAGTATTCCGTATATTCATGGAACTACCCTTTAACGAGGTGTTTAAATCAAAGAACTTGGATTACTTTTTGGCTTTTTTTTTTTTTTTCTCACACCCTGTATCCAGTGATTCAGCAAATCCTGTTTTCTCTGCCTTCACAATCCCATATCTGATCACATTTCAGCTATCACTGCAATCACCTAGTCTAAAATCACCTCTAGCCTAAACTACTCAGTTGTCTCCTGGCTGGTATCCATGCTTCTACTCTTGCTCATATCTATCTCAGAGTAAAATTTCTAGTCCTTACTGTGGCCTACAAGACCGAACATGTTCTACCACCCTGTGACCTCACTGAACTCATCTCTTACCATTCTCCACCTCACTTGCTTTACTTCACTGGTTTCCTTGCTGTTCCATGAACACGTCAAATAAGGTCCTGCCCCAAAACACTTATACTCTGTTTCCTCTGCCTAGAAACTCTTCTCTAAGAAATCCACATGCTCCACCATTTCTTAAAATCTCTGTTCAAATGCCACCTTTCCTAACTACACAATATAAAATTATAATGCCTAAATCTTCAATCTTTATCCCCTTACCTTGTTTTATGATTCTAATAGCACTCATAACCTCCTAACATATAATCTCTTTTTTCACTAGTATAACATCAGTCTCATACCACTGTAATGTAAGCTCCAAAGTAGGGATTTGCCTGTATGGTTCACTATATTCCTAGCAAATAGGACAGGGCCTGACAAATAGTAGGAGATTAATAAATACTTGTTGACTGGCTTAATGACTAATAGAATAAATATACAATTGCAAAGTCCTTCTCAGGATTAAAGATAGGATAGTGTAGGCGTACAGACTCAGGCGTTAGATAGACCTGGTCTCAAATTTTGGCTTTACCACTTTCTACCTTATTATTTGGTTCGGAGGAAGTAAGTTAACTTCTGTGAGCTGCCTTCTGACCAGTAAAATAAAGGCATTAATATCTATTTCAAAATATTATTTTTTGGATTAAATAAATAGATAAGAATGAAACACCAGCCTTAGACCATGCACACAAAAGGCATTTAATATAAGGTTGTTCTCCTTTCCCTTTCTGTCGTAAGATTTATTTTGGTTCTTCCACCCTTACAGACCCTCGGGGTAATATGTCAGACTAGTCTATCTAAAATTGATGATGCTCTATCCTACTTAAACCCCATGGCTCCTTGATGCTACAGTAATAACATCGTACTTGCTCACACTGATTTTCAAACCCTTCAACAATGAACTTGGATGGGTTTTCAGACATTATCTTCTATTAACTTCTTCCCTGGACCTTGTGCTTCACCCACACTTATTATTCAGGGAATGCAGGGTATAGGTCCTACCTCCACACTTTTATATATTTTGCTTATCTCTGCTCACAACGTCCTTTCCCACCGTCTCCCTTATTAAAGTTCTACCCACCATTTAACCTCCAGTCAAATTACCAAATTCCTAGACATCCCTTCCCTCAATTCATAAATCGCTCTCCCTCTCTTTCCTATAGATCTTTACTGGTTCATAAGGCTTCTCCTCTGTCATAATCATATCAGGGAAGCATTTCTTGCTACATGCCCTCCTCCCTCTCCCGCTCTTAATTTTTGCAAGGCACACATCTGGCTCTCATCCCATATGAAAATCCTGCTTAGCATTTACCACACTGAGGGGCACTGCATGTCCACCTGTCTGTTTCGGTCCTAGATTGTAATTTTCTTGAAGGCAGCATCAATGCCTTATCCCCAATCTGAATTCTCAATGCTTAATGTGGTTCCTGGAAGATGGTTGATATTCAATGTATTAATGAATGAACAAAGTGTCTGTCTCTCCTAATCTGGATCTGGAAATTTGGAACTATTTCTTTTTCATCTCTATATGTTTTTTTCATCCTCTATCATTGTAGCTGGAACATCAAGAAGAAATATATTTTACTTTATTTTTTTTCACATCTTTATTGGAGTATAATTGTTTTACAGTGTTGTGTTAGTTTCTGCTGTACAACAAAGTGAATCAGCTATATGTACACATATATCTCCATATCCTCTCCCTCTTGAGCCTCCCTCCCACCCTCCCCATCTCACCCCTCTAGGTCGTCACAAAGTATAGAGCTGATCTCCCTGTGCTATGTAGCTGCTTCCTACTAGCCATCCATTTTACATTTGGTAGCGTATATATGTCAATGCTACTCTCTCACTTCATCCCAGCTTCCCCTCCCCGTGTCCTCAAGTCTATTCTCTATGTCTGAGTCTTTATTCCTGCCCTGCCACTAGGTTCATTGGTACCATTTTTTTAGATTCCATATATATGTGTTAGCATACGACATTTGTTTTTCTCTTTGTGACTTACCTCACTCTGTATGACAGGCTCTAGTTCCATCCACCTCACTACAAATAACTCAGTTTTGTTCCTTTTTATGGCTGAGTAATATTCCATCGTATATATGTGCCTTATCTTCTTTATCCATTCATCTGTCGATAGACATTTAGGTTGCTTCCATGTCCTGGCTATCGTAAATAGCGCTGCAATGAACATTGTGCTGGATGTATCTTTTTGAATTATGGTTTAAGAAGAAATATATTTTAGACTAAGATATGTTCTCTAGAATCTGACATCTTGAGTTCAAGTCCCAGCTCTACTATTTGCTAGTTATGTGATTTGAACAAGTTTCTTACCCTCTCTGTACTTCAGTTTCCTCATGTCTAAGTTAGAGATAATAGAGGTTGTTATGAGGATTAAATGTAATAATTCTTTTATGAGGATTAAATGTAATAATTCTTATGCAGCTCTTAGCCCAGTATGTGGTGCATAGTATGTCAATAAACATTAGTTGTTATTTTTGAAATGTAGTGAATAAGTGGTTATGGAATTTGCTCACTCAGAAGGCTCTTATGAGCATTAACTATATATCAGGGAGTGTACTACGAAGTGAGAATATAGAGATGTATACAACATATCCTGAACCTCTAAGAAAATCACAGTCTATTGACAGAGCAATGTGTTAGTTCGAGTCTCCTGATAAGCAGATGCCAAAAATGTAAGAATTGAAAAATGCAAGATTGAAAAATATAAGAATTTTATTAAGGGAAATACCTGTGAAAAAAATGAGGAGAGAGCCAAGGAGGTTTGGTGACCTTTAAGATTGTGAGTCTGATGCCAAGCAAAGGAGAGAAGGAAGGTTGGGTGAAAAGTTCAGCAAGGTCACTGGGGAGTCCTTGAGTTAAAATTACATGTTGGAGGAGTCTCATGTCTCCCAAGAATGGCTCTGCCTTAGTATTCAGTCATTAGGTTTTTGGTTGTGAGCAACCTGTGAGAAATGTGGCTTTGGAGGAAATGAAGCTCTGGATTTTAGATTGCAGGAGTTGGAGTCCTAGATCAATTATGCTTCCCTGTAGTTGGAGGTTTGCAAGGTACATAGGAAAATGCATGAGTAATATGGGGGGTGGGCACAGAGGAAAAGGTGACTATCCCCCTGGAAGATACACAGAGGTATTTGAGAAAGAGATACCTCAAGGACACAGAGCTAGCCACATCACAGCCGTTGATCATACTTTCTGAATTGGTATGGGAGGAAGGAACAAGTCACCCAAGGAAGGTTGGTGGTCAGTGGAATGACTATCACATTGTAGCTCCTGCACTTCTAATAGTTAGAAACATATGTGAGTTCTGCTCCCACATCACTTATTTCCATAGTTTATTTCTAGACATATTCTTGCAGAAAAAGTCTTTTTTTTTTTTTAAATGTTCATCTGTTTCCACTCTAAACTCATTTAGAACTGGAGGGTTTTGGTTGGATCCCAGAATCACTTGAAATATGGGCTGTGATCAAGCCTTGTATGCTGATGACTGTAGGGGTGTGTAACCCACACAAATGGAAACAATATTCAGATTCCCTACCTGAGCCACCCACTATAGGCACCAGAACAGTGACTCTGAATGATGACCTGGTTCCTGCTCTCCAAAGAACAGTTGAAGAGGTCCTTGTGCCTAGGACTTTGCAAAAACAGAAAAGCAATCAGTTGGGAAGAATTAACTTCAGATTATGTGTGATAGATTTTTACAATAATGGCCTTCAATGAAACACAGCTCCCAGAATTCACGTTCCTTTGCAGTGTGATACTGACATTCTTCCCATGAAAGGTGGAGCCTATTTCCCCACCCTTTGGGTCTAGATTGGCCACTGTAATGTGGCAGAAGAGAAACTGATTTCTGCAGCTAGGCAATAAAAGCCCTTGTCATTTTGCTTTGGTGCTATTAGAATGCTTCTGTCATTATGTGAAGGAGTCATCTAACTTGCTAAAGAATGAGAGACCATGTGAAGGAGAACTGGGGTACCCCAGATAACAGTCACACCAACTACCAGACATGTGAGTGAAACCATCTTATATCATGCGGCCCTAGCTGACCATTGGATGACTGCAATTACATTAGAAATTCCTTGTGAGATGAGCAGAACTTCCCAGCTAAGTCTAGCCCAAATTGCTTATAAACACAATTGTGAGCAAATGAATGATTGTTGCCTTAACCCACTAAGTTATGGAGTGATTTGTTATGTAGCACTAGACAACTGTCATATAATAGAATTAACTATTTAAGGTTTAACATTGTTATAGATCCAAAGATAATTATTAAATGTTCCCAAAATATTAACAATTTTGAGACAGGATGGTTTAGTGGAAAGGGCTTGGGGTTTGTCTTTGCAAAGTTGGGTTCTGGTCATCTAATTTCTCATCTAACCTCTTTGAGCCTTAGTTTTCTCATCTGCAAACCAGAAAATAAAGTTCTAACTGTATAGGCTTAGCGTGAGGACCGAATGACTAAAAACTAGTAAGTCACATGGTGAGTAACACATGGAATTACTCAATAAATGTGAATTTAAATCCCCCATCCTCCTTCAGGCTTACATATTGTGGGTGCTTCATAAATAAATGTGCAATTTAATTGAGTCCTGCTCTCTGGTTGATTTTCCTTTAGAAGATTTCCATCTTGCTTGATATCTTCGTATCACTAGAAGAGTAAATTAAATTAAACTTACTAGCAATGATTTATATTTTTTTTACTCATCAAACAAGGATTTGGGAGGAGATGGATAGGTATGTGTATTCCTGAATTTATTATATGGGTACTGGGGGTAGAGAAAAGTAGTATTAATAAAACAAGTATGTGACCAGGGGAATGCTTAATGAGTACGAGATTTACTTTTGGGGTGATGAAAATGTTTTGGAACTAGATAGAGGTGGTGGGTGCAAAACACTGTGAATGTACTGAATAGTTCACTTTAAAATGGGTAATTTTGTTATGTGACTCTTACCTCAATTTTTAAAAAGAAAAAAGGTATGTGGCTCATGACAGCAATGATCTGTGTTGGAGTTGATGAAGCTGTGAAAAGTGAAATAGAAAAACGCAAGGCCCTATAAGGGAGTAGAAAGGGACTGGTGTAATCAGTTCAGCAAGGAATTATTCAGTTGTTATATGGATCAAGGGGGTCATGGGGCAGGATATAAAGAGCTATTTGGATGACCAGGCAATCTGTGTATTAGAAGAGAAGATGTATGCTCTGCTACAACTGGGCTGAGTTTCTTTCTCCCCTACAAATGTGGTACTGACCCCTGTTCAGTATTTTTCTTATATGGTTTCACTAGTCTAGAATGCTGACTGGCTTCCCTGAGATAAAAATTTATATGCTAATACTGCTTTTTAATTTGGGAGGGAGGCGATCTCAGAACCAAGAGTGAGAGAAAGGGGGATTTAATATAGAGAAGGAGGTAAATGTATGTAGGCGTGTTTCTGGCTGGCAGTAGCTTTGCAGCTAACATATTTGGTTCTCAGCCTCCCTCCTCTCCCATCAGTGAAAATGTGCCCTATTGAGCATCAATTCTGCCATACTTCAGGCTGTGTGATCTAAACCCCGGTGGCTGCTGGGGAAACAAGTTCCAGGACAGAAGCAGCAGATGCATCAGCAGAGTAAGTCACAGGATACAGAATGAGTCACTAAGGAGGTGGGCGGTGTGCAAGCCCGCAGCACTCCATGCTGGCCCACCTGTAGCCTGCAGCCCCATGGGCCTGGGTAGGTGAGCCAGTGTGAGTGTGTGGGTGCCAAGCAGGTCACATTGTGCCTTGTGCCTCAGCAACAACAGGGAAGCCCTGGGTGCAGGAGGCAAGAGTTGCGTGATGCAACACGTGAGGCCAGGCTCTGTTGGGTTATTCCTGCAACATAAAAATCTAGAACTGCAACCGTGGTGGGCCTAGCTGTATGAATAGGCAGAGTGCCAAGGCAACATGACCCCCACCATGAAGGTGGTGGAGGAGCTCAATAAGCCTCGCTCCAGTGAAGATAAACCCCTTCTTCTGCAACTTCCAAGAATGTGGTTGGTGCTAGGTCATCTTCCTAATCTGGTCATCAGTAGCTTCAAGGAAAAATCTTGGCTTAACAAATCTGGGAAGGTGAATAACTTGGTTGGGTATTCTCATCTGTACTATTTCTTTAATGCTATCCTCCAGATCACAGCAATTTGGCATTGTCTTGTAAATGTTGAACGTTTACATACCCTAACACCCAGCAATTCTACTTCTAGGTAAATATCTAACAGTAACTCTTAAAATGTGTACCAGGATACAAGATTGATCATGGAACCCTGGTCATAATGGTAAAAATCTAGAATTTATTTTAAAGATAAATAAATAAACAGAACAAAATAAAGTAAAATAAGATTAGGCCCAAATAAGAGTATCTCATGAAGCATGGATCATCATTAATTTAATTCTATATACTCAACATTCTTTAAAACACATTTTTTTCTTCTTATTCTGAATCTCAGTTGCATCATGGCATAGAGCACTTGGAATTCCTAGAATACAGTGATTTATTTATTTACCACCTTTGTACATAATGTTTTTTAGGCCTGCTGTGCTCTTTCTGTAGTCGTTCCTTCTCATCCTCTAAGCCTCAGCCTAAGTGAGTATCCTTCCTCTGGGAAGCAGCAGTGGAGTATTTCTAAAGACCAAGATATAGACAGTTGCCTAGTCTGTTTATTCATGAGGCCAGCCGTCCTCGAGTAATGATATGGTGATGTGATCATTTGCCCAGCACAGGTTAGCTGATACCTCAATCATGTGGTAGGTAGAACAGAATCATGAAATTATGATGAGCTTCCTGGTAGAGGGTACATGTTTTGTTAGAAAACTGGAAATAAGGGTGACCAGGCATATGGGGAAAGTGTGAGCAAAGGCATGAAAGAGGGAAAGCATAAAATATATTCCAGGAAGAATGAGAGGTCCAGTGTCTGTCATGTAAGTATAGAAGTAGGAGGCTAGAGCCTGATAAGTCCAACGTATTGATCTAGGGCTAAAGTTTGAAAGGTCTTGAGTATCTTATTAAGGAACCTCTGCCTTGTACTGGAGACCATGTGAAATCGTTGAGTGACTATAGGCAGGGAGGAGATGATCAAAGCTCTTTTTAGGAGAACTATTTGACAATGGTGTATAGAAAAGATTGGATGAGAGACATTCAGAACCTGTACAAAGAGCCAGAATATACACATGGGGTGTGGGTGTTCAGAGTATTTTGGACACCAAGCCTTACTGAAAAGGCTGTTAATGTGTTTCTGAAACAATAAATGAAGCTTGGTCCAAAATGGGAAAAAAAGTCATGAAGTCAAAAGCCATGAGGGTTATCAGTAAGTCAGAATGAAAGTCAATGCAAGATTCTGAGTGTTGCAAGTAGGACTCCTGCTTTTGTGTGATTATGAAGTAGGGAGCAATGTCAGAAAGCTCAACAGAACTATGAAGGGCCAGGTTGGAAACTGCATGAAGTTGACCTATTTGGAAGTGAGAGTAATGGTTTTACAGGAGATATAAAAAATATAAAGAGGAGTAGTGGCCATGGGCTGATGTTTTGCCTATGGGAGTTCAAATTATTCTGGATGATACCACTTTACCCCTTTCAAGTCTCCAATCTACACTATGCAGACTTCTTTTTCTTTTTTTTTTTTTTGGGAAGAGGGCTGTGCTGGGTCTTAGTTGCGGCATGCGGGATCTTCCTTGCCGCATGCAGGATCTTCGTTACAGCATATGGGATCTTTAGTTGCTGCATGCATGCGGGATCTAGCTCTTTGACCAGGGATCGAACCTGGGCTCCCTGCATTGCGAACGCAGAGTCTTAGCCATTGGACCACCAGGGAAGTCCCGACCATGCAAAGACTTCTGCACAGAGAAGTTAGGTAAATATCTAATAGCATGCTGGAGCTCTGATGGAATCAGCCACAAATTAGTATCAAAATAGCTGCATGACCAAGTTAGACCACTAAATTACTCTGGAAAAGTAGTCAGACTTTTGAGTGCCTGACTTGCCTGAGTACCACCTTGGAGCTCTTGGCTCCTATAAAACATTAACTTGACAAATGAGAGTTTTGATCATGCCAGATATAACAATATCCATTTGTTTAATTAAACATTTGAAGCTGCTCTTAGTGTGGCTCATTTTTTAAAATGTTAAAAATAAAATTAAACACATAATTAAGCTGACAAAAGATAAAGACCCTGATGCTCCAAGTTGAAGGCAGTTAATTTATATGGATCTGAGTCCCTGAAGGCACCACAGTTTATTAAAGTTACCAAGGCAGGGATGTGATAAAATATTTTATGCAGTTTTTTAAAGGCTAAATTGCTCTGATACTTTTAAAGTTCATAAGATGCAGTCAGTTAGGATGCCTTGTTAGCTAGCTATTGTTTCTCTTTTTGAAAGGGTCCAGAACTTGAAGCTGGGCCCTCCTTCCTTATTTCTTATGACTAAAAGCATTCATAGACTACCCATGGTTGGTCAAATAATCAGAAATTCACAGGTGGATAAACCCCAAGAGTTTATTATTATTAACAGTAATGAATTGAGAGGATCCATGCTCAGTGAACCAATACTGAATATGACTCAACTATACATCTCTTTCCACCTTCCCTACCTCTCTCCTTTTAATCTCCCTTCCTTCCTCCTTTTGTCCTTCTCCTGCCTTTTTCTTCCTTTCTTTTTTCTTTCCTTCCCACCACCCCTTCCTTGTTCCCCCTCTTCCTCCTCTCCTTTCTTCTCTCCTTCCCTCCCTCCCTCCTTCCCCTTGTCCCTTCCTGTACCATTTACTCCCTCTCTTCTTAGCACCTTATCAAAAATATGCTACTCATTAAATTATCTTTCAACTTTGGAGTTCATGACTTAATGGCATTTCCCTAGCTGAGTTAGAAATATCCTCTACAACAACTCTCCAAAGTTGACATTTGGTCTCCACTTGTATTCTTCTAGCCATGGCCACTCATTACCTTCCAAGGAAATGTCTTTGCTAAAGTAAAGTCAAATTTGTCTCCCTGCATTTCCTCATTGAGCGGATGATTCTCTCCTCATACTCTCTTCTTTGATACTTCCAACACAACCTTCTTTCTGAATCTAGAAATGCTCTTTACTGTCCTATCCATGTACCATGTCAATTTCTTCCTTCACCCCTTTGCTCTTGTTAGTACCCTTCTAGAAATTCTTTCCTCTGTCTAAATTTTTGAAGTATCATCTGCCTTCCTCACTAATCTGACCCTCACTGAACTGTGTTAACATTTTTGGTTGGAAGCAACCTGATGTACATGACATTGACTGGGACATTTCAGGAGTATATATTACACATTGTTCCACTTAGGAGCTATTTTAAAGTATCATACTACTGATTGTTTATGGAAAGGCAAGAGTAGTAAAGAGTCCTGGGAAGGCACTAGCTACCACACAGTGGGGAGCTGAGAAAGATTCACGTGCTGAGATCTCTAGTTGCTCGAAATTTATAGAATCCCTGGTCACATTCAGTTGAATAATCAGATGTGCAGGGGGAAGATGAAACCAGTGGAGTGTCTCACAGGTGAGTGGGGAACAGTGACTGGAGATAAAAGGTAGATGATATTCCAAATTTTAAGCAAACAGACATAATTTTGGTTGGCCTATCAATAGGTAACAGGTGACAAAATGAATTCCAGGAATGTAAAGTGACATGCCAGAAGTTATAACTTTACTAAGTAGCAGACTTGGACATGAATACAGAGCAACGCAGCCTAGAAAGATTACAAAGCAGGTCCTCAGAACCAGAGCTCTGGACCCCTGGCTTCCAGTAGCACTTTGGCTACACCTCTGTCACATCACAGTTTGTCTAAGATTATAGTTGTTTGTGTGCCTCTTTGCCACCTCCTTGGGCTAAAAAGCTCTCCGAAAGCAGAGTCTGGGCCTCATTCATTTAAAAAAAAAAAAAAATCATTTATTTATTTTGGCTGCGCTGGGTCCCAGCCACGGCACCCGGGATTTTCGCTGTGGCATGCATGCAGGATCTAGTTCCGTGACCAGGGATCGAACCTAGGCCCCCTGCACTGGGAATGCAGAGTTCTACCCACTGGGCCACCAGGAAAGTCCCCTCATTCATTTTTCATTGTATCAACACAAAAATCCTGGTCTCAGGCCACTGGGTGATAGCGACTTTAATGGATTGCCTCTGAGCACACTTGGGAGGTACGCTTCCATGTAATACTTGGTGCCCCAAAACTAAGGCAGCCGAGCTGGTGGTCTTCCTATAAGTGTTCAGGGCTTTATCCCACTACTCTAACCTAAGTTCCCTTCCTCTAGACTCCTAATTGGTCTCTCCACTGGTGTGCCTGCGTTATCACTCCCACACCACTCCCACATCTAGGTGTAATTGATATGATCCTAGAACTATTTCCTGAGTAACTTTACCCTCCTAAAACATATCCCTTGGCACCCTCACAGTCACACAACCTGTAAAATTCAGTATAAATCCTTCATTGTAGCTTTCAAGGTCCTACAAAATATGATCCTAACCTACCTTCACAGTCTTATTTCCTACATCTCCACAAACTGGACCATATACTATTTCTCCAAACATGCATAAGCCATACCCACCCAACTTCCCCAGCTCTTTGCTTTTGCTCAGGCTGACCTACAGACCCACAATGTCCTATTATTCCCTTTTTATTGAAATACTTTTTATCTTTTAAGGCCCGTATCAAATGCTACCCTCTCCATTAAACCTTTCCTGATTTCCAAAACAGGTGGGCTCTTCCTCCTCTAGACTCCTTTAAGGCTTTATTCTTCTTTTAGTAAACATCCTACATTTTGAATTAAATCATTGTTATAATGTGTGATTTTATTCATTCATTCATTCATTTACTCAATAGACATTTATTGAACATGAGTACCTGCTTTTTTGTCAGGCCCTTTACAAGTTGAACAAGATTGGGAAGTCACTGCAATTGAAGGGCTCAAAGTCCAGTGGAGGAGACAAGATATTTGTAAACATACACACACACAAAGTATAATGTGTTAGCCCTAAAAATACGTATGAACGGAATCCTATAGAAGCAAAAGGGAAGAAACCAAGAACTTTACTTACTAGGAAGGTCAGAGAATCTATCATAGCTTAGGCAACATTTGAACTGTGACCGAGGAATGATTAAGAGTTTGTCTAAATCAGAGAATGGTGGCTCAATAAAGTGGATTTTTACCACGTTATAATCTTAATGAGAGGGGAAAGTGTTTTCTTCATCTCTTTATTCTCTTTCACTCTGCCTTGCACATAATCAACATTCAAATAAATATTTGTTGAATGAATAAATGAAAGACTGTGCAAAAGAATGCTTTCTCCAGAAACCAGCATGATAAGGCACACACTATAATAGTTCAGAGAATTACCCTGAATGAATGCTTACTGTGAGAGGACCAATCTATCAGTTGCTGAGGGGCTACATTAAAAATGCAGACATGATAAATTATAACTATACATAAATATTTATCTTCATTTGGGTCATCTCCTGAGGAAAATTTCTAGAAATGGACTTCCTGAGAATTGATAAATATTACTGAATTACTTTCCAAAAGGGTGTATCAAGCAAAAGAACAAAGGAACTCATAGTTATTGATTGCCTATTATGTGTCAGTTGCTGTGCTATCAATTTTTATGTGTATCATCTCACTGAAGTCTCACAACAATATCGAGGACTAATTATTTCTATTTTACAGAGGAGAAAACCAAAATTCAGACAGGATAGGGGACCTGCATTAGATCTCATAAGTAGCAAATGAAAGAGTCATGACTCAAATTCATATCAAACATTTCAAAGCCCAAATTCTGTCTACTACTATACACAGTTCAAAGAATAAGTTTATTACATTGGTTTGGCTGGAATGGTAGATCTGTTTGGGCATTCATGGGAGATCAATTTGAAGGAAGCTCAGCTGAACAAAAATGTGAATGCTAAGTTGAAGGATTTATTTTTGTTCTCACAATCAAGAATGAGTAAACGTCACCCTTGATTCTTTACAAATATGAAGCATTCATTCATTTGCTCATTTATTCATGTATCAAACATTTATTGAGAATGACTATAATGTCATGTGACTCATATATACTCTGGAATTTATACATGCAAATATGTGATGTTCCTTTTAAAGTATCTCCAGAAATCTGTGGCAGATGTTTAGAAGGGAATGCCAAATGCTGGAGAGAGTAATTTTCAGGGACATCATGAAAAAGTGAGGTATGTCATAAAAATAATCATCATCATTATAGTTTGTTATGATACTTGTTAATATAGTAACTAACATTTATTGGTTGCATTCAATGTATTGACCATAATGCTAAGTGCTTAACATATATTGTCTCAATTTTCATAATCCTCTGAGAATGTTATTATTATCTCTGTTGCCCAGGCGAGAAAAGAACGAGGCTCAGATAGGTTAAGTAACTATCCAAGATCAAATAGCCAGTAAGATTGTACTTGTTGACTAGATGAGTAATTTTATCTTCATTTTACAGATAGGAAAATGAGGCTCAGAGGTGCAAAAATTGAAATTTTCTCAAGGCCACACAATGAGTTAGTAGTTTTCAGATGGCTCTTTCTCAAGAAGCAGAATCCTGGGAGGGACTGTTAACTGATGTCAGCTAAGTCAGCATTTTTCAATCTTTAATCCACATGTAGATTACCTGGAGATCTTATTAAAATGCAGATTCTGATTCAGTAGTTTGGTGGTGAGACCCGAGATACTGCATTTCCAACAGGATTCAAGGTGATGGCAATGCTACTGGTTTATGAACCACACTCTGAGTATCAAGGAACTAAACATATTGAGTTTACTGCATACCAGGAGCTCTTCTATGAATTTATCATGTATTAATTCATTGAATTACCACAGTGACCCTATGAAGTAAGTACTATTTTTACCTTCATTTTAAAATCAAGGAAATCTAAGAAGCACGAGAGAGGCTGAGTATCTTGCCAAATGAATCAGTGGTGGAATCAGGTTAACAATTTAGGCAGTCTGACTCTAGAACCCATCTATGCTCATGAATATTATGTGTTACTGTCATATGAGATCAAAAGTTAAAGACACATTTTGTAATAGTTCAGTGTCAATAAGAGGCCTAGTGTAGGGGAATTTTACAGGTGTTGGTCATGACGAGAAAAAAGCAATTAATGATATAACTCAGCATAGAGCATGGAAGAAACAGAATTTGAATCCAGGTAAATCTGGTTGTAAAATCCATTATCTCTTGATGATGCTAGGAACAGACTTCACACTATACTCAGCAAGGATCCACTGAATGCCTACAATGTACCAGACACTAAGGACATAATGGTGAGCAAGACCAGCAATGGCCCCTGCTTTCATGGAATGTGTATTATGGTCAGAAGAAAAATATATAATAATAACAAATATTGAGTGTTTACTATATGCTAGATCCTGTTCTAAGCACTTTATGTTTAATCATCATAACAGCCCTGTAAAATAGGTACTAGGACTGATGAAGAAACTCAGGCATACAGAAGTAAGTAACTGCCCTTGGGCCACAGTTAAATAGCAGAACTAGGAATTAAATCCAGGCAGTCTGACTTCAGAATCTGTATTTATTACCACTATGTTCTAGGCCTCTATAAATAAATGACTATAGAGTGTGATAAGAGCTAGGATAGAACTAAACAAGATGCTAAGGTAGAGGAAAATAGGAGACCTACTTTGGATACAGGGGACTGAGAATGCCTTTCGGAGGAATAGGACATTTTACCTGAGGCCTGAAAGATGAGAAGAAGCTTGTCATAGAGAGAGTCAGAAGAACATTATGCATAAAGGGAACAGAATTTGCAAAGGCCCTGGGATGGTAAAGAGCACAGAATATTTGAGTAATTGAAATAAACCAGTATGCAAGAAAAAGAAAAAAAAAAAAAAAAAAGATGAGATTAGCCTGGAGAGGTAGGCAGAATTCAGATTATACAGAGCCTTGAAGATCATGAAAAGGAGTTTGGATTTTGTTCTAAATATAATAGGAAGCCATGGGAGGGTTTTAAACAAGGGATTAAAATGATTGTGTCTATCTTGAAAAAGAGAATTCTGGTTGCTAGGTGGATCATAGATCAGAGAGTTCATGGCAAGAAACAAAAAAGATCATTTAGTAGCCTAGGGGAGAGATGACAGTGGCTTGGATCAGGTTGGCGGCAAGAGTTGAAAAAAAGTGATAATGATAGAATTAACTAGGAAGAACAATGTGAAAAATAGGTACAGGACAGCTCTTATAGAGGGAGCCAGTGATCTGAGGTGTGTGGTCAGAAAATAGAGATGCTAGTCAAGAGACTCTGGCTGAAGATGGCCAATATGCAGCTGATTTCTCCATGGGAATATCAGGTGCCTCATGGGAGAGAGGGAATACCATACAATTATCAAAACTGGTTCATATCCTGCTTCAAGCTTCAAGCAGTTAACATCCAAATCAATTTTAATACTGTAGAACCAGAATGTTTCTTGTAGTTCTGCAGAGGGGAAACACAATCTACAAGTTTCTGTATGCTTATTGTGAATAGTTGAGGTAGGCTAGGATAGAGAAAGGATATAAAACATTCCATACAAATATAATATAACTTTAAAAGTCTCATTTCTTTATCTTCACACATCATCAAATAATGTTGGTTAAAGAGATTAATTTGAAGCAAAGGGGAGCTACAATTTACCATCACATCTGAAAAGCCAAAAAATTATATTTTCACCTCATTTCAATGGGGGCACCATGGAATTATCTGAAAACACTCCTTTAAAAACTCCTCTCCTTGGAATTATTTTAGATTTGGGTTTAAAACTTTGCTCTGCCACAAATTTTCTGGGCAAGTCAGTTTATCTCTCTGAGCCTCAGTTTTGCCATCTGCAAACCATGACCTAAAAGCCCTATTGGCAAGTGGTTGTAATAATAAAAACTAGTGTATTCCAAGTGCCAGGCATATAGTGGATACTCAACAAATGATGAGAAGGAAACGTATTATTCTGTAAGTACTAGTACTGAATCTGGCCCATTGTAATCACTGGGGCTCGGGTATCTCTGATGGCCTCATCTATAGGAACCTGAGGGGTTGATCTTTCAAACCTAAGAAAGTCTCAAGAAACTTTGAAAATCATAAGTGTAGTCAGCCCTGATTTGAACTAAATTCATTCAACAATCAATTAACATAAATTAATTATTTTATTTGTTTCTGTGTTCCAAAGGATCTTAGGCTAAAGGTTGAGAAATAATCTTTCAATTACCTTCTAATGATTATATTGTATTGTTTGCATTTTATGGTAACCAGCCTTCAAAATGGCTCCTAATGATCCTCAACCTACATTGCACCAGAGCTAGTATGTATGATAACACTGTTGAGATAAGGTTATAAAAGACGCTACAGGTTCTATCTTGGTTCTCTCTCTCTCTCTCTCTCTCTCTCTCTCTCTCTCTCTCTCTCCATTGGATTCTTCACTCTGGGTGAAGCCAACTGCCACGTCATGAGAACTTCTTTGGAGAGGCTTATGTACCATGTGGCGAGGAACTGAAGCCTTCAGCCAATAGCCATGCAAATGAGCTTTGGAAGTGGATCTTCCAGGATCAGCCAGGTTTTCAGATGACTGCAACCTTGGCTGATAGCTTGACTGAAACCTCATGAGAGACCCTGAACTAAAACAATCCTACTAAGCCATTCCCAGATTCCTGACTCTCAGAAAATGTGAGAGATAATAAAGTTATAAGCGAATATGTTTTAGAGTAATTTGTCACACAGCAGTATATAGCTAATAGACTATTTTGTTACTCAAGTCTAAGGAAAATTGTCATTTACATTTAATAGCCTTTTCTCAGCACTTTGACTTAACTCTTGTATTAGTATCTGGGGTTCAGTTTCTTATCTATTGTCTACTCTAGGCATGATTGTGGTCAGGATGAACCCAAATGTCAGGATAGGCAACTGTTACCCTGATGGTTTGAGTAAAAGGAAATATGTGATCTGGAAGTCCACGGCCAGGCTGGAGTCAAAAGACTGATTTCAGATTGTTGAAGCTGCTGCGGTAGGAAACAAGAATCAGAGACTCAGCCTAGGGCCTGACACTTAGCAGGTACTCAAATATCTGTTGATAGAGATTCCTCACACTTGAGCCAAGTCAACCCATCCATAAGTAGATGGATTTGTCTCTCTTACAAAGGGCATGCTTCCAGATCCAGACTGCAACAACTGTGCCATGTACGTATAGGTATCCAGTGGCTATGAGAAGACCAGGAATCTGTGTGTGTGTGTGTGTGTGTGTGTGTGTGTGTTTGCACATGCAAAAGTGCATGAAATTATGCTTACATGTGTGTGGCTCTACCAAAACTAAGATTTATTTCCAATTTTTCTTTTAAATTCAGCACAGTTACCATGTTGGGAACTGATCTACTTTGTCAAATGAAGAACAGCTTATCATGTGGCCATTTACCTGACTCTGGGCACATTCTCTTTCATCCTGGAACTGTCATCACAGATGGCAGAGGCAATACCCCGTGTGGCTACAGTTTGAGAAAAGTTAGGATATAACCATAGTATAGGAAAGAGGCCGCTGGTGAACTCCTCCTTTGCAGGGCAGGCCAAGTTTGACAGGTCAGCTAGGGAGATCATGTTTGCAGCAAAGATCCCAGACCATACCCAGAAATGGGCATTGTTGACACTGCCAACTCATCATCTGTGAGTTCCCTGTCACAGTGACATCTGTTTAATGTCCCATGTGGAGCTGAAAAAATGACCCTCTCAGTCTTACTTCATCTACCTACTGATGGAGACCCACTTCCCTATTTTCCTAGATCTTGGTATCTAGGAGTATGGTGTGTGTAATGGTTAAGAGACTGGACCCTGGAAGTCCGACTGTATGACTTCAAATCCAGGCTTTTCCACCTAATATCAGGGAAACTCGGGAAAGCCCATCTTCAACCCTCTAAGCTTTATTTTCCTGAACTGTAGAATGGGATAAAAATAGCTCCTATCTCAAAGGATTGTTGGAATAATTAATTAATGCATATAAAAATCTTCAAACAGTGTGCCTTGCACACTGTAAATATTCAGTATTTCTTAGCTATTTTTATCATTATTAGTACTATGAAGCAGCTTGGTGTAGAAGAAAGAACTTGGGTTTTAGGGTTGGATGCACTTTTTGGGTGACCTTGACAAGTTACTCAGCCTCTTTGAAACTCTATTTCTTCATCTGGAAAAAGAGAAGATATTATCTACACTGGAGGGTTATTTTAAGGATTAAATAAGATCATACATGCATAAGATCTGAGACATAGTAGGTTAAAATAAATTATATTTCTTTTCTCCTTCTTTAGCTAGGTTATAAGTGCTAACTCAGAAATCTGATATTTATGGGAAAATGGCATCCATTATCCGTAAAAAATGTACGTGAAGAAGAGTGCACTGTTGTACGGAAAGGGGAGTGGTTCTGTATTTAGCATCAGATGGGCAAAAGCATTTAAGTTCATGGTTGGATGCTTTTGAGTTTCTATGAAAACAAAATCCAGCAGATATAATTAAGTATGCAGCATTCGGAATGGAAGCAGGCACTCCTCTTCATTGTGTGGGCAATAAAACCTGGAGGAAAAAACAATCAATATGTTGGTTCAATTAAGTTTTCAGCTACCAATAACTAATTTCAGTCCTCATGGTTTTTCTAGGGTCTAAAATATATTGCTTATTCTTCTTAAAATATTAATATAGCCCTGAATTATTTATTGAGCCAAGAAACACTGTACTCTTTTAACATGGAAGAGAATGGAAGGTTATTTCATGTCAGCACCATAGAAGACAATAATAAATCTGAAATGTAAATAATACCTCTGAGAATAGAGCCTGGTTGAAGGCCAAAACAGGTAATTTCCAGACTTTCTTTTGTGATAAAGAAGTTGGAAAGCCATGGAAAAATGCTGTTCTGGGCTTCTGATTCTTTTAGAGTTGGCAGCATCTTGTGGGCTGTTTATATCATTCTAGAATGTTTTGATCATTTATAATAATACTATTTAATTTCATGTCATTAAAAGAACCTACTATAATAATAGCAATAGCTATCATTTATTGAGATTTTATTATGTCCTGGGCACTATGCTAAGTGTTTATATACCTTACCTCATCTATACTCTTAACTCTGTAAAGCAGGTACTGTTACTGTCCCTATTTTACAGGAGAAGAAACTGAGATCCAGAGAGGTTAAGTGTTTTGAATACCTGGCCTCTGCCTCCAGAGCTCTTTTCTTGATGAAACAACTTACCACTTTTACTCATAGACAACATTAATCCCTCCTGCCTCTCTCATTCAACAGCAGAATGGCTTGTGCTTCTACTTTACTCTGCCTGGCTTTGTAGATGTTTGTTTATGTTGGTATTTTCCACTATTGCAATGGAAAGAGCATGGTCTTCGAAATTAAACAGAGCTGGGCTTGCTTTCCACATCTTCCCCTTACTAGCAATGTTACCTTGGATTACTTAGTGCTCAAAATAAATCTCCAAGGTGGGAACTATTTTATCTCAGTTTATCACTCAGTAATCTGGGGCTTAGAGGGGTTAAGTACCTTGACCAAGGTCTTACTGCAAGTATGTGGAGGAGATGCATTCGAACCCAGGTCTGTCAGAAGACTCCAAATCTCATGCTTTTAGTAATTTGTCTTATCTACATGATTGCAAATATTTGGAGTAGCAATTTGGTGACTGGGAGATCATCTAGAAGCCCCCTAATTTTGCAGATGGAAACCAAGGCCCAGAAAAAGGGAGACGGTGCTCAGGACACATGCCGAAAGTGTGTACTATGAGTTCTGTTTTGCTTTGGAATATATATGCCTAGTCTTTGAAAATTCACTACTTCTCTATGTAACTTCAGTTTCAATCAGTTAGATTAAAGGAAAACTAAAATTTATAGAGATATTACTGTGTGCTTAATTTGATATATTACATAAATCATATAATACTTATAGCAGCCTCATTGTTTGGGTATTATTATCTCCATTTTACAGATGAGGAGATTGAGAAAAGGGGAGAAAGGCTACTCACTCTGCTAGGTAGTGGTATAAAGGAAGCTATTGTGGAGTGATGCACATGGAGAAATTATCTCTCTTCCTTTTGGTCTCATTGGAATGACTTTTATTTGGGGTGACCTTGAGTTTCTTTTTGTCATTAAGGGAGATATACTGTGTGTTTAAATACTGCATTATTAATAATATTTGCCTGGGTGCAGAGTCGTGATCAATTTTTCATGTGCATCATTCTTCATGCAGCACTAGTTGAATTTCAAGTAGATCCTTACCTTCACCTCTCCTCACTCAGTGACAATCTCCAACAAGGAGGATGGCAGGCCTGAGACTACTTATCCACAGGAGAGATCAGAAATGCTTCCCTAGGTCAGCCCAAGATTCTTTGTTGATAAGGACACCATGAGGCAGCTGTGAGGATGTGGTAGTATCTTCTTGAAGCTGAACCTTGTACCAGAGGATGCAGGGTCAAACTCCTGAACCTCCCATAATATTCTGTGACTCCATTGTCTTATCCGATTCACCTCCATCCCTTCTTCCCTACCTCCCCCCTTTCATCTGTCCTACTTCAAGCATTCATTGAACATCTATAATATACCAGGCACTGTGCCAGAGGCTGGGGATGGGGACAGAAAAAATAAAAACTTCTAGTTTTCAGTGGACCTCCCCATCCTGACTGGGAGGCAGACACAGAGCAGTGTGATTGACACTATGATCTAGAGAGGTACAGGGAATTATTTTTTTTTAAGTTTCTAGGTAGGGTCCAAGTTTCTTTCTGCCCTGAATTATATTTATTTTGTAACCCCCATGTGAGTGAAATTTTACACTCGTTTCCCCAGATAGCTTCTTGGCATGTGCCCAGATCAGTGTATTGCTCATCTTCCAAATCTCCAGGGAATATTTGAAATAGGGGACAGGTGTGCTTACCCCCAAGTCTCGCTAATAAATCTAGTTAACAAAAACAGCATTAATTTGGTGATTTGTACATGAAATTTTATACTCCCTCCTCCCATGCTTGCCAAATACCTCTTCTTCTAAGGATCCAGCCTTAGAAATGTGTGGGAAGCAGCTCTAGGTGGACCTTCCATGCTAATCTGATTAGCCTTTCTGATGCTCTTGTTGCAATCCATGGGATTATCTTCCTTCTCATTCTCCTGTTAATCTGTCCCAGGTCTTGGAAGCTGATTGACTTACTGGGCTTGACCAGAGGACCTTCAAGAAGAGAAATTGGTTCTGATTCATCTCTGAAACCCCAGGTCCACCCAGCACAGTGACTAACACAGAGCAGACACTCAAGAAGATGTTTGAGGGAGGAAGGGAAGGGAGAAAGATGAAAAGAAGGGCAGGGGAAGAAAAGAAGGGAAGGGAGAAAGAAGAAAAGAATGGAAGGGAAGGGTAAATAAAGATGGGGAGAGAAGGGTAGAAGAATAAAGGAAGGCAATGTTCCCATTTCATTACCTACTCCACAAAGACAAGGAAGGTTTTTGTCATTCAGTGGTGGTAACATAGTGGTTAAGAGGGAGAGTCTGAAGTAACCCAGATAGATAGGGTGCTGTCCACCACATACTAAACCTCTTTGAACTTTAGCCCTTTTTTTACTTGGGAATAATAGTACCTACTTCTTAAACTTATTATAAAAGTTAAACAAACTAATGTATATAAAATACTTGGTGTAATCTGCCACATAATGAGTGTTCAATAAATGTTATACTTTATTAGTATGTTTTATTAGTATTTATTAGGTTTTTTTTAATCTCATTGTCTCTTTCCCTCCTGTATTTTTCCTACTTTTTACCTTCACCCTGAGCAGGAAATTCCTTCCTCAGAAAGCATTATCTCTTAAACCCAGCATTTCTCAAAGTGTTCTGCAAAACAGATGTTAATAGGTGTTACATAAAGGAAGGATTCATATTTAAATAAATTTGAGAAGCCTGGATTAAAAATAAATTAGCCAGATTCTTTACAGCAGGACTTTTTATAAGATTGGAATGTGCTATTACACATAGTAAATCTTTAGAGGGGGCCAGCACATACAGCATTCCCACAGTTATTTGACTATAGATGCTCTCTCCCTCGTTTCTTCCCAGACTATCTTCTGGAATTAGTGTTCTTAAGGACTTATTTGCCCAACACTGCCTTAAAGAATTACCACACTGTTTTTTCTGCCCCTGTCAGAGGACAGGAGTCAGTTCTATAGATTATTTGTTTACTTACTGAAGCACTCCATTAACAATTTTTTTAACTATCAATGGGAAAGGACAAAAATTTCCCTGAGCCTCCTAGGCTTTCTTCATGTGTATATATTTTTTAAAAAGGAGTTAAAAATTTTATTTTCATCCAGCTATTCATTTAACAAATATTTCTGAGAATCAATGTGTTGGGCTGCTCCCCACAGGCCTACAAGGCCTGTGCTTGCCCAGCTTCAAGACGGAAGAAAGAGCCCAGAGTCAGCAACAGAGACGTCAGTGGTTTAGTGGATGGGGGAGCTTACACATCTGAAGCAAGGTAGTAGAGCCACACCCCACCGTGTGTGGTGGACGGTGGGCAGGACATGGTGGCAGTCTTCGCTCCTGGTGGGAGGAAGGGGAGATTGCCAGTTATAGGGGGAGTCATGTCGGGTTGGCTCACTAGTTACCAGGGAAACCAGCAGAAGGGCAGGCCCCTCACCACCCCTTTGATAAGAACGATCACTAGCTGGGGCTTAGGGCAAGTATGTAGGAAGGTCAGTCATGTGAGTAGGGTGTAGGTAAAGCAGGCACTGGTCGAGCAGGGCATTACAGAGAGCAAGAGAGCAACCATCTTGAGTGGCCTGACTGTACATTATGTTTGCCACTCATAGTGCTGAGCGTTGCTGGAGTGTAGGACTGATACAGAAAAAGGCAATCAAACTTTCAGTTGCAAGTAGAGTGATTAAGAATCTATGAGGGAATATGGGAGCTCATCAGAAAAGCATTTAATACAGCCCAGAGGAGTCAGAGAGGGTGCCTGAAGGAAAGATACTGATAGGATCTCAGAGATCAGTAGGATTTAGCCAAATGAAGGTGAGTAATTGCGGAGAATGAGTCTATAGGAAAGAGGGAACATCATGTGCAGAGAAGTAAGAGACACATGTCGAAAGAAGTTCAGTGAGCTGAAAGATCAAAATGAAAATAGCACATGCTTATTGTAGCAAATTTAGAAAGTACTGAAAAGTACACATGACTCAGGAAAATCCCCTCTGATTTCTCCTCTTAAAGACAGCTCTTAAAATTTTATCCTATTTCCCGTTAGTCTTCTTTCTATGCATTTTCCCTTTACATAGTATAGCATAGAATATATGAATATATACATCTGTTTACTCTTAATAGTTCATTGTGAGTATATATACGATTTGTGAAAGACTGCTTTGAAGCTTCACTTTCAATCACTGATTATGATATATCTGTGCAGTTGAGACCTGTAGTGACCCTTCAGCTTCAGCTATAATGGAGTGACAATAGTACCCAGATGTTTACCTTGATCACCTCTCTGGTGACAAGACTCCATGGTTAAGCCACAAGCTGGACATATTTTATAACAACCTGCACACCCCTAGGGTGTACAAGGCCCCAGGTACATATTTTTGGTGGGGCTCCTGTCTATAGAAATAATTTGATTAAAAATTATAAAATTCATGGACCCATGTGAAGAATGTGAATTTAAATGAAGATTTAGAGCAACAGTTAGGGAAGAGATATGTTTGGTTATTGTTCAATCAGTGCATGTGAAGCATCCAGACACCATCTTTTCATGTTCTTTATTGCCAAATACATGGTTCCTGGTTAATTTCATATTTTCCCATCTGGAGAAAAAGGTAGCAACATTGATATTACTCATGATGCATGGCTCTTTGGAACATGTTTGTATCAAAACAATATAGATCACCTTGCGTCTGCAGTTTCCTAATACCATTTATTTAATGCTGGCTATATTATTACTCATGGCACCTCATCGTTCATGGTGTTTGTTGTTAAAGAAAAAAAATATTCATGACATTTGTTAAAGAATGGTAAAGCAGAGTTTATTCAGAGGGGTTACCGCAATGGGGTTTTGTAGGGGAGAGAGATCAGACTCAACTCCAGAAACAATAAGGAAAAATGAAAATTTATAACCAAGGAGCAAGAGAGGGTGGTGGTCAGTGGATAGAAAAATACAAATTACTAAGAGGAGACATCAGAGAAGAGGGGAGATTCTGGTTAAACCAGCAGAACAGGATTCTTACTGAAGACAGGCCAGGGTGATTAGATGTTGCCTGGGGGATAATGGAGGATGAAGAACCTGATTAGGTATTGAGGGTGAGCATATTATCATGGATGGGGATTCTGGCTAAACTGACTTAGCAGGATTCTGGCTAAAATTGAATAATGTGGAGATGAACATGGAAGCCCAAAAGTCAGGGCCTAGTTGAGAGAAGAGAATTCAGAGGAGCCTGAGTAGAGTTTGGTCAAGGAGAGAATCTTTGTTGTGTCTCCCACGAATACTGGTTTCTAATAACTCTTTCAAAGGGTTTTTATGATGCTGTGTTGATGATGAACACAAATGCAGGACTCATTCCAAGTGTGCAGGAAAACGTGAATGGTAATTCTTGGTCTGGTCATGTTAAATGTACCATCCAGAACCGTATAGCATAAACATAGATCAACATATTTTCCAACCGTGTCTTTTCTTAATCTCTTTAGCTTTAGGCCATAATCACCGTATCCCTAGCATATGTGCTCTTTGGATGTTGACTACACAATGTTAAGTGCCTTCCATATACCACCATCAGTAGGAAGAATAAGCAAGGGACCCATATGTGAAGAGAGAAGAACATACCCATTCACGCAAGGAAATTTTGTGCTCATATGGCACACCTTAAGACAGACCTAGGAGAGCACAACATTCACACATTAATTGAAAACAATCAGGAGAACTTGTGGGAAATGCAGAACAACCACTTCAAAAGACTTCACAGAAGATAGGCATGAGATAGGTACAGCCACTTCTAGAGAACAGCCTGGCTCTGCTGTCCAGGAGGAGACACAGGGTAAAGGATGCCTGCTGCCACCCATGCTGTCTTCAGTTGCTCTAACTCCAGAGACAGCACCATGGTTGGAACATAGACAGGCAAGAGCCAATGCCTGGGCCCATACACACTGCTCAAGCCCAGAGGTCAGTGGCGGACCATGAACCATCAGTAGCCTAGATCCCTGGACTTGTCCTATAGCCAACATGAGTGGGAGTCACCCAAAATCATCAGGTTAGCATTATCCTGGTGGTCTAATATTGCATAATCCTGTAAAAGAAATATCACACCAGCTGACAGGAGTGATCTGCTCTCCCAGCCATCCTCCTGGAACTGGGACCTAGACACGGGCCATAGAACAACCCCATAACCATGAGTCCTGGAGCTCCTCAGATCATCTGCCTGTTTCTACACGTGAGGAACAGGGGGTAGAGGGTTTGAGAGCACCCTGAGAATGAGAAAGGGGAACCTGGGAACCCTGCCCAATTGTCACTGCTATCCCTGGTTGATCTTAGGCACTAGAGGACTTAGAAAATTTCAAGATAGGCACTTCTGGTGACCAGGACCCAGAGGAACCAAGTCTTGGCTCAGGATATTTTGCTTCTCTTCCATAGCCAGCCCAGGCACTGGAGAGGGACTTAGACAACTTTCAAAATTGTGAGACCAGAAACAGTGGTTCCACTTAGCAGGGTCAGAAGGCATTACTGAGCCTAGTCTAGAAGTTTCAGTTCTGGCTTAGTGAAAAGTTCCAAAGAAATGATTCCTATCTCACCCTCAAAAGTACATTCACAATAGGTAGGTTAGGTGTTGAGGGGAGCTGAGTGCATTTACTTCAGAGAAACACGTAATTTCCATTGTCCTGAAAGAAATAGAAAACAGCCAAATTCCAGAAACCACCATGTAAACACCCCAGTGACATGCTCCTAACCTCACAGGGGACAGATAATAATAGTAATAATGACAGCGGTAACAACAGTAGTAAGTATAAAATTACAGTTTATTGAATACCTGCTATATTCCAGGAACCATGCTAGGTGCTTCATGCATATGTTACCTTTAATCCTGCTATAACCCTACAAAGTAGATATCACCTCCATTTGATAATATGAAGAAAATAAGGTTCAGGGAAGTGAGGTGATTTACCCAAGGTCACTCAGCTGAGGAGTGGCAAAGCCAGACCCACACAATTTTATAGCCCATGTTCTTTGCATTACCTCTTACTGCCTTTTCTAAGTTGATTAGCAAGTGCCCCTTGAGAGTGCAGAAAAATAGCCCTGTTTGGGACACAGACTCAGGGTGGTGCACAGGGGCACCTACAGGACCTAAGACTTCCCCCTGCCAGCCTAAGACCTGGCCAGGGTGCTTTGTCACTACCTCCCCACCCCACTCACCTGCCCTTTTCTCGGCCTGAATCACTATCCTTCCTTCAAGTCTGTAGGCTCGCCCCTCTTCCCAGTCATGCCATTGGATTTTGTTTTTTTTTCCTAATTGCATTTGTACGTCAGCATTTCATTCTTCAGTGGGCTAAAATTAGGTGCCCTCCCTTTCTTTAAATAAACAAGCATGTGAAGCCTCCTAGCAGATGACCTTTAAGCTATTGGCTGGCCTTGAAAGTACAGTTTTCACTGGAAACCTGGGGGCAGCAACTTTTCTTTTCTTATGAGGTGCTGTGGAAATTCAGAGACCTGGATGCTAGCCCCTGTGTGACCTTGGTCAGGTTACTGCCTCTTTCTGAGCCTGGGTTTTCTAATGTATGAAATGGGGTTGTGGGGGAACTTGAGGTGGATAAGATCTCGTTGCAACTTGCTAACCTATTCTCTTTCTCAAACTGACGTGCAGCAATACATCTAGGAATCCCCTCCTCTGTGATCACAGGGCAGTGTGGTAGGAGAGAAAGAGCATAGGCTTTGGGGTCACAAAGCTCTGGGCTTGAATCCTGCCTTTCTACTTCTATCTATATGACCTGGGGAAAGTCACTTAATGCCTGCAGACATTTGTGGGCAGAAAATGTCATCTCCTGCTCTCCTCTTCTGTCTCTTCCCTCACTGAGGCTGCTCCTTCATCAGCTCCAAAGCATCAGTTTTGTGCTGGCGTCAGCACTCTGGGCTTGCTGAAACTGAATTATGACTGCCTCTGACCCCAGTCCTCTTCCTCTTGGCTCCCCAGCTGCTCACTGCCAGCAAGCCATGCCTTTATGATCAGAAGTTTAGGTTGCTTGTAATGATAATGGATGAGGCAGAAGAATGGCAAAGGCTACATCTGAAGCCCAATCATCAGGCCACACAGGGAGCCTAGTATGATCACCCAGGCCCCATCGTGCTCCCTGGAGGGGTTCTGGAGCACTTCTCAGTGTTCTATTCAGGGGGTTCAGAGCAATGGTGCCCACATGCCAGGTATATCTAATTAGACGTGGGACACTTACCACCACCATCCCACCTTACAGCTACCAACTCCTCACCCTCTTGGCCAGACACCTGAGGTAGGTTCTTTTCTCAGCTGCGAGCTTCCTCTTTCAATGAACGTGTGTTCACTTATCTACTCAGTCACTCATTAATCAGACACTCATCCATTTATTTAAATTGACAGAGCCACTGGAATGATGTTACCAACCCTTTCAAATCAGCCCCAACAAGGTTCCTCCTTCCTAGTGCTGATCAAGCCAACAGAATGGGACCAAGTTCTGTGAAGAAGTTTCGTTCTTTGGCTAGAGAATGGAGAGGTGCGAGCTTGCGCTCCACAGCACAGGCGCTCCCCTCTCCCTGACAGGCTCTCTGACAGGCCGAGGGTGGGGCTGCTTTATAGGGCGCTCTTCAGCGGGGAGGGGGCGGAGTTCTTGCGGGTTGCGCACAGCCGTGCTGCGCACACTCCAGATCCGGGTGCCCGGGCAGCGTCCCTGCACTGGCCCGCGCCCACCACGCCATCTTGAATCGCAGTGCTGTGCGCAGCGTTTCTGCACAGGCCCCCCCGAACTGACGTATCTGCGCAGCCGTTTAACACCAGGAACTCTGGTCTGAAGGGCCAGGTGCAAGGCCTCTGAACGCGGCACCTTCTGAGCGAGTGAAACTGGCCTAAACACAAAGGAAAAGGAAAAAAAAAAGGTTAGAGTTTATTTTATTACCCAGATTCTATTTTCATTCCCCAAGAATTGTTAATGGGCTTTGCCGGTGACAATAACACATAGTTTTTGTCATCCCTCACAATGCTAGGCACTTTACGTAGCTGATCTTACTGTGGTTAGGGGTGTAGGTTCTGCAGTCAAAGTGCCTGGATCCAAATCATGCATCTTCTACTTAGAGCTGTGACCTGAGGCCAAATCCTTAACCTTTTTTTTTTTTTTTTAATTTTTATTTATTTATTTATTTATGGCTGTGTTGGGTCTTCGTTTCCGTGTGAGGTCTTTCTGTAGTTGCGGCAAGTGGGGGCCACTCTTCATCGCGGTGTGCGGGCCTCTCATTATCGCGGCCTCTCTTGTTGTGGAGCACAGGCTCCAGACGCACAGGGTCAGTAACTGTGGCTCACGGGCCTAGTTGCTCCGCGGCATGTGGGATCCTCCCAGACCAGGGCTCGAACCCGTGTCCCCTGCATTGGCAGGCAGATTCTCAACCACTGCGCCACCAGGGAAGCCCTCCTTAACCTTTTTGGGCTTTCCTTTCTTCATTATTGGATTGGCCGAAAAGTTCATTTGGTTTCCCCATATCTTATGGAAAAACCTGAATGAAATTTTTGGCCAACCCAATATAAAATAGAGACACAAATACTACCTACAGGATAATAGGTGCTCAGAGAATAAATGAGCTAGCATATAAAAAATGCTTAGAACTAGACCTGATACATAGTAAATACGCAATAGAAATTAGCTATTATGACTAAAGCATACAACAGTCGTGAATACCATTATTACCTCCATTGGGGGATATAGAAACTGAGGTAAGAAAAGCTGGAAAATCATCCAAGTTTAAAGAACTGATAAATAGTAGAGTTGTAAGTCAGAACTAGGCCGTCTTATGATCTGTAATTTACTTGGCAGAGGAATTGGGTGGGGTGGCAAGGGTGGTGGAGAGAAGATTATCTAAGATAAGAAAAATAAATGCTAGTGCAAAAAAAAAAAAAAGCAGATGATGTCTCGGATATTTCCTGCTCTTACCTTCTAACTATATTCATGACTTTCTGAAACAACCCCTTTCAACCTATGACTTTCTTAAAAGAATCCCTCCTCCAGCCAAGCTGCAGATTCCTCTCACCTTCGCTGTGTTGTTTTCCTTACATGGAACACCATTTCTGCCTGTTCCTGGATGAAGCTGGATTGACCCCATCCTGTCTTTCTTGGTTTAGCTCACACCCTCTCTCCCACATCTTCTGTTCAGCCATCAAATGCTCTCTGGAACTTCCCAGAGAGGAGTATCTTGTTCTGTCAACACCGTCACCACCAGCCTCACTGCCTTTGCTCTCAATGTGATTTCAGCCTAGAATCCTCTCTCTGCCTATGAAAGCTCTTACTCTTCTTTCAGGGCCTAACCTAAGTGCCTTTCTCTCTGTGGTCTTACAGGGCTCTGCAGGCTGAGTTAGTCAGTCCATGCTTTGTGTGCCCCATTCCTCCTGAACTCCTCTCTCACAGCATTTATCACCAAGTTGTCACTGTCTGTTTTTAGGTTTCTCTTAGCTTAGTCTTTGAGGTCAAGGATTGTGTCTCATTCATATCAGGGGCCTTAGCACCCAACATAGATCTGAGGGATCAGCAGGTATGTGTAAATTAGATAAAGTGAAAGAAATTGCACTGAAGTGAGCTGGGTCTTTGAGCATGAGTATGAGGTATAAGTGAGAGAGGCTTAAAGGCTCAGTGTTCATTAAACACAATGCTAGATTCAGGCTGCTTTTAAAGGCAAGCCTTTGGACCTACCCTTCCTTCCTTCCTTCCTTCTCTCCTTCTTTCCTTCCTTCTTTCCTTCCTCTGTCCCTCCCTCCCCCTTCCCTCCCTCCCTCCTTTTTTCCCTTCCTTCTAGAAATGATTAAATGTCTTTTTTGTGTGTTTAGTGCTGGAATATAAAAGAGTAAGCACTGCTCCTTACCTCATATTACCCGTTCATGGGGCTTCCTCAGTGATGGGCTCCCTGGGGGCATCCCTGCCTCCAAAGACTCCCTGCCTCCAAAGTCCTCTAACATAGCCCCTCAAGACCCTCTCCCTCTGTCTTTTGCAGAGTTCTAAAATAGCCCTGGTATACACTGAGAGTCATCATCAGCCAGCAACGCACTGGCTCAATCCTTTTTCCCAATCTTCTTTCTGTGGGCTCCAAAATAGGGCAGATTGACAGTGTTCAGAGCATATTCATACCATTGCCTTATGCCATGTTTAGTCTTGCTGGTGGAGAGGCTAAGAGAGGATGTAATTTATTTCTTACAGATAGAAAAACCAGGGCTCAGAGGACTTGTGAGACCCAGTTTCTGTTCAGATCTGTGCATGGGCCTGCTAAAATGCATTTCACCATGGATGACCTAGCTTTTTCATTGGCAGAACCATTTTCAATATGTTTAAGGCTGTTTTACACTAGAGAGCCAGCACAGTCTGGGTTGGCAAATGGCAAATAGAGATAAAATGGTGAGAGAGTTGCTGCTGAGAAAATGACATGTTCAGGGTTGTGTCCCAAAGAGCAGTAATTGCTGACTTCTACATTTTTGTTTTTGTTTTTCCACTTCACTCCCCATGCCTTGATGTATGTAAATGGTTAGGACTGACTCCTTCCTGAGAAGGTCTGTGATTTACTCTTTTCCTTTCATATATGTAAGGCTTCTCAGTCAGACCTAAGGATACCCTAGGAAACTTGATTCATCCATCATGTTATCAAGTATTCCCTGAGTCCCTGCTCCATGCCAAGCCCTGTCTGGACACACTGAGAATTATTAAAAAGCATGACACAGTCCCTGCCCTCGTGAAGCTCACAGTCCAGTGACAGAGATAGACATATTTGCATCAAATAAAACTGATACAGAGAAGACACAGTTGCACCAAGTTCAAGACACAGTTGCAGGGTTGTGCCAGGGGACACAGAAGACAAAGGAGCCACTTTCCATGCAGTATCAAGAAAGTCCTCCTAGCTAGAGCAATCCTTGCCTTGAATCTGGAAAAAATCATAAAGAGGTGTTACCTGGGTATTCAGGATCAGGAAGGGCATTCCAAGAAAAAGCAGCAGCATGTGCCCAGAACTAACAGGTTGATGTGTTTCAGAAACAACAAACAAGTTCAGTCTGGCTTCTCCTTAAACTAATGAATAGTCTTGGGAGGAGGTAAGGCTAGATAAGTATTGGGGGGGGGGTAGGCCCCTATCACACACTACTACTTTGTTGGCTTGTCCATAGGGCAATGGAAGGTCTCAGAAGGGAAGTGACTTACCCAGTTAATTCATATCTCTGTCTGTCAGGAATGGAATGGGATGAGCCCTTGTAAAGGGGCTGGAAGATCTGGGTTCTGCCTCTTTCTCCATTCCCTGCAGATTGGGTGAAAATGTTCAAGTCTTGTAATATCTTCAAGCCTGTTTCTTCACTTGTAAAGTAGGAATAATATCTGACCTGCTCATCCTATAAGGTTATTTTGAGAAGAAAGTGAAGAAATGGGTATGAAACTAATTTGTGAGTTATAAAAAAATTTGTCATTATTATTATTTATAATATCTTTTTTATTACCATATTAAGCTTATATTCTCAATAGACATTTTAATATCCCTCAAATAACAGAAGTAGTGTCTGCAATAAAAAGTTTTATGATTACTTTCCTGGGATATAATTTAGAACTAAATTTAACACTATTACAAGCATAGAGATAGGGTAAAAGAAGGGAAAGAAAATATTTATTGAGCACTTACATGCCAAGTGCTAGGCTAGATTCTTTACTCACATTTAAATCATTCAGTACTCCCATGAGAGCAGGGATTATTATTCCATTTTATAGATGAGGAAACTAAGGCTCAAAGAGTTGTAATAACTTATCAAAAGTCACTAGTGAATGGCAGAGCCAGGATTATAACCCAAATATGCATTAACCCAAATCTTTCATTCTTCTCTATACATTTGATTTGTTGGAGAAAGAGGACAGTGAGGCAAAGGCGACAGGAGATGTTTGCAGATGGGAATAGATATGGCATGCATTTGAGAGAGTGAGGAGCTCTTCCCAGCTCGGAAAGAGGAGGTGGGTTTAGGATCACTGAAAAATTTTAGCCAAAAAGTTTTGAAAGCCATGCAGCAGTTTTTTGGGTTTTTTTTTAGCTCTTGACTTACAGGCATGAGTGACTGAACATTGTTGAGTAGAGGAGATCTAAGTAAGGCTGTTTTGAGGGGAAGATTAGGTCAAATGAAGAAAGCTTCAGAGAAAAGCAATGATCTAAACAATGTTTTAGGTTTTACTTTTTTTAAAAATTTTATTGGAGATGCTAGGTGTTTACTAAGTTTGATAAAAATTATAGTTAAATAATACATTTTATTATTATTCTGTTTATATCTTTTTTAAAATTATTTTTATTTATTTATTTATGGCTGTGTTGGGTCTTCGTTTCTGTGCGAGGGCTTTCTCTAGTTGTGGCAAGCGGGGGCCACTCTTCATCGCGGTGTGCAGGCCTCTCACTATTGCGGCCTCTCTTGTTGCGGAGCACAGGCTCCAGAAGCGCAGGCTCGGTAGTTGTGGCGCACGGGCCTAGTTGCTCCGCGGCATGTGGGATCTTCCCAGACCAGGGCTCGAACCTGTGTCCCCTGCATTGGCAGGCAGATTCTCAACCACTGCGCCACCAGGGAAGCCCTGTTTATATCTTTTAAGATACCAGATTCCCAGAGTATATAGCCAGTAGAATATTTATCAGATTCTATAGCCCTGAAATCATTAGAAGTTGCACAATTTTCATAGTCATAATCTTAGGTTCCTAGAAAAACTTAAGTGTGAGCCACTATGGAAAACAGTACAGAGGTTCATTAAAAAACTAAAAATAGAGCTACCACTCCTGGGCATATATCTGGAAAAGATGAAAACTGTAATTTGAAAAGATACATGCACCCCAGCGTTCATAGCAGCACTATTTACAATAGCCAAAATATGGAAGCAACCTGGATTCCTTCAACAGATGAATGGATAAAGAAGATGTGGCTTATATATAAGCACATATATATGGCTAAGTGAAACATTACTTAGCCATAAAAAAATGAAATATTGTCATTTGTAGCAACATGTATGGACATAGAGAATATCATACTAAGTGAAGTAAGTCAGACAGAAAGACAAATATTATATGATATCACTTGTATGTGGAATCTAAAAAATAACACAAATGAATCTATTTACAAAACAGAAATAGACTCACAGACGTAGAAAACAAGCTTATGATTACCAAAGGGGAAAGGGGGGGGGGGATAAATTAGTATGGGTATGGGATTAACAGATATACACTACTGTGTATAAAATAGATAAGCACAAAGATTTACTGTATAGCACAGGGAACTGTATTAAATATCTTCTAATAACCTATAACGGAAAGTAATCTGAAAAAATACATATATATATACATAACTGAATCACTGTGCTGTACATCTGAAATTAACCCAGTACTGTAAGTCAACTATACTTCAGTTGAAACACACACACACACACACACACACACACACACACACACCCCAAAAAACAAAAACAAAAACAAAAAACACTCCAGCTGAATTCCTAGCCTAATTTCTTTCAAGTCCCTTTCCTGTAACTACACTGGACTATTAGGTCCCTTGCCTAAAATGTTCTTCCCTTCTTTTCTATCAACCAATATTATGTCCAATTATTGACTCAACTCTTCTTGAAGTTCCTACCTTGACTTCATGCAAATTTAACTACTCTTTCTTATATTTCCAGTGGCTTCTCATTACTCTTAAAGTAACATTCAAATTGCTTATCATAGTCTTTAAGGCCCTGTGTAATTTAATCTCTGCAATTTCATCTTCTTTTTCCTTCCCATGTCTCATTAAGCTCCAGTCATACTAGCTTCTTCAGTTTTCTCAAATATTCTAAACGTATTTCCTGGATCAGAGTCCTAGCAGGAATTTGAAGAGAATTTAATACAGGGACAATTTACAATGGTGTTGGCAGGATATAGGGAAGACACAAGGTATAATGCAGTACCTGGAGTTAGTAATGCTAGGACACTGTTACCACATAAGACCTGAAGAAGCAAAGGGAAGAAGTGGTTATCAGACCCCAAAATAAGAGAATTCTTTTGAGATAGTCACCTGACAGGAACTGAGAAAGATAGATTGAGGCACACAACTAGCTTAATGTGACTCCACAAGGAAGGATCCAGGGAAGTAAATAGTCAAACAATTCTCTCCTCTCTCCTTCCCTTATATATTTCTGGGACTCCCCATTGTCTAAACCCAACCTGGAAAGCCAGGGAGCCCTTTTTATTTAGTAGGTTGAACCAATTGCCAAAATCAGCAGTTCCATAAGTTTCAATTCATAAGATTCACTACTGTATTGCACCTAACACAGTACCTGAGGCGTGGTTGGCACTCAATAATTCTTTGTTAAATGAATGCATTGCTCCTTCTTTCCACAGAAGCTTGTATTTCTTTCATAGCATTATCACAATGTGACTTGTACTATAGTTGTTTATATATCTTTCTTTGGTGAGCTTCTTGAGAATAACAACATTATTTTATTCTTTTTAACTCCCAGTATCTGGTAGAGGGCCTAGAACATAGTAGGAGATAACTAAAAGTTTAAGTGAAATAACAGTCCACCTTAGAGCAGGAATTTGACACTGGGTACATGCCCCAGGGCATTCTATTTAGAGCTCATAAAACTATCTTATATTACTACCTAATTGTTGACTGTGTATTGTCACCTCAGTTCCTATAAGGATAGCCCCATGTTTTCTCCTCTTAGGTCCTCCAGAGCATCCTTATATTCTCATTTTGTGTTTGTTGATTCCTGCTTTAGACATATTTCTAATTAGCTTGGTTGCTGGCTTCATAGTCCACAGTAAAATATAAGAAGGGACACAGGAAAAATAAAGGGCTACCATAGCAAGTAGATTAATAGCCGCATGAGCAACAGCCAATAGTCTGACAGCAAAATGGGAAACAAAAACAACTTGAATTCAAGCTCCACAAGACTATGGACCATTATTCCTATTACTTGTCTCCCAAATATCTAAAAAAGTGCATGATATGTGGTAGTAATAATAATTATGATAAAAAATAATAGCATAGGGCTATGCAGATACCTGAATTATATCTAGACTTTGGTTCCAGAGTCCTTGCTCAATAAATATTTGTTGAATTAAGGAATAAATAAAAGAATGAATGAATGAAGTGCATTACTTCCCAGTCTCCAATTCATTTGATTTCATCATTGGATGGTGTTTATACTTGAGAAGAAATGCAGTTTACATTGTACTTGTAAAGTTTGTTAAACTGAGTATAACTGAATCTAAGTGGAGTAAAATTAATAAGTCCCTTCTTGTTTAATACCAGTAAATGTTACTGTGCATTCTTGTTGTGTTTAAATATAAACTCCATTAAAACTGTGTTTCTCCCTTGGTTGTATATCTCAGTAATTAAAGCAGTTTCTTAACTCTCAGAAATGGCATCCACATTTTAAAGCCCCAAGAAGGAAGACAAATATTTAGTACGAGTTTTACATGGTGGCAATTTTCCCTTAGGCACAGTCCTGTTACATTTATAGCACTTGCCAGAGTTGTGCCAGTCACGTGGCTCCAAAAACTACTAAAAAAAAGAGGACTAAACTTTAAGCCTAAAAATAAAAGAAAAGGGAAAAAATCTGAATGCATGTCATATCACGCTGACAGCACCTGCAAGTTCTATTTTGATTACATTGCATGCAGGTCAGTGGACACACCTAAGAAATCCTTGTCTCCTGTAACTTGAGAATCACTAGCAGTTAAGTTTTGTCAAATACTTTGCCAGCTGGCTTTGTTCATCACCAATAAAATCCCTGGAGCCTTGACAGCTCTTTTAGATGGCAAAATATCTCCTTTTGGAAATCTGTGCAAGTTGGAGGGCATATTTTTCTGTGCTGGCCTGTCCCAGTGCAATGAGTACAATTGTGGATGCCCTATCTTAAGAGGATCATGCTGCTTTCCTGGGACAGTTTAGCTTGAGAGAAGAAGGACATTGAAATGAAGATGAAGGAACCAGAGATGTTGAGTTTGAAGAAAAGACTAACTTCTGAATTTGTTAGCTCTGTGACCTTGGGCAATTCTGCACATCTGAGATACTCCAGGCCTATGTTTCCCCATCTATGATTTGTACATGTACTATTGTTGTGAGAGTAAATAGAAAATATATTGGAAAGTACCACATCAGTTATAAAGTTCTACCTAACCATTATTATTTTATTATTATTCAAATATCTTGTGAGGCCAAACATTAAGTCAAAAAATAGTATATCACAAAAACTGTTAGAGTGCTAGTCCATAAAACAAGCTTTGGTAAATTTAAGAAAATTGAAATCATATTAAGCATCTTTTCTGACCACAATGCTATGAGACTAGAAATCAGCTATAAGAAAAAAAGTCTGCAAAAAACACAAATACATGTGGAGGCTAAACAATATGCTACTAAACAAGCAATGGATCACTGCAGAAATCAAAGAGGAAGTAAAAAAATACCTGGAGACAAGTGAAAATGAAAACACAATGATCCAAAATTGATGGGACACAGCAAAAGCAGTTCTAAGAAGGAAGTTTATAGCGATACAAGCTTACCTCAGGAAACAAGAAAAATCTTAAATAAATAACCTAATCTTACACCTAAAGGAGCTAGAAAAAGAAGAACAAATGAAATCCAAAGTTAGTGGAAGGAAAGAAATCGTAAAGTTCAGAACAGAAATAAATGAAATAGAGATGAAAAAAACAATGGAAAAGATCAATGGAACTACTAGCTATTTCTTTGGAGAGATAAACAAAATTGATAAACCTTTAGCCAGACTCATAAGAAAAAAATAAAATCAGAAATTAAAAACGAGACATTACAACCAACTTCAAAGAAATACAAAGGATCATAAGAGACTACTATGAGTAACTATATGCCAATAAAATGAACAACATAGAAGAAATGGACAAATTCCTAGAAATGTGAAATTTCCCAAGACTGAACCAGGAAGAAATAGAAAATACGAACAGATCAATTACCAGTAATGAAATTGAATCAGAAAAACGCATACAAAAAAAACAATTCCCAAAAAACAAAAGTCCAGGACAAGAGGATTTCACAGATGAATTCTACCAAACATTTAGAGAAAAGTTAACACTTGTCTTTCTCAAATTATGCTAAAAAATTGCAAAGGAAGGAGTGCTTCTGAACACATTCTCTGAGGCCAGCATCATCCTGATACCAAAACCAGACAAAGATATCAAAAGAAAAAGAAAATTACAGGCCAGTATCACTGATGGACATAGATGACAAAATCCTCAGCAAAATACTAGCAAACCAAATCCAACAGTACATCAAAAGGATCATTCACCATGACTAAGTGGGATTTATCCCAGGGATGCAAGGATTCTTCAATATATGCAAATCAATCATTGTGATAGACTACATTAACAAATTGAAGAATAAAAACCATATGATCATCTCACTAGATACAGAAAAAGCTTTTGACAAAATTCAGTACCCATGTATGATAAAAACTCACCAGAAAGTAGGCATAGAGGGAACATACCTCAACATAATAGAGGCCATATATGACAAGCCCACAGCTAACATCTTACTCAATGGTGAAAAGCTGAAAGCATTTCCTCTAAGATCAGGAATAGGACATGGATGCCCACTCTTGCCACTTTTATTCAATATAGTATTGGAAGTCTTAGCCACAGCAGTCAAACAAGAAAAGGAGATAAAAGGAATCCAAATTGGAAAAGAAGAAGTAAAACTCATTGTTTGAAGATACGATGATACTCTATATAGAAAATCCTAAAGATGCCACAAAAAAATTATAAGAGCTCATTAATGAATTTGGTAAAGTTGCAGGATACATAATCAATATACAGAAATCTGTTGCATTTCTATATGCTAACAATGAACTATCAGAAGAGAAATTAAGGAAATGATCCTATTTGCCATTGAATCAAAAAGAATAAAATACCTAGGAATAAACCTAAGGAGACAAATGTCTGTACTCAGAAAACTATAAGACATTGATAAAAGAAATTGAAGATGATGCAAACAGATGGAAAGATATACTGTGTTCATGGATTGGAAGAATTAATATTGTTAAAATGACCATACTATCCAAGGCAGTCTATAGATTCAGTGCAATCCCTGTCAAAATACCAATGGCATTTTTCAAAGAACTAGAACAAATAATTTTAAAATTTGAACAGAAACACAAAAGACCCCAAATAGCCAAAACAGTCTTGAGAAAGAAGAACAGAGCTGGAGGAATCACATGCCCTGACTTCAGAATATACTACAAATCTACAATAATCAAAACAATATGGTACTGGCACAAAAACAGATGCATAGATAATGGAACAGAATAGAGAGCCCAGAAACCCACACTTACATGGCCAATTAATCTACACCAAAGGAGTCAAGACTATACAGTGGATATAAGACATTCTCTTCAATAAGTGGTGCTGGGAAAACAGGACAACTACACATAAAAGAATGAAATCAGAACATTCTCTATTACCATATACAAAAATAAACTCAAAATGGATTAAAGACCTAAACATAAGACCAGAAACCATGAAACTCCTAGAAGAAAGCATAGGCAGAACACTCTTTGACATACGTTGTAGCAAAATTTTTTGAATCTGTCTCTGACAGAAAAAATAAAAGCAAAAATAGACAAATGGGACCGAATTAAACTTAAAAGCTGTTGCACAGCAAAGGAAACCAATGATGAAATGAAAAGACAACCTACTGAATGGGAGAAAATATTTGCAAATGCTATGACTGATAAGGGGTTAATATCTAAAATCTATAAACCGCACATACAACTCAAGAGCAAAAAAAAAAGCAACCCAATTAAAAAATGGGCAGAAGAACTGAATAGATGTTTATCCAAAGAAGACATACAGATGGCCAACAGGCATATGAAAAGATGCTCAACATTGTTAATCATCAGAGAAATGCAAACTAAAACCACAATGAGATATTATCTCACACCTGTCAGAATGGCTATCATAGAAAAGAACATAAATAACAAATGTTGGCAAGGATGTGGAGAAAAGGGAAGCCTCCTACACTGTTAGTGGTAACATAAATTGGTGCAGCCACTGTTGTAAACAGTATGGAGGTTTCTCAAGAAACCAAGAATAGAACTACCATATGACCCAACAATTCCACTTCTGGTTATATATCTGAAAAAAATCCAAGACACTAATTTGAAAAGATACATGCATCCCAGTGTTCATAGCAACATTATTTACAATTGAAGATATGGAAGCAACTTAAGTGTCCATCAACAGAGGAATGGATAGAATACTACTCAGCCATAAAAAAGAATGAAATTTTACCATTTGCAACAACATGAATGGACTTGGAGGGTATTATGCTAAGTGAAATATGTCAGACAAAGACAAATACTGTATGATATCACTCATATGTGAAATCTAAAAAATAAAAGAAACTAGTGAATATAACAAAAAAGAAACTGATTCACGGATACAAAGAACAAACTGGTGGTTACCAGTGGGGAGAGGGAAGAGGGAAAGGACAAAATAGCAGTAGGGGATTAAGAGGTATAAACTACTATGTTTTTAAAAAAACAGAAAACAGCGTCAGAAGGCCTGAGTCCAAATTTTAGTTAGGCCACTTGATAGCCAGGTGACTTTATGTTATTCACTTAGCCTTCTGAGCTTCAACTTTCTAATCTCTAAAATTGGAATTCATAAGTTCCTTCAAGAAACAGATATTAAGCCCCAATTTTGTTCGTGAACCTGGTCCTATATGGAGATAAAAAGGTAGGTGCTTTTATCTTGTTAGTGAGACAGTAAGTAAAAAGAGATAGGATCATAACTTATAACCAAGGGTCATTGCTCTGTAGAGAAGTGTATCTATCCCAGCCTGATGCATCATTGCTTATTTCCAAACAGGATTTGAAGCAGCAAACAGTAGAAATGTTAAAGAATGTTAAAACAGTCCCTTGCCAAGACCCTTTTCACCATGGTCTCATTTGATCCTCATTATAGTCATACAAGGTAGGAAGAGCAGCACCATTGTTGCCTTCGCATACATCCACCCACTTATTCATTTAACACGTTTATTGAGGGTCAAGTATTGCACATAAACTGCTGTAGTTGCTGTCTGACTGTAAATATGTATCATTTCCTCACATGCTTTTCACTCACAAAACATTTGAAAAGGTCCTCATTGGACGTCCCCTTGCACTGCATGGAGAGGAAAAGATCCTTGGACTTAAAGGTGACCAGACTAGGGTTTAAATTCCCGCTCTACCAGGACAGACTGAGGAGCTCTGGCTTAATTGTAGAGCTGGCACATAGCAGGCTCTCAATAAATAGTAAGAGAGTGGGTGAATGAATGGATGAATGATGACATTTCAGATCTTTGAGCTTCAGTTCACTCACTTGTAAAATGGAAATAATAACTCCTGGATCCCAAATATGGTTGCGAGATTTGCATAAATTATTGTACTTAAAAAGTGTTTCTGTAAATGGTAAAGCAACAAGTATGGCTCTGCTTGAACTCCGTCCTCCTCTTACCCAGCACAGATAGCCATAGTTCCTCCCTGGAAATTACCTGCTCTGGACTAGCTTGCCTGAGTATATTTTGGACACCTTTCCTTTTGGCCAGACTACTCTGGTTGCTATGTTGATAATAGACTATAGGGCTACAAATAAGGAAACCAGTTCTGATGGTATTTCTGTTATCTAAGCAAGAAATGGCAGTGACTTGAACCAGAGTGGTAGCAATAGATTGATTGTTTATTGAATGTATTTTTAAAGTAAACCCAGTAGTATTTCTTAAAGGGTTGGGTGTGTAGTAAAAGAGAGAGAGGAGTCAAAGATGATTCAGGATTTTTGCTCTGAGCACAACGAGGATGGAGTTGCCATCAACTGAGATGGAAATGACTGTACTTGGGGTAGGTTTGTGGAGGTCAGATTAGAAATTCAGTTTGGGGCATGTTAAATTGAGGTGTTGGAATCCAAGTGGAAATGTTGAAAAGGCAATTGGATGTATGAGTCTGGAGATAGAGAGGGATGTTTTAGCTAGAGATATAAATTTGATGAGCAGTGCCACAGGAGGATTATGTGGGATGAGGACAGCCATTGCCTTTGGCAACCGGATCACAGGTGAGGTTTTCAGAGCCATTTCAGTGACGTGATAGGGAATGAAGTCAGACTGCAGTGTGTTAAGGAATACACAAACATCAAAAAAGTAGCAATAGTAAATGTGGATTACTCTTTTTAAGTATTTCGATAGTGGAGGGAAAGAGCAAGGAGGCAGGAGTTGAGGGAAGAGAACTGATATTTTAATTAGGCTATAATTTGGGGCCCATTTTTGACTCCATACCTCTTAACACACTTTTCTCCATTAGCTTCATCAAAGTCTGTTTCCAACTGTTCCTTCTCTAGTTTTCCCTCTGGCTGCTACTTAAAGGTTCTAACTGCAGTAGTCTTCTCTTTGGACTTTATTCACCCACCTGACTGAGAATGATATAAAAGCCTAGCCTGGCATTCAAGACTCTCCAAGATCTGGCTCTGGTGTGTTAATGTTAGTTTCTTCCTTCCACACTTTCTCTCCCATACAACCTAAGCTCTTTCCACTCTGGATTGTTTTCTAGTCCCTGGAACTTCTCACTTTCACGCCTTCATGCCCTGAAGCATGTTGTTCACTTTGCCTAGAAGCCCCACCTGCTCTCTTTCTTCATGTATGTAAATCTTCTTTTTTAATCAAGACTCTGCTCAAATGCTGTTTCTTCCCGGTAGCATCAAACTTCCTTCCCTCACCTGTAGGAATTAGAGCACAATTTCCCTTTTTCTTGTAGTGATTACTTTCAACTTGTCCAAAAATGGCACACATTATTATATAATAATTAATTATTTTATAGGTATTGATAGAAATGTTCAGGATGTTGAACAGTCTCTTTCTGAAGCTTCGAGATTCTGTGATTCTTTTATTACTAAGTGCCATGAAGATGCCAAATTCTGACATCATCTGCCCACCCACTCACTGTATCATTTAGCTCACTTCCTATAGAGCTACTCTGTGCCCTTTAGAGCCACTCCACTGGACTGAGGATGAAAGGTCTGGATTTTAGTTCTCAATTTATTGGAAGATCCTGAGTATCAGTATCAACATCAATATCATGAGTACTAACCTGGGTATCAGTCACTTTATACGAAATGAAAATCACAGTCTCTATTGTAGAAGAAGGTATTACAATCATATCCTTCCGAAACCAGTGATTACACAGACTATTTAAATGTCACCCACTTCAGGGAGTTTTCCTGATGTTCCCATACCATCATTCCCCACATCTGTGTTTCAACATCGTTTTGTATAAACTTCTGTCAATACATTTATCACACGGTATCACTCAATCTCTACCATACAGTTAATATCAGAAATAGTTTAGTGTCATGTTAATAGCATGGGATTTAGGTTCATGTAGATCTAGGTTCAAATTCTTGTTCCGCTATTTTTTAGCTGTGTGACCTTGACTAAAATTATGTAATACCTCTGATCATTAATATCATGATTTGTAAAATGGGAACTTTATTTGGAAAAGGTGAAATGCTAAATATAAAACATCTGGCAGACTGCTGGATACATATTGAATTACTTAGCAAATATTTGTCAATTTGACTTCATTGAATTGGTTCAGTTCATAAAGCATTCTCTCTGCATTCTAATGCCACAAACTATTGGGGAGATGAAATTAGATCATTGATTTCATTTTTATAAGTGAAAAGGGTTACAGTTTTAACCTGCTGTGAACCTCAAAAGTGGACTGATTGTCTGAAAGACTAGCATATTTCTTGTATTTAAATAGAACAAATTGAATTACAGCTTAAACAGCAGTAGAAATTCCCACAGAGTAGTATTTTTTCAATATAAACCATTATCCCTGCCAGCCATATGTATAGACATGGCAAAGCTTATGTATATTTTTCATTAAAAACAAAATGATTAATTTCACAAGTTAATTTATTGTATTCGTCACAACAGCCAAATTCAAATTAAATATTCTAGTGCTTAGAGATATTAAAGACTGGCTTATTGAAAGGAGTCTGTAGTTTTGGTGCTCTTTTCTTAGAAGAGCCTGTAGTTGTTATTTTTAAGCAAGAAATCTAAAAGGGTTTTACAGCACCATTTTTCCTGATGTATTATTTTTAGACTTTAAATTGGTCCGTGGTTACTTTCAGAAATTGAATTCTCTAGTATAATGTCTGTTAATCATGGGAGCAGCAACACATAGTGGACAAGATGCAGCTTGAAGGTTGGAAAGATCTGCATTTGAATTCTGGCCTTAGGCAAATTCCTTAATGTCTTGGAGTACTTTTCCTCATCTGTGAAATGGGGATAATGAAACTTAGTTTTCAGAGTAGTTGTGTGAAATGAGTTGAAGCAAGTGAAATGCCTGGCGACAGGTAAATGTTCTTTTTTAAATTGTCTACACTTATGTTTATCAGTGAAACAGGATTTTCTTACTTGCCAGGACAGAGGGTTTGTTGTTGCTGTTTTTGCCTGTGTGCTTGTCCTTAAATAATCATTACAACCTAGTGAGAGATCATATGAAAATTTAAACTTGGGATCTTGTTTTTAACAGCTTTGGAATAAAAATATTTCTTTATAGTTTTGACTATGTCATTTTTTGCACAATTAATTTATCTGGTCATTAAAGTAATATATGTTCACTGCAGAAAGTTTAGAAAGTACAGAAAGTCCTAAAGAAAAAACAAAAATCATCTGAAGTCTCACAATTCAGTGACCACCACAGTTAACATTATAGTTTGATCCACTAATTCATTTTGTGTACATGCACATGCTGTGTGTATTCATGTTTGTGTGTGTACTTCTCATTTTATAAAATTGAGATCGTAAAAATACTCTGGATTTTTATTGTTTTTTTTAACAGTTTTTTTTTTCATATAGCTATATATCACAAACATTTTATATATCATTACAGTTTTCAAAAAATACTATTTTAATGGCAATAAAGTATTTTATCATATACGATAGCTTATTTAAAAGAAATCCATACTTTTTAACCATTTACATTGGTTCTAAATATTTGCTCTTATACATAACCTGGCATCTCAGCAATGAACATTCTTGCATGTGAACTTCTGTGCAGTCATAATTGTTTCCATAGGATAAATATTTGGCATGGTAATTACAGGGTCAAAGGGTATGAACAGTCACATATTGTCAAATTTTGTCCTCTAGAAAACTATTTTATCGATAGTTAGTCCCATTGAACTGTGTAGAAGAATGTTCATTTGTCAACTCCTTGCCACACTGGATATTATGGTATTTTTAATAGTTGGCAATTTAATATAGGAGTATGGTATTTTAGAGTTTTCTTTTACATACATTTAAATTATAGTGGGATTAAAACCTTTTAATATGTCTATTGGCATTTTTATCCCTTTAATGAATTGCCTAGTCACATCTTTCACCCATTTTTCTAAAAATATATTCATTTTTTTCTTAATGATTTAAGAGATCATTTTACATACTGCTAACAATAATGCCAAGCTCAATCCATAACATGAGGATAAAAAGCATTGCTCATATGAAGTCCTTTGATGTCTTCTGGCTCTAAGATAGATGTCCCCAGTGGAGCTGAATTTGTTTACTTTTTAAGATCCCTTCCATTTCCAAGTCATATGACTATATGATTGATAATCACTGTGATTCTCCTTGGCTTCACTTATGGAGATGAAGTGACTTCAAGTCAGAAGTGTTGCCCAGACACTTAAGATTCTCCTTATTCCTCTGAGTCCTGGGTCCAGCTAACATGGGACTTTATAAATGATAATAAAGTTGTCATCATTTCCTTTTCAGAACCTACATGCTCCTTCTCATCAACATTTAAAATACTTAAGACATTCCTGTACTTTAGGGGGAAAAGCCCTTGACTACAAAATTCCCTTGAACTCTTTCCTGGCAGGCAAACATTTTGAAAAAGTTTTCTGTATTTCCTAATCTCATTTTCCATTTTTCAGTAACTCTTCCAACACTGCTTCCACCACTCCAATGAAACTGCTCTTCACAAGTCAGCAATGACCTTGTTACCAAATATAATACATGGTCTCATTCCTTATCTTTTAATTACATTTGATCCTGTTGACCACACTGTACTGAATTCTTGAATTCCATGAGACCACTCTCTCCTGTTTGTTTTTTTCTCACTACCTTCTCCAAAAGTTCTTCTCCCTTTGATAATTTCCTAAATATTGGTGATCTTTAACTTGCTTGGTCCTCATATTTTCTCATTTTTTGAACTCTACTAGGGAAGTTCATCTAATTCATTGGTATTAATTATAACTGCATGTTGCTTCTCTGACTTTGTATACAAACCTATATATATATATATCCATATATGAGTTTCATATCTCTTCTTTGGTATATTGCAGATACTTCAAATTCCATTCAAAAATAGACTTATCTATCACCATCCCCATAAACTGATGCTCCTTCAATGTCTCTTATTTCAGAAGATGCCACTACGACTCACCTCGTTATTCAGGGCAGAATTCAGAGCATTATTCCTGATTCTAATCTTTCCAGAATTCAGTCAATCACCAAATCCTGTCAAGCTTGTCCGTTCTCCTGCTTCATAAATATCTCTTCAAAACAAAAACAAACAAACAAACAAAAAAACCAAAAAACATATGTTGTTGTTGTTGGTAGTAAACATACCATTCTCTCTTGCCCCAAGCATTTGCACGTGCTGTTATGTCTATTTTACAAAACTATTTTGATGTCTCCTTCAGATCTCAGCTTCCCCTGAGAAATCTCTGTAAACCTCTAATTTGGGTTAGTTGCTTCTATAAGGTACTCTCATTGCATCTGGATTTCCCCAACATAGTATTTAACACACTTGTTATTGCTCATTTGATTCTCCCTCTTACAGTAGATGAGCAGCTCCATAAGAACTTTGTTCTTTTAAATAAAATAACTTTACTGATATGTACTTACATACAATAAATTGCTCACATAATAAGGGTAGAGATCAATGAATTTTGACAAATGTATACACTCATGGAACCACCACCATGATATTTCCATCACCACCAAAAGTTCTCTTGTGCCTCTTTCCTGTCAACCTCCCTCCTTGACCCCCTCACCCAAACAACCACTGATCTGCATTCTTCTATTGTAGATTCAATTCATCATTCCTAAAGTTTAATATAAATGGAATAATAAAGTATGTATTCTTTCATTCCTACCTTCTTTACTCAGTACTGTGTTTTGCAGGTATTGGTAGTTCATTTGTTTAAATTGCTTAGTAGCATTCCATTCTATAAATATACTGTAACATTTTTAGCTGCTCATTTGTTGATGTAAATTTGAGTTGTGTTCGTGAATAAAACTACTATGGGTATTCAGTATAAGTTTTTGTGAAGGCATATAATTTTATTTTATTATTTTTTGAAATTTTATTTTATTGTGTTAAGAACACTTAATATGAGATTTACTCTCAATACATTTTTAAGTATACAATGCAGTATTGTTAACTATAGGGACAATGTTGTACAGTACATCTCTAAAACTTACTCATCTTGTATAATTGAGACTTTATGCCCATTGTTTAGCAACTGCCAATTTCTTCCTCCCCCCTACCCCTGTGAACCATCATTCTACTCTCTGATTCTATGAGTTTGACTATTTTAGATACCACATGTAAATGGAATCATGCAGTATTTGTCCTTCTGTGAGTGGCTTATTTCACTTAGCATGATATCCTCACAGTTCATCCATGCTGTCGCCTAATACAGAATTTCCTTCTTTATTAAGGCTGAATGGTGTTCCATTGTATATACCACATTTTCTTTATTCATTCAATTGTTTCTAAATCTTGACTTTGTGAACAGTGCTGCATATGGGAATGCAGATATCTGAGATCCTGATTTCAATTCTTTTGGATAAATACCTATAAATGGGATTGCTGGATCATATGGTAGTTTTATTTTTTATTTTCTGAGTACCTTGTATGTTCTCCATTATAGCTACACCATTTTGCATTTTCACAAACAGTGTACAAGGCTTCCAATTTCTCCACATCCTTGCCAACACTTATTGTCATTTTTTTAATAACAGCCATTCTGACAGGTGTGAGGTAATATCTCATTGTGGATTTGATTTGCATTTCCCTGATGATTAGTGACATTGAGTAATTTTTCATATCCATTGGCCATTTATTTGTATGTTTTCTTTGGAGATATGACTACTCAAGTCCTTAGCACATTTTTAATTGGGTTACTAGTTTTTCATTTTTTGTTTTTTACTGTTGCATTGTAAGAATTCCTTATATATTTTGTAGATGAACCCCTTATCAGATATATGGTTTGCAAATATATACTCCCACTCTGTTACCTTCCACTCTGTTGATTGTTTCCTTTGCTATGCAGCAGCTTTTTAGTTTTAGTCCCATTTGTTTGTTTGTTTGTTTATTTTTATTGCCTGTGCTTTTGGTGTCATCTCCATGAAATCATTGCCAAGACCAATGTCAAGAAGCCTTTCCCCTATGTTTTCTTCTAGGAGCTTTACAGTTTCATGCCTTACATTTAAGCCTTTAATCTATGTTGAATTGATTTTTAGTATGATGTAGGATAAGGATTCAATTTCATTCTTTTGCATGTGGATATCCAGTATTTAAAAATTTTTTGTCCATGAGTTGTTGCTGAATCAGTGTGTTTGTGGGTGGAAGGAGGGTCCAAGGCTTCCTATTCTGTCATCTTGCAGACATCACTCCTCAGTACCATGCTCTTTTAATTACTCTAGCTTTGTAATATTTTTTAAAACCAGGAAATTAAAGGCATACCATTTTATTTCCACTTAGGAATGAATTAATGGGTTATACAATAAATATATTTATTAACTTTATAAAAATCTGGCAAACCGTTTTCTTAAATGGTTGTATGTACCATTTGTATATTCCCACCAACAATGTATGAAAGTTCCAGTTATACTATATCCTTGTTAACACTTGTTATTATTAGTATTTTTAATTTTAGCCCTTCTAGTGGGTATGTAGTAGTGTGCAATGTAGTTTCTATTTTCATTTCCTAGTGGCTAATGATGGTGAACATTTTTCATGAGCTTATTGTGCATTTGTTTATGTTCTTTGGTTAAAAATCTATTCAGATCTTTTGCCCATTTCTGATTTTATTGTTTATCTTATTAATGAATTGTCTGAATTACTTATATTTTCTGGATACAGGTTGTCAGATACATGATTTATGAATAATTTCTCTTTTTCTGTGGCTTGTTTTTTCATTTTCTGAGTAGTTTCTTTTATAGAGCAAACATTCAATTTTCATATTATCAATTTTATCATATTATTTTCTTTTATGATTCATGCTTTCTGTATCCTATCTAAGAAATCTTTGCCTAACCTAAGGTAAAACATTTTTCTCCTATGTTTTTTTTCAAGAAATTTTGTAGTTTAAGCTTTTACATTTATATCTGTGATTTCAAGTTAATTTTTGTATATGGTATGATATTAGGGTCAAGATTTATTATTTTTTTCCATATGGACATACAGTTGTTCCAGCATCATTTGTTGAAAAGATAATCCTTTTCTGATTGAATTATACTGGCTGTGATGTTAAAAATCAATGCCCACATTCCATTTCTATTAATATCCTCTTTCTGGACTCCACTATGTTCCTTTGATCTATGCCTATCCTTAGGCCAATTTCACACATCATTGATTACTTTAGTTTTACAGGAAGTCTCAAAATCAGGTAGTTTAAGCTCTCCAAACTTGTTTTTCTTTTTCAAAAGAGTTGTGGCTATTCTAGTTTCTTTGTATTGCTATATAAATTATACAATCAATTTATCAATTGGGATTGCATTTAATCTGTAGGTAAATTTTAGGATAATTGATAGCCTAACAGTATTAAATCTTTTAATACATGAACAGTATGTATATCTTCATTTATTTAGGTCTTCCTTAATTTCTCCAACAATGTTTTGAAGTTTTCAGTGTTCTATCAATTGATGATAAAGGATTGCTGAAGTTTCCAACTGTAATTGTGAATCTGTTTTTCTTTCAGTTCTGTCGGATTTTACTTTATGTATTTCAAAGCTGTTTTAGGTGCATACATTTTTATGATTTTTGTCTTCTTCATGCAGTGATCCCTTGATCATTGTGAAATTTTCTCATTATCCATGTTGATATTCTTTCTCTGAAGTATACTTTATTTTATTTTAATGTAATAATTCTTCAGCTTTCTAATGATTACTGATTGCATGGTATATATTTTCCATTTTTCTTACAAAGAAATGCTTGTGTCTTTAAAGTAAAATTCTTGTAGGCAGCATATAGTTCAACATTGATTTTTAAATTCAGTCTGACAATCTCTGCTTTTAATTGGAGTGTTTAGATCATTTCAATATAATGTGCTTGTGAATTTGGCTGGATTTAAGTCTATCATCTTCCTCTTTGTTTTCCATTGCTTCCATTTGTTCCATCTGTTCTCGGTACTTTTTTTCCCCTCTGCTCCTGCTTTCTTTTGGATTAATTGGAGTATTTTTAAGGATTCTATTCAATCTTCACTGTTTGCTTTTTAGCCAAACCTCTTTGTTTTACCTTTTCAGAGTTGCTTTGGGGTTTGCAATAAGTATCTGTGACTTATCACAGCCTACCTTCAAATAGTATTATAACTGTTGGCATATACCGAAATATCTTTAAAACAATATACTTATATTTTTTCCTGTTCTTTTGCTATTTTTATCATAGATTTTATATCTACATATCAACCCACAATACATTGCTGTTATTTTTGTTTTAAACACCTAAATCTGCTGGTCACAAATTATCTTAATTTGGTTAGCTGAAAAAGTTTTCATTTTGCTTTAATTTTTAACAAAGACTGAGTTATTTTATTATGAAATGTTTAATTATGTCACTTTTATTTTGAAACAGTTTTGCTCTAATTTTAAGTTGACAGTCTTTTTCAGCACTTTAAAATGCTGTTCGACTGTCTTCTGGCTTACATAGTTTTGATTAGATTTCTGCAGTCATTCTTATCTTTATTTCTCTTTCCATAGTCTTACTTCTCCCCACTTCCCTTGCTGCCTTTAAGATATTTCTCTTTATCACTGGTTTTCACAAATTTTATTATAATGTGTCTTGGTGTACTTACTTTATGTTTATTCTACTTGTTGTTCACTGAGCTACATGGATCTATGGGTTTATATTTTTCATCAAATTTGGAAAAATTTCAGCCATTATTTCTTCACTAACAAATATTTTTTCTGTCCTTTTTCTCTCTCCTCTCCTCCTGTGATTCTATTTACATATGCGTTAGACCATTTGATATTGCCCCAAACGTCACTGAGATCTTAATTTTTTTCACTCTTTTTCTTTTTTTTTTTTTAAATCTCTGTGCTTCATTTTGGATAGTTTTTATTGCTTTGTCGTCAAGTTTTCTAATCTTTACTTCTGTAGTATCTATTCTGAAATTAAGTCTATCCTGTGAAGTTTTTTTTTTCAGATTTGTATTTTTTATCTCTAGAAGTTTCATTTGATTAATTTAATATCTTCCATTACTCTAATTATGACTATTTTCCTTTAATGTTCTTGTATGCTAACTTCACTATATCTACAATTTATGAGTTTGTTTCTATTGACTTATTTTTCTTATGATTATTGGTCACATTTTCCTACTTCTTGATATATCTTTAATTTTTGATTTGCTGCTGGATTTTGTATGTTTGTACTTTGTTGTCTTTCTTTAAAGACCTGGGTTTTGTTTTGGCTGGAAGTTGAGTTGCAGTTCAGTTTGATCGTTTTATAGTTTGGTTTTTAAGATATTTTAGGGAAGAGTGCCTTTACTCTAGAAATAGTTTAACCCTGTTTCTGAGGCCTGGCCCTTTTCTGGTGTCTTTTCCAAATGACTCAAGGTATCAATGAGGGCTCGCCACTCTCGGAACATGACCAATTCCTAACCTCTCTGTGATCTCTGGAAAGTGCTCAGCTAAAAATTTTCCCCAGTTGCTGTTTTCCTGATCTCATGGAGTTTCACCCTTATGCATGCATTTGGAGACAGCAAAGACTCAAGGCACCACTGTGCAAATTTCTGAAGATCTTTTTCTGCAAAGCTCCCTCTTCTCAAGGACTATCCCTCATTATTTCAGAATCTCTGGATTCTGATCTTTATCTTCTCAATTTTGCAACACCATTAGGCTATGCTTGGTATCCCCTCCTTTCTCCACTATCAAAAATATGCCTCCAGGCAAAAAGCCTAGTTGATTACAAGCCTTACCTCACTTTCCTCTCTTGTTTTACACATGAGAGCCCTGCATTGCCTGTTGTCCAATATCTGAAAACAATTTTTTAATATCTTTTGTTCATTTTCTAATTGTTTAAGACAGTAGGGTAAATCTGGTTTCTGTACTTGCATCATTACTGGAAGTGAAACTGCACACCTCAGATGGGACTTGAACCCAGTTGCACCTCAGATGGGACTCAAACCCACAATCTTCTAACTGAAATCACACAACATGTCTCAGGACTCAATGAAGCTCATGTTCTTTATGTCTCAGCTCAGAAAGAATTCAGCGAGAGGCAAAGTGATAGGCAAGAAGTAGAGTTATTAATTTCAGATTCTTGTGAAGGATACAAGCAGGCAGGCAAGAGGGTTCTGCCTTGAGAACTAAGTGGGCTACATTTTTATAATCAAAGGAAAAGTAGGGAAGGATAGAAGACTACCTTCTTTCTCATTCTTTGAGTAGATATCATGCTTACATCATTAGCTCCTCCTTTGCATTGAGTGGGAGAGTGTTTGACTCTATAAGGTCAAACTAGGACTGTCATGGCACTATTCAAATCAGCAGAGGGGTGGTAACATATACTAAAATATGTTAAATCATCTGTGGTTTCAGTATAATGAGGGTCTTCTACTTTGGAATGTCACCTTACCCTTATAGTCTTATCCTTGGTCCTAAGGATCATTATCTTGCTGACCTTGGCGAGCAAGATGAAAGCCTCCGTTTTTCCCTTAATGGCCTGGAGCATATCTCATGCTTTTATTTATAGCTTTATTGTTAAGCAAGCCTGCTTCATTCGATGATGTTCTGATAGCTTTCCTGAGTGATCATTAACTTACAGTGGTCTCCCAAAGTTTCCTAAACCTCCCTCTCTATCTATAAGCCCTTTCTATCTATTATAGTGGGATTTCTAAAACTACCTGTGTAACTATCCTACTCTATCCATATTATTAGTGTAACTCCAAGCCCTTTTAAATGTCTTTGAATGTGATATATCATAGCTAAAATAGTCTATATCCAGGATCTTTGATGTCAGAGTCTATACCAAAGCCAAATTTTAGTTCAGTTTATGAAACATTAAAAATCACTGAAAATCTGCTAAGTTCTTTATTGGGTTCTGAGATATAAAGATAAAATTGAGAAAAATTCCTTTACCGAGAGAACTATGTATAGTCAGGGAAGACAAATGGGTAAGTAATCTTGGGCAATTCATTTTACAATACATCAAAATAGGTACCATGGTGTAATTAAAAAAGGGTGGACTAGACAACAGTACTACCAATCCTCCAAGACAGACTTTGATTAAACTGTGGAGAATCTGCCAAGACTATTATTTAATCCTACCACTTAGTGTGTGTAAATTTGGACAAGTTAATAGTTGTCTAAACTTGAGTTTTTTCATTATTATATCTTCCTGTGATAGTTCTTGGGGTGATTGTGAGGACTAAGTGTACACGCATAAAATACTTGCCTATAGTAGTGACGCCGAAACTCAGCCTCTGTGCACCAGTGCTGAACCGAATCTCAGAGACAGAGTTTTGGGTGAAGTAGAAAAGAATAGCTTTATTGCTTTGCCAGGCAAAGGGGGACACAGTGGGCTCACACCCTCAAAAACTGTGTGTCCCAACCCAGGGGGGATTTGGTGAGGAGTTTTATAGCAATGGTTCAAAGGTGGGGTTGCCGATAAGGATCAGGGTGTGTGCAGGGCCTGCATTCCTTTAATCTGGCCTCAGGTGGTCTCCTGATGAGCTTGAGGGTATCAAACTGTGACCTTCTCTCTGGAATAAAGAATGCTTCATCAAGTAGTTAACATCTTCCGTTTGTTGGGGATTTTAGTTATTTTAGTTCTGCAGAAGAGCTCAAAGATATTGTTATGTGTATCCCTTGAGGTTGAACCAGGATCCTGTCCCAAGGCTGCATTATTATTTCTTGACTGCTCCTCCCTTGTCTCTGCAACCCCTCCCTTCCCTGATTAGCAACTGTTTGAACCAGCCCTTTGGAACTCAGGGAAGGTCCCTACAAACAAGAAATGGGAGACACAGAAAGGCTTCTGTGCCCAGGAGCCCCACAGAGTCCTACTCTTTTTCAGTAAGTGCTCAGTTTAGTTTAGTTCTCTTTTTCTCTCTATGACTCAGCTTCTGTAACCAGACAGGACCCGGTGGGGCCCTCCTGGGCACAAAAGCCTTTCCATGTCCCATTTCTTATTTACAGGATAAACGCTTCAGCCTCCTAGACCTCCCTGAGTTCCAAGGAGCAGATTCAAACCGTTGCTATTCAGGGAAGTAAGGGAATGCAGAAACAAAGGCCAAACAATCAAGAAAATATAGTGCAACAATTAAAGCAGGATCCTGGTTCCTCCTCAAGGAATATACATAACAATATTTTGAGTTCTTCTGCAGGAACTAAGGCCCCACCCAGGTGGAGGATGGTAACTTCAGGCTGTGCACAAGATTCCTAGAGCACCGCCCTGCCCTGTTACCTCACCGCCAACCAATAAGAAGAAAGTCACACACCCTACAGCTCTCACCCCAAATTTTGCCCATAAAAACTTCTCCCCCAAAACCACTGGGGAATTCGGGTTTTTCTGAGCAGAAGCCACCCATTCTCCTTGCTTGTCCCTGCAATAAAACTTTCTGTGCTCCAAACTCTGATGTTTCAGTTTGTTTGGCCTCACTGTGCATCCAGCACACGAACTTGCATTCTGTAACAATTTCTCACCCATATATTTGGAATAATCTCCTATGTCTGTCTTAGGTTATAGGATTGTTGTGAAGATCAGAGATTATGGATTTAGCAGCACGTGAAGTCTGTAGATCACTATGGAACTCTGAGGACCTTGGCAATTTTCTTTATTTTCTAAGCAGCAGCCTGGGCAAGTTGGTTAAACGTCATTGTTTCTGTAATTGCCAGGCTAATTGAAACAGTAGATTGATTTTGACTCCTACAGTATAGGGTCATTCCCAGCAGTGACAATCTTGTTAGGTCCTTCACAGTGCAGCAAAAACTTATGTTGGCAACACTGGTTATTTTATTTATTTATTTGTTTGTTTGTTTTTGGCTACGTTGGGTCTTCGTTGCTGCACGCAGGCTTTCTCTAGTTGCAGTGAGTGGAGGCTACTCTTTGTTCTGGCACATGGGCTCAGTAGTTGTGGCTCTCAGGCTCTAGAGCGCAGGCTCAGTAGTTGTGGTGCACGGGCTTAGTTGCTCCATGGCATGTGGGATCTTCCCAGACCAGGGCTCGAACCCATGTCCCCTGCACTGGCAGGCAGATTCTTAACCACTGTGCCACCAGGGAAGTCCAGCACTGGTTATTTTTTAGATGACCATAGGGTATATGTTATTAATTCTTGGACTTGTGTTGTGGGGTTAGTCTAAGCTTAGGTGGGTGTCTTTAGAGACTTATAACAGCTGTTTCTTTTGGCTAGCACTGCTCTAATATCAGTGTTCCAAATATATATTTCTCATATATATTTTGTCTTAGTCCACTGTTCCTGACTCACAGCTCCTAAAACCCTTGGAATATCCTGTGTTTAAGAGCTATAAATGTGTCTTTTGTTATGTTAATTAGGTGACTTTTGGAAAGCCCCTAGTTAACCTAAGGATCAGCTGGTTGCCAGGAGAACCATCCTTGTGATTAGAGAGTTGGAACCTTCGATCTCACCCACCCCCACCTCCAACTCCAGAGAGGGGAGAGGGCCTGGATATTGAGTTCAATTGCCAAAGACCAATGATTAATTAATCATGCCTCTGTAATGAGGCCTCCATACAAACAACAGTACAGAGTTCGGAGAGCTTTTGGGTTGGTGACCATGAGGAGGTGTGGGGAGAATGGGGAGCTTGGAGAGGGCATGGAAGCTCTACTCCCCTGTCCATATACCTTCCCCTATGCATCTCTTCATCTGGCTGTTCCTGAATGATATCCTTTAATAGTAAACCAGTAATCTAGTAAGTAAAATGTTCCTCTGAGTTCTGTGAGCTGCTCTAGCAAATTAATTGGACCCAAGAAAGGGCTTGTGGGGACCACTGATTTATAGCCAGTTGGTCAGAAGCACAGGGGACAACCTGGACTTCCTACTGGCATCTGAAGTTGGGGCGGTGGGTGCGCAGTCTTGTAGGATTGAGTCTTCAACCTGTGGAATTTGATGCTGCCTCTGGGTAGATAGTAACAGAATTGAGTTGAATTATAGGATGCCTTGCTGGTGTTGGACAATTGCTTGTTGCTGTGGGGACACCTCCTCCCCACCCCCCTCACCCCAACATGTTGAAATTTGGTGCCAAACTCAAAAGAGGGACTGATTTTTTTTTCTTTTTTTTTTTGTAACTAGGAATGAGGGGCTGTTTTTTAATGAAAATAAGTCTAGTAAAAAATCATTCTTCTACAGAATAACATTGTCCAGACCATAAGAGTAGAAATCTGGTTGACTTGGCATGCTGAAAAGGACAGGAACTTGGAAGAAACACAGATTTGGGCTCAAACTTTCTTTTCACTCAGTATCTGGGTGACATTGAGAAAGTCATTCACCTTCTCTGAGCCTGTTTCCTCATTTGAGAATGGAGATGATACTACTTACTTTGCAGGATAATTGTGAGGAACACATGAGTTAATGAATAGGAAAGTAATTTGTGATATACAAAGCTTCAACTAGCTATTTTCTATTATTTTTATTTTTATCATTTTTTTATAATCTTCATGCTCTTTCCTTTCCAATATGGAAGCCACCATATCTCATCTGCTTAGACTGTCTGCATATTCAGTCTAATTATGTTCCATATACACTTGATCTGTTTGATGAACACAGCTCTGGTTCTCCTTGGGAGGCAGCCTGATTTAATAGAAAGAATTCGAAGTGTGGACTTCAAAGCCAATGATCTGTGCTTTATATCTCATTTGCACCACTTGCTGGCTGTATGACTATGGGTAAATTATTCAAGCATTCTTAGTATCATTTTCCCACCTATGAAGTGGAGACATTAAACCCTACTTCTCAGTATTATTATGAGGACTAAGTGATAGGTATAGTAAGTGCTTACATGGGAAAGGGGCCAAATAAAGATCCTTATATTTCAGATATCTAAATTCTCCAATATAGGCCTTTTTCTGTTTTCCATAAAATGCACTAGGATATGCTATTTTCTTACATATACTGCTGTTGAATGATTAAATGCCCAGATTTTGTTTTCTTCTTTTTGGTACACTTCGACTTTTATGGCTCCATTAAAAAGCACCTTAGACACTCATACTGTGAAATGCTTTCCTTTCAAACTTGTCAGCATCCCCAAGTCACCCACTGACCACAAACAAACCTTGGGCTCCTGTGGGCTGATTCATAGTCCTTAAGAAAATTGCTAGTAACCATACCTCTGAGCCCAGGCAGGTACCCATTCTCTGATCATTTCTCACATCCACACGGTCTTTCTTTTGTGTAACTCTTCTACAAACCATAGAGTTAGTAGATGATCCCCTTCTGAGACTTTCTAATCCAACCACCTCATTTCACAGAATCTAAAGCTCAGCCAGAGGAAGCACAGTCAGCTCTCCTGTTTTCCTCACCAGTGTTATTTCTGTAGTATCTTGCTACTACCTTTACTTTATTTACATTTAATCTTAACAACCCTGTGTGGTAAGAATGACAGTACCATTATTCCTCTGTGATGCATGAGGAAACAAGTTTCAGGAAGGTGACTTACCTAAGGTCACACAGCTTAATAAGTCACAGAATTGATTTTGAACCCAGGTCCTATTCCTCTCCGTGGAGCTACATCAGCCTGCTGCTGTTTTAAAGCCTCCAAATTGCTTATAAATCAGTGCTATGGTCAGACTTGGCACATGTAGCATGCTCATGTGGGTGGAGTTAATTCTGCAACAGCAGCAGGTGGGCAGTGGGTCAGGGCTTCAGTCAGGCAGATGCTGGCATAAGATCTCCATTTCAAAATGCATTTATACCAATCTTGCTCTACCTAGTATCATTTGACCTTCACCTTTCTGTTCTGCTTTCTGATGATTGTGAAGGACTCTATTGCACACCAGGGTTGGAAGTGGGGCACGGTAGTTTAATTCATGTTTTCCCATAGGAAATCTATAGAATTAAGATATTTAGTATTTATTTATATGTTTTATTTGTTGACTGATTTATTTTTAATATTTTGTTTACCATAAATTCTTTGGAATGGATGGTAAAAATGCAGAGCTTATCACTGCCTCCAAGGTGCCCAGCTGGCATACTTATCTTTTCAGCTTCATGTCTAGCAACTCTAAAAATGACCCAACTACATGGTCTTCTTTTAGTGCCCAAAAGACACTAGGCTCTTTCCCATCTCAGAGACATCTCACAAACTGTCCCTTCTGGCAAAATGACAGGAGGGGAAAGAGAAAGCCAAGAGTAAGGTTAATACCCACATTTGTTGGGGTTGAGTAATAAACTTGACTTTGAGTTTTCTAGCAACCAAGGCAAGAAGAGATACAGATCACACACATGGGTCACATTATCTGTTACAAAACTCAATTAAGTTTCTTGGGAAAAACACAGCTTTTATTGACACTGAGACCCAGGGGAGGGGAAAAGGGTTAGGTGATCTTTAAAGAATATATAATGTAGTAAGCAACATTCTCAGACATATCCTTAACAGCAAGGGAAAAGTCTCATAGGGCCATTTCTTATAACATCTCTCATTGTAGTCCTTTGTTATCTGCCATGTTGATAAAAGCAACTCTATAAGATACCACAATAGTGTTCTTTATTTTTTTAAAAATTTTATTTATTTTTTTATACAGCAGGTTCTTATTATTTATCTATTTTGTTCATATTAGTGTATATATGTCAATCCCAATGTCCCAATTCATCCCACCACCACCCTCCCTCCCCACCACTTTCTCCCCTTGGGAGACACCACAATAGTGTTCTCTTGTGCCCTGGCTCGATCCAAAGATAAATTTTAGAGTCTCTCAAGAAGCAAATGAACTATATACATTTTAGGCTATTTTCCATGTATTTTTTTTTCTCTCTCAATCAAGCTTTTCTTAAATATTAAGTGGTAAGGAATTTAAGCTTGAGTATCTGACAATTAACTGACTAGTATAATTTATGTAAGTTTTCTAAATAATCAGTGGTCTGTGTAACCCTTTTCCAACAGAAAGTTTCTAATAATCAAACTTATCTCCAAATTGGAGATAATAATGGTCTCAAATGGATGTTGTAAAGATCAAGTAATATAATATCATTATAATAATAATAATGGCAATAATAACGTAGTGGTTAACAGACATTGAGCCATTCATAGGACCCACATACTGCTAATTGCTTTATTTGCATGATCTCATTTAATCCTTTCAACAGACTTTAAAAGATAAGTATTATTATTTCATCCATTTTGAAAAAAATCAAAAACTGTGTATGAGAGAGTTTAAGTAAGTTGTCCAAGGTCACAGAATTGGTAAAATGGGGGAGTCAAGATTGAACTGCAGGTGGAATTCTGCAGAATTCCAAAGTTCTTACTCTTAACTACCATACTATAATTAACCATATTCAGTGTTCAATAAAGGGGTTAATAGTATTTTAATAGAGACACAACCTAAATTGTTGTTAATCAGTATAAGATTGATTTGATTGGAATATTTTTATTCGAAAGTGTTACACAGCCTGCAGCATTTTATTTGGTGTGACTTACCACATTTCATCAAATTTAAGAAGCTGTCAACTGTAAGATGCACCATTATTTATGAACTAGTGAGAAAGAACAATGTTGCCAATTAAATTCTGACACAATGCTTTCTTATTACATTGAATTTTTATTTTTACTTCCAGAAAGACCTCTTTTAAACTTATTTATGCAGAGATTTTTATCATAGCTCTCTCTTGTGTATAATGAAAAGAACACGCAAATGAAATGTTAAGATATTTTGAGAACATTCAGGATCCAAACTCTTCTGAAATACTTAACTCAGTGTTGTGAATAGACACATTTTTCCACACAGTAGCAACTTCTGTGTCTTTAAGAAGTGGCGATGCAGTCTTTTCTTCAAAGTGTCCATTGTCATCTTGGGATTTCCTCCCAAACCACTGACACATTAGCAAATATATATGCACTCAGACAATGTCAATGAATCATAACTGTCACAGAGACTGTAAAATGTATCTGGATTTCAGAAATGTTAAATGGGGGGAAATGTATATCTTAGAATTGACAATGAACTTTGTGTTGAGTTAACGTGCTATGCTTGGCTTAAAAATATTCAGTGAGGATTTGCATCTTCAGTCTCATTTATTTCAACCCCAGCACAGTAAGTATATGATTCATATTTGTTGATCCAATTGGAATAGGTAATAGCTCTGGGATACTGGCTACTGCCTTTACAAAATTTGCTTATCCTCAAGTTTTCAAGGTTATCTTCTATAGCAGGTCCACTATGATAATGATAGTACCTTTTTGTTTCCTAAAACTGTATCATAGAATATTTTATAATATCCTCTTTTCAATAGAAGAAAACTAATACAGAGAAAAGATACACATGCTAATTTCAGCTTTCACACTGATATTTTATGTGACCCTAAACAAGTGTCCATCTGTAAAATCAGGAGAGATATCTGAATAATCTCCAAGAGCACTTCTAGCCCAAATAGGATTTATTCTTACATGCTGAGAGGGGAGCTAACATTTATCGTAAGCCAACTATGTACTCATTATTTCATATATATTATCTTAATTAATGTTCAAAATAACTCTATTTCTATAGCTATATTTTATTCCTATCATAAAACAGACTTTTGAACATTAACTAATTACTTCAGGTGTTAGCTACTAAGGGGAAAAAGCTGAGATTCCCAGGCATATCTTGATTCAAATCCCAGGCCCTCTATATTACACATGTTGCCTCTCTCAGAGTCCTTCAAACTTTAACTCTGCAGAACACAGGCAGAGTTAGGCAGTTGCTAGAACTGTGAAATTGGTGCATTATATTGTTTGAGATGTCAGACTCAAAGTTAAGATGCATCTCAATTTATTTGTAAAAACCTTCCCAAGGACCTACTCTTTGCTTGTGCTGAAGGCCAAAAAAGTAGAGAGAAATCACATCACTGTCTTTAGGAGCTCACAGTTTAGTTAAGTAACTTTCAAAATATATTCTTTGCAGTCTTAGAGTTTGTTCAACATTATTTAACAACTGTTTATTGAGGAACCAACCTTATGGTGGGGATTAAGTATACTTCAGTAAATAAAATACATATGGTTTCTTCCCTTATGGGCCTTGTGGTCTAATGGTAGAGAGAAACAGGGCACACATGAACAATTAAATACATACGTAATTTAAAACTGTGATAAGTAATGAAAACTTAACAGTTTTAGTGTTAGAAAATAGCATGAGGGTCACACTTAGTATGGGCAAAGGAGGCCTCTCTGAGAAGGTGACATTTAATCTGAAGCTTGAAGGATTAGAGGAGGGAAGTGAAGAGCACTAAAGATCATGCCCAGCAGAGGGTAGAGAATGGCTGAAAACTTCTGGTGTGAAAAATATCATAGAGTTTGAAGACCTGAAAGGAGAAAAGTAGCAGATGAAATTGGAGAGAGAGGCAGGGCCAAAATCAGGTAGGGCTTAAAATCCACGTTAGAATATTTGGCTTTTTTTCATAATGCAAAAGGAAGCCTTTTTAGTGGGGCAGGTGGTTGGAGGGGCGGGATTAACATTTAGATAAACTGATGTTCTTTCTTCCTTTTTAAAAAAAATACTTGGGCTTTTATGGAGAATAGAATATAGTGAATTACTGTAGAATAGATGGAGATAGTGGGAAGGCTTTTGTGGAAGTGAGATAATAAGGGCTTGGATTAGGATGGGTGGCAATAGAAATGAAAGAAGTTAAAGGATTTGAGATGAATTGATGAAAATTAATCAGTCAATCTAAGAAAGAAATGGAAAATTTTATTTGAGCCAAATTGAGGATTATAACCTGGGAGCAGCAGCTCAGAAAGCTCCGAGAACTGTTCTGCCCTTTGGAAGTCAAGGCACAGTTATATAAATTTTTTGAGACAGAGGGCTGTGCATTAAATGACGTATTATTGACAGTTTACACAATCCAGATCTATGCATCATAGTGGCCCCTTACAAGATCAAGAAGGTGTGTTATCTTTTAAGGAGTTGTCTTGTTGATGCTAGGAGAATGTTGCTCTTTATGGTTGAGCAGGTATTTCTACTGATGGTTGATGCACAATGCAGATTACATAATGCACAGTAGAGGGGAGAGAGGGAGCCAAAGGGAAGAGAAAATTTTTTCTGTTTAAATTTTTCTTCTCATGCCATAAAATATAAATTTTATTTCACAGATGTGTACTGGAAGTTAGATTATTGAAAGATTAATTATATCTGTGAATAAAGGGAGAGTGAGGAATAAAGATTGAGTTCAGGTTTCTGGCTTGGGCAACTGGTTGAATATTACTGCCATTGACTGCATTGGGGAATTTTGAAAGGTGAGGAATGTGAGTGGAATAGGGGATTTGTCATGTTTGTTTTCAAAATGTCAAGTTTTAGGTACCCATGAGGTCTCTAAGGGAAAATATATAGTAGTCTTTTGGATATACAAGGCTGGAGTCCAAAGGAGAAGTTTGGGCTAGAGACGCATATTGAGACTTGTTAGCATATAGATAATGCCTGTATTTGCAGGAGAAAAGCCTAGGAAGAAAGGTGGGGAAAAAAAGAATAAGGTTGTATAGGGTCAAAACCTAGGGAATTTCAATATTTAGAGGATGGACAGAAGAGAAGGGTACCACATAGAAATCATAAAATAAGTGGCCAGAAGTAAGGGGAAAAGCAAGAGTAGAGTGAACTGAATTGTCATTGAAGAATATGAGGTGCTGGCAGCATGCACATGCAGAAGTATGGCCAAGAAGAGGATCAGAGAAATGGGCAGGAGCTGATGGTGGATGGAATGTGGAATCATGGGGTAGCAGTTATTTGCTAATGGTAACGATCCAGGGAGAAAGCAGGATGGATGATGTAGGAGACATAGGAGATGAACAAGAGTGCAGTCCTTGAGAAAGTGAGAGTAATGGGATCCAGAGGACATGCTGAAGGCTTTTGTTAGGAAGAAGGACACCTTCATCCACGGTAATGGGATTATAGAAAGAAACCTAGGCATGGGTTTCTAATTTTGGTTGTGGGAGTATGAGGATGCGCCTGTCTGATGGTTTCTAAAATAGAAAGCATTAGATGAGATTATCCTCTAAGAATGATGGTAAGGGAAAAAGAATAACGGTTTCCAAGAGATAGAAGAAGGTCTGAACTTCTAATTTCCCCCCCCCCCAGGGCAAAAATAAGAAACCTACTTACCAGAATAACCTTGTAGAATTGCTAGGCAGTGATAACAGCTGCATGAATTGAAAGTGCAGTCATTTTACCTAGGTATGTGATTTTCTCCAGTTACTTGGGGCCTGTATAAGTGCAACTATTGGGTAGAAGAGTTCATTCTGTGTTTAGGTTTTGCCACATGAGAAAAAAAATAGATGGAGACAAGGGGATTGAAGGTGTTTGTGAAGACATAATTATAATGTTGGACATGGGAGGAGAAAGCAGGAAGGGAGTGGATAACAATAAAGTAGGAGGATCAGTGGATTGGACTTCAAAGAATGATAGTAAAGTAAATGCTTTAGAAAATTAGCTTGAAATTTGCAGTTAGAGAATATGATGTGGACATTTGATATTGTAGGTAGGGTAGAGTGTATGTGTATGTGTTTGTGTGTGCGTGTGTATCTGAGAGAAAGATGGTGGTGGCAAGGGGTGGTGAAGTGGAGAGGAAAAAAAGATTGGTGAGATCCTTTTTATTCATTCAAAAAGTATTTATTTAGTATAAACCATGAGCCAGGCATTGTTCTGTATGCTCAGGGTACAGCATTGATGAAAAAAGCCACGATGTTGAATGGATCATCTGCATGAATGTGGAAATCACTAAGAAAGAAGCTAGAAGGTATGTGGGGAGGGAAGGAACCAGTGAGGCAAAAATTGAGGCTGTTGATAGGTAAAGCAAGATTAGTGAATCTAGTGATTCACCAAAGTATAAGCCATGGCACTTATGTAATACTGTTAACAACAACAATAGGATGAACAAAAACAATAATAAAGAATACTTAAATAATATGTATATGCCAAGCACTGTACTAAGTATTAACATATATTAATTTCATTCATAAAACTACCCTATGAGATGGGCACTATTATTTCATTTCTCAGAGTGAACAGTGTTTGAGAGGAAAGAAGGGAGGAGAGAGTGAGAGCTTCGGTTGGATTAGGGGAGGTGGGAATGGAGAGGAGTGATCAGGTGAGGACAGGTACCAGAGGAGGTCTGGACCTGTAGCAGTGAGGGACTGAGGGAAATCCATAAGTAAGGTATGGTGGGATGATCCCCAATGACCTTTCAGTTGAGGAGGGCAGTGGTCTCTAGTGCTGGATTTACCGTGGGTGATGGCTTCCATGGCAGCTGTCTCCTCAGAGAGCAGGGGGTGTGTAGCCAAGATGACTGGAGACTCTCCTCCCCACATCAAGGGAAGCAAAAGGTAATTCTGCCAAAGGGAGAAGAGAAGGTGGGTTCTTATCTGCTTCCCACCCCCTACTACTCTTAGAGCAGTTCTGCTTTTCATTGCTTGAGATATAGGGCTTTATGTTAGTGTTTTTTTTTGGAATTGAAGGCTTTGTTTAAAAATTATAATGCTATGTTTGAAAGCCCTGGTCTACAAGATCATTTATTCTTAAGAATATTCAATCTAACCCCCTCATTTCTCCGATAGGGAACTAAGAGCTCAGAGAGGGGGTGGAACTTGCTCAAGGTCACGCAGTGAGTTCTTGGTAGAATCAGGTTTATTTCTCCTGGCTCCCAGTCTGCTGCTCTTCACCATACCCACTTGATTCAGGGTTAGAGCCTTAACAAATTCTCTAGGGTAAAGAGTGCAGCAAGCTTCTGCTGGGCTCTCACTCCTTCTCTGTGTCTGGCCTATCTCCTGCTAGCAGCCCTTACCTGGGATATTTAAAAATTCATGTTATGTTAATTACACCATAACCTCTGTCTCTGCTGACTGTATTCTACTAAGAAATCATTCACTGTTTTGTCAGTAACCCTGGGTGTCCTCTCAGGGAGAGGCAGTGCAGAGAGATGAAGCCTTCCAGCAAGCTTTGCTCACCCTGGTAGCAGTGCTGGGCCCCATACTTGCAAAACTACTGGCAGAAAGTAGTTTCCCTGATGGCTTGGCAACTCTAGAGAGGGTGCTCTGTTCTTCTTGTTTGCAATGACCAGAAAAGCCACTGTGCTCTCAAACAGAGCTTCCTCACCTTTCCCCTTCCCCTTATCTGCTTTTCTATTTTCTACTTTCATTCTTTTTGAAGTGTACAGAAACTTCCTGTTATTAAAAATCTGGTGTCCCAGAATGGAACGGCAGAGATTTTGCTGTGTTTTTGTTCACTGATGTATCTCAGGCATCAAGAATAGTGGCTAACACATAATAGATGGTCAATAAATATTTGTTGAATGAGTGATGCATGAACAAATAAATGAATGGATAATATCTGGATAATTTTTTTTTCAGTTATAATGTGCTTTATTAACATAGATCACAACTTCCTTTGTGAATCATCAAATATGCATTCATGGCATCATTTTCAAGGGCTTCTGTCCATTCCCAACACAAAATGTTAATTCACCCTCCACTGCTGCCTTTGATTTATTTTCAGGCAAATCTGTGATGCAAGCAACTTCATGCTCTGAATCTTTGGGGGTATGGAGTCTCAGGTCACCCGAGAACTGGTGGTCATGCCCTGCTCCTGAGTAGTCCTGTGGGTCATGTGGGCCCTGAGAGGAGAGGGAGCTAAAGGACCTGAGGACTAAGGGTATCTTTGGGTAAATATCTGGATAACTGATACTAAAAATCTGGTATCAGAGAAGTAGCTGTGGAATAGACCATCGGCTCCAACTTTCTCACAGTATAGAGGGTTAAAAGCCAAGAGCCCTGGGTACTAGTCTTGACTGGACTAACGAAATGCAGCAAAAAGAGATAACCTGCCAAGATGATCTGTCCAAACTATGCAAATTAGATGTCAGCTGTGGTGTCCTGTTGTTTGAGATTCATATGAAATTAACTGAAAGCTCCCACCCCATGTGCAGTGGAAGCTCTACGTTCCTCTCAATCTCTCCCAGAGTTTCTTGTGGGTTGGGATGAGTTTTGGTATTCTGAGTTATTGTCTCCAAGCTCTCTGAATTAGTTCAGTTTATGGTTCATCTTGTTGTCCTGCGTATAATGTCCTTATGGACTCAGACAAGGAACTCAGCTCCTCTCCTGGATATACCTAAATTCACACACACGCACACACACACACACACACGTACCCCAACATACACACACATGTGTATTCATGCATGTCCACACATACACACACATATAGCACATTCAAAAAAATTAACCTAATATATAAAACTTTTGTATGTGGATTAAATTTTCCTGAAGATTTGGGGAGATGAAAAGAATTTATGTAACAGCAACTCAAAGAAAACCCTAACTTTAATATTAGTCACACCTGTTCTTAAAAGATCTTTAGCTTTTTCTACTAATTTGGGCTTCATCTTCCCCATATCATAATCCTTATATATCTATACGTATAGATATATAGATATCTTAATTCATCTCTCTACTCCCTTTCCTTTATTATCTATTTGTCCCATCTTTAGATTCCAATTCATTTTTTATAAATTACAAGAATTCCAGAGTTTGTTTCCTTGTCACCAGTTGAAGCTCATGACCTTACAATCTTATCTTCTATCCCCAATTAGCTTATCATAGTATTTTTTCCAAAATAAGGCAGTTGCCTTCTCAAGATGTTTCCTTCCAATGGTATCATTGGAAGGATACTGAGGTATTTCGTAGTATTTATAGAAAAGTTGAATAACAAAGACTTGAGGAATTCTTCAGCATCACTTGGGGGAATCGAAGCAGTAAAATTCAAGGAATGTCTAATCAGGTATTAACATGAATATGACTCAGTGTCAACAAAACCAGTCTTGTTTCTCCATTTCCAGTTTCAAATCTCCCAGAAAGAGATTCTAATTGTCCTGACATGCCATGATCTATGAGCTATGTCCAGGGAGAAAACCATGTTAAGTAGACAAGGCCATATGCCCATCCCTAGACATTGGAGCCATTTCCAAGGCATGCAAAATCACTGGGAATTCAGTTGCCACCCCAAGCAGTATCTTACACACTGCTTCTCTTAGGACTAAACTTTATGCTAGCACTCTTCATTCATTCAAAAGGTATGCACTAGGAACACACTCAAAAATGGGCCCTGAATGCTGGAATATAGAGACAAATAAAAATGTATGTTCTAGGAATCATTGGTATTACTTCTAGTGATTTGAGTGAGGAACAATTGTGAGGTTGTGTGTGTAATTTAAGTGAGAAGATAAAACCCTTTTAGTAGTAAAAACTTGGGTATCCAAGAGAAAACTAGCTGGAAACACCCATTACCCATTGTTACGGCTATCTCAGGGATGTTATATAGTTCTCTAGTCTATCAGAAATGCTCTGAGAGCAGTCAGGCAGCACTGGAAGCCCTCCCAAAGAAAGAGGTATTTTGAATCCATTGTGGTTAGGCAAGTTGAATCCCTAGATAAAGTGGTGAGTGATATGTTTTCAAAATATATTTACTGCTTCTCACTTAAAGGATGATAATTAGACCCTCCCTCCATTTTAAAGGGGTTTTTGTATTCAGTTGTCCTTTCTATACAAAGGAGAAATAGCCAGTACTTCTAATTTTGCTCTTAGAGTTATTCAAGACATAAAAAGAAAAAGAATGTAGCAGCAACAGAATTACCATCACAAAAATGAAAGTTTATTGAGAACTTATTGTGTAAGACATTGTGCTAAGAGTTCCATACATTTACACATTTTGTCCTCATAGTAATTCTATGAATTAGGTACTCATATGAAGTAAGGATCTATATTACTTCACTTTACAGGTGAGGAAACTGACGCTTAGAGACTGACTGAAGAACTTTCCCATGTCACACAGCTACAGAGTGGCAAAGGCAGGATGCAAACATAGATCCACTAACTCCAATGTTTGTACTTATTACCATTATGCTAACATGCTCCTGTCTTTTCCCGTAAAGTATAGTGAAAAGATGATGGTGTTGGAACCAAGATATCAGGATATCTGGATTTAGCTCTCTATCAACTCATTGTATAACCTTAGGCAAACTGTTTCTTTCGGCAATTCACTTTCTGCACCTGCAATTGGTGAGGCATGGATGGATTTGTAAGAACACATTTAGTGCCAAGGTTCTATAATCCTGCAAGCTCTCAGAGGCCTCTTATAAAAGCCTTGTGCCGTGTGAATTTTGGCTATTCACCAACACTGTTCTTGGAGAGGCTCTTGGGAATATAATTCTGAGATCGTGCACTCTCCCCATCCAAAGAAAGTTTGCAAAGGCCACCCCCTCTTGTCACCTGGCAGCATTTGTTTACATCAAGCCATTTAGGGCATGGTAGATCACTATAATCTTAATGTCAATGCCCAAAATAAATAAATACATAAATAAATGCATAATATCTGCTCTGGGTCTGGTAAAAGGCATTCTACTTAAAATTACAAATTCACATCAGCAAAATATTTAATACTGGTTTGAGGCAGAAGGTCTGGGCTGGAGATTGAAATTTAGATTGCTGGCAGACAGCTCATTTTCCACATAAGAAATGTGATATGGTCCTCCAGCTCCAGGGGGATTATTGTATGGGATTATTGAATTGGTAAGCAGAGCAGTCTGTGGTACTTTTTATTATGCAGTTGACAGGAAAAACAATTGTAGCCATATTTGGAGGCAAATATTTGGTCATTGCAAAACTATAAAAACTGTACTTATTTCTGTAGGGCCTTCTGAAGCCCACTTAGATTTAGAGTGGCCTACCATAGGAGAAAAGATTTGGAGTTCCCTGAGCTTTCTTCTTGTAGCTTGGAGGTTTGGGGTGAATAGATGGGAGGCAACAGAAGTGCAACAGAAGAGCTCTTGGACTTGGATTCAGAAGACCTTGGTAGAATCCCAGCTCTGCCTTGTTTAAACTCTGTAACCTTGGTCAAGTTACTTAAATTTTATGATTCCCCACTCATCTTCCATTGTAAAGTGGAGGCAAAGATCCAAGGGGTTAGTATCAAATGAAATGAAGGGGAAATGAGAGCAAATATTTTATTAAGCATTGTCTATATCCTTTGGCTTTTCTGCACCTTCTTGACCTATGAAATAAAATAATTATACCTGCTTCTCCATTTCATGTATGATGATGTTCATTACTTAAAAAAATGAATCATACTCTGCTGTCAAGGTGATCCAGGCAAATGTAGGATTCAAATATAGATCACAGGATACTTTTAAAAAGGCTTACAATGCCATAAGCCAAGCACAGGGTGATACGGAGACAGAGAGAAACGAACATTGAACTGTATCACAAGGACTCAGAAAATGCCTTCCAGAGCAGGAAGCATTTGAGCTTAGCCTTAGAGAATGAGAACTGTTTAGCAGATGAAGAGAGAGAGAGTGCTTAAGGCGGAGGGTAGGAGGAATCAGGATGAAAATGGCCTGGAGATGCGCCAGTGCCTGTTCATGTAGTGAGGAATTCCCAGTAGGTTGAACATGGATCAGTGAAATGGTGAGGGCCTAGATTAGTTTTGGTCTAAGTTATTGAGGTATTTGAAAGCCAAGTTCAGACTTTATCCTTTAAGTAATAGAGAGTCAACACATTTTTGTTTTCAGTGGAAGGGAGATTGCAATGAATTTGCCTCATACATAGGTGAATGGCAGAGATTTTGGGGTCCAAAGAGTAGAAGTCAGAAGGACATCAGTCAAATATAGCATGCTTTGCTGGGTGACCATTGTCAAGTGGCTTAAATTTTTTACCTTAATTTCCCTGGGCTTTGAAATGGAGGGTGTAGAATATTCTTAGTGAAACAAGTGCCAATTATTGATTCCACAAAGATTTGGGGGGAACCTCCTAGATGAAGGGCCTTGTGCTAGGAAATGAACATGGAGATGTGAGGTTGAGGCTTGGGAGTGGAGGAATGTCAGAATCTTGGCTTTTTAAAGGCTAAGCCATCATGTCTTAGAACTTCATGACATTGGAAAAATCTTTTCTGCATTTTGGTCTGTGGTTTCCCCAACTGCACAGATGGGCCAGGTGATTTCTGAGGTCTTTGTCACTTTAACATTCTAAGTTTTCACCTTTCAGAACTGTTCCCAAGCCTTTTCTTATATTCTCTTTTCAACATCTAATCCCTCAACCTGGGCTTCAGTGTTACCTTTGACCCTCTTACCTATCTGGAAATATTTGCAGTACTGTGCATGCATCATCCCAAGAGACCAGGGTACAAGGACCTCTTTCTCTGTTTTGCAAAGAGCATTGCTATAAACAGGGAGAGAGAAACCATAAGCCTCCAACAGTGGACTGTATTCCTGAGATCTCAATCTTGTGCCCTCCCCCCCAAGAAAACCAGAAACTGTTGCGTTAGAACTAAAAGGAACTGAAAATGCTAAGAGATAACTGGCTTTACTGGGTAAGCAGAAAGTCAGAGCCAAGTAGGTGGCTTGTGCATTCTTAAACTGAGCCATGTAGAAATTTATATCAGACATGAATATCTGAAAACTGCTGACCACAGGTGCTCATGACAGAACAAGGATCTGACTCATGAGTTGGTGGATAGGACCCTAGACCTAGAGTGGATCTTAGAAAAATCTTTTCATGTCCTTTAACATCTTAGCAGTGGGTTTGTGGTCCACATGGGAGTGAGGTGAGAATGAGTGATAGAATCCTGTTTCAGTGGAAACAGCAAATGACCTTGGAGTCAGAAGACATAGGTTCAATACAACTTATAAAACAAGTTGTATATAGCTTTCAACAACTCAACCTTTCTGAGCCTTGATTTTCTCATCTGTATAATGGGTGTTATAATAATATTTACTTCACAGGGGGGTTGTGAAACTCACTTTTCAAAATGGATTGTTTCATTTATTAAATTGATTCAACGACTGCTTGCTAAAATCCTATTATGTGTCAATAACTGTACAGGCATTAGAGATATGATAGTGAATAAGAGACAGTCTAATACTGTGAAATTAGAAAGCACAAATACAATTTTAATAAATTATTATAATGGGTACAGACATTTTACTCTCTCCACGCAGACAAAATATAGTATCTCCCTTTCTGCAAAGTAGCTCTGGCCTTCCTCAGGAGTTCCCATGTGTGTGGAATCTTGAAAAAAATAGTAGTTATGCTAAATTTTATTCCTAACCAGTAAATTTAGTCCTGTGTCATGACCAAACTGTTCCTTTATATATGTGTTGCTCTTTGGGTGAAATTGCCTGGTCTCTCAGATTTCTGCTTCCCTCCCCTGCTCTCCTCCTCCCTTCAAAAATAATATCTGGCAATACTGACCTAGTGGAAAGAAAGGGACACTCGAGTTTTGTATCCACAAGATGTTTTCTGGATCCTACTTGATCTTGGCTGTGGCATGGCTAGTGTGGGTTTCTCCTCACACAGAAGGCCACTGAGGTATACCAGCCCTTCTGCGGGTATCTGTCTTAGTCAGCTTGGGCTGCTGTAACAAATACTATAGACTGGGTAGCTTAAACAACAGATATTTTTTCCTCACGGTTCTTGAGGCTAGAAGTCCAAGATCAAGGTGTTAGCTGATTTAGTTTCTGGTGAGGGCCCACTTCCTGGTTTTCAGATGGCTACCAACTCACTGTGTGCTCACGTGGTGGAGAGAGAGGTTGTCTCTCTCATGTTTCTTTTTATAAGGGCACTAAAAACATTCATGAAGGCTTGATCCTCATGACTTAATTTCTTCCCAAAGACCCTACCTCAAATATCGTCACACTGGGGATTAGGGCTTCGACATATGAATTTTGAAGGGGATACAAATATTTATTCCATAGAAGCATATGCTCCTAAAACCTATTGCTGGTATCCTTGTTCTCTCTCTCTCTTGATCCAGGCCTGGATGTCCTCTCTGGAGGACACAGTTTCATATTCCCTCTTGTATGGTCTGTCTCAGGGAGTCTGCCCCTGCCATGAGGACCTCTCACTAACAAACTCCCAGCCAGGTTCTTAGTTAACTGGTGAGTCCTCTCGTGGGGAAATATGGGAATTCTTAATTCTTGTTCACAATCCACAAGAACCAAGTTGTTGTTATGGGAGCTGCTCAGAGGAAGTTTGTTTCTAAGACTTAAACTGCAAATGGAACTCCCTCTGAACTCTATTTCTCTCATACTTTTCTAGATGTTTCTAAAATATCTCACCTCAAACACACACACACACACACACACACACACACACACCTCCAAATTTTCACATTTTCAAGAAGTCAGGATTTGAACCCAGGTCTCTCTGGCTCCAAAACCCATGCTCTTAGCCATTTTCCTATATAGAGTAGGCTTATTTGGAAGCATGTGCTGGTATCATTAGATTCATATATTGATAGATAATAAAAGTTCTAATGAACTTTTTATTCATTCATTGTTTTCTTTTGAAAAATTAGAAAACTGAGACTCCAAAGATGGATGATTCACCCAATGTCACACAGAACCTATAGGCCTCTGAGTCTTCTTTCCGCCAGGCCTTGGGTAGCTCATACATAGGAAGCTCGCACTGCCCTGGGTCCTGGTGCTTTCAGTTTCAGCAATTTGGATTTGAATGTCAGCTCTACTACGTACTGATTAAGACATCTTATGAAATGTTTTAAGCCGCAGCATCTTCATCTGTAACATGATAGAATATAACATCCTAACTTGGAATTATTAGGATGAAGGGAGATAAACTAAGTAAAATGCCTAGCACAGAGTGGAAACTCAATAAATAGTAGTTTCCTTCTTTCCCAATTCCTAAGTGTTACTTCCTGGAACTCTTTTAGCTGCTGGCTTTGAAACTGTGTCTGCTGTGTCTGTCGAGCCCTGCCTGACCCTGTGAACATTGCCTGACTCCCTGGATTTGAGCCAACGCCAGCTTGGATTTCTGATCGCTGGCCCTGTCATGCCACCTCCAGGACCCCAGGGTGCTTGACCTGACTTCTACCCTGGCTTATGTTCTCTTATCCCTCTCCACCAGCTGTCCGGTCTTGCCAGAACTTTATGCCTCTTGACCCTTTGCCAGTCAACCTTGATGCCCTTGAGGTCTATTGTAAACATTGATGCACCACCCAGATTCCCCTTCAAGGAAGACTTACTGCCCTAGCTCCTGGGAATGCTCACCGAAGGCAGTTATCAGCTGTAAGCCCCTTCAGGGATTACCTCAGCTACAGAGAGATGCCCAGCCCAAAGTCATGCTTCTGCTTGGGGATTCCACACCCAGAGACTGACTGTGCAGGCCCAACTTGGGACAACTCTGAAAGGCCGTTGTAGCTCCAGAGCCTCCCAGAGATGTAGCTGAGGCCACCCTTGGGCTTGCATCACAGCTCATTTTTCCCTCCACTTACTCCTTCTTCCATCCTCTCCCTTCTACAGGTGTTGATCCCAGCGGCACTCCTTAAACATCCTGTGTGCTAATCTCTATTTCAGTTTCTGCTTCATGGGTCCATGAACAAGGTCCCCTCAAATTGCACACAGTTCCCAACACTATCAGTCCTGACCTTGTCCAACAGACCCTGGACTGTTCCTGCTCACACTCTAGAATGACTATGTGTGTGTGTGTGTATGTGTGTGTGTGTATGTGTGTGTGTGAAAGAGACAGGTCTTGCTGCTCTGTTATCAAAAAAGCCAAAAGCACAGGGAAACCTTCACACAACTTTCTACTGCTGGGTTGTGTTTAGTGAAGTCAAAAGTCAGTTGGACTTTAATCTCAAACAACCCCTGTTGTTCTTGCCTGTGCCTTACTCTGACAGGTCCTGGACACTAGGGACACAAGGTTAAATCAGCCCAGTTTTGCAGTGAAGGTGTCACAATCTAGGGTGAGAGGCAGGCATTACGTAAATTATAGAAAGGAGAGATAAGTGCAATAAAAGAGACACTTCCTGCCCCAGGGAACTTGGATAATATTTTCCTGGCAGGGTTGTTCTGCTGATTAAATGAAGCCACATAGCACAATGTCTAGCACAGGAGAGACAGTTATTGAATCAAATCATCTGATTTTGCAGGTTAGGAGATTAGTGCCTGAGACATTCAGTGCCTTGCTTAAGGTCCTGTAGGTAGTTAACAATAAAGCTGGGACTAGAGCTCAAGTCTCCAGATTCACACTCCATGACTCTGCACTATACACTTTGCCTCAAGAGGGTAAAATGTGTTTGACCCATCTACTGGTATTGTTTTCGGACCTGAACTTTTGGAAAGTTGGCTGCCTCTCTCACAGTTTAGGCACACCATATACCTGGTTTGAGGCTGTGCTTTGCAAGTTCCTTTGTTCTTTGTTGAAATGAGCCCAGCAACTGGCGAGTATTTCTGTTTCCACATCCCATTCCCCCTTGAGCTTAGTGGGTTGGCAAAGAAGCATCAGACCGCAGCAGTGACATTTACATGAAAAGAACCCATTGTGTCCTTTGTAAGGAGTGTCACGCAGCTCTCAGCCATACTGCTTTTCCATTTGCCTTCCTCTGGGAGGCTCTGGCAGGAGCTTGGCCTGCTGGAGCTGCCTGAGTACTCACACCGGAAATTATATTCCGTAATTAAAATCAATAGCAAAACAGACACACAGCAGAAAGGTCATAGAACACAACAGAAAACCATTGGGTAGCATATTGCCAAGTGTCAAAATAGATTTTTGAACTTTTCTTCAATCTGCAAATGCCTAAAGCCATCTGTGGGAGAGAGGTAGTTTGCCCCAAGCCCCAGCCTCACCTGGGAAGGGTTTAGCTAAAGAGAAGCCTCCCTGCTTAAACCCTTCAAGGTCCAGCTTCTCCAGTCCAGCAGTGCCCCTTTAAAGTCTCTGATCACCCTCCTGTTAGCCAGGTTGGAGTGAACTTCTAGTGCTGGAGGCTGTTCACAGCCTGAAACTTTCACCTTGGTCTGTCCTAACTTCCATTCCTTACATGCATCTTGGAATCCCTGCTTTCTGACCTATTGCTGTGACTATACCACACCTTTTCCCTTTAGTGATGATAATTGGTGTTACTTTTCTGGCATTTTTCTGTCTCAGCTCATATCTATTCTCACATCTCAGGCTGGTACAGCTCTGCCTTAAAGCAGCTGAGCCTTTGAGACCATTCCCAGTGCTGTCTTGTGTCTTCCTGGTCCAGTTTGACCAGACAGCGAATGCTTAGACATAACTCCACTTCCTCTCTCCCCTATACCTTCCTAAGTGAAATCTTCCTTGTTCAGATACAGCACATTTATGCTGATCTTCTTTAAGGGCCAGGCATGGAGCGGGCTGGGAGTAATGTATCACGTTTAATTCTTACAGACTATAATCCTATAGCCACGCATTTTACAGAGGATCTTAGAGTGAAGTGACTTGTCATACTGTAGCAGGTCAGTGACGGAGCCAGAATCCAAGCCCACATCTCCTGCCTCCTGGACTCATGCTTGCTCCACCACAAGAAAGCTCTTCCTTGCAGAAGCACTTACATAACTCCATTATGGCACATAACATGCTGAATTTTTCAATCAGGTAGAATAATATGTCCATGGAGTCAGGAGGTCCACAATAGGAATGTGCTTAAGTAACAGGCATGAAAGAGTTTTCTGCAAGCCAAAAAGCAGCAGACCTTGTTAAATAGTTGCTAGGAGCCAAGACTTTCTAGTTTTCAAACACTGGACCTTAGGCAAATGCCCATTGGCCTTGCTTTCATAGGTGACCTCCAGAGGGTCCAGATGCATCAGTGAGTCAGAACTTTGGTTTGTTTTTAAGCTTTTTATTAAAGCTTGATATACAAACATAAGAGTACATATATCATAAATGTACAGCTTGATAAATTTTCCCTGTCTGAACACTCCTATGTAACCAGCACCCAGATCTAGAAACAACATTACCAGCATCTCAAAAGCCATATGCTCCCCACCCCCAAGGATAATTACTGTCCTGACTTACACAATTTATTTATCCATTATACTTTTGATGGCATGTGGTGCTTTCTAGCTTTGTGTGTCACAAATGGTATTCTAAGAAAATTATTGTATATATCTTCTGGTGCACATATGTATGTACTTCCGTTGGGTATATAAGAGGGGAAGTGTTCAGTCATTGACTATGCATATTGTATTAGTTTCCTGTTGCTGCTATAACAAATTACCACAAACTTAGTGGCTCAAAACAACAAAAAATGTATTCTCTTACAGTTCTGAAGAAGTCCAAAATGAGTCTTATGGGGTTAAAATCAAGGTGTTGGCAATGTTGGTTCCTCCTGGAGGCTCCAGGGGAAATCTGTTTTCATGACTTTCCCAGCTTCTAGAGCTATATTCTTTGTGTTTTTTAGCTCATGACTCCGTCCTCCATCATCAAAGCAGCATAGCATCTTCAAATCTCTCTTTGCTCCTGTTTTTACATTGCCCTCTCTCTTATAAGAACTCTTGTGATCACATCAGGCCCATCCAGACAATCCAAGATCAGCTCCCCATCTCAAGATCCCCAACTTAATCATATCTGCAAAGTCCTTTTTGCCATATCATGTAACATTTGCAGGTTCCAGGGATTAGGTTCAGGGCATTCTTGGGGAGGGACCTCATTCAGCATACTACACATATGTTCTACCTTATAAATACTGCCAATACTACCAAGTGATACCCCTACCAGCAATGTATGAGAATTCTGGTTGTTCTGCATCCTCGTCAACTCTTGGTCTATTCCATTCTTTTCACTTATTTCCTGTCTAGTTCACAAAACTCCAGAAAGTCAAACGTTCTGTATCCACAACTATGTCCAAGCCCTTTCTCTCTCTAAACACAGTATCTCCTCCCCATTGCTATTTCTTTTTTTTTAAAATTTAATTAATTAATTAATTTTTTGGCTGCATTGGGTCTTGTTTGCTGTGTGTGGGCTTTCTCTAGTTGTGGCGAGTGGGGGCTACTCTTCGCTGCGGAGCACGGGCTGTAGGCGTGCGGGCTTCAGTAGTTGTGGCACGTGGGCTCAGTAGTTGTGGCTCACAGGCTCTAGAGCGCAGGCTCAATAGTTGTGGCACATAGGCTTTGTTGCTCCACGGCATGTGGGATCTTCCCGGACCAGGGATCGAACCCGTGTCCCCTGCATTGGCAGGCAGATTCTTGACCACTGCGCCACCAGGGAAGTCCCCCCATTGCTATATCTGTTAAGCAAGGACATTTAAAAAAACGAGCTCTATCTTACAATAAAATGGCATACCTAACGAGGTGATACACATTTTGTCACTAAATGTATTTAAGCAGAAGCTAGATAAATATTTGTAGGAAGGCTGTAGAGGCAAATTCTATATTGAATAGAGGTGCTCTCTTAGAACAAGCCAGAGGTTTGAAGTTGAAGGACCTAGGTTTTGGCTTCACTACTTACTGTATAACCATGAGCAAGTTATTTAGCTTCTGTGAACTTCAGTTTCCTTATTTTCACAATGGAAATATTACTAATTTTCATGCATTTGCAGTGATTGTCAAATACTGCCTCCTCCAAGATACCTGGTCACATAACCATTTCTGTAATATGGGGATATATATTTTTTAAACATAGTTACCTATACTTTTATTATAGCCCTGATCACACTGGACTATAATGGCATGTTTATTTACTGCTTCTTACATGGGTCTTCAAATTCTGTAAAGGCAGGTATTTTATATGTGTGTTTATTACTGTATTTTCAGTGCTTAGCAGAATAAGTTGCACATGGTATTGTACAATGAATGAATGAATCTTATTTCTGTTACAGGACTGGTTTGAGAACCTAGTAAGATATTGGCAATAAAAGCTGTTTTTAAATTTCAGAGCACTTTCAAGATGCATTGTTTTGTTCTTGTCATTAGTATCTTGTCGATCCAGGCAGTAAGTGTCTGGGGTAGTAACTGAAGCAGACTGGAGCCTCCTCATCAGGAGGAAGATGCTGGCAGGGGAGTGACATCTGTCCCGTCTGAATTTGTCCTTGAGGAACAGGGGGTGCTCTCTACAGGACACTATTTTTTGCCTCTCTGAAGAGCAGCCCTAATTACTGGTGATAATTAGATGCAATTTAAGGTCCTCAGGGCAATCTGTAGAAGTGCAAATTGCATGTAAGCTCTTCCGGATTTGATGTCCTTTCCCTTGATGTCTCCTCCCATCTCTTTTCCTGTGAAATAAGAGCAAAAGAAGGAAAAGGGGCCTAAAGGGGGCCAAAACTTAACGGTCATCTCTACAAAGGGCCTCTTTTCCCACTATCCTCTGCAGAGTAAACTTCAAGTGCCATTCAGGTGACTGCAAGCATTTGGGCGGTCAGAGGAGTGTACGGAGAAGGAGAGAGTCATTTACTCTTTCATTCCTTTGACAAATATTTGAGCGTTTTCTCTGTGCCACGTGCTGAGAATACAGAGGTGAGCAGATGTGGGCCCCAATGCCCTTGAGTTGCTCACAGTCTGGTGGGAAAGACAGATATGAAAATAGACAATTTTAAGGTAGTCTGATGATACTGCTTGAAAGAGAAACAAAATTGATAATGACAGCTACCATTTATTGCTCAGGTAATAGTCTAGATGCTTTACATCCATTTAATCTAATCTCTGTAATAACTGTAAAATGTAATAATTCCCTATTTTTTAGATGAGGAAAATGGGGCTCAAGGAACTAACTGGAAAGGTTGAGGCAAGTTTGTTGAGGTTACTGAAGTGAGGGAGACAGTAAGGTTCTCTGTGCTTAGGACAAACAGAATGCTTAGATAAAGAGATGGATCTGTTATTGGCCAAAACTTCAAGGTGAACCTAAGAAAATTAGCCCAACAAATCAGTTTTGAACTTGCCTCCTAAGTCTATTTTTCTCTATTTCCTGAGTTTCCACCCTTAGAACATTATCCTTTATCTTAAGATTCTGAATCTTCTTGATATACAAAGTTGGTAGGTGAAAAGAACTTGGATTTTGAGTTAGAAGGGACAAAATGATGGCCTCAAACTCAATCATTTAATAGCTGACAACAAGATGTGTGGCTTTCTCAAGCTAGCCAATGACTTGGAAACCCTCTAATCTGATATTGTTTAAATATTTGTTTAACTGTTTAGGGAAGAGTCTTAGTGCTGCATGGGGGAAGAGGACAGAAGGAAGACCTCTAGTTACAGGACATAGCTTCTGTTCTTATCTGGAAAATTTCAGCATTGACTTCAAATTTGCAAACCCTCTCAGCAAAATGAAAGTCTGAAGCTAAGGACTTACCTTACCTCTCTAACCTATTAGTAAAAATCTGTTGTAGTGCAGGCACGGGAGTCTTCTCTCCTACACACATCTCTACCCCAACGTCTTGTCAAGGTCTTATTTCCAACCACACAGCGGATAGTTCTGTTACATGCAGTGGTTACCATCATCTCATTATACTTTCAGTTATGCTCAATGGATCTTAGAGATTAGCATGATTGGCAGCTGCCCCTATGTCCTTCCTCTAATCAAAATCTGGTTTGAATTTTACCTTGTTTCTTACCTTCTAAAATTGGAATAATGATAATACCTATGTTGCTTCTCAATCCAACCTCATTTGCTGCCAACTTCCCTAGGGAAAGACTGTGCCAGCCATGTGGGTCCAATGGAAAAGGTCATTATCCTTCCTGGATTGAAGTTTCAGGTTTCCTATCTCCAGCTTCTCTGCCCCTGCCTTGGTTTTAGATGCAGCAGAATTGGGGAATGGTTTCTCTTCTATTGGAGGCATAAAAAAACTTTGATTATCTTTTCCTTTTCTGTGCTAAGACTTAAAGAGGTACATTTGTAGGATGGGGGTCTAGTGGCTTGGTCCTGGGGAATAAAGAATGATAGGACAGGGCCCATTGGGGAGAAAGCAAAGGACTCCTTGCTTAGGGCTGGTTTCAGGCTCTGGGTATGAGAGGTGAAGGCAAAGAGGTCCTTAAGTGAGAAGGAAGGCAAGGATATCAGAAAGAAGCCCTAGTCAAGAATGAAAGCTAACAGATAATACCTCCTATTTCCTGAACATCTTCAAGGTGCCAAGCACTGTCATAAAATCTTTGCATATTTTATTTACCACAATCCTCAAACAACCCTATGAGTTACATATTGTTTCACCCATTTTGTAGACAAAGAAACATAGGCTCAGAGACTTTTAAGACACCACAAAATCACAGCTAGTACACTGTAGAGCTGAGACTTTACTCCAGGACCCTCTAACTCAAAGGGCTATGTCCTTTTCACATGACATTCTCTTTCTATTCCTCTGTGATTAGTCACTCCAGATTAAAATGATTTAAAATTATTGACTATATCTTGAAATTTTCTAAAGCGCAATCCGTTTTGTTGTTTTAAATGAGTTGTTTGTTTTACATTCCCTTGAGTTTTGGGGTAGTATGTAGTTGATGAATGAATTAAATAATTGATTAAACCCATTTTTCTATTAACATTATAACAGCACTTCCATTAATATGAATATATGAATGTGTCTCAGAGAAGTTTCCTTTGACATTATAATGGCTATATTAAAATTTCAAATATAATAATGAAATTCTCATTGTTTTACAGAAACAATTAAAAAAGGCTATATATAAATGCTCTGAAAGAACTATGGGATGTTCATGAAGTACCAAAGAGGAATTTTCAGAGAAGCTGATATGAAAAAAGCACATAATTTTTATTAAATTGGGCTGTAATTGCAAAATCACAGTCATTTAAGGAGAATCTTTTGTTTTGAGCATTATAGTGAACAGAACAAGAGTTGGCAGGTTAAAGCATACAATGTGGCAATTTAGACAATGAAGTGTAATCCAAATTCAGGTTTATTTAAAGGCTTGCATGACCTTCTTCCTGGGGGTATGTTGCATATATCCCATTTGTCCCACCTGCTCCTCTCTTTACCCTTTTGCTCTATCTTCCACCTCGCCCCCAGGCTGACCTGTATGGATCACATCAAGAGACTCCCTTGACATATGGTTTCTGTTTCTGTTCAGCCAATCAGGGCTACCACCAAAAGATGAGAGAGGGGGAGAAGCAGTAATGTGGTATTTATTTCTCCAGTATGTGAGGGGGACATACTAGCTGGCTATGTCCCTTGATTGAAGTTGTAGTTGCTGTAAAGTGGTCCTCTCAACACAGCCCCTCAACTTCCAGGGTCTGGTAACCACTCCCTCTCCCTCTCCTTTCCATTTCCTGCCTCTAGGTGGTGTCTCAACTCTGGCTACAGTACTATCCGTACTGGGTTTTCTTACACTCTGCTTCCACCTTTGAAAATAGTCCTGCTTTAAACTGCTTCTGTATTAGCTAGTTTGAGTATGCCACCCAGTTACTTGCTGGGACCTTAAGTATTAACCTCTATGTGGTGTTTTGTTTACTTGTTCATCTTAGTTTTGGTTTTGGTTTTTTCACAAAAGCATGAAATTGTCTCAGTTCAAGTACTAAATTTTAGGCAAGTCCCATCATCTCTCTAGACTTTCATTATATCATCTCTAAGTTGGGGATAATGATTTCTACATCTCAGGTTGTTACGAGGATTAAATATAGAAAGTTGAGTAAAGTATTTAGCACAATTATTGGCATATAGTAGATGCTCTGAAAATACTGGCTTCCTTTTCTTTCCTTTTTTAAATTGCTTAACACTTGTATTTGTCAAAGGAGAATATATGATTTTGGGGAATTGATGGAGCAGGCAACACTTTAGTAAATGTGACAGTGACTTTTTAGGCACTGGAGATGTTTAAGCCCAGCCTGGGTGCCACTTGGCAGGAATGCTAATTCTGAGAACTAAAATGAAAAGGCAATCTGATGAATGGAGATTTCATCCCCTCCTCCATCATGCAAGACCCAACTCCACCATTTTTAAAGAAGGAATCAATTACCTGGGTAGGATTCTCTAATAATGCCCACACTGCAAGGGATAGGATTTCAAAGTGAGCCTGTTCCTTGGTCTACTCACCCATCCTCACCTGGACTCTCTGCCATCCCTTGAATAGGACTTTAAAAGTGGCATGCTAAATAAAATAAACCAGATAGAGGAAGACAAATACTGTATGATATCACTTGTGAAATCCTAAGAAAAAAAAAAAAAAAGTTGAACTCATAGAAACAGAGATTCAAAAAGTGGTTGCCAGGGGTTAGGGTTGGGGGAAATAGGGAAAAGTTGGTAAAAGAGTACAAACTTTCAATTATAAGATGAATAGGGTCTGAGGGTCTAATGAATAACATGTTGACTCTAACTGATAATACTGTATTGTATAATTGCAATTTGCTAAGAGAATAGAACTTAAGTGTTCTCACCAGAAAAAAAATGTACACATGTGAGGTGATGAAAGTGTTAGTTAACTCAATAGTAGGAATCCTTTTACAGTGTATACGTATATCAAATCATCATGTTGTACACTTTAAATATATTGTAATTTTGTCAATTATACCTCAGTAAAGCTGGAAAAAAAGTAACCTTGCAGTCTTGAGTCTGGCTGGCTCAAAACATATCTCACTCATGTACCACACACCCTTTGTATCCGTATCTATTTTCATTTAATAAATTTTTTGCACTAAATATGTATTTGACTCTGGAGAAACAGCATTCAGTCAATAGATATTTACTGATCACTTACCGTGTGCTAGATTCTGTTCTAGGTCCTGGGGATACAACTTGAACAAAACGAAGTCTTTTTACTCATGAAACTTTCATTCTAGAGGGTGAGACACACAATAAAACAATATATACTATGGGGCTTCCTTGGTGGCGCAGTGGTTAAGAATCCGCCTGCCAATGCAGGGGACACGGGTTCGAGCCCTGGTCCGGGAAGATCCCACATGCCGTGGAGCAACTAAGCCCGTGCGCCACAACTAAAAAAAAAAAAAAAAAAAGCAGCAGTTCTTGCTGCTGAGCCTGCTGCTGAGTTCTTGCTGCTGAGCCTGCACAACTACTGACTGAGCCTGCGCTCTAGAGCCCGCGAGCCACAACTACTGAGCCTGCGTGCCACAACTACTGAAGCCCGCGTGCCTAGAGCCCGTGCTCTGCAACAAGAGAAGCCACCACAATGAGAAGCCCGTGCACCGCAACGGAGAGTAGCCCCCACTTGCTGCAACTAGAGAAAGCCCGCGCCCAGCAACGAAGACCCAACACAGCCAAAAATAAATAAATAAAATAAATAAATAAAATAAATAAATCTATTTAAAAAAACAAAAAAAAACAAAAAATATATACTATGATATCAGCTACTGGTAAGTGACATGAAGAAAAGGAAAACAGTAAGAAGAAATAGGGAGTTATAGAAGGAGGGTTATTTTAGATAGTGTGGGACATCTGGGCAAAAATCTGAATGAAATAAGGGAGTGAGCCATCTGAAGATCTAGAGGAGAGCAGTCCAGGCAAAGGGAACAGCATGGAGTTGAGGCCCAGAGGTGAGAACAAGCAAGAAGGCCAGTGTAACTGAGTACAGTGAGCAAGTGGTAAGAATGAGATCTGAGAAATAGCCAGGAGTTGGATCAGATGTAGAACTTAGTAGGCTATGGTGAAGACTTTGGATCTTGCCCTAAATTTTTAATGGGGAGGCACTAGAAGCCTTTGAACAAGGGAAGTGATATGAATCTAATTCATAATTTAAAGCATCACTTGGCTGCTGGCTAGAGAATAGACTAAAGGGACCAGTGAAGGGGAAAGAGCAAGAGTGAATGCAGGGAGGTGAGTAGAGAGGTTGTTGTAGTAGTCCAGGAGAAAGATGAGGAGGGCCGCAGGCAGGGAGGCTGCTGCAGTGGCCCGGTAGAAAGGAAATGGTGGTTTGAGGGAGACTAATAAGGAGGCAACTGCAGTGGTCCAGGGGAGAGTGGGTGGGGCTTGGCTACTAGAGGTGAAATACTGAAAAGTGATTGGATTCAGGACATATCACTCATATAGGGTCAAAAGAACATGCTTGTGGATATAATGTGAGATGTTAGAGAAAGAGTGGAGCCAAGGATAAAGGCTAGGTGTTTGGCCTCAGTGACTGGTTAGTGCAATCGAAGGAAGAAAATCAGGAATTCAATTTCAGACATGTTAGATTTGAGATGCCCGCTAAACATCCAAGTAAAGATGTCTAGAAGATAATTAAATATATGTCTGAAACTCAGGGGGAAGGTAGGGCATGAGATAAATATTCAAGAGTTAGCAGTATCTAACTGGATTTTAAAGCTCCAGGATTGGATCAGAGCGTAGAACAAGGGCAGAATGCATTCTGGCCTTGGGAGCGTGCAGGCCCTGTTTCTCTCCTCTGCTATTCTGTGAGGTCCTGGTGAGACAGGGCCATCTGGATCTGGGTTACCTTCTCAGGCTTGGAGTTACATACATAAGGATTCTGATTCTAGCTCCACCACCAGTCAGCCATGTGGCCTTGGGGAAAATTAACCTCTTCAAACCTGTTTTCTCATTTTTGAAAGGGACATGTTAATAATAATGAATGGAATGTAACAGGGCCTGATATATAATAAGCCCTTAATAAATGTTAACTGTTAATTTCTAGAGGATCATACTTATTAATGTTAGGAACCCAGTGCTTTCCCCCTTCCTCCTCTCCTCTTCTTTCATCTTCTTGGTCCTCTTTGGGCATGAATGAATTTGGGAGCAAAATGATTGCTTTTTCAGCTCTTATAATATCTCATTTGATGCAGAGAACAAATCTATTTTTACATCTATGTACTGTTTATTTACATAGATTATGTCTTCATTGTATTTAATATCTTAAAGTCTTCTTTTTAAAGAAAAAAAATGACCTGGACAAACAGTGCTTGGTCAAAGAATGAGTGATTTTTAACTAATTATTTAGTAAGAAGCCATCATTTATGTGCTTGGCTAAATTTTACCCTTGTTTCTCAAATCTACTTGGGAGGACTCAACACAGTTTTAGTCTGAAGACGGGTTTATACAGTAACTATGATTTCAAAGACTGTTCATTTGAAGTACAGTTTTGTAAATAGAATTGGATTTCAAATGAGAATTTATATGCAGAAATCTCACATAGAATCTATTGTATGGAGTGCTCTTGATATACCTTTGATGATTTGAATCAGACACGTTAAGGAGGATCAGTGAGGGGATGGTGATGGTGCTATGCGCTCAAACATCAAAGATTTTTATGGTGGGGAAAAATCTTTTTGTAGTCACTTATTGATTCATAGTCAGTTTTTAAGCACTGCCTTTGTAAGAGGTGCTGGGTGTACCAAGACAATAAGGAAAGCTCACTATTCGCAAGTAGTTTCTATCTAGGAGAGGGAGCAAGCACAAACACACACACACACACTCACACTCACACACTCAAACATGGGTTCACTGAACTGTAGATGTTATGGTAAAAATCTCTTCAGGGAATGGGGAACAGTAGAATCCTACACTTAACTAATTAAAAAATAAGGCCCACCTATGAGTATAATTGGGGGTATTCCCTCTAGCTTGAAGTCTCTCTGTAATTGCTTCCAGCCAAGGAGAGCACTGACAGCCAGCATAAGGTGATGGTGTTTGTTGACCAAGAGAAGAGAGATGCTTGTCAGTGACTCTGAATGAGGGAAATGCTTGTTTTCTGGTGTTGTCTGGAATGGCAACAATGAGGACCTGGAGCACTGTGGGAAGCTTTAAAATATTTAGACTGTGCCAACCTACAGTTGAGGTATTTGTGTACTTAACTTGATAGAGAGATGAATTATACATTGGAGTCTTTTCCTATCATTTCCTCTACGTGTGTTGACAAACGTCCCATCATTCTCTAGGAAGCACATGCCGTGGGGATTACTGCAACATTCTGCAGACAATTTACTTGTAGGGTTTTTGTCCCATATGCTGCTTTCTCTCCATAACAGCTGCCTTTTTATTTATTAAAACACGATCACTGAAGAGGGAACTTTTCCAGACTCCCTTTTCTCAAAGTGGCATTTTAGAGTGCAGACTGAATGCACTCCCTAGTGAATGTATAGTTAATCCCAAGATTTTGTCTCTTTGAAGTGTAAGACAGTCCTTGGCCAGCTCAACACAGTAGCCAACAATTTCAGTGAAAATTCAATTGTAATTAAAAGAGAAAACATATTGTCTTAATTAAAATCAAAAGCTGAAAACTCTATAATTTTATGCCAACTGTCAGTGCATTAGATTAGATCCTATATATTTTTTCATGGATAATGTTGGCCCTATCCACATGTTCTTCCTTGACCATCTATCCAGGCACACAGATTTGTTTATTTCTTAATTTTCAAAAGAGCATATCATATCCTCCAGTTAGTTGACTGTAAGAGTATAAGATTATGCTTTTAACTACCTGAGTAGACTATTTGTATTCCAAGAATTTGACACAAAGTGGAACCTCAAATTCTTTGCTGACTTATTCTAAATAAAAGCCTAGTTGCAAGAAACAGCATTAATGAAATTCTGCTTGAAGATATACAGTTCATTAGTTCTTCTGTCCTTGGACCACACTAGATAACCTGAGAGCTGCATTGCTGGACTGCATTACCTTTGTGCTTCATAGAGTTGCTTTTGTAGAATTGCCCTTTGACATATTGCCTTTGGCCTGCATTGAGGGACTCCATAAAAATAATATTATGAATTTTCTCAGTGAATTTACTCTACAGATGGTAAGAAAAAAGTTCTGAAAGCATGAGAAAAATTTGTCAGATTTCATTACCAGGAAAAATTATAAGTAGTTGGCTTATTTTTGCCCCAAGCAGCTAGATTATTTTTTATTTTATTAACTGTTAAGAACATATGATTTTTCATAATTCCTTCTTTGCTTTGGCTACTAGGAAACTCAAGTTTAAAACCTACTTCTAATGAGTACACATAACTTAATGGTATGCATCTGTTTTTGATAACTTCACTTCAGACTTTGTTTCATTTTCCTCGCCATGATATCTTGTCTTCATTTCCTGTTTTGTTTATTATTTGTATTCCTCTTATGTACACTTCTATAAGTCACCTCAAATTTATTTTGGACCTAGAACTGCAAGCACACACATACACAGACACAGACACACGATGACATTTTAGGTCATCATGAGGTCAAAGGTCCAGGAAATTAACTGACTTGGTCCCTTTCTTCATGTGTTTGATATAAAACAAATAGATTTTTTCCCTGATATTTCTAGATTTTTATTGTAAAAGATATATTGGCTCAGTTTGTTTTGATGTTTGGTTTGTTTCTGTTTTTTGTTGTTTCATTGATTTTTTTTTTGTTTTTTTCATCAAAAGTGAGTGTGCACTGAGTTTAAGTAGAGAGAGAATCTCTGGCTACCTGAGGACAAGATTTGAGACCCACTATTAGGTTTGATTTGCCCTCTCCCCACAATTTGTCCTAGAAGACATTCCTTTTCCTAAAATGATACTTGTGTATAATCATACATATGTAGAAGATCCCTCAAATGGCAAGGTTCTGAGGTATTTTGAGGGAGATTGTAGTCCAGTTACCCCTCTCTATTGAATTATTAAATATTCGTTTTGGGAGTCAGGTAGATTGGGTTCAAAATCTAGTTCTTCTATTCAGGAGCAGTAAGACATTGACATATTACTAAACTCCTCTCTCTCTCTCTCAAATACTTTATCTTTAAAAAGGGGATAATAATTCTTATATCCCAAGATTACTGTGAAGTTTGAACAAGGTAATGGGCTTAGCATGGGCCTAACACACAGAAAATGCCCATTAATTGGTGGATATTATTACTATAATGACCACTGCTACTAGTCTTATCCACCTTTATATCTATTCCCTGCCATTGTTGGGTGTCCTGCATACCCATACAAGGTGTTTATCACCATTGAGTTCATCTATTCAATTCAATTATTGTGCCAGAAACTTCTAGATGTTGAAAACGTAAATATAGACGTAGAGTGTCTGCCATCAAGGAGCTTATACTCTAGTGGAGGGAAACAAAATGTCAGATAGTGATAAATGCCATGAAGAAAATAAAACAAGGGAATGAAAGAGAGTGACTGTAGTTAGGGGTCTAATTTAAATTAAGTGGTCAGGAAAAACTCCTTGTGGGGTGACATCTGGAAGATATCTGAAAAATGAGAAGGAGTTGAGAGAAGAGCATCCAAGAGACAGGAGGAGACGAAGCAGCAAATAAAAAGGCCTTGGGATAGGAATGAACTTGATGTATTTGAAGAATAGAAAGAAAGCATGTGGGCAGAACAGAGGAGGAAAGAAAGACAGCAGTGCAAGATAAAATTGGTGGAGGTCACATCATAGTTATGAGTTTAGCCTTTTTTTTTCATCTGCATGGGAAAGCATAGAAGTTTTTAAGCAGGTATATGAAAAGATCTGATATTAACTTTAAAAACCTGTTCCCTTAAACAGTATGCAAAATCCATCTTCCCGTGCTTTTTGCTCTGCTGAGAAATTCCTTCATCTTTCCTTTATTCCTTGGTGAGCTCTTAACCACCCATCCATCAAGGCCCAGCTCAAAATGGTCTGAATGATCTCCCATGTCACATATGATTTCTCTGTACCCCCATTACATGTGCACACATCTCTGTCACAGAACTCAGAACACTTCTTATCATGGTTAGGATGCCTGTATCTCTTGCAAGACTGAATTTCTCAGGGCATGAGGACAGGACTGTGTCTTATTAATCTTTAAATTTCCCGTACTTAGAAAAATGCTCCCACGGAGAAGGTGCTGAATGTGTGCTTGAGTTTTGCATTATCCATATAGAGCTGCTTTGACTGACTCAGGTAACTGAGAATTAACCAAGTGTTTTTTGCTTTTTGTGTTTTTGGCTGCGCCGCTTGGCTTATTTCCCCAACCAGGGATCGAACCTGGGCCCACGGCATTGAAAGCACTGCGTCCTAACCACTGGACCTCCAGGGAAGTCCCTTAACCAAGTTTTTTAATTGGAGGTAGCCAGGTGGGGCATACTAACCTCATAGGCAGGGCTGCAGTTCTCTTTTCTGTAGCCTGCATCTGTGGGCTGCTTGGCATTCAGAAGCACTTTTGATCAGCTGAGGCTTTGCTCCTCCCAGTGACATGGACACTGATACAGCTATATTCTGACTGATTTACAGGTAAATAGAGATGCAGGTTTCCACCAAAACTAATCCAGAAAGAGCAAAGTTGCCACCCCTTTTACTCTTATCCTCCCAAATACACATTTACAATGCTGGGAATCTATCTTCAGCAAGCTGGAAGCCTTGAGCTGGACGGCAACTCATTTTTGAGAAATACCACCTTCTGTAAGGTCTCAGCCCAGAAGAACAAGAACCATTGCTGAATTCATTTTCCAAGTCATTCTTGCCTCTGGGACTGATGCAAACCATGCTGTCTAATAAATCTTCCGTTAAGACCTCTCTCCTTTCATTTGCCTCTTGATCCCATCACCTTTGTCTTCACTCCACAGGATTTATTTTCTTCTCATCTTTTTTCCCTTATTGCAATAATTTGTCAGTTTGCAGAACACTTTCTTAGGCTTATGCTTCAAAATGGAAGACCAGCTTGGGGAGAAAGGTGTAGTTTCCCTGATCTCTCTACTCTAACAGCCCTCCTCTTTCCACACTTAACACCACTTTCCAACACCTTCCCCAAATTTCAGACCTACCTCAAGATTCCCCCTAGAACTCTCCCAGAAAGGATTAGGCCAGTTGTGAGGGCTTTTGATAGGAAGCTGGTTGCTTTTCAATAGTCCTACCTGGAAAAAGAACCTACCTGTTTCTTCTATTTTAGCTAACATTTCTCCAAAGTCCACTATGTGATCTCTGGTAACGTTACCTGGATCTTCTCCCTCCCTTGGTGCCATCATAGGCAAAGCAGAGGATGCAGATGTAAAGCAGGAAAGGTCATTTGGAGGAAGTAGAGCAAATGTATAATACATTTGACTGATGATATTCCTTAGTCTTGTATTCAAACTCCACCCTATTCCCTACAATTGAATTCAAGCTCCTCTTCAGACTCCTCACCAATGATCCCCACATAAAACTTATGCTTTAGCTTCATGGTGTAGTTACCTTGAATGCATTTCATGCATTCTCATCTCTTGTCCTTTTCATATACACTCCCTCTGTCTGAGAAATCTTTCCTCCCATTTGAATTCCTCTTCAGGAATCCTTCTGTGATTACCTCACCTGTCTCTCCTATGAAGGTCCCCATTACTTAGTAAGGTAGTGTTCTGTTTAAGTGTTAGCTGTGGAGTTGAAGCCCTGACTAACTGCCACTGACTAGCTGTGTGATCTTAAATGACATCTTATGTGGACACTCCACATCTCCCCCACTGTACATTTCTTATTCAATCCAAGAAGCAGCTGAATGTCTGAGCTACCCCTACAAAGAGGTGAAACAGGCAGCTGCTTACATAGTATGATTTGAGACTATCATGTGATATGAAAATTTTCCTTTACTGGCCTTTGATTAAAGCTTTGAAGATATCTTATAAAATTTCAGTATAATGAAATTCTTAGAATCATAACCTCATAGACTTTAGAATCCTAGAATGTCAATTCTGTGAAGATCCTTTGAGCCTCAGTTAGTTTAATCTTGTTTTGTTTTGTTTTTAATCTTCCTGTTTTGTAGTTTGATAAATTGCTTTTCAGAGAGGTAAATAAGTTGGCAATGACCATATATGTAATTCAAAATTTCTATATCAACATTATTCATCAACAACATAATTTTAATTATATAGAAGGCAAATATGTCTTATGTTTGTCTTGTTTTTTTGTCTCAATTAAATTGGTTATGTATAAGTGTATAAGATAGTTTCTTTAGTTACTAAGAATAGAAATGTATTCTTTTTAACTTAGGCAAAAGGAAATGCATTTGAAGGATATTAGGGACCTACAGAATCAGTGGGAAGTGGAGAGAGACCTGGACTTGAGGGTGAACAAGAAGTGAAGAGCTTTAGCACCAGGGAGAGGAAACCACAAAAAAAGTGGCCTTTGAGTGGAACAGTCTGGTCAGGAAATGAAGGATCACCAAGTCTTTCATTATTTTCTCTCTCTTCAAGGTACAGATTCCATGGAAGTCATATCTGATTAGCCTAGACAGGGGTATGTGCTTCGGCATGGGATGGCAAGGCCTTTTTCCCTGTGACTCCAACAAACTGTACAAATGAAGAAGGAGTCATTTAAGTATAGGAAATAGTTTGCTATACTTTGCTTCCTTTTGTTAGGAAGAGGAAATATATGCCAAGCAGCCAATATTTACTAATGCCAACTACAGTAAGAATCCTTCATTCAAAGAAAGTGAGGTAGATAATACCAATAGCTCCCAACTGTAAAGCTCTGGTGTATGTCAGGGACATTACATGTATTTTATTAGATCCTTTGAACAAATCTGAAAGAAAAATAATATCATTCCCATTTTAAAAATCAGAAAACTGAAGGTAAAAGAGAATAAATCAACCGCTTGCCAAAACCTGGATTCAAAACCAGATCTAAAATCTATGTTCTCCCTATTGCTCCAAGCCTTCATGCATGTAAAGAGGCTAATGCAATTCCTGGCACCTAGTAGGTACTCTGTCCTGGAGGAGCAGGAGCAGCAGGGAAACATTACTGGCACTTGCTTCCCCCAAGAAATCCACTGGTCTTCACTTTATTTAGATGTTACCTCATCAGAAAGGCCTTCCGTGACAACCCGGTATAACTAACATCACCCCCTTCCATTACTTTCTATTCCCTTATCCTTATGTTGCCTTTTTTTTTCTTCATAGCACTTATTACCTCCTGATAAATACGTGTATAAATATATAAATAATATCTAAATATATATGTTAATATAACATATATATATATTTTTTCTCTCTCATAAAAACAGGGACTTTGTTTTATATAGTAATTTATCCTCAGCATTGAGAACTGTGCTTGATAAATAATTGTTTGATCAATGAACAAAACATATAATTGGAAGAGCGGTTCTCAGCTTTGCCTCTAACCTCCAGTGTGGCTTTGCCCAGTCACTGATCTCTCTAGACTTCAGTTATAAAATGAAAGGCCCAAACCCACCCACTCCCATTTGCCTTGTTTCTTGCCATCTGAATTCTGTTTATCTGTTTGTTTGGTTTTTGCATATTGTGCCTCTCTGCTAGCTTTCTTTTGAAGAATGCACTTTTGAAGAAACTAAAAATTGTTTGAAAGACACTGGACTAGATGATCCCAAAAGTCCCATCTCTCTATGAAAGTGTATAGTTGTGTCAGTATAAAGAGTTTATAGACCTCCCAGATAGATTACAAAGAAAATCTTTCAAAAAACAATTATGTATTTCTTATTGGAAGAAAATAAAAAGTTCCTCATCTCCTATACTTCTGGTTCCCAAATTTCAGGAAGCTGATAGGTGACTTGTGAAGTTCATTTACTCATTTCAGTTACCAAAAGCTCTTTATTGAGTCCACTTTATTATTTTAATTAACATAATAACCCTGAAAAGTGGGAGGTTGTGAAACACAGGAATTTAGAGCTTCTAAGATTAATAAGTCCACTGAAGTATGAAAGCTCTTTCACATAAACTTTTAACTGTGAAGATCCATTGTGTAGAAAGGAATCTGTACCATTCACCGACAGATGATGGGTACTGAGAAATGGACTTAAACACTGTCTTCCATGTGATGAAGACCAAAATGTCAGAGCTGATTCCTATGAATCAGCATTTCAACCAGTTATGTCAGGAGCTCCTTTTAAAATGTAGCTCAAATTATTTCATTACTCTCAATATCTCTACCCTACGTGGCTTCTCACACAAAACTCCTACTAAGGGCTGCAAGCCCCTATAAAATGGTCTCTTCTCTCCCTTTCTACCTTATTTTCTACCAATCACCTCCTCACTTATTCCTGTTTAATCACACTGACCTTCCTGCAGTTCCTAGAGATACACCAAGCTTGGACCTTTGTGCTTGTTGTTCCCTCTGGGCCACTATTTTCTTGGGGATATGTATAATATAATATAATATTGAATAAATATTGAATATAATATTGAATGTAAGATAATATAATAATCCATATACATGTGGATTATTTCCTCACATCATCCAGTTTCTACTAAATGGTTGTCTCTGTGACCACCCTAATTAAAATTGCCCCCTCCATTACCCTCTCTCCCCTTACCTTGCTTTATTTGTATTCATTACACTCATCATTACTTTACACTGTATTATGTAATACATTGATTTATTTGTTTGTTTATCTCTCCTTCTCACAATTTAAAAGTTCCATGAAAGCATGGAATTGCTTTTTTACCTCTGCTTCCTCAACATCTAGAAGAGTGACAACATGGGAAGCTCTCAGGCAATATTCATTGAGTCAAAAAGGAAGGAAAGGGTGAAAGGAAGGACAACATCAAGGTTGATTCTGAGGTATCTGACTTGTACAATTGGACAGATGGGGATGGTGGAGCTACTTACTGAGTTGGGAGCATTTTCAGAGGGCCAGGTTTAGGGGAGGTCAGGAGATTCATTATATTCAGGTTGAAATTGAGGTAATTTTGAGACATTCAAGAGGAGCAATTAGGTTGGCAGATGGATAGGATGACCACATAATTTATCATCATCCCAACTGAAAGTGAACAGGGAAACTAAAAATAAAATTTTATGTGTTTTTGAAATATTTCATGTATTGACCACCAATTGTTTTCTTATGTTGGATTTACAAAACAATTATTTTAAAAATCAAAATTCATTCTAAAAGTAAAATTAATATACATCCATGTATATTAAAGCAAAATTTTTTTAAAACTTACATTTATTTTCTTAAAATAGCACTGTTATTTTTGGCATACATTTACACACTTTAATCAGTTTTTTAGTTACATGCGTATCTAATACTATGTCATTGGTATTTTTATGAAAAATATTTTTCCTAATATGGTTTTATTATTTTTAGTTTTTGATGTCATTGCCTTCAAGTCTTCTTTAGAATTGAATTTTTATGGTTAATAAGTTTGAAATTCTTGACGCATTCAATTGATTCTCCTTTATAGATCATAATATTCTTAAATAAAAGGCATTATCTCTCTAGGTACTGAGGTACCTGGTAGAGTTCAGCAAATTCTCCCAAACTGAGGACATTCTCAGTTACAAGCTTTTTAGTATTGAAATATATAAACATTTCAGTCCAAATATTTTCATAGTTACTATCTTGTTTACTCCTTTCCAAGAAATTTTCTTAGATAAATTTTTTTTATAAAACAACTTTTGTCAAATAAAGTGCTTTTTTTTGATTCTTTTAAATTTTCACCAAATGCAGGTGCTACAAAATTGTAGGCCTTCTCAATTTCATTCCACTCTGGTACAATATATAAATATCTAATTAAAAATAGGAGCTTCATCAAAAAATTATCCTCCTAAACTGAGGTATCCCAAAGTATAATCATTGAATTTCAGAATTAAGTCTTGTATTTCAATTGTGCTTTCATCATTTAATTTGTGCAATTCCTCCCTTGCTTTTGTAGAGATAAATGTCATGTCTTCCTGTTTGAAAGCTTTGTTTTCAATAATTGCAATTTGATAAAAGCTTTAAAAATTAAAATACTTTGGTGCTTCATTTGTTGAATACTTGATTAAAGATTTCCAATTGATTTTGAACAAAATGCAACCAAAATTCTGTCCTCTTTTAAAGATCTCATTAACAAAATTTAGGGGTCTCATTAACAGCAAAAACAAAAAGCAAACAAAAAAACACACAGCAAAATCAACGTTGATTAACAAAGTGGCTTATTAAAAAGCTCAAAATCTCTAAGATCCCACTGATGGCAGACAGTAAAGAAAATAAACATGGTCTGCCTTCCTGAAGCTTAAAAAAAATTTTGTTTGTGTGTGGTTTAGCATTAGCTTCATAAAAAATTGTATAGTTTACTTACTTTGTGTGAATTTTGAGAACTGTGGTTTCTGTTTTGAGGGTAGAAAATAGAAGCTTGTTTTGCATGCAATTTTGATTTATATGGACACCTCCAGCCAACTCAAAATAAATTTCTACTCCATAGGTTTGTTGATTTAACAAGTACATTGCTTTTACCAAAATTTGTGTTCATATTATCGTAACAAAAAAATAAGTAATTTTATCTTTAATGTTGAACTTTATTTTACTGAATTAACAGTATCATTCCCACTAAGACAGTATTTAACCTTCAACAGAATGAATTTCCAAAAGCTTTACTTTGATTCCATGAATTGGATGAAAATAACTGAATTACATTGAAATTAAGTTAAGTTATTTTCTATTTGAAACACCTGATGACACTGATATAACATTACTGATTTTAGTTCTTATGCTAACAGAGAAAAGACATTAACAGCTACCACTTTATATACAAGAAAACTTGGAATTAAAACTGATTGAAATGATTTTAGAAGGGCAGTCATGCACTCTAAGTAAAAGTGATACCACACATCACTCTGAAGTATGGCTTTTCATTTAAAGTACATTGCTCTAAAATAATTTCAATCATTTTTATTCTATGGTTCTGCTTTTATATATGTAAATTATAGTCTTTGAACATAAGTTTTCTTAAAATAACTGTTAAACCAAATAGATGCTGGTGTTTCTTCAGCAGCATTGTGTCTTCTGATTTTAATGTGGCCATGTTATCAGTACACCCCCTACAGTGGATCATAAATACTTAACAAACATTTTACGCATGTGTCATGTTTATCACTGAATTTCATGAGGAATGAAAAGTTAGTACTCAACTTTCCTAAAATATGCACTTTGTATTTTTGAGCTCATTGCTGGTGAAATGTTTATTGCACAAATTGTTTAAGAGTAACCAAAAAACAAATAATTTTAAATTTGCACCATATGATAAATATGCTTAGAGCAGACTATTCTCTATAAGCAGGACTGGTCAGTCTCTATTTCCCAAACATATTTCACATTTGCCTAACCTATAATTTTCCATATTTCTGATCGATCCCACCAACTAGTGACCTTGAGGCTCCATTCATCTGGCTGGTTGCTGCATGGGCCACGGCATGATTGTCTGGCATAGCCAGTTACCAGTAGTGAAAACACCTTTGAATACATCTCCCACCACCATTTGGGACCTGAAGGAGTTAACCGCCTTCCTGTATCTTGACAGACACACTTAATTTTATTAGAGAGCACATCTCCTTGAAAGAGAGGTATTGGTTACATTGGGTATGGGAAGGATCAAGAACAGAAAACAGGGTTATCACTGTTTTCTTTCCTAACTCTGTGTTTAAATGGTTCCTCATCCCTTATCACCTTTTCTTTGGTCCCCTATCCTACCTGCTTTGTCCATTTCATACCCTAAGCACACTTAGTATGAGCTTGGAATGCATTATTCTGAATCAAGAGAGTGTGATGCCAACTATCCATCATACAGAGCATGGTGATAATCACAGTTACCATTGTGAGCACTTGTTATGTGTCAGGTACCAATCTCATCTCTAATCGTCAAAACAGATCTGTGAGCTAGATATTGTTTTCATTTTATAGATGTGGAAATCCAGGCTCAGGGCTACATGACTGATAAGTCATGGAAGTGGATTAGAGCCCAGGCCCATGTTCTTTCTACTGTACAATGACTACATTTCTAAAAGGCATCAAAAGCTGGAATTGAACACAGCTCTGTCTATTCATTCTAACCCAGCTCTGCCTGACTCATTTATTCATACATTCAAGAATATTTATTGAGTGCCATCTGTATAATAGGCTCTGTGCAGGGGGACTATAAGGAGATTCCAGTCTAGTGACTTCATATCCAGAACCCTTATTATTATTCCACCTATGATGGAGCAACAAAATAACTTGGATACAAAACTTGAGTGCAAACCTGAACAAGTTGCAGCTACAGCTGGCCACCCCATCCCCAAAGCACCCAGCGTTCTGATACTGCCTCATACCCCATCTTACATCCCAGCAAACGATAGTTTTGAAAACATAGTCATTTTCACCTAAGAGTCATAGCAACCCTAAGAGGGATTCAGGACACATTTTAGTAACCACTTTTTACACAGAGGCACCAAGAAAGGTAGAGTCCTGCCCAAGGACTGCAGCTTAGACTAGCACCCAACTCCTAGTTCTTTGTCCAGTGTCCTCTTCTTGCCTCCTCTCAGGAATCTGGATTGGAGAAGATAGAGTACATGACTTAGAGCCTCTCTTTGCCAGAGGAGCCTCTCCTCGGAGTTTCTGACTTCATTAGCATTCTGCCAGCAGTCACGTGTAGGTAGGAATATTGTTGCTGTCCATGACCGTGGGGGATAATCAGTCTCAGCTATTCTCCGGCTCTAAACTAGCCAAAGTAGTTGGGTTTAATTTTAATTTTTTTAATGGCTTGGAATTAATAGAAGCAGCTGCTGACACAGTGTGTGGGTGTCCTTCTCCAGAAGGCACAGACAAAAAAAAAAAAAAGAAAAAAAAAATCCTACACATAAAATAAACTCTGAAAAATAAACAACAGAGTGTGTAGGACAAAAAGGTTAATTCAAGAATCGAGCAGTGTCTTTTACCAAAACCTCGGCTGGCAATATGTAGCTCTGTCTCTCTCCTCCCACCACTAGTGCCCATCAACCCCTGATAAGATGGTAATCTGATTAGACACTGGGTGTATAAATGTGTTGCCTGTAGCTGAGCACTCCCTCACTCTCTCTTTCTCCCCCTCCCTGTGACTCACCAAGAGATTAGCTGTGACAAAGTGCGGAGAAAGATAAGAATAGATATGCTGGTGACAGGAGCACTATTATAATTATTTGGGGGAAGATAGAATTGGAATTAGGAGCAGGTCCTCTTCACCTAGGGAGGGTAGATTTATAATGTGGGCAGCCATGCTGGTACCTGGCTGTGCCAGACGCCCGAGAAGAAAAGGAGGGGCCCACTGGCTCAGACCAGGAGATGGTCTGGGTTGTTCCAGCCAAACGTAGACTAAAGGCCATCTGTTGTCATGGATGACAAACCAGAGATTCAGCTGCCCTCATGAAGGGAAGAGGGATGAAATCTTTCTTCAATTTCAAGTATACCTGGGAAACAGGATGCCAGTTTGCTCCCTGCCTCTGGGTAGACGAAGAAGGGGAACTAAGAGACTGTTTCTGCAATTGCTGGGTGAATTTCAGATTTCACCCAAATTGTTGGGTGAATTTCACAGCCTTGGTGTGGTGGAAAGAATATGTGTTTATCAGTCAGACAATAGTGTACATCAAACAGGTAGCACATTGTTGGCATATAGGAGGTGTTTAGTATATGTTACTCCCTTTGGAGGTGTCTGAATGACTTGGTTTTGTATACCTCCTTTAGGATGTACCGCCTTAAAAGACAGATTCTTTATTTTTTCCCTCTCTGCTAATTTGAAGAAAAAAGTTTGTGTCTACTGTCAAAGAACACCCTGGGGTTGGAACTCATCTAACATCCATATTTTCTGCTTAATCAGAAAGGAAATTAGGGCTCCTGTCTTTCAGGGGTCTTGAGGAGGGGTAGCGAATGAGTCTTATGTACGCCTTCAGGTCCTGAGCTTTCTCCTCTTCCTCTGTGCTCTGGTAACCTCCAAAATGATGCATTGGGAACTTGGCTGATGGTTTGGACAGAGGCAGAGAGGATGGAAAATGGGAAGGAATCATCCATCCATTCATTCATTAAACCAAAAATTCACCTACTCATTCATTCAACAAACATGCTTTGAGCTCCTCTTCAGGGTCAAACACTGTGCTAAGTGCTATGGATTTTGAGATGAATCAGAAACACAGGAGTTTCTGTAATTAGTATTTAGAGCAATTAGTTATTCCTGGAACTGTTGACAAAGACTTCAAAGAGGAAGCGTCATTTGAGCTGGGCCTCACTTCTCTACATAGGAATGCACTATGTAGAAAAGTATGGGAAAGGCAATTACAGATAGAACAGCATTTAAAATGGCATTGAAGTTTCTGAAACATAATGTATTCAGGGCATGACTCACAGCTTCACATGGAGAGAGCGTAATATACAAACCTTGGTGTGGCTGAAATTATTTAATATGTTAATATCTTAAAGTTCACTCACAGGTATATTCATTTATCCAATTCATGAGCGTTTTGGAGTACCTCCTCTATTTAAGGCTTTGTATGGATCCTCCAGAACCAGAGGAACAATATATGGTTCCTGCCCTCAAGGAGAACTCAATCCAGTGGTGGAGAAAGGCATATATTCAAGTCGATATAACGAAATAGAGGCTATAGTAGAGAAGTATACGTAGTATGATTGTGAACGTGTTCAGTATGTACATGCATGCAGCCTGTGTGTGAGTGTGTGTGTGTGTGTGTGTGCACTCACTCAGCCACATATGAATGCATGACTGAATCTGAGGATGTTTGTTACCGCCTCCCTCACACACGTGGAGGGCTTCTTTAGTCATCAGGATGGACCCAGGATGATGACTTGTTTCAAGAGCTGGATCACCCTTTAGTCTCTGAGTCCTGAGAGCACACACCACAGGTCTTGGAATCAACCTGCATCTCTGGCAGGATCAGGTGTTAGATTCTTTCCTTTCTGGAGTCTTCTAGGGAGTCATGGACAATCTGTTTCTCTTAAGTATTCTTGACCCTACCTTCATTTTTATCATATCATTTAGGATAAAGGAATAACTTCAGAGGACTATTGTGAAGATTAAAGGAGTTAATATATGATGAAGTACTTAGAATGGCCTAAACAATTGTTATATTGTTTCCATTGATATCTCAGACTCTCTGTGCTAAATGGAATCAGAAAGTTGCCTTGTTTAACTTAATATCAAGTACAGGAACCTGTTTATGAGATCCCTTAAAGCTTCCCGTGTACTCCCCTGTAACATAGACCTTTCTACTTTCCCTTCAGCTGAACGTTAAAGAGTCTCTACTTTCTACTGAGCTAAGATCTACCTCCCTATGATGCCTACCATTTTTCTGTGGAGAGGAGTCTTCTTTTCCTCTTACAAGTGCTTTTAAAATAAGCAAGTACTATTTGAAACTTCTCTGTACCATTTCTAGTGAGAAAGAGAAGGAAAGTTAACACTGTTCCTGTCTTCAAGAAGCCTGCCTTCTCTTTGAAGAAATCTCCACTTACTTTTGTTGCTTATTGTTAAGGGACAAACTGGTGATAAAACTGTTTTAATATCAAATGTCAAAGTAGAGAAAAATTAATGATGGATGAATAATCAGAGAAGACTTCAGAGAGGAGATATGTTAAAGGATATAGGCATTTATTTATACATGCTTTTGTTCATTAATTATTTAGTTTGTTTAAAAAATATTTAAAGCTTTATTGACAATCTACAATATGCCACCTCTATGAGTAAGAGTTTACCAAGTAGGTAAGGTACCTGGCAGGGGAGGCAGTACAAGTGGAGAAAAGATCAAACACAAAGACACAGAGGTACTGTAGGTATGGCACAACATTTTTAGGGAGTTGTGAGTAGTTCAGGATGAATAAAACATAGGGTTCAAGGAGGGAGAAATGACTGATGATGCTGGAATCACAGGGAGATCTCGGGGAACCTTTTGAGGATAGGAAGTTGTTTGAAGAGTTCTTAACAGGAGAGTACTGGTGAGAGTACTGTGAGACAAGATTTCTCTGGAAGCAGAAGGTAAGGCTATGAACTGGTGTCAAGGGGAGAAAGGCAGGTGGCAAGTTACCATAGGGACGATGAGCACAGACTTCGGAATCACGTTAGCTTGCGTCTAATACAGGCTCTGCTGCTTACCAAGCTTGCAACCTTGGGAAATTTTTTTTACCTCTCTGAGCTTCCATTTTCTTAGCTGTGTAAAGGGGATGTTAACAGCCCCTAGCTCATAGGGTATTGTGAGGATTCAGTGATAATGCGTATAAAAAATTTAACACCATGCCTGAGACATAGTGAAACGTAATGAGCAAAATACGAGAAAAACCATAAGCGCATTCCAAATGAGAGACACATTTCTCCTACACAGCCCCATTCCTCTTTTCCTTTATTCTTTGTGTTACTTTGCGTCCTCATGAATTTGGCCTGCTGAATTCTTCTCAAACAGATTTTCGTTAGTATCCTTAGCAGAGTCTGTCTGGAACATTAAGCCCTGAGCAACATCTCAGCTTTCTTGCATGATCACCGCAGTGTCCATTACCTTCACTCTGCCTTCAAATCAGGTTAGGCATCCATCCTACTCAGGAGAGGAGCTGGGACAGCTGCAGGCATTAGATGAATTCTCCTGGTAGCACATGATCAAATTTGGTGGAGATGGCAGGCTCTCAGAGTCAAGTTGCTAAACTTGGCTAGACTAGGAGAAAACTGAGGTGAGTGAATTTAAAGCATGGATCTTAATTGAATATACTAGTACAGAAAGACTTGAAAACATCAGTGTCATAACCTGAGGGGCTTGTGACTGTAGGAATCGCTTGTGTATGAAGACACACTCACCTTGTGCTCCAGGAGACTCAGACTCAGACCTGTGAGTCAGGGCCTGAAGCAACTGTCACAGACCATTGGCTGCAGACCCTGAGGCTCATTTATTTCTACCAGCCTAACATTTCTGCATGTTCAGTCACATCACAAATGTAGACCATCATCTGTTTTTTTTATACCCTTATCCCTGCACTGGTCTGTTCTCCCTCTAATCTTGGTTTTCCACTGATTCCTCCCCTATCCAAAACCTTCTACTTTTTACTTTTTCCTATGAAACTCAACTCCCAGGTTAATAATCCCCCTTGGACCCCCAGTGTTTTAATCCACTGCTTCCTTTACCTCTTGTCTTCCTTTATCTCAGTCTATGGTATGTGATACTTAACAAATATTTGCTGAATAAAACAATGAACTAAGGCCTGACTATCCTGCAGGCCATTCCTTCCGCCTTTGCCTTCTCAGGAACCGCTCATTCTCCTACATTCCATGTGCAGAAGGATCAGGAGGGGACTCTTCGCTCCCCATTTTCCTTCCAGGCCATTCCGTGTCTATTTCATCACTGGTAGTTCCAAAATTTCAATATAGGAGGGTTTAAGGTAGCAGTTGGGTTAGAAGGGAGGAGTGCCTAGGGGGTTTGCTTTAAAGCTATATTTGTGTCACAAGAAGATTGTTTTTACTTGCATGTTTATTCCTCCTGGCTTTGGGTGTAGGAGCAAAATGGCCTTTATTTGTGGGCCTAAGCACACCTCTAGACAGCCTTTGATACCACCGTGGACTTTTATGTGAAAAGCCCCGTTCCTTTATTGCTTAAGCTGTTCTCTCTATGTCCCGTCCTCATCATTTTTGGGTTCCCACCCATCTTAGACTCCATGGCCCGTCACATCAGCCACCTTTATCTAATAGTCAAATCTATCTAATTTTCTCTACCTGTGCAGCCTGTCCTTCTTCGGATCACTCTCACCTATCCCTTGGACTTGCACAATCATGGTACTTTACTTCTTTCACTGACTTAAAGGTATCCTATGACCTCAGGATAATGTTTAAATTCTTTAACGTGTCCCATCATGTAAAGTCGTCCCTTCACACCTGCAGATGCAGAACCCATGGATGTGGAGGGACAACCGTAGTCCCTTTCTAATCTGACTTCTGCCTTCCTCTTCAAACACATTTCTCATGATTTCCCTTCTCATTCTTTGTGCTTCAGCCATGATGAATTCCTTGCAGTTCCAACATTTTACTTGTTCCTTCTTGCCACCTGGCCTATGCCAGAATCCCATAATTTATCAAGAGGGATCCTGGAAAAGTGTTATAAGTACTGATTTAGAATCAGACAGAAACAGATTTGCATCCCAGCTTTGTCATTTACTAGCTTGAGAGCATGGGTAAGCTCCTTACCTTTTATGAACCTCCATGGCCACCTCTGCTAAGTGGGATAACAATAGTGTGGATGAAGCCTGCCATCTCAGTAAACAAAGGGTTGTACAGCCATCAAGTCATCAGCCATTGCTGTCACCCCCGACTGTGCACCCTGAGGGATTCAGGATGGAAAAAAACAGGATACTGGCCCTATGAAGTTAAAGCGCGTATCAAAGGAATGATTTCAATGAGCCCAGACTCTTGTCTTCCCATACATAGAAAAGTGCTAAATTCATTAACTTGAGATGTCTGGTTTTTTTTTTAATTAACAATAATCTTTTGATGTTCCCATTACCTGTTTTCCACTTAATGTTAGGGTGAGATTCATGACAGCCAGGGCTACAGGCAAGCAGTACAAGCCCAAATATGTACAGCATCAGTGCCATGTAACATTGGCTCTTCCACAGGAAGCCCATAGCCTTACCTCCCACCCTGGCCACTGAGGCAGCCTCAGAAAGACACCAAGGTAGAAACAAGATTCTGCAATAAACTGCTGGAATGTTACAATGCTTTGGAGCTCTTAACAGTTTTCTCCAGGCTGCCCTACCTGGAGCCAGCACCATTATTGTTTTTTTCAGCCTCAGCTCTGCCACCCTCCTCCTCACACTTTCCTCCATATGCCCCTTTGCCCCTTGGCTTCCCAGTTGAATGACAAGCCACCGCAGGTGAGCCTTACATCCTCCACCCACTATGCCAGAACCCACCCCCCAAAACATATTTGCCCTTAAGGAGCTTCCAAACAGATCCTAGTGGATGAGACTTAGGAAGCAGACAATAAAAAAAGCAAGACTTGCTACAAAATGTAGGAGCCAAACAGGCCTGGTATTATCAGTGGACAATCATGGAAAAGGCATAGTTGAGACAGGTTTTGTAGGATTAATAGGATTTTAAGAGACACAAATGAGAGGCATTCTCTGCAGGGAAATCGTAAATACTTTGGATATTATACAAATGAGGAGGTGCAGTAAGCCTGTGAAGTGGGTTAATGTAAACATGTTATGGGAATTATGACTGGATCATTTTGCCTTTTCTCATGTATGTGTTTCAGTGTTGCTTATTGGAGAATGAGCATGTTAGCTTAGCAGAATTGCCTACACAACATATTTTAAAGCAGTATTTCCCAAAGTGCTTCTGTGTAAAATTAGTTTCATGGAATGCTCTATAGAAAAATAATAGTAATAATTTAAAGAAATGTTGAATATTCTTTTTCTCTCCCTTGAATATTCACAATGTGCATGAACTTATTTTAAAGGATCTGAATTAGTGTTATAATACTAAAACCTGACTTCCCTGGGGAAAGTAATCCTCCCCTATTTATGTCACTATACCATCACACTCTTTCCCCTCAAGACACTTTTGAGTCTGTAACTATATTGTATATTTATTTAAAATATTTTATTGACTGCTTCCCTACCAGGATATATACTCCATGAGGACAAATACCTGGCCTATCTTATTTACCATTTTACATCAGGAATCTAGCACAATGCCTGGGTATATAATATGTGCTCAAAGTAAGAACAAATGATGAATAAAACTTGTTCATTTTTAACTTTGCATTGTTTAAACAGTTGATAAAGGATAGGGCTGGAATTTGAACAAAGTACTGCCAGATTCCAGTCTCTTTTTTCTTTCTTAAATTTAAAAAATTTTTTAATTTAACTTTATTTTTTTATACAGCAGTTTCTTATTAGTCATCCATTTTATACACATCAGTGTATATATGTCAATCCCAATCTCCCAGTTCATCACACCACCACCCCCACCCCCTGCCACTTTCCCCCCTTGGTGTCCATACTTTGTTCTCTACATCTGTGTCTCTAATTCTGCCCTGCAAACCGGTTCACCTGTACCATTTTTCTAGGTTCCACATATATGCATTAATATACAATATTTGTTTTTCTCTTTCTGACTTACTTCACTCGGTATGACAGTCCCTAGATCCAACCACGTCTCAACAAATGACCCAACTTTGTTCCTTTTTATGGCTGAGTAATATTCCATTGTATATATGTAGCACATCTTCTTTATCCATTCATCTGTTGATGGGCATTTAGGTTGCTTCCATGTCCTGGCTATTGTAAATAGTGCTGCAATGAATATTGGGGTGCATGTGTCTTTTTGAATTATGGTTTTCTCTGGGTATATGCCCAGTAGTGGGATTGCTGGGTCATATGGTAATTCTATTTTTAATTCTGTGAGGAACCTCCATACTGTTCTCCAGAGTGGCTGTATCAATTTACATTCCCACCAACAGTGCAAGAGGGTTCCCTTTTCTCCATACCCTCTCCAGCATTTGTTGTTTGTAGATTTTCTGATGATGCCCATTCTAACTGGTGTGAGGTGATGCCTCATTGTAGTTTTGATTTGCATTTCTCTAATAATTAGTGATGTTAAGCAGCTTTTCATGTGCTTCTTGGCCATCTGTATGTCTTCTTTGAAGAAATGTCTATTTAGGTCTTCTGCCCATTTTTTGGATTGGGTTGTTTTTTTAATATTGAGCTGCATGAGCTGTTTATATATTTTGGAGATTAATCCTTTGTCCGTTGATTCGTTTGCAAATATTTCCTCCCATTCTGAGGGTTGTCTTCTTGTCTTGTTTGTAGTTTCCTTTGCTTTGCAAAAGCTTTTACGTTTCATTGGGTCCCATTTGTTTATTTCTGTTTTTATTTCCATTACTAAGAGGTGGATCAAAAAATATCTTGCTGTAATTTATGTCAAAGAGTGTTCTTCCTATGTTTTCCTCTAAGAATTTTATAGTATTCGGTCTTACATTTACATCTCCAATCCATTTTGAGGGTATTTTTGTCTATGGTGTTAGGGAGTGTTCTAATTTCATTCTTTTACATGTAACTGACCAGATTTCCCAGCACCACTTATTGAAGAGACTGTCTTTTTCCATTGTATATCCTTGCCTCCTTTTTCATAGATAAGTTGACCATAGGTGCGTGGGTTTATCTCTGGGCTTTCTATCCTGTTCCATTGATCTATATTCCTATTTTTGTGCCAGTACTATACTGTCTTGATTACTGTAGCTTTGTAGTATAGTCTGAAGTCAGGGAGTCTGATTCCTCCAGCTCCGTTTTTTTCCCTCAAGACTGCTTTGGCTATTCGGGGTCTTTTGGGTCTCCATACAAATTTTAAGATTTTTTGTTCTAGTTCTGTAAAAAAATGCCATGGGTAATTGGATAGGGATTCCAATGAATCTGTAGATTGCTCTGGGTAGTATAGTCATTTTCACAATATTGATTATTCCTATCCAAGAACATGATATATCTCTCCATCTGTTTGTATCATCTTTAATTTCTTTCATCAGTGTCTTATACTTTTCTGCATACTGGTCTTTTGTCTCCCTAGGTAGGTTTATTCCTAGGTATTTTAGTCTTTTTGTTGCAATAGTAAATGTGAGTGTTTCCTTAATTTCTCTTTCAGATTTTTCAACATTAGTGTATAGGAATGCAAGAGATTTCTGTGCATTAATTTTGTATCCTGCAACTTTACCAAATTCATTGATTAGCTCTAGTAGTTTTCTGGTGGCATCTTTAGGATTCTCTATGTATAGTATCATGTCATCTGCAAACAGTGACAGTTTTACTTCTTCTTTTCCAATTTGGATTCCTTTTATTTCTTTTTCTTCTCTGATTGCAGTGGCTAGGACTTCCAAAACTATGTTGAATAATAGTGGTGAGAGTGGACATCCTTGTTTTGTTCCTGATCTTAGAGGAAATGCTTTAGTTTTTCACCATTGAGAATGATGTTTGCTGTGGGTTTGTCGTATATGGCCTTTATTATGTTGAGGTAGGTTCCCTCTATGACCACTTTCTGGCAAGTTTTTATCATAAATGGGTGTTGAATTTTGTCAAAAGCTTTCTTGGCATCTATTGAGATGATCATATGGTGTTTCTTCTTTAATTTGTTAATATGGTGTATCACATTGATTGATTTGCATATATTGAAGAATCCTTGCATCATCCCTGGGATAAATCCTACTTTATCATGGTGTATGATCCTTTCAATGTGTTGTTGGATTCTGTTTGCTAGTATTTTGTTGAGGATTTTTGCATCTATATTCATCAGTGATATTGGTCTGTAATTTTCATTTTTTGTAGTATCTTTGTCTGGTTTTGGTATCAGGGTGATGGTGGCCTCATAGAATGAGTTTGGGAGTGTTCCTTCCTTTGCAATTTTTGGAAGAGTTTGAGAAGGATGGGTGTTAACTCTTCCCTAAATGTTTGATAGAATTCACCTGTGAAGCCATCTGGTCCTGGAACTTTGTTTGTTGGAAGATTTTTAATCACAGTTTCAATTTCATTACTTGTGACTGGTCTATTCATATTTTCTGTTTCTTCCTGGTTCAGTCTTGGAAGGTTATACCTTTCTAAGAATTTGTCCATTTCTTCCAGGTTGTCCATTTCTTCCAGGTTGTCCATTTTATTAGCATAGAGTTGCTTCTAGTAGTCTCTTAGGATGCTTTGTATTTCTGCGGTGTCTGTTGTAACTTCTCCTTTTTCATTTCTAATTTTATTGATTTGAGTCCCCTCCCTCTTTTTCTTGATGAGTCTGGCTAATGGTTTATCAATTTTGTTTATCTTCTGAAAGAACCAGCTTTTAGTTTTATTGATCTTTGCTATTGTTTTCTTTGTTTCTATTTCATTTATTTCTGTTCTGATCTTGATGATTTCTTTCCTTCTACTAAGGTTGGGTTTTGTTTGTTCTTCTTTCTGTAGCTCCTTTAGGTTTAAGGTTAGATTGTTTATTTGAGATTTTTCTTGTTTCCTGAGGTAGGCTTGTATTGCTATAAACTTCCCTCTTAGAACTGCTTTTGCTGCATCCCATAGGATTTGGATCATCGTCTTTTCGTTGTAATTTGTCTAGGTATTTTTTGATTTCCTCTTTGTTTTCTTTAGTGATCTCTTGGTTATTTAATAACATATTGTTTAGCCTCCATGTGTTTGTGTTTTTTTAACGTTTTCTGCCCTGTAATTCATTTCTAATCTCATAGCATTGTGGTCAGAAAATATGCTTGATATGATTTCAATTTTCTTAAATTTACTGAGGCTTGATTTGTGACCCAAGATGTGATCTATCCTGGAGAATGTTCTGTGTGCACTTGGGAAGAAAGTGTAATCTGCTGTTTTTGGATGGAATGTCCTATAAATATCAATTAAATCTATCTGGTCTATTGTGTCATTTAAAGCTTGTGTTTCCTTATTAATTTTCTGTTTGGATGATCTGTCCATTGGTGTAAGTGAGGTGTTAAAGTCCCCCACTATTTTAGTGTTACTGTCGATTTCCTCTTTTACAGCTGTTAGCAGTTGCCTTATGTGTTGAGGTGCTCCTATGTTGGGTGCATATATATTTATAATTGTTATATCTTCTTCTTGGATTGCTCCCTTGATCATTTTGTAGTGTCCTTCCTTGTCTCTTGTAACATTCTTTATTTTAAAGTCTATTTTATCTGGTATGAGTATTGCTACTCCAGCTTCCTTTTGATTTCCATTTGCATGGAATATCTTTTTCCATCCCCTCACTTTCAGTCTGTATGTGTCCCTAAGTCTGAAGTGGGTCTCTTGTAGACAGCATATATATGGGTCCTGTGTTTTTATCCATTCAGCGAGCCTGTGTCTTTTGGTTGAAACATTTAATCCATTCACCTTTAAGGTAATTATCACTATGTATGTTCCTATTACCATTTTCTTAATTGTTATGGGTTTGTTTTTGTAGGACCTTTTCTTCTCTTGTGTTTCCCACTTAGAGAAGTTCCTTTAGCATTTGTTGTAGGGCTGGTTTGGTGGTGCTGAATTCTCTTAGCTTTTGCTTGTCTGTAAAGCTTTTGATTTCTCCATCGGATCTGAATGAGATCCTTGCTGGGTAGAGTAATGTTGGTTGTAGGTTCTTCCTTTTCATCACTTTAAATATATCATGCCACTCCGTTCTGGCTTGTAGAGTTTCTGCTGAAATCAGCTGTTAACCTTATGGGAGTTCCCTTTTATGTTATTTGTCATTTTTCCCTTGTTGCTTTCAATTATCTTTTCTTTGTCTATAATATTTGTCAATTTGATTACTATGTGTCTCGGCATGTTTCTCCTTGGGTTTATCCTGCCTGGGACTCTCTGTGCTTCCTGGGCTTGGGTGGCTATTTCCTTTCCCATGTTAGGCAAGTTTTCCACTATAATCTCTTCAGATATTTTCTTGGGTCCTTTCTCTCTCTCTTCTCCTTCTGGGACCCCTATAATGTGAATGTTGTTGCATTTAATTTTGTCCCAGAGGTCTCTTAGGCTGTCTTCATTTGTTTTCATTCCTTTTTCTTTATTCTGTTCTGCAGCAGTGAATTCCACCATTCTGTCTTCCAGGTCACTTATCCGTTCTTCTGCCTCAGTTATTGTGCTATTGATTCCTTCTAGTGTAGTTTTCATTTCAGTTATTGTATTGTTCATCTCTGTTTGTTTGTTCTTTAATTCTTCTAGGTGTTTGTTCTTTAATTCTTCTAGGTCTTTGTTAAACATTTCTTGCATCTTCTCGATCTTTGCCTCCATTCTTTTTCCAAGGTCCTGGAGCATCTTCACTATGATTATTCTGAATACTTTTTCTGGAAGGTTGCCTATCTCCACTTCATTTAGTTGTTTTTCTGGGGTTTTATCTTGTTCCTTCATCTGGTGCATAGCCCTGTGCCTTTTCATCTTGTCTGTCTTTCTGTGAATGTGGTTTTTGTTCCACAGGCTGCAGGATTGTAGTTCTTCTTGCTCTGCTCTCCGCCCTCTGGTGGATGAGTCTATCTAAGAGGCTTGTGCAAGTTTCCTGATGGGAAGGGACTGGTGGTGGGTAGAGGGGAGTGTTGCTCTGGTTGGCAGAACTCAGTAAAACTTTAATCCGCTTGTCTGCTGATGGGTGAGGCTGGGTTCCCTCCTTGTTGGTTATTTGCCCTGAGGCGACCCAACACTTGAGCCTACAGGCTCTTTGGTGGGGCTAATGGCAGACTCTGGGAGGGCTCACGCCAAGGAGTACTTCCCAGAACTTCTGCTGCCAGTGTCCTTGTCCTCACGTTGTGCCATAGCCATGCCTTGCCTCTGTAGGAGACCCTCCAACACTAGCAGGTAGGTCTGGTTCAGTGTCCTGTGAGGTCACTGCTCCTTCCCCTGGGTCCTGATGTGCACACCGCTTTGTGGTGTGCCCTCCAGGAGTCGAGTTTCTGTTTCCCCCAGTCCTGTCGAAGTCCTGCAGTCAAATCCCGCTAGCTTCAAAGTCTGATTCTCTAGGAATTCTTCCGTTGCCAGACCCCCAGGTTGGGAAACCTGACGTGGCGCTCAGAACCTTCACTCCAGTGGGTGGACTTCTGTGGTATAAGTGTTCTCCAGTTTGTGAGTCACCCACCCAGCAGTTATGGGATTTGATTTTATTGTGATTGTGCCCCTCCTACTGTCTCCTTGTGGCTTCTCCTTTGTCTTTGGATGTGGGGTATCTTTTTTGGTGAGTTCCAGTGTCTTCCTGTCGATGATTTTTCAGCAGTTCATTGTGATTCCAGTGCTCTTGCAAGAGGGAATCTCCAATCTCTTTTTGATCATAGGTTGGTATATGTTGTTGTCCCTGGCCACCACCTAGGTTTCTTGATGTTGCAGTTTCAATCTTGGGCATTTATTCCAACTGATTACATTTTGAAGCTTGAACAACTGTCTGATATGCCCAAATTTCTTTGTATCTTTCAGGCAAAGACTGCCACCTAAAAATGTTTACTACTACCGCTGCCCGGACCATAGGAAGAATTATGTGATGTCCTTTGCATTTTGTTTTGACCGAGAAGAAGATATTTACCAGTTTGCTTACTGCTACCCATATACGTACACTCGCTTTCAGCATTACCTTGACAGCCTGCAAAAGAGAAACATGGATTACTTCTTCCGGGAGCAGCTGGGTCAGAGTGTGGTAAGGCCCATTCAGAAATGGGAAAGCTGGGGGAGGAGCTTAGCAATGTTTTTTATAGAATGCAAATAATAGATATTGGTGCTTTGTAGACTATATGCTCTGGAAATTTTAAAAATCATAGTTTTTTTGTGTAATATTTTGCTACTATGGCCACCAGGAAGTCAAAGAATAGGATAAGGCAGATGCGTGTCCTTCTGAATGAAGCTGATAAAGCTCTCTAACAAAATACAAAAGTTCTGGTGAATCCCCAGAACTGTGAGATAAAAAGAAGGCTCTACTGGGTGTTACAAAAGGCGTGAAAGCATTTTATGAGTCTAAGCTTACGAGATGAAGAATAAATTTGCTTTTTAGTGAATTTAACTTGACTGCAGTGTAGGTTAGCAGGTGGTGTGCAGTATGGTTGTGCTGTCCACAGTGTGTTCTATCTCTGCCATCTATTAGTTCCCCAACCCTTCTTCCTTCCCCAGGTTTAGTTTTCTGGGTCTGGAAATTTCACTCTTACATTCTATATTAGTTTCCTATTGCTGACATAACAAATTGCTATGAACTTGGTGGCTTGAAACAACACAAATTTATTATCTTACAGTTCAGGAAAAGTCTGAAATTGGCCTCTTTGGGCTAAAATCTAGATATCAACAAGTCTGTATTCCTTCTGGAGTCTCTAGGGGAGAATTCATTCCACTACCTCTCCCAGTTTCTAGAGGCTGCTTGTATTCCTTGGCTTGTGGTTCCCTTTCAGTCTTCAAAGTCAACATTGACTTATCAAGTCTTTGTCATGCTGCACCACTCTGATGCTGAATCTCCTGCCCTCCTCTTTCACTTATAAGAACACTTGTGATTATGTTGGGCTCACCCAGATAATCCAGGATAATATATCCATCTCAAGATCTTTAACTAAATCACATCTGTAAAGTCCCTTTTCTCATGTAAGGTAATATATTCACAGGTTCCAAGGATTAGGACTTGGACATTTTGGGAGAAGGGATGTATTGTTCTGCCTACCACACTTTCCTACTCCCTTTTCCTCTTTTTCTCCCTGCCTATCCCAGGATCTAAAAGTGTCCTTCACATTGGATGCATAGGCTTTGTTCTCTGCGGTCAGAAATACTTCAGTTGCTAGTCAAGAATATCTTCCCTCTACTCTAATCCTCTTCCTAACAGTGCTTCTGATGGGTGCCATGTATATCTGGTGCCTGTATCTTTTGAACTGAGAATTGGGACACATGGTGTATCAGTCAGCATGCTAGTAGGAAACAGATGGCAGCCTCACATTAGGATAATTTGAGGAGAGCTTAATAAATGGGCTGTTTACAAGGTGCGGGCACTGTGTACAGAAACCACGGGGTATAGTGCAGTTCCCTGGGGCTAGTAACAGCTCAAAGGGTGTGAAGGGATGAAATGGTTAACAGAACCCAATAGTAGAGAGTCATGCAGTGGGCCATCTTGAGTGGAACAGTGACCTTCAGTTGAGGAAAAATGTTAGCCTGAGATGATCCCACAGGGAGGGAGCTGAGAAAAATAAGTACATAGAGCTCATTCTCTTACTTCTCTCTGATCTACTGCTAGGGGTCCCTACTGGCCAACCCAATTGGAAATCAGAGGGCAAGAAAGCCCACTGAAGTAATCCATATAGATAAGTTTCCCTGAACAAAGAAAATGATGGAGAGGGGCAGAGAGTGATTGTAGAGAGCCAAACAGAACATATTAGTCACACATGGCCTGATCAACAATGTATTACTGGAAACAGTGAGATTTTTTCAGATGGGACTGTTGGAGAAATCCTGAGATGAATGTTTGCCAGACATATGACTTACGATATAAATCAAGAGAGAAAGAGTTTCATTCAATACTTGTGACTTTTTAAGGGTGGGATCTGTTCATTCCATTCTTGTGTCCACTCCAGCCCTCTCTTAGATTTATGCCAGGCAGAATGTAGGTGTACATTGAATGGCTATGGAGTGAATTATTGAATGAATGAAAGAATGAATTAAGATATATCTAGAGACAATGTGAAGAGCTAAGAGCATCAGAAAACTGATAGGAGGAATAATAGGATAAGTTAAGCTTCCAATAACTAATATACAAAATACATACCTAAAATAACAGCTCATTAAATGAGATAGAAGTTTATTTCTCTTCCATATACAAGTCTAGATGTAGGCAATCCAGAGCTGATAGTGTGGCTCTGCTCCTTGAAACTCTTAGGGAGTCAAGTTCTTTCAGCTTTCTGCCCTGCCATCCCTGGGATGTGGCTCTCAAACTCAATGTCAAATGTGGAATTCTGTCACATCCATGTTCCAGGCAGCAAGATAAAGAAAGTAGGGGGAGAAAGGAGAAGATACAGTATTGTGGCACTTTCACATTTATCCCATTCGATAGAACTCATATTCACACTTAACTAAAGGAAGGATGAGAAATGAAGTCTTCATTCTGGGTGACCATGTTTCTACCTAAAAATTAGTAGTCCTATAGATATGGAGGTGAATTAATATTGAAGGACATCCTGAAGTCTCTGCCATAAGAAGCTTGAATTATGTGTCCAGCTCTAATACCAAACTACTCATATGACCTTGAATGTTACTTCCCTTTTCTGGGGACAAGTTTTTTATCTATAAAATGAGAAAGTTGAAGTTGATAGGGGTTTTTAAATTATTCTTTGAGGAATTCCTCAGTTAGAATAAAATAATTCGAGACCCCTGTCCTACTTCAGACCCTGTGAGGGGTACTGTAGGGATATATAATGGAGTATACAAGTCATGGTGTACTTCCAGAAATGTATTCCATACTAGAGGAAAGAAGACATTTAAAAATATATATATAATGTTTTTTAAAGTATATAATTAAGGATCCCTTGAGTTGTTTAAAGAATTTATGGTCAGACTAAACATCATGGAGAAGATGGGCTTTACGCCGAGTCTTGAAAGATGGGTAGGATTACTGAATACAGAGTTGGCGAGAAGGTAGCCCAGAGAGCAAGAAACAGCCTGAGTCATTGCATGATGATAGTTGGTCAGAAGTCTGGTTTGATTGGAATAGGGAACCTTCCTACTGGAAGATAAGGATAGACAGGAAGATTAGGACCAAACTCTGAAAAACCTTGATTGTCATATTAAAGAATTATGGCTGTATCCTTTATTCAGATTCAACACACAGACACTAGGTCAGGCACTTTATATGTACTATCTTACTTGTTTCTCACAACAGTTTTGTGGGGTAGGCAGAATTATCCCAGTTTGGGGATAAATAATCTAAGGCTAATAAGTTACTTGGCTAAAGCTACATGGCTAGTTCATGACTAGGCCAATATTTAAACCCGTGGCTTCTAATGCTGTGCCCTGGCACTTTGATGGACTCCTTGCTCCTTTCCACATTAGGCCTACTAAAATTGATAGTAGATTTTGAGAAAGGGATTATACCTTATCCAAAGCTACATCTTAAGAAAGTAAAGTTAGGGAAGTGCAGGGTGTACCTCTGCTGGCTAAACTAGATTAAGGGAGCTCTGTGGGTTGGCTCCATCCCCCTGATCTGGGTCTCGAAGCAGATACCGGAGTCATTAAGGCCTTCTGGCATACTCTTGCAGACAGGACAGCTCTTGGTTACCAGGGCGTTTGATATGGCTTGTGTCTGAAGTCACCACTATAATTAGTTAATCCCTTCTCCAATTTGGAGGGAGGATAATTACAAGTAGGAAGGCTAAACATGTCAACAGACAATTCTTAGAGACAGCAGGCAGGAAGCAAGATTTTGAATTTCTAGTGCTGGAACTATTAATCACCATGGGCATAGCTGCTATTGCTACTAATTATATCATCCAAAATGGCATTTTATTTTGTTACTTACCAGTGGCCCTTTCTAACACCAGCAAACAAAATCCCTTTGTGCATACATCAAAGCCACAATCGGACATTTAAGTTAAATACATCATAGGAAAAATCTTTATTTTCTTGTTGTTTTAACACCTTTATTGAGGTATAATTTACATACTATAACATTAACCCATTGTAAGGGTACAATTCTGTGATTTTTAGTAAGTGTATAGAGTTTTACAGCTATCACTGCAATCTAATTTTAGAACATTTCATCATCCCAAAAATATCCCTTGTAAATCCCCACTTCCACTCCCAGCCCTAGGCGACTGTTCATCTGTTCTCTGACACTGTAAATTTGCTATTTCTGAATATTTCCTGTAAATGGAATCATGCACTATTTAATCATCTTTTGCATTTAGCACCTTTCACATAGCATTACATTTTTGAGGTTCATTCACGTTGTAGCATCCATCAGTAGTCCATTCATTTTTAGCGCTGAATAGTATTCTATTGAAAATATATACCACACTTTCTTTTTCTGTTCTCCAGTTGATGGACATTTGGATTGTTTCCAGTTTGGGGCTATTATGAATAATGCTATTATGAACATTCATGTGCATATCTTTGAGTGGACATGTGATCACATTTCTCTTGGGTAGATTTCTAGGAATGTAATCATTGGGTCATATAAGTTCACATTCAACTTAAAAAAAACAAAAAACAAAAAACATGCCAAGCTGCATTCCAAGTTAGTAGTGCCATTTTGCATTCCTACCAACAATGTAGGAGAGAGGGTTGTAGTTTCTCCATGTGCTTGCTAACACTTGGAATTACCTATATTTTTCATTACAGCTATTTTAGTGAGTATGTACTGAAATCTCATTGTGGTTTTACTTTGTGCTGCCCTAGTAACTAGTTATGTTGATTATCTTATAATGTGCTTATTTGCCATTCATATATCTTCTCTGCTGAAGTGTTAGTTTAAACCTTTTATCCATTTTTTAAAAATTGGGTTGTGTTCTTATAATGAGTTTTGAGAGTTCTTTATTCTGAATGCAAGTCCTTTATCAGATTCATGCTTTGCAAAATCCCCCCCTAATCTATACCTTTAATCTATACCTTATACCTATACCTTAATCTATACCTTTTCATTCTCTTAACCATGTCTTTTGAAGAGTAGAAGTTTGTAATTTTGAAGTCCAACTTACCAGTTTTTTCTCTTAGGGATCATGCTTTTGGAGTCTTATCTAAAAGCTGCCCATCTGAAGGCCACAAAGATTTTCTCCTATGTTTCCTTCTAAAATTTTTATAATTTCCACTGACATTTAAATCCATGAATCATTTTGAATTAATTTTTTATATATGGCATGAGGTAAGAGCCTTAAGTTCACTTTTTTTTGCATATAGATATACAATTGTTGCAGCACCATTTGTTGAAAAGACTAACCTTTTACCCATGAACTATCTTGGCACCTTCCTCCAATGCCTCTACTTAGTTTTTCTTTTTTCTTTCCTATTTTCAAGGCTAAATTGTCAGGGAGTCAACCCTGTGTCTGTGTAGGTCAACTATGATTGGACTGAGTTTGTGCTCATCCACTCTGAGCCTGTAAGGCTTCCATCCTCTGACAGTGGATTTGTGTGTGGGTATGGGGAGCACAAAGTTCAGCAGTTTTCAAGTCTGCCCTGGCTTTTACTTTCCCTTTTGTGCTGTGTTCCCTGTGTGCATATGTGCAGCCTCAAGGTTGTTCATGTGTGTGTTGCTGCTTTAGGCTTCTTCTCAGGTCTCTGATGAGTCTGCACCCAGTCTCAGCCAGCATATTCTTGTCCCAGCTATGTAACTGTGGGCCCTCCTCACTTGCCCACAGACAATGCTGCTGGGTCTGGGCACTGCCTACTTCTCCAAATTAACTGAGTCCCTTCGACCATGACAGAGAAGCTGCCAATCCTCACAGCCTGGCCTGTCCTAGCATTCACCAAGCATGGGGGAAGATGGAACCAATCCAGGACAGAACATCACATATTCCCATTCTTATTCCCTGAAGTTCAGCAGTTTTTAAAACATAATAGTTTTGAGATTGTTGTCAATTTGGTCAATTTCCAAAACACTGAAATGGTTGTTTGTTTCAATTTTGTCCAGCTTTATATTTGTTTTCTGGGGATAGCATTTATCAATATTCTCATTCCAACATAGCCAGAATTAGATTTTAACTGACTCACATGAGTTTTTAAATCATATAGCCCTTGTACTGTCAGACATGGTGAAATATGGCATTATTTTCAAATGTCATTGGACTAGAGGAACCCATAACTCATGTGTGTGTGTGTGTTTTGAAAGTATTAGATGGAGAGAGTGATTCCCTTACTTAGGGATACTTGCCAAAAGGAAGTGTCTAACAAAGAAAATAGTCTGATAGTGTATTTTAGGGAATCACTAGAAAATCATTTATATGAGAATAATATTGTCTAGGCTCTACCACTGGCTAGCTGTATGACCTTGGGAAAAACATTTCTCTATGGGCCTTAGAAAGTCAGACCAGATTATTTCAAACATCCCTTCCAACTTCAACGTAAATTATGGTTCAAATGTTGATGACATCCTTTTGTATGTTCTGAGTCACTCATTAGCTTGTTGTAATGTTGCCTCTCAACCTGCCCTTTATTTTATAACAATGGTAGTTATTGAGTGCTTAGCATGTGCCAGACCCAATGCTATGACTTTTATATGCATCCTTTCACTCAGTCCTCACAACACCCCTATTATATGGTTAGTACTATAATTGAATGCCTAACATGTAACCAACTTGTCTAAGCTCTGGGGATACAGCAGTAAAAACAGGCATAAATACATGCCTTCATGGAGCTTACATTCTAGTAGAAAGAGACAGACAGTATTGGAGAAATTAAATCAGGAAAGGAAATACATTTTGGGGAGAAGCCTTCACTTAGAAGGAAGCATTTAAGCTCTGGGCTAGAAGTATTATCTTCTCCCATTTGCATTTTTAAAAGCTGAGATACAATGAGATTAAATAATTTGTCTATATCATGTAGCTGGGATTTGAAGCCACGCCTTTGTGGACCCCAAAGAATGGACTCTAAACCAATCCTGGATAAGGAAGTATTCTGTTCACATATACAGTTATTTACTAAATTCTTCCAAAGCCATTCCTCAATACTACAAATATCTAGTAAACACCTTCTACCTGTCAGGCTGTATACTGGGTGCTGGAGACAGAAAGATGAGTACAAAACACACCCTGCCCCTAAGAAATACTCCACGTACTGGGTGTCACAGACATAAAGGCTAATAATGGCAATGATGGTAAGAAACTTGATGTAATAGAAGTAAGAGGCAGAGGAGAGGCACAAGGGAGGAAATGAAGCATTAAGGAAAGAGGCATCTTGAATTGAGAATCAAAACATGGATACAGAGGCTGAGACGCCTGGTGAGTCCTGACTATTTAGTGTGGTTCCAAATGACAAGAGCACAGGGTCAGCTGAAGAAGAACAAGAGGAATGGTGATTGGGAAAGAATGAGAGGTAGGTGGAGGCTGGGTCAGGAGGGCTTTGAATGCCAAACTAAAGAATTTGGACTCTATCCTGAGGGCAGTGAGGAGCCAGGCAGGAGGGAACCAGATCACTGTGGCACTTAACCCTTCCATCTCCAGGCTGCCTCTGCTGATGGCAGCTGATCTAGAAGTCAGGTTAACTCCTGCCTGTCTGTCCAGTTGGCTTTCCTTTTCTCAGGCAGAGATATTTCACAGGACAAGAGCACTAGGAGGAAAACTTTACTACCAAGACACACATATAGTAATGATAATGTCATAGAAATACCCAGAAAAGCTTGTCTCTTTCATCTTAACATTTCACACAATTTCAGAGTTGGCAAAGACTATAGGGGTCACACTCAAATTTAACAAATATATTAGGCATTTCCTATGGGCAAGGACCTAAACTGTATAGAACGGCATCTCCTCAACATTCGAGAAATATGACTTTTCAACCACTGTTCACATACCTCCTGAGGCAGCCTGAGCTCTATCCCAATGACAAATAAGTCATACCATCCCCAGAAGGAGCTGCCTCCCTGTAACCTCCTCTCTTTGGTTCTACCACCACCCTCTGGGCCCACCCTGCATGTACTTGCTCCTCTAGCCCCTGGACAGGCCTGCAAAGATAGCAAGACAATGGCCACAGCCCCCTCATGAATCTTCCCTTCTCCAACCTAATCCCTTTCTTCCTCCTCTCCTCCCTCGTAATTCTACATTTCTTCATATTCCATGGTTTCTAAACTCTGTACCTTCTTTGTTGTTCTCTAGACATGATCTAGGTTGTTAATTTCCTTCTTAAAATACCAGAACTGAATGTAAAACTCTGCAGGTGTTCTAAGCATGCCACAGCAGAATAGAACCATTGCCTCTCTTGCTCTGGATCCTAGATCGCTAGAAATGTAGCCAGAATTTACGTTCACTTCTTTTAACAATGAGGCCTTCATGTAGTAAATTTTTGTTATTGTTCTTTTTTTTTTTTTTTCTTCCCTGGGTTGGCAGTTTATTTTAAAAAACAACACCCTGGTTATCTTACTTTCTTCCTTGTCCATCATTTTTCTTAACAGAACAAGTTACAAAAAATTGGGGAGGAGGGGTATATTATCTTTGCAGACTGACATATTTGCAGAGGACTCATGAATAATAATGATGATTCAAAAGCTCCTAGGTTTACTCCTGAATCAAGCAAAGAGCAAAGGACAACATAAGAAGGAATTGTGTTTACAGCAATCTCGTCGTACAACATTGATTATGACAGTGCAGTGGTTACGATTACGTTCACGATAGGATATTCCTTGCTCAAACACCAGACATGCTAAAATCACCAGGCTGCTTACAAACTGGAGGAATCAGTGCCAACAGTCATCGGAAGAGCAAAAACCAGAATCGGGAAGGCTTTTCTGGCAGTGAGATTCTGACACCAGCGGCTTCCTCGCGTGGGCCACCCTCACTTTGAGTCTTGATCTTTCTTTTCATCTAAGAGGGCGGAGCGGATCCCCAGCTTTTTCAGTTCTTCCACCAGGTCCCCATTCTGGTGCATTTGCAGAAGAATGTCACAGCCCCGCACGAACTCGCCGTTGAGGTACACTTGCGGGATGGTGGGCCAGTTGGAATAGTCTTTAATGCCTTGCCGGAGCTGGGGGTCGTCCAGCAAGTTGTAGGCCGCGTAGTCGCGGACGCTGTGCAGCCGCAGGATTTGCACCACGGCGTTGCTGAAGCCGCACTGGGGCTGCTCCGGCGTCCCCTTTAGGAAGACCACCACCCTGTCCTTCTTCACCAGCGCGTCCAGGTGCTCCGACGAGCCGCTGCCGCCCGAGCTCGCCACCCGCACGCCCGGGCCCCGCAGGCCGCCGCCCGCGCCGCGCCCCCAGCGGAGCGGAGCAGAGCCGCCGCCGCCCGGCCCAGGGACCCGCTCATGCCCGCACGCTGGCGGGAGCTCTCGACGGCCAGGGACCTGGGCTAGCCAGCCGAAGCCTTCCCCTTGTTACTGTTCTTTAAATAAAACTTATTTTTTATTTCTTGGATAGTCTTTTTTAAAATAAATTTTTATTTTGGAATAATTTTAGATTTGTAGAAAAGTTGAAAAGATAATACATATAGAGAGTTTCAACATATACTTCACCCAGTTTTCTCTACTGTTAGCAGCTCAATATCAAAAAAAAAACAACCCAATCAAAAAATGGGCGGAAGACCTAAATAGACATTTCTCCAAAGAAGATATACAGATGGCCAACAAACACATGAAAAGATGCTCGACATCACGAATTATTAGAGAAATGCAAATCAAAACTACAATGAAATATCACCCCACCCCAGTTAGAATGGTCATCATCAAAAAATCTACAAACAGTGCTGGAAAGGGTGTGGAGGAAAGGGAACCCTCTTACACTGTTGGTGAGAATGTTCATTGATACAGCCACTATGGAGAACAGTATGGAGGTTCCTTAAAAAACTAAAAATAGAACTACCATGTGACCCAGCAATCCCACTACTGGACGTATACCCTGAGAAAACCATAATTCAAAAAGACACATGCACCCCAATGTTCACTGCAGTGCTATTTACAATAGCCAGGACATGGAAGCAACCTAAATGTCCATCAACAGAGGAGTGAATAAAGAAGATGTGGTACATATATACAATGGAATATTAACCATAAAAAGGAATGAAATTGGGCTATTTGTAGAGATGTGGATGGACCTAGAGAGTGTCATACAGAGTGAAGTTAGTCAGAAAGAGAAAAACAAATACTGTATATTAACGCATATATGTGGAATCTAGAAAAATGGTATAGATGATCTTATTTGCAAAGCAGAAATAGAGACACAGACGTAGAGAACAAATGTATGGAAACCAGGGGGGAAAGGAGGGGGTGGGATGAATTGGGAGTTTGGGATTGACATATATACACTATTGATACTATGTATAAAATAGATAACTAATGAGAACATACTGTATAGCAGGGGTCCCCAACCCCCGGGCCATGGACCAGTACCGGTCTGCCGGCTGTTAGGAACCGGGCCGCACAGCAGGACGTGAGTGGCAGGCAAGCGAGCAAAGCTTCATCTGCCGTTCCCCATCGCTCCCCATCGCTCACATTACCGCCAGAACCATCCCCCACCCAACCCCCCGACCCCCCGTCCGTGGAAAAATTGTCTTCCACAAAACCGGTCCCTGGTGCCAGAAAGGTTGGGGACTGCTGCTGTGTAGCATAGGGAACTCTACTCAGTGCTCTGTGGTGACCTAAATGGGAAGGAAATCCAAAAAAGAGGGGATATATGTATATGTATAGCTGATTCATTTTGCTGTACAGTAGAAACTAACACAACATTATAAAGCAACTATACTCCGATAAAAACTAATTAAAAAAAAAGAAAGTTAAAAGATCGTATATAGGGCTTCCCTGGTGGCGCAGTGGTTGAGAATCTGCCTGCTAATGCAGGGGACACGGGTTCGCGCCCTGGTCTGGGAGGATCCCACATGCCGCGGAGCAACTAGACCCGTGAGCCACAACTACTGAGCCTGCGCGTCTGGAGCCTGTGCTCCGCAACAAGAGAGGCCACGATAGTGAGAGGCCCACGCACCGCGATGAAGAGTGGCCCCCACTTGCCGCAACTAGAGAAAGCCCTAGCACAGAAACGAAGACCCCACATAGCAATCAAGCAATCAATCAATAAATAAAACTTAAAAAAGATCGTATATAACCATGAAACATTTGTCAAAACTAATAAATTAACATTGGTACATTACTATTAACTGAACTACAGAACTATATTCAGATTTTGTCAGTTTTTCCACTAATATCCTATTTTGGTCTCAGGAACTGATCCAGGATACCACATTGGCCTATACTAATAGATTTTACAAGTATAATTGTGACCTCTTACACTTATCCTAAGTTTAAACTTATTGGTTTTAGTCCTTTGTTCTAGGCCGCTGTGATCATTTTGATTCTTGGATTCTCTTATCTGCAACATTAGTGACATCACTCAGAATTTTTAAAGAATATATTTTTTAAGAGTTAGTTTAAGGCAAGGATACAAGTGTTTATAACAGGATAAGACCTGAGACTAAGAACAGAGATCCATGTATATTACCAGATACTTCTGTGGAATGCCTAGTTTGGCATTTTTATTTCAATCCCTGAATTTGATTTTGCTACTAACCTCAGCAGCATAAGTCACCTAAGTGAACAAGACTTTACTTGTCTCCAAGTCAACTCAATTAAATTCAATTTAGTTCAATTTAATTTAGAATCTCTTACGTACCACGTGCCATGATAGATCTAGAGATAAACAAAGTGTAGTCCCTTCCCCCATTTCTCCATCTTGTCCATAAGGATCATATGTAAAAGTTTTATGAAATGGCTAGTTCAAATCCATGATGAGTGAGGGAGAACCATATGGCAAAGGACAAAATTTAGAAAAAGGAGCAGTCTCTGGGGAAGGGTCTGGCTAGGTGGGGCTCTACAATGGGGACCCTGGGCAATAGGAACTCCCACCAGGACTCCAACCCCTTCTTGTGAGACTGGCTCCCACATCAGCAAAGTCACAGTGAGAATGGTCTGGTGACAAAGGGAAGATTCTGAAAGCCGTATCTTGAAAGATTTTCAAAATCTAAGCCAAACTAAGAATCTGGGAGTCAGACCCTCCCCCCAAAAAAATGCAAAATCATAAAGCTGAAGTGAGGAAGATAGAGAACATAGTATAATCAGAGAAAGCCAGAAAGCTAGGTAAGGATGAAGAGGAGCATAGTGGATAAGTATAAGGAATTCTGGAACAATTTAAGATATAGAGCTTGGCAGCTTGCACGACAATCCTTGTGTGGACTTGTGTGGAAAGGCCAGGATCTCAGAAAGGAGCTAGAGGTAACCGATGACCTTGTGGGCAGGAAACAAGAAACAGAAGGTAATACCACAGAAAAGAGGCTAGAGAGGCCAGCACAGTTCTGATCAGCATGGTATCTTCAAAATAAGGTAGTCCCCTTCCGTTCTTTCTCTTCCTTCTCCTTTTGTTCTTTCTTCCCCTTTGAAGTAAAACATCATGGAGTTGCAGCTGGCAACATGACCAAACAAATGTATGAAAAATAATTACATTTGGCTGAGTTTTAAATTGAGTAATTGTTGGAAGTCAGTAATCTCAATTATCAGTCCCTAATCTACCTCTCAGGAGAGTTCTATGGACCCCCATCTGCACCAAACCTTGTTCTGATCAGACACTCTAAATTAAACAAGCTTAGTGGTTTTGGCTCCCTTCCAGCAGGCCACTTCACAAGTCACCACTCTCTTGGCATAGTTTTTACTATTCCCTCCAAAAAGAGTCCAAATTAATTGAAGGCAGATACATCCTCTCAGCATCCGGCTGAGGGGCTTCCAACCTACCCTACTGATGTAGGTGGTCCTTCCACTCTAAACCTCAGCTCTGGGCAAACATGGGCCTGAAGAGGAGATGTGGGGAATAGCTGGGTTCTCCCTCTGCTAGAACAAGTAGACACGTGTCTGCTATACCCCAAGCTGCAGAGGCTGACCCAGACTACCACATACCTGTTCCAAACCTGGGTTTCTCCAGTTCAGTGAATGCATCACCATCATGCCTGTTGCCCATGTCAGAAACCTGTCCTATTTAGCTCCTTTTTATTCACTCACCACATACTATCCGTCACCAGGTATGATCAAGGCTACAACTCAATATCCTTAGAATCTATGTCTTCCTTATCTCTGCTGTGAGTGCCCTAGTTCAAACTATCCAGGTCTCTCAGGAAGTTACAACAGCTTCTTTAGCGTAAGAGCACAAGATGTGAGGTGAATAGCTTCCAGCCTCTCTCTCTCTCTCTCTCTCTCTCTCTATTCTACTCACACAGCTATGTCAGCATTACATGGCTGCCAGAAAGTCCCAGACCTCCTCCTAACCTTGTGTTTCCCCTCACTTCCTCACTGATTCGCTGGTACCTGACCAAGAGACAGAATAACCTCCCAGCTAGGTTGCCAGATGGCATCCTTCTTGCTAACAGACTGCTATTTTTAGATCATTCTTTCCCCTTCTTTTTAAAAAGACATCATATAAAAAGACATATTTTGAACTTTATGCTATCAGTCTATATAATCTACTACCACTTCTTACTGCTGTCATCTGCTCACTTCTTGGACACTTCCCTCAAACATGGAGGACTTTGGTTCATAATTATCTTTTTCACTACATTGCTGCCACCATGTTGAGTGATTTCAGTATCTGTGAAAACGACCCATTGAACACCTGGCCTCTGTTTAAGCTAAAATAACAAATTCTATCATGGTCTGCAAGATCCTGCATCATCTGGCCTCTGCCTGCTTCTTCAGCTTCTCTCATACCCTCTTACTTTGCTGTCCATGCCCTAACCACACTGGCCTTCCTACAGTTTTTTTTCTGTGAGCCATGGATTCTCTCCCTCACTTGCATACACACTGGCCCTCTACCTGAAATGTCATTTCTCTATGGTCCTTTGCCTAACTACTTCCTATTCTGCTTTCACTATCCAACTTGAACATCACTTCCTCATGGAATTTTTCCCTGATGCACTGTTCCCCAGAGTAGTTTGAGAGCCTGTTTCATGCATCTATAATATACTGTTTCCTTTTAAAACGCTTATCACTCTTCTGGTTGTTCATTCAATATCTGTCTTCTTCTGGTCATAGATTTAGGGAATATTTTTGTATTTAAGGTATGTATAGGACTAGGGGCAGGTGGAGAATTTGTGCTGTTGCAGCCAAAATTCCTTCTTGGTACCTCACTGTGTGGTCATATTTTGTTACGTCCTCTGAAGCACATTTCCATTTTGTTGAATCAGAAGGTGTATAACATTAGGGCACAAGGTCATTTCTTTTATGAGTCATAGAATGTGAAAGCCAAGAAGAATCTTGCGTGTCTCTAGTTCTGGGGTTTTAAAACCATGCTCCCTGTATCTCTAAGGAAAGATCTGGGCTCTGAACAGTACCTTAGGGGCCACTGAGGAGGGAGGGGAAAGAGGGGCTTCTAAGAAGTCAGGGCACTGGCCTCTCTTGCCCTCCCTTGCCATGCATAACAGTGCCGCCCCTACTTACTGGCCTTCCCCGTAGACAGTTTGAGGAGAGGACTCAGCTGCTAACAATGTTTGCAAACTTATCCCTCTTTCTACAGCTGGAGACTTTGGGGCCCAGAGAGGGGAAGTAACTTTCCTGAGTCACCCAGTGAGTTAGTGGGACAGCTCTAGCTAGAAGCCCAGCTGCTGACGCATAGGTTGTCCACTGCAGCCCACTGCTTCTCACTCCCAGACCCATCTGCAAGGTTTGCTTATTTGTCTGCTCTTTCTGCAGACATTAACTGAGCACCTACAAGGCAATGAGAAGGAAATTAGATGCCTTAATCAGTAGTGTGAGCTACATGGGTTAGAACCCTGACTCTGCCACTCACTAACTGTGTAACCTCTGGGCCTCTGTTTCCTCATACATTAGTCCTCCTTTCAGTAGATATCCAGAGAAACCCATTATTCAGTCATAATTTAAGTAAAAAGGTCATGAGGCCTAGAGCCATAGTAGGATTTGAATTTTGCTCTGCCCCTTAAATCTTTCATATGTCAACTTCTCTAAGCCTCATCTGCAAACTAGGCATTGTGATTTAGCTTCAGGGTTATGGTCACAGCAAGAGGCTTCTAGTAGATGTTAGATAACAGATGTGAAAGTGCCTCCTGAGTTGTTTGTTATTACTTGGATACAATGCATTTGTAATACCATATTTCCCTTAGCAGACTCTAAGCTCCCTGAAGGTATACAATTTGTCATATTAAAATGAGAACAGGTAACATTTAGAGTACTTACTACATACTAAGCATATTCTAGGTTCTTTATTATCTCACTTAATCAGGTCAACAACCTTATGAAGCAGGTACAACTATTATCCCCGTTTTGCAGATGAGGAAACTGAGGCATGCTACTCATAAGTGGTAATATCTGTATGGAAGAAACCAAGGTGTAGGTGATTGGTGAGGAGTGGGAAAAGAACTTGTAGGAACATGGAAGAGTCTCCTAACTCAAACTGGGGAATCAGAAAGAACTGTATAGGTGAGGTACTATTTAAGGTCTCTTTTAAGACACTTAATGGGTGAGAAGGACTTTGGTGATGTGGTAGAGAGTACGAATTGGAAAGATATCTAGAAGGTCATGCTCAAGATTGGCTGAACGCTGTGGAGAAGGAGGTTTGGGAGTGCAGAGAGGGAAGGCCTGGGTCTGTCAAAGGAAACAGTTTGGGGAAAGCTGTGGCTGGTGGTGGGTCCCAGGATAAGTCCCCAGTGCTAATGCCACTGCTTAGAGCTCCCTTGGGGATCATCCCTGCCTAGAATAAATCACCATCCATCAATATAAAAAGGAAAAGAGAAGGGGGAAAAAAGGAATCAAAATCATCATCAACTAGTTCTGACATTATCTCTTGGCCATTCCTAAAAGACAAAAGTGTTACAATGACAGTGGTTGGAAACTCAGAAAAGTGGTCACGGTGGGTGACTTCTTAAAGGCTCTTAGGGAAAAGAAAATAGAATCAGTTGCAGATCATTATTATCCATTTTCTAACAAAAATGTCCTGTTGCAGGGAGACTTGATAAATGAACTCGACATTTTCCTAGAATCCTATTTCCTAGCATTCAGAAATATTGTTCTGGTGTTAAAAAAAACCCAAATCACTGACTACAATTTTTGGCCTTTTTAAATTTATTGGCTTAAAGAAGGTCTCATAAAGGTAGGATTTCAAAGCAACTTGCAAAATGATTTTGATTCAGACTCTGCAATCTTACTTTCAAGAAGTTCACTCTGTATTCCTTTTGGTGACTGTGCCGGCAACCAGTGACGGCTTGGGAACAATATGATGGGACATGTTCACAGTCCATAGCAAGGACAAAGCACAGGCCTGGCAGAAGAGGGGTATGAGTGACCCCACACCACTGCAGTTGAAATTGGAAAATACAGGTGAGATTTGACTGATGGCCAGCCCCTGGCTAGAATCTGTGCTCCTTCTCAGAGCAAGCTGTTGAACTTCCCAGGGAGTCCTTTAGCTGGCACGGCTGAGGTTGCAATAACCCTCTCCCAGGGCTCTGCTTGTCTCTGTAGGATTGTTACCAGAGGTAGGAGAGGAGAGGTGGGAGGGAAATGGGTCATGAGCTACCTGCCAGGGCCTCCCGGTGATTGGACAGTCTCCCAATGAGGCTGCTGCTGCGGTTGCCTTTAACACTGCTGACCGCTGCTGTCTCCCTTTCCTGCTTCCCTGTTCTCTTTTGTATTGGCCAAAAATATTATTTAAATGTGCATTTATCTGTAAGAAGTAAAACTATCAAATTCTTAGAAGAAAACATGGGAGTATATCTTTGTGATCTTAGGTGAGGCAACGGTTTCTTAGATATGACACCAAAAGCACAAGTAGCAAAAGGCAAATTGGATTTTATTAAAATTAAAAACTTGTGCTGCAAATGATACCGTCAAGAAAGTGAAAAGACAAGCTACAGAATGGGAGAAAATAAGTTCAAGTACAAAAAGCCCAATTGATTTTTATTTATTTATTTTTGGCTGTGTTGGGTCTTCATTTCTGTGGGAGGGCTTTCTCTAGTTGCGGCAAGTGGGGGCCACTCTTCATCGCGGTGCGCGGGCCTCTCACTGTCGCGGCCTCTCTTGTTGCGGAGCACAGGCTCCAGACGCGCAGGCTCAGTAGTTGTGGCTCACGGGCCCAGTTGCCCCGCGGCATGTGGGATCTTCCCAGACCGGGGCTCGAACCCGTGTCCCCTGCATTGGCAGGCAGATTCTCAACCCCTGAGCCACCAGGGAAGCCCTAAAAGCCCAATTTAAGTATGGACAATGGATCTAAATAAACATTTCTCCAAAGAAGATAAATGGCCCATAAGGACATAAGGGAATACTCAACATCATTAGCCATCAGGGAAATGCAAATCAAAACCACAGTGAGATATCACATCCCAGCTTCTACACTGTCTATAACAAAAGAAGACAGATAATAACAAGTGTTGGGGAGAATGAGGAGAAATTGAAACCCTCATACATTGCTGGTAGGAATATAAAATGGTGTAGCTGCTTTGGAAAACATTTGGTAGTTCCTCAAAATGTTAAACATAGAGTTACTCCATTACCCAGCAATTCCACACCTAGGTATATATTCAAGAGAACTGAAAGCTTATGTTCACACAACGACTTGTACATGAACATTTACGGCAGCATTATTCGTAATAGCCAAAGAGTAGAAACAACCAAATGCGCATCAACTGATGAATGGATAAATGTATTGTATATGCATACAATGGATTATTACTCAGCCATAAAAAGGAGTAAAGTACTGATACATGCTATAACATGGATTTTATTCCGCTTTGTGATTGTTCAGTTGCTGGGTTCACGGTAAGTTCTCAAGAATTTTTTGTTGGATAGATATATTAATTCACATCTCTCTTTAAAGGAGAAACTGCTGAAAATGTTCAGATTCCTTCTTTGCCTTCCCAAAGAGATATCATTTCAGAAAAGGAAACATAAAAATCCCACCCTGTTTTCTTTACTGTGCCTTGGATTGGATTAATTTATTAAATGTTGGACTTTTTTCTAAATTATTTAACTTCATCCCCCCATATAATTTGATTTCTCTGGCTTATTTACCAAACTTTGGCAATAAAAGACAGTTATTTGCTAAAAAGAGAATAGAGGTATTGTCTTCTTCATTTTCTATTTTATAGGAAAGGTAGTTTCTAGTGTATTTCCTACATTTAAAGTGGATAATAATAAGATATTATTATGTACTGCAGCCATTTGAATTAGCCTTCTCTTTTTCATTCTATAATATTCATACATATTTAAAAGTTTCCTAACTTTGTCTATCTAGGTCAGCAGAATATTACCCAAGCTTGATATTGTTTGTCCAAGCTGACATTTTACAGGAGTTGGGGGAAGATACATGGCGGGGAGTTTTCATCTCTTTCTCTCATTCATGATGCCTGTACTGCAAGTGGCTGAAGTCATACAAGTGTAGACCTAGAAAGACTCTGAAAGATTAGTTTTCTAACACCTTCTTCTCCTTCTTCTTCTGAGGAAGCTGAGGCCTAAGAACAGAAGAGGTATGTAGTCTCCGAGAGTATGATCTTGATTTCCTGATTGGGAATCTTACGTTCTTTGCATTTCGACAAAGAAGAATGCTTTTAGTCATGTTATCTACCATTTTCTCCCCATACACTATGTGTCAGGCTCTGTTTTCACCTTATCTCATGTAATCATTTCATCTTTAGGACTAACAATATGTTGCTATTGTTATTCCCCTATACAGGTGAAGAAACCAGGGCTCAGATTAACTTACTGGCCTGAGCTCATGTAACTAGCATGTGGTAGAACCAGGGTTTTGTACCCAGGTTTGTCTGACTTCAAAATGTAAGCTCTGTATTCTGCATGGATCCTTTTACTGACTACTCTGTGTTACTGTGGGGATCTAATAGGACTGTGGAAGCACTCACTCGGAGGTGAGGAGGCCTTTACTCTCTGGAGTCTCCAGGGTTCCTTCTCAGGGCAAAGGTGCCTCTTGGGGCTCTATTTTGCCACCTTCCTGGCTTGCCTCATGACCCAACCTGCCTTCCTCTTCTCTGTGACTGTGATCCTACCCTTGTTCTCCTGGGCTTCCTGCCTTTAACTTACTTGGGGACGCTGATTCAGTCCTTCTAGCTTCTCCACATCTTTGCCCCCCAAAACGAGGCCATAGGCCCTCTTCTGTTTCAGGTTTTCTGTTACACCCTGCAGGTACAGACTTGGGGAACAAGGTAGCAGATGAAGGTACAAGCAACGATGAGGCAAGGCTCTAGGTTCTCTTGGTGATCGTTCTTGCTCTGGGCTCCTGTTCCTCCTTAGTTATCTCTGAGTGTGTGGAGCTCATCTGGCTGCCCTTCCCTTAGGTCCACCCTTCCTTAGGTCTAGGAAGGCCTCCTCCTCCAGGAACCTCCCTCTGTGCCATCTGAGGGCCTGAATATGGTCAGGAGGAATGATAGGTGTGCTTTCATCTCTGAGATCTTCCTCAGTACTGGAGCCTCCCACATGTAACTGGGTCTCTGCCCTCTCCAGCCCTGCTCTGCCCAGGAATGATCCTTTTTGGTTATTTCCTCTCAGAACTGATTAGGTCCAACTTGGACAGACGATCACCTGTCGAGGGTGCCACAGAGATGGGGAGGGTACTCCTATCCTGGGATGAGGAGTGTGGCTGAGGTTCCATGGAGTCACTTACAGGCCTAAGGGTTTGTAATTTTGTGATAATGGATCTACACTTTCTTTGAAGGCTTGACAGTACCGTGCCCATGCGAGGAGGCATTATGATTAAATGCTGTTAGTGGTGACAGTAGTGACGACAACAGTCACAGTAGTAACAACCACCATGCCTCTCTCAAATGGAAAGAGAATGTGAAGGTTTTGGAGTCAGATCAGCATTTGAATCCCAGCTTCACCACTAATTCATTACCAAATTAAGCAACTTATTTCACATTATTCAGCCTGTTTCTTCACCTGCACATTTTGGAAAAGTAACCCTTTAATTTTCATGGCATTTGTCAGGAGTAATGTAAAACAAAGTTAAAATTTATTGAGTGCTTATATGTGTCACACGAAGTGAAAGCTAAGCTCTTGGTATGTAAATATCTTGTATAATTCTCACAACAACCTTTTGAGACATATTCTGTTACTCTGTCCCTTTTATAGATTGAGAAACTGATGTACAGAGAGATTAATTAACGTGCCTAAGATCACATAGCTAGTAAGAGGTGGAGCTGGGACTTGGGATGTAAGCGTAAATAATTTGTTTCAAAAGTCTGTGATTAAAAAAAGATCGGGTCTATAAAGCAGTTGCCATATTGCCTGATACACATTAGTTTCTCAGTTGGTAACTGTAACTTAACAGTATATTGAATTTCTAAAGAACTACACAAATGCAAAGTGTTTGTTTTTGTTATCTTTAGACTTTGTCTCATCACTTAGTAAACAGTGCCTAAAAAGCTGTGTTTACAAGAGAAGGGAGTGAGATTTGGTATTTATGTGCTTACTACCATCAAAGTAGACAGCCACATTTGATAATCTTGGCTCCAGTTGGTTTATTTTAGGAGGCCTAAATTATTCACTTGGAATGTCTGTACTGATGACATTGACCACAGGAAAAAAGGCCAGCACAGCCTCCCACTTCAGCTGGCTGTGGGTCAGGCTGGTCTCAGAGGAGAAGCAACTTTCCTTGAGGTGGGGCCTCCTCATGCAGATGTCAGTATGTGTGTTGGGGGAGAGAAAGGGGATATGTTATTGTCCCCAAGTTATGTGCTATTCTGAAACCCCTAGAAGTCTCCTCAGGACAGAATTTACCCTCATATGGCATATAACTAGTCTCTCGTCCAAGAGCAGAGCTTTTCCACAACATCCCAGTGGGTGACTATCCAGGCTCTACAGACATGCATTAAGGCATGGGGAGCTCCCTACTCCCCACAGCAGCTGTTCCCACCTCAGACAGCTCATGTCTCCTGTTCTCCTTCTGTGGAGTCAGGGAAGGAGTCATTGGTGGAGTTTTAAAGATACAGTCAAGGGGCCTGAAAGGCACACAGAGAAACTAGAATGGAAGGAAGAGCCTAGGGTTTTGTTTTGTTTTGTTTCTGGTTGTGGTGCGATTGTCAATGTACGGGCCAGTGAGTGACGAAGTCAAACTAATTTTATATGAAGTACACTTGGGCTGCTGCGTGGAGGGTGGCGGAGAACACTGTTAGGGAGTTCTCTAACAAGTAAGACAGCAGTAAGAAAAATGAAAAAGTGATAAATTCACAAACAATCTTGGAGTTAAAATTCACAGAACCTGTGGTTAATTGAATATTATAGGTTAGGGAAGAGAGAAATCAAGCACTACGTCTAGGTTTCTGGCTTCTTTGAGCTGGTGACTGGCAGAGCCACCAGAATGGGGAAGAAGGCAATTCTGGGGAATGTGTTAGGTTCAGCCAGAACATTCAGTATCCAGAAATGTGTGGCAAACTCACATGTATTTCTGAGAGGTTCAGTCGTGTCAGGAAGAACTTCCAAGCAACAGTTGGTATTGGAATCAGGGGGGTGATGACCTATAGCTTCTTCTCCCCTCAGTCCCTCACCACTCTCCGGGGCCTGCAAGCTTGCTCCAGTCTCTAGGAGAAGAGATGGTAAGGGTCTGAGGTGGGGCTTTCCAGGTTTAGGTGGAGACTGACCTTGTATTCCAAGAAAGGCACTGTGACCAACTCTGACTCCATTGGCGTGTAAGGATCAGGGCCTCACTTAGGTGTGTGTTCTAGCCTAAAACAACAAGATCCCAACTGTAGGGAAGACTAAGTCTGCTTCTGTACTCCCTGCCTTGTCAGGACTGGCCCAGGAACTGAGCACGGCTAACCTTCCAGGTGAAAAAGAGCAGTGCCTGCAGAATCAGAGTGGAGACTGGGTGAGGCAGGGGCTAATAACTTTTGCCTCTTTCTGCTGTCCCACTTGGTAACTTCATCCTAGATTTGCTGCTCACTTGGTGTGCTTTGGTGTAACTGCAGCTCCTCAGCTTGCTGTGTGGGAAAAGACAAGGCCTGCGATACTGGTGGAGGGATGAAAGAATGAGTAGAGCTAAATAGGCAGAACTGCCTCTACATTGTCTTCTCAGAATCCCCAGTTCCTAATAAATCCATACTTTTGGGGGTCCCTGAAACACTTGTAGCCTGTGGCCAAAAGCATTATTTGTAATTTCCACAGGATAATCGCTCTATTCACTGCCCTGAACCCTCTCTGGAAGTTGCTGTGTATCCATGTTGTCCATTCATTTGTTCTTTAAATTCTTTAACTCAATATGTATTGAGCTCCTATCATATGTCAATCACTACTCTATATACATGATACAGAGGTAGCAGTTGTGAGTAAAACAGACATGGTCTCTGCCCTCCTAGAGTCTAAAGTTTAGTTGTATGGTGGACGGCCAGAGTGGATGACTGGATGCCGGAGGGATCCGTAAGGGTTTTTCTGGAGGCAGAGAGAGGTAGGTTAAAAATGGATAGGGACTTTGCATCCATTGAAATCCTAATGTAAGCCAGGTGCTCTAAACGATTTACATGTATTATTCCACTTAAACTCCCAATAACTCCATGAGGTAATATTACCCTATGTTAAAAATAGGAAACGGAGCATCAGAATAATATTAATTTCTTAATATTACATTGCTACTGAGCACTGATGTAACTCAGGCTGATCTGACACTAAACCCTGTGATGCTTCCTCTGCATCACACCACTCTTCTACAAGTCATCCAAGAAAGTCCAAGTTATATGCTCTGGGCTGACTGATCTACCATGGCTCTAAACTAAGGTTATGCAACCTGAGGTTCAAGGATGGGTTTTAAGGGATGCTCAAATTCCGCAACACTAGATGCCGAATGTTGCATATGTATGTAGAGGATTTGTAATTTCCACCAGATTTCCAAAGGTGGCTATGACCCTGTATACATCAAGAACTGCTACCTATCCCATTCTAAGCTTCTTCCTCTTCCTCTTATGTCCACCTGCACATGGCTGTTTGTCATTGAAGAGACAGTGTAATAATATGTCTTAAAGACCTTGGAACTGCCATATAGGAGTTCTTGACACCAGCCCCAGCCATGCCGCTGACTTGCAGCAGGCCTTTTGCAAGTCTCTTCTTCACAGTGAGGCTTGCCTGTCAGGACACTGTGAGCCACGTGTGGTCCTGAAGACAGTGTCTCCCAGCTGGACTGCAAGGCACGTTGCAGGCATCGGGCACTTGGCAGACTCCAAGTGGCAGTGTGCAGAGTGACAGGCGCTGAGACGGATGGTGGCAGCAGGGAAGGCAGATCCCTGCTGTCAGGGCTCACTGAGAGGCCTGCTTGCCCAGTCCCTGTAGGGCATGAATAATTCTATCAGACCCTGAATCCTTAGGTGGACAGCCTTTTAGGTCACCTCCTCCAACCTTCCACCCAATAGGAGCCAGGAGATAGGCCCCTTGATGCTGAGTCTGTCACCTGTGTCTTTAACGTGACTATGGCCCCAGCTGGAATGTGCTTTCTTCCTCTTGCAATGTCAAAATGCCTGAATTCTCAAGTGACTGAATCAGTACTAAATATTTAATGCACAAAGTCAGCCTTCCTGGGGCCTTTGATCTGAAACTTCTTAAAAACATCTTAAAAGCCCTTCAGAAACTGGTTAGTATTTCATCACAGTCACTTAAAATAGATATATTTTATCAAAACATCCTGTCAGAAACCGTGGAGGCAGGATGACTAACCCCCAGCGATTCTGACAACACTGCTTCCCCACATTAGGCAGCCAGTGTCTCTGGACAGCCCCGCCTACACACGGAGGGCACAGCTGTCACAAGCATCCCCGATGGCTCCAAAGCAGCAAGCAGAGGAGGCGGCAGGGCTTGTCAGAAGCCTTGGGAGGCTGCATCAATAACACCCCCGTGAAGGGAATGAATGTTTATTGAGAGTTTGCCACACACCAGGCCCTTACCTGGGCTTCTTACTTGTTGAATCTTATGGAATCTTCACAACAGTCCTGTGAGGTGGGTGGTGGTCTTTCTATTCTATCAATTCGGAAACTGAGGCTCAGGGGCATACGTGACTTGCTCAAGGTCACAGAGCGGAATTAAGATTGCAACCAGGTCTAGCTCAAAAGCCTGTTTTTCTTTCTTTCTTTTTTCTTTTTTCTCCCCCATTGAGATTGATCCTTTCACTGAGGACTCTCAGTTTCTTTTTTTAAAAAGAAAAAATAACATTTAATAAAATTATATAACTAGTACATGCTAACACAGAAAAGGATAAGGAAGAAAGTAGAAATCACTTGAAATCCTACCATCTAGATAACTATTCATAATTATCTCTTGAATGATGGCTGTATTTATTTATTGATATTTTGCCACATTCCAATAGTTTCTTTATTAGCCACGCAATACAACTTTCTCAATGCCCTACCATTCCCCCAGTGTTAGATAGGGGAGAAATGAGGGAAGAGAAGTGTGTCATGCCCCTTTCCTCCACTGCCAACCTGAGGGGGTGAAATCAATTCCCAGAAAACCCCACCACAATGAAGAGCTAAAGTAGGCCCCGGACTGGGGCAGAGGGTTCTGTCCTATTTCAGCCACTGGCCAATTTGATGACCTAAGGAAGGCTACTTCGGTGAATTCCTGCCCTCCTAGACTCCCACGGCTGGTGTTGGGATCAATAAAACAATGAGATGGAAGTTTTTGTAAACTGGAAAGTATAGTACAGATGAAGGGAAATGTTAGAAACCAAGCCTGTGAGAAGTAAGGTGTCTCCACACCACTGGGTAGAGTGACCATATATTATCTCACTTAGTATGCCTGTCAACTCAACATAATTATTAGTACTGTTCTCTTACACTCAAAAAAGTGTCCTGACTTAGGTGATAAGTTTGATGACCAGCTGACATATTGGTCATATATGATTATTTAGCTCCAAAAGAGAGTATGACAGAGCAATCAGAGAGGTTCCCTGTAGGATGGGGCTGTGTGTAGGCTGGCAGGGCAGCTAGAGATTTAGAAGGCTTGGATGAGTGGGCATTTTGTTAGTAGACAACATGTAGGAATGAAAAATATGAGGAGGCTGCCCAGCGTGGGGAGGACACATGGGAGACAAGGTGTACAGTGGTCACTCTGTGAGAATCTGGCCTGCCAGCCATGCTCCAGTGGAGGGCAGGTTTGGAGATCACATTTGGAGGCATTTAGTACTGAGAGGAAATGTGAAGCTCTGTTCCAGGATACCAGACATCCCTCATAGATTATTTTAACAACCTTTTAACTTGTCTCTCCACTTCCACCCTCTCTTCTCTCCAACTTATTTTCCACAAGCCCCAGAAAGATCTTATAAAACCCAAACTTGGTCTTCAGTTTTCCATGCAATTCTCAATTCTCCATTTTTCTTGGTGGATAAAAAGCTAAACTCCTTTACAGATTATGCAAAGTCCTTCATGATCTTGCCCCTGCCAGTACACTCTAGCTTCAGTTTTCTTAATCTTGACCTCTGAATTTGTGATCCAGGAATAATAATGGCTTACATTTATTGAACATTTACAATGTTCCAGGCACTGTTCCAATTATTTTATGTATACTAACTCTCTTAATCTTAACAACTCTATGAGGTAGGTACTATGAGCAGCCTCAACATTTTACATAAGGGGAAACTGAGGCACAAGAGGACAAGATACTAAGTGACAAAGTAAGATTGGAAGCCAAAGAAGTTTTGGCTCCAAAACTTGTGCTCTTAACCATAACATTATACTGCCTCTCGGTCTAAAGCATTTGTCTTGTACTTCATGCTATTCCTTCCACCTGCAATGCCCTCTACCACCAGTCTGCTCAGAAAACTGCTAATCTAGGGTTCAGGGAACCATTTTCAGTTAGTCACCAGAATGAGAGCATCCTTATTTGACAGGATTCCCTCCCATTCCGTTAAATAAAAAATTTATTCAACTCAGTTCAGCCCTGGGCTGGGCACGTGAGGATAGGGAGGAAGGATGGGATGGCACACAGTAAGGAAGACACTTCCTCAAGCATCTTTTATTGCATTAGAGACAAGACTTTTAACACTTTTAATATTGTCCAAATGTGTGGGCCCAACAATAAGAACAATATAATGTAAAAGAAGACAAGATGGGAGTTGACCAGGTAATCTGAGATGGCTTGCTCGAGAATGTAGGGCATAAATTAGATCTCAAATGATGATAGAATAATTAATTTTTAAGTTATAAGGGTTATGTAGGAGTTATATACTTCCAAGCTGGGAAACTGAACCTCAGAAAGAGAAGAGATTCACCCAGCTGTCAAGTGGCCGGTCCGAGTGGCCTAGCTCCCAGCTTTAGTGTCCTGTGCTGCCTCCCAATGTAAGCAATTAGGATATCGCTGAGTAGATAGAAGGGGCAAGAACTTCCCAGAGGGGTTGGAGTTGGGGAGCAGCAAAGGGAATGCAGAAGAGGTTGGGACAGGTGTAGAATATAGTATGGACAGTGAAGTGAGGAGGCTCGGAAAGCATCTTCTTCTGTGGCAGAGATGGAGCCTAAACCTTCTTAAATTGGAGGGTTGCCTTGATACTGTGAAGCCGCCTCCCTTTCAACTCTGTAAAATGAAGGGTTCCTCAAAGCGTGTCTGTTCTGTCGTTATTTTCTGGATCATCAAGACTCTCAGTGCCCTTTAGAAAAGGTTCTGCCTCTACCACAACCAGCTTCTCATTAGAATTCCTGGACATTTCTCAGTGTTGCTAAGTGCACTGTGATGAACCCATGATGAGTAATGAAGAGACTGAGCTTCCTGCAGTCACATTCTGTGGAGGTTTCCTGGACACCCCCAAGATACCACAACAAGTCATATCACCACAGGCATGTCATCTCCAAATATTTATCTGTTTGTTTTCTGTGCTGTCTTACTCACTTTCTCTAACTCAACCAAAGGGGCTCCTGGTTCCTTCACTCTGGGAGTTACATTAGAACTGGGGACAAATGCTTAAACTGAAAGAGCAAATGGAATAATGGAATTTTGAGCTCAAGTCAGGAATACTTCCTGCTTATGGATAACATGGCACTTCCTCAATGGCACCAGCAACCACAATAGTTTTGAGTATAGGCCTCTGGAAATAGGTCTGTTTTCTAGAGCTATGGGTTCAGATTATCCTTTAAGAGTAAGTTGAACCCCCCCCCCATATTTTTCTTCCGAATAAGAAAAAGAACTACATGCTGTTAAGTACCTAGCACAGTGCCTGGTATATAGGAGACTCTTAGCAGATGTTTATTTTCTCCCTTATAGCACTCCCTCACAACCTTCTCATAGTTGTGTCTTTTGGTCTTCATCTCCCCCTTTCTTCTCTCTCCCTGTCTCTGATTCTTAACCTGGGTTCAAGTCTTGGCTCTGCCCATACCCATTCCCATCTCTCCAAATATTCCCATAACAGTTTATTTGGACTGCAAGATAGAAAGCAGTGCTCATCAAACTTCTTGCTTCAAACTCTTACCAGTCTTATTTCTCTCCATTCCCACCAGGGTTGCTTATGTCCATCCATCCCAAACCTCTAACTGTGCTAAAGGACAATGTAAACTTCACATGTATAATTGTGGGCCTTTGTATAAGTGGTCCATTTGCCTTTTTTCTCAGGTCAGCCACTCTAAGAATTCCTACTTATACTTAATTATCTAGATCAAATGTCCCTGTCACTTGAAACCTTCACTGACTGCTTGAGCATAGTTAGTTGGGCCCTCTTTCCTCTTTACTTCCCTCAGTGCTTTGTGCTTCCCTCTCATCTAGCATTTTATGCCCGCTATCATCCTTGCCCCACCCTCTTCCTATTAGATTATGAACTAATTGTGGGCAAAGGCTGGGTCTAATTCATCACTGTATCCCCAGTGCCCAGCCTAGGGCCTGGCATAGGTGAGCTATTTCCTATAAGTTTATGGGAAGACATATTAGGAACTATGACTCATTCATTGAGTACCTGCTCTGGGCCAGCTTTAGGAGAGATAGTTTTTTTTTTTTTTTTAATTTTATTTATTTATTTATTTATGGCTGTGTTGGGTCTTCGTTTCTGTGCGAGGGCTTTCTCCAGTTGTGGCAAGTGGGGGCCACTCTTCATCGCAGTGCGCGGGCCTCTCACTATCGCGGCCTCTCTTGTTGCGGAGCACAGGCTCCAGACGCGCAGGCTCAGTAATTGTGGCTCACGGGCCCAGCTGCTCCGCGGCATGTGGGATCTTCCGGGACCAGGGCTCGAACCCGTGTCCCCTGCATTGGCAGGTGGATTCTTAACCACTGCGCCACCAGGGAAGCCCGGAGAGATAGTTTTTATATGGCATTTCATTTCATTCAGTCCACTCAGTCTGATGCTCTCTTCAATGCATTGTCCCTCTTATATGCCTGTCATACCTGTAGTGCCACAGGAAACCCTCAGTCAGTACTTTGTCTCTAGAGCATCTGTTTTCTGACTCTATTTATGGGACTGCGTTTGTCCAACAATAGGAGTCTCCTGCCAGTTGGATTTGTTTAGCTCATGTTGAGAGTGGAGAAAACCCCAGACACTGGACAATAAGAGTTCTGCCAAGAAAACTATCATTTCATATGGAGGTTCCCACATAAGGGTGTGGGTGTCATGCTGAGTGAGGGAGATATACTAAAAGGAGATCCAGCCCCTGAGACACTGTGGAAATGAGATGTTAGTCTCTTAAGTTGGTGCAAAGTAGCACACATTTTAAATGCTGGCAAAAGGGACTCATTAGACTATTCAGAGACTCTGGAATTTCATCAGACTTGGTGAAAAGCCAGAGTCCCAGGGGGAAGCTAGAAAGATGGGTGTCTGCCCATATCTGGCTCCAAGAACTCTGTAGGGAACCAGGTGATGGATCTTATTTAGGCTGTATTACTAATGGGACTGATGGGCAAGTTTTGAACAGAGAGGACTGAGGTGACTCCCAGTGATTATTTCAACAGAATTCAATAGTACTAGGCACTAGATATGAACCTGGCTCTCAGGGGAAGGAGAAACATAGTTGACATCAGTTGTGTCTACCTTCAAAGAAAGCCTCCGGTTGAGTGTGGGAGGCAAGACTCACACATGGGTAACTATGATGAAAGATGAGAATGGCCGTGCTGTGAGTCATTGGTTTGGTGCTGTTGCAGTTCAGGGAGGGGAGGAGAGTAACTCCTACTGAGCCAAAGGGTTGTTTGCAGACAAAACTCCTCAATATGTAAAAAGCTTCTAACATGGTACTAAATGCATAGTAGGTGGTCAACAAACATGCATTCTCTTCTTTTGTTTTTCTTCCCATATTAAATCTTCAACTTTATTTTTAATGCTTCATTGATTCATTATCTGTGTTTTTATCCCCCCACTTCCCTGCTGTAGGGCAAAGACTGTGCTTTTGTGATAGGGAAATAAGCAGGAAGTGGTCTAACTTCAGACCATGCTAGACCTAGGCCAAGACTGAATGGAAGAGGAAGCAGGTCTTAATCCAACCAAGCCTCTGTTTACCTGGTCTGTGAACAAACTCAACAAAGCGTCTTCCATGCATCTATGCATAAACATTACAGAAGCCTATTTTTATTTCTAAAATTCGTTTCCTGACTAGAGTGGGAGTTAAACTTTATATTTCCTTTGATGTTCAATACCAAATGGCTTATGGGAGCCCAGGCAGAGTGGTTTCAAATAAGCATTTTAATGTAGAATAAAGGTCAACGTGCTGGAATTTGAAACCATTAATCCTTTTGCTCTTAAGGAAGACTGTACTTTAACAGAATAAATAACAGATTAAATAATAAGAGTTCTTGAAATTCCAACTAGAAAAATTACACATTACATTGTCGGGAATTGAAACCAGTGAGACCTTAATGTTCTCTCTCTCGCTCTTCTATTTTAGGTTGCCAAGATTTAGAAGGTAAAGAGAAATTGTTCTTTTAATTTTCTATTATTTTGAAGGTAGAGAGAATGTTTGAGTTACTGAAGGTTAAGGGATCAATTATATTGGAAAATAAGCCCTTGGTTTTATGGGTGGAACAAGTGCATCACCATAGCCTGGAGAACAGAAACTCCATGCTAATTATTTCAAGTTTCAGTAAGCAAAGCCCCAGAAAGGGACAGAGAAAACCATCAAAGTAGGTCAACAAGCTCTGCCTAAGGTATTACCCCAGGTGGCCAAGGCCTAGATCAGGTACTACCTCCCCTAAGAAGGCTCCTGTCACTTCTCAGTCAGTGGTTTTGACTCTTGCCTCAGAACTTGCATAGAAAGTTATTTACACATCTATTTTTCCTGGTGTTTCCATGATTGTTACCATATCTGTCTTTCCCTTTCTCGATTATACACAAGATGTGAGTTACTTGTTAATAAGAAGAAATACATTGATTGTACTCTATGTTCCAGACATTTTACTAAGCACCTTAAACACAGTGTTTAATGTAATCTTTACCACAGCTCTATAGGGTAGAGATGATTATCTCATTTTATAGATGAAGAAACAGAGAATTAAGGAGGCCAGACAACACGCCCCAGGTCGGATAGTGGTAGAGTCAAACTTCCAATCTGGGTCTGTGGAGGCCATGTTGTGGGGATTCTGACATACCACACACCAGAGGTTTGAATTTATCCTGAGGGCAGTGGGGTATCATTGATGGTTTAAGCAAGAGAGTGATATGGTCAAACTTAAATTTAAGAACTCTCTAGCAGAAGAGAATGGTATGGGAATACAAATGAGAAGACTACTACAGTAATTTTGGCTAGAGATGAGGGAATTACCACAACAGTGAGGGTTGAGTTATTAAAAAGAGATATTCAAGAGTTAGAATTGGGAGGGCTTGGTAACCAGTGGGTTATGGAAAGAGGATTAGGGTTGGAGTCAAGGAGAAGTGATCTCTGGTTTGGGAACCTGGGTAAATTGTGATGCCACCATGATGGGAAGCATAGCTCAACACAAAGATGGTCACTGAGAGGACCTTCCTACCAAAGAACCAGATCAGATAGAACATTAGAATCTTCTTGCCCAGTCCCTGATTGTTCATAGTTTCCTGCAGTTGCATTCAAATATTCCCATTTTATAGGTGAGAATACTAAAGAACAATAGTTAGGGGGCCTCTCCAGCTTCTTCTGACCTATAATAAGGGCTAAATAACTACTTTTCAATTGAGGGTTTCAAGTTGATATTAGCCACTTTGAGATGCCATGATTTGATGATTCATGTTGTAACTTCTGACACTTTGGTTCCTCCTTGGACTCCCCGGGGGTTGACGGAAAAGGGGAGGAGAATACAAAAACTGGGAATCATATGCCACTGAAGCCTCCTTGAAGAAAGCAGATGTGTGTTATGCTTGAAAGAGAAAGCAATATTTTTAAGGAATATACTTAATCCAATTTAGAATCTAAACTTATCAATCAACTGACTTGTTCTAGATGATGCAGTTGGTAAGTGACAGAGCCCAGCACTCAACTCTGAGCTTTTGTTTCTCAGCCTTGTGTTCTTTTCACTTCACTGTACCTGACTTCTATTACTCCTAAATTTCCTGCATTTCACACCAGCTTGAAAAACTAATTGTGCTTCCAAGCCTCAAAATTGTTTTCTGTTCTTTGTGATATCTACAGTAAGGATTTTACACCAGGCCACAAATAGGTAACATTGAACTACGCACATATAACCAAGTTTTTCAATAACCTCCCAAAATGTGTATTGGTTATAAGTACCTGAGACATTCTTGAGCTAGAAGAGTCTTTAAAGCCATCTAACCCAAATTTCCGTTACAAAGGGAATAGCTAAGTTTCAAATAGTTTAAATAAATGACTTGCACTATGATACTTTTCTACCATGTATCAAGGCCAGCATCTAAATGCCGGACTCTTTCTTATACAAAGCAGCAGAAAAAAATGTAGACATAGATCAGCTTCCTCATTTTACATATTCAAAAACTGAGTCTTATTAATATATTTATTAACTCAATCAAAAGCCATTTACTGAGTTTCCGCTGTATGCTGGAGGCTGAAGTTACAGCAGTGAATAAGAAAGATGGGATCTCTGGTTTTCCATAGCTCTCAGTCTAGCAGGGAAGATGGCATAACATACTTAATCACAGTGGAGTGACGTGTGCTATGATAGACTATATCTAGAAAGGAGATCACCTGGTCAGGGAGGTCTCCCTGAGGAAGTGATGCTCCAACATAGTATGGTGGTTAAAAACATGGACTCTGGAGCCAGACTTCCTAGGTTGGAATCCTCAACATGCCGCTTACTAGCTGTGTGACCCTGGGCAAGTTGCATAACTTCTCTGGGTCTTGGTGTCCCCATCTGTGAAATGGGAATAATAATAGTACCTACCTTGTAGAGCTCTGATGAAGATGAAATTACTTAATATTTATAAATCACTTAGTACTTGGTGCATGGTAACTGTGGTATAGGGATTTTAAAATAAAATTGAAAAGAAGCTGAGATCCAAATTATGAGTAGAAGTTAACTAGAGAGACAGGAAGGCAGAAAAGTGTTCCTGACAGAGAACACTATGTGCAGACTGAGGAAAGAGAGTCTATTTCTAGGAAGTGAAAGAAGACAAGCATGGCTCAAGTGGAATGAACCCTGTTAATGCTGAAAAGAGGTCGAGGGGGTTAAGGGTCTTGTAGATCATATTAGAGTTTATCCAAAAACAGTGTGGGTTCAAGGAAAGATTTAAAGCACAGAGAGTCTTGATCATATTTGGGTCTTGGATAGTCTTTCAGGCTGCTTTGTGGGATATGGATTCAGTGGGTGTAGGATGAGGTGCAGAAATCTAGTGAGAGAGAATGTGAGTCAGGGTCAAGGACAAGATAGGACCCAGGCTTCCTGCCTTCCACGCTGGGGCTTTTTCCACATTGCACAGCATTTTTCCTAATGTGTTTTGATGGAGACATGTCATGCCAAATGCATTCTCTTCACTTCTGGACATTTGCAGTGCTTACCCTTTGAGCTGCATCCCCTTCATTAAGTGAATGTCCTGTTCCCCTGACCAAGGATGTAATTACCAAAGGAGAGATCAGATTAAAATTGAGTTTCTGTAATGGGCCATTTGTTTGGAAGGAAGCCTGAAGGTATTTCTGAGGACTTCAATCAAAGGGGAAAAAAGCCAATAGAACTTCTGTGATGATGATGATTATTAGGGCAATTGAACTCCAGGCACAGCCAGCTTCTGTATCGGTGAGTCATCGCTTGCTTTTCTGAGGCCCTTAATTGGATGAAATTTGTTTTCCTCTGTAGTCTAGACTGTCAGGGATGGAAGGGACCTTAAAGGTCATCTAGTACAACTCCACAACAAAGCTTGAGCCCTGGCTCTAGCATTTTCATCAGTAGGTCATCCGGTCCCTGCTCACACACCTGAACTGACAGGGAACTCATTACCTCTCTATGATAGGGCACCTATGAAAGGAAGCTCCTCCTTTTACGGAAGTGAACTCCATCTCTGGGTCCCATGTGTCTGTCCTGGTTCTGCTTCTGGGATATGTGGGGCTTATCTGCCTCCTCTGCCCCAGAAGAAAGATCTTGAGGCAGTTGCTGTGTTCCCCTGAGCCTCCTCTTCTGCAACTGTCTTCTCAAATATGTGACCTTATGTATTATTAATGGTAAGGACAGGATACTGTAACAAAAAAAACCCCAACAGTACAGTGACTTAAAGAACAATGAAGTTTATTTCTCATTCACAGATTGGCTCTAAACTGAGCAGTCTAGGTTGGCAGCCAGCTCTACTCCCCACAGTTATTCAGGAACCCATGTTCCTACCGGTGCCCCAATCCACCTTCACCTAGGGCATTGTTGTTATCTGCACAGTCAAATTCAGCTCCCCTCAGGTTTTAAGTGGTGGAAAGAGGAAAGAGAAGAGAGAGAGAAAGCTCACTGCCTTAAGGCTTAGGCCTGAAGTGACACATATCACTTTCATTTACATTTCACTGGTCAGAAATTAGTCACATGGCTAGATTTCACTGCAGTGGAAATGTCCATAGGAAATGTGGTCTAACCATATGCCCAAGAAGAAGAGGAGAAGATATTTAGGGAGACTTCTGCCAGTCCCCACTATAGAAATGAGGGGCTTCTGTGAGATCAGGCGGGCAGGTTGTAGCTTGGATGGGCCCCTCATTTCTATTGCCAGTTTCATTCTCTTTGGCTCTTCCTATGGCCTGTTCCAAAAAAATGAATGTAGTGGAGAGTGCAGAGCATTTGAATGCAGACACCCCAGAGCCATTTTTATTAACTGAGCTCTTGAACCAGTCATTTAACTTCTCTAAGTTTCTGTTTCTTCATTTATGAAACTGGGAGAAAAATTCCTATCCCACGAGCTCTTATGAAGGTAGGAAGAGATAACTGATGCAAATATATTTTTAAAAATGCAGATAAACATGAAATAATTTGGCTTCAATCTTCAAACTATTGTCTTTAACCTTTCTCTGACTACCCAAACTAAAGTGTTTTTTCTTTCTTTGGATCACCCAAAGCAGTTGATTATCTACTACCATTTCAAACAGAAACCTACTGTGAAGGGCTCTTAAGACAGAGTCTTTTGCTTTACAGCCGTTTGCAATCTATTTGTGTAAACAAATGGAAGAGTTTGATGGTGACCAATATTAGTAGGAGTAGCAACAGTGATGGCAATATTCATCATTGGTGGCAATATCCATTTATCAAGCAGTTCACTATGTGCCAGCCTCTGTGCCAAGTGCTTTTTATAAAGCACCTGATTGATTTTTGTATTATTCCTGTGAAGTAGGCATTTCATCCCCATTTTATGGGTGAGAAACCTCAAGCTCAGAGACTTTAAGTACCCTGGTCAGGATCTTAGAGTTGGCAAAAAGGCAGACCCCGGATTTCAGTTTAAGACTAAGAACTCTTTTTCTTGAGTTAAGAAGATCCATCAATTCATGGGGCAGATCATGTGCAGTTTTGTTTCATTATTGGCTCACTCAGCAAACATTTACAGAGTACTTGTATGCTGGGCACTGTTCTAAACACTGGAAAGATGGTGTCCAATAGGTCATCTTTCCTGCCGACCCATCTCATTCTTAAAAGAGAAAATAGAAGCCATACAATGAGAACTACCTAAAAATTTACCAACCTACTTGCATGTGTGTCCACACGCCGCCTTTCCTTCTCTCAGAATGGAAACACACTCTTGCTAACCTAAAGCAAACCTCCTGTATTCTAGACCCTATCTAGTCCCTACAGGTATCCCTTTTTCATCTATGTCTTAAACTCATCACTTTCTGGATTTGCCTATAGTCAAACAAATAAGCCATAGTATTTCCTCTCTTTAGTTGATAGAGATAGAGATAGAGATAGAGATAGATAGAGGGAGAGGGAGAGGGAGAGGGAAAGGGAGAGAGAGAGAGAGATCCTCCCCTGACCTCACATTTCTCTCTGGCTACAACCTATTACTCTGCCCCAGTGTATAGATAAACTTCTCCAATGAATTATCTATACAGTTGGCCCTCCGTATCTGCGTGTACCACATCCGTGAATTCAACCAACTTCAGATCAAAAATACTTGAAAAAGATTTCAGAAAGTTCCAAAAAGCAAAATTTGAATTTGTCATGCACCAGCAACTATTTATATAACATTTACATAGCATTTACACTGTATTAGGTATTATATGTTATCTAGAGATGATTTAAAGTATATAGGAGGATGTGCGTAGGTTACATGCAAATGCTACACCATTTTATATAAGGGACTTATATAAAATCCATCTGTGGATTTTGGTATCTGTGGTGGGGAGGTGGGGGCGGGACCTGGAACAATCCCCCACAGATACTGAGGGATGACTACATTCATTCTTTCCACTCCCTCACCATGCATCCCTCTTCTCAGTCCATTCAGGTTGAGCTTCCATCTCCAATGTTCCTCTGAAGTAGCCTTTATCAAGATCATCCTAGACCAGCATCCTGCCAATTCTAATGATTATTTCTCTGTTTTCATGTTCCTAGACCTCCCAGCAGCATTTCACACAATTAACTCATAACCTGTTAAAATGCTTTCTTCTCTAGGATAAGACAGTACACTCCCTTGGTCGTCCTCCTCCTTCTCTTCTTCATTCTCCTCTTTAGTGGCCACTCTCTCAGAATCTTTTGACGGCTCCTTCCCTACCATACTTTGAATGTTGAAGTACTCTGGCCACTCTGCCTTCTTCTCTTCTCTTCGTTTCTCTTCTCTAGCTATGCTCATTCTCCAGGTACTCCAATTCATTCCCATAGCTTTAAATGTCAACTCTACACTAATGAGTTTTATAACTACATTTTCAGCCTTAACTTCTCCTAAACTCTAGACTAGTGTAGTCTAACTGCCTACAAATCATCTATATCCTGATGTCTAATAGGCATGTCAAAATGAATACATTCAAGACAGAAACTCAAGTCTTCTCCATCATAGTAAATGGCCTCAGGTAAAAACCTTTTCTCTTCCCCTCAGATCTCACATCCAGTCCTTTAGGAGTCTTGCCAGCTCTATCTTTAACATACATCCCAATCCAGTCACTTTCCTCTGTTTCCTCTGCCATAATCCTAGTCCAAATCACTATTACGTCTTGCTTGGAATACTTAAAACAGCCATTGACTGATCTCCCTGTTTCTTGCCCTCTAGCATTCATTCTCCACACAGCAGGTAGATCATGTCACTCCTTGCTTAAAACCTTTCAGTGGCTTCCATTCTAACTAGAATAAAATCTAAAGTCCTCACAGTGGCCAGTAAGGCCCTACGGGTCCTGACATCTGCCTATTTCTCTCACCTCTTCCTCCTCCACTCAGTCACTAAGGTCTAGCTTCTGTGACCTTCTTACACAAATGTGGAAAGTTCCTTCCTCTCTCCAAGACTTGGCACTATTCCCATAGAGGAATTTTCATCATTCAGATCTTAGTTAAGGTCATCTCCACAGAGAGTATTTTCCTGATAATTCTAGTGAAAATACACCACCCCGTCACTATCACATGATGCCATTTAATTTTCTTCATGGGATATATCAGTAGCTGAAATTATCTCATTTAATTTTTGTTTACTCATTTAATACTGTTTTCTCCTACTGGAATGTAAACTCCTTGGGAGCAGGGCCTTTGTTTTGTCCATTTGTATATCCCCAGCACCCAATATAATGCCCAGCACTTAGTAAATGCTTAATAAATATGTGTAGACTAACCAATTGGATCTCTGCTCTCAAGGCCTTCAGTGTAATGAGAGTGACTGGTGACCACACAGTATGACTTGTGCTGTGACAGAGGGAAGCCCAGGAGTTGTGGGAGGCCAAAAGAAACATGGAAAAAACAGGGGCATTAGATGAGGTGAAACTGGAACTAAAGTTCGAAGGATAAGTTGGATTTAGCCAGGTGAAGAGTGGAGGAAGAAGAGCACATATGGACACACAGTAGGCATGTGTGGTGCATGACTCATCAGGGCTGGAGTAATGGAGAGGGGAGAGTTGCACAATAGCTGGTTTAGGAAGAACCTAATGTGGTGGGCTCAGAACTGAAATTTAAGTTTAAATGGGGAGCCAAGTGAACAAGCCTCGTGACTGTCTTTTGTGGCTCAAATTATGTTTGAAAATTTGTATTTTTTTTAAACTTTTTATATCAAGATAGTCCCTTAGTTGCATGGTTTTTTCCCCCCCCCGATCACATTACAGAACATGGATTATATAAATGTTGGAATTACGTACATGTACCTGACCTAATTTTGCACATGAAATCTATCCTATACTACAGAACTAACCTACTGAGAGTTTCTGTAGTAAATACATAATTGTCTAGTATCTTAATGAATACATATAAATTTTATGTTATAAGTAAAATTTTATTTATGAGTTCATAAAAAGTGTTTTATCATCATAAATAAGCCATATATCCTAGTGTTTCTAGTATAAATAGGTGGTTATGACCTGAGTAATGGACTTTGGAAAGACATGCAGTTTCTTGAGGCATTAATATTATTCTGGGTACTTACTACATGACCAAATGTGGGTCTGCATAAATATCTGCATGAATAAGGTATTTGCCTTTCATATACCATTGGCAATTTTAAATGGAGATAACTCTTCCAAACAACATAACCTGCATGTGGACATGCATGTATTAAGATATATGGTCATAGCAAATACTTACGCTACCTTATAATGCTATAACAAATACATGTCAAAGTGCAATAAGCATTGTGCAGGGAGGGAATAGTTCTGCCCTAGAATATCCAGGAAGTTTTTGAAGAGGAAGCAGCATTTGAATTAGTTTTGAAGAATGAGGAGGAATTTTCCAGACAGCAAAAGAAGAAAATGTCATCTTAAGCAGTGGGAATGTCACATGTAAAGGTAAAAGTGTGAAAGTACAAGGGATGTTCCAGGAACTCTGAGTACACTGTGGCTGGAAGACAGGTGGGGAAGAGGCGGATATGAGAGTGGAAAGTTTTGTTAGGGTCGGGACGGGAGGGCCTCAAAGGACATGCCAGTCCATTTAAACTTTACCCTGTAGGCTCCATTGAAATGTAAAGGATTTACAGAATCTGTGCTGAGAAATAGTGGAGAGCATCAGGAGATTGGGACCTTACCCTGGCAGAGCCTCTGCCTCTGCCTCTGAGTTGCTGCTCTCTGGGCCTCCACACCCTCAACTGTCAAAGAGAGGGTTGGACCAGATGATCTCTAAAAAGTCCCTCCTGTGAAATTTCTTAGGCTAAGTAAGTAGCCCCATCTTTTTGGTCAGGGAGTGAACAGAGTTAGTCTATCAACACACTGAAAGACAGAATTGCTGCTTTCAAGCTAAATTTCCCCTGGGACACTCATTTCTATGCTGACGTCTCAGGCCAGTGGAGCCAGCAGTAATGAGATATCTATGCTGGCAGGCCTCCTCCCCTTCACCTGCCAGTCCTATGCCTGGGAGTGCCTCAGTGAAGAGTTATGAAGGCGTTCTAAATTGAATTCCCCTCTCTCTTATCTCACACTTTATCCAGATGCTAGAGATTTCTTAACAGTGGCTGGGAAAAGATAGCGCAGCATCATTTGTCCTAGCCACGGGCACTTAGTATTGACCAACAGGTTTGTAGCAAAGATGGAACATTTGCCTCTAAAGGAGATTGCTTAAGGCAGTCTTCTTGTTGTCTTAGGAGAGACTTGTTTTGTCTTTCATGCTTCTATTTGTTATCAGTCTTATCCTGTGGTCTTTGAAATATTCTCTTCCAGAAGTGGGAGACCTCAGACCCTCCTCACACTGTTCGTCTAGGCATTTAATCAGCATATATACATAAAGGGTCTTTCCTGTGCCAGGCATTATGTTAGATAATGAGGATAAGAAAGAAGTCAGACACAGTGTGTACCCACAAGGAGCCCCCACTTTGGTGAAGGGGGTGGAAACATACCTAGATAGTTAGGCATCAGTTGTTAGTTATTACAGTGGAGAAGATATTTATCCACTAAACTGTATGCAATGAATAAGAAAAGTCCCTGTCCTCAAGTAGCTCATAGACTCATCTTTAAAACGGTAGGAATGGGTTCTATTTTAAGTGTTTATATACAGCATTCAGAGGATATACAAATTTTATCTCTTGGGACAGGGGAGTGAGAGGGTGCGTCAGGAAAGTCTTTATGGAGAGGGTAATATTTGAGTTAAATCTTGAAAAATAAATAGGCTTTTTACCAGGCTGTCTTAAGGGCATGGTGGGGAGACAGCATGTGGAAAGGGAAACTAAGAACATTCTAGACAGAGTGCTTAACATGAGAAAAACCCAGACATGTGATACAGTCTTGTGTATTCTAGGAACCACATTAGGATCCCTGAGTATAGCTGCATTTTTATCTTTTAAAATGGTTGTGTTTTATCCTGTAAACTTGCTAAACTCACTTAGTAGTTCATGTAGCTCTTCTGTATATTCTCTCAGGTTTTTCACATATATAATACTTACTTTATGGCCCAGAATATGTTCTATCATGGTAAATATTCTGCACGCACTTAAGAAAACATATGTTCCACTATTGTTGAGTGGAGTATTTAATAAATGTCTATTAGGTCAAGTTGGTTGACAGTGCTGTTCAAGTCTTCTATATCATTCCTGATTTTCTGTGTATCCTATCAATTATTGAGAGAGGAGTATTGAAATCTATGACTGTGTGGATTTGTTCAATTCTATCAGTTTTAGCTTCATGCACTTTTGAAGCTCTGGTACTAGATGCATAAATAATTAGTGTTGTTATGTCCTCTTAATGAACTGACACCTTTATCATTATGAAATTACCTTTTTTTCCCCAGTGATATTCTTTGCTCTGAAGTCTACTGTGTCTGATGTTAATATAGTCACTCCAGCTTTTATTTCTGTATTAGTGTTAAATGGTATATCTTTTTCCATCCTTTTACTTTTAATCTCTTTGTGTCTCTATGTTTGAACTGCATTTATTACAGGGCACATATACTTGGATTTTTGCTTTGTTATCCAATCTGGCAATCTCTGCTTTTTAAATTACAGTGTTTATATTGCTTATATTTAACATGATTACTGATATGGTAAGTTTAAATCTATCATTTTGCTTTTTGTTTTCTATTTGTCCCATCTATTCTTTGTTCCTTTTTTTCTCTTCCACTGCCTTCTTTTGAAGTATTTTGGAGTATTTTTTTGAATATATATATTTTTGGTTTCCCTTTTATCCTTTTTGTTGACTTATTAGCTGTAACTCTACAGTGTTATTTTTGTGGTTGATTTAGGGATTATAGTATACGTCTTTAACTATCACAGACTACCTTCAAGTGACATTGTACTACTTCATATGTAGTATAAGAAACTTACAATAGTATATTTCCATTTCTCTGCTTCTAGCCTTTGTGCTATTGTTGACATTCATTTTACTTTTTTACATGTCTTGTAAACCCCGCACTATATTATAATTTGTTTAAACAGTGAATTATCTTTTAAAGTTATTTAAATAATAAGAGATATCCTTAGATATTTATCCATATGACTACCATTTCTGATGCTCTTAATTTCTTTGTGGTACATCCAAATTTCCATATGGTATCATTTTCCTTCTACCTGAAGGACTTCCTTTAACATTTCTTAGACTGTGGGTCTGCTAGTAATGAATTATTTTAGCTTACTATGTCTGAAAAACCATAATTTTGCCATAGTTTTGAAAGATATTTTTGGTAGAAAAAAATTCTACCTTGAAAGTTTTTCCTTTCTGTACTTCAAAGAGGTGGATCCATCATCTTCTCACTTGCATTGTTTCCAAGGAGAAAACTATTTTCACGTTTACCTTTGTTTCTCTATACATCATGTGTTTTTTTTCCCCCTCTGGCTGCTTTCAAGAGTTTTTCTTTGTCACTGATTTCGGACAATTTGATTATGATGTGCCTTGGTGTAGTTTTTTTTTTTTTTTTCCAATATTTCTTTTACTTGGGGGTTCATTGAGTCTCTTGAATTCAGCAGGTTTATAGTTTTCATCAAATTTGGAAAAATTTCACTCATTATTTTTTTAGATTTTTTTTCTCTCCATATTAGGATTATTGAAACTGTCCCACAGCTCACTGATGCTTTGTTAATTGTGGATAGGGGGTCTTTTTCCTCTGTGTGTTTCTTTGGATAGCTTTTATTGCTCTGTCTTCAAATTCACCAATCTTTTCATCTCCAGGGTCTAATATGTCATTATTTCCACCTAATGCATTTTTTAATCTCAGATATTGTAGGTTTTATCTATAAAAGTTCAATTCGTTCCTTTTTAATCTTTTTTTTGTCCCTTCCTGACTTCTGGAACACATAGAATATAGTTATAATAACTTTTAAAATGTCTTTTTCTGCTAATGCTAACATTTGTACCAGTTCTGGGTCTACTTTGATATGACAATTTTTTTCTTACCATAGGATGTATTTTTCTACTTTTTTGCATGCATTTTTTAATTAGATGGAAGACATTTATTAGATGGCAGAATTTTATCCTGTTGGGTTATGGACATCTTTGTATTCCTATGAATGTTCTTAATCTTTCTTCTGGGATGCAGTTTAAGTTACATGGATACAGTTTGTCCTTTCAGGTCTTGCTCTTGAATTCACTAGGTGGGACCAGAGAAGTATTTGGTCTAGGGTTAATTATTCCACACTACTCAGTTAAGTCCCTTCTGAGTATTCTAGCCAAATGCCTGTGAATTATGAGGTTTTCCAGTTTAGCTGGTGGATAGGCCCTGTTTATAGCCCCTTGTGAGTATCAGGCACTGTTCCCACTAATCCTCTCAGATGTTTTTTTTGTTGTTGTTGTTTTTGTTTGTTTGTTTCCCCCAACCTTAGTTTTCTTACATTTGTGTGCTGATAAAGTATCCTGATGAATACTCAAGGGGAACCCTTGACAAATCTCCAGAGAATATTTTCCCTCAGCCCTTCCCTCTCCAGTTCTGTGACCTGTAAACTATAGCCACTTTAGTCTTTCCAGACTCTCAGCTTTGTCTCCTCAACACAGGGAGTTTGCCAGAGTTTTCTTGGGTTTTACTCCCTGTGTCAGGTCCTGGAAACTCTCAAGGTGTAAGCTGGAGCAATGCTACAGCTCACTGCATTAGTTTCCTATCTCACAGCAATCACTGTTCCTCATTGCCTGGTGTCCAATGTCTCAAAAACCATTTTTTCATATATTTCATCTGATTTTTCAGTTGTTTCATGTGGAGGGTAGATTCATTCCCTATTATCCTATCTCAGCCAGAAGTGGAAGTCCTCCCAATTCTTTACTATGGCATTACAAGCCCCTCCAGATGTAGACTCTAGTTACCTCTTTATCCTCAACTTCCTCTACTCCCTCATGCACACCATCCACAGTGAAATACTGTCGATACCAGGTTGTGGCATATTTCTGTGTTCCCTCTGCCCACAAGGCCTTCTCCACGTCCTGCCTCCTTCTTCTGAGTAACTCCTACTCACTGTTCTAGACACAGTTCAGGCATTAGAAAACACCTCCATTTTTTTCACCCTCCACCCCTAGGTCAGGTTATGAGCTTGGCCTCTCTCTATCAGAATTGTTTCTGCATGTCTCAAATTGTGTTTCATGAAGTATAGATAGGTGTTATAAGATAGTAGGATCTATTTGGAAAACGTTAGGTTAAACACTGTTAAACAATTTTTTACTTCAAGTTTTTTCAGAACGTAATGTGCATTATGAGTCTCCAAGAGGAGATATGATAGTCAGATAAGAAAACTGAGGCTCAAAGAGATTTTATTTTTTTTAAGTAAGAAAAAACATACTAACCAAGGCCTTATTGTGCAGTGGATAGACTGGAATGTGCCAGAGAACTTTCCTACACAGAATCCAGTGCAGCAGAAAGAGAGCTACATTTCTAGTCCTAAACTGCCTATAATTCATTGTGTGACCTTGGGCAAATTACTTTCCCACTCTGACAAATACTTTCCCACATCTTAAAAATGGTGGTAGAATATACCACAATGTTCATTGCAGCACTATTTACAATAGCCAGGACATGGAAGCAACCTAAATGTCCATCAGCAGATGAATGGATAAAGAAGATGTGGCACATATATACAATGGAATATTACTCAGCCATAGAAAAGAATGAAATTGAGTTATTTGTAGTGAGGTGGATGGACCTAGAGTCTGTCATACAGAGTGAAGTAAGTCAGAAAGAGAAAAACAAATACCGTATGCTAACGTGCATATATGGAACCTAAAAAAACGGTACTGATGAACCTAATGGCAGGGCAGAAACAAAGACGCAGACGTAGAGAACAGACTTGAGGACACACGGGGGGAAGGGGAAGCTGGGACGAAGTGAGAGAGTAGCATTGACATATATACACTACCAAATGTAAAATGGATGGCTAGTGAGAAGCTGCTGCATAGCACAGGGAGATCAGCTCGATGCTTTGTGACAACCTAGAGGGGTGGGATAGGGAGGGTGGAAGGGAGGCTCAAGAGGGAGGGGATATGGGGATATATGTATACATATAGCTGATTCACTTTGTTGTACAGCAGAAACTAACACAACATTGTAAAGCAATCATACTCCAATAAAGATTTTTTTAAAAAATGGTGGTAGAGGTTAGACTTCATGAGGTTAGACTTGATCTTCAACCTCCTAATCCTGTACCCTTCCATGATTGCTCCAACCTTCCTGAGCTCTTTCTTTGATGAATTCCTGCAACCTCCCAAAATACTTTGCCAGTTGTCATCTTGTTGTACATTTCTCCTAAATGACCTAGTAGAACAGTCTTGCCTCAGCTCTGAGAGAATCTACTTCTCTTCTGACATGCCTTGAATATAACAGAGTCCTAATAAGTATAATACATCTTTAGTCTATCTTTGCTATATTTTCTGGTTCTATAACTAGTCCTAGATCAGAACCCTGGGGACCTTTCTAGACTCCACGTCTCCCTCATTACCTATTTATATGGTTAACAAGTTTGACCCTGGTTGCTTCTACTCCCTACATATCTCTTCAATCAATCCCCTTATTCTCTACCCCTAAAAATATAGGTATTATTATTATTCCTCTTATTGTACTTGAAATAATAAAAGGAAACTGGGGCACAAGACATTAATTTACCCAGGAACTCACAGCTAGTAAATGGCTGAACTTTGACTAAAACCTAGGTTCTAATATACTTGCTTTCTCAATTAACGTTTGCTTGCTGATTGATGAATGAATGAATGAATGAATTGATATATGAAATTAACTTGAATTTCCTACATTTCCACTATTTCTTTACTTGAAAGAAACTTAGGATAAGTTTTCCCTATAATTTTGCTTTGTTGAGTTACACAATAATCTTAACTCTGAAAAATGAGCAAGGTCCTTTTGTCCCCTGTGGGATGCCTGAGCTGTCAGTGAGCTCTTACCAATATCTCTATACATGCTAAAAAGCTCCCCTAGAACCTCCTTGTCCTTGTTTCCCTTTGAATATCTATAAACCTGGAAGTAGCCATCATGTCAGAGCCTAAAAAAACAGACCATTCTCAACCTCTTCTCCTCAACCCTCTAGGAGGTTGTTATGTGCCCCATTTTTTACCCCAAATTAGGACAGTTTATCTAGATGACAACATAAGCAGAATTTAATTTTTAAAAAAGTATTAGAATGTACTGGGCTTCCATGTGAATAAGAAAAAAAAATAGCTAAAATTTGTTACTACACTGAAAGTAATTTCAGTCTCAGGAATGTAATTATTGATGAGTAACTTTATTCCAAAATAACATCTGTCAAAGATGGCACAAAAAAAGAGAACTACAGGCCAATATCACTGATGAACATAGAAGCAAAAATCCTCAACAAAATACTAGCAAGCAGAATCCAACAGCACATTAAAAGGATCATACACCATGATCAAGTGGGGTTTATCCAAGGAATGCAAGGATTCTTCAATATACGCAAATCAATCAATGTGATACACCATATTAACAAATTGAAGGAGAAAAACCATATCATCTCAATAGATGCAGAAAAAGCTTTTGACAAAATTCAACACCCATTTATGATAAAAAAAAAACTCCAGAAAGTGGGCATAGAGGGAACTTACCTCAACATAATAAAGGCCATATATTACAAACCCACAGCCAACATCGTTCTCAATGGTGAAAAACTGAAACCATTTCCACTAACATCAGGAACAAGACAAGGTTGCCCACTCTCACCACTATTAGTCAACATAGTTTTGGAAGTTTTAGCCACAGCAATTAGAGATGAAAAAGAAATAAAAGGAATCCAAATCAGAAAAGAAGAAGTAAAACTGTTACTGTTTGCAGATGACATGATACTATACACAGAGAATCCTAAAGATGCTACCAGAAAACTACTAGAGCTAATCAATGAATTTGGTAAGGTAGCAGGATACAAAATTAATGCACAGAAATCTCTTGCATTCCTATACACTCATGATGAAAAATCTGAAAGAGAAATTAAGGAAGCACTCCCATTTACCATTGCAACAAAAAGAGTAAAATACCTAGGAATAAACCTACCTAAGGAGACAAAAGACCTGTATGCAGAAAACTATAAGACACTGATGACAGAAATTAAAGATGATACAAACAGGTGGAGAGATACAGCACATTCTTGGATTGGAAGAATCAACATTGTGAAAATGAGTATACTACCCAAAGCAATCTACAGATTCAATGCAATCCCTACCAAACTACCAATGGCATTTTTCACAGACCTAGAACAAAAGATTTCACAATTTGTATGGAAATACAAAAGACCCCGAATAGCCAAAGCAATCTTGAGAAAGAAAAACGGAGCTGGAGGAATCACGCTCCCTGACTTCAGACTATACTACAAAGCTACAGTAATCAAGACAGTATGGTACTGGCACAAAAACAGAAATATAGACAAATGAAACAGAATAGAAAGCCCAGTGATAAACCCACGCACATATAGTCCCCTTATCTTTGAAAAGGAGGCAAGAATATACCATTGAGAAAAGACAGCCTCTTCAGTAAGTGGTGCTGGGAAAACTGGACAGCTACATGTAAAAGAATGAAATTAGAGCACTCCCTAACACCATACACAAAAATAAACTCAAAATGGATTAAAGATCTAAATGTAAGGCCAGACACTATAAAACTCTTAGAGGAAAACATAGGCAGAACACTCTATGACATAAATCACAGCAAGATCCTTTTTGACCCACCTCCTAGAGAAATGGAAATAAAAACAAAAATAAACAAATGGGACCTAGTGAAACTTAAAAGCTTTTGCACAGCAAAGGAAACCGTAAACAAGATGAAAAGACAACCCTCAGAATGGGAGAAAATATTTGCAAATGAAGCAACTGACAAAGGATTAATCTCCAAAACCTACAAACAGCACATGCAGCTCAATATCAAAAACAAACAACCCAATACAAAAATGGGCAGAAGACCTAAATAGACATTTCTCCAAAGAAGATATACAGATCGTCAACAAACACATGAAAGGATGCTCAACATCACTCATCATTAGAGAAATGCAAATCAAAACTACAATGAGATATCATCTCACACCAGTCAGAATGGCCATCATCAAAAAATCTACAAACAATAAATGCTGGAGAGGGTGTGGAGGAAAGGGAACCCTCTTGCACTGTTGGTGGGAATGTAAATTGATACAGCCACTATGGAGAACAGTATGGAGGTTCCTTAAAAAACTAAAAATAGAACTACCATACGACCCAGCAATCCCACTACTGGGCATATACCCTGAGAAAACCATAGTTCATTGCAGCTCTGTTTACAATAGCCAGGACATGGAAGCAACCTAAGTGTCCATCGACAGATGAATGGATACAGAAGATGTGGCACATATATTCAATGGAATATTACTCAGCCATAAAAAGAAACGAAATTGAGTTATTTGTAGTGAGGTGGATGAACCTAGAGACTGCCATACAGATTGAAGTAAGTCAGAAAGAGAAAAACAAATACCATATGCTAACACATATATATGGAATCTAAAAAAAAAAAAAAAAAATTTCTGAAGATCCTAGGGGCAGGACAGGAATAAAGACAGACGTAGAGAATGGACATGAGGACACGGGGAGGGGGAAGGGTAAGCTGGGACAAAGTGAGAGAATGGCATGGACATATATACACTACCAAATGTAAAATAAATAGCTAGTAGGTAGCAGCCGCATAGCACAGGGAGATCAGCTTGTTGCTTTGTGTCCACCTAGAGGGGTGGGATAGGGAGGGTGGGAGGGAGACTCAAGAGGGAGGAGATATGAGGATATATGTATATGTATAGCTGATTCACTTTGTTATACGACAGAAACTAACAGAACATTGTAAAGCAATTACACTCTAATAAAGATGTTAAAAAAGAAAAAAAATAAAGAATAGCTGTGGAAGTGTAAAAAAAAATGTCTGTACAACTGATCACGCTTATATTAAAAAAAGAAGGAAAATCAAATTCGTGTTTTTTACTCTGTCACTCATCTGTAAAGCCCCATTCTAATCCCTTAGCTAGGTACCACAACCCTGTCGTCTAGCCCCTGTCTATCTCTCCAGTCTTATTCCCTACTGCTTCTCCTTTTATATTTTACCCTCCTGTCATAGTGAACTGATTCTCAGGTCCTGAACATGACTTTCTACCTTCTCAACATGTCATCTCCTCTACCTGGATGGTTCTTTACTGCTTATCCACCTACTGAAATCTTTTCCACCCTTCAAAACCTTGATCAGGTGTCAACTCTTCTCTAGAGTCTTTCTTGGCTCCCACCTACAGCCCAAGATAAAGTTGACCACTCTTCTGTGTATAAACACACTTATTATTCCATCTATCACACTGCTTTCTATTTGTTTGACTTCATTTATGTCTTATTATATATTCCTAGGAAGGAATAAGCTCAGTGCTTGACACATTTGGAGTTCAGGATAACTCTGACCCAAACCAATATTGGTAGAGGTCTTTGTGTTTCAGATTAGAAGGGACCTTGGAGGACACTCAAAGCCTTTGCTTCCTTCATTTACTGCTGAGAAAACAGTAATTTGCCCAAGACCACATTGTACATTTGATGGCATTTTTCCATTGTTGGGTAAATCCTTTTCTTTTCCAAACTGGGGAATTCAACATTCCTTTTTACAAGAGCTTTTAATGTTGTTGTCGTTGTTTTCATATTCTATTCTAACATAGGAGTTAAGAGCATGAACTTTGAAGCCATATATACTGAGTTTGAATACCAGCTGTACTACTCACTATTGAGAAACTGGTATATGATATGTATTTTTTCTGTTCCTCACTTGTCTCCTCTAGACAGTAAGGATATCTCATAGTACTATTGTGAGGAATAAGTTAGTTACACCTATAACATCCTTAGAACAGGGAACAACACATAGAATGCACTTAATAAATGTTTCCTATCATCTGAAGAAATAGGGAGAGGAAGGAATCAGGTTTAGCTTGGATTTCTAATACAGAAAAATGATTAGGAAGCATCAGAAGGGAAGTAGGACCCAGGTCACCTAACATATCGCACAGATGTTCTCGATTGGATCCTAGTGTTGCTATGTCCATGGATGAAGCAAATAAAACCAATCCAAAGGCGTGTGAGTGAGTTTATCCATGTTTTTTCTCCTTGAATACTCATAGCAGTGGTAGTAGAAGTAGGACCAATGTATAGGCACAACCAGGGGTCACATTTCATCTCTGCCCTTAGGTAATCTTTCCAATATTCAGAGTTGCCTAAATATAAAACTGGCTGCCCACAAATGTAGTACATCCCCATCACTCTATGCATTCAAATAGAATGTTAGCACCACTTGGGGACTCAGATATTATACCAGGCTCAAACAGAGTGGCTAGTTGAAGCAGACAGATTTTTAAGATCACTTTGATATTTTTAAAAATGTGTTTTACTTTATAGTTCTAAAGTTCTAAGATTCTGTGTTTCCTTAAACCTATGAGTCAATGATTCTATGATTCCATTGGATTAACTGTAAGTCCCATAGATCATGTTTGCCAGCAGTCTGGGTATCCATTTTATAACAATATCTTTAGAACCTATTGCGAATTTTTCTATATTGAGCATCAAGGCAATTTACAAAGTGATTTCTGAGGGAGGCATCTATTTAGGACCTTTACTAAATGCTCTTATAGCTCCTCTCTATGGCTATATTTTTAACTTCTATAGCCATTTAAGTTGAACATAATTAGAGGAAAACAATTGCTAAAGCAAAAAAGCACCATCTCAGCATTTTGCAAGGAATAGATGTGGCTAGTGAGAAGCAGCTGCCCACTGCTATGCGTATATTTAGAATCTACCCAGGGACAGCTCTGACAGACAGAGCTGAGTTCGGCCTAGCTGAAGGAATGAAAAAAAAAAAAATGGACAAAATATTTTTATCACCTTTGTAACTAATGATCTATAGTAGTACCATTTGATATATATTTCTGAGATAACTCTGTTGTGTTCAAAATTTGTTGATTAGAACTTTATTGTGTACAAAATTGGGAAGTACCATAAACAACCTTTGTCATTGTCATTCAACTATTTATGATCAACTGAATAATAATAGTAGTAATTCTTGTATCCAGGTTGTCTTCTGATCTAGTGTTCTTCCTTTACATTTTGCATCCCTACCTGTACAAATTTTATAGAACTTATCCTCTTTGGCAAATCAAGTGCACATTTGATCACTTAGAGCCTCCAAAATCAAAACACTTCAATGGTTTCTTATTCTTTTTAGGATAAACATTTTGGTTTGTTTTCCTGCTTCCCCTTCCCCTACGCTGTCCAAATCTCTGCTATCATTTTCATATACTATATACCTTAGCATGTATCACTGTTGAATTTTTCAATATTTTGATTGATGTCTATCTCCGCAATAGATTGTGAACTTCTGAGGGCAAAGAACATGTCTGTTTTTGCTCCTTCTATATTCTCATTCCTTAACATAGTCCCCTAGAACACAGTAGATACACAATGCAGATTTGTTGAAAGAATGAATAAAATGGATTAATGAATTATGTTTTCGACTATTCTGTGCCACAAGATTTAAAAATCACAGTTTTAGGATACAAATGATTTGAAGAAAGTAGAGATACTAATTTATAGGTAAGTGTATATATACATATATTTATTCACATAGAGAGAGTGAATTATAGGTCCACTTGGAATGTAGAATTTGGGTTTGAGAAGAATCAGGACATAGTTAACATGGGAAAGGAGTCGTCATTGATGCTTTCCAGCTTTTGACAAGCAGGATTAAATTACTTTGATGGTTACTAAATAGACCTTATAGAAAGATCTCTATTTGTCCTTTGCAACACATTTGTTGTCAACTGTCTTTTACTGCTAGGTGTTTATTTGTCTTTATCTTGAGTACACAGGTATCTTTGGTTCTTTTACTCTTTATACTCAAAACAAAAACTGACCAAAAACATTACAGCTATTAATTAAGGCAACTTAACCATTGCCTGTGGAGTGACCTTTGGGATCTTGTTTAACTCTGCTGTGTACAAGGGCTTGTTTCTCTGTGTCTGGGTCATTTAGGTTCATTTAGGAAAGCAAAAACTAAGTATTTCAATAGAAGGGTTTAGTATATGGAAATTATTACCAGGTGTGGAGGGCTAAAAGAGCAAAAAGAGAACACTGAGATAACCCAGAGATAATAACAGCAGGAAGCTGCTATCACTGCTGGGATTAGGGGAACAAAAGGGATTAGTTGGAGTTATCAGAACCTAAGAGTTTAGAGAGGGACTCTGTGGCATTGAATTCATTTTTTTGAGGAGGGGACATTGCGTTTCTGTGGCTGGTACAGCTGAGAGTGCATGAAGAGATTAGTTCTAGGAATAAAAAAACAAAAACAAAAAACAAAACAGGAAACTAGAGCCAACAAATACAAAACACAAAATCACAGTCTCTTCTTTCCTCTTCTTGCCTTCAATTTTCCTTTAGTTATTGGCAGAACCTAACAGGAAGCCAGATAGAAAAGAAATCTGGGAAATGTAGTTTGCAGTATCACAGAGCAGAGTATAACAGGGTGGATTTGGAACTGAAAGACAACAGGTAAATAGCTGACTCAGTCTATTCCTCTGGTTACTTAGCATCTATGCATACCTTTCTACACATATTTGAATTCCGTGTAGCAAAATATGTCAACTTCATGCTTTCACCTTAGAAGATGCAACTAATTTTTATACACATAAAGATGTTCTCACCACTCAAAAGGAGAAGACACAAAGTTCCAGTGGTCACTGCGTCCATTTCTAGGGTAGGTCGTGTTATCTGTTTTAGTCACAGTCCCATTTAATACTATGCAATCTAAAGGCTAACTTTAAAGGTAATCACCAACAATGAATTTTATATAAAGTTTTAAGTGAAAAGGAAGAGGGAGAAAGAAATAAATTCACACACACACACACACACATATACCTGATAAGCAAGGAAGAAGAGATGTATATTTGCTAGAGTACTCATTTCTGCAGCCGGTGAAGTGGTGTAGTGATAGTTATAACTTCCATTTTTTCATTACCCATTCCATTTCCCCTTTGCCCTAAGCAAATTTCACAACTTCTTGGTGTTATTTACCTGGTAGGGTGACCCAAACCTTTATTTCTGAAGGATATGCATCCTCAGTGAATATTTATTGGGTTGTACTTTTCCATTAACTTTTATTATTGGACACAGAAGTACTAAAAGGCATCCTAGAGTACCCTCTGGGTTCCAGAATTATTTTTTCTGGCTCCCATTGTGTTGTAGCAACCCAAATCCCATTTAGTAATTGGGATCAATCACCCTAACCAGTAAAGCAACATGATTCTTTCCCTTTTGGTTTAGTAGCATAAGAAACCCTAAATAGTCAAATGGTAGCCTTAGTTTCCACTTCAATGGAACTATTATCATGTTCATTTAGGAACTAAGGCCTCCTAAACCAGCAGAGAAAGTTGTGGGGATGAGAAAATTTCTGTGAATAGGTTGTTAGGCGTAATATGAGAGAAGCCAATCTCATTTCCACCCCTTGACTCTCAGATGCATATGTTCTGCCTGTGTGAGAAACACCACCATGTTAATCACTGGTTCAAAGCATACATGATATCTTGTAAGAGAAAGCTCCAAGCTTTCAGTGTCCCAACTGGAACTGGAACTGAGTCTTTGTTAGACCATTCCATAAATCTATCAGGCCAGCTGCTTCTGAGAAATGAGGTATGTATTAAAACTAGTAAGTATGTATGAGCTCATCACTGATATATGTTTGCAGCAAAATGAGTTTGTTTGTCAGAATTAATGCTGTGGGGGATACCACATGGTAAATAAGGAATTCCGCAAATCCATGGATTGATGGTGCTGGCAGAAGCACTGAGTGTAGAGAAGGCAAATTCAAATCCATAATAATTGTGCATTCCAGTGAGGACAAATCAGTGCCCCTTTGTTTGGAAGGGGTCTACTGTAATCACCCTACCACCAGGTGACTGGCTCGGGGTGACTGACTGGGGAAACAGGGTTGGTCCCCACTACTGGCAGATTAAATAATCAAGAAAAGTCCACGTTGTAAAGCCTTGCATAGCCTCCATCCCTGCTGTCATGGCCTCTTTGTATATCGACCCATTGAGCAAGGCCTTGGATTAGGAGATTGACATCCAAAGAACATATTATCTTAACCTGATTATTGAGAACCTACTCTGCAATAGGTGCTCTTTGGTGAGCACTCACATAGAATATAAAATCTTCACATTCTTTCCATTCCAATAATTCCATCTTCATACTTCTTACCCAGATCCCCTTGACAATAATATTCCAGTCTTGCTCATTCCAAGTCCCTGTTCATCAAGCCAAGCCGTTATGCTATAAATCAGCAAAGACCGTCTCACTGGCCACCTCTCTGTTCAAACAAAGTGAACAACTAAATATGCTACTTGATGTTCTGACCACTGGAAGGATTTCCCTTTATTATTGTCTTTCAATGACATTCCTGATTGGGTGACTGTAAAACTATAGCAGCCCACTTCTGATTGATGCCAGCATGTCACTTCAGCAAGTTGTTTAAAGGGACTTCCTATAAGGCCATAGGTAGACCAAAGAAGACGAAACAATGCTGCAGGAAGAGATGCTATAGGAATCCAGGCTACCTGTTCATGCAACTTATTTGTGCCTTCAGGACCTACTAGAGCCTTATATATCATTAATGCCACTTATATATCATTTTCACTCATTGGTGAATTGTAAACCTAAGCTTATTATTTGGTGGGTCAGATTACACACAGTTCCCAATAGGCAGTCCAGGCCACATGATCACTTGATGTCCCAAGGTCATATGTTTAGTGTTTATTGGGGCTTACTATGCAGCTAGGAGTTGTTTCTCAAAAGAGAAGCAGTTATCTGCTGAAGGAGGTATGACTTTGCTCTTAATTGTAGGGATCTGCTCTGTGGTTATCCTGCTGGAGCTTGCCATAGGCTTCATATAGCATCCCTATTCACCATAATCATTTTGGATCTCCTGGGCCATAAGGTCCAAATGCAGAGCAGCTTTCACTGCGGCCTGGACCTACTGCAGACCCTTCTCTTGCTGTGAGCTCCACTCAAAACTGACAGCATTGCAGGTTACTCAATGAATGGACCAGAACAACATAGTCAAATATGGTATATGTTACCTTCAAAATCCAGAAAGGCCCACCTATCATTGTGCTTCTTTTATAGAGGTAAATACTGCAACATGCAGAAATGTATCTTTCACTTTGGAGGGCTATTACAGGATGGTACAGACCCCTAGGCACCTTGAAAATTTCACTGAAATGGTAGGTGCCAGGATTTTTATGAGGTTTATCTCTCACCTTCTGTCACACATGTCTTCTAAAGCATCTATGGTACTTGCAACTTCCTTCTCATACTACTATAGTTATCAGTATAGTGTACCAGTGGGATGATCTGTGGGATGTCAAGATGATCAAGATTTCTGCAGACTAGATTATGATAACAGCAGGAGGGTTAAAGTAGCCCTGCCAAAAGATAGGAAAGGTATGCCGTTGTCCCTGTCAGGTGAAAATGAACAGCTTCTGGTGTGCCTTGAAAACTAATAAAGAGAAAGGCATTTGCCAAATCAATAGCTTATACAAGGTGCTAGGAATAGTATTGATATTAGCCAGTAAATACATCACATCTGGAACAGCAGCTGCAATTGTAGTCACCACCTATATAAATTTATAGTGTTGGGGGGCGCCTTCAAGATGGCAGAGGAGTAAGACGTAGAGATCACCTTCCTCCCCACAAATACATCAAAAATACATCTACATGTGGAACAACTCCTATAGAACACCTACTGAACGCTGGCAGAAGACCTCAGACTTCCCAAAAGGCAAGAAACTCCCCACGTACCTGGGTAGGGTAAAAGAAAAAAGGAAAAACAGAGACAAAAGAATAGGGACAGGACCTGCACCTCAGGGACGGACCTGTGAAGGAGGAAAAGTTTCCACACACTAGGAAGCCTCTTCACTGGCAGAGATGGGGGTGGGTTGGGGGGGAAGCTTCAGAGCCATGGAGGAGAGCGTAGCAATAGGGGTGCAGAGGGCAAAGCAGAGATATTCCTGCACAGAGGATTGCTGCCCACCAGCACTCACCAGCCTGAGATGCTTGTCTGCTCACCCACTGGGGCGGGTCGGGGCTGGGAGCTGAGGCTCGGGCTTCGGAGGTCAGATCCCAGGGAGAGGACTGGGGTTGACTGCATGAACACAGCCTGAAGGGGGCCAGTGCGCCACAGCTAGCTGGGAGGGAGTCTGGGAAAAAGTCTGGAGCTGCCTAAGAGGCAGGAGACCATTGTTTCAGTGTGCGCGAGGAGAGGAGTTCCAGAGCACCACCTAAATGAGCTCCAGAGATGGGCACGAGCCATGGCTATCAGCATGCACACCAGAGACAGGCATGAGATGCTAAGTCTCCTGCTGCAGCCACCAAGAAGCCTGTGTGCAAGCAGAGATCACTATCCACACCTCCCCTCCCGGGAGCCTGTACAGCCCTCCACTGCCAGGGTCCCATGATCCAGGGACAACTTCCCTGGGAGAACACACAGCGTGCCTCAGGCTGTTGCAACATCACGCCAGCCTCAGCTGCCACAGGTTCGCCCCGCATTCCATACCCCTCCCTCCCCCTGGCCTGAGTGAGCCACAGCCCCCTAATAGGCCACTCCTTTAACCCCTTCCTGTCTGAGTGGGGAACAGATGCCCTCAGGTGACCTACACACAGAGGAGGGACCAAATCCAAAGCTAAACCCCAGGAGCTGTGCGAACAAAGAAGAGAAAGGGAAATTTCTCCCTGCAGCCTCAGGAGCAGCAGATTAAATCTCCACAATCAACTTGATGTACCCTGCGTCTGTGGAATACCTGAATGGACAATGAATCATCCCAAAATTCAGGCGGTGGACTTTGGGAGCAACGGTAGACTTGGGGTTTGCTTTCTGCGTCTAAATGTTTCTGGTTTTATGTTTATCTTAGTTTAGTATTTAGAGCTTATTATCATTGGTAGATTTGTTTATTGATTTGGTTGCTCTCTTCCTTTTTATATATATATATATATTTTTTTTTTTTTTCTTTTCCTCTTTTTGTGAGTGTGTATGTGTATGCTTCTTTGGGTGATTTTGTCTGTATAGCTTTGCTTTTGCCATTTGTCCTAAGGTTCTGACTATTGGTTTTTGTTTTTTATTGTTTTTGGGGTTTTTTTAGTATAGTTTTTAGCACTAGTTATCATTCGTGGATTTGTTTTTTGGCTTGGTTGCTGTCTTCTTTCTTTTTTTTAAATTACATTTTACTTTTTAAAAATTTTTAATAACTTTTTCCATTTTAATACCTTTATTTTATTTATTTATTTATTTATTTTTCTTTCTTTCTTTCCTTTTCTTTTTGTCCCTTTTCTTCTGAGCCGTGTGGCTGACAGGGTCTTGGTGCTCTGGACGGGTGTCAGGCCTGAGCCTCTGAGGTGGGAGAGCCAAGTTCAGGACACTGGTCCACCAGAGACCTCCTGGCCCCACGTAATATCAAACGGCAAAAGCTCTCCCAGAGATCTCCATCACAATGCTAATACCCAGCTCCTCTCAATGACCAGCAAGCTACAGTGCTGGACACCCTATGCCAAACAACTAGCAAGACAGGAACACAACCCCACCCATTAGCAGAGGGGCTGCCTAAAATCATAATAAGTTCACATACACCCCAAAACACACCACCAGACATGGTCCTGCCCACCAGAAAAACAAGATCCAGCCTTATCCACCAGAACACAGGCACCAGTCCCTTCCACCAGGAAGCCTACACAACCCACTAAACCAAACTTAGCCACTGGGGGCAGACACCAAAAACAACGGGAATTACGAATCTGCAGCCTGTGAAAAGGAGACCCCAAACACAGTAAGTTAAGCAAAATGAGAAGACAGAGAAACACACAGCAGTTGAAGGAGCAAGGCAAAAACCCACCAGACCAAAGAAATGAAGAGGAAATAGGCAGTCTACCAGAAAAAGAATTCAGAGTAATGATAGTAAAGATGATCCAAAATTCTGGAAATAGAATGGAGAAAATACAAGAAATGTTTAACAAGGACCTAGAAGAATGAAAGAGCAAACAAACAACAATGGACAACACAATAAATGAAATAAAAAATTCTCTAGAAGGAATCCATAGCGGAATAACTGGTGCAGAAGAACAGATAAGTGACCTGGAAGATAAAATAGTGGAAATAACTACCACAGAGCAGAATAAAGTAAAAAGAATGAAAAGAATTGAGGACACTCTGAGACCTCTGGGACAACATTAAATGCGCCAACATCCTAATTATAGGGGTCCCAGAAGAAGAAGAGAAAAAAAAAGGGACTGAGAAAATATTTGAAGAGATTATAGTTGAAAACTTCCCTAATATGGGAAAGGAAATAGTCAAGCAAGTCCAGGAAGTGCAGAGAGTCCCATACAGGATAAATCCAAGGAGAAACATGCCAAGACACATATTAATCAAACTATCAAAAATTAAATACAAAGAAAAAATATTAAAAGCAGCAAGGGAAAAGCAACAATTAACATACAAGGGAGTTCCCATAAGGTTAACAGCTGATCTTTCAGCAGAAACTCTGCAAGCCGGAAGGGAGTGGCAGGACATATTTAAAGTGATGAAAGGGGAAAACCTACAACCAACATTACTCTACCCAGCAAGGATCTCATTCAGATTTGACGGAGAAACTAAAACCTTTACAGACAAGCAAAAGCCAAGAGAATTCAGCACCACCAAACCAGCTCTACAACAAATGCTAAAGGAATTTCTCTAGGCAGGAAACACAAGAGGAGTAAAAGACTTAAAATAACACACCCAAAACAATTAAGAAAATGGTAATAGGAACACACATATTGATAACTACCTTAAATGTAAATGGATTAAATGCTCCCACCAAAAGACATAGACTGGCTGAATGGATACAAAAACAAGACCCGTATATATGCTATCTACAAGAGACTCACTTCAGACCTAGGGACACATACAGACTGAAAGTGAGAAAGATATTCCATGCAAATGGAAATCAAAAGAAAGCTGGAGTAGCAATTGTCATATCAGACAAAATAGACTTAAAAATAAAGACTGTTACAAGAGACAAAGAAGGACAGTACAAAATGATCAAGGGATCAATCCAAGAAGAAGATATAACAATTGTAAATATTTATGCACCCAACATAGGAGCACTTCAATACATAAGGCAAATGCTAACAGCCATAAAAGGGGAAATCAACAGTAACACAATCATAGTAGGGGACTTTAACACCCCACTTTCACCAATGGACAGATCATCCAAAATGAAAATATAAAAGAAAACACAAGCTTTAAATGATACATTAAATAAGATGGACTTAATTGATATTTGTAGGACATTCCATCCAAAAACAGCAGATTACACTGTCTTCTCAAGTGCTCATGGAACATTCTCCAGGATAGATCATATCTTGGGTCACAAATCAAGCCTTGGTAAATTTAAGAAAACTGAAATCATATGAAGTATCTTTTCCGACCACAACACTATGAGACTAAATATCAATTACAGGTAAAAAATCTGTAAAAAATACAAACACATGGAGACTAAACAATTCACTACTAAATAACCAAGAAATAACTGAAGAAATCAAAGAGGAAATCAAAAAATACCTAGAACAAGTGACAGTGAAAACATGATAACCCAAAACCTATGAGATGCAGAAAAAGCAGTTCTAAGAAGGAGGTTTATAGTAATACAATCCTACCTCAAGAAACAAGAAACATTTCAAACAACCTAACCTTACACCTAAAGCAATTAGAGAAAGAAGAACAAAAAAACCCCAAATTTAGCAGAAGGAAATAAATCATAAAGATCAGATCAGAAATAAATGAAAAAGAAATGAAGGAAACGATAGCAAAGATCAATAAAACTAAAAGCTCTTTCTTTGAGAAGATAAACAAAATTGATAAACCATTAGCCAGACTCATCAAGGAAAAAAGGGAGAAGACTCAAATCATTAGAATTAGAAATGAAAAAGGAGAAGTAACAACTGACACTGCAAAAATACAAAGGATCATGAGAGATTACCACAAGCAGCTATATGCCAATAAAATGGACAACCTGGAAGAAATGGACAAATTCTTAGAAAAGCAACCTTCCAAGACTGAACCAGGAAGAAATAGAAAATATAAACAGACCAATCACAAGCACTGAAATTGAGACTGTGATTAAAAATCTTCTAACAAACAAAAGCCCAGGACCAGATGGCTTCACAGGCAAATTCTATCAAACATTTAGAGAAGAGCTAACACCTATCCTTCTCAAACTCTTACAAAATATGGCAGAGGGAGGAACACTCCTAAACTCATTCCATGAGGCCACCATCACCCTGATACCGAAACCAGACAAAGATGTCACAAAGAAAGAAAACTGCAAGTCAATATCACTGATGAACATAGATGCCAAAATCCTCACCAAAATACTAGCAAACAGAATTCAACAGCACATTAAAAGGATCATACACCATGATCAAGTGGAATTTATCCAAGGAATGCAAGGATTCTTCAATATATGTAAATCAATCATTGTGATACACCATATTAACTAACTGAAGGAGAAAAACCATATGATCATCTCAATAGATGCAGAAAAAGCCTTCAACAAATTTCAACACCAATTTATGATAAAAACTCTCCAGAAAGTGGGCATAGAGGGAACTTACCTCAATATAATAAAGGCAATATATGACAAACCCACAGCCAACATTGTTCTCAATGGTGAAAAACTGAAACCATTTCCACTAAGATCAGGAACGAGACAAGGTTGCGCACTCTCACCACTATTAGTCAACATAGTTTTGGAAGTTTTAGCCGCAGCATTCATAGAAGAAAAAGAAACAATAGAAATCCAAATCGGAAAAGAAGAAGTAATACTGTCACTGTTTGCAGATGACATGATACTATACATAGAGAATCCTAAAGACTCTACCAGAAAACTGCTAGAGCTAATCAATGAATCTGGTAAAGTAGCAGGATACAAAATTAATGCACAGAAATCTCTTGCATTCCTATACACTCATGATGAAAAATCTGAAAGAGAAATTAAGGAAACACTCACGTTTACCATTGCAACAAAAAGAGTAAACTACCTAGGAATAAACCTACCTAAGGAGACAAAAGACCTGTATGCAGAAAACTATAAGACACTGATGACAGAAATTAAAGATGATACAAAAAGGTGGAGAGATATACCGTGTTCTTGGATTGGAAGAATCAACATTGAGAAAATGACTCTACTACCCAAAGCAATCTACAGATTCAATGCAATCTCTATCAAACTACCAATTTTTCACAGAAGTAGAAGAAAAAGTTTCACAGTTTGTATGGAAACAGAAAAGACCCCGAATAGCTTAAGCAATCTCGAGACAGAAAAATTGAGCTGGAGGAATCAGGCTCCCTGACTTCAGACTATACTACAAAGCTACAGTAATCAAGACAATATGGTATTGGCACAAAAACGGAAATATAGATCAATGGAACAGGATAGAAAGCCCAGAGATAAACCCATGCACATATAGTCACCTTATCTTTGATAAAGGAGGCAAGAATATACAATCGAGAAAAGACAGCTTCTTCAATAAGTGGTGCTGGGAAAACTGGACAGCTACATGTAAAAGAATGGAATTAGCACACTCCCTAACACCATACACAAAAATAAACTCAAAATGGATTAAAGACCTAAATATAAGGCCAGACACTATAAAACTTTTAGAAGAAAACATAGGCAGAACACTCTATGACATAAATCACAGCAAGATCCTTTTTGACCCACCTCCTAGACAAATGGGACCTAATGAAGGTTAAAAGTTTTACACAGCAAAGGAAAACATAAACAAGATGAAAAGACAGCCCTCAGAATGGGAGAAAATAATTGCAAACATAGCAACTGACAATGGAATAATCTCCAAAATATACAAGCAGCTCATGTAGCTCGATATCAAAGAAACAAACAACCCAATCCAAAAATGGATATAAGACCTGAATAGACATTTCTCCAAAGAAGATATACAGATTGTCAACAAACACATGAAAGGATGCTCAACATCACTCATCATTAGAGAAATGCAAATCAAAACTACAATGAGGTATCACCTCACACTGGTCAGAATGGCCATCATCAATAAATCTACAAACAATAAATGCTGGAGAGGGTGTGGAGAAAAGGGAACCCTCTTACACTATTGGTGGGAATGTAAATTGATACAGCCACTATGGAGAACAGTATGGAGGTTCCTCAAAAAACTAAAAATAGAACTCCCATATGACCCAGCAATCCCACTACTGGGCATATACCCTGAGAAAACCATAATTCAAAAAGAGTCATGTACCACAATGTTCATTGCAGCTCTGTTTACTATAGCCAGGATATGGAAGCAACCTAAGTGTCCATCGACAGATGAATGGATAAAGAAGATGTGGCACATATATACAATGGAATATTACTCAGCCATAAAAAGAAACGAAATTGAGTTATTTGTAGTGAGGTGGATAGACCTAGAGTCTGTCATACAGAGTGAAGTAAGTCAGAAAGAGAAAAACAAATACCATATGCTAACACATATATATGGAATCTAAAAAAAAAAAAAAAAAAGTGTTTCTGAAGAACCTAGGGGCAGGACAGGAGTAAAGACGCAGACATGGAGATGGACTTGAGGACACGGGGAGGAAGAAGGGTAAGCTGGGACGAAGTGAGAGAATAGCATTGACATATATACACTACCAAATGTAAAATAGATAGCTAGTGTGAAGCAGCCACATAGCACAGGCAAATCAGCTGGGTGCTTTGTGTCCACCTAGAGGGTTGGGTTAGGGAGGGTGGGAGGTAGATGCAAGAGGGAGGAGATTTGGGGATATAGGTGTATGTATAGCTGATGCACTTTGTTATGCAGCAGAAACGAACACACCATTGCAAAGCAGTTATACTCCAATAAAGATGTTAACAACTATAAAATATAAAAATAAATTTATAGTGTTTTATAGTTATCCCCCAAGATTCATTTACTTACTCCATAGCCAAATATGTAATTTAAATGGTGGAAGTGATAAGAGTTTCCACAGACTCAGTTCTGTTTTGTTCATAAATCTCTCCCCTACCAACCTTTTTAAAAACTAAAATTTATGGGGTTCTATTCAGTCTTGATGATTGATGAAATATACTATGTGGCATTTCCCATCACTGTGTTCATATCTGCTCCTCAGGTCTACAGGAGGCTAAGTTGTATACTTCTGCTAGACCCATTCCAAGTGTGACAGCCATCAGAGTCCTCATACAAGAACTGTAATTGACTAAGGGTCCCAGCTGCTGCACTGAAATCCACTACTGTGTTTGCACAGAGGCCATGCTTTCCGTGGGCCACTCCCAGCAAAGACTGAGCTCACTTGAGATATTAAGGCTGTCTTGTTCTTCGGTAATGGGGGACTCCTCTGACAGGCAAATTTGGCTCTAGGACTCCCTGTTCACCTTGTGGATCTTTCCTTACAGATCATTGCAGTCTAAGACACTGTTACCTCAGCTTCCTTCCTTCCATCCTTTGCTCCTTCATTCCAGGTCATGCCTTGAGTACCTGCATCACAGTCTGACAGCATTCCCAGCTTCCCGAATGTCCCTCCTCATTTTCTCTCACAGGCACTTCCCCTATTAAATTTACTGCACACATATACCATTTTGATGTCATATTGTCAGAGCACCTGGGCTTATGCACAGAGTCTGTAATAAAATAAGGTGAGATCTTCTCTAAGCTACACTTTTTTATTCTCTGGAGCACACTGAATAAACAAACAGGCACACAAGAATCCAAGGCTACTGTCTCTCGTAGGCACCACTACTAGAGTTTATGTTTTTCATGCTTGACTATATTATTTTACATGTGAGGATGACAGTTCATAGGATGCAATATGAACTGGGAGCTAAAATCACTGATTAGGTACAATAATAGGTGTCCAGCGGGCAGGGTGTTGGGCAGCGATTGAGGGGAGAAGTACTCTGGCTGCCTCAAGTAGCAGTGCTCGTGAAGTAGAGGAATGGGTTCCAGTTTGTTGGCTCTTACAGCCCCTTAGTCTCAGAGAGAGACTAGGTCTAGAGATGAGGTGGGTTTTCTACTTTCTTTGAGGTGGGAGGGCCTGTGCTATTTCTTGAGGCAAAAGTGTAAGTAGGCCACTAACTGTTTCCTTTAACCCAGCTCTGACAATTATTAGAGTTCATAGAAGTAACTCCCAGTTTCTGGCAATAGATTGTCATTCTAATTGTGAATATTGTAAGTTCTTGTTATTTCTTTGTCTTTCCTGTATATTTTATTAGGAAATTGGAAGAGGCTGCAACAGGGTAATTCACTCTGAAAGCTGATATTTCTATAGTTAATTGGCCAGGAAATAGCCTCAAATATACTATAAAGATAACTTCATCTGTGTTTTATTTTCTGTACCATATTTCAAATAGATAGCTTGGCATTTTGAAATTACAACCATGAACAGTTATGGGAATATCACTAAAACAACTTAGTGAATTTTTTGGTCCCATTCATATCAATTAAAAGAGAAAAAGAACTTGCTTGAAGACTTCTCCAGCACCTATACATTAACTTTTTTTCCTGTTGTACACACACACACACACACACACACACACACACACACACACACACACACACACACACCCCGTGGACTAGAGATGGAATTAGGTGTCCAATTAAGAGTTAGGCCACTTGATCTTTATGAGCCTGGTATAATATGATATATTTTAGGGTTAAGTGAAATAAGAGCCTTCTAGTTGGTCCTATTGTAATCCCTTACTGTCTAACAAATAGAAGGCACCAAAAAAATTAGTTCTCTTTTCTCTCCAATCTAGAATTTATTTTTCTGTTGATCCATGTTTCTCGAAAATAATGTCTGCCGAAGAATGAACAAATCTTTCTAAACTCTGTCTTATCACTGATCTTAGTCACAGTTAAGCATATTAATCTTGCTTGCCATAGGTTAACTTTAAGTTGACACTGCCTGTTAAAACTGAGGTTCAAAGTGGGGATTTATGAATCAGATTCCATCTATACCATAGGTAGGTCATGTAAACTCAGGCAAATCTTTTAACCTTTTGGAACATTAGTATCTTCCCCTATAAAACGGGATAATGATGCCTACTCCACAGCATTGCTGTGAGAATGAGATAAGGAACCATCTGTAAAGGGTACTGGGCAATGTCTAGAACAGAGAAGGCATACCAAAAATAAGCTAAAAATAAGACACAGCTGAGCCCTGTTCCTGGCCATGGACTGAGACCTAAAATGCAATCTGAATCTATGTCCTCATCCTACTGACTATTTCACATTTAACACTATTCCGCTTATGAGAGGATTGGATGGACTTAATCCATATCCCATCTGGACCATCTCACTTTAGCTTCCGTGCCTTTCCTGCATTCAGTCCAGCTTTCTATAATGAAAGTAACCAGGTGTGGGGCTTGAGTGAAACAATCATCTTGATACAACATAGAGGAGGCTAGAGCTAGAATGGAGCTTAGAGGCTGCTACATCCTCCTTTATTTTAAAATGAAGAAACTAGAGTCCAAGAAGGGGAGTGACTAACCCGAGGTCATGAAAAAGGAAAGCACAAACACAGGCCTTGAATATTCATTCTCAGTGCAGAGGTCTTCCTCAGCATCGGAGGTCTGTGTAGGTGGAGAAACACCCGGCAGAAAGGAGCCCTACATCAGTTCCCTTGGTTCCCAAGGAAGGACACACTGCCCCAGCCTTACCCATTTTAGGAGGAGCAGTTTTTGCATATAGGCATCTGTGCATGGGACTCACAAGCCAAACAAGCTGCCCACCAGCCATGTACACTTTTTTAGGTTTATTTATAGTGAAATGCACTGAATTTCGGCATTTGATTCCATGGGCTTTGATAATCTGTACACCTGTGTAATGATCCCAACCAAGGTCTAGAATATTTTAATCACCCCAGCAAGTTCCCTGTGGTTATTTCCATTCACTCTCCACCCATCCATAGGCAACTGCTCTTGATTCTATCACCATAGATTAGTTTTGTCTTGTTTTTGAACTTCATATAGAGTCATATGTTATGAACTCTTGTGTCTGACTTCTTGCAGTCAATCATCCATATTGTTGAATGTATCAATAGATTATTCTGTTCTTTCTTCTACGAATAGCAGTCCTTAGAATGTATGATAGGGGTCATGTGCCAAATCTGGCATCTACTGAGTTTGGGTAAGCCATGTAACCTTTTTAAGCTTCAGTTTCCTTATCCATACAATTAGAATAATACAGTCTACCTTTCAGGATTGGAGACATACCTGTTAGCACTGTGTCTGAGACATAGTAAGTGATCAGTACCGGCAGCTATATTCATAGAATCTCGGTGCTCCTCTTACTGTAGAGATTACTGTGTGCAATTCTTATTTTCCAGATGAGGACAGGGAGGCCCAAGGCTTCTCGTCTAGGAATAGCGCTCAAGGCCTGTTGACGCCCCGCCCTGGGCTTGTTCTACTGCTCCACAGTTACTTCGCACAAAGGCTCTGTTAGGCCACTCCAAACCGTACGCAACTGAAAAGTGCTTGCTTTCCGAGGACTGTCAAAATACTCTCCCAATGAGGATCTAAATAAATAGTTTTCTGAAACCTTTCAGATTTTTTAATAAGTCAAAATACACTTTTCCAACAGCATAATTGCTTTTCATAGTGGGGCCTTAAATCTGCACTATAAAAGAATAATGCCACAGTAGATCATTTGTGAAAACTTAATGAAAACGGAGTTAGGGAACCTCAGAGTCACTAGACCTTGAAATTCACTTTCAGAAACTAATTTGCAGTAAATGCATGAGAAACATATTTAGACATGATAAACTTCCAGGCTGGTGCCCAGCAGGTGTGGAAGTTTATCTTGATTAACTCCTTTGTTTTAATTAATGCCAGAGAGCAAAGTATGAGGATCTGGCATTCTGTCACTGGGAGACATTTTGAAAGGAATCAACATGCATTTCTGTGTTCTGGATCAGCTTGGCAGGACTGTCTGCTGTGGAGGATTGTGAGACATTCTAAGATACCACACTTGCTTCTCTCCTTCCTGGTGCTGGCCTCATTAATAATAACAATTAAGTCTACTACTTTTTTAGAGACAGGTAACTATATTGGTTAAGTACAGGCTCTGGAGTCAGACTACCTAGATTGAATCCCAACGCTATCACTTTCAAGCTATGTGATCTTAGGCAAGTAAATTAACCTTCCAATGCCTTGGTTTCCCTATCTGTAATATAAGGATAATAATAATCCTCAAAGAATTATGTTGAAGATTAAATGAATTAATACAATATGCTTAGAATCTGCCTGGCACATAGTAAGTGCTCGATGCGTGTTAGCTATTGCTGTTTTATTTTCATTGTAATGTAGAAGTAGACACAGAGCATTCCATACATCTTTCTATTAAACCATCATGACAGTCCTATGAGGTAGATATTATTATTCCCATTTTAGATATGAGGAAACTGAGATGCAGAAAGGGGTAAGCTTTAATGGGCTGATGTAATGGAACAGAAGAAAACTCACCTGTGACTTGGTCTCACTTAAAATCTGTCTAGAGTTTAGTTCATGAATGTCTAGGTCACCTTGAAGAAGACCCACAAGTTCCTGAAATTTCATTGTCTGTATTCAGAGACTTAGCAGCCATTTGTTCCTACAATAGTCAAATCACCACTCTCCTAAAAACCTACAGTGTCCCAAAGTCATTTCAGTTTTCCCCTGCTCTTATAAGCCACCCACCTGTCAGAGCTCATTACAGTCATTATGGAGGAGAAAGGAGGTTGGTCATTTTTTGGCCTTGAAGCCCCAGGGTCTGTTATTGAAGTGTTGAGGGTTTTCCTGTTTTTCTTTGAGAAAACAAAAATGAAAAAAAAAAAAATCCTCTCAGCCAGAAGACTGAGCAGAAATCCATGTACGCTGATGCAAAATACTTTTAAGGAACTGGTTGGAGCCAGGAATCCAAAGGTTTTTCCTCATACTACCTGGATTTGGATCTTGGTTTTCAAGGTCCCAAGTACCGGAGACCAGGAAAATGAGCCAAAATGAGCATAATGACAGCCACATGTTCTGGAAAGTAAGTAAGGTTTTTCCAGAATCAGTCCATTAGCTCATTTGATATCAGGAAAACCTCCCAGGAGGTGGACAGGGTAGGGATAATATCCAGGAAGTGGCTTATCCTAGGTCTAGAAGTTATTTCACCTGGCTTTAGAAAGTATGTCCTTGAACTATTCCCCTCCCTGAGTTTTAGCTTCCGTATCTCTAAAATGAGGGCTTTCAATCAGAACAGTTATTTTAAAGATTTTTTAAAGTAAAAGAACCCTTTTCTCAAAAAAATCTCATGTAACATATAAAACTAATAAAAGAAGAACTGTCTAGGTTGAAGTGGAGGGTTGCAGACCTAGTTCCTTTTTGTCAGGAGAGGGTACCAGAGTTATTTTTAAGAGTTTATGTTATTTTGGTTATTGTTATTTAGTGGAGTGGAGAAGTGAGTAAGACTTAGACATGATATCAATACTGCCCTGCCAGGAACAGGCCCTGTACTGGCCAGAGACTCTGAAGAATGCTATTTACCTAGTTATTCTTTAGACACCAGGCAGCTGACTACAAATGTCTATTGCATTTACATGTTTGGGGAACCTCCTCTCCCCAACAAAGGAAGGGTACTTTTAGCTAAGAACTGAAGGAAGGAAGGAAGGAAAGAAAGGAAGGAAGGAAGGAAGGAAGGAGGGAAGGAAGGAAGGAAGAGGGAGAGAGGGAGGAAGGGAGAGGAAAGGAAAGAGTAAAGGAAAGCGAAGGAAAGGAAAGGAAAGGAGAGGAAAGGGAAAGAAAGGAGGAGGGAGGAAAGGAGGGAGAAAGAAAGAGGAAGGGAAGAAAAAAGAAAAATTAATACTAATAGTTGAGTACTTTACTCTTTTCAAAGCTATTTCATGAATATTCATTCATTTAATCTTTGCAAATCTCTTTGAGGCGAGTAGAAATATTTTTATTTCCATTATAAAGATGAAGAGACTGAGGATTTCATAGCTATCTTTGCAACAAGATTTGAGAGGAATAAAGTAGTCAATTAAGTGACGGGAAGAATTGGGGAATAGCTTTTGAAGAAGGAGGCTTCAAAGAATATTTCAGACAAAAAGTAGGCACTGGGGAAGCGTACCAGGCAGAGAAACAACATGAGCAGAGGCCCAGAGGACGGAACATGTGTAATGCAATAGGAAATAGGGAATGTTCACCGTGTACTATGGTATTAGCTAGTATGACTATTTGCCTCATGAGTCCAAACATATGGAAGGTTCCTAATGTGGAGAATGAGGGAGTTTGAAAATACTTGGAGAACACTCTAGAGGAAGGGAGGGTGGGGAGAGACCACAAGTTGGGGTTGGTGTTTATTTAATTTTATGCTACAAGATTCTATATTTTCTGGAAAACCAACAAGACACATGTTTGAATTTAGCTTTTTAAATTGCAAAGTTAAGTACATGTTATTTTGGATTCTGAGTCCAAACATTTGCTTGGTATTTTCCACACATCTTCTCTGTGCTCCAATTGGAGCACATCAAAGTCCTGGTTTCTCTTGATGCTGGGCAGGCTTTCTGCTGAATGCCGTCTGCTTTTCTGAAAATGCCACCAGGAAGATGGTATTGCAGGCTTATGAAAGACAGTGGAATTGACTTGGAGAGGAGATGGTGACAAATTCAGGGTGGCCAAAGAAAAGAGACAGGCTTGTCTCTGCCATGGACCCACTGTGTGGCCTTGGACAAGTCCTTTTCCTCTAAGCCTCAGTTTCTCTGTGGAATTAACAGTTTGGGCATTTGAGAAGTTAAGTGAAATGGGGGAGGGACAGTTAAGTAATGATATTCAAACTATGTCCTGATTCCAGTCATTTCTCATCTCCTCCATCATTACCACTCTAGCTCAGCCCCAGTCGTCTTGTCTGTGAAGATACTCCTCTCTTAACAGATACTTTCTTCATTCATGTCCCCCTGCAGTCTATGCTCCACACAGCAGCCAGAATGCTCCTTTTAAAATGAGAGTCAACCAAATGTAAGATGGATAGCTAGTGGGAAGCAGCCGCATAGCACAGGGAGATCAGCTTGGTGCTTTGTGACCACCTAGAGGGGTGGGATAGGGAGAGTGGGAGGGAGGGAGACGCAGGAGGGAGGAGATACGGGGATGTATGTATATGTATAACTGATTCACTTTGTTATAAAGCAGAAACTAACACACCATTATAAAGCAATTATACTCCAATAAAGATGTTAAAAAAAATTAAAAAATAAAATGAGGGTCAGATAATTTCATTTCCCTGTTCGCAACCCTTCAGTGGCTTACAATTCACCTAGCATAAAATCCAAAACCTTTACTATGGCTCACAAGGCCTCACGTGATCTGGCCCCCAAACTGTGCCCTTAGTTTATTGCCTACCATCCTTCTCCTTCCTCACTCTGCTCCAGCTCCTTGGCCTTCTTGTTTTTCCTTGGACTCCTAGGAACATTTCTTTCTTAGGGTTGTACCTGTTCCCTCTGACAGAGAGATTTCTAACCCCAGATTTTCACATTTTACTCTCTGTCTTCATTTTAAGTGTGTCAAAGAATAAAACAAAGACCACCCAAAACAAAAAACAAAACAAAACAAACACACACACACACAAACTAAACAAACAAAAACACAACAAAGGTGAGTCAATTGACTTGCCTGGCAAGGAATACATGCCAAAGAAGAAAGTTTCTGTGTGTGTGAAGCAGAAGCCCTTTGAGATTGGTGGCTGTGTGTTTTCATCTCTATGACTCCAAAGCACGTAAAACAGCACTTCACCTCTCCTAGGTAATTTAATCAGAACCCTTAGGCTTTTTTTTAAAAAAAATTTATTGGAATATAGTTGATTTACAATGTTGTGTTAGTTTCTGCTGTACAGCAAAGTGAATCAGTTACACATATAAATGTATCCAGTCTTTTTTCAGATTCTTTTCCATATAGGCCATTAGAGTATTGAGAGTAGAGCTCCCTGTGCTCTACAGTAGAGTTTTTTTTTTTTTTTTTTTTGGCTGCACTGCACGGTATTTGGGATCTCAGTTTCCCGACCAGGGATCAAACCCGTGCCCTTACAGTGGAGTCTTAACCAATGGACCGCCAGGGAAGTCCCGGAGCCCGTAGGCTTTGCCCTTCAGCTGTGCTCCACACTTTCCGTTCTGTGTACATGCTATATCCATTTCACACATTTTTCCATTTTTGCACATCTTGTTCCTCTGCCTGCCTTGTCTTTCTACCTGTTTCCTACTAGAAAATTCCCAGTCGTGCATCACAGCTCAACTTAAAAAAGGACATCTCCTCCAGGAAGCATTCTCTCGGCCCCTCCATGCTAAGTGTGTTTTTCTCTCCTATTCCCTCTGAATCTCAGTACCTAGCACACCCTGTAGCAGAGCCCTTATCATGCAATCAGGCAGTGGTATGCCTGTTTGCTCAGCTATCTACTCTACTAAATTAGGAACTTCTTGCCTTAAAAGTAGGGGATTATGTCATTATCACCATTGTACTTTTAATGCTTGACATATTGTCATACTATAAATATTTGTTGATTTGACTATTTTAGTAAATGTAAATGAATGAATAAATAAATGAGTAAGTGAAGAATGAAGTTCTATGATGAAGGTAATATGGGGGTTGGGGCTTAGAAGAGTTACAGTGAAGGTGATGGATAAGTACTCCTGGTGACGTCCCATCTGTAGACAGGAGAGTGAAACAGGAAAGCATGGAATAATTTCCTTGGCCATGTGCATGGTGGGTTTTGGGAACAGTGCTCAGTGAGTTCTCTACCATTGCATTCCATTTGTTAGAAAACTCTGCCAATGAAGTTGTGTGTGTGAGTGTGTGTGTGTGTGTCCCCAGGGCTAGAGTCATTTAAAATACATCTATTAAGCCAAATACTAGAACATGGCTCCCTTCTTAAGAATGGCTCTTTTGTTGGACTTCTCAAAGTCAGCCTGAGGCTCTGACAAGGAGAAGACCCTCCTCTTTATCCACCATGTGGCCTTAATTGGACTCAGTTATGATAAACAGGGCATGTGAGTTATAGAATTCTGGTAAAATTTTTCTGCCTGGTATATATAGCAGAGTAGTAAAATGCATGCTGTTGTGTAAGATGCCTTTAAACATTCAGCATCTAGGGATGAGTAATGATTACATCCCTCTTCTATTCCTAGCTGACTCCTGGTAGGAAGAAAAAGTCTCTTTCAGCCTTTGCCCAATGTCACTTATTACTGCCATTATAAATCGAAAATATTTTTCTGCCATAAAATTCCCTGTGATGAATTGCACCACAGACATTACAGTTTTTTCATTGTTTTCTTCTTGATGAGCTGGCAAAATAAAGAGACTAAAACGGGTATATTCTTTTCTTTTGGAGAAATCCAATCTCCACAAATGACCCCCTTAAGACTCTCAGTGACTGTTTGTATGGATTCCGATCTTAAAAAATCACCCGACTTGGGGGCTTGAGTGTGTGTATTATCATGCAGTTAGTTTATTATTGAACAGTAGTCTGTCTGAAAGTGATTTTGAGGATGACTTCATTAGCAGAGCTACAGAAAGCTCCCCTTAAGTGATTTGAACAAGGCAATTGAAAGGGAATTTAGGACTTTTATTTAAAACAATGCTGTCTTGGGCCCCTTTTCCAATGCATCACACCTTGTTACCTGAGCAAAGATAACACACTTGATTGCCCACAGTCTGTCTTCTTTTTGAGTTAGTCCCACATTTGGAATAGAAGAAAGTTTAGGCTAATTTCCATTCTAAATACCAAGTGCCAGGAACTGTGCAAAGTGCTTCTTATATCAAATCCTTAAAACAATTCTATAATAAAAATATTATGTGCATTTTATAGATGAGGAAAATGAGGGTCAGAGTACTCAAGCATTTGAGTAACTTGTCTGAGATAATATAACTAGTTTAAAATGAAGCCAGAATTCCAGCTCAAGCCTTTTTCCCCTAAAAGCTGTGTTATTTCCTCTACTGCATGCTGCCTCCCAAATATGACACAATGGAATGGACCAAGACATCGCAACTAATAGAATAATTGTGATACCACTGAGTGATTATTCTTTTGGATACTTAAGTCTGACATGACAGGCGTGACATTTGTAGGCCCTCCATATGTGTTTAAGTAGACAGATATAAGTTGTCTCTACCCCAAGGCCCTCCAATGGAAGAAGCAGAAGGCCCCTGCTACTACTGCCTTTGTCCCCTGACTGCATTGTTTTCATCCAGCAGAGTGAAGACAAAACAATACCTAATGCTGTGTGGGATTATCTGTTTACATATCTGTCTCCCCACTAGACTATGAGCTCTTTGAGTACAGGGCTGTGGTCTGATTCATTTCTACAGGTCTTCATTTGGTATATACTTGATGGATAGATGGAGAAATGTGAGGTTGAGAGACAGGGACTTTGAGAACATCAGAATTTAAGGGATGGTTAGATTAAGAAAAAGCAGTGAAGGAGGTTGAGACAGAGTAGTCAGAAGAGGAGGAAGGAAACCAGGAGAAAGGAGTGTCAGTGAAGACAGAGGTAAAGGGAGTTTTAAGGAGGGAATGGTGAAAAGTATCAAACACCGAAACAGTTAAATAAATAAAATGATGATTGAGATGATTTCACATTAATGGGATCATTGCTTAGCTTGGTAAGAAAGATTGCATGGAAGGTAGAAGTGTAACTCAATTAAGGTTAAGGAATTGGGGAAGTGGAAGCAATAATTACAGACAACTCTTTGAAGGAATGTATGGGAAGTTAAGAGATGAGATGCTCACTTGGGGAAGATGTTAAAAGGGGAGATTTTGAGGATTTCAAGTTGTGAGACTTAAATATATTTGTGAACTTCATAGAAAAAGCAAAGGGCAAGGAGTGAGGTGGAAAACATGAACTTTGACTCAGCTATGAAGCCTCTCATTGGTACCCTGGTATTCTGTACACATACAGGCTTCAAGCTACTGGTGATGAGGATCCTGCCCACTGCCCATCTGAGGTGTGGTCTTAGCAGTTAGCCAGAGGCTTGTATTTCATACAGTATTCAGAAGACAAATATGGCTTCTGGGCATTTCCAAAGCACCTCCTATGGGAGTATAATTATGATGTATATACCCCTGAACTTCATCAAGAAAAAGCATTCTCATAATACCAATAAAACAAGAACTGGTATGTGCTGTTATCTTTTTATACAATGAATACCTGTCTCTCTTATGACCAACAGAAGATTGACAAAACTGTCTTCAGAAGATCATCCAAATGTCTGTTTTTTAGCTGTTCACATAAAAGGCAGGGGTGTGTGTGTGTGTGTACGTGTGTGTACACCTTTGTGTTTGGGATTTAATTGTCTAAATAATTGCTTTAATTTTTCACTTCTCTGAAAGCACTACTCCAGCTTAGCTGTATAACCTCAAATTGTCAGGAACTCTCTGATAACGTAATGAAGACCAGCAGCAAAAGTTGCCATGTATGAGTGGATGGCCCAACCAACCAGACTGAAACCACAACTACCATTGGGGTGAAATTCATCATCACATCCTCCCTCTCCTTGATTCCTCTACTCCTTCCTGGGTCAAAAACCACATCAAACACATCACCATTCTCCAAATATACTTTGTATTGCAGACCTCTGAGACCTTTGTATGTGTTTTCCCTTTTCTTGAAATAATGCTCATCTTTTAACATTTCAAACTCCTCCTCATCCCCCAAGGTCTAGTGTAAATAAAGCCTTCTCTGATCCCCTACCCAAAGGTTGGAGTTGCTTTAACTCCAGCCCATAACATGCCTGACTTTTCCTAAATATTCCCTGATTTTGCAATGCTGTATCCCTGCTTTTCTCAGTCCAGAATGCTATTTTGTCTGCCTTTCATCTCCGTCTTAGAACCTGAGAACCTCAAAGCGGAAGGAGCTCTTAGAGATCATAATTTTTCAGATGGGGAAATTGAGTCCCAAAGAAGCAACAGGTAGACAGCAGGAAAACCAGAGCTAGATTAAGGGTCTCAGGAAGGGGAGTCGTGGGGTATAGTGGAAAGACAACGTCTTTTCAGTCAAACCAACTTGGGTTCAAACTCTGGCTCTGCCGTCGAAAAACTGATTTTTCATCCTCCCTGAGCATCAGTTGCCTTATCTGTTTAATTTTTTTTAAAAAGGGTAATATCTCTTATGTTTTTTGTATCATATAAAAAATGTCTATTTTGGTACCTGGCACATGACAGATGCTCTGCAGTTTTATGTATGTATGTACTCTGTATGTATGTATGTATATATGTATTTTCACTTTGAAGAGGCAGTGTGTTAGAGAGGAAAGAGTCTCATAATAACAATAAAATTTTTGCAGTAAACAAACTCAGATGCCTACTACTTATATGACCTTGGACAAGTCACTGAACTTTTTATGGAGGCCTTCATATCTATTTGTAGGAAAAATATGTGAAGATAAGCAAAACTTTGCATCAAATACCTGATGCCTGTACATCAATGTATATTAGGCATTCAGTAAAGGGTCCCTTTTACCATGGGCATTATTTCTTCATGAGTATCTCTTTTAATACAGTAATTCTGTGAGATTCAAATATTAGGTATTATTATGTCTGTTTGTCAAGAGGTGTAACAGATTATGGGCTGGCAGACACATTTTGAATATTCTGAACCTAACAGGGGCAATTGGGGTATGACATATAGATTTAGAGAAAGCAAATAGTGGGCACTGCTCAGAAATCAGGCATGTGGGTGGGCCTCCATCATCTAGAAGAACCAGGTGACAGCACTGACTCAGGTATGGAAGCAGGATCAGCTGGAACTTAAGAGCTGGCCCTAAGACAAAGGTCCCAGGTGTGAAGTCTTTTTTGCCTACCTCCTCCCAGGTAGAACTATCACTCTCGTTTTTGAACCCTGCTCCACACATGCCCTGGTTCCATGACAGGAACTGTGCTTTTTCTGTTCTTTCATCTGCTCCAACTCTCTCTGATTAGATTGTGAACTGCTGGGGCTTTTTATGATTCACATCTGTAGTCTTGTTTACTAGTAAACCCTAGTAAACAGTGCTTAAACATAATATTTTGTTTGACTGATTAACTGTTACTTCACTCAGAGCCTGACACATAGTAAATACTCAGTGAGTGTTCAGTCAATGAATGAATGAATGAATCCAATGAAACAATATGGAAACTGTAAAATGCTGGTTTTTAGGAGAGTGCTTTTCAATAGCAATTATTACTAAGTCAGCCGGTAAGCTACTTTGGACCTTAATCTGTTTGTTGTTCAGGCCTCAATAGTTAGGCATTCAGGGCACAAAATGGCCACGTGGTGAGCTGCAGAGGCACAGGCTGAGTCAGAAGGGATGCTATGAGGTCGTTTATTTCTCCATCTCTGAAAAGCTCTGGTAAAGAGCCCATCTTTCATGCCACCTGAAACCCCTGTGGGATTTCCCCAGGAACATCATACAGACTACTGGGCCCGCCTGGGAGCCATTATCCTGAGTGAGATGACAGGTCTGGAAAAAACGACATGATTTGTACACATTCCCAGCTGTCATCGAAGTTACTGTCTTAATGGATTAATTAGCTCTCTGTGTTTTAGTGCTTGTATTGGCTGCTGGGCTGCTCAGCTGATCACATGCTTTCATGGACATTCAAAAAGGTAGATGGTGATAATAATAAAAATAAAAATAATAATAACAGCTAATATTTATTGATAGCCTACTATATACCAGATAATGTCCCAAGTACCTTAAATGGATTATTTTACTCTCATAACAGCTCATAGGATGCATACTATTATTCTCTCTACTCCTCAAGAGGAAGCAGTGGCAAAATTAGGACTTAAACCCAGGATGCTGGACTCCATAGTCTGTGAGCTGAATTAGTAACCTTATCCCCAATATAAAAATGAAGAAAAAGAGGCTCAGATGTTAGGTGGTTTGCTCATAAGTGACTGAACCAGCCTAAACGTAAGTCTGTCCCACCGCAGTCTGTGCACCTCCAGCCCTGCAAGGTGCAGGCCTGTGCACAGAGTCAGGCAGGTCTGTTCATAGGTAGCCAGCAGAGCCTGAGCTATCCAGGTCCTGTATGACAAGGCAGGACCCTAGGCCCCAGAGGACTGGGTGCTAGGGGAGATCTTAGCTACAAGAACAAGGCAGAGTCCTAATTGTTCTGGTTGTATGGCTACAAATACAATGACCAGCAATAGGTATTACTTCCCACAAATCACTGAACAGGTGCTCTTTACATTTTGCTGCTTCTCCGCACACCTCCCCATCCCCTTTCCAATTCATTAAGAAAAAGAGTAGAGAAATGCCCAATTATTGAGTACATATTATTTGAAAGCATTTCTAGTGTGTAATTTCTGGTGATCTGCTAAACAAGCCTGTGAAATAGGTAGTATTATTATTCTCATTTTGAAGAAATGGAAGTTAAAAGAAGTAATGTGCCCAAATCACACAGCTGCTAAGTATCTGGGTTGTGATTTTAACCCAGGTCTATAGTACTTAGAAACACTCAATAAATATTTGTTGAATGAATGAATGAATGATAGATATAACAAGGTCAGGGATCTTTCAAGTACACCAGGTTACTTTTTAGGATGGTTTAAGTCTGTGGTTCTTGACATTGGCTGTGCATTGGAATATCTGCAGAGCTTCTAAAAAATACCAATTGCCCACCTCTCCTCCATTGAATCAGAAGTTATTCCCAGGCATTTTTATTTTTTAAATGTCCCAGATTATTCTCATGTGTAGCCAGGGTTGAGGACCACTGGTCTTGGAAGGACTGGGATTTCTCCCTGGTAGACTTAGATGAGCAGTGCTTGTAAGTAGCTAATGGCTCCTACTCTTAGGGGAAGTGGGCTGTGAAGCAGGAATCTGGGCATCCTTGGCCTTTGGGTAAGGTTTGCACTGCTCTGACTGTTGTTGCTCTGGCCTCTCTTGTCAGCCTGGTGGAACTGTAACTTTTTTGCCTGCCTTGCCCTCTGACCACTATCATTTGCCTATTCCTGGACTTGGCATCATTAAATCCTTCTGTCTTGCTGATGGCTGCACCATCCAGCACTTCCCGGAGCCTACTGGGATGGTTACCTTAGTTTCTCCTTCTTCAACCTTCCCCTGCCCAGAATCCCCAGCCCTGAGCTCACTGCCACCCTGTAGTCCATCTCTACCAACAAACAGCTCTCCCTTGCTCTCCTTTGCTCCTTCTCAGAGAGTATAACAGTTTTTCTGTGTTTCTATTTCTTAGTCTTCTGTCTGTGACAAAGAAGGATATTGTGAAAATCAATTGCTTGGGTCAAGGAGAAAGTATTGATTCAGCTAACGGTGCTGATGCTCCCAGTGAGTCCGAAGGTGAGAGAGATAAAAATGACTGGCATTTCAGGGTCCAACTCTGCCACTTCCTCAATCTATGCTCAAGAAATGAGCTCCGAAGAATCTTCCCTCCTGTCCAATTTTCATGGCCTCTTGGACCTGCCATTTTACTACCAATTCCTCGTACTCTGCCCCTCCTCTGTGCTACTATAGTGCCCTGGGTCTTCCTCCAGAACTGCGCATACTGTAATATTGATGCAACAGACATGCTTATGCACAGGCACACACACACACACACACAAACCAGACTGGGATCTCCCCAAGGGCAGAGAATTATAAAGTATGCTGTGTTGTCTCTGTGCCCACTTCCCAGATCAGGTCCCACTTCCCAAATCCCAGTCCTTCCAAGACCAGTGGTCCTCAACCCTGGCTACACATGAGAATAATCTGGAACATTTAAAAAATAAAAATGCCTGGGAATAACTTCTGATTCAATGGAGGAGAGGTGGGCAGTTGGTATTTTTTAGAAGCTCTGCATATATTCCAATGCGCAGCCAATGTCAAGAACCACAGACTTAAACCATCCTAAAAAAGTAACCTGGTGTACTTGAAAGATCCCTGACCTTGTTATATCTATCATTCATTCATTCATTCAACAAATATTTATTGAGTGTTTCTCTGTGCCCACTTCCCAGATCAGGTCCTGGCGTAGAGCTGGTGGTGTCAATGATTGTAAGTTACATATAGTTGAACAGTAAAGCATTTTACCAAATGTTTTCACAACAATTATTTTATATAGGTCCCACAGCAACCCTGGGAGATAGTGTTCAGGAATTCATAGCCACACTGACAGAGGAAGCAGCTGATAGATTTGAGACCAGAACTGTTGACTCTATAGCAGAAAATACTCTACAACAAAAGTGTTCTATGTCAACACTCTCCATGATGAAGTAATAAAACTAGCAACTTTTAACACAATTGACCATTCACGTCTTCTCAAATTATATTCCTCCTTTGACTTTAGGGAACAATTTTCTCTTAGTTTTCTTGCCAGGTCTCCTTTTACTGGTTCTCTTTCATTTCCTAGACCTCTAGACATTGAAGCATCCTAGAGTTTGATCTTTGGATATCTTCTTTCCTCAGTTAGTATTACATCCTTGATGATTTCATCTAGTCTCATGGCTTAAAATACCATGTATCAGCTGATGACTCCTAAATTTATCTTTACCCAGCCCTCTTCCCTGAGTTCCTGAATCATACATTCGATTGCTTACTCAAGGTCTTAGCTTGGACATATAATAGAAACACAGCTTGTCTAAAACCAAACTTACAATTTCTAATCCCCAAAACTAGATTTCCAGCAGTCTCCCCCATCTCTGTAACTGGTAAGTCCATCTATCTCCTTTTCCCCCTCTCATCTTCCCCCCTCATCTCCCCCATCTCTGTAACTGGTAACTCCATCTATCTCCTTTTCCCCCTCTCATCTTCCCCGTCTCATCTCCCCCATCTCTGTAACTGGTAACTCCATCTATCTCCTTTTCCCCCTCTCGTCTTTGAAATCACCTTTGATTTCTCTCTTTCTTGTCCAACCGCCTGTCCATCAACATATCTTATTGGCTCTATGATCAAAATACATCCAGATTCGTAATCACCCTATCACTTTCACCTCTATCTCCTTATTGCAAACCAATATTATGTCTCCCCTGGATTCTTGGAAAAGCCTCCTAACTGCTGGTCCCAATTCTGGCCTTGCCTCCCCTACTCTTCCCCGTATATACTCATTACAATTTTTTCTACACCTGGAAGCCAGAGTAATCCTCTGAAATTAAAGTCATATTGTGGTAGTTCTCTGCTGAAAGTCCTTCAGTGGCTTTTCATCTCTCTAAGAGAAACAAAAGTACGAAGTGTTTACAATAGTCTAGAAGTCCCTACATGATCGGTTCTTCCAGCCTCTATGACCTGTCCTTTACCACCCTCTCCCTTCATCACTCTCTCTACCCACACTGGCTTTCTTGCTGTTCCATGCACTCGCCAAGCTTATTCTTGCTTCAAGATGTTTGCAATTGCTGGTCTTTACTTAAAATACTCTTCCCAGGTATCCTCATGGCTCACTCCTTTCCTTCCTTTATGTCTCTTCTCAAACGTCACCTTATCAATAGTGCTTTCCCTGACCATCCTGTGAGATGGCAGCTCCTCGCCTTAGTGTTTCTCGTCCACCTTACTCTGCTTTATGTTTCTTCTTCTCACAGCCTGAATATTTTTTCTTGACTATCTTCTCTTGTTAGAACATAAGCTCCAGGAGAGCAGGACTGTGTCACTGGTTTGCTCATTACTACATTTCTAATGCCTAAAACAATGCCTGGCATATGATAGGCTCTCAAATAATTGCTGAATTCACTAATTCAACAAATATTTATTGAGCATCTACTATAATAACAAGTACCATCTTTTGAAGGTCACCTATTCAGTTTATGAGGTAATTCTCATATGTTGTTTGATTTATTTGTCAGAACAGTCATGAAAAGTGGGTATTAATATCTGCAATTTATGCGTGAGGATATTTGAGCTCAGGGAATGAAAATGGCTTGGTTAAGATTATGTAGGAAACAGTGGCAAAGTTGGCTCTAGAATCCACGTTTTCTCATTCCTGTGCTCTTCCTACTCTATCCAGATGCCTCCCTTGTGAAATGATATTGATTTTAAAATTATTTGATGAGCACTTCTATTCCCCAAGCATGTTGCTAGAGGCTAACATTCATGGGCAAAAACACCTGCCCTTAAGGTGACCATAGTCTAATAGGAGAGGCAAACACATAAACAAATGAGTAAAGTATGATATGGTTGGTCAATGATAGAGGAAGGAACATCCTGGAAGTGTTCCTGGAACATCCTGGAAGGACATCATGGAAGTGCAAAGAAGAATAACAAGCCAGCTCTGTGGGGAAAGAAAGGGGGCCTAACAGAGAAACAGGAAAGGAAAGTAAAACTTCCTGGAGATGTGTAGAGTCATGTATTTAAGGATGAATGGCAGTGACCAAAAAAAAAAAACTGGAATAATAGGGAAATGCTAGTTACTTGATAAACTCTAAAGTATTGGTGGCTTAACCAATAAAAGTTTATTTCTCATTTATATAACTGTCCAATGTGAGTCCTCCTGTTCAGTGGGCAGATTTCCTATATTTAGTGATTAGGGCAGTACCCTGAGTCTTGGGAACCCTGGGCAAATATTTTTTTATGGGACTTCTGTGTATATAAGCAAATTGATTAACAAAAATACAAAACTCATGTAAAAATTATAAAAAAGCACTATAACTATTGAAGTATAGCGACTTATGGAAGAAGACATAGAATAATGTGGAGAAAGGTAGTTATTTTTTTTTTTATATAATTGTCTAAGTAGTGCATGTGAAGCACCTTTATGGTATAAATATCTAGGCACCAGCTCTGTGTTCTTTACTGTGTTCTTGAATGTGTGGTGGTTCCTGCCTAATTTCATATCTCTCACCTCAAGAAAAAAATAGCAACCCTCTTATTACTCACAATACCATGACTCTTAGGAACCTGTTTATATTGAAATAATATAGACTCTTTGCCTCTGTAGTTTCATGATAATATTTATTCAATGCTGATTGCATAGGTACTCATGACACTGCATTGTTCATTATGAATGATAGCTTTCAGGGAATCTCTCAAAGGTTGCTTTTGTGCTTTGTTGATGATGACCAAAAATGCAAGTCTTTCTCAGATATGCAGGAAAATGTCACCAGTAATTTGTTTTCTAGTTATGTTAAACTTTCTTTCTGAAATTTTACACTGTAAAATTTCTCTTCTCTTGAACTCTTTTCTTCACTATAAAAATTGGATTCTCTTAAACTCTTTAGGCCATAGTCACTGACCAGAATGTGAACCCTCTCACTGTTGACTGCATTCCTGACTTCAACATACAATCCAAGCAAGGAGAATAGGCTAGGGGCTGTGGGCAGAGTAAAAGGAGTCATTTCACTGGTGCAAGCAATGTCCGTCTCTCAACTAGCACAGCTTAAAAACAACCTGAAGGCAAGTGAGGACATAAGTAGGGAGGGCCCATTGGCATTGAGAAGGTCTCTAAAGCTCTCAGACAGGATAGGTATGGCCACCCTCAGAGAATTGCTGGACAGACACTGGCATGGAGCCTATATGGGAATGAATGACTGCCCTGAATGCCAACAGCAGCAAGTGCATAGGCTAAAGAGTGAGAGGTGACACAGGAACCCAGGCCCCTGAGTTAGCATACCATACACCAAGAGTTAGCAGTGGACAGTCAGTAGTCCAGAGCCCTAAACTTGTCCTGTGATGTGTCTAATGTCAGCACCCTTGGGGCAGCACAATCTCGCATGATCCCTAAAAGAAGTATCATGTTAGCCAGTGGAAATCATCCTCTCACCGTACTGCCTTTATAGAACCAGGGAACCACCCAAAATTTCAGGATGACCCTTTGGGCATGAGTCCCAGAGCTCCTCTGGGCATCTGGTCCATCTTACACATGGGTTAGAGGCAGGAAAAGTTCGTGGGGCCCATTGAAAATAAAAAAGTGGGTGCCCTTGTTAAAAATTATTAAGAACTCCAAAATGGTGACAGCAGAGCATTAAACCAAACACAGAGCCCTTATAAGCATAAGGCCTTGTACAGCTGCACAGGTCACATGCTTATGAAGCCAGCCCTCAATAGAGGGTTACAGAGCACCTGCAAGGGGGAAAAAATGACTGGTTTAAGCTCAAGGCACCCTGCCCAGATAACATTGCCATCCGTTGCCAGTTCCAGGCACTGAAGGGGACCTAGAAAATTTTGCAGAAGGTACTTCAGAGATCAGGGCCTCCAGATGTGAAAGACCCAGACCAGGGCCCCTCTTGCCAGTTCTAAGGACTGTAATGTTGGTGATTTAGGGGCCCCAGCTCCTTTCATCTTACATCTTTGCCATTTCTGATGGTCTTAGAGTCCTCTGCATCCAGCTCAAAGGTGAGGTAAAGCATGGAGGGGCCCTAATACATGATGAGTTTTGATGGGGCAGTCTTGAAAGCAGTATATATCACTTCTATTCACAATCCATTGGCTGTATCTCAGTCATATGATCACATCTAACTGTTATGGGGACTAGAAAATGCAGTCCCTGCTTAAGTAGCTACTTCTTAGTGACAGCTGTATACCATGGTGGCAGAAGGAGGAACAAGAGCATTTGTTGTAAAGTTAGCCTCTTTGTCTCAAGTGGAATTGGGGAGCAGAAAGGCATTCACAGGGAAAGGAACAGCATGAGCAAAGACCCTTAAGCAAGAAACAATATGACATGTACAGGAACTATGGACAGGTGTTATTAGAGCACAAAGGATGAGTTGGAGAGTGGCTAAAGACAAGGCTGCCACAGTCTTTAGGGGGCAGGTTGTGGAGAGTATTGAATGTCATGCCAAGGAGCCTGAAGCTTATCCTGAGGAAAAATGTAGAGTAACCAAAGGGTTTTGAGGAGAGGAGAGGGATGTGGTCACAGTTGTGTTTCAATAAGATTCCTGGCTGTCATAAATTGAGGGCAGTGGGGATTTCCCTGGTGGTCCAGTGGCTAAGACTCCATGCTCCCAATTCAGGGGGGCTGGGTTCGATCCCTGATCAGGGAACTAGATCCCACATGCCACAACTAAAGATTCTGCATGCTGCAAATAAATCTTGCATGCCACAACTAAAGATCCTGCGTGCCGCAACTAAGACCCAGTGTGGCCAAATAAATATTTAAAAAAAAAAAAAAAAACCTTATAAAAAGGGTCCACATCAAAAAATAAAATAAAATAAATTGAGGGCAGTGGTTGGAATCAGGGAGCTTCTCAGCTAGGAAGCCTTTAAAGTGATCCTGTTAAGAGATGCTGTGTCAACCAGGGATCATTCAGAACTTAGAACATACTCTTGGTATTTTAAGTACAACCTTTGCAGGGGCTGGAGAGTGAAAGCCAAGCAAGCACCTGTGGGAGAGCCTTGTGGACATACACAGAAATAACTCCAGGCTGGAGTTTATTAGCACATGGTTGGAAGTTGAAATTCTGGACATAGGTGAGATTGGCTAGAACATCAAGAAATCCATGAATACTTGGTATTATGAATGAATGAATGAATGAAGATCCATTTGTTTCTTCCTATTTCTGTTATGCTCTCGAATCTAGGCCCAGTTTTCTTAAGTGGAAAAATAGAAGTTAACCTTGGATCTCTATCTCATAGCAAAATAAATTCCAGGTAGATTAATATCTAAATATAAAGGCAACACTTCATACTTTTAAAAGGAGAAACAGGAGAATATCTTAATTAAATCAGAGTAGATATATATTTCTTAAATAAGACATAGAAAGCAAACAGCATAAAGGAAAAGATTAAAAATGGATTATGATAAACTTAAAACTTCTATCTAACAAGATTCCCCAAATAAAGTGAAAATTCAAGTCACAGACTAATAGAAAATAGTTGAAGAACATATAACTGTCAAGGGATAATATATACATACTATACACACACCAACATATTTTAAAGCCTACAACTCAATTAGAAAGAAGACAAACAACCCAATGGAAAAAATGGAAAAATAATAAGCAGTTCACAGAAATGAAGCTGAAGAGTCATTATGAAAGATTGCTAATCTTCACTAGCCATCAAAGAACTATACATTATAACCACAATTTATATGATTCAAATTGACAACAATTAGAAAGGCTTATATTACCAAGTATTGGTGAAGACATGGAGTGATAGGAAGTCACCTGCTGTTGGTGGGAGGCATGTAAATTGGTACAACCACTGTGTAAAGTGGTACAGCATTATCTAGTGAAGTTGAAGATGCTTATATCTTGCTATCCACCCATTTCATTTCGAGAGAATGTCATACATATGCACAATAGACAGATTTGAGTTTTGTCTCAGCATTATTTGTAATAACAGAAAATTGAAAACCATCGGAGCATAGATACATTTGGTTTGGCCATATGTATAGAATACTACAGAATACTATAGAAGTTAAAATACATAAACTAGAGCTACAACTATCAACATGGCTAAGTTCTAAAAACATACTGTAAGGGAGAAAAGCATGCTGCAGGTTGACAATATGATACCATTTATTATATATACAGTTTGAAAGCATTCAAAAGAATGTTCTGTGTTGCTTCTTAGGTACACACATATGTAATAACGGCAAAAATAAAAGCATGGTAATGATAAACACAAATTTTCAGGGGAGTGTTTACCTCTGTTATAGAAGGGAAGAGGTAGGGTTAAAACATGAAGGTTTTAACTCAGATCTGTAGCGTTCTATTTCTTTAAAAAATACGAAGCATATGGCAAAATGTTAGGAATTGATGGAGTAGTATGCCATTCATTATGTTAGTTTCTGTAATTTTTGATGATTTTGAAATATTGTAAAATTAGATATTTAAAGGTTTAAATAAGAAAATTCACCTCATTTGTAAAGCATCCATCTAAAGCATAACATTGTGAGTGTCCTCCCTTTGACCCCTTGGGGATATTGTTATTGTTGAACTTACCACTCCGATCGTTATTGTTTGTTTGCCTGTCTGCCTGCTACACTAGTCCAAAGAGTTCTTTGAGGCTAAGTGCCATATCTTATTTGTTTGTACATCTGCGGCCTAAACAGAGTTAGTTGAGAATGTGTTAGTAAATGTTTGTTGATTGATTGAATCAATCGATCGATCAGATTCCTAAGAATAATTGTAAACCTCTTTCCTCCCTTTCCCTGACTTCTACTTTCCCTGACTTCAGAGGCCTCTGAGCCTCTGAGCCCCCCTCCTCCAGGCTCTCTTATTTTTTTCTCCGTAAGGAGCTGCAGTTATTTTAATTGGAAAAACAATTTTAAAGAAAAATGTGAGGGTGCCTTTAAATATTCTATAATAAAATGGTCCTTGTGATTGAAAGCCATTAACTGGTTGTAATGTAACTTTTAAAATATAGTGGTTACCTGAAGCAAAGCAATTTTGTCTGTTGCTATTAGCATTGGAGTTTTGAATACATTAGGATTTATGGTTTCTGTCTTTTGAAGGAAGGGAGTTGGATCACCTTGAGATAGAAGTGAACAGTTGGCACTGTTGTGTACTGGACAAATGCCACTGATGGCCAAGAAATTCAAGTGTAGGGTGCACCCCACCCTAAATTCAAAGTGCAGTTCTGCCAGCATTGGCAATGTTGTGGATTTTTTAGGGAATCCTGGGAAGCTGGCTCTCAACAGGAAGACAGGGAACAGCTTGTGAAGAGAAGGGCAATCTAGGCAGATACCACAGGGCCTAATGCTTGAGGCTGGTCTGTTTTGCTTCCTATCGCAGGAAACAAAGGAAGGTCAGCTCCAATTAAAGAGCCAGGGTCAGGGCAGACATCTACCTGTGAGGGCTCAGGCTGGCAAGGTAATAATAATAGTTAGTGATTAATGACTCCCAGCTACCACGTATTTGCCACATGGTTTGCTGGATGCTTTACACTTGTTATCTCATATTTCTCACAGTATTCTTTCCATTTCACTGATGAAGAATCAAATTTAGGGAGGTTAAAATTTTTTTCTACAAGCCACACAGCCAGAGGCAAAGCCAAAATTTAAATCTAGGACTGCCCAGCTTCCCGTTTTTTCAATTATGCCAAGTTACACAAACTAGCATACCATGCTGTCTTACCAGCCTGTGGCAAAGAGCTAACACAAGGAAGGGAGCAGAGAGGGGAAATCTCCTCGCTGGGTGCCAGGCCCTGACCTTCACATTCACCAGCCCATCTGTTTCACCACTGCACTGGGAATGAAGTCAACAGATGTATAAGGGCAAGATTTGGGTCCAAAGCCCAACTGCAGCATTACCCCTACAGAGTGACCACTGAGTGAAAATATTATAACTGCAGTTAAAGACATACAAGTGGGCTTGATATCCATCCTAACTCAGATGTTCTTCTGTCAAGGACCAGGACAAGGGGAGAACCATAGAAGGGACATTCATTCTGCTGAGGAGATGTGGGAAGTTTGGAAGAAGATCATTAGGCTTGAAGTGTGGGTAAGGCTCTCCAGGCAGGCAGTGTGGCACAGGGAAACACAGGCCTGATTCCGAATCCTCATTTCTATCCTTAATAGCTGTGTGCCCTTATATGTGCCACTTAACTACTCTGAGCTCTTTTATAATGAAGGTAATAATAGCAGATATCCCTTTCTGAAAAATATATTTACATTATCTGATGTAATCCTCACTGATCCCTTGAGGTCACGGCTATTTTTAACTTCTAAGATTCCTTTACCTTCCAGGTTTGTGGTGCACTTTTCTCTAGGGCAAGAACTGCCACTGGGAGTAATGTGATTTGCAGGGGAGGTGAGGCCAGGGTTGGCAGTCAAAGAAAAACAAGGCTGTTTGTCGGATCAGAGAGACATTAAGAGACAGCACTTGTTCACATCATACTCATGGAAATTCATGCCTCTGTCATGTCACCCAGATTTTTAGAGCAGTGGTTTAGAAAGAAGAGCCATATATCATAGCCACACTAATAATAACCTCATGCTTTCATGTAGCCCTTTTCCACAGGGCATCTTATTTGATTTTGACAAGCTTTAAGACAAGATGGAAGAAACACCAAATGTGGCTATATGTTCTTAGGCAGGTCACTTCCCCCTCTCTGAGTCTCTGCACAGTGCCTGACACAATAAAAATGCAATATTATTCAATAAATGTTAAAGAAATAACGTAAAATTCACAGAGATGCCACTGGAATCAAATTGGATAATGGGCAGCAAAGTGCCTTATAAACAGTATTTCACCCATAAATTATGGGTAAAATTGGCTTCCATCTAGGATGTGGTTTATTTCTGGGAAGATCTTATCTGGGATAAAGGAACCTGATATAGGGAGCAGTTTTGCTAAGATCTTGACGTGTTTTCATGTATGCTGGAGTTCAGGGCTGGTCTCCAGTCCCAAAAGATAGGAGAAGTGGTGGAAGTCCAATTATTGAATTACTCATCATTTGTCAACTGAAGATCCTTTGTCTTCCCATGCCTCTGCCCCCAAAGGCATTTGTGATGGGTCAGCAATTCATTTAAGGCTCATTTCTAAACTCACCTCATTTTATGAGGCCACTCTACCTCTGGGCTAGGCTGTATTGAGGCAAATGCCAAGCACCTTGTTCGTACTCTGAGCCAAGTCCCATTCAGCAGCCTGTTTCTCTGGAAGGTGTCTACAGCAGGGGCAAAATTTACGATTCCTCTCTGGGCGTCTTAAATAGTACATGGTGGCCTTTTCATCTACCCATACAGCATTATTAGTACCTCCTCAGAGCTTAGGATCAGATGGATGGAAGTCTGTGAAGCTGAAGGAGAAAAGAAACTTACTTTCACTGAGCATCTGCTGGGTTCCAGGCACTATGCTGGTATCTTCCATCCTCAGTGGGTATTTGCCGTATTTGCCGGCTCCCCAACCTCTTTTGAATACTCTTCTTCATGAGTCCTTCACCTCATGGTAGAAGTTGGAAAAGTCTCTTCCCTAACTTCTCCCACAGCTAGGGCACAGGTATGTGACCTAGGCTCCACCAATCCAAAGCACGCCCACAAGAAATCAATCCTGAGGTGAGCAACTGTGAGGCCTAGGCAGGAGAGGCAACTTTGAGTTCCTGGCCCAGAAATGTCCTTTGTGCTGGCAGCATAGTAGTTGTAAACAAGTTGAACTGGTAGCATAGAAGTGGTGTTAACTGTAGCATCTGGTACTTAGTGGTAGGGGTGGCAGCTGTGGTTTTCTCATCAGACTAGGTCTGCAGTGATTTAGGCATGGAGCTTAGCCTCAGACCTGGTTTTCTGAACCTTCAGTTCATTCTGTGAGCTACCAAGATTCCTTTAATAAGTTCCCTTTATGCTTAATCAGCTATCCAGTTTCTGCTGCCAGCAACTAAGAACTGATGTCCATCCATTATCTCAGTTGATCCCCAGACATCCTAGAAGGAAGGTGTCACTGTCCCCATTTTCACACATAGAAACATTCTCAGAGGTTAAAGAACTCACCCAAGGTTCCACAGCCAGGGATCTCTCCACTTTCAAAGCCCATCGCCTTCCCTCTACACCACACTCCTCTGCTTGGAGCTTTCTGCCTCAGTGTTCCTTTTGCTCAGAAGCTGCAGGATACTGGGGAGGTGAAAGGGAGTTCCCGGACCGGAGAGGAGAGTGCTGCCATCCTCTCTACATCTGCCTTGTGTGTTTTCCAAGAACATGAACATTCATTCCTTTTATTCATCCTCTTGCTCTTGAACACTGACCCCAACCTCCGAGATTTTGCGGACCACCCTATTTAATTAGCTCCCCCCTGCCCCTCCCACTTCCTATCGTATCACTCTTCATTTCCTTCATATCTGATATTATTATCTGAAAATATCATTTTTTAATAAATTTATTTATTTATTTATGGCTGCGTTGGGTCTTCGTTGCTGCGCGGACTTTCTCTAGTTGTGCCGAGTGGGGGCTACTCCGATGCAGTGCACAGGCTTCTCATTGCGGTGGCTTCTCTTGCTGCGGAGCACGGGCTCTAGGCGTGTGGGCTTCAGTAGTTGTGGCTCACGGGCTTCGTTGCTCCACGGGCATGTGGGATCTTCCTGGACCAGGGCTTGAACCCGTGTCCCCTGCATTGGCAGGCGGATTCTTAACCACTGCACCACCAGGGAAGTCCTATCTGATAATATCTTGCTCATTTTCTTAGTCACTTGATCTTCCTCCACTTCCTACCAGAATGTAAGCTCCATGAAGGCAAAGCCATTTTTGCCCGAGCATGTATTCTCAGTGCCTAGAACAGTGGCTAACAGTTAGTAGATGCTCAATAAATATTTGCTGAATGGATGAATGAATGAATGAACAAATGAGCAAACAACTGGAGAAACACAAGTGCTGCTCACTCAAAGTAGTGTCCTGGAGAGGTTGTGCACTTATTCCAGTGATACTATTGTTGCTTTTTAAATTTTCATTGAATAAATTTATCTTTAGTAATGACTTTTGGAATACATTTTCAAGCTATACAGTAGAAAGAACTGGGCTTTGGAATTAGACAAAACCTAGTTTCAAGCCTAGATTCCCCCATTTATTAGCTTTATGACTTTGGGCAAATTATGTAGTTTCTCTGAGCTTTTGTTTTCTCATCTTTAAAGTAGAGGTTATAATTCTTCCCTTATAATGCCATCATAAGGATTAGTGCAACAAAGTGTTTCTCCTCAACTTCACATTAGCTTTTCCTACTTGTTCAACAATTCTGGTCAAAAATACTAACCACAGTTGAGATAAGCTGGCTTACCATGTCTTTTCCATAAGTGGCTTTGAGTAAGGAAATGCAGTAGCTTCCCCTTCAACTCTCTTCACATAGGGTTAGTATAGCTGCTTTTGCACAGAACCCTAAGAATCTTACCAGAGAAGCTCTTCTGAGAAGACACTGACCGCAGCACACAGCACACAGTCCTAACTCCTGATGCTTTTGCTGACCTTGCCAGTACATTCTGACCAGTCATTTCTCAGAAAAACTAGAGTGAAAGATAAGAGAGCTAAATCTAGTATCAGCTGTAAAACTGAGCTCCGTGTTAACCTTGGTCTAGTTACTTCTCCTCTCTGGACCTAAGGTTTTTTAAATCTCTAAAATGAGTGGTTTAGGCCAGATAATCTAAAATGTCTCCAAATCTTACATGATGTGACCTTGTTTAGATATTTCTATCTGAATTTTTGAGGGTCCTGAGGAAAGGTTGTTGAACAATGTTATGTTATGGCTACAAGTATCAGGACATAATGAAGATCCAGGGAGGACCATGCCCACTCCCCATCCCCCAGGCTACAGAGCCACAGAAGACACTGGCCAGGCCTCCCCAGGAAGCCACCCCAGCCAGTCTGGTCCACAGTCCTAGCCCCTCCCCTGGGGTTCAGGGAGCAAGGGGCTCCCATCTGTCTGCCCCAATTGCTGGCTTTCCAGCCATGACAGTGCTCCCTCACGACCTTTACCCAGCTAATCACAGAGGAGTAGCTGCTGTCTCTGCCCTCCTCATCCCTATCCAGCTAAACTAACATTTCTGATTAAATTTTATTGATGTTTCCTGCTGAAAATAAAGGCAGGGCAGGGTGGGGGCATGTAGACTGAGGAAAGGCAGAGGAGAGGGGGAAGGACCCTCAGCACAAGAGCAACATAAAGCAGCAACAAGATGGGACAATTGTAAAATTGTGTCCAAAGGACAGACCACATGGGCAAAGCTGGTTATGGCCTGGCCAGGTGACCAACAAAAGGGAGTTGGGAAGCTCTCAGATGGGTCCTGAGGGATCCTCATTCATCTCATTTGTCTCAGCTGCTCTTGAAGGTCTAAAACTTCTCTCATGCACTTATTTCCAGTACAGCATTCTGAAATCAGACCTTCAAACAATATTAGTTGTACCGCTGAGCCCTTAGCACTGTGCAGAGCTTTGAGGATACAGCAAGGGATCAAATATAGCCCCACCCATAGGAAGTTTACAGTGCTTGAAAATACTTCCATTTGACCAGAGGGTGACTTTGGTCAAGTTACTTAATCTCCCTGTGTTTCAGGTTCTACATTTATTAAAATGGGGACAGTAATATTACTTATCTGCAGGGGTTTTGTCAGGGTTACATGTATAGCCAATAATATGTTGATAAAATATGCAGGATTCAGAGTGTATTCATAAAAGCAGCTTTATTTTTGTCTCCTGTCAATACTTCAAACCTATTCAGAGGGGTAGTCCTTCCCCTGCCCCGGATGAAAATTCTCCTTTTAGGTAATAGAAAGTCTTTCAATCACTTGAATTAACAAACACAGCCTCAATCCAGTAATTAAAAATGTCCAATCCCAGACAATAATCAAAACTCTGAACTTGATTTAATGTCTTCTTCCTTCGTACCTCCACCCCCAGCCAAGGCTGAAGTGGGAGAGGAGAAGGGGAGTGAAGGGAACGGAAGGATCCCGCTTGCCTGGCACTGTCCTAAGCTGGCTTCAGGCTCTCTGGGCCTGATAGATGTTTGCAGCTCACTCCCTCTCAGGTCAGTGCGTTCACAGGTTCTTTGGAGGCACCTCTGGTTGAATGCAACCATAACTTGGGGAATACATCCTGCTTCTCCTGCTGTCACTACCCTCGTATTTCCTGCTTTTCTGGTTGTCCACTGTATACATGGATTGCACAGGAGTCGATATGGCATCAAACTGATTCTATCCACCATGGGCCTCACGTCTGCTCAGAATCTTTTGCCTGGGCAAGCACTAGGATCATAGGCCAATCTCAGTGCAGCTGCTTCTTTACTTTTTCCATAGTCTCTTGCTCACCAGATTTCTCAGGAAGGCATCAAGAATCCAGAATCCAGCCCACTGTACCCTCCTCTCCCCATGCAGAGAGGAGGGGAGAAATACACCCTAATCCCTCCTCTGGAGGCATGGCCTGTGGGACCCCAGGCATCAAAAATCCCCCTCACGAAACCCACTCTTTTTAATTTCTAACCCTCTTTTCCTTTGTATCCTTGAAGTGAGCAAGGTGTTTCAAGAGTTTTGTAATCGGTTTCTAGACACATACTTGGAAAGTCTGTACAAACTCTGACACTTCTTTGGGTATTCCAAACAAGCATTCCTCGTTTCCTGGTGCCTCAAATGAAACATTCACTTGAGCATCCTGTAACAGAGTGAGTGCTCAATATATGTTACTATTTTATACATATATATATATATATATATATATATATAAAATTTTCTTCTAGTCTTTTATGCATGTATCTCTTATTTCAATGACCAGTATGCAACAGTGCCTTCTGTTTCTTCAGCTGTCTTTCCTTGCCAATACATACTGAGTATCAAGGAATTCTCATCGAACCAAAGGCTACATGAGTAAAGGAGTGAATACTGTCATTACAATTCCTTAGAAAAGTCATCATTGCTTCACCACTGCTCTTTCAGGCACATTTAATTCTCTGAAATTGGTGAATCAAAAAATGAAAGGGAGTGAAAAATAGGCAATGTAAACTTCAGAAAATGGTGGCTTGGAGATGGATGAAGGCTAAATTAGAGTAGCTGTTTATTGGGTCCATCAGCAGGGGAGGAGGGCGTGACAGAATTCAGGGAACCGTAGAAACACTGGGATTTTCGGGAGAAATCTGAAAGCAGACGGCAAGTGGATGAATCAGTGAAAGGCGGCAAAGCTATCTACGGGGTGGCAGTGCTCAGCAAGGGCAGCTGAGGCAGGCAGGCTGACACTGAGACTCAGGAAAAGAAAGGCAGGGCTAGCAGAGAAGGCCCAGGAACCAAGAGCAAAGGGAGGGCAGAAGGGCTTGATTTACAGACTGCTGACAAAGCACAAGGCAACCATATAAAGGGCAATGCGCTAGATCAGTGCAGAGAATTCCAGTCCCATCTTTGACACTGCTTTGCTCTGTGCCTTAAACATGTCTTTTGCCCTCTCTAAGCTTCTCTTTCTATGTTTGTAAGTCAAAAGAAATGATCCAAATATTCTCTAAGGACCTGTATTCCAACCTTTGTGAAAAATCATCTTGCTTTTGTGGGATGATTCTAAGAAAGATATTTTCTGTTTTCACCTCAGTGTATTTCTAGTACTCTGTTCACCTGGATTTAGCAGGTCTCCTTTTTTAAAATTAAAATTAAGAAGAAGGAGGAGGAGGGGGAGGAGAAGGAGGAAAGAATAGAAGGAAGGAAGGAAAGAAGGGAAAAAGAGAGGGAGGGAGGAAGGGTTTAAAGGGCCATCAGTCATTCATACTTTAGCACGACATTGCTCAATCAGAATTTTTTCTTATCACCCCTCATCTGAAATCAATTACATTGAGGGACTGGGCTGTGGATTAGAGGCAATTTGCGAGTGTGCTGCACTTTGAAGAGTGGGAAAGATTTTGGTGGGTTAATGCAGTGAGAAGCTTAGGGCAGCATTCATTTATTCTTTCTTTATACAAACCTGTTTTGAGCACTTAAAGCTCTAAGGGTTCAGTTGAGTTTAGAGCAGAAGAATGGGAAAGAATGGAAAAGCTGAAAAGCTTTAGCCTCAGAGGCATTGTGTATTTTAATGTTAATTACAGAGGAATAAAGAGCTTGAAAGTGGGATTAAAGAGAAAGGTGAGTGCTGCCCTGCCCCCATTCTCTACCCCATCTTTGTCCCTCCATTCATTCATTCTACAAATATTTATTGAGACCCTACTATAAGTAGGGTCAATATACTCAATATGTTATTGAGACCCTACTATATAAGCACAGTGCCAGAGATAAAACATTTGAGTAACAAGGAGTCCCTGCCCCTTGTTGAGCTTTATTCTAGTAGAATAGACAAACATTAAGCCACTAAGCACACAGTTAACTATTTAACAATGTGATGAAGGAGAAACACAGGGTACTAAGAAAATATACAGTGGGGAGACCTGAACTAACCTGGAACGTCAGGAAAGGCTTTTCTGAGGAAGTGATTTGAGCTGATCTCTGAAGAATGATGAAGAGTTAAAAGGATGGGGACACAAGAAGGAGAGAAGTAGCCAGAGAAGGTGCTGATGGAGAAGACAGAAGCATGTTCCAGGAAGAGGGGAAGGAGCATGGTGTGATAGAGGGGTCGAAAAGTAGGCCAGAGGGAAATTGTTCCTGGGGAGAGGTGAGTCTCAGTTGAGGAGGTTTAGGAGTTATAGAAGGTGCAAGTGTGCACGTGAGACCCAGCGTTGGCCTGTCCCCTCCTCCTTTTTGTTCTCACATGGGCAATTTCTCCACAGAGCTGACTTTACTCTTACCTCCTCCAGGTTGCCCTCCCCAAATTCTCCTGCCCTGGGGCAATCAAGTCCCTCCTCTGTACTTCCCTCTGCTCCTCTCCTTCCCACGTAACCATCAATTTGTAAGACTGTGTTCTCCACTCAACTGTCAGTCCTTTTGGACAGAGACTGGGTGTCATTTATCTCTGTGTCCCCAGTGCCTGGCACAGAGCCTGACACCAAGTGCTTATGGAAGGAAACCAGCACAGTGTGGGCAGCTTTTTGACTACTGATACAAAGCTTATAGGTAGAAGGGCTCTCGGACTTTATCTTGTTCAAACTCCTCATTTTACCAATGAAGAAACTCAGGCACAGAGAACCAAAACCAATCAATCACTCAAGGTCTGGTACCTGATAGGTGGCAAAGCCAAAATCAGAATACCAGTCATCTTCATCTTAGTCCATTGCTGTTTCTCCCACATCCTGACCTGTTGATAAAACTATCACTAAGTAATGTAAACATCTCCTATAATTGGCGTGCACAGGCAATCAAAAAAGGATATATTTATCCAATTATACATTCATACAGCAAATGTTTACTGAATGTCTCCTGTGGGTCGGGCCCTAGGCCTAGGCTAGGGATTCAGAGTTCAGGAGCACAAAGTGTTCTCTTCACAGTGTGGTCAGTGCCTGTGGGATAAGTGAGCATACATGCCTAAAGCAGTCAGACAATTTTAATGACAGAGTAAGATGACTTCTGAGACATGGAAGAATGAGAAGGGCTAATGGGAGAGGTGGATCTTGAGCTAAATGTGCAGGGCTCAATTTCAGTAGGGAAGAACATGCTGGATAGAAGAGCATGAAGAAAGGTTCAGAGGAAGGATATCTTCTCACACATTCAGGGTGATGATAAGAATTAGCTAACATTTATTGAGCCCTTACTGTTTGCCAGGCACTATTTTAAGAACTACATGTGTTTCAACTCATATAGTTCTCTCAAACTCCATTTTCCAGATGAGGAAACTAAGGCACACAGAGGTTAAGTGACTTCCCAAGATCACACAGCTAATTAGTGGTAGAGAAAGGATTTGAACCAGGCAGACCAGATCCAGAGCCCTTAGTCTCGGTGTTCTGCTCTACTGACTCTTTACGTTGCCTCTTGACAATATACAGTTGAGTCAGATTTGGAGAATGAAAGTTGTTGGGTTTTTTTGTTTTGTTTTGTTTTTTGCCCCTTAGCTGAGTATTTACCAGGTACCTGAACCTGGCTAAGCTCTCTCATACAGTATCTCATTTTCACTTAATGCCAACAACCTATGAAGTAAGTAATATTCTCATCTAGGTATGTGAACCTAAGGCCTGTAGCAGTTCTATAGCCTGCTTAAGGTCTGATGAAGGAGTTTGCATGTACACCACAGGTGTTTGAGCAAATGCACCGGGAAATGGGTGTGCATAAAAATGCTTGAGCTGCAACGCAACATCGCTAATTATTACAGAAATGCAGATCAAAACCACAATGAGGTATCTCCTCACACTGGTCAGAATGGCCATCATCAAAAAATCTACAAACAATAAATGCTGGAGAGGGTGTGGGGAAAAGAGAACCCTCCTACACTGTTGGTGGGAATGTAAATTGGTGCAGCCAGTATGGAAACCAGTATGGAGGTTCCTTAAAAAAACTAAAAATAGGGACTTCCCTGGTAGTCCAGTAGTTAAGATTCCACGCTCTCAATGCAGTGGGTCCGGGTTCAGTCGCTGGTCAGGGAACTAGATCCTGCATGCCGCAACTAAGAGCCCACATGCCGCAACTAAAAGCCCACATGCCGCAACTAAAAGAGCCCACATGTCGAGACTAAAAGATCCCACATGCCGCAATGAAGGTCCCCCGTGCCGCAGCTAAGACCCAGAGCAGCCAAATAAATAAATATTTTTTAAAAAAACAAAACTAAAAATAGAGCTGCCATATGATCCAGCAATCCCACTCCTGGGTATATATCTGGAAAAGATGAAAACTCTAATTAGAAAAGATACATGCACCCCAGTGTTCATAGCAGCACGATTTACAATAGCCAAGACATAGAAACAACCCAAGTGTCCATCAACAGATGATTGACTTAAAAAGATGTGGTGTATATATATACACAATAGAATCTTACTCAGCCGTAAAAAAGAATTAAATGTTGCCACAAGGATTGGATGAACCTCGGCAATATGGATGAGCCTAGAGAATATTATACTTAAAAGTCAGACAGAAAGACAAATATTATATAATATCATTTATAAGGGGAATCTAAAAAATAATACAAATGAATCTATATACAAAACAGAAACAAACTCGCAGACATAGAAAACAAAGTTATGGTTATCAAAGGGGAAAGGGAAGGGAGGAGGGATAAATTAGGAGTATGGGATTAACAGATACAAACAACTATACATAAAATAGATAAGCAACAAGGCTTTACTGAGTAACACAGGGAATTATATTCAATGTCTTGTAATAACCTATAATGGAAAATAATCTGAAAAAATATATATATATAACTGAATCACTTTGCTGTACACCTGAAACTAGCACAGTATTGTAAGTCAACTATACTTCAATTAAAAAAAAAAATACTTGAGGTAGAGTGTGTCCTGGGGTGCAGTATGGGCCTAAGGTCTCAGTGTGGGATAGAGTTAGGTTCAGATACTGGCCCTGTTACGTCCCAACTGTGTCATAAAACCTCTCTGGGCCTCAGTTTTTCTCCTATAAAATGGAGATAACAATCCCTGTGTTCCAAGGTCATTGTGAGGCGAATAAGATATGTGCATAGATGGGATCCTGGATCCCTGATTATTATTACTAAAACCCAAGGTTTGGTCCCAGTGTTATTACCAAGTTGTAACTCTCCTGTGAGCTCCAAAGGGCTTTTCAGGTGGAGCCTGAATAGTGTGGCAGCACCACAGGTGGTCTCCTGTGCCTCTCCACTCTCTGGGCAGAAAAGGATGGAATAAAGAGGGTCATCCTCATGCAATAATCACACAGTCTCCATGATTGCCACCATTTGGGCATTTGGGGTGCCTCCAGCTGAGATTGGAGGGCTGTGCACTTGATGTGCCTAGTTTAGTCCTGGACATCTGTGGATACTTTATGCCATGGGGCAAGAAATGATGATGCCACCTGTTAGAAACCATACGAGGGCAGAACCCAGCACATTTCTCTGTGGCCATTTCCCTTGCTCATAGAAAGAAGTGTTTTCTGGACCAGCCACATAGCTGGGATCAGATTTTAAGGTCCTCCTAACTCAGAGTTACTCCCTGTTCCACAAACTCCTTGATGAAGAGTTAGATTTTAGTAGAAAGAAATCAAGTGAATTATGTAATGAATTATTGTAATGTGGGGCTTTTTTTCCCCTTGCCCTTCTTTCTCCAGATGTGAAACTTTGAGTTGTTTATCTTGGTATGAATCAGTTTCTGAACTTTGCTCAGGAACATGTTTGACTAACCAGAAAGGGGAAGTACAAGAGAGTATTAGAGCCCCTGGGGCTAGGGAATAGAGGAGCTTGCAAAAAAAGGCAGACTGAGAAAGGGGCAACATGTTATAACAGGATGAGACCTGGGGTCTGGGTACACTTGGGGTTCTAAATCTGGCTCTGTCAGCTGCTACCAGAGTGAATTGAGATAAATGCTTTCACCTCTTCTTTGAGCCTTAGTTTCCACATCTGTAAAATTGTTGGGGTTTAACTATATCATTTATAAGAATTCTTCCTCTGACAGCTTATGAGGCTGAGGTAAACTCTGAGAACCATAATTTTACTTAGACCTTGCCCTGCTTACTATGCCTAGCTATAATGAGTCTTCAAGTAGTATATGAGTTAATCAATTGATGATGGATGGATGGATGGATGGATGGGTGGATAGGAGAAAGGAAAATCTCTGCTCAGCTTTCAGATTTTAACTTAAGCATCACCTCCCTGGTGAAGACTTCTGTGACCTCACCCTAGCTGACCAACTTAGCTGCCCCTCTCTCCTCTATGTTCTCAGCTGGCCATCTCATCTCCCCTCTGAGCTTCCCTTCATTCTGGCATTTATTATACTGTTACCTTGACTGCCTCTACATGGCACACTATGAGCTCACTAAGGCAGGCTAGTGCTTTATTTGCCTTTGTATCCTCAGTGACTATCACAGGATCTGGCATATTGGATTGTGCAGGCAGGAACTATTGAATATTGCTTCCCATTCTGGGTAGGAGACTAGGCCTGATGCCACCTAACCCTTCTTACCCTGAAATATTGTTGTTCCATTGGTCTGTGCCTCTGAATAGCTTTATGAATCCAAGAAGCCTTCTCTGACCCTCAGCCCAACCTCCACCAGGGTTAAACACACACACACACACACACACACACACACACACACACACACACACACAGAGCCAACTCAGGCTCCTGTAAACCTTTCTGCTCCCCTTCATTTCAACTATAATCACACGGTGCTGTTTGTTTCCTGAGAGCTGCTCTAGGGCATGTCTTATTCATGTAGCTCTGGCACATGTCACAATGCCAGGAGCAGAGTATATGTGAGCGAATGTTACTGAATCTCGGAGCATGCCTCAGTGGGAGTGTATGTGGGGTTGTGGGGAGAATCAAATTGCTTCATGATGGAACCGAAATACCTTTAAATAGCCACTTCCGTCCTGAGAGGTATGTGCTCATCACCTTTCTCTGAGCAGCTCAGAGTGTCTCTTTGACATAATCTTGTTAACTTCATTCTGGGGAGCAAAAGTAGAGATAACTGAAGCCACCTGCACCTGTCGTAGAGCAAGACATTGGTTTATCAGTCTATGATTTTTTGTTTGTTTATTGTTTGCCGCCGTCCCTGCCACGCAAACACACACACACACTAGGCTGTAAGCTCTGTGAGAGCAGGGACTCCTCAGTCTTTCTTGCCACTGATTCCCCAACACCTAACCCAGTTTTGTGCATACAGGAGATTCTCTATATGGGTTCGTTGACTGTACAAGAGTAAAGGTGGTGCTCTTAAAATTCCATGAAACACAATGAGATTGGCTTCCTTCTTCCTGCATATTTTTCCATAAGCAGAGGAAATAACTCAGATAAAGAGGAAGTAGTGGTGCTTAGTAATTGGTTTAAAATGAAAGCATTATAACATCCAGATAAAATCCAGATATCTAATAAGAATATGCATATCTAATACCATCTACTTGCCAGGTATGTGGTACGTAAGTTCTTTATATATGTAATCTTCCATCCTTACAAAAGCCTGGCCAATTAGTTAATATTCTCCCCATTTTACCCATTTGGAAATTGAGGCTGAAAGAGGTTAGGTAATTTGTTCAAGGTTGCACAACAGTTAGAAAATGATGGAGCTGGAATTCAAATCTAAGTTGAATATAACCCCTACTTTTTTTCCCACCATTCTTTTACCCGCTATCTACCCATCAAACTTTTACTTATTGACCACGTCTTGAGTTTTGTTCTAAATTCTGGGAATACAACATTGAATTGGGACACAACTTCCAGTATAAGAGAAACATTTAGGAATGTGGGGAGTGGAGCTGACATTTGTTGAACATCTACGAATATGCCAAACACTGTTCTAAGTTCTTTACCTAAATTAAATTATCTCATTTAATCCTCACAACAGTCTTTTAACGGTTTTATTGCTATCCCATTTAATTGATGAGGAACATGAGGATTCGAGAGATTAAGTCATGTGCCCAGGGTCACTCAGCCACTGAGCTGTGAATCCAGAACTCAAACCCAGACCAATCTAGCTCTAAAGCCTTGTTCTTCCACCACGCCAGAGTCCCCTACCACGACTAATTCGGTATCTGGTTCTAAGACTGCTGAAGGCATGGGAATGTTTCTGCAATGAGCCCTTCAATAGGCCAAGGCATCTCCTCAGTATCTCTTTCCCTGCTACAAAGACCTGCTTCTCCCTGGGCAAAGCAGGGAATATATCACCCTTGGAATTTATAATGGCAAATGTCAGGTTTCTCTGGGTGAATATCTATAATTGCTTAGTGGACAGTGGGATGAAGCAGACCCAGAGACATGGGCCCTTCTGCCTACTCCCCCCTTCTCCTCCTAAGGGCCCTGACATTGTAGGCTAGATACAGCTTGCTGTTTAGAATCAGAAAGATCCCACTTCACATCCCCATTCTGCCATCTCTGAGGTGTATGACTTTGGGCAAGGATAAAACCACTTTGTTTATTGTTATGAGGATTAAATGAGAAAACATGAACAAATCCAATGGCATGAGTTTCAGCATCCTGTTAATACTGAGGTCCCATGAACGTTATAGCTGCATTTCTGTAGCCCAGGGCCCCTGCCTGTTTTAGTAGGAAATCCAGTGTTGTACAGTGTTCCTCTAACTCAGATAGTTTCTGGGATCTCCAATGAGTCTTTCAAGTGTTTGTACACTGCTCCTGGTTATCACTTGCCACCATACAAGCTGAACCGGGATTTCATGGTTTTAGGTCTCAGTCTAACTAGGAGCTGCTTGCTTCTAGGCTGGCACTTTATTCCTTTCAATACTATGTTTATCATTGCCTTTATCTTCAGAGCTGGAAATCTATGACCTGTTGAAATGAAAGGCCAATCCTGTAGCCCAATGCCAGAAATTTAACTCCCCACAGAAAAATACTCCCATGAAGTGCTCTCTTTGTTATGTTCATCTCAGGGGTATCCCAGAGCAAATACCTTGGGCTCCAAAGTGTTACTGAATTTAGTGATCTACCTCTTTTGATTCACTCACAAAGCTATTAATCTAGGTCATCTACTCAGGCTGCCAGAGTATCTGATATTGGTTATGCTAGGAACCATCACTGCCCTCTGATGTTCAGGGTCTGTGGCTGCTTCTTCCTTCTAGACTCTTCCTTTCTTTTGGATAAATTCTCTTTGAGGCCTTCTATTGATCCTCTGCAGTAACTTCATCAGCCTCTCTCCTTTTTTCTCCCCTTTCTCTGCCTATCTCCTTCCCCCCACATATATATATATATATATATATATATATATATATATATATATATATATATATATACCTGTCTCAGTTTATCAAATATGTCTGTGTACTTGTCAGAACTCCTGAAAAGGGCTCAAGTTTGGGTTTTATTTTTGCCTACCTCAAAAGTTCTATGTAGCTCTGTCTGCACTTACCCCTGCTTGCTTTCTAAGCTGGAAAGGACAATTGAATCTGAGACCTGGAATAACCAGTGGTTAAGAGCCAGGTGACTTTTTGAGTGGCTGCCTTCTACAAAAATGTGTAGCTGCTATGCAGCCGTTACGTGTAACTCTTGGGGGTGGAGGACAGGGGCTATTTTCCCAGACTCACTCATCATAAGCACCTTCTCCCAGGTCCGGTTCCACCAAGTCTAGCTGCCTATTACATAGTAAGTACCCTGCCCAGTGCCTGTCCCCTAAGAGGCACTTAATAGATGTAACCAACTCTCATTCCCCTAAAAGCTACTTGGAGGCTCCAAAAGGTGCTTTCCATTCTATTAACTCAACTAGAGGTAGAAAAAGGATCTTTCTCTGGACTATTCACTACCACTTACTAACTGTACACTTTGAGCACATCACTTGAACTCTGATTGTCAATTTCCTCCTCTCTTAAATGGGGGTCAGCAATCCCTGTCCTGCTTACCTCACAGAGACATTGCAATTATCAAGGAACGTGCTTACAAAACTGTAGAGACACTAGGACAGGGTTTCCCAACCTCAGTTGCTCTTGACATTTTAGGCCAGAAAATATTTGGTGAGGGAAGCTGTCCTGTGCGTTGTAGGTTTAATAACATCGTGGCCTCTCCTAGATGTCTGTAGCACCTTCTCCCTAGTTGTGACAACTAGAAGTTTCTCCAGATACTGTCAAATATCCCCTAGGGGTTAAAATTCTCTCTGGTTGAGGACTGCTGGTCAGGGGAATTTTTATTAATGTTGTTGTTGTTGAATTCAAATTCAAAGCAGAGTTGCCCCTTTGAAGAATGAGAGCTGACTTGAAGGCAGAGTAGGGCACCTTCTTGTCTCTGCGAAGAGGGAAGGGACAAGCCCAAAGGGTACAGAAGCTGGTTTGCCCAATCTTGGCTACATCACTGAGGCATTCTGTTGGGTCAGGGATAGGAAGATAGTTGAAGGGCAGACAGTGTTCGGCTCCCCATAATCTCCAAAGATCAGATCAACAAGCAGCCTAATCTGTGTGGAGCCCCTGCCTTCCTTCCCCATCCTGGAGGCCCCATTCTTGAGCTTTTAATTTGTTTTCACAGTGGTTTGAACAAATTGAATTTGCTAATTAAAGTGGTAAAATGAAATGCTGAGCATTATTGACTAGATGCTAATGCCATTAACGGGACCAAAGGAGAGGGACCCAGGCTGTCAATCAGTGCACAAATCAGATCATCAGAGTCCACAGTACAGGCTGCACCTGAAGGCTGAAGGGACAGACCTATTTATGTGTTATGTGATTTTGTCTTTATCAGGCAGGATCTGTAATTGCCAAGACATTCTTTTAGCAAAGAGTTAACTCCCTTGTGCCAGGGCTTGTTCTATGTGCTAAGAATATTGATGAATCACACAAAACACCACCCTCAGGAATCTCAGGGTCTGGTGAGGGGAAGATGTAGAGGGATGTCACTGTAGCATAGCAGAGGGGCTTAAGAGTTCGGGCTCTGGAGGCAAAAGGCCTGGAGCTCAAATCCAGACTTGGCCTCTGACAGTCAGGGTAAGTGACTACGCCTTCAGTTGCTTTTTCTGTAAAATGGGGATGATAGTAACAGTACCTATTTCGTAAGGCTGCCATAGGGATTAAATGTGATAATTCAGGTAAAATATTTAACACAGTGCATGACACAGGGTAACAATAATAGCCATTACATACTTATTAACAAATATTAGTATAAAATTAAACACAGATTTGGGGAACAGTAGAGGAGAGAGGGATTAGATCTGCTTTGGGGAGATTAAGGAGTCTTTTAATGTGACATTTGGAGTTTGGCATTCCAGATGGAGAAATGGGAGAAGGGCTTCAGAGAAAAGAGTCCATGCAAGGTTATGTACATATACAAATGCCCATTTTAGCTTGTAATGGTAGAAGACTGCGGGGATAGCCAGAGGCTAGGTTTGAATGACATCCTAATCTCATTCTCACCTCAGGCCTTCACAGCTGCCGGGTGCCCTACTTGGATTACTCCCCGACTTCTTCTTTTTTTCATTCACAGCTTAAATGTCACCTCCTCAGAGAAGCCATCCCCAACCAACCATGTTAAATCAGATCATCCTGTTCTCTAATAGAACCCAGTTTTTTCCCTTTTACAGAACTTATTATAATTTATAATTACTTATTTTATCTGCTGTTTACTTAATTAAGCTCTGTCTCTTGACAGGCTATAACTTTATCATGGTAGAGACCATGTTTGTTTTCTCACCACTGGATAATCAGTTCCCAGCATCACACAGGGTCTGGCACGTATAGACATTAGTATTCGCTGAATGGATGATTGAGTGATGTATCAAAAATAGGCAGTAGGGCATAAGTGCTTTGACTTGCATACAACGCAATCATTTTGGTCAATGACAGATACATATCGATGAATCATTTATTAATCGAAAAGGGAACTAATACTTGTTGAGTGCCTACTGTGAGCCATGCACTTTAAGTGCATTATTTCTAATTCTTCCAGTAACCTTAGTAGGCAGATATTATAGTCCCAATTTTAAGGATGAGGAAATTGAGACTCAGAAGTTAGGTTATTTACCCAAAGGCACCACGCTGATAAGCGGCAGGACTGCAGTTAAAACCCAGGTGTGTTTGCCTCCCACACCAGTGCTCCGGAAAGCCTAAGGGTCAAGAGATGTCACCAAGGCCCCGGCAGCCGGGGCCATGAAAGGGCTAAGAGACAGGAAGGGGTGCCAAGGGTGGGCCAGAGGGATGTAGGAAAATAGTTTTGCATACAGAATTTTGGCAGGGAATTTTTACAACCTCTCTTCCAGTTCAGGAATGGTTCCTGGAAAAAAGGAAAATTGTGAATACTCTATTTACAAATAATTGGGTCCATTTGGACAAATTCTTGGTTGTGAGTACTAAAATATCACTCTTAGTCATTTGCACTGGAGTGCACAACGCCTTTTGAGCCTCCTGGAAGAAATCAAAAGCTCCGGAACACGGGATTGAAATCTGAATGAAGAGCTAGTCAAAGGAGCAACACCGTAGCCATCATTTCTGCTTCTCACTTGTGACAACTGAAGAACCACTGGGGGAAGAAGCTGGAGTGATAGCTAGTGGACATGGTGTTTGGGGTGGGGGAGTTGATGAAAATGTTCTACAACTAATTGGGTGATGGCTGTATAACTCTGTGAGTAAATTAAAAAAACATTCATTCACCCTTTAATGGGTGAATCATATGATATGTGAACTGTATCTCAATAAATCTGTAATACTGTTTAGAAAAAAGAAATGTCACCAGGAGACTAAGAACCCAAAGCAGTGAGGACTGTGGAAGATCACAGCAGTGATTGCCTGGTTTCTGGCCCCAGAGTCATGTGGTTAAACTTTTTCAGCAGTTGCCTGCTCTTTGATTCTGACAAGCCCAATTTAACTGTTAAAGATGTAAACTATATAATTAGATAATAATGAGGTAAAGTCTGATTTTATTTGTTTATTTAATTTCCATTAAAGTCATCAAAACTGATTTATTGGTGACAAAAGAAAAAAAAAGAGAGAAGGACAACCACTTCCAAATGTCAAATGTTTGCAGGCAACTTAACAGATGCTGGGCTCTGGGGTAGCTGCTAGTGAATGTTATGGAGAGATAGTGTATACTTGAAACCCATAATCAGAATGTGAGTCTGTAAATACCTTTTTTTTTAAAGGCATACCACAAAATAACAACACCAGCAACAAAGGAAAAAAAATCTATAAGTCTGACTAAGTAATAATTAAACTGAATCACTAAAGGCCTGAATTTATGATAGCTACAAAGCCATGAAGTGAAGCTGGAGGTGATAACAAATAATCATAACAATAATAATTGTTAAAGCTAATTCTCCCTTATTCAGCCAAGTATCATCTTATCCTCCAAACTCCAAGGCTAATAATCTCAGTTCTCCTATTTTTCAGTTGTGGCACCTTGCAAAAGATGAACCTCTCTGAGGTTAATATTCTCACCTGCACAATGGACTTATGCCTTCTGTAGGCAGCCCTAACGAAGAGTGTAGACTGGGAATTGGAGGCTTAGATTCGGGTCCTAGCTCTGCTAGCCTCACTTCAAGTCCTCAGGAAAATCACATTCTCACTCTGGGCCTCACTTTCCTGCATCTGTCAAGGAAGGAGGTGGGACTGTATGCTTGGTAAGACCCCTTCCAATTGTGGTATTTTGTGTTTTCAAGAGTACAAAGCGTTACCCAGATGTAAAAGATGCTAGGTTTTGTGGTCATCATTAAGGGAGATTCCCAACTACCTTATGATTCTAATTCGGACCGGATTTCCCAAGCTTTTCCTTAAACTTACTGAGGAACCTTGGAAAACTAACTTAAGCTGAGACTGAGTTTCATCATCAACAAAATAGGAGTTATTGTGTGCCCTTAACATGGTTTTCTGAGAATATAATAAGATGAATAAAGGAAGAAGTTCTTTGCAAAAAAACTGTAGATGCCTCTTCACTATTATTTGCAAATAAAAGAGTAGGATGATTCATTCTCACCCCGGTAGCCAAGAAAGTGTCATAAGCAGGTTGGAGGTGGCTTCCTCCACACCAGCAAGTTCTTAAACCTTCCTTGAGGGCTCAAAGCTGCTTCAGCGTTAGAATCAGGCACCAGAGTGCAGTTCTCTCTAGCCGAGGGAACTGTAAGGGCCCCTTGAGCCTGCCACTCAGACAGCACTCTTACCACAAACACGCATCTAGCAGCCTTTCCACGGCTCTTTTGGGCTCAGATAAGATCTCTGGGAAGGTTAGCCAGGCCTGTGGATTGTCCTCATAGAGGGTGACTTCCCAAAAGAGCATCCTGAGGAGAGGAAAGATATTGAGCAACTGCAGAAAGGCAAATGCTCTCACTTTACCAAACAGGAGGTGATTTCTTCTGCTTTTTATAAGACCAGAGAATGTGACTTTACTCCTGGGTGTGGGCTTTGAGGAACTCAATGAATTATTCTTCTACTACCTATGCAAAATCAGACCAACTGAGAGATGGACTCAGGAGTCAGATAAACAACCACTTGCAAAAGCCACATTGGAAAACATGGCTGAAGTGGGTGGCAACAAATACTCAACCCTAGAAACCTATCCCCCCAGCCCCCAGTCACAGGCAGCAGTGGGGCAGAGCACAGAGAAGCAGAACTGAGTGTATGCTCTCTGTAGATGGGCTGATTCCAGAGAGACAGGGAGCACAAGCTGAGCCTCTACTGCTAGTTCTCCCCCGGTCATCAGTGGATAAGTTACTCCTACTCCCCTAAGGAGACTCCAATAAGGTAAGGGATGCTGTGGGAGGGCGTTTGGAGGAAGCAGGATGTTATTCTAGTGGGGCTTCCTCCATGCCGAAACATATCCATAGCCAATGGAGAGACATTGGAGTGTTTTAAGCAGAACAATTACAGAGTAAAATTTACTTTTTGGAAACAATACTCTAGGATATGAGTAGAATATGAATTTGGATCCAAAGTATAATGGATATTGGTATAATTTCATGACTTCATAACTGCATAACGGACTGTAAACCAAAATTGATTAATTAATCCATAATATTGACTCATTTGAACTCTCAGAACTTAGTTTATTCAACATCTTTGTCGAATGAATGAATGAATGAACAATTGAAGTTATGAAATGGAAGGTTGGCTTTTAGAGACAAGGTGCAAGGCTCAGTGATTTTGATTAGCATACCAGAGGTATGATCATAAAGGGGAACAGGGAGAGGTGGCTAATATAAGAGAAGACAGAGTTGAGATCTCAAAAAACTTGGAGCCAGGGACTGAATAGAACAGAGTGAAATTAAAGTTTAGACACTGAGACTCAGAACTAAGGCAGCGGCCATGGGAGTGGAGAAGAGAGGGACAATCTGAAGGATTCTTTGGAGACTGGTTGTGGGGATACAGGTGACTAAAGTGTCTCAGAGGACTCCAAAGTTTCTGGCTTAAGGAACCAGGTGGGTGGTGATGCCCTTTACTGGGATAGGGAACACTAGAAGAAAAGCATTCTCATTCCATTCACCTATGTCTAAGGAGAACATATAATTTATCCTGCAAAATTCACTTTTCAGAGTGAAAGGTGGTACCATTAGTAATGGCACTGAAACAACAGATATACGTACTAGGACATGTGGTCCCCCTATCTTGCTGTCCTGATCGCCGCATGCTCTGGTTCATTAATGCTGTCCATTACTAAGCCCCTGGACCCCTTCCTGATGAGTGACCCCCTACCTGGCATGATGACTGGGTGTCCTCAACCCATCCTCTCCTCTCTACTGAAAGCTATGTTTCTCAGCCAGCCCCTAGACACATACGTTATTGAATCATTCAGCCTAGAGTCTCCAGGGATGTGGAACCTATTCTCAATCCTTTACCATTAGATAAACATTAGGGAAAAGAAAGAGAATTAAACCTTTCTGCAGCTCCCCAGGGGCACTTACCAAAATAGGCTACCTCGTCAAAACAGCATTTAACTAAATGGGTGAGCAACATCAAGGAGGGCACCTGGGGAGAGAGGCAGGGGCTCCTGCTGAGAAAGCAGCTAGGGGAACCAAGAAGATGCAAATCAGCCTTCAGGCCGGGGACTAAGGAGAGCGGAGCTTAACCAAGGAAAGAGCCACCCCCACCCCATCCCCTAGCAGGGCCAACAGCTCCCCTAGAGGCAAGGTTAAGTGGAGATGATTGGAACAAAATGGCAACAGTAGTTAATACATGTAGTACTTTACAGTTTCCAAAGCAGTTTCCCATCTGGCATTTACTTTTAATCTTTAGCAGAAGCCTGAGAGGGAAACAGGGAAATCATTACTAACCCTATTTAATGATACTGGAAACTGAAGGTCAGAGATGTGAAGTAACTTGCCTGTGGTCACACAGGGCTGCCTCTTATTAGCACATAGGCTAGTTGTAGGAATGGGGTTCTCTAAACTCAGGAAGACATAGGTGATGCTTTGGGGAAGAGGGAGTAGACTCACAAGAATCAGGTCTGAGGGATAAAAGCTATAGGAAGCAAATTCCAACTTAATAAACGAAGAAGTCATCTGTCTATTAGATAGATATGGGCTGTCATGTAAGGTAGTGAGCTCCTTGTCCCTGGATGAGTTTAAGCAGAAGTTGGATAACAGTTATATTTTAGGAGAAATTCTCTGTGTTAAATGAGAGGTTAAACTAATCTCTAAGATTTTCTACTTTCTAAGTATCTATTGAACATCTACCATTTGTACACGCATACATATATAAACATACATATGTTTCATTTTTGGAAAAACCATGCAAGGTAGAGATTCTGTTTAACTCGATTTAATGGAAAGGATAAGTCCTGAGTCAAAGGACTTTGACTCAGAGATGGTAATACACTTACAATTTTTGATGCTCATTCAGTCCATTCTTTAAAGTAAATCACATGTATCCTTTGTTTAAAATAGTAAAGAAGAGAAAAGGTAAGTCTTTTTCCGGCATGTAAGATTACTAAATATTGTTTTTAAAACTTCTGTGTGTGTGTACATACTTATGTGTTTCTCTAGACTGCAATCAAACATTGTTTTTGGTTTTTTGTGGGGGGTTTGTGGCGGGGGAATCCTGGAGGGCTTAAAAAATTACCTGAAGAATTTTACTTCTAGAAAAACACTCATGAAAAAGGTTCACAGCAGAAAATAGCACAAAGGCAACCTTTGTCGTTTCTTGCCACAGCTAAGAAATTCTTACAGTTCTACAAGTGTCACTCTGTGTCATGCTTGGCCCAGACTTTTCAAAAATACTCTTAAATGAACTTTTGAGATTCTTCATTTTTTTAACCTGCATTTAGGCTAACTTCTATACACGGTTTCCCTGGCAACCATGTAATTGCAGGAAACAATACCTCTCTCCTGGGTCTCATTTCCGGCAAGTATGCAACAGAAAAATTTTTTGTCTTCATAACATTAAAAGAAGATCTGTGGTCTTTTGACAGCTGAAGAAATGTTCAGAAATATCATCCCCCTTCTTACAAATTCAAGGAGTATCAGCACTTTGCCTTTTCTCAACGTTTCCTTTCCATTAATTTAATATAACTCTTTTATATGTAAAATCAAAATTAGACTAAGGAATGCATTTTTTAAGTGTAAGAAAAGCATCGGGAACACCTTTTACTTCCTCAACCCTGTGGTCCGTGAAATTACCAAGGTTTAATTGAACTTGTAGAGCTTTTCTTTTGTGGAAGATATATGTACCATCCTGTTCAGCTGTCTCTCCTCTATGTCTGGGGGTAGCCAAGCAGCAGGCAGGCAGGAAGGAGGCAGGCAGCCTGGTCTTACACTGGCGAAATCCCTGCTGCATGCTGCCTCGAGGTAGAGGTCTGGGGGCCCCCTGAGCTGATGTAGCAAAACCCCTGCAGTCTCTTTGAAGAGTCATATAGGAAACCTAGGCTTCCCTTGGACTCATCCCCATACTCTTTCCTGGGAGGGCTGGGCTGATTTTACATGCAAGGAGACGAGCACCAGAATGAGAGTCCGAAGGAAGAGAAGGTACCATTCATTCAGTCAGCCAACAAATGAACAAGTAAATATATAATGTGGTATCAGATGCTGTGAAGAAAATGCAGTAGAGTAAGAGACAGATCAGGAAGAAGGCTATTTCAGGTGGGGTGGACAGGGAAATTTCTCTGAGTAGGTAACATTTAAGAGGCCTGAACGAACTGAGGGAGTAAGAGGATACACGGGGGAAGAGTATTTGTGTACACTTAGTATCTGGCTTTAGCTGTACAGTAGCCCTGTGAAAACAGAATAATTATTCCCACTTTTATGGATGAAGGAATCTGACTGGCTCCCAAACCTGCCACGTTGCTGCCTACAGACTTCGTAAATCTTTAAACGTGACACTTAAATGCCTTCGTGTTGGAGTTTTTGCTTAAGTTTTTGGGTAAACTGACATCCAAGGTCATTTCTAGGCATTAATACATTGGTCTCTGTGTCTCTATAGCATCTTCTGGTCCCCATGAAAAAATGTGGAGAAAGATTCAAGTAATATCCATTGAGATGACAATTTCCTCATCCATAAAAAATAATATGGCTAATAGTATCTACCTCATAGGGTTGTTGTGAGGATTAAATGTGATTATGTGTATAAAATACTTAGCAAGTGCTAGCTTTATAGTGCACCCTCGGCAATAGTAGCTGTTGTTATTGTTGATATCCTAGCTCTGCCATGAAATTCCTGTGCAACCTTGGGTAAATCATTTAGCCTCTGGCAAAGTGCCTGGTACATAGTAGACATTTAATAAATAATTATTGAATAAATGGTGGATCAAATGAATGAATGAGTGTGTTAACCACCATGGCCTTTGGTTTCTGTTTTATAGAGTGAAGGAGTTAGCTTTAAAAGTGATAATGACAAAATATTTACAACATGCCGTATACAAGCCCTCTCATATGTGTAATCCATTTTAATCATCATAACTACCATGTGGGCATTTACCTATCAAACTCCTTATCTTACAGATGAGGAATTTGAGGTTCAGAAATGGAAGAGGACCTGCCCACTGCTATAGAGCAAGTCTTAGTGCTATTATTCTCCATCTTAAAATAACTGTGAACATGAATTATTTAGCCATGCAAAGATTTGATTTGCTAAAATGAAGTTGGCTCTCCAGGTTGCTATTGTGCAGCTCTGCCCTAGACAAATAATGTTGAGAGGCAACAAAACCTTAAAAATGGGGACCTTAATGGCTTAATGGCGACACATCTGACATTTAAAAAAAATCCTGTTTTATCTGGGCCAATGCAGAGGGAGTAGAGAGAGGAAGGTTGGAACTGTCATTGGGTAATAAAGAAAGAAGTAGGAAATTTTCTCCAGATGGCAGAGTATGCCAAGCAGAAGCCTGGTTTGTGAATTGAGAGGAAGCCTGAACTAAGCCCTTAATCCCTTACACATGTCTAGTCTTTTCAACTTTACAATGCTCCGTCCTGAGTGTGATCATGTTTGGGCTCAAGTGTATCCAGCTAAGTAGAGGGGGGCCTAAAGAGGTTGATGTAGCTGAAAGGGCACTCCAGAGAGACCAGCCAGACATCCAGGTCTACTGTCATGGGGGCTTGGTGGTTCCAGACCTCTAATTATAGCTCAATATATTTAAGCTGGACAGGAGACAGTCCTGCCCTGTGAGTTGGCACACATCTGGTAGCCCTGCCCAGAGGCCTCTGCATAGGCCCAGGAGACCAAGGCCACATTTGCCGGGTTCTTTCCTTGAGGTGACCTTCCATAATAAAATCAGAGAAAAGCCCAAGATAACAACATGGTGCTGATTATCAGGTCTGATTGATATAAAGAAGAAAGTGAGTCATGAGGTTAGAAAGCTAGAGGATCTCTAGGAAATTAGGATTCAGAAGTGGGTCAAGGCAAGTGGTTCCAGGACAACCTGTAACGTAGTGATGGTGTTGGAGTGCCACATTTCAACACTGACAATTCTACACAGCATGTTGGGTGTCAAGAATAGAATAATGAGTAAATATACGTGATCTCTGCCTTCATGGAGTTTACAGTTAAAACAAGAATTAATTGAATATATAGTTATAAACCATAAAAGGTACTACAGATGAAAAGTCTTATCAGAGAACATAATAGGAAGACCTGATATGATTTCCAAATTCAAGGGTGACACTGCTGAGGAAGTGACATTTGAGCTGAGATATGAAGCATAAGCTGATTAAACAAAGGATGCAGAAAGAAGGTGGGTAGAGATAATTGCTCCAGAAAAGAGAACAGTGGTAGCAAAGACCAAAGAGCAGGAGGGAGTGTGGCATGTTTTTGAACTGAAAGGATGCAAGTGTGACTGAAGCAAAGATACTGAGGGAAAGATGAGGCTTGAGAGGTTGGTAGGGCCAGACTGTGCGGGGATGCAGGGCTTCTTAGGCCATGGGAAACATTTTAACCTTTTACCTCACAGCGTTGAGAAGCCACTGGGTGAGGAAGTAAGGATCAGCTTTGAATTTTAATGGTATCTCTGTTGTGTCAGGAATGGATTGGGAGTACGCTAAGCTATGCAGACTCAGAGACTCACCAGCCAAGAGAAGGTAAGAGAAGGACCCAGGTCTGGAGAAAGTTGGTGGTGAATGTAAGGCAGGTAGCAGAACTAATCTCAATAACGCAGAGTTCAGAACGCAGCTTTTGCAATTAAAGCAACTATTGAGGCCAGGCCCTGGTCTGAGAGTAAAGAACTGAAGTGTCACACAGTATAACCTCTCAGAACCTATCAGAAGTGAGAGGATTTTGCAGGAAAAGATATCATTTAGTTTAGCAAATTTGTGTACCAAACAACATGCTAGGTGTGTTAACTCTGTTCTCTATTATCTCATTTAAATTTGCACAGCCATCATTTGAGGAAGAGCTATCAATTATTATCCCAATTTTACAGGGGAGTAAACTGAGGCTCAGAGAGATTAAGTGACTTGGCCAAGAGCTTCCAGCCAGTAAATGGAACCAAAATTTGTGCCAAGTCCGCTGGCTTCCAAGCCCAATGCCCCCCTATTTCACCACTCTCTTTAAAAAGTGACATCAAATTCGAGGAAAATAGTAAGCCCAAGGGAAAAAGAGACCTATGGAAACAGCTGATTCTGTAACGTAACTAAATTGCCATGGGATTCCAAACAGAACTTTATTATATTTTTGTGCCAAGGGTCTAAATGGAGCCCCAGGTCCATCTGACCCAACCATCTCCTTCCAGGAATACATATTAAAATTGGGGTGAAAGCCCAGAACAGTCAGATTCTGTCTCAAGGCACCTGTGCCAAGATTCCAGCTGAAATTTTTAATTGAGTTCAAGCTCCTGTAAATGGGGATGCACTAATCCGAATGTTGATTAAGCTTTCATTCTTGCTGCTGTTGGAACAATGTGACTCTAATCCTGAGCGTCGGCCGTGGGGCTGACTATTCCTTCTCGCCCTGTATTGACTTCCCCCACCAGCCAGCAGGGGCTTCTCGCAGACATTCATGCCAAGGGAAGAGAGGAGGTCGCATTCTTGGTTCACTACCCAAAGCTCTTACCCAGATGGATTCACGGCTTTCAAATCATGATCAGACCTTGAACTATACATTTTAAAAACGTCCTAAACAAACAGAACCCTAGATATTATTGTGATGGCTGGCTGACTGGGCTGGTTTTCTGGCCCTCAACTGTGGAGCCACATCCTGAGCCACAGGAGAAACTCACATAAGGTACTCTTAGTGGTTAAAAGGCAGATTTGGGCTTGAATCTTAGCATCGATCCTTATAACTGAGACACTGGAGTCTACTTCGTTGAGTTTGATCCCCAGCTCCTATGTCAGTTTTGAGGAAAGGCCCAGCACAGTAGTTGACATATTTGCCAAGAGCCAGTTAATTCCTTTCCCTTCTGTCTGCTCAGCCAGAATGACCTCCTTCTCACTCACTGGCCCTTCCCCTTCCCCTTCAATGTGGCTGTCACCCATACCCTTTCTTGGGACTTCATCCTCACTCCACACACCCATACACTGTCTCAGAAGGAAAAACCTGTCTCAGGGCTTCTCTGTTTCTGGTGGCCTCTGTGTGTAAGCCACTGACCCGCCTCCATTTTAGGGTGGATTTCCTACCGTTCTTTGTTGGGCAGGCACATGACGATGCAGGCAACGGCAGGAGGTGATAAAGGAGCAGACCAAAGGATGAGGCAAAAAGTACCTAAACCCTCAGAGTTCTCTCAGCCATTGCCGATGACTCCTGTCTCCATTTCTGCTACGTTAATACCACACACAGCTACCACTGCTGCTATAACAGACACTGTGAGCGCCGCTGCTGCTACTATCGCTACTAACACTTTTCTACCACTAATACTACTGTTGCTGCCGCTGCTATTAACATCACTATTACTTGTACTGCTACAATATACTATTATGATTTTACTGCTACCCCTTTTACTACCACTGCCACAGTGACTGCTAGCTAATGCTTAACTGATGTGCCCTAATCAGTGATAATGCTGGCTATGTGCCCTATGTTCAGGCACAGTTCTCTCAGTGCATTTCATGTAAAAACTCACTGAATCCTCACATTAACCCTACTATTTAGGTGCTATTATTGTCCTCATTTTATACATGAGGGAACTGGGGCACAGAGAAGTTAAGAAAGTTGCCTGAGACCACACAGCTAGAAGTGGCAGAGTCCAGATTTGAGTTCAGACCTTTTGACACTGGAGTCCTTTCTTTCACATTATGCTATTTAGTCTCTAATAACAATAAGCTGCCTAGCTGTCCTGCTCCCAACTTTTATTCCTGAGAGTGGGTTTCCTCAACGCCTTCCACCTTCTTCCACAAAATGCGGTCTGACCGTTTCTTCTTGCTAGCAGATAGACCTTAACATACCACTTCTGCCAAAGCCTTTATTGTAATTATTGTCTACATGTCTAATTGCCTTACTGTCCCCTTCTGCCTTCTGTGCCCCTTGCAGTATGCTGCTCTGTTCAACATTGAGTTTATACAGAGCAGAGATCATGTTGACTCACATCTGGGGCTCCAGTGCCTTATATAATCCTTGACCTACTAGGTATCAAATTAATTGATTAATGAATGAACAAATGAACAAACAAATGACCTTGAGGCAGTCCAAGTTCACCAACAACTGATGGGGATGCCTGGGGAGATAGTAAGCTTCCCCCACCACAGATGTTCCAGCAGAACATCCAGGGTTCCTGGAGATATTGAAATAGATGAATTTTGAAGTTTCTTCCAAGTTTAAGGTACTAGAATTCCTCGAGAGGTACACATGAATGTTGAACGCTCTCTCCCCTCTGCATACTAGATGTATTGCTTTTGAACTCCTTATGAAATGAAAGGAAATTAGTTACATTGATATTGATGTGAAGCTGTCAAGTCAGATGCCTCTAGGCTTTCAGAAACCTCCGATCAACACACTATGTGATAGATAAGAGGACAGAGGCACAGAAAGGTTAAAGCCTTGTCTAATGTGGTGCCACGCCATACAGGCAGAGCAGGGAAAATAACGCTTCTGTCCTGAGTGCCATTCCATGGTCTTGCCATTCAAGCCATTAATCAGCAGACTGTGGTCTTCCATAACCCAAACTGACTTCAAAAGGACATAGATCCCAACTTCCTGTCTCTAAGTAGCAAAGCAGCTCAGCTGCCTAAAACTGAGAGCGACCCAAAAAGGATTTGAAATCACCCCTGGTCATGCAATGTGGTCAACCACCTTATATCTTAGTCTTATCTCAGTCTCCCAAGGGTCTTGCTCTCCCTAAATTTGCTGTCTCCTTCTGCATGTAATGTTTCAGCTTTGAGTGGAATATTGCGACGGGACTAAAGCCTTCCTCTCTGAAAATCAACATTTTGGCAGCCCCTTGCTGTTCAGTTTCTGAAAGTGCCCAAGCCTGCCTTCCTCATTCATCTAACCACAGGAGATCATTATCCGGTGACAGAGCTCTATTCCACTATCATTATCCTGTAATGAGAAAGCCTCCTTGGATGGGGAGGGGCAGAGATGAAGTTGTGAGGGGTGGGTGGAGGCAGTAAAGATCCTGCAGACTTTGAGAAACAACCGTGCAGCTATAGGTGCCCAGTGGATTATGCCTTATGGCATCATGGTGGGTATATACACACGTACATATAATTTATATAATATACAATGGTGTGTATACACACACATACATATATACGTATATTCATATAAAGATAACAGTTTCAAAGTGCATTAAGCATTTTGTTGTACAGCATTCATTTCTTCTTCTTCTGATAATAGCTTGGGGGAATCCTCAATCCTGATCTGGCTTAGGGGAATCACTCAAACTTGTAGGTTGAGATGGACACATATCCCTGTAGTCAGAGATGAGACACATGACCTCCTCATGCATTAGTCAGTCACCTTATTCCAACCCCTCAGGCTGCAGACTCATACTGTGGTTGGATATGCATACTGATTGTAATTTGTTGAATATATGTGTGTGTATATGTATATATATATATGCATATATATTGTTTAGTAAACAGTATTGGCTTTATGTGTCCTGAACTTATCCTCTTTGTTGCTTTTATAAAATCCCCAATTTAAAATACAAAACAAATGAAAAATACCTCCAAATTAGTTTGTTTCAATTAACCATTCACTGAGTGTTCTCTAAGTGCTAAAGAATGTGATACGCACTAGCAATACAGAGATGAGCAAGACATGATTCCTTGGGTAAGTCTTTTGCCCACATAAGACCCTATCCATAAATTGGGAGCTGGAGAAAGTTGCAGGCCCACCTTGAACATTTTCAAGGCTCGGGTGATGGAATAGATGGAGGCCCACAAAGTATAATCTAAATATTTTGTTAAAAATCTACCTAACAAATTGCTAAAATATATACCTATCCTCCTACCTTGATAGATACATAATGAAAAAATGGAAAAAATACTTGTAAAGCTGTAATTTTTTTTTAATTTATTTATTTTATTTATTTATTTTTGGCTGCGTTGGGTCTCCGTTGCTGCTCATGGGCTTTCTCCAGTTGCCGCAAGCGGGGGCCACTGTTCGTTGTGGTGCACGGGCTTCTCATTGCAGTGACCTCTCTTGTTGCAGAACTCGGGCTCTAGGCGCGTGGGCTTCAGTAGTTGTGGCTTGCGGGCTCTAGAGCGCAGGCTTAGTAGTTGGGGCGCACGGGCTTCGTTGCTCCGCGGCATGTGGGTTCTTCCCGGACCAGGGCTCGAACCTGTGTCCCCTGAATTGGCAGGCGGATTCTTAACCACTGCGCCACCAGGGAAGACCTATAATTTTTTTTATGATGAAAAGTTGGCAAAATATCAAAGAGGTCTGAATTTAATTCCTATTGTACCTGTCTGGATATTCTCTTGGCAGAGAGATGGGTTCGCAATGTTTGCATTAGTAACGCTTGGGGCCCAGAGTAGGGTCCCTATGAACCAGATGTAAGAATAGAATTGGAAGGTTGAATTCATTGATATCTCAGTTGTCCTGTGCTCTAATGTCACTGATAACTGAGAAAATAGGTCCTTCTTAAGACAGGAAATACTTTTGTTTAAAGAGGAGAGTTTGGTTTTACATGCCCACAGATGTATGCACACAAATGCACAACTGCAAAAAATTGGAGCTGGGCTATGTGGCCAAATGCAGAATTCATTGAATGCCAGTTGTAACAGACCATAATGAAGTTAAAAGTAAATTGGACTTGAAGATGTATATTTAATCATGAATGCTGAGCACATAATACAGTGATATTAAAATATTCAAACATTCAAATCAGCTCAATGCTGGGGCTGTATGTTCTAAATCAAATGAAAACATTAAATATGTACCCAGACCTATATTATTCTTCTAGTTCAAATACCATAAATCTTAAAGAGTTGAAATGTAAACAGCCAAGGTTATTTTTACAGTGCTATGCATTTCCTCTAGATCCACAACTAGCGATCCATCACTGAATCATTCCCAGACTCTCCTTTTGACTTCTAGGTTCTTCTGGAACAGTCAGAACAGTAGCTCTGCCAGATCCTTGAAGACCTTAGAGACAGATCAACCCCCCATTTTCAGGCAGGTAGCTCTTAGAAAGTCCCGGTGGCTCAGTGGAAAACTTCCAGATTTATAATCAGATGACTTATTTGCAGTGTGCTTCAGTCAGCTATGGGCTGGAAAGCCTTGGAAAAGCTACATAATCTCTCAGAACCTCAATTTATTCATCTATAAGATGGAAAAGTTAGAAAGTCAATCTTTCTTTGCCAGGAGTATTTTATGCATACTATAACAATAATTGTTTTATACTTTTGGATAGTTTTTGCTATATGTTCACTGTAGAAAATTTTGCAAATACAGAATAATATTATATCAGAGGAAAATATTACCATTAACACCATCCCCAAAGATAATACTGTTAATAAGTTGAACATTTTCTTCCTGACAAATTTTTTTTGCATATCTGTATATATATAGTTAAAAACATATTATATGTACAGGTTTATATCATTTAACATTGTACTGTGAACATTTTACCACAGTATTTGAAATTATGTATAAATTCTTTAAATGATTAAATAATATTCCTTTGAAATGATATACCATACTTTATTTAAAATCTAGTATTTATAGTTGAGATGGTTCTAAATTGTCATTATTTTAAATAGCATGACAATGAATTATCACATCATTTTGTAACTACACAAGCATCATCCTTCTAAAGTTTTAAGTATCAATGAAATCTTATTGATCTCTCTAAATTCAGTGCCCAGTATGGTACCTGGAATAAAGCAAGACCTCTAAAAATATGTGCTGAATAAATGAATAAGTGAATGAGTGAGGAAACACCAGTGAGTGTCCGTTCTTCTATGACACTGCCTTCTCAGGCAGCGTGGGGGGAGTTCTCTAGCCAGAGCAGACAGAGATAGGGTAGTGGTGGGGTTCTCTTCCAAGGCAAATTTTTACCATCCTCCTCTCACGTCCACTTCCTATACTTCTGTCAGATAAATTTCCTCCCTGAAACTCAAGGGCCAATGAGCCTTTTCATTGGAATGCAATTTCTAAAGCCATTATTGGCTTTACTCACATTTTGCCTTTGCCACAATCTACCTCATGTTGCATGTCAAATGGCAAAAGCCTTAATAAATAAAATGTTAATATCTAATTAAAAAGAATCATACTGGGGACTTCCCTTGTGGTCCAGCGGGTGAAACTCCGCACTCCCAATACTGGGGTCCCAGGTTTGATCCCTGGTCGGGGAGCTAGATCCCGCATGTATGCTGCAACTAAGAGTCTGCATGATACCGCATGCATGCCGCAACTAAAGATTCCCCCATGCTGCAACTAACAGCCCATGGGCCGCACCTAAGACCTGGCGCAGCCAAAATAAATAAATAAATTTTTTTTTTTTAAGAAAAGAAGAATCATATTGGAGCACTAGCAAGGATAGGGGCCAGAGGAGGCACCTTGGTTGCATCAGAGAAGAGTAGATATTCACACAGGCACTGGAGAAGCTTCCCTTAAATGAGGTGGGCTCTGCCCCTCAAAGTTCTTCTCTGAACATAATTATCTTAAGAATAAGGATAATGATAAGTATCATTTGTTGAGCTTTTTAGAATATACTAAGTAATGCTCTACATGTATTATCTTATTTGATGCTTACAACAACCTATAAAGAAAAAGAATATTAGAGCCACTGATGGAGAGTAAGGAAATGGAGTCTCTGCAAGGTTACATAACTTGAGTACAGTTGGGATAGCTGAACTTTGTAGTGTTGAGTGGCTGTATGGCTGTGGAGCCGGACAGATCTGGATTTTAATCCTGGCTCCACCACCACTTACAAGCTGTGTGACTGTGGGGAGGTTATTTAACCTCCTTGAGGCTCCGTCTGCTCATCTGTAAAATAAAGATAATAATAGTACCTAATTCATAGGGTTGTTGTGAGGATTAAAGATGTATAACACTCAGGCAGGACCTGGTATATAGCAAGAGCTCAGCAAATGTTATTTTATTATGACTACTCTTCTCATTATCATACTTATACTATTAATATTCTTTGGTAATTATGATGACGATACCAGACTCTGGGCTGGGGCACTGGACATCCAAAAATGTATGACATATTATGCCCGCTCTCCACAAGCTTCCAGTCTAACTTTGCCTCTAACTTTACAACTACAAAGCTAGTAAATAATAAAACTGGGACTTGAACAATAGCTGTGGAATTTTAAAGTGCTTTTCTGTTACCTACCGCATCCTTCTATTGTAACATATGTCTGATATTATTGTCGTTAATAGTTTATATCTGTCTTCCCCATAAAACTGAGGCCTTGGAGGTGGGAATTCTTGTGACTCCTCTTTGTGTCCCCAGTGCCCAGCCTGGGACCTGCCACAGAGTCGGGTCCTGAGTATGTTTGCTATTATCAACCAAAGGTCCTATGTTGGGCCATCCATCTCCTGCTTCCCCAGGCCCCAGTCAGGACCACAGTTCCAGTGTTTTTGTCCCTTTCTCTGTGTTCCATCCCCCCTCCCCCTCTCCGCATTACAATTCTGCAGTGAGTGATTCCCTCTGTCATCTCACCGTAAATTGATGACTCGAGCCTGCTGATGCACTGAGCCACATGGCTAATACATCAGCTAAATGGATGCCGAAAACACCACCTGCTCCTTCAGGCAAATGGCACTTTGGAAAATGGAATGTGTAATCAATAGAATTAAGCCTTAAGCAGAGCTCTGTACCCGTGTCCCAGTGCAAGGCCTTGGCAGGCAAACAGTGGGAAGATTTTTTTTTTTCTTTTTTCAACTCTTTCAAAGCACTTGGTTTGGCACTTGTTCAGCCAGCTCTGTCTGCCTATCACAGTCAGCATGGTATCCTCAGCATGCTGTCTCTTCCCTTCCCGTTCCGCCTGAGTGTTTCAGTCACTTGGCCTTTATGTCCTATCTCTGGGAGACTTGGAGCGACAGTTTCCAATATGCTTAGTGAAGCACAGGCAGCTGGAGTTTGAAGCAAGGAGTTTGAAGTCAGGGAGGTCTGGATGTGACCTTAGGCAAAGACCCTCAACCTTTCAGAACATCGATTTCCTCATCTATGAAGTGACAGTAATTATTCTCACCTCATAGGGTGGTTTTGAGGATAATGTATGTGAATAGCATATGTGAAGGTGCTTTGTAAACTACAAAGCCACATATGAAGGTTAATCTCTGTTATCATTATCATTATTCCAAGGTATGGATAGGAGCATAAACTCCCTTTATATTTCCCTTTGTAATCTACTTATCCAAGGAAGTGGGTTTTCAGATGTGGCTGAGAAAGCCTAAGATAAGTAGTCAGCGGCCTGACTTGGTTTTGCTCTTTCTAGGATTACGGCAAAAATTAGAAAATAGAATCCATGAGCTAGGAGGGAACTTAAGGATTATTGGTGAGACTACAGACCTCGCTCTCTATCCTTGTTACAGGTAAGGAAACTGAAGTCCAGATGGAAGAAGGATTTGGTCAGTGTCACACTATGAATTAGTGGCACCGTGAGGAATAGCGGCAGGTGGCCTTGTCTTGGTCCAGGAGTCTTTCCACGAAGTTTCTGGCCAGAAAATCTTTAGGGGAACATAGGGTGAGAAGACAATCAGGGTCAAGCCCACCTTAAGCCAAGAGTCTGCCTCTCCTTCCTCCGCATTGTGCTGGTATCACCACCCTGAGGACATAGGTGTAGAGGAGCCCCTTCTTCTCAACCTTGTCTTCACCATTTACCTGGCCTTTAATTTTATGCAACCTGGTGAGATCCCTTATGTTGCTCTCTTGTGTTAACGAATCCACTGGTTCTCTAATGGAAATGATTTTGCCCCCTACCCCCAAAGGACATTTGGCAATGTCTGGAGACATTTCTGATTGTCAAGATTTGGGAGGGACTGTCACTGGCATCTAGTGGGTAGAGGCCGTGGCTGTTTTAAACATCCTACAGTGCATAATACAGCCCCTGACAACAAAAAATTATCTGGCCCAAAATGTCAATAGAGCCAAAGTTAAGAAACCCTAATCTAGTCCATTTGTGGGACTCTGCCTTTCTATCTTTGGCCAGTGCATCAGAGGTCTGTGAGCTCTCTGTGGACTCAAATGATGTCTTCTTGTAATTCCCTCAGTAGACTCAGTGTAGTAGAATGTAAGCAAATACTGCATGGTGGGGAATGGATTGATGGGTACATGAATCAGGAAATGTATATAAGGGAAAGAGCACAGGACCGTGAGGCAGGAGACCCAAGTTTGGTCAGAGCTTCACCACCCGCAGGGTAAAGTAAGAGTTGGATTAAATTAGTGATTTTCAAACTGTGCTTCATGGAGCCTTAACAATATCTCACCCACTGCATCTCTTTTATTCTATGGCTTTCGAATTTAATTTCTTCTGTACAAAGGGTTCCACAGTTTTAAAAATTTGTAAACCACTGATATAGTTCAACCCTGAGGATACTTTTAGGCCAAAATCTCTCTGAAGACTCCTCAGAGAAGGACATATAGAAAGGTTCTATTTCTAACAAGCTCAAAGAACGCCTCTGTGACGACAGTTTATACTCTCCAGTCTTGGGTTGAGGACGGTGGCCTACCTGGCAACCTTCTGGTTTGGAGACTATCCGGCTCCTTACTCTTCTGGTGGCTGTGCAGCAAGCAGTGAGTCTATGATTCACGTGGGAAATTGACATCAGAGAGGGGCAGGAATGTGCCTTAAGTCCTGCAGCGAGCCACTGTGGAAATCAGAAGGTACCTGTGCTAATGCCCAGGTTGGGACTCTTAGCAAAACAGTGGTCTGCCTCTTGGGAGGACAGCATTTCCTTCACCTGTGGCACTCTGTCCACAGAGCGAAAAGGTCATTGGCATCATTTCAGCAAGTCTCAACACAGTCCTAGGAGAGTGAGGAAAAACAAACACAAACAAAAGGATGAACAAACAAATAAAGGGAACAAGTCATTCCTAGCTTTCATACAAAGGAGCTGGACTTCTCTAGGAGGTGGGGAATGAGTCCCCCGCCTCCGCAGTAGGCCTGCTTAACTCTGGGCCCTATCAGCATGACCAGCAATCCAATAAGGCAGTATCCTGGCTGCGTCATTAGCTCATTAGGTGGAGGCAAGTGTCTGCATTGATCTGTTTATCTCCCAGGCCCGGCTGCTGGAGAAAGGCCAGCTGTTTCCCTGAGAGCTGCCTTTCCTCTTGACTCATCACAGAGCATCAGGGGAGTCTGCTCCTTTGTCCCTTTCAAGCTCAAGGTCACTGGAGTGCAGAACAGGAGTTACACCACAGTGGTGCCTTTTGAGAGCTTCAGACATTGCAACTCCTCCTCCATCCTTTTAATTTTCCCCTGGAGGTGACCCCTTTGGGAAATGCAAAAGGTAGGAAGTGCTTGGGTTTGCAAGGGGACAGATCTCGGTTTGAACTAGGCACTACTACTTGCATGCTACCTGTATGACCTTGGGGAAGTCATTTCCCCTCTGTGAGCCCCAATGTTCTCATTTGCAAAACAAGGCTAATAGCACATATAAAATCTCTGTGAAGATTCATTGATACAAATCTGTGAGCGGACAGACACAATGTCTAGCTAAGTGCTGGGCGCATAAGAAACACCAGCAAATCTTACCTGACCTGCCACTTCTGAGAAACAGTGCTTTAGACAAAAGGAATAGTATATACGTATCTATCAGTCAGGATTTGCTCATGGCATTTTTGTGAGATTTATTTGAAAATATCTGGGAGAGTATAGCTATTATTACACAAATAATTTTGTTTAGATGGCTCATTAAGAATGGACAATATCAAGGAGATATGATTTTCTACCCTCGAACCTGCACCCCCTGCATCGGAAGGCAAAGTCCTAACCACTGGACCACCAGGGAAGTCCCTTATTTAATTCTTTTAAAAATAGGAAGTAGTTTGTGAAAACACCAAACATGTAACCTCTCAGTCATCAATAATAATGGGGCCTGGGTTGTGCTAGATGATATTGGCAAAATATGTTTTTCCAAACCACTGCAACTGCATACTTTTTATTGGATTACATGTTCCCAATTTGACGAATATTCTGCTTTTCATTTTCTAACAGTTTCCTTCTTTTCATGCTACTGCCCAATTCTTAATTGAATAAAACTGTAAATATACTCATTGTAGAAAACATAAAAGTAAAATAATTTAAATTTATGTTACTGCTAATTCCACAAATCAGCATATTACTGTACTTCTCACCAACTTTTTTCTTTGTATTTTTATGCATTTTTAACACAATGGGTGTCATATTGTATTTTTCTTTTTTCACTCAACAAAATATCATGACCATTTCCCATGTTATTAAATGTCCTTCAAAAGTATGTTTTTAAGAATTGCATAATCCGTAGTATGCATATGAATAACTTATTTAATCATTTCATCTTATTCAACATTTAGGTAATTTTCAATTTTTTACTCTTATAGTTTAATGAACACTCTTGTACATATGTTTGCATCTCTCATTATTTCCTTAGAATAGCGTTCTTTCAATCCTTATCAGAGACATTGACAATAATTTATTGATCACTTTTAAAGAAAAATGACCCTCTCCCAAGTCGTAGGTTTGCATGCTGCTTTGTTAGAGTCTGGGATACCCCCTGGTGGAGGTTACAGAACATGGCCAAAATCCGTCACACATGCCCTGATAAGGGAATTCAAAGATTCTGGGTACACAATCTTTGGAATTTGGCATATGCAAAGGACTTGTCTCTCATCCCTCCCCTCTCTGTTTCTCTCCCTCTCTCTCTCCCTCTCTCTCTCTCTCCCTCTCTCTCTCTCTCCCTCTCTCTCTCTCTCTCTCTCTCACACACACACACACATCCCAAAGCTACAGGAAATTTAAATGGAATAACCAAATAAAAAAAATCAAGAAAGCTCAGACCTAAAGTTGTTTTCAATTTGAAGCCAGGCCCTGGCGGCCCCGCCTCCTTCCCATCTCTATACCTGCAGCAACAATCAGGATGTTTCTTCTGTGGCTAGAGATGTCCTAGACTAGAAATCTGCCCATTAGGACACTAGATGGAGCCAGATGGGAAAGTTTATGCTCTAACTGCAGTGGAACAATTTTCTCTGCTCCTTCCTTTTCAGGAACTGTTGCGTGATGTGGCTGGTCTCACAGAACACCTATGTCTCTGATATTCTTCTTCATTTGAGCTGCCCTCAATCAGTCATTCATAAAACATTTACTAAGCCCTTGCCCTGGGTCGGCTATCAGACGCAGAGCTGAGTCAAACACAGTCCTTGCCTCCTTGTCGTGGAGGAGTTTATGGGCCAGTGGGAGAGGCTGCCGAGTTAAACTGATCTCTGTTTACTTTCCTTCACTCTTTCTAGACTCCAGGCAACTGGGCCCAACACATTGCCTGACCACGCACGGACTTCTCTAGCTCCTTGCCTTTGTTCTTGCAATTTCCTCTCTCAGGAAAGCCCTTTCCTTTTATTTCTTTGTATCTAAATCTTAACCTCCATCAGGCCCAATCCAAATGCTTCCTCCCCTGGGAAGCCTTTCCTGATTCTTCCCACACAGAATTCCTCTTTGATTCCTTTAATCCTTTAGTACAGCAGTTCTCAAGCCTTAGTACGTATCAGAATCACCTGGAGGACTGGATCCCACTCCCAGTGTTTCCAATTTAGTAGATCTGGGGTGTAGCCTCAGAATTTGCATTTCTAACAAGTTCCCATGATGTGATTCTGTTGGTCTAGGGAGCACACTATGAGAACCACTTGCTTTAGTGGTTTTGAGCGTTAACAAGTGCCGAGGATAGCACAGGTTGGGGACAGGAGAGAGGACAACACTTTGCTGTGCCAGAGCGGTGTGAAGAGTGCTCCAGAAGCCCAAATACAGATGCGAGTAACTGTCCTTGTAGAGTTGGGAGGACCAGAAACTTTGCAGAGGGAGTGGCATTTGAGCTGGCCTTGAAGGATGACTAAGACTTCATCGGGAACAGAAAAGGTCAACAGCCTGTGCCAAGGCATAGTGGTGCAAAAAGCCACAGCATATTTAGAGTCTGAGAAAAGATTTATTGGGTAAGGGACATGGGGGAAAGGGACAATATCCTTAGAAATGTGAGGGTGATAGCAGATAGCATAGAGGGCTTGAATGCCGTGCTAAGTTTTGATTTCATTCTCCAGATAATGAAGAAATAATAAAGAAGTAAAACAGAAAAATAACATGGTAGAGATTTCCTTACGGAAGAATCAGTCTGATTGCAGTGGGGAGTTTGGACTGCCAGTGGCAAGACTGGAGAAGTGAGACCAGTGTGAAGGCTGTTAAAATTGTCTAGGCAAGAAATGATGACAACTGGACTGGAGCATTGGGATGGAGATGACGTGACAGATTTGGAAAGTCCGTTGGGCTCAGGCTCAATCCTGCACCTCTGCGGGAGAAATGCAAAGGTCTCTGGAACCATAGCTCAGCTTTGCCTTCCTCCCACTCCCTTTCTGAGTCCCTACCCTTGCTGTCTTGTCTGACTGCTATAACTAGGTCCTGCCTGTCTCTGTGCTGGAGCACACACCTCCTGAACTTCTCTGCCTCAAATCCCGTTTCCTCCCAGTGACTATGGTCCTGGCTCTCTGTTTCTTCGTCAAATCTGTGTTCAGGTCTCTCTTTTGTCACGCTAACCTAACTGGGGGCCTTAGCCTTGTCTTAGGTTTCTCATCTATCAAGTAGGGAAAATAATATTCCTGACCTGCCTTTATCACTGTGTTTTTGTGAGGATCAAGTACCATAACAGATGTGAACAAGTTTGATGTTTTACTATGGCCATGGAACCATCAGCTTCATTTGGAAACCATTTCCATTGACTAAGAATCTCCATTTTGATAAAAATTTGAGTTTCAGTTTGAGTAGAATCCTTTTATTTAACCTAAGGAAATTCAAGTTAGCAACCAGGAAAGTGTTTGAAAAGTAAGCCAAAAAGCACTGGAAATCAAAGCATCATTTAAGGAGTTTGAATATAATATGGCTACTTAATCATTTGATAAATATTTATTGAGACCTATTCAACGCCAGGCACTATTCTTAACACTTGGGATACATTGGTGAGCAAAGTGCATACTCTTGTGAAGCTTAGAGTTTACTGGAGGAGACAGACAATAAATGTAATAAATAAATTAAATAGAATGTTAAAAGAGAGTAAATACTGTGGTAAAAAGAAAAAGAATATGTAAAGGGATAGCTACCTCTTTTCTATGATATACCTAGATCATTGTTGAAATGTATTATATAGATACATATTTTTAGTTAAATTTCCTTTAATTTTGCTTATTTTCCCATAATACATAATAATAATTGCATATTCATTAAATAAGACATAGAAAATGCATGAAGCTAGGGTGATGATGATGATGATGATGATGATGATGATGATGATGATAAATCATCCCTAGACCCATCACCCAAAGATAGGCATTATTATTATCTGGGTATATATTTTCATCCTGAAATGAATTATATTATTTGCAGCTATGATCTCCCTATGTTCATTTCTTCATTTATTTAACAATGGTTTTTTGATCACCTCATATGCTACGAGCTCCATGCTAGGCATATGGAACAATAGAAAGATACAGATTTCGGAATCAGTTCTTGCTCTGCCTTTACCAGCTCTGTGGCCTTAAGTTATTCAACTTCTCTGAGTCTCCATTTCTCTATCTGAAAAATGAAGACTGTGATGCTTTATACATCAGTGTTGTCACGAGGACTAAATGACTTTAATGAGCTAGAGCCTAGACAGTGCCTGGCACACAACCAGTACTTAATAAATATCAATTTCCTTCTTCCCTTTTTTTCATTCAACAAGTACAGTATGTGTAGGGCACCATGCCAGACACTAAAGAAGACATGGCCCTGCTCTCTTGGAGCTAACAGCCAGCTGGGTCAATTATCTTAGGAAGACTTCCCAAAGAAAATGACAATCAGGCTAAGACTTGAAAGGTAAATAGGAGTTAGTCAGACAAAGATCTGGGGAAGAATGTTCCAGGTTGGTTTAAGAGTCCAGAAGCCAGAGAGTATCAGGCATACTAGAGAAAATAAAGGCAGTTCAAGGTGGCTGGAGCATAGATAGGGGGTGATGAGAGCAGAAGCCACTCAGGACACCAGTTCAAGGCAACTCCTGAAAAAAATATGTTCCTGAAGCAATTTTGGCAGGAGAATGACATGGTCAGTTTTGGATCTTAGAAAGATACCTCTAAATTCAATGCGGAGATTATTGGAGGCAGAGAGACCAGACAGGAGGCTATTGCAGTAATCAACATGAGAAGTTTTGGAGTCTTTAACTGGGGTAGTAGCTGTAAGAATGGAGAAGCGGACGTTTTAAGGTCTGTTTATCATAGGATGCCATTGAGAGAGCTGAAAAGTGGGGGGGAATCTAGAATGACACACCAGTTTCTCGTCTGAGTAATTGAGGGAATGGTGATGCCATACCCTGAGCTGAAGACAACGCACTAAGGGTAGGAGCAGGTTTTGGTGAAAAACTCATGACCTCAATTGACATGATTCTGTGGTACCTGTGGGACATTATTCTGGCTATACTGGGGTCATGTTCTCAAGCCAGTCCACGCCCAGGTCTTGCTATCAGACAGTCCACCTTTCTTCCCCATTTGGCCATGTGGCCCAAAGGTGGGTATTCCTGGCAGACAGATCTAGTAGAAGCCGTTTTGAGTGAAAGGGGTGCAGAATCTGCATATCTGCATGGGTAATTGAGGTTTGAGGACCAATGGCAGAGTTTATAGAAACAGTTCGTTTAAAAGTTGACCCCATAATTAATTAGGATAGCTGTCTAATGAAGATCAGAGAATGCATCAGGGTTTGGGTATCACATTTCCTGAAACAACAATCCCAACATGTTCCAATGAGGAATTTTTGCTGTTTTGGCAATTTGCGTGAAGTGTCTCATAGAGATTTAAAAATTATACCATCACTGGTTGTACATTTAACAAATTCCTTTTGAGGGAGAAGAATAAGATTACATTCATTCATTCATTCATTCATTCTCCACACATTTACTAAGCAGAAGCTTGCAGCCAGGCCCTGTGCCCAATTTAGAAACACAGAAATGAGAGAGTCCCTGCAGGGAAAGCTTCAGGTCTAGTTGGGAAAACAGGTGAGTAAACAGATGATGGCAAGTCAGTGAGAGAAATATTAGGATAGATGCCAAAAACAGGGTACAGGACAACACAGGCAAAGGGAGCCTTAAGGAAACTGAGGCTCATGATATTAACTCTCCACAGGGTTTCTTTTGGCTTTGAAAAAATCCTATTACTCAATATTTAATAAATAATTACTTCTTTTTTGTCAAAAGGTTATTGGCAAATCTCTGAGTAATACATTTGGATTATTAAGGGAAATCTGACAGCTTTGGTGGTCATCAACAATGTTGTCTAGTCTCCCAAAGCTGATAGTCAGAGAAAATGATCCTTGGAACACTGTTTATCCCTGACACCGAGACAAAAAAATGGAGGGGGGAGAGAAAAAGAAAAATCAAATATTTTCTTCATGTTTAGAATACTAATGTTCTCCTTATGAAGAGGAAAATCATTTAAGAATATACAATGAAATCATTGCTGCCACCACCTTGTGAGCTTCTGTGTTCCTGGAGTGTGTGGGCCTGAGGACTAGAAAAGCACCACATGCCCTTACTTCATATGCAGGAAGCAGTGTGTAGTAGTGAATTTGGAGTCAGACTGACCTGGGTCTTTGTGACCTTAAGAAAGTCACTTAACCTAGCTCAGACCCAATTCTTTCATTCACAAAATGTATATTTATATAATATAAAGTGTACCTCAGAGGATGGTCTTGGGAATTAAATAAGATATTTGGAAAGTCTAGCGCAGTACCTAGATTTTTTCCCCAACTTTATTGAGGTATAATTGTATATATTTAAGCTGTACAACTTGATGTTTTGATATATATATACATTGTGAAATAATCACCACAGTCAAGCTAATTAACATATTCATCACCATACATAGTTGCCATTTTCTTTTTCTTTTTTCTTCTATAAAGAGAACACTTAAGATCTATTCTCTTAGCAAATTTCAAGTATGCAATGTAGTATTATTAACTATAGCCACCGTGCTGTACATTAGATCCTCAGAACATATTCATTTTCTAACTGAAAGTTTGTACCCTTTGACCAACATCTCCTCATTTTCCCTGCCTAACAGCCCCTAGCAACTACCATTCTACTCTCTACTTCTATGACTTTGACTATTTTAGATTCTGCATATAAGTGAGATCATGCAGTATTTTTCTTTCTGTGTCTGGCTTATTTCATTTAGCATATTGTCCTTCAGGTTCAGCCATGTTGTGACAAATGACAGGTTTTCCTTCCTTTTCAAGGCTGAATAATATTCCATTTTATGTGTGGTGTATATATATATATATATATGCATCACATTTTCTTTGTCCATCCATCTGTTGATGGACATTTCTGTTATTTCCATATCTTCACTACTGTGAATAATGCTTCAATGAACATGCGAGTGCAGGTATCTCTGCAAGATATTGAGAGAGATATTCCATTTCCTTTGGATATATACCCAGAAGTGAGATTGATGGATCATAAGGTAGTTCTGTTTTTAATTTTTTGAGTAACTTCTATAGTGACAGTACCGATTTACAGTCCCACCAATAGTACACAAGAGTTCCCTTTTTCTACATCCTCACAATACTTGCTATCTTTTGTCTTTTTAATAATAGCTATTGTAACACATGTGAGGTGGTATCTCATTGTGGTTTTGATTTCCATGGCCCTGATGATTAGTGATGCTGGGCACCTTTACATATGCCTGTTGTCCATTTGTATTTCTTCTTTTGAGAAATGTCTATTCAGGTCCTTTGCCCATTTTTAAATTGTTATTTGTTGCTTTGCTATTGAGTTGTATGAGTTACTTATATATTTTATATATCAACCCCTTATCATATATATGGTTTGAAAATATTTTTCCCATTCCATAGGTCACCTTTTTACACTGTTGGTTGTTTCCTTTGCTATGCAGAAGCATTTTAATTTGATGCAATCCTACTTGTCTATTTTTGCTTTTGTTGCCTGTGCTTTTGGTATCGTATCCAAAAAACTCATTGTCCAGATCAATGTTGTGAAGCATTTTCCCTAATATCCTCTTCTACTAGATTTACAGTCTCAGGTCTTATGTTTAATCCATTTTGAGTTGATTTTTGTATATGGTATGAGATAAGGATCCAACTTCATTTTTCTGCATGTGGCTATCCAGTATTCCTAATATCATTTATTGAAGAGAGTCTGCTTTCTCTATTTTGTGTTATTAGCACCCTTGTCAGGGGTTAGCCAACCTTACGTGTATGGACTTATTTCTGGTCCCTCTATTCTCTTCCATTGGTACATATGTCTTTTTTATGCCAGTATCATACAGTTTTGATTACTGAAGCTTTGTAATATATTTTGAAATCAGGAAATGTGATCCCCCCAGCTTTGTTCTTCTTGCTCAAGATTGCTGTGGCTATTCAGAGTCTCTTGTGGTTCCATATGAATTTTAGGATTTTATTTCTATTTCTGTGAAGAATGACTTTGGAATTTTGATAGGGATTTTACTGAATCTGTAGATCACTTTGGATATTATGGAAATTTTTTTTTTTTTTTTTTACTAATACAACATTTTATTTCCTGTGGATGAATTTTTTTTTTTAATAAATCTAACCCAATTGCTCTTCATTTCAGTATTTCTTTCTTTTCTACTTTGAATTAGCATAATTTTGCATTTAAGACAAGCAAATCAGATGAAAGGAAACTTATTTTGCTTTGGCATATTAAAAAGTACAGCATGTACCCACACAGACCAAACTCTTCAAAACAAAGTACAGTGAGAAGATGCTGAAAGACAAATTCTTTTTCCAAGTTTATTCTCAGAGAGCTAGAATTCAGAAACTTGCTCTGTGCCCCTGGAAACAATACTTTGTAGAAGAGAAATCTTTCTTAAAGTTTGATTTTTTAAAATTATTTTCATTCTCTGTTAACATAGCAGAGGGGCAGCCACGGGAGGGGTGAAATTCTGGGCTCTCCTCACATCCTCAAGCCATTTATACCTCCAGACAATGACTGCGGGGTTGCTTTCCAGTCAATACTTTGAGCTAATCACACTCTCCCCATAATTCAAGATCCGTCTCAAATTCTACCCATCTAATATATTTTTTAAATATTTATTTATTTATTTGGCTGCGCCGGGTCTTAGTTGTGGCATGCAGGATCCAGTTCCCTGAGCAGGGATCAAACCCAGGCCCCCTGCATTGGGAGCACAGTCTTTTTTTTGAATTTTTAAATTTTACTTTATTTATTTTTTATACAGCAGGTTCTTATTAGCTAATCCATTTTATACATATTAGTGTATATATGTCAATCCCAATCTCCCAATTCATCACACCACCACCACCACCCCCGCCACTTTCCCCCCTTGCTGTCCATACGTTTTTTTCTCTACATCTGTGTCGCAATTTCTGCGCTGGAAACCGGTACACGTGTACCATTTTTCTAGGTTCCACATATATGCGTTAATATACGAGATTTGTTTTTCCCTTTCTGACTTGCTTCACTCTGTATGACAGTCTCTAGATCCATCCACGTCTCTACAACTGACCCAATTTCATTCCTTTTTATGGCTGAGTAATATTCCATTGTATATATGTACCACATCTTCTTTATCCATTCGTCTGCCAATGGACACTTAGGTTGCTTCCATGTCCTGGCTATTGTGAGTAGTGCTGCAATGAACATTGGGGTGCATGTGTCTTTTTGAATTATGGTTTTCTCTGGGTATATGCCAGTAGTGGGATTGCTGGGTCATATGGAAATTCTATTTTTAGTTTTTTAAGGAACCTCCATACTGTTCTCCATAGTGGCTGTATCAATTTACATTCCCACCAACAGTGCAAGAAGGTTCCCTTTTCTCCGCACCCTCTCTAGCATTTGTTGTTTGTAGATTTTCTGATGGTGCCCATTCTAACTGGTGTGAGGTGATACCTCATTGTAGTTTCTCTAATAATTAGTGACGTTGAGCAGCTTTTCATGTGCTTCTGGGCCACCTGTATGTCTTCTTTGGAAAAATGTCTACTTAGGTCTTCTGCCCATTTTTGGATTGGGATGTTTGTTTTTTTGATATTGAGCTGCATGAGCTGTTTATATATTTTGTAGATTAATCCTTTGTCTATTGATTCATTTGCAAATATTTTCTCCCATTCTCAGGGTTGTCTTTTCGTCTTGTTTGTAGTTTCCTTTGCTTTGCAAAAGCTTTTAAGTTTCATTAGGTCCCATTTGTTTATTTTTGTTTTTATTTCCATTACTCTAGGAGGTGGATCAAAACAGATCTTACTGTGACTTATGTCAAAGAGTGTGCTTCCTATGTTTTCCTCTAAGAGTTTTATAGTGTCCGGTCGTACATTTGGGTCTCTAATCCATTTTGAGTTTATTTTTGTGTATGGTGTTAGGGAGTGTTCTAATTTCATTCTTTTACATGTGGCTGTCCAGTTTTCCCAGCACCACTTATTGAAGAGACTGTCTTTTCTCCATTGTATATCCTTGCCTCCTTTGTCATAGATTAGTTGACCATAGATGCGTGGGTTTATCTCTGGGCTTTCTATCCTGTTCCATTGATCTATATTTCTGTTTTTGTGCCAGTACCATACTGTCTTGATTACTGTAGCTTTGTAATATAGTCTGAAGTCAGGGAGTCTGATTCCTCTACCTCCGTTTTTTTCCCTCAAGACCACTTTGGCTATTCGGAATCTTTTGGGTCCCCATACAAATTTTAAGATTTTTTGTTCTAGTTCTGTAAAAAATGCCATTGATAATTGAATAGGGATTGCATTGAATCTGTAGATTGCTTTGGGTAGTATACTCATTTTCACATTAGTGATTCTTCCAATCCAAGAACATGGTATAGATCTCCATCTTTTTGTATCATCTTTAATTTTTTTCATCAGTGTCTTAAAGTTTTCTGCATATGGGTCTTTTGTCTCCCTAGGTAGGTTTATTCCTAGGTATTTCAATCTTTTTGCAATGGTTGCAATGGTAAATGTGAGTGTTTCCTTAATTTCTCTTTCAGATTTTCATCATTAGTGTATAGGAATGCAAGAGATTTCTCTGCATTAATTTTGTATCCTGCAACTATATCAAATTCATTGATTAGCTCTAGTAGTTTTCCGGTGACATCTTTAGGATTCTGTATGGGTAGTATCATGTCATCTGCAAACAGTGACAGTTTTACTTCTTCTTTTCCAATTCGTATTCCTTTTATTTCTTTTTCTTCTCTGATTGCCATGGCTAGGACTTCCAAAACTATGTTGAATAATAGTGGTGAGAGTGGACATCCTTGTCTTGTTCCTGATCTTAGAGGAAATGCTTTCAGTTTTTCACCATTGAGAGTGATGTTTGCTGTGGGTTTGTCATATATGGCCTTTATTATGTTGAGGTAGGTTCCCTGTATGCCCACTTTCTGGAGAGTTTTTATCATAAATGGGTGCTGAATTTTGTCAAAAGCTTTTTCTGCATCTATTGAGATGATCATATGGTTTTTCTTCTTCAATTTCTTAATATGGTGTATCAAATTGATTGATTTGCATATAGTGAAGAATCCTTGCATCTCTGGGATAAATCCCACTTCATCATGGCGTATGATCCTTTTAATATGTTGTTGGATTCAGTTTGCTAGTATTTTGTTCAAGATTTTTGCATCTATATTCATCAGAGATATTGGTCTGTAGTTTTCTTTTTTCTGGAGTATCTTTGTCTCGTTTTGGTATCAGGGTGATGATGGCCTCATAGAATGAGTTTGGAAGTGTTCCTTCCTCTGCAATTTTTTGGAAGAGTTTGAGAAGGATGAGTGTTAGCTCTTCTCTCAATGTTTGATAGAATTCACCTGTGAAGTCATCTGGTCCTGAACTTTTGTTTGTTGGAAGATTTTTATTCACAGTTTCAATTTCATTACTTGTGATTGGTCTGTTCATATGTTCTATTTCTTCATGGTTCAGTCTTGGTAGGTTATACCTTTCTAAGAATTTGTCCATTTCTTCCAGGTTCTCCATTGTATTGTCATAGATTTGCTTGTAGTAGTCTCTTAGAATGCTTTGTATTTCTGTGGTGTCTGTTGTAACTTCTCCTTTTTCATTTCTAATTTTATTGATTTGAGTCCTCACCCTCTTTTTCTTGATGAGTCTGGCTAATGGTTTATCAATTTTGTTTATCTTCTCAAAGAACCAGCTTTTAGTTTTATTGATCTTTGCTATTGTTTTCCTTGTTTCTATTTCATTTATTTCTGCTCTGATCTTTATGATTTCTTTCCTTCTGCTAACTTTGGGTTTTGTTTGTTCTTCTTTCTCTAGTTCCTTTAGTTGTAAGGTTAGATTGTTTATTTGAGATTTTTCTTGTTTCTTGAGGTAAGCTTGTATTGCTATAAACTTCCCTCTTAGAATTGCTTTTGCTGCATCCCATAGGTTTTGGATCGTTGCGTTTTCATTGTCATTTGTCTCTAGGTATTTTTTGATTTCCCCTTTGATTTCTTCAGTGATCTCTTGGTTATTTAGTAACGTATTGTTTAGCCTCCATGTGTTTGTGTTTTTTACTTTTTTTTGCCTGTAATTGATTTCTAATCTCAAAGCATTGTGGTCAAGAAATATGCTTGATATGATTTCAAGTTTCTTAAATTTACTGAGGCTTGATTTGTGACCCAAGATGTGATCTATCCTGGAGAATGTTCCATGCGCACTTGAGAAGAAAGTGTAATCTGCCATTTTTGGATGGAATGTCCTATAAATATCAAATAAATCTATCTGGTCTATTGTGTCATTTATAGCTTGTGTTTCCGTAGTAATTTTCTGTTTGGATGATCTGTCCTTTGGTATAAGCAAGGTGTCAAAGTCCCCCACTATTATTGTGTTACTGTCCATTTCCTCTTTTATAGCTGTTAGCAGTTGCCCTATGTATTGAGGCGCTCCTATATCGGGTGCATATATATTTATACTTGTTGTCTCTTCTTCTTAGATCGATCCCTTGATCATTATGTAGTGTCTTTCCTTGTCTCTTGTAACATTCTTTATTTTAAAGTCTATTTTATCTGATATGAGTATTGCTACTCCAGCTTTCTTTTGATTTCCATTTGCATGGAATATCTTTTTCCATCCCTTCATTTTCAGTCTGTATGTGTCCCTAGGTCTGAAGTGGGTCTCTTGTAGACAGCATATATATGGGTCTTGTTTTTGTATCCATTCAATGAGCCTTTGTCTTTTGGTTGGAGCATTTAATCCATTCATGTTTAAGGTAATTATTGATATGTATGTTCCTATTACCATTTTCTTAATTGTTTTGGGTTTGTTTTTGTAGGTCCTTTTCTTCTCTTGTGTTTCCCACTTAGAAAAGTTCCTTTAGCATTTGTTGTTGAGCTAGTTTGTTGGTGCTGAATTCTCTTAACTTTTGCTTGTCTGTGAGGCTTTTGATTTCTCCATCGAATCTGAATGAGATCCTTGCTGGGTAGAGTAATCTTGGTTGTAGGTTCTTCCCTTTCATCACTTTAAATACGTCATTGCCACTCCTTTCTGGCTTGTAGAGTTTCTGCTGAGAAATCAGCTGTTAACCTTATGGGAGTTCCCTTGTATGTTATTTGTCGTTTTTCCCTTGCTGCTTTCAATAATTTTTCTTTGTCTTTAATTTTTCCAATTTGATTACTGTGTGTCTCAACGTATTTCTCCTTGGATTTATGCTGTATGTGGCTCTCTGCACTTCCTGGACTTGGGTGGCTAGTTCCTTTCCCATGTTAGGGAAGTTTTTGACTATAATCTCTTCAAATATTTTCTCAGGTCCTTTCTCTCTCTCTTCTCCTTCCAGGACCCCTATAATGCCAATGTTGTTGCCTTTAATGTTGTCCCAGAGGTCTCTTGGCCTGTCTTCATTTCTTTTCATTCTTTTTTCTTTATTCTGTTCCGCAGCAGTGAATTCCACCATACTTTCTTCCAGGTCACTTATCTGTTCTTCTGCCTTAGTTATTCTGCTATTGATTCCTTCTAGTGTATTTTTCATTTCAGTTATTGTACTGTTCATCTCTGTTTGTTTGTTCTTTAATTCTTCTAGGTCTTTGTTAAACATTTCTTGTATCTTCTCAATCTTTGCCTCCATTTTTTTTCCGAGGTCCTGGATCACTTTCACTATCTGTATTCTTAATTCTTTTTCTGGAAGGTTGCCTACCTCCACTTCATTTAGTTGTTTTTCTGAGGTTTTATCTTGTTCCTTTATCTGGTACATAGCCCTGTGACTGTTCATCTTGTCTATCTTTCTGTGAATGTGATTTTTGTTCCACAGGCTGCAGGATTGTAGTTCTTCTTGCTTCCGCTGTCTTCCCTCTGGTGGATGAGGCTATCTCTCTGAAAATTTTAATGTTAATTCTTCCAATCCATGAACAGTGGTTGTCTTTCCCCTTATCTCTTTTTTCTTGATTTCCTTTATCAGTGTTTTGTAATTTTCAGTGTACAAGTCTTTCACCTCTTTGGTTAAGTTTATTCCTATGTATTTTATACTTTTTGTTGCTATTGTGAATAGAATTGTTTTCTTAATTTTCTGTTTAGTTAGTTCATTGTTGTAGAAGCACAATAGATTTTTGTACATTAATTTTGTATCCTACAGCTTTACTTAATTCATTCATTACTTCTAAAAGGTTTTTGTCATTGTTGTTGTTGAGTTTTTATATGATTAGATTTTCTTTCTAGAGTTAAAAAATTGTGCATGATCATGAACTAATGCATAACGTGTCCACATTTGGGCAAGTAACTTTAATTTGCGTTCATCTTTTCTGACTTCAGTGTATTTTATTGTATCCCCACTGACAGTACATTCACGTGCTACGTATAAAACATTGAAAATTTTAGGATTTTGCTGTCATAAATAACAGGTCAGAGTATACTAAATTGGAAACATTCGAGAAATTCTGGGGTGAATGTTTGCTCTAGTCATTGCATCAATTGTGATTTATTGACACCAAATTCCTATTGATGTGGGGGTGTAAAATGCTGGACTTTTACCAGTTTGATCCCTAGAATTCCTAAATGTATTTTCATAGTATAATTCCCAAGGTACGTAGACTTTTTTTTCTGAATCAATAGACAGGGCACATATGGACACAGATAAATATGCTGAGACAAGCAATGTATCACAGAGTTTGGAATCCATTTGGTTGAGTTCAACAGATATTTATTATGCATCTATTAGAAAAATATTCAGACCAGCATTTGAATCTTGGTCTTACCACATGGTTTTATGTTTCATTACCCTCTGTAAGCCTGTTTCCTTACTGCTTGATTGGGAATAATGTTAGCTACCCCCAATGACTATTAATAAGATTAAATTAAATAATGAAAAACAGTGGTTCTCGCCCTTAGCTGTGCCTTTGTATCACCTGGGAAGGTTTTAAAACATACCCCTTCCCCTAGAGTCAAATTTAGTTGGTTTGGTGTGGGGTCAGAGCTTCCATAGTTTTTTAAACTCCCCAGGTGATTGTAATGTGCAGCCTGGGTTAAGAACTGAGATATATGAAAGTGCCTGGCTCAGTGCCTGGAATTTTCTGAGGAACCCTGACCTTCTTTTCCTTATGTGCCAGACTCTGTTGGGCACTGGGGATAAAAAGGTCAGACATACCCCTGTTTTCAAGTTGCTTCCAGGTTCATGAGGAAGATAGACAAGGCAAGAAATCACTGCTCTGCAGTGTGATAGGTTCAATAAAAGAGATTTAGATAAAGAAGAGAAGCCATACCAAAGAAATGATTGACTGTCTCAGAGAATCTAGGGCATTTGGCATTTGGCAACAGTGAACTGGTGTCACAGTTCACTGTTGGTCATGTTTCCACCTAGACACATAACTGGGTTTCCAGTCTGGCTCTACACTAACCTACTTTGTGGATATAAGCAAAGTCTCCTTCTCTCATTAGTACTTGACTTTCCTCATCAGTTAAACAACATCAACACAACAACAACAACAAAAAGTGGTTCATAGCCCCTCCTATACCCACCTTGCAAGGCTGCTTGGACATGAAAGAATGAACAAAAGAATATTTTATAGTCATATAGTTAATTATTCATATTCTGTGAGGGAGAACCACTTTCATATCAGCATTTAAACATAGTAAAGTCTCTTCCATCTTAAGACAAAACAAAACAAAACAAAAGAATAGCTTCCTCAACCCCATGTCTTCTCCAGTTTCTCTCTCTCCCTCTCCCTCTCCCTCCCCTTTACAGCCAAAGTTTGTTAAGAGTATTTACTAACCTTGCTACCTCTACTTCCTCATTTCCCACTCATTTATCAATCCTTCACAGTCTGGCTTCTGCTCCTCTCTACCCTACTGAAGTTGCTCTGACCAATGTCATCAAATGCTGTTCTGATTTTTATTATGACTCTGCTGACCATTCCCTTCTTCTGGAAACAATATTTTTCATGAGCTTCTGTGACATAGCACTCTGCTTAGTGCCCTTCTATCTCCTTGGCCATACCTTTCCAGTTGCCTTTCCTAGCAACCGTAACTATTGTTCAGGTGCTGGAATTTATCGAGGCTCTGTCCTAGTCTGCCTTCTCTTTTCATTCTAAACAGCCTCCCTGCATGAGCTTATCCCCTCTCATGGCTTCAATTATCATCTCTCTGCGGCAGACATCCAAATCTGTGCTTCAGTCCTTTGTTTTTTCTAGAGCTCCAAACCTTTCTATCCAACTTCCCACTTAATATTTCTACTATGATATCCCATAGGCATGTCAACTGTGCTTTAAAACAGAGCTCATTATCTCTCTCCAAATTCAGAAGCAACCCTTCCTCTTATTTGTGCCAGCTCAGATGCTTCTATGGCCATTTACTCCAGTTTCCAGAGCCAGAAACCCTCAAGTAATCTGTGACTGACTCCTCCCACCCTTCACCCTCAACAGCAGCAGGACTCAGTCACTCAGTCCTACTGGCTCTGATCTTCCAAAAGTGTCCTCTTCCCCCTCCTTGTCTACTTTACATGACCACCATGTCACTCTTCTGCTTAAAACCCTCTGGAACTTCCCATATTATTAAAGACAAGACTTTTAAGCTTGGCATACAAGAGCTGGCATGATCTGGTGTTTGCCCCTCTTTCTAGCTCATCTCACTCCTCTCTTCTCTTTACAGTTCCTCCTGTAGCTATACAGAACTTTTTAGTTCCCTGAATGCACCTTGCTTTCTCTTATCTCTGGGTCTTTCTCTTGTCAGGAATACTTGGCTTTGCCCCTTTCATCCTGTCCTAGCCAACTCCCACTTGCCCTTCAGCGTTAAGTTTACATGCCGCTTCCTCTAGGGCACTTTCTATGACTCCCTTAGTCTGAATTTATTTTCCCTTTCTGTTTATTCTAATAGTTTCCTGTGCCTACTCCTTTCAGAGGCTTGTCAGTAATTACCTACTTACCTGTCTCTACCACCAAACTTGATAGTAAGGATGGACCATGGTTTTTTTGTTCTTTGCTATATTTCCAGTGGCTAGCATAGTGGCTGGCATATAATTGATGCCTACTATATACTTGTCAAATGAGCGAATGAAAGAATAAATGAATGAATGATGAATAATGAATAAATGGAAATAAGAAGTGGTCTCTGCCCCCAAGCAGCTCAGTTTAGTGGAGATGGAGGCATAAGTACAATCATCTGTAACGGAAGGGGAATAGAGTAAGTGGTAACTCAGTGCAAAGTACCAAGAAAAAGAAAAGGAGAAAGTACTTTCGATTGGCAGGATAGGTGAAGGTATTTCAATGGAGATGACATTGGAGCCAGCCTTTCATAAAATAGTAACTATAATAATTTGGATGATAGTAAGTACTCTGTATGTTAGGCATTATCTTAAATACCTTACATGTAATATCTCATTTATTTCCTCCAATAACATATAAGTTGGTACTTTTTATTTCCAATTTATAGACAAGGACACAGAGAGGTTAAAAATCTTAAGCAAGTTCACCCAGCCAGCTAGTGGAGGAGCTAGAACTCCTCAGGGGCAGGAGCTGTGTCCTATTCTTCATTTAGTTCCAATGCCTAGTGCAGGACCTGGCACAAAGTAGGAACTCATCCACAGTTATCAAACAAGATTAACAAGTTTGGAGATCTAATGTACAGCATGGTGATTATAGCTAATAATACTGTATCATTTATTTCAGTGTTGCTAAGAAAGTAGATCTAAATGTTTTCACCACAAAAAAAGAAATGGTAACTATGTGGTGGGATGAAGGTGGTAGCTAATGCTTTGGTGGTAAGGTAATCATTCTGCAATATATAAATGTGGTAAATCAATACCGTTGTTGTAGGCCTTAAACGTACATAATGCTATGTGTCAATTACATCTCAATAAAGCTATAAGAAACAAGACAAAAAAAAAACAGTTGTCAAATGAGACAGTAAATGGGAGAACAAAACTTTTTAAAAAGCAAGATGAATGAGCTTGATGGGCTCAGAAACAGGTTTTTTTGTAAAGGATCTCACAAAACTGTTACACACACACACACACACACACACACACACACATGCACACGCAATTCTGTCCAGAAACATCCAAGGATCCTGTTTAATATTAGCTGACAAAGCTACAACCATGGCTGCGCTGACTCAGCTTTCTGCTCTGTTAGCAACCCTGCCTCCTGGAAATGAATGAAGGAAACTCAAAGGCCTAGGAATGTTCTACTGATGTGGTATAGATTAGCTTTGGTAGTAAAGATCGGAAGGGATATAAATAGCCCACAACAAAAAAGAACTGCCATATGGACAAGTCTATTTGGTAAAAAGACTTTAATGACAAGCAGCAATTATGACCACCTCCTCTCCTCTCTGGAATGCCATTCCCTGGGGAGTGCCTCAACACTGAAGCCAGTGGCCAGGGCACCCACGGGCAGTTTACTGAAGGAAAAAATGCCTGTCAGAACTGTCATTCTTTCTCTTGCTTCTGTCACCCAGTGACTTGTTTGTGAAATTCCTAAATTTGGTTGTGAACTGACGGTTTTGACAGTCTATCTTAGTGAATGTTTTTCTTAAGCTCTTGGGGGTCTGCATATTTTTCTGCATCTGGGTGATGTGGAAAGACTGTCTTCTTTTTAGGAGCTAGGGAGCCTCTTAAAATGTCTCTTAGAGAATCTACCACATCAGAAATCTTCAATGAGAACTGCAGGGCCCTATTGCTGAAAAATAACTTTCTTTCCTTTGAGCCCCAACTAAAAATAAGTTTTAATTATTTTAGTAAGATCATTTTAAAGAACTGGTCCTGATAAATAATAATGTTCAGTGAATTTCTTTTAGTTCTTGAACATTATGGTTGCATTTGACTTCAAATGAGAGAATGGTGTTTAGTGAGTATCTGCTATCTGCTTCACACAGCCAGGTTGCCTGTTGGGCAGCCTCATCTATGTGGAATTCAGAAAACTAAAGGCCTTTTGGGAGATGTCACAAGATCCCTATTTATTATGTCACACATTGAGACAAAATTAAGGTTTATTAAGGATTAACTAGGGAAAATTGGGTCTATTTACTTCCTTTGTGCCAGTCTAGGAACTAAAGGTTTGATCGCAATAGTCAGATAGGGTCCATCAAGTTCAAACTTTTGTCACAATACTGGGAGAGAGTTTCAAAATTAGGTTTTATGGAAAAGGACGAGGACTTAGAATGAATATACCACATGGAATGAGAAATGTGTACAGGTGGCCATATTGGAAACCTGAACATAAACATATCCCAAGGCATTTAGTAGAGTTCTGGTATAAGATTTCAATTCTCTCTCAATAAGAAATTTATGGAAACATGTGGCCACGTGTTAAAGAATGGTATGTATTTCGTATGTTCTGTATTTCTCTTTTTACTGTACTGCACATGCCTTGCCATCTCCCTCTCTTTCATGTGCTGGCGTTTTTGTCCCTAGTAAGTTGGTATTGAAAGATGACTTTCTAGTAATAGGAGTCTAATTATATGAGGAAAAAATTTAGTCCCTGCTTATACCTTTATTTGAAATTCACTTTAATTGTAGTCTTTAACAATGGTGTTCCTGAGAAAGGTTTACATTTCTTCAGGATGCTCTACAAAATCCCCAGTGCTGATGAACCATTTCAGGGGAAATGGTTTCTCCTTGTATGTATTTATAAGGCCTGCAGCTCTTTGTCTTGAATCTGAGCAGGCTGCAGCCAATGGTCTTAACTTTCCGTCACTGCTATTGAGGTAGAAATTAGAGGAGAGTTTGCTTTTGAGCCTTCAACAGGAAGAGTCAGTTCCTTATTGGGTCATGATATGAAAAATAGACAGAACTGTGATCACCATGACATTTCCTGTGTCATGTTAAATACTTTATAAACACCATCGCAGACATATGCATTAAAATTACCATACTCTCCACATAGTCCAAACACGCCAATTACCATTCAGCCCTATTTACCTTGTTTTAGGCATACTCAAATAAGCATAGCTATTTTAGTTAGTAGCCTAAAACAGTTTAGAAGCAGCAAATGTAAAGAGAGTGGGAGGATTGCAAGAGTCAGAAACAGCTAGCAATACAACTGCATGGAAAAGCCATTGATCATTTATAAGGTAGCCAAACAAGGCAAGAGGCATAGTGATTTCAGAGTAGATGCAAAAATTTGTTTTCTGCAAAAAAAATTAGGACAAAGTTAATTTATGTACAGCTTTGCTCATATAGGAACATAAGAAAGGGTATGATATGATTTACAAAGATTTTATTCAAAATACTCAAAACTAGTATGAAAGCTTTGAAATTTGCTGAATTGTCTGGAAACTGCATATATGTGGAAAGACTAAGACTCTGAGAGAGCGTAGACCAGAGTAATAGACCTGGGTTTAATCTGCAGCTCTTCCCTTTTTTAGCTGTAGAATGGGAAAATTAACCTTTCCAAGCTTCAGTTTCCTTTATTGTACAATGGAAGAGTATTTCTAATTCACAGGGAGATGTGAGAACAGAATGAGATAAAATAAATAGAGGCACGAGGTCACTGCCTAGCTAATGCTCAGTATACTAAAATATTCTTATTCTCATAAACCTCTGGATCGTTTAGATTATACAAGACATTTGTGTACCTGTACCTGAAAATGCCATTGCAATAAAGCCATAAGTTCCTTTATGGGAATTTATTTTATTTTCAGGGAGATTCACAACTTGCCTATAAAACTAGAAACTTGGCATCAGAGAGTATGAAGAGAAAAAGGAATCTTTTTTTCCAGACCTCTGTAAAAGGCAACTTTGTTAACTACTTTGTATGTCTGATTGTAAAGAGTTTGCCATCCCATGAATTGGGGTGACCCTGTGAGAGTGAGTTGACCCATTGTGAAGTGATTGGGATTTGGCATGATCACAAGATGTCAGCTGGGGCCTGGAGGAGTGAATCACAATTTGGCTGAGAACTGTTCTCTTACAAGGTCAGGTTCAAGTTATTGACTTCCCCCAAATAACAGAAAGTCATACGAAGAGTGGCTCCTAGAACAGGGGCCTGCACAAACTTCGGAGGAGGGAGAGGGGATGGGGATTAGAAGTTTCACAGAAATTTTTAAAAGTCAGTCTTCCCCAGCCGAGTGATACTCATCTGATGAGTGATACTCATCCCTCAACTGATAATCATCTCATATACCACACACACACACACACACACACACACACACACAACACACATGCACACACACCTGCTCTTTTAACACTCCTTACTTCTGCTCAAGCAATTCTTTATTTAGCCTCCTCTTCTTGACGTGGCATAGTCCAAAGATTTGGCACTGGTTTCAGCTCTTCTGAAATCTCTTTCCGGATTCCTCAAGCTGGATTATGAGGCTCTCCACTGGGTCCCCAGAACCCTGCATTTATCACACTGCAACTATATCAAGAGACCCTCTAGATTTTACGTTCTCCATTATCTTAGCACCTACATGGTGACTAGAACTTAGTAGATACCCAGTAAAGTTTATTTGAGCTGACTTGAATAAGGGTCGGGGTCTCCAAAGGTTGCAGACAAGGGTCATTGCAGTGTGCGGCTGGGGAGTGAGGAATTGTGTAGACTGCAGCTTTCTTCAAGCTGGTTGGTATAAACTTTCAGAGCATCTTATGAGCAGGCCTTTATACCTGCCTTGCTCCAAATAGAATGCAGTCTCATAGATTGTCCCCACATCCCTGCTTTGGGGGGGAAATACATGGAGCACCTTTGGAGCTTTTCTAAAGGCCCTCAAAAAGTAAACAGACAGAAATACGCATTTATTGAGCACCACAGTATGCCAGCCGATGATTTTATTCACACCATATCACAACCTGTGTGATATTATTAGGCCCCACCTTATAGATGACAAAAGCCATACAGCTAAATACAGGTAGAGGGGATTCCCTTCAGTCTCTAACTCTCTTGTTTTTTTTTTTTTTTTTTTTTTCTCTCTTGTTTTTTTGTCACTTAAATCCCACAGGGAAAGGCAGAGTTGAATGTGAGTGCTAACAGTGAAGGTTGATGGTATAGGCTCAGTGCTTCGGAGCTTACAAAGTACTCTCCACATCTCAGGCTGCACTGAATCCGCACGTGGTTCTGAAAAGCAGGCTCTGTAGGGATCACCCACGTTGTCCAGCTAGGGAAGCAGGGTGCAGAAAGGTGAAGTAACATCCCAGATGTCACATAGTTCAGGGCATCTGACCTGAAGACCGTGTCCCACAGCTCTGACAGCCTGACAGGTTTTCACAGTTGATGTAGACTCAGCTCAGATGCGCGGACAGTGGAGCAGTTTTTGTGGCCACAGAAGGAGATTTGTCTTCTTCAATCAGCTGGTGCAAAACGTACTTATTTACTTATTTGTAGCTCACATCATTCCTCTACGGATTTGCAATGATTTTATATTGCATGAAACCACCTAATCACATAAGCTAATTAATCCAAATAATTTGATTTCTTTGTTTTCATGACAAGAAATAACCAAATTGGTTAAAATTTTACCTCCCCTTACCTTCCTGACCGATCTGCTCTAGAACGACCTCCTCCCCGCCCTCCCCCGATCTACTGGCAGCATCACCACCAGCGTCCTCCCACAGCCTTTGTTCCCCATGGCTGTACCTCTATACACGCTGTCTCCTTTGTTTCTTCAACCTGTGAGCCCATCTCAGCTCTAAGGCCTACCTCCCTCACCCCCAATACCTTTCTAACCTGACTTAATCATCCCCTCTATAGAACTGTTGTTCCTCTCTTTAAAAATGTATTGCCCCCTTTCTTATATACAGCCATCTCTCACGTGTTTTTCTCCCTGACAACCCAAGCTTGATGAGGGCAGGGACTCTGCCTTTCATCTCTGCATCCTTCACGGTGCCTAGCCTGATGCCTGGCACACAGTCATGACCAGTACGTGGTTTACCTCTCTCTAGGCTAAAAGAGTTTGGTTTTTTTAGGTAAAATAGTATGCTTTATTTCTTTTTATGGGCGGATAGGAAGATAAAGTTTATTACTTAATATGAACACACTTGCCATTCCCACGGTTCCCACCCCTCTTTTAGGTTTTGACTCTAATTCACCTTCTCAGTGAGAGCTTCCCTGACTCCCCTCCCCAAAATTTTAAGTTCATCTCTAAAACCCATTATCTTCCTTCCCTGTTTGATCTTTCTCCACAGCTCTTATCACTTCCATAAAGTACTGTATATTTTACTTATTTTATTTATTGTCCGTTTTCCTCAATTAAAAATAAGCTCCATGAGAGCAGGAGTTTTGACAGTTCTATTCAATATTATATCCCTGGTGCCTATAACAGTGTCTGGCATATAGTAAGTGGTCAATCTATATTTCTTGAATGAATGAATAAATACTACTAGGTATTTTGTGTGTGTGTGTGTACACGCACTACCCCTCATCTGCAGCAAGACACATGAAGAACCCCTGCACTTTGTCTCAGAACTGGGGTTCAGATGGTGGGTCTCAGGATGAAAGGGATCTCAGGAATCTTCTACTTTGACGGAGCTGAGAATGTGAGTGTGGTGTGGTATAGTAGGAGGTTTTTACTGTATCTTTAGATCTGCATTCATCAGTGCTGGGGGGATTGCTCTTCTATGAGTCATATACTTGTCACATATTTTTAATCTTTTGGTCAGCACTTACAGATACTGTATGAAATTTGTGAATGTCTTTCTTCTCTCTCTTAAAATTGGAAATTGTGCTTTATATCTCTCTCCATTTTTTGTTATGACTCAGCAATGGTTTCTTCTGTACTGTTACGTGAATTAATTACTACTACTACTACTGTTACTACTGCTATTACCACTACTACCTCTATTTTTAAGCTCAATTTATTTAAAAAACAAAAACAAAAACAGTTCACCCATTTCTCCCATCCCCACTCTGGCAACCAGCAGTCTTTTCTCTATATATTTGAGCTTGGATTTTGAAGTTTTAAATTAAAAAAAAATTTTTTTTTTAGATTTCCAAATATAAGAGAATCATATGGTATTTGTCTTTCTCTGCCTGACTTATTTTATTTAGCATAATGCCCTTGAGGTCCATCCACATTGTTGCAAATGTGACTGTCCAATATTTACAGCACCACTTATGAAAGAGACTCTCCTTTCCCCATTGTGTATTCTTGACTCCTTTGTTATAAATTAACTGACTACATATGTGTGGGTTTATTTCTGGGCTTTCTATTCTGTTCCATTGATCAAGATGTCTGCTTTTATGTCAATACCATATTGTTTAAATTACTATAGCTTTATAATATAGTTTGAAATCAAGAAGCATAGTTTAATCAAAAAAAAAAAAAAAAGAAGAAGAAGAAGCAGCATAGTGCCTCCAGCTTTGTTCTTCTTTCTCAAGACTGCTTTGGCTATTTGGAGTGTTTTATGCTTCCATACAAATTTTAGGGTTGTTTGTTCTATTTCTGGGAAAAATGTCATTGGAATTTTGACAGGGATAGCATTGAATCTGTATATTGCTTTGGGTAGTATGGCCATTTTAACAATATTAATTCTACCAATTCATGAGCATGTAATATCTTTCCATTTATTTGTGCCTTCTTCAGTTTCTTTCATTTCTTAATTTCTCTTTCTGATAGGTCATTATTAGTGTATAGAAATGCAACAGATTTTTGTGTATTGATTTTGTATCCTGCAACCTTACTGAATTTGTAAATTCAAACAGTTTTCTCATGGAGTCTTTAGGTTTTTCTATATATAATATGTCATCTGCAAATAGTGACAGTTTTACTTTTTTCTTTTCAATTTGGATGCCTTTCATTTCTTTTTCTTGCCTAATTGCTCTGGTTAGGACTTTCAATGCTATGTTGAATTAAAGTGGCAAGAGCAGGCATCCTTGTCTTGTTCCTGATCTTAGATGAAAAGCCTTATGCTTTTCACCATTGAGTCTGATGTTAGATGTGGGCTTGTCATATGGCCTTTACTGTGTTGAGGTACGTCCCCTCTATACCTGCTTTGTTGAGAGTTTTTATCATAAATGGAGTTGAATTTTTCTCAAATGCTTTTTCTGCATCTTCTATTGAGATGATCATATGATTTTCATCCTTCAATTTGTTAATGTGGTGTATCACATTGACTGATTTATGGGTGTTGAACCACCCTTGCATCCTTGGAATAAATCGCTCTTGGTCATGGTATGTGGTCCTTTTAATGTATTGTTGAATTCAGCTTGCAGATATTTTGTTGAGGATTTTCTTGCATTTATGTTCATCACAGAAATTGGCCTGTAATTTTCTTTTCTTGTGGCATCCTTGTCTGGTTTTGGTATCAAGGTAATGATGGCCTCATAGAATGAGTTTTGAGTAGTTCCTCCTCTTCTATTTTTGAAACAGTTTGAGAAGAATTGTTGTTAATTCTTCACTGGATGTTTAGTAGAATTCACCAGTGAAGCCATCTGGTCCTGGACTTTTGTTTGTTGGGAGGTTTTTGATTACTGATTCAATTTCCTTACTGGTAATCAGTCTGTCCCGGTTTTCTATTTCATCCTGATTCAGTTTTGTTAGGTTGTATGTTTCTAGAATTTATCCATTTTTTTTCCTGGTTGTCGAATTTGTTGGTGTATAATTGTTCATAGTGGTCTCTTATGATCCTTTGTATTTCTGTGATATCAGTTGTAATGTCTTACCTTTCATTTCTGATTTTATTTATTTGACCCTTCTCTCTTTTTTTTCTTGGTACTTTTTTATTTTTTTATAAATTTATTTATTTATTTTTGGCTGCATTGGGTCTTCATTGCTGTGCGCGGGCTTTCTCTAGTTGCAGTGAGCAGGGGCTACTCTTCGTTGTAGTGCACAGGCTTCTCATTGCAGTGGCTTCTCTTGTTGCAGAGCACAGGCTCTAGGGTGCATGGGCTTCAGTAGTTGTGGAACACAGGCTTAGTTGCTCTGCGGCATGCGGGATCTTCCTGGACCAGGGCTCGAACCCATGTCTCCTGCATTGGCAGGCAGATTCTTAACCACTGTCCCACCAGGGAAGCCCTTGGTACTTTTTAAAAATTACTACTTGGCACTCTTTTTTTCTTAGTACTAGGTACTGTCATAGAATGAAAACTGATGGGCCTTACCAGCAACCTCACTGTTGCTATTGTGGTATTGTCATGTCTGGCTTTGGGGTAATATGTACAACAGTGGATCTCAACAAAGGGTTATGTTTGTCATCTATGGGACACAGAGAGGCTAGGTGGCCCTGAAGTTTGCACACAGACACTGAAGTCAGTACTTGGGCAAATTACTTATTCATTCTGTGCCTTAGTTTTCCCATCTATAAAAAGGGTATAATACTCATACTTACTTTAAAGGGTTATTGAGAGGCTAAAATCCATGTAAAGTGCTAAGAACAGTAAGTTTTCAATAAATAATAGCTATTATTATTTCCCTCATTTCCAGAAACTACCCACATAAGGTACACTGATTCCACATTTACTTAATTCTTTGTTGTTGATTTTACTGCATTTTTTAGTTGCACTCAAATTAGTATTTATCCTCAATGATTTTTACATTACTTTGGTTGGCTGTGTTTTCAAGACATTGCAGTAAATTTGTTAACAAATATTGTTGCAGTATGTATGTCCCTAAATTTTTACCATAAGTGGTAAATGTAAAAATAGAAGGCTTTCAACCATAGAAATGGACTTCTTGGATACAGTGTGCTTTTTTGCTTCCCTCTTGCTCTGAGTGAGTGTCTTTGATAGAGTGGCTAGTGGGATGAAAGAGGCTGAATATTGAGGACCCTTGAAAACGACAGGGATTTTCAGCAAAAATTGTAACTCCCAATGTATGATTCTACCTCCTAAATATCACTTTTTAGTTACCTAGACTCATGATTGCCTATTCTCTTCTGCATCAGCCCTTTGGGTAGAATGAAGGGTCTAATTTAATTAAGTCACTGGATTGTAATTATAATTTTGAAATAGAAAATCCTTCTGGGAATGTGATCATATTTATTATTGGAGAGACTCATGTGCCTTGCCACTGCAGTACTGCAGGCCAGATACAGCTCCCCACCTTATGAGAGTAGGGGAAGCATGAGCTAATGGAAGCAACAACACATGAATGTTAGGCTTGGTAATAATTCTTGAATTGAAGTTTTTATATCATGGCAGTTCCACATTTTTTCTTTGGGAAATCAGAACTTGTCCTAGGTTTTTGTGGATAATAATAATAATTATTACTAATATTCATTGAGCCCTTACCTCATGCCAAGCACTATTCTAAGAGCTATACATTTATTAACTTGCTGAATCCTCACAATTATCCTATAAGGTAAGATTTTTTTATATCTCCATTTTACATATGAGCAAACAGAGGCACAGAAATGTGAGTAATTTTCCCAAGTTTAAACAACCAGGTATTGGTTGAGCTAGTATTTGAATACAGGCAGACAGCTCTAAAAGTTTGTTCTTAACCTTTACACGAAACTGCCCCCTGAAGATAAAGGCCATGCATCTCAGAAACTATCTGACTTAAACTTTCAATTAAACATTTGGCATGCTACCCATGTCATGATCCATGCTACTCATAAAGCTTTAAAGACAAATACTACATTTCGTACAATGACAACAACCCATGGCCATTGATTGGTGTTTCAGCACAACAATAGTCATCTGCTCTGTAGAGAAGTTAAATTAATTAAGCCAGCAATAACTCAGACTATTTTATCAATGCTGCATATTTTCTTTCAGGTATTTATTAGTTCCTCCTCATCTACAGTTTACTCATCGTCCTGCCACTCAGCTTCATTATAATTTCAGAAGCACGAGATCACAGAGGAAAAGGCAGATTAGACATTATTTTACCAATGGGGAAACCAAAAATCAGGGAATGGAAACAACTTGTTTAGTGTCACATCTAGAGATCCCTGAGGTCAGTGACTATATCTCATCTGTCTTCATCTCCCCATTGCCCAGCAAGGTCTGACTCCATAGGTACTCAAGACAGCACGTGAGGAAGGAAGGAATTGTGGCAGTAGGTGAGGCATGAAAGGCAGGGAGCGTCCAGGACATGCCTCTAGATATGGGACAAATACTGAGCAACAGACCCAACCCTAGTAGCACCAGTGGAGCCACCACCTGATGACCAAATGAGAGTCCTATGAAAGTCTCCCATTAAGCTGAGACATTAATTTTTAAGATGAAGTAGGGAGCTTCCAATGGATAGGGCTGGGGAGTCAAGCCAAATCAGCAAGAAAACAGCTGGTTAGCACGAGCAACATTGCTCACAGGAAGCAAAGCCCAAGGCCCAAAGCTGAGTACCTGCTGTGTGCCTGGTACTACCCTAGACGCTGAACAGTACTCAGCCTCCTTGAAGGGGTCCAGGAGATGCAAATAGATCTCCAGACTTAGAAGGAAGATGAAAAGAGACCACCATGGAAGTACAAGAGAAAGGGCCTTGGAATGGAGACCAAATCAGAGCTGCCATCTGATTTGGCATCTGATTTACCATCCAGGGAAACACATGCTCTGATAAAAGGAAGCACAAAATGCTGAAAGAGCATCTAGGAGTCACCAAACCAAGCCAGGAAGTGAGTTCAAAGCAGAGAGGCCAACTTGTACACAAGTAAGGATGAGGGAACCATTCAGGAAACTACAAGCAATTCAGTATATCTGGAGCCAAGTCCTGCCAGGTGTTGGCAGGAGGGCAAGATGGCTGCAGAATATGATAGGGGCCAAGCCAGGGAAGGCCTCACAAGTGCCAGACTAAAGATACTGGACTTCATCCTGAATCCTGGAAAGGAATTTAGCAGGAGAATGAAATGCCTTTTAAGAACATTACTCTGGTCTCTGATGTGAAGGATCAACTGGAGACGGCAGGTCTGGATATGGAGAGATTAGAGAAGAAGGTGTTGCACCAATGCAGGCCAAAGATGATCAGGTCTAACCTAGGAAAGTGGTAATGGGGATAGGAGCAGGGGAAAGAGATGAGAGGGGAGATGAGGGCTTCTTTCAGTATCTCCTGAATACTGAATACATCTCACTGAATGTCGGTGGGCTGTCCAAAAACCTAGATATTGTCCTTTAGCCCTCTCTGTCTTTCCACTCCTCTCTATCCAATCCATCACCAGTCCTTTCTGTTTTAACTCCTAAACCCTTCTTCTCACCATCTCCACTGTTCTCACTCTCTTCTAAGTTATCTCCATTTCCCTCCTAGATTTTTATAATAGCCTCCTGTTTACCCTAAATCCACCTGTGCCTTCCCCCCTACCACCACCAAATAGTCCCTATCTGTTTTCCTCAATTCCACTGGCTTATTTTTTCTGTTTTTTATTTTTAAAAAATTTTAATTGAAATGTAATTGACATAAAACAAGCTGACAGTTGACATAAATAAGCACTTCAAATAAACATTTGAAGTACAATTTAAGTGTTGGCATGTGTATACACCCTTGAAACCATTACCGCAACCAAGATAATGAACTATATAACACCCCCAAATTTCCCTTGTGTCCCTTTATAATCTCTTTCTCTCACTCCTGCCCCACTCCCACTCATCCCCAGATAACCACTGATCTTTCTGTCACTATAGATTAGTTAGCATTTTCTAGAGTTTAAAGAGAATCATACAGCATTTTCCTAGTATTTTATAAAATTGGAATCATACGTATATGCACTTTTTTTGTCAGACTTCTTTTACTCTGCGTAAGTATTTTGAGAATTATCCACGTTGTTGTGTGTATCAATAGTTCATTCCTTTTTATTGCTGAGTAGTAGTCCATTGTACAGATATACCAAAATTTGTTTATCCGTTCAACTGGTGGTGTACATTTGAACTGGTTCCAGATTTTGGCTATTACAAATAAAGCTGCTTTGAATATTAATGTACAATTCTTTGTAAGGGCATATGCTTTCCTTTCTCTTGGAGAATAATTTTTTTAAGATACTGCTAAACTTTGTTCTGAAGTGGCTGTACCATTTTACATTCCCACCAGCAGTGTATGAGAGTTCTAGCTCCTCCATTTCTCCAGTACTTCATATGGGCAGTCTTTTTTTTAATTTTAGTCATCCTAAAAGGTGTGTAGGGGTGTCTCATTATAGTTTTAATTTGTGTTTTCCTAATGACTAACAATGTTGGGCATTTTTCATGTGCCTATTTGCCATCTGTTTCTCTCCTTTGGAGAACTGTCCAAATCCTTTGCCGACTTTTTATTGTGTTGCTTGTTTTCTTATTACTGAATTTTGAGAATTCTTTATATACATATTCAGGATTCAAGCCCCTTATCAGATATATTATTTGCAATTACTTTCTCCCAGTCTTTGCCTTGTTTGTCAATTCTCTGAACAGCTCTTTCAATGAACAGAAGTTTTAAATTTTTCATCGGGCCCAATTTATCAATTTACTTTTTTATGGATCATGCTTCTGGTATTTTATCTAAGAAATCTTTGACTAATCCAAGGTTACAAAGATTTTCTCCTATGTTTTCTTCTAGAAGTTTGAGAGTTCCATGTTTGACATTTAGGTCTATGAGCCATTTTGAGTTAATTTTCATATGTGATATGAGGCATGGATAAAAATTATTTTTTCCCATATGGACAACCAATTGTCCTGGCTCCATTTGTTGGAGAGCTTGTTCTTTCTTCACTGAAATTCCTTCATATCTTTGTTGAAAATTAGTTGTCTATATATGACTGCATCTATTTCTGAACACTATCCTATTTCATGGATCTAATTATGCCAAAACCACACTGTCTTGATTACCGTAGGTTTATAATAAGTCTTGAAATCAGAGATTGTTAGTACTTCAACTTTGTTCTTTTTCAAAGTTATTTTGGCTATTCTAGGTCCTTTGCATTTCCATATGGATTTCAGAATTAGTATGTCATTTTTTATAACAAAGCCTCCTGGGATTTAGTGTTGCTTTTTTTTTTTTTTTTTTTTGGCAGTAGAAATCTCATCATGCCCATCCCTCTTTTAAACTCTTCAGCGGCTTCCCACATGCTCAGACTAACTCGCTTCCCCAGTTATACTCCCTGGCTTAGAATGCTCTGAGGGGTCTAGACTCTTCCCTCCTCTCTGGTCTCATCTTTCTTGGTCCCCATTTCTGTACTCCAGGCACCCTAGTCTCTTTCAGGTCCATGAATGTGCCCTTGTTCTCTCATACCTCAGGGCCTTTACAAGTGCTATCCCCTCTGACAGGAGCACTCCAACCCCACTCCACTCACATCCCTTCTGCCTTCTTCACTCCAAATGTCTCTTCCTTATGGAAATCTTACCTAAACCCAACCCCACCCTCAGCTACATCGGCTCCTCCTGTTAAATATTTTATAGCTCCCAATATTTTTCCTTCACAACATTTATTAAAGGGTGAAATCATATATATTAATTTGTGTTTATTTTAAAATGTCTGTAGCATGTAGATTGTCTTCGTATGGGCAGAATCTATGTCTGTTTGCCTAACTTTGTACTCTACCTAACAAAATACTTGGCATATGATAGGTGCTCATTAAACACTGGTTAAATGAATGAATGAATGAATGAGGCAGAATTTTTGGAATGCTTAACCCTTTTGCTTCATATCAAGGTAGATCTGGGTCTTGGGGCAGGCCTGAGCTGATGGGTAGGGAGACCAGGAAAGACAAGGTTAACCAAGGGAGACCAGATCCAGGTTTCCTAACTCCACGCCCAGGGCTCACCCAGCCACCCTGTGTAGCGTCCAGTGTCTTAAGGAAGTCATCTCTGAATGATACATTCATTTGCAATAGTTCATGCACGTGCATTTTCACTCAGTTTATCTTTGCTGTCTTGAGATAGGGCCTAGAGGAGAAATTGAGCAATAAACAAACAAAACTATTAAATTATTGTTTGGGAATTTCAAAGAAACAAACAAAACTATTAAATTATTGTTTGGGAATTTCATCTTCCTTCTTTGTTCAAGCAACTGCTTAGCATAACTGAAGCACTCTTTGCTCCATTTTATTTTCTAGCAGTTTGAAATGAGGCAAGAGAAGTTGGCTAGCCCTATGACCTAAGGCTTTGTATTATGTTAGAAAATAAAACTGTATTCCATACATTTTGGGCTTGACAGAAGATCTCGGAAAAGAACCATTCCATGCTGGCAACCTGGGGTTTCTCCACACCTGCTCCTCCTTTCCTACCCCAATCCCCCAGCCTTAGGAGCCAAAAGCCCAAGAGTGAAATCTCAGCTCTGAATTCTAGCTGTGTGGCTATAATCCAATGTCTTCACCTCTCTGGACTTCTCATGTCTAATTTGTAAAATCAGGGTAAAAATTACCCCTTCTCTACCTATCTTTCAAGGTTGTTGTGAAACTTAACAAGATAATAAGTAAGCTATACCAAGCAGCTATGATGCACCAGCTGTTCACTTTACAGATGTGAATTTTAATCACAACAGCCTTCTGAGGTAGGTATTCGTTTTCTTGTTTTATAAATCAGGAAACTGAAGCTCAGAGAAAAGAAGGCAAGTGCACAAAACTGTGAAGGTTCCTCAATGCCAGGCTTATTGCTTAGACTTTATCCAAAGGACAATGTGGAAGAGTTAAATAGGAAAATAGCAAAGTCAGATTCAGTTTTAAAAAGATCTTGCCAACATCTGTGTGGAATAAGGTTTGAAGGGGGAGAACATAGGGGCCTGGAAAATGGAAAGGAGAAGTATAATAATAACAGGGTGGGTTACCATTTTCAAAGCCCTTTTATATCCTTTCTATTATATGATTCTCACAAGAACCCTATGAAGTAGGAGGAAGACTTGATTGTTGCCTTTTTAAAATATGGAATCTGCAGTCTATGAATAGTGTAAATACTTTGTTCCAGTGTCACACAGCTCACAATAGCAAAGCTGGGTCCCAAACCTAGAACTCTGGACTTCCAGTGCACATTCTTTCACAGTATTCCTCAGCTGATGCAGGAAGCAAGCCAGTGTACTGCCACTGACCATGTGACACTGTCAGGTCCCTGGCCCTCTCTGACCTTAGTCCCCCAACTGTAAAATTAAAGGGTCAGCATAGACAGGCTTTTCCAGGTCCTTGCATTCTGTCTTTCTGTATGCTCAAGTCTCTCACTGGCACCTTCCGTCCCAGCTGGGTTGGGGGAAGAGGTGGGGAGAGATGAGCTCCAGTTGGCCAATAAAGGGAGCTGGAATGGGATGGCTTAGTTACAAAAGGTTAAAATCAACTTGCTTGATTGATTATGAATTTTAAGCAGTTTTCCTTCAGTGCAATCAGCACTCTCCCACCGTCATCGCTCATTAGGGAAAGATTTCCATTCCCGCAGTGATTGATAATGTTTCCCAGCATTTGCATTTTGCATTCTACTCACTAAGCACCTTGCTGTCAGAATTATGAGCCGTTTCTCCTTGCCTGGCCCCTGCCCCTCCTTCCCTGCCGGTCCTGAGTCCCTTGCTGGGATGGTGAGAAGTGACCCCAGAGGAGAGGGCAGAAAGGTCACGGCCATATTGACCACTGGCTGGTCCATGCCTGACGATCAGCCAGCCGGCCTCTGACAGGATGATAGAAGCAGCTGCCTCATGGCCTCTTTCTCTCCTCTTCTAATTAGCCTTTATGAATATTTAATGAAATTAAGATGGAATTCAATCAGAAGTTTTACCTGCTGCATCTTCTTCAGGAGAAAGAAGAAAAAGAAATGGCAGGATATTATTAGATTCCTCTAGCCACAGGGCAGAAGCAATGTGCCCTGAAATCCCTCTGACATTCAGGGGCTCAGCAGCCTTTACTGCCCAGGTGCTTCTGCTAAGTCCAAAGGAATGCAGCCTTTTTATTGGAGAGAGGCTGCAGTTTTCCGTGTGCCATGTAGGAAAACAGATCTTGTCTGGAGAGGTGAAGCTAATGTGCTGGAGCACACGCTCAAGCCGAAGCTGCCATCTTAGAAACAGCCTTTTAGCAAATGCTCTCTCCCTGCCTACTAGGAGTCTCTTGGTTTTGCAAACAAACATTCTTTTTTCAATTATTAAATTAATTTATTTTTCATTGCAGAAAAATTATAGAGAATATCAAAAGTAAAACTCTCTCATAATTCCACCACCTAGAGATAATGAGGGTTAGTGTTTTTACATGTATTTACCTATCCACTCTAACCACTGAACATACTCACATAATCACACAGTAATATCTTGTAACCTACCTTTTTAAAAATTTTTTATTATTTGTACAATTTTAAAGGTTACTTTCCATTCACAGTTATTACAAAATATTGGCTATATTCCTCGTGTTGTACGTACACCCTTGAGCCTATCTTACACCCAATAGTTTGTTCCTCCCACTCCCCCATCCCTATGTTGCCCCTCACCCCCTACTGGTAACCACTAGTTTGTTCTCTATATCTGTGAGTCTGCTACTTTTTTATTATATTCACTAATTTGTTGTATTTTTTAGATTCTACATATAAGTGATATCATACAGTATTTGTCTTTTTCTGTCTGACTTATTTCACTTAGCATAATGCCTTCCAAATCCATCCATGTTTCTGCAAATGGCAAAATTTCGTTCTTTTTTATGGCTGAGTAGTATTCTGTTGTTTTTATACATACCACATCTTCTTTATTCATTCATCTGTTGCTGGACACTTAGGTTGTTTCCATATCTTGGCAATTTTAAATAATGCTGCTATGACCATTGGGGTCCATATATCTTTTTGAATTAGTGTTTTTGTTTTTTTCAGATATATACCCAGCTGTGGAATTGCTGGGTCTTATGATATTTCTACTTTTAGTTTTTTGAGAAACCTCCATACTGTTTTCCACAGTGACTGTACCAATTTACTACCTTTTTAAAATATACACTATACCACTAATACTTATCTATAGCACCATGTGTAACGACTTACTGTGATTTATTGTATGGATGCACCTTCATGTTTTTAACTGATTCCCAGTCATTGGCATCTCCATTTGGGGTCTCTGAAGATGACTTGATGACTTTATGCAGAAAGTACAGAGCCTGGGCTTTGGAGTCAAATAGATGTGAATTCCAGCCCAAGCTCTTCAAGTTATTAACTGTATATTCTTGGGAAACTTAAGCTCTCTAAGTCTCTGTTTTTTCATATTAAAAGAAAGAAATTTAGTTTTGAGGAATAAATGAGAATATTTATACAAAGCACCTAGTACAATGTCTGACATAAATAAATGTCCAGTTTATGGTAACTATTTATATTGTCATTATTAATAACGCTCTGACAAATTTCCTTGTAGCTAAATCTTAACCAATTCATTAGGCTAACTTCCTAAGAGTAGAGTTGCCGGGGCAAAGGATTTGCACATTTTCAAGTCAGCTAAAAATTTTGAAAGCTGCTGAAGTATTTCTTTCTCAGACCAGCTTCCTGATTTTGACTAACATCTGGTAACATTTGGGGCTCTCATGGCCAGTGCATGATGAAAACTTTAAACGACTTCTTTCCCTTCCTTGGTCCTTGGTTTCCTCATCATAAGATGAAGTGTTGGACAGGGTACATTTGGGTTGGCAGATTCTCTCCCTACCTCCAGCAGCTCTGTCATGGCCCAGGCCACCCACTGGAACAGGAACAGGCAAGTCTAAAGCCAGCTGAGCAGCCCCAGCTGTCAGGCAGGTACTCATTCGTTCAGTGCAGGGTTCCTCTTTCACCAGGGTGCCCTTGGGGATGTTAAATAGTGTCTGACAGACAAATGAACCTATAGGTGGCAAATTAACTCCAGAAGGTTCTCCTTTTCTGTCTATGTCTGTGCATATTTTGAAGGTGTGTGTTGTGGATCAAATTGTATCCCCTCCCCCAAAAAGTATGTTGAAGTCCTAACCCCCAGCACATGTGAATGTGCCCTTATTGGGAAACAGGGTCTTTGCAGATGTAATCAAGTTACGATGAGATCAAACTGGATTAGAGTGAGCCATAAATTCAATGACTGGTTTCCTTATAAGAGGGCCATGTGAAGATACAGACACGGTGACACCCAGGGAAAATGTCATGTGACAAAGGCAGAGATTGGAGTAATGCTGCCATAAACCAAGGGACTTCAAGGATTGCTGGCAACAGCCAGAAGCTGGAAGAGGCAAGGAAAATACCTCCCTAGAAGCTCTGGAAGGAACATGGCCCTGTAAGACCCTTGATATCCAATTTCTAGCCTCTAGAACTGTGAGAGAATAAATTTCTGTTGCTTTAAGTCACCTAGCTTGTGATCATTTATTATGGAAGCCCTGGAAAACTAGTACAGTGTAGATTCTAATTTTTATTTCTCCTTCCTTATTAGAGTACAAGCTATTAATTCCTAGGGTCATTTCTGGAGTTAGCATGACACAATGAGAAAAGTTCAGGGCTGGGAATCTGACTGTCCTAGCTAAAAGCTGGGAGTGTAACAAAATTTCTCTGCAGTGCCTGTGCTAGGAAATACCTTCTTCTTCCAGTCACCAAATTTCCTGCCTGGTCAGTGGGTTGCTTCCCTCAGTCACCCCAGTAAGGCTGAAGCCTAATCTTACTTTAAGATAGACTCTCCCCTGACAGTAGAACTAAAACAGGAATCTGTCCTATGGCCAAATGTCCCTAAGACAGCTATAGGCACACTAAACTAAAATGATCTCTTTATGTGTCTATGTCCCCCACCTGATTAGGGGCTTCTCAATGCCAGGGACCATGTTTGATTCATTATTGAGACATCAAAATCCAACTCAGTGTCTGGTCCAAGATATGTGCTCAATGTAAGTTTTTAGAAGAAAGTATTCAGCGAATGGGGTCTTGTGCTTTTGGTTCTGTTGTTTCAGTTCCTTGAGTTTAGCTTTCTTCTGATACTTTGCTTGTGTTTTTGACCAGCCTTGACCTGACCCCTAGAATTTTACTGACCTGATCAACCCTATGATTTTTATTTATTCAAATACATTTAGTAAGTAGTGAAATAATAATGATAGTATCTGCCATTCATGGAGCATTACTCCATGGTAGGCATCATGACACTGTGATAGGTATGAATCTTGGTCTGCAAACTTAGGAGTACAAGAAATATATTTATTGTTATATTAAAAACATTTAAATTGAACTTGTATCCCATATCCTACTAACCTGGTAGTAAATTGAATCTCTGTTATTACTGGGGCTTCCCACCTCCATGTTTTGCTAAGATCCCAGGATCTCATGCAGCCCCAAAGTATCAGAAGCATTGGGGTAGCCTCTCTGATTATTGGTCATTGGTCCAGACCAGTGCCCACTGACACAACCATGTCCCTTTCTCTCATGTCCCTCTACTGCTGCTTCCATGCACTGGTTGGGTCATAGCGATCTCTGATGAGTCCACAGACCATACGCCCACAACCAACCAGCCTGAGAAAACCTTAGGATGCTGCTGCAGAGTGAAGTACAGGTAACAGATGCACTGACCTTCATCCTCCTCCCTGTTTGAGAAATAACCCTCCCCACCTTAACTCTAAAGCCATCTTCCCCTCTCCTCCTTTTTCCCTCAAGGATGCCCATAGTCCGTAGTCTTCAGTGGACCCTGGCTTTCATAAAAGCAAAAGACTACAGCTGACTCCTAGAAGCTTCTGCTTTCCCCTCTTTCAAATATCCCCAGAAAAGCAAAGACTAGTAGCCTAGCTATTGCTTGGAACACAAGAGGAAGGGAAAATGCAAGAACATATACACAAATTCTTATTCCAATAAATTATCTGACTATACTAGTCCCTTTAAAACAAAATATTATTTAATACTTACCACAGTCCTGCAAAGGTAGGATTTTTTACATATGTAAAAACCACGACTCAGAGAGAGAAAGATTTTACAATTAGTAAAGAGAGTTCTGGGAGATGACACAGGTTGGTGTGACACACTGAAGCTTGGAGGCTAAACCACTGTATCCTCATCCTCTGTGTTCTGGGTGTGGGAAAGGGAAACTTGATGGCAGCCTCGAAGGATGGGTAAACCTGAGTGAGAGAGGGAAAAAGAAGGTTGCGGCACCTGGTTGGGGAAGAGCAGGAATGAAACCTGTCTGTCTGTGGTGCTTGATTCTCCCTGTAGTCTTGTTCTCCAGCATTACAACTCAGGTGTCAGGAGACATGGGCATACACACACCATACATACACACACACACTCACACGTGCACACACAAGCAAGCGCACAGTGTTAAGATCACTGGATCCAGAAGGGTTTCCCATCTCAGCCTCGTAATGTTCTCAGAACTCTGCCATCATCTTGTCCCAGTGCCGAGCTTAGAGGTAATTTCTCCTACTCCAAGACCCAGGGTAAATGATGCGCAAGCAAGAGCTCCCTGTTACCGTCACCGTCTGTAGAGGAATCATCTGTGTACTGCATCAGGATGCCTGGATTTGAGTCCTTGTCCTGCAGGTCCTGCCCCTCTTTTATAAAATGAAGTATAGCTCATTAACCTCAGAGGCCCTTCCAAGTCCTCTATGGATTTATGAAATATCCAGTCTGGACCTTAAATTTGACACATTTCATAACTTCCCACTAACTTCCTTCCAGTGTCATAGACACATGATGTAATGAGACAATCTGAAAGGCTTATAAGATCTCTCTGGCTTGCACAGTCTCACCGCTTATGTACAATTCATTTTTCTTAGCTTTAATCCAAATATAGTTTCTAATATTTTCTAATAAGCTCTGGCCTATCTTGCTCACACAGTTTATTGCTATCAGGAAGAATTTTCCCTCCTATCTATACCGCTCCCTTCCAACATTTCCCTACCTTTTTTTTCTTTTTTCCTGCCGGCAATAATTATAAGTTGTGAAGCCCACAAAAAAGCGGATATGAAATAGACTGTATATGATTAAAGATAATATCACAGACGTGTGTCTGAAACCTGCCGTCTGGCTAATGTGTGTTTTCCTCCCCATGTCACTGAACACAGTCATTATGCCTTGGCAGGGCCTGGGCTTTGGTAATGGTGTGATCAGTGTTTACATGTAAAGAACGTCTTTCTTTGTGTTGAGGGGCCGTCCCAAGCACTACCTCCTTGCTAGGAGCCTGAGGATGATGAATCACATTTCTAAGATTCCTGATGGCATGAACTTTACAAATTGATCTTCCTCTTTTGGCTCCTTGATTCACTGGAGCTTCTTTGGTGAAAGCTGGAGGATTAACAAGGTCTGGAAATACAATAGTTTCCCTGGCCTGGGCTGTGAGCACTGTCCTGAGGCTGAGGCCAAGACCTGGTCTCTTACAAAGAAAGATGACCAAACAGTGGTGCAACTGCCTCTGTTGTTATTTATAAAATGTAAATTCAATCATTCTACAAATATTTATTGAGCACCTACCATGTGCTGGCACTGTTCTAGATACCGGAGAGCAAGTAAGGACCAAAACAGAAAACTTCCTACTTTCGTAGAGCCTACATTAGAATGTAATGTTTAGAAAAGGGGGAAACATACATAAGCAAAATAAATAAGTAAAATATTTAGTATACTAGGTGATGGAAAGTAAGGCAGTCATTTAATTTATTGTCCAAACCAGGACACCTCTGAGGGCGAAAGCACAAAACTATTAGTAATTTCAATGGGTAAAGAGATACAAATCAGGACAATGGTCACCATAAAATGCTGTGGAGGAAAATAAGGCAATTAAGGGAAGTAAGGAGTGTGGAGAAGGTGGAGACAGGGGGTGGAATTGAGAGAGAGAATTGAGTGGATTGGAATTTAAAATAGGATCGTCAGAAGGCATCACTGTGAAGGAAGTAAAGAAGCAATTATGTGGATATCTGGGGCAAAGTGTTTTCAGCAAAGGGAACAATAAGCATAGTAGCCATTAGAATGGACCGTGGCTGATATGTTACAGGAGAAGCAAGGAAGTCAGTGGCTGACATGGAATGACTGAGTGGGAGAATTTTAGGAGATGAGGTCAGTGTGGTCAGTGGAGCATCAGATCATGTAGGACCTTTAAAGACACTGTGAGGGCTTTGGCTTTTACTATGGTGGGATGGCAGCCATCTAAAGCTTTTAAGCTGCCTTGTGTTATTTTACCATAATCCCTTTAAATAATGTGTTGAGAATAGCCTTTTAGAAGAGCAATATGTGGCAAGAGTTGAAATAGGAGCACCAGTTAAAAGGCTATTGCCATAATCTGAGCGAAAAATGATGGTGGCAGGAAGTAGGTAGAGATGATGAGAAGTGGTCAGAATTTGGATATTCTGAAGACAAAGTCAACATGATTTGATGAAGGATTTAATATGGGACATGGGGGAAAGAATAGTGTCAAAGATATCTCCAAGTTCTTTGACCTGAACATTGGCTGGAGGATAAAGTTATGGAGTTTCCTTAAATGAGAAGGGAGAGACTGTGGGTAGAATAGATTTGGAGAAGGAAATTAGGGGTTTGGTTTTAGAATGTTAAACTTGAGATGCCTGTTAAATATTCACATGGAGATATTGAAGATACAGTTAGATGTAAGTCTGGAGTTTAAAAGTCAGGGCTGGAGATAAACTTTGGAATCTATTAAATTGAGGGAGATCATTTAAGGAGTGAGTGTAGCTTGAGAAGAAAAGGGTTCCAAACACTGAGCCCTGGCTCATTCCAAGATTAAAAGGTCTGGCAGAAAAAGAGGTACCAGCAAAGGAGTTTTAGGAGGAGAGGCCTGTGAAATTGTAGGAAAACTAGGAGAGTGTGGCATCCTGCAAGTCAAGTTTTTAAAAAGTGGTACACGGAGGAGGGATCAAATTCTGCTGATCTATCAGGTATGAGGACTGAGAACCATTGGAGGTCATGGAGACCTTGACAAGAGCAGTTTCAGTGGCATGGTGAGGGCAAAGGTGTGACTGAAGGGCATTCAAGAGAGAAGGGATGATGAAGAATCAGAAACAGTGTTAGAGACAACGATTTCAAGGAAAGGGGAAAAATGAAGTAGTAATGGAAAGGCGAAGTGGAGCCAAGAGCTTTTTCTTTTTTCTAATGGAAGAATTAACATGGTTTTGTACTGGTGGAAATGATCCAGGAAACTAGAAAATTTTTGTGATGCAGAAAAGATAGGCAAAAATTGCTGGAGCGAAGTCTTTGAGTAGGTGAAGGGGGAAGGGATCTAGTAGGGGAAGTGAACAAGTAGAGGGGATGGTCTTGGATAGGGGCAGGGAAAGCTCTTCCATAGCAACACGAGGAGAGGTAGAGCATGTGAGCATAGGTGCAATTACCTAGGCGGATGTGATGTTGGGCTCTTATGTCCTTCAGGTTGCTTTCTCAGTGAAATGGTAAGCAAGTTCATCAGCTTACATGAGTAAGTTTCTTTACCACATCAGTGTTGTCTCTGTTGGGACACATTGTTGGAAGTTAAAATTCATTGTTTCATTCATTTATTGGATACTCACCAAGCACCTATTCTGTGCTAGTCTCTGTGCTTGAAGGTCACATGGGAGAGACAGATGCATAAACATACACAATCCAGGATGGCGTGCACTTAAGTGGACTTAAACGTGGAGAAGAATAACTAACTTGGTCTAAGAAAGTCCAGTGATAATTCAGAGGACAGATGAAACCTGAGTTAGATCTAAAATGATAAGAATAGATATTTTCCAGGTGGAGAAAGGAAGGAAAGTCATCCTAGACCCAGGGAACACCATGAGCAAAGGCTTCTAAGAGTGAAAAAGAAAATCCTGCATATTTGGAGAACATGTTTGAAAGACCGGACTTGTGACCGGACAGGTGGTTTGTACCATTCTGTGAAGGGCCTTAGGTGTCAGGCTGAGGAGTTGGGACAGTGAAAGTCTGTGAAGATTTTAAGCAGGAATGTGCCTCTGACTGAAAAGAGTCTAAGCAAAGGTGGGCTTGGGTGGAACAGACCACGGTGTTGGGGAAGCCAGGTAACCTCGTTTGATGGAGAGAAAGCCAGTGGGGCTTAGGGCCAGAAGGATGCCCGAGCGAGATGTGGAGGAGTCTGCCTTAGCCATCTGAGGAGAGACTTTTCTCCCTGGGTTGGGAAGTGGCTCCCCATTGACATGCAGAAAGCACTGCCCGCTTTAGTGCTTTTAATAAAAATGGAAAATATGGGTTTGTGCGATGCTTTTAATCATTTTGGAATTGTAAAGAGCTCTGGGCTTTGGGGGCTGGGATGGCCCTGTGTGAACATAAATTAGCCTAACTGAGTAGCCTGTGCTGTTTGTGGGCACTACTTGCTGTAAATTTGGTTCTGATGCTGGAACTGTGCGTCACCCACATAGGCCTCAGACTCAGCACGTCTCCTCCTGAAAACTGCAAGGGTTGCTTTTGGTTAGGAGGGTCATGGACTCCAAGATGAAGTAGGGAGGCCTTTAATTAATGAACTAGTATGGTCTTTAATTTGCTCACTCATTCTGCAAACTGGGACCGATCACCTTCTCCAGCCAGGCCCTGTGCTAGGCACTGGGAACACAAAGATGAGATAGGGCCCTGGAGACACCTGCAGTCTAAGATACCGGGAATTTCAACAAAAATAGTCAGGGCCAGTTGGAGCAAAATGAAAGGCATGGTTACTTCTACCTGGAACCTTTTTAGACAAGGGCTGCGGCTTGTCCCAAGAGAAATGGATGGATCTTGACTGCTTGCTTAGAATTCTTGAAAAGCGGAGTGGGACATCACTAAGGGTTTAGACCAGAGTGTTAGGTAGACCCAGGGCAGGAGACTGACTCTGCCTCCTTGCTACCTCTGTGATTGTCAGAACAACCCCTGACCTCCTTGAGCCTCAGTTCTCATCTGTAAAAAGGGGTGGTCATAATATGACTATAAAGCTTCTAACATAGATCCAGTCCATGGTGCGCTCTCTACAGACATCATTAGCTCCCTCTCCCTGTCCTGTGCGCACCTCCCCAGCAGGGAGAGGGAGCGCTGAGCCATTCCTGCTCTCTGTAAACAGATCAGTTCATGTCCAGGACACACGTTAGCAACCTGTCTCTCTCCATCACTGAACTCTTCAGTGGCTTTCAGTGGCCTCAGTAATGAAATGCAAACTCCTCAGTAGGGCAAAGGGGACTCCCTAATATGCCCACAAGCCTTTCAGGACCATCTCCACACACATCCTCTTTGTCCTCTGTGCTCCAGTCATATTAGAATATTTACTGCTCCTTAGGTGCATATGTGCTTCCTCATCTCTGAGCCTTTGCTCATGCAGAAGCCTCTGCCTGGACCCCTCAGCCCTCTTTCCCTCTTCTCCACCTAGAGAAATTCCACCCACCCTACACCAAAAAACAGTCTTAATGCCTTCTCCTCAGGAAACTGATGCCTCATTTGGACTTATTGCTTTCATCTCTGGCATCCCACAACACTTTTCTGTCATTTCACGTTTATCTGCTGACTTTGATGGGAGCTAATGGTACATAGGCTAATTTCCCTCACCATCCTCAAACATCTGCGAATATTCTAGCACCAGGGAATGAGATTGGAAGCTAATATGGTGGTGCCAGTAAGAATCTGTGGCTGACTAAGCTGCCTGAAGATGCTCCCAGAGAAGCATGAAGCTAACAGCAAGCTTTAGAGGATTGTCATTTCCTCATTGCACTCTTGAACCGTTAAAGAGATACACATTTTACAGTGAAGAAACAATGGTTCTGAGTTAGGAAGTGGTAGAGCTGGGCATCCAGGTACTTTTCCACCGTGGCACACTGTCTCATTCAAAAACGTCTGTAAAGCAACAGTCCTCCAGTCCCTAGGGTGTGCTGGGCTGGACTGGCTTCCTGGGTGTGTGACCAGTGCAATACCCCAGGGCCCTCACACTCAGAAGGACCCTGCACTTGGGATTTCAAGCTCTGTGGTTTGTGTCTTACAACTCTTAATAATTTTATCTTTGAATTTGTATTTTATAAGCATAATCTGGTGGGCCAACAAAGCATACACCAGAGACTTGGAGCCTAGGCTCATGCACAGGCCTGCCTCTTACTACCCCATGCCTCTTCAGACTGGGTTCTTGGCCACCTTCTTCCTCACTTTCTGGAAGTCTGGACCCCACCCAGCTTCCCTTTTCCCAGGATGGCAGTGCCAGGGTATGTTCGGTAGACAACTCAGCAGGGGCAAGCACGGGGACAGGCTAGGTGCCCCCACGCAGCTGCCTAACCTGTCCCAGTGTGAGAGTAGCAGTACTCTTGGGCGTTGCCGTCTGCAGTGGATTGGAGCAGCCAGGCCATGGGAATGGAAATGTCTGTCTTGACCTCCCTGCCCTCAGCTGCCAGCTGGGGTGGGGAGCTGGGAGAGGAAAGGGGGTTCCCAGCAGCCAGTGGGCCATGAACACTTGTGCATCCAGTCTCAGGGTGGAGCCCTAGGACACCTGTGATGGTCTGCATCCACCCCGCCACTGTCCGCATGCCTGAGGGAACACAACATTAAAAAGCAAATAAAAAAATACCATGACAGGTAGAGAGAGAAACAGTGGAAGAAAGGAAAAGGCTTCATATTTTAATACCTTTAATGCCACTTTACACCTGCTTTTTGAATAAGGGGCTCTGCATTTTTATTTTGCACTGGACCCCACAAATTGTGTCACCAGTCTCGGTGCCTGGCCCTGTGCTGGGCACCAGGGATACAGATTTGGATGCATATAACCTCTACCTTCAAGGTGGCTGTTGGGTCTGCAGTTTGTACTAGTTCAGGAAATTGGCAAAGTTTTTCCATGAAGGGCAATTTTAGGCTTTGCAGGCCAACCAATCTCTGTCGCAACTACTCAGCCCCACCTTTGTAGCACAAAAGCATCATTTGACAGTATGTGAAAGAGTGAGTGCAGCTGTGTTCCAATAAAACTTTATTTATGGACATTGGAATTTGAATTTCATATAATTTTCACATCACAAAATATTATTTTTCTTTCTATATGTTTTCAGTAATTTGAAAATACATAAACCATATTTATCTGTGGGCTGTACAGAAACAGGCAGCAAGCTAGATTAGGCCAGCAGGCTGCAGTTTGCTGACCTTGAACTAGATGATCTCTAAGGGTTTTCCAGCACTCACTCAGGTGAGTTTCAGAGAGCTGGATATTTATTCTCACCTTCCTTTCCCCTATTGTTATTCTGGGTTTCTCTCTCTCTCTCTCTCCCCCTCTCTTTCTCTCTCTCGTTCTCCTTTTTTTCACTTACTTTCACTCTCTCTCTCTCTACGTATATACCAAACATGCGTGCTCATGCACATACGCACACACATGCACCCATACACCTGATTTAAAAGCCACTGATAGATCCATCTCAACACAAGGAGCTCTTTTTTCTTTCAACTGGTGTAAGTAATGGAGCCAGTGCCCTTTCTCCAGAAGGGACCCACTGCTGAATTCTTGCTTGCCATTGAAGCAGAGACGAGAGGGAATCCAATGTAGTGCTCTACCTGCAGAGAAAAAATATTGACACATTTAGGGACATAATAGTCAGATGAAGGAAAGCATGTACTCTATTCTCTGCTCCATGTATCTCCACAGACACGCCTTTTAAATGTGTTTTTGAATAGGATACAAATGTGATATTCAGACAAGCAATGGACAATTGTCACCATCTGCCATCTGCCCACACATAGGAGTTGGCTCAAGGAAGAAAATGTTTGACTCAGAGAAACTGCAGTTCTTCATAAAAAGACTGCAAATAATTCATTATATTTTCTTATTCACCTACTGTGTGCTCATAGCTAGAAGACTATTAGAAGTAGAGAAGTGTGATATTATAAAAACAGCATGGACTTCTGGAACTGGTGAGACTTAGGTTTGAATCCCTGGGCTGGAACTGCATAGCTGTGCTGTCTAGAAAAAGTAACTGAAATTCTTTGAGCTACCATTTTCTCATCTGTATAAGAAGGGTGAAGCCTATGTTGCAGGTTTGTTAATAAGAATTAGTGATTTGTACAAGCCTCTTAGATAGCCTCATCCAGAAGAGCACAGACAGCAGAAGCAAGAAGAACTACAATCCTGCAGCGTGTGGAACGAAAACCACATTCACAGAAAGATAGACAAGATGAAAAGGCAGAGGGCTATGTACCAGATAAAGGAACAAGATAACAGCCCAGAAAAACAACTAAATGAAGTAGAGATAGGCAACCTTCCAGAAAAAGAATTCAGAATAATGATAGTGAAGATGATCCAGGACCTCGGAAAAAGAATGCAGGCAAAGATGGAGAAGATGCAAGAAATGTTTAACAAAGACCTAGAAGAATTAAAGAACAAACAAACAGAGATGAACAATACAATAACTGAAATGAAAAATACACTAGAAGGAATCAATAGCAGAATAACTGAGGCAGAAGAACGGATAAGTGACCTGGAAGACAGAATGGTGGAATTCACTGCTATGGAACATAATAAAGAAAAACAAATGAAAAGAAGTGAAGACAGCCTAAGAGACCACTGGGACAACATTAAACACAACAACATTCACATTATAGAGGTTCCAGAAGGAGAAGAGAGAGACAAAGGACCCAAGAAAATATTTGAAGAGATTATAGTCGAAAACTTGCCTAACATGGGAAAGGAAATAGCCACCCAAGTCCAGGAAGCGCAGAGAGTCCCATACAGGATAAACCCAAGGAGAAACACGCTGAGACACATAGTAATCAAATTGGCAAAAATTAAAGACAAAGAAAAACTATTGAAAGCAGCAAGGGAAAAATGACAAATAACATACAGGGGAACTCCCATAAGGTTAACAGCTGATTTCTCAGCAGAAACTCTACAAGCCAGGGAGTGGCATGACATATTTAAAGCGATGAAAGGGAAGAACCTACAGCCAAGATTACTGTACCTAGCAAGGAGCTCATTCAGATTCAATGGAGAAATCAAAAGCTTTAAAGACGAGCAAAACTTAAGAGAATTCAGCACCACCAAACCAGCTCTACAACAAATGCTAAAGGAACTTCTCTAAGTGGGAAACACAAGAGGAGAAAAGGACCTACAAAAACAAACCCAAAGCAATTGAGAAATGGTAATAGGAACATACATATCGATAATTACCTTAAATGTGAATGGATTAAATGCTCCAACCAAAAGACACAGGCTCGCTGAATGGATACAAAAACAAGACCCATATATATGCTGTCTACAAGAGACCCACTTCAGACCTAGGGACACATACAGACTGAAAATGAGGGGATGGAAAAAGATATTCCATGCAAATGGAAGTCAAAAGAAAGCTGAAGTAGCAGTACTCATATCAGATAAAATAGACTTTAAAATAAAGAATGTTACAAGAGACAAGGAAGGACACTACATAATGATCAAGGGATCGATCCAAGAAGAAGAGATGACAATTATAAATATATATGCACCCAACATAGGAGCGCCTCAATACATAAGGCAACTGCTAACAGCTATAAAAGAGGAAATGGACAGTAACACAATAATAGTGGGGGACTTTGACACCTTGCTTATACCAAAGGACAGATCATCCAAACAGAAAATTACTACGGAAACACAAGCTATAAATGACACAATAGACCAGATAGATTTATTTGATATTTATAGGACATTCCATCCAAAAATGGCAGATTACACTTTCTTCTCAAGTGCACACGGAACATTCTCCAGGATAGATCACATCTTGGGTCACAAATCAAGCCTCAGTAAATTTAAGAAACTTGAAATCATATCAAGCATATTTCTTGACCACAATGCTTTGAGATTAGAAATTAATTACAGGGAAAAAAAACATAAAAAACACAAATACATGGAGGCTAAACAATACGTTACTAAATAACCAAGAGATCACTGAAAAAATCAAAGAGCAAATCAAAAAATACCTAGAGACAAATGACAATGAAAACGCGATGATCCAAAACCTATGAGATACAGCAAAAGCAGTTCTAAGAGGGAGGTTTATAGCATACAAGCCTACCTCAAGAAACAAGAAAAATCTCAAATAAACAGTCTAACCTTACACCTAAAGGAACTAGAGAAAGAAGAAAAAGCAAAACACATAGTTAGCAGAAGGAAAGAAATCATAAAGATCAGAGCAGAAATAAATGAAATAGAAACAAAGAAAACAATAGCAAAGATCAATAAAACTAAAACCTAGGTCTCTGAGAAGATAAACAAACTTGATAAACCATTAGCCAGACTCATCAAGAAAAAGAGGGTGAGGACTCAAATCAATAAAATTAGAAATGAAAAAGGAGAAGTTACAACAGACACCGCAGAAATACAAAGCATCCTAAGAGACTACTACAAGCAACTCTGTGACAATAAAGTGGACAACCTGGAAGAAATGGACAAATTCTTAGAAAGGTATAACCTTCCGAGACTGAACCAGGAAGAAATAGAAAATATGAACAGACCAATCACAAGCACTGAAATTGAAACTGTGATTAAAAATCTTCCAACACACAAAAGTCCAGGACCAGATGGCTTCACAGGTGAATTCTATCAAACATTTAGAGAAGAGCTAACACCCATCCTTCTCAAACTCTTCCAAAAAAATTACAGAGGAAGGAACACTCCTAAACTCATTCCATGAGGCCACCATCACCCTGATACCAAAACCAGACAGATGTCACAAAGAAAGAAAACTACAGGTCAATATCACTGATGAACATAGATGCAAAAATCCTCAACAAAATACTAACAGAATGCAACAACACATTAAAAGGATCATACACCATGATCAAGTGGAATTTATCCCAGGGATGCAACGATTCTTCAATATATGCAAATCAATCAATGTGATACACCATATTAACAAATTGAAGGAGAAAAACCATATGATCTTCTGAAGAGATGCAGAAAAAGCTTTCAACAAAATTCATCACCCATTTATGATAAAAACCCTCCAGAAAGTAGACATAGAGGGAACTTACCTCAACATAATAAAGGCCATATATTACAAACCCACAGCCAACATTGTTCTGAATGGTGAAAAACTGAAACCATTTCCACTCTGATTAGGAACAAGACAAGGTTGCCCACTCTCACTACTATTATTCACCATAGTTTTGGAAGTTTCAGCCACAGCAATCAGAGAAGAAAAAGAAATAAAAGGAATCCAAATCAGAAAAGAAGAAGTAAAACTGTCACTGTTTGCAGATGACATGATACTATACACAGAGAATCCTAAAGATGCTACCAGAAAACTACTAGAACTAATCAATGAATTTGGTAAAGTTGCAGGATACAAAATTAATGCACAGAAATCTCGTGCATTCCTATACACTAATGATGAAAAATCTGAAAGAGAAATTAAGGAAACACTCCCATTTACCATTGCAACAAAAAGAATAAAATACCTAGGAATAAACCTACCAAGGAGACAAAAGACCTGTATGCAGAAAAGTATAAGACACTGATGAAAGAAATTAAAGATGATACAAACAGATGGAGAGATATACCATGTTCTTGGATTGGAAGAATCACTAATGTGAAAATGACTATACTATCCAAAGCAATCTACAGATTCAATGCAATCTGTATCCAATTACCAATGGCATTTTTTACAGAACTAGAGCAAAAAATCTTAACATTTGTATGGAGACACAAAAGACCCCGAATAGCCAAAGCAAGCTTGAGGGAAAAAAATCGAGCTAGAGGAATCAGACTCCCTGACTTCAGACTATAGTACAAAGCTACAATAATCAAGACAGTATGGTACTGGCACAAAAACAGAAATATAGATCAATGGAACAGGATAGAAAGCCCAGAGATAAACCCACGCATCTATGGTCAACTAATCTATGACAAAGGAGGCAAGGATATACAATGGAGAAAAGACAGTCTCTTCAATAAGTGGTGCTGGGAAAACTGGTCAGCTACATGTAAAAGAATGAAATTAGAACACTCCCTAACACCATACACAAAAAGAAACTCAAAATGGATTACAGACCTAAATGTAAGACCGGACATTATAAACCTCTTAGAGGGAAACATAGGAAGAACACTCTTTGACATAAATCACAGCAAGATCTTTTTTGATCCACCTCCTAGAGAAGTGGAAATAAAAACAAAAATAAACAAATGGGACCTAATGAAGCTTAAAAGCTTTTGCAAAGCAAAGGAAACTACAAACAAGATGAAATGACAGCCCTCAGGATGGCAGAAAATATTTGCAATCAAATCAACAAGGATTAATATCCAAAATATATAAACAGTTCATGCAGCTCAATATCAAAAAAACAAACAACCCAATCCAAAAATGGGCAGAAGTCCTAAGTAGACATTTCTCCAAAGAAGACATACAGATGGCCCAGAAGTACATGAAAAGCTGCTCAACATCATTAATTATTAGAGAAATGCAAGTCAAAACTACAATAAGGTATCGTCTCACACCAGTTAGAATGGGCATCATCAGAAAATCTACAAACAACAGATGTTGGAGAGAATGTGGAGAAAAGGGAACCCTCTTACACTGTTGGTGGGAATGTAAATTGATATAGCCACTATGGAGAACAGTATGGAGGTTCCTTAAAAAACTAAAAATAGAATTACCATATAACCCAGCAATCCCACTACTGGGCATATACCCAGAGAATAACATGATTCAAAAAGACACATGCACCCCAGTGTCCATTGCAGCAATATTTACAATAGCCAGGTCATGGAAGCAACCTAAACGTCCATCGACAGACTTATGGTTAAAGAAGATGTGATACATATATACAATGGAATATTACTCAGCCATAAAAAGGAACGAAATTGGGTCATTTGTAGAGACATGGATGAATCTAGAGACTGTCATACAGAGTGAAGTTAATCAGAAAGAGAAATACAAATATCGTATATTAATGCATATATGTGGAACGTAGGAAAATGGTACAGATTAACCAGTTTGCAGGGCAGAAAGTGAGACACAGATGTAGAGAACGAATGTATGGACACCAATGGGGGAAAGTGGCAGGGGGTGGGAATGGTGGTGTGATGAATTGGGAGATTGGGATTGACATGTATACACTGGTGTGTATAAAATGGATGACTAATAAGAACCTGCTGTATAAAAAAATAAATAAAATAAAATTCAAAAATTCCAAAAAAGAAAAAAAAAGAGTTAGACATAGAAAATGGATTTGAGGACATGAGATGGGAGGGCCAAGCTGGGGTGAAGTGAGAGTAGCATCGACGTATATATACTACGGAATGTAAAATAGTTGGCTGGTGGGAAGCAGCAGCATAGCAAAGGGAGATCAGCTCGGTGCTTTGCGATGACCTAGAGGGGTGGAATAGGGAGGATGGGAGGGAGGCTTAAGAGGGAGGGGATATGGGGACATGTGTATGCATATGGCTGATTCACTTTGTGGTGCAACAGAAACTAACACAATATTGTGAAGCAATTATACTCCAATTAAGATCTATTAAAAAAAAAATTAGTGATTTGACTAAGAGAAAAAGAGTACAAAGTACAGTACCTGACACATGATAGGCATTTGCTCAATGGTAGCTGCAGGAAAGTTAGTGATGGAAAAAGGCAGAGCCACGAGTCAAACCAGGGTGTGACTGCCAAGCCCATGCTTGGTCTTTACAGAATGCTGATTGAGTAGGTGGCCTGGAGCAGGGGGCCCTCTAGGGGGGCACAGCTGGGAAAACAAAGGCTTGAGCAACTACAAATAATGCCTTCCTCTTCATTTATTGGTGATCACACCTTCTTTTTATTGTTTATTCCACCGGTCATTCAATGAATGGTGGACAAGAACATTCAACAACTTAAAGTAACTACAAAAAATTATAGTTGAAAAGCCCCTGACCTCTTGGATCATGATGTGTTTGCCAGCTCTGTAGGTTCTGATTCTGCTCATTTCTTAATTTATTCAAATATATTTACTGGGCACTGTCTTAGTCTGTTTGGGCCGCTATAACAAAAATGCCATAGACTGGGTGGCTTTTAAACAATAGAAATTTATTTCTCACAGTTCTGGAAGCTGTCAGTCCGAGATCAAGGCACCAGCCTATTCAGTGTCTGGTGAGAGCCTGCTTCCTGGTTCATAGTCTTCTTCCTGTAACCTCACATGTGAAAAGGGCAAGAGATCTCTCTGGGGTCTCTTTTATAAGGACATTAATCTCATCCATGAGGGCTCTGCCCTCAGTACCCAATTGCTTCCCAAAGCCTTCACCTCCAAATGCCATCACACTGGGGATTAGTTTTCAACAACATAAGAATTTTGGGGAGACACAAACATTCAGTCTACAGCAGGCATTTACTCTGTGCCATGCACTATGCTTAAATGCTGGGGCTACAGTGATGGGTGAGACAATTTTCACCTTTAAGGAGTTCACAGTTGAATGAGAGAACAAGTGGACAGTTATAGGATGGTAGCCAAAGTGCTATGATAGCACAGAAGAGTGGCATCTAAGCTATTCTGGGGGGGTCAGATAAGGCCTAATGATGGAGATAACCTTTAAACTGAGATTTGAAAAAGGAACGGGAAGTAGCTAACCAAGGAAAGACTGTGACAGGAAGGATGTGGCAGGCAAAGGAAACAGCATATAAAAAGGCATGAGGACTATACTTTCAGTGGTCATTACTAGAGAAATTTCATACGGAAAACAGACTGATGGTTGCCAGAGAGGAAGGGGGTGGGGGAGTGAAATGGGTGAAGGGAGTCAAGAAGTACAAATTTCTGATTATAAAATAAATAAGTCATGGGGATCTAATGTACAGCATGGTGACTAGAGTCAGTAATTTTGTGTTGCTTGTTTGAAAGAAGCATGGAGACCAACTCATAACTGGGATCGTGGATAAATTCCTTTACATTTCTGACCCTCAGTTTCTTCAGCTACAAAAGGGAATTAGGAAACAAACCTCATAATATTGTGGGGCTTAAGTGAGCCAATATAAACAAAACGCCTGGCCCAGGTAAGTGCTTCTCTGTGCCCACTTCCCATTCTGCCCCAGGGCTTAACTCAGAGCTATGTATACAATATGTGCTAAGCAATGTGCATCTGTGGCTGACTGAGTGACTGCTCTCCTCTGAACACAGCAAAATGAGGAGGCCAATGGTATTTTTAGTTAGGGAGTAGACGGCTACTGAACACGTGAATCCTAACATAAAACAAATCTTTCCCTCAAGTTCTTGCTGTAAATACAGATGAAGCTTCGCTTGCTCGCCTGCCACTCACCTCCTGCTGTGCGGCCCGGTTCCTAACAGGCCACTGCCCGGTACCCCTGCTCTAGGGCAATCATGGGGAAAACGCCACCTCTTGTACTATGGCCCGGTCAGTGCCCTTGATCTCCTGCAGAGCTCCTCATGCTCAGTGAGAAGTGACATCGTCCGTCCTTAGAATGGGATTAAATGAGGAGGGCAACTCAGGGCATCCTTAAATCCTTGTGAGCCTATACTAACACTATCTAGATGTGCATTTCCTAGTTTTAGTGGGATCTATCTTTAACTGGAAACTTTAAAAGTGGCCTTGTTATTTAGGGGAAGCATTTCATTTGGTGTCAAATCATGTCCCCGAGTGGGTATTTCCAGTGCCACCAAAGATGGTGAACTGAGAACAAGAGAGGTGGCTCTCCCCTGAGAGTTTAAAATGCAAATAGAACTAAAACCTTAATGCCAGATATATAATGTGAAAAGTCAACTCTCACTATAGGAAACACAATGAATGAACAAGCTAATGAAAAAGAATTCAAACCTACTGAATCATCTTTTTAAAAAAAGACAACGCTTAGATACCATATGATAACTATTACATTAAAAAAAATATTTTAAAGGTTATAATCCCCCATGCTGGCAAGGCTACAGTAAAATCTTTATCTCAGGAACTTCTTATGGGAGTGTAAATTGGAATGATCCTACTGGAAGGTAATTTGGCAGTATGTATCAAGAGTACTAAAAAGGTACATGCTTTCTGACCCAGTAATTCCACTCTTGGGTATTCATCCCAGAGAGATAATCTAATCCAAATGAAGGAAAAAATTGTATGCAGGAAGATGTTTATCGTAATGTCATTTATAATAACAAAATAATAACAGCCTAAATGTTCTATATTTAAGTAAACCATGCCCTTTCACTAAATGAAACATTATGAAGTCATTAAAATAATGTTTACAATGACTATGTAATACTATTGGAAAACTTCTTATGATATAATGTAAAAATAACAGAATACAGAAAGTAGCAAAATCGTATTTATGCCATGACTACATCTTTATTCTTCATGTATAATTATTACCCATGCATTACAAGTACAGATATTTAGACAAGAACTAGAAAACAGCATGAAAAAAATGAAAATGGCTGTTGTGATCTTGAGTTTTTGTGTGTATTTTTCTCTTTTTTGGATATCATCAATATTCTTATTTAATAATACTATATACTATGGAGAGAGTATTTTTAAACATGGGTTTCATAGTCAGAAGCTTGGTTTAAATCTTAGTGCCATCACTTAACGTCTATGTGACTTCAAGCAATTTACTTAACCTCTTTGAATGTCAGCTTCCTCATCTCTAAAATGGGGGTTAAATACCTATGTTTATGAGAGTGTTATGAGGATAAAATGGGTAAACATAAATAAAGCATCTGTTACATAGTAGATGTACAATTAAGTTTTTAACATCTTAATTAACTCTTTTCTAGAAAGGATTTATCAGTTTACAAAGATATATGCACACACATAAACACACACACATATATATATAAAGTTGGAATAAATTTTAAAATAAGTTAGGAAATTTAGTCAAGGGAAAATAAGGGCAGTTCTATAAATGTTAACTCCCCTCACTTTTCCAATTCCTATCTACTAAAAGTGTAATGAGAATATTCTGGCTGCATTGTTCAGAAATCAGACATGAACGATGCTTGTTTTTCAAAAGCAAAAGGAAAGAAAAGAAAAGGAAAAGAAAACAAGGCAGAAAGAGATATCTCTCCCACCCTACTCTACTCCTGAGCGCGCGCGCGCGCACACACACACACACACACACACACACACACATACACATCCCTCTCGTCAAACTTCAAGGTGTGTCCCTGGAGTTCCAAGAAAATCACATTTTGGTCTTTTTCTGTAGTGAACACATTTGCTTTCCCCACGAAACAAAAGGTATCATTTTGCTTTTAATTATGGATTGTTATTATGCATTGCTTTTATTTGGCAAAGATGTTTGTTTCAGGAAAATTAATTTAGACAGTTCCATTTTTCAAGCAATAATACCTTCTGTCCCAGGCTTACAAAGAACAATTAGATCTGGATTCTTTCCCCGCAATCAAGCTGGCAATTTCTTATGGAAAGTCGTGGTCAATCAGCGTGGAATGGAGCTTCCATGAGAGCTAGTCAAATGTGGAAAATAGACTGTTATGACCTGGCACTTTTACTTCCTGCGGTATATATAACTCTGACATTGTGCAGAGGCGTTACTCTGGATGGGCAGGAACACAGATTAATGTTGCCTCACTTTCAGTGCCACAGTTTTATCCTGAATATCATGATATTTTTCTCAGGAACTCCAGTTTCATGCAATTCAGCAAACATGACTGAAGGCCTTCTCTGTGCCAAGTACAGTGGTAGGAGCTGGAGATACCAATCTGAATCATACAGGATCCTTGCCCACAAGAGCTCTCACAGCAGGATGACTCACAGATGATTGCAACCCACAGTGATAACGTCTGTGGCCAAAGGTAGCACAAGGTGCTGAGGGGCCTGGAGGAGGCACCTAACCCAGCCTAGGAGAGCAGAGGCTTCCAGAAGGTGATGATGTAATAGAGAAGTCATATATAGAGACAGAGGGGAGGAAAGGCTTTCCAAGCAGTCTTGGAATTAAAAATAAAAGTCTTACCAGTCTAAGTACCATTTACCCCCAGATTATATGACAAGCGCAAGGCTAACTGCTTTACAAGTAGGTGGGTTGCTAAACCCATTTGAAAGTATTTAACTGACTTGCCCATGATCACTTAGTATGTGGTAGAGACATGATCAGAGAAGGTAAATTATTGGCTCATACAGCAAGAAAGTGGCAAAGCTGGGGCCAAAATACAGGTGTTTCTGGTTCATTATTTCACTCAGTCCTTACCACGGTTCTGTGCAGGCCTGTGTGAACAACTTTGCACACTTGCTGAATCTGAAGGAGAATGGGAACAAAAAAACTTTATTGAACACTTACTTGAGTGTGATACGATCTTTTGTGAAGACAGAGCCTCCGAGCTCTTCCACCTAAGTAGGGAAGAGTGACCTTGATACTCAAAAAATCCATAACTTCAATGTTTTATGGAATCTTTTCTCTTTAAAAGAGACGTGGATTTTATATTGTATTCCATAATACAGTAATGTTTGTTATAATATAAAAACTCTGAGTGGAATTATATTCTGGTTTAAAAACTCTTCTTATCCCTACGTTAGAAATGTGGAAATGGGGGCTTCCCTGGTGGCACAGTGGTTAAGAATCTGCCTGCCAGTGCAGGGGACAGGGGTTCAATCCCTGCTTCAGGAAGATCCCACATGCCACAGAGCAACTAAGCCCATGAGCCACAACTACTGAGTCTGCACTCTAGAGCCTGCAGACCACAACTACTGAAGACCGTGTGCCTAGAGCCCATGCTCCGCAACAAGAGAAGCCACCGCAATGAGAAGCCCACGCATGGCAACAAAGAGTAGCCCCCACTCGCTGCAACTAGAGAAAGCCCGCATGCAGCAACGAAGACCCAACGCAGCCAAAAGTAAATACATTTTAAAAAAAAAGAAATGTGGAAATGAGAGAGAGTTTAAGTAATTCATCCAAGGGCTATATACTTGTGAGTATACAGGCTAGGATTTGTGCTCATGTTTGTCCTTTGCTCTTATCCATGGCACAGACCTGGGGCCTCTTATTCTGGTCCTAGTGCTCTCATGACCACCACGTTTCACCTGTCTCTGCACTCCATAAGCCTTATTCAAAAGCAGCATGGGACTCAGGTCTGCTGGTATGTCACTGCATGACCTGGCCAAATCCTGTCAGCCACTAGGCCTCAAGATACCCTTTCTAAGGACCCTAAGAAGATATTTCCCTCAGACCTCAAGTCAGGAGCAGTGGAGATTCTGTAATTCAACTGTTTTATTTGGGGTTTTTGTTTTTTCCTTAGGACACTTGGTATATTGTAACTGAGTTTGCCACTGTGCCTAAGTTGTTGAAAAGCTGAGAGCCAAACTTGTACCCCACGTCTAGCAAGTGAGAAGAGTATCTCAGCATATGAATTCTGAGTTATGACCTTGTACCTAGCAGCTAATTTCTCTTTATTTTTCTTTTTCTCCATGTCTTTAATTACATGTGCTTTAATTTTATTGCATTCTTTTAAGCATCTTCAAATTTTTTTGGAATTAGTGTTATATGTTGAATAACCAAATATGTAAAGAAACAAACAGAGAATAGTGTTTCAAGGAGATAACCTGATAGTCTTAAGAACCAGACGTCATACGTAAACAGACTCATTAGCTCCTAGAGACAGAGGACAGCAGGGCCTATGGCCAACCCAGATTCCTGTGCTGTTCTTTTTAAAGTTGGCTTCACTTTCTCAGTGAGAAGTAAATTGGTTCCTGTCCTTTAGGGGCCATTTCAGTTACCACCTCTTGAAGGAAGTCCACTTGATAACTCCTCAGTTAAAACCAGTTGAATCAAATAGACATAATGGTATTAAAACTCAAAACAAATTCTTAACTAAATTCCTCCCCTGCCTGCATACCCTTATCCCACTCTCTTGCTTTCCTCAACAGTTTTTTTTTTCTCTGAGCATCTATGCTCTTTTAGGCATGGATGGGATATAGACATCCCTTTTTTTCCACTCTGTTGAAGGAGGCACATCAGCAAATAGTGCAGAACACTGTGGCAGGTGACTCTGAGCAGCTCCCTTCCCCTCTGTGGGCTCAGTTTGCTTTTCGTTGAAATAAAGCAGTTGGGCCAAATGACCTCCAAAACCCCTTGCTGTGACATTCCAGGAGGCTATGTCGTGGGATAGCCTCACTCATGCTGGGTCGTGGTGACCTTGAGGATAAAGGGTAATCACAGCTTTGAAGTATAAACTGAAGGCCTAAAAGGCATATCTTTTAAACTCTAAAATTTGATTTTACAAAAGAAAAGTTGTGACTTAAAACATATAAAAAAAGAGAATTTACAACCATATAACTTTGTCTGATAGTAAGCCAAAATATCATATCTGTAACAAACTTCCTCTGGTCCTATCTGGGATCAGGTACAGAAAGAATACCCAATATAGAAAATATTCATCTCTCACCTTGGAAGAGAAGGCGGCGGGGGAGGAGATGGAGAGAGGGGAGGTACAGGTGGGAAGAAAAAAGAGACTAATATGTAAATACCAAACTGTAATGTGAGACATGATTAAATCGATGCTTAGAGGCTTTGGGGCCCATGGGTGCACTGGGTAGGCATCTGTCAGCCACGCATGCATCCTCTCCAGCCTTGAGCTTCACCGTCACTTTAGATGCCACGTCTGTTCTTGCAGGTTCCCACATGGCCTCGTATTGCTGGAGCAGAGGGTGGGGAAGAAGCAATCTGTCCTGGCATGGAATCTTCTGACTCATGACTGGAACAACCTTCCTCTCACTGTTTCCTCCAGAGCTGGGCAGGGTGAAGTCTTCCAGCACAAGCCCCCGTCTGAGTCTTCGGGGTTTTAGGATGGGACGTGTGTCATTTCTCTCCAGCAGGAGTAAGGGTTTCAGCTGTTTATCCAGCCCTCTTCAAAAACCTGATCTAGCCTTCCACATTTAATTTTTTAACACATATTTAGACAGAGTCCACTCTGCCAGGAAAGCTAAACTCTGTCCTTTCTGCCATGGAGCTTAGCATATAATGAGAATGACATTAATCAATTATAAATACAGATAAATACAGAATTTCGAATTGTGAACGCTACGAAGGAAAAATACAAATCATCACGCTTAAGTCATAGCTCCTCCCACTCCCCTGTGTGCAGAGGCTGTTCGGTTGTGCAGTGTTACCACTGCAGTTCATACTGCTCCTCTGCCTAGAAACCTGGGGATCACCGAGAACATTTCTCAGCACTCAATACTCTCACAGCTACCTGGGCATAGGCATCAGAGGCCAATAGTATGGGTTCGAATCTCGGTTTTTCCATTAGCAGCTGTGACCTTGAGCACGTAACCTAACCTCTTGAACTTCAGCTTCTTCATTTGTAAAAACGGGTAACAATGCCAGCCTCAGAAGGTTGTGAGGATTGGCACAGAGTAAGTGCTCAGCAAATGCAGCTGCTACAGCCTCTGCTGCCATTAATCCTGCTTCCAAAATGTCTCTGCAGTTTCATATGCTCCTCTCCATTGCCACCTGCCCTGCTTTTGTGCAGACTGCCAGAGGTGAACCCAAATGCTCCTTTAAGCTGCCCTGGGGATGAAAGCCACTTGGGTGCCTGGCTCTTCCAATAACAGGAAGCTACAAGAGCAGAAACTACTTGGGGAAGTATATTGATGCAATCTCGCTTGTGCAGCCCTAGCTTTTGTCTGCTGCCCCACTCTGCTCCCCACTGAATTTAGCCCCTAGTCATGAGATTCTAGTTCAGCCTTGAGTGATGTTCACTCTCTCCCTGAGTAAAAGGCTAATGCATTTTTTTATTATCCTGATGGGAGTAGGTGCCCAAAAAGGCAGCTGAGCCTCAGCCATTGGTCAGGTTCCCCTAGAAGGTGGTCGAGTTGGTGGATGCTTAGGGGAGGCATCCAGGCATCAGCCATTGGCCCGGGTGGGGCTTGAGGAATACTTTGAACCCTGGTCACGTACCTTTCCCCATGTTTTTCTTTGGAGCACTTACCGTAACTGAAATTAATTCATACTGTATGATTATTTGCTTAATATGTCTTCTCCACTCCACTATTAGCTATCTCTTTGAAAACAGGGGCTGTGTCTTTCTCGTTCTCCTCAGCAATATGCCTGGAACAGAGTAGATGCTTCATGGATATTTGTTGGATTAACGAGTGAACAAGTGAAGAGGCAGAGAGTGGAGTTCCAGTGCTATCTGCAGAAGCCGTGCTGCACGTCACTTGTTCAGCATGAGGAGAAGTAGAAAGAGGGCCATGTCAAGGGCAGAAGGCAGGGTCAGGGACAGATAAGGTGATGGCATACAGAATGGCCAGGTAAACAGAAGACCGGCGTCCCACTTCAGTGGGGTGTGGGCATGAACTCAGTGCTTGAGACAGCATTTTTCAGACTTTCATAATCCCTGCTCCCTTTCCTCACAGAGGTGACTGGCTCTCCCCAAACCTTCCTCCTACCACATCTTCTACATGTGACACTGACCAAGGTGATTAGACCCACCTTTGTTATCTGAAGTTTGGTTCTGAAAATAATAGGTAACTTTTTGTTTGTTCTCCAAACATGAGGTTATGTTAAAATATAAAAACTGCTTTTTCAAATAACACATAGAATTTGTGGATATTTGTCATCCCTTGTTGACAATGGGGATCATTAAATTATTCTAAGAAAGGATCAAATTTAATTTTAGAGTGATCAGTCCTGCAGCCAGTAAGCAGGCTAGACTGGAGTAAGAACGATCAGAAGTAGTGAGTTTAGGGAGAGGTCAGCACCACGTAAAATGTTTTCTAGGGAGCAGGCTCTGCTTGGGGTAGGGCAGGGAGGGAGCCTGAGATCCCTAGATGCCTAGAAAATGACTGTGGCTGGGTGAGGGGTGGGGGACTGAACAGGAAGGGGGTTGCAGGGAAAAGAGGGTCTGAGCCATGAAGCCAAATGTGTGCCTATGCCCCTGTGACCTCCCTTTCTAGAGGGTGTGGATCCCCAGGTCCTCCCCATTATGGCTGGCTTCTGGAGTGACAGGAAAATGCACAGGGATTACTGGTCCTCTTATTTAAATTATCTCCAATCTATGCCATGAAAGACTGATTTTTCCCCTGATAGCTCTCCTGCACGAAACAGAAAAAGTAGAACAGAACACATAATCAGTGACTGTTCTCTTCTACCACATAGAACCTAACACATCAAACCAGGCCCTGAGCTCCTGGAACACCACGTCCCTTTCTCATTCCGAGAAGTAATTGCAGTGCAGTTCGTGATGAAAATGAAAAGTCCATTTATAACTGTAGCTTCATAATTACCCATCCAGATGAAGATGGCCAAATTCTCAGTGGTCTAATCCGTAGGTCACCAAGACAGAATCAGAGAGGGTTTTGAGAAAAATTATGGGTCCAATGTGTGTGTGTCTTTTCAGAGAGAAGGGGATAAAACTAAAGACCTTTTCTGATGATCAATTCAGTAGGAACTTCTCTAGTTATCATCTTGGTAACCAGTGATCGGCAGATCTTTGTTATCATCTGTTGGTCAGGCACTGGGCTAGTCCCTGGGAGGAGTGAAGTAATACTGGCACAGCCCTTGCCCTCAGGGAGATCACACAGCCAGTGGAGAGGATGGAGGAGTAAACAGGCCAGGGAGATGCAGTGTGATCGTGCTCTGATAAGGAAGGTCAGAGGGATAAGGGCAAGATCCAGTCCAGCCTTGGCAAGTTAAGAAAGCCTTTACAGAAGAGGTGGCATGAGAGTGGAGAGCTGAATAACAAGTAGGAATTAGCCAGGTAAATCTGGTTGGGTTGTTGTTCTAAGAGGGAACAACACGTGCAAAGACCTTGAGGTGAGAGCACAGCAAATTTGGGGAACTGGAAGTGGCTCACCATGGTTGGAGCTCAGAGTCTGAAGGAACAGGAGAAAAGAGGCAGGAGCTGGGTCACAGAAGTCCTCCAACAGCAGCTAAAGGGTTAAACTTTATTCTGTAGGAGGCCTGGTGAGTTTTAAGATGTGATTCTAGAAAGTTCACTCCAGCTGCAGCAGCAATTTGCAAGACTCGAAGCGGGGAGACCAGTTAAGATGCTGTTGTAAAAGGCTAGGTACCAGATGGTGAGAAGCCCAAAGTCTCAGCCTGAGGTGGGGCACAGCTGAAGAGGCTCTCAGAAATCCTAGCTTCCAACCAGTGTGCTTCCCATGCTACCTATTGACACCGCCCACCCGCCACCGCCCCCCCCCCCCCCCGACCTGTGAATGATTTGTCTTCTTTCTCTCAGCTTCTCTTTCCTGTTAGGCTCCTGGAGGTTGGTCTACACTCTTTTTATGAATGGGATACCTAATTGCCAACTAGCTTAAGTAACATGCCTAGGATAACAGCTCAAAGATGATAGAGTCAGGATTCATATGGTTGTCTGTCTGATTTTGAGTTTGGAGCTCTTTCCACAAAATACTTTGTGTAACTGCAGGGAGAGGGGCTTCAGACATGAAGAAAAGAGTATCTTTTCCAAAAGGTTGGACATTGCCTGGAAGAGTCTCCCCAGATTCAGAGGACTTTGTTTACATCACTAGGCTGCAGTAGCTGGGCTTTTCAAAGTGCCTCGTGTGACAAAATAACCAAGTAGTTCTCTCTTGATGGCTTACTAACACCACCTTCCCTGAAAAAGGACTAGAAACAAAATCACAGCAACAAGAGCAAACATATTTATAACAATAAATGTATGTGACTTACATTCTTATACTTTAAAATAAAGACTCAGCCTGAGACCAAAAAAAAAAAAATAACATAATGCTGCACAAGATTAAAACATGCTTCATTTGTTATATATAAATATGACCCTGTTAAATAAACACAAGCAAGAAAGATGACAAAAAGAAATACACCAAAACAATGCTAACTGTGCTTCTTTTTCAGTGGTGGGATTTCATTCATTTTTACTTTCTGGATTTTCTGGAAATTTGGAAAATGACAAAAATAAGCATGTGTTACTTTCATTATTACAAAAATTTTAAAGATAGATTCTTTAATGTTGGACAACAATAGTTTTCATTGAGAATAACTGAAATCACAAAAGATCCAAAATTCCTAGATGAGGTTTCTAATTGACCCACCTTTCAGTACTTTTACCCTTGGGGCTGTCAACTGTGACCAGAGGTGAAGTGGTGTTGTATTAACAAAATAGCTTCCACTGGATGGACAGAGGAATATGGAAAACTCTTGGAACAAGGATGCTGATAGACAGTTCCTTAAGCAACCACTACAGATGCTTCTGCCATCCTTGGTTGGCACCAAATTCAGAGATTGCTCCTATTGACCTTGGAACCTCCAGCCCCCATGGTCTTTATGGAGTCATGACTCTGCATCAACCACACATTGGTTGAACACAGAAATGGGTTTCCTCTGAATGTTTATGAGACACCACTCTTACCAGGGAAAGCTGGATGCAGAGTCATACACAGCCAGGAGTCCACACATTACCTCCTAACTGACCCAACCCTGGCATACCCACACTCCGCCAGGAATCTGTGGAATACCATACAGGCACACTTGGACACATTGCCCTCTGTGTAGGTTTAGAATTCCTTTATCTGTTCCCCCCACTCCTCAAAACACACACACACACACACACACACACACACACACACACACACACACACGGTACCACTACCACACATGTGAAGGGCCTGCCTTCCTGAGACTGTAGCTCATGGTTAGCTACTGGTTCAGCTGCTCAGCCCTCAGCCAGCAGGCCCTGTCCGCCTACCAAACCTGCTGCCTAGCTAGCTACCTTCATTTCCTCCAGCTAACGTTGCATATTCTACCATCCAGGCAGTTAGGTAATATATCATCTCCATGTAAAAGGCCCTTATGTCTCTCAGTTGGTAACTAATTTATATAATCTGGTAATTCTTTATGTCCACCATTCTCCCCTCTCATATAACTAGTTTTCTATTACTGGTCAAATTCCACAAATCACATGCCCTATTTTAATAAATGCCAAACAGTTTCCACTGGTGATACTAAATGATTATACTAGGCACACCGTTTAGTAATGAAAATTTTCTCTTTCATTTATTCCTTAAGGACTCTGAGGGAATTATTTGGATATTTTAGTATCTTAGGTTCAAACTGTTGTGATTCTTTTTTTTTTTAATGTCTTTATTGAGTATAATTGCTTTACAATGGTGTGTTAGTTTCTGCTGTATAATAAAGTGAATCAGCTATACGTATACATATATTCCCATATCCCCTCCCTCTTGCGTCTCCCTCCCACCCTCACTATTGCACAATGATTCTTGAATGTACACTTTTGTTTTTATTTGCATATAGAACATGCAGACTTTGTAATCCTATCTTAAGAGCTACATGTTAAAACAGCAGTCTACACTTATCTGCTTGGGCCACTAGGTGGTGCACACTTATGTCTGTGAACTGTAGGTTAAAGGGGTTTGTCACCAGGTTAGATTTAATTCATCACCACAGGAGTGGTACAGACAGTAGGAGCTGTAGGAGTCCAGGAGAGACAGTGATCCTATGGGTGGGAGTAAAGGAAGGAAGGTCTCCAGAGGAGGTGGATAGATAATATTGCTGCTGAGATGGCAGGAGCAAAATCATAAAGGCAGGAATCCCCAAAGCCGTGACAGGGGGGAAGTCCTGTAGAGGAAGGGGCATGCTTACTTTCCATGCTGATGAATTCCTACCTAACAGGGTTGTTGCAGAGGGAATAATGGAATAGTTGAATCATTTGAACTAGGTGGCATCAAGCATTCCTTTCAGCCTGTGTGCTGGGCACTGGAAATATAGAGATGAAATGGCGTAGTCTTATCCTCAAGTAAAGACCTCATGAGAGAAACAGAGAAGGAAACAGATAATTAAGACAGAGCATGATACAAAAGTTAGGTTTTACAAGATGCATTGGAAGAACGAAGTGTGAAATATTCTGTTCTGAGGAAAGGAGAGAAGGGGGTTAGGTCTGGGAGCTGAGGTGCAGAGGAGACCTCATGGAGGTCTTGAGATGTGAGGAGGGAGCTCCACGAAGATCTCAGGAGATTAGTTAGAACAGCATGAGCAAAGGCATGGGGATTTGAAAGGATAATGTGCATTCCAGGAATGGTTCAGCTGAGTTTAGCAATGCTTACTGAGGGCTATTGTGTGCCATGGACTGAATAATAGATGTTCCAGGCCCTTAAGATGCCCCTCAGCTAGTGAGGAAGACACACAAGCACTGAAAATTGCAGTGTGAGAGGTTAGCTTAAACTTTGTTCTCTTTTAAATTCTCAGCTCTGTCATTTAGCCCCCAGGGTCCTGGCTACAGGCGTTCTCAGAGAACTCTACACCGGAAGGGGAGCCCACAAGCACAGTGTCTGGCTGCATTTGACTCAGAGTCACTGACAGTATTTCAGTCTCACTCACTCATTTTAGAGGTGTGAAGTTCAAGGCCAGAGACATAACAGTAAGTTATCCAAAACCACAGAGAAGAGCTAGGACACAAGGCCAGGTCTGTCTGTGTTCCTGTCAGATTTTCTTCCCTTTTTTCTCTACTAGACCCTGGACACAGAATCACCATTTAGAGATAGATCTTAATTAGGAAATAGACACTTTTCAGATAAATGGACCTCCTTCACCAACGGTGATTGCCACAAAACCAAGCTTATGGAAAAATAGAAGGGACACATTGTCTTCCTTCCTCATGTATGAGGGAAGGGCCTAGCCTCACAGGCTGGCCTTGGCAAAGGCAGCTTGAGCCAATTGTCCCACTAGCCTGGTTCTGTGATTGGGAAAGAAGGCAGTCTGGCTCCAGCAGTCCTTCTAGCTTGCATGTGTGGGTGTGTGTTTCATTTCAGCATGAGAATGTGTGCTCACAGTGGAGGTCAGTGACATCTTGGAGTTGCACTGTTGCTTGAAAATGTCAACTGGAATGAATTATGAGCTGGCAGTAAAACAGGGATGTGTGATTGAGAAGGCTATGAAAGGACACAGACCTGCTTTTAGGGCCCTGAAAAATCATTAAAGCAAGGGACAGAGAGATCTTAAAGAGGTTCGACTGGGACAGATCAAATTTAAATGGAAGAGGAGGGGACCACAAGGGCCAGGGATTTGAGACCAGGTCTTATAAGGAAAGGATGAAGGAACTGGGAATATTTAACCAGGAGAGAAGATGACACAGATCTTCAGGTCTCCAAACTTGTCATGGGCTGAAGCAGCTAGAAACAGGGATGATTTCATAAGGAAGCAGCTTTTAACCCTGCTCAAAGTAGAGCTATTTAGGGACACAGGTTCGATCACTGGTCGGGGAACTAAAATCCCACATGCCGTATGGCATGGCCAAAAAAAACAGAAAAAAAAAATTTTAACTGACAAAAAGTGAGTTCCCTGTCAGGCAAAGGGATAAAACAGAATCAGTTCATACAACTGGTGGGGACATTGCTGAAGGGATTCCTGTACTGGTGGCAGGTCAGACTCAATGACCTTTGAGCTCTGGTACCAATAATTCTATGAAAAGGGGCAAGGCAGGTTTTATAAACCAAGGGTCACATGGTCTATAATAATAACAAAACATTAATACAAAAATAGCTCTTTTTATTAAGTACCTATTAAGTACCAGGCATCATGCTAAGTGATTTATTGTGCATTATCATATTTTGGACTTTCAAGCCAGGATTAGAACTGACTGAATTCTAATCTTGGCTCTCTCATTCAATGAAGATGTGGTCTTAGGCAGATAATTTCTCCTGTCTGAACCCCATGTCCCTCTGTTGTACAGTACCAACCCTGTAGGATTGCCAAGAGTGTAAGAAGAAATGACACATCAAAGTGCCTGGTACTGTGCCTGGCCTATATTCAGTACTCAAAAAATGTTGCTGCCTTCTCCTTTCTGCTTAAGGAGAATTTCAGGAAGCCATTCTAGGGGAGAGGCAAGATAAAGAGGGAAATGCAGGTGAGGTGAAATATGGCAAAGGACCCACTGGATGAAGTACCAGATAATCAGAAGCTCCTGCAATGTGTATCCTTGAAGCAGTGGTTCTCAAAGTGAAGTTTGTTAGGACCCCTTTTTAAGAAAAAAATTACGTATTAATGGAAATTGCTATTAATGGAAAATCAAGTGTAGGAAAGAGACAGAGGTTGACTGAGGCTTAAGGAATCCTGACTTAAGTCTTTAAGAGAGTTGCTTACCACTGCCCCATCCTCAGCCTACAATACCCTCTTCTCCACCCTCAGGTTCCCATGACATCCAGTTCAGGACTAGGCTTCTCCGTAAGTATGGTGTGATAGGGGGCGAGCCTACTGAGATATTGACCACCTCAGCCCTTGGGACCAAGGCTAGCTGCCTTCAAACAAGAGCAACTTCATCTATATGGGCTAGTGTACCTGACAAATATTATTTTCTTTGAATGTTGTATGGTACAGAGAGATGAGGATTCAGTTAGAAAAGTAATGGTTTGATCATCAGTATTGAAATTGTCATAGCATTGTTGAGCAGATTTAATAAATAAACCAGCCCCCAGGAGTATCTTGGTTAGAAAGGAGTATCAGGAGGGTGACAGTGACTTAAGGACCCAAGGCAAAGAGGGTTGCCAGGATATCAGACACTTAACCAGTACAGCCAGTGTGACCAAAGAGAAATCTAAGGCTGCCTGGTACAGAGGAGTGAGCCATGGCTGGGAGTCTGGAAAGGGACTTTCTTTGTGGCTATAGGTAAGCCACATTCCTGTCACGGCCTCATTTTCCCTAAGTATAAGATAGGTTTGACTGGAAGGTCTTTAAGGCCCTCTCGGCTCTGACCAGAAAGGCTCTCCATTCCCCCTTGTCTCTAGGGTGCAAGGCCTCCCTGCAGAACTGTGAGATGACGTCCTCCGCGATACAGCCTGTTCTGCGTGGCTGAACATCCCCTTTGCATGTTCACCCTGACCTGCTAAGCAACAAGTTTGGCTCTGGCTTGAATCAGTGCTCTCACAATGTGTTTTCTTTTGCAGCAACAGCGGCACCTAGACCTCCTGACGATAACCAGTCCTGGTGAGTAGGTGTGGCCATTCTGCTTTGGCTTTTCCCTTATTTCCCAGAGTGATGTCTGGTTGCCTATCCAAATGCAATTCCTGCCCTCCTCCTTTGGCTTCCTGAATGAACAGCAGAATTCTTGTGTCATGAATGATCCTTCTCCCCCATCCTCTACCCCACAGGCAGTTTCTTTTCTCTTCCCCAGCTCTGTGCTGCCTTGTCTTGACTCTGCAGATGGCAGGGTTGATACTATGATGCTGCTGCATATTCCAGGGCCAGGTTCTCCCCAGATCACTCATTGGATCCAAGTGTCAAGGAAGTGCCCTGGTCTCCTGAGAAATAAGTTTTAAAATCATGGGGAATGGGGAAACTGCCTGGTAGATGGCATGGAATGAAGGGAGGACAGTTAATGAGGAAAGGCCAGTCTGGGGAAGTGACCAGGTTTGGTCTCCTGTGACTCTTGTCACTCACCTTTAGGAAGGACAAGTCCCACAACAAAGCTATGGCCCTGGGATTTAAAGCTCCTTTCCTTCCCCTCGGTCTGGCATATAGCCCAGAGAAAAGTTGAGCAGTTTAGTTTTACCAGAAGGTATTTTATTTCAATTTGGGAACTTGAGGCAAAACTGGCCAACAAGAGATGCTGTTCTCTCTTGGAATCCAAGGAGATGATGGTGCCAGCAGTGAGCATTCAAGAGTGGGTATGGTGGTCCATCTTCATTCATTGGTGATGTTCTAAATATTTAATGGCCTCGGTGGCCCTCTACTGTGCTGGGCATTAACACTTTGGTTACCGGACTGTGGGGAGATGGCATCCTGAGGAAGGGACTGGTGTGGGGGAGTGGTCACATGGCAGGGTTGGGGAGCTCTAGGAGTGGCTAACTACCAATAAATATGGAGGTATTTCAGTATTTTAGTAACCAATATAGCTGTGCCATGTCATCCTGCCTACCACCCAGCCTGTTGCTGTGTCCAGGGCCAATTGGCTCACAAGGAGATTGAGAAATTGTCCTCTGCAGGCACTGTCTTAGCACAAAGGCTGGTTATCTGTCTATGTAACTGAGTTATAAGACAATGACTGCAAATGTAATTTGGATCCACCCAGTTTGGGTGGCCTTACTACATTTCCACCTGATAGATCTCTTTGAACTTGGGACTTCAGAAGAACAAAGATGAACTGGTTTGAAAATGTTCAGTCTAACCCATAGAATGAACTGTGTTTAACAAGTATATAATTAACATATATAGAAATTCCAAATCATGGGCTAATATAATTAGAATGGCTCAGTTGTGTGACCTACCAATCCCTTCCCACTAAGGTGTTGGTAAGTGATTATCTTTGTCCCGTCCGGTTAGTTGCTTTCCTTCATGATTGTTTTCTGTTCTGCTCCACAAATGCTGACCCAGATTGCCTGCTTTCACATTCTAGTCTCATCTGGTCACACCCTGATATGATGCTGACATACGAATTGGAGAGGTTTCTTGATCTGTCTTCAGTTGCTTTAGAAGGAGACTTTTAGACTCTGTTAACTGCATTTCTTTTGCACCAGCTCTTTCCGTTCCTAATTGCTACTGCACAGATTCAAGCAGAATAGTTGTGACTCTCAGTGCACTCTTTTTGGGCACACTGTTAAGCACTGCCAGAGTTTGGAATGGTTTATAATTTTCCCTACTTTTAGATGAGGAAAGACTATTTTCTGGGTCAAAGCTTCTCAAAAGTCATGTTGTGTCACACGAGTATACAGTACTGCAAGTAGGCTACATTTGTGTGATATTGTAAGATATACACTTGTGATATATTGATCCACCCATCTCTCAGGGGTACAGGTAGGTCCCAGGATAACTGAGCCGCCAAGGTGGTAGCCTCTACTCCAGTGTACCAAATATTATCCATGTGTGTCATGACTTGGAAAGGTTAGGAAAGACCATGAGGCTATGTATTACCTGAACAACTCTAGTCCATGTCAAAATCACTTCCCTCTACTGTTACTAACTGTCTCTCACTTTCAAAGTCATCTCCATTCCCCACCTCACCAGAAACTACTGCAGCTAGCAAGGGGCATGCTACCTCTCTGGGGATGCCAGTGGGAGGTACTAGCTTGTTTGCACTCGTCACCAGACCATCCTCAACACAGAACTGCAGTCTGATGCTACCACTCCTCATCAGCTAGGAGCCTTCAGAAATGCTGGCTGGGAATTTGGAAGCCTTAAAAATCTGTGTTATCTTCTTTAAACTCTTATTTTGTTCATCGTGAATAATTTTGAATACACAGAAAAGAGTAGAGATAAAATGAAGAGTCATCTATTGCCCCCCTCACCACCAAACAGCTTGGCTTTATCATATCAACATTGTGCCATATATGCTACAGAGTCCTCTATTAAAAAAATTATAGATCTAGTTGAGACTTTTCTGTACTCCTAGCTGATTGCATCTCTCTCCCTTCACTCTATAGGTAACCACTGTAATAAATTCAATGATTTTCTATATCTATATATCCAAAAATATGACTGGTATAACTGGTATTGTTTTACAAATTCCTATAAGTGATATCACACTATAAATGTCATACTGAACTTTTCCCTTACTTATTATACTGTAGAGATTCATTCATGTGAATACATGTAGCTCTGGTTCAATCATTTTAACTGCTATATAGTATTCCACTTATGATTACATCACAATTTCTTTTTCCATTTTACTGATCATAATTTAGGTTATTTCCAGTTTTTTTGCAATTTTAAATAATACTACTTGGAGCATTTTGTGCATAAGTATGAGAATTTATCTAGAGCATATAACTAGGAGAAGAATTACTGATTACATGCATCTTCACATTTACTGTATAATGGCCAGTTGTTTTCTAAAGTAGTTGAACAAATTTATACTTCAAAGTATAAGAACAGCAAAGTATAATAGTTTCCATTTCTCTGAATCCTCCACACTTGGCATCATCAGACAAATTTTTACCAGTCATCATGATAAATATAAAATGTTATCCCATTGTTTTTATAATATGTGTTTCCCTGATTACTGGTGGGGTTTAATATCTTTTCATATGTTTATTGGCCACTTTGCTTTCTTCTGTGAACTGACTTTTCATATCATTTGTCCATTTTCTCTTGGGTTGTTCCTTTTTATTGATTTTTAATTCTTTGTTGTTCTGCATGTTGATACTTAGTCACTTAACATGCATTGCAAATATCTTACCCCAGATGGTGGCTTGTGTTTTTTGATTTATGATGTATTTTGATTTATGGAAGGGTTTTTTGTTTGTTTTAATGTAGTGGAATGTATGAATATTGCTTTATGAGCTTTGCTTTTGTGACTTATTTAAGAAATCCTTCCCTACCTAAATATCATATTCTCCTGTATTCTAAAAATTGTCAAGTTTTACATCACACTTGGGTATTTATCTCATTTAGGACTGATCATTGTGTATGATATGAGCTGGGGATTTAATTTGTTGTTTACATATAGATAACCCATTATCTCAGTATCATTCAACAACTAGTTCGTTCTTTCTTCCACTTATTAGCAATTACACATGAAGATGATGATGATGATGATGATGATGAAGAGCCAACTGACTTTTCCTACACAGCTTATAAATTTTTGTGTTCTCCTGTTTATTGCATCTCAAGATTTTCCTGTTACCTTATTAAAGTAGATCCCTTAATAGCTGTTTTAGTGAGAGTCCATGAGAAACGATCTTAATCTGTATATGTTCTTATTTTGACTTCAGTTTGGGATGATAGTTTGGCTAGGTATAAATTCTAGCTTGAGGAGGACTTCCCTTCATTCTTTGAACATTTTTTTTTTCATTTTTTTCTGACATCCACAGTTGCTAATAAGAAGTCTGCCAGTATTTGTTTATGGTAACTTATCTTTTCTTGGGTAGGTTTAAAGATTTTCCTTTTGATCTTCATGCTCTGCTTTTTCATTTTAATGTGTCTGGATGTGAATTTATTTCTGTTTACCCTGCTTGGTACTCTGAGTAGTCTTTCTACCTGAGAATCTACGTCTTTCTTTAATTCTGAGAAATTATTGGCAAATTATCCCTTCAAAGATTGCTTTTTCTTCATTCCTTTGATTCTATTCTTCAATAATTTCTATTAGATCAATGTTGGATTCTCTCAAGTGGCCCTCCATGATTCTTTACTAATTTTTCATAATTTTTAGCATTTTATTTTACTGCACTGATTCTGAGTTCCCCACAAGTAACTTGAATTCGTAAACTCACTTTTTGACCATATCTAGTCTGGATTATTTTCCTGTCTTTTTCAATATTTCAATGATTATTTTTAATTTCCAAGATTTCTAATTTTGTTCATATCCACCTGCTCTTGTTTCATTTCTGCCTGTTCTGTTTCATAATTTCTTATTCTGTTTTAACATTTTCATTTGTTTCTTCCAACACCTTCAATATGCTTATTTTAAAATCTTTGTTCTATAAAATAAGTTTCATCTGGAGTGAATTCAAGTTATAACTGTTGATTTTGTTTAGTATCATTTTTAGCATTTAATTTCTTCATGTGTTTTGAAATTTTAATTTGTAATATCACTTTGAGAAGGAAGTTTTCTGTTACTCTCTCTCCCCAGCCCTGACCACCACCGCCCCCCCACCCCCGCAAACTCCCACTATGCTCACATATCCCTATATGGTGGATTTTGCAGTTGACTCTACCCATATTTTCAGTATAGGACCTGGTAAATATTGGGGATCTGGAGATCCAGTGACAAAAAGTCAGCAGGATAGTTTAACATTGCTTCTGTTTCCTTTGTCTGTATTCCTTGCCTCTCTAGGCCTACAGCACACAGGAGCTCTCTCCCAGAAAGTTCTGCAGCAACCTTTTTTTTTTCTAGGCTTCTTTCATAGCAGGTGAGCCCCACCCTAGATCCTTGTTCTAAGCAGAAGACCTTGTCTCTGATCCCCATGTCCTATAGAGCACTTTTAGGAGGCTCATAGGAGTCCAACTTTCAGCTGCTACTGCCTGCTGCTATATCCAGATCTCAACAAGCAAGTAGCCTCAGGAGCATGTATCCTTTTGCATTTCTGTACTTTTCAGCCTCATGGAGATATGTCTCTTGCACTGGAGCCCAACTATATATTTTCATTTATTTTTTGCTTATATTATTCAATATTACTATTTGATGGGAATGAATGGGTTTATTGAAGCATGAACTTATTTAGTCATTTGGCCCAGAAGTCCAACTATAGTTTTTTTCTTACTTTTTGGAAAGTTTATTCTCCTATAACCTCTTCAACAGAAGGGAGGCAGTATGAGGAAATATTTTTCTCCTATCCAAGTGAGATTTTTATCACCAGATTGATGAAAGAGACTGTTATTTTTTGGGACTTCCCTGGTGATCCAGTGGGTAAGACTCCACGCTCACAATGCAGGGGGCCCAGGTTTGATCCTTGGTTGGGGAACTAGATCCCGCATGCATCCCTCAACTAAGAGTCTGCATGCCGTGGCTAAGAGTCCGCATGCCACAACTAAGAAGTCTGCATGCCACAACTAAAGATCCCACATACCGCAATGAAGATCCCTCATGCTGCGACTAAGACCCAGCGTAGCCAAAATAAATAATAAATAAATAAATATTTTTTAAAAAGAGAGACAGTTACTTTTTGCACGTGTATATACAAATATATATGTAATTTAAAAAATAAAATTATAATGATCCTGTATAAACTATATAGGAATATAATGTGAACATTTTTTCAATATTGTTAAATATTCTCAGAGGGACTGTTATATAGCTGAAAAGCATTCTATATTAAATTTATCTATTATTGTATATTAAATTGTCCCTGATGATTTAATTATAAATAATACCACAGTGAACACTCTTTTTTTTTTTTAATTATTTATTTATTTATTTATGGCTGTGTTGGGTCTTCGTTTCTGTGCGAGGGCTTTCTCTAGTTGCGGCAAGCGGGGGCCACTCTTCATCGCGGTGCGCGGGCCTCTCACTATCGCGGCCTCTCTTGTTGCGGAGCACAGGCTCTAGACGCGCAGGCTCAGTAATTGTGGCTCACGGGCCTAGTTGCTCCGCGGCATGTGGGATCCTCCCAGGCATGTGGGATCCTCCCAGGCCAGGGCTCGAACCCGCATCCCCTGCATTGGCAGGCGGTTTCTCAACCACTGCGCCACCAGGGAAGCCCCTGAACACTCTTGTATAAAGATTTTTGTGTGCATCTTTAATTATTTCTTTAGGAATAATTCCTAGAATGAGAAGTACTAAGAAAAGTTATACATAGTTCACTAATCATGACAGACTAAGTTACACCAAAGTAATAATGACATCAAAATTACAGAGACTTAAAAAATAAAGGTTTATTTTTTTCTTTTGGTACATGTCTCTCATGGATTGGAGTCGCTTCTGCTCTACTTCATCTTTACTCTGGCACCCAGGCTGACCAAGCATCCTTTATTTGGAACATTGCTCTATGTCTTAGTTTGGGTTCCCTAAGAAGCAGAACCTGAGACAAAGATTTTAATGCAAGTAGTTTATTTGGGAGGTGATCCCAGAGACATTGGCGGGAGGTGGGGAAGTGATACAAGAAAATGAAGAAAGCTAAGAAAGGTTCGTTATCGAGCAAGCTACCACTGATGGCAAGTGGAATTTAATCCTACAGGGAAACCCTGGAAGTCAGTGTGGAAAATAAGCCTCAGAGTTATCCCTTAGGGGCAAAGGAGTGGGAGTGAGGGTGGGAGTGTTAATTCCCTGACACTTCCAATCTGCTCAATGTATGGACATAGCAGATTCCAGTGGCCCAAGAAAGCCCTCAGGAGAGGTTTGCAGATGTCGGCAATTGGAAAGTATTCAATATGTGCAGAAATAATAAGTGCCAGGAGAATATGTGAGGTTGCAGAAAAGTGCTGACAGCACCTGCCATATGGGTAGTCATGGCAGAGGGAAAAGGGAGAGATGGTGAGCCATGTACCTTCTCTTCAAAATTTTTAGAAGGGGTCACTTTTGCCCAGATTTCCTGTATCAAAGCAAGTCATATGACCACTTCTAATTCAATAAGGTAGAGATGCAGAATCTTCCTGCAGGGAAGGGCACTGCATTGAGAAGAGCTAGAATATTTGGCAATGATGATTATACCTTTTCACACTTCTAGAAAGATTTTTATGTTCCCACCATCAAGTTAAAAGTGCTGGTCATAGCTTTAAAAAAAAACCAACACCTTTACTGAGATATAATTCACATGCAATAAAGTTCATCCTTTAAAGTATACTATTTAGCGGTTTTCAGTACATTCACAGAATTGTACAATCATAACCACTAATTCCAGAACATTATTATTACTCCAAAAAGGAACTCTGTACCCATTCTCAGTCACCCCCCCCCCCCATTTTTGCCTTCCCCTAGGCCCTGGCAACCACTAATTTACTTTCTATCTCTATGGATTTGCCTATTCTAGACATCTCATATAAATGGAATTGTACAGTATGTGGCCTTTTGTGACTGGATTTTTTTCACTTAGCATAATGTTTTCAAGGTTCATCCATATTATAGCATGTATCAGTACTTCATCCCTTTTTATTGACAAATAATATTCCATTGTATGTATATATCACAACTTGCTTACCCATTCATCTAGTGATGAACATTTCAGTTGTTTACATTTTTGGCTACTGTAAATAATGCTGCCATAGACATTTGTGAACAAGTAAAAACTATGTTTTTCATTCTCTTGGGCATATACCTAGGAATGGAATGGATGGATCATTTTGTAAATGTTAAGGTAAACGTTTTGAGAAACTGCCAAACTGTTTTCTAAAGTAGCTGTGCCATTTTGCATTCTCATCAGCAATGTAAGATGTTACTAATTTCTCTGCATCCTCTCTTATTATCTATCTTTTGATTATAGTCATCCTAGTGGGTGTGAAGTGGTATCTCACAGTAGTTTTGGTTTGCATTTTCCTAAAGACTTATGATGTTGAACATACTTTCACGTGCTTATTGGCCATTTGTATACCTTCTTTGGAGAAATGTTTAGTCAAGTTATTTTTCCCTTACTCATTTAAATTAGGTTATATTTTGTCTTTTTATTGTTGAGTTGTAAGAGTTTTTAAATGTATACTCTGAGTACAGATATATGATTTGCAAATATGTTTTCCTGTTCTGTGGGTTGTCTTTTCACTTGCTTGATGTCCTTTAAAGCCAACAATTTTTTTATTTTGATGAAAGTTCTATTTATCTATTTTGTTGCTTTTGTTGCTTATACTTTTGGTATCATATCCAAGAAAACATTGCCTAATGTCACAAAGATGTACTCCTATGAGTTAATTTTTATATGATATAAGACTCCAATTTGTCTCTTTTGCATTTGATTGTTCAGTTTTGCTAGCACCATTTGTTGAAAAAAAAAATGTTCTTTCCCCTGTTGATTTATCTTGGCACCCTTGTCAAATGGTCATTAACTTTTTGATGGTATAGACTATAAAAGGACAGCATTTAGGAAGTATCTAAATGTTGGCACTCAGTGCCAGAACTGTGTTAGGCACTCTACATGTATTTTTCATATAATTCTCCCCACTGTCCCATAAGGCAGGCATCATCTTTCCTGACTTGCAGATGAGAAAGGAAGGTGCTGCTCGATTAGAATTGCCCACATAAATACAGTTAATAAGTGAGTGATGGAGTCAGGATTCAAATACAGATCTGTCTGATCCTAAATCCTTTACCTTTTCTACGGCTACATATAAATATTACTTCATGTGTGATATTGGCCCACGGAGTCTTCTTTCTCAGACAGAATTAAAGCTGACCTACTTTGCTGGTGATAAGGAAAGCGTGCAAAGTTGGGGACATCATAGTCATGGGGCTTTTCCACTAACTAGGCTGCATTCTGAAGAGACAATTGATTTCCTTAAAATATCACAGAAACTTCCAGAAAAAAATCACAGCTAGATTTGTTCCTGATTGCAAATATCCACACAAAAAAATTTATCACCTCTTAACCTTGTTAAAACAATACCTATGTTAGATGGTGACTGAACCTGCTGACCATTACATGACAACTTTGGGCTTTGTCTCCAGTTAAAGTCCCCCATGATGTAAATGTAGCCCCTCTGAAGACTAAAGGAACAAGAGAGGCCAAACTAGCCATTATTCCTGCTTCATGGCCATTTTTAGAGCCAGCAAAGCCTATGGAGCCAGTCCAGAGGGGCCAGGACCAGATGTGAAGCCAAGCCAGGGTACTTCCGACCTCACGGCCAGAAAGTTAGCAGCACAGTGAATACACACAGAGAGGATGGTTCAAAAACTGCATGCACATCATTAAAACAACTTTAAAGAGATCTTTAAAGGAGATAAACAAATTACTCCTAGTCCCACAGCCTTAGCACAATAAAAAACCTAATTCTATTTATACATTTTTCCCTTTCAGTTCTTGTCTATATGCAGAAACATATTTACATAATTGCAATCACAGTAAGTTTTTATGTACATCTTTTTTCACTTAACATTATTTCATAAACAATCTTCATGTTGCTATGTAGTTTGCATATTTACCATCTTTTTATAATAACTTTCTCTATTAAAAAATTGCACATGCCCATAGTACAAATTTTGAAAAACACAGATAAGTTAAAAAGATGAAATATCAGTTATCACCCAGAGGCAATCACTGTTTAATATTTTAATACATTTACTTCTTTGCCTTTTTTTCTATGCATGTATAATTTTGTTTTACATAGTTGAGATCATATAGAATATAAAATTTTATCCTGATTTTTCACTTAATATTACAACAGAAATATTTTCCCATGCCAATGATGTTGGATATTTAACTTGATTTTAGTTTTTCCATCTTATGAATAATTTATCAACCTTTGTGTATATAGCTGTGTCTACATTTTAGGTTATTGTCTTAAGATAAATTACTAGGGATGGAATTACTAGATCCATGAGCATTTTATGAGCATTTTAAAGGCACACTTATTCTTAAAAGCTCTACGCTCTTCCATCTTTTAAATGTAGCCTGGTTTACAAAAATACACGTCTTATTGTTGTGCATTTGTGTTATTTCCAGATGTTTTTCTCTTATAAATGACTCTACCATAAAATTATTTGTGAAAAAAGCTTTTACTTCTTTTGCATAAGTTTTTTATCTGGCTATTTTAAAAGTAGAATTCCTGGACCAAAGAACATTAATATGTTTAAGGAATTATTAAGTCTTACTGCCAACTCATTTTCCAGAAAGGTTGTATCAATTTACATTCCCACTTCCATCCCCCAACCTACATCTTTCATGTCAACAGTGAAAAACAGCAGCATTGGGTGTTACTCAGAAGATTTATTAAATCTAAGTAAACAAATTCCAGAATCTGAGAAACACATAAAGGCAGGGAGAAACATGTTTGTTCTCATAGTCCCCAGGAGTCCTGAGAAATCTATATAGGATGCCATATCCCAGGACTCAGGTAAGGAGGTTAATGAGAAGGTCAAGGGTTCCATTTTGGAGCATCCAGATGGGTGGGCTGTGCTCTGGGAAGGGGAATTGGAGGTGTGGCATCCAAAAGCACCATAGTGGATCAGCATAAGGGAGGTCAGGTCAGGAAGGAGCTGGCAAGACCTGAGCCATCAGACTCAATGCAGGCCACAGGCCAAAAGGAACTGGAATTCAATACATGAAAGGTAAAATTAAGGCACAGGAACTATATGCGTAGGAGTCTTTAATCACAATCTAAATCGGTTTAGGCAAAAATAAGTAATTCATTCATTCATAGATAATCCAGAAATAAATCTGCCTTTCCGTGCATCTTGATATAGAGCTCCTAGGACCCAGTTTGTTTTTCTTCTTCTGTTAATTTGCTTCTACCTCCATTCCCAGGCCACATGGCATCTCAGGATGGCAAAATTACATTCTCCCAAATTATAGTCCAGTAAGAAAAAGCAAGGGACTCTCATCCAGAAGTCCCAGCAGAATCTCTGTTGCTTATCATTCTGTGATTGGGTCATCATGACCTCATCTTTAAACAAGTATCTGTGTACAGGGAAGGCTACTGTGCTGATTGTCTGAGAGTTGAATTATAAACATCATCCATGGGGGATAAATTAAGACCTGACATGACCTGGAAATGGCACAAGATCACACAAATTTTGTAATGACTATCTCTGTGGCCCAACTAAACCCAACTGTGTGAATTATAAGGTCTGAGAGCAGCATAAACATTGATCTGTTCTGTAGCAACCCTTCTATCGAAAAGAATAGACCCAGTAGGGGCTGCAGAGCTAGAATCTCTGGACAGAGACAGGAATCGTCATCAAGTGTTCGTTGGACCGAGGGAGGGCCTTCCTGGTTAAAGCTAGACCCATACCAGTAGCTAAGGGTATTGAGACCAGGCACCAGGCCCTAGGATAGCAGCCAGAGAACAGGAACTAGGCTTAGCAGATACGGAGCAGGATGCCAGCCTTACCTGGGAGTCAACTTTCAACAGTAGTCAAAGTATGGAACCAGGTAGACCTGGGTTCCAATCTTGATTCTCCCACTTCTTGGCTCCAAGCTCCTAAGAAAATTATTTAACTACTTTGTGGCTTAGTTTTTCATTAAATATGGATGGTTACACCTACTTCACAGGCATGAAATGAAGATTAAGTGAGGTAATCATGGCAGTAAAGCCCCTAGCGTATTATTAATATTAGCATGAAAATGCTATACACACTAGAGGCCAGAACAACTTTATTGATCAAACTAGGCCTTTATAATGGGGTTTGAGAGAAAGAGGAAAGCTTATCTGGCCTTAGCTGGGATGACATTTGTTGTTTTGGTTCTCATTGGTTCAGGGACTAGAGCACTAAACCCACAGGCTAAAGGTCTACAACAGTGTTAGGCTGTCTCTGCACTGCTAAAATGTATGTAGGCAAGTGTGATACACCCTGGCCTGAAGCAGTGCAATTACAATCACCCCAGTTTAGCCAGGAGATCGAATGAGAAATTAGTAATTTATACATCTGAGTTGTCATTTCCTTCATGGGGATGGCAGGGAAGGGGGGTACTGATTTTCTCTCATTAGTCATTATATTAGGTGTCCATGGGAACACTGTATTTTAAAGTCCTTCCCAAAGAAGTAACCATTATTTTTATTTATTTATTATTATTATTTTACATTTTCAAAGAAGTTTTGGAGAAATTACCAAAACATTTTGATACCAAGGATAATTGTTATTTCTCTCTATTCTCTCATTCTCTCTCTCTTTTTTTAACCTGTATGTGGGGAGGGGCAAGAACTTTTTAAAATTGTATTTATTTATTTATTTTTACATATACATGTATCTATTCTTTTTCAAATTCTTTTAGGTTGTTACAGAATATTGAGCAGAGTTCCCTGTGCTATACAGTAGGTTCTTGTTGATTATCCATTTTAATTTAAAAAAAATTTTTTACTGCTGTTTACTATATTTTTATTTATTTATTTATGTTCTTAATTTTTGGCCACACCATGCACGGCACGAGGGATCTTAGTTCCCCGACCAGGGAACGAACCCACACCCCCTGTATTGGAAGGTGGACTCTTAACCACTGGACTGCTGAGGAAGTCCCTGGTTATCCATTTTAAATATAGCAGTGTGTACCTGTCAATCCCAAACTCCCTAACTATCCCTCCCCTCCCCACTCTTCCCCCGGGTAGCCATAAGTTCATTCTCTAAGTCTATGTGTCTGTTTCTGTTTTGTAAATAAGTTCATTTGTATCATTTTTTTTAGATTTCACATATAAGTGATATCATATGATATTTCTCCTTCTCTGTCTGACTTCCTTCACTCCGTATGACAATCTCTTAGCCCATCCATGTTGCTGCAAATGGCATTATTTCATTATTTTTAACAGCTGAGTAATATTCCATTGTATATATGTACCACATCTTCTTTATCCATTCTTCTGTCAATGGACATTTAGGTTGCTTCCATGTCTTGGCTATTGTAAACAGCACTGAAATGAATATTGGGGTGCATGTATCCTTTCGGACCATGTATTTCTCTGGGTGTATGCCCAGGAATGGGATTGCAGGATCAAGTGGTAGTTACATTTTTAGTTTCTTAAGGAACCTCCATACTGTTCTCCATAGTGGCTGCACCAATTTATCTTCCCATGTGTGGTAAGAACTTTTAAGATCTACTCTCCTAGCAACTGTCAAGTGTGCAGTATGGTATTGATAACTGTAGTCACCATGTTGTACATTAGATCTCCAGAACTTATTCATCTTATAACTGGAAGTGTGAACCCTTTGACCACCATCACCTATATCTTCCACCCTCTAGCCCCTAATAACCACTAATCTACTCCCTGTTTCTATGAGTTTGGTGTTTTAGATCCCACATATGAAATCCTACAGTATTTGTCTTTCTCTGTCTGACTTATTTCACTGAGTGTAATGCCATGAAGCCTCATCTATGTTGTCAGAAATGGCAGGATTTCACTCTTTTATGGCTGAAATATATGTATATTGCATTTTGGACACTTAGATTGTTTCCACATCTTGGCTATTGTAAATAATGCTACAATGAACATGTGGATGAAGATAGATTTTTGAGACAGTGATTTCATTTCCTTTAGATATATAATCAGAAGTGGGATTGCTGGACCATATGGTAGTTCTGCTTTTAATTTTTTGAGGAACTTCCATACTGTTTTTCACAGTGACTGTACCAATTTACATTCCCACCAACAGTACACAAATCCTTGCCAGCACTTATAATCTCTTTTTGATAATAGCCATTCTAACAAATGTAAGGTGATACCTCACTGCGGTTTTGATTTGCATTTCCCTGATGATAAGTGATGTTGAGCAACTTTTCCTGTACCTTGGCCATATGTGTGTCTTTTTGGAAAAATGGCTGTTCAGGTCCTCTGCCCATTTTAACTCACTTTTTTTTGTTGTTTTGTTTGTTTTGTTTTTGTTGTTTGTTTTTGCTATTAAGTTGTATGAGTCCTTTCTTAACCCTTTATCAGATATATGGTTTGAAAATATTTCCTACCATTCCATAGGTTGTCCTTTCGTTTTGTTGATCATTTCTTTTGCTATGCAGAAACTTTATAATTTGATGCAGTCTCATTTGTTTATCTTTGTTTTGTTGCTTGTGCTTTTGGTGTCATATTCAAAAAAATCATTGCCAAGACCAATGTCAAAGAGATTTTCCCCTATGTTTTCTTCTGGGACTTTTACAGTTTCAGATCTTACATTTAAGTCCTTAATCCATTTCAAGTTAATTTTTGTGAGTGATGTAAGATAGGAGTTCAATTTCACTCTTTTACATATGCATATGAATATCCAGTTTTACCAACACCATTTATTGATTAGATTATCTTTTCTACATTGTGTATTCCTGGCTCCCTTGTCAAATATTAGTTGACTGTATATGCATGGGTTTATTTCTGGGCTCTTGATTCTGTTCCATTGGTCTATGTGTGACTAATAGTGACTATGGAGATTGAAGTATTTTATGCTAGTACCATACTATTTTCATTACTGTAGCTCTGTAGTAGATTTTGACATCAGGAAGTGTGATACCTCCAGCTTTCTTCTTTCTCAAGATTGCTTTTTTGGTTCCTACAAATTTTAGGACCATTTTTCCTATAAAAAATACAAATTGGAATTTTGATAGGGATTGCATTGAATCTATAGGTGGCTTTGGAAAGTATGGACATTTTAACAATATTAATTCTTCCAATCCATGAACATGGGATATACTTCCATTTATTCGTATCTTCTTCAATTACTTTCATCAATGTCTTAAAGTTTCCAGCATAAAGATCTTTCATCTCCTTAGTTAAATTTATTCCTAGATAACCTCATCCACCAGAGGGAAGACAGCAGAAGCAAGAAGAACTACAATCCTGCAGCCTGTGGAACAAAATCCACATTCACAGAAAGACAGACAAGATGAAAAGGCAGAGGGCTATGTACCAGATGAAGGAACAAGATAAAACCCCAGAAAAACAACCAAATAAAGTGGAGATAGGCAACCTTCCAGAAAAAGAATTCAGAATAATGATAGCGAAGATGATCCAGGACCTCGGAAAAAGAATGGAGGCAAAGATGGAGAAGATACAAGAAATGTTTAACAAAGACCTAGAAGAATTAAAGAACAAATAAACAGAGATGAACAATACAATAACTGGAATGAAAACTACACTAGAAGGAATCAATAGCAGAATAACTGAGACAGAAGAACAGATAAGTGACCTGGAAGACAGAATGGTGGAATTCACTGCTGCAGAACAGAATAAAGAAAAAAAGAATGAAAAGAAATGAAGACAGCCTAAGAGACCTCTGGTACAACATTAAATGTAACAACATTTGCATCATAGGGTCCCAGAAGGAGAAGAGAGAGAGAAAGGACCTAAGAAAATATTTGAAGAGGTTATAGTCGAAAACTTTCCTAACATGGGAGACGAAATAGCCACCCAAGTCCAGGAAGCGTAGAGAGTCCCATACAGGATAAACCCAAGGAGAAACACGCCGAGACACATAGTAATCAAATTGGCAAAAATTAAAGACAAAGAAAAATTTTTGAAAGCATCAAGGGAAAAACAACAAATAACATACAAGGGAACTCCCATAACGTTAACAGTTGATTTCTCAGCAGAAACTCTACAAGCCAGAAGCGAGTGTTAGGACGTATTTAAAGTGATGAAAGGGAAGAACCTACAACCAAGATTACCCAGCAAGGATCTATTAAGATTCAATGGAGAAATCAAAAACTTCACAGACAAGAAAAAGCTAAGAGAATTCAGCACCACCAAACCAGCTCTACAACAAATGTTAAAGGAACTTCTCTAAGTGGGAAACACAAGAGGAGAAAAGGACCTACAAAAACAAACCCATAACAATTAAGAAAATGGTAATAGGGACATACATATCGATAATTACCTTAAACGTGAATGGATTAAATGCTCCAACCAAAAGACACAGGCTCGCTGAATGGATACAAAAACAAGACCCATATATATGCTGTCTACAAGAGACCCACTTCAGACCTAGCGACACATACAGACTGAAAGTGAGGGGATGGAAAAAGATATTCCATGCAAATGGAAATCAAAAGAAAGCTGGAGTAGCAATACTCATATCAGATAAAATAAACTTTAAAATAAAGAATGTTACAGGAGACAAAGAAGGGCACTACATAATGATCAAGGGATCAATCCAAGAAGAAGATATAACAATTATATATGCTCCCAACATAGGAGCACCTCAATACATAAGGCAACTGCTAACAGCTGTAAAAGAGGAAATCGATAGTAACACAATAATAGTGGGGGACGGTAACACCTCACTTACACCAATGGACAGATCATCCAAACAGAAAATTACTAAGGAAACACAAGCTTTAAATGACACAATAGACCACATAGATAAACAAAGATAAACAAAATTGATAAACCATTAGCCAGACTCATCAAGAAAAAGAGGGAGAGGACTCAAATCAATAAAATTAGAAATGAAAAAGGAGAAGTTACAACAGACACCACAGAAATACAAAGCATCCTAAGAGACTACTACAAGCAACTCTATGCCAATAAAATGGGCAACCTGGAAGAAATGGACAAATTCTTAGAAAGGTATACCCTTCCAAGACTGAACCAGGAAGAAATAGAACATATGAACAGACCAATCACAAGTAATGAAATTGAAACTGTGATTAAAAATATTCCAACAAACAAAAGTCTAGGACCAGATGACTTCACAGGTGAATTCTATCAAACGTTTAGAGAAGAGCTAACACCCATCCTTCTCAAACTCTTCCAAAAAATTTCAGAGGAAGGAACACTCCCAAACTCATTCTGTGTGGCCAACATCATCCTGATACCAAAACCAGGCAAAGATACTACAAAAAAAGAAAATTACAGACCAATATCACTTATGAATATAGATGCAAAAATCCTCAACAAAATACTAACAAACAGAATCCAACCACACACTGAAAGGATCATACACCATGATCAAGTGGGATTTATCCCTGGGATGCAAGGATTCTTCAATATATGCAAATCAATCAATGTGATACACCATATTAACAAATTGAAGAAGAAAAACCATATGATCATCTCAATAGATGCAGAAAAAGCTTTTGACAAAATTCAACACCTATTTATGATAAAAATTCTCCAGAAAGTGGGCATAGAGGGAACCTACCTCAACATAATAAAGGCCATATACGACAAACCCACAGCAAACATCATTCTCAATAGTGAAAAACTGAAAGCATTTCCTCTAAGATCACAATCAGAGAAGAAAAAGAAATAAAAGAAATACAAATTGGAAAAGAAGAAATAAAACTGTCACTGTTTGCAGATGACATGATACTATGCATAGAGAATCCTAAAGATGCCACCAGAAAACTACTAGAGCTAATCAATGAATTTGGTAAAGTTTCAGGATACAAAATTAATGTACAGAAATCTCTTGCATTCCTATACACTAATGATGAAAAATCTGAAAGAGAAATTAAGGAAACCCTCCCATTTACCATTGCAACAAAAAGAATAAAATACCTAGGATAAACCTTACTAGGGAGACAAAAGACCTGTATGCAGAAAACTATAAGACACTGCTGAAGAAATTAAAGATGATACAAACACACGGAGAGATATTACATGTTCTTGGATTGGAAGAAGCACTATTGTGAAAGTGACTATTACTACCCAAAGCAATCTATATATTCAATGCATCCCTATCCAATTACCAATGGCATTTTTTACAGAACTAGAAGAAAAAATCTTAAAATTTGTATGGAGACACAAAAGACCCCGAATAGCCAAAGCAGTCTTGAGGGGAAAAAATGGAGCTGGAGGAATCAGACTCCCTGACTTCAGACTATAATACAAAGCTACAGTAATTAAGACAATATGGTACTGGCACAAAAAGAGAGATATAGATCAATGGAACAGGATAGAAAGCCCAGAGATAAACCCACGCACCTATGGTCAACTAATCTATGACAAAGGAGGCAAGGATATACAATGGAGAAAAGAGAGTCTCTTCAATAAGTAGTGCTGGGAAAACTGGACAGCTACATGTAAAAGAATGAATTTAGAACACTCCATAACACCATACACAAAACTAAACTCTAAATGGATTCGAGACCTAAATGTAAGACTGGACACTATAAAACTCTTAGAGGAAAACATAGGAAGAACCCTCTTTGACATAAATCACAGCAAGATCTTTTTTGATCCACCTCCTAGAGTAATGGAAATAAAAACAAAAATAAACAAATGGGACCTCATGAAACTTAAAAGCTTCTGCAAAGCAAAGGAAACTACAAACAAGATGAAAAGACAACCCTCAGAATGGGAGAAAATATTTGTAAACAAAGCAATGGACAAGGGATTAATCTCCAAAATATATAAACAACTCATTCAGCTCAATATCAAAAAAACAAACAACCCAATCCAAAAATGGGCAGAAGACCTAAATAGACATTTCTCCAAAGAATACATACAGATTGCCAAGAAGCACATGAAAAGCTGCTCAACATCACTAATTATTAGAGAAATGCAAGTCAAAACTACAATGAGGTATCACCTCACTCCAGTTAGAATGGGCATCATCAGAAAATCTACAAACAACAAATGCTCTAGTGGGTGTGGAGAAAAGGGAACCCTCTTGCACTGTTGGTGGGAATGTAAATTGTTACAACCACTATGTAGAACAGTATGGAGGTTCCTTAAAAAACTAAAAATAGAATTACCATATGACCCAGCAACCCCACTACTGAGCATATACCCAGAGAAAAACATGATTCAAAAAGACACATGCACCCCAATGTTCATTGAAGTGCTATTTACAATAGCCAAGTCATGGAAGCAACTTAAATGCCCATCAACAGATGAATGGATAAAGAAGATGTGGTACATATATACAATGGAATATTACTCAGCCAGAAAAAAGAACGAAATTGGGTCATTTTTAGAGACTGGGATGAATCTAGGGACTGTCATACAGAGTGAAGTAAGTCAGAAAGAGAAAAACAAATATCATATATTAACGCATATATGTGGAACCTAGAAAAATGGTACAGATGAACCGGTTTGCAGGTCAGAAATTGAGACACAGATGTAGAGAACAAACGTATGGACACCAAGGGGCGAAAGCAGCGGCAGGCGGGTGTTGGGGTGCTGTGATGAATTAGGAGATTGGGATTGACATATATACACTAATATGTATAAAATGGATAAGAACCTGCTGTATAAAAAAATAAAATTAAATTAAAAAAAAAAGTAGTTGGCGACATGAGTGAGTTGCACTTGTTAATAACTTACCTCAAGCAGACAGGCCACTGTAAAAAAAAAAAAAAAAATTATTCCTAAGTATTTTATTGGTTTTGATGCTATTGCAAATAGAATTGTTTTCTTTATTTCTCTTTAGATAGTTTGTTGTTAGTATATAGAAATACAATGCAACTGATTTTCGTATGTTACTTTTGTATCCTGCAACTGTACTGAATTAGTTCTAAACCGTTTTTTGGTGGAACCTTTAGGGTTTTCTATGCATCAGATCATGTTATATGCAAACAGAGACAATTTTACTTCTTCCTTTCCAATTTATATGCCTTTGATGTCTTTTTCTTAATAATTGCTCTGGCTAGGACTTCCAATACTATATTGAATAGGTATGGTGAGAGTAGGCACCCTTGTTTTGTTCCTGATCTTAGAGAAAAAGTTTTAAACCTTTCACTGTTGAGTACGATGCTAGCTGAGGGTTTGTCATATATGGACTTTATTATGTTATGTTCCTTTTTTACCCAATTTTTTGAAAGCTTTTATCATTAAAGGATGTTGAATTTTATAAACACTTTTTCTGCATCTATTGAGAGGATCATAAGATTTATCCTTTCTATTAATGGAGTGTATCATTAATTGAGTCACATGTTGAACCATCCTGCACCCCAGAGGTAAATCCCATTTGATCATGGTGTATGAAGCTTTTAATGTGCTGTTGAATTTTGTTTGCTAGTTTTTTGTTGAGAATTTTTGCATTTATATTCATTGAGGATATTGGCTTGTAGTTTTCTTTTCTTGTAACGTCCTTACCTGGCTTGATATGAGGGTAATGCTGGCCTCAAAAAATGAGTTTGGGAGTGTTCCCTCCTCTTCAGTTTTTTAGAAGAGGTTGAGAAGGAATAGCATTAATTCCTCTTTAAATGTTTGGTAGAACTCATCAGTGAAACTATCTGATCCTGGCTGTTCTTTGCTGGGAGATTTTATATTATTGCTTCAATCTCTATAGTCACTATTAGTCTGTTTAGATTTTGTTTCTTCCTGATTCATTATTGGTAGGTTGTATGTTTCTAGGAATTTATCCATTTTTTTCTAGGTTATCTAATTTGTTGGCAATAATTGTTTATAGTAAGAAATATCTTAATCTGCTCCAGATGAACACAGAAGCAGGCATATGCTCCCTGTACTTTTTATTCATTTATTTATCTATTTGTTTATTGTGCATGTGTGCAACATCAGGGTGTAAGTAGAAGAGCAAGAGATTTGTAGTACATACATACACGGTGTGTTCAAATCCTACATCTTCCACTTACAGTTTGACTTTGGGAAGGTCTAGTAGCTTTTTTGTGCTTTACTTTCATTTTACCATCTTTAAAAGAGCAGGGTGATAATAACACTTCTTAGAATTTTGTGAAGATTAGATATAATATGTGTAAAGTGGCTAGAATAGTAAAGTGCATGACCCATAGTAGATTTTAAATAAATAGTTGTTATTGTGATTGCATTGCTTTGTGACAGATTACCCCAAAGCTTGGCAGTCTCGAACAACAAGAGATGTTTATTATTTCACACAGTTTGTGTGGGTCATGAATCTAGTAGCAGCTGGGATAGGTGGGTTTGGCTTAGGACCTCTCATGAGGTTGCAGTGAAGATGTCAGCCAAGGCTCTAGTTATCTGAAGGCTTGAGTGGGGCTAGAAGATCATCTTTCAAGATTACTCACTCACACGGATGGCAAGTTGGTGCTGTTTTTTGCCAAGAGGCTCAGTTCCTTGCCACATAAGCTTCTCTATAGGGTTGCTTGAGTATCCTCACAATATGGCAACTGATTTCCTTCAGAGTGACTAATCCAATAGACAGACGGTAGAAGCTGCAATGTTTTTTTTATGAGATAGCCTAGGAAGCTATACCTCATCATTCTATAATATCCTATTAATTACATAGTTCAGCCTATTCACTGTGGGAGGAGACTGTACAAAGGCATGAATACTAGGAAGAAGTGAGAATCATTCAGGGCCACCTTGGAGACTGACTACCAAAATGCTAATGATGATGATTATAATTATCAATACTATAACTTTGGTTCCTTTCAGACCCACTTCCCTTTTCTCATTCCTCTAAGGATTCTCCTCATACTCCCAAGGTATGTGAGTAATGGCTTGTCTTTTTGAGATTGGCAGGGGTTTCTGAGAAAAGTATTAAGAATTGTCTAGCTGCTGTTTCTTTCATAAATAAACAGCTGCATTTGTCCATCTGTGTCTTTCTATATAACATAGACCTAAACTATACGGGCCTTTGCCTTGGCCACAAAAGTGAGAAATATTTTTGGTTCAATGGACTAAGAAAAGTAAGATCTCTCATTTAGGAAAAGAAGGTTGTGTACCCCAATATCCAATTCCCAATTTATATCAAAGCCCTCTGCACTCTTGGTAAATGGGTGGTGGGCTGCTACTGAGTTGAGGCAAGGTGTGATCCAAGTACATGTACTTGAAATTCCTAGAGACTAAGGACACAGTGGCATGTCATAGAGGGTGGTGCATATCTTTCATTCTCTGGTCTAAAACATTATCAGGGACAGTGATGAGGATAGGCTTGAAGAATGTGGGAGTTTTCCCTTAACAAGATTTACCGACGTGCCATTACCAGTGCTTACTCAGCACTATTGGAACAGAAAAATAAAGTGTTACTATAACAAAAAAAAAAAAAAAAAAGGAAAGAAAAAGAGAGAGAGGGAGAAGGAAAGAAAAAGAAATTCTAGTAGCATACAACAAAAATTTTGAGATTAGCTGGACCCGGGTTCAAATCTCATCTCTACCATTTACTCTTTAATGATTTTAGACAAAATGCAACCTCTCAGACGTTCAGCTCTTTCATCCCTAAGATGGGGCTGGTAATATTGACCTCAAAGTGTTGTTGTATTAGATGAGATAATGTATCTGGTATAAATTAAGTCCTTCTTTGAGGATGATCACGCCAGATAACTTATTTTTTTCTTACTAACTTAGCACCAGCCTATTAGGTTATTCTCTGAAATGCCAGAAAGGTCTGTCTTTGGCGCGTGCAGTACAATTTCCTCCCCTCCAGATGATGGTTGAATCACTGTCTTATAAACCAGATACACTTCTCTCCAGAAACTGAAAAATAAATAAATAAATAAATAAAGGGAAATCAGCCCAGCCCAGCTGAATTTCATTCTTGGATGGATGGCTGGTTGTCCTTCAGAAGGTTTCCCTTCTGGTAAAGATTATTGGGAGACTGGTTTGTTAAAGTTTTTAATCACAATGATGAAAGGAGAATTGGTGGTTTTCAGCTGCTTTTTGGGGAAACAAACCTTGCATTTTCCACACCAGTTGTAATTAAATTTGTGAGGTGGGCTCAGTTCCAGCCTTAGACAGTGCATTGGGAAGCATCTAGTATCACTTCACTCCCCTCTCTTAAAGCCCAGGACCTGATGACTAACTCCCTCCCATGCTCTGGCCTCTGCCCGTGTTTTATTCCCTAGGGTTAACTGACAGGGGCTGTCTCAGGAACATGTCCTGGTATTCCCACTGCGCCCTCTGCCCTGATTCTCTCTCTCCTTTTTTCACTCCAAATCCCTGGATCCTTCTTTCCTTCCTCCATGAAGGGTCACAGGAGGGGCAATGTAATCACCTTCTCTTTCCTGGAGGAGATAATAAGAGCAAGTGGCAATAATGGCCACCGCAGCTGGCTTTGCTGTAGCACACCACAATGGCAAAGTCAGAGAGATTTTGCATTTAATACTTTGTTTAAACAATAAAACAACCCTATAAGGTTGGCATCTTTGTCTTAGGGAGATGATAGCATTTGTCAAAGTTCACAAAATCTTCTAGTTGGAAAAGTCGGAGCTTGAACCCAGGTTTTCTAATTAACATCCAGTGAACTTCTGACTTCTCAGCTGCCTTCCTAATCACAGGTGCTGGTTCATCCAGAGTGTGCAGACATACTAAAAGGAAAACCAAGTGAGAGAAGAACCCATTTACTGTAGAAATGAGTATTAGGATAGGAACAGTTATGGAACCTGAGGCAAAGGTCTGGATACAAAAAATTAGGCAGAAAGATCAGAGCAAAAGCTGACACCAAACCCCACCCCCTGTGTATAACAAGCTAATTTACTAATCCAACATTTCTTATATCCACTGTTCTTGCCCTTACTGAGCCACAAAGCCAGATGATCCTGGTATCTGGCAGGCTTCAGGAGGGCTAAGTGACCTCAGTTGAAGGAATGGGCTGCTAGAGTGTCTGGGACCTAGAACCAAGTAGGTCATCACTGCCTGCTGAGCCTAGAAATCCAACCATATGGTTCCCTGTAAAATCCTTCATTTGTTCTCAAAGTATGGTCCCTGGATCACTTGTAACAAAATTACCCAGGGTTTTGTTTGTGGTTTTGGGCTGGTTAGTCCACTGAACTCCAGACAGAGGCTGCTGGCAGCATGTTCTAAGCATAGGGTGGGGCTGAGGTACCAAAAGACAAGTATCAGAAAACACTTTAAAGAATTATGCAGTGATTTAACCCGAAAAGAGAGTCCAGTATGACGGTCAGTCCAGAATAGTGGGGACCAGCAAAAGTGAGGAATGTCAGGTAAGAAGTAGCAAGTGAGAGGTTGCCAGAGCAGTGCTACTCAAAGTGCCACCCACAGACTGGTGCCAGTGTGCAAACTGTTTGTCCACCATGAGATAAGTATAGAAGTTGAGAGAAAGCATTTAGAAACTTTAACAGCAATTTGACATTGCTTCAGCATCCAAGTTCATGATCAGTGGACTTTTCCAAAATATCAGTTTGTGATGGATTAGAAACAGGGAAGTACTGGTATAGGTGAATTCAAGAAACATCAGCCAATATACACATCCAGATTTTTATGCACTCCTGACACATGTTTGTACAAGTGGTTTAGGTTTGTCAAAGATGACAAAGGCCAGTTTTTCATCACAAGACCTGGCACATAGTAGGGGCCTAGAAATTATGTAAAAATGAACTTAATAAGAAGGCCATTTTCCTCTTAGTCAGCTATCAAGCTGAGTAAGTTTTGTGAAGGGTGACCTGACCCACCAGCCTGAAGTCTGAAGTACTGCTCCCGCCTGCTTCATTACTTTCCTTTCAATATCTGGCTGTTCTAGGCTGGCTCAGCCTTTGCAGGAGCTGGGGTTCCCCTTCCAGCTACCTGGAGCCTAAGTGGTGTTTGGTAAAGTTTAAACAACCCCATGTAGGGTGGTTGAAAAGCAATCTCCATTTCTTTTGAATAAGAAGAAAGAAAGGACAAAAAGACACCTCCCCCTTTCCACCACTTGCTCATTAGGATTCCGGGTTACAGCAGTGATCCTGGCCACTCTAATTGGATCCGTGCGCACACAGGTCTGCGCGGCTCCATTGAACACTGACATTTCTAACTAACTGACCTTTTCAGGACCACTGGTACTCCCATAATGAGTGTGCAGCAGCATTGTGTGGACACAATACGCAGACTTCACAGAGCCCAAAGAATGCAGGATTGAAAACTATTCAGAATTCCCAGTCTCGAGTTAGCAAAATGAGAAAATTGGGTCCCAGCATTCATCAGTGTGTTATTTTACAAGTATCGATTTCAATGCCCTTTCATTTCTTTCAGAAAAAAAAGAAAATGTTGTATTATAGAGGCCTAAATTAACTTTTGTTCTGTTATTTTTCCCCTGTACCTATAAAAAGGTCAGATGCATTCATAAGGCTGAGATAGATTTGCTGGATATAAGCACTGAGATAGCAATCAACCTTCAGATAACCTTTAAGGAGACATCAGCTCTTCCATGAACAATAATTGATATACTCATTAAGGCCTGGAAATTCTTCAGGACTCACCTAAAGGAGAACAGTTATAAGGCCAATGGCAAAAATATGTTGTTTAGAACAATGAGATAATGACTCAGATATTTGAAATTGTTGTGATCCATTCAGTTTCGCTGGGACGGACAGGAAGGGGACTTCAGAAGGAAGCTAACAATATGGGAAAGGAGAACAGTGGATTTCACGCTGCCCAGCAGGGACAATGTAGGCTGGGCCCAGATAGGATAGGATGTGATTTCTGAGTGTCTCCTGGGTCCATAGGGGAAAATTAGGATCTTTTTCTCTGTGTAAATGCAGAAGGAGCATGATGGATTTATCAGGGCCACCTTCTTCCCTCTGAGAAACAGGGTATGGAGTAGGAAGTAGCTACGAGTGGCACCTTTTCTGAGACAGTGCCAGCAGTGAGTGGATGAATGGCCCTTTCTTTGTGTCCCTCTGAGAATTATACACTTTTCCATTAATGTATCCAGTTCTAGAATTAGGCCGCCAAAGGCCTATGTTCTACAAGTATTTATGAGAACAGCCCATGTAACCACTTTCTGTGCTTGATACTGAGAAGAATCTAAAAGATCGTCTAATTTCATTTCTATTGAATTCAGTTCAATTCAAGCCAGTAAGTATTCTGTAAACATTTATTTTGTGTCAAGAACTAGGTATAAAGAGACAAATAAGACACAGTCTCTACTCTGAAGGCATTTACAGTCCAGAACTCCCTGCATTTACTTTGAAGATGAATGTCGAGGGTCTCCCTCATGCAAAGTACTTTTCTGTGCTAGGTACTGTTTATTTTATAATTAGCTAATCATCATTACATTACCATCCTGTGATTGTAAATATTTTGAAGAAGAAGCAGCTGAAGTTTAGACAGGTTGCAACCGCACTCAGAATCACACAGGTTGTAAGTGGCTAAGCATGCTGACTCCAAAGTCTGGGCTTTTTTGCTTCCTTTCTTTACGGAAGGGTCCTCTGACCTCGATTTTACCTACTCACACAGGCGTGGAGAAATTTGGGGTAGAGTAAGTCTTTTTACTGGATAACTTGCCTGTGCAAAGGCATAACTACATCTTACAATTATGAGAAAAACATGGTACCATAATTGGTATGCTCATTTAGTCTGGGCAATTCTTTAGACCTAATCAAAAGAAAGTAGTTGTTGAGTATATTATCTAGTTCAGGAGTAAAAAAAAAAATACATGACACAAGGACCAACAATCACTTATCTCCTGTACCACAATATCACTAAATCATGAAACTTTTCTGCTCAGCCTGGATTCAGTTTCAAAATCTTTCTATAGGGTACTCTAGCCAGTCACTAATCAAACACTGACTGATATCTGCATGTCAGATAAAACCTACTTACCATACTTGAACTAGACTAACTGCTTCACTTTGCATGTGAAGAAACTAGGCCCAGAATGGAGAGAGGACTTGCCTAAGGCCTTGAAGTGAATGAGTGGCAGTTAAGGGAATTACAGATCCCAGCACTTATAGGAGGGATATCCAAGGTCTAGAGCCTGAGACTGAGTGTCAAGATCAGTGGGGCTGTAGGCAGGACTTAGTACTTACCTCCTCTGATCTGTACCTGCTACTTGTATCCTACCACCCACCATTCATTTGACCTACAAATTTATTGAGTACTTACCAATGCCAGCACTGGGGAGACTCAAAATAACCCAGGTATAGCAGGCTACTTTTTTAAAAAATGGAAATGGTATCTTCTTTTACGATCCAAAGTTTGGTCTAAATACTGTTTTTGGGGCCTGGGATCCTCTCTGGTATCTCCCAGGTTGTGGATCTCACACTGCTGATAACCAAAGGAGTTTATACCCCTGCAGCCAACACTCCCAATGATATGGGACAGAACAGGCCTGTACCATCCTGGGCCTCCTAACACGTTGGCTTCCATGAGACCAAATACTCCAGGCTATGCAGTAGAAACAAAGGTAACAATAATAAGCAACACTTACTGAGTGCCTACTTCATGCCAGATACTGTTCTAATTACTTTTGATATATTAACTCACTTACTCTTCACAAAAGCTTTTATGAGTAGATACCGTAATTATTACCATTTAACAGATGAATAGACTGAGCCACAGAGAGGGCAAGTAATTTGCTCAAGGTTTCATGGCTAGTAAGTAGCAAAGGTGGGATTTGATCCCAGGCAGCTCCAGAGTCTACTCTTAACCACCATGCTCCACTGTCTCTCATGTAGTTGCTCTTTACCTAAGAATCAGGAAAATCTCAAAAGCTTATTGTAGGGGGAATAAAGGGTGCAATGCTGACTGACTCAGCTACTCTTTACATCTCCTGTAGGACGTGGGAGGTGGAGGATTCCATACTTAGGTTTTCACAAAGAGGGGGCTCAGTCCCTCATGGACTTTACTTCAACTTCCTTATGTTCTCTGATTCCCACTCGGGCAGGCACCTCTTTAATTCTCTCAGCCTGGTGACCACACCCTATTCCTTCAAAACAAATCTGCTGCCCCCCACTGGAGGTGGACAGCACACCGTGTGCTGTCCCTCAGGCTTCAGTCCAGTGGCTCCTGCTGTTCATGTTTGCTCAGTCCTTCCAGGCTCTGGAGGCAGACTGGGCCCTAGGTCAGTGAATAAAGGTCAGTGCAAGTCACTATTCCAGTTGGAGCCATGGAAGCTATGAATTATATGATCTAGGCATCCTCACAGTGAGATGACATAGCCTTATCCCCTATCTAAGAAAGGTTATTTCTTTTATTAGCATAGTTTTGGCCTTACTCTTTAGGACTGATCAACCACTCTCTGCACTATTGTTCTGAGAAATATTCAGGTCCTTCTGCCTCTTCTAGGGACTGGTCCTAATACAAGAAAAAACACATTAGCTATCAAGGGTTACATCTTTACTACCTAAGAAGAATCTCATGCACTAGCTCTGATGTGTTTGTTTGCTTACCATGAGATTATTTGTTTGTTTTAGTCCAAGTCCCCTTCTTATAGGAGCACAGAGGGAGGAGGGTACTAATGGGGAAAGGGATCATAAAGTGCCAGTTTATCCTACCACACAGAGATGAAATGGACATGTCCCCGCCTGCCTCAAGAAGAGTGCAATCCATGTGAGGTACAAATGAGTAAATGCATATAGTATGATAAAGGGGACAATTAACTTAAATATCAGGTACAGTGGAGGCAAAGAGACAAGGGATCAACTCTTTTTGAAGGCAGGCAGAGAAAGCTTCAAGAGGAGAAAATATCAGTTAGGTCTTAAAGGATGCAGAGGAATTCACAACACAGGCGAAAGCAAGGGCAGGAGGAGTGATAGGAGGGTTTTCTAAGCAAAGAGGACAGCATATGCAAAGAGAGACAGAGGCACACTGAAAATGGCTGGAGTAATAGAGTATTTATCAATCTTTGTCTTTTCTGATACAGAGAGACCAACATGAGAGATTAGTTTGTATATGAATTTCAAGAAGAAGGGAGTGATCACTAGTGTCAAATGAAATAAGATTTTTTTAAAAAGTGTCCATTGATTTAAACCACAAAAAAGTCAGTGTGGAGTGCATTAGGGATGGGGATGGGAGGTGGGTACCAGCTTGCAATGAGTTGAGAAGTGAAGAGGGAGATATTGCAAGTGTAGACTCTACTCTCATAAAGCTTGGCTGGGAAAGAAAGGAAAGAGGAGATGTAGGACTGAAGGGTAGCTTGTTTTTTAAGTGATGAGGGATTTGAACATGTTGATTACCTGTGGAGTAGGACTTGGAGACAGCAGAGAAGGAGAAAGAGAGGTTGAAGATCCTGCAGCGAGAGGGCATAAGGGCAGAGCTAGGGCCCTGAGAGACTGAAGGAGGTGGAAGCCAGAGGACAGGATTCACCGTAAATGGGTAGACAGCCTGACAGAGATCAGCATGGCCAGTGTGCATGGCAGGGGGAGGAGAATTGTGAGCTCTACAGGTCAGGGATAATTTAACCTTCCTCAATAGGTCAGCTGTGAGGACTAAATGCATTAATACTGTAAGTGTGTGCATGGCTTCTAAAGCATAATATTCAGTATATGTTCCCCAAAAATGCGGATCAGGAAGAAGCAGAAGATAATGCTGAGTCATAATTTGACACGTTGGATCTGCCCAGTCTAATATGAGAAAAAAGGGCATAGTACAGAGAGTTCCAGCTCTACTATTAACTTGCTAGGACTCAAGACAAGTCATTTCACCTCTTGCTCTCAGTTTTCTTATCTGTAAAATGAGGTTTATTAGATCATTTCAGAGAGTCTTTTAGACTAAAACATCCTATGAATTTATGCTTCTATGAAAATCAGAATTTGGAATTTCAGCTTCTGCTTTGTGTGTGTGTGTGCACATGCACACTCGCACAATAAAATTTTATATGGGCACTGAAACTTGAATATTATGTAGTTTTACATGTCACAAAATATTATTCTTCTTTTGATTATTTTTCAACCATTAAAAATATAAAAACTATTTTAGCTTATGGGCCATGTAAAAACAGGAGGCAGCAGGCCAGATTTAGCTTGTGGACGATAGGTTCCTTATTCATGAGTCTCAAAAGGCTGTCCTACCATCATTTAAAGCTGATTTCTATTAGGAGCAAAGAGAAGATCTTTTGAACTTAATTTAAAGTCTCCATTTTAAGACATTTTAGATTAAAACACTAGTCTTAGAAATTTGTATAAACTACAGGTATATGCAAAATATCACCTCATTATGAAAATTTTGGAAATTATAAAAATTTTTTAAATCACCCATGGTTCTACAACCCTACTCAACCACTGTTGTCCCAACATAAGGTAATTTTATTAGACATTAAAGTTCTTCTTTCTGAGGTACCCCTGCCCTGGGCAGTTGAAGGTTTTATTTTGGTTTTTTTTAGCCATCTTAACTATTTTTAATTGCACAGTTTAATAGTGTTAAGTATATTGGCATTGGTGTGAAACAGATCTCCAGAACTTTTTCATCTTGCAAACCTGAAACACTATACCCATTAAACAACTTCTATTTTCCCCTTCCCCTCCAACCCCTGGTAATCACCATTCTACTTTCTGTTTCTTTGAATTTGACTACTTTAGCTAATTCAGGTAAATGGAGTCACAAGTACTTGTCTTTTTGTAACTGGCTTATCTCACATAACATAATGTCCTAAAGGTCCGTGCACGTTGTAATATGTGACAGGATTTCTTTCCTTGTAAGGCTGAATAATATTCCATTGTATGTATATACCATATTTTGTTTATCCGTTCATCCATCAATGGACATTTGAGGTATTCCCATCTCTTGGCTATTGTGAATAGTGATATTATGAACATGGGTGTGCAAATATCTCTTTGAGACCCAGCTTTTAGTTCTTTTGGATATATGCCCAGAAATTGGATTGCTAGATCATATGGTAGTTCTATTTTTAATTTTTGAGGAACCTCCATTCCACTTTGTTTTATGGTTCTGTTTCCTTCCTCCTGAAAGCTCTGGCAGAAAATGATTCCACTTTTTCTCCTCTTTCTTATGTCTTTTGACAAATCAGATCTGTGGCTGCTCATAGCTTTCTTTAGAGGGTCAGTAATCCATGGGAAGACTTTAACACTCACAGGAGAAGACCTGGGCTAGCCATGATAATAAGAAACCTGAATGAAAGTCCTGATCAATGTTAATTCTGTTAGTTTTAATTTCATTTTTCACTCTGACTTTAGTTTTTGAAAACAGTGCACTGAGGACAATGGGACAATGACTTGATGAGGTCATCCTCAGTGAAATGCACTCATCTACCTTCCCCCAGAAAAAAAAACAAAAACAAAAGGATTGCAAATTATGGGACTGCAGGAATGATGGGAAATGGGGTGGTGGAGTGCGGGGAGTGCAGGCTGGTGGGGAGAGGGTTTGAGCTAGGAAATTGAAACCTTGAATGCAGAAAAAGATGTATATGTTGTTTCCTAGAGTTTATAGCTCCCAGATGCCTCCTCTAATTGCATAGCTAACCCTGAGTTTATTAAGTTACTTTCCAGAGTCAAACTCATTTGTATACCTGTCAGAATATAAACTGAATTTAAAAAGAAAGGTCCTTGGATTAAAATTCAGAGATGATAAACAAATTCATTTAGAATGTAAGATTTGCATGTCATTTGCATGTGCCCAAATGCAATTACATGTGCTCTGTAAATATGCATTTCCCATTTATTTGTCATGATAGAACAGTATGGAAGAAATTAATTGCCACAGATTTTTTTTAAATACTTAAAGAAAAAAATGATGGTTCTTAAAATAGACTCTGCTAGTGCATGATTCAATGTGCAGAAACTGGCAAGAAGAGATAAGGATCCTTCGAAAACCATAAAATTCCCACTGCAACGTCTGTAGTAGTTCAAATCGCATGGTTTACGGAGGCCCCTTTTGCCTTCTCCATGGGTATTACCATAGTGTTCTGTAGATTTATCGCTGGCTCAGTGCAAGGACAGTTTTACTAGCAAAGCTTTTAAAAGGGGAGGTTTTTTTTCTCTTTGAAAGTTCAGGATTGAATTGAAATGAAATAGCTGCTCTAGCTTTAGAAACTTCCAGACAAGTCAGAGTCTCCCATATATCTCCACACTGTCTACAACCTGCTCCTTCTCTCTCAGTTTTTACATTTTGTAATGAGAGATAGCTTGAATAATAAAGATACTATCCCTGGATTAAAATTACACTTTAGAATTGGGAGGCCTATTAGATGTTAATGCCAATATAAGAAAGCTTTTTATTTTATTTAATATTTTAAATTAACATGCAGTTAAATTGACTTTTTTGTGTATAGCTCTTTGAATTTTAACACAGGTATATATCTGTGTATCTGCCACCACAATTGGGATACAGAACAGTTCTATCACCCCAAAAGACTCCTTTGTCACACCCTTCCCCCCCAACCCCTAGCAAACAATGATCTGTTCTCCATCACTAATAGTTTTGTCTGCTCAAGAATGGCATGAAAATGGAATAATACAATAGGCTTCTTTCACTTAGCGTAATGCTATTGTGATTTCATCTGACTTATGTGTATCAATAGTTCATTTTTTTTCATTGCTGAGTACTATTTAATTATACAGAATACCACAGTTTGTTTATACTATGTTCACCATTGAAGGACATCTGGATTGTTTCCAGCTTGGACAACTATAAACAGAGAGGCTATGAACATTCATGTACAGGTTTTATGTGAACATAGTTTTCATTTCTCTAGGTAAATACCTAATAGTGGGATTGCTGGGTCATGTGATAACCATGTTTAATATTCTAAGGAACTATACCAGTTTGCATTCTGACCAGCAATCTATGAGGGTTCCAAGTGGTCTGCTTCCTGACCAGTACTTGAAATTGTCAGTATTTTTAAAAATTTTAGCCAATCTAATAAATCTATAGTAATAGCTTATTGTGGTTTTAATTTGCATTCCCTAATATCTAAAGATGCTGAGCAAGAAAAAGCTTTTGGTATATAGATAATGTATGAATTTGTTTCTTAAGCTCCTACACTGTGTTAGTATCCTACATGCATGTTAACTCATTTAAACTTCACCATCTTGTGAGGCAGTTATTAATTATTCCCTTTTAAAGGTTGAGGAAACTGAGGCCAGAAGAGGTTAACTTCTTTATCCTCTCAGTAAACAGTTACAGAGTATATACTGTGTGCCAATTGCTCAGCCAGGAACTGGACACACAGAGGTGTCTCTGCCTTTGACAGTCTTATAGTTTAGTAGGAAAGATGCACACATATAAACAAAGAAGTGTTCTGTGTGGATAGGACATAAGAGTAGAGTGAGGGGCAAGCCAGGAGATGAGCTTTAATTGTCATGGTTCTGAAATGTCCTAGTGGAAATATGAGAACCAAGAGGCCACAGGTAACATGAACCTGTGGAGGAGTCTGGACTCAAAACTGTCATCAGATTCTTTTCTTCATCTGTGAAGCTGGGAAGCTACAAAACACATTCACGATCTGTCCACTTCTCTCTCCTGGATCAGCAGAGAGCAGCCATATGCCCTCAGCAGGAGTAGAGACCATCTCCTTCTCCTGATCCCAGCCTTGGGCTGGGAGGGCTAGCAGTTGACAAGTGGGAAATGGAGCAAGTGTAGGACTCCTATTCTAATACGCGAATGCCCAGAAGCCTCCCTGCTACATACCTACTCAGTGTCTATTAATAGTTATTAAGAGTTATATGTCCCATCTCAACTGAGCACCCCTCACCTATCACATGCCGGGCTGTTACTTTGAGCAGAGACGTATGGTGCACTGGGAAGAACACTGTATGTGGACTTAGAAGTCTTGAATTCAAGTTTCGTTTCAGTCATTTCCCATCTTTGTTCTTTCCTGGGCCTCGGCTACTCACATTCATAGATAAAGAGGTTAAAAAATGTCCTTCAACCAGCATCTGAATTCATCACCAACTCCTGTCTATTCTACTCCCAAAGTATATTTTGAATTTACCTGTTGCTTTTAATCTCCACCATGTTTCTCTTTTAGCCACCAATCCCTCTCTTACCTGGACTACTTTAATAGCCTACTACTTGGTCTGCCAGTTTTACCTCTTGCCACCGTATGGTCTATTATCCACAGGTCAGCCAGTGACCTTTTAAGATGTAGAATCAGGTCATATCACACTCCTGATTAAAATTCTTTAATGGCTTCCCATCACTCAAAATCCAGTGTCCTTACCATGGTCCACAGAGCTCCCATGGTTTGTGTTTTTGTATCTCTCCCACCTCCTCTCATATCACTGTCTCTATCTCACTCATTATGCTCCAGCCAAACTGTTGTCCACTTCATTTCTCAGATAAGTCGATCTTTTCTCATAACTGGTCTCTGTGATACTGTTCTTTATGTTTGTAATGCCACCTTTCCCAGAATGTTTTCTGACTATTCTATTGAAAATTGCCTTCTCTGTTTACTTGCTGATTCACCACCCTACTAATTTTTCTTCATAAAACTTACTATAAACAATAATTATTTTATTACATTTATTATATGTCATTATATAATGTATTATATACTATATATTATTGTATATTTTATTATTATATACTTTATTATCTTTTAACCCCAATGAGAAGAAAAACCTTGCCTATTACAAATTTATACTGGCACATTGTAGGTTTTTGATAAACATTTGTCAAATAAATCAATATCTAAAGTCTCTTCAAGCACTGGCATTTCTTCTCTCCTGAGCTCATTCTACTCATTTCTGTGAACTGGTGTACCTCACAAGGTTGTTGTGTCAAATGAGATAAGGCATATTAAGACACTAAATGAAGTTAAGAAATTATTATGAGTATCATCATCATTATCATCATCCAAGATATTTCCCCATCTGACACTGATTTTTTTGTCATTGATTTTTTTGGTCTCTAGGGGAATCTTCCAATGAGAGATTCTTTTTCTTTTCTTTTGTGCAGTAGACACCTGGCAATGCCTGGTTCATAGCCTGATTCAAGGTGTCACAACTATTTATCATCAAGCTACAGGCTTGGTTATCATTCCAGCAAGTACATTTTCAGAAAGGATAGTCTTAGACATTTGAGAGAGAGAGGAGAAATGAATTAAGATCACAGAATTATTGAACCACAGAATGTTAGCACTGGAAGATCTGTGAAAGATTCTCTAATCTTATGGTTTGCAGATTCCTACCATTTCTTGGAGGAGGCTTGAGGGCTACCCTGGTGGGTGAAGGGGATGCTGAGGCACCAAGAAGGGATTTGTGCAACATTAGACAGAAATTTTTAGCAGAACCAGGACAGGTGTCTGCATTGCCTGTTCTTTACCCCTGTTCTTACTGTTACTTCTCCTAAAAATCTAAATTCATCCACTTGTCTCCATATCCACTGCCACCAACCTGATCCAAAATGTCATGGTCTTTCATCTGAACTACCTAACTGGTAGTTAGTAATACTGGTAGTTGGTAATAGCCTCCTAACTGGTCTCTCAGAACTCACTTGTCAAACAGCACATATGATCGTTCCAGCACCCCACTTCTTCTGTCTCCACTGACTTAAAACTTTTCAGCTTTTCCAAGACTTCTGGTATAATCTCTCCAGCATTGTCTCATATCCCTCCCCTGCCCCAACATTCTTTCCACAGTAGTTTCTTTCAATTTCTGGAACCTACATATTCCCTCTCTATTACAAGATTTTTGGACGTATTTTGCCCTCTGCTGCCTATGTTTTGTGTTCTTTTAGGTGATGGTCAGTCAGGTGAAGCCACACAAGGGGACACAGGAGAAGGGCAAGAAAATAAAGTTTATTATACTCACAGGTCCTAGAGAGACAGAGTCACCACATGCCAAGAGGGGGTCATATGAGAGGCAATGCTAACAAAGTAGGCTCAACCAAGCTGGTGGAGAGCAGAGAGAGAGTGGGCAAGTGCTTTTATTGGGGGTCAGGATGGAGAACACAAGAAAAGATGTGAGGGGATGTTATGGGTGCATTTGGATGTTATTAGGTCATGGTCAGGGGACGGTAGGAAGGGGAACTTGCATCAAGGGCCAACCTTATCATACTGGCGAACCCGGTTACCTGGTCAGGGGGCTCACAAGCTGTGGGGATACTGAGGCAGCAGGAAAATTTGAAGTTTCAAAATTTACAGTACAGCCTCTCACTTATATATGGAATCTAAAAAATAAAACAAATGAATGCATATCACAAAACAGAAACAGATATAGAGAACAAACTAGTAGCTACCAGTGGGGAGAGGGAAGGAAGAGGTGCAAGACAGGGGTATACGATTAAGAGATACAAACTACTATGTGTAAATAAGATAAGCAAGAAGAATATATTGTACAGCACAGGGACGTACAGCCATTATTTTGTAATTATTTTATTTTTTTAACATCTTTATTGGAGTATAATTGCTTTAAAATGGTGTGTTAGTTTCTGCTGTATAACAAAGTGAGTCAGCTATACATATACATATATCCCCATATCTCCTCCCTCTTGCGTCTCCCTCCCACCCTCCCTATCCCACCCCTCTAGGTGGTCACAAAGCACCAAGCTTATCTCCTTGTGCTATTCGACTACTTCCCACTAGCTATCTATTGTACATTTGGTAGTATATATAAGTCCATGCCACTCTCTCACTTCGTATCAGCTTTTCCTTCCCGCTCCCCGTGTCCTCAAGTCCATACTCTACATCTGCATCTTTACTCCTGTCCTGCCCCTAGGTTCTTCATAACCGTTTTTTTTTCTTTTGATTCCATATATATGTGTTAGCATATGGTATTTTTTTTCTCTTTCTGACTTACTTCACTCTGTATGACAGTCTCTAGGTCCATCCACCTCATTACAAAAAACTCAATTTCATTTCTTTTTATGGCTGAGTAATATTCCATTGCATATATGTGCCACATCTTTATCCATTCATCTGTCAATGGACACTTAGGTTGCTTCCATGTCCTGGCTATTGTAAATAGAGCTGCAATGAATATTGTGGTGCATGACTCTTTTTGAATTATGGTTTTCTCATGCTATATGCCCAGTAGTGGTATTGCTGGGTCGTATGGTCATTCTATTTTTAGTTTTTTAAGGAACCTCCATACTGTTCTCCATAGTGGCGGTATCAATTTACATTCCCACCAACAGTGCAGGAGGGTTCCCTTTTCTCCACACCCTCTCGAGCACTAACTGTTTGTAGATTTTTTGATGATGGCCATTCTGAGTGGTGTGAGGTGATACCTCATGGTAGTTTTGATTTGCATTTCTCTAATGATGAGTGATGTTGAGAATTCTTTCATGTGTTTGTTGGCAATCTGTATATCTTCTTTGGAGAAATGTCTATTTAGGTCTTCTGCCCATTTATGGATTGGGTTGTTTGTTTTTTTGATATTGAGCTGCATGAGCTGCTTGTAAATTTTGGAGATTAATCCTTTGTCAGTTATTTCATTTGCAAACATTTTCTCCCATTCTGAGGGTTGTCTTTTCGTCTTGTTTATGGTTTCCTTTGCTGTGCAAAAGCTTTTAAGTTTCATTAGGTCCCATTTGTTTATTTCTGTTTTTATTTCCATTTCTCTAGGAGGTGGGTCAAAAAGGATCTTATGTGATTTATGTCATAGAGTGTTCTGCCTATGTTTTCCTCTAAAAGTTTTATACTGTCTGGCCTTTCATTTAGGTCTTTAATCCATTTTGAGTTTATTTTTGTGTATGGTGTCAGGGAGTGTTCTAATTTCATTCTTTTACATGTAGCTCTCCAGTTTTCCCAGCACCATTTATTGAAGAGGCTGTCTTTTCTCCATTGTATATTCTTGTCTCCTTTATCAAAAATAAGGTGACCATATGTGCGTGGGTTTATCTCTGGGCTTTCTATCCTGTTCCATTGATCTATATTTCTGTTTTTGTGCCAGCGCCATACTGTCTTGATTACTGTAGCTTTGTAGTATAGTCTGAAGTCAGGAAGCCTGATTCCTCCAGCTCCATTTTTCTTTCTCAAGATTGCTTTGGCTATTCGGGATCTTCTGTGTTTCCATACAAACTGTGAAATTTTTTGCTCTAGTTCTGTGTGAAATGCAATTGGTAGTTTGATAGGGATTGCATTGAATCTGTACATTGCTTTGGGTAGTATAGTCATTTTCACAGTGTCGATTCTTCCAATCCAAGAACATGGTATATCTCTCCACCTGTTGGTATCATCTTTAATTTCTTTCATCAGTGTCTTATAGTTTTCTGCATACAGGTCTTTTGTCTCCTTAGGTAGGTTTATTCCTAGGTATTTTATTCTTTTTGTTGCAATGGTAAATGGGAGTGTTTCCTTAATTTCTCTTTCAGATTTTTCATCATTAGTATATAGGAATGCAAGAGATTTCTGTGCATTAGTTTTGTATCCTGCTACTTTACCAAATTCATTGATTAGCTCTAGCAGTTTTCTGGTAGAGTCTTTAGGATTCTCTATGTATAGTATCATGTCATCTGCAAACCATGACAGCTTTACTTCTTCTTTTCTGATTTGGAATCCTTTTATTTCTTTTTCTTCTCTGATTGCTGTGGCTGAAACTTCCAAAACTATGTTGAATAATAGTGGTGAGAGTGGGCACCCTTGTCTTGTTCCTAATCAGAGTGGAAATGGTTTCAGTTTTTCACCATTCAGAACGATGTTGGCTGTGGGTTTGTAATATATGGCCTTTATTATGTTGAGGTAAGTTCCCTCTCTGCCTACTTTCTGGAGGGTTTTTATCATAAATGGGTGTTGAATTTTGTTGAAAGCTTTTTCTGCATCTCTTGAGAAGATCATATGGTTTTTCTCCCTCAATTTGTTAATATGGTGTATCACATTGATTGATTTGCGTATATTGAAGAATCCTTGCATCTCTCGGATAAATCCCACTTGATCATGGTGTATGATCCTTTTAATGTGCTGTTGCATTCTGTTTGCTAGTATTTTGTTGAGGATTTTTGCATCTATGTTCATCAGTCATATTGACTTGCAGTTTTCTTTCTTTGTGACATCTTTGTCTGGTTTTGGTATCAGGGTGATGGTGGCCTCATAGAATGAGGTTGGGAGTGTTCCTCCCTCTGCTATATTTTGGGAGAGGTTGAGAAGGATAGGTGTTAGCTCTTCTCTAAATGTTTGATAGAATTCACCTGTGAAGCCATCTGGTCCTGGGCTTTTGTTTTTTGGAAGATTTTGAATCACAGTCTCAATTTCAGTGCTTGTGATTGGTCTGTTTATATTTTCTGTTTCTTCCTGGTTCAGTCTCGGAAGGTTGTGCTTTTCTAAGAATTTGTCCATTTCTTCCAGGTTGTCTATTTTATTGGCATATAGTTGCTTGTAGTAGTCTCTCATGATCCTTTGTATTTCTGCAGTGTCAGTTGTTACTTCAACTTTTTCATTTCTAATTCTATTGATTTGAGTCTTCTCCCTTATTTTCGTGATGAGTCTGGCTAATGGTTTATCAATTTTGTTTATCTTCTCAAGGAACCAGCTTTTAGTTTTATTGATCTTTGCTATCGTTTCCTTCATTTCTTTTTCATTTATTTCTGATCTGATCTTTATGATTTCTTTCCTTTTTGCTAATTTTGGGGTTTTTTGTTCTTCTTTCTCTAATTGCTTTAGGTGTAAGGTTAGGTTGTTTATTTGAGTTGTTTCTTGTTTCTTTAGGTAGGATTGTATTGCTATAAACTTCCCTCTTAGAACGGCTTTTGCTGCATCCCATAGGTTTTGAGTCATTGTGTTTTCACTGTCATTTGTTTCTAGGTATTTTTTTATTTCCTCTTTGATTTCTTCAGGGATCTCTTGGTTATTTAGAGTGTATTGTTTAGCCTCCATGTGTTTGGTTTTTTTTACAGATTTTTTCCTGTATTTGGTATCTAGTCTCATAACACTGTGGTCAGAAAAGTTACTTGATAAGACTTCAATTTTCTTAAATTTACCAAAGCTTGATTTGTGACCCAAGATATGATCTATGCTGGAGAATGTTCCATGAGCACTTGATAAGAAAGTGTATTTTGTTGTGTTTGGATGGAATGCCCTATAAATATCAATTAAGTCCATCTTGTTTAATATATCATTTAAAGTTTGCATTTCCTTATTTATTTTTATTTTGGATGATCTGTCCATTGGTGAAAGTGGGGTGTTAAAGTCCCCTAGTATGATTGTGTTACTGTCGATTTCCCCATTTATGGCTGTTAGCATTTCCCTTATGTATTGAGGTGCTCCTATGTTGGGTGCATAATATTTACAGTTGTTATATCTTCTTCTTGGATTGATCCCTTGATCAATATGTTGTGTCCTTCTTTGTCTCTTGTAATAGTCTTTATTTAAAGTCTATTTTGTCTGATATGAGAATTGCTACTCCAGCTTTCTTTTGATTTCCATTTGCATGGAATATCTTTTTCCATCCCCTCACTTTGAGTCTGTATGTGTCTCTAGGTCTGAAGTGGGTCTCTTGTAGACAGCATATATATGGGTCTTGTTTTTGTATCCATTCAGCCAGTCTATGTCTTTTGGTTGGAGCATTTAATCCATTTACATTTAAGGTAATTATCAAAATGTATTGTTCCTATTACCATTTTCTTAATTGTTTTGGGTTTGTTATTGTAGGTCTTTTCCTTCTCTTGTTTTTCCTGCCTAGAGTAGTTCCTTTTGCATTTATTGTAGAGCTGGTTTGGTGGTGCTGAATTCTCTTAGCTTTTGTTTGTCTGTAAAGGTTTTAATTTCTCTGTCGAATCTGAATGAGATCCTTGCTGGGTAGAATAATCTTGGTTGTTGGTTTTTCCCTTTCATCACTTTAAATATGTCCTTCCACACCCTTGTGGCTTACAGAGTTTCTGCTGAGAGATCAGTTGTTAACCTTATGGGGATTCGCTTGTATGTTATTTATTGCTTTTCCCTTGCTACTTTTAATATTTTTTCTTTTTATTTAAGTTTTGATATTTTGATTAATATGTGTCTTGGCATGTTTCTCCTTGGATTTATCCTTTATGGGACTCTCTGCACTTCCTGGACTTGATTGACTATTTCCTTTCCCATATTAGGGAAGTTTTCAACTATAATCTCTTCAAATATTTTCTCAGTCCCTTTCTCTTTCTCTTATTCTTCTGGGACCCCTGTAATTCAAATGTTGGTGCATTTCATGTTGTCCCAGAGGTCTCTGAGACTGTCCTGAATTCTTTTCATTCTTTTTTCTTTATTCTGCTCTGCAGTATTTATTTCCATTATTTTATCTTCCAGGTCACTTATCCGTTCTTCTGCCTCAGTTATTCTACTATTGATTCCTTCTAGAGAATTTTTAATTTCATTTATTGTGTTGTTCATCGTTGTTTGTTTGCTCTTTAGTTCTTCTAGGTCCTTGTTAAACGTTTCTTGTATTTTCTCTGTTGTATTTCCAAGATTTTGAATCATCTTTACTATCATTACTCTGAATTCTTTTTCAAGTAGACTATTTCCTCTTCATTTGTTTGGTCTGGTGGGTTTTAACGTTCCTCCTTCATCTGCTGTTTGTTTCTCTGTCTTCTCATTTTGCTTAACTTACTGTGTTTGGTGTCTCCTTTTTGCAGGCTGTAGGTTCATAGTTCCCATTGTTTATGGTGTCTCCCCCCAGTGGCTCAGGTTGGTTCAGCGGGTTTTGTAGGTTTCCTGGTGGAGGGGACTAGTTCCTGTGTTGTGGTATATGAGGCTGGATCTTGTCTTTCTGGTGGGCAGGACCGCGTCCAGTGGTGTGTTTTGGGGTGTCTGTGAACTTATTATGATTTTAGGCAGCTCTCTGCTAGTGGGTGGGGTTGTCTTCCTGTCTTGCTAGTTGTTTGGCACAGGGTGTCCAGCACTGTAGCTTGCTGGTGGTTGAGTGGAGCTGGGTCTTAGCATTGAGATGGAGATCTCTGGGAGAGCTTTTGCTGTTTGATATTATGTGGAGCTGGGAGGTCTCCGGTGGACCAATGTCCTGAACTCAGCTTTACCACCTCAGAGGCACAGGACTGACACCCGGCTGGAGCACCAAGACCCTGTCAGCCACATGGCTCAGAAGAAAAGGGAGAAAAAAAGAAAGAAAGAAAGAAAGAGAGAGAGAGAAAGAAAGTAAAAGAAAGAAAGAAGAAAGAAAGAAGGAAGGAAGGAAGGAAAGAGAGAAAAGAAAATAATTAAAATAAATAATAATAATTAAAAATTAAAAAAATTAAAAAGTAATGAAAGAAGAGAGAAACCAAACCAAAAAAACAAGTCCACCAATGATAACAAGTGCTAAAATCTATACTAAAACAACAACAACAAATGGACATGCAGAACCCTTGGACAAATGGTAAAAGCAAAGCTATACAGACAAAATCACACAAAGAAGCATACACATACACACTCACAAAAAGAGAAAAAGGAAAAAAAATATATATATCGTTGCTCCCAAAGTCCACCGCCTCAATTTGGGATGATTCCTTGTCTATTCAGGTATTCCACAGATGCAGGTACATGAAGTTGATTGTGGAGCTTTAATCCGCTGCTCCTGAGACTGCTGGGAGAGATTTCTCTTTCTCTTCTTTGTTCGCACAGCTCCTGGGGTTCAGCTTTGGATTTGGCCCTGTCTCTGAGTATAGGTCACCTGAGGGCATGTGTTCTTCCCTCAGACAAGACGGGGTTAAAGGAGCAGCTGATTCGGGGGCTCTGGCTCACTCAGGCTTGGGGGAGGGAGGAGTACGGATGCGGGGTAAGCCTGTGGCGGCAGAGGCCGGCGTGACATTTGCAACAGCCTGAGGCGCGCCGTGTGTTCTCCTGGGGAAGTTGTTCCTGGATTACGGAATCCTGGCAGTGGCGGTCTGCACAGGCTACTGGGAGGGGATGTGTGGATAGTGACCTGTGCTCGCACACAGGCTTCTTGGTGGCGGCAGCAGCAGCCTTAGCGTCTCTTGCCCGTCTCTGGGGTCCGCACTGATAGCCGCGGCTCGCACCCGTCTCTGGAGCCCGTTTAGATGGTGCTCTGAATCCCCTCTCCTCGCGCACCCCGAAACAATGGTCTCTTGCCTCTTAGGCAGGTCCAGACTTTTTCCTGGACTCCCTCCCGGCTAGCTGTGGCGCACTAGCCACCTTGAGGCTGTGTTCACGCAGCCAACCCCAGTCCTCTCCCTGGGATCCGACCGAAGCCCGAGCCTCAGCTCCCAGCCCCCGCCTGCCCCGGCGGGTGAGCAGACAAGCCTCTCGGGCTGGTGAGTGCTGGTCGGCACCACTCCTCTGTGCAGGAATCTCTCTGCTTTGCCCTCTGCACCCCTGTTGCTGTGCTCTCCTCCGTGGCTCCAAAGCTTCCCCCTCCACCCCCACCCCCCCACCACCCCCTGTCTCCACCCCTAAAGGGGCTTCCGAGTGTGTGGAAACCTTTCCTCCTTCACAGCTCCCTCCCAGAGGTGCAGGTCCCATCTCTATTCTTTTGTCTCTGTTTTTTCTTTTTTCTTTTGCCCTACCCAGGTACGTGGGGAGTTTCTTGCCTTTTGGGAAGTCTGAGGTCTTCTGCCAGCATTCAGTAGTTGTTCTGTAGGAGTTGTTCCACATGCAGATGTATATCTGATGTATTTGTGGGGAGGAAGGTGATCTCCATGTCTTACTCTATCGCCATCTTGAAGGTCTCCTGTAATAACTTTAAATGGAGTATAATCTACAAAGATATTGAATCACTATGTCATACACCTAAAACTAAATCACCTATAATAAATCAACTCTACTTCAATAATTAATAAATAAAAATAAAACTTACTGTATATCCTGGATTAGTGTTGGCCCCCCAATTTCTCCATTGGAGGAACTTAAATTAGCATCCTAGTTGGAAAGAGAGTTCTAGGGTTTTGAAGTTGCATTTGTGTATAGCAGGCCAACTATTTTTCCTTAGATTGTAGTTTATTTTAGAGTGTTTGCTTGGAGTTTATGAAGTCTTTATTAAGATTATGGACCCCTAAACTTCCTCTTGGTGCTAGCACTTTCCTGTGATGTTCTTGCTTCTTCCTTCACCCCAGCACCACTTACACGTAATGCATACCTCCGCACAAGCTTACTTACTCAAGGAACCCTGTCTTGGACCCATAATCTTGGTCAGCTTACCTTGTTATATGCACTCACAGAACACTGTCCTTTCTCTCATAGCACTTATCTCAGAGTGTAATTATACCCATATTTGTGCGATTGTTTGAAGAACTTCTGTCTCTCCCACGAACCTCTAGGCTCTATGAGGGCAGAGCCCATGTCTGCTTTTGCTCATCATTAGATTTCAGCATCTGACATCATATCAGGCATTTAAAAGGTGCTTAGGGCCTTCCCTGGTGGTGCAGTGGTTCAGAATCCGCCTGCCAGTGCAGAGGACATGGGTTCAAGCCCTGGTCCAGGAAGATCCCACATGCCACGGAGCAACTAAGCCCGTGCGCCAAAAATGCTGAGTCTGCACTCTAGAGCCCGCGAGCCACAATTACTGAGCCAGCGTGCCACAACTACTGAAGCCCACTTGCCTAGAGCCCATGCTCCGCAACAAGTGAAGCCACTGCAATGAGAAGCCTGCGCATGACAACGAAGAGTAGTCCCCTCTCGCCACAACTAGAGAAAGCCTGCGTGCAGCAACGAAGACACAACACAGCCAAAATTAAAAAATAAATAAATTTAATTTAAAAATAAAATAAAATAAAAGTTGCTTAATCTGTTGAATAGATGGATAAATCTCAGCATTCTGCCTCTGCTGGGGGTTCTAAGAGGCATTTGGTTAGGGCAGATTGGCTTCCTCATCCCACACTTCACAGAGTGGGGTCAAGCTCTTAAGTCCCCTTAATAACCTAGAGCAGTGCTTTCAGGACTGCATTTCTGAGAAACCCTTTTTAAATTCAAAGCATTTGAGTATTTAACACAATCATCCATGACAGGCAGCTACTTTTTATTGGATAAGGCATTTATTTAAAAACTCTGTCACATCAAATCCTGATTACAAGAACTGTGACAAAGCTGATGAGCAAGGCCAGTGACCACTACCATCCTTATTCTAGAGAAAACTTTGTCACTCTGGAATCTGAATGTGTAGCAACTCTCAACAAGTGAGGAATTCGGGGTTTTGTGAAGGTATTGTTCAAGGTTTGAAGGCCCAACAGTATTTTATTCTCAGCCCAACTCCAACTGGAAGTGAGAAGTTTACTAAAGCTCTTTCTTGGTCTACTCAGGCTGCTATAACAAAATACCACAGACTGGGTAGCTTAAACAGCAGACATTTATTTCTTATAGATCCGGAGGCTGAGAAGTCCAAGATCAAGGTGCCCATAAATTCAGTTCCTGATAAGGGCTCTCTTCCTGGCTTGCCTTCTTGCTGTGTCCTCACAAGGAAGAGAGGGAGAGTCAGAGAGAGAGAGAGAGAGAGAGCGCGCACACGCGAAAGCACCAGAGTGCAAGTAAGCTTTGATCTCCCTTCCCTTCTTATAATGATACTAGTCCAATCACGGGGGCCCCACCCTCATGATCTCGTCTAAATCTAAGTATCTCCCAGAGATCCTACATCCAATACCATCACATTGGGGGTTAAAGCTTTAACATGGATATGGGGGGACAGACATTCAGTCCAGAACATTCTGCCTTTGTTCCCCCAGTTCATGTCTTCCCACATGCAAAAGACATTGATTCCATCCCACTAACCCCAAGACTTAACTCATTCTAGCATCAACTCTAAAATATAAAGTCCAGAGCCTCATCTAAGTAACATCTCTCATCTAACTCAGATATGAGTGAAACTCAAGGTATTATTTATCCTGAGGCAAAATTCCTCTCCAGCTGTGAACACATGAAACCAGATAAGTTATGTGCTTCTAAAATACAATGGCAGGATAGACATAGGATAGATGTTCCCATTCCAAAAGGGAGAAATTAGAAAGAAAAAAGAAGTGATAACAAGTCCAAAACCTAGTAAGGCAACATCCATTAGATCTTAAGGCTTGAGAGTAATCCTCTTTGATTCAATGCTGTGCCCTTCAGGCTAATGGGGGTGACAGTGTCACCCTCATGGCTAGGCAGCACAGCCCCACTCCTTCAGCTCCACAGGGCCCTACTTCCACAGACCTCTGCGGGGACCCTGCCCTCAAGGTACTGGGCAGAGGTATCCTGACCTGCTAAAACTGGAGAGGTGGCCCCACCCTTTGAAGCTGAGAAGGAACTAGCCCTTTCTCCTGGGTCTGTGGTAGGAACGGCAGCCCTGATGATCTGTGAATCTCCTTTGGTGTCATCCTTCCCTTTTTTTTGAGGAATAGTGCACATTCACGGCCAAATAGCTCTAGGCTCCCATCCTGTATTGAAGATAGAATCCAAGAAATCTGACAGCCTTCCTTCATTCCATCCCACTTTCTCTGTCTCCTTTAGTCTCAGCTGATAGTGTTCCTGCTGGTGTAATCCCATCTGTATTCCTGGCTTCTGTTGAGATGGCTGATTAAGCTCATTAGTTGTACCCATGATCTCTTTATCAAGTGATAGTCTAGCTGCATCCTTGGTGTTCTCTTCCAAACACACTTGGACAAGCTGAGAATTTTCCAGATCTTCAACTTCTGGTTCTTTTTTGCTTAATAATCCCTTCTTCAATTCATCTCTCTCTTCTTATGTTTTACCATAAGCAGTCAAGGGAAACCAAGCAGCTCCTTGAACACTTTGCTTAGAAATCTCCTCAGCTAAATACCCAGTTTCATTGCTCACAAGTTCTACCTTCCACAAAAGAGTAGAACACAGTTCAGGCAAGTTCTTTGCCACTTCATAACAAGAATCACCTTTCCTTCAGTTTCCAATAATGTGTTCCTCATATGCATCTGAGATCTTACCAGAATCACCTCTAATATCTGTATTTCAAGCATATACCTCAAAATTCTTCCAGCCTCTACCCGTTATCTAGTTTCAAAACTACCTCCACATTTTTAGTGATTTGTTACAGCAGCACCCCACTCCTCAGTACCAGAATATCTGTATTGGTCAGGGTTCTTGAGAGGCAGGACCAACTCATGATATATACATATATATTTCTTTTTTTTTTTTCATGTTAACTAATTGATTCTCATGATTATGGAGTCTGAGAAGTCCCAGGGTCTGCAGTTGGCAAGCTGGAGACCCAGGAAAGCCAGTATTATAGTTCCAGTCTGAGTTAGAAAGCCTGACAACCAGGAGGGCTGATGGTGTAAGTCCCAGTCTAGGGGCAGGAGAAGACCATGTCCCAGCTCAACCGTCAGGTACGGAGAGAGCAATTTCTCCCTTTACTCCACCTTTTCATTCTATTCAGGCCCTCAAAGGACTGGATGATGCCCACCTTCGTTGGCAAGAGCCATTCGCTTTACTCTACCTAACCAGATGCTAATCTCATCCAGAAACACCCTCTCAGACACACCCAGAAATAATCTTTAATCAAATATCTGGGCACCCCATGGCCCAGTAAGTTAACACATAAAATTAACCATCACCGTCTTGTTCCTTTAATTACAATAATTTAAGGTCTTCTTTGTGCCAGGCTCTGGGATAGGGACAGGAGAGGCAGGAATGCTAAGCCCCGGATCTCAAAGTGCTCACAATCTAGTAGGGGAAACTTGTTGACAACAACATGAGGGAAAAGTAATCAGTGTCATTAGAGCAGAACAAGCATGGTGACCTGGGAAAGTCGCGTTATTACCTAAGATGAAGTCTGGGCTGTGCAGGATCCACACTGCAGATCCTTCAACTTGCTGAAGCACCAAGATGTTTACTCGTGTGACTGCGGTTCTATGAGTGCCTTCTAAAAGCAGCAACCATCTCCTCATGTAATAGCCAATGAGCTGATGTAGCTCCAGGAGAGAAAACCCCAGCATCTTCCAGAGCTATCTTAAAGCTTTTTACAGTCTCTCCTCTACCACCTGCCATGCCAGGAGCTCAGGAGAGCAAGGACATTAGTTTCAGACACTCCTAGCTTCTTCATCCTACTGTTCCCCTTCAACTTTGTGCATAAAGTGATGCCTTAATCCCCCTGATATATTTGTTCTTCATTTATAAAATGAAGATAATAATAACTACCCTCCGGATTGTTCTGAAAAATCAACTAGGATAATTTAATGGTCTAATACATTGCCTGCCATATAGTAAATCTTTAGCAAAGGTGAATATTTCTCACATCTCTCCACTTGTCCCCACTCTGTATCCCTGTTTAACTATGTCTGACAATTGTAAAAGCAAGGATTTCCTTGCAGAGGTGGGGTAATCCTCACTTAGCAGAAAGAAACTGCTTTTTACAACGTGGGTTTATTCATTCAGTGAGCTTTTCTTGTGTGGCTGCTATGTACAAGAGAATAGATTTGAATGTAACAAAAAGCCTTACCTAACTCATGTCAAAATCTTGTGCAAACCCCAAATGCCTTTTCAAGTCAATTCAGCTATCCCGTATTAAACACTACCATCTGCTAGACAATGAGCTAGGCGCTGTGATTCAGAAACAGATGAGACATTGTCCTTGTCTCAGAAAGTTAAAAAATCAGACCCTGCAAAAACCGAAATGCTACAACAGAAGTGTATAGATAGTATAAAGGGGAGTAGTCCAGAAACACCTTCCCTGACAAAGCAAGGAAAGGCTTCAAGAGAGGAAGTGATAGTTGATCTTGGCTTTGGCAGATGAGTAGGATTAACTTGTCTTGGGATTTTGTGAAATATGTTGGTAACAGGAGGCTCTCTCAGATACATCTCATCCTTGTTCTGGGCCCCAGTGGGAGGGCAGAGCTCCTGGAACACAGGTGGGAGGATGGCAGAGAGGGACCTTGCTCTGTACCAGCCCAGGAGGCAGAAGAGCTGAAGTGATTTGCCTGAAGTCACAAGAAAACTGGCTTATAGACTACACTTCTACTCTACACCCATTGTTCACATGGCTCACTGCCTCACGTTCACATGGCTCACTCCTCACGTCACTCCCTCATTGTTTGGTCATTCAGCCCCAAACCAAAAAATCAGTTCCTTTCACAGTGCATTCCTTTACCCTACCCTGCTTCATTTTACTTCTTAGCTCTTATTTCCACCTGACATTGTATATCCATCTGGGCTATTTTGTCTGTCTTTCCTACAAGATTGTAAGTTGCATGAAGGCAGGGACTTTGTTTGTCTTATGCAGTGGGAGTGCCTAGAAAAATGGTTGGCACGTAGTAGCTCTCAACAAATATTTGTTGCATGAATGAATGAATGAATGCTGTGATGAATATCCTTGTTCATCTATCTTTACCCAATTGTCCAATTATTTTCTTAGGATCAGTCTCCCAAGGCAAAATTGCTGAGTGTCCAAGGTTATTCATTGATTAGTACAGTGACTGGCATAGAGTGGATAATTTATCAACATCTGTTGAGTGACTGCAATTGAATGTTTTTTCATAAACTGCACCAAATTAACTGATTCCAGATTTAAATTCTGCCAATATTTTATTGCGCATATAAACCATTTGTTCATTCATTTATTTACTTATCAGACATTAACTGCATTATGAATATAAAATCAGTTAGGAAATAGTCCCCCGACCTTGAGACGCTCTCAGTCTAGTGACGAAGGCAGACAGGTTGACCAATAGTTGGGAACTCGGCCTCCTCTCCTCTCACAGTGAGCCCAGCTGCTTGGGTTCTTTTCTGGCCTCTGCCACTCATCACCTGTGAAACCTTAGCAATTTGCATGGCCCCTCTGAACTTGTTTTCTCACCTGTAAGATAGAAAGAGTTGACATCACTATTTTATGGGGCTGTGGAGAAGAATAAGATGTTAATGCACACAAAGGCACTTAGGACACTGCCTGGCATGTGGCAAGAGTTCTGTGAATGTTGACATTAATACCAGCCCCATTTTACAAAAATGACTGAAGCTCAAAAAGCCTCCATTGTTTGTCTAAGGTCAGTAATAGAGATGGAATTTGAGTCAAACTCTCCCAACTCTATACCCAGGCACTCCTCACATTATTATTCTGCCTATACCATTCAGACTTCTTTTCCTGTGGACATAACCTTCTCCTGGACTTTGAAATGTGGGGACCAGGACTTTAGTTGTGTCCCTAGGCCTTTTGTTGCCCATCCAACCCCTGCCTCCCCACTCCCCTTGCCCTTCACACTTTGCTGACAAACCCCCAACTGCAAACCCACATGTTAATAGTTTTAAGGAAAAAAAAATTCTTTTGATAATTAAGCTGGTGGAATTTAGAAATCAACAGAACAGTACATTTTCCCAGCAGAGCCAAGAAATTAATTAGGAGCAATTTGCTGTCAGAAACAATTTCCATAATTTTAAGTTAAAAAAAAGCAGCAAACCATTTTTGTGGGTGTTTTTCCTTTGTATACTTTCTACTCTAAACTGATTTAACTCCTAGAAAGACAAATTCTTCCAAAGACCCTATTTTCTGTTCCTCAGACTTTTCCCCTGAGAGATATTCCAGCGTCTCTCTGACTGGTTATATTCAAGAGCAAGGAGGAATTGTGTGTGATAGAGCCTTTTTGATAACCTCCCTTACTCCATAGGGTAGAACTTGTACTTTGCCAATGGAGCGATTATGAAATGCGCACGTTCCTGTCCCAAGAGTTGGGGCAGAGGGTAGGGCATGTGATGCTTTTGAAAAGAAGTCTGAGAGGGGAGGAACAGAGGTCATGGTATAATGAATGGGCCACGAAGTAGACAAGCCTGCTCTATAGAGAGGCACTAAGGAATTGTGGCTTATAGCATACCTCTACACACTGACTGCTTGTACTCACCCAGACTCTGCCCTTTTTCTGTCCATGTGATCTTGGTCAAGTTCTTTAATTTCTCTGTGACTCAGTTTCCTCGTAGAGTAGTTATGATGATTCACGGAGCTCATAAGTCAACAGGAAGATTCACAGTGCTTGGCATGTATACAGGTGTATGTGACGGTTTCCTGTTATGATCATGGTGGTGATGATGATGATGATGATGATGAGTGGCAGGTCCAGAATCCCAAAGGAGAAGTCTGAGCTGTTACTGGACCCATCTTGGACTTGGACACTCTGGTTCCAGACTCACAGTTGCCCACACTAAAAAGCTGTTCTATCACAACAAACCTTTATTTTGTAAGGCATCAGGACAAAGAACAGTGGTTGTGAGATGTCTCATACACACACAGACACACACACACACACACATGCACAAGTGTTACTAATAACAGTGAAAACACTAAGCTTTATAAATGATATACTTTTTTTGTATCGGTAGAACAGATGTAAGGTTAACCCTACAGTTTTGCTATTTTTATTTATCACCATTCAAATATGAGAGGAAAAGAAGGGAGTAGAGTTACAACTAGAGCTAGAGAATGGATTGTAACTGGCAGTCTAGAAATGCCTGAGGCACAACCTGTCGTCAGCAATCATTACTATTACACAGTTAATAGTCTGGCACATTACCAGTTATTGTTATGCATCATTGCAATTTTTGTTTTGCTTTGTTTTTTAGTTTTATCTCAATCTGAGTCATCAGTCAATGTACAACCAAGAGAAAGAAACCACTCCAAATATTTAAAAGAAAGAGGAATCAATGAAAGGAATAGGTACCAGTTGAGAATCCAAACAGAGAATGGTGAACAAACTCAGAGGTCAGCAGGAAGACACTACCATCCTAGGCTAGAGAGTCAAAGGGAGGACAGGTGATACTGGATCCTAGGACCTAGGGTTACCCAACAGAAGCTGAAACTATGGCCACATGTCCAGCAGGAGCTGGAGCCACGGAGGAGACTTAGCCGCTGCCAGAGACATCTCCATGGAGGTTGGGGCGGGGGCAATACTCTGGTTTATCTCTTCCACTTTCTGATGCTTTGGCATCAGACAGCCATCCTGTCTTTGAACACAAGCTTCAACACTTACTAGCAGTGCAACCAGCCTCTCTGAACCTAGTGGTCCCATTTGTAAAGGGGATACCACGATATGGGGTTTGTCTCATCCCTTAGCCTATGGAAGATTTCCCAGCTGTTGTGATTCTGTGCAGCTAAAACTATTTCTTCCCTGCAACCATGCCTAAGACGGCTTTCCAAACAAGAAAGCATGCAAAAAACATGGCTGCACATAGTTGTTATACAAGAAATAATTATTGCCTTGAGTTGAAGTTGATAACTGCGAGGGGCAGCTATCAAGAGCCAGGACATAGAGTCAGACAATCCAAGAGCCAGGGAGATGAGAGCAGAGTGGAGGGTGGCAGGGAATATGAAGATGTGAGACCAGAGCTTTCACCCAGGGTTTTTCTGCAGCATGCCTGCATCCAAAGACTGTGTTTAAAGGCCCATAGCCTGGGAAGCTGGGGAGAGCCATAATTACAAGAGTCAGTATCTTTAAAGTGCTTGGCATGCCATTAGGTATGGAATAAAAATTGATTTCCTCCTTACTCTTCTTTCATTTGCTTCAACACGTATCTACTAAGCACCTTGGCTATATGAAGACCTGTGGTAGGCACTAGGGATTTAGAGACAATATAATAAAGGAAAAGTCATAGAAACAATTGACTAAAATTCAAATATGACAGATTTTCTACCAAATAAAAGCACAGTACAATAATATCATCTGGAGGCAATAAAAGAAAGGAGATTAATTTCACCTTAAGAAATCAAAGCAAGTTTCACCTTAAGTTTTTTTCAGAGAAAAAAAAATATCATTTGACCAAGGCCTTAAAGAACAAGCAAGATCTTGATTGGTAGAGAAGGAAGTAAGAGCTTTCAAGCAGTGGGAATAGCATGTACAGAGGCCTGGAGGTGAAAGAATAAAGAATATACTTGGGGACAGGTAAACAGTCCACTGTGCCTAGACTTTGGGGGATGGGAGAGACTTTGGGAAAGTATGAAGTTATACTGTGGGAGGTAAGGGTGGGAAAGACATTGGAGCTGGATCCTTAAGGGTCTCCTCTTAACCACAAAACCCCACATTTGTGGAGTCTTTTAGGGTTCAAAAGGTTGGTCTCAAACAAGCAATCTTCTGGCAGCAAGTTATGAAAACACTTAATTCAGAAAATCAGGATGAAGCTTGAGTTGTAAATTATTCTTCTCCTGCCTAGGCCTTTATTTAGTTCACTAACTAGAGAGATTTATAACCCTCCAAGTCTGTGCTCTCATTTTGCTCTCTCTCAGGCCATGGGGCTCTTTCTAGAGATTTCTTAGCCAGTTCATCTGATCCCTAGACTCTGGAGTCTCACTTTCTGAAGCTTATGTCTCCCACCACAAACCTGCTTTGGGTAGTGGTTGAGGTGGTAGACTGGGACTGGAGCCCAGATTTACATTTTGCTAACGTGTGCCTGTGTACCTGCCTAGAGTACCAGCTTTAGTATTTCATGGTGACAGCATGTGACTTTGGCAGTGCTGTACAATTCAGCAAACTCTTTCACACTCTTTGTATTGTTTAATTCTCCTACCAACCCTCAGAGGACAGATGCAATTTTCACCAACCCCGTTTTATAAAATGAGAGAATGAGGTGTATGATAGGAGCAGAGGCTGTCTGGAACCCTGGTCTTCTGAAGCAAGTTAAGGGTTTGATTGTGCCGAGAAGGGTTGTCTAAGGAATGACAGGAGGAACTCTTATTATCTGGGACTTCAGGAAGGAGTTGTTCCTCCAGCTTGGGGCTTAAATGCAGTAAAATGATCTGTGATTCTCAGTCAAATTGAATTGTGGGCAATGGTTGGAGAAGAAAGAAGGGCTTTGAGATCCAAAATGAAGGTCCTGAACAGAGCAGATGACCAAACCACAGATTCCAGAAACAGGGAGGAAGCCCCTCCAGTCTCTCCTTGTCAAAGTCTTCCAGCACAGGGACCTCCCTGCTTGAGTACCTCCATCACCCACAGGAAACAGTCCAATGTCCTTAGCACGGCATTAAGGAATTTGCACTGTCTGCCCCCAAAGCCGTTTCCACCTTTATCTCTTAGACATGCTGAACTTTTCGCTTGGTACTTGCATGGATGCTGCATATAGCCACATCTATGCCTTTGCTTATGGAGTTTCCTCTGCCAGAAATGCCCTTTTCCCTTGTTTCCAACTTGTCCGTTTATTCATGCATTTATTCCTTTTGTCAGTCAGTGAATAAAGTGCCTACTATGTGCCAGACACTGCTCTAAGCACTGGGAATACAAAAGGGAACATCAAAAATAGTCTCTGCCTTCACTGGGGAGGAGAAAAGCATTAAACAATCACACAAGTTATAAGGACACACTATAAAAAGGGTAAAATAAATGGTGTAATGAGATACTACACCAGGAGGTCCTAGAGAGTTCCCGTATCAGGGAGGGCTTTTCTGAGGCAGGATATTTAAGTTGAAGGAAGTCTCTGGTACCCCTTAGCCAATTCAACAACCAAATCTTTTATAAAGCTGATTCAAGAGGCAGGTTGGAGTCTGGAAGTCACAGCCCCAGTGAGAAGGCGGGTTGCACTAAAATGGGATCCTTCCTTCCCTCCTGGCCTCCGCAGCAATTCCCAAAATAGGAAGCAAGCGGAATTGTTTTTGTGTTCGAAGCTGAAATTATTTTTGTTTCCCTCCTCCCTCCATGCTCCCCCGCCAGAATGCTTCTCACCCCATCTCAGTATTTATGTTTAGAGTCCTGAGGAGCCTAACATGTGCATCTCCCATGTGCCAACCATGTGCTGGGTACTTGATGTGCCTCTTTACATTAAACCCTTACAGCAGTGTGCTGAAGCCAGTTTAGTTCTAATTTTACAAGTGAGGAAACTGAAGCTCAGTGAGGTGAGTGGATTGCCCTGTTTACACAGGTAGCCAGCCAGTCACACCCACTGGTCCCAGCACTGTTGGAGCACACAGAGCACACCTGCTTCCTCTCCCTCAGCAGCCCCTCACATGGGAAGACAGCAACTTGGCTGACCTCCAGGTCTTCCCTTCCCCAGACCAAGCTCCCCAGCCTTTAGCTTTTATCCCCAAAATGGCAATTCCAGAGCCTCCCTCTCCCCCAGTTGTCCTCCTCCCATGGGATTCCTGTTTTGCTCCTTTGGGGAACAAATCTGGACCTGTCACTCCCCACGGTAGACTCATCCCACAATTCTCACTGATCTGAGGATAGAGGCCAATACCTCACCATGGCTGATAAAACCCTGTAGGACTGACCCCTGTCTGCCCCTCCAGTCTTATATTAACCCAACCACCATCTCTTGCACCAGGCCTCACCCAGCACTTTACACTCTGACCTTTCTGATGTCCTCCATTCCCTCTCACCTCTGCTCTTCCAAACATGTCTATCCTTATGTGTAGAACAGTCTTCAGTTAACTGACACCTATTCATGGGAGGGTAAGTCTCCCTAAAGGAAGTCTGCTCTGCCCATGTGGGCTGTGGTGAATGCCCTTTACCTCCACGTGTGAGCAAAGCCCACAGGTTTTCTGGGTCCCAGCTCTTGGCATGCTGGATTGTGATTGTCATTTTATATCTGACTCCCTCACTGTGAGGTCCTCCTTAAAAGCAGAAAGATAGGTTTGACTGTCCTTCCATTGTATCCCAAATGTCTGGCCTATATTAGGTGTTTGGTGAAAATATGAGGTCAGGAAGAAAGAAAGGATAGAGAGAGGAAGGGAGGGAGGGAAAGTGAAAGGGAGAGAGGAAGGAACAAAAGGGACTCAAAGAAACATATGTTCCCTTGGAGGGCTCACAGTCTTGTTGACACATCTTGGGAGAAGGTAACTAACTACCCTGATGGCTCACAAGGTGTGCTCCCGTGTGCACACACAGCCTTTCTGTGGGATCACATAGTCCCACCATCCCCTCTCTTTCATATATTCCTTGCAATAATTCTGAGAAGCAGATATTCCCATTCTACAGATGCCAAAATTAAGGCCTAGCAAGGTGCCTTGGTTCAGAGATGAAATAAGCAGACCTGAAATTCAAGTTATTAATTACTCATTCAATCATTCATGCATTAAACACATTTTGGTGCATCTTGCATTTCATATTTTGTGCTGGGCACTGAGAAAGAAAGGAATAAGACTTGACTCTTGATCTAGAGAAAGTCCAAAGGAAGAAAAGGAGAAGTGAAGAAATACAGTAGTCTCGCTTGGGTAGAAATGTGCACAGGGTACTGTGGGAGCATGAAGGAAGCATCGGACTGGGCATTAAGGAAAAATGGGAACTTGTCAGGCAAAGAAGAAAGAGGAAATGAATTCTAAGCAGAGGCCTTGGGGAATGGAGAAGGAGAGACTTGGGAAAGGTGATAGATGGTGACCCCCACCTTTGATCACCAGAGTCCTTAGTCTGCCCCAGCTGACCTTTGCCCTGGTACCAGAGTCTAGCCAACCTCTGAGTGTGTGTTGGTCTCCAGGTAGGGCTGGCTTACGTATCAGGGGAGGCCGGTTAATTATTTGGCACTATGTTTCAGCCTGCTGAGCAGGATTGGATAAAGAAGGATATAACAGAGGGAACCAGAGGTGGTAGATGGTGATAGGAAAGCAAAGTTGCTTCTTAGGATTTGTTTTCTGACAGTGACTACTGAAAACACCCTGTGAGAATGAAGGAAATCTTTGCCCTACTAATGGATAATCATGTAGTGAGTAGTTAGATGTATTAAGAAACCAAGGCTTCGGCCTTCTAGAATCTTGGAAGGTCTGATGCCAGAAAAGCTGGTACAGGCAATAAGGAATTTTTTTTCTCTCAGATGGTCCTGGTGTGTTTTGATACAGTGTGGTAGAGTGAAAGGGCCCCAGGCAGGAGCCATGAGACCTAGGCTTGCATCCTAGCTTTGCAACTGGTTAAGTCAACTCTGGTGCCACTGAGGCAATGTGGATGTGAAAAGGACCAATGTGATTACAGACTATATTAATAGAAATCTGATTATAAGAACAGAACCAATAGCATTAGACATACCTGCATATCTATCTATCTATCTATCTATCTATCTATCTATCTATCTATCCCTAGCGAGATTTATAATAAGAAATTGGCCCATGTAATTATAGAGACTGACAAGTGCCAGGACCTTCAGTTGGCGAGCTGGAGACCCAGGAGAGCTGATGGTGTAATTCTAGTCCAAAGGCAGGAAGGGCAAGTAAGCTCAAGACCCAGGAAGGGCTGATATTTCCATCAGAGTCCAAAGGCAGGAAAAAACTGATGTCCCAACTCAAAGGCAGTCAGGCAGGAGGGCTCCTCTCTTATTTGGGGGGAAGGGGTAGTCTGCCTTTTGTTCTATTCAGGCCTTCAACTGATAGGTTGAGGCCTACCCACACTAGGGAGAGCAATCTCCTTTGCTCAGTCTATTGATTTCAATGTTAAACTGATCCAAAAACATGTTCTTCCTCCAACGTCAAAGGCTGGAAGATTTCTAAGGGCTCTTGTAAGTCTAGCATTCCTTGGTTCATACTTTGCATCTTTCACCAGAACTCCTGCTATACTACGCCCATTGACTTCTCTACCTTCAATCTCTCTTTATCCCTCGCAAATCCATCCCCTAAACCCATTCCCAAGTCCGTGCTGCAGCCAGAGAGACATTCTTGGCACACAGCTCTGACCACTTCCTGCCCCTGTTAGCAGTCTCAAAGGTTCCTTATTGCCCTCAGGATAAACCTCTGCAGATTTTCTCAGAGAAGTGCTGCTTTAGAATGATATTCAAGGCCTTTCAGAATCTAGCCTGGGGACGCTTTTTATCACTCATTTCCCATGCACCCAATATTTCAGCCACAATGAAGTACTGGTCATTCCCCAAACATGACAGGGTCTTTCGCATACCTTTTTTGACCCGTTTTCTTTTCTTGGAATGTTCTCTGCCTCTTTATCCTTCAAAATCTATTTTGAATATTACCACCTCCAGGAAGCCCTCACTGACCACTCAGGCTGGTTTAGGAGCCTGCTCTATGCTCCTCCAGCACTCCACATAACCTCTTTCACATAGTGGGGGAGCTGTCCTTCCCCAATATTCCATGAAGCCTTGAAGGCAAAGACAAGCATTCAGTGTTGGGGCCTGCCATATGGATTCTTAATACTTATCTCATGACCAAATGAAAATATATTTCCATGTTACCACCTGGTTTCCTCAATCCAGGATGTGGAATACAGTGGCTTTGTGAAGTTGCCAGTGTGACCAATCCTTTCCTCTTCTCGCCATTTTTAGTGAATTTTAATTGTAAAATTAATGCACATTCATTCAAGAAAAATGTAGGAGAAAGTAGAAGGTGAAATGCTCAAAGACTACCACCATTGTCACATCACAGTATTTCCTTCCAGGCTTTTTTTCTATGCATATTTTCTAAAAGGTATAGAACACCCACTTATTTTGTTTCTCTTTTTTTCTCTTAACATCACAAGGTAAGAATTTTCCTTGTCAATATGTAGTGCTTCATTACCATCATTCTTAATGGCTTGATAATATTCCATCAAGTAAATGCATAATAACTTATTTACTCCTTTTATATTGAACATTTAAGTTAATATTTTTTTTTTCACCATTATAAAAAGAAATCTGTGGTAGGCATCTTTGTGCATAAAGCATTTCTTTGCATTTAGGATTTGTTCCTTGGGGTTAGTGCCTCTGTTTGTCTTCATCTTGTGAAAATCAGGGCCTTGACCTAGCATCTGCCTGTGTTTTTTGCCCAAAATCCTTCATACCAAGAAAAGCAAAAACTGACATCAGTGCCCTAAGAATCACTTAGCCCAGTGTTCCATGTATGGCTCCTGATTAAGACAATATGCCCTTTCTCTAATGTGGCCATAAATATTTGCCTTCAGTGAAGTAGATGCCAAGGAGATAATATTGATTGCAAATCATAGCCCTTGTAATTAACCAATTTGTGCAGCTGGAAGATGGAGCTGGTGAAATCATTGGCTTCCGAAGGAGGATGATGGCCTTTCCAAATCTGTCTCTCATATATGAATTTGGCCTAATCCCGGGAACATTCCTGGTGTGGCTGCAGACTATCAGGTGCTCAAGATGTTGCCAAGGCTCTGGACAGAAACGGAATGTCTTGGTCTTTTGCCTGCCGACCACACGGCCTCCATCACCCACCCGAAACAGGCCTACATCTCCCAGGTGCCTCTGCAGGGACACATAAGCACATACTAGAAAGGGTTATGAACTGAGGTTGGCCCTGGCTGCTGCCCTCTCTGTTCCTGCCTTATCAGGAAGTGTAAGAGGGAGGCCCAAGAAGCAGGAGGTTGGGCTTCTGGTCCTGTAACTACTGGGGAAGCCTGGCTCTGGACAGTTGGGGGCAGCAGAGAACCAGTCGGTCTGGTCAGCCGGGATTCTAGCTGACCATAGCTGGTGGGAGCGCCCAAGCTCAGCAGTGTGCGAAAGGGGAGGACTTGATCCAGACACCTGCGTAAATGGAATAGGGGTCCAGGTACCCACCGGATAGAGATGAAATCCTAATTAATACGAATAAATCCTTTCACTTAACCAGTATGCTTCAGTTTATAAATAGAATAAGTTATTCTGTTGAATCCTCTCCATAATCATATCCATTCAATAAATGAAAAAACTGAAGTTCATGGAAGTTTAAATAACTTTCCAAAGTTCACACAGCCCTCAGTGGCAAAGCTGTGTAATAAACCAGGTCTTCTGACCCCGTGGAGTAACTGGAGTATATTTAATTCTTTACTTCCACTAACTCATTGGATTCTTGAAGTCCATCAAGTCAACCAAATGCCCTCTTAAGTGGACAAATTGAGGCCTCCTAAACTTAACAGAACACTATCCCAGGTGATCAGGAATCGCTCGAGGCAGGAAATAGCAGCCTTCAAAAGGTCATATATATTTGGGGGGCAGGGCACGGGGTACTAGTCTCTGGCTTCCATGAAGCACTGGGCAAATATCTCTCCAGCCTCACTATTTTCCATGGCCACTCAGTTTTTTCTCTGTGCTCAAACTTTTCTCAAGTATTTGCAATTCCTAGAATAGACCAAGTTCTCTCTCATTTTTAGATGTTTGTACATGTTGGTCCCTCAGCCTTGAATGACTTCCCTCACACCTGTTGGTCTGGTTAATTCCTCTTCATCCTGACCACCTCTGGGGCATTCCCTGAGTTCCTCATCCCTGAGCATGCTTAGGCACTTCTGTGGTCTCACAGTGGTTTGCCCAAACCTGCATCTTAGCACGTGTCACACTATATTATAATGTCCTCTTCCTTCATTAGACTGTAGGCTTTTTACTGACAGACGATATCTTATTAATCTGTCTGTTGGGCACATAGTTGGTGCACAAATATTTATTGAATGAATGCATGCATGCATGAAGAAACATCTTCCATGGTGCAAGAGTCTAGAGATGCCAGAGGTTTCATGCTTATTGATTACAGGGATAAGCTCTCATAACCCACTAGGGAAATGAGTGTTGATCTCCTGAACCTTGGGGTTATAGGCTCGCAAAGAAGGCCACATTTCCTTCTTCTCTTCGGAAGCATGGTTAGTTTCCTGCCTGGGTGACCATCTGGTTAAAAGGACTTAAAACACTAGAATACCTCATGCAAAAGAGACACTTAATCTTTACCTCGTTCCCACAAATGCCTGAATGTGAAGTCCAGGCACCTCCACAGTTCTATTTGAGCTTCTTTTCAGATTGATTTGGCAGAGTGAAATCTGGCTGTTCAGCCACAAAGAATGGTCTCAGATTTATTCAAGGCACTTCAAATTTTACCTGCCCATCCAAAAAACAACTATTTCAAAGGTTTCCTCCCTCCTCCTGCTCAACTTGTACTTAACTGCCCCCCACCCACCCTCCACTACCCTGACAAAAGCATTTAACTGCAGCTCCACATAGCAAATTCCATAAATCAACAGAACTGGCCACATTCTCTCTTTCTCTTTCTCTCTCTCTCTCTCTCTCTCTTTCTCGCTCTCTCTCTCCACTCACTTTCCCCACCATACACACACATTATAGCTCCTCAATGAGTAGTCAAATTCTGCCCATGTTTTATTTAGTTTGAGATGCTAATGCCAGAACAAAGATAATGAAATATATTAGTTACATTAAAGATGTTTTAGAGAACCAGGAATTGCTTTCAGAAAGACAGAGCATATCTGACTCCAAGCAGAGATGATAGCAACAGGCAGATGATTAACAGTTAATAACATTAGTGTTGTAATTAGAACTGCCTTGAACTCTTAACCCGTCTGCTTCTCTGATTTCTAGGTCCATACAGTGAAGAACGAGATGATCTTTTTGCTTTTTTATCCCCTTTCTTGATTTGGCTGCGTGTTCGGAATATATTCTTTCTCAAGTAAATATTACTAACTGCTATCATGTACTGTCCACCTATTGTGTGCCAGGCGCTTTGTACGTACTGAGGGTACAAGGAAGAATACAGCATGGGCTCAACCCTTGAGGAATTGAATATAACATACTTTGCTCAAAGGTCTTATCTGGTTAGAATTATTACCCCTGCTTTTATAAATGAGGAAAGTGAGGCTGACGACGGTGAAGTGGCTTGTTGAAACTTAGCTTGTAAGTAGCCAACCACAGATTCAAATTAACTCCATCTGACTCCACACTTCTTTCCAGTGTGACAGTGCTCTATGAATGACCATTATTGCCATCGCTTTGCTGATTTACCCACATTGGTTGACTCTCTGGGACGCAACTCACAGTTCTGTTCAATAGTGGAGGACAAAGGGAAAGGAAGAATGAGACTGAACAAGAGGTCAAGTGCTCTACTTGGCTGTTTGAAAAATCACCATTACCATTACAGTGTTCTGCATCTGGAGTCCCAATAGAAGAAGCAAACTAGCAGAGCTCAGCAATGAGAGAGTCAAGCAGGTAGTTCTTAGATGTCCATGTTAATAGGCAAATGGCACCAGGGAAGACTAGACACATGGTTGGGATTCAAGACAAGAGTGAAGAGATTCTAGGTCCCATGAGGAGGCTGGCAGGGACCTGGGGGACAGTCGGTCTCTGGCTAAAACTAGTAGACAGCAATAATGCTAAGGGTGTTGCTGAGATAATATCATGGTAGCATTTGGCCAGGGGACTCAAAAATACCCATATCCAACCTCATCTCAGCCAGCTTTCCCTAAGGCAAATATACTCACGAGGAAGGAGAAAGTTAGCTATTCTTATTACCTGGAGCTTTGGCTCCAAATCTCAGTGCAGATCTCCACTGAGCTGAGCTGAACTAAAATGTGGGTTCTTTTATCCCAAGCTTGTGAGACTCAAATGGTCCAGAACCAAAACAACTCTTAAGTCCTCCTTTGTGTTTTTCCAGTGCCCTAGCCTGAGCCTTGGCTTTAAGAAAAAGCTGCCCAGAGTGCCCCCATCAGAGCCAGAGGGAAATGAGCAAGGAAGTCCACACAGGAAGGGTAGTAACTCCAATGGTAGGACACACCTCACCCAGTTCTGCTCCGTGACCAGTTATTCCTTTCCACCAAGGCTCTAATGAGGGGAAATACATAAAGTCTGACCCATGGGAAGTAAAACAGAACCTTATTCTTAGCTGGAGTTTTGGGCTCAAAGCCTAGTGCAGAGAGCCCTGGAAACCAGACTGTGGATCTGGTAAAGAGTAAATGAGATAATATAAGAAGCTTCTACCATAAACCTAGGCTCCCTTTAGATGGGATCACCTTTTCCTTGGGACCTAGAGTCTCTTTTTTCTGCTCTTGATCCCAGCCAAGGGTCCAGATCTCCCTGATGCCATGTGCTTATTAATCTGGACACTTAGGACTCTCTGCTTAATTTCCCCATTACTGAGTTCTGTTCCTGAACTGTTTTGTTTGGGTTTGGTTTTCCACCAGTTCATTGCCCAAGCCTGCCCATGTCTTTCTACAGCAATCTGACACTATCCCTTCTTTACATATCTAAATCCTTTTCTCCCTCAGCAGATATTTCTTTCTTCTGGAAGCTTTTCCTGCTGCACTCCTTCCCCCCACACTCACTCGCCTCCAGGCTGGGTCAGGTGCCTCCTCTCTCCTCTGCCTCCTGGCTTCCATCTCTCACAGCACTTACCACTCTATATAATTTTTGAGTTTACATGAATGTTTCTCCCCAAGAAATTAAATCCTTAAAGGCAGGGAGTATACAGGATTCATCTTTGTTTCTTTAGTGTCTAGCCGAAGATCTGGCACAGAGCAGACTCTAGGGAGTGTTTAATGAATGAATAAATTTAAAAATTATGAATTTGTCCAGGCCAGTGTAGTATTATTCAGGAGGGAGGAAAAAAAGAGGAACGTCTGATCCAGAGTCCTTATTGTAAATTAAGGTGAACCTCCTAACCTACCTCCTTTTTCTGTTCTTCATGACCCATAGCCACCAAAACTGCTTTTCACTCTAAAATCACACCTAACCTTTCCCCCGTAGCACCACGTGCATTCCCATTCCTGACTCCAGCTTTGTAGCTTCCTCTGGGCAACTCTCAGCCTTGGAAGTGCCCCACTGTCCTAATTCATCCCCTGGGAATGTCTGTCCATTTTGATGCCCCCAAAGGCAATTTCTCACCTATAAGGTCCAGCCATACAAGAGGCCACATTTATTATCTGGCTCAGCTTTAGGTGGTGACCTCCCATAGCTTTCCTTGATCATGCTGCGCTGGCTTCCAGACAGACCTTCCTAAGGTTACCTTTCTGTGTGAGCTTCCAAGTGTAACACCTCGCTGAAGGGCTCCTTATCTTTTATCTCAGACCCTTTTTTTTGTTTTATTTTTTATTTATTTATTTATTTTTTTTAACATCTTTATTGGAGTATAATTGTTTTACAATGGTGTGTTAGTTTCTGCTTTATAACAAGTGAATCAGTTATACATATACATATGTTCCCATATCTCTTCCCTCTTATGTCTCCCTCCCTCCCACCCTCCCTATCCCACCCCTCTAGGTGGTCACAAACCACCGAGATTATCTCAGACTCTTTTGACACTGCCTCTCGGGTTGTGGTCAGACACAGGCATGCCCTGGACACTGCTGGGTCAACCCCTCTAGTAGAAAGCTGTAACATCAGATCCCACTCACTCCCCAACTGCATCATCTGACATAGCATAATCTGCACTTTCTAGATAAACCCCAAAGGGCACTCTTATGGAGAAGGCTGAACCTCAGCCAGAAAGCGAATGGTCAGGACAGAACCGAGAAGACACACTTAAGTAAGAGCCAGGCATCCAGAGCAGACAGTAGAGAAGACGGGGATTTAAACAAAAGTAAAGGGGAATTTGGAGCAGGAAGTACCAGTCTAAGTTGTCCATTGAGTTTGAAATAAGGCTAGAAAGGTAGAGTGACTGTCAGATTCCCTAGACACTGGATGCCAGACCAGAGCATTTGCATTTGATATGTTGGAAACAGGATGCCATTGTAGATGCCCAAACAAAGCTGCCCAGGAACATGGAGAAGGCACAGACTGGGATTCAGGAGACCAGAGTCTGAGGTCTTGGCCATATCACTAGAGAGCTGTGTGACTATGGACAACTCTCTTCTCTAACCTGCCCCAGAAAAATTACACGCCAGTGCTAAATTGTCTTAGAAGTCCCTCTCGGCTCTTGGACTCCATGGCACAATGGATTTGGCCTAAAGAAGTTGAGTTTCCCTCTGTCTAGCATCCACCCCCACCGCCCACCGCCCACCCCCAACCTGCTGATGATCAGGGCCCTGGAGGGCTACCTATGGTGTCCCATCTGTTGGGACACAGCCAGAGAGAGGATTGCTCCTGCCACATGTGCTCTTGTTTATTTTATTCTTGATGCTTTCCAGAGAGCTGGGGGTAGTAGGAGGGGGAGGGAGAGAGGGGGCCTCCTTGCAGGATCAGTTACAAGTATTGTTGTCCCACACTTCATATGCAGGGACTGGGCCCGAGCACAGCAGGCAATCAGCATGTGGGAAAGCCTGGGCCTTTTACCAACTAGCATCCTCCAAAGGTCAAATTAGAGACTTGGAATTTTAAAGAGAAACAAATACAATGAACTGAGCAAGCAGCTCTGAACTGGTTGCCTCAGATGGGTGACCATGAGAAGGCCATCCCTTTGTATTAGTCACTATAGGCTGGGCTACGCTGTTGGAACAGACCAACTCCAGAATCTCAGTAGCTCATCACAGTAAAGTTCATTTCTTTGTTGAACACTAACGAATTTTGCAAACCTGAAATTTGGGATAAAATGAAAATTACTTCCATTTACAGAGTGCCTATTATATGTCAAGGACTATTCTATACATTTTATATAACTTATCCCCTTTTTGCACATGAAGAAATTGAAACTCAGAGAGGTGACGTGACTTGATTAAGCCAGACAACTAACAAGTGGCAGAACAGGTATTGAGACCCAAGCCTGTCTAGCTGCAAGGCCTGTGCTCCTTTCCTTACTCCACTCCTCCTCCCCAAGGGGGCAGTGAAAAGTGGGCCCTTTCCCTCTCACGCGTCATTCAGGCACATCTTCCAAGGAAGAGAATGAGAAAAAGCAATCATGTGGCAAATGACCTAGGGAATGTCTTTTCACAGAAATGATCTGCATTGTTCTTTAGCTTGGCCATTGTCCACAGTGCAACTTAGTGTGCTGCCCTCTACTGTGTACTTGTCTCCCTAGACCCTAAGCATCTCAAGCACACGGGGGCCATGTGTCCCCAGTAGCCAGCATCAAGCCTGACACAGTGCTCAGAGAATGTTTGTTCATTGGTTGAATAAATGAGTGAGTGAGTGAATTCATCCATTCTTTGACAATTTTGAAGAGTCTTCAGATGAGTGGCTGAAATCAGATCATAAATCTTCAAGGAAAAATTCTGTGCTCTTCCCTGCATTTATCATAATAATGGACGTAGATTAGCCCTTGCTACCACCCTCAATCACTGAAAAATGGACCCTATTCCTCGTGTACCCAGAATAAAGCTGGAAAAGTAGGGAGGAAGTGAATTTGGGAAATTTTTGTGAGGATGAAACAAGAGGACTTACTAACCAAGATGTCAGAGGTAAGGGAGGAAATACGTAAGAGAGGTATAAGCATACCTATCTTCAGAAATGACCTCAGACCCCTGGGAGCAATCTGATGATAAGTGGAGAGTGTTTAACTGATGTTTTCCCAGACCGCACCAGCCTGTGGGCACAAATGGGGTCCCATTTACAGTAATCACCTGTGATTTGTCGGCTCATGCCCCTGCGTGCTAATGCAGGACTCCAGCCTCCCTCAAAGTCTTGCTCAGTTATTTCTGGAAGTCTCCAATGGGCATCACACGTGATCTCACAAAGGATGCTATCTGCTTCCACATGCCGTCTACCATGTTGCTTCTTTCCTTCTTAGCCCATCCCATTAGGTTCTCTGCTTCCTTCCACTGAGAGTGTTCCCCCCTAGTCAGGGCTCCCAGTGCCCACCAAGAGAAATCGGATGACCCCACCAAAGGTATTTCCTGCTCATGATATCAAGCTGCTGGGACAAGAAATATTACAGCAGCCAAAGTCACAGTCTTATCAATCTGTTCATTTCCTCTGCTCTGCATTCATAGCTCTCTCTGTGGCCTTTTTAGAAATAGCTTCTACCTGCAGTCCCTCTCTCCCTGGGGCTCAGACATGTTTGGGTCCATAGGAAACTAATCTCAGGATCAGACATCACACTGTCACCCTCTTCTTGCCCTACAGTAGAGCTAGCGCATGTCCTCTTTGTGCCAGTTTCGGCATTCAAGGATCTTCATGTGATTGAACCCCTGCAAGGAGTCTGCCCCAGCAGTCCTTTTTCTAGACTACAGCTGGAACCCACACCTCTGAAGGGTGAAGATAATGATCTCTGTTACTCTTTCTGAAATTCTGTCGTCCAAACATTAGTCTGGATATTTTTCTCTAGATGCGTTTATTGAGCACTTACCATGTTCCAAGCATTGTGAAAAGAGCTTTATGTGCAGCTCTTCATTTAGTCCTCACCTCATCCCTGTGATCTAGGTATTATTACCCACTTCTCCAGGTCCAGAGAGGGAAAGTGCCTAACCAAGGCCAGCCAGCTCTGACACACTTACCCTGGTCTTAGCCTTCGTCCTGACTCACTGGTCATGGCCTTTCCCTGGGAGCCTGTGCTGTCTTGTTTCTTGCCCTTCCTGATTGCCAGCCCTACCACTCACTGTCCCTTTTGCTTTCATGCTTCACCTACGAGATCTGATACCTAGCACACCTTTCCGGCTGTGATCTCAACCACTCTGGACAAGAATGTGATTCCCTCTTCTCCCCTGGTCCACATATAGGCTTAGGCCTCCTTTTCCCTTGGAACTTTCCAGCTCTGGTCCTGCCAGTGACATTTGGCATCTGGCTTTCCATGGCCCCGAAACTTAAATCTGACAGCCCTTTGCTATGCTGTGTGGCCTTCAGACATATCTTAACATCTCTGGGCCTCAGTTTAGTTGACTGCAAATAAGGGGTAATAATACTTATCTTGAATGTTTATTGTGGGGCATAAATATGACAAAATATTTAAGGTGCCCAGAATAATGCCTGACACATAGTAAATGTACAGTAAACAAACTGCTCCAAAAGAACTGATATTTACTAAATGATTATCACATGCTTTGCTAAGTGCTTTATTGGGCTTATCTCATGTAGCCTTACCCTCAACCTTATGCAGCAGGTACAGTTATCATTCCATTTTACAACTGTGAAAACTGATCCCAAAATAGGTTAAAGGACTTACCCAAGGTCTCAGGCTTTGAAAGTGGCAGAACTCAGATGTGAAGCAGGTCCTCATATTTAATGACTCGCTATTACTGCTCAGCACAAAGCAGACCTCTACCAATGGGGTTGTTGGGCTGCTTCTAGTAAATGAATATGTAAATGGGCATTTTCTTTCTTTTCTCTTTGTGCCATTGCCTGAGACACCAGTTCCCTGGCCCAAGATTTGCCTACCGATTTTCTTAGCTTCCTCAGAGGAGGCTAAGAGGATGTTGCAGTTTCCTCTACCCCCAGAAATGCACCATATTGCAACCTTCCCTGGGTAGGACAAAGGCCAGCCCTGACCAGCGCGGTCCCTGGCTGAGTTCCCTGGCCAAGAACAGTGCAGAGAGAGATCCTTTCACAACGGAGGCTTGCCAGCAGAGCACTCCTGCTGAGCCAGGGACTCTTGCCAAGCAGCTTTCCCTACCACTCCGACATGCAGATGTGTTCAAGAATTCTTCACATCTGCATAGGGAGCATCCAAAAGCTGTGACTTGGCTGGAAAGAAGGAAGATGTGTGTCAGCTCAAGGCATGGCTGCTCCAAGGGGCCAGGCAGGGGAGGACAGCAGATCACAGCTGGGAGCAGTCAGTACAGAGCAGATGGAGGATGGAGAAGCAGCACTATCCACCCCAACGCCTGCCTCTTACAGGAAGGCTCACATGATCTCCGAACTGTGGATACCACTGGCTCATCTGGTGATCCTCCAACAGCTGCCTCCATCTTGCGAGAGTTATACTGTGCTTAATCTGCATCACCTTAAACCCATAAATCAGGAAGGAAAAACATGGCAGCAAAGGCAGTGGTCAGAGCCCTGAAAGAGGACTCCGACACCTTTCCGCAAATACATTTATGCAGCCAATATATATGAGGCACCTACGCTGTGCCAGGCCCAGGGACAGAGATGGATCAGACACTGTCGGGACCCTCGAGAAGCTGCCACCGTCTAAGGGGCCGACTGGCAAGGAGCTGGACAATATGAAGGAAAGCACAGAAAGCTTCCTGGGGATGCAGGTCGGTTAAGGTAAAGAGGGCATGTCCGGGAAGGCTTCCTAGAGGAGGTGACATCTGAGTGAATCTTGAAGACACGTGACGATTGGCCAAGTGAGGAGCTTATTCTGTACTAACACCAGCCGGGCACTGTTGAGTATGAGAGGGTAGATGCTCACTCACAATCACTCATACTTACACACCCACGTGCTCTCATGCGTGCGCGTGCACACACACACACACACACACACGTGTGCACACATACCTTCTGAGGCGGGTGCACTGCTGGTTGGGAACAGTTTGTAGGCCAACGCTCTCTGTTCCTCCCGTTATAATCCAAAGGTCTTCCTTCCCCAGTGTTGCTTTCTGTTTCCTGAAAAGCCTTGGCAACCTTCCTGAGAATCAACTACTCTGCCCCTGTTACTTTAAAAGCTTCATTTTCTCACACTGAATGGCATAGGAAGCTGGAGAAAAAGGAATTCACCAGGGCATCTTGAGTTCACCTTTGCTCTTGGTGTCCCCCAGGCTGATCCCTACCGAGCCCTGTGCTGGCACAAAGCAAGAGCTGACTTCTGGTTGGAGGGAGTGGGGATTCAGCTCAGGGAAAAGGCTGCCTTGGCGGAAGGGAAAGGGTCATTGCCTTCAATCCCTGCAGGAATATCTGAGAGCAGGAGAACAGAATGCAGAACCAGGGTCAATGTAGGAACACTAGAAGGAGTAGGGAGACTGCTCAGCCTGAGAGGCTATTTCCCCAAGTCAAAGCTGCCCGCCAGTGGGACTAGCTACTTTGAGTGGTGGGCTTTCTGTCTCCACTGGAGTGTGAGGGGACCAGACCACAGCTTAGTGGATGGGGAAGATGTCGTAGCAGAGCCTCCAACACCAGATGAGAGGTCACATCTTTTTGTCCTGTCCTACCATCTTCACACGGGAACTGACTTAGCACAGAAGGTATGTTCAGGCCTCTAAGAGTGCAGGGATTTGCATTTCCAAGATTATGAAGAGAGACATGTAGTAAGTATGTGTCTAGGCGTCCAAGATGTGAAAGATGTGATTATTTGCAGAACCTAATCTCATACCTCCCATCCTTGTTGAACTGAATATTGCAAAAATATTCTCATTCGTAGTTGGAATGGTATGTTTCTAAGCAATCATTATTCTGAATACTCATTCCAGCCAGGAGACGACCTGAATATTGAATAGAATAAAAATGTATATATTAGATTACTTAGTCAGATGCCTTTCTGGCAGTTTGGATAGAATTAAGCAACAGTCCAATCTGGCTGTTGTTTTATGCATGGGATGTCAAAGCTAAACAGCCCCTAGAGAATATTCTCTCTCAGTCTTTCTCTGCACAGAGCCTCACCATCCTGTCTTGTTCACAGATGGGGAAATAGGCTGAGAGAGGGGGGGCATACAGCATGGGAATGGGAGACCTGGGACCAAGAGCTACCATTCAGTGGCCAGGCATGGTAGTATTGTCCCCACTGGACAAAGGCGGCAACTGAGGCTCAGTGTGGTTGATCGAGTTGTGCAGAGTCACTGCTAGTCAGTGGCACAGTTGCTTCATCCCAGGTCACTGTCCTTTTGCATTACCTCCCTGGGCCCCTAATGTAGCCAGAGAGAGCGTGTTCCTCCTTTCATGCGACCTGCAGACTCTCTGCCAGGTGCTTCAGTTATGAAACCTTGTGAAGTGATGATATTATCCCTGGTCTATAAATTGAGGAAATTACAATGAGTATATAGAACCACACTTTAGGTCCCCCAAACAAGGAACTCTGCCACACCACTATTCTACCCTGCGTGCCCTAAGAGCGCCACACGGCACCAAGCAATGACATATTGTTCGGCAGTTACAGTCACAAAAAGCAATAACCCAAATTTGCCTTTTGAAATGAACCCAAGTAATCCTTTTGAAGGAAAATGTTCACTGAGAAGCTTGCTTAAATGTCATCTCTAAGAAGACTTCTTCAAGCTCTCCCAAGGCCCTTTTCACACAGTATTGTCATTGTATATGGCATATTCTCTCTGCTAAATCAGTACTTTAGGGCCAAGAACCAGCTCTGATTGGTTTTTTGCATTTCCAGCTTGGGCCCTGGTGCCTTGCAGGTGTCTGGAAGGTTTGCTGCACAAATGGATGGATATTTGGGTAGAATCACTGCAAGGAAGGACCTCAGGAGGGAAGGACTCTTCTCCCTCCCCAACCAACCTAGAGCTCGTTAATCTGGAGAACAAAGAGGACCCCGCAAGTCCTAAAACCTAACATGGTCCTTCCAACCCCACTGACAGTAAAGTAACAAAACCGAGAACAAAACCTCATAGCTTCCTGGGGTTCTGCCAGGGTTGGGGAAGATGCTTCTGATAGGCATGTTTCCACTCAGACTTGAATCTCGCTTCATCTCACCAACCAATTCTGAAATCACAGCTTCAGCATTTTCTCCAGTATCATCCTCACTACCCTGTCCTTCCAGGCCCCTAGAGCCCCAACCCCTCCAGGAAGTTCCTCAGTCAGGTAGCCCACCGTGATGTCTCCATCCCAGCTCCTCTTTCCCCCCTGTACACTCTTCCGTTCCTGCTTATCTGGTGCTGCCTCTTGCTGTCAGTTCCTGGATGGCCCACGTGGAGAGAGGCAGTGTGGGCCGATGCACAGAGCACAGGCTCTGGTCTCAGATGACTTGAGTATAAATCCCAGCTGGAGCAGTGAATAGCTGTAGGACTTTGGGACATTCACTTAACACTCTGAGGCAGCAATTCCCTCGCAGGATTGTAGGGAGGTATGCAGGGACCCTGATCATGGAGGGCCTTGTCTGCAAAGCTAGGGAGCTCAGACCTTATTCTACAGACAAGGGGGCACTATTACAGTTTCTCATCTGAAAATCACATGATCAAATCTGTCTTTTTAAGAGAATACTCTGGCAAAGGCACAGAGAATAGACTGAAGAAGAGGCAGCAGAGGAGAAAAACCAGGCAGGAGACCTTGCAGGGATGGGCAGGGGGTGGCAGTGGGGGAGGTAGGGGTGGGGCAGGGGGAAGTGTGGAGTCGCAGGTGTTAATGGCCTGAACAAAGGAGGTAATAAGAAATAGTAAGAAGAGCTAATGTTTATGAGCTCCTCCTCTGGGCCAGGAATAATGCTAGCACTTACAGGGATTATTTCCTTGACTCTTGTTAATAACCCAAGATTTTTCATCCCCACTTTACAAATGAGGAAACTGAGACATTGAGAGGTTAAATAAGTCACCCAGGATGACATAGTAAATAAGAAAACTGGGGTTCAAGTCCAGACAGTCTCACTCCAGAGCCTAAGTGCTTAATCATCCAACTAGTTCATGACTGAAGCAGAGCTTGGAGAAAAACCATTTAGAAGGTGAAACTGGCAGGACTTTTTGACAGATTGGCTGAAGTGAGTAAGGAAGAGGGTAGAGCATAGGGTGACTCTCAGGTTTCTTCCCAAGGTCCACAGCCCCTAAGAGGCAAAGTCAGGATTTTAACCCAATTTTATCTGACTCCAAAGCAGTTTCTCTTTTCACAGCCTTAGAAAATTTCACCTGAGAGGTTGGTGTTCTCAGGACAGAAGGGATAATGAAGAGATTGGTACTTTCCCCAGAGTTGCACAATTCCTTTATTTAAGCCATTAAACCATAACTAGCTTTCCTTAGGTTGTTGAGGGTGTGTGTTTCTTTACAGAAGGATTTAGTATCAATTACACAGAAAAAATGACTAGAAAATGCATTTGATAGCTTTGTTTCCTGGGTACCAAACCAAATGCAAAGGAGGATTCCAAGTACCTTTGGAAACCGAAGTAGAGGGACGGCAGAACATCCACTGTAGCCAGAGGGAGATTAGTGGGAGCTTGAGCTTGACACTCATTCATCCCTTTACCATGCCTTCCCCAAGGTTCTTCTCTATGCCAGGCTGGACCCTGGAGGATGGTGATAGATTCAGCTCCTGCCTGGACATCTCATAACCAAGGTGTGAAATATATAAGTAGGCAGGCCCTCAAAGGGCTAAAGGAGGGGTTGTTTTAAAGGAGAAGGAGTGTGCCTCCAAACAAGAGAAGATACCCTGTCTGGGTCTTGTCTTGGCATTGGGCAGAAGCCAGGCCGTGTAGCCTTGGGCACATTGCTTAACTTGACTGAGCTTCCTTGTTGTCCTTGTAACCGTGGTGCAATCAGTCCTACTTTGATCTACTCTTTCCTCTCATGTAATCAAGGACCTGGAATGCTGGGTTGGGATTGAGGGTCTGGAGCCTTGGCTGTCTCCTGGGGTGGAAAAGTTTAGGTATACAAGCTGCAGAACTTGATCCTGAGGGTGAGAGCCAGTGTCTGAGGTGGAAGTGAGACAGAAAGACAGACAAAGAGTTTGACTCTGGATCTCACCCAAGGGGCCAAGCAGAGAGGCAAGTCCAGGTGTGAGGCATGAAGTGGACATGAGTCCAGAGGCCATAGGTTGGGATGGGGGGTTGGGCCAGGGACAGGGCCAAGAGACAGTCTCTGGGTATTACTGGAGCTCCCACAGGATACTCGCAGTCACCACTCTGGGTGCAGTGGGCTTTGTTAAGCATGCTGAGTGGTCCCAGTGCTAGTAGGAGAATGAAGTGGCAACTACGTGTGAAGCACCTAGCGCCTAGCACACAGTTAATTCTCAGTGAGTGTTAATCGTGGAATTGCTTTTCTTTTCCATCAAAATTCACCAAGAGCTTCCGTTGTGTCAGGTCCTGTGGTGGGCACTGAGAGGAGGGGAATGATAAAGATGCAGCTCCTGTCCTTCAGAAGCCCAGAACGCTGGAGATGCAGACTCATAAATAAGACATCCCTATCAAAGGTTCTAAATGACATGATGGAGGAGGCCTAGTGATGGGACAGGGCGAGGGGGCAGTGACCCAGCCTAAGAGTTCTGGGAAGGCTCCCTGGAAGAGATAGTGGCTAAGGTGGATCTCAAAGGTTAAGAAAGAGTTAAGCAAGCAAAGATTGGTGAGCAATGCATTCTGGAAAGAGGCACAACTTCAACATAAGCATAAGACAGCATGGAGTAAAGTGGAATGCGAGGAGAGGCAAGAGATAAGGCAGGGCTCTGCTGAACCTGGAGACAAGGAACCTGGACTCTATCCTGAAGGTGATGGGAAGCTACTGAAGGGTTTTAGGCAGGAGAGAAACCTGGCCAGCTTTATGCTTTAAATAGATCACTCTGGCTGGTGGAGAAGAGTATATCAGAGAGGGCCAACTAGAGGCCTGGAGGCCAGAAGAAATCTTTAGTTTGATGTTTCTGAGTCAAAAGTCAGTTATGCTTTGGTAAAATTAATTGGGGAAGATTCAGAAGTGGGAATAAGGGCTTTTGCATCTAAAGCTAGATATGAAATGTTAACATTTGTACTCCTATATACAATGAGCTGAATTCCCATTCTCTGTGCTATGAAAGGTGATGTAAGGGGGCATAATGCCTTCCAGCTTTAACTCTTTAAGACTCGGTAATCCTATTTCTCTTCTTAGGATATGACATGGATGTCTATGTCATTAACCCCCCTAGCAGGACACCTGCTTTGGGTTCTGCCTTCCTTGTGTCAGAGTATGTTGCCTGAAGGCACCTTACCTGTTCTTATGAAAGATGCTATATTTATCACATGGTTGGATAGTGTCAGGATCTATGCCAAGATCAGGGCTCATCATGTGAGTAACATCAGGACCTAGTCTGTGCTCAAGATTGCTGCTCTGTCTATGGTTATGGAGCTGAGAAAATTGTCCAGTTGAGGTCTTTGACATCAGGCCTTTGGGCTCATTAGCACAGTGTCTGCTCTACTTAGCTGCCCTGCCAAACTGTGCCAAAGGATTCTGGGCACATGCACTCGAGGACTCCTCTGGTCCTGGCTGTGCCCAACTCTGTATATCTGGAAGCTGTAAGAAAAATGGATACTCCAGATCCCCACAACCTCTAGTGCGTTCCTCCAAGACAGCACTAATTCACATATCAGAGTCTCCTGTTTCAAGACTGGGAGCTCCTTAAGGGCAGGAGCTCACCTGACTCACCAGTTTTTGTGAACTCATTATCCCTGTCCGTTTTGATTAAGGAATTTCCTTGTTGCAGGTACTGTGCTAAGAGTTAGAGATACACAAGTGGACAAGACTCTTGGGTCTTCATGAAGAGATGGGTTTGGAATATCTGATATGCCATTTAGAGCTCAAAGTCCGGATGTCTAGTAAGCAGCCGTCTGCATGTGTGACAGGAGCTCAGGGGAGGAATCTGACTGCTCTGAGTGTGTGAGTGCACAAAAGAAGAGGACCAGAATTGTAGGGCAAAATTCTGAGAAATACTGACATCTAAAATGTGGGTCAAAGAAGAGGGGCCTACCATGGAGATCGAGGGTTACATAAGAGGAGGCAGGAAGAAAATCAAGACAACTGAAGCCAAGGGGAGCAAAACATTTCTGGAAGAAGACAAGGTCAACAGTGTGAACGCTGCTGAGACCAAATGTAGGAATCCAGTGATGTCGAATTCAGTAGGTCACTGGTAACCTTGGAGAGCAGGTTCAATACAGGTGTAGGTCAAACTGCAGGGGGGCTGAGGAGTGAATGGGAGGTGAGTAAATGCTGATAATACGTGTGGACTGCACTTGTTTTCAACAAGTTGTGCTTGTGAAGAGGAGGCGAGAAGGGAGAAATGAAAGGTGAGGCAAGGATGAGCAAGGCTTTTGAGGTGGTTCAGGTCGTGTTCTGAGGCTGGGAAAGACTTGAGCGTGTGCAAGCACAGATAGGAAGGGGCCCTCCAAGAGGGAGAGGTTGGAGATCCAGCACAGAGCACAGCACTTGCTCTGTGAACACTGAGTGTTTTCTGAAACAAACGAGCAGGGGAAGGATTTCTGTGGGTACAGTCTTTGGGTTCTGTCGCACCCCACTAACTATTCTAAAAATGTTGTTGTGCTTCCTCTTTCTGGAACAGCTGGGCCATTATGAACTACACAAAAACCACCTTTTCAAACTCCCTAGAGGACGTTCGATTTCAGATCTGAGCCAAGGTGCTTCCTCTCCAAGGACCCATGTGGCTGGATTCGCCCCTCCCACGGCAGCACCTAACACTGACTCCCAGCAGGAGGGCAGAGCCCCAAGGCAGCAGCAAACAGAAAAGTTTCCACCGCAGCATCTTGCCCACCCACTTGGGGAATTACCATGGGGCAGAAGGCATACTCTTTGACTGAGGACTTCACGTCTACTTTGAAAAGGCAATGGGGCTGACTGGATAACCCAGACAGCTTGAAAGGGTGTGCTTAGAGACAATAGTCTCATTATGATTAATTTAGGCACCCCTTCAATGTTAATCATCTCCCCTACAAGCTGCCACTAGCTTGGGTAAGGTGCTGAACTTTCTTATTTATACAATGGGTAGCAGTTCATGGGGTTATCATGAAGAGGAAAATGAGCGAACATAAATAAAAGAGCCATGCATGTATTAGATTCTTAATAAATCCACATGTCCTTGCCTTTCTTGCCAGGAGCCAAAATTTGCTTTCCCCCAGTAAGTGCCCAGTCTTGAGTCTAAGGGCCAAAGGGGCTGGACTTAGAAAGAAGAGCATCTTGGGTAGCACCTGACATGGCTGCACCTCAGGATGATACCATCTGTCCCTTGGGCAGGTTGTTGTTCTTTTGTTTTGGGGATCCTGCTGTAAGAGACTTTTGGATTTAATATGTGAAATGAAAATCCAGATGAAATGATAAATTGGGGGGAGGGGTGTGTGTGAGAGAAATGTCCTTCATGTTATAAGAAGGATCCTTTGCTTTATCACAAAGTTTCTTTAAATATGTGCTCCCCCGTTGCAATTAAGAACTTGTCTGCAGATCATCAATTATCTGGCAGAGAGGCTTGGCTGGAAGGAATACGGCTGGGAGACACAGCTGGAGAGTTGGGAGCTTGTGCCAAGTGAGATCCCATCAGAACCAGAGGCAGTAAAGCTCAGAAATGACTGTGTAAATCTGGAACAAGAGGGAGGTCAATTTCCACGGGTTGTATATGCAGGCACGCTGAGACCTCTAGCCAGGCTGGACGGGTGGGTAAGTGGACCATTTACCAAATCAGGGAAGGTAGGAGGGAGAACAGGTAGGAGGAGGTATGAATGGGGGTCGAAGGAAGGGTGTCGTTCAGTTTGGGACATTTTGAATAAGAGGTGTCTGTGGGATATCAAAGTGGAGAAGAAGGTCTAGAAGGCAGATAAATGGCACTGCGCTCCAAGCAGCGCTTAAATATTTGTAGTTTCCTGAAAGTTCCAAAACTAGCCCACACTTCTCTGCTTGTGCACACACTGGGCTCTCTAGCCCAAATGGTGTCTCCCCTCCCTACCCTCTCATACCTGCAGAGCTTCTAGCCATCCTTCAGGTGTTAACTCCAACTACAGGGAATAGTCAGGCAGCCACAGGCTGTCCATTTCCTTGGACAATCTACCTCCACGTAGACGCTGGGCCTCCATTAGCATCGGGCCTCACAAGAAGCCTTCCTTCCTGGCTTAACCAAGATTATGTAATTGAATAAAAGTCACAGGCTCAGCACAGGGAACTCAATAAATGTGATTCCACTTCTTCTGTTGCAATTATTGAATTGGCCCCCTTGTATGTCTCCTCAATTGTATTAGTTTCCTAAGGCTGCCAAAACAGAGTACCACAAACTGGGTGGCTTAAAACAACAGAAATGTATTCTCTCCCTGTTCTGGAGGCTAGAAGTCCAAAATCAAGGTGTCAGCAGAGCCGCGCTCACTCTGAGGCTCTGTTTCCGCTTCGTCCTAGTTTCTGGTGGTGGCCGTCATCCTTTGGCCTTCCTTAGCTTAACAGCTGCATCACCCCAGTCTCTGCTCTGTAGTCACATGGCATTATCTCTATGTGTCTCTGTCTTCACATATCATTTTTCTTTTCTTAGAAGGACATCAGTCATATTGGATTGGGCCCACCTTAATGACCTCGTTTTAACTTGATTCCACAGACACCCTATTTCCAAATAAAGTCACGTTCACAGATATGAGGGGTTAGAACTTCAACGTAGCTTTTGGCGGGGGACACAATTCAACCCATAACACTGAGGAAAAAATTATTTCCTGCAGGGTAAGGCCCATGTCTTGTTTGTCTCTGTCACAACACTTAGCACAGCGTCTGGCTCAAAGAAAGTGGCCCAGGAAATATTTTTTGAGTTTTGGCTATACACCTGTGCTTTCTAAATCAGATTGTTTAATGCTTCGTTTACACCAGTGTCCACTGTGTGCAAAGATCTGGGCTGGATGCTTTCTGTATGCTCTCTTATTTAATTGTATCTATCAAGTACCCTGGGAGGTAAATCTCCCTACACCACAGATAAGGAAACCAAACTTCAGAGAAGTCAAGTGACTTGCTCAGATCTGCACAGCTAATGGGCTGTGGAGCAGGGATTTGAGCTCAGGTTTATCTGATTTCAAACCTCAGATCACTCTACTACATTCTGCTGCCTTTTCTTTCCTCTTTGTTTCAGTCAAGCCTCTTTGGGAGTCCAGACTGCATCAGCTATGCTTAGGGCAACCCCCGCAAAATGGGTTGGGTTCATGCTTTGGCCAGAGTGTTAGAGAGTCCCATTGATGGGGATGGGGGAGTACAGGGTAGTACAGAGAGGGCATATGGAAGTGACAGCGGACATCCCCTCCCCAACTAGGAGAGGCTTCTTCTTGATGCTAATCCTTGAAAATGATGAATTATGTATGGTTCTGTAGGAGTAGGTAAGCTAATGCCATAGGCATGGATGAGAGCACCTTTTTCTGAAGACTTTCCCCTGTAATCAAGAGAGAGCATGGCAATATAGGACAGAGGGAAGGCCCACCAGAAGCTGGGTTCCAGGACTGATTTAGTCAAAGAAAAACTTTTTGACTTTGGGTAAATCATTGTCCTTCTGTCTTCAGTTTAATCATTTCTATAATGGGAGGTTTGGGCTATAAGTTCTCTGAAGTCACTATTCTTGGTTTCCTGCTTCTATAGATTCTGTTTCCGTCTTATAACGCTATTTTAAGGTGTTTATTACTCTGCCAAGAAAAAAAAAAAGAACCTTCAGGATGAAATTTCTTTATGCCAAGGAAAAGATTTTTTTCTTTTCCCTTTCTTTGCATGCAGAGCTCTTCTTTGCTTCCCCCATGTCTACCTTTTCATTCTGGTAACCCTCACAGGTTTTCTCAGTGGCAACAAGCACCATCTGGCATGGCCCTTCCTTTTCATAATACTAAAGATAAGGATTTGCTCAAAAAATTAAAACCACATTGACAGTGCTTATCTGGCTCCTATGTTGGTAAATCTGTTTTGTGCTCTTGCTGTGACCTGTCCAAACAGAGAGATGGAAGAAAAAATGGTGCATATGTCCAACTTGTTTAGCTTGGGGCAGTTTTGCAGCCCCCTTGCCAAGTGTAAGCAGGGTAATTTCATTTCCTACGCTGCTTTCAGCCTCTTGAAAGTGTGCAGGCCCTAAGTGAACATTTCCTGGAAGACGCTTTCTTCCTTGGACATTGAACATCTCAAGGGGAAAAATGTACCTCGTTGTTTGTGCAGTTGAGATCTGCCTCCACTTGGGGCGGGGTAAGAGTCAGAGAGATAGAGTTTTGATCATTTCATCTTTAAAATCACAGCAGCAGAGATGGGGTGTCTTGGGAAAAAGAATGTTTCTCTTGCCAAGAGTCCGTGTCCCAGCTGTCTCCTACGCCGATGAATCTGGATGCCTGAGGACCACAGAGTCCTTCCCCTGATGACTTGGAGTTACTAATAACTGTTCGCATGTTCCAACAGCAGATTTAAATTTATAGCCTTAATGTATATGTCCCCCTACACCGCTGCCTTTCATGAGTTTTCTTTGCATCTTGTCCCCTAAGGAAGTAGGGGACAGGGTTTGGATTTTTCATTCAAGTACCCCTTACTCTACCCAAATCACAGTTGGTGCTATCAGATGTATCAGCTAGCAGGAAGAAGAGTACGGCCTCCCAGATTCTACATGGAATTGGTAAGGGAATTAACACACCTACCAAATGACAAGTAGTATGCCAGGGACCACAGGAAGCAACAGAGCAGAGTGGGAACTTCATACTAGGTTTGAATCCAGGGTGTGACTTGAGCCCTCACTTTCCCTCTCTGACCCTCAGCTGATGCATCTGTAAGGTTATTATGAGCACTGCATGTGAAGCACCGAGCATTACCAGGGACAGAGCAGGAAGCTCAATAAATTTCAGTCCTTTTCTTTGCCTCTTCCTCTCTTTTACATATATTATCTCGTTTGCTTTTCTCAACAATCCTAAAAGTTTAGTTTCCCGTTTTATAGATAAGAAAACAGTCTGTCTGGTTCTCTGCTGTTTCCCAAGTATTAAGAAAAGCTTCTGGCATATAATGAACCCTCAACAAATAGTCATTAGCAGATGAATGAATGAATGAGAGAGGCAGTCTTACAGGAGTTAAGAATCTTGCCCAGAATTTCACAGCTAGTATTCCAGATGAGTTAGGACATAAGGCAGGACATCACAGAAAAATTCATATAAGGAGACAAAAAAAGAACCCAGAAATGGAAACAGAAAAGCATAATATAATTCATCCTTTTTTATGATTGAGAACACTGTGTTTCACAATTTCAAAGGCATGTTTTAAATGTACAAAAGCTGAACATAATTTTAAAAGCAGACAATAAAACCCCAAACTCAGCTAAGTCCTATAACTTTATAAGATAAAAGTACCGATCTTATTAAGGTCCCAGCTTTCTTAAACATGGCATACTGCCCCAGCGTTGGCCAGGAAGAGGATGGTGGGTGGCATCTCTGCAGTAATACTGCCCAGTCTTTGGGAAGGGGGGGGGAAGATACTTCCTCCCAAAATACCTGGCTTCTGGCGATCTATCCTGTCATTACCCTGTGACCTCCTAAGAGGAAAAGGTAATAGAGACTCTCTCGGAAGATGAGAATGAAAAAGACAACTGGTTTTCATGGAACCTACTGTGTGTGAGGCACTGAGCCTGCCAGGCACTTTACACGCGTAGTCTGTTAGACCCCATGACAGCCTTATAAGACTCTATTTGACAGTTGAAAAACCTGACAGAGATTTGCCCACAGTGATGGAGCGATAATTGAACCCAAATCTGGGTCTAAAGCCTGTGCACATTTCATTTTTCCTATGGCCTCATACCCCCTTCTGTGCTGGGCTGCCTCTCCACTGTGGGTCCCGAAGCCAGAAGCAGAGCTCAGTGATTGGAGACCCTTGGACGGCCCAGCAAAGTGGCAGGATGCATTAGCAGGGTGGGGGGGGGCAGGGCCTGTCCAGTGACTTACTCTGCCTACCAGTTGAGTTAAACTCTCTGGCCACTTCATCCAGAGTCTCACATACCCTTGTGTGTCTTGCTCCTGTCTATCCTATATTTTAGGGGAAAAAAAATGCCTCACCTTTATCTCTTTTTCCTCTATTCTAGCCATTTATTTTCCATGATAATAAAGGTGCGCCTGATAGTAAAGGAGGAGAGGTGGGGTTTTGATACCCTGCACATCAATTCACCCACCACCAGCACTAAAGTAATATATGAAAAAAACTATCAACAACAGCAACAAAAAAATGTGTGGCATGTTGTATACGTGAGTCATTTTCCATTATAATAGAAAAACTTAGAGGTCAAGAACTTTTTTTTTTGGTTGGCCCTATTGTGGTACTAAATAAGGAAACTGATTTTGAGTAAATCGAAGAAAGCCGTCCTTATACTGCAGATTGAATCTAGTACACTCCCATCCACCACAACATAGGATGAAAATATTAATGAACTCCAGGATGCTTTTGGAGATAGTGCCTGCCAGGGTCTCACCTGGACCAACCAAAGTGGTCTGGACATCCCTAGAAAACCAGCATATGACCTTCTGAGGATGGATGATCCGTCATGTCCCCATTCTAGCCAGAAAGGCACAAATCACCCTCAGTGGGGCAAGAGTCAGACTCAGAGGGAGGCGGCACTGGGGTAGAAGTCCGTAGTTGGGCCTCTAGAGTCAGGTAGTCCGAGTCTAAATCCTGGCTCCAGCATTTACTCCTGTGTGACCTTGGGCAAGTTACCTAATATCCCTATGCCTTGGTTTCTTCAACTCTAAAATGAGGCTGATACTAATAGTACCTGCCACCCAGGATTGCTTTGAGGATTAAATGAGAAATGTATGTAAAGCCTTCCACAAAACATTCCACAAAAGTTCATGGCTATTATTCCTATTCTTGTTCTTATTCCTCCAAGTGATAGCAGGGTAAGAATGCGGTGGGAGTGACACTTCTCACAGAGATTTCTCACACTGGAGCTCTCTGATCCTCTTTTGTTCTGGCTCAGAAGAGGCTCCTTCCAGACCATGCAGTAACAGGTAATCCCCAGGTTGTCCCTGGCCATCAACAGAGGGTGTAAGAATACAGAAATCTGCTTGAGCAGTTAGAAACCTCAGAGTTCTTGAAAAATTCAGCGTCTCTGGAGTAAGTAACCATGGTTTCAGAAACCCCAGATAATGTAGTCATAGTAGTCATATCATCAGTATTCTCAGAATCATTAGCTACTCAATTTAGGGATGTTTGGAACCCTAAGATAGATATTGGACTTTCCCCCTAAGATCTAGTTCTCAGATTTCTAGTCAGGATTCAAGCCTCTAAGAAAGGGAAGTGGGGATTAAACTCCACAATCAATTCAGCTCCTTGTTGCCCAGGAAACTCTGAGGCAAGGCCCATATCAAAACAGCCCTTGAAACCAGGCTTTGGATCAAGAAACTGAGGTTCAGGTCTTTTCCACATGACTATAAATAACTCCTATCTCCTCTATAAGTCTTAGTTTCCTCATCAGAAAAATGGAGATATAAAATCTCATGGGTGTTCTGAAAATATTAAAGGAGATGTGTCTAAAGCAGCCAGTATAGATCCTATCACAGAAATCAATAATTGTTAGTTACATTTTCATTCCTTTCTTCTGATTTTGTACTGAATTTATGGTATGGTTAGGATATGTTCTTAAGAAAATCAGAGTTATTCATGGTTTGCTGTGTGCTTCTGAGAAGAGTTAATTCCCTGAATGAATGTTCCGTTGTGTGCCTCTGACCCAGAATGGCAGCCCAGAGTTATCAAACAAAAGCCTAAGAGTGGATGGAAATGTGGGGTTCACTCTGGCCCTCTGTGGGCCTCTGAAGGGCAGACATTCTGAGCCACGGGTGCTTGAGATGAGCAGAGATCGTAACCAGAGAACTAGCCTGGGGTCTTTGAAGGAAAGTTGCCCTGTTACCTCCCAAATAATGTTGGAATCATCAGAAGACTAGAAATGAGTCAGTGTTCCCCCTGAGTAGGGGGTTAGAGTCAATGACATCCAGCCAACAGCAGGGTAAAAAGAAAGTCTAGCCTTGTAGGATGAGGCAAAATCACCATCTTGTGTCCTGGGAAGCCCAGGGACTGTGTCAGTGAGGTTCCTGATGCTATTACATTATTGTTGGTTCCAGTGTATGTCAACTATATATGATTGTCCACGTGACTATTTTTCTGTAATTATTTGCAATTTTTTCTCTCCTTGTGTTTAGAAAAACATTTTGAAAATGTCAACCTGTCTAGTCGCTCTAAGGGAAAACTACAAAAGGGGTTTTATTGTTTTTTGGGGCCAGATTGTGGGAGCTAGACATGGTGGGAGCCCAGAAACAGAGAGACACTCACAAGAGAAAGGTAAGACTCAGAGGAACAGAACAAGGCCCTTGGGACACCTCTCCCTCCTCACCTTTGGGGGCTTCTCTCTTCTCCAGGGTCTATGTTTCAGACATGCATTCATTCAGCAAGTGTTTGTTTAGGGTCTGCCTTGTGCCAGACTAGGTGCTAGGATACAGTGGTGAAGAGGAAAGATAGGGTCTCTTCTCTGGTGGAGCTTTCAATCTAGTGGCAGAGACAGACAATAGTAGAATAAATATATGTTATATACTACGATGAGTTCCATGAAGAAAAATATAAGAAGCTGTGGAAATACGTAGCAGGTTCCTGAGCTAGTCTATGGAGGGGGCTGGGAAGAACAAGCCAGGCAGGCCTTTCCTAGGGAAGTGACATTTCAGCTGAAAAGTAACAGAATGAGTTAATTTAATAAGGGAAACCAGAGGCAGCTTCTAAAACTAATAGTCCCCTAATTGAAATTCATAGTTGAGGCAAGTTGCATCCTTCCCAGACAGGCCAATTTTTTTTTTGGTTTTTTTGTTTTTAAAGTTATTTATTTATTTATTTATTTATTTATTCATTTATTTTTGGCTGTGTTGGGTCTTCGTTGCTGCGCGGGGGCTTTCTCTAATTGCGGCAAGTGAGGGCTACTCTTCGTTGCGGTGCACTGGCTTATCATTGCAGTGGCTTCTCTTGTTGTGGAGCATGGGCTCTAGGTGTGCGGGCTTCAGTAGTTGTGGCACATGGGCTCAGTAGCTGTGGCTCGTGGGCTACAGAGCGCAGGCTCAGTAGTTGTGGCGCACGGGCTTAGTTGCTCCGCGGCATGTGGGATCTTCCCGGAGCAGGGCTCGAACCCGTGTCCCCTGCATTGGCAGACGGATTCTTAACCACTGCGCCACCAGGGAAGTCCCAGGTAGGCCAATTTTTTTGTTTCTTTTTCAAAACCAATTCAAATGCTCTTCCCTTGTGACGGAATTTCTTCTTTCTCTTCTATTCATAAACTTCTTTTGGTCTTCAACCATGGGGAATTCTTTTGCTTTGTGTTGCTTATGTGGAGTACACACACCTAGACTAAAATGCCTGGATTCAGATCATCCGTGTAACCAGCTCCTGAGTGTGACCCACATGAGATCAAAATGTAGCAGAGATCTGATTGGTTGAACTTGACCATTGTGTTGACTGCTTGATCAGGCGTTCACAAGGCTTCAGATTGCTGTAAATGCGTCTGCATATTACATTTTATATAATACATACAAGTTTTTATTTCTTCTAAGAAAATACTCAAAAAGTCAATTTGAAAGAATGAATGGCTCCAAACACATCATCTTGGAAGTATTTGCTGCAGGTTTGGGCAAGGCCTATAGCCTCAGAGATGTTTGAACATGTGAGATCTGGGAACTCCTTTGGTGACTACCACCTGTGCCCACAGGCTCTGGTTTAAAGGGGATGGCACTGGGATGGAAGCATTGTGGAGTGCTTGTTGGATAATTATCAGCATAGTTTAGCTCATTGTATTCAATTTGACTCAGTAAACATTTATTAGGCATCTTTCAGCATGGGGATAAGAGCTCTAGTAATAATAATGATAATGATAATAATAATAGTAATAGGAACTATCATATACTGAGAACTCACTATATGTCAGGCACTGTACCAAGCATTTTACATGGATTATTAAAATGTTAATTCTCATAACAACCCTATGAAGCTGTGTTAATATTTCCATGAAAAAAGTGAGGCTTGGAGAGATTAAGAAACTTGTCCATGGCCACACTTAGTAAGGATAAGCCTTACTTATTAGGCCAGGATTTGTATATAGGACCTAAGACTACAATATACTGTCTTCACTTCACACTGGTATGTCATTTTTCAAACAAAGAAATTGTTGTGCCCAAGAGAGGTTACATAGACATTTCAGAGCCCTGTATATTTACCCTGAAAATAATATCTAGGATTTGTTGAGCAATGCTTCTTTCTTTTTTTAAATTTTTTTAATTTATTTTATTTTTAGTTGCGTTGGGTCTTCGTTGCTGCACGCGGCCTTTCTCTAGTTGTTTCGAGCAGGGGCTACTGTTCGTTGCCGTGGGCAGGATTCTCATTGCGGTAGCTTCTCTTGTTGCGGAGCATGGGCTCTAGGTACGCGGGCTTCAGTAGTTGTGGCACATGGGCTCAGTAGTTGTGGCTCACAGGCTCTAGAGCACAGGCTCAGTAGTTGTGGTGCACGGGCTTAGTTGCTCCGCGGCATGTGGGATCTTTCTGGACTAAGACTCAAACCCATGTGCCCTGCATTGGCAGGCGATTCTTAACCACTGTGCCACCAGGGAAGCCCCGGTTGAGCAATTCTTATGCGACTGTCATGTTACCTTAAAAATCTTCCAACTCAGAGGTGCTCAGCTGGTCTGATGTTAGAATAATCTGGGAATTTAAAAAAAAATCATTTCCCAGGTCCCATCCCCAGACGAATTGAATCAGGATCTTGGGGGATAGGACCTGGGAGTGGGATATTTTTTTAAGTTCCCCAGGTGGTTCTGATACACAGAGAGGGTAAAAACTCCTGCCCCAAATCTCATAATACATTCAGAAGATACATATCATTAGCCTCATTTTATGTGTAAGCAAACTGAGTCTCAGGGAGGCAAAGTGTCTTGCCCAAAGTTACAGCAAAAATGTGGCAAAGTCAGGATTTAATCCTTGGCCTGCTTCCAAAGCCCATATTCCTTTGGCCCTCCAGGTGGTCACTTACATGACAAGTTGGCATTCCCCCTAACTCCAGGCAGTGTTCACTGGGCTTTGAGGTTGTATTCAATGAGCAACTCCTCTCTTCCTTCCCCCTGTCTCCTGCCCTCTCCTCCCCTGCCTAAAACCCCACCACCAGAGTCAACCAGATTTCATTATCAGGAGTTCACACAGATATACTGGGTTGATGCCACTGCCTTTGGGTGATAGTAGCAGCTCAGGGTAATGCCCAGCATGGGCCTCCCAACAGTCCCAGATCCTCCTGGCCATGTATCAACATTCCTTCCTTGAATCAGCCTGAGAAGACAAAAGCCCTGAGGTCATAGCACAGCAAGTTGCTTTTCTGGGCAGAATAAAAAAAAAATAAAAAATTTAAAAAGCAAATACTTAAAAAGTCAAATTAAATATCACAGGGAAAAAAGGCAAAATCATGAAAAAATGTGGTCAATCATTAGCAGAGAGGTTGAAAAGACACGCTCCAGTTGCTTTAAAAACTCACAGAAACCAGGTCTCCTTAAAATAGTTTTACAAAGTACACTGAGAATTCCATGCAGTAATATGAAACATAAGTCCCCCTGCTGCCCCTGATCATGCTTCAGCTGGCTAAGCTGAAGGAGCTTGACATTAACCCAAGGCTCTGCAAAACTCAGCAGGAAAGTGCAATGCAGACACAGTCGCAAACCTGCCCCATATGTGTACATTTTCTGCTCCATTAAAATGACTTGGACAAGAGGCAAAGTACATCTGGCTGGTAGAAAGAGGGAGTTAGGGGAGGGGCAGGGAGAGGACAGTCAACCTCATCACAGGCCTCCCACTCCCCAGTCTTGCTTCCCCCCAATCCTTACCCCACACTGCTTCTAGTCTAAAATGTCTAAAATGCAAATATGACCACAGGCCTTCCAGGATTCCCCAGAGCCAAACTGCTTTGCTAATTTTCTTAACTCTATCATGGGGTTTATAATACCCACTTCAAGGGTTCAGTGTGAAATTAATTGAAATCATATATATTTGTTGCCTGGCATGCTTGGTTTGTAAGTAAACTTTGGAGGAAAAGTAGATATCACAATGATCATCACTGAAACCAGGTCATATGAGGAGAGACAGGTGAAGGAAGTGAAGATGTCTGGGCAGAAGACAAACAAGATCCTAATGAGATAGGATCCCCAGTTCTTCCATATCTGATGGGCTGGTATGAGACTCTTGGTGGTGAACCTAGTATGACAGCTACAAGGTGAAAGCTTCTTCCTCAGTGTAAGTATGAAAGACCTTTCTAACAGTCAGTAGTGTCCCAAAGATAAGGTGTGCTGGTAAACTTCCTAACATTAGAACTATATAAGAAGCATCTGGATGACCACTTGGCAGGGATATTGAAGAGGGGATTCAACTGTGATTTGGTTGAACTTGACATTTTTAGCCACCTCTTTAAGTATGAAATCTGTACTTTTGAACTGTCTTTGTGTGCCAATCAATGAATCATCCATCAACAGCTTTAGTTTCTGGTATGTGTAAAGCCTGGGGCAACAGTCTCTGGATCAAAGAGGTACTTTGACTCCGGTTTTCACTAGGACAGACGAGGCAAACTTAGTAGGTTCTCTAGAAGCTGTGTTAAAAGACTGACTATGTGATACACACAGAAAGCAGAAACTCTGGGTGTCTTTCTGTTGCCCTTAGGCTGCTGAAGTGTGTCTCTTTGAGTATCTCGTACATACCATTGCTTCTCTAGAATCCATTCTGTGCACCTACATGCAAAGTGAATTGAGTCCGTGTTTACTCTGTTGGCATCCACGTCATTATTTGTTCTTTCCTTCTTTCTGGGTTCTTGGAAAATGGAACTGCCCCCTCATGAGAACGATTTACACTGACTTGGGTGGGGAATTTGTTTGAACCTGAGGATGCATTGATACTTAATATGTTCATGGATGTGTCTGTCTCCCAAGAAGTAGAATCAGTGATCTGCACTTTGATCACCAGGAATGGGAAAGACAGAGTTGGGATTCAGCCCCAACTCTGAAAAGAAGGGACAAATGTTCAGAAAAACCACGCAAGAGGTTTGTTATTCATGCTGTGTCTTTCTTTAATGCATTTGTTTTATAAGCATTTTCTCCCCAGCCCTGTGCTAGGATCCTGGGATGCTGAGGTTACACGGCTTTTTTGTCCCCCCTCAAAGAACTCATTCTAATGAGGGAAGATAAAAGGTGCTGGGACAAAATAGTAGAAAGAAACTGCCTGTGCTTGAGGAGAGAGGCTGGTTGGGGAAGCTTCACAGAGGAGGTGACATCTGAGCTGGCCTTCAGGGGAGGCTGAGGTCACTGTGCGCTCCAGGAAGAAGAACTCCCCAGGATGAGGGCAGAACCAAGCACAAAGGCTTGAGACCTGATAAAACATGCTCTCTTGGGAAATGTCAAATAGTGTAATGTTTCTGGAGTGTACTGTGTGCAGGAAGGTGGTAGAGATGAGACTGGTAATGTATTTTGAGGTTGCTCTCATTTAGATGGGCTAGGAGGTTGGCCATGGTGCTACCTGAAATTATTTCGCAAACATAGTTTGGAGCTTCATGGTATTTCATTAAATATGGCGAGCTCTGCACGACTCATCTTGCGAATTATCAGAAGGCTTGCTACACATTACTTCCCCTTGACCACCATAGGAATGTATTCTTAAAATAAAAACGCATGTAAGATCAGTCCAAAGAAATCATAATCATGAAGATAAACCTGCTGGAACAATTCAGAGTGGCTCCTCTTTTTTCCACAAGTATGTGGGGCAACAAAGGTTCAACATCTGCATCAGGACAACATGTGGTCATAACTGGCTGTCACTGCATATATGCCAGAGGCTAAGTTTAAGGGAACTAGATCTGACCTGTACATTTGGATCTGGGAGCTGCATGTTGATGGCCTTCACCTGTATAATGTACTCCCCAAATCACAGTGAAATAATCTGGAGGTTTTTGGTTTATCTACTTAATCATTAGTGTAGCTGATCTGAAATGTGAGCCCAGCACTTTTCTAAAAAAATAATGTGTAATGCTTTCTGATTATAAAGTAATCTCTGCTTATTGTGGAAAATAGTTAAATAAACACACAAAGGAAAATAAAATCGCCCACCGCTACTAAGAAACAACATTTTGGCACATTTATTTTGTCTTTTTCTTACAGGTTGAGTTCATTAAAATGAATTTTTTTAAAAATATAACTTTTAATTCAGTCTGCCACCTCAATTCAGCATTCCTCTACGAGAATACTTTTCTCACTATAACATAATTACTTACTTATACTTTTTTAATACTTTCAGACCAGATTGTAAGGGTTTCCAGGACAGAGAAGGCGTGTTATTCATACAGTAACCTAATTTTGGCACAGGAATCCAAAATTGAGACTTAAGTTCTGGTACATTGTCTTACACCGCAAGGGATCCAGGTGTTTGTGTTGTCTGTTCATCTCTCTACCACCAGCCCTTAGCCCAGAATCTGGCATGTAGCGCATACCCAGTGAATATTGGTCGCTTGAATAAAAGTATTAGTGTGACTGAATGGCTGGGTGAATGTGGATTTTTATTTATTATTATTTTTCACCCCCACTTCACTGAGCCCCTATCAGGTGCCAGGAATATAAGTAGTCATATCTGATACAAAGCCCACCCTCTCAGAGGCGTCAGTGCGAGGATGCTGACCCCCTCTAATGTAGGATGGGGTTCCTATGACACAGAGCCCAGTCAGAACTCCTCGAGGTGCTCCAGAAAGGCCCAGCTAGCCCTGGGTTTGCCTTCTTCCGACCACCCCTCCGCTCCCTGCTCATTCCGACTGGTCCCAGTTCAGTGACAGGCATTCTGTGGAGGGGTGCTTCACCGGAGGAAGACTACAGGGGAGAAAAGCTACACTGCTTCCTCCAGCTGAGAGGGGCCCTTGACAAACTCGCCACTGCCCCAGCCAGCTGGTCCAACTGGAAATCCCAGATAAGCCCCAGTTTCTGGTCAGAACTAGTTTGGCAGCACAGGGGGAACATTTCTGGCTGACTGACCCTCCCCACAGGGGAGCTGGCGGTTTTTGCCAGAAAGAAAAAAACAAAAACAAAGAAACAACTAAAGGGGTTGAGAGGAGCGGTTTCAATTATCTGATACACTCCAAAATTCTGCTCTCTTGCAAGTTTACACTTAGGAATCCAAACAAGATTGCCCCCTGCCCTGCATTTATTCTCTCACACTCGCCTCTCCTGTGCAGTGCAGTTTTGTTGCAATGCAATTTGTTTTGTAGTGCGACCGTCGAAGCCACAAATCCTGCACGCAGCGCGACTTGGAATATTAGTCAATGCATTTTTTTCCTGCAAGGCTATTGTTATTATCATTATCGCGATTTAGCGTCTCTGCCCTTTCCCCTCCCTCGGCGAATCGCGCTCCGGCTGTGATTGCTCGGGTCTGACTTCGCGAGTGGCGGTGCGCTTCCAAACCCCCTCCTCCGCCCCCCGCCCCCCTCCCTCCAGGTTCCGCGCCCAGGCGAGAGCAGCCGATTGGCAGAGCGGTGCTTTCAGGAACAATAACAGCGGGGGGAGCCCGGGTCCCGGGAGCCGCCCCCGCCCCCCGGCCCGGCCGCGCGGCTCGCGCCCCCCGCCGGGTCCCCACCTCCGCGCCCGCCCCGCGGGCTGACCGGCCGACCGGGGCCCGCCCCCGGCGCCCACCATGTACGCCTTTGTGCGGTTCCTGGAGGACAACGTCTGCTACGCGCTGCCCGTGTCGTGCGTGCGCGACTTCAGTCCCCGCTCGCGGCTGGATTTTGACAACCAGAAGGTGTACGCCGTGTACCGGGGCCCGGAAGAACTGGGCGCCGGGCCCGAGAGCCCCCCGCGCGCCCCCCGCGACTGGGGCGCGCTGCTGCTCCACAAGGCCCAGATCTTGGCGCTGGCAGGTGAGCGAGCGGTCCGGGAGGGACTCGGGGACCGGGCGGGGGCCGGGAGCCGGGGAGGGGGCCGGGGGGAGCCGCTGCTTGTTCCGGCCCCCTTCTCCTGTCCCGTAGGCTTTTCTTTGGGGGACGGGGTGTCTCTATGAAGGCCAGACCAGTTAAAAATACGGGATGGTCCCCTTTGTCTTCCCCGCCTCCCCGACACCTCCCGCTCTGTCAGTCTGTCTCCATCTCTCTGTGTCTGTCCTACTCTTTCTGTTTCTGTCTCTTCTCCGGCTCCCTCACTTTCCTGTTCTCTCCCCGCCTGTTTGTACCTTCATTTCTCTGTCTCTCACCTTCTCTTTACCTCTCTCTCAGTTCCTTCCCTCTCTGCTCCTTCTGTCTCCTTAAGTTTCTCTAGCTGTCTGTCTCTCCCTTTAAGGGCCTGAGTACCGCCTGGGAGTGAGGAGGCAAGGCTTGATATTGTCAGACTCTGCCAGGTGGGAGTCCCTCTTCACAGAGGGAAGCTAGGACATCCTTGTCCCATTCGGGCCATCATTGGACAGGATGAAGAGGCCTTGATCACTGGGTACTGGGTGCCACTCTCTCCTGCCCCTCCCTGGCTAGGTGGCAGAGGTAAAGCAGTAGTGGCACTTAACATCCCTCAGGCTCCACACCCCTTTTGAATCTCCCAGAAGGCTCTCTGAGTGAGAGCTGAGGGCCAGGAAGGAGTTTCTAGGTCAGGATAAGACCAGACCTCCCGTTCCTGCTTTCCCAGGGCCCTGAGAAATAGGCAAGGCAGGTGGTCTCATCCCCATTTGACAGATGGGGATGCTGAGGTTCACTTGGTGGTAGGACTAGAAACCAGCACCCTAGCCTCCTTCACCAGGTTCTTTCTGCCACACTGAGGCACCTTTTCCTTTGTAAAGTCAGTGGATCCTCTTTCCCAGCTAGTTTTACGAGGCTTGGGTACAGGTACGAGTGGAAGAGGAAAGTATCACTTCCGTTTTGGGGAGCAGCCTTTTAGCTGTTGCTGGTAAGGAGGGTGTACTTCAGAGTGGGCAGAGACAGTAAACCACGCTGCCCTCCAGTTGGAAGAGAAGACCAGGGGTTAGGAGGTATTGCTAGCATTTTGTAGTTTGAGATCTTTCCAACTTCCTTAGCTTTGCTTAAAAGATGAATTCAGCATGTATCATATTTAAATTTGGCAAATAAGGAAACTGTGGCTTGAAACAGAGAAGTGACTCTCCTAGGGTCCCATGGCAAATTAGCAGTAGCTTAGAGCTGTGGTTCATGAAAAGTTTCCTTTCCATCACCTCCCGTTGCCTCTAGAAAGTAGGTTTGCCAGAGTTGAGGAGTGAAAGAAAAACTGGAACCCGATGGGCACCTGGGGCCCTTTTGGACAGACTGTGTCCTGACCGCATCTCTGGCAAGCCCTGGGGCACAGTGGTATAGACCCGCTCACAACACCTGGGCATGCCTGGGGCCAGAAGAACAGAATGAAGGAAAGTATGTAGAAAAGGGAAACCTTTGTAGCTGATTCGGTTTTATTTCGTTTGTTTGCTTGCTTTTAATTACCTGAGGGAAGGGATTAGGAGACTTTTCCCCAAGAGTACAGTGTAGGCCTGAGGAGGTTATAGGTAGGTTGTACCCTTAGCTTCCCCTTGGCTAGAAGAAGAGAAAGCATGCTCTTAATGATTCTGTTATACTCCTAGATCTGGAAGGGCCCTAGGAGAGGGGGAGTGATGTGGTCAGAAGGAGTCAGTGGCAGGTAGGTGTTTTAGTGTGTAATAGCTGCTTTCCTCTTTTAGAGATTGTCCCTGCATCCACTTATTCATGCAGTAAACATCACCACTGTGCTTGGCTCTTGAGGCACCGCAGAGAGGCTGCTGAGGCAGATGGCAACCCCCACAGACTCTGAGTTTGGAAATTGACAAAAGTCTTCTTCAGTAAGACACATGTAACTATTGGTGTGAGGACCGTGAATCTTGACTCTATAGACTATTCATCCTCCAAGTTAGAATGCTGATAAATCTCTAGGGTTATTGAAAACAAACAATTAAAAACACACGCACACACAAACAAACCTAGGCAACATCTGGAAATCGGCAGAGTAGATCCAGAGAAGAAGCGTGGCGCCGGTTTGAGCAAAGTGAGTTGAAACGCACTTTCCTCCACCTCTCTTCAGGTTTTTTTCTTGAGAAGAGCAAGGGGAAAAAAAAGAAACAACTTGCCATTGACTAGGCCACATTTAGAATTCCAATCGGCTGGTTAGCTTTTAAATTGGAGCCACTGTCCTGGCTCCAGACCTGACTGGAAGGGCCAGGGTAGGTTTGGGAATTCATTTATCCTGGAAGAACTCTCCCATGTGTCTTGAAACCCCATCTTGGACGTGGTGGCTCTGAGAATTGCTTGCAGTGACTTCGTCTTAAAGAGCTCATCTTCTGGCATCTCCTAGTTGTGAATACCACAGTGCTGTGGGACCAGATGTGAGGCGGCGAGCCCTCAAGCGGGAGACAGAGATAGCTATGTTTTTGTGCATTAGCCATGAGTCATTAATCCCTCTCTGGCACCAAAAACGTAGTTTCAGGGGCAGTTCGGGGCCGCTTTATGGCTTTTGGTGAGAAGCACGGTACTTTACTGTTTGCCCAGGCCAACCCAGAGCTGTCTTCAGGTGTACCTCTTCTTGTGTCCAGGAAATGTCAAAGCCAGCTGCTTTGGGACTTTGCATTTTCCAGCATATGCTGGTCTACATCATGGTTTCCATGTGTGTCAGACCCAGTATATAGCCTTGATTTCAGTTCAAGGGGAAAAAACAAACACACCTTTACTGACAGTCTTACTTTGTGCCTGTGCATTATCTCTGTTCGTCCTCCGCGGGACCCTGTGGGTAGAGATTGCCTTTGTTACTATTTCCATTGTGTAGATGAGGACAGCTGAGTCTCAGAGACTCCTCTCCAGCTGTATAGCTAACAAGTGACAAAGCCAGACTTGAAACCGAGGTCTTCCAGTGCCAGGCCCCCACTTGGAAATCTCCTTTGTAAAGTAGCTGATGTTCTCGTCAGCCACACAGCAGGCTTGGAAGGAGTGAAAGGCAAGAGAAGAACTGTCCGTGAAGCTGACAGTTCAAGGCAAGTTTTCGAGCCCAGGAACAGTTTTAGATGCTGAGCTTTCCAGCCCCTTCTGTTCTTCCTCTCTTACCAGCCTCCCTCCTCCAGAGCACACGCACTTTCCTGCCTGCTAAGTTGTCATTTTCCTCAGGAAATCTCAGAAGAGCTCCCATCCTCCATGGTCCACCTATCTCAAGATGTGGCTCACCTTTGGATGTGGTCTCCTTCGTCACTCTCACTTATTTGCCAGACAGCGTGTTGGAAATGAGAACAACCCATTTGGAGAGCTTACCATTATCTAACTGCAATCCAGTCTGCTACTGGGGCTCATGGTATTGAATTTATGGTTTTTTTATGGGGCCAAAACTGGTTTTTCTCAGCTCGGTGTCTTAAAGTTCTATGCCATTCTATAGAGGCACTTTGGCTATGTTATTATTATTTGGTGTGCTAAATTCCTTTTGTTGTCAAATGTCCCCCTCCTACTTCCTATACACCAGGCCCAGTGCTGTAATAAGCGAATGCTCCAGTGCACCAGCAGGTCTGAGGTCCTGGGACTGAAATGACAGCACAATCCAGGCGAAACAAAAGTTAACTTTTCAGGCTCTGCCATGTAGGGTTTCTGTCCGGGCAGAATGACAGAGAAGAAATGGGCATCATCCTCAGGGTGAGTGTAGTCTTAGGGCCCGATGTATGTGCTAAATAGAGGTGGAAGCCAGGCACCAGGGCAGCACAGAGAAAGGACCCATTCTAGGTGGGCTTTGTGGTTTATCTTGTACATCTTTCCAACTCTACCACCACTGCCCACATTCCAGGCGTGCACCAGCTCTTATCTAAGGCAGCACAGCTGCCTTCTAATTGATTACCCTGCCTCAATCTGTTTTCCAAATTGCTGTCAGAATAATCTTCCAAAACACAGTCTTAGTCAAGTCACTTCTCTCCTTAGAACCTTCTGTAGCTCCCTGTTGCCTACTGAATAAAACTTCAGCTTCTCAGCCGGGGCATTCATAGCAGCCCCAGACCAACCCCATTTCTCCAGCTTCCCCCAGGCCTGCGGTACTTCATGTCATCTTGAGAACACACCCTCAGGCACTCCTTTGAGCCAACCAGGATGGATTAATCATTGTGTGAGATGGGGCCTCTGCCCATGGAGCTCACCTTCAGTGGAGAAGGCAGACACGTGACATGCTTGCAGTCCTGTGAGCCGAGGACCAATGCCACAGAGGAGTGGACAGATGCGTTGGCAGCTCCCTGTTCCGCCCTCAGGCCCCAAGGGAAACTCTCCTTCCTCGGAGCTCTCCTTTTACTTTGCTGTTCCTCACTTATCTTAGCATTCTGTGTCTTGTTTTGGTTAGTCATGAATAGGTCTGTCTTCCTACCAGACAGTGAACTCCTCCAGGACAGGGACCTGCCTTCCTTCTCTCTGTATCCATAGTGCCCAGCACGTAGGCCGGTCAGCCCAAGGGGAACTCACCAACTTGGGGAAGACAGGTGCATTTGTTATGCTTGGGGAGAAGAAGTAGGGAGGACAGGAACCCCTGTAGCAGCAACTTGTTTTTCAGAACAGAAACCTGCGGTGAGTTTTGGAGGTTTCCTCAAACTTTGTTCACCTGGAAAAAGTCAACATTCTTTATCACTCCCTTGACTAGAAGAAACCCCACACTTGGGGGGAAATAGCTTCCAAAGCCACGTTCTTCTTGCTTTGGTAATTTTAGCTCATTCAGGGCTCAGGTCCCAGCTTGGCATTGTTGGTCCAAATGGATCACTTGCTCCAGAAATGCTTTGGAACTTCTACAAAGTTAGCAGTGAAGCAGGGGAGTAGCCGATTTCATATGCAAAGATTGTTGCATGTCATCAGTGGGAGACTGCCAACAAAAGGATTTTTTTTTTTTTTTTTTAAGCGAGTGAAAACTTTTAATTTAGGTTTTGACATGTTCTGCTGATGTACATTGGAGCGAAGATTGGAACTTGCCTGCTGTCATCTGTTGCAGATTCTACTGAAATGTTAACCATTTAAGGTCCCGTCTGATGTGATTTGTCATGTTTAAGAACCACATATTTGTTACAACTAAATAATGTGTGTTGCTGAGTACTTCAGAGTTCTGGTTCACAGGATGAAGGAAGAAATTGCCCCAGGCAAGCTGAGGTCTTGCTCTTTTGTGTGTTTTTTTGTCATTCAAGAGCACACTGGTGTTTATTTTTTAAAACGCACCAGAAAAGTAGAATTCAAACTTAGATCTTTGACTTCAAGATTTATTCTCTTTCCACTGTGCCTACGTGCTTTGTCTTATAAGCTCCTTAGAGAGAGAAGATGTGTGTACTCCTCATTTTAAAAGGCTTACTGGAAAAGCATACATACCCTGAAGAGCTTTTCTCTGGTTCATTTAAGTTCCCCAGGTATTAAGTTACACTAGGTGGTCAGTCTTATACTGGAGGGAAATACAGGAGGAGGAATAGGCATTGTTTCTTGCCTTCAAGGACTCATTCACTAAATATTTATTAAGTACTCACCAGGCTCCAGGCTCAGTGCTAGGAATTACCATATACATACTCTGTCTACATCCTTGTGAGATAAGGCTTCTAATTTTACCCTGGGAGAAGAGAGCTACTCAGACAATTGTTTAGTGGGTGCTGTAGGTGCCAGGCAGTGGGCTAAGGTCTTCCCATACACATGAAGCTTTTGGAGAACTGTGAGTCAGGTCAGTCAAAAAGTATGATACCCAAAGTAGGGTGGCAATGGTTGTGATGGCTCTGAGATGGATTAAGGAAGGAGAATCCATAGGACTTGGGACCTGTCTGGTTGTGGTGATGTGTGTGATGATGATGTGGTGATCTGGACTCTCCTCCCTCCATGGGGAGCATTAGAAAAGTAGTTGGTTGGAAGAGGAGATGATGAGTTCAGTCTGAGACAAGATGAATCTTGGGGGCCCATGGGATATCTGGGCAGATACTCCAGGAGAGCGATTAGGCATGTGGCCCGAGGTTCAGGAGAGTGCTCTGAAGTCGGGCTGAAGATCCCAATGGGGAAGTCATTAGCCATGGAAGTGGTGGGGTCACAGAGGGAGAGGGGGCGGAGTAAGCGAATCATGCAGAACTCTTTAGAACACCAGCTTTTAAGGGCACAGCTAAAGAAGAAGAGCCCAAAAAGGTGACTGGGGAGAAGCAGCCAGAGATGGACTAAGAATCAAGTGATAACCAGGAGAGATGGGTGCCCTGGAAATCAAATAACGAGCGAGGTCTTTGTATCCCAGATCTAAGCCTGTTTTTGTTTCTTTTAACTACACAACAGCTACTTTTTCCTCTGAGCTCATTGGTGAGACATAGTAGGATAGGACAGCTAAATATATAAGCAGGAGAAGAAAAGATTTGCATGGGATGATATTTTGGTAGTTTTGAATGTCTGAGTTTTGCCCCACTAGAAGAAGAATCAGACCTGTTCTTTGAGGTCCAGAAAGCAAAATTAGGTCCAGAGAGTGGAATTCAAAGCGGTTGGTGGGAGGAATATAATAATAGCAGAGAGAGTGGATGAACAATGGAAAGGGCTTCTAAGCATAGTGATGAGCTCCCTGTCAGGGGAGGTGGATATTCCGGAATGAAATCCTGTCCTATGGGAGAATTGGTTAAATGACCCCCTCCCCCAGTTCGCTTCCTTGAGTATCAAGGAGGAAGATTTAGAGAGCTGAAAGAAGATAGGCTTTGAAGTGAGACAGTCTGGGTTCAAACTGTGACTCCGCTATTTACAAGCTGTGTGACCTTACGGAGATTACTTCACTTCTCTGAGTTTCAGGTACTCAAATGTAATGTAGAGATGGTAACGAGCAACTTGCCCACTATGTTATTTAGCAAGGTAATACGGAAAAGTATCTGGCACATAGTAGGTACTCATTAAATATAGGTAGCTGATAAGGACTATGGTGGCTAAGCATTCTTGAGAGAACAGCTTGCCTAGTCGTGGGTGCCACCATTTGTGGAAAGGAGCGATTTAGAGGACCAAGGAGAAGACAGGTTTAAAATTTAACTTGTGGGTGTTGTAAATCCTCCTGGGGCTTGACTTTAGCATGAAAGGCTTACCATCTCCCCCCATGTTTTGCCCCTCTGTGACCCTAGGGTGGGACCACTTATTACATGAGGGTAGCTAGACAAATGAGTCAGAAGGATGAGGTCCCTAGTTTTGTCTGTGCCCTAGCCCTGTGCCAAGGCCAGTGAGGCCATGGGAGTGAGAGCAGGGAGACCTACTGAAACCTGGCTGGCAATTCTCCTCTCCCCTTTCGGATGGTCTCAGCAGGACATTTCTTCAAACGAGCCCACCTGGAAGGATTAGATCATCTACTCTTGCCCGGCACTGCATAGAAGAGAAAGAGAAGTGGAATTCCCTGTGGCTGGTCAGTGGTCACACAGCTGGAAGGATCTCTTAAGTTTTTCTAGGCTAGTCCCTATGTTTTACAGAAAAGAAAGCTGAAAGGAAGTAACTGGTCACCCAGAGAGTGAGTTACAAAGCCAGGCCTCGAACCCGTGTCTCTTTCTGCTTTACCACAGCAGGGCACTCATCTTCGTGTTGTCTTGGCTAGATACAATCCTTGAAACTTGAGAATTTTGTCTGCCTTGGATTTTAAAAAAACAAACACCACAGGCCAGAGAATGAGATATGCATGCCTTTTCTGTGGCATGTCTGTTTTTAATGCAAACATAAGACTTTGCAAGGTTTTTACACAGATGAAGAACTTTAAACTTGCATATAGGTATTTTTAAAATAAGACAAAACCTATGTAAAACAGTTTATGTTTAGCCTTTCAGAATTTCATCATAGCTAACAAGCCCACACCACATTAAACTCTGACATTGGATTCTTTTAATTATCCAGCATGATTTTATGTAAAATGGGAGTCAAGACAGTACCTCTCCCATTTTAACTGTATTTCAAATTCTTCAGGGGTGTCTTCACGTTTGAAGACAGAATTGCATTGGATTTCCTGTGCGCCGGCCTCTTTTCTAAAACACTGTTTGCTCATTAACCACGCCTCCATTTTTTTTTCCAGTGGTAAGTTTAATGGGATGTTTCTCCCTCTCAGATTAATGACAAATACCAAGTTCTTCTGTATTTTTGAAGAGCAGCTTCTACCATATTTTATGGCTTTGAATAGGGACTCTATTTGGGGGTTATTTAGGGCTTGGTGGTCTTGATAAGCTTGGAGTTCAGGAGGTTGGTATCAAGTCATACTAAGTTCAATTCGGGAATTTATCACAGCATTCTCCTGGATGTAGGCAAGGGCTTGGGAAAAAAGCTGGCACTTGGGAAATTATATTGACACACTCACCATTTTATATGTGCCTTTTAGTTCAGTTGAGGAAGTTACAGCAACTTGGTAATTTTTCTCTTGTTCCTATAGGATAATTAGATGATAGAACCAGGGCCCGAGTGACATGCAGGCCTGACTGGAAATTCTGGCTCTGATATTTAATAACTTTATGTCTTAGGCAAGCCACCTCACTTCTTTGACCCTCAGTTTCTGCTTCAATAGAATCATTATGGGGATTAAATATATTGATGTTAGTAAAGAATTTGGCATGGGGCCTGGCACATAGTAGTTGCTTACGCAGTATTTGTTGAATAGATGAATGCAGTTAGCTGACAACATAGTAGCTGGAAAGGAGGAGGAGAAAGTTGATGCCCAAATCCTTGGTGGTTTTCTTGCCCTGGAAACAAAAGAATCAGGAAGTTAGAATCAATGAAGTTTGTCTCTTCAGAGGCTACATACTTATTTCTGTTTACACTAAAACTGATTACTTGGTCTTAAGCTTGGAGCAGTTGCAAAGGTGGGTTGACTCATCCTTTTGAGTCTACTGCTAATTTCTTCTGTGGTTTCCTGGAATGCAAAGCCAGAAGCATACTCCAAAGCCACATTAAAATGCTGCATGAAGTCACCTGCTGTCTTAGATGATCCACACCACCGTTCACCTTCATTAACGTGACCAGTCAAGAGTTAGAGCTTCTTGTCACCCTGTGTTCAGTCTCCTCCTCACACCTCATCCATCTTGCTTGCCATTGCCGCATTAATCTTCCCCAAACATCTCTTGCATCATGTCTCAATCTGTGTCGGATACCTGCAGTGGTTCTCTTTGCCACAGGATAAAAGCCAATGACATAGCCCACAGGGGTAGCCTCACAGCCACTATTCACTGAACACCTGGGACAAGAAAGGCACTGTGCTTGGTGTTTTATATGCACTACCTTTTGGAAAACAGTTTAGTATCCCCACTTTACAGATAATGAAAGTGAGACTCAGACAGGTGAAGTAGCTTGCCCAAGTTCCCACAGTTAGTATGTAGCAGAGCCAGAATTCCAAGCCAGGACTCCCTGATTGGAAAGACTGGGCTGCTTTTGTTAAATCCTGGACCTCCCTCTCCCAACCAGTTCTTCCACTTTTTACGGTGACACTGAGTGTTCGTAATCTTCTGTCGACTAGGTGCGGATGTGAGGCATCACCTTTAACTTGGGATTAGGATTAGGAAGGCCTGGAGGTTAGAGGTTTGCCCCCACATGAGCCAGCATCTCTCAGGAAGTCAAGCCCTGTATTCTGGTTGGGATTCTTGGTACATCCTGGGTTGTAAGGATCCGAAAGACAAGGACCACTTAGCAGAGTGCTCAGCACAGAACAAGGGCTCAGTGAATGTCCGGTGACTGCAGAAAAGGACAAGTGGAGGCCTCAGATCTTCCTGAGCCCTCATCCAGGGAGCACGGCTCAGGGAGGAGAATGATGAGCGTTAGGATGGAGCCAGCAGGTAGTTATCGCTCAGAGGAGCCTCAGGATCCCCCTGGCCAAGCACTGGGGCAGCCAGTATCCAGGTCAGGGGACGTGTGATTGGAGGGACTGTCTGCTTCTGCTCCTTTCAGGAACTTACTTCTGTCACCCAGACCTTCCTGTACTGCTCAGCCTACCCTTTCAAAGAACCCATTCAAGCCCTGAGCCCTGGCCTACAACCTAATTCGTTGTGCCTGGCGATAGTTACTGCTATCTGGGGACTTTCTGAGGCCAGAGGGGTGTGGCAGGAGGGCAGGAGTAAAGTGGTCTTCTGCTTTGAACTTCAGGCTGGGGAATTTAGATGTCCTTATCTAGAGCCATCATTCATTCATTCAGCATTTATGAATATGGCTCAACCATATTTCAGGCATGTGTTTTTAGAGAGAATAGAGCATGGGCTTGGGGGGCAAAGAGATCTAGATCAAATCCTGGCTCTGTGCCTTCCCATCTGGGTGGCTTTAGGCCCTCTTTGAGTCTCATTTCTTCTTTTGTGGGAAAAAATGCAGCTAATACTTGATTGCAGGGTTGTTGGGAAGTATAGTAATATATGTGAAGAGCCGTAGAGTGGCATCTGGTCGGTAATAGACATTCTAAAAGTGGTAGCCTATTTTTTAATTGAAGTGTAATTCACATAAGACAAAATTCACCATGTTAACCATTTTAAAGTGTGTACAATTCAGTGTTCTGCAAACATCACTATCTAATTCCAGAAAATTTTCATCACTCAAAAAGAAATCCCTGTTACCCATTAAGTGGTCACTTCTCATTGCCCCTTTCCCCTATGTCCCTGGAAAACATTAATCTCCTTTCTGTCTCTGTGGATATACCTATTCGGGACATTTCATATAAATGGAATCATATTATGTGGCCTTTTTGTCTGGCTTCTTTCACTTAGCATAATGTTTTCAAGATTCATCCATGTTGTAGCAAGTATCAATACTTTATTTCTTTTAATGCCTGAATAATACTCCATTGCATGGATATACCACATTTTGTTTATCCATTCATCAGTTGATGGACAATTGGGTTGTTGCCACCTTTTGACTATTATGAATAATGTTGCTGTGAACATTTGTGCACAAGTTTTTGGTGGACATGTTTTCATTTCTCTTGAGTATATACCTAAGAGTGGAATTGCTGGATCATATGGTTATTCTGTTTAACCTTTTGAGAAGCTGCCAAACTGTTTTCCATAGTGGCTGCACCATTTTACATTCCCACCAGGAATGTATGAGGGTTCCAGTTTCTCCATATCCTCCCGACACTTGTTATGTTTATTCTCTGTTCTTTTCTTTTTTTGACTGTAGCCATCCTAGTGAGTATGAAGTATATCTGATAGTATTATTTTTGATTTGCATTTCCCTAATGACTGATGATTTTGAGCATCTTTTCATATGCTTACTGGTATCGCCTCTTTTTATTATTCTTTCACTAAACATTTTTTTTGATGAGTCGCTATATTGTATGGCCAAGCCTGTGATATGGGCCCTGCCCTGTGGTTATCCACACTCCAGTGGGAAAGATAGACCTCAGAACAGGTGATTGCAACATAGTAAGAAAATAGGCTACAGAGAAGGTATGTATAAGGTGTAATGGGACCTTAGAAGAGGAAAGAGGAGCTGAGTGGAGGTTAGGTGGAGTTTGTCAAACAGAAAGGAAGGGAGGGGGCATTCCAGTTAGATGGAGGGGGCGTGGAGCTTTGGGTACAGCTGGTGGGAGTTGGGCTCCTGTCATCATATGGGGAGTAAGGCTCTCTCAAGTGTCTCCCTTCTCAAGCCAGGTGGCTGAGTAGGTCTCCACCTCCAGGGGCAAGCCTGCAGCAGCCCTGGGCCAGCCACAGGCTCTGCTGAGCTTTGTCATCTGCTGTAAGTACCAGACTCTTGTTGCCTTCAAGGCACATTTACTCAGCTGATTTGATCCCACTTGAGGTCAATATTCTATCTCCCTTCCTACAGAAAGAGATCAGTGATACTCATTGACACAGCAGCTTGCCTGACTTCCCACACCTACCACGTAGCAGAACTGGACTTGGAATCCAGGCTGTCTGACTTTTCCACACCTGCAGGCTGAACCTCAGTTCTTCTTACCTTAGCGTTCAAGGCCAGTTATTCTCCAAGCCCCAGCCACCTTAACTTTCTTTCTCACCTTTTCTTCCTGCCTATAGCTGAACCATCTTTTGTAACCATTCCAGTCTAAATGTTTTTGGCAATCTTTCTTTTTTGGTTTCTGTCCTTTACCCCTCTTCTTGCCGTCAGTAAATGGCTATCCTTTTATGTACACTGACGGTCCAAGTGCTATTCGCTCCGCTCAGGTTCTTAACACACAGAATTGATCATCTTCACGGCATCCTGGCAATGTGAGTAGGAATTACTTACTTCAAGTCACAGATTAGGAAACAGGATCAGAGAAGTAAATTAAGTTACTCAAGACCACCCTGTAAGTAAGGAGTCTAGTTCAAAGGGCCCTTCCTCTCAAAAGCCTGCCATGGTTACACTGACCAGAGTGATCTCCCTTGCTCCCAAGATCCTATAGCAGTTACTTTCCCCTTATTCACATTCAGTATTTGAGATCTTATCTCAGTCTTATTTGAGGGCTTTTCTTTTTCGTGGGTTTTTATCTTGTGTCCCCTAACCAGGTGTTCATTCTCAGTGCCCCAGGGCCCCAGCCAGATCCTGCAAGTGTAGATTCTCAGTAAATGTTAAGCGGAGGCGTGGGAGGAAAAGCTCTGAACTCTGGTTGCACAGTCTGAGTTCTCATGCTATCCATGTGTGGCACTAACTTCTGTGACCTTGCGCGATGGTGCGCTCACCAGAATGGGAGCCCTGCCTGTCTTGCCCCCCCACCCCCGTATCCCTGGGCCTGGCTGTCGAGCAGACGGGTGCGTGGATTTACCATTTGGAACCTCGTCTCCATTTCGAAAGGGTTAAATGAAATGATCTGAGGATTGCTCCCAGTTGAAATATTGCCCAGTTTTGTGAGTCTGAATGACTGCTTCTCTCCATGCCAGCATGATTCTCAGCTACGGAGCTTCAGCTCAGGGAGGCAGAGCATAGCTTGTCATTTCTAGTTCGGTGGCTGCATCTCAAATTTTTGCCCTTGACCGTGTCAGACTGAAGACTAACCCAGGAGCTTTGCCTCAACACATTCAGAAGTCCTAACCCCACCCTCTCATCCCCTATATCCCTTGCAGTTTCTCTCCCTCTTTTTTCACATGTGAAAGCACCCGCCCATCCCATTTCAAGATAATTTCATTTGGAGCACCTTCTTTAGGTTTTACATTTTAGCAGCTTTCTGACTTAGAAGGAATGGACAATGATTTATAGGAGGTGAGCTACTGCTCTTTTAGAAAGACCACGGTCCCTGCTGTTGTTCATGCCTAACCCACTGGGTGTATTTTATAGGTACAAAGAGAACAAGAACAAGAACTGGCGTTTTTGTGAAACTAGAAGCCTAGGATTGCTGCTCTGCTAGCGGGAAAGGGCATTTTCATCTCTGATCAGGAGAGGTTGTTAACAAGACCACCTCTTCTTTTTTTGAGCATTTCCCTTACACTAGATACCCTTCTTCAGTCATTCCTTTGTTGTTGTTTTTTTATTTTAATTGTATCTTTATCTACCTTACGCTTAGGGAAATAAAACGATTCTGAGCCTGTTGATAATACCAGTTTTGACATCCTGTTCATGAGTGCCTAGTGTGCACCAGCCGTGCTGTGTGGTAAGCGTGTGAAGCATTGTCGCTGTCGTCCCCACACTTCTTTATAGAGGAGACACCTGAGGTCATGCGATTAAGACCTGGTTGCTCCCTCCTCGCCCTGTCTCAGCAGAGCTGAGGTCCACACCGAGGCCTCTCTGGTGCTGCAGTCCCACCCTTGACCAGCCGGGGCTCCGTTCCTAAGATACATTTAGGAAGATTTGGCACTTGACTGCATTCCGGAATAGTTAGGTGCTTACAAGCTTCCTTTTCGACTTTGCCAACAGGTTGTGAGGAGAGAAGCCTGGACTGGGGGAAGTGTAAGAGCATGTTCAACACACACACATACATGTGCACACGTGCTCACACATAAAGACCCTGAGAGACTGAACTTCACCACTCCCTGGCCACGTGCCACATCCAGCATTGGGCAACATGCTACAGACTACATTTAAGGTATAGCAGCAGTGGGAACCTTTGAGGAGTCAGAAATAGTAATTCCCAGAGTCCCAGTTCAGGCCCAGAAAACAGGACCCCAAAGTATTTACCACAAGGGCCAGTTCCAGAGCATGTTCGAGTTTCTACCTCTGGAACTCTCCTCTTTGAATGTTTGCTGTTGACATCTACAGTGAGAGACAGATCTGGGAAGTAAAGTTTGAAATCTGTGCAAGAGAAAAAAAATTCTCTTTCAGATGATCTGAAGTTGAGTTTAAAGAATAAGAAAGTGAGGAGAAGTAGTGTCCCTTTGTATTTGTGTAGCACTTTTGTAGTTTGTAATGCACGTCAGTGTGTGTTGTTATCACACGTAAGCAGTGGGTGAGATGCCAGAGGCCTGTTTCCCACTCCTGCCTCTTCCTCAGACTCACACCCTGGGCACGCTCCTTCCATCCTCACCTGTAAGATGAGAGAGTTGGGCCTCTTGGTCACTGAGGCCCCCCAAACTCTGTCATTTCATTATCTGATACCAGTAAATGTTGCTAGCTACTCTTCCTGTATCTGTCTTAACTCATCCTGTCTGTGTCTGGGCTGTGGGGAGGCTCTACCTCAGCTCCAGTTCAGGCTTTATCTCCACAAGAGCTATCATCCTTTCATGCTCATCAGTACCTGAGCCGGCAGAAACCCACCAAGTTTTCCTGGGAGATCATTTGCTTAGAAATATCTCGGTTGTTGAGGGATTCATGTGCTAGTTAAGTTAAAACCAGATAGCAATCTAAGGGCCATTCCAGTTCCAGGATTCTAGAATTCCATGAAAGGCCACCCTTGAAGATATACTTAGGGAAACCCCTCAGCAAATTCACTGGGCGCTATTTCAGCGCTTTGTATGGTGGTGCCTTTAGCGTATACCCTTGATCCTAGAGTTTGATCTGCACTGCTGCTACTAGGAGCCCTGCGTGTAGAAGGGAACATGTCTTGGGTTTGTTTGCTTTTCCTTTTTAACTGGTCTGGCCTCAGACATTCTCTAGTATTTGAGGTTATGGGCATTTTGAGCATTTTGACTCATAATGAACCTTATTCTCTTGGTATGCATTTTAGAAGACAAATCTGACCTTGAAAACAGTGTGATGCAGAAGAAAATAAAAATCCCCAAACTTTCTCTCAATCATGTAGAAGAAGATGGGGAAGTTAAAGATTATGGGGAAGAAGATTTACAGCTTAGACACATCAAGGTAACAAAATCTTTCCTCTTCTTTGGAAGTATGGGGCAGCAGTTTCAGATTTCTTACAGCTAAAGAATTCCAGTCTGGCCTCCTCTGCCCACGTAAATGCCCCCTGGTGTCACGGGCCATGACTTTTTCGCTCTGAACGGCTAGTGTGAGTTTGCTCTGCTGGCTGACTCTCCAGGGAGCGCTGTCCTGTTTGTACCATCTGTGCCGTGTCATCGCTGCTGAGGGTTGGGAATGGTGCATTTCCGTCGGGCCTCCAGCTCCGGAGAGGTCACTGCTAGGCTCCAGGGACATGGCTGCTCTTGGGCAGCAGTTCAGAGCCAGTCACTATCAGGCTGCCCCCAAACAGCTAAGGGTGGCCTCACGAGGAGATGGGGTGCGCCAGGTTCAGACAGAGGGCTTAATGTGACCTTGGGTTGGAAGAAAACTTTTGCATGAGGTTGCATTTCCTTTGGTGTGCGCCCTAGTTGGTCTCCTCCAGCCTTCGCTTGTAAGCCTGCTGAATATCTTGTTCAATAAGCCAGATGTTTTTTTCTGTATGATAGGTGCCCTGGAGGAAGGGAGGGGGAAGAGGCATGCCTGCCTTCTGCACTGACTGCAGTCTGCTTTTGGACACAGGCCAAGGACATCCCCAAAGCATAGTCCAGAAGATGCAGTTGAGTTTAGTTCATGCATTCATTGCACCCGTGCTATGGGCCTTGGCCCTTTGCTGGTTCCTGGGGTCATAGAGATTAGACAGACATGGTCACGGCCCTTAGTGGTCTCACAGCGTAGTGATGCAGACGGGTATCCAAAGTGATCATTGCAATTTTAATGAATAAATTCATCTAGACTACTAGCAGCACTTTATCCCAGTGGATAAATGACAGGATAGGATTTTGTCATGTAACCTAATCTCAGAGTCATGTTTTTTTTGTTTTTTTCCAAAATTTTCAGGAGCTTATTGAGAGGTTAAGGCAGGCTTGACCTGACACAGTTAAGTTGTCTGGAATCTGGTATCTCCAGTTACCTGCATCTCCCACAAGTGCCCCCAGTCAGGAGAGCTCCTGGCCCTCCTGCACTGGGTGAAGAATTCAGTTGGTCCTATAACTCCCACTTCCCCTCAGTGGGAGCTTTGTCCACTTGAGCTGGAATTTCCTCAGGCAGCTGAAGCCTCAACCCCTGGGTAGTCCTAGATAGTTCTCGTCTCACTAAACTGTCCTCTCTGTATCCACTTCTTGCTGAGCTTCAACTTGGCCAGAGTCCAAGGAGAGGCTAACAGATGTGGGGGAAGGAGCCTAGTGCGCTAAGTCGGGCTTCAGGTTCTGGGTCTGACTCTCTCTGTAGCTCACCGTGTGACCCTGAGCGTAGTCCTTCCCCTCTCTGAGCCTCAGTTTCCTCACCTGTAAAATGAGGGAGTTAAACAGAAAGAACCTTCCAGTGCTAGCGTTCTTTGAACTTTTCAGCTACATAAACATTTATCCAGCCCCTGCCAAGTGCCAGTTCTGAGTAGGCAGTGGAGAAACAGAAAATAAGACACGGTTCCTGCCCTAGATTAGAGTCCTTAGCATCCTTCCCAAGTGCAGCATTCTTGAGGAAAAATTTACTTGGTGGAATGCCCTTTTTTTGTGTGTGGGGGGGAGCAGGGGGAAGGGGCTTTTATGTTTTTGTTGTTGAAGAGATTTGAGTGATGGCTCCCCTGGGATGGCTAGGCCTGGCCTGATTTGTTACTGATTCTCCACAAATACACACTGAATACTCCCTGTGAGCAAATCACTGCCTGGGCCCTGTGGGTAGGGTGGGAGGCTGGGGAGTTGGGGAGGGCAGTCATGATATAATATGCACCCGAGAGGCAGAGTGATGGAATGGAAGAAGTGCTGGCCTGGGAAACCAGAGTCCTGCTTCTGCCACTAACTGACTGTGTGACTTCGGGCAAGACCCTTCCCCACTCTGGACCTCTGTTTCCCCATTTGTAAAGTGAAGGGCTTTGACGACGTGTCTGCACAAGTTTCTCCAAGCACTGATGTTCTGTGGTTCTGTGATTCTAGGATTGTCTGGGGAAATATTGAGCCGCAGTCCAAGAAAGTCCCAGCTGCCCTTGCCTGAACTGATTCTCGTTGTCCTACACAGAGACCCGAGGGGCGGAAGCCGAGCGAAGCGGCGCACAAGAGCATCGAGGCAGTGGTGGCCCGGCTGGAGAAGCAGAACGGCCTGAGCCTGGGCCACAGCACATGTCCGGAAGAGGTCTTCGTGGAGGCCTCACCGGGCCCCGAGGACATGGACAGTCTGGAGGAGGCCGGCGTGCCCCGGGCTCTGTATGAGGAGCTGCTGCGCAGCTACCAGCAGCAGCAGGAGGAGATGCGCCACCTCCAGCAGGAGCTGGAGCGGACTCGCAGGCAGCTGGTGCAGCAGGCTAAGAAGCTCAAGGAGTACGGGGCGCTGGTGTCCGAGACGAAGGAGCTCCGCGACCTCAACCGCAGGCTGCAGGACGTGCTGCTCCTGAGGCTGGGCAGCGGTGAGTGCTCCCGCCGCGGGCCACCTGCCCCTCCCCACCGGGGGGATGGTGTGTGCCGCTCCCCTCCCGGGAGGGCAGCGGGCAGAGGCAGGCCGAGCGTCCCTGAGGTGAGGGAAGGGCAGAGCTACCCCAAGGGAGAGCCACTCCCCTCTCGGAGCGAACCGGACAGGAGCTTGGGCGTGCAGCAGCCTTAGCTATCCAGAGCACAGCGGGCAACATCAGGAAATGGGGCTCAGAGAACGAGAGCTGGCAGCGTATTTGCCACCACTCATTTATGCATCCATGTAGCAAGAGGCAGGACCAGGGGTACTAGGAAACCTCTCCAAGGGGGTTTCAGGATAGTAAAGAGAGCTAGACAGCATCCTGGAAAATGTCTTACTTTAAGTCAGAAAGTGATCAGTGCCACAGGAGAGATGTGGATAAGATGACAGGAGAGTTCAAAGGATGGAGCGAGGTTATTTGTAACTGAGGGAGACTTCGGGAAGGGGGTGGGCCTTGAAGGGTGGGCGGGCTTTCAAGGCACAAGAGGAAGCAGAGGGCAGCAGTCTCACTAGGGTATTAAGAAGAGAGACTGCAACTGTAGTTTAAGAACAAGTGATTGAAGGCCTTGAAAACTATACCAGCCTGGGGTGTCTGGACTTGTTTTGGTAGGAATGAGAAAAATTAAAAAGGTTTTGAGCAGAGAGGCACACGACCTTAGATTAATAGAAAGATGTATAAAACTCCTCAGATTTGCTCATAGAAGAACTTGATAGGCTCTTATATTGCAACTGAATTTAACAAACTAGGTTTTTAGATATTCACATCTGACATGGTTTAGAAGCAGGAATCAAGGGAAATCTGAAAGGGAGCAGCTTTGCCAGCAGGGAGAAATGACTCCTTACCTGAGAGGAAAAGACAGAAATGCTCTTTCAGAACACAAGAATCCAGGACTGTAAAAAATAGAGGCCAGCCAGTATTGAGCAAATCAGTATAACACAAGTTCATAGCCTCCACATCCCCTGAGGACAGTCATTAATAAGCCTGCATCAGTGTTCTTTGCTTCAAAAAGGGAATAGACTAGTCTAGAAACACAAGTGCCATCCCCAAAGTTTAAATCAAATACAATTTTATACTCAAGAAGGAAAGTTTGTGTTATCTAGATAACAGATTGACATGGAAAGCCTCATTCCTCTTTGATGTTTAGATAAAAGTGTTACCTTACTTATATTTACAGGTGCCTTTTACTACCTAGAGTATGTCCCCAAGGCAGTGCCTCAGTAGATCTTCAGGGTGGCCTAGGGAGTCGGTCAAGAGGCCTTTTCATGCCCTTGTTGCAGAGAAGGAAGCTGAGGTTGGGACTTAACGCAGAGTCACCTGGGGAGGCAGAGGCAGAGCTCACCTCAAACCATATCCCCGACCCCTAGGCTAGTCATGTCGCCACCCCCTGACTCCGCCTTGGCCGTTCTCCCAAATCATAGCCCCTAGAGGCGCCCAGTGACACCAGAGGTCACATGTGGTGTGCAACGTAAAAACTTACTAAAATTTTTTTATCAAAATAAAATCTCAAAGAGAAACCCTAACTATAAAAAAGTGTGAAAACTGTATTGATCTTGGAGTGGGGGTGGGAGGCGGGAGAGAACTGAGATTTTCAGAGAGAGAAGGTGTTTCCTGGTCTTTGGATGAATAATTTTTATTTTCCTTGCACTCTGTATGCTGCGCCTTCTGTAAACTTCTTTGGGGTGGAGGGTGGGAGGGGAACAAAGCATACTAATAACAAAAACTCTCCACGTCATTATTTCAGCTCCCAGGGAAACTGCCTGTTGTGTATGATGATGACCTGAGTTTAAACTCCAGAAGCCACTCCTAACCCTCTGGGGCAGTAAGACACTGCATTTTGTATCAGCATGTTCCTCTTTAGTCTTAAAACACTTAGACAAACTTGGCCCCGACCATAGTTTCAGTGTCTTGATCATTCCAGGCACTCCCACCCCACAGGCCTTGAATGCCGTCTTGAGGGCCAGTGGCTGGCTCTTCTCTGATCCGAGTCACTATCGTCATCACAGTGGGATGGACTGACTATAAATCAGCTCAAGACACAAGTATTTGTAAAGCACCCACCATGTGCGGTGCCCTTTGCTCCAAGGACCATGGGTGTCCCAGAAAATCACACCTGCTGTCCGTGACCTGTGAAAGCTTAAAGTCCATCGATTAGCACTTGTTAATCAGAGAATGATAATGTGCCAAGTTCTAAGATAAATCCACAAGAGTGTAATAAAAGGCTCCCTACTCTAAGGGGAGTTTGTATGTTTTCATGGATGTAGTCTAGTCTGGTCTAGTCTAGTCTTTGGAACCAGATAGGCCTGGATTCAAACCCAACTTCCCCACCTCCCAACTCTGTGGCTTTGGGAGCCTTCTTTCCTTGCGTTCTTCCCTCCTCCCTCCTTTCTTCCACAAATATTTACTGGTCTCTGCTGTGTCCCAGGCATTTTGCCTAGTGGTTAAAGTTCAGTACATTCAAGATACCGCCCTTACCCACTCCCCTTGAGGAGCTCAAAGCTTGATATGGGAGACAGCCACTGACACAGTGCCAGCACAGGGATAGAAGCTCTGCTGTGGGACAGCAGAGGAGCGGCATCCACCGAATTTGGGGGATCAGGGAAGAAAGGCTTCCTGAAGGAAGTGACTTCTAAGCTGGAGACTGAAGGATGCATTTTTGTTATCCAGGCAGGGGTGAGTGGGTGGGAAGAGCAAGGAGCAATCTAGGCAGAGGGTACCTCTCTGAGACTTGGTGTTCTCATCCGTAAAATGGAAATAATAATACCCCTCTCACAGCCTAGGGATACACAGCATACTGTCTGGCATTCTGTTGATGCTGAATTACCATTAGCTCCTTTTTCATACCATTTAGTGGAGGGGCTAAGACAGGGACTGATTTGGTTTTTAACTCTGACTCTCCTAACCAGTAATTGGCTGTATGACCTTGAGTAGGTTAACCAACTTCTCTGCCTCTCAAGGTCTTCTTTTATAGAAGAGAAAATGAGTTATATATGTATTTGTTCATTCAGTCAGTCAGCTCACATTGACCGCATGCTTTCTGAGCTTAGGAACTTGGGGAGATACAAAGAAGACTAAGACATTGGAAGCTGGGGAGGGCGTAGTGATGGAGGTAAACATGTAAGCATGTGATTGAAATGCAATGTACCGAATTTTAGGGAAGGGGCTAACATTTGAAGGTGGAAGGCTCTCTGATTGAGTCTGGGAAAACACCCCCTGCTGTAACGGCTCCTGCACTGTACACACCCGCAAGAAACCTATAACAAGGCAGAGGAGAGCCAGAAAGAGACTGAAAGACCCTCTTTGATTCTCAGCAGCACATTCCACCCTGGGGTTGAGGCATGGCCTGGGCTGCACCATCCTTGCCCCCCCTGCGCCTGGCTCAAGCATTGCTCTTAGAGGCCTCCCCTTGTGTATTTTCTCCCGTCCACCTTGCCAGGGGCCCCATCTCAAGGATCTTTGTCCATCTTGGGTGCTGGATCATCCACAGGTCAGGGATGCTCAGTTTTAAAAAGAATCATTGCTGACTTCCCCAGGCATTGGGATCCTACAGGCTGTAGATGGGAGAGGGCAGAGAGCAAGAGCCTGGCCTCTTGAGCCCGAGGGGCACCTCAGAGTGGTGAGCAGGTCCTCTGGCAGCCAGGAGTTGTAATGGTGCAGCTGGTGGAGGGTAGGGGCAGAAGGGTAGCAGCAGCAGCAAGGTGGTATAAGAAGACGTTTGAGAGACTGCGCTGGACGTCTCACTTCTTCATTTGAGTATTCATTCTTTCATTCATTCCACAAATAAACACAAGATGGATTTAACAGAAAAAATTTTCTAGAACATGGAGCCTTGGAGTTGTGAACGAGCTTAGACAGGGTATAGGGTGTTGCCCTCACATTGCTGATGAGGAAACAAGCCCAGAAAGTGCCACAAGCCTATTCCCAGGGGTCTCCTGACAGCTGGTCCTGGGAGCCTCTCTCTGGGCCCTTGCCCACGTGCCCTTCTTTCGCCCTTAGACTTCATTGTCACTGACATGGGGGTGACCCCCCAGCCTAATCCTCCCAAAGGACATCTCTCTGTAAAGTAGAACTTTCCATTTGTATGATCTTAGCATGGGAGGCAGCCCTCTCTGATGGGAAGGAACCTCGCTCTCTAACCCAGAGAGTCCCTTCGCTGGGAGCCTCTGTCGTGGTGTCAAAATTAAAGGAAGAAGCATATGTAAAGAATAAAGCCCTGTGATCAGCATATTGTAAGTGTTCAATAAACGCCAGTCTCTTTCTCCTTTTCTGCCCTTTCCTGTTTGCCTTCTCCCAAAGAAATAAGTGCTGAGGACACAAAAAGCATGAAGATCTTCTACTTTATAAAGTACAGATTTATTTGTGTGTCTGTCCATTCATTTATTCTTTCATTCATTCATCATTTATTAAGGGCATCCATTGTGCCAGGACTGTGTTAGGTGCTGGAAATACATTGATAGAAAGACAGTCCCTTTGTAAAACATTCATGAGCCTAGAGTGAGAGTGGTGTTTATTAAGCCAGGGCTTGGCAGTCTCCGAGAATTCCAAGGGGATGAGGGGGAGCGGAACAGTGGAAGCCAGTTAGTTGCAAGGCTCTGGTGTATCAGAAAGAGTAAACTCTAGCGTCTGTCTTGGTTTCCCCTCAGCCAGATTTCTTGCTCTTAGAGGTCAAAGACCGAGGCTTAGACATCACCCTCAGCTTTTAGCGCTCTAAGTTAGATAGTTAAAATCGTTCCGGTGTGATTCAGGTAACATTAGTTCGACTAAGGCTGGAAAGGGCTCTGTGAGTGACGTAGAGGAGGAGACGGAATCCCTGCCTTCAAGATGCACACGCAGCCCGAGGCGGGGCACAGCCCTGTACACCAGACAGAACAGAGCAAATGCTGTAGCTGCAGGGGGAGGCATAGGATGGCTTTGGATTTTGTGTGTGCTTTGTAGGGAATGTAGGTGGAGATGATGAGCTCTGACCAGAAGAGGCGTAGATAAGAAGAAGAATATCAGTAATTCACATGTACAAGATGCTTCACAGGCTTCAAAGACCTCGACATTTTTATCTCATTGGACTATTCCGATAGCCTTATTGCAAGGCCAGGTAAGGATTATTATCTCCATTTGAGAGAGGAGAAGGCAAAAAGAAGAGATAATGTCCCTGTCGGCCAGATCACAAGCTAGTTGAAACTTTTGAAGGAGAAAGCCACTGTGGCCCGCAGATCTGTCTTGGCTCTTTAGAGCTGGGTTTCTTTCACCTCTGTTCCCCTCTGGGCTCGTGCCTTGTGTTCCGTCCAAGGTCCGTTAAAATACCAGCTTTGATCTTTAAAATCCTGTGCGGTCTGAGCTGGACTCTGCGCACGGGTCTCTGACAGTGCCTTTGAAAAGGCAGCCGACGTCAGCGAATGCCTCCTGCCGGCTCTCCCCTGTACTGGAGGCACCGCGGGCTTTGGCAGCAGATATTACTTGGGTTTGAATCTCGGCTCTCTAATTCTTTAACTGTGCAGCTTCAAGCAAATCATTTAACCCTTCCCAGCCTCTGTTTTCTCCTCTGTAAAATGGATATCTTAATGCCTACCACATACAGGCCGGAGAGCATGGTCAGTGACTAAGAGCCTGCATGGGCCCTGAGGCCAGAAATACTGGAGTTTTGAACCCTGGCTTTTCCGTAGTCTGATTTTGTTACCTTGGGCAAGTTACTTCAAACTTCCTGGGCCGTAGTTTCCTCATCCAAAAAGCAAGGTCAATGATAGTACCAACCTTTATGGTTCTTAAGAGAATTAAATGAGCAAATGCATGTAAAGACTTCCGCAGGGGCTGGCACATAGTAAGTGCTCAGTGGGTCCAACATTAATGATGTAGGATCATTTGAGGATTCGCATGAGATAATGTGTATATGATGCTTGGCACGCCATAGGCAATCGTTGTCCTACAGCAGAGCACAGATGTGGTTGTCTTGGCATATCTTAATCTTTGGTCAACCCCTCCTGTCTCCTGGAGATCGCTACTTTCCCTTGTAAGTCCTCAGAAATCATATTTGAATCATCTATTTTATAGGTACGCCTGGACTTGATTTGAAGCTTGCTGGTCTGTGGTTTATTGAACTCTTCCTCTTTTCCTGGGCAGAATTCCAGTCTTCCTATCTCCAGTCCTCAAGCACTCCTTCTGACCCCCTTGATTCTTCAGACATCACTGTTTATGGCTCAATTTTCTCTTTGTCACGGCTCTCCTCCGGGGGCCTGTTCCACTCAGAGCTCTTTTCCACCTCCTCCAGCCTTCAGTTCACTCTCACCAGTACACAGCAGTGCTCACAAAAGTTGGGCTTCGAGAGAGGGCTAAGAGGATGAGTGGCATCCCCGTGACCCGGGAGGTCCACAGCCTGCCACTGCCTCACTTACTGATGGAGTGGGGCCCAAAGCGCTGTGCCCAGGGCCTTCTAACCCCGGGTGGCAGGAAAAGGTCTAGCAGTGAGAACTGGAATTGTTTCTCTTAAAGGTATTGGCCATCTCCCACTTTGAAGGACTTTCTGCACTCTTGACTGAATCAACACATTAGCCACAGTTCATCCTAGATTGTTTTAAGAACCGATTTCAGCGTGGCAGGACAGTCCAGGACCCTCCTTCCTCTTTTTCCCTAGCATTCATTTTCCTGGGGCAATGGGGAGGGGGCTGAGGGACAACTCCAGGCTGTCCCTTTGTTCCTGCTCAGGGAGCCGGGACATGCAGGAGTCGCTGGGCTTCTCTTCGTTGCCAGAGCAGGACTGTGCTTCCCACTTGAAACAGGGCTTTGCCTGCTGGTCATGGGCTTCGGTGTGGCTGTGTGGCAGGCTTGTTTTCTGCTGGCTTTGCCAGTCAGAGCAGGTGGAGGTGGGAGAGGTGGGAGAGGTGGGAAAGGGCTCCTTATGGGCAGCGGCTGGCCCCTCTGAACACCTGCTTTGAGCCTGCCGTTAGGTGCTTTTCACACAGAAAACAACCTCAGCAGTAGATAGGATCATCAGATGAGGATGCGGGCTCAGAGAGAGGAAGTGAACGTGTCCAGATGACAGGAGAGCCTGATGGAGTTATGAGAGAGGCTGGCTTATTCAGGAACCACAAGTGGTTTCTGACTGGACTGCGCAGAGGAGAAGTAGGTAGGAGGGAGAGACAAGGCTGCAGAGGCGGGTGAGAGCACCTAGAAAGTGTCCCGTGGCGTCCAGGGGCTCCTCCCCACTGGAGCGGCCTCGGGTGCACTCCCTCAACCTCGGAGTCACCCTCTTCCTCTGAACCAAGCAGATCAAATCGTTCCTGCGCTGGAAGGGCTCGTGGCCTGAAGGCAAGAGCCAGCAAAGCCAAAGCCATGGATTGACTTGCTTGGGAGATGTCAGCCGTGTGGTGAAACTCTGCCCCCCCATAACTCCTGCCCACAGGTGCACACTGTGCCCGGGGCAGCCCTTCAGGCTTCTGAGGGCGGCCCTTACGCCGCCTGCCCTGCTTATTCCCACCACAGCCCCTCAGTCTTCCCACCCAGCCAGTTCTGGTCCAGAACCAAAGGCCATGTCACATGCACTCAGTGCCTGTCTGGCAGCGCAGGCCTGTGCTGTTCTGCATATCCTTGCCATTTGGATGCTCCCTGGGTCCAGACAGTTGGGCGGGGAGGAAGGTGGAAGAACCATAGACGAAGAACCAGCCCAGCTTTGGCCACCAGCTGGCAGGGGGTAGGCTCAGAGCTCCTAGAGGTGAGATGAATCCTGGTGACACCCTCTCCTCCCAGCTGCCCCCCTGCACGATGGTGGATCTTCACAGACACCCTAGGAAGGTGAGAGAAGGTCAGAGATGGGCTGAGGGTCCCACAGAGTGGGCATTACGTGAGAAGCCCGTGCAGTCTGAAAACTGCAGTCAGCCGAAGAGGTGTAGGAAAGAGCAAGTCTTTGGGAGTCTAGCAACCCTGAATTTTTTGACTTTCAGCAAGTTACTTTACCTCTCTGAGCCTCTGCAAAGATAATAAGATAGATTTTGCAAGACTGCCGTGAGGATTAACCTGTTTCATTCAACACATGTTTAATGAGTGTTCGTTGTGGGCCAGGGACATCGTGCTGGGTGCTGGGGATATAGCCGTGACCAGGACGGTAGCTGTCCTCAGAGTTTCCGTCCTAACCAGGAAGATGGTAAACGAATAATAACTTGACACTCAGGTGTCAAGATTAAAAGGTTTAAATAATAGGTATTTCAACGTAAGGTACTAACAAAGAAGATGTTCAGCGGGTGTTGGTCACCTTTCCTTTTCAGGGAGAAGCAAATATGTCCTTTGAAATGGGCATCTACAGTTCCTCACAGTGGGGAAAATACCTTGACCCCCACGACTGGGGATTTGGGCCAGCTCCTGCCACCCCTGTTTTCCTGGGCTTATACCCCATAGAGAGGGGGCTCTCTAGGTCCATTCCAGCTCTGCTCTGCGGTTCTGGCTCCCCGAGGGACCAGCCCCACTGTGAGGGCATCCACATGAGCTGCAGGGGTTTTGTCCAATCCAGTACCTCAGGCTAGAACGGCCTCTCCTGCCTTTGCCCAGCGAAGCCTACCCCAGCCTTCACGCACAAAGGGCCCTCAGAAAATGGGGAGGGTTGGGGGAAGGACCCGAGGAGCCGCTGTTGATGGTGATGCCATCTCCCTGCCTGCCCAGCCCTCCACCTTCCCTAGACCTTATCACCCATCAGGCTCCAGTCGGAGCTCCCCTCTTCCCTAAAGCCTTCCGCGACCCCAGAGCCAGTGGTGATCTCTCCCTCCCCAAACCTGTGCAGATCATCATGCTGCCTACTTCCCGGTCGGTCAGTGAGCCTCCATTATGTGCCGCTTGCCTTCACCATATGAAGATAACTACCCCACCCCAGCCCTCCCAACCAGTTCCAGGCCCCAGCACAGAAGTTGGTGACCGTCCTGCCGAAGCCTTCCTAGTCTCCTCCAGGTGTAGCACCCTGTCCTTTGCTTCTGTTCCCAAGTCTTTATCCTTACCCTTGTCAGGATGGTAATGATCTGTTGCCTATCTCTTTCCACTACTGGACTGCACATCACTCAAAGCCACCTAACCCAGGGCTGGCACTTAGTAGGCGCCTAGTAGATGCTCCCTGAAGGAATGAGACCACATTTGTCCCAGCCCTCACTGGAAGCACAACGGGGCCAAGAAACAGATGCGTAGCTATGGCAGCAGATGAGAGTGGCCGATGCCTTTTCAGAGGGGATGCTGGGGCCCACAGAGGGGGATCCACCTGCCGCTGTCTCTTTCCAAGGCCTTCATTGCTACTAGCTGTTCCCATGCTCAGGTCCTTTTCAACAAGTGGAATCATCTTTTTTTTGCCAAACCCAGTGTGCCTCTGTGCTACAGTAGGGGTGTGCTTTAAGTATTTTGACTTGATTCATTTTGCATTTAGAAAGAAACTAGAATTATACCTATAGCAGAGAAACTTCCTATTTACTTGCAGAAATGAATGGAAGGCTTTAATACTTTTTCAGAAAAAAATCTAATGTTATTAGCCTTTTTTGTTTCAGCCGAAATCAGAAATGGTATTTAGTGTCCAAACATATATTTTGAAGATATAGGTGATTTTTAAGCCTCCTGGAAGTAACATAAGCATTAACTTTTTAGACAGGTTTTCAGGAAGAATAGCGTTAGTCCAGTTGAAGCTAGACAAGAACAGAGAATGGTATAATTTCATTTATTTGTTGTGCCAGCAAACGTTTACCAAGCCCCTTACTGTGTGCCACGATCCCCATTTCATGGGAGAGGCCTCTGGGGCTTAAAAAAGTAAAGGAAATAATAGAACCAGGATTTACACCAGGTTTTCTAGCACTAAACTCGGTATTTGTCCATCAACTCACAGCTATTTGTATGCTGTGTAATAAGAGGTTTACGTGTTACATTCTCAACTTGTCCAGAATTGGGACGTGCTGTATTTGTCTCTGGGTCCCCAGTGCCTCTTCCAGGGCTCCATCTTGGTCTGCAGTCAGGGATTGTGTGATGAATGGGCTCATGAATGACTGAATGAAAAGACAAGCACTATCTTTTATACTCTTTCAAAAGCTTTCTTTACCCAGCTGAGAGGTTTCTCTGCGTGGAAGGTATATTTTCTCCAAAATAAACCTGAAGTGGATCAAAAGGCTTTTTTTTTTTTTTTTTTTTTTTGATTCCTACTCTTCCCACAAGTGAAAAAAGTTCCTTTGTTACTTAAAATATCTGCACCAGATCGTGCCATGCCGTCTCTTAGCGCAAGTGCTTATTGTTGTGGCTAATTTGGTCACGTATGTTTGAAGGAGAACAATGCCTCAGAAATTTTTAAAAGCAAAACAGCAATCTGAAGCGTTTGTTGTAATGAGATGTAAATTGCCAACATCATAGTGGAGCCTACTAAAATTTGCAATGAAGTGTTTTTTCTCTTTTTTAAATTAAAAGCACTAGAGGCCCTCCCTCCTCTCCCCAAAGAAACCACATGCTTTTTGTTCCTTTTCTCTCTGATTCTGTAATACTGAACACCCTGCTTTACTGATTGATTCATTCCTTCATTCATCTGCCATTTTCTGAGCCTGTGTCAGAGCCTCTGTTCTATGCCTGCCTCAGTGCCAGTCTCTCCAGAGGCATTATCAGGTGGCTATTGGCAAGTCCCCATTTTGCAGGTAGGAAAGCTGAGGCTCAGAGAGGTGAGGTGGCGTGTCTCAGGTCACGCAACTTGGATCCACACCCAGGTCTCCTGACACACCCCTTCCAAGATGAGCCTTTGGTTGGTCTCTCCTCCTTGCTGAGGCACCAGGTACCTTCTGTATACAATGCCAGAGGAGGCAGTTGAGGAGAGCGGTGCAGAGGGGTGGGATAGGGAGGGGGGGAGGGAGACGCGAGAGGGAGGGGATATGGGGGTATATGTATACGTATAGCTGATTCACTTTGTTATACAGCAGAAACTAACACACCATTGTAAAGCAATTATACTCCAATAAAGATGTTAAAAAAAAAAAAAAACTCCCTGGCAGCCACCAGGTATTTTAAACAGTGCTGATCGGGTACGTTGGGAAATAGTGTTCCTTGAGAGCCAGAAGATCCCAGTACGATAGCCTCAGTATTTGACAAAGCTCCGTTGGTCCCTGAGGAGGCCAGCACAGGGGAGCATAGCGAGGGTGTGCTGTGGAGCGCAGGCACCTGCTCTGGGCTGGGCCTGTGCTAGGCACTTGGGGCAAAAGAAGGCCAGCAGCGCCCTGGCTCCCAGGGACTAGCAGTGACTAACTGAGCCCCCAAGTATGACCCTCGTGTGGGGGAGGGGCAGTGGGGGAGAGCCACTGTTTACTGAGCACCTGCTTCGTGCCCGAGTCTGGATTAATCATATGTAACTCGTTTAATCTTCAGTCTGGCCAAGTCACTGTTGTCATCCCTCCTTTCAGGTGAGGCAACAGAGTCAGAAGGGTTAAGTAATTACTGATGTGTAAAATTGCCTGTCGAGGGTTGAATTGGAACCAGGCATGGTGTGGAGCCCTGGTCTCTGACATAGAAGGACGCAGTCTCTGCCTGCCCTCGGGCCTCACGGTCTAGTGGGGGGCAGGCATAGAAACAAATGAGTGCATCTGATTATCATCGGGGGAGGGGAGCGTCCAGAGGACCTGGTTAGGCCACTTTGGAACGGAGCCCAGGAAGAGGGGACCAGCGGAGAGTGGAGCCAGAGAGGTGACCTTCTGCTCTCAGCCCTTGCTCCTTCTGACGTCCCTCACGTGCCCCCCTGTAGCCATCTGAACTGTCCGTTCCCTTGGCTAGATGTTTCCAGTTTCTGTTGTACAGCCCTAGCTTCTACTTTCACGGCTGCAAACAGGTTTCAGATATTTGGGAACAGCTTCCCTCCCACCCACCCCGACCACCGCCCCCAAGCACCTCCACTCAGCAGCAGGGCTTTATTTCAGAATCTCTGCCCCAGCCCACTGAAGTCTCCTTCTTGCCCACAACTTTCTCTCCCCTCTCATGTTATGAAGAATTTACTGAGAGCCTGCAACGTGCCAGGCTAGGTGCCAGGATTGCCAAGAGAGTAAAACTTTGCCCTTGAAGAGCTTAACGGTTTGATGTGGACAACAGATTGGTCGATGACTGCAAGTACAACTTGCTGGAAGTATTTACAGTTTAGAGACCCCCTACTTGGTAGTGATCAGAGCAAGGCCTCACGAAGGAGACATCTAAGCTCTGTTCTGCAGTCTGACCAGGGGCTTGGCAGGCAGATGAGGTGGCGTTCAAGGCCAAAACAATAGCACGTCCAAAGGCTCAGAGGCTTGGGACGACACAGCATCTGGGGGACGTGAGCAGTGTCAGGGGAGAGCAGGAATTGAGCGCGAGAGGTAGAGAGGAGGCTGGTGATTCTGGGCCTTCAGGAGGCTATCTATGGTGTGCACCTTAATTTTGAGGGTAATAGGAGCCTAAGCCAGGCAGGACCTGGTCGTGAGTAGATCTCTTTAGCAGCCGTTGTGGAGATGGATGGGAGAGAACTAGACTGAAAGAGCTGAGTTGGATTCAATCTCTTCTCCAACACCTTCCTCTCATAGAAGGAAAAGGAGGCTCCAGAGGAGGGAGGCTATCTTGCCAAAGATTACCTGTGCTCCAGTGGCTACATGGACCACCGCCTCTCAGCCCATTCCGTTTTCGTGTTGCTGAATGTCAGAGCAGGAAGAAACCTCAGATGCCACCTTGGCCAGGCCCTTTTGGGGAAACTGAAGTAATTACTTCTTCCCTGATCTAAGAAAAGATCAAATGCTCCACTTGAGTTTGCTTATATCTCAGAAATACAACCGAGATCTCACACAGAGAGAAGATACAGTTTGGCATCTGCTTCTGAAACTTTAGAATTATTCATTCATTCTTGTCATTCTTTTATTCATTTAACAAACATTCAGAGAGCACCTCCTCATTCCAGGTGCTGGGGACAAAGAAGACTAAGCCTTAGGCCCAGCTCTTGAGTAGGTCACGCAGAATTGGGAGGTGGTCTCCCAAGATGAGCCCTCCTTTTTTGTCAACGCTGTGCTGCTCCCCAACCATGCTGCATTCAGCTTTGTGTGTTCAAACTTAAATATTGGAGACTGCAGAGATCTGTCTTGCAGATGACAGCTGCCAGCAACTCAGGAGTGATATTCTTGTTCTGGGAAGCCCTGTCATGGGGAATTTTTGTAACAAAATCACCAATACCTTCCCGACCACCAGCCAAAGCAAGGGTGTGGCAATTGAACATAGAATTGCAGCTAGATTGCTGGTGAGGGCTTTAGTACACAAAGAGCTCTGTCCCAAGTGGCCCACATGGTAGGGATAAGGGAAGGTTGGACCCTGAAACCCATTGGTTACTTAAGTTATATGCACAGCCTTGGGGACCGGCTTTGGCAGTAGCTGACCTTCTGCTCCCATTAAACCCTGAAGTATTTGCATAGGGAGAATTTCCAGGATGCTAAACTCTCCGTTGGCCTTTGGAGTTGCTCTCCTGCAAAAGTTAATCTAGTCATTTGGCCTTATTTACTCATTTTCATCCTGTTTCTCTGCCCTTTGGTAATCAAGACACAATAGGCGATTTGAAAAATAGTCCATCATTTTTAAAAGCTAATGGAGAAGAAAATATCCCCCTTAGAAACCACCACCATTTATCTAGCTGCCTTTCACAGTTTAAACCGTACATAATTTGTGTTCATTGCATTAAAATAAAACTCAGGGTAGCTGCTGGTTCAGGCAATCAGAGGCTTAATCTGTATTGTATTTTAATTTCTTGGTTGAAATGCTCCTGCCTAGATACTAGGTCTTGGAAGGGGGAGGCCTTTGCATTTCTCCCCCTGCTTTCCTATCTTCTGCTGTGGCCTACTTCACATAGGCTGCAGAGATGGGGTTTTGGCAAATACACAATTTGCATACTGGAGTCATTGCCACCCGGTCTCCACCCCGGTCTTAATGGGACCTCTTTCCTCTGCGGGAAGTCGAGTCCCCTGTGTTTTCATTCAGACAGTGACACCCTAGAAGACTGCTTCTCATTCATGCTTAACTAGCTTCTCGTCCGTTCTTGTCTTCCAGTTTCCACCTTTTCCCCTGTGACATTCATACCTCATATTATTTTCAAGCTTGGGTTTAAGTGTAGTCCAATGGACAAAAGTAAGCCAACATATTTTTTGTGTGCCGCTATGTGCTGATAGATGCCTAGTTAAAATATTTGCCTTTTCTTTTCCTTGGAGTTCTAGACAGATCTCTTTTCTTAACTGCCTAGGTCCCGCCATTGACTTGGAAAAAGTAAAGTCAGAATGTCTCGAGCCCGAGCCGGAGTTACGGAGCACTTTCAGTGAGGAAGCAAATACGTCGTCCTATTACCCCGCTCCTGCACCTGTCATGGACAAGTATATCCTAGACAATGGCAAGGTAGTGTTTCAAGCTCACTATCCATTCCCTGCAAGTGTTGGTTAGTCAGTGTGAAGATGGAGAGTATGGTGGGAGCTTCCCGAGACACAGCTTGACCAGTTGGCCTCCTGGCCTAGCCCTGAGTGACTGCTTCCAGAATCCATGTGTTATAACTAGTGGAGCTTTACTAGGACTTTTTCTTTTTCTCTTCCTTTTCCTTTTTTTCTTTTTTTTTGGTAAATATTGGGCCAAAGCAACTGTAAAACTAAACTGACATTTAAAAATAGCTTATTAGTGAGAATGTATTTTAAAATGATAATTCAATGAAACCAGATGCGTAACGTTTATAAGGTGATCTAGAAATATCTGATTTACAGATAGGGATACAACTCAATATCCATTCACTGTTTACAAAGTACCTATGTGTTCTAAGCCCCACCCTAAATGGCGGGGATACATGGGACTTCCCTGGCGGTCCAGTGGTTAAGACTTCGCCTTCCAGTGGATGCTGGTTCAATCCCTGGTTGGGGAGCTAAGATCCCACATGCCTCGTGGCCAAAGAACCAAAGCATAAAACAGAAGCAATATTGTAACAAATTCAGTAAAGACTTTGAAAATGGTCCACATTAAAAAAAATAAAAATTAAAAATCTTTAAAAAATAAATAAATAAATAAATAAAATGCCAGGGATACAGAGGTGAATGGGACATGCTCCTTACCCCTAAGCTGCTTTCAAGTCGTACATTCAGCGTGGTTAGCCCACAGTCCTAGGACGACATATAACTCCTCAGATTTTTTTGTAAGACTCTTGAAAAAATGTTATGAAAGAAAACTTAAGCAATATTAGTAGTTATATTAGTACAGGGGTGAAAAGTAATGGAATAGCCTTTGGAAGTCTTAAAGTCACATGATGATATAGTAGCAGGGCAGGGAGAAGACTTCTAATATTCTTCCAACATCCAAATGAATTCGTCTTGGAGGAAATATATTGGATCCCTTTGTCTAGACACTAGTCAGATGCAGTTTTACTGTAATATTCTCTGCTACCATGGCATACATTACAGACATCACCTCTCCTTCTCCCCAGAGACTCATCTGTGTCAGTCTGTTTTTCAAGCCTTATGCTTCAAAAGGTCTCTGTTTATCTAGTGTTGTTCCCCAGTGGGTTGATGAGAAAGAAAAGGTTGTTTTATTTGGATTTGTCCAGATATATCCCTGCAGCTGGCCAGACTGAGCCAAAGCAAATAGCCAAAGCTAAGGAAATGAAACTTGTTAGTCTTTCGGGCTCTCTTGGATATGCTGCCCTCATCTCCATGGAGCACTTCCTCCCCTCCAGAGGGCCAAACCATAGGCCCATTCTGCCTTGCCTTGCTGCAGCCAGCAAGCTTTAAGAGTCTGCTTTGCAGGTGAGAGGTGGCATGACAGAGTGGAAGTAGGCAGCCCAGAGCCTGAGTTTAAGCTTAGCTCTATCTTTGTCCTACCTGTGTGACTCTGAGTGGGGTTTCCCTTCTCTGGGCCTCAGCATCTCTGTCTGTGCCAGGTGGGATCAGATTGATGCTCTCCATAGTCATTAACAATGACTCAAACCGTGTGTCTAAGTTTGGTGAACCTTTCCCAACTGAAGATAAAGAAAAGACTATTCTGTCTTTGTTGACTTCTTTTTAGTCATGATCATGTTGTGGAATGACTACAGACTTTTTCTTAAAGTAACTTCTAAGAGAAATCTGTTTCTCTCTTGCTTTGAAGACTGACGGACAGTTTCTGAGCATTATGAGGGTCTCCTTTGCAAAGGATCGTTTTTCCTCCAGGAAAATGGGTCTCTCAAAGGTCATTTAATTTTTTCACTCTCGAGTTGCACAACAAATCTTTAAAGTGCCAGATTTCCTTTTTCATCGATTATTGCCAACATTTTGCTATAAAACTAACCTGGCTTTGGTTTGCAGCTAATTGGCAATCAGAGAAATTTATTAAGGGAGAGGAAGGAAGCAGACTTACTGGAAATGGATGGCAGCTTCCTAGAACAGCAGTCCCCACATCCCAGAAGCAGCCATCATTGTTCTTGGCTCTGCAGTCATTTCTGACCCTTCCTTCTTTCTGCCTGAATCTCTGTGCTGCCTAGAGCATGGGAATGGGATCCATTTCCTAGCAGGAAACTGGTTTTGTCCTACAAAACATTTCACAAGGACATTTTTCTGATCTAGTCCCATCCTACCAGATGCCATACTTTTAGTAACCTCCCTTGAAAGCATAAGGCTAACATTTTGGTCAAATGGGGCTTTATGTGAATAGGGCTTGCCATGAAAGCTACTTTCTGATTTTGCTAAAGTGCATTGCTTTTCTTTGTCTTAAGATATTTTATTTCAAAAACTCGTTGAATCATAAAGCTGCAAAGACCATTAAAGTTTAAATAGTCTAATTTATACATGGGATAGATGGGGAAATACATCCAGAGAAGGGGCTCGTCTTTAGTTCTACAACAGATCAGAGGCAGGCAGGCAGGAACTAGAAGCCGGATCACCTGGCTTCCAGGTCAGTGCTCTTTCCAGTCTGTTCTGCATCCCTGAAAGTGGGGCATTGCTCCAGATGACCCTGAGCTTTGTTGACCTCAGGAGCCCTTGTCCCAAATGCCCCAACATATACCTGTGATTGGTCTTACCCAGGGCCACTTCTCTCTGTGCTGTAAAATTGGCCTTGTATTCGAATGCATGTCAGAAAATATTTTCTTCTCCAAGGAACAGCAGCTCATCAGAACTGAAAGCCATGACACTGAGACATATTAAATATGCGCATCAGTTTCTTACTGCTTTGTGTTCAGACTAGTCCTGATCACTTTGCAGGAGGCAACAGAGGCAAAGCCTCGACCTCTCCCCACGGAGACATGGGGTTGAATCAGGTAGTGAAGCCTCTCAGTAGGCTAGAAATTCAGAAGGGATAGAACTTAGCCCTGGAGTAGTGAAGGAGGTTTTCCTGCACTGGGGACTGGGGCTTGAAAGATTAGCAGGCTTAAGAAGACATAAGGGAAGGCATTCATCCCTGGGTGGGGGGAGAGGCATGAGCAGAGACATGGATGGGGGAAAGAAGGCAAAGGAAGTAACAGTTTCTGGTTGTGTGCTGTCCTCCTGACGTTTGACTCATGTTATCTCACTGAATCCTCAAAACAGCTCTATGAATTAGGTGGTGATCTGCCTCTGGTACAGCTGAGAAAAGTAAGGTTCAGAGAGGTAAAGTGACTAGCCGAAGACACCCAACTAGTAGGTGGAAGGGCCAGGATTCACACAGGGCTGGAGACTCCAGAGCCCATCCTCTTTCTGTTACCTACCACACACGGGAAGTAGGAGGAAATGAGTGAGTTTGGGGGCATGATTGAGTGACGGACATAGTACGATTAGCAGGTTGAATGGAAACAGGATTCTAGAGGACCTTTAACGCCGCCTGAGGAGGTTGGATTTGAGGTGACAGGAAGCAGGGAGCCATTCAAGATTCCAGAGGGTTAACATAAAAACAGAGTTGAAAGACTGCGGAAGTCATCTAGTCAAAGAAGGAAAGCTATGTTTTAGGGAATTAATCTGGCAGTGTTTACAGCGTGGGTTGGAGCGGGCAGGGGCTGGAGGCGGGAAGGCCAGCCCGTGGCTTCGCTCCAGGTTTCCCTGACTGCAGTGTGAACTGCAGTGGGCGCTGGCCAGGGCAGTGGCCGGGCAGGTAGAGAGGAAGACTCAAGAGGAAAGCCATCTGAATACTGCTCTGCTTTCTTTCCACCCCCATGAGCACCACCGTGACACTGGTGGCAGCAGGAAGGCCGGGAGAGCATGGGCTGCAGGGTCATAGGATTTGATTCCAGAACGTACTGATAGTATGTCTTAGGAAAACTAATGAGTCCTTCTGAATCTCTGTTCCTGTCTGTAAAGTAGGAATAATTATTTCTACCTATTTCCATCTCTTAAGGTCATTATGAGGATTAACTAAATTGAGAGTACCATACCTAGTTCACTATAGGTACTGAAAAAATATTAGTGTCCCCTGTCTCTTGTAGAACATTGGCTAAGATAACTGCCATCTCTCTTTTAAGAACAGTAAATTAAAAGGTTGTAGGAAAGCAAGGCTCAGGATAGAAAAGAGCAGAGATCTTTGGAAAACTGAAGTTGTCCTCCATCTCCAAGGCTTTCTGATTCTGCATTTAACGTAACTCACATCGCTTGTTTTCCCCTATCTCAGGAAGCTTGCGTGGGTAGCCCCAGAGAGTCACCCAGAGAGGTGACTTGGGGTCCAGCAGGGAGCAGCAGAGAACTTGTCCCCAGTGTGCCTGATCTGGCACACAGACTGCCCACCTGCAGTTCAGACTGCAGAGAAAAGGCCAGACTTGACCTTGGGTCTCTGTTGCCCAGCCAGCCCCAGGCAGCACATCTCACTCCAGCGTTACTTATCTTCCTGAGTCGTATGAACAGATTTGCAGCACCAAATTTTGTGACACAGGAAGGCCAGGTGGATCTGGTTATCTCATATCGTGCCTGCAGAGGTCTGAATGATCTTTTGAGCAAAAGGAAGTGAAGTTAGATATGGCAGGTAGATTGGTTACTTGCTGACATTTGTGGGTGGGCTGTGTTAGTGTCGCTGGCTGACCTGTCTGCCCATCTGTTCTGTGTGTGCCCACCTTGCTTTCCAAGCCAACCTTCGGTAGAAAGATCTCCAAACATCTCTGAACTATGGGTCCTGCTGGTCTGCCATCAGTCTGGGTGTGCGTGCTGTCTCTCAGACCAGACTCTCCTGAGATGCCTCCTGACCGTGCGAGGTCGATGACCTACAGTCTTTCTGAAGACAGGGACCTTGGCAGGGACTTTCCATTCCCCTCAGAAAGTTTAACTCATCAGTGGCTTCCTCTCCTCCATCCCCACAGAGGCCATTTCCACCCTCCATAGACTCAGCAGAAACACAGCATAAATAGCAATGTCAAAGTCAAAATTTAATTTTTTTAATGATTAATGTTAGCAAATGGTCTTCAAGTTGTTAAAAGAGCCAGAAAGGAAAAAAAAAAAAAAATTCTCAAACCTCATTGCTAGATCATTCTGGGACTTTTGCATTTAATGACTCTGCACTGAAACTTTCTGAGTGCCTCCCTTACAGAGAGCATAAGATTGTGTTTTGTTCTGTGTGCCGTCAGAATCAGACCAGAGACACAGTGGTGGTGCTTAATTTGTTAAAATCATAGGTGTTCTCAGCCAGAAGGAATTTAGCTGAAATCCAACTCTCCCAGTTCAGTTCATGGGAAACTGAAGCCAGAGACAGAAAGGGCTTGCACAGACACACTCCGTTAGTGGCAGAGCCTGGACGGTTTCCCTCCTCACTCCACCTGCTGTGGTTGTCACACCTAGGAATTACCTAGGAAGCTTTAAACCATCCTGACAACGAGGCCCCACCCAGATGAAATAAATCCACTCTGCAAGTTCAGAGTTGAGTGACTTTCAGCAAGCAGCTGTACCTTTCTCAACCTGGTTTTTCCACCTGAAATGAAAATAGTGTCCCAACGCCTTCCTTCCAGGGTTGCTGTGAAGATTTTGAGATAGTGGATATAAAGCAGTAGAATAAGGCCTGGCACGTTACAGGTATTCAGTAAATGATTATTTCCCTTAAAGAAAGTTAATTAGTATTTATGGAACAAATCCCTTGCAGTTGTGCAGCAGTGTCTTTTAAAGGACAAGAAAAATTTCCAGCTACCATCCTGTCCGACTAAACAGGTGCTTGCTTGTGTTCTTATCCCTTTCAGGTCCATCTGGGAAGCGGGATTTGGGTTGATGAGGAGAAATGGCACCAGCTACAAGTAACCCAAGGAGATTCCAAGTACACAAAGAACTTGGCAGTCATGATTTGGGGAACAGATGTTCTGAAGAACAGAAGCGTCACAGGAGTTGCCACAAAAAAAAAGAAAGATGCAGTCCCTAAGCCACCCCTCTCGCCTCACAAACTAAGCATCGTCAGAGGTGGGTCCCGCACTGGAAACGCAGTGGCTGAGACACCGCCCTTTACTCTGTCAGGAATGTATCGGGCACATTTCAGTTCAACAGACACCTGCTGAAGCTTCTCCATGCCAGGCCCCGGGCTGGGCACGGGGACACAGGAGCAGATATGGACCTGGTCCCAGAAGAGCTCGCATTTAACAGGGCAAATGAGCTGTGCACACAAGTACAGTTCAAGGAGCTAGCACGCGAGAGGGACAGAGGGGGTTTCTCAGGAGGGGAGGAAACCCCTAGCCAGAAAATCAGGGAAGGGTTCCTGGGAAAGGGGGTCACTGGATTGGGCCTTGAAGGATCCATCAGACATGGAGACGCAGATGTGTAAAGAGAGGTACTCGGGAGGCAGAAGCATCTGGAACAAAGGCGTCGGGTTGGGAAAGGAGCGCTGCTGTGTAGAGAGCCTGAAGGTGGAGGCTAGGGGACCAGTTCTGGGGGGTCCTAGCATCATGCCTGGAGCACTTAGTGAGGTGAAGACCAGCTGAGGGTCACTGGATTCAGCTTTTCTGGGATTTGGGAGGGGTTGGAGGGAAGGCAGAGAGACAGGGAGTCGTTTGTAAAGATAAGGCACTGGCCCGGACTCTGATTTTCCTTCCCTCCTGCCTTCCTTTCTTCCTTCCTCCCCTCTCTTCCCTCTTCCTTCTTTCTTTCCTCTATCTCTCCCACCCACTCTCCATCCATTCACGAAGCTCTTATTCTTTGCCAGGCTCTCTACTGGGTATGGAGGACACAAAGGGGGATAAGACACGGTCTCCATCTGCAGGGTGCTCACAGTCACATGGGGAAGACGAACACAAGAACAGCTAGTTGCGGTACAGATAATACAAATTATGGAGACAGGCAGGAAAGTACATGGGAGCAGAGAGAATATAGTAATTGCTAATTATTCTGAGCGCTTACTACGTTTCAGGTTCTGTTTTTTTTATGATTCTGTGTTAAAAATTCTTTTACATATTTTAACTCATTTAATCTTCATAACACATAACACTCCTTCTGTTGGCTGCCAATATTATCCCTATTTTAGTTGCAGAAACTGGACACAGAGATGTTAAGTAACTTGCCCAGATCGCACAGCTTTAGGGATAGAGCCGGGAGTCCGAGCCAGGAGGGCTGGCTTCAGAAGCTGTGCTCCTAACCACTAGTCTCTAAGTGTCCAACTGCCATGTTTTGATGAAGAAAGCAAGACTCAGTCAGCGTGTACATTTTGAACAGGCCATGTGCCAGGTTCTGGGGCAGACAGCAGGTATGTCCAGGAACAAATCAGATCATTTCAGGTACTGATGAAAGGCCGTGAAGCCTCATCGAGCGATACAGTAGCTGTGTTGGCTGGGGTGGGTGGAGAAGACCTGCCTGAAGCGGTGCATTCAAGCTGGGAACTGGATGTAGAGGTCAGCCCTGTGCAGGTCTGAGGGGTGGTGAAGCAGGCAGAAAAGCGCGGGTTCAAAGGCCTGCATGCTCAAGGGGTGAAGCAGCCCCGGGGTGCTGCAGAGTCATGAGTGAGGGGACACTGAGATCAGGCCGGTGGGCGAGAGGCGGTCTTTTAGGGCCATGAAGGCCACAGTAAGCGGCTTGGATTTACCCTACTTGCAGGAGAAAGGTAATGGAGGTCTTCAGTGGGAGTGACCAAATGGGAGGTCAGTTAGGATGCTGATGCGGTGGTCTCGGGGAGGGATGATGGTGCCATGGACTAAGGTTAGAGCAGTGGAAACAGAGAAAAATGGCCAGATTTAGGGTGTATTTTGGAGGTCGAGGTGTAAGGACACAGATTAGGTGACCAACCAGAAGTCACAGCTACAGGGTTTCAGAGCCTGGATTTAAACCCACCCCCGCTGACTCTGGTCTGGGGCTTGTTCCGTAGCACAGCTGCCCCCGTTGCTGGCCGATTCATGATTACCTGATTTAGGCAGACACTTATTTTTAGACAAGCGGAGGTAACCTTTAGTCTGCCCACTGTCTGAAAAGGTGGAACCTAATTTGGGAGGTCGCCCTGAGAAAGCGTCCTTCCTGGGGACACAGCCCTGCCTACCTGAGAGGTGACTGACCTCTAATTCTGTTACACTTGTTGGGCTGTGACTCAGCAGGTCCCAGGTGCCTTCCAGTGACCGGCTGCCCTACCGTTGTCACACCGTGGTATAAAATCATCTGCTGTGCGTCTGCCTCAGGCACTGGTCTGACTGTGTCGGGCTCACCTCCACGTCCTCCTTGCCTCTCGCACAGGTCCTGGCACACAGTAGGAGCTCAGTCACCGAGGGCTGAACAAATGCCACACTGAGACCTGCAAGCTGATCCCCTGACTGACTCTTCACACTGTTTCTTGTGAACTACTTTCCTTCCATGTCGCAGTGTCTTCAGCTGAACGCTCACCTCTTAAGACAGTTAAGAGGGCTGCTTGGATTATAGCTTGGAATAGTTACGTTTGAGGTGTGAAAAGAGGTGTCCATTCTTTGTTGACAAGTGAGCTGCCCCCATGGAGCCGACATGACCTCGTAATGGTCACATCATTGAAGGTCACGATTGTTCAGTGCTTTGCAGCTTTCAGGCCCCCTCCTGTCTGCTCCCAGTACAGGGTGATGGAGAGTAGAAATTGGAACCAGGTATCGAAAGCCTGGGGTTGAGCCCCAACTCTGCTTTGCTTTAACTTTGAGCTCACCCTGGTTCTATTCTGTTTATTTTTGTTTCCCCAGGCCCAGCGCAGTGCCCGTACCAGGTAGATGCTTGGTGTGTCCATGTGTAAAGGCAGGATTCAGTCCTTGTCCTGGCTGCCCAGTGGACCTGTAGACATTTGTATGTTCTTTGGACCCCATTCAGATGATGTCATTTGCAGCTAATCTGGTCCCCAATACTAAGGAACAATCTGGAAGTAAATACCTCAGCTGTTTGGCTTGGGGCTATTACAGGCTCACTGTCTGCAGGCCCATAGGCAGGCCCTCCAAGTTTCCCTCACTGATCCACTCCTCCATTTTCTAAGCCCTTTTTAAACCTTCTCTACTCTTCCTGAACACGATAGGCCACACCTCTCTCTTTTTCAAAAGATGCCCATGTCTCTTCCTTCACAGAGAAAAGAAAAAGAAATCCCACAGCTTCGAACCACCCTATCTACAAACTTCACTGGATCCCCCAGTTCTTCTGCCTCTTGTTTCCTTCTCTTATTTGGGACTGGCCGTTCCCTCCAACTGGATCGCAGCCCACCTGCCTTCCTAAGTACCTTGTCCCTCCCGCTCAACTGGGTCCTTCCCAGCACCATTTAAATATACTTTGATCACTCATTTCTTACAGAAGCAAACAAAACACTCCCTAGACGTCACTTCCATCACCCAGCTGCTGCCATGTCTTTCTGTTCCTTTTCACATCCAGGTTTCCTGAAAGAGTTGTCTGCATTCAGTGCCCATGTGCACTGGTAATGCCCCTGCCACCTGGCATCGGCTCCCAGCCCTCTGCTTCCTCTGTCCTTGCCAGGCTTCCCCGTGGCTCCTCCTTTTGCTCATCCAGGGCATGGCTCCACCTCCTCCCCAGCCGTTTGACCTGATCCCTCCTCCTTTACTGAGAAACCCTCCTGCACGCTCAGGTCTCCTCCTGGCTGTGGCTTCTCATCCCCGCTGTGGGCTCCCCTCCCGCTGCCCTCGCCTCTGTCTCCAGCCCTCTTCTCTCTCACTCTGCAAAGCTGCCCTCCGCTGCTCTCACTCCCCATTGTCGCCATTGCCCTCGGCGTGCTCACGGCCCTGGGTTGAAATCCACACTCCTCATCTTGGCTGCTGCCTGGTGATCTGGCCTCTGGTGACTCCCCCGGCCTCATCTCACACCACACTTCCCGTTTCCACTGTGCTCTAGCCACTGAGGCCTTCTCCCAGCCCCTTCCTGTTCCCACTGCCAGCAGTGCCTTCCTCTGGTCTGCACATCCTGCCTCCTTGTCATTCAGAGAGGCCTTCCCCGACTGCCCGGGCTGATGAAGTAGCCTTTCCATTGCTCTCTATCACATCACCCTCCCTAAAGTCTCTGCAGAGCATTTCTTATTTACTTGTTTCTTTGCTTGATGATTGTCTTTTTCCCCACCTCCATTAGAACATCAGCTTTATGAGCATCTTGCTCAGGGCCAGCATATAGTCAGCGTTCAATAAATATTTGTTGAATCAGTGACTGATTCCCAAATCTGTATTTGACCTCAGTTCACACTTCCACGTTCCTGATCCATACATCCAGGTGCCCACTGGTCATCTCCTCCTGGATGTCCACGTGACGCTGGCACATCTGCACCACTCACTGCTCTCTCCTTTTCCTTCTCCCCAAAGCCTTCTGCCCCTCTGTGTTCCCTGTCTTGATAAATGACACCACCTGCCAGGGACCCAGAGAGGCCTCATTCCTGACTCTTCCACGTGCCCGCTCTCCATCTGTTCTGCCCCCAAATAGCTTTTAAACCGTCCACTTCTCTCCATACCCATCGCACCTCAGGTAGTCCAGGCCACCTCACTTCTCCCCTGCCTTACTCCAGCACTGCCAGACTCCTCTCTCCATTTGTAACCAGAGTGATCTTTCAGAAACCCAGTATGATCCTGTTACCACCACCCCGTCACAGCCAGTCCTTGGTGCCCATTATTAAAGGGTAAGCTTCTTAACGTGTTGTAAAAGCGCCTTCATAATCTGGCCCCTGGCTCTAGCTCCAGCTTATTTTTCAGCAATATTCCCCTTGTTCACTAAGTTCTTACCATAATGGACTGCTGTATTCCAACAAGCCTTGTCCCCTCTCACGTTAGGGAATTTGTAAATGCTATTCCTGGCACCTGGAACATAGATCAGACTGCCCACCCGACACGCGTGCTGCTCTGCCTGGCTAGCTGCTACTCACCACCCAGGTGTGCTTAGGAGAACCGTCCTTCAGGAAGCCTTCCCTGACCTCTCAGGGTGGGGGGATCCTTCTGTTGTATGTCCCAGAGCACCCCGTGCCTACCTCTGTTCTCTTCTTGCTGTATCTTTGCCTCCCAGGTGCCGGGTCAAGCAACCCTTTAGAGCCCATAACTACTTGCCATGCCGGTGAGTGAGAAGGAAATCGACTTGCCCAAGGTCATACAACGCGTTAGATCAGAGCTGAGCTGAACTGGGCTTTCAGGCTTCCCATTGTCTCCAGGGCTTTCTTGTCTTACCAAAATACAGTGTTGATTTGTTTTTTCTTTACTACAGCTAGGCAGGTTTGAAGCCTGTCTCCCATCCCACCATACGCTCCCCATTTTTAGGCTAATTATTTGAGCTCTTCCAGATTGCATTTGACTGGTTCTTCCCATGCAAGCTGTCTGCTGGATTGAGATTGTTTGTATTTATTTTGTATGATTTTACCACATTTACTCGCATTTGCCATATCAAAATGACAAAAGCCTTGGTGCTCACAGGGTTGGTGAGGATCTTCTCTCTTTGATTTTAAAGGCACTCCTTACCGTGTAGCAGAGGGACGTGGTGAACGCTGACACTGCTTTAGAAGGATGACAGCAGGAGGGCTGGAGGAGAGTCTCGCTTTAATGACAAGCTCCAGAATGACAGTTAAACCTTATTAAGGTCAAATGACCTTTTGCAGAGTGTCTGAGTCTTCAAATGAGCCACAGCGTTGAGTTCTGGTTAATTTTTATAACTTTTTTAATAGGACCCATTAGCACTGTTATAAACCTTGTTAATTAAGCAGTAATCTCAAATGCTCCCTTGCAGAGGGAGACATTCCTGGCAGCTGCAGGTGATTAATATCTGGAGTCTAAGGAAAGCCTTTTAATCAACCTCAGGGACCGTTCAGTGCTCTTACCCTCAGGAAACGAGAATGATTGGGATTCTGTGGGCGCCTCTGAAAACCTTCCTCCATCTGTACCTTGCTCTTCCTGCCTTGTCTCCAGTTCATGCCGGGGCCTCTCAGGGCCATCACACCCACTCCCCTGCCCCCTTCTCTCTCCTTTGCCTCTTTACCCACCCTATTACCTTCCAGAGAACTAGAGACCTAGAGCTGGAAGAATCTTCTTAGATGATTGGATTTGACATCCTGCTTTCAGACAGTAAGACTGAGACCCAGAGAGGTTCCCACTCGAGGTGGCACAGCAACTAGGGTTAGAGCCAGATTCAAACCCCTGAACTTGGAAACAGTCCTCTGCACGGGGTCTTCCTCATTTGGTTGAGCTTCCAGCAACGTCACTGCAAGTGTCGGCTTCCCCCTGGCCCTGGGCTGGGGAAGGAACCCCGTGTTCGGGTCTGTAGGTGAGACAGTGTGGTCACAGTTCTATGAGATTGTGATCAGGGCTTTGATAGAGAAAAACCCAGGCGAGTATGGAAGCACTGAGGGTATAGGCAGAATGGGGTCTCCCGACTCAACCTGGTAGGTTCCAAGCAGGTTGAATCTGGAAGAATGGTTGGGGTTTAGGCAGGTGAAGGATGAGACCAGGGTAATCGGTAATCTGGGAGGAGATGAGCAAAGACTGATTTGTGGGATAGCCTGGAGTGGGTCGGGAAATGCAGGTGGCGTCAGCATAGGTAGAACCTTCTCATCTCATTCCCTGTGGAAAGGCCAACACAAGACAAAGTGCAGATTAGTCAGGTTGGAAGCAGCCAGGAAGTAGTGAAGGTCAACTAAAAGCTTTCAAAGGCTTCTCTGTGCAAACCCTGATCCGCAGGGAGGAGATGGTGCCCCAAAGAAAGAAGGCCTATAGCACATGCCCCTGCAGCCTGGACGGCAGCAGTAGGCAGGCTGGCCACGTGCCCAGGAAGGGCTCAGAGCGGAGGCCACAGGGGATCGTGCCTGTACTTACCTCCTCTCTGCAGGCCTCAGCCATGTCCCATGTGAGTGGAGGGGTCAGCACAAGTTAGTCTCCGTGGTCCCTCCTAGTGCCGGTGTTCTGCATCACTAGCAGGATTGCCTGCTGTGCACTGGTCTGGTAGACAAGACTTTGTTTATCCTGCGTGGCAGTTCCTCAAGACTGGGCCGTCACTCCTGTTTTATAGGTCAGGAGGCTCAGGTTCAACCAAGTTAAAGATCTTGCCCACGATTACATACCCCAGTGGTGCATTCCCCACTCACACCCCTAGTCCCCTTATGTCCACAATTATTATGTCCCCTCAGGTTTCCCAAGCAAAGCATTCATTCATTTATTCATTCATTCAACATACACTTACTTTATCTTGCTCCTGTGCCAGGCACTGTGCTAGGCCCTGGGAACGAGCAGTGGCATATACATAACATAACTGTAGTAACCTCATACAGGTGCAGTGCTCCTTACAGTTTGAAGAAGGCTTGCAAAATGTTTGTTTCACATCCCTCATGGCAGCCTGAAAAAAGATCATGTGTGGTTTGTTATCCTTGTTTGTGAGGTGAGGAATCTAGGGCAATGATTCGCCTCAGGTCCCCATGCTAGGAAGTAGGCCAAAGCCCAGCTTCAGTCACGTCCTGTCTGAGGCTCACTCCTTGCTTCCTCACAGCAAATGGCAGAGTCAGTAAAAGTGGCCATCCTCAGCCTCATTAGTGATCACCTCAGTGAGGTACCACTTCACGCCCACCAGGTTGTCAGAACCTTAATAAACTGACATGGAGTGCTGTTGGCGATATGGGGCAGGCAGTCCTTGCACACACTGCTGTTAGGGGTGCCAGGCGGCACAACCATTGTGGAAAACAGTTTCCCAGGTATCACCTAGTAAAGTGTAGTATGCACACACCCTAACGCTGGGCAGCCCGCACTGAGCATTTCCTGCATGTTTGCCCCAAGAGACACGGCTCAGGGTGCCTGTAACTGCAGAACATGGGAACCCATCCAAGTATCCATGGACAATAAAGTGGGTCAGCCGATTGTGGACCAGTCACACAGTAGGACACTACTCATCAGTGAAAGTGAATGACCTGCAGCTATACGTACACTTCAGCATGGGTGACTCTCAAAACTGGAATGTTGAATGAAAAAAAAAAAAAAGTCGGATATACAGAGTATGGATACACTTGTAAAAAGTTAAAAATGGGAAAAGTAGACAACATGTTATTTAAGGATGTATGCATATGTGTTAACTCGAAAAGAAAATCAAAAATTGAGGAGAGTGGTTACCTCTGGTGAGGACAAGGAGAGGATGGTATTGGGGAAGGGCATATAGGGGCTTCAGAGGGACCAGTAATGGTGTCCTGTTAAGCAGGGGAGTGGACACATGGGTGTTGTATCATTATTTTTAAAGTATAAATTTACAGTGTATATCTACTTTGTGTTGAAAAATTTAAAATACAGCCATGCCAGATATGTGAATTGGTACTTTGGAAGTATGTCAGGAGGCACATTTTCCTTTCTCTCCCTTAAAGATATGCACTCGAATGTACCATTAATCCTTGGCGTTCTTGTTTCTTTTCCCTGTCTAGAGTGTTTGTACGACAGAATAGCACAAGAAACTGTGGATGAAACTGAAATTGCACAGAGACTCTCCAAAGTCAACAAGTACATCTGTGAAAAAATCATGGATATCAATAAATCCTGTAAAAATGAAGAACGAAGGGAAGCAAAATATAATTTGCAATAAACTTTGGATTTTTCATAAAGCCTTCTCGTTTTCCTTGTGTGGCGTGTGATTTGCGGGTGATGGTGTTGTCCAGATCAGACCCCACCATGCATGGTGGTGTGTGGGTGGACGGGGAGCCAGTAGGTTTCTGAGGTCAGCGCCTTGTTCTGAACTTGGACTTCCCACTCCAAAGAAGGCAGATGGATTTGCTGAGACTCAGGCAGCAACCTGGCGCCAGTGTTGTTCTGGGGATCGTGAAAGCGCTGTCTTTTCGGAGGGGGATAAAGTGTCTCTGAGTTGCCTATCACTTGGCCAAGAATTTGAGCTGATATTTTTACCATTCAAGGACTTCTATCTTTGTTCCTCTATTTTGTTCTATAATAAAGCTTCATTAATTCTTTGCTGTAGACAATCATTAGCCTCATTTATTTAAGGATGGTTGTTAAGTGTACAGTGGAGGTGACCAGTGTCCTTTGAGGGGCGGAACATTCAGGCTGAAGGAGAGAAAATTCATAAGGGATGTGGTTACTGTCTCCAGATCTGAAGGGCTGTCTCTTAGCAGATTACTTTCTCTTACCTCAAAGGACAGATCTAGGACCTGTCACTCAAGGTGATCTGAGATTCAGCTTTCCTGATAATTTGAGTCAATCTTTGTAAAGGAGTGTCAGGGGGTGGTAATGTTAGATGTGGTTCAGGGTTACCTTCAGAAAGTCAGGGGCAACATCACCTGGTGTCGGTTCGTTCATCCTATTTTGTATCTCAAATGATCTTTCAAGTTGCATAATTTTTATCTCGTTCAGTAGCTGCGTCTCTAAAGTGCCTGGTGCCCAGTCAAGCAAACCACATTTGATCTTCCTGTTGATTAACACTTTCCTTCCTGTAATGCCTATGAAGTCTGCATAGTATGTTGGAAATGGCAAGGGCTTGGGGCTGAGGAGTTTGGGTTCCAAACCTTGTCCACTGCTTGCTTTGGGCTTAGCGTAACCTCTTGAGTTTCAATCTTCTGTTCCGTAAAAAGGAGATAATATCTACTTGGCAGAGTTGCAACGTTGCAGAGTTGCTGTAAGTTATAGAGCACTATATATAAGTGCTCAATAAATGTTGGTAGTCATTATTTTCTTCATTTCTGGTTATTGGCTTTTAGGCATTGGTTGGAAAACTTTGGCCTCTGGTTTCTCTAATGGTTTATCCACTAAATCATTAGATTACTGGTGGTCTATAAGTGAAAGCTCAGGGTCACTAGGGTGAGTAGTGGAGGTGGCTACCTCTTTGAGGAATTTCATTTTAGTACATAAAATAATTCTTGGTAATCTGAAATATGCTTGCTAATAGGATGTATAGGTATGAACTCCCTTTTATGGTATTTTCCCAGTTCTCCAGAGACTGTGTGATCTTGGACCAGTCACTTAACTTCTCAGAGTCCTTACCAGTACAATGAGGAAAATAATGCATACCTCACAGGCTATGTGGATAATTAAATAATAATAACAACAATAACAGATACTTAATATGTGCCAGGACTTTTCTAAGTGTACAACAATAACAGATACTTAATATGTGCCAGGACTTTTCTAAGTGTTTAACAAAAGTTAATTCATTAGGTAAGTAAAGTTTGTGACACTTAGTAGTGTTCAGTAAACTCTTGTTATTAAGATGTGTTAATGGCAAGGGAGCAGCTTGGGCATGAGTAGTGTGAATGCATGAGAGGCTGGGAAAAAGTATACATGATTTGAACTCATCCCATTTCCTTCCTAAGCATGGCGAAGATAACAAACACCCAGAGGCTCCATTTCCCTACAAAGACTAATAAGATATGATACCTGCTTTATAGGTGCTTTTAGGTTGGAAGGGAAAATAGTCATCGAAATACCTGTTTAAAAAGGCTGTGACATGTGAAAGTGCTTTGTGTAATGTATGACACATACATCAGGGACAGAACAGGTTGTGAAAGATTGTGGGATCTGATTGTGACTTCACCGCTTCTGGGAAGGTCACTTGACCATTCTGGAGCTCGTTTCTTCTAAAGTGGAGATAATGATCCCTAAGTCAGGGTTATTGTGGGGAGTAATCCAGGTAATATCTGGGAAGAGAGCTCCATAAGTCTCAAAGAGCCATGCAGATGTTAGCTGTCCTTAGCTTGCAAGGCAGAATGAAATCAAAAGTAGATGTGACAAGGAAGGACGTTAGAGCTGTTTCTGATGGGGAATCGGGGCAGGGGAGGGGGCAGGTGTTTTTACACCCTAGTTAGACTTTTTGAGCACCTGTTGTATACCTGATGCCCTGTGACTGTTATGTGAGGGCAGGGCCACCATTCTTACACCCATACAAATGAGGAAATGGGCTCAGAAAAAGTTAAGTAACTTCTTGGCCAAGGTCCCAGAGTTGTCAGCAGTGGAGCTGGGTCAGAATCCAGGTCTGTGCAAATTCTGTCCTTTTACCTCTTCCCTCGAAAGCTGAGTGGAATATTATGGTCTGGGCTGAGAATCTAGCCATGTAATCTCAGGGCATATTTAGGAGAGTCCCAACTTAAGTAATCAATCAATGGAAATCGGTCTCATTAATTCAAGCCATTTGAAGGGATGGGGAATAATAGTACTGTTTATGAGGATCCACAGTTTTATTACATTAAAATACATACACAAAACTCAAGTTCATTTTGTGTAGTAGGGAGTTTCCCAAACTTGCCCAGTCTTGAGAATTTGCTGAGGTACTTAAAATACAGATTCCTGGGCTTTGGTTTAGGGAGCTGGATTCGGTAGGGCTGGGATAGAGCTGGGAGCATGTGTTTTAACACAAGTGCCAGTTTTGAATAACACCAGTCTAGTAGACAGCATTACAAGTCCTGTTTTAACAAAGGGACAAGAGTGTTTCCTAAGTAAAAAGACATACTCCTTCTAAAGTGCATGACAATATTTGAAATTGAGAATAAATGTCCTCTTAAGTAGCTGAGGATCTGCCCTAACACCTTGTTTAGAGTTTCTCTTTCATGCTCACCAAATGCTGTTTAGTTGGACATGGTGCAGAAGGTGACTTTCAGTGTAGGTGCCAATGATTTTCCCCTCACTTTTACACTTAGATTCTTTCTTTCGCTTCCTGTGACAGGCCAATGCGTTGTGGAGGACAAGACAGTCAATCCTGAATTGGCAGAGCCTGAAATGATGAGTTTTGGGCCCTGTTTACAGAAGCCCCGGCCACAAGTTCTCTGTTGCCAGCCCAAACAGAAAGATGTGGCTTGTTTTTATTTTCTAGCTGAGGAAAGTGTGTTGTTAGTGGCTGTTATGTGCCCATGGGTTTCTTAGATGCATTTCTAAATTGTGACTTTTTTGGTAATTATAAAGAAATGAAAACCACTTTATAGAAATTTTTGGAAAAATAAGGGAAATGTTCCAAATTGCACAGCTGCAAGCATTGTGATGTATCTCTTCTAGTCCTTCATTTAAGAGCGTAAATGTGTATTTTACATACCTGTGGTCATAGCATATGATCAGGTTTGCATCCTTCCCTTTCTTTTTAACATACTTCCCTGTTGCTCCATGAAATTTATAGCCATCAATTCGAACATCCCCCCGGTGAATGGACATCAAGCTACAGTTGGATAAACCACCTGGTTGGCTGTGGGGCTGACCCACAGGGCTGCCAGCTCACGGAAGCTCTCTCTGCACACTTGAGTCCAGCACGTAATTAAAGTGCCCCAGGGAGAGTAGATAAATGGCTGCCAGTGTTACAGGTGGTTTTCCTCTCTCCTCTCCTCTCCCCACGCCCACTCGGTCCTCACCTGTGTGTGTGCCTATCCTGCCTCTGACCTGCTCTGACCTCTTACACTGTGCCCTTGGCCTTCAAACCTGCCTTTGGCCCTCCAGACACCGTGTGCTCATCCCACAGCGCGCAGTGCTCATGAGCTTTTCCCTGTGCGCTCTGACTAGGTCCACTCCCGACCTTCCAGCTCCCCTCGCTCACCTCAGCCCCTACCCTGCCACCCAGCCGGCCCATTGCCCTTCCTTGAATTTTTAGGTCGTTTATAAATTAAACATCTATGAAGATTTTTGTGTGCACAGTTTTTTTTTTTTTTCCCTTTATATTTTCTATCAGTTTCTTAGGTTCGTTTTACCTGGGTCAAAAAGAGTACCACTTTTATCATTCTTGATACATATAATGGGCATGACCGTGTTTTAATTATTTTGCCAACCTAACAGGTGAAAATTGTTACCTCATTACATTTTCTTTGATTACTTCTGAGACTGCACATCTCTCCAGAGTTTGGTTTCTTGTTTACACAAAATAAAAGCTTAACCTGTAAGCATTTCCAGCAGAATTCATTTCATTTTCTGTATATAGTTTTCTCTGGACCAATGTGTTTACCTTCGGCATATTTTTACTTTTACATCTGCAAACAGACATACCAACAGGTCTTTTCATCACTTCTGTTGAAGAGATTAATCAGTTTCTGCCAAACAGCTTCATAGGCTCATGGAACCTAAGGGTCAAAAGTGAACTTTGAGGTCCTCCGCTCAGATCTCCTCTCCACTGAAAACAAATGCCTTTCCAGACCATGCTGGAATTCTTCCAGGCATGGAGAAATCATCTTCCTACCCAAGAGTCCATCCAATTATTGTCATCACTGAGAAGTTCTTCTGCTGAGCTAAAAATCTACTTCCCTGAGACTTCTGAGGTCACTCAAATTCTCTCCTCTAAGTCATGCAAAATGCTTCTGCTTATAGCCCTTTGCAGAGTTGAAGGTGGCAATCATGTCTCTTCACAGACTAATAAGTAGCTCAAATTCTGTTCTGCCATCTCTCACATGGGAGAGGCAGTGCAGGAAAGAGTGAGGACTCTGGATTTAGAGAGCCCTGTGTTCAAATCTTGACTGCCACTTACTAGTATGTGACCTTGAAGAAGTTCTCAATCTCTCTTGGCTTTAGTTTTCTCATTTTAAAAGTGGGAATAGAATACCTATCTCACAGGGTTGTATATAGAGCTGTACAAGATAATATGAGTAAAGCACCTAGGCATTCAATATCTCTTGGTTCCCTAATCCTAAGAACTCTGACCATCCTGGTTGCTCTTTTATGGATACGCCACTAGAAGGTAGGGTTCAGGACTGGACACTGCTCTAGGTAGGGTCTGACCAGTACTAACTAGAGCAGGTTGTCATCTCTTGCTCCTGGATGGCATATCTCTTTTAGAGTGCCCTAAACTTGAATTAGCACCTTTAGCGATAGAACTGTCTCACGTTGAGCTTATGGTCACCAGATACTGCCCTGCTCCCTTTTTTGGCTAACACAATACTTATCCCTTTAGTTCACCGTGTTGTAAGAGAAGATTTTGATGACAGAGGAACTCACACCAAATTCAAATCCTGACTTCATTATTTATTAGACTAGAGGAAATTGGGCAAGTTCCTAAATCTTCTAGCCCCAGTCACCTTGTCCGTTATGCAGTTGTTAATGTAACCACACTGACCTCCCGCAGTACCAGACCTAGAGCCCTCACTATCCCAGTTGCGGGCTGCAGTAAATGTGGTTGTTTTTTGTTCCCTTTTTCCTTCCCTTATTCACTTTAGCAGCTATTTATACCCCCCTCACCTCAATTGTGTGTTCTTAAATATATTTCTTAAACAAAATACCGGATTTTGCATGCATCCCGGTTCCATTTCATCTTATTGGTTTCGGCCCAACATTCCAGCTGGTTGAGATCTTCTTTTCCATTTGTGTTTAAAATACAAAACAAAATTTGAGGAAAGCCAAAGCCAAAAAAGAAATCGAGCCATAATCCCAAGAACCAAGCCCAACAACACATTCACTCCTGGGAGCCCCTCCTGTCTGTCCAGGGCAGCACCTCTTTGTTCACGGCAGTTGGCCAGCCTCCCGTGATCCTGCCTTGTTCGTTTAACATCATATGGCAAACATTTCCCCCTCTGCTGCCTGGTTTGTGTAGCTGCCATTTCAATGCCCTTCCTGACAGTGGGTCATGATTACCTTCTTATCTCCTCACTGTACAATTTATCGTCTCTAGTTTCTTGCTATTAGAGACAATGCTGTCATGATCATTTATAGTTGTTTGTGTCTTAAATTCCCAGGAGTGAGCTAATTAAAGGGCAAGAACATTTTTATAGTCTTTTCCATGTTGTTGTTATATCTGTGTTTGTTATATTAGCTCTCAAAAAGGTCAAGCCAGGTCTCAAGATAGGTGGACATGCACGTGCCATTTCTGCACAACTTCACCAGTGTTTGGAATTTTTAAAGAAGGTTGGCAAATTAGCTTTCTCTACAAAAGTACTTTTTCAACTTCTTCCTATGTGAATTGTCGATTCATATGTTTGCATGTTTGAGATCCTTATGGAATTTTATTCTATGTTATATTCTTCCTCCCAGTTTTATAGCATAGAAATATGATCTTTTGTATCTTCACCAAGTTATCAATAATAATGGTTAGGTCAGTGAAAAGAAAAGAACCGTGTGGTCCTCCACTAAAGACCCCACTTTTCTTTACCAGTTACTTTCTCTGAGCTGGATTATTCTCGTAACTCCTCCATCTAGATGTGATCAGGGAAGACCTCTAAGATGTAACATTTGAGCTTACACCAGAAGGACAAGAATGGCCATGAGGAGATGATTTGTCTGTCGGTCCATCTCCCCCCCATTCATCTTCAACGAGTTGTATATCTCTAGTCTGTGCCCACCACTCCAACAGGCATTGCTGGTTGGGTCCAACAGGGAGTCACACCTCAAGGGTGGTTCGAAACCCTGTGTTCTTTCCACCATTCCAGAATGCACTCTTTTGGCCATGTCCAATCTGGTACCCTGGGCATGTTTCCATTTCAGTAGCTAACGGGGAGAGAGATTCAGTATTCTAACCTCACCAACATCTGTATCCAGAAGTTCCCCCATGAGTAATTATGGAATCATTCAGTCATTTCACAAATATCTGAGTGTCTACTAGGTGTCAGTCACTAGTCTAAATGCCTGAGACATATTAGTAAAGACAAAGACTTTAAACTCTAGAGGGAGTGGAATGAGATGGGTAGGAAGATAAATGGTAAATGTAATAAATAAGAAAACTGTAGAAAGTGATAAGTGCCATGAAAAAAGGCAAAAGTAGAGCAGGGAGGCAGATTGAGTGTGTGGCGGGGAGAAGTGGAGCGCCCCGGAAGCTGAGATCAGCATGGGGTAGCAAGCCCTGTCCAGGGCCCCTGCCACGGGTGTGGAGGTATCCAAGGAGTGTGAGAAGTATGGGACATTAAATCTGTCCTGTCTACCTGGAGCCTCACTTTTATTCCAAGATGTGCACTCATTTGTGCCTGGGTCGTTAACTATAGAAAACCTATCCTCCCCCGTCTTGAAGACTCAGCTCAAATATTTCCTCTAAGGAACTGTTTCCACCTCTTCCCAGAAGGACTCCCTCCCTTCTCTAGTTTTCCAAATCTCCTCCTTTCCTTCCCTGCCAGTCCCAACCTTCCCAGCATCTTAATGCTCCGAGCATTGTGTTGTAATGTCTATTTAGTTGTCTCTTTCCCTGAGGCAGTCAGCAAACTGAGAGCAGGACTGTGTAAATTCATCTCTGTACCCCTTTGCGGAGCCCCTACTGTGTGCTAGGTGCAGGAGATATAGATATGGACAATATTTGTTTAATTAACTAGTATTTATTGAGCACTTACTATGTTTTAGGCGCTGTCATTATTTTATTTCTCACACAACACTGTGAAGCAGATACTGTGACCATCCGCATTTCACAGATGAGGAAACGGACTTAAAGAGGTTGAGTAACTGGCCCAAGATGGCACCACCATGACCAGGAGGATCCGGGACTGGCATGGAAGCCTGAGTGCCTCCAATGCCTGGCGTCTTTACGACCGTGCTTTGGGCTACCTTAGATCGCTCGTGGACACAAACTGTTTCTTCTGTGTGGACCTTCCCGGCCACCTCTACTCCATGACCTTCTCCTTCTCCTCCCTCCAGGAGGTCTTCAGTGCTCCCTCCATGGTCTGGGTGGGGACGCCTCCCCCTGCTCTGTGGCACCCTCTCATGCCCTCTGCTGGCCTTGTCAGCCCATATTGTCATTGTGCGTCCATCTTTCTCACTGTGAGCCCTCCAAGGCAGGGCCACTGTGTGTTCATATCTGAGCCCCGGGCCCAGCACTGAGCCCAGTGCTGATGAAATTCCCTAGAATCCTGGCCCCTGATGACCACAGGTGTGGGAAACCAGGGACCGAAGCAGTTCTTTCTGCCTGGGGATTTAAGAACTTGAGGGATGAAGAAAGTCCTTCAGAGGGTGTCATGAGACCTTCCTGGTCTTGTTCCCCCAGGAGAGACTGTCACCAGGTCAAGAAAGGAGGAAAGGATTTGGCAGAGGTTAAATTTGAGGAATCTGACCTCACACTGCCTGGGTCTCACCCCGGGATCTACCGATTACCAGCCCTGCAACCTTGGGCAAGTTATTTAATTGGTTTGGGCTTCAGTTCCCTCCGCCATAAAATGGAGGGGTCAGTTCCTATGAGCATTAAGTTAGTTTCTATAAAGTACTTAGAACTGTACCTGACACATAGCACTGTGTAAATGTCTGCTGTCCCTGTGAACAAGGGGCAAGAGGTGGAAGCAGGTAGGTGTTTCAAGGAGTGGAGGTGAAGTTGGTATTGGGGGAGGAGGCTGGAGAGGTGGGTAGGAGTAGGGTCCTGGGAGGGCCTTGGTCCCAGGCTGAGGTGCTGGACCCTGAGGACCAAGGACAGCTGCTGAACGATCATGCTGGCAGCAGTGTGGTGGCAGGTTTGGAGGGAGAGAGAAAAGTCAAGGAGGTTTCTGGAATAACCCAGGTGAGAGATGGTGAGGGTCAGGTGCCCACTCTCCTTCCTCCTTAAGTGTTGCCACTGCCAGGTGGGAACCAGGCTGTGAGCACCATCCTGCAGCCATCCAGATGGGGAGTGCCCAGGGCAGCTGGGTCTTCATGCAGCTCCCATGCCCTGAACTCTGTGCAGGCCCTTGTGGGGACTCAGCCCGTGGAGGGGCGGCAGACCCAGATCAGGGAGTTGAAACGTGTCAGGAGACTGGGAGGCAGATTGCAGGGTTGTACTTGTCTCTGTGCCAGGTCTTCCCTAAGCACTTCCTTGGTGCCGTGGAAACAGTGTGGGTGTGAAATGAGACTGCAACTTTGAACTTTCCTCCACAGCTTTTCAGTAGCATGACCTTGGCCAAGTTATTCAACCTCTGGGTCCTCAGATTTATCAACTATGGAACAAGAATAACAGTGTCAACATTTTAGGGCTGTTGCATAAAGTGCTGCGCACATGGCAGGCACATAGTAGGTGCTCATTAACAGGTACTGTCCTACCTCTCAGAGTGATAGAAGCAAGGAGGGCTGCGCACTCAGCCAGGAGCATCCCACTCGCCTGGGCTGAGGGTGGGTCTGGCACTTCCTGTCTGTGAGCCTCCGTGTCCTTGGTTATCATACATGCGTGACGGTCCCTGCTCCACCAGCCTCTGAAGCCGCCATGGCCTGGCAGCAGCATCATGGCCAGGGCAGGGCTTGGAAACCACGAAGCGCTCCAGGTGCGGGAGGTAGATCTCCGTAGTCCTCCTGCCCGCCCCCCCCCGCCCCCCCCCCCGCCTCTCCCTCCTGTGAGGCAGCAAATCTCAGCCTGGGATACATCCTCTCCTGAAACTGGGAGGAAGCCCCTGGTCCTGAATGTGAAAAGCGCAAGTCACTACTGAGAGGCTATCAGCGGGGGCAGCAGGGAGGCTGGAGTTCTTCTTCCCAATGGCTCTTTAAATTATTTTCATTTTGCTGACTTGTACACTTTCTGAGCTAAGGAGCTTTGGGAGATGGTTATAGGCCATTTAAGCAGAAAGCCTCATTGGCTCCAGTCTCTTTGGGGGGGAGGAAGAGATTTAACCCTTTGTAACCCAGCCTGGTGCTGCCTTCCACAGGGCCCAGGAGTGCGGGTGGCCTCTGCAGGGTGGGGCTGCCCTTCAGGGAACCTGGTCCAAGACCAAAGACACCCTCCCCAGATTTCCAGTGTCAGCCAATCAAAGGCACAGATGGAATAGAAACCCAGCCAGATTTGGAGGTAGCTCCCTGGGTTTCAAATTATGATTCTAAGGTGGCTTGTTGTCTTTCTTTCTCTTGCTCTTTCATTCTTTTCTTTTTTCTTTTGTTTTTAAAATTGAGCGTTTGACCTAGACTTCGTTTTTCAGAGTGAGAAGGGCAGCTGACAGGAGCCTGCTGATGCCTCTCCCGTGCCCTTTCGTCTGCCAGGGATCAGGGATCTTTCCATTAGCTTTCTTGAGCCCCTCCTGTATGTCAGGATCCACGCTGAAGACTTCATATATTTAATCATCACAACAAGAATATTTGGGAGTTGGTGTTACTGTCTTTATTTCTCCTGGTAAGGACACTGCAGCTCAGAAAAGTTAGAATTTTTGCACAGGGTCACACAGTGAATAAGTAAGAGGGTCAAGATTCAAATCCAGGTCCTTCTGAGACCAAGTCCACTGTTCTTTCATCACAACCTCAGTGCCTTCTAGTAATCAGCACTGCCAGAGCCAGCAGGGTGCCAGACCCTGCACTGTGTGACAAAGAGGAGTGTCCCTCCTCCCCGGTTGGAGTGTAGCCGTGTTCAAGGTTCACCTACATGTGCAAGGTTTCCTTGTAAAGCAACACAGGATGACAGAAGGTGTGGAAGCAAATGTCCAACAGCAGGATAGTTATACACATTGCGTGCATGTGCATACACACACGCACACCACACACACATGTATGTTGACTTTCTTCGTAGAGTGAAATACCGTACAGCAAAAAATGAACCAGATCTCCATGTGTCACATAAATAAATCCCAAAAGCATAGTGTGCAGTCCAAAAAGCAAGTGATGGAATGAAGCTTAGAGTTTGAGACTATGTACATAAAATCCTAAAACACGCAAAAGGACACTCTAGGTTTTTATGGACAGACAGGTGTGCAGGCGCAGTATGAAAACTTGGGCAGGAAGGATACAGACCAGCTTATCAGGGTTGGGGGATGGGGAAGAGTGCAAAAGAGGCTTCTGTAATGTGTTAACTATTTAAAACAAACAAACAAACAAGACATCCAAAGAAAAAAGCAGAAAGCGAGAAGGTTCCATACGTTTCGCCTGGGAGGGTAACGGGAGTGGGGTCCGCGACACACACCTCCGCTTCCGTGTACCTGGAGGGCAGAGCTGGCCTGAAGCTCAGAGTCCTGTGGGGATTGGCATTAACTCCCCCCTCACAGGCTCTTGGGAGGATTAAACAAGGGATCAGTCGAAGCATTTTCAACTGTAAACTGTTGTAGGAATGTAAACTGATGTCACACACTTCTGTGCTCTCTTCCTGTCTGTCTTCCTGAGTAGATTGTGACTTCCTGGTTTCTGATTCATGTCTTGACCCCAGCCTAAGCTCAGGGAGCGCTGCTGGCCGCAGGCCAGGACTCTGGGTCTAGCAAGCCTTGCCCGCAGTGCCTTCTCCCTGACCCACAGGCCGCCTGTTCTTGCAAGGACTGTCTGGGCTGAGGGGGAACATCTCGTCCCCAGTGTCCACCCCGCATGGACACAAAAAATTGATAGCTCGGAGCAGTGTCAGGCACTGAAAGAGAGAAAGGTTGAGAAGAAACCTGTCTTGGGTCCTGTGGATGAAGGGTGAAGGATGAAGGATGCAGTAGTAAGAGCCCAGCCCTCCCAGGCTCTTACCTCTGGCCCCAGGCAAGGCACCCTCTCACCAGCATGGACGGGCTGGGAGCAAAGGCTGTGTAAGTGACCTAGTTAGGTGAACAACATCCCTGAACTGCATCCCCACAAAACCCTTCCTTGATCCTTCCATGGCCCTATGAGATGGTTGTCACCACTCCCACTAGGAAGATGAGGATGCTGAGGCTGGAGTGGTAATAACGGGCAGAGTCAGATTTCAAATCCCAGTCTGGTGAATCCCAAAACCTGTGCTCTTCTCCAAGGACCTAGGTGTCTCCACGGTCTGAAGGCAGAGCTGTGCCCAGAGAATCCACGTATGGCAACAAGATGCAAACCCCGCCCCCTCCCGTAATTCAGTCGACTGGTGGCTGAGGCAGGGACTGGAGTGAGATAATCACGTTTCAGAGCCGACCAGAGTGGCTGCCACTCAGATGTCCCTTTGTATTTTGAAGCTGCCGTCTCTAATTAGACTTTGCCTTAATTGCAAGATTTCCATACGCCCGTGACTGTGTGCACTCTGTCTGGGGATAAACACGTCCATCAAGCGTGAAGCAAATTGTGGCAGTTGCCTTGGCCCCATCATCCCGTTCGCTTGCTCCACGGCAGTTCCTCTGGGGACGTAGCTCAACCTTCCCCTGTGAAAGTGCTCTGGGGCCCACATTTTAATCAAACGCGTACCTGCCTCTAGGAAGAAGAGTAGGGGCACGACTCAAAAGTGATTACATTTAATAACCGAAAGACCAGAAAAAGTCTGCTTTGCAATGCATAATTTCACCAGATATTTATTTGTTTCATCATGTGGCCACGTTCTATATGCTGTATGGGGACATTTTATTAAAAATGCCATTTATTTTACCTGCAGCAATAAGGGACATGCACACCTTTTTTTCCTCCCCACTGTGTTAAAAGGCATTTGTGGTTATTAAATTACTCTTGATTAGAGGAATGCCTGTCTCCAAATTTACTCTGAAGCATTTCAATAAAATGGTCTCAAATGTTTATTCACTCAGCAAATACTCACCAAAGCCATTGGGGCCAGGTGCTGTGCTAGCACGGGGATAATGAGGTGGGGCAGCGGTGTCTCTCTGCCTCCCAGGAGCTCCTGGGGCATGGGACAGGGGAGTGACAGATGCATCCCAAGTCCTGGCACAGCGCCTGGCCCCTGGGGGCTACTCAAGCAGTTTTTGTTCAAGAAATGAATGAATGAATGAATGAAGGGAAGAGTAGAGAGAAAACTCGAGCACCTCAGCGTTACAGAGCTGGGCCTGAAGCCATGTGAGGTACTGTAGGGGCATAAAACAAGGGCTGGTTGATTGTCCTTGCACGTCCTCCAGGAGGTCACTGCTGAGCTGACTCTCAGGTGAGAGCTGGGCCCCGGGAGTGGCCTAAGGCATTACACGCAGACAGGATTGGGGAGGGAAGGTCTGCAGTCCTGGACCCGTCTCCCTGCAGACGTCCACATGGCTGCCCCCACTGCCTTCAGATCTCTGCTCCATCTCCCTCATCAGAAGCGCTCTCTTCGACCACCGTCTGGAAGAGCAAGCACGTCGCGCCCCACCCCAGGGCACTCTCACGTCTCCTTCTGCTGCTTTATTTTTCTCCCACCCTGACGTATGTGTTTGAATATTGTCCTAAGGTGAGGCGTCACAAGAGCAATGACTAGAACAGAGCCTGGCATATCATAGGGCCTCAAAGTTGGATAAATGGATGGGGGGTAAATGAATGAGGGACTGAAAAAGCTTAGTGGTTTCTCAGCACCTTAAGAGGTCCAGCTTGGGGTCTGAAGTGCAGGGTCTGAGTGGGGCCTGCTGAGAGACAAGGCTGTGGGGTGATGGGGGGCCAGGGCCCCCGGGCCTGCAGGCCTTACATGCCTGTTTAATGAGCTGGACTTTGCTTTCAGGCGGCAACAGGGAGTCACTGAATGGTGTTGAGCCCGGGAGTGATGTGGTTAGATTGGTGTTTCAGAAGGACCACTCTGGTGGAATTGTAGGTGATGAACGGGAGTGGGGGAGACCAAATTTGGGAAAAGAGTTCGGAGGCTGATCGGATGGTCCCTGCAAGAAATGTGGGGAAGAACCCAGCAAATGCCCGAGATGAAAGCGGGGGGGTGTGGCAGGCAGGCCTAGGCCCAGGACTAAGTGCTGCTGGCAGAGGCAGAGGTGGGAGCAGCTCTGCACCCAGCCTGTTCCACAGGGTCTTCCTCAGAACCTTGAAATTGGTCCCTCCAGCCAGGCTGTGCGGGATCCTTCCAGAGAGGGCTGAGCTTCCCTACACACAGAGGATGCTTGGGGCTCATTCCTTGAAAAGCTTTGCCCGTGTGGCAAATGGGGAAGATCCCCATTCCCCTCATCTTGTGACCCACCAGCCTCTCCTCTCCAGGCACCCTGAGCTGCTCCGTGCTTCCCCTGTCCTGCCCTCCACCCCACTCCACTCCCACCCCTCTCCAGCATGAACAAGCTTCCCCACCATCCCAGCTGCTTTGCAGAATGCTCCTCCACGGCCCTCCTGGCTGATGCCTGGCTGTTCCCTGAGGACGGCATTCCCCCTTGCACTCTTCCCACCTGTCTCTTCTGGGTCGGCTCCTGGGTCACTTCTCACCTCAGGTGATGTCTCTTCCGGGAAACTCACCGAGTGCCAGGTCCATCTAAGTGCGCCTTCCCTGGGTTACCATCTATCGGGGCCCTGCTCACATTTGGTGAATTCTATTTGTTTCCATGTCTGTCCCGTCCACCAGACCAAGGCCTTCTCAAGGACAGCGACTGTGTCTTCTTACCACGTGGCCTGTGCCCTGCACAGCGTGGCACAGCAGGGTGTGAGCGTCTGCCAAGAGTGCCAACACCCCTGTCTGCTGGAGACGGGGTGCTCACTGCTGTTCCTCCAGAATAAGGGGACACGGCACCCTGACGGTGGCCAACGGGTCTTTGGTGGGGCCTGGGGACAGCAGGCCGGGCTGCAGAAACACTGCCCCCCAGGGTTTCCTGGGCAGCGCTGTCTGTCTCGTGTGCGCTCCTCTTTTAACCCCATTCACGGGGGCCACAGCCGTGTAATTGGATTGAGCAGACACTGACAAGGTCAATTTGACAATTTCATTAATCTTTTATTAAACACGGGCCCTGAGCTCCAGCCAGGCTCGTCTGCATGCCTCCCCGGAACGTGCCTGGCATATTCTCGTCTCGTACGCCTCCTCCAGGCTGGATGTGGACAGGGATGCCAACGGCCGCTAGGGGCCTTCTGGGGGCAGATCTGATGCTGGGCAGGGCCCTTAACCGCTCTGAGCAGCGGCCGGGGCCGGCGCATCGATGCCTGTTTAGCGCTGTGCTGGGCATGCTCGGTGCTCTGCATTATTACTACTCTTGCTGCTACTACTGTTATCAACTCAACAACCTCAAGGGTGGAGATTCAGACCTCATTTTGCTAAGGAGGAAACTGAGTCCCAGAGAGGGCAGGGTTGTGCCCATGGACACGAAAAGCAGCAAAGAGTGGGAGTGGAAATGTTAGGAAAGGGCCGGGTCCTGAGAGCCCGTGTGCCTCCCAGGGCAGTTTTGAGGATTGGAGGCAACGGTGGATGTGATGTGACCCGCCCAGGGCCTGGCACGCAGCACACACTCAACACAGATTTGTCAAGTGAAAGGAGGAAGGACTGCGTATGGGAAGTGTGTGTGAGCTGAAGGTTATTCTAGAATCTCAGCGAAGGGGGAGGTCACCTCCCTGGGGCAGAAGGGAGCCTTGCGGTGGACTGAGCACTTAGGATTCAGAGAAGCAGGAGGCAGAAGAGGCTCACAGATGAGGGAGGAGCATAGACAGAGGCCGGGGTGAGTGTGATGGGGAGAGGGAGGTGGTCCAGGAAGATGAGGCTGGAGAACAAGGCGGGGGGCCACATCCCAGGGCCTGGGGAGCCATGGAAAGGGTTCCAGCAAGGAGTCACGTCATCCAACTCGGGTTTTAGAAACCTCACTCTGGCTTCAGTGTGGAACGTTGGAGGAGGTTGGACTAGAGACAGAGAGGTCATTAGGAGGCTGCTCAGGAATCCAGCAAGAGGAAACAGAAGCTGTGGGGATGAGGAGGGCAGGGAGGGGCCGGAAAGGGATGCCAGATACAGGGCTGTGTGGCTTCCAGTGAAGGCACTGCTTGCTTTGGGGCTGCGGGAGCTGGGGAGCACATTCTAGGCCAGGTCCAGGAGGTCAACACTGGGAGTACCTGTCCCTGGGCTGAGGCGGTGCAGCACTTGCTTGGAGAACCCATCTCTCTGCTTCTGAGCCTGTTAATTAGTGGGGACAGACAGGGTGTCAAATGAGGCCTTCTTGGCACCACGATGCCTGGTACTTATCTCCATGACTGTAAGCTGACAGGTTCCCTTAAATAGCAAACGTTAATGACTTTCATGGTAAGACCAGGGATGCTGGCGCCCACAAACTCACACGGGAACTGACAATGTCCCCAGAGGCACAAGAGGCCATCAGAGTGCTCGGACGGTTTGCTGTGATGTCACTCAAGGCCTGAACCAGTCTCATCTCCAACATGCAGCCTTTTCTGGAATCTCTGAACATCAAGGCTCTTCTCCTTGGCTGATCTCTGCTCACCCACAAGTCCCCCCGGAGTGCGGCCCCAGCCTTGGCCATCCTCCAGTCAACAGACTCTGTGGATGCCGTCTATGGGCCAGGTCCGTGGTGGGCCACGGGATCTAGAGGGGTTCACCCACGGTCGGGCCCTGGAGGACCTCCAGTCAAGGGTGAGCAGTGGGGGCAGACAGACAAACAAGGACAGAGAGTGCCAGGAGTGGAGTATCCCAAAGAAGAGAGATGGAAGAATCTGTGTGAGAGATTGTTCATCAGGGAAGCCTTCCCAGAGGCGGTGATGTTTGTGCTGGATTTTAAAGGATGCACAGGTGCTCCATAGGTAGACCAAGGGGGTGGTGAATTTTGGACATCTCTTGAAGAACTGTCTTGTGTCCTAATATTGGTCTGATATCTGGTTATAAGATCCCTAAGTGGGTGGGAGAACCCAGCCCTAGTCCTTTTTGGATCTTCCCAGGGCAGGGCCTAGAAGGTACAAAAGCCTGTTGGATGGGAAAGCTCCTGGTCTCCCTGCCCCCAAGATAAAAGAGTGGAGGGAAAGAAGGGAGCAGGGGATGGAAAGAGAATGAATGGAGGTTCCCCAGGAGAGACCCTTAAACCCTATCTGACCAGGGTCTTCCCTGCTGGGAAACCCTCCACAGCTCCCTGCCACCCCAGGATGAAACCCAGCCTCTTTGCTCGATCAAATCCCTTTGTATCTGGTCTCTGATGGCTCACCGGCCAGCTTTCTCCCTCATGCTCACCTCCCTCCTCCAAATGCAAGGCCCCACACCTTCACATTGGCCCCAGACAGTTCGCACCTTCAGGCCTTTGTCTACCTGCTTCCTCTGCCTGAAGGTCTGTTTTATCCTGTGCATACATCCTCCATGTCCTTGTCCACTGCAGTAAGAAGTCTTCCCCAGGAGAACTTCAGTGCCCAGAGCCTTGTGCCACCCCTGCTGTTCCTCTCCTCCCTCCAACAAGGGGAAGTGCTTTTCATCAAGGTTGCATCTGCTGCTTACCTGCTTACTTAGGGCTGTATAGTGAATGAGTAAAGGTGCAGCTCCTCCAGTCAGATCGCCACTGTGGAGACTTCAATCCTGGCTTCACTACCTATGAGCTGTGTGACCTGGGGAGAGTTACTTAACCTCTCCATTCTCTCGTTCCTCACATGTAAGATGGAATAACAATAGGACCCATTTAATGAGGTTGTTACAAGGATTAAATTAGTTAATTGTGCAAGGCTCTGAGAAGACTGCCTGGCAGATAACAAGTGCTCATTATAAGTTAGCCATTGCTATTGATTTTTATTATTATTGTTTTTTTAAATTGAAGTATAGTTGATTGACAATGAATCAGGTGTACAGCAAAGTGATTCAGTTATTACATATGTATATATATATATATATATATATATATATATATATTCTTTTTCAGATACTTTTCCATTATAGGTTATTATAAGATATTGACTATAGTTCCCTGTGCTATACAGTAGGTCCTTGCTGTTTATCTGTTTTATATGTAGTAGTGTGTATCTGTTAATCCCAACCTCCTAATTTATCCCTCCCCCTCCCATTCTATTGATTTTTTATTTCAAAGTAAAAAAGTAATAAAAGTAATAAAGTACAATACAAAAACATTGGGGGGAAAATAGCCCAGAGTTAAAAAGAAATGCCAACAAATGAAGAGGAAATAGGCAGTCTACCTGGAAAAGGATTCAGAATAATGATAGTAAAGATGATCCAAAATCTTGGAAATAGAATGGAGAAAATACAAGAAAGGTTTAACAAGGACCTAGAAGAACTAAACAGCAAATGAACAATGATGAACGCCACAATAAATGAAATTAAAAATTCTCTAGAAGGAATCAATAGCAGAATAACTGAGGCAGAAGAATGGATAAGTGACCTGGAAGATAAAATAGTGAAAATGACTACCAGAGCAGGATAAAGAAAAAAGAATGAAAAGAATTGAGGACAGTCTCAGAGACCTCTGGGACAACATTAAACACACCAACATTCGAATTATAGGGGTCCCAGAGAAGAAGAGAAAAAGAAAGGGGCTGAGAAAATATTTGAAGAGATTATAGTTGAAAACTTTGCTAATATGTGAAGGAAGTAGTCAATCAAGTCCAGGAAGTGCAGAGAGTCCCATACAGGATAAATCCAAGGAGAAACATGCCAAAACACATATTAATCAAAATATCAAAACTTAAATACAAAGAAAAAAATATTAAAAGCAGCAAGGGGAAAGCAACAAATAACATAAAAGGGAATCCCCATAAGGTTAACAGCTGATCTTTCAGCAGAAACTCTGTAAGCCAGAAGGGTGTGGCAGGACATATTTAAAGTGATGAAAGGGAAAAACCTACAACCGAGATTACTCTACCCAGCAAGGATCTCATTCAGATTCGACAGAGAAATTAAAAACTTTACAGACAAGCAAAAACTAGGAGAATTCAGCACCACCAAACCAGATTTACAACAAATGCTAAAGGAACTTCTCTAGGCAGGAAACACAAGAGAAGGAAAAGACCTACAATAACAAACCCAAAACAATTAAGAAAATGGTAATAGGAACATAAATATTGATAATTACCTTAAATGTAAATGGATTAAATGCTCCAACCAAAAGACAAAGGATGGCTGAATGGATACAGAAACAAGACCCATATATATGCTGTCTACAAGAGACCCACTTCAGATCTAGGGACACATACAGACTGAAAGTGAGGGGATGGAAAAAGATATTCCATGCAAATGGAAATCAAAAGAAAGCTGGAGTAGCAATTCTCATTTCAAACAAAATAGACTTTAAAATAAAGACTATTACAAGAGATAAAGAAGGACACTACATAATGATCAAAGGATCAATCCAAGAAGAAGATATAACAATTGTAAATATTTATGCACCCAACATAGGAGCACCTCAATACATAACACAAATGCTAACAGCCATAAGAGGGGAAATCAACAGTAACAATCATAGTAGGGGACTTTAACACCCCACTTTCACCAATGGACAGATCATCCAAAATGAAAATAAAGAAACACAAGCTTTGAATGATACATTAAGCAAGATGGACTTAATTGATATTCATAGGACATTCCATCCAAAAACAACAGAATATACTTTCTTCTCAAGTGCTCATGGAAATTCGCCAGGATAGATCATATCTTGGGTCACAAATCAAGCTTTGGTAAATTTAAGAAAATTGAAATCGTATCAAGTATCTTTTCCGACCAAAATGCTATGAGACTACATATCAATTACAGGAAAAATTCTATAAAAAATGCAAACACATGGAGGCTAAACAATACACTACTAAATAACCAAGAGATCACTGAAGAAATCAAAGAGAAAATCAAAAAATACCTAGAAACAAATGACAATGACAGTACGACCAACCAAACCTATGGGATGCAGCAAAAGCGGTTCTAAAAGGGAAGTTTATAGCAATACAATCCTACCTCAAGAAACAAGAAACATCTCAATTAAACAACTTAACCTTACACTTAAAGCAGTTAGGGAAAGAAGAACAAAAACCCCCCAAAATTAGCAGAAGAAAAGAAATCATAAAGATGAGATCAGAAATACATGAAAAAGGAATGACAGAAATGTTAGCAAAGATCAACAAAACTAAAACCTGGTTCTTTGAGAAGATAAACAAAATTGATAAACCATTAGCCAGACTCATCAAGAAAAAAAAGGGAAAAGACTCAAATCAATAGAATTAGAAATGAAAAAGGAGAAGTAACAACTGACACTGCAGAAATACAAAAGATCATGAGAGATTACTACAAGCAACTCTATGCCAATAAAATGGACAACCTGGAAGAAATGGACAAATTCTTAGAAAAGCACAACCTTCCGAGATTGAACCAGGAAGAAATAGAAAATATAAACAGACAACTGCAAGCACTGAAATTGAAACTGTGATTAAAAATCTTCCAACAAACAAAAGCCCAAGACCAGATGGCTTCACAGGCGAATTCTATCAAACATTTAGAGAAGAGCTAACACCCATCCTTCTCAAACTCTTCCAAAATATAGCAGAGAGAGGAACACTCCCAACCTCATTCTACGAGGCCACCATCACCCTGATACCAAAACCAGACAAAGATGTCACAAAAAAGGAAAAAACCTACAGGCCAATATCACTGATGAACATAGATGCAAATATCCTCACCAAAATACTAGCAAACAGAATCCAACAGCACATTAAAAGGATCATACACAATGATCAAGTGGGGTTTATCTCAGGAATACAAGGATCCTTCAATATACATAAATCAACCAATGTGATAAACCATGTTAACAAATTGAAGGATAAAAACTATATGATCATCTCAGTAGATGCAGAAAAAGCTTTTGACAAAATTCAACGCCCATTTATGATAAAAAAAAAAAACCCTCCAGAAAGTAGGCATAGAGGGAACTTACCTCAAAATAGTAAAGGCCATATATGACAAACCCACAGCCAACATCATTCTCAATGGTGAAAAACTGAAAGCATTTCCACTAAGATCAGGAACAAGACAAGGTTGCCCACTCTCACCACTATTATTCAACATAGTTTTGGAAGTTTTAGCCACAGCAGTCAGAGAGGAAAAAGAAATAAAAGGAATCCAAATCAGGAAAGAAGTAAAACTGTCACTGGTTACAGATGACATGATACTATAAGTAGAGAATCCTAAAGATGTTACCAGAAAACTACTAGAGCTAATCAATGAATTTGGCAAAGTAACAAGATACAAAATTAATGCACAGAAATCTCTTACATTCCTATACACTAATTATGAAAAATCTGAAAGAGAAATTAAGGAAACACTCCCATTTACCATTGCAACAAAAAGAATAAAATACCTAGGAATAAACCTACCTAAGGAGACAAAAGACCTGTATGCAGAAAATTATAAGACACTGATGAAAGAAATTAAAGATGATACAAACAGATGGAGAGATATACTAAGTTCTTGGATTGGAAGAATCAACATTGTGAAAATGACTATACTACCCAAAGCAATCTACAGATTCAATGCAATCCCTATCCAACTGCCAATGGCATTTTTCACAGAACTAGAACAAAAAATTTCACAATTTGTATGGAAACACAAAAGACCCTGAATAGCAAAAGCAATCTTGAGAAAGAAAAATGGAGCTGGAGGAATCAGGTTCCCTGACTTCAGACTATACTACAAAGCTACAGTAATCAAGACAGTAAGGTGCTGGCACAAAAAGAGAAATATAGATCAATGGAGCAGGATAGAAAGCCCAGAGATAAACCCACGCACCTATGGTCACCTTATTTTTGATAAAGGAGGCAAGAATATACAGTGGAGAAAAGACAGCCTCTTCAATAAGTGGTGCTGGGAAAACTGGACAGCTACATGTAGAAGAATGAAATTAGAACACTCCCTAACACCATACACAAAAATAAACTCAAAATGGATTAAGGACCTACATGTAAGGCCAGACACTATAAAACTCTTAGAGGAAAACATAGGCAGAACACTCTATGACATAAATCACAGCAAGATCCTTTTTGACCCACCTCCTAGAGAAATGGAAATAAAAACAAAAATAAACAAATGGGACCTAATGAAAACTTAAAAGCTTTTGCACAGCAAAGGAAACCATAAGCAAGATGAAAAGACAACCCTCAGAATGGGAGAAAATATTTGCAAATGAAGCAACTGACAAAGGATTAATCTCCAAAATATACAAGCAGCTCATGCAGCTCAATATCAAAAAAACAAACAACCCAATCCAAAAATGGGCAGAAGACTTAAATAGACATTTCTCCAAAGAAGATATACAGATTGCCAACAAACACATGAAAGGATGCTTAACATCACTAATCATTAGAAAAATGCAATCAAAATGCAGTCAAAACTACCATGAGGTATCACCTCACACCGGTCAGAATGGCCATCATCAAAAAATCTACAAACAATAAATTCTGGAGAGGGTGTGGAGAAAAGGGAACCCTCTTGCACTGTTGGTGGGAATGTAAATTGATACAGCCACTGTGGAGAACAGTATGGAGGTTCCTTAAAAAACTAAAAATAGAACTACCATATGATGCAGCAATCCCACTACTGGACATATACCCTGAGAAAACCATAATTCAAAAAGAGTCATGTACCACAATGTTCATTGCAGCTCTGTTTACAATAGCCAGGACATGGAAGCAACCTAAGTGTCCATCAACAGATGAATGGATAAAGAAGATGTGGCACATATATACAATGGAATATTACTCAGCCATAAAAAGAAACGAAATTGAGTTATCTGTAGTGAGGTGGATGGACCTAGAGTCTGTCATACAGAGTGAAGTAAGTCAGAAAGAGAAAAACAAATACCGTATGCTAACACATATATATGGAATCTAAAACAAAAAAAAAGAAAATAGTTCTGAAGACCCTAGGGGCAGGACAGGAAAAAAGACACAGACATAGAGAATGTACTTGAGGACACGGGGAGGGGGAAGGGTAAGCTGGGACAAAGTGAGAGGGTGGCATGGACATATATACACTACCAAATGTAAAATAGATAGCTAGTGGGAAGCAGCCACATAGCACAGCGAGATCAGCCCAGTGCTTTGTGACCACCTAGAGGGGTGGGATAGTGATGGTGGGAGAGAGACACAAGAGGTAGGGGATATGGGGGTATATGTATATGTATAGCTGACTCACTGTGTTATACAGCAGAAACTAACACACCATTGTAAAGCAATTATACTCCAATAAAAATGTTTAAAAAAAAAAGAAGGAAATACCACCACCACTCAAATAACTGTTAGATTAGTATATGTCTTTCCAGTTTTCTCTTCAATGTGTTTATTGTTGTAGATCTGTTATCCACACACCCACAAAAGATATACACACAAATTGACACCCTCTTTTGTAGCTCATTTTCTTCACTTTCCAGTATATACTAATGCTTTGGTGAATAGGCAGTATTTTCAATCTGTCTTTGAAGACACAATGCCTTGCTCAGAGTCTAGTACAGAGCAGCCATTTCATGGAACGTTTTGGAAGGAAAGGAAGAGGAAGAGCAGATAGTCAGGCAGGTTTGGGGCTGTGGCTTGTGGCTGCTTCCAGAGTCAGCGATAGCATAGTAGTTGTCACCGCGTCCTCCCCTCATCTTAGTGACAGAGACCCTGAGGGGAAGGGGCTTCCCTGAGCTCACTCAACAAGTCAGTGGGAGGGAGATTAGGGCCAGGCTGGGGCCTTTTTCTTCAAGAGACATGGTCCCACCCTTCCCTTCTTTCCCCCTAGAGTCCTCCTGGCCTCAGTTCAGGTCCAAGGTGTATCCTGGGCAGGGACAGCCCTCTTTGCCCTGGTCCTGCTGGGCTTCGTGGCCTCCTCTGGGCCAAGTTTGCTGGAAAGGCTGGAGCAGCCATCCCCAGATTAGGTCCCAGGAAGGAGGCTGAGGGAAGCCGAGGGGGTGGCCAGTGGAGAAAAGTTGCCAGGACCAGAGAGACTTATTTCTGCGTCCCCAAGTGGTGGCAGATGACCTCTCAGAGACGAGAGTATTTTGGAGACTCATCTTGCTAAAAGAAGGGACTGGCCTTTAGGCTCAGCGTTTCCAATCTGTCCCACACTCAGTGGCCCAGATATTTTCCTGGAAAAGAGGTTCTAAGCATGGCCTCTCCAGACCTCAGGGACTCCACTGCTGGCAGAATGAAGTGCCCTCTTGTCGTCTTCTGGGACCCTCCCCACTAGCCCTCCCAATCATTGCTAGGTTACTCCCACTGTGCCTCTGCGTCTTTGTGCTGTGATGTCTTTGCCTTGTCTCAGAACCGCTGTGGCTTCCCAAGGCCTGTCTGCTCCTGTCACCCGGAGCAGCCGGTCCCTCTGCAGGGCTCCTGCAGCCCTTGGTTCACCCCCAACCTCTGCACAGCACCCACAAAACCCCCCACCGCCGGCACCCAGCAGTGCTCGCATCACCCTGCTGGTGGGTGTTATCCCACCCAGTCACAGGAGAGGTGGCTGGGCGGAGGGCGATGACACAGACAATGCCCGGGTGTGAGTGAGGATCGTGAGACTCGGGCAGTTTTCCCACAGGAGGCAACTTTCGAGCAGACTGTGATCTTTATCCAGGACCCTGGAAAATCCTGGGTTACCTTGGAAAATCCCTTCACCTCTCTCTGAGCCTCAGTCTCCACATCTGAAAAATGGCAACAACACTGCCCTCATCACAGGGTTAAAAGGAGCAAACCTGTAGGAAATGCTCAACACATAGACCAGGCCCTGCCAATGCTCTTTCCCTGCCCCGCCTTCTTCCCTTCAGAGAACAGCACTCTCAGGGCAACAGAGTAAAATATTTACAGGGGCCAAAAAGTGACCCCAGGGCTTCCCTGGTGGCGCAGTGGTTGAGAGTCCGCCTGCCAATGCAGGGGACACGGGTTCGAGCCCTGGTCTGGGAAGATCCCACATGCCGCGGAGCAACTGGGCCCATGAGCCACAACTACTGAGCCTGCGCGTCTGGAGCCTGTGCTCCGCAACAAGAGAGGCCGCGATAGTGAGAGGCCCGCACACGGCGATGAAGAGTGGCCCCCGCTTGCCGCAACTGGAGAAAGCCCTCGCACAGAAACGAAGACCCAACACAGCCATAAATAAATAAATAAATAAATAAATTTAAAAAACAAAACAAAACAAAAAACAACCCTCTCTCCATATGCTCTCCTGGCTCCAAGCACTGGCTACCTTTAAACTAAATCCTAAGTACCCCCCAGAAACAAGAAAAAAAAAAGTGACCCCAAACTCAGAGGGGAACAACAGAAATCGCCCCCTGCTGGACGGGGTGGACATGTAAGGACCCACGGCCCTCACGTGAATACCAGCCGGGGTCTCCCTGCCAGACTCTGGTGTAAGCCCCCCGCACAGCAGTGCCCGTGGACAGCTGCAGGGAAACGCCCCACCTCCAGCTCATGCAGCCTGGGACTCCGCGATGATGATGAGGGACTTAACGGTGAGAAGCACACCCAGCACCCAGGAGTTTCCGCCGAGGAAGATTAGTCTTTGTCACCTGCTGTTGTATAATTAAAGCGGCTCTTGCAGCAGAGCGTTGGGATGCCCACCAGCAGCCCTGAAAATGCTCTCTGAACGATGATGCCCAAGGCTGGGGTGATGGGCCCGAGCACACGGCAGAGTCTCAGCGGAGGCCCCTCCCCGTCCCTTGGCAACACGGGTCCAGCTGAAGTTCCCCACACCTGCCTGTTGCTGCTCAGCTGCTGCTTCTTGCTGGGCTGGAAGCCACGTCTTTAGGCAGGTTCAGGGCAGGAAGGGGAGCTGGGGAGATGGCAGCTCTCTTGGCCGGGCTGCTTCACTCAAGGACGGCCTCAGCAGTGTGACCAGATGGCCTACACTGTTCCCTTCAAGTGAATGTTCCAGATGGCTGATGCTGACCCTCTGGAGCGTGGCCACCTTGGATACAGTTCCCCCCCATGCTTTCCTGAGGCTGCTGAGGGGAACTGTATCCAAGGACTCTGAGGTGGGAGACCTTGGACGCAGTCACTTCGTTCATTCACTGATGCATCCATTTATTCATTGATACATTCACTCATTTAACCAATATTTATGGGGTTTCCACAATGTTCCTGGCCTGTTCTGAGTACTGGGTATTTAAAAGAGAGTATAAGAGTTCACATCCCTGTCCTCGTGGGGCTTATATTGTAATGGAGGGAAGAGACAGAAAAACAGACCGACAAATAGATAAATAATGGTAGGTTGTGATCAGTGCTTTGAAGGAAAGGAAAGTAGGGTACAGGATCCATGGTGGAAGGATGCTATTTTGGAAAGGGGATCAGGGAACTCCTCTCTAAGAAGACGGCATCCGAGCAGACACCTGAGGAAGTGAGAAAGCCATCCACGGGGACATCTTCGAGGCCAGCGCTGGATCTAGCCGTGGGCTCCACGAGTACAGATGCCCCCAAGGAAGGAGGTGCTCAGGGCTTAGGTGTCCCAGGAGAAGCAGGGAGGCCGGGGAGGCCTGAAGAGGGCCACCCTGGGGTTCACCCTCTGCTTCCATCTCTTCCCCACACCGACCCCCAAGTCTAAACAAAGCCAGGCCTGGTCGTCTAGTCCTCGTGGGGCCTGCTTTCTCCTTCCACGGGAAGAGCTCGCTTCACACAAAGAGCACTTGACAGTTTACAAAGCCATCTCACTATCTCGACCCCGTTTAATCATCATACGGACCTGTAAGGTAGATCTTATCATCCCCATTTTCCAGATGAGGGCATGCAGGCTCAGAGAGGCTGCGTGGTTTATCCAGGTTCACACAGCCAGGGAGTGGCTTAGCTACTATTCAGATCCATCCCCAGCATCTGACTCGTGTCCTGAGCCGTTGAGCCCCTGGAGCCTCCCTGCTTGGACTCCTCAGGCACAACTGTCCACTTGGCGGACAGCCTCCGAGCCACCCGCGGGGAAGGCCAGAGCTTAACAGAGCGCGAGCTCCGCGTGGATGGGGGCCGAGGCAGCCAGAGCAGCAAGTGGGCTTTGTGGCTGCTTGAGGAGATCCAGAACGGGGCCAGGGGTGCAGGGGGAAGACAGGGGGTCAGGCTTTCTTCTGCAAAAGTTCAGTCAAACCTGGGAAATGCTCCCCATTTCTGGGCTCCAAGCTTCAAGAGGAAAAGAAATATGAAGAAGCAAGGTGTCTGGCTCCAAGCTTCAAGAGGAAAAGAAATATGAAGAAGCAAGAGTGAAGATCGTGCCAGGAGGGTCTGCGGACCAGGCCTGCAGTGCATGGCCTTCACTTCCTCCCCACCGCTGAGGGCTGTCACATGCAGCATCCCCCAGGGAGGCTGGAATGCAACCTGGTTGTGTGTGCGAAAGGGGAGGGGGGATGTTGGCCGGCAGAGTAGTCTCTGTCCCAAGGCTATTGCCAGATGAGAGGTCTGTGTGTACTTACCCCCTCCACAGGGGAGGGAGGTGAGAACGGTGAACGGATTCCAAACAGCACCTGTGAGAATGGCAGAAACAAGGGTGCTCTTTTACCAGGAGCAGAGCAAACCCAGCTCCCCTGATGTGGGCAGAGCTCTCTGGGGAGTACGGTGTCTCTTGAGTGTCCCAGAGCTCATTCCAGGAACCACCCAGGATCACAGAGGAAAACTGTGATGGGACGAGCACCTGAACTCAGGTCCTCACCTCTGTCTCCCCAAGTAGGCTGAAAACTCCTTGGATACAGAGACTGACAGATTTGGGGTTCCCTGAGTCCAGCACGTGCAAGCCCAAGGGTGCAGGGGTGGGGGGCACAAAGGACATGGATTTTTTAATCAAACAAACCTGAGTTCAACTCCCATTTCCCCACTTGAAAGCCACGTGATCTCAGGATTGTGACTTAATCTCTATAACCTCAATGTCCTCACCTATAAAATGGGTATAATCCATCTCATGGGGTTGTTGTGAATGTTTAAGAGAGAACGTTTGTGAATTGTCTGGTGCAGTACCTGGCACACAGCCAATATTCAAATACCGTTTTATCTTTTCCTTCTCCTTCCCACTACCAAGGATCCACGGTGCCTGATCTGCAGACCAGAGCTGGCACCAGAAGGAACAACGTAATTCTGACACTCTGAGTGGTGGACAGGAGGGGAGGTTGACTTGGCAAAGGGCCACCTAGTGCTTCCCCAACATTGGGGTGTCCCAGGAGCAGGCCTCGGGACCACTCTGCCTTCCATGCCCACCGCATGGGCCCTGAGGGAGCTTGGCCATGACTGCTGCTCAGGGTTCCACGCTGGCCACTGGAAGCAACCATGTAGTTGGGGGTGGGCCTAGGAGGTCACCTCTGCTTTCCCACTCAACTGAGCCCAGCAGAGAAGGACTGTGTCCTCTGCCCATCTGTCTCCTTCTAGCCATGGTATCGGCTGTTTTCCCTGCTTAGTGGCCTCAGGAGAGGAGCTTTCCAGGGGTGTGTAAGTTAATGGTTTTCAGGAGCGCGGGAGAAGAACCCCCAAGGCTGAGGACTTGGAGATGGGAGGCATGCCGGGGCTCCGGGTCGTGCCAGCCCCGTGCTCCTCCCCCGGGCTTCCTCCCGACTCTGCGTCAGTGCCCCGAGGCCAGGAAAATTACCCGAGGACCAGCCGTAGGGCTCCAGCGTAGAGGTCCACCCAGAAGTTTGGGACAAGTCGCCAAGCCTCTCTGTGCTTTCATTTTCTCCTTTTTCTCAAACGAAGCAAATACTCAGTTGCCCCTTGTCAAATGGCTAAGTTAAAAATAATAGTTCTGTGACTATTTTATATGTATCTATTAGAAATTTAGAGCTGATGAAGTACTTTTGCACTATTTGATACTCACGAGACTTTGTATGGATCATCTTGTGGCCCCGCAGTATCCCCCGGGGTAGGTATTTTCAGCCCGAGTTTGCACTGAGGACACAGGCTCAGACTCCACAGGCAGGTCCAAGGTCACGCTGCAGGCTCGCGGCAGTCAGGATTGGAATCCAGGCCTGACTGGCGGAAACCCCGTGATCTTCCCACTCCTTCCCTGGGAGGCTGCTGCTTGATGAAAGCACAAAAGAATATCAGGAAGGAAGCCAAGCCTGGGCCCACGTCTGTCCCTCTCCTTGCCGCCACCGAGCGAAGTGCCCACACAGACACCCTGTGATATGTTTGTGTACCAATGATGGTGTGAGGGGTTATGGGTGGCACCGGGTGCTGACAAAAGAGGTGAGAACTGTCTGCTCCTGAACTCATTCATTCGACAAGCATCACCCCAGACCCCACTGTGTGTCTGTGCTTGATCTCCACGTGGGACTCTCAACTGTAACACGAGCAAGGGTGCGCTGCCCCTGGGGCCTGGGGTGGGATAAACGTGCACACCTCTCTGTCTCCATCACTCGATATACTGTACTGCAATTTCTCTGGTATGTCCTCAGGGGCAGAAAAAAAAATGCCACCTCTTTCCTCCATGTGTCATTTAGATGTGCTATTTTTATAATGTGAGGCTGCAGCTATTGTAGACTATTAAGATACCGAACACCGTTTGGACCTGTGTTGAGGATGAAACCCCCTCTGCTCTGTGTGTGTTGCAGGGTGGGAAGTCACTTACTGGAATTGCAGAGATCTGAGTTCGAAACCAGATTCGACTGTGAAAATGGTTCAGTGAACATTTTGGGGGTCCCTACTGTGTGCCCAGCCCCGGGCGTGGTGCTGGAAGTGCAAAAGGAATCTGAGCCTCTTCCCTAAAGGAGCTTACAGTCTGGTCAAGTGGCTTGGCGTGTACGTGCACAAGTGCGGTCCTGAGTCACACGTGTCAGGATAGAGGAGTGTGCAAGTGGGGAGGGAGGGAGGCCCGAGTCTTCCCAAATGGAGATTATGATCAGGAAGGCTTCACGGAGGAGGTGACTCTTCTGCTGAGGCTTAAAACAAGAGTTCACCAGACATTCAGAGCAGGCGGGCGTGCCTGGAAGAGGGAGCTGCGTGATCAAAAACAGACGCGCGTCCTTCACTTAAAACACCAGGGGCATGTCAAGGAATTTGAAAGAGGCTGGCTTGGGAGGAGCAGAGGGGTGAAGGTGGTGTGTCCTTCTGTAGAGAAGGCTGCGTGGCAAGGTGCAGAAGACAGACCATTGAGGATGAGTGCCGGCTTCATCCTGCACTTTGTGAAAGCTGCCTCACCTCTCTGCACCCCTGTTTCTCAACCTGTAAAATGAAATCATGATCTTTACCTCACACGTTAGAATTAAAGGAGGTAATGATTGTAACGTGCACACAGCAGGTGCCTCTCAGACCAGAAAATGGGTTTGCGAGTGTAGGCTTGGGCCGGGTCTGAGTTCAGAAGGGCCTGGATGTTGAGGAAATCACCCCCAGCAAGCAGGTGGGAGTAAAGATAGGACAGGCAGGTGGAGTCAGGCTTCCTGGCGTCCCAGGAAGTGAGTCCAGAGCACGGGCTGGCTGGTCTGGACTCCGGGCTGAGGCTGAGTGGGCCCCCGCCTTCCCTGCCCTGAGGCACCACAAACTGATTCTCAGGGATGGAGAGCTGCAGTAGGTGCTCTGACTCTACGGAGGGTGGGTACAGGCTGGGGCCCACCAGGGACTGTCCCCTGGCAGGTGTGGCCCCCTCCTCAGTGAGGTATCTCCCTGGAGTTTGAAAGGCCTCCCCACTGCAGGAAGCCAGCTCCACTTTGAGCTCTGCTCACATCTGAGGGCCTCTGCGACCATCAGCTGGGCCCCAGATGCTGCCTGAACAAGTCGGGAAAATGAAACTTATACCATCCCCCCAACTTAGGCCTTAATACTTCTTTAGTCTGGTAGTTTCCATCCAGAGAAGTGTCTCTGGACTTGCTTTGGACTCCGGGAGGAGAGTTTCCTTGTGTGAAGAATGGGGACAGCTGTGAGGACAACTTGCTCTATGGGCCATCCTTCCATCACAAATATAACTTATCCTACGGTGGCCCAGCTCCAACAGTGTCAAGGCCATCTTGCTGAGCTTGACATCCGGCCCTCCACGGCCTCCCTCAGCTGTGCTTCATTCACTTGGCCAATAGATGTTGAGGACTCCACGCAGCACGTTGTGTTCTAGGGGTGAGAGGAGACCTGAAGTCCCTGCCCTTACGGAGCTTCCGTTCTAGTCGGGGAGCAACAAACATATGATGTGGTTACAGGTAGAGCTCAGTGTTTCGAAGGAACGTATAAGCCAAGTAAAGAGAATAGAGATCTAACCAACTAGTTCAACAAACATGTGTTCAGATCCTACCCCGTGCCAGGCCTTGTGCTGGGTCCTGGCGTGGATGCCCTCTGGCTGGCCTGCTCTCCCACCAGCCCCCAAACTCCTCTGTGCTCGTGCTCAGCTTTCCTTTCTTCCTTCCACCCCCCCACCCCGTCCATCCATCTTTCTTTCTTCCTTTCTTCCTTTCCCCATCCATTCAGTCATCAAACCTGTCTTGAAATGTAGCGTGCTGAGCATTACATCAGGGGATGGACACTTTCACACTCACCCTGAAATGGCCTTTGTTCTTCACGGCCGCCTCACATTTTCAAACCCCAGGTAGCCCCACCTGACCCGGGAGGGACCTGGCCCACCTCTGAGTCCATTTATCCCGGTGGCTTCCCCTCCTTACTCTTAGGTGCATGCTGTCTTGTATTAAACTAACATGTGAATGCATATTAGGTATTTGTGTGTGGATAGATATGCATTCATATGTGTACATACACTTACATATAATTGTGTAATAATGTGCATTTAAGTACGTTCCTATACAAGTGTACTTTGTGCCTGACTGTGTATGTTGGATTTGGTTTTAAAGTTGTTTATTTACCTACTTTGAAACATCTGTTCATTTTCTACATCATTAATGTGTTTATGCTATGGTTTTGTAAAAAAAAAAAAAAAGTCAGCTCTTGTATTTCTTTATCAAATCTATGATTTTTCTGTTTGTTAATTTATTCACTTATACCTTTACTACTTCTTTACTACTGCTTTCCATGGGTTTCTTTTTGTTCTCTTTCCAAATTATGTAGTTGCGTCAATTATTTTTTCTCAGTCTTTCTTACTTAGTTAAGAATGCATTTGAGTATAAGAATTTCTCTCTGAGCATAGCTTTGGCAGCATTCTATTAGTTTTAGAAATTGTTTTTTTTTTTAATTTTCATTATTTTCTAAATATTTTGTAATTGTATTATTTTCTTCTATTCTTTGACATAGTATTTTTATAAAAGTGATTTTAATTTCCATGTGGCAGTTAGTCGCAGCTGTTTCTGTTGCTGTTGAAACATTATTACTAATTTCTGGTTTTAGTAGTCATGGTCAGAGAATAAAAAGTGTAAATTTATTTATTGTATTATTTATTTTATTTTTGGCTGCGTTGGGTCTTCATTGCTGCACGCAGGCTTTCTCTAGTTGCAGCGAGCGGGGGCTACTCTTCGTTGCGGTGCATGGGCTTCTCATTGCGGCAGCTTCTCTTGTTGTGGAGCACAGGCTCTAGGTGCGTGGGCTTCAGTAGTTGTGGCACTCGGGTTCAGTAGTTGTGGCTCGTGGGCTCTAGAGAACAGGCTCAGTAGTTGTGGTGCACGGGCTTAGTTGCTCCGCAGCATGTGGGATGTTCCCGGACCAGGGCTCGAACCCGTGTCCCCTTCATTGGCAGGCAGATTCTTAACCACTGTGCCACCAGGGAAGCCCAAAAAGTGTAAATATTTATATTATTACTTGGAATTTACCAAATTATCCTATACTGTAGAGTGAAAAATTGTTAAATGTCATTAACTCAACTTCAATGATTATTGTAATTAAAATCTTTTCTCTTTATTTTTTCTTTTCACATTTTTATCTATTATTCAACACATAAAATAATATAGGTATATATGTAAGTTATAAAGCATAATTATATAATGAACACCTGTGAACTCACTGCCCAACTCCAGAATTAGAACATTACCAATAACTCACACTTATCAATGTCCTATCACTTGGCTTACCCTTAGAGGTAACCACCGTTAACAATTTTGTGTTTATCATTTCCTTGCTTTTTAAATACACTTTTTTTTTATCACCTGTGCATGAATGCCTGAAACTAGAAACAACTGAATTGACTATTTTTGTCTATGCTTGCTATCTAGCCTCCTGCTACAATTTCTGTTGCTTTCTTCTTGGGTTTCTAGTACTTGTTATGAATATTTGGATGTTTTGTTGGTTGCAATAAGTTCACGATTGTTAAATCTTCAATGTGGATTGCCTTTTATCAATTTAATTTGACCAACCTCTTCTCTGTTAAATGGTTCTTGCCTTGAATTCTGCTTTATCATTAACATTATCACCTCTGCTTTCTCTTTGAGTTTGCCTGAAATATTTGGAAGCTTCATTTTTCAACCTTACTGTGTGATTTTGCCTGAGGTGCAGCAGATGGTAATGTTTAAGAAGTTGTGCTCTGAGAGTGGATTGGGTTTAAATTCCACTTCTACTGTGTATTAGCTGCTCAGCCTAGGGCAGGTTACTCAGGGGTGACAGTATCTCTGCCCCACATGGCTGTTGGGAGGATTGGATTGTGCAAGTGAAATGCTTAGCACAGGGCAGTACACATGGCAAGTATGCAATAAATGTTAACCGTTTAAATTAGATTAACCTTGGGACTTCCTTGGTGGTCCAGTCGTTAAGACTTCGCCTTCCAATGCCAGGGGGTGCGGGTTCAGTCCCTGGTCGGGGAGCTAAAAATCCCACATGCCTCGTGGCCAAAACACATAAAACAGAAGCAATATTATAACAAATTCAATAAAGACTTTAAAAATGGTCCGCATCAAAACAATCTAAAAAAAAGAAAAAAATAGATTTATCTCTTGTAAGTTGCACGTAATTTAATATTTGCACTTTACCTGGAGAATTTTTGTCCTCCAGTAGAATAAAGTGTTTACAATCATTTCATATGTAGTCTGTTTGACCTTATCTGTCACCCAATCTTACACTTTCATATATAGATATATATTGGGTTGGCCAAAAAGTTTGTTTGGGTTTTTTCTTGTGGAAAAACCTGAATGAACTTTTTGGCCAGCCCAATATTTGCTCTTAACAATGTTTTCTCTATCTCTCTTTGTAAATTATATTTTCTTTGTCTGTACCTTTTGTATTAATTTAGAAGTTTAAAATCCTCTTTGTAACTTAATTCTCTAATGCATACCTTAAAATGTGTGACATACACAGTTATGTTTATATTTCTTTAACTGTCAGTTAAGAACAAAGCAATAATTGTTTACTCCTCTTTATGTAACATAGGCTCTCATGGGCTTTTATTTCCCCTGCCATCTTCCTCGCCACTTGATAATTCTCCTTTTCTAATGTCTAGTGCTAAGCTTAGCTGTCAATCTGCTCTCCTTCCTGGATGTTAATACATTTTCTTTATCCTTGAAGTTTATTTTGCCAAGATCTTGCTCATTCCTTTCTTTTCATTAATGTTGCCTAGATCACTGATCTCTTTTGGGTTTTTGACTCAAGGTGATATTGTTTTGTTTTGCTTTTTTTGTTCTAGTTGATTAAAAATTCTCCCTATTATGTTTTTGTCACTTTTGTTTTTATAATATGCCCCCCGCCCCCCAGAATATTGATAATTCTTAGGTCCATTCTTTTTTTTTTTTTCCTTACAAGTTAATTTTAGCTCCACGCTCTTCTTTTTTTTTTTTTTTTTAATTATTATTGTTTATTTATTTATTTATTTTTGGCTGTGTTGGGTCTTCGTTTCTGAGCAAGGGCTTCCTCTAGTTGCGGCAAGCGGGGGCCACTCTTCACCGCGGTGTGCGGGCCTCTCACTATCGCGGCCTCTCTTGTTGCAGAGCACAGGCTCCAGAAGCGCAGGCTCAGTAGTTGTGGCTCACGGGCCCAGCTGCTCCGCGGCATGTGGGATCCTCCCAGACCAGGGCTCGAACCCGTGTCCCCTGCATTAGCAGGCAGACCCTCAACCACTGCGCCACCAGGAAAGCCCCCTTAGGTCCATTCTTGTCCTCTGTATCTATCATCTTCTTTCTCATCATTTTCATCATTGACTTTTTTTCCTCTACATTCTTTGAGAGGTACTCAAATGAGTTCTCATCACCAATGCCGTTTTCTACAATATCAATCCTGTTCTTTTCTCACTCCCAGGGGAATTTTAATTTGGTATTTTCTTTTGTGTTAATTTGCCGTATGATCCTTGTTCAGTCGACTTCCTTTGCATCTCTGCCTTCACCTCATCCTACTTCTTACTCTTCCTAGAAGCCAAGTCCTTTGCATCTTTTGAAGGATACCAAGCAGATGGTCTCTGAAATGGTCTTAACTTCTTTTCAAACTTTCTCTTTCTCCAAGTTTTCTAGGCAATGTTTTCTTTTCCTTTCGCTATAGTATTTCCTCGAAGGCCCTATTTTTTTCTTTCTTTGGAGGTTTTATTTTGCTCTGCTTCGCCATCTTTGAATAGAGCGAGGTATGCAGACCTGACATTGCAACCAGGAAGCCTAGGAATGGAGCGGGGTTGACCCCTCACTGACGTAGACCTGTCGTGCCCGTCGACTTGCTCCGCCCAGTTCCATTTGTGAGGTTTCATAGCAGTTTGCTTTACCATCCTGAAGTTGGCTCTTCTCCAAGGACAACCCCTAAATTTTCTGACTGCAGGATGAGATGTGGTTTGTACTTCCTCCTTGCCCAGAGTCATACTTCAAAGACCCTCCTTTACCCCAACATGCATGACTTGCAGAGGACTTCCTGTCTGGTCCCTGTTTACAAGGCTCCTCCTGAAGTTCTAAGTGCTCCTGGATGCCAGCCCATCTCTGCTTCTTGTCGTGCTGCCTGCTCGGGGTTGCTGCTTCTGAATGCATGTAAGAAAAGAAATAAAAGGAAGAAGAGGAGAGGACCACAGGGTCGGGGAGGGGAAGGGCAGTGCAGGGCTCAGTGCTGGCTGGCTCCAGAGGCAGGTCCTCTCACCTGGTAGGCTCCTGTTTTCCTGTTCAGCGCATCTTAGATTTGGGAACAAGGTGTGCAGGGAGTAAAATCTTTTCCCTCAGCTTGAGATGGGGGGATATTCAGAGGGTAGAGCCCTGAAATTGCCCCACCCTAAAATCTGACATAATGTATAACGCTATTATCTATTTTTGTTACTTTCTATATCTTTGTGAGTCTTTTAAGGTAGAAGGTGGCACGTTTAGTATTGTTAGTCTGCTACCGTATTAATAGCTGAACATTTCAGTGAAGGGCGATTAATTTTATGTGCTCCATTCATTTATTCACTCATTCCTTTATGTCTAGTTCCTCCACTAGATGGAGAATTCAGAAAACTATGGATTTTCATTGAACTGTGGTGAGTTCCCCCTCACCACAGGAACTGGCATCTAATATTTGCTCAATGACTATCTGGTGAATGTATATTACCCAGCAGGAAACAGGGCAGAGTGTAGACCCTCAGTGTGAATGAAATTATATTTTGAAGTCTTAGTGCTTTAAATCATCAAGTGTACTACCATTCACAATTTTAAAGCATTCTAATATCTATTATCTAATTTGATGCTAAAAACAATCTGGGATAGACAGGTACTACTCTCCCCAGTTTACAGATGAAGAAACTGAGACCCAAAATGCAGCAGCGATCTGCCCATGGTCACACAGGGTCACAGGCAGGACCACGAGCCAGCCTTCCCCCCCCTCACAGGGTTGCGCTCTCCTCCGAACCAGCTGTCTCCTTCCAGGTCTGTTCGTGCAGATGAGAAGAGAAGTGAGAGAGGTCTGAGGGGGCCAGAGAAGCCTTCGTGGAGGACTGGGGCTGGCTCTGGGAGATGGAGAGGGACAATGGAGAGGAACATCCCAAGCAGGGGACAGCTGGACCAAAGGCTTGGGCGTGGCCAGAGCCTCACAGGGAGATGGGCCAATGGTTCTTTCCCAACCTCTCCTGTGACTGGGATGAGTGCAGACCACAAAATCCCCCCAAAATGTTCAAACTGCACTTCAGCCAGGATTCCTGATCTCCGCTTCTCCTCGGGCCGCCTGTCTGTCAGTGGCATCGTAGCCCCACTGGGGTGGGAGCAGGACGAACAGAGAGAGTGGAGTCAGAAAAACCTGGCCTTGAAGGCTGACTCCTCCACATATGCAAGGCCTGCCGCGGACAGGTTGCATCATTTCCCTGAGACTCAGTTTCCTCCCTTGAATGTGGGGCAATAGTGTTGCACTTGCTGAGTTTCGTGAAGATTCGATGAGAGAACGTGTGTGAGGTCCGTGGCACTCGGTGGGTGACGCAAAGCTCGTAGCTCCCTTCCTTCCCTTCCTGGCTTCTTTGTGGGCAGGTGTGAGCTGGTCCCCGTGCTCTGGACCCTCAGAGAACCTTGGGACACAGCGCAGTGAATGCAAACAGGACAGCAGCAGGCCGAGGTCCGGCTGCCCTCCTCCCCAAGGGGCCATAGGCTGCCCGTCTCAGAGGGGAACTCATCTCCCACTTGCCTCCTCTGAACGCTGAGGCTCATTTCCTCCTAAGCGAAGCCCTTGGCAGCTGAGCCCCCTGCATGTGGCCGACTCCCCTGTTTGCTGTCAGAACAAAGCCCTGTGCTCCATGCAAACGCCGGGCATTTTAATTGTCTGAGCAGCCTTCTCCTTGCTGGCCATCCAGGAAGACGAGTCCAAGATGCATCTTGAATAAGACACTGTCAAAGGGAGCCTGGGTGTGCGAGGTAACTCCTGCCAGCTTCAGGGACGGCCCTTGAGGCCAAATAGCTGGATTCCTGGGGGCCATAGAAGAGGGACTCCATCCGTAACATGCAGGCACTTGGTAGACTCTGCTGCCTGTGAGACTTGCTGGCACTTTCCTAGTGGAGGTGGTGGGGGGCATGGAGGAACTAATAGAATAATGAGAGCACCTTAGGCTGGGTCACCCCACAAGCAGACCCTAAGACAAGGATTTGAGTTCAAGAAATCTTTTGGAAAGTGAGGAAACACCAGGAGGGAGTGGGAATAAGACAGAAAAGGGAAGGAAGCTGACCAAGGGCGTGTAACTGAGAAGGTGACCTCTGTGGGCAACCGAGGCTCAATCCTGCTGGGGACTCTGGGAGACAATGTAGAATATGCCCTGCAAGCAGAGAGCAAGGGAGTGTGGGGGGGGGGTGTACCATGAATTCTCTCAGTCCTTGGCTGAGGGCTGCTCTGGGGGAGAGGGAGCCGTAAATCCTTGGCACTTCTGCTCTGCCATGCTCAGGGACAGAGTAGACTGCAGTGGCCAGAGGGAGGCCTTGGGCCAAGGGTGAAAATGCTGGCAGCTGGACGCCAGGTCCAGCTGCATAAAAACGCCTTCCTTTCCATAGCCACTAGGTAGGAAAAACAAGGTGGATTTGGAGGGCACCATGCGGGAAGTCACCACCAGGTGGCAGCACGAGGCATTTGTTCCTTCACTCCTCTCCTAATGCGGAGGCTCTTGAGTGACGTTTAAGATGAACTCGGGCAGTGGTGAGCTCCCTGGTCCTGCAGGTTAGGGAGTCAAGGCTGGACAGCTTCACATCCTGCTTGTGAAGAGCAGCTCAGTCCTCTCTTGGTGGGTGTGACGCCTACAGAGTATGAACCAGTTCCCCCTGGGATACAGAGAAATGTCAGCCTCGCTCCTGCCCTCAAGGAGTCTGCAGTTGGGGGAGGGAAACAGAAGTGCATACAGACAGGCAATGGAGGGGGAGACGTGCTCGAACCAGAGGAGCACAGAGGCCGAGGGAGCATGGTGAGAGACACCCAGCCCTGCAAGGGGCGTCAGCAAGGGCTTCCCAGGGACAGGGTCCAGCAGAAGGCGGTCAGGGATGTCTGGAGGGGACTAAGGTTCCTCAAGGGCTGCCTGTGGTTCTGTAGCTGGGAGCATGACCCCCTCCCCTCTTTCACTACCCACACGGCTATATATGTAGCCCACATTTCTATCACCTCTATCAACTCCCCAACTCTCTCACTTTCTCATCCCAGACATGCCTGACCTCCCGTCAGACACTGAAGCCTCTCCCAGGAATATTTCCTGACATAGCTTTCCAAGTAAACAAGCCCTTGGATGCACTATGGTGTTTCTTCCTCCTTGATGACCACAGGTCTTTTATAAAGGAAAAGACCCTGGGCAAGGAATCTAAGGCCCCTACAACCAACGCTAAGCCCTATCCTTCCACCGTCCAGCTGTGACCTTGGGCCCATTTCCCATTTTGTACAATAAGGTTGACCTAGAAGCACCTAAGGAAGCTCCTGGTTTCAACATCTAGAACTCATAGATTCTTCCTGATCCTAAACTCACCGTGCTGGGTGACCTTGGGGAGGTCGCCAGTTGATACTGTGGAAGAAGGATGTGGATCCTTCCGTGGTCAAAGGAGTTGGCAGTTGTGCTTTGGAAATTCTGTGCAACCCCTGACCATGTTCACATTGAACTCCTGGGGAGCAAGTGGTGTCAGACTCACCACTGCGTCCACCACAGCCTTACTGGGCCCCTGGCACGGAGACAGGATGCACAGGAAGAGATGAAAACCATGTTGTAAGGTGTGCCCAGTTGTCCTGGGGCAGAAGGAGCACCCTTGTTCTGTGGGGCCTCAGAGAGCAGAGCCTGAGCCCAGGTGGGAAGCCTGCAGGAGGCGGGTTTCCACACCTGAAGAGGAGGTCCTTCAGCCTGGGCCCTTTAAGATGAACCCAGGCGCTGGCTCCCTGAGAGTGAGCTTCTCCACTGGCAGCGGTGGGGGACTGGCAGTGGTCCAGGCCAGCTCCTCCCAAACCTGGCTGTGTATGACAATAGCCTTGTTTTGGGGGTTTTTTAAGATTTATTTATTTAATTTATTTTTGGCTGCATCAGGTCTTAGTTGCAGCGCGTGGGCTCTTCATTGCGGTGTGCGGGCTTGTCTCTCTAGTTGTGGCGCACGGGCTCCAGGGTGTGTGGGCTCTGTAGTTGTGGCGCACGGGTTCCAGAGTGCGTGGACTCTGTAGTTTGCAGCACGCAGGCTCTCTAGTTGAGACGTGCGAGCTCAGTAGTTGTGGCGCGCAAGCTCAGTGGTTGTGGCGGGCGGGCTTAGTTTCTCCGTGGCATGTGGGATCTTTGTTCCCTGACCAGGGATCGAAGCCGTGTCCTCTGCATTGTAAGGCGGATTCTTTATCACTGGACCGCCAGGGAAGTCCCCACAATAGCCTTGTTTTGAACCTGAACTCTGAAGGTCTGTCTTTGAAGCCCCTTTGGGATATAGCTTAAAACTTGGCATTTTCATAAATCGAGGTGCCTTAAAATGGGGTCCACCTGCAGAGTTTGGCTGTCCTCCAGTCTCGCTGGGGCCAGCACTCAGACTCCAGGGTCAGCGCTCCTCCCCCACGCAGCCACCTTCTGACACCTGGACAAGGCTGTAACTGGCCTCTCCGCCTGGTCTCAAGCTCCCTTCCTTTCCTAAATAGGAAACATGAAACATGCACAACTGGTTAAGGCGAAGGGGTGGGGAAAGGTGGAAGTCAGATGTGTTTGAAGGAAAGCAGCTTTGAAGTCCCGAGGCCATTATATTAATGGCATTACTCAATTTCTGGAAGCAATCCTGATTAAATATTCATTGGCTTTGATTATACTGAAATTAGGGCTAAAGCGTGAAGTCAAATTGAGGGGAGTAATGGCAGTGTAAATAATGCATGGCATCTAAATTGAAAACACCAGCCTGTGCGACCCCAGCTCTCCCCCCACCCTGCACGCCACTGTGCCATTTGTTTAGAAGGTGATTAGTCCAGCGTGGGCCTCTCTTACCAGCTGGGACATGGAATTGGCAGGATCCAGCACTCTGTCTCTGCGGCTGCAGGAGAATTGAAGCAGGCACCTTGCAGCAGGGGGTTTTCTCCAGGTCAGGGACCTGGCAGCTGGGAATCTTGGTGAAGCCCCATCACAGAGTCCACTATCCTCTGAGTGACACAGTCACGGGCTCTGAGAATAACAGAATCTCCTGCCACTGAATCTTCGACTGTGTAATCTTTGAACAGAAAAGGGCAAGTGGGTGGGGGATGGGTGCGGCAGGATGGAGGTTAGGATAACCAGGTGAGACTTGTTCAAATGAGTGCGGTAGAGAGACAGGTAAACTGACGATGCAGTTGTGACATGAGTGCTCCATAGACACGTGTGAGAGAGGCTGCTGTGAGACTCCAAAGAAAATTTCACTGGGTAGAGAGAGGGTGAGGGTGGTTATTGGGGGTAGGGTGGCTGGGCCAGGGAGAGGAAGGAGTCAGGGAAGTGTCAAGGGAACTCGCTTAAGGGCGACTTATCCTCCTCTGGTCCGCTAATGCCTGGCCCGGGGCCTGGCACACAGTGGAGCCTGATGATGTTGGTAGGTAAGTGGATGAATGAATGGCTAAGGAAATGACATTAGGGAAGGAGGAACCAACCTTCCTTGCTTCCTGGAGGAAAACTGTCACTCAGAAACACGGAAGGATCATCCCAAGTAACGAGAGCCCAGTCACTGCCCACTTACTACGTGCCAGGCTCCGTGCTAAGTGCCAGGATATGTGAACCGTCTCGTTTTATCTCTCCCAACAATCTCATGAGGAGGGTACGACCATTATCCCCATTTTACGATCAACAAAAACAACACTTAAGAGGTTGATCTGCACACACAGCTAGTTAAAAACGCAGCTAGTAGTGAAGCTGGCATCCAAACCCATGTTTATTTGTGAAGCCATTTTTAAAAACCTCAGTGGTTCTGCGTCTCCAGCAATAGATATTCGTGTATAAATAATCATATTCTCTTTCTCTCCCCTCACCCGTCCTTCCCTACCCACCACTCTTTTTTTGCTGTGTTAGGATTCCCGGGAGAGGCTGGGGGCCAGGTCAGGAGGGATGCCTGCCTGTAGGTCAGCGCATAAGGGAATCCTCAGGACCAAGAAAGCCTTGCGTGTGCCAGTGCCACACCCCAAACCACAGGCTTTACCTTTTTTGTTTTTTAAAGGAGTTCCAGACTTGGGGATTAAAGCAGGTGGGAGGTGGGAGGTGGGGGGTGGACGGTGGGAGGGGAGCAGGTAAAAAGGCAGAGCATGAGAAGGGCTGCATGCCCAGGGTAGCTGGGGCCCTGCAGGTCAGGGGTGAGTGGGAAGGGAAGACAGAGCCAGAGCCTGGCAACCTGGGGCCCCTCGGAGGCTCCGGGACACGGGCAGGAGGGCTGTTCAGGGAGCTGCTCACACTTCCTCGCAGGGCAGAAAACCTGGAAGTCACAGGAGAAATCTCTGCCTTTCATCTTCCCGCGGAGATGGAAGGGGGTTTCTGTTTTGGGTTGCGGAGTCCGTGGCTGATCCGTAAGGTGACAGAGAAATGGATTTCACCAGGCTTCTTCCCCTTGGATGGTTCTCAGGGATGTTGAAATACTTGAGAGCAAAAGACATGTCGAGTGGAGCGCCACCTTCTGGCGACACAGGGGCAGGTCCCGGAGACCTTCCTGCAGTTCAAGGAGCCCAGGGACAGCTTTGGAGCCTCCCAGGAGCATGTCTGGATCCTTACACGCACACATATCATCAAGGAATCTGCTTCTGTGGAGCAGGAGATGGGCTCTGTGACAGGGAAAGCCGGCCAGCCAGGAGTCGAGGACCCTAGGACGGGTACCCAATTCTTCCCCTCCATGTTGAGTCTGGGGCAAGAAACCGCACCTGTAGCCCAGTTTCATCTCTGTGGAGTTGAGCGTGAGATAGGACTAACTATCTTTCCCACGCAAATAGTTTTTAGATACATTCCCTTTCCCAGCAAATATCACTGGGCACTTAATCTACGCCCAGCCCTGTCCTAGGCCACAGAGGGGCAGGTGGCCTGCTGGGGAGATTAATGAAGAACAGCCAGGGTAGGGCTTCCCTGGTGGCGCAGTGGTTAAGAATCCGCCTACCAATGCAGGGGACATGGGTTCAATCCCTGGTCCGGGAGGATCCCACATGCCGCGGAGCAACTAAGCCCGTGCGCCACAACTACTGAGCCTGCACTCTAGAGCCCACGAGCCACAACTACTGAGCCCATGTGCTACAACTAATGAAGCCCGCGCACCTAGAGCCCGTGCTCCGCAACAAGAGAAGCCACTGCAACGAGAAGCCTGCGCACCGCAACGAAGAGTAGCCCCTGCTCAATGCAACTAGAGAAAGCCCGCGCACAGCAACGAAGACCCAACACAGCCAAAAATAAATTAAATAAATTAAAAAAAAAAAAAGAACAGCCAGGGTAGGCTTAGCATCAGTGCCTTAAGAGAGGAGCAAAGAGGCTGGAATATGCGCGGAAATGAGCGTGCGCATCCCTCTGCTGGGCTGCATCCATAGTGTGAGCTCTGCAGCCACAAGGCCTGGGGTTGAATTCTGGATCTTCCTTTTACCAGCTCAGTGACCATGGACAAGCTAATGAGAGTTCTTACCCAATAGGGTTGCTGAGACGATTAAATGAGGTAATCCAGGCAAGAGCCTACAATAGCGCCTGGCACACAGTAAGTCTCAAAAAGCGTCGGCTGTCATTGGGGTTTTGCAGGCTTCTTACCCAGAACACTACAATTCGCTCCCATCCCATTTCCCTGTGTAAGAAGGAAAGAGGTAGAGGATGAAGAAGGGAGAGACAAAGCCCCGAGAGGCAGTCGCTAGCCTGTATCTGATGCCTACAATGCGCGGGACACCATAATATACACCAGCCCACTTGACTTCCGAATCACTCCGTAAGGCGAGTGGGGTCACCTGTACAGACAAGCCAACTTCAGCTGAAGCCCTGACCTGCCGAAGATCACCGTCCTCTTAGGGGTAGAGCCAGGACTTGGATCCAGTTCTGCCTGAGTGGGAAGCAGGGCGATAGTTGTTTGCAAATACAATGTTTGTCCCCCTTATGGCTCCGTGGGGCTGGCCAGCCCACGCTCCCTCTCGAAGACGCCGTCCCACCTCCTGAGCTGCTCTCTGTGTGGGTGACTTGACAGACAGCCTCGCAAAGCCTTTCCAGCTCCCCTAGCGTTACCTGCAGGTCCCAGTGGGAGGCTGGGATGGCAGACTTCCAGCCTCCCCAGCACGCCGCCCCAGTGCTGGTGCTGGAATCTGTTGGTGCCTCTTCAGACTCAGAATTAATGGGCCTCCTGCTAGGTTCTGTTTGTTTCACTGTTTCCGAAATGACCATTCTTTGCCATGACTTGCTGCTGTGCTGTAGCATCAGGAACTTGTGGATAGGTACTCCCTTCCATACCTCCCCGTCTCTCTACCTCCTGTCTTCTTCCTCCCTCCTACTTAGACTTTTAATGGGAGGAGGTTAAGTCTAATTAGAAAAATCTATAGAAACAACTTGTTTTACAATAAAACTTTAGATTTCTCCTTAATAGAAATTCATAGAAGGGAAAAATTGGTGTGGATTCTGATAAGACAAGGGTCGGAGAAAATTTCCCAAAGGAGGAGAGACCCAGGCTGGGCAGGTGGGGAGGTTCAGGTCCAGCAAGAGACACGGCAAATGCACAGACCTGCTCAGGCCTCAGGGAGGAAACCCCTCTGCACTTGGCCTCCAGGCAGGGCTGGTATTCTGGAAGGAGCAGGGGGAGACGGAGGTCGGCGTCCATTGCTAACTCAGCTGTGCCATCGTGGGCAGCTGCTCTGGGTCTACTTCCCAGGGTGGTGTGAAGAGGCAAATACACGGTAAGGGTGCCTTTTACACCACCCGGTGCCACGTGAGTTACAAAGACAGTCACAGCTGCTGGGATGGAACTGCGTGGAACAAAGGAGGGAGCACCTCAGTCGTCTCCACCCTCAACTTCTCGCCCGCAAGACTCTAAACTGCAGCCAGGCCAGTGCCCTCCGTGAGCAGAATATTCTCATTCCCGACGTTCTACCTTTGCTAATAATGTTACTTCCATCTGGAAGGCCTCCTGCCCCTCTCTGCCTCACTGAACGCTCTTCCTTTTGCAGGGACTCCTTCCCGCAAGGCTTCCCTGATTCCTCTGACCCTGTGCTGTGCAGTACACGGCCCCTAGGCACTCGTGAACCCTTCAACTGTGGTCGGTCCGACTGAGATGTGCCCACACACAGCTGCACTTCCGACTGGGTATAAAATGTTATACAAGTATCTCATTGATAAAATTCTTCATATTAATCGATTAGGTGCCGAAATAATGTTTTAGATACTTGAGTAAGATAAAATATACCATTACAATTAATTTCACCTGCCCCCTTCAATGTAGCTTTAGTATTTTGTTTTTTTAAAATTTTATTTATTTATTTATTTATTTATGGCTGTGTTGGGTCTTCGTTTCTGTGCGAGGGCTTTCTCTAGTTGCGGCAAGCGGGGGCCACTCTTCATCGCGGTGCGCGGACCTCTCACTATCGTGGCCTCTCTTGTTGCGGAGCACAGGCTCCAGACGCGCAGGCTCAGTAGTTGTGGCTCACGGGCTTAGTTGCTCCGCGGCATGTGGGATCTTCCCAGACCAGGGCTCGAACCCGTGTCCCCTGCATCGGCAGGCAGATTCTCAACCGCTGCGCCACCAGGGAAGCCCAGTTAGCCTGGCTTTAACCTCTGCTCACGCTCCTATCTGTTCAGGGTAGGTTTCAACACTTGATAAGGTTCAAATGATGCTTTGCTATCTTTGCCCTGTTTTATTTTATGTGTGTAGAGTAACTCCTTCCCTGTGATCTGCCACCAATTGTGGGACCCTCAGCCAGAGTCACCCCCCACCCCGGCAGTCAGTTTTCTCACCTGGAAAAGGGGGGCTTGAACTCATTGGTCTCTAATGGTCCTTCTTTCTCTGACATCTGATGACTTATTAATGAATCCTGATCTTTCTCCTGTTTTAATGTGAAAAGTTGGGAAAGTTGCCCGCTTCTACGCCACCATTTTTGTATCTATTATGTAACTGAGCTGAGCCTTTCTATGCACCTCCCTCCCCTTGAATCAAAGTGGTCTGGGAATGTAAGGAATTCATAAACTGAGCCTGGTCTCCTGGCTCAGCACGCAGTGGCTGGACCTCACGTTCAGTGGAAGCAGCACATGTCTCGGAGGCTGGGACCTAGGTGGGCCCTGGCCTGCTCCATTTGTTCCACGAGCAGGAAGTCATTCGTCAGCAAACGCTCGCTGAGTCTCAGGCTGGGACCAGGTGCCAGGCTCTATGGCATACGCACAGACCTGCTGCTCTCCTGCCCTTGAGGTGCTAACAGCGTAATAAGGACACCTCGAGTCACAGCAGAGAGGTATAACTGTGCAGCCCATGCAGCCACAGAGGGATGAGTGGGGTCTCAGGGCCTTCTGGACCAGGTGTTGCCTCTCTTCCCCAGCACGAGTGGTCTTTACCAAAGAAAAATCTGATCAGCCCCTCCACCCCTCAAATCACAGGCAGCCTCATCCCAACACATGCAGTACGCTTAGGATAAAGAAAAAACTTATTAACATGGTGTAATGGATTCCCTTTATTGGGCAGTATGCCCATCTCCCAGCTGCAGTGAGTTCTGGCTACCCTCTTGTTTGGAGATTGCCCAAGTCCTAATAACTGAGAGAGATTTATTAAAAGAAAGAGACGAAGGAAAGAAAAGACGAAGGAAGGAAGGGAAGGAGGAAGGGAGGGAGGGAAGGAGGAAGGAAGGAAGGAAGGAAGGAAGGAAGGGTAGAGTCACTCAGGATTGAGGTGGCCGGGAAGGCCTCTCAGGCATATCATCCTTCTCTCTCTGCCTTGTATTGCAGCCGTCTGGGCCCAGGTCCTTTTCCTGTTATACAATTGCCAGCTTCCCTTGTACAAGAGCTCCATGCCAGGCAGAGGATTCCCATGTTTCTGAATGGGGATCTCGCCTTGATGTCATAGATTCCAGTGGCTCCTAGACGTCCACTGCCTAGGATGGGGCAAAGCTGGGCCTGAGGCTCAAAAGCAGAAGCTTTCACCTTGAGCCTAGTCTCTCTCATTCGTGCCCGCTCTCTCCCCACAGATGCACAGACTCTCCCTCCCTCTGTGTCTCCGTCCCTTGACAATAACACAGACACGACTTTAGCATCACTACTGAGATCTCTAATGCTCTTTTTTTTTTTTTTTTTAGAATTAGTTCACCTCTTTAATATTATACATTAAGTCAAAAGAGACCATTCGACTATACACTGATTTTGTCAGTGAGAATGCACTAATGAAAACGATGCATTTCGTGGACTTTGCACGTCTGCCGGTACGGGTGGGCCTGAGTGAGTTGAGGACCAAGTCAGTCATTCCAGGGCATAGCATAGTAGTAGTTTGTGTAAACTTCTTGGAAACTCATCAGGGTTAATGGTGAAAAGTTAGTTTTCCACTATTCAGGTTTTGTGGCCCCCCCCCAAAAAAAAGTTTTAAATTTTATAAGAAAAATAAACATAATTGAAAGCTATAACTTCGTTGCATTTTAAAAACAAGTTTGTCTAAACTTTACGTTTACAAAATATTTTTGTATCATTTTTTTTTAGATTCCGCATATAAGTGATATCATGCTATATCTCTCTAATGCTCTTCCAGGACCCACAGGGCCTCTTGAATCAGACCATTCCCCACCTAGGACCTCCTTGCTCCCTTTCGGTCCAACACTGATGACTTCCTTAGTCCCAGCAATGCAATTTGTGTCACCACCTGTTTAGGGTGCTGGCAGCTTCTCAGCAGCATTCAGGCCTCTTCGGCAGTGTAAGCAAGGAGAATGGGGGTTGTCTTCTAATACTGGGGGACTCTGGGTCCCTGGAGCCATGAGCTCCATAACAACACAGTCTCGTTTCTGAGCTCGTAGAGTCTGTTCTGATTGCATACAGCATCCCCCTCAGCAACCAACAGCACTAAGTATTTGAATGAATGGATGTGAAATGAATGAATGAAGCAGGACTGGAGCTAAGCCTTGAAGACAGGACAGGGAAGAGTAGAGCAGAGGAAGGGATTTTGAGCCCAGAGTGGTGCCCGAAAGGTGGATGCATGGAGAGGCCCTTGGGGGAGCCAGGAGCACCGGAAGCAGGAGGGAGGGAAGGCCCAAAAGCTCAGGTGGGCCTGAGAATAGAGAGAACGCCAGAGCCCACACGCAAGAAGGACCAGTGGGGTTTGGTAGGGTGGGGCGCGGGGCGGGGGGGTCCTCACCTCCATCATCTTTTCCAAACACACTGAATTCCTCCTGGTCCTCTGAGCCACCTTATGCATGCAGGGGCGTGAAGCTCTCCTCCCTCTCCCACTCCCTCCCTTCCTTCTTTCCTTTCCACAGGTATTTATTCCGTACCTACTGTTCTAGGTTTTGAGGTTACAGCAGTAAATCAGATGGTGAAGTCACTGCCTTTAGGAAGCCTGTATTCTAGTGGGGGGAAGAAAATAAACACCCACACTTCAGGGGGTGATGAGTGCTATGGAGAAGAAGACAGGAAATAGGGGGAAGGGTGGATGCTGCCGTGTAGAGGGTGACCAGGGAGGCTCACCTGAGCAGACCTCAGAGGAACCTGCCAGCCATGGCAGGAGGGTCAGCACCAGCAGGGCCCCAAAGTGGGGAGAGCTGCCCGCAGGTGCTGGCTAAGGGCCTTCACAGACCATACCCACCAACACGATCATCAGAAACTCTCCGTGAGAACAGAGGCAGCAGATGGCATTAGTGCCCCTAATTCACATGAGCACAGTGAGGCTCAGAGAGGTGAAGAAACAGACATAAAATCACACAGCCACTGATCAACAGATCTGGGTTTCAAACCCCAGTCTGTGGACTTTTTCCACTGCAGACCGACAACTCCAGCCTGAGATCACAGGACCGGACGAGAGAATTTCATTTGCATGGACAGGCTCTCCCACTGCCTTCCTCCATCAAGGCTGGGGCGGTGTCAGCACAGGGCGCGGCCTGCAGTGCAGACCCATCACCCGCTGACGGGAGCGCACGCGGGGCCATTCTCCTCCACCTCTCCTCTCCATTAAGCACCACTGCTCCATCCCAACCCCACAGTCTCTGCACACAGGTTGACATCTTTCATTGAAGCCAATGGGTTGGCAGCTCCCCTGGCCTTTCCTCCGGCTCACGTCCTTTTCTTTACACTCTCCTCCCTTCCTCCTGTTCTCTGTGTGCCTTTGCTGCATGTCTGTCACCTTCTCCACGTTTGTCTGCTTCTCTGCCTTGGCTCCGTCTGCCTGTGGCTGCCTCTGTCTCCCTGGGGGCCTTCCCAGCTCTCTCTGTCCATCACCTGACCTGACCTCCTCCCTAACCAGCTCCCATAGGTTATCTCACTGGCTTCCCAGCAGCTCTGTTAAATGAGGGCAGAAATCAGGCTGCAGCTACTGTGAGGGCTGTGGCTGTGACCGTGGGCAGGAGGATGCTTCACGTCCTTCTTTGCCTCTGCCTTCTTTTCTTCTTCTCTCCCTCCCACCTTGGACTCTTCACTAGCACGGGCCTCCTGGCAGGCCATCTCCTGACCAGTGTCCGGCCTCACAGGCTTGGCCCAACAGCGGGAGCCAACCCCACTAAGGACTCCAGAGAGGTCTCAGAGTGCTCTGCGGGATGCACACAGGCCAGACACAACCCATGAGTCTTCACCTACAGTCACGATGATGATCCTCTGCAGACGAAGGAAAATCTCCCCCCCATCTCTTCTTATCCCCTTTCAGGGTAAGGAGGCGTGGTCTCTGGAACTGCCCACCTAATGGTCTAAGCAGTCAGACTCTGAGTACCTACAGAACCAGAAAAATGATTTTCCTCTGGGTACATTCTCTGGGCATCGTTAGAACATCCCATGACTGCCAATGAGGGCTTCCTTGTTCAATTTGCAAAAGGTTGCCTCAAACTGGAAGGGTGGGTTAGGCCTTCTTCCCATTCATCCCCCCTCCCCACCCCAGCAAAGTAGGAAGTAATTATATCCAGTGTGGATTTGGTAAAGCAGCTGTTGACTGGAACGTGACTACAGGGCTCTTTCCCTGAGGCTCATCAGTAAGCTCTGACCTCACCTTCTGGTCAGTGGTTCGAGCCCTGACGACCTAATGTTTTTACTTGTTAATAGAGCCAGACCACCTAGAGTTAGGCAATTCCTCAAGGAAAATCCAGCCCTTCACCCAGACCCCGCTTACACACAGCCTCCCCTGGATGAGCCTTGTTGGAAAGAGTCCTTTTTTTTTTTTTTTAATGTTCTGCTTGTTATGCTTTTTGCCTCATCCCCAAGTGCTTTTCCTTGTCCTGATTCTGAGTCACGTTGGACGGTGGGGAGAAGCTAGCAGTCAGCTATGATTTAGAAGGAGATGCTGCACCACTGTGCAGGTGGAGTGACAGGAAGCTGGACCCCGAGTCTGCTGGTGACCCCAGTAGAAGGCTGAGGGGGGCCAGTGCCCACGTGCTGTATCTTAGGTTTTTAGAAGAGTGTGATGTCTGTATCAGAAGGGGATTCTGATGGGTAATAAGTAGAGCTTCTCCCAGACACTGGAGTGAGTCCTCTGGCACCGATTTTGCACAATGCTATTGGGAGCAGGCGGGAAAACTTCTTGAGTTGGGCAAGCACAGGGAATCACTTGGGACTTGGTGGCTGCTTGGATGGAAAGTATTAGCATCTTCCATCACAGCTGTCCTCATCCCGGTTTCATAGGCAGGACCCTGAAGCTGAACACATGCCCATGTGTTCACTGAAATGGCAGAGCTGGGGCTTGGACCCAAAGCCTATGTGTCTAAACCCACTGCCCTTTCTGCTGCTTTGTACTTCGGATCTCAGTTTGAAAGTATCTCTCAGGGAGAATGATGTCCCACTTTGCCTGGATGCAGTGGTTCCTCCCATCTGTAAAGCGCTTTGTACCTTCTTGAACCTGTCACATAAGTTATCTCACTGGCTTCCCAGCAGCTCTGTTAAATGAGGTAGATGAGGGTCGTATCCCCATTTCCTGTGTGACGAAATCGGGATGACAGTTTATAGGACACAGCTGAACAGGGAGGGGAGACAACACATATCACACACTTAGTAAGAGCCAGGCATGCCATGCTTAGATTGTCTTCTTCGAGTTATGCCCATGTTAACAACCTTTTGTCAAACATACTGTTTTCCTCTTTCACAGACGAGAAAACTGAGGGAGACTTTCCCAAAGTAGGGGTCAGGGGAAGGAGCCGGCACCAGAGCCAGGGCCCTCTGTCTTAGTCTGCCCCAGCTGCCTGCTGTACAAACCCCACCACCCGGGGGCTTACACAACAGAAGGTTCTTTTCTCACAGTGCTCGAGTCCCAAAATCTGAAATCACGGTGTCGCCCAGGTTGTTTTCCTGAGGCTTCTCTCCTTGGCTCATAGCTGGCCGTCTTCTCTCTGCCTTCCTGTGGTCTTTCCCCTAAGCCTGCCTGTGTCCAAATCGCCTCTTCTCGTAGGGACACCAGTCATATTGGATTAGGGCCCACTCATAAGATGTCATTTTATCTTAATTACTCCTTCAACAACCTGTCTCCAAATACAGCCATATTCCGGGGTACTGGGAGTTAGAACTTCAGCAGATAAATTTGCGGGACACAGTTCAGCCCATGACACACCCTCCATGGCCTGCCTCTCCTCACCCTGGTCTCCTGACCACGAATCCCTTCCCCTGCCCCCAGTGAGGCCTGTCTCTTGGCAGACTGGTATGAGCTGGGAGGGGACTCCCTCCTTAAGTCCCCACTCTGAGCTGAGGGCCCCTGTCCCTGGACTGGACCTACTGTTTTGGGATTATCAGGAGACCTGGCAGGAGCCCCAGGAGTGAGGAGTGGAAATCTGGAAGATCAGCTGTCAGCCTGAGTTGATTCCGTCAAGGACTTGGGAGGTCACCTCCACCCTGGCTTCTCTGAGCAGAGCTTCCCCAAGGAAGCCTGTGTCCTGACATCCTCTACCGCTGAAGGCTCTGGAGCCCTGTGGCCCTGGTTCCTGGGATGGGGCAGGGCCTGTGACGATGCCCCCTGGGAAGCGGGAGCATCTGAGGCTGCAGCTCAGTGTCTGTGAGCCAAAAACTTGAGAATAAAAAGAGGGTCTCTTGGCATCACTGGAGGCGCTGGTTTGGAGGACTTCAGCCCCCACACCTACGAGGGCAGGCATCCCACACATGGCATACCTTCTAGGGGCCAGGCCCTGTCGACACACCTGACAGACTCGTCTTATTTCTCCCTCAGACACAATACACCCCTGATAGGCAGGGATCCCCACCCCCATTGTATGGACGTGGAAATGGAAGCTCAGAGAAGGGATGTGACTTGCCCAAGCCAGACAGTATCCCAGGGGCTCCAATAAGGAAAGTGTTCACGCTCTAAATCACTAATTTCCAAAACTGTCTGGTCATAAGAAGCATCCAGGTCACTGGTTTAAAAATATCCATCCCCAGGCCCTTTGCTGGAGATTCAAATTCAGTGAGTCTGGAGGGGGACCCAGGAACCTGTCATTGTAGCAGGTACACCAGGCGATTCTCTCTCGTTCAGATTTGGGGATCAGTGGGCTAGGAACATCACCCCATTCTTCATTACCCCCAGCAGGTGTGGCGGCGATTCCTGGAAAACCTCTGCCCCCGGCTGCAGCTCGCCTTCTGTCAGGTGTCCCCTTTCCCAGCTTGGAGTTGCTCTGATTGCCCGCTTTGGCCTGAATGAGTTCCCTGTCATTCCCCCTTGTCTCCGTATCAATATTTCAGAGGCTTGGCTGTCAAAACCCCAAAGCCGCCTCGCCAAGACTCTGAGTTAAGTGGTAGCACCTGCTCCAGGGGGCCCTCTACTCTCAGCCTCCCGAAAAGGGAGCCTCACCTTTCAGCTAGTGCTGCTGAAATTCAGTCCGGTGCTTCTAACTTGCTGGGGTTGAGCTGCTTCTTTCTGGGACAGGGAGGGTGAGGGCTGTTTTGTTGTGGGTTCTTTTGTACAAGGTCAGCTTCTAGCAATTATTTTTTTCTAATCGCCTGGGATCGCTCTCATCTAAGGACCTAAACCACAAGAAGCACAATACATCCCAGAAAAGAAAACAAACAAACGAACCAATGAACAAAAAGCTCTCTCCTGAGCTCTGCTCCATTCGCAAGGTAACAGACACCATCTTCCCGATCCCCTGCAGCCTTCGGAATGGTGCTGCAGGTTAATTAGAAATCCAGAGCCCTGGAACAAGGGAAGTGGCTTTGTGTTTCAATTTAATTTGTTCTTATTTATTTGACAGGGTCAAAGTTCACCTTTCCAGTTTGAATCTGAAAGCAATTTATAGCTGTGTCATTTTGATATTGCTGTGTCCAGGCTACAGATCTTTGGCAAACATTTTCTGCTGGGAATTGGTGTGGTTAATATTGTTCTCTCTCAATCCGTGTAGCAAACACTGACTGCAACCTTCCCCTGTACCAAGAACGGTGAGAGTCGCTGGGAGTGGACAGAAAGGAGGAGGTGACAATGGCACAGAAGGATGGCGGTGATGCTGGGGACTGACTGTGAGCCAGGGACACCTAGGGTCCTCTGGCCAGAGAGATCAGGGGCACTTAGTGAAGGAGGGATTCATGAGCTGGGCTTTGGAGGCAATGGACGACAACAGCAGCTACCTTACTGAGCGCCCACCGTGTGCCGCCGGCTTTAATCCTCACGCCCACCTCTGCAGTGCGAGGCAGAAGAGCTCAGTGTTTAATTGCCCTGAAGCTCAGGGATCAAATCCTGACCGGCCAACTCTGTGGTCTGCAGTGAATGATTCAACCTCTCTGATTCTTAGTCTCTTATTCTATGAAATGAGGATGCAGGAATGACCCCGTAGGGTGGTTGTGAGTTTCAAAGGAAATAGCACACACTGGTGAATGCAGAGGTGAGGTGGGCGGGAGGAGAGAGGAGATGGGCAGGGTCCGGTCCCACAGCTGCGGCCACCCAGCGAGGTCACCCCCTCTGTAGTGCCGGTTGCACTGAACAGGCGCACAAAGGCTGCCCTCTCCTGACACCCAGGAAATGCTCAAAAACTATTAGTTATCATTAGTGCCACACAGCTAGAGGTGTCAGAGCTGGGATTTGAACCCAGGCCTGCCTGGCTCAAAGACCCTTGATCTTAACCTCAGCCTATTGCCACAATGACTAAAAGTAATCAGAAGGGCCACGTCTAAGCACAGGTCTTCTGATTCTCTCACTCCGCAGAAACATTCCCCTGGAACCGGCAGCCCTCCTCTGAGAAGCCTGACTCCACCCGCCCAGGCTGTGCCTGGGTCTCCTCTGGGCTCCCGGGCCCTGTGTGTCCCTCAGTCCACACAGCGGTCCCTCGAAATCCTCCTTCTCCACTTACAGATCCGTCTCCCCCACTGAGCTCCTGAGAGCGGGGAACTGAGAGCCGAATTTGAACAAAAGTTGCAACATCACCCCATCTTGGAATATTTCTCAAATAGAAAGTTTCCCTTTAACAGTAGCAGGTAGGAAATGTAAGTGTGTTAATAAACCATGGTGCTGGCCGTTGTAAAATATTAATGATTTCTAGAATTGAAAATGCAAATAGCTGTCTGGAACTCCTCCACTAGGCATTAAAGAGAAGGGCTTCGAAAGGACGCAGTGGGGAACACGGGGAGCGGAGAATATGGCCTTGCTAGAGGCTGGGAGACAGACAGACATTTACCACCTCGTTACTGCCACGTTAGCACCATTCAAAAGCGAGTCCCAGTTCTTCCGGAGGCCAGGCAGTCACAGGGGTGCTGTCTGAATGCAGAGCTTTAAAGTGAGCAAGCGGCTTGTCCATCCGCTCCAACATTCCCACGTGGAGCACCTACTACGCGCCAGGGAGGAGAGGGTGCACCCCCTGCCATGTAGGACCTTCACGTCACCCTCAGAACCAGAGAGAGGGGTGGGCTGGGGGGAGAGAGAAGATCCCAGCCCGGCCCTGGTCAGCTCAGTCCACAGCTGGGCTGTGATCGTGCTCTGAACCTGACCCGAGTGAGGGAGCTGGTCTGGGGGAGGAACTTACCCCACGTCCTGGCTTGTCTGGGAACACCTTGGGAACACCTCACGCCTCCAACCCAGCACCCATCTTTGTGGAACTCTCCAGACAGCTAAGCATACTCTTCTCAGCCACTGGGCCTCCAAAACAAAATTTGCTTCCAATTTTTTTTTGAAATAGTACCTGGTTCCTAGATGGTAAGTCTGGAGAGCAGCCCCTTGACTGCATCCTCTGGTTGTCTGTAGCGCTCAGCACTGGCACTTTGTGGTGGGGACCAGGGGAGCTGGGGGGATGCTGAATGACCTCCAGAAGGCAGCTGGCTGAGTGCCGAGGTGGGGAGGGAGGGAGGGAGGGAGGGAGGGAGGGGCCCGGGATGGGTAAGGGCAGATACCGCAGCTGCGGCCACCCTAACCCCACTGTGGCGCTGGCTGCACTGAGCGGGCCGCACATCTCAGTGCTGTCAGGCTGCCCTCTCCCTGCCAGAGACGGGCTGGGTTGGCACTGCCATGCTGAGCTCTGGAGGCACACAGCCCACGGCCAGCTGACGCCTGCTTCCTTTCGATGTGTTCATAGTGCCAGGCAATCAAGAACGTGTCCTGGGAGCGCCCCAGTCTCTCTGTGGGGCTTTGCCAGTTCCCCTCCTGATTCACTCTGTGCTCATACCAGCTCTCAAAAGGTACACTTCGTCCCTTTTCCCCAGAAATCGAGAGAATCTCCCTATCATTCAGTGTCCCCAACAGGTTCTCCTGAGGACCTTTAATGTGGGGCTGTGCCTCTGGATTTGGGTCATTTTCAGTCCTTTTCTGCTTCATTCTGGCTCTTTGTTGGGATTGGGGTGTGTGAGGTCATGAGGACGGGAAGCTCTGGATAAGTGAGGCACCAAGCCGGAGGGGAAAGAGTGCAGGGTTTTGGAGTCAGTGACCTGGGTTTTTATCCTGGCACTGCTGCTTGCCACCTGTGGGGTCTGTAGGATGGGGATCAGACACCTGCCCACTGGGAGGCTGCCCAGATGGAATGAGATTAGATGATAACATGCCCCCCCGTTGCCTGCACAGATCAGATGCTCAGCTACCGTGATCTCCCTTTCTCTTCTCCTGCCCTCCCAGGATGCTCTTTCTTTCTGTCTCCTGGTGTGCATGCATTTGAACCCCTCTATGCCACTGATTGCAAATATATTAGTCCTCCTCCTTCATCCTTTGAAAATGCCTTTCTTCCTTCTCCTCATGCACATGGCTTCCATTTCTGTTATACATCCAATCTGTTTGCTCTAAGCTTTGCGAGTTCCCAGAGAGGCTGCACCGCCATTATCTTAGTACTTCCTGTCCTGTTCCCAGGAAGGGACTGTGTCTGCGAGAAATTATCTGCTTGATGTATGCATGTTTTCTTGTCCGCTCACCCCAGCGTCCTCTCCCTGATGTTAAGACCAATGTGGTCTAATCAGAGCCATCCCGAGCCAGCTCCTGGGTCCTCCAAACCTCCAGGATCACAGTCTTTGCGGCCTGGAGGGGGAAAAGAGAGACCACCTAGCCCTACCCCCTCTTACTGCAGATGATGTAGTAAGAAGACCAAGACCCAGGGAGTAGAGAGCCTGGCCCTGGCTCACACTGGGCCAGGGGTTCTCAGTTGTGCCTGCACGTGGGAGGAATAATTTGCTTGAGCCCTCCCCACGACCTTGGTTGGAGAAGGGGTGCAGGGGTGGGAGTGGGGGCGTTGTGCATTATGATTTCTTAAAAACTCCCCAGGTGGTTCTAACATGCGGCCAGGGCTGAGAATCAAGAATTAAATGTGTTTCTTGCCTATGTATGTATGAGCCTCACATACCTGGAGAAAAGTATCAAACAACTATCCGTAGAAGACTGTTTCTGAGAAGGCGTAGGGCCTGTCACAGGGAAGGGTCCCAAGATGAGCATATCCCTCTGCAGACCCTGAGCACTCGAATGGGCATCACTAGTCAGTACTTATTTTATTTAGCAACCACGTATTTATACAAGATTTGTATAAACACTAGGATGCTGTTCCAAGTGCTTTAGAAATTACCAACTCATTTCCTCCTCAGAGCATGACTAGGAAAATGGTCCACTATGAGCCCACTTTACAGAGGAGAAGACTGAGGCACAGAGAGGTGAAGTAACTTGCCCAAGGTCACACACTCAGAGAGCGGTGGAGGCACTGCTCTGGTTGGTCCCGAGTCCCTGCTTGTAACCTCTATGCTAAATCGCTTCTCCTCTTCTCAGCCCACACATGCTGCAACAGCACCTTCAGGCCCGGGCCTTCCTAGAGGAAAGGGTCTACCAGAAGGTGGAACTGAAGCCTTCTGAACTCAGTAATAACAGAGGCTACTTTTGTGGAGCGCCCATGACTTACACACCTTTCCTCACTTAGCCTTTGATGAAACCGTGGTTCAGCAACTTATCTTGGTTAAACAGCTTCAAACCCAGGTCTGCCCAACTCCAGTCCATGTGCCCCAGGGATAGCCTGAGGTAGAATTTGTGTACAGAGTCCAGGTTTATCCTAGAAGCATTATCCTAGGAGCATTTAACATAAAACACCCCCTGGAAATAAGTTCTTGTAAATTAAGTTTTTATAATTTATTTTATTCAGGAAAGACTCTATTCAGCCTGAATCATGAAACCATGAAGACAGTAGGGATATATAATTTCCTTACCCAGGTTAACAGGGATTTATTCTTTCACCAGCTGCAGAAATATCAATTATGGAAACAGATACAAATAGCTCTTCGCTTGTGCCCCATACTGCAGCAGCTTGCCCTTCCTGCCTGCACACCTGGGCCACCCAGGCCTCGCTGCTCCACTGGACTGCCCGGCTAATGGGATAGTGACAACCTGCCCGGTCGGACACTAAAGCTTCTTTTACAGAGAACTTGGCCAATCCAATTTTCAAGCAGCATGCCTAGGGCTTTAGCAGCCTGCCCGTGGTCTCTGTTCTGTTCTGTTGAGAGCGTGCCATGCGCTCAGTGGTGATGCTGTGGTCCAGAATTTAGTGTACAGCGTGGAGAAGTTATCCAAGAACTGATCACATGTTTCTGACCTAACATGAAAATCCAATTCACTGTGAGACCTTGCTCAAGTCGCTTTCTCTCTTGGCACCTTGGCTGTAAAATGGGGGAGATTAATTGGACCATAGCTCTAATCATCTCTGCTGTGTGACGTCAGGCAGCATCCTAAACTTCTCTGATCCTTATGGTGGTGGAAACATCCTCACTAGAACAAAAAGGAATTACTACAGGAAGAGTTGGTGTTAAGTGTAGCTGATTGCTTGTTAGTCCACTTACAGTAGTGTATGTTTTAAATCCATTATTGAGGACTGCTGCATGCCAGGTGGCTTCCTTGCAGAGTTCATATCGTTTTGACACAGGCCTTTTGTTTCAGCCACATTGATGCTGCTGCTCTGACACAAGTGTTTTGAAATGGGAACATTTTGACACAGCCGGGAAAACAAAGCATTACACCTTCAGCTTTTTAATAAACATTACCAAACAATGTGCCCAGGAGATATTTCAGGCTACCTCCCCTCATCCCAGAACTTCCCCATCCCTGACCTCCCCTCTGGCAGGGGGCTCAGGGAGGGGAGAGGCTGGGCTCAGGGTGGGCTCCCAGTCAAGCTGGCCAGGAAGGAGGCAGGGGCAGTGAGGAGTTGTTGGGAGTGAAGGTCAGTGGAGGTCAGACATGCACGGCTGTGTGTGGGGGTGGGGGCTGCTTCACACAGTACCTGGTAATTTTCAAAAACAGTTTTACATTTAAATGTAGCCATTTCAAAACTCTTGCATCAAAACAACTATGTCAAAATGCCCTTCTGTGTCTCAGACAAAGGAAATGAATGCCAGAAAGAGATGAACAAGACAGGGCTTCTGCCCGCAAAAAGCTGAGAGTCACCGGAGGGGAAAGGCGAGAGGGAAAGAGAAGCAAATTACTATTGTACTGCCGGGCAACGTCTGTAATAGCGGAAGGGGTGAGGAGGGAACAGAACAGAGAGCGCCTGACTCTGCCTGGGAGTGGGGAGGGGGTGTCTGGGAGCTCAAGGAATATTTATTGAATGATTAGGAATAGTAAATGTTAATTGAGGGTTTACCTTGTGACAAGCACTGTTATTAGTGCTTTATTTTAGCTCATTTAGTCCTCACAACTACCCAATAAGATGAATATTATTATTATTCCCATTTTATGGATAAGGAGACTGAGGCTTCCAGAAGTCGAGTGAGTGACTTTCCCAAGACCACACAGCTAGTGAGTGGCAGAGACAGAATTGGAAAACAGGCACAGCCACACCTAAGGTCCTGCTCACACCCTTGCACTTGGTGAGGGACAAGAGCCTCAGGGTGAAGGGACACAGGTTTTACCATTCATCAGACTGGGGTCCACTCTGTTCTCACCACTTACCACCTGGATGACCTTGGACAATCTGCTGACCCCAACCATGTCTTCTGTCTTCTTCCTTTGGTGCTCACCCTCCCCAGCACACATCCCTCAATGCCTGTTGGCTGTACTTATTGACTCGATAAATATGCAGTCAGCATGTGTATCTGCAGGTACCATGTTAGACCAGGGTCCACAGCAGTTACTAAGACAAAGTTCCTGCCACCATGGAGCTACCATTCTCATGAGAAGAGACCTGAAGGGTAAGGAGCCAGGTCCACAGAACCCAGGGCAGCTCTCTAGACAAGGCGGAGAAGCTAGTTTGAACCCCTGTGTGAAGAGGCGTGAAGAGGTGGTGAGAGAGGGTAGAGGGGAGAGTGGGGTGGGCAGAGGACAGGCAGGTCAGAGCCTAGATTAGCTGCTAGTGTACAAGGGCAGTGGCAACAAAAATATCTCCCTACTGAGTGCCAAAGCGCCTCATCAACTGTAAGATCATGGGGACATGGGAGTTTATTATAATTGCTCTTATTTTCCCCTCATTACTGACCCTTCCTTGCCTTTCATAGTCTGTGTGACCACATCATGCGTGAGGCATGGGTTGGTTCATTTTCTCAGAGCCCGGAACAATCCAGCTTCCCTGGCTCCTCTGAAGATGTTGTGTGGAGAGAAAAAAAAAAAATTCACTCTTTAATAGAAATACTTCTCCTTCATTAAATGAAATCTCCAAAGCCCAGTAGCATTTTCGGTGCTTATATGAAGATGCCAGTGGGGATTTGAGATTGAAAGTGGTATTTTTATACAAGTCAATGAAGATCTCAATAGGAAAGAAAGAATACTCTTCAAATCTAAATCCCTCCAGCACCAGGCAAGACAGATCTTCGGCTCAGGGCCTGGATCACATTACTCCCAGCCCTACTGGGAAACTTTTCCTGAAGCATTCCAAGCGCTCATAAATGTTGGTTCTCTGTTTGGGGAAATTGTATTAATAGTGTCTTTCCAAGGCTGCAAACCATTCAACTTGAATTTCTGCGTATACCTCAACTCTGATAACTTTGTACAAAAACTTAGGAATTTGTAGGAGTTTGAGTCGGAAGCAGATGCGTGTGTGTGCCTGCCTGCCCACGTTTACACGCAGAACAAATCTTTTATCTGGTATAGCTGGGGAATGAGCTTTCCCCCTTGGAGGTGTCAGGAGAAAGACTGGTCTCAGGGAATAGAAAGACTGGATTCAAATTCCAGCGTAACTCTTGCTAGCTGGGTGGCCCTGGGCAAAGCACTTAACCTCAGATTTCTTGTCTGTAATATGAGGAAAACAATACACTTCTCCCGGGGCCTGGTGAGACCTGGATCATAATGTATGGAAAGTGCCTGGCACCCAGGAACCGCTCAAAGCCTGTTCTTTTCAACTACCTCTCAGCTGACGGCTGTACTGTAACCCATTAGCTTCATCAATTTCATGGCAATGATTCTGGTTATCTATTGCTATGTAATAACCTCCCCCACCCCAAAATTTAAAGGTTACAATGACAATTGTATTTTGCAGAGAATCTGCAGTCTGACCGCTCCTTTCTGCTCCATGCTGTCTGGGCCTTCAGCAGGGCCGACTCCAAGGGCTAATTTTACAGATGGAGAAACAGAGATGGGGGCTGTCAGAGGGAAGAGGTCCGTCTGGAGCTAGGTAACAAGTTAAGGAAAGCTCTTTTCTGAACACTACCACTGTGCCAGGTCCTGTAGGGGAGAAAAGACTGAAAGGCACGAACTTTTCAGTTGTTCAGACCCCCAGAGGGCAATAAAACCACCGGAGGGATTGAATTTACATTCTCAACAGCTGGTTGCTTTGGCCCCTCAGCGACACCAGGCTTGGGAGGCTGGTGAATCTGGCCCTTACTCGCCCTGACCCTGGCTTCCTCCTCAACGAGACAGGGATTCTCTGCCCTCACAGGGCTGAGGGAGGCTTGCCTAGCAGCTAGCAGATGCTCAATAAATGGCATCCATTAAAAGAAGGATTAGTTCTCTGCTCTGCCTCTAAGCATCCCCGTGCCTGCCCCATCAGCCCGCATAGCTGGGAAAGCAGGAGAGGGCTCTGACTGCAGGCTGAACTCTCTCCTTTCAGCGTGGAAAATTCCATTCCGGAGAAGTCATTTGTCAAAGCCAACTGTTTAGCTGCTTTAATTAACATATTTATCAAGTTTGATTAGAATGTATTGTCTTCGACTTTCATCCTAGCTTTCACCTCTTCTCGCCCTCTTTTTCTGGGGAAACTTTTCGTTGCTCTTGTTGCAAAAGGGCACCTCGTAATTCAATTTGCATTTGCTGATAAGTCTGAAACTGAACCTGGTGAGAAATTTCTGGAGGCTGGGAGAGATGGAAGGCAGAGCACGTGTTAGGAAAAGCCTGCGCACTCAGTTCTAGGCTGATGCGCTGACACAACCGAAGGGCAACAAGTGCTCTACAACTATTCCGCGAGGATTTATTGAGCTCCTTCTGTGTGCTAGGCACTGGGAATACAATTTGTGAAAAAGACAGGCAAAGTCATGGCTCTAGTGTTGCTTAGAGTCTAGTGACCTCAGTTTCTGCATCTGTAAGATCAGGCAGTTGGACCAAGTGACTTCTAAGTGTCTGCAAGTTACCATTTCTGAACACATTCTATGTGTCATGTCATGGGCACAGACCCGATGCATTGTCTCAGTCCTTACAAGACCCCTGTGAGGTTGATATCATTATCCTCACTTTGCAGATGAGGAAAGGAACAATCTCAGAGCTCAAGGTCAAGTGTGGCAGGATTTGGATTTAACCCTTCTTCTGTCTGACTCTACAATTCAAGTTTATTACTGCAAAACCAGGCTTGATTTTTCTTCTTTGCTAGTCTTTGAGCCCCTGGATAGCAGGGAGAGTGTCTGCTTCCTCTCTACGTCCCCAGGGGCCAGCCCGAAGTGTGGCATATGGTCAGTGTTAGAAAATACATATAGAATTGAACTAAAAAACAAAGTCCTTCATCCTCAGCCTTGTCTTTTCGGCCTCAGATCTGCCCTGCTCTCCTGGGCTGCCTCAGCTGAAGGCTGGTGTAGCAGGTGCTGTGTGCACCACCGCGATCGCCCTTCAGGACCAATTAATTCCCCCAGTTCCCAGCAGTGTTGGTACCTGACAGCTCACAGCTGAGTTTCTCCCTGGAAACTACGCTCAGCTGAAGGAAGCCGGCTTTCCCGAGGCTCCACCTCAGGCCTGTGGGCCGCCCACATCCAGTAGCCGGGCCGTGCAGGATACAGAGCCAGTCCGTCAACTCCTGGAACAGGTATGCAGGGCCCTCCTGGCCTGGAGCTCCCCATGGGATTGATTAAAGTCACTGTTGAGACTGTCCCAATCCTGCTTAACTCACCTCTCCCAAGAGTTGCCGAGAGCAATCCCCGGTAAAGCTCCTGCAGGGCAATCTCAGCCTCTCCCAGCCTGTTTCCCAGGAGACCTGACCTCACTAGGTACTCTGAGAGGGTGGCTCTGATTCTGACTTTCTGCAGGAGCTTGGAGGGTGCTGGGATCAAGACAGGTTGTGGCGGGAAGAGCCCTCCTGCCATCAGCCTACACCTACCCCCACCGCCCCCCGCCGGAAGGCTGCCTGCCTACCTTCTCCAGGCCCAGAGTCCCAGCCCACGCAGGCTTTAGAGGGGCCAAGCCCAGCAGGGCAGCCTGGCCGAGGGGTGCTGCCCTTGTGACTGACAAGGTAACGACTGGCCCTAGCCCTCTGTATCTCAGGCCCATCGCCATTCGGCTTCCTTCACAGCCCTGGCAGGCATCCCCTGGGCACTCTCCAAGCACCAGTCTGCAGGGACATTGCCCAAGGCAGCCCAGTGACGTGAGACGTGGCTGCTTGGACGTTGGAGCTCTATGCCCTGGGTTCCAGACCTGGCTTGACCACTCTCCTGCTGTGTGGCCTCCGACAAGTCACTTGTCCCTTCTGGGCCTCTCCCTTCATCTTCACAGTGAGTCCGTTGCACTTGGCGATTCCTCAGGCTTTGCAGTTCTTCTGGCCTCTAGGAGTCTCCTATAGGTCAGAGGCCTCCTCACTGCTTTTTAAAGCCAAAAAGTGGTTTTAATATGTGGTAGACACACGAGGTATACCAGAGAGGCAGAGGCTCCGTTCCCAAGGGCCTGAAATTCCAGAATTAATGCTTCATCTCTTGTCAGAAGCGTTTGTCTGTCAGGAGCACACTCTTTTCAAGAGAAATCTGTTCTCTTCTCCCATCTCATCAAGGGTAGACCATTCATTCCCTAACCGTGCCACATGGATGAGTGTACCTGGCAGATGTGAGATTTTAGGCCCTGGGAGGTCCAAGCCTCACTGAGGGAATGTGACCCAGAGGGCGGCGGGGCGAGGGGGCGGGAGAACTGAAAATAAACTTTGCTGCCACCGCTGTTTTCTCGAGGTGGCCCGGAGGCCCAGAGGCCCAGGTGCTGCGCGTTAGGCAGAGCACATCTGAACTGTGGCCTTCGGTCCTGCCTGAACGAGGCAGCAGATGATTTATGACCAGATGAGGGGTCCAGATTGTACTCGGAGTTAGAGGAGGGTGAGGGCGCTGTGGTCTGGAGGTTTCTGGAAAGGCTTTTTGGAGGGGTTGGTCGGGGCAGCACAGTCTAAGAAATTGAAGGTTTGCTCGAGAAGATAGTGACAAGACCAGTCTGAATAAAGTAGCATATTTTATAAGGGTTTATAGAATATTCAACCAGGGGCTATTTTGCCTCTGAGAAGACATGGCATGTTTAGTGATGTCCGACCTACTTTTGATTGTCACGTGTGGTGGGGGAGGGGGTGCTCGGGCACCTGTGGGTAGAAGCTAGAGATTCAGCCTGCGGTGCACAGCGCAGGGACCCACACAGAGTCCCCGTGCGACCACGTCTATTCCCAGGGCTTTTGGCTCGGTAAATGGGACCTGCAATTATAGGCAAAGCCACGGGGCAGGGGCAGAACACCTCTGACATAAGGTTTACCTTGTAAGCTGGGCATTATTATTCTCATTTTACAGGGAACTGAGGCTCCGAATGTGTAAGGAATTTGCTCAAGGCCTCACAGCCAGTCATCTACGGGTCCTGGATATGAGTCCTGGTCTATCTGCCCAGGAAGCCAGCAGGCTTTCCATTTGACCCCCTCAGGGGGCAGAAGAAACCCAGGGACCAATGTCCTGCCCAGTCTCCCCCAACCAGCTCTCCTCTCCCATTGAATTCACCCTCAGTCTCCTGGGCTGAGCCAGCCCTTGGTGTTTTTGCTTTCAGCAAGTCTCATCTCTACCCAGATACATTCACTGGTTCTCCAATGCCTTCAAGAAAGCTCTATCGATGCCTCCTATACCTACATTTTCTCATAAAATTACATACAAGAAATCCTGCACCCGGAGCATGTTCTTATACAATTCACAGCTCCTATTCCCTCTTTATTGTCAGTATCGGCAACAGAGTGATTTCCTCATACTACCTTTAACGTGATGTATTTTGTAGGGAAAACTACAGAATTGTTCTGCTGATGACATCAGATACAACACAACAGTCATACCAGGGGTGGCCTAGGACCAGTCCTGGAGGAATATTAGTTTCTTCCCTCCCCTCTCAGGGGAGGCACAGCCGAGCAGTCTAGAAGGCTAATTAGGAGTAAGCCAGACAGATGAACTGGGGGCTGGCATTCTAGACAGAGAGACAAGCACGCACCCAGGTGTGGAGGTGTGGGGAGAACATTCGTGCTTGCGGAGCTGCTGAGAGTAGCTGAGGCTGGGGCCTGTGGAAGGGGCTGGAGGGGCGAGGGGGCCGCCAGCTACCAGAGACAGGGGCGATGCCAGATGCAGGAGGCTGGGCTTGCCCGGAGGAGAACGGCAGAGCGCTGCCGATGGGTTGTAAGCAGAGGGAGTGGCGTGCTCCCATTTGCGTTTTGGAAAGGCCTCTTTGGTGGCTGGGCAGAGGATGGGCTGGTAAGGATGGTGCCAACACAGGGAGGCCGGTGACAGGGCTGTTCTGGTCCAGAGCGTGCTGTTGTTGCTTCCAGGATTTCCTTCTCTCCAGCTTGCTAGCAGTGTGGACCTGTTCGGGCCCCAGAGTATGATAGGCAAGACTGCAACTGGTCCGGTATGGAAACCAACAGGAGGCCATTTTCCTGACTTTGTGATGCCTTCAGGGATCATGCCGTCAAGAAAATGAAAAAGTCTTCTCTGTTAAAAAAAAAAATCCTTCTATTGTAACATTCCATATTCCCCTCCCAGGTCCCCGCCCCTTCTTCCTTCACAGAATACCTCACTCCCTGTGACAAGTTATTGTCAGGAGAGATAGGGAAACAAAACTGACCATGTAAACGTCTGGGAGAATTTTGTCCTCAGAGGGCCCAGCTGGTGCTCTCTGGGGCCTCTTGGCATCTTGGCTGGTACCTCCGCCAACCACAGGTCCACTCCACGGACAACTGACCAGATCGATGGAGGCTCTCCCTCCATCCCGACACCAAGGTTGTGGCTCTGGTCCTCACTCAGGCTCAGCATCAATAGATGAGATGCAAAGTTTCTTAAGTTCTACAATCAACTAGGGGAAGTGCAGCCATCTCCAGTGGGATTAATTAGTTATCTATTACTGCCTAACACATTACTCTAGAATTCAGCATTTTTAAAACAACAAACATTTATTATCTCTTTGTATCTGTGGGTCAGGAATGTGGGAGCAGCTTAGCTGGCTGGCTCTGGCCCAGGGTCTCTCATGAGGTTGCAGTAAGCTGTGGGCCAGGGCTGCAGTCATCTGGGGCGGGACAGTCCTCACCAGGGGGACCTCTCCACAGGCTGCCTGAGTGTCCGCAAGTCAGGGCAGCCACAGTGAGTGATGAGAGAGAGAGAAAGTACATCCACCATGGAAGCCACTGTCTTTTTATAGCCTAATCTCAAAAGCCAAGCACCATCACCTCTGTAGCAATCTATTTGTTAGGGCAAGTCTCTAAGGCCAGCCCACGCTGAAGGGGAGGGAGGGAGTTCACCTCTTGAAAAGAGGAGATTAATGAAGAATTTGTGGATGTATTTTTTAAAACCACCATAAGGACCCCATTTAATCTCCAAGAGGCGATATGACACAGTGGTTAAGAGCGTATATTTGAGACTCAAAAAGACCTAGGTTTAATCCTGCCCCCCCCACGTTTGCTAGTTATGCAGGTTTAGACAAGTCACTTAACCTTGCCAGAACTCAGTTTCCTAAAAAATAGGGGAAAGAATTGTAGATGTTTTTCATTGGGTTGCTGTGAAAATTATGATCATACATGTACAGTGCTTGGCACGGAGTAAGTACTGAATAAATACTACTTAGTTGCTATTGGAGCTGGATAATGCCATTGTCCTCCTTCACAAGAGGCAGAGAAGCGTAGAGGAAGAACACAGGTGGAGTCAGACAGCCTGGGTGGGGACTCTGGCTCTGCAAGCCTTTAGCTGTGGGCAAGTCACTTAATGTCTATTGGCCTTGGTTTTCTGTAAAATGAAGATAATAATAGCTAGTGCCTGGCCACCTAATAGGTGCTTAAGAAATATTTTATGAATAAGGAAATGGTGGCTGATAGAGGGACATTATCCCTCTATCAAAGGAGTGCTCGTGTGTGTGTGTGTGTGTGTGTGTGTGTGAGTTGGGATGCTACACAAAATACAGTTGACTGCAAACACCTTCTGTTAACTGGGGAACCCAGTATGGCTGTCCTGGTTCTACTTGAGGGTGCCCTGTACCCCTGAGTATGCCTCCCTCCAAGGCCACCAGCTTTACCCTCCCTTATATGTTTTTCTTGGGCTCACTGTTCAGCTTCTTTGCCACCCTGGCTTTGTTAAAGCATACTTCCTTCATCATCCCTGCTGTCTCCACCAAGAATATGTTTACTTGGCTTTGCACAAGTCTGAGGATTTGGTAACAGGATTGGGGTGGGAGCGGAAGTCCCATGTCACACCACCTCAGAGCTGCTACATTACCTTAAATTGATTTTGCAAATGAAAGCTAAAAGCTAAGCAAAGGAGACCCATCAATTTTGCCTAAAGATGATTATAATGCTCTTTTACGGCCTCCTAAATGACAAAGCAATTTGTTACCTGCCTGCGTCAAGATTTGCTTATATTAGCACCGGAGATGCTTGATTTTTATTAGCCCCACGTTATCATTTTATGAAGACGCAGGGGCTCAGTAAAATTAGTGTGCAAATAGAATGCCCATTTTGCATTTCCCTGTGGTCAGCAGAAATGCTGAATGCAATTGAGTTGATACCAGGTCAGGGGACACATCCATAAAGATAGCCTTCACTGAGACCTCGGTAATGTCATTTTTCATTTCTACACTGCTGGGATAGATGGGGTCAGTGTTAGTGTGTTTTAAAAGGGCTTGGTGACATTTTGTTTTTTGTATTTTAAGTGAAGAAGCAATATAAATACTAAGACATAGCTCAACTCCCACGAGCAATAAGGGATGAAACCAAACTCCCTTGTGTACATTGTAGATGGAAACGCAGTAGATGTAGAATCTGATACTGCTGTCAGTGGATCCAGGAGGAGACAGACAGGGTAGTGAATGGGGCACTGGGCTGGGACTCTGCCACTGCTGCTGCATGACCTTGGACATGTCCCCTCCTTCTGTGAGCCTCAGTTCCCTCACCTGTAAGATGGAGTTGATACTATCCACCTCACAGAGGCATGATGAAGATTAAATAAGATAGTGTGTGTCTAAATTTCTTTATAAACCAGGATCTATATGAGTATGTTTTACTTATTAATTGAATAGCCAGTTCCTGAGCACCTTTCCACACAGAGTCCTGGGAAAATCATTAAACATACACTATGAAAGTCACAGTTTCTCCCTTGAGGAGCTTGTATTCAGTCCAGGAGATGTTCAGGTATCTAACTTCTCTTTTAAACCATAAACTTCTGAAGAGCTGGTGAGCCTTCTCTCTCTCCCTTTGCTCCTAAAGGTGCTTAGCATAGAGCCGAGCACAGAGTGAGTTCTCAAGTATGCATTTTGGCTTCATTATATGTTTTGCTGTCTTATAGGGACCTAATATTAGGGAAGCAGTGACCTCAAAACTGGTCACCCAATAGACCAGGCAAGTCCTAAGCTTCCAGATCCAGGTATAATAGCGTTATTTTTTTTTTTTTAATTTTAGTCTCTGACTTGGTGCATCAATTGTTGGGATCATGAATCACATTCAAATAACCTGTACTAGCATTTCAGAAACAGAAAGCCAGTTAATGATCTCTGCCTCCTCTCTCCCTCCAGATCGTCCTCTAATGTAGATGGGATCCTTTAATCCAACTCCTCTCAGTGTTCATGTCTGAATTTCCTTCAGGTCATTGTTCCATTCTGTGTCAATCAGTCCTTCTTCTGACCATGGCTAAGCACCCTCTTCCTGCCCCTCCTTTCTAGGAATGTCACTCTTGGCTACTGCTTTTGTCTAATAATATATTTGCACGGTGCTAAACTTTATTATACAAATGAGACTTCTGTAGAGGCAGCAAGAGCGTGGGCTTTGACTTTGGCCCATAATTTTCTACTTCTTTGTATGTCTAATAACTTTTACTGGGTGATGAATATTGTGAATTATACATTGTTAAATATCTGGATTTGTTGTCTTCCTTTAAAGAGAGTTGGACTTTATATAGCAGGCGGTCAATTTTGTTGTTGTTCAGCTTGATCCTTTTGAGATTTATTTTAAATTTTTGTTAGAATGAGTCTAGGGTGGTTTAACCCCACCACTAAGGCATGGCCCTTCTGGATTCTCTACCAAATGCCCTGGATGATCAATGCAGCCTTCCACTTTGGAGGTGGGAGTTCAAATGATTCCTAGCCCTGTGTGAGCGCTGAGAATGTGCAGTTCACAGCTCCCTGGTCATTTTTTCATAACATCATGGAGATTCACCCTGTATATGCACATCTTGGGACCCAGCAAAAACTCATGAGGACCCCTTTATGGATTCCTGGAACTCTTTTTCTACAGAGCTCCCTCTTCTCTGAAATATACAGTTTCCCCACAACCACCACCTGGTTCAGACTCCCTGAACTTCAATCTCAGTGAGATTTCCATGCTCTGTTGAGGATACCCCTCTCTGCTCTTTGGTCTGGGGTGGGCCTCCAGGCAAAAATCCAGGGCAGTCATGGGGCATGCCTCATTAGTTTTCCTTTTCTCATGAGTTAGTCTTGCACTGACTCTTGTTCAATGTCTGAAAAGAGTTGTTTTGTATATTTTGTCCAATCTTCTAGTTGCTTAAGGTGAAAGAGAAATCTGGTCCCTCTTACTTCATCAAGGCCAAACAGTGCTTGGATTCTAATCTCAGCTGTACCCTATGTAGCTGTGTAGGTAGAACTTGAACAAGTTATATAACCTCTCTGAGCCTCAGTTTCTGCCTCAGTAAAAGAAGTATTAACTGTCATGTTTCTGTAAGGATTATAAATAATGTATATAATGTGCCCGACACAAAAGGTGCTATTTAAATGGCAGCTGCTACTATTACTAATATAAATAGCTACCTTTTTTGCTCCATCATTTACTAAATTTTTACTGTGTACTAGGCAATATGTAAGCTTGTTAAATTATGACAGCAACCCTATGAAGAAACTATCCACATTTATAGATTAACACATTGAAACTCAGAAAGGACACATGACTTGCCTAGTTTCATGGTCAGTGGATCTGGGATTTGACGTTGCTCTTATGACTTCTTCAGCTGATTGTAATATTAATATGATCAATTGCACAGAAGAACAGAAATGTAGTTATTTAATATTGGGTAACCAGGGACATAATACAATTAGTGGTTTTAAGCCAATGATTTAAGAGATAAATGTAAAGCACCCTTTCCCTGCCCCTCCCACACACACACATAACAAATCCCCGTCTTAGCTGTCCTCCTTAGTAACCTACTTCCATTTTATCTTACAGACAACCTTCGGGAGGGGGCAGAGCAAAAGGTGGTATTCATCACAGGACGAGTCCACCCAGGGGAAACACCCTCTTCATTTGTGTGTCAAGGTGAGTTGCAAGATCTCATGGGCATCCCGTGTCTCCCCTGCACATCCATCTGGGGCACTGTGATGGTCTCTGGGACAGTATGGTCACATGCAGAGTCCTTATCTTGGATGAGAATTTACTTCACTTCTCAAGAGGCTACACCTGATCTCCATTAGTATTTGTTTCACTAAATGTTCATCGACTACACGTATGCATGGAAGAATGGATGAATGAATGGATGGATGGATGTGTGGATGGATAAATGAATAGGTAGAGTTCTCCTGTATGTGCTAGATCGAGGATGAGAGTCATAGAGTTGTCTACACTTCCTAGCTTTGTTTTACATGTCTCCAGTGGTTTACAAAAAAATAAATCTGGCCTCCTCCCACCCACCATCACCAACAACAACAACAACAAAATTCTGGCCCCAGGTCAGTTCATATATTGGCAGAAGTGTGGTGGACTGGGGAAGTAAGAATTGAAAATTATCTATTCGTTCAGTCAATAATTCACTTAGCAAACAGCTTTTGAAATACTGTACCAACCATGAGAAGGAATGCATGCTTAATATCAGACAACCAGAGGTAAATAAGAGGTAATTTCTCTTCTCAAATGTATCTGTTTGTAATTGAATTTTTATTTATTATTAAGTAGTTAATCCATATAAAATATATATTTAGTCAGCAGTATATATACATGCATGTATATATATACATATATATTCAATTAGTCAGCAATATAAATATATTCAATAAATAGTATATGAATAATAATTTAATGAATGCCCAAGTTCCCACCACCTTAAGAAGCTGAATATTATCTATTCCTTTTAAATCCTCTGTCTTTCCTTCCCCCTCATACAAATAACCATCAGCTTGAATTTTGTATTTGTCCTTCTTAATAGTTTTACTACACATGTAAGCATTCCTGAACAATGTATTTTTTAGTTTTGCATGTTTTTGAACTTTATAAAAATGGTATCATTCTGTATGCATTGGAACTTGTATAGCTGTCATTCACTTGTTTTCATCATGTATTCTATTCCATGTCTGTCTATACCTCAACTTACCTATCCATTCTCCTGAAGATGGACCATTAGGTTGTTTACAGTGTTTTTTCTTACAGACAATGCTGATACAAATGTGTCATATTTGTATCACACAAATGTGATACATAGGTGTCGCCTTGTGCACGTGTGCAGATACTTTTCTAGGGTGTATAACTGTGGAATGCAATTGCTAGGTCATGGGATGTGTGCATCTTCAACTTTACTGGGTATTTCCAAATTTCTCTCCAAAGCATACAACTTGACACTGCCACCAGCAATGTCTAAGAACTCCGACTGTCCCACATCCTCACCAATACTTTTGCATTTTTACCTATCTAGTGGGTATATTATATATAAAATACATGATATTATGTATGAGCCAAGCACTGTTCTAAGCACTTTACATATTTTATGTTAATTATTTTGTTGATTTAATCTAATTCATTGGCTTTATTTTGATTATATTAATTTTTCTATGTCATAGGAATAAATATTAACTGTATTTTTACATATGAGAAAACCGAAGTTTGGAGGGGTTAAGTAATTTATCTCATTTTAGGCTCAAAATGACCATAAGGTCAAAGGGATATGAAAAAGTCCATAGAGGTTCTATAACTTGAGCGAGGCAGCATGCTGCCGTGGCAGTATCGGTGATTTGCCCTTGGTCAGTCTTGGGGTCAAATACTGGCTCTGCCACTTCCTAGCAGTTCGGTTTCCTCAAATGTAAAATAAATTATTATATCAATATGTATCTGCAAAGGCTGTTATGAAACTGGCATGAAATGAATGTAAACAAACACCCAGTCCTGTGCCTGGCATACAGTAGGCCCTCAACAGATGTCACCCCCTTCCCCAGGGGATCTGAGAAGATGAAGCAGGTAATCTGCTTTGTAAACTATAAGGCACTCTGCAAACACATATGGGTCTTATTTTCCCCGTTCGTATTCTTACAAGGCTGTGGTTAGGCACCACTTCCTCCCTCTTGGTTTCAGACAAGGAGCCTGAGCTTCAGGGAGAGGAAGTGATTGCCCAAAGACAAGCAGTTCATCAGAGGCATGGCTGGGGCGTCTCAACTCCCCGCTCCAGCCACCTTAGCTGCCTCCTTGGCATTCTCACGTCCAGCCTCCTTCTTCCCCGCACTGTCCTTGCAATAACCTCTCGCAGGGCCCTCCTGCTTGTACCAACTCCTTTACTGGCAGCCATCTGTCAGTTACTAAACTTGGCAGCAGCCTGTTCCCCAGCTGATCAGATGCAACTCTTTTGTCCTTGTTTGTGAAAAGACAGTAGCCTTACCATCGATACTTCATCCCTGGGAGCCCAAACTCCCGTGCCCACCCCCTCTGTGGGCAGCAGACAGAGGGCAGGGTCACTATCCCATTTTACAGAGGAGGCCTGAGGCACAGAGAAGCCGAGAAGCTCTCAGGTGCTCTCTCTGTTGATCCTGCTTTCCCCAAAAAGGAGTCTGGATGGTGCTGAGTTTATCGATAGACTCAGTGCTGTCTATCATTGAGGCTTTCAGTCAATGTTCACTCCTTGGCAGAGGCTTTAATGCCTTCCCACTACCTTCTCAGGATCAACTCCAAACTCCTTGGCATGACACTCACAATTCTCCATGATGTGGCTCTTGCCAGGGGGCCTTGGCCTCATTATATCCCAGCTCCACACAACTTAATCCCTGGACACTCTTTTCCCCACCACTGGGCCTTTGCATCTGCTGCCCCTCTGCCTAGGAGGTCTTGTGCCCACTCCTTGCCACCTGGCATATACCCTTCATCTCCCAAGGTTCATTTCAAGTACCTGCTGTGGGCCCCCTGGCCCACTCCCTTCAGCCCCCTGCTTTGTGCCTGCATTGTGGGTTACCCAATGGTCATCTTTTTGGCCCTGATTTGTTATGCATTTGATTTATATTTGTTGCTCTCCCTTTAAACCTAGCTGTTTGAGACCCAGGGCTGGATCTTAGAGTGTCACTTTCCACATCTGTAAAATGGGCATTGTCTTGTTCATTCCATGGGCTGTTGTGAGGAACAAACGCTGTCTTGGCTCTGGGACGCTAAATCTGAGTTCAGAAAGGGGAGCCTCCAGTTCACATAACCAGGAAAGGGCAGGAGGGGGTTCTGAAGCTGGCTCTCCCAAGCCTGTGCATGCCTTTTGCCCCTGGGAGACAGGAAGCACTAAAGGGCCAAGCTTCCCGCCTGGAAGAACACAGTGTTCTGGCCACGCCACCACAACCAGGACATTTGACACGTGAGACTGGGGAGGCTCAGGGCAGTGAGGTGGCTTACCCAGCATCACACAGCTAATTCATGGCGGATGTGACGCCGGGACCCATCTCCCCGATCCTGGTCTCCCTCTGTCCCTATCTCTGTAACTGCCACTTAAGACACACAATTCACCCTTCCTGAGGCAGCTCAAGACAGGCAGGATTCCCCCACTTTGCCAATGAGGAACTGAGGCATGGTCTTCCCCAAGGGCCTCCCAGCCCCCTGGGGACAACCCAGACCACAGCCCCCTGGGGCTCAGCTGGGGCTTTCTTCCCCAGACCCAGCCCTCAGCTGGATTCCCCGCCCCAGCCCACCTTGTTCTGGGGAGGGCAGGAGGGTGGGTCTAAGGCCTGGAAGGTTGATTGCCGAGGTACCTTTGGTTCTGTTAACTCTGTTTCCCCATTAACTGGCTCAGTGACCTTGAGTGGAGGACACACATTTGGGGCCTGGTCATCCCCATCTGGCTGGGACCTCGGTTCTCATGGCCGAGCTGCTGATGCACCTGCTGCTGGGAGTAGAGTGAAGTCCTGTCGTGGCAGAGCTCTGGCGGGGGTGGCATTCGAGGGGGCCGGGCTGTGACTTCCTCAAGGCTCTGCATGTTGGGGAGACGGCTGCTTGTCAGTCACCCTCTACTGCCCCCAACCCCACTCCTGGCCTCTGTGAGGCCAAAGTGTCCTTGTTCTCCAACTACGGCGTGGGAGGTCAAGGTCACTCCCACGTGGCTCTGTAGCAGAGTGTGTGTGAGCTGGGTCTCTGGAGCTACACCACCTGGATTTGAAGCCCAGCTCCCCCACTTAGTACAGGATGACCTTGGGGATGTCCTATAACCTCTCCTTGCCTCAGTCCCTTTATCTCAAAAGGGAAATAATAATAGGGATCCTGCCTCATAGGGTTGTTGTAGAGATTAAATGAGTTAATAACCATAAAATATTTAAGATGGTACTTGGAATGCAGTAAGCACTGAAGAAGTGTTATTCGTAGGGGAGGAAGTAGCATTAATGGAGCATCTTGCAGGTGCCGAGGATGGTTCCTCTTATCCTTACTGGGAACCCAAACCCAGGCATGTGACTCCTGTACCACGTGCCCTGCCTTCCTCGCCTCCTTTCCAAAAGAGCCGTTAGCTGAACCCTCCTCGTTTACCCACGTGGGAGACCACGGAGCACGTCAGAAGTTTGGCCGGGACTGCACGTCAGATCTCCGACCTCCGGTCGAGTGAATGTTCTTGCGCTGAAGCTTCCTGGAGTTGTTGGGACATGGCTCACTGAAAAGTCCCACTTGCAGAGCGCTTGCCCCCCTCAGACCGTTCGTAAATGAATCGGTTAAGCCCACACGTATGCAACACAACCTTGGAAGGTGCGCCACCCGCGGGAGACAGCAGGGGCGTGTGCATCGCTGAGGCTTTAGACTTGAGCAGCCCTGAGTCAGAATCCTACCACTTCACCTTCGCGCTGGGGACCCTCGCTCGGCAAGTCCTCAACTCTCGCAGCCTGTTTCTCTGCCTATAAAATGCGGCAGCAATGTGGTCCTCCAGGAGCTGCTGTGAGGATTCAGGGAGCCCTGCTCAACGTGCCAAGGGACCCACCAGGCCCTCCCTCTGGGAGCTCACTCTTCAGGGGTGTCCTGTGCGGGCAGGGAGAGGAGGGGGGGAATACACACACACACACTCACAACCACCAGGACACCAGGACCCAGCACAGCCTAGCATTTCCCACAGTGCGGTGGTGACCAATGCCCCTTCCTCCCTCCCCTCCCCAGCTCTGTTTTCCTCTATCCCTCACCTGTTCTCCATCTTCCCCTCCCCCCTTTCTCCCATACAGCCTCACAGATGCCTGAAACTAGATCCTTAAGGGGTTGTCACGGGGCCTTTTGCTTCCCCAAACTTGTCCTTTCATTTGTGAAATGGGCAGAGTTGGGGATAAGAGGGTAAGAACTTAGACTCTGTGAACTTCAGGCTCTGTAGGGCCAGACTCCCTGTGATTCCATAATTTGGGGCCCTTGGGCTCAGCTGAGGGCAGACAGGGGCCTGGTACACGGTCAGGGTGGGGTCTAGAGTGGCTCCTGCCACGTGACCCACATTCTGAGCCCAGCAGAGACCCCAGCCAACTGTCTTGCTTCAAGCCTGGCCTCTTCCCATTGCAGTATTCTGCCTATTAGCCGGAAACAGCAACAGTAAACCTTATACAGAACTCTCTAGAGAAAAATCATGTAAGCATATATGCAAATCATCCTGCAAATCACATGCAAATAGACTCCTGGCTCTTTCCGTCTTGGCTTCGTGGAAAGGGCACCACTCTGAAGCCAGAAGAACTGGACCTGAATCCCAGCCAGGCCCCTGTGAGACACTCAGCAAGTGATGTCACCACCCTGACTTTGTTTCCCTGTCTGCAAAACAGAGCCAGTGTAATTACAGGTCAATCCAGCTACTGAACGTACAGTGCCCATCACCGGTCCATATTTTATTCATTCCTTTCTCATGTATCTATTGAGGACTTTCCAGGCCCCAGTGCTGAGCTGGGCACTGACAAAATCATCGTAAAAATGTAGAGCTGTCCTTGCCCTCCTGGAGCTCACAGCCTGGAGAGAAAACAGATTTGCACAGCAGATGCAAACCTCAATCCCCCAAACTCGGAGGTACTGGAAATATAACTTTCCTTACTTTTCTAAAACTGAACTCAGTTTCCATTTTGAGGCCCCATTCTGCCAGGGGCCAGAAACTTAATCTCAGTCATTTTGGTGTCACCTTTCCCCAAGATTGTGTGATTTAAGCCAAGGCTATTGATGCTCCTGGGGGTGGTAGACAAATAGTCTTGTCATCAGTGTCATCATCTATCCACATGGCTTCCCCTCCATCAGCGGCTTCCCCGTGACTCTCTGGGCTTTGGTCACTGCAGAGCCCCTGCAGGTCACCACCATGTCAGACCCTGGCTCCTGACTGCAAGCCTCTTTATGTTTGCTGGCACTCTGCTTGGTCTGTCCCCCTACTGCCACCTTGTCATCCTTCAGGACATCCGTCCATTATTATAACTTCCCTCCAAACCACATTCCATGCTGCAGCCAGGGGAAACTCTCCAAAGCCCAGATCTGACCCTAACCTTGCAATGGCTCTCCTGTGCCCTTTATATCCTTCAGCAGGACTGGCAAGTCCCCATTTAACCTCTCCCGCTTCTTGCTCAACATCCTCCCACCCTCACACCTTCAACCAAACCAAATAAGAGCAATGAGTAAACAACACACTTCCTATGTGCCAGACACTTGGCTTACATTAACTCACTGAGATCGTCACAATAACCCACATGGTAGTTATTATGCTTATTTTCTTCTTAACTGATGAGGAAACTGAGGAACCAAGAGCTTAAGACCACACACCTAGTCCAGTTTCAGAGTCTGTGCCTTTCTTTCTCTCTCTCTTTCTTTCTTTCTCTCTTTCTTTCTCTCTCTCTCTCTCTTTCTTTCTTTCTTTCTTCCTTCCTTCCTTCCTTTCTTTCTTTTTGGCTGCGTTGGGTCTTCGTTGCTGCGCACAGGTTTTCTCTAGCTGCGGCAAGCGGAGGCTACTCTTTGTTGCGGTACGTGGGCTTTTCATTGCGGTGTGAGGCCTTCTCATTGCGGTGGCTTCTCTTGTTGCAGAGCACGGGCTCTAGGCACGTGGGCTCAGTAGTTGTGGCACACGGGCTTAGTTGCTCCGCGTCATGTGGGATCTTCCCGTGTCCCCTGCATTGGCAGGCAGATTCTTAACCACGGTGCCACCAGGGAAGTCCCTCAGAGTCTGTGCCTTTAATTACGAAGCTATGCCCCCTGAATTGAAGAGCTCTAGCAAACAGGCTGTCTTCTTTCCCACCTCCCAGCCTTTGTGTAAGACCCTCCCTGCCTGGGACACCGTCGCCTGGCACCCCTTTCATCTGGCTCACTCTACTCATCCTTTAAGTTGCCATGGCCGCTTCCTGACCCCTAGGCTGGGTCAGGAGCCCCCTGGGTTCCCAGAGTTCCCTGTGCTGTTCCCACCAGAGCCTTTGCCAATGGGTACAGTGGGAGCTGCTTTCTCTCCATGCACCCTCTGAGCAGGAACCTCTCATGCGTCTTGGAATGCCAAGCTCATGGCAGGGACCTGGCCCTGAGAATGTTTGTGGAATGAGTGATTATCAGCACAACTAACCCTCTACAGTAAGTCCCCTACATATGAATGAGTTCCGTTCCGAGAGTACGTTCGTAAGTCCAATTTGTTCATAAGTCCAACAAAATTAGCCTAGGTACCCAACTGGCACAATTGGGTACAATTGACCATACAGTACTGTACTGTAATAGGTTTATAATACTTTTCACACAAATAATACATAACAAACAAATGCAAAAAATAAAGAAAACATTTAAAATCTTACAGTACAGTACCTTGAAAAGTACAGTAGTACAGTACAACAGCTGGCATCCAGGGGGCTGACATCTAGTGAACTGGCAAGAAGAGTTACTGACTGGAGGAGGGAGAGGAGGTGGGAGATGGTAGAACTGAAGGATCGTCAGCAATAGGAGATGGAGGGCAAGCTGCAATTTCACTCACACCTGACGTTGATGGCACAGGTTCTGGTTCCCTGCTGGATTCAATTTTGTTTACCTTCTTGAAAAAATGATCCAGTGATGTCTGGGTAGTAGCTCTTTTTCTTCTCATCATAGGTGACATGGTAGCACTGGATTGCATTCTGAACTGTTGCTGCAACCTTCATGCACCATTCTACATTCGGGTCCTGTGCCTCAAAAACTAACAGTGCCTCCTCAAATAAAGAAAATTCCTTTGCCATTTCCTGTGTCGTGAATCTCTTCAGTTCTTCAGTTACTTCTTCTTCCTCTTGTCTCTCTTTGTCCTTTCTGTGGGCCTCCAGTTCCATCAGGTCTTCATTAGTAAGCTCCTCATGTTACACAGCAAGGAGTTCAATGAAGTCATCCTCTTGCAAATCTAGCTTGAAATAAAGATACTGTACTACTGTACTCTATACAGTACTGTACAGTAGAGTGTACAAAAGCACAACCACTTGTAGAGGATGCACACACATGACAGTGTACATGTGAACTAACTTATGTGATTGGACATTCGAACGCACGTTCGAATCTTTGAAAGTTTGCAACTTGAAGGTTCGAATGTAGGGGACTTACTGTACTTTGTTAAGGTTGAATGAATTCCTGGGACCAGTCTACCAATGGGCATTTATTAGGCACCTGCTGTGTGCCTTGCGCTGAACCAAGTATACTGGGAGAAATAACAGTAATGAATGTTCAGTTGTGGTTTACCTGGCAAGGGTCATCGTGGCCAGGCTAGGTCGGCAGGGCAGTGAGGTCTGCCGCCCAGCTTTCATTTCAGATCCTCTGCCACTTTTCCTTCTTCTCCTCCAGCCTCTCTAGCCTCCAGCCCTGCTTTCTTCCACCTTCCTGATTACATCAGCTCAAGGGAAAGGACCTGCAAACTTGTTTACTGAAGGGGCAGAGACTGATCTTAAGGGGATGGATTATGTCTCCCAGCAGGAGAGAGATTATTCTCCTCATTTAACAGATGAGGATTCTGCTACTTTGGGGGAGAGGAATGAAGTAGATGGAATCATAGGCTGTTGGTGTGGGTTGCATCCTTGGGAATCCCTGGATTCTTTCTTCTAAATTTATCAGTGAACCAAAACTAGAACCCCGGTTCTCTAACTGCTGGTTTGTTGGCTTCTCCAATTGAGTATCCTTGTCCCCAAATCCCATAGTCAGTCAACTTCACAGACAAGGACTCCTGGTTCTAAACTGCATTCTGTTATTTTACTACCCCACTGCCTTTCAACCTTTGATCTGAGTGAGTTTATGAGAGCACATCACAGTGTTCAGGTGCTGTGTCAGGCAGTCAAAATGCAGGGGTTCTAACCCTGTCCCACATCAGTCTTCCAGATTAGGTGTTGTTACCTCTATATCAAGACGAGGAAACTGGTCAGAGAAAGCTAACAACCAGTGAAGAGTCACAGGCAGGTCCCCAAGTCCACACGCTCTCTGCTTCCTCGGTCCATGCCATGCTTTGGCCCATAGTGGGGGATGGCATTTCCTCTCCACTCTGACTTTCTGCGACATTTCTCCTCATATTCCTCTTCACTTACCACCCCCCCCACACACACACCAAATACAAGTGGAAGCTCGCCTCCCAGTTTCCTGATCAGTAGGAAAGATTCCTGTTGAACAATATCTGACCTCAAGCCAAGAAATGAGTCTAAAACCTCTGCTTTCCTTGCCCCATACTCACTCTGGGTGGCTGCAGCCTCCGGTCTGGCTTTGTTTCCTCTCATCCTTTTGTTGGCTGCCTAATCGGCAGCCCAATTAATCTGCTCATCTGTGAAGGAGGACGGCTCACAATGAACTCCTCCGCTTCCAGAAGCCATCCTCTGAGGCAGCGCGGCCAGGCCCTGAGCACAGGCTGGCTCCTCGATGGAGCGCTGCCCCAGGAGCCAGGGTCAATTAGTGGACAGATTAAGCAATTACTAGCCCCTAACAAGGGTGCCTGGCATCATTACCCTGCCTGTTTACTGGCAAACTACAGCTTTCATATGAAGACCAACAAATAAATTAGGGCATCTGGTCGACTGCCGCTTCAGCGGCAAAGTAAATGATGTCCAACTGGCTCTCGGCTGCCGATGGATTCTCAGCCCCGGCCTAATGAAAAGCCCAAGTTGTCCCTCACTGGTCATGGCAGCTCTGGAATGTGCCTCTGAGCGACTTCTCATTCCAAGGGCTAAGTGCCTGCCACTGGGCATGTGGATTGTTCTTAGTTACCCCGCTGCTTCCTCCTGTCTGGCTGTCAAAACCTACTTATCTTTCAGGGCCCAGCTCAAAAGCTTCTTTCTCCTTGATGCCTTTCCTGCTCTCTCCAGCAGGAGAGGAGTTCTCCTTCTGTACTTTTGGGAGGGTTTTGTACTCTCCTATCACTTTCCAGCATTACAGGAATTTCATGGAATGCCAGGGCTCCATTTTGCCTATTTTTCTCGGGTCTCTGATGAATAAGTAGAAACGTGGAGAAAAGGAGGGACAAGGCAAGGACTCAGTTCTTGTTTTCTCACCCCCTCTCCTGTAGATATATGCAGGCCACCGCCAGGATATCAGTGACATCAGTGACAGAGTCAGGTTTGCCCTTCAGGACAGTCCCTCTGGCTATAGTGATGAGGGCACATTCTGGAGGTGGTGGCTGGCACCTAAGCCAGGTGCGGTTGTTCTCATCCAGGCCAAGTATGATGGTGGCGTAGAACAGAAGAGAGGCAGAGGGATGGAGGTGAGGGGCAGATTTGCTAGCTTCAAGGAAGAGACTTGGAGACCACCTGAATGTGGGAGGAGAGTCTGGAGAATTCAACTCTTCTAAATCTGGTGACCTGAAGGCGAGGTAGTTGTTGGTGCCAGTGAGAAGCAGAGAGGGCAGCCAGCCCCAGAGTCTGGGAACAGAGGACCCTCAAAGTGGGGAAAGGAGCAGGCTTGGGGGCATTGACAAAACCTCTCTGTCCTCTTGTGACTTCTCCTTTGTGTTTCCTGGTGCACCCATCAGCCACTTGAGGACTGAGACCCCTAAGGTCCCTGGCTCCATCGTCATCCAATCTGATGTCAGCCTTTAGCTAACAGCGCGCCCATTAGGGAGCAACTCTAAATTTATTGTTTAGAGTTATCCTGCCTCTCCCCCATCTCTGTCTGTCAAGACCCAGGGGGCCCTCCAAGGCACAGCTCATATGCTGTCTTTTCCTGGAGGCCCACCCTGTACTCTTCAGCAGGACATGCTCTCCCCCAGCCCATGAGCTTCAGTATTACATCTTGAACTGTCTCTTGGAAACAGAGATATTATTTGTAAAATTCAATGGGCAACACCTAATCCGTAACCGTACATTCACAGTGGCTAACAATATAGGCCAAAATCACCTGTGGAGCTGTGTTTTCCCAGCTGAGGGAAATGTGCTCCTCCTTCTTGAAACACTTTGAGGTTAACCCAGGTGCTTCTCTTTCTCCAGGGATCATTGACTTCCTCATAAGCCAGCACCCTATTGCTCGTGCCCTACGGGAACACCTGGTCTTCAAGATTGCACCCATGCTCAACCCTGATGGCGTCTACCTGGGCAATTACAGGTGAGGGATGGGAGAGAATGCTTGGATGGTGGTGTGGAAGCAGGAAGAAAATGGGGATAGGTTTTTGAGGAAGAATTTTCAGACTACCCATGAGTTCATTAGAGGAAGTTTCACCCTGGCTCTTGAGAATGTGACTAATGGGCCTTGGCTGTTTCATTCACAGTCACCTGAGGTCACTTGCTGGAGTTTTCTGGGCAGCTTGCTGGACCAGGAATCAGGAGACTTAATATCAGTTTTGGCACCTACTTCCTGTGTAACCTTGGGGAATTCACTTTCCCTCTCTGATGCATTGCAGTTTCTCTTGCATAATTAAGACAATAATTACTTACCTGGCAGGGCACTTGTGAACATCAAAAGAAACGGTGGCAATGAACGTGCTTTGGAGAATATCATATGGTGGTGATAAAGGTTACTGTTTTGTTTCTGGGTTTCTTCTTGGAGATTATTAATGAAGGAGAGTAGCATCCCAGATCACGTGAACGGCATTTCTCTTTGGTGTGGGCATACCGGCTAGCCCCAGACTCACTCAGGCACTCACATCTTGAACTCTTTCTCCTGGCTTAGCACCATAATTTACAGCCAAAAATTCCACTACCAGGGGAAACATCTGCTGAGAGAACATTGAATCCTCTGAGAGTGTTATTACCCTTATTTCACGGTTGAGGCAACAGACTGGCCCAAAGTCATACAACCAGTAAATCATTGACTGTCTAACTTCACTGCCTAAATTATACAGCTTGAGAGCTGATTAGTCCCACAACTCTCAAGGTAACATTCAAACTCCCCAGCTTTGACGCAAAGCTCTGTGTGACCTGGTGCCTCACCTCCCACCCTCTGGTCTTAGAACTGTGGCTCCGGTCACTCTAAGGAAGGCCTGGTTCCTTACACAGGTCCTGTTGGTGCCTGATACCTTAGCTTCATAAAGGCCCTCTGTCCAGAGCCTCCTGGTCCCTTCCTCATCTCACTAACCCTTCCTCACAACTCAGCTCATGCCTCTTCTTCTAGAAAACATTCTGCAAACCCCCAAACAGAATTGGTCATTCCCTTCTCTGAGCTCCCACAGGCCTGGCTACTGAACATGTCTTATCCTATTGCATGGACCCCACTGGTCCTAAAGCCACCAGAGGGAAAGCACTGAGCCTTAATGGTCCTCGTGTCCCCAGTGCCTATCAGCAGGGACCAGCACATAGTAGATGCTCAAAAAGAATTTGGTGGATATGAGAGAAGGAAAGGGATGACTTTACTGATGAAGGCACTAAGGCTCAGAGATGAGATGGGACTTGCCCAAGTTCAGTGGCAGAGCTCAGACCAGAAACCACATTGCCTGACATCCCATCAGGTCCATTTTAAACAGAGCTGGTTTAAGGCTTTCCCAGAGTGTGACAGTTGGGTCCACAGGGGCTCCCTAGTACCCCTGGGTATGAGTTACAGAGAACCCATGGGATGCATGATGCCTTAATTAAAGACAGTTTTGCTTCCTCTCTTAATTGGCTCAAGCGATGGCTCATTAGCCCTGGCAGGTTTTATGGCTGCTGCAGGCCTGGGAGCAGTGCCTTTCCACCTTCCCTGGACAGAATACACTGTTAGTGATAATGTTGGTGGAAGGACCATTTGATTGATGTTAACATTTCTGTTTAATTACAAGAGCAGCCGTGGTCAGAGAGAGGTCAGTTCACTACTGTTCACTACACACACTTATTTATGTCGTCATCCGCTGTCCGGGGATGACCTGTTGGAAAGAGGTCTGTGACCTTGGCCAAAATGCCTCCTCTCTCTGGGCTTCAGATGGCCAGTGGGGTGGTGCTGGGGAGCTGGCTGCTTCCTACATGTCCTCAAGCTGTCCAAATATTGTGATTTGGGGATTTCAGGATAAAAGAGCTCCACTCCTCAGAAACGGTTCTGTACCGAAGTTTAAAAGCCCCGCGTTCTCCTAGTGAGAATGTGTGATTCTTGTTATGAGAGCTGAAGAAAATCTCTAACCACAGGCATTAGTCCTGTTACTAAAATAGCTGAGTAGCAACAAAGAGCCTATCATGAGAATTCACCATTCAAGATTGGGAGAATGTGAAAAATAGTAATCAAGACTCCAGATGGAGAACTTCAAGGTGCCTTAGAGGTCCTATAGGCCAGCCCCTGCACGGTGCCCCGTGGTTTGGCGGGACTTGTCCAGGCATTATGGGGGAAAAAAGATTTGGAGTTCAAGTGAATTTGGGAAACACAAGAGTTAAGCAAAGTTCAACAAGTTCTTTCACAATAAGACTTTTCAGTTTTGAATATGCTAATAAATGGGAATCCCAAGAGGGGAATATATAGTGTCCAGTGTTCCCCAAAAGAACCCTTTTCCTAAAGAGCTCGCTCCCCCTCCACCCCCTCACCCGCTCCACCGCTACCCAGTCCCCAGGGGCGGCAGGGTTTCTGAAACACAGTCTGGGAAATGCCACTACAAGAATTCCGAATTCCGCTTGCCACCCAGCACCGTGTGTCAGGCGTTCACACACTTATTTGATCCTCGTAGCAACTCTATGGAGGACCGTCTCTGAAGCTTTCTCTGCTTGCAAATAATAAAAACCTACTCCAATTAGCCTGAGTACAGGAGGAAAAGCAGGAGGGAGTCGGGAGGGAGGAGCAAAGGACAGAAGGCGGCAGGTGGGAAGGAAGGATGCTTGTCAGAACCTCAGGGCAGCACACAGAGCCCCCCCCACTCACAGACCACCTCGCAGCACTGGGGTCAGCCCCACCTCCCTCACGTGCTCCCTGACCTTCACTCTCTACACCTCCCCTCAGGACGTGCAGTCTCGCAAACCTCAGTGATGTTGAATCACCTGCCTTAAGTCGTGTGGCCTGTGAGGAGTGGGCAGGGGTGCAGGCGTGCCCCAGCCAAGCTGTGCTCCTGGGCTGTCCTGTACGCCGGCTGGCACCACACGCACCAGACCCAGCAAAGAGCAGCAGACAGGCCTGTCCTCCAGGCGCCTCTTCTCCCCCGACCCCGCTTCCTCTTCCTCCTCCTCCTCCTCCTCTTCCTTCTTCTTCCTCCACATTAAAGAACCGTGTAATCTAGTCTAGGAAGGAGAGTAACACTTCCCAGATTTGATCACGCAAAGCTTTTATTTAATAATACAAGTACCTATTCCATGGTATTTATAGTAGAATAGACAAGGTGCACTCTAGCATTTAATGGCCGATGATGGCAGCTGTCCCATGAGAGAGAATGCGTTTTATGTAAGAGGGCAGCAGTGTTTACTTACTAGACTACTGTATGCGCTCCCAGACTCTGGCTTATGGGAGGAGTAGAGAGGGCCAAAGTTACAGCAACCACAGTGCACTCTCCAGCAGCCCTCTAGGACAGTTAGATGGTGTAACGGTAGAAACAATGATACTACGGCATCTAACAAAAACACAGAACAACTATACCCTCTGTCTCACTTACTGCACTCCAGCAACACTGGCCATTTTTTTCAGTTCAGGTCTGAGGTTCAATGCCACTTCACAGAAAGGCCTGCCTAGATTCTCCAAAATAAATTAGGGCTCCCATTACACTCTTTCAGAGCACTCTGTACTGTCCTTTCAGAGCCCTGGCCCCAATTTGTAATCACGTGATTATCTATTTGATGACTGTCCCCACCTCTAGACTCTAAACTCCGTGAAGGCAGGACTTCATCCCCAAAGCCTGGCATGGTGCCCAGCATAGAACCGGCCTTTGATATATATTATCTGAATGAATACATACACACCACAGCAGTGTTTCGTAACTATGCCATGGCACGGAGCTACGGTCCCCAGGCAAACTAGTCATCACCACATGCCGTCAGCTCCCAGCCCTTCACTTTCAGCAACACGGCCTCCTAACCCCAGTTGTTTTGATCTTACGCTGTTGCGACATAAATACTATGACGAGCTGCTGTAGTGATTTAGTGAACGCTGGGTTCAGAGGCACACTTTGTTATTGTACATTACATCTAAAAGCCACCTTTGATCATTCCCGCGACCCTCTGAGAAAGGAAAGTCAGTTTTTATTATACCCATTTGAGCAAAGGGGAAACCAAGTCTGCAGAGGTGAAGAGCCCATTCAAGGTCCTATGGTGTGTCCAGGACTCTCCACACTCCCGGGCACTGCCTGTGCCTTACGAGCTGGAGGTGGGAGCAGAGAACTAGCAGTCTAACTTCCCCCGCTCTCGTGGGCCTTCTAGTCTTGGGGCAAGACACTTCTCTCCCCTGGCCTCAGTTTCCCCCTGCCCTCTTGGAAGAGGAAAATGGAGTGAAAGGCACTCTTCGTCACTTAGTAGAAGCACTAGGGAGAGGCTCTGTCAAGAATGGTACAGCTATAGCATGGATGAACCTTGGGAACATTATGCTAAGTGTAATAAGCCAGACACAAAAAGACAGCTTTTTTATGATTCCACTAATATGAAGTACTTAGAGTAGTCAAAATCATAGAGGCAGAAAGTAGAATGGTGATTTCCAGGGGCTGGGGTGAGGAGCGGGGAAGAGAGTTATTGTTTAATGGGTATAGAATTTCAGTTTTACGAGATGGAAAGAGAGTTTTGGAGATGGTTGCACAACATTATGAATACTTAATACCATTGAATTGTACACTTAAAAATGATTAAAATGGTAAATTTTATGTTATGTGTATTTTATCACAATAAAAAAATAATGGTATGACTTATCAATGCAACTTGAGCATCTTTGGAGAGTTCTAGGGAGATCTCGGGCCTAGGAGCTTTGAGGGATGAACGCTGTAACTTCAGGTATCACAGAGCCACGAGCTACAAGGCAGTGGTTGGAAGGCCTTTGGGGTCGGGGGTGATGGGCTGAGTCCATCTATGATGGCTGGCGATTCTCACTGTCCTGCAGTAGGTGTGGCTGTCCCACACAGTGCAACTCTTGCTCTCTCTCTCTGCCACGTCCTCCTCCCCATCACCTCCTTTACAGAGAAGACAACCTCCATCCCCACCTGTACCCCACTGAGCCTGTGTGATGTGCAAGTTGCCTTGCATTTGAAAAACAGACTCTCCATCTCCATATGACAATACGAAACTCTGCATTGGGTTTGCATTTCTTAATTAGGTGCTTGTCATTGTGTATTCCATAGAGCCACGTATAAGTAAATAGTCATAGACCTTTGCATAAATTTATTGGTTTTATTTATGTTTCTGGGCATAAAAATCTATAATTACCAGGTACAGCCTCCATATAACTGGTATTTAACGACAATTACTTTTTGTTACCATAGAAATGAGTCCAAAGTAGTTACCCATAATTTCTCATTTCCCAAACCTCGCACATGCTGAATTGCAATATTACCATAGTAATTGCCTATCAGTCATCATAAAATACGCAGTTACCCAAAGGATAGCAGGATGCTGTGAAATTTCTCATTTTGGGGAAGCCTCAGTGCTTCTTGGGAGTGTGGAGGTAGGGGAGAGGAGCAGACCTCCACGGGTGGTGCAGAAATGATTCAGCTTTATCGCATGACACTGCAGACCCTGTGGTGGAAACGGATGCTGCTACGACCCGCAGACTCGCAACGCATTATGTCTCTCGGCCCTGGTGAGCCTCACATAGCAAAGAATGCTCCAGCGCAGTAAATCCAATTTAACTAAGGTTTGTCAGGGGCCTGCTGAGTGTCGGTCCCTGTGCTACGCCTTAGGGAAGCAGATGGAAATCAGAGGCGGTCCTTGGCAATAAGAAGCCCAGTGTTTGTACTAGAGGCGTGAGTGTGAGGCTGTGGAGACCTAGACATAATCAGAGCTAATGTCTAAGTGCCTACTAACCACACATTATATATATCATCTCCTCTGACCCTCACAACAGCCCTGAGGTGGAGGTAGTATTATGGCCCCTTTTTAATTAGAAAAGCAAACTGAGGCCCAGAAACACCAAGGAACTTGCCCCACGTCCCCCAGCAGGAAGGTTTATGAATCCAGGCAGGCCAACCCTGGCCTGCTACAGATTCATCTCCCTGAAACACTGTATCCTGAAAGCAGGGAGTGCTTCCTTCTGACTGGGGGTGACGAGGGAGGGTTTTTGAAGGGTGGATGGTATATAGGAGTTCACCAGACATAAAAGGAGATAAGGAGAGATTTGCACAGCAAACATCATTAAGTATGGCAGAGGGTGAAACATCAAGGGAAGTATTTCCAACACGCACACATACATGCACACACACAGACACACACACAGATACACACAGATATACACACCACACAAGACACATACACATACACACACTCACCCACAGACATTGGAACTGACCATCCTTGCCCACCTCAACATCCAAAGGGGGAAACATTTTTAACTGTCCAAAATAGAATAGAACATATAATTAGCTATGTAAAATGTAAAATACATGTCAATATTCTATTTGTTCTTTGACAGCATAAAACTATGCATTTTTCATCAACTAGAAATGGAAACAGATCCATTGCAAGTTGCCTCACCAAGCGATATCTGCCAGCCCTTTCTCACTGTGCCTCCTTCCCCACCCAGGCCTCATGTCCCCCTGTTGCTGCCTCTCCATAGCCTCACCAGCCTTGGAGTGGGATGGGAGCTCAAAGACATCTTGTCAGTGCCCTACCCAGGGCAGGGAAACCTTAAGAAGTGCTGCACTGATGCCAGCTCTGACTGTTAGGGGGTGTTTATGTCCAGGCTAAACCTGATAGCCCATCACTTCTGCTTTCTGCCCCTGAAGGATTAGTCAGGTTCAGTCCATCTTTTACATAGTAACCCTTCAGCTGTTTGAGGATTGTGTGTCCCCACTCCTTCCCACTCCTCACTCACTCAAACCCCTGCCAGCTCCTGTTCTCCAGGCTGAACATCCCCAAAGCCTTACAACTTTTCATATGTAATCTGAAATCCATCCCTCTCCCCGTCCTTACCGCTGTGCTCTGAACATACTCCAGATGTTTGTCATGGTCTGTATTTGAGGCATGGGGTCCAGGATGGAACAATTATAATGATGAGAATGATGATGGTGGTGATGACAATGATGATGATGATGACAGTGGTGATGATGTTTCTGATGATGATGACAGTGGTGGTGGTGATGATGATGATGATGGTGATGATGAATAGTTAATATCTATTGAACCTCCTGGGCCTGACCCTATTCCGGGTATTTTGCATGTATTGTTTAATTCTTAGAACAACTCTCTTTATTCTCATTTTACAGATGAGGAGACTGAGGCATAGGTAGATTAGGTAACTCCCTTAAGTTCATAGAGCTAGCTAGTGGCATAGGAGAAGGAAGGGACCATCACAAGCCTAATTCTGGAGACGTACTTCTCCTGGTACAGCCTACATGCCCATTGCTATCTGACACTGAGCTCTCGTCAACCTAAGTCTTTCCACTTGCATTCCTGCTAAGTCACAACCCTCACCCCCCCACCCCACCTTCTCTGAGAACCTTACAAGGAGGCATGGACTGGGCAGAAATCATGCTGCCTCTTTGAACAAAGAGGAAACCAAGCCACAGGGAGGCTAAGTAACTTGCTCAAGGTCACACAGGGAGTGAGCCACATAGTTATTTAAGATGAAACGCAAGTGACGCAGGGGCCAGACAAAAACTTACCTCCCAGAGACTCTCTCCCGCTTTATGTAACCTGCATGATGTTTCTACAGAGGCTGAAAGGACACTGGGGCAGGCAGCGTAATCAGGTGTCTAACCCACGAGTGCACACCGCTAAAACCAATTATTCAAATGAGCCTCCCAGCCAGGTTCCTCAGAAAAGGCCAGATGGCTGGATGTCTATGGAGGCAGCTCCCCATCTCTGTCCCTGCAAGCAGCTGAATAGCCTTTCAAAGTTAGAGTTGATAGTGAGTTGACTTTAATAATTGATTCTACAGTGAAGACAGGCCTCCGAGGAGACAGTAAGCCAGAATTAGCGGCTGGGGAGTCCGGAGGAACAAAACAATATGATAGAATCAAAAACTTTATCGTTCCCGGTCTTAGCTCCTAAACCGCTGCTGGAATAGTGTCAGTTCTCTATGTGCGATCCTTCCGGGGCTCCCTATTGACCATCAGAAAGAGCCTATACTCTTTAGCCTGGTCTTCAAGGCGGACACAGCATCCAGGAAGCTCCTCCTCAGCTTCACCTCCCACTGTCCCCCTTGCCCTGTGCGCAAACGCTCACCGGGCACAGACTTCGTCCTGAGCATCACCAGGGATCTGAGGTGGGCTTGGCCACGTGCTTGCCCTCCAGGAGGAGGCGCTGGTGAGATGGCTCCTGAGAGGAGAGTGGGAGTTAGTGGGTGGAGAGATGAGCAACGCATTCTCTACCAAAGGAATAATAATGCTAAATAACAGCAGTGATGGGAATAATGCAAACATTAATGCAATTATACAAGCTCTCGGACCCTATTCTAATAGTGTTTAATGTATTATTCCCCCTGGACGTGTGGGGGTGAGAACTCGTCATGCTCCTGTTCCCACTCTCAGCCCACTTCCACCAGTGTAGGAGGAGATACAGGGGTCAGAGAGATAGAGGTCAGAATATTAGCTTTATTATTGAAAAAAGCAGAATTTGGAAGGCATGGCTTATATCTGTGACCAAAATTGACCTCCTTATACGTCACCCCAAAATTCAACTTCCCCACCAGCCACAAGCTGAGCGGGAAGGAAGCTGCCTCCCAGAAGGCACACCAAGTGGAGGAGAGGAGGACAGAACGGACCCTCCCTGCAGGGTCACAGATCCAAACAAGCTGTGCCAGGAGGACCAGGCCCAACAGTCTCTGCTCCTTGTATCAGGTTGACCCGTCAGATAAGTTCCATCCCCTCCCTTGGGAAGAGGATGCGAGGGGATGGAGACGAAGAGCCATTCTCCTGATTCCTGGAGACTAAAAGTCCCCATTGGGATTGAAAGCAAAGGGGGATTTCTCCCAACAACCCCATGAAACTATGAAGTAGCTTCTTATATTATCCTCATTTTACAGACAAGGAAATTGAAGCACATAGAGCGGTGAACTCACTTGCCCGAGGTCCCATGTGAGGGAGATCCAGGAGTCAAAACCAGAGAGCTGACTCGAAGCCCAAGTGCTCAGCCTCTGAGCCCTGCTGCCTGAACCCCGAGTGAACAGGAGCCCTGAGGACTACCGGGTGGTCTGGAGTGGCTAGTGCACACGGTCAGGGCTGCAGCCTATGATGTAGGTTCACACACTGCGCAAAGGCTAAGAGGGCAGATGGAGGCTGACAAGCCTTTCCACTTGGAGATGTTGCACCAGCCCGCAGAAGGGTGTGCCTTTTTGTAACTAGCTCATAGGACATATAATGTGCAAGCCTTGCATGGTGTACAGGTTGGGGGATGTGATGCAAGAAGCTTAAGGAATAAGTTGGGACTAGTTTGTGAAGGACCCTGAGTGTCATACCAAGATGAAACCCTAAGACCAGCTAACACGTGTATATCACTTATGTCAAACAAGACGGTGTCCCCAGCATTTACACGGCTGATCTCATTTAATCCTTTAAACAACCCTCTGAGGTCGGCAGAATCCACATTTTGCAGATCAGGGCTGAGGCACAGAGAGGTTAGGCCACCAGCTAATCCATGGGCCCTCCAGGGTCTTACCCAGGCAGTGTGGCTCTGGAGTCCACACTCACAACCTAAGCCGCTTCTCAGGCTCAGACCAGGTGGGCAAGGGTCTCGCCAGCTCCCAGATCTGTGAAGACCTAAAGGACTTTTCTTTCCCTTATGCTTCCTCTGCCTCTTTTCATTAAAGGAATGGAAATAGCCTTCCTAGCCCCAAGGGCCAGTACTGTACACTCCTTTAGAAAACGTGCCCCCTTGGGCCTTTAAAATGGTTCTTTTTACTCTTTGTAAGTGTTCTTACAGAGAGAAAAATAATCCAGTAGTTCTGGAATGGACTTTCAACTCTACCCTTACATAGCTGTGTGACCTTGGCCTCAGTTTCCCCATCTTTGAAATGGGGAGATTGGGTTTTATGAAATCTTGGGTCCTTCTAGTTGGTGACTGGCTCTCAGAATTGCTTTAAGCCTCAGTGTGAAAATCCCCCCAAGCCCGGGTGTTTGTTGCTGACCAGCAGGAGCCGGAAAGGAGGGGGCTGAATCCCGGAGCACACAGTCTCCACGGGAAGGGAGAGGGCACTCCAATGAAGGTTCTCCTTGTCCACCAGGAATAGGCTCCAGGAGAAAGGTCCCCAGGGAGTTTAGTGTTAGCGATGACCCCTTCCCCAGGTGTGGTCTCATCACCCCCTTCCCCAATCCTACCACCTTGCCAGAAGGACCACCACTACAGGGTCAAGACCATGCTGATCCTTGGAGGTCGGAACCCTGAGTGCTCATCCTGGCTCTGCTATGAACCTTGGGCAGGTCCAGGGCCGCCTCCCATGGACATGCAATTTGTTCACTGCACAAAGGCTCCTGGTCAGGGGGTCAAGATGGGCTGTGACTCTGCTCCCGACCCCACGTCTGGCCAGAACAAGTGACATCATTTTGTACTTCACCCACCCAGAAGGGGCACCTGTTTCTAAATTGTCAGCCTGGAGCGGGGGCGGGGGGGGCACCTTTTGTCAATTTGCATAAAGGTACCTTTTGTGCTAGGTCCTATTTGAGAGCCAGTTTCCCCATTTAAAAATTAAGGGTGTTGAGACTTCTCTGGTGGCGCAGTGGTTAAGAATCTGCCTGCCAATGCAGGGGACACGGGTTCGAGCCCTGGTCCTGGAAGATCCCACATGCCGCAGAGCAACTAAGCCCGTGCGCCACAACTACTGAGCCTGTGTTCTAGAGCCCGCGAGCCACAACTACTGAAGCCCACCTGCCTAAAGCCCGTGCTCCGCAACAGGAGAAGCCACTGCAATGAGAAGCCCACACACCGCAAAGAAGAGTAACCCCCACTCGCCACAACTAGAAAAAGCCCGTGCGCAACAACGAAGACCCAACGCAGCCAAAAATAAATAAATTTATTTAAAAAATTAAGGGTGTTGCATCCACCCCTCACCTCACATGAGTCCCTCTATCAGGCCCTGAGCTGACTCCCAGGGCTGCTAAGAGAGAATAGAGTGATGGTTAAGAACATAGGCTTTAGAGCTGAGCACACCAGGTTCAAGTCCTGCCTCTGTCCCTTGTCCTTGCGGAGCTAGGGGCAGATTACTTAACCTTTCTGTTTATTTCCATTTCTTCAGTTTAACTGCGAGTTGGCTGTGTACCTGACACTGGGCTAACACTGAAGACTCGATGGCAAATGAAATTGATTTAGTCTCTGCCCTCCCAGTGCTTTTATGTCTTTGAGCAAAACATGAATTTGTCCAAGGTCATAAAACTACTCAGTGGTCGATCTGGGACTCAAACCCAAATCCTTCTGAATTGGAGCCTATGTAATTATCCATCCTCCTCCTCTGCCTCCGCAGCCTGGGTCACATCCTTGTTGTGATCATCTAAGAAGGAATGTGAGGGAAATGCTTTAAATATCTCGGTGGTGGTGATGGAGAGGTGATTGTTATAATTATCCCTTGTGTGTGTGTTTGAGACAAAGGACACTGCCCGCTCCCTTCTGTCTCCACCACAGCAGAGCCCAGCCCACCTGCTAAGCATTTTGCAGGAGCTGTTGATGACAGCTTGTCTGGCATCCTGACACTGGCCAATCAATAGAGCTGGAAGGTGCCTCAGGCCAAGGGCAATTGAATCCCAACCTCTTAGTGGCATTAAATAAAGCAATATTTATTTTGCTTTTGGTGCAAATATACTTAATCCAATGCAGCTCATTGATAATGCTGAAAAACTGCTGCGTTTGAGGGACAATTGCATGCGCACCCCATACATCTCCGCTTGTCAACACCTCCCTTCCAGGAGCACACAGCCCTACCGTGCTGAGGACAAGACTGACCTGGAGGCACCAAACTGCCTTTTTCTCTACCCTTTAGAGGATATGAAAAGGAAATCATAAGGAGGGGAACTAAAATCATTGCTCTCATTCCAGCTGCCATTATTGCAACAGGGATGAGGCACGATGCCCTTCACAAGACGGAGCTATTTATTTGCCATTTAAATAATGTTCTCTGGAACCATGTATCTCTGCCACTGGGCAGAAGAGAAGGAGAGCAGTACAGGAAGAGCAGACAGAGGAGTAGCCTAGCAACTCTTTCACAGATCACATAGCCTCCTTGATGGCTGGGGGGACCTCAAAGGGTCACTGGGTTCAGTAAGACCTGGGTTTGAATCCCAGCTCTATATTCTAGTAGTTGTCAAGTGACCTTCTCAAAGTCATATCTCTCTTGGATTTTATTTGCTCATTTATAAAATGGGGATAAACACTACCTACCTCACTTGGCTATTGTGAGAGTGTCTAGCATGTAACAAGTGCTTAAATACTTTTCAAAATATGTCTTCAAGTAATTATCTAAACCTCGTTTACAAACCTTCTGGGTATTTGTTCATGCATTTGTGCATCTATTCAATGATCTATATATTCAATAGATATATTGAACCTTCTCAGCACCTCAGTCTATAGTAGGGAAGTTGGAGTGGAGGTAGGCAACATGACACAGACATATTCCCTGGCCTCACTGGGCTCACAGTTTGGAAGAAGAAAGAAAAGATACTCAAGAGTATCTCCAGCTCAAGAGGAAGAAGTTATATATAAACTTGACTTTCATAAATTTGGATTTTCTAGAATGGTCCTATTGTCAAATATTCAATATTCTTGGTGCCATAGATAGCCCCACTCATGTCAGAACATGAGTCCTGATTTTGAGCTCATGCAGAAATTTTACCTTGAAAATAAATAGCAGAATAGTAGAGGACCAAGGAGACACAGGCCCAGAGCAGAGACCCCAGATTTCATACTAAGTGACCCTAAAGTGGCAACCATAGGGGTGAGAGCCAGGCATCCGGAGGTCATCTTGTCCATTCCCCTATCTTTAGGCAGCTGAAACCACTGAAGAGTAAGAACCTGCACCAGCACTGCCTTCCCAGTGCCTATAGCCCAGGGAAGGACACAAGCATAAAACACAAGCATAACACTGTTAGAAATGCATAGAATTTCCAAGCTTTCTACTTCCCTCACTTCGCACATACCATGAACTCTGCCTGGAATGCTCTCTCATGTCTTGACTTTGGCAAACTCCCATCTTCTCTTCAAAGCTCTGAGCAATGTGAGAACTCCTAGAGGCAAGGACTGGGTCTGATGCAAATCTCAAATGTTGGAAAATGCATGCAATTAATGTTAAGATATTGGTAACCCTTAACTATTTGGCATTTCTTTTAAAAACTGTATCAATCCTTTTTCTAGAATATTTTGTTCTCCTTGTATTTCAACTTCACTTTATTCAAAATGTATGCTTCCTCCAAGTCCCTAACTTTGGAGGTAAAGCCCAATTATTGATGCTTTGAATCACTTAATGAGAGAGCGGGAAGAGTCCTCCATGAGTGAAGTATAACACCCTCGTTTTACAGAGAAGAGCATGGAGCCCAGGGGAGGGAGGTGACTTTCCCAAGATGATATAGATATTAGAGGTGAGGCCTGTCCCCCAGCCCCTAGCCAGGGCTCCTGCAACTTTACTAAGACGTTTTCTTCAATAAATAGCAGTCTTTCTACTGATAGACTGGTTGCCAATAGAAGCAGTCTTTAAAAATCATCTCAAAAAAACCCAGCACAGGTACTACTGATTTCAGAGTTCCGCAAATACTTTAGCTTCTAAAGAGCTCCAGGATTCCTGGGGATTGAGTTGCCTTTGAATCACCAGCCATACTCTGCTTTCATCTGTAGGCTGGATCAAGGAGTGGATCTTTCAGGATCTCTCACCAATAACACTTTTCCTTCAGTTTCAAATCTCACTTTTTTGAGTCAAAGAGGCTTCCTGGAAGCAGTATGGCCAGGTGTGAAGACCATGGAGCCCAGGACCAGGACACCTGGATTCCAGTCTGGGCCCTGTGGAGTACAGGTTAGGCGACCTTGGAGGAATGGCTTACCTTACCTTCTCTGGCCCTCAATGCTCCCACTTGAAAAACGGAATCCACCTATGTGGCTGGAGGGTTGTGAGAACTGTATCATATGAGATAGGAAAATGCTTGGGAAAGAATGAAATGTTCATTCAACAACTAAGTCTTTAATGTCTACTGTAGTCCAGGCTCTTTGTCAGGCACAGGAGTACAAACACAAGTAAGACATCATCCTTGCCCTTGAGGAATTCATGGTCCAGTGGGGAAGACAGACTCAATAATTACTATATCTTATGCTGTAGCCACTCCGATGTGGGAGCAGTGGATGCCATGGGAGCAGAGGAGAAGCATCCATCCCACATTTGTGGAGAGTAAGTCAGCAAGCCTTCCTGGAGTAGATGATATTTAGGTTTAGACAATTTCAACGATACCACAGTCACCACCACTGCCACTGTCATCACTGGCTACCATTTATTCAATATTCATTCTGTCTGAGGATTCTGCTGAGCCATTTACAAACACTAGTTCATGTATGCAATCCAGAAGGTCGAGGTTGTTATCCTCATTTTACATATGATGAAACAGAAGCCCAGAGGGGTTTTAAAAAAAGAAACTTTAAAAAGGTCACATAGCTAGTAAGGAGTACAGCCAAAACTTAAGCCTAACTGACTCCCAAAGCTTCTGGTCTTCCTAACGTAGCCTCATTGTTCTGTGTGACTCCGTGGGGCAAGACTGAGACTGATGGGTGAAGTCACCGGAAGACAAATTTCAGCTAAAGAGAAGGAAGACTTTCTTAACAGAGCTGTCCAAGAATGGGATAAGCTGCTTGGGGAGGCGGTGAGTACCAGGTCCTGGAGGTGTCATGGAACAGGCTGGTGACTTGGCCAAGACTTTGTTGAGGACATTCTTGTTTGGAAGAGGGAGAGGTAGGTAAGCTAACCATCTCAAAGGATACAGTTTATGGTTAAGTCCTGTCATCAATGACAATGTTCCCTTCCAAATTTTTAGATGCTCAGTGCGGGCTGGAAGAGCTCTCTGGGAACAGCACCCAGACCAATGGTTTTGTCTCCTTGGTAACCAGCCATTGGGAAGTGGGCAATATAGGGGCCTGCTGGAATTTTCCATAAATTAGCCCACAGAGCCATATGGTTAGGGATGCTCTCAGTTAAAGAAACAGGAACTGACTCTGCCACTTAAGCAAAAATGGAATTTATAGGAAGGGGCTTACAGAATGAAGCAGAAGCTGGAAGACCAGACTTGGAAAACAACTAATTAACAGAGTAGCTCTGGAGGGCAGAAAAATTGGCTGTTGGCAGGAATAATCTATCTCTCTTCCACGGTAGCACTGCTGTATGACCCAACTCCCAGTGTGGCATCACCTAGTCCAAATTTAAGTGCTGGACAGAAGTAGCTGTTGCCTGAGTCTGGGTTTCCTGCCGCTGCCCTGGATGCCAGGTCATTGGGCCCATCTCTCTTCTGGGGTAAGAGAAAAGGCACCGCCACAGTGTCATCATCTTTTAATGATGGAGGAACGAACTCTCCCTAATCCTGCCCCATCTAATCACAGAGTTAGATGCTAGGAATTCCCCAAAGAAAATGGGCAAATGCCTACTACATTAGGAGGGAACAGAGCATGGATGTGAACTCAGATCTGCCTGATTTCCAGACTGGGGAGAAAGCCAGGAGGTCATCCCTGACCACTGCTGTCTGCTGCCCACTCCAGCCCCTGATGGACCGCAAACCGATTAGTCTGTGCCACTTATATAGCATGTAGCACAAAACAATGATAAAGTACAAGGAAACAACAACATAACATTTTTGATCTGCTATTATGTGCCAGAACCTGTGCTAAATTAAGTTTGTCCTCACTTAATCCTCATAACATGGTCTTGAATTATAAATGTACATAAGCCTGTGAGCAGATCTTCTTTCTCCTGTTAGACTATGTTTCTTGTGAGCACGGAATGTCAGACTGCCTGTAAACCGATCCTGACATCACCCCTTCTCTCAAGCAAGTTGTTTATAACCCTCTGTGCTTCAGTTTCCACATCTGCAAAATGGGAATAATAATAGTACCTCCCACATAAGGTTGACATAGATAAAGTATTTCACACTTAGTAAAGTACTTAATTCTTGGGACAAAGTAATGTCTGTTGACTGTGACCCCTTGACTATGATGATGATGCTGTTGTAACCTGCATATGATTGTTTCTGTCCCCACTCTGCCATCAATGAGAAGCCAACACCAGCACCCAATTCATCTAAGTATAGCAATGCAAAGACGAAACAGTGACCCTCCATGCCGGGTACTCGAGACCCTTACATTTCCCCTCCCACTCCCTTTACAGCTCACCATCACCACCTCTTCACTACATACATACATAGTACTCTATGATTCAGCCAAATCAAATTGTCCACCATTCCCCCAATAGCCTGGGTGGCTTCACAGTTCCTTTCTTTGCTTGCACTTTTCCTTCTGCCCCCAACACCTGGAAAAATTCTATTCATTCAGCAAGACCCAACTCAAATGGTTTTTCCTCAGTGAAGCCTTTCCCTATGTGTCCCCACGAAACATTAGTTATTCTCCCACAGGGTTCCCAGCCAGCTTACTTTAAGTGATGGGGGAAATTGTTATTATTTACTCCCCAACACCACCCCAACCACCTTGAAGGAGGGGTCCTCAGTAGAATCCTTTATTTTTCTGAGTAAGATGAGCAGTGGTGATGTAAATGTAACAAGCTGAGAGGGGGTTGAGTTTTATTACTTAAGGAAATAGAAGGGTTGGGAAAATAAGTAGGGATGGGTAAAATAGTAAAATAAGATGGGATGGAAGGGATAGAAAAGGAAAGGGGGACAATTTGGGCAAAGAAGGGGGGGACAATTTGGCAAAAAGTTCATCAGTTTTGAATCTGGTTAAAAATCTGCGAAGAGCAGAATTTTATCCTATAGGTGATGGAGAATCATAGATGAATCTTGATCAAGAAGGCAAGATTGTCAGATCTGTGTGGGAGACATTCTGGGGACAGGAAGAGGATGTTTGTGGTAATTTGAGTTGTGAGCAAGAACGGGGTTTCTGAAGTTATCCCTCAGCCTGGGCTGGCCTGGAGAAAGCCTACAGTGTGCAAAGGCCCAGCAGATGGAAGCGTGGGCCCAGAGACCTGGGGGTGGTGCATCTTTCCAAGGACAAGCAAGGCTTTGAGTCAATCTGGAGGAAAGAAAAGGGAAGGAAGAGGGATAGGAAGAGACCAGAGATCACGGTCCCACTTGCCCTGGTGAAGTAATTAATGTGCCCATGGGAGACTGTGCAGAAGGTGGGCAGGGTAGCCCTCACTGAGCAGGTGACCTGTGAGCAAAGACTGGCACTAAGTGAGAACGAATCACTCAGCTATCTGGAAGAAGAGGCGTCCAGGCAGAGGGGACAGCCTTTACGAGAGCCCCGGGGCTGGAAGCACTCAGTTTGTTGGAGGAGCAGTAAGAGGCCAGAACCTGGCACAGAAGAAGCAGGAGTGACCGTGTTAGGAGCTGAAGTCAGAGAAGATAACGGGTGGAACACATGGGCACTTGTAGCTAGTGGTAAGGACTTTGGCTCTTACTCTGCATCTAGCAGAGAACCATTTGAGCAAAGAAGGGACTCCATCGGACTTATGTTTTAATAGGATCACCCTGGGTGTTGTGTGGAAAAGGGGGAGGGTATGTAGGGTGAGAGGTGGGGTAGGAGGATGCAAGGGTGGAAACAAAACCAGGTAAGAGATTATTACAATACTCCGGACCTTGGTCCAAGCTCAAGGTGATAGCAGTGGAGGTGATAAAGAAGTGCTGGGTTCTGAGTATATTTTGAAGGTAGACACAATGGATTGGCTGTGGGTGTGAGACAGAGAGGAACAGTGGGGAAATCGATGGTTTCAGCCTGAGCCTTCCTTCTGGCCCTGTACTGGAGATGCACATGCGTCTGTGGTCTCAGGGCATGGACACTGAAGTGAGACTGCTCCCCAGAAATATGTCTGAACCTCTCTGTGACTCAGTTTCTTCTTCTGTAGAGCAGGAATTATAATAATAGTGACCTCATAGGTTGTTGAAAGTGACTGAATTAATATGTGTAAAATGCTCAGCACTATCTCTGGCAAAAAACAAACAAACACGTGCTAGGTAAGTGACATAATGACTGCTCCTGTACTGACTCTGACTTTGGGTACTGCCTAGGTGCTCTCTGATGGGGTTCGACCTGAACCGTCACTGGCTGGATCCCTCTCCGTGGGCCCACCCCACCCTGCATGGGGTGAAACAGCTTATCATTCAGATGTACAACGACCCAGTGAGTAACTGAACCCCCTCAGCCTCTGCTGGTCTTACGGCTTGATCTGGGAAAGGGCAGTGTTGTACTGGGAAAGCCCACTAGGAGTTGCAAAGTAGGAATTCAGGGTCAAAACCTGGGAGGGACTAGGCCTGCTGGTCTCTTCTCTGACTTGGACAAGTGCCTCCCCACCCCTCACGAATACTGGCTTCAGTTGTGGAGATCTCGTGGGGTGGAGGAAATATACCGGAGCACATTTATCAGGGCTCTTGGGTTACAAGCGAAAGAAATACAACTTGAACTAGTTTACACAGAATAGAGAATTTTTTAGAAGAGTCCCAGAGCCTCATATACAGTTGAAGACTGTAGCCTGGCCTCCTGCATCTCTAGGGAGCTTGTGCCAACTGTCACGTCCAGTGGTTGCCCCACTAGAGAGTGACTCACTCTCATATTCTAGTTCCAGTTCCAAGAGGGACTGGAGTTCCTCTGGGTAGGAAGTGGAGGACACGGCCACCTCTGGGCAGGGCAACTCTGGTCCAAGAGGCAAGGATATGTAAGGACAGGACAGCCTCGCTGGAATCATGTAGTTGACCTTGGGGTGTGTGGCGGTAGTGATAAATCTGTTCCTAGAGAAGAGGGCCTGCTATTCCAGAAAGAAGGGGAATGGGGATGTCCACACTGAGTTTGCTCACAGGGACACGACTTTGTGAGAAATAGGAGAAGACATTGGGGTTTCATAGCTTAGAGAAGAAAGGAGGCCGACCACCATCATTTTCTCTGAAGAGTTATGAAGGAGGATAGTCAGACATCTTCCAGGTGGAGGCCAAAGCAAGAGGTAAGGTCGAGAGAGAAATAAAACTTCTTAACCATTAGAGCTGCCCGAGGATGGAGTGGGTGTGTGACCTGTGAACTTGGCCTTACTAAAAGTGTTCAACTTGAAGCTAAATGACACTGTCAAAAATAGTGCATGGAGGAGACTCAATTGTTTGGAAGACATTATAGTGAGACTACATGTGAGTGAGTCTCTTCCAACATTGATGATTGTGATTTATGACCCCTTGACTGCCATCAGGTGACAGACAGTGATTGCTAAGACAGCAAAGATCCCAGAGTTGGTGTATTTCAGTGATGCACCCGTGTACCTCATTCTACTCACTCTCTTTGAAGATACCAATAAGAATATCCTAAATTAAAGAGCAATATGTATTGACCAGGCAGAATTGTGTACATAAAAACAAATGTATATATGAGAGCAAGGGTTAATGAAAAAGTAAGTAAGTCCTTAGGTGCGAAGTAGTTATCTCAACTCAACTGCCATCTTTATCTTCCTCTGTGAGCTTTGCTTCCCTAGGTCTTTTTATAACCCACTTGCTGTCAGGGCTTACGTAGCCATAGCTTCAGTATATCTGCTTCCTTCTCCAATTCATCCCTCCTTGTCTACAAAAGAAGGTGTTAGCTATACTCTCCAAACCCCGTTATTACCCTGAACTTTTGATCCATCCTGACCAGCTTTCCTGGCAGAGAAATGCTGCTTCTGAATTGCTCAGGAGGTGTCTATAGTCAGCTGGGTTCTGTCCCCCAGACCTCGGGGTTAACTGTAGTTTCCCTCCTTCTTCTGCCACCTTCTTATTAAAAGAGGACAGCCCCTACATTTTTTCTGATCTGCCTGATAATAGCTATTCAATAACTATTTGTTGAGTTGCATTGGATTGAACATGGCAAATCCTGTTATGCCCACTGTAATATGGTTTACAGATACTAAAGAGCTATTCACAGAGGGGACAACGAGGCATGATCAAAGAAAAGACACGAGGCAGGAGAAGTGACAGAGTGGGGGCCTCAGAACAAAGTGGTGTTTTAGGTGAATCCCCGAGGAGAGAACTGGGGGAGGAACAGAAGGGAGGGCGTCAGGTTTGCTAAAGAGAAGAGGCATCAGCCTGCCGTTGCCATCATCAATCTGAAGTCATTGATTTGCTCCCAGGCAACTGGGCACTCGATCCTGCTACAGAATACAGATCAGGCGAGGCCGAGTTTCAGAGGTATTAGGATATTCTTTGTGCTATGAGTAGATTGATCATCATCTGGTCGGACCTTAGTAAACGCACTTGGGTGCTGAGCGAGTTGTGGGAGCTGCCTTCTTCCTGAAGGTCCACTCCTTTACGCCCCAAGCAAGGATGCGGAGCGCTAACATCAGAGCCAAGCCGACCTGGACCAGGACCCCGGATGCCTCAGTCTCCTCCTCTCTTCCCCGCCCCCCTGCCCAGAACCTTACTCCATTCTTTCCTTCCTGTTTCCACAAATATTTATCAAGTAGTTTCTAACTACCAGGCATTGTAGTCCTAATAGTGAACAAAACCCTAACTCTTATAATCTAGTGGGAGAATAAGCATTAAACAAGTAAATACTTACTGATAAATATAGATTTACAAATTGTGTCAAGGGTTACCAAAAGAATGTACAAAGTGTGATCTGTAGAAAGGATGGTTAAAAGTTCCGGTTTGCCCAGGGCAGTTCTGGTTTATACCCATTGTCCTGGAGTATTTATTAATGGTACTTCCTTCCACTCTTAAAAGCATCCCTATTTGGATGACAAATTACACTATCTCTCTACCTAAAAGCTATGTGAGGGACTTCCCTGGTGGTCCAGTGGGTAAGACTCCATTCTCCCAATGCAGGGGGCCCGGGTTCGATCCCTGATCAGGGGGCTAGATCCCACATGCATGCCGCAACTAAGAGTTCTCATGCTGCAACTAAGAAGCCTGCATGCCGCAACTAAGAGTCTGCATGCCACAACTAAAGATCCCACAGGCTGCAACGAAGATCCCACGTGCCGCAACTAAGACCAGTGCAGCCAAAATAAATAAATAATTTTTTTTTTTTTTTAAAAAAGGAAGAAACATCAGAGGTGTTAAAAAAAAAAAAAAAAAAGCTATGTGAAAGCACCTAACACAGTACCCGGTGTGTACCAGATCCTCAACAAACATTATTTGTATCCCATTCAAATTCACATTTGACTTCGAGAGTCAATGTGCCCAGCTGTAAACACCGCAGTGCCCCAGGCATCTGCCCTAATAGCGTTAAATGCGTTTCTACCCTGGGCCTTCACCGTCACAGACGTCATCAGAATCACTCAACCCCAGAGCTATCTAAACTGCCAGGACAGCTTCTGACCTTGTTTCTAAACGCTCACAGCCTCACACCTTCCATCCTGGTGGCCTTTTGCTCACAGGATCAACAAGCAGAGAATCAGAAAGACCCTTGCTGATGGGCAGGGTCTATATCTGTGAGCATTGTTGTTCCTCAAAGAACTGGTGAGGGAGGAACGTCGTGCTGGGTGCTGTGAATAGTCAGAGCTGGTGTCTACCTTAAGGAGTCCACAACCTGGTGGAAACAGCCATTTACAGACAGTTATTCTAGGTGCATTTGTGGAGGGAGGCACGGGGGTGGTGGGAGCCATAGAAGGAGCCGAAGCCAGGAAGCCACACCTGAGCTGATGTGTGAAGGATGCTTAGGTCAGGGAGGGCTTTTCCAGGCAGAGGAGGCATCTGAACATCTGCCTTGAGATGGAGGCACCCTCGGGAGGCTGCAAGTCGTTCGGTGTGGCTGGTACTGAGGACAGACAGAGGGGCAGAAGAGGGGCTGTGATATAGGGCTTTGGTAGAATAAATTTGGACTTTATTCTCATGGAAACGGGGAGCCACTGAAGGATTTTAAGCAGGGAAGTAACAGGATCAGTTTTGCATTTCAGAAAGATCCCACTGGTGCCTAGAAGGAGATGGATTCAGAGGGTGCCAGGCTAGAGGCTGGAGACCATTATAACCTGTTGCTTGGGGCAGAGAGGAGGGGGAGTCTGGAGATATTACAGAGGGAGACACGAGCGACTGTGGCTGATGGGAGAGGAAGGAATCCTGCGTGATGCCCATGGTTTGGCTTAGACAGTGGAGTGGAGGGGGTGCCCTTCCTGAGATGGGAACCCAGGAGGACCAGTAAGCGTGGGGAAAAGCTTTAGATGTGCTGGTGTTGAGGTGAAGCAGGAGTGAATCTCCTGGAATGAGCCCTCTGTGTCCTCACCTGGCAACAAGGGCCTGCTGTCTTCGCGTTAATGATGGTGTTGACTTCAAAGCTGCTTTCCTAGCCCTGTGCTCACTACACCCTCCACCCCTCTCCGGGACTTGGATATTAAACGATGCTCTTGACAAAGGAGCCTTTAACCCACTGGATCTCAGATACAAAGCGTTTAATGTCCCACTTCCAGGACGGCTCCCTGTGGTCAGTGTGTCCCTTGTTTACCAGTTGTGATTGATTGTCCCCCAGGGGAGGGTCTGTCTGATTCAGTCCCCAGTGCTCAATAGGGACCTGGCTCTGAGCAGGCACTCCATGTAAATGCCGAGCAAATGATGAAGCAAACCCAGAGCCTCCGTGACTTGGTTTTTATGAGTCTCCTGATAAAAAGGAGCGACTGGACCACAGACCCCCTCCCCAATCTCACCTTCCCTTCAGGGTGTCCTGGATTCTGCTGCCACCATCGCTATGCCCTCCTTAAGGCTCTGGTCTGTGCACACAAACCCTTTCCTTGGTTTCCCTGCAACCTGCTGAGATTGTCCTAAACTCCCAGAGACAGAACCTGAGAGTTTAGGACAATCTCTGCGGGTTACCTTGTACAAGACCCTTGGGTAACCTCAGAGTTACAGAGATTAATGGGGCAGGATGTCAGACCAGGAAAAGCTCACAATCTGATAGGAAGGCCAGACCCTCATGGACAATTTTAATCCAAGGCAGTGAGGAAGGTGAGCAGAGAAAATGTCGCGCTTTGGAAACGTGGGGCTGGGGGAGATTAATCCAGTGTGTGTGCGTGTGTGTGTGTGTGTGTGTGTGTGTGTGTGCGTGCGCACGCAAGCGCTTGCGTCCCCGGGGGGATCCAAGGAAGTTTTTTCAAGGAATTTGGACTGGACCTTTAGGAATGGGAAATATTTTATCAGGTGGCTATGGTTTAGGGACGAGGGAGGTGACAGGGAAAGGGGAGAGGGCTTTCCAGGGCAAGCTGAGCCACAGAATGGAGGTGGCAGAGCTCAGCTGCTGGGGTGGGTGTGCAGCATATACAACAGGGCAGCTGTGAGGAAGCTCATGGGCAAGGAATTTGGCTTCCTCCTGTGGTCCAATGCTCTCTTCTCATTAAAATCAAAGTCTCAGGCCCTTTTTTAATCTGATTTTTAATTGAACTAAGTATAATAACTGTAAAAAAAATTAAGGCAGTGGAACAAAATGCTGCTTGTCGGGAATAGTGTGGCACACAAGCCCTCTCAATCTTGAGAATCAGTGTCATCACTGAGGAGCCATCAGAACCGCTTGAGCGAGGGAGAGAGATCGATGAATAAATAGTACTTCAGTCCATTCAGTCCCCCAGTCTAGAAAACCTAGAGACATCCTAAAATTTAAATCCTCCTGAGGCTCTCTCCCCCGCTTAAAACCTTCCAGTGACTCCCCATTATTTGTGGGATTAAGGCCAACGTCCCTGACATGCTGTTCAAGGACATGCCCTATGTGTATCCAGGGCGGAGCACAGAACACGGCACCAGAGAGAATATTATGTTGAATGATAGATGCTTTAGAAAGTGACTAGGTCTGCAACGTGGAGACTAAGCGGAAGAAGAGTGCCCGATAGGCACTGATGGCAGGGGTCCAGGTGAAAGACGATGAGACCCGAACTTGAACGTGGCCAGGGCTGCTGCCAAGAAGGATGCCCAGGAACGGACATGGGAGGTGAATGCGTCCCCTCCTGCCCTCTCCTCGGCCCCCTGAGTCCCTCAGAGCCCAGGGCTGCTTTGTTGAGAAGTCTCTATGCTCTGGGGTGATTCCCCGCCTTTTCCTAGAGGAGAAAGGCCTGTGTTGCTATAACAACTTGGCTGCAGCTCTTTTAGACAGATCCGTTTCCTTAAATCATTTAAGGAAAATTAGCTGCCATAACAACACAGAGCAGTTTTTCAAACAGAGCAACACAGGGCTGGGGTTTTTTTCGTTGCTTGCCTCCTGTAATCCTCAAGATAAGCTGCTCTCTTTCTGTCAGATAAATAAATAAATTATCACACATTTACGTGCAAACAGAGCGGTCAGCAACACAGTTGGATAACACATGCAGGACAAGCACTCATTCACACGACACACACACAACACACACACGACATAGAAATATGCAGAAAATGCACATATTCACATACATAAATCAAAATATTTTTATGTAAAAACATAAACATGGTAAATAAGAGATAGACACAGACAAGTATATGGTTATACACAGTCACACAAAGGATATGTACACAAACATACAGCCAGCACAGTTTCACATTCAGTTAAAAAAGAAGGAAATGGCCCATGAGGTCTGTTCTTAGGGTGAACAGAGGTTTCTCTGGTCACCAGACCAGAAGGCTCTGAGATGGTGACTCTCACTAGAATCCACTGGGCACCTGCATGTTAGTACCTGACAGTCTGGGGGGAGAACCCTGCTGGTGGAAGGGTAAGTCCACCTGGGGAAGGACGGAAGTACCGGGGAGAAGGTTGGAGGTGTCCCATCCGCATCCCATACACACACTTAGGAGGAAACCAGGAGAGCAGGAGGCACAGCCACGGCATTTGGGGTGGGATAATTCTTTGCCCCCATGGCAGGATGTTTGTCCGTCCCTAGGAGAAGGCTGTGCCACCCCAGGTGAAAACCACATACCTGGGGCATTTGCAAACTGTCTCACCAAGGCCTTAGGAGCTTTGGAATCTGGTCAATGGGTTCCCAGATTTTTGTTTCATCCCCACATCTATGACTTTATTATCCCAGAGGTCCCCTGCAAGGAGAAGCTAAGACTATGTGGGCTGATCTTTGTGGCAGCAAGAGGGCCTTGCGGGGAATGTAACTCCCCCATCAGAGTGTCTGAACCACGGATTTGCTTGGTGCTCTTAGGCAAGTCTCTTCCCCTCTCTGGGCCTTCATTTCCCCCCATCTATACACTGTAGGGGTTGAAGGATGATCTCCACAGGGCCCTTCTGGCTCCAAGTCTGTATCATCTTGGAGTTGTTTCTTGGTTATGTACGCTCCACTGCTGGGCAGGATTTCATGACAAGGCACAAAAGTCCTGGCTGCTGCAGGGAAGCCCAGGAAGCATTCACGGAGTGAATGCCTGTGAAGGTGCCCAGCACATGGCAGAAGCTCCATAAATGTCAGTTTCCTGAGCCTCGGTGTGCCCATCTGCTAAAGGGAAGAACAGTCCCTGACCTGCTTACCTCGCAAGTTGGAGAGAGACACCCCATTATATGAACATGAAGCGTTTTGTAAAGGTGAGGAAGGATTATTGCCGTGGGGCAGCATGGAGAGGAATTCCCTGTGGAAATGTCCAGACTGCCCTAGCTGCTAAAGGTTTCAAGAGGAGTAGATGCAATGCACTCACACCACTACCATAGATCACACACGTGGGTCTACTCCAATGTTTTTTTCCACTCCTAGCAGCATGGCCCAGGAAATCAGTAAATAGCCACCAGGGGAAAGGTTCACTATGGGAATAAAGGCTGGAAGTAAATGTGATATTGTACAGGGGGCTCTGAGCTCATGCAATTTTTACAGATTTTCCTACAACAGTTTGAGACGGTTTATGAAACTTTAAGGAATTTTAAGAGAAATCATTACTTTTCTAAAGGGCAACTTCTCCCTATGATAAAAGGTGTGGTTTTTCTACCTCTCTAGATTATAGCTTTGACTCTGGCAGCGAGCAGGGTGGATACACGGAGCTCTCATGTCAGAGCAATATTCCTGTCAAGCTGGTTGTTTCCTTCAATTTCTCTAACATCTTTTCATCCTGAAAGATTCTGGATGCCTCTCACCAACTAACTAGATACATATTGTTTCAACTGCATGGGGACCAGCAAAGCTTCTAGAAGTTTCCCTCTGAGTCAGGTCAGTTAAGCTCTCTGTGTCTTATTTTCCCTATCTGTAAATTGGGATCAACAACGCCCATCTCATGAGATTTCTCTCAGGATAAGATAATATGTATATAACTAACACTCAGTAGTAGGTATATTAAAAATGGAGCTATTGAGATTTTATGCATTTCATCATTACAGCACTTACCTCACTGTCCCCAACCCCACCTCCAGCTCCTATCGCCCACCACAGACTGCGATCCCACCAAGGCCCTGGACTTCACCTTGGACACTTCTGTATCCCTAACACCCAGCGCAGGGCACAGGCCTGCCATGAATGTGTGTTGGGGGAGAGGGGGGAGAGAGAGGAGAGGCAGGTGCGTAAGAAGAAATCCACTCATCAGAACCTGGAATGAGCATCTGCACAGTGTTCTGAAGAATGTGTGTGAATCTGATGAATAAAGAGAAGGAAAAGCATTCAAGTCAAGAGACACGCTTAGCCACTCTCAAAATCCCCCTTCTTCAGAACCCACCTCCAGCCCTACCTCTTCTAAGATTTCCCTGAACACTTTGGCCCACGAAGTGTTTTGTTTCTTTGTTCTTCTATTGATAGACTTTGCTTCTGTCTCCTAGTGGTTTATCCCATCAACATTTATAGAGTGTATTCCATGGGCTTGGTGCCATAGAAGCATCTCCTCTGACTGTAGGTTCCATTTTCTCAGCTAAATTGCAAACCCCTCTGGTGCAAAGGATCTGCCTTCACCTCCCTGCTGCCCTGGGCAGGGCTGGCTACTAGCTGGCAGCTCAATGAGAGCCTCTTGAGCATTGATTGAAATGCAGTTCTCAGGAAGAGTAGTCGTTTGGATGTCTATAGGCAGCCCGCAGAGCTGGGCACACCTCCCGGTTAAAGCGCACATCATGCTGTGCTTTAGTGATAGTTTTCCTGCCTCCTTTACGCTGAGCTTCTCAAGAATAGAAGCTCCATCTTTTCCAGCGTGCATCTCCATCACCTGGCAGGGTCCCACGCTTGGTAGGTCCTCAAGGATGGTTTGGGGAAATCTTGGCAGCTCCCTCATCTGACCCATTGCTCCTTATCACTATAGCACAGAAACATCCCAGAGAAATCGACCTCCGCAACTTTCTCACCGTGCTGCATTTCCATGGACTCATCTTTGTTCCTTTATTTTTTGCCCCTGCTAATCCCTTGTCATAAAATGCTCTCACATATGGAATCTTCTCAAGCTAACAAATTTGAAAATTCCAGAATGTTAGAATCCAGCCACGAGGATCTCCGTCACAAATCTGCAAACTCTAAAATTCTCCTCCTCACCCCTCTCTGCTGCCCGTATCTGTTCCACTTACCCTGGTTTCTAGGTTAGACCAAGCGTGCTTCCCCATATTTCCTATCGCACGAGCACCCAATTATCCGGGCCACAGTGAGTTAAAAAGGGGTCTCTGTGGACAGCCTGACACTCTGGGAATGACCTCTTTACACTTACCCAAACACTCCAGCTTAACTCCAGGTCATCTCTTCCAGGCACTTTTCCAATTCACCTACCCCACCCATTTCTCACCCCTCCAGCAAACTCCTCCCCTTCTCCCTTCCAGGCCCCTGGACCGAGAGCAGGTTCGGATCTGCACACAGCCTGCCACCGCATTAGAGGCTCAGCTGAGCTGGCCTATGACAGACTACAGGTTACATTTTAGGGTGTTTTGTGTTCAATGTGTGTGGAACTTTTCCAAGAGTTATTTTTGGTTGTTATTGTTGGGAGACTCCTGAGCCAAGGATGAATTCATGCTGGTACATCAAATAGCATACTGCATTTCAGAAATTGGCCTTAGCCAGGGGAAATCAAGTAAGTCAGATGCCTAATTAGTCCACCATTTACCGTGCTGGAGAGAGCTGAATTCTGATGAAAGAGACCAGACTAATCACTGTGTCCAGCAAGAATTGAACTGTTTAACCTTTCATGCAGAAATTGCCCCATCCTCCTGAAGTACTAATGCCTACCTCCCAAGCCTTGTACTGGTCCCAGGTGTCTGGCTGTGAGAAGTCTTATCAGCCTGGACACAACTTGACCTTCTGTCCAATGAGCTTTGATGCTCTCCCACTCAGCAAGCCATTCCAGGCTCCTATTTCTTGCTTTTACTACAAAGCTAGTAAAGTGTATACATAAAAGAATAACTTCCCTATAGCCTTCAAAAGGGAAACATCATTCATTTATCCATTCAACACACATTTTCTGAGCCCAAGCCCTGTATACGGGAATACAAAGGCAAATAAGAAACAGTCCCTCCCCTCAAGGAGCTGATGATCCAGAATAGAGCAGTGGATTTCAAAATGCTTTTAGAAAAATTGCAAGAGGTCTGAGGACCCCCTCACATGGGGCTTCTCTCCATTTTAACCAGAAAGGTATAATTTTGTGGCTACGAGCTCAGGCTCAGGCCCAGGTTTAAATCTTATTTCAACATTCAATGGCTTTGCTACTTTGGGCAGGTCTCTTAACCTTTTTAAGCTTCAGTTTCCTTGTTTGTAAGAAGTTGTTGTGAGGATTAACTGAAGTGATTCATGTGTCTTGCTTCAGGCACTGTACAGGCACTGTGCCAGGCACATTTATTCTCAAAAGATTTTAACTATTATTAATGTAAAATATGTGTTTGAATAAAGGATTCCAAGGCCATAGAAAGTCTGCAAACCCCTGGTCTAGCGTTCCAGACTCAGTAAACCAATGATGGCACGACAGGGTGGGAAGTGTTATGATAGACAAGAGATCTGGGTACCATGTGGAAAAAGCAGGTCATCCCAACTGGACTTGGTGTCAGGCAAGACTTGCGAGAGAACGTGACCTCCGAGATGAGTCTTGAAGGAAGAACAGGAGTTGTTTAGACAAAAACCACGGGAAGTATTACAGGCAGAGGGAACAGTGTGTGTAAAGGCATATGTACTAGACTGGTGAATATACTCAGGGAATTCCAGGGAGTTTGGTATATGGGGATGGGAGGAGCACAGGGGCAAGGGGCTGGAAGTAAGATTGGGTGGTAGGCAGAGGCCGGTCCTAAAGAGCCCTGTTGGCTACCCCAGGGAGCTTGGACTTGATCCTGCAACCATGGGAGCTTTCCTTCAGGGAGCAGGGAAGACATGAAATTTAAAAGAGAAAAAAAATGTTACTATGACTTTCTGGGGTTTAAAATATATTGGTGTGTTTGTAGCTTTAGCCAGCAATTGCAGTACTAGAAACCTAGGCTAAAATAATCTGAACTGTGAATAAGGATTTATGCAAAAAAAAAAAAAAGTCCACAGAATCATTATTTATAAACAGTAAAAAACCAAGAAAAATCTAAATGCCTAACAGTGGGAAACTGATTAAGTACATCACAATACATTCATGTAATGGATGTTATAATATTGTGAAAATGTCTATGCTACAATTTTAAGTGAAAAAAAAAAGAGACAAAGTTGCAGATGTATTATATGTTAAGACATATATAACAACCAGGTTCAAAATGTACACAAAAAGAATGGAGGTAAACTAGATGTTAACAGTGGTATTTCTGGGTAATAGGGTTGTTTTCTTCTCCCCCCTTTTTTTATATTTCCCAACAGTTTTCCATAAATATATGTTAACTTTAAAATTGGAAAAAAATTAGGGAAGGAGGAGGGGACCTGACTACCCATATATGAGGAGGGACTTTATTTTATTTTATAAAACAGAACTAAACACATCAGAGTCAACTGCTTGGTTCTGGGCCAGCCCCTAGGATAAGAGCCTCATGAAGCCAGCTCAGCCCACCTTATAGAGGGAAACTGGAAGCAATCGATATCATTTGTGCATCCATCCCTCTAAGTAGCCATCCTTTTATCTATCTTTCCATCCAACCATCCAGCCATTGTACCTCTACTCTGTTCAAAATGCCTGTCCCAGAGGTACCTATATCCAGGCTCCTAACATCCTAGGAAGTCTGTTACCTCCTCTGTACCCTCTTTGTAAGCGTAACGAAGACTTCTCACCTCCCCTTCCCCACAGCAAACCTCAGCTTGTGCCCTTTCTTCCTACTTTGGCCCTTTCTTCGTCTGCTAAGTCTTTGGCCTTCAAATACTGTCCTGTCAGCCAGGACCAGAGGCAGACCCTTTACTCTCGGGGAGGAAGAGCAAGAGCTCTGCAGTCAAAAATTGCCTCCAGCTTACGATTCTGCCTCTACCTGTCACCTCACTTCTCTGAGCCTCTGTGGCTTTATCTGTGAAATGGGATAGTAGCATCTCCTCACAGCTGTGTTGTGAGAATTCAAGAAGACCCTGCATAGAAAGCACTTAGCACTTAGCGTGGTATTTCCTAAGGCTGGTACATTGTAAGCACTCAATTAATGTTAGCATTTATTCTTACTATAAGCTCAAATCCAGTAATATACAGTAACTGATATTTCAATGTTAATTTCACAAAGCCATCTTCAGAACATTGTCACTATCTTTAAACTGTAGCATTAAAAAAACAGCTATAGTTCTGGTTATTGCAAGAGCATTGCAAGAAGGTCTTAAAAGATAGACTGGGAGCAGGTCTAGCCTTTATCTCAGCTTCTCTGACCACTCCCCAACCTCCCTCTGTGACTCAGGCTTTCTTCAGCTGAGCTAATAACCCTTAATTGGGTGACAGTCAACTCAGTTCCAGGCATGGAGCCTTTCTCTGTTATGACTTCCTATATTTGTCTGTTCTGATCCATTCTGTGTGGATTTTACAGTTTAACCTCTGGTGGGCAAGTGGATTTCCATCATTCCTAGGTTTTGGGTATATGTGCATGTATATTGGGGCAACTTGGTATAATCCCTAAGGGCTGACGCCAGCAAGGATGGTTCTAAAGTGAATACCATTGACTGTGATCCTCCAGACCCCTTGGGGTGATTCCAGACCCCACATGTGGGCTCTGGAGGAGGGCTAGCTGGAAGGCGGAGTTTGTATGCTGGTTGGCAGCTAAGGCCACTTGTCAGAAATGACCTCTCACTGGCTATACCTAGAGGGCATGTCAAGGCCAGAGCTTTTCTTTGGCACCACCAGTGCACACTCAGCCGTCGAAAGAGTTGACTTACTCAGGCTCCCAGTTACAAGAGGACAGTTTCTTTCCTGTTAGAGTTTAGCTCTAGGCTGTGACCTTGAAAACTCCTCCAATTGCTAAAGCATGTTCTTTAATAGACATTTCTGTTACGTGACAGGACGTTCTCGTGCAGATGGGGCAAATGAAAGCAGCTCCTTAGGATCCTAGGCAGGTGGTGGGCTGAGGAAGGGGGAAGGCGCTCACATTTATTGAGCATCTATTAAGTGCTAGGCATTGTCTCATCGAATCCATCTAACAGCCTTATGAACTGGGCGTCATTATCCCCATTTCTTAGCTGAGGAAACTAAGGCTCAGCGTGAAGGACACCCCCGCCCTCACCCCACCGTAATCTCTCCCAGTGCTCACATTTATCACTCCACAGCAAGCTGATTGCTTTACGTGCTTGTTTTTCTCTACTCAACTGTGAATTCCTTGAGGGATAAAACTATGTCTCTGTCACCTCTGCATTCTCTTGCCCAGAGCATAATGCCTAACACATCAGTAAAATGTCAGTTAAAGGAAGGAGCAAATGAAAAGCCTTAGAACCTGCAAGGTCACACAGCTGATGGGAGCAGAGCTGAAGTGGAGTCAGAGCTGCCTGATCCCAAAGCCCCTTTCCTGGTGCAAGTAAGGTGAGCGGGCTCCGCAGGGGCCGAGCAGCCAGCAGGACCTCAGCAGTTCTCAGGAGTCTCCTCTTTTATCTCTAAAAGACATGTAAATGGCCAACCTACAAAAGAGGGATTCTGTTGATTTGGCTTCTTCTTGAGTATGATGACACCTTTGTATAGCAAATGTTCAGAATGACCCCCTAGTCTTTATGTTCAATTGACATTATAAATGGATATACCAGCTTTATTCCATTACTTTGGGTACCCTGCCCTTCCCCCCACCACCGTAAGGGACACTTGGAATGAAATCCTGGATTGAACATGCCAGGCAAGTTAGGAGGTGGGTGGAGTCTTGAGTGGGGTCAGCTGACACCAAGCCAGTCAAGAGGGTAGCACCTCAGGATGCCTCCTTTTTATTCACAGACTAGGGGTACCACCTGAGAACATACATCCCCAACTTCTGCTGACCTGGGTACTTTTGACCTTGAATTAGTAACTTAATTCTGGCCTTCTGGGGTCTCACAGCTCACTTACTAGAGCCAGAGAACTTCAGAGCTGGAAAAACTGAAGAGGTGCCCCAAACTAACCTTTCATAGAAAGAGAACATAGAGCACATGTGCCCAGGGCAGGGAGCTGGCCTGCCCGAGGCCACAGGGTAGGACTGTAGAGCTGGGACTCACACTCAGGCCCCCACCACCTCCGTAGGGTGGGAGCACATCACTTAGGCCCTGGGGATGAATCACTAGCACATGGGTCTTGTTATAATTATTTTTGCTAATTGGTCACAAAGCTGTATAGTTTTCAGAGCACTTTCACATATAAGCATCCATTTGACCCTCACTGCGATGTTGTGAGATAAGGATTATTGTTTTGTTTCACTTTGCAGGTAGGGAAACTAAGCCCTAAAAGTTACTAAGACACTTTCCCAAGAAACAGAGTCAAGGTTCAATCTTTGTTCTTCTGACTGCAGTTGTCCCCCAGTCCAGCCCAGGGCGGAGCACACAGACGGATGAGTCAAAAGAAGGGAGGACCGGGAGGAACAGAACAGAGGGTCATCACTATTTCCTTTCCCTCTTTTTCCCCTTTAACAAAGCACCCCAATTCAGTGTCCCTTCCTAGACCACCAAGCCTTTCCCAAATGCCTCTGAGGGAATTAAGGGTGGGGCAGAATAAGGTGTGAGAGAGGCAGTAGGAACTCAGGGTCCAAGCCATCGTCAAGGCCAACTCAAGGCTAAAAGAGCAGAAGTGGCAGACTCCAGGCCAGAACCAGTCAAATTCTGAGGAACAAGGGGCCAGACAGTGGGTTGGGTGGGTAGGGGCAGAGAAAGGGTAGAGAGAGTCTCCATGGGCATACGGTGGGAGAGATGCCAGTAAAGACAAGAGACGTCACGTGAGCAAAGGTGCGTAGGAAGAGGACAGAAGGAAGGAGGTGGGTCTGACTGGTGTACAGTGTCCCTTTGGGGAAGGAATGGCTTTTTTAAAAAGTGAATATATTCTAAAGGGCCTCAGAATACAGGCTGAGATATTTGAGTTTTATCATTTGGGCCAAAGGGAACTATTGGAGGTCTGTGGGCAGGGAAAGAGCAGAATGGCAAGCGTTAGCTCTGATTATGCAATCAGTATCAGGGTGTAGACTCAAAATGGTGACCCCTTTAATCTGACAGTCTGCTTTGGTATAATTTGTTAAAAGTGACAAAATGTCTCATTTTGCTGCAGTTCATTTTGACCTTTCTTAATATTAGAAAGTTAATTTCAGAAGGGAAATAAATGTATTAGTGTTGTCACAGTCATAAAAAGATGAATTCTGTACTGTCAAGTGGTTTCTTTGAATGAATCCATCATGCTGTAAAATGGTTGCCTTCCAACACCCAGCATCTCCCCAGCTCCCTCCTCCTCTCCCTCCTCCCTTCCTCCCTCCTTCTTTTTTCCTCCCTTCTCTCTTCCGTCCCTCACTCCTTCCATCTGCCAACACATCTACTGTGATGTGCTCTGGGGAGACAGAGATAAAGGCACGGTTTCTACTCTAAGGCAAGACACACTCTAATGGGGAAGACAGAAAAGGAAACCAGACATTGTAGGTGTATCTAAATGCCAGAGGAGGAAAGAGCCCGAGCTGAGGGAGCTGAGGGAGGGAGCTGAGGGAAGGGGCTGCCCATGCAGCAGAGGGAACGCCTGTTAAATTAGGAAACTGCCCTGTAGTAATAGGACTTGGGTTGACTCTGATTAGGAGAAAGGACAGTAGGTAAGATTCTGAAGGGTTGGGTTGGGTTGGGTTCTGGTCCCATATTCCACATACACTATTTCACTTAACCTTCACAGCTTTGTTGAAAGGGTCTTATTGTTCCCATTTTTTCAGAAGAGGAAAATGAGGCTCAGAGAGATGAAGTAATTTGGCCTGCCTGGGTTGTAAATCTTGCACACAGAGTTGACACCAAAATCGACATGGCTTGCAATGTACTGTGCTTCATCTCCAGCTAGCTATAGAGAATGATTATTTTTCTTATTTTATTGGAGTATAGTTGATTTACAATGTTGTGTTAATTTCTGCTGCACAGCAAAGTGATTCAGCCATATATATATACTTTTTCATATTCTTTTCCATTATGGTTTATCCCAGGATATTGAATATAGTTCCCTGTGCTATACAGTAGGACCTTGTTGTTTATCCATCCTATATATAATAGTTTGCGTCTGCTAATCCCAAACTCCCAATCCATCCCTACTCACCCCACCCCGCAACCACAAGTCTGTTCTCTGTGAGTCTGTTTCTGTTTTGTAGCTATGTTCATTTGTGTCATATTTTAGTGTCCACATGTAATTGATATCATATGCTATTTGCCTTTCTCTGTCTGACTTACTTCGCTTGGTATAATAATCTCTAGGTTCATCCATGTTGCTGCAAATGGCATTATTTCACTCTTTTTTATGGCTGAGTAATATTCCATTGTGTGATACCACATCTTCTTTATCCATTCATCTGTCAATGGACATTTAGGTTTTTTCCATGTTTTGGCTATTGTAAATAGTGCTCTATGAACATAGGGATGCATGTATCATTTCGAATTACAGTTTTGTTTGGTTATATGCCCAGGAGTGGGATTGCTGGGTCATATGGTAGTTCTATTTTTAGTTTTTTGAGGAACCTCCATACTGTTTTCCATAGTGGCTGTATCAATTTACATTCCCACCAACAGTGTAGGAGGGTTCCTTTTTCTCCACACCCTCTCCAGCATTTATTATTTGTAGACTTTTTAATCATGGCCATTCTGACTGTTGTGAGGTGGTATCTCATTGTAGTTTTGATTTACATTTCTCTAATAATTAGTGATGATGAGCATCTTTTCATGTGCCTATTGGCCATCCGTATGTCTTTGGAGAAATGTCTGTTTAGGTCGAGAATTATTTTTTATTAGACCACATGGTGTACTGTTATTAACTTCACTACACCAATTATGCTCATTAGTTTTGTGACCTTGGAAAACCCAGTTCTTTCCTCTCTCTGGATCTCAGTTCCCCATTAGTTCAATGAAGAGGTTGAACCAGCTCTGCCCTCCCCTGGTTGTAGAGAACTCCTGCGATCTGAGGGCATGCTGTAATCCATCCATTAAGGTGCTTCTCAAACCTTAATGTGCAGGAAACACCTGAGTATCTCATTAAAGTTCAAGTTCTGGGCTTCCCTGGTGTCGCAGTGGTTAGGGGTCCGCCTGCCAATGCAGGGGACATGGGTTCGAGCCCTGGTCTGGGAAGATCCCACGTGCCGCGGAGCAACTAGGCCCGTGAGCCACAATTACTGAGCCTGCGCGTCTGGAGCCTGTGCTCCGCAACAAGAGAGGCCGCGATAAAGAGAGGCCCGCGCACCGCGATGAAGAGTGGCCCCCACTTGCCGCAACTAGAGAAAGCCCTCGCACAGAAACGAAGACCCAACACAGCCATAAATAAATAAATAAATAATTCCCCAAAGAACTGAATGTTTAAAAAAAAAAAAACAAGTTCAAGTTCTGATCAGTAGGTCTGGAGTGCAATCTGAGAATCTGCATTTCTAACAAGATCCCAGGCTATGCTGATGTTACTAATTCAAGGACCCCATTTTGAGTAGCAAGGGCTCAACCTATGGCAGGAGCAAACTTTGGGGTACAGGGTGGACGCACTGAGGGTGTGAGTTTAAGATTGCTGAAAGGAAAGCAAGCAGTAAAAGCAATCTTACTCAGATCTGGTCAGCAAATGGAGTTCTGGGTTCATTTTATTACCAGGGATTTTCACTATCTTGGGTTTAAAACCAGTGATTCTCTTAAGAGATTAAAAGGAAGAAAATTGAACTTTTAAAGTCTCAAAGAAATCTTTTCTACCGTAATCACATCTGTTTTAGTTCAAGGTGCGGTCTGATGTTTCCCCCGGAGCTCAGATTTCTATCTCAGATGAACGCAGCCTCAGCTCTCCTGTGGGAGGGTGACTGTCTCTCTTCCCTCCTCACATCTTAGTGGGTGGGGGATGCAGCTTCCTTCTCAAGCTTCATCAGCACACTCACAACTTCCTAAAGCGAATTTCCTAAAGCCCTTCAGGGATCCCTATTACCTACCGGTTGAAGACCCTCCAGCTTGGTATTCAAAGCTTTAGACTCATTTCTCTGTACTCCTGTGCATGAAACTTTTACTCTTATCCTAATTGCCTGTTCCTCTTCTCCCAAAAAGACACGTGTCTCACCCACATTCACATTGCTGCTCTCTTACGTTCACATTCATCCCTGCACCTTCATCCCCGCACGCTCCCCTCTAATTGGACTATTACCCCTCCTCTCTCACTGGCCAGCCCTCAAAAGTCTACACAACATTCAGGTTTGTCTCCATGCCACCACTTCTGGGAAGCCTTCTGTCATTGTCACGACTGTAAATGAGTAATAACATGAACCCATAAACTATTTTGTATCCTTTAATTCTGAGGACAACTGTGCTAGGTAAGTATCACCCCCATTTTATGTATGAACAAAAAGAGACATGGGGATTCCCAGCCAAACCTATTGAACTCTGAAGTCTGGATTCCTTCTTTCGCTCCTTTGCTTTCCCCAGCATGTTATTTGTACATCTTTATGCATGTCATGACATACTCCTTTGGTTTAGAGCTACTTTTCTTTCTGATGAGAGGAGAAAACAGTTTCATTGGGTAAAGAGGGTGAGGTAGAATGGCCTGAAAGATTGTTAGATGTTAGAAGTAAGGGGAAGGCCGCCAGGGTGATGCAAGCTGGGGAAAAAGGGGCATATTTGCCGACCTTTTTTCAATGAAAAACACACAATAGAGCCTGCAAAGTGTGCAGAGCCCTTTCCCTACGTTATCTCAAGTCTCAAGATTACCTTCTTTGGACTACATTTTGATGGATTCCTATGATTATCCTCAATACCACTGGGTCCCATTCAAGCCAGTTGAGACTAATGAGTTAGAGGCAATCAAATCATAGAATGTCAGAGCCAGAAGGAAAATGAGAGATTCTTGTTCAGCCTCTTCATTTTGCAAATGAGAAAACTGATGCCAGAAGGAAAATGACTTCCTCAAGGTCACACAGTGATTTAACGGCATAGATTCATTTGGCATTTATTGCATCTTTTTGCTTAGCATCTTCCATTTCAGAGGGAGGTGCTTCTGGGTGAATGTGTGTTTTAGTTAATGTCAATAGTCCTTCATGTGGCAATAGTACAAGAAAGAAACTACAACACTCTGATTCATCGTAGCCTCTGCCAACAGAGTGGGCTGCCCATGGTTTTCTTTTCATCAGAGGGTGACCTTGGAAATCCAGACCTATGACACCTGGCTTTTCCTCCTTATACTTTTCAACTCTTCCTCTAATTATTTCTCATGTATTTAGTACTTCAAATGCTCACAAACACAGCCATTATCCTCACGGCCTGAATTCATAATTATTGCACAACTAAAGGCAACTTTGAGCATGAGAAAAACACAGAACACATTTCTGCAAGAAACCGTGCTGTGGACTTCCCTGGTGGCGCAGTGGTTAAGAATCCGCCTGCCAATGCAGGGGACACGGGTTTGAGCCCTGGTCCGGGAAGATCCCACATGCCACGGAGCAACTAAGCCCGTGCACCACAACCACTGAGCCTGCACTCTAGAGCCCACGAGCCACAACTACTGAGTCCACGTGCCACAACTACTGAAGCCCATGTGCCTAGAGCCCGTGCTCCACAACAAGAGAAGCCACTGCAGTGAGAAGCCCGTGCACCACGACAAAGAGTAGCCCCCGCTCGCCGCAACTAGAGAAAGCCCGCGCACAGCAATGAAGACCCAACACAGCCAAAAATAAGTTAATTAATTAATTAATTAATTTAAAAAAATACTTAACTTAAAAAAAAAGAAAGAAACTGTGCTGTATTATTTGGTTTTTGCTATGGTAACAAATGACCCCAGTAACTCAGTAGTGGATAACAGCAAACATTCATTTCATATTCATGTTCTGTGAGGGCTGTGAGTGAGTCAGCTGCCGCTCTGCTCACATATCTTCTTGCCTAGGTCCAAGTTGAAAGTTCATTCCCTGTCTGGGATCCACTCTTGTCATGGCACGGGGCAGGAATGCCAACCCTTTTTTCTTTTTTTTTCCGGCCGCGCCACGCTTCTTGTAGGATATTAGTTCCCCAACCAGGGATGGAACCCACGCCCTCTGCAGTGAAAGTGCAGAGTCCTAACCACTGGACCACCAGGTAATTCCCAATGCTATCCCATTTAAAGCTTCCACACAGAAGTGGCAAATATCGTGACTGCTTACCTTCCATTGGCCAAAACTTGTGCCAAGGCCAAGGCCAAAGTCAATGAGGTAGGGATACACATACTCCTCTTGGATTCTTGGGCAAACAAAATGACAATAGGAGATCCCTTATTACAAGGAAGAGAGAATAGTCAGGAGCAATGGTCTGATCCACCAAATTGCCTTGTGGCTGAATCAAAGTATGACTTCAGGGAAGTCATTTGCCCTCTTTGGAGACCAATTTCTGATCTTTAAAATGAGGAAGTTGACTTAGGGGAGCAAATTAATATGATGGAAAGAATCAGATATAACTGAGTTCAAGTTCTAGTTGTACCTCAGACTAGCTGTGTGGTTTTAGGTAAGTTACTTAACCGCTCTCTGTTTTCTCATCCGTTTCTTCTAAAATTCAATCCTGTAGTTTGAAAAAAAAAACAGAACGGCTTCAACCTGTTAATGATTCTCATAAACTCTTTTTTTTTCACCTTAGAAAACATCTTTTAGGAAATAATGTCTCTTGAGAGAAAACTTTTTCTTTAGAAGATGTGATTCTTTTAAGTTCTGTTAAACTTAAGAAAAACTGAATTCAGTACCTTTTAAAATAGAAATATTTATAGCACACTGTGCTTTTATAAAGGGATTTTTATTTAGCCATCTCTCTGGCCAGCCAGCTATGCTTTGTCTGTATGTTCAAGAAGTTGTTAGTGGTCATTATTTCTGGGTTGCAGGATTTCAAGTGATTTGTTTAACTTTCCCCTTTGACCTGAGACAATGCCCAGACCTTGGCTCTAAGCTTCCATAGGAATCGACACCCCTGCCTTTCCCCACCTTCGTTTGCATAACTCACTGGATCCTGAGCTCTCCATGTAGACCCCACTTCTTGAGGAAGCCTTCTCTGCCCCAGCCATCCCAGGGGTTAGGTTTCCTTCCCCTGCTCTCTCACAAGCCCTGTGCTGGTCTCTATCACAGCCATGGTCACTCTGCACAGGAGTTGCTTGATTTCTGCCTATGTCTCCCCTGAGAGTACAAACTCCTACTGATGCAGGAACTGGGATTAATTTATTTTTTTAATCCCAGCACTCAGCACAGGGTCTGACGCTTAGTAGACACTCAGTGAATATTGTTGTATAAATTAATAAATGTGGTTCTGTTTCATTCAATCAAGCTGTGGATTCCCACAAAGCGGAGCTCCCAGCCCAGTAGCAGGCGCTCCAGCCCTCTGGCAGAGGTTGGGGTCAATGGCCTTTTCTCAACACTGCTTGGCAGGCCTGAATTCTCTGCAGCTTCCATTCCCTCCCTCCTTCTTTCCCTCAAGGGGCCAAGAGAGCTCTCTGTCTCTGAGCCTAGCTGTTTATTTTTCTTTTCCCCGTTGTGAAATGTTGCAGCACTTAAACTTTAAAAATAAAGGGATTGATTTTTATCTTGAATTTTTGTTTGTTTTTTTTCTGACTAGGGAGTTAAAAAAAATCTTATTTCCTCCACACCAATAGAGAGAGTCTTACACAGACAAAGAGGCATGCAAAATGCTCATCTACAGTATGGCCTAGTGATTGTGGAAGGAAAATAAAAATGGAGTCAGTATTACTACCAGAGCTCTCTCAGGTGGGGCCAGTGGGCCACTGAGGAAGTGTGACTTATGCATGTCTCAGTCTGGATGGAATCTGACCTTTTGACCACTTATTGTCCTAACGAAGGCATCCAGATGTGCCAGAAACTCAAGATACTTACTGGACCTTTACCCTAATATAAACCATGACAGCCTATCTACCTATTGGACCCTCACCCTAAAATAACTCGTGATTCCTTAAGAACAAATATTTCCTGACTTTGTCAGAATCAATCACAATTCTCACCCGGTAACTTTAACAACCTCCTGGCTTTTTGTCTTTATAACCCCCTGGCTCTTTCTCTTCCCCACACATTCCTTCGGTTTTACCCAAATCTGTGTCTCCTGAACTGCAATTCTTAAGACTCCAAATAAAGCTCGTTGTTCTTTGAGCCTTGATGTTCATTATTGTTCTACGTGGTTAAGGGCATATGCTTCACAGTCATGCAGATTGGCTTTAAATTCTTTCTCTTTCTTACTCAGCTGTGTGACCTTGGGCAAGTGAGGCGCCCTCTCTGAAATTTTCTTTATTGTTAAAATGAAGATACTATCTAAATCTCTGGCTTATGTGAAAATTAAATGAGATAATCCATGTAAAACATAATACGATGCCTGACAGTCTCATTAAAAGGTGAAGATTGCTAGGTTGTACCAGCTAGCCATAACACTTGCCAGGGCCAGGCACTGTTTTCAAAAGTACTTTATTTGTATTAATTCTAATAGTTCTCACCACTGAAAGATAGGTATTATTATTATCCCCACTCTATGGGTGAAGAAACGAATTAAAGTCCCTGTCTGTGCAATCCTGCAAATAGTACTGGCCCCCGGGCACGTGAGCAGAGTGTGTAGTCTTAGTGCCTACAGCTCCCTACCCTTGGGGTGAGATGCGCATTGGCTGAGGCCAGGACCCTCCCCAACTATCCTCTCCCATCCCCTGCTCTTTCTTGCTCTCCGTGCCCCCTGCCTTGGAAGTCAGGCCACCTGACACGAGAATCCCTTCTCTCCCACCCTTCGCTGAAACCCAGAGCCCTGGGCCTCTGTCAGGGAGCCTCGGCCTGCTTCTAAACCCCTTGTCAGGCGCCAGAGGGCTGGGTGGCCTGTCCGCTTTTCAGGGCAGCTGACAGAGCTGGGCAGGCTTGGCAACGGCTTTAGCTGTGAACAGAATCTCAATGAAGGCTTTGGCCCAACCTATAGTGGGTGTTTATGACCTGGGGGCTCTGCCCTGGCAGTCGGGAAGGAGAGTAAATGTTGCAGGTTCAGGGCCCGGCTTCAGCCCCTACCCCTCCGCTATGGGATGGTTTCTTGTCCTCAACTGTGGTGAGAGCTGTTCAGTTGCATTTGATGCCCACTTTTCCCCAGATTGTGTGTGTGTGTGTGTGTGTGTGTGTGTGTGTGTAGTGGGGAAGGAGTGACTCTTAGTCACCTAGAAGCTGGTTTCCTGGAGTAGAGAAGGGTCCAGCAGACAGGGCATATGGGAAGAGGAAGGGAGAGTAAGGAGGAGAATTACAAGGAATCTGAATCCACTGGGAAAATAAAAGTCAGAGGGAAGTGAAGGCACCTTGGAAGATAAAAGAAAGTATATAGACTACCTTAGACCACCTAATCAGATACTTTTCCACCTAAACGTGCTGAATGACTGAACGTAAGAATTCTGGAGGTTTTGAGGTGGGAGGACAAAACAGCCGCTTACAAAATTTATTTAAACGTTATCTTTTATCTTCAAAATGTATACAGCCTAAACCTAAATATACAACATAAACCCCAAATAGGTTTCAGTCAGCCATTTCTTCATTCTCACCTTCAGGGATGCACCCCCTACTCTACTTCTCCAGCCGCTGCCACCCTCCCCCGCACTGGTTCCATGGGATGCCTATATGTTGTGCCTTCTGGTGCCTGGAAAACACCCTAACCAGTGGCCTCAATGTGGGCAGGAAGGATTCAGCAAGCCCTATCATGTATCAGGCACTGAGCAATGGGGATGCAGAGATGGGTTAGACCAGCCTCCATCCTCAGGCAACTCATGGTGCAAAGGGAGAGGCAGACCCAATATCGGACTATTACAGTGCAGCATAATCAGACTGGAGTAGCAGTGGCAGCTGCCACATGGGGGACACATACTCTACTCCAGGCATTTTTACATTACCTCTAATCCCATCACGGTCCTGGGGCAGATGTTATCAGGTTTATTGCAGAGATGAAGAAACCAGGGCTAACCGAGTCATACAGCTGATAGGTGGGGCAAACAGGATTTAAATCCAGGTCTCTCTTATTTCAAAATTTGTGTTCTTCCTGCTCTATTGACTCCTGTAATAAAGAAGAGGGTGATCTAGGAGGACAGAAAATAAACCCACCCTGGGACGGGTGGTCAAGAAAGTCTTCCTGAAGGAAGCAATGCTATATTGAGTCTTAGAGGATAAGTAGGAGTTGGCCAGGCATCCACAAGCAGGGAAAAGAGAGTTTTGGGGATGGGGAAGATCATGTGATAAACGTGGAGTAGTGATAATGACATGACTTTCTTGGGAGTTGAAGAGGGTCCTAGGACTAGAGTGAATGACACTGTAGAAAAGTGATAAGACGTAATGAGGCCAGAGAGATGGGTAGGGCCAGATCATGAAGGCTTTTCACAATAGAATTATCCTCAAGTCCTTGGGGAAGTAGTAGAGGTATATTAAGTGGAGGAGTGACATGGTCAGATTTGCACTCAGGCAAGTTATCTCCAGCCATGTGTAGAGGATGAACTGAAGGACGAGAGACTGGAGGATCTCTCAGCATCTATCCATCCATCTCCATTTGTCTCCATCATTTATCCATGTCTTGGTCTCCTCTGTTTTGTCTCTGTTTGCTTGTATCTGTCTAGTTATGAGTCTCTACCACTCTCTGACCTGTCTTATTTATCTGGTCCCTCGGCCTCTCCATATAACCCTAGACAAGGCACATCACCACTCTGAGACTGGGGTCCCTCATCAATAAAATGAGGATCATGATGCCAGATTGAAAAGGTTAGATTAGGGATTAAGTGTGATATTGCATGTGAGATCTTTTTATATATTACAAAGCACCTTACAAATATGAAGGCTTATTGTTATCTAGCTACTGCTCTTTCAGGTGTTATATTTTGGTTTGTATTTTTTTTTGAACAAACATTCATTGAGCATCTAGGCTAGGCACCTGCTATGTATCTTGCAAGAGAGGGAGTTTACAGTGAATCAGAAACAATACCAGCCTTCTAGAGGATCGGAGTAGAAGTATACAAAAAGCTAGATTAGAAGCCTCTGTTATATTTTTCTAACTTGCCTGTCTATTTGCCTGTCCGTCTGTTCATCCATCCACCCACCCACCCACCCATCCACCCATCTCTCTCTCCGACTCTGGTTGTGCTTACATCTGCATTCTTAGGCAGTAACTAATGCGGAACCATCCAAGCCACATTGGCCCTTCCTTGCAATCCCCTCCTGTCTACAGATCACCTTTCACCATGTAATTTTTCAAAGCCCGTGCCCTTCAAATAAGGGAGAAAAATAAACTGTGAGAAGACCAGTTTTGGATGACTTGGAAGGTGCCTTCCTTCTTTACAGTTTTAGGACTCTCTCTGCCCCTTCCCACTACTGTGGCTCCAGCACTTTCCTGAAGAGTTGTGCTGATCTCACATAGATCTGACACTACCACATTCCATAAATCAAGAAAACTAGGTTGAAAGGCCTGAGGAGCCAATTTCATTGAATTCTACCATCTCTGTGACTAACCCAGTACTGCCAGATAGTCCCAAGGCAGTTCCAGACATCCACATTTTTAACAAAGATTGTAAAGAGTTCATGGTGACTTTGCCCTATAAGCCCTGTGTCTCTGAAATGTCCTTTAAGAAGTAGTATTGTATAGTAGGGAACAAGTCCTATTCTGCTGCTTATAAGCTCTGTGACTTCAGTCAAGTTACTCAACCACTCTGGGCCTCAATGTCACAATTAACAAGATGAGGATAATACTTCCTCTTAGAGTTGTTGTAAGGACTTAGTGACATAATGTCCAGTGTGAAATGTTTGGCACAAGACCTGACGTTGTATCCTCAGTGAATTGACTCAGGGTTGGAACTCAGATTTATTTTTCCCTGGTAACAGAACATACTGTCACTAACCTAAGCACCGGTTTCTGTGGTTTTGTATGTAGGTACGTGCTTGTGTGTCTGAAAGCAGATGTGTTTGTGCAGGTGTAGTTGTATACGGCTATGCTTTAAATTTCGATGCACAACTTATACCTGCTAAGTACCAGAATAGTGCTGTGCAGTGGAAATTTCTGTGATGGCAGCATTCTTTTGCACTGTCCGTTAACAATAGCTACCAGCCACACATGACTTTTGAGCACTTGCAAATGTGGCTAGTGCAACTGAGGAACTAAATTTTTTAAACTAATTTAAATTAATTTAAATGCAAATAGTTGCAAGTGACTACTATATGAGACAATGCAGCCCTAGACTATTCCCTTGTTTCTAATGACACCTGAAATAATGATTATGGGATTAAAAAAAAAATTCCTGAACACCTGCTATGTTTTAGGCACTTGGACATGCACTAACTCATTTAACCCATGTCAGCCCTGTGAGAAGAATGGCGTTACTGCCACTTCCTGTTTGCTGACAAGGAAATTGAGACATGGAGAAATAGAGCGACTCCTTCAGTGTCACCCAGCCAGTTCAGGTTCTGAGCCTAGATCTCTAGTTCCAAAGCTCTTCTCTTTTCATGACCTATGCTCATGCTGCCTTATAGCAGTGTTTCCTATCTGCCAACTGCAGCCACTGCCTCAGGGAGCACTCAGGGGTGGTGGGCCTATGAGACCCACCTGATTTGGCCCTCTATCAACTCTCTGACCTCCTCTCCCATGACCCTCTGCCTCTGTCACCCTGCTCTAGATACCGGCTTCCTTGCTTTTCAATGATCTCTTAAAGCATGCTCCTGCCTGGGGGGGCTCTTCCTACAGGTACTTCCCCCAGTCTGGCTCCCGGGTGCAAGTATAGTTAGGAACTGATCACTCCAGCTGCAGGATGGAGAGTGGATTTGGGTGGTGAGGGAGGGAAGGAAGTGTTTTCACTGGAAACAGAGAGGTCAATTGGGTGGCTACTGCAATAGTCCAGAACCACAATAGTCAAAATCCAAGCCACTGACCTTGCCCAGAGCCTCACAGACTGCTAAGTGTCAGAGCTGGAATGACCTACAAGATCATCTGGTGTAAGCCCTTCTTTGAAGAATGATGAAACTGAGGCCCACAGGATTTTCCCAAGGTTGGCTGAGTTGGTACAGGGGCTCCCATCTCCTGATATGATCTTTTGTCTGCTATGATTTTTTTTCCCTGCATTACAAGAGCATCATAAAAATAGATGTTTTACTACAAACAACCTTTTTACCTCCATTCAACCCTTCTTTCATTTTTAGAGACAGCCCCTAATTCTTTTTTTTTTTTAATATAAATTTATTTATTTATTTATTTTGGCTGCGTTGGGTCTTCATTGCTGCGCATGGGCTTTCTTTAGTTGCGGCGAGCGGGGGCCACTCTTTGTTGCGGTTTGCGGGCTTCTCGTTGCAGTGTCTTCTCTTGTCGCGGAGCACGGGCTCTAGGCACGCGGGCTCCAGTTGTTGTGGCTCATGGGCTCTAGAGCACAGGCTCAGTAGTTGTGGTGCACAGGCTTAGTTGCTCCGCAGCACGTGGGATCTTCCCAGACCAGGGCTCAAACCCGTGTCCCCTGCATTGGCAGGCGGATTCTTAACCACTGAGCCCCGCAGGGAAGTCCCGTGACAGCCCCTATTTCTTAAAGGCCACTGAGTCACCTAAAAGGCAGGAATTCAGTTCTCTCTAAACAAACCAATTTTTACAAAGAATGAGCAAGTCTTCCCCCAGAAGTCTGAGCGTGTCCTCTAGAGAATACAGAAATTCATAGAAGATGTCTTGGAAGAAGATAGAAAAATCTTATTCTATTTTTTAGAAATGAAGGGAAAAAACCCCACAAAAGTCCAAACATAACTTTTCTGGTGCCTGATCATATTCTTCTCTCATCTCTCATTTCCCCACAACTATTTTGTCTTAAGGCTCTGGGAGCCTGCGGGAAGCTGCTGTATGATTTTTATCTCTATGATTAAAGTGTTACACTTTATTGAGTTCTTTACATCAGCAGCAAAATCTGCAATGCAGGGTTTTACATAACACCTCATTTTCTTCTTGCACCATTACTGTTATTAACCTGGTGGCAATAAACAGAAAATACAGCTTCGCTCATGATGTACTCTTTATTTTTGTTCCAATAGCAAGAAGGAAAAAAGGGCGAGGGTGGGGGGGAGGGAGAAAGAACACAGAGACAACGGGGAAGAATTTTTTGTCCATTACATCCCTTTGATGTCTGCTCTTCTCTCTTCCTGTTCCGTGTCAACATTTCCCACAGAAGGTCGAGGATGGAGATCATCTCTGCTGAGGGATGTTTTCTTCTCCATGATTAACTCCTCCTTTTATTCATTCAACAAGGATTTCTTCAGCACTTGCTATGTGCCAGGCACAGTGCTAGGTGTTGGAGATATAAAGATTTCAGGTCCTGATCAGTGCTTGTTCCAGTGGGGGAAATAGACATACATAGCAATAATAATTAAACAGTGAAATGAGTATAACGAAAACAGAGGGTTGATTGAAAACATAAGTGAAAGCGGGCAGGGTCAACCATACTCAGGTGTGTTAAGGAAGCCTTTAAAGAGGAAGCGATGCTAGTCTTGGGCCTTAGAGGATGGGTAGGTAAAGCAAGGCTTTCTTGGCCAAGGGAATGGCACAACTGAAGCCTTGGAAGGCACAGAAGAGCATGGCATGGTCTGGAACTGTCAGTTTGGCATGAGGGAAGCATCGGGTGCCTGTTAGCAGACAGTAGGAAATGAGATTGGAGATGGAAGCAGGTCTTTGAGGACCTGATATTCACATACATAAACATCTTCTATGACCGCTGTTAATCCATCCTCTGGGCACCCGTAAGACCAGGCCAAAGTTAGAGGATCAAGGCAGAATGGCATAGTGGGAAGAATGTGTACTCTGGATAGAAGATCTGGGTTTTATCCTTGGCTCTGCTACTTCCTAGCTGTGTAATCTTGAGCAGTGTAAAATGTAAAATGGGTATGGTGAGGGTGACACAATGATTGTGAACAAGTTTTGTAAGTTGTTGATAGTATTTTATATGTCAAAGGAAAGGGGGTGGGGGAGCAAAATTCCAGACAATTCAAAGAGCCAGAGAAGCTATAAACTCATCCTATGTGGTTTATGTTTTTCAATTTTTATAGGCGTATTTTTGATTTACAATGTTGTGTTAGTTTCAGGTGTACAGCAAAGTGATTCAGGTATACATATACATATATTCATTCTTTTTCAGATTCTTTTCCCGTATAGGTTATCACAGAATATTGAGTAGAGTTCCCTGTGCTATACAGTAGGTCCTTGTTGGTTATCTATTTTATATATAGTAGTATGTGTATGTGAATCCCAAGCTCCTAATTTATCCCCCCCGCTGCCAGATTTCCCCTTTGGTAATCATAAGTTTGTTTTCGAAATCTGTGAGTCTGTTTCTGCTTTGTAAATAAGTTCATTTATATCATTTTTTAAAACATATATTCCTCATATGAGTGATATCATATATTTGTCTTTCTCTGTCTGACTTACTTCACTTAGTATGATAATCTCTAGGTCCATCCATGTTGCTGCAAATGGCATTATTTTGTTCTTTTTTATGGCTGAGTAATATTCCATTGTATATATGTACCACATCTTCTTTATCCATTCCTCTGTCAGTGGACATTTAGGCTGCTTCCGTGTCTTGGCTATTGACGAAGGTTTCTATGTGGATGTGGATGAAGGAGACTGCACTGTCTTGGGACTTCCCTTCAAACTAAGAGATAAAGCCTGGTTTGTCCCACACCTCCTTGTCCAACCCTTGCTCACCTCTCACAACTGCCCCCTCACTCCTTGCTGCTTCCTGGATGCGTGATGAGTCCATGACAATTAATCTCTTCTATTCAGAGGGAGTGAGAGCCTGCGGCAAAGTAATAGCTTGAGAAAACCCTTGTCCTCATCCCATTTGCATTCCAGTAGGGAACCCAGGTGTTTGAGTATGTGTATGTAGGTTTTTGATTTTTTTAAAACTCTTGTTCTGATTCTGTATCCTATCAAAAATGTGCAATAATGCTTATGTCTAACTATATTAATAAATAGCCCTATTTTTATAGGAGACATATGATTGCATGGGAAATGTGTTTTTTCACACAAATAGCCATGTTTAGGAAAAACCAACTTGTTTGAATCAAAATGTCATAACCTAAGACCATAGACCATCTGATAGCATCTCATTCTAACTGGGGACAAGTACCTAGGAGGCAAACATCCAACTCAAACTTGTAAGATGATGACACTCTCAATCTCAGGGAATGACCCCACCCTCTACCCAGCCACCCAAGCCAGAAACCTGGGAATCAGCCCAAATTTTGGTCCCATACCCAGCACTGGCAATCTTACCTTCTAATGCGCCTCATATCTGTACCCATCTTCTCATCCTCACTACCCTACTTTGATTCATAATCTTGTCTTTTTCCAATTAGTCTTCACTTGGACTATGACAGAAATGTCCTAGCCATTTTATGCCTTTGAGCCTTACAACCTCCAATTCTTCCTCGTCACAGCCTCCAGAACAATCTTTGCAAAAGGCACATGTAATCATGTTATACTTCTATAAAATACTTCTCTGGCTCTCTGTTTTCTACTTTGCAGGACAAGCCCCAACTCCTTCGTGGCTTGCAAGGCCTTCCATGAATGGTCCCTAGACTCTTCTCCAGCCCCTCTCCTCACCCCACCGCCCCTCCACTCCGTACCCTTCAGTGGTGCCAAGCACCCGATAGTTCCCTGAACGGGCTGGGTGGGTTTTGGTCTTGGGGTTTTTGCTCACACACTCCCTCTGCCTAGGATGCCTTTCTCTCTGCTGGCAGCTCCTCACTTTCTCACCCACTTGGTGAGAACCTTCTGGTCTTTCAACGCCTTGCTCCACAGCCTCCTGCTCCACAGTCTTCCCTGACCACCCGGTGAATGGTTGTTTCCTTCAGCTGTGACTTCACCCCATCTTCACACACACCTCCCAGAGCACCGGAAGCCTTATGGACACTTAGTGGTGGGGAAGGGGGACAGGAGGAGAGAAGAAGTGAAGAGAGAGAAGAGAGGAGGGCAGGAGGAGAGAGGGGGAGGTGGGAGTGGAGGAGAGAGCAAAGGAACTGACATGGGATCCCTGCCTGTACCTTTCTCCTCCCTGCCTCTCCCCTCGTCGCCTGCACCGAATAAAGCAGGTAGGAACCATCTTATAGTTCTCTAGGACAAAGTGCATACTTTTGGCACGAATGCTGACACCCCTGAGCAGTTCTTTGAAGAACAGTGATATCTACTCTGCCGAATGGGAAGCCTGCATTAGCGTGGAGATGTGGTCGCACTGCCGTCTTGCAGTATTTCTCTCCCCACAGGGCCCTGCCAAGGTTAAGGATGATGCACTCAGGTCTTAAAGGAGATAAGGTGGGAAAGGCTGGCAGAATCTGTCCTCAGAGGCCACAGTAGGAGAAAAAACAAAACAAAAAAGTGCAAAGCAGAAAAATGAGGTGATTGAAAAATATAAGACTCTCAGGGCATAAATGGGCCCTGAGAAGTCACCAAATCAACTCTCTAGTTGGGGCAATTGAGGAGAGGAGAGGGTCTTCTCCAGAGTCACAGGTCAGGTTAGTAGGGGAGCCAAGATGGACTTCCTGGGAAGAAAGGAACTAACATTTCCTGAGGACAGAGCCCCGGCTCAGCAGTTAGAGCTACATTATTAACTCTCTGGATCAGCTACCAACCTCCTCTAGGAGACGCCACTAAACATTCAGACCACACGTATTTACTGAGCTCTTAATATGTTCCTGGGGGTGCCCTAGTTTCATCAGCCTTTGATTTATAATGAAGCAACATTAACTTTTAATTATGAAATTAAGATGTCCCTCAGCTCTCACAGGCTTAAATATTATATCTCAGTCCTTTTCTTGTTTTGTCTCATCTTCCTGCTCAGACTGGGGCTTTCTGCAGGAAGGCCTGGCTTTTCCATTTGTATCTGTGTCCACTCTAGATGCAGGAGTGAACACCTGGGGTGACCCCCAAGGGTGAGAATCAAGCAGAGGCTTTGGAAGCAGTGTGATGTAAGTTAGAATCCCAGTTCAGACCCTAACCTGCTATGAGATCTTGACAAGTCTGTCTCGGAGCTTCTTCTGAGAAACTGAGACCACAATCTTATTTACTTTAGTGGATTGTTGAGAAAATCAAATGAGCTCATTGGTGTGAGAATGGTTTTTAAACTCTACAAATGTGCAAGATAATGGTTATTGTCAATAGATGTTCTATTGAACAAGGAAGAGATTTACATTTATGTAAGCTGGGTTCCCAAGCCCCTCTTACTTCTATGCTCCTATAGCTCCTGCACCTGTCTTTGAGTCTTCCGTTGCACATGCAATTACTTTTTAAATGTCCATCTTCCCTGTAAAGTTTTGAACTCAAAGAGGTCCATATCCCTGGTGCCAAGCACAGCACTTGAACGAAGTATCACTTGAGCGAAGTATCACTGTGTGACTGAAAAAATGTATAGAGGGTGTATAATCTGCCAGATGTTTTGCCAGGTGCAAAGCCAGTCACCTCATTCGACTTCATGGAAACCCTGTGAGGTTGGAATTATTATCCCCAGTTTTTAGATGAGGAAACTGAGTTGCAGGTCATAAAGCCCACCCATGGCTAAGCTGACACTTGAAGCCAAGTCTGCCAGATCCCAAAACCATGGAACTCTTGTGACTACCCTCTTCTATCATCATCATCATTGTCTCAGTCAACATGGGGGTCACCAATCACTGCTACGGTAAGCAGGAGACAGAGGTCAGCAGTTCTTCTTTTGTTCTGGGAAGGTCTGTTATGAACCCAGACTGCTTGTGCTGAGTCTTTGTTCTCTCTCCCTTTTTCTAGGCAGGAGTGGAGGAGGGGATGGAAGCCAAGGAAGGCTCCCTCCTGCCAGGCCAGACCTGGCTCTTCCCGGATCGGATCCTTGGAAGAGATGTAGAAATGCCTCCATTTACATGTACATCCTACTTTTCGTTTCTAAGTAGAGTAGGATTGTAAGAGTAGAAAAATATTTTTACTCTTCACCTTGCTGCTACTGATGCTTTTTCCCCACACCTAAGCATTACTCTCACAAATTTCCTTTGCCCTGAAGTTTATTCTGCCGAGGCCAAAGAGGCTACAGATGCAGAGGCTGGGTGTTCTGAATAGCTTAGAGATGAACAGCTTAGCCCTGGATCAGAAAGACATGGGTTTGAATTTCAGCTCTGCCCCTTGTGAGCTCTTTGTCTCAGTTTGATAACAGTGCTTCCTGCACAGGATTTTTATTACAAGACCATACATAGGAAGCACTTCATAACTATCACCAGCTTTTGACGATGGGGTCATGGTTAAGAGCATGGATGGTAGAGCCAGACTCTTTGGGTCCTGCCAGTTACCGCTATGTGGTCTGGGGGATCCCTTGAAAGTCACATAACCTCTCTATGCCTTCGTTTCCTCACTTGTAAATGATGTTTCTATCAAATAGGGTTGTGGGAGGGTTCATGAGTGCCTGGCAGGTAGTAAGTGCCATACTGTTATTATTAACCTCCCTCCATAGCTCCGCTGGCTAGAATCTAGGCCCTGAGACTCCTAACACCACACCCCGCACAGCCCCTTTCTCTGAGTGCAGGATACCTGGTCCATTCATTCACTTACTTATTTTGTCACTCAGCAAATGTCCCTGATGACTTACTGAGTGCTGGGCCCTATAATACACGCTGGGGATGCAGAGGTGAGCCAGACATGGTCCCAGCCTTTACAGGGTTCACAGACCACTCGCCCCTCCTTCTTAAAACCTTTCTTTTTTTCTTTTTTCTCTTGGTTTTCATGAAACCACACTGTCCTTTTTACTTCCTCCTTCTCTGGTCACTCCCCAGTCTCCTTTGCTTCTTCCTTTACCCAAAGTGTCAACCTTAGCAGGTCCCAGGCTCAGTCTTGGGACCTCTTCTGGATCCACACTCCACCCCCCCCCACCCCACCCCCACCCCCACCCCCCGTGATGTTAAGTAGCACCTCCACGCTAACGATGCCCACATTTACATCTCTAGTCCGGTCTTCTCCCCAGGGCTCTATTTTCATATATTTAACTGCCTACCTGACATTGGTATCTGATAGTCATTGCAAATGCAGAGATCCACGTCAGAACTCCTGAATTCCTCACCACCCTCCCAACTGGTCTGCATCCCAGTTTCCTCCATCTCTCTCCACGGCACCACTATCTGCTCAGTTGCTCAAGGCATAACCCCTTGATCCATCTTTGATTCTTCTTGCATAGAAACCGTGGGCAGGTCCTATAGAGGTGTGGCCAAAATATTTATCAGATATGTCCCTCTCTTTTCATCTCTACTGTCACCACTTCAATTCAAGCTACTATGATCTCTTAGGAGACACCAATGCATCTGCTTCTACTCATGCGCCACTAAAATCAATTATCTACACCACAGGCAGGGTAATCTTTTTACAGCATTCCCCTACTGAGATGGCTTCCACTGTACATAGGAGACACTCCAAACTCTGACTCTGGCCTGCAAGGCCCTGCGTGAGCTGGACCCTATAAGCCTCTCCAGGCTCGCCTCCAGTACTAATCATGATACAGCCATTGGCCTTTCCTCTGGTCTTTGAAAATACCACATTCATCCTTGCTTCAGAGCCTTTATTTACCCAGAATTCTCTTGCTGGCCTCATTGAATGGCTTGTGGTTTTCATCCTTCAAGGCTCAGCTCAAATATCAGAAGCCTTTCCTGATCACACTATCTCAAGTAGACCCTGCCCCGTCCACTCACTTATTCACCATCCTATGGCTCACCCCAGGCATTCCTAGCATGTGTTACAATCTGCCATCACCTTGCTTAGCTGCTGTTCATGGCAAGTCGTCCCCACCTGGAGGCCAGCTCCCCAAAGGCAGGAACCTCTTCTGTCTTGTTCACTCCCAGGTCCTGGAACATAGTCGGTTCATAGTAAATATTTGTTAAATGAATGAAAAAACTGGATGATAAACACCTTAACAGAAGAGTATTTTAAAAATCTGTGGGAGTCCAGAAAAGAGAGCTGCTGTCCCTGGGAGAGTACAGGAAGGCTACACAGACAAGAGGCCGTTGGGCCTGTCAGTGAGAGATGAGAAAGAAGTTACCAGGAGGGGAAAGGGAGGGGGAGTAGGCACCCCCACCACCACCGCCGCCGCAGGAGTAGCAGACACAGAAGCACAGAGAGGAGAAGCTGCGAGTGCTGGGGAGGTTGGGGGGGGGGTGGCGAGGGGCGGGTGTCAGCAAGGCTGGAGAGTAAAGAGAAAAGAAGCAGGAGACAAAGGGCCATAGCGCGTCCCCTCGGCGCCCTAGGCTGGCTGCCTGGGTTTCTTTTGTGGTTGTTCCTCCCTTTGTCCCCCTTGATTCATTGCATGCTTTTTTTTGTGTGGCAGGAATGTCAGTCCAGCCACACTCAGGGCAAGGAGAGAAGCCTTAACTGGGCCACTTCAGAGATCTAGGCTATGTGTGATAAAGGGCATCATTTTGTCTCTTGGAGTTGCTCAGTTTTTTTGGTTTATATTTATTTATTTATTTATTTATTTATTTTTATTTTTGGCTGTGTTGGGTCTTCGTTGCTGCACGCGGACTTTCTCTAGTTGCGGTGAGCAGGGGCTACTCTTCGTTACTGTGCACGGGCTTCTCATTGCAGTGGCTTCTCTTGTTGTGGAGCACAGGCTCTGGGCACACGGGCTTTGGTAGTTGTACCTCGTGGGCTCTAGCGCACAGGCTCAGTAGTTGTGGCACACGGGCTCTAGAGTACAGACTCAGTAGTTGTGGCACACTGGCTTAGTTGCTCCGCGGCATGTGGGGTCTTCCCGGACCAGGGCTCGAACCCGTGTCCCCTGCATTGGCAGGTGGATTCTTAACTACTGCGCCACCAGGGAAGTCCTGCTCAGTTGTTTTAAGGAAATAATTCTCTATTTTTCTTAAAATTTCTCCTTCCTGCTTTAGGACACGCACCCTGACTTCCATAAGTATCTACTTTAACTTCTGAAAAACAGACAGGGAGATATTTTAGGTGATAATAAAAAAAACAGATTTGGGGCTTTTTTGCCTAGGTCCATGGGGAAAGAGCTGCCTCGGACAAATCTGAGCAGGGGAGTTGTCTGGAAGTTCTCTAACCCTCCTTGCTTTCCCCACCCCCCAACCTTTCTGAGAGGCTAAGCCTAAGCTTCCTTCCTGGGATGAGGGCGATTGCCTTGCTGGACCGCTAGCTCCTGCGAGCACAGCAGGATGCCTGGCGTGGCTTGTAACCAGAGCCTGGGTTTGAGTCTCTCCACTTCCTGCTGCATCCACTGGGGCAAGTTACTTAAACTCTCTTAGCTTCAGCTCCCTCCTCTATACAAAGGGAACACTAAAGCAGTTTACCCTCCTCAACTTGTCCTTATCCCCGCCTAAGCTTCAGTTTCTTTCTCATCTCCAAACCTGAGATAAATCCCTCTGCCCTTCCTGGGTTGGGTTTCCCTTCTTTCATTGGATTGAATATGTGGTCCACCCTGAAGTGCTGCCCTAATGTGGAGGACTCAGCCCACATCATAGCACCAAGCTGAGGCTTTGGCTTATGCCACCTGATGTGAAGCAGGGAAGCAGCTCAGAATGTAGGGGAGAAAAACCCCAAGAAAACAAACAAAAAAAACTAACCCATTTCCTTCCCAGTGTCTAGGAGGAAGCAAACTCCACACTAAATTATGTTCCAAATATTCCCTGAGGTAGTTTTAATTTTATTGGCACTGATTTTAATTTACTCTTTAGGCCCCTGATTGTAGGACGAGCTGTTGGCTGCTGGCAAGGGGACAGCCCTTCATCTCTCAGTTTTAATTAAGTTTCTTAAGTTCGGAAGGAAAGAACAGAGATGCTGTCCCTGCTTCTATTCTCAATCCCAAACTGTAATTAAGGGCCCTGAATTAGCTGCACACCCCTTGCTCCGATACAGCCACAGAAAAGTACCTCATTTGACTGCTGGAAAAACATTCAGATGCAGCTGTTCATTCATTTAATTCACTCATTATTCCATCAATTCACTGATTCATTTTCTATTCATTCCCTTACCAGACCTCTAATGATAACCTACTATATACCAGGCCTTGCTCTGGTCCTGTGGATTTAAAAAATCAGCAGTGTATGGTCCCTGCCCTGAAAGAGTCCACATTCTAATGGTAGATGGAGATAAACAAAGCATTATTATGCCATGTGGTCAGTGCCAGGAGAGAGAATTATGAGAGCACAGAGGATGCTGTTAACTCATCCCTGAAGGATAAAATAAGGCTATTTGAATTTATATCTTGTACCAGTCGGATGAATAATATTAGATGCTATAACAAGCAGTCCCCAAATCTCAGTGGCTTAATACAGTAAAGGTTCATCACAATCTTATGCAGGTCAGGTGACTTGCCTGGCTATTTTCCTCTCAGTGTTGATTCAGCAACCTAACCTTTTTCCTTCTTACTACCTAGCCTTTTTCCTTCTTATGATACCATTGTTTTTACATGTAGCTTCCATGCACAAGAGCAAGAATGTGGGTGATTGTGTACAAGTTTAATGGCCAGGCTTGGAAGTGACACTTGTTACCACTGCCTGCATCCCATTTGATCCCAACCAAATATCAAAGTAGACTGGGAGATGTCTTCCATGGTCCAGGAAAAGGAAATGGAACTGGTGAGCATCCACTTAGTTTCTGTGTTAAATATTAAGGTTGTGTCAGAGTTAGCCAGATAAAGAGATCACGTATTCCAGGCAGAGAAGACATTCATTGTGTGTAAATGTGGAGACAAAAGTCACAAGCATAGAGGTTTGAAGTACTCCAGCCAGCACCATAGGATTGGAGTATAGAATATCAGACCAGAAGTGGCAAGAGCTGAGACTAGACAGGGGGCAGGGGCCAGATCACGCAGGACCTATGCAAATATATTAAGGGGTTTGGACTCTATCCTGTGAGCAACGAGGAATGGTAGAACAGTTTTAACTAGAGAATTTTATGTATTTATTTATTTTTGGTCGTGCCGCATGGCATGTGGGATCCCAGTTCCCCAACTAGGGATCGAACCTGCGACCCTGCAGTGGAAGCACAGAGTCTTAACCACTGGACTGCCAGGGAAGTCCCAATTTGTTTGCATTTTATTTATTTATTTATTTTAAAAATTTTCAAAAAAAATATTTACTTTCCTTAATTTCTCTTTCTGACCTTTCGTTGTTAATGTATAGGAATGCAAGAGATTTCTGTACATTGATTTTGTATCCTGCAACTTTACCAAATTCACTGATTACCTCTAGTAGTTTTCTGGTGGCATCGTTAGGATTTTCTATGTATAGTATCATGTCATCTGCAAACAGTGACAGTTTTACTTTCTCTTTTCCAATTTGGATTCCTTTTATTTCTTTCTCTTCTCTGATTGCCATGGCTAGGACTTCCAAAACTATGTTGAATAATAGTGGCGAGAGTGGACATCCTTGTCTTGTTCCTGATCTTAGAGGAAATGCTTTCAGTTTTTCACAATTGAGAATGATGTTTGCTGTGGGTTTGTTGTATATGGCCTTTATTATGTTGAGGTAGGTTCCCTCTATGCCCACTTTCTAGAGAGTGTTTATCATAAATGGGTGTTGAATTTTGCCAAAAGCTTTTTCTGCATCTGTTGAGATGATCATATGGTTTTTATTCTTCAGTTTGTTAATATGGTGTATCACATTGATTGATTTGCGTATATTGAAGAATGCTTGCATCCCTGGGATAAATCCCACTTGATCAGGGTGTATGATCCTTTTAATGTGTTGTTAGATTCTGTTTGCTAGTATTTTGTTGAGGATTTTTGCATCTCTATTCATCAGTGATATTGGTCTGTAATTTTCTTTTTTTGCAGTAGCTTTGTCTGGTTTTGGTGTCAGGGTGATGGTGGCCTTGTAGAATGAGTTTGGGAGTGTTCCTTCCTCTGCAAACTGTTGGAAGAGTTTGAGAAGGATGGGTGTTAGTTCTTCTCTAAATGTTTGATAGAATTCACCTGTGAAGCCCTTTGGTCCTGGACTTTTGTTTGTTGGAAGATTTTTCACCATTGCAACAAAAAGAATAAAATACCTAGGAACAAACCTACCTAAGGAGGTAAAAGACCTGTACTCAGAAAACTATAAGACACTGATGAAAGAAATCAAAGATGACACAAACAGATGGAGAGATATACCATGTACTTGGATTGGAAGAATCAATATTGTGAAAATGACTATACTACCCAAAACAATCTACAGATTCAATGCAATCCGTATCAAATTACCAATGGCATTTTTTTCACAGAACTAGAAAAAAATATTTTAAAATTTGTATGGAGACACAGAAGACCCCAAATAGACAAAGCACTCTTGAGAAAAAAAAACGGACCTGGAGGAATCAGACTCCCTGACTTCAGACTCTACTACAAAGCTACAGTAATCAAGACAATATGATACTGACACAAAAACAGAAATATAGATCAATGGAACAGGATAGAAAGCCCAGAGATAAACCCACGCACCTATGGTCAACTAATCTCTGACAAAGGAGGCAATGATATACAATGGAGAACAGACAGTCTCTTCAATAAGTGGTGCTGGGAAAACTGGAGAGCTACATGTAAAAGAATAAAATTAGAACACTCCCTAACACCATACACAAAAATAAACTCAAAATGGATTAAAGAACTAAATGTAAGACCGGACACTATAAAACTCCTAGAGGAAAACATAAGAAGACCACTCTTTGACATAAATCACAGCAAGATGTTTTTTGACCCACCTCCTAGAGTAATGGAAATAAAACCAAAAATAAACAAAGGGGACCTAATGAAACTTAAAAGCTTTTGCACAGCAAAGGAAACTATAAACAAGACGAAAAGACAACCCTCAGAATGGGGGAAAATATTTGTAAACAAATCAATGGACAAAGGATTAATCTCCAAAATATATAAACAGCTCATGCAACTTAATATCAAGAAAACAAACGACCCAATCAAAAAAGTGGCAGAAGACCTAAATAGACATTTCTCCAAAGAAGACATACAGTTGGCCAAGAGGCACATTAGAAGCTGCTCAACATTACTAATTATTAGAGAATTGCAAATCAAAACTACAATGAGGTATCACCTCACACCGGTTAGAATGGGCATCATCAGAAAATCTACAAATAATAAATGCTGGAGAGGGTGTGTAGAAAAAAGGAACCCTCTTGCACTGTTGGTGAGAATGTAAATTGATACAGCCACTATGGAGAACAATGTGGAGGTTCCTTAAAAAAGTAGAAATAGAATTACCATATGACCCAGCAATCCCACTACTGGGCATATACCCAGAGAAAACCAAGATTCAATAAGTCACATGCACCCCAGTGTTCATTGCAGCACTCTTTACAATAGCCAGGTCATGGAAGCAACCTTAATGTCCATCAACTGAAGAACGGATAAAGAAGATGTGTTACGTGTATACAGTGGAATATTACTCAACCATAAAAAGGAAAGAAATTGGGTCATTTGTAGAAGAGACGTGGATGGACCTAGAGACTGTCATACTGAGTGAAATAAGTCAGAAAGAGAAAAACAAACATTGTATATAACACATATATGTGGAATCTAGAAGAATGGTACAGATGAACTGGTTTGCAAGGCAGAAATAGAGACACAGATGTAGAGAACAAGTGTATGGACACCAAGAGCGGAAAGTGGGGGAGGGGGGCATTGGGATGGATTGGGATTGACATATATACACTAATAGGTATAAAATAGATAACTAATAAGAACCTGCTGTATAGCACAGGGAACTCTACTTCACTTCGCTGTACAGTAGGAACTAACACAACATTGTAAAACAACTATACCCCAATAAAAAAAATTTTTTTTAATAAAAATATTTATTTGGCTGCACCGGGTCTTTGTTGTGGCATGCGGGGTCTTTGTTGCAGCATGCGGGGTCTTCGTTGCAGTGTGCAGGATATTTAGCTGTGACATGCAGGATCTTTTAGTTGTAGTGTGTGGGATCTTTAGTTGCGGCATGCAGGCTCTTAGTTGCAGCATGTGGGCTCTAGTTCCCTGCCCAGGGATCAAACCCGGACCCCCTGCATTGGGAGCATGGAGTCTTAACTGCTGGACCACCAGGGAAGTCCCTTGTTTGCATTTTAAAAGGTCGCTCTGAAGCAGCAAAAAAACCAGGTCAGAAGCTATTGTAGTAGACTAAGAAAGAGATGGAACTCAAATCAGACATGGTCCCGATCCTCAAAGAGCTCATAGGCAGACAGACATACTTTTCAGCCAGATTACAGTAACAAGTATACAAGTATATCTATACAGTATTCAAGTATACTTATACAGTAACAAGTACTGACATCAAGGCCCAAGCAAGAAGCTGTTTGGAGAAGGAGGGATTTATTTTAACTGAGCATGAGAAGAAATCATAAAAAGTTTAAGAAAGCCATATCTCTTCTCTCTCATCCAACAGCCACTTTTAAAGATGGGGAAATTGCTACTTATTCGTGGTCACAGATTATGTTTACATTAGAACCAGAGGTAGGAACTCTGCTCTGCCTTCCCTGCTCCATTCTAATGAACTAATATAAGTCCATAAAGCCAGTTTAGACACAAAACATCATCAGGACGGTGAGGAAATTAGTATTTGTGGTCTTTGGCATTTCCAGCATAGTGCTGAATACGTGTAATGAAGAGGAAAAAGAACTAAGGCTTCAAACTCAAACCCTATGCTGGCAAATTCCCTAGATCTTTTTCTACTCCAGGTAGAATCTAGACTCTCAGAGTGGGAGGGGATCTTAGAAACTAAATAGTCCTTTAACATTGTTTTGAAGATACTAGCCAATACAGTTAGATACAAAAAAAAAATTAGAAGCATAAAAACTGGAAAAGAGGAGATAAAATTGCTAAGTGTATGTGATAAGATTGCAAACCTGGAAAATACTGCCCCCTTTATTCACCTCAATCATCCTCACCTCCTGGCTGTTCCTTGAACATGCCAAGTACATTTACTTCTCCTTCTACCGGGAAGACTATTAACCTGATATCCACAAGACTAAATCTCCTACTCCATTCAAGTCTCTGTTTTTCCAGAACCTCTATTACTTTCTATTCTTTTACTATGCTTTATTTGTTTCCATGGCATTTATACCTCCTGACATCTAGTATTTTTATTAATTGATTTATTTTCTTTCTCTCCCATAGAATGTAAACTCCTTGAGATCAGGAGCTTTCTGTTGTGTTCATTGCTATATCCTAGTGCCCAGAACACTCCCTGGTGCATATTCCCAGTGCCTAGAACACTATATGACACGTAGTAGGTACTCAGTGGTTGGGATTGAATAAGTGGGTTGAATAAGTAAGCAAATGAAAACTCAAAAAAATAAAATGAGAAATTATTATAAGAACTATAGAATTAGTGAGGTGTCTGGGTACATATTTAAACCATTGAAAATCAGAGCCTTTATATGTATAAAGAACTACCAGTTAGAAGATTTAATGGAAGATATCATGTTTACAACAACAACTAAAAATATAAACTGCCTTGGCATCAAAAAGTATGTTCAGGGTCTATATGAAGAAAAAAAAAAAAAAAAGCTTTTAAAACTTTCTGCTGTACCCAGAAGAAAATGGAATAAATGGAAAGTCAAAGCATATTCTTGGATTGGAAGCCTCAAAGTGATAAGAGTCTTGACAGGATTGGGGGAACAAGGAAAATTAAAGAAGCTAATTACAAAGATTGTATAGAAAAATATGCAAGAAAATACAGGAAAATATGGGGAAAGAAGCATAATGAGGCAATACTAGCCCTCCAAATATTAACATACATTATAAATTTAACATAATTAAAATTGTGTAGTACTGACACATGAATAGACAAATGATTAGAAGAGAATAGAAAGTCCAACAATCAACCCAAATACATACAGAAAAGTTATATGGTAAAGATGGCTTTTCAAGTCAGTGGGGAAAAGATGTACAATTTGATAAATGGTATGGGACAATAAAGTTTAACCCTTACCTCACACCCTACATCCATGTAAATTAAAATTGAAATGAAATCTTTAAATATAAGAAGTGAAACAATAGAAATAATAGAAGAAACAATGAAAGAATTCAACCCAGAAACCACAAAAGACTGATAAATCTGTCTAAAAAGTTAGCATTAAAAATTTCCACATGGAAAAAAAGTACTAGCAGATGTAAAGTCAAAAGACAAATGACAAATTGAGCAAAAATATTTTTTACTACACACAAAGGCTAATTTCTCTAGTATATAGTTTCTATAAATCAATAAGGAATAAAGCCCTGAAACCCAATTTTTAAAATGGACAACAGAAATGAACAGACAATTCATGGAAAAGAAAATGCTAATAGTTCCTAAATATGTGAAAAATAATAACCATATAATAAAAGACAATTATACTAAAAGAAATTCAGATTAAAACTAATCTTAGATATCATTTTCACCACCAAATTGGAAAGTATCAAAGAGTTTTATCACATCCATGTTTGCAAGGTAATCATGAAACTGATGCTGTTATACATTGCTAGGATTGTAAACTGGTCCTTCTAAGGAGGTCAGTTCATCCATGTTGATCAGAATCACAAATGCACATAGGACCCAGAAATTCTACTTCTAGGAATTTATCCTACGTATAATTGTATATGTGTGAAATGGTGTTTATACAGAGTCAATCACTAAGACTTTGTAACAGAAGGTTGGAAACAAATGTCTGTCAGTGGGGAACTGGCTAGTTTATATATGACTGTTTAAAAAAATGAGGTAACCATGTACTGAGAAAGAATTATCTCTAAGATATGTTGAGAGGAAAAAAAGTTGATCCAAAAATTGTGTTTTTATTTTCTATTTTTATTTTTTATTGTGTTTTTATCCCACGCGGCTTGCAGGGTCTTAGTTCCCCAAGCAGGGACTGAACCCAGGCCCTCAGCAGTGAAAAGCGCAGAGTCCTAACCACTGGCCCGCCAGGGAATTCCCCAAATGACGTGTTTTTAGTGTGCTACCTTTTGTGTGCGTTGGGGCAAAGGGGGTCGGGGGAGGAATATTTACTTGTTGGTGTGTAAATGATCTCTGGAAGTTTGTATGAGAAACTGGTAATGTGAGATGCCTCTGGGGAGTGTGCCTGGGTGCCTGGAGGACAGGGGTAGAAGGGATATTGTTCATTGTAAATTCTTTCATATCTTATTGACTTTTGAACCATGTAAATCAATCAATATAATTCACTTTACGGTAATTTAAAGTAAAATCACATTAGGTGCCAGGTGTCAGGATGGGGCAGTGGAAGCCACTCCAGACTGGTTTTCGGAGGAGCCAGGTTCTAATTCTTTTTTTTTTTTTTATTCTCTTTTTTTTCTTTCTTTTTTTCTTTCTTTCTTTATTTTTAATCACTCATCAATTTTATACACATCAGGTTCTAATTCTTATTCCTTCACTAACTTGCTGGCTGACCTTAAGCAGGAAACCTCCCCACTCCGATCTGATCTGGGAAATGTCAGAGAAACTGGTTTCTAATAGCTCCCACATCCAGAGATATAAACTGCAGTTTTTCCTTACCCATTTCTTAAGTCATCTCTCTACCACCTCCTTTCCTCTGCAGCTCATCAAAAGCTCAGAGGAAAAGACAGACAATTGAAGAAAATAAAATGGCAAAGATGACTTTTATAGGGCTCCTGTTGATTCACTGTATATTCCACCTCCAAAGCTGAAAATGATGAGTTTAATATCACACAGAGCTCTGCATCTTGTATCTCTCAGAAGGCAGCTTACGCCACCCAGAGAACTGGGAGCTCAGCAAGACATGATTTTTCACTCCAAGTCTGAGGCAAATGAAATGACAGTCATGAGGCCCACATTCTAGAAGCAACATGGTTTTCATTTGGTCTTAACTTCGTTTGAAAGTGTCCCAAGGAGGGAGAATTCTTCTAAGCCTGGATTTTTCTTCTTTCCCAGGACTACAGGCTAGAAAGCAGATGGAAAGGTGGCCAGGTCTTGCCTTGGCTGTTTCTAGTGTTACCCATTAACGGTGATACATTAACTGTGTCAAGGGTCAGGAGACCTGGGTTTCAGCCCCAGTTATTCCCATGTTACTCTCAGAAAGGACAGATATATAGGAAGAGAAAGTCAGATTTGAGGGACATTGAAGTTCTAAGGGCCTGAAAATTCCCCCATTCCTGGCAGTCTATTGCAGTGTCTGGAATGATCCCTCTGGGTGGTTTATTCATTCATTCTGCATCTGGCTACTGAGCATCCTTCACGGACAGGCACTGGGCGCTTTCCAGACAATCCCCCCACCTTCGGGGAGCTCATAGTTGAGAAGGTTAACAAATAACATTACATCAAGCTAGGGAGTGCCTTAAATACATGTGAGCAGAGAGCAGAGAAAGACTAGTCACAATTACCTTTATAGACAACAAGGTTATTTTTTCCCATACACTATGTATTATTGGGGAGTAGGTGTGGCATCATGAAATGAGGTTAAATAAAGGAATTAACTAAGATGTCCTATGTAAAGCTCCCAGAATGGTGTCTGGCATGCATTAACTATGCAGTAAATGATAGTAATGATTATCGCTGAGTTGGATTCCCACTCTAACTCTCTGAGGTTGGAATTAAAATACCCATTTTTCAAATAAAAATTTCGAAGCGGGTACATGATTTACCCCAGATTCCCTCAGCTAGAAATGACCCACTTGGGGCAAAACCATTAGCAGGCCCAATTTAAATACAATTATGTCACCTGAAGGTGTTTCTCATTAATCAGAGAAACAAATTCTGCTAATGCCTTTAGTCATGAATGTATTAACTGTTCTGGGTAGGTAGCATCACTTCAGAAGACCTCTAAAGAGGGCTGCTAATGGTAGTGCTCTGAGACCCTGAAGGCGGATGGTGTTAAAAGTAAGGAGAGGGATTTCCCTGGTGGCGCAGTGGTTAAGAATCCGCCTGCCAATGCAGGGGACACAGGTTCAGGCCCTGGTCCGGAAAGATCCCACATGCCACGGAGCAACTAAGCCCGTGCTCCACAAATACTGAGCCTGCGCTCAAGAGCCACGAGCCACAACTACTGAGCCCACATGCCACAACTATTGAAGCCCTCACGCCGCAACTACTGAAGCCCGCGTGCCTAGAGCCCATGCTCCGCAACAAGAGAAGCCACCGCAATGAGAAGTCCACGCACCGCAACGAAGAGTAGCTCCAGCTCACCACAGCTAGAGAAAGCCCGTATGCAGCAACAAAGACCCAACACAGCCAAAAATGTAAAAATAAATAAATAAATAAATTTATTAAAAAAATAGAAGTAAGGAGAAATTGATCCTTGCTACTCTCAACCCCTCCAATCACACTGCAGATAGTTGCTACATCTGAGGAGACATAGGGCTAGCTCACAAGGAAATGTGTGTGTGTGGGGGGGGGGAGTTTAAGGCAAACTCTGTGGCCCCGATGTCTCATTTGTTATCCTTTCTCTCAACAGAAAACAAGCCTGGAGTTTTATATTGACATCCACGCCCACTCCACCATGATGAATGGCTTCATGTATGGCAACATCTTTGAAGATGAGGAACGGTTCCAGAGGCAGGCCGTCTTCCCCAAGCTCCTCTGCCAGAATGCCGAGGACTTCTCCTACGTGAGTGGAGAGTTCTCTGTCAGGCAGCCCCAGCTTCCCTCCCCAAGCCGCCCCCTCCCCCCCCATCGCCTCCCTGTCTTTCGCCTCATTCAGTTCAGTTTGGTTTAACCTTCACAGAACACCTACTCTGCGCTGGGTCTTGCGTGGGCGATAAAGATAGAGGTAAACAAGCTCTGCCCGTACCTGTAAGCAGCTGATCACCCATCAGGGAGGGAGACTCTCTGAAAAGACAGCGCTTGGTTTGTCTGAGGAGTTGGCATTTATTTCACTGATCTGATTCCAGCGTTAACAAGAGAAGAAACTCTCTGAGCATCTCCCAGTGCCGGACCCCGGCCCAGGGTCTGCTTTCACAGACCTTTGGCCTTCGTTCTCTTAGAAGGAGCCTAACATGTCTGCTGGCGGGGGTCATATGTCCACCATCCTCTTCCTCCATAGCCCTTTCTGGGCCCCAGTTTCTTTGTCAGTAATTTGTGGGTGATAATTTTTTGCCTTGCCTGCCTCATAACTTCCTGGGAGGACAGATGCAGTAATAGATATGAAAGCACTTTGCAGACAGTAAAGATCTCAACAGACTCCAGAGACTGTTGTTACTACCCCCTTACACGCCAGGAAGGACCGGAGAGGCTGTGGACCGGCAGATAGAATAATTTGCAGCAAAAAGTAATATTGAGAAATGGCAGGGAAGATAAGGAGGGGAATCAGCCTGTGGTGGAAGCAAACTTGGGAAAGAGTTTTTGCACGTTTTTCTTTGTTTTGATATGAAATCTCTGAGGCCTGTTATTTCCACGTGGCCAGAGGGGGAGAGGCCCACAAAGGGCATGGCAATTTTTGAAGTTGATGAGCTGAAAACATGCCTGCTCGTTGCTTCAGGCCTAGACATTAGGGGAGAGAGGATGAATTTCTCCATGAGGTAAGATGCACTTTGAATCCCAGAATCTTGGAATGCCCCACCAGGAAAGGAACGGGGAGATGATTTAGCCCAATCCAACACTTTATGCCCAAGAGACACTTAAAGCCCAGAGAAGTTGGGTATCTAGGGCAAGGTCCCTCAGCATTTGAAACAGGTAGAATGAGATGGCTCCTCATTAGTAGCTCGGGGATTAAAACAGCCGTGCTTATTTCTGTGGGAATCTCTGGAAGATGGCCAACCCTTGTCTTTTCGAAACCACTCTGGTTTCAGAGCAGAGTGTGGTCTTCTGGAGGAGACCCTGGGAGTCTGTGATTCTCCAGGAGGCTGGGCCACAGACTTCAGAGACCCTCACAGGGGTGAGGTTTCCAGGGTCTACAAAAAGAGTGTAGTCTAGAAGCTTTATTTCTGGCCTTGCCTGATGGGGTTCCTGCATTGCAGCCTCCTTAAGAGCTTAGGGCTTGGGTCAAGGTCACCTATCCTAGTCCAGCCTCTGTCTCCCCTCTTCTCTGATCCTCAGTACCCAACTCTAGAATGAGAGAGTTGGATTTCACTATATGAGCTTCAACTTCAACAGTCCTTTCTGATCTGACACTCTAATTTTCTGATCCTTTCCTTTACGTCAAAATGCGCACACTCATACATACACACAGCTCTCTTTCTTTCAGTGTCTCTATATCCGTCTTGTTTTGCTGTTTTCTTTCTCCCTCTTCCTCTCCACCCCCTTTTCCTTCTTCTCTTATATTCTGCTGAACAGGACATGCCTTCTCTTATTAAAACCAGGCTCTTCATTTACTGCGATTTCCATGGGTTAGCATAGAAAGCCCTTCTAACCACAAGTGAACTGACCCTCACAGCTCTGTAAAAGAGATGTGATTTTTACCACTGCTTTACAGATGAGGCTCAGACCAATAAGGCTAGTTGCCTAACATCTCACACACTTTTGAAGAGAGGACTTGAAATGCAGACCTGCTGGCTCTTTCCTCTCTATCCACTGTGATGGGGGTAGTAGACACCCAAGTAAAGAAGAGCCGTGACCCCCGTGCTCTGGTGATGCTGAGCACGAGTTCAGCTGTCCCTAACGGAGGGGGAGCTTTGTGAAGGAGGGTTGGGGTGTCTGGAGTCACTTAGTCCTGGTCCAGATCTGTGTCACTTACTATGAACTTCCATTTCCTCACCTTAGAGGGGAAACATTACGACACCCCTGTCGAGGGGGTGAAGCCTAAATGAGATACTATAAGGGAAACAATATCATAAAGTTGAAAGCAGTGCCCAAATTTCAGTCTTGATTATCGTAATATCATTCTTATTCTCTGTCTACTTTTCCTTGCTCCATCTGTCCCCATTCAAATTTCCACAAATCTTTGTTAACTGGCAGTTACTATGCCCTAAGAACTGTGCTGGGTGCTTTCATTTAATTGTTTGTCTATTTAATCCATCCTTATAATAATCTTGCCAAGTGGGATTCACATCCCACTTTTCAGATGAGAAAACTGAGATCCAGAGGTGCTCGCTCAAGGTCCCGTAGCCAGCAGGTGTCCAGCCCTGATTCTCTCCTCCCTTCTTTACCTTTCACAGTCCAGCACGTCCTTTAACCGAGATGCCGTGAAAGCAGGAACTGGCCGTCGCTTCCTCGGTGGGCTGCTGGACCACACTTCGTATTGCTACACCCTCGAGGTTTCCTTCTACAGCTACATCATCGGCGGCACCACAGCCGCTGTGCCCTACACGGAGGAAGCCTGTATCCTTCGCAGGTCCCCCCCACCCCCCAGCCCTGGGCCAGCTCGCATCCAGCTGAAAGTACCCAAGTCTGCCAGGATTTACCAAGCAGGTCAGGAATTTGGTCTCCAACTCAGGTGAGGGCTGAGACTCTGGGGTGAGGATGGACATGGCTGGTTCTGCTGGTGTCACCTCTGGATTGTCCTGTTTGCTCGCTGCCCTCCTGAGGGACACCCCCCTCCATCTGCCTCTGCTATGCCTCAAGTCTTCCTCGGGCACTTGGACCCATGGCCTACCCATACCTGTGCTGCTCCCATCTCTCTCTCCCCTCTGTCCCCTCACAAAGGAGTGAGTCTTCCATCATCTAAAGTATGTAAGTACACAGGCCAGATGCTCATCCTGGGGCTGCTAAGGAAGACTTTGACAGTCTTGACTCCTCCTTCTCACCCTGAACATGTCTCTCTCTCTCTCTCTCTCTCTTTTTTTTTTTTTAATTTTTTATTGGAGTAGAGTTGATTTACAATGGTGTGCCAATCTCTGCTGTACAGCAAAGTGACTCAGTTATACACATATACACATTCTTTTTTTTATATTCTTTTCCATTATGGTTTATCCCAGGAGATTGGCTATAGTTCCCTGTGCTATACAGTAGGACCTTTTTGTTTATCCATTCTAAATGTAATAGTTTACATCTATTAACCCCAAACTCCCAGTCCCTCCCTTTCCTTCTCCCCCTCCCTCTTGGCAACCATAAGTCTGGTCTATAGAGCAGACTTCCATCTCTCCGTGCTCCTGCTCCCGCCCTTTGTCTTCCCTCTGTGCACTACTTTGCCTTTTGCTTGTCTGTACCCGCCTTGTCCCCTCTACTTTTTAAAAAAAATTATTTATTTATTTATTTTTGGCTGTGTTGGGTCTTCGTTGCTGTGCGCGGGCTTCCTCTAGTTGCGGCGAGCGGGGACTACACTTCGTAGCGGTGAGCAGGCTTCTCATTGCAGTGGCTTCTCTTTGTTGTGGAGCATGGGCTCTAGGCGCGCGGGTTTCCATAGTTGTGGCACGCAGGCTAGTAGTTGTGGCTCACAGGCTCTAGAGCGCAGGTTCAGTAGTTGTGGCGCACGGACTTAGTTGCTCCGCGGCATGTGGGATCTTCCCGGACCAGGGCTCGAACCCGTGTGCCCTGCATTGGCAGGCGGATTCTTAACCACTGCGCCACCAGGGAAGTCCCCATCCCCCTCTCCTTCTGTCTCTCCCCCCAACTCCCGCCTTGTGTTTTTCTCTCCTTACTTCATGTGATGTGTTCCTCCCTCCCCTCCTCCATCTTCTCTCCTTTCCCCACCATCCTTTCCTCTCTCTCTCCCCTTAGCCTCCCTCCATCTTCCCCGCCTTCCTGCTCATCCTCTGTGCATCTTTCTCTCTGCCTTTGCGTTTCCTTTGCCAACTTGCTTTTCCTCTTGGCTTCCTCATAAAATGTCCCCGAAAACCCCCAAGCCTGTCATGATGAAATTAGAGGTCGCTTTCTAGCTTGCTTGATTTTTTAGGGACTATTTAGTAATTCTAGTTTCCTGAGTATTGATTTTCATTTCAAGGTCAGTACATAAGGGTTGTTACAGATTGCGACAGTTTCTGTTTTTCTTTACTTTTTGTTTGTGGATTGACCCATTCCTCCTTTCTGAACACTTTTAGTTTTCTCAGAGAAAGAATTATAGTTGATGGAAAAGAAAGGGAAAGGATAATATTAACTCTCTATATACAAACTCTCTCTCCCCAGAAGTGGAAGTGCTCCTTTCAGCCTTAATTCAACCCTTGGAGAGTGTTTGTGGAGTTCTTACCACACTCTGTGCAGGAAAACTTCCTTTCTGGTCGAGACATGACTTAGCACTAGTCCACATAGTCGGTTGCACCCTCGTGGCTCTGGGGGGTCCAGTAACCTAGCTGGGAACATGGGGGCAGGGTGATGGCCTCAGAGGGAGGGGCGAGCAGTAGGCAGACGAGGTGTTAGACCAGTGTTCCAGATCCAGTACCTCACTGGAGAGATTGTGGTAAGAACTGAGGGAGAGTCCCCCCCCAGTCACCAAGACTGGGACAGTCACCTTGAAGTCTGCTTTAATAACTACCTGGCTCACCGGCCAATGGAGTAGGCTCTGCTCTGCAGCAGAGGACCCTTGGTTTCCAAAGTCCTGGCCATCTCTATGTGCCACACACACACACACACATGCACGCACACACACACACACACACACACGATGGTGTGCGGCCCATTGCTTCCCCAGGATCCGCTAACTTCTGTGCTCCACGCATACGCACATTCTGTGCTGCCCCTGCCTAGCTCGCCCCTGATGTGGTGGCAAAGGAGATAGAGGGAGTTGTCTGAAAGAAGAGTTTGAGCATGCACACCAAAGGTATCCCACATGTGAGCCTTTTCTCAATGAGATAAGGGTCCCGCCAGGTGTGGCCTGCACTTAGTTTGTGGCTGATTTCTGATGTCCAGTTTGATGGATTCTCCTACCCTATCTCAGCACCTCCAACATGCTTTTGTGTTAGAAGCAAATGTTTCTCTCAGTAGAAGGCCCCTCCCTTGGCCCAGGCCCAGGGTTTCCTCTCCTCAACACCCAATCCTCAGTCATCAAAAGTAAGTACACCATTAGCACATGCCAGGAATCCTACTAGGCACTGGGGTAAAATATTGACCAAGAAGGCATGGTCCCTGACTCACAGAGCTTTTGGCCTACTTGGGGAGCCGGAAAAGGAAAGAGGCAGTTATAATCTGTGGGGTAAGTTCTGTGGTGGAGGAATTCCAGAGAGCCATGGGAAATGTTCATTTAAATATATATATTGAGTGTCTGCCATAAGCCAGGTAAAGTTCTAGGCACAGGGGATGTGTAGCAGGGAACATACTGCAGACAAAAATGTCTGCATATGGGGGTAGGAGGAGACTCAAACACAGTTTCGGGAAGTCAGGGAAGGCTTCCCAGCGGAAGAGACATCTAAGCTGAGTTTTTAAGACTGAGTAGAAATTAGGCAGATTGCTTGGGGTGGGTCGTTGTAGGGAGGGCATTGCAGACAGAAAGGGGAGGAAGGAAGGTAGACTGTCGGAGCTGTAAGGGGTCGGGTATGGCTGAAGGACTTCAGACGCAGGAGATGAGACCAAAATGGCAGCCCGTTAGGAATTTAAACGGTAAGGACTATGAAGGCAATGGAGACCAGTAGAAGGGCTTTAAAGAGCAGCGGGAAGCCCCTCTGGCTGCAGTGGGAAGGTTAGATTGGAGGGGCCAAGGCTATAGACAGAGACACACTAGGAGGCCGTTATGACAATCTAGGTGGGAAATGACTCAAGCCTAGACTTGGGTGGTGCTGTGGAATATTTAGAATGTGGCACTGAGAAGACTTGGGAAGTGATTGGATGGAGATGTCGGTGGGGACCAGAAGCCAGCGTTTGGAAGGGGTTAAGGGTGATGGGTAGCGAGGCTGCGCAGGAGCTGAGCAGGCCGCGGTGCTGTTGGGTCACCCCATCTTATCTGTCATCTAGGGGAAAAGAAGAGGAATCTGGAGTTTCTCCAGGGAAGTGCAGGCCAGTTCAACACACTTGAGTGTGATTTAACCTGGTTCTTGTTTGAAATGCATTTTTTTTAAAAAAAGAAAAACCTCTCCTAGCAGAGGGAGACTTCAGGCAGACAGATTGTGATCTTTGTTGGCTGCTGGCTCTGTGTCCCAATCAGAAAAAAGAAATTACATGGTCTGATAGGAATGGCAATATGGTCTGGGAGGAAGCATCCTCTAGACTGGGAGTCAGGAGACCTGGATCTGATGACAGCACCGACATCTTCCCACCCTTCAGCAGTCCTCCAGCCTCCCTGAGGAAAGCTTCGTCACCTTCACAAAGGCACCAGGAACCTTCCTGCTTTCTTAACCCCTGCTGTGGGAATAATATTCACGAAAAGAGAGCAGACTTTCAATTGAGACAAATCTGGATTTGAATCCGGGCTCAGCCATTTACAGGATGTGTCACCATGGGCAAGTTATATAGCCTCACTGTGCCTCAGTGTCCTTGTCTGTAAGAGGAGGACCTAGTAATACTCAACCTCACTGAGCTGCAAGGAGGTTAAATGAACTAATATACATTAGTGTGCACCGTAAGCTTTAAACATTAAGCGACTATTGGTTAAAACATCGAAAAGGTTTACGTGACTATGAATGAGGACCCACCTTTATGTTAAAGAAGGTAGTCAGGGCTGTTAGAGCAAAAGGCCAGGGGCTGTGTTGGTAGGGTTCGCGGGGCAAAAGGTCTTGGTGGGGTCACCATAACGGAGGACCTGGACCTCAGAACACCATGTGGTTCACACAGCGAGTGGGTATGTGCAGTTCCCATGATGAGGGGTTTTATGTCTGTCATCCAGAGTATGCCCTTCCCAGCATCAGGGTCCATGAAGGCCAAATTAGCTATCCAGAGGATGCTGGGTGAGAGGAAGACCAGAGAAGGGCTAGGGGAAGTGGGGAATCCTGAGGGATATTTCACCAAGGCCCACAATAGTGTCCACCTCCTCACCTTCCAGAACATATGTATCTGTCAGTTTAATTTTCCTCCCTGGAAAAGCACCAGCTAAATATTACCAGGGTCTTGCTCTCTGGCTCTCCTCCCCACTACATCAGGGTAGTATAGCCATGGACACTGATGCTTCCCTAGCTGTGTGACCTGGGGCTGGTTATCTCACCACTCTGAGCCTGTTCCCCCATTTGTAAAACAAAAATAATAATACTCACTTTGCAGGCTTATCAAGGTAGCGAAAAGATGCAATATATCTCCAATCCCCTTGCACTGCCTGGCACCTGATAGGAACTCAACAAATGTTCCTCTGTCACCACTTTTCTCATCCCCATGCAGACTGCATGACTTTCCTTCCACTGGTTGAATCTTCAACCCGATGATCTGTCTTTGAATCCAGCAACCGGGGGTTTGAATCCTGATTCCGTCATCATTACTGGGTAGCCTCAAGCAGGCCCTGTCCCTTCTCTTAGGCTCAGTGTCTGATACTTCCTACCTGTCAGAGCTGCAGAATGAAACTATGTGTGGACTTGTCTGTATTCTGGTTCCTTCCAGCTCTGATATTCTAAGATTTTTCTGATTCTAAAATTTAAAATTTTATAATTCCCTGTTTAGATGAATTTATGATATCAAGAATCCACAGCTGTGTTATGTATGAGTCTTACGACTGAGTGACCCCATGAGCATGAGTTTCAATCCAATAGGGAAAATCAGCACAGAAGTGTCCTGGACAACTGATCGAGCCAAGCCGATAGCTATTTTCATTCTTTTAGTTAAAGGGTTCTTAATCGAGGGCTTTATGGATGGGCTTCAAGAAGAGCCTACGAACTGTCTAAAATTTATGCAAAACTGTGAGTAAAGATGCGGAGTTCATTTTCTGGGAGGAGGACTTCTAACTTTCAGCAGAATCTAAATGAAGCCATCCTCAGAGGCTGCTGCCCTGGCTGGTGGTCTCTGTCCAGGTTGTAGCAAGAATACAGCTCTGGTCAGAGGCGTGGGTGTGAGCTCTGCTTTCTGTCATTCTAGCTGAGGACCCTAACCCGGTTATTTAACCTCAGTTTCTTCATCAGGAAAGTGCAGATAATGATTATTTACTTCACAGTGTTGTTTGGAGGGTTACGTGGGAGAAAGCGGATAAATGACTGGGCATATGCTCAGTGCCATTAAATACTAGTTCCCTTGCCTTTCCTTCCTGTGGTTTGTTGTTTCTGTTGTTGTTGTGAAATGATAAATTCCTGAGAATTTTGGACCATTCTTCAACAAACCTTATTTACATTTTACTGGCCTGCCAAGTAATAAATATGCTCTGTTCAAACAATTTAAAAAAAAAGAGAGAGAGAGAAAGGCTAAACTGGAATCATAAAATAACCCAGAGCTTCTCTGGCCTTTGTTTATGGTCTGGTTACAAGCCAAAAGGAAATAGCTCTTTGACATAATGGATGAGAAAAACATTGGAAACAGAGACCTTGGGTCCTAAGCAGACTGTTTTCCACACACACTTATAGCTGTGGACACCTTGAAATCAGAAAATGCTGGCTCTAGGAGAAGGGAATGGCCGCTGCAGCCAAGACAAAACGCAGAGCTTTAGAACTCAGTTAGTTATCTTGGTTTCAATTCAGAGCCCACTATGTGCCTTGTACTGGGTCCTCTGAAACATACAGCAGACATTGAAGATACCATTTATTTACTCATCCATCCCACAAAACTCACTAGACACTAGAAATAGGCAGATGAATAAGGCATGGTTCCTGCCTTCAAGAAGGAGACAGTTTTGAGAGGAGGGAAAAAGGTAGAGACAGCAGCACAGAGGGATAAATGATCAGGCAGAGGGAAGCTCTGTTAGTTGGGGGTGCACATGGGAGCCATCTAACCCTGCAGGACCGGTGAAGAAGGAGAGGGAAGAAAGACTTCCTGGAGGAGGAGTAACTAGGGCTCATGCCTCCAGGGTGGATGGGATGCAGGCAGCAGAAGCAGGGTAGAGCCGCCTTCCTGGTAGAGGGAGACATACAGGAGAAAGCCCAGATGCCAGAGAGAGGATGTGCGTCCAAAGTATTGGAAGGAAGTTGGAGCTGGGCCAGAAACAGCAGGTGATAAATAAATATAGGCAGAACCAGACCATGAATAGAAGGAGAAAGATTTGTGAGCTACGTAACAGGTACATTAAATAAGAAACACTCACAGCGTACAAGTATAAAATATTTTTTGTCTCCCATTGACCCTGCACATAGATGCGTATAGATTCTACATCTAGATCTAGAGATATAAAAGCTCTTACAGACCCCATGACTTTCTAATCACTCTCAGGAAATTAAAAGTTTTCTAATTAATTCTGGTCACCAAACAGTCTCAGTTCAGCAATGACTGTGTCTCGTCCAATCAAAGCCATTGAACCTCTTCAAAGTATAACCTTCCACATCCTCTAGCCCAGGCCTGTCTCAGACAGGCTGCTCGAGGAGACTCCCGTTTCCCCGACTTGATTTCCAGCCCTTTCCTCATCTGGCTAACCCTAGATGTTTACCCCTCCAAGGCGGAGCAGGACGAGGGAGAGGAGGAAAGTGTAGGAAAGGTCTTGGGTGACTGGGACTCCCTGAGAGGGTGTGGGCCTCCTCAGACACACCTGCCCTGGGGCTGGAGGGCGCTGACGTGGGCAAGTGCATGTGCTCTGGCCGGTTGTTCATGGGTCCTCCCTCAGTCCACGGTGATCTGGGGCTCACCTCCGTTAGGGCACTGCACCCTCCAGTGGCCCTCTTGTCTGAAGGAGAGCTAAAGTTTGCAAATCTGGTTTTCTGGTTTCCTTTTGCAAGTCCTGCCTGGTAGTTTCCTACCTCACTTTGCAATGTGGTATCTACAGACTTGGGATCTCAGCAAAACCAAGACTAAGACAGTTCCATCTTAATAACATGTTTTATTATCTAACTGGTAGAATTGACTATTTTGGGTGATTGCTTGGGTGTGGAGGTGAAGGAAGAAGTCAAGGAAGATGCCCAGTTTCTCAACTTGAACAACACGGCAGACGGTGGCTCCAGTCACTTAAACACAGCTATTGGAGAAAGGGGCTGGAGAGGGGGATATTCTGAGCTCTGTTTGGGATGTGTTAAGTGTAGGGGGCTCATGTGACATACAAATGGAGAAGTTTGGTAGGCAGATGGTTCTATGGGCCAGAATTTCTGGGGAGAGACCTGGGCTTCAGACAGACTTTTCCACAAGCTACTGTAGAGTCATAAGGAAGGAAGGGATTTTCTTGGTGTACACAGTCAAGGTGGGCTTTCCCTTGAGTTGGTGAAAAGAATGCTGGGCTGGGAGTCAAGATCCCAGTTCCGGAACAGCCTTCTGCCCTTCCCCCACCCCCCCATAAAGCTGTGTGACCTTGGTTAAATCATTTTACTTCTCTGGCTAAAGCCTGGTACTAGGTAGACCCTCAGTGAATGTGAAGGAATGAAGGAATGAATGAAATGGAAGCAAGCTTCACCTGCATCTGCTAGTTGGCTCACTAATAGGACAGCGAGTATGAATATGTATGTGTGCTGGGGTGGTTAGCAGGAGGAGGGGAGTACTGCCTGGGTTTTCTTTCTTGGGGAGGAAGCTTCACTTTTTATACAGAAGAGTAGGAAGCAGTCAGGTCTGACCTGTTGGGTGGCACGGAAAGATACCCAGGTACTTCCCTGTTCCTATTTGTGATGGCCAAGGTCAAGCCTTTGTTAAGATTCATAAACAAACAAATGCTTCAAAAAGAGGGCTTTGGGAACAGATGACTAAACGGGACTGAATGACTGGCTGAATGAATGAATGATTAATAGTAGTAGTAGTAATGGTAAAAATAATAATGTTGAGATGTACTTCATGAGATGGGTCAGGCTCCCTGCATTACAGGATTGGCTTTGCCTCCAACTTGCCATGTAGGTTTGGGGAGTTCCTTTCTCTTTGGGTCCAAATTTTCCTATCTTTAGATTAGAAGATGAAATGATACGATCTCCAGGTTTATTTCCAAATCATTAGGTAGATAGATAGATAGATAGATAGATAGATAGACAGACAGATGGATATAGAAAGAATCATTTGATTTTTGGCCTTTGAGATAAGTACCTTTTTTTTTAAACATCTGTATTGGAGTATAATTGCTTTACATTGTTGTGTTAGTTTCTGCTGTATAACAGAGTGAATCAGTTATACGTATACATATATCCCCATATCCCCTCCCTCTTGCGTCTCCCTTCCACCCTCCCTATCCCACCCCTCTACGTGGTCACAAAGCACCGAGCTGATCTCCCTGTGCTATGCGGCTGCTTCCCACTAGCTATCTATTTTACATTTGGTAGTGTATATATGTCCATGCCACTCTTTCACTTTGTCCCACCTTACCCTTCCCCCTCCCCATGTCCTCAAGTCCATTCTCTACATCTGTGTCTTTATTCCTGTCCTGCCCCTAGGTTCTTCAGAAGCTTTTTTTTTTTTTAGATTCCATATATATGTGTTAGCATATGGTATTTGTTTTTCTCTTTCTGACTTACTTCACTCTCTATGACAGTCTCTAGGTCCATCCACCTCACTACAAATAATTCAATTTTGTTTCTTTTTATGGCTGAGTAATATTCCATTGTATATATGTGCCACATCTTCTTTATCCATTCATCTGTTGATGGACACTTAGGTTGATTCCATGTCCTGGCTATTGTAAATAGTGCTGCAATGAACGTTGTGGTACATGACTCTTTTTGAGTTATGGTTTTCTCAGGGTATATGCCCAGTAGTGGGATTGCTGGTCACATGGTATTCTATTTTTAGTTTTCAAACTTCTATTTTTAGTTTTTTAAGAAACGTCCATACTCTTCTCCATAGTGGCTGTATCAATTTACATTCCTACCAACAGTGCAAGAGGGTTCCCTTTTCTCCACACCCTCTCCAGCATTATTTGTAGATTTTTTTGATGATGGCCATTCTGACTGGTGTGAGGTGATACCTCATTGTGGTTCTGATTTGCATTTCTCTTAATAATTAGTGATGTCAAGCATCCTTTCATGTGTTTGTTGGCAATCTGTATATCTTCTTTGGAGAAATGTCTTCTGCCCATTTTTGGATTGGGTTGTTTGTTTTTTTGATATTGAGCTGCATGAGCTGCTTGTATATTTTGGAGATGAATCCTTTGTCAGTTGCTTCGCTTGCAAATATTTTCTCCCATTCTGAGGATTGTCTTTTTGTCTTGTTTATGTGTTCCTTTGCTCTGCAAAAGCTTTTAAGTTTCATTAGGTCCCATTTGTTTATTTTTGTTTTTATTTCCATTTCTCTAGGAGGTGGGTCAAAAAGATCTTGCTTTGATTTATGTCATAAAGTGTTCTGCCTATGTTTTCCTCGAAGAGTTTTATAGTGTCTGGCCTTAACATTTAGGTCGTTAATTCATTTTGAGTTTATTTTTGTGTATGGTGTTAGGGAGTGTTCTAGTTTCATCCTTTTACATGTAGCTGTCCCGTTTTCCCAGCACCACTTATTGAAGAGGCTGTCTTTTCTCCATTGTATATTCTTGCCTCCTTTATCAAAGATAAGGTGACCACATGTGCGTGGGTTTATGAGATAAGTACCTTTTACATATAGGGAAACTCAAGCCCAGAAAAGTCAAATAACATGCCGTGGGCTGCTCTCTCAATTCTGCCTGGTAGGCTTTGTCTTACTTTCCTCCCTGCTCTACAGTTGGCCCAGTTTCCCTTCCTTTCCTGTAGGACAAAACCCTGCAGAGGTTGGGACCCACCAGCCAGCTCTTGCCTGTCCTATAGCCGCACTGTCTGTAACCCCTGCCCCCAGCCTTAGACATGTTTGTAGTCTCTGATCACCCAGACGTCTCGCCACCCAGACCCTGTCTCTGTGGTGCCCCAGCTCAGCTGCCTTGCTCTTTGTGAACCCTGCCTTGGCCCTCCCATCTCCCACCTCCAGATCAAAGTGCACCTTCTACCCAGGCCTGGAAAACCAAAATGTCATTACCTTCCCGCAGCCTCCCTCATCCCCCCAAAATGAGGTTTCTAAGGGTTTTATCTGCTATTGTCAAGTTTATAGCCATAATTCGAAATGCTGTTAATATTACTGACAGCAGAGAGCTACAAATTACAAAGTTGTAAAGTTATTTTATGGTGATAACCGTCAACCTTCACTAGCAGCGCTGCAAGGCTCCATGGAAACCAAGTTGCTGATACAAATAGTTGATATTGTCTCAGGATTATGGCTGTTAGCTGACAGTCAGAGAAATTCTGGCTGGTTCTTCAGAAATTTGAACCTGTTTGTGTATATTCAAGTTCACTTGCACACTTATATACACACTTACTTGTGTTTCTATTGTCTTATTGTACAAATGTGGGGAGAGGCCCCAAAGTAGAAGGACTTTACCCCAAGTCTGTTCCAACCAGTTGCAGATTTGGGTCTCTGACCAGCCCAAAGGACACCGAGAGGGACTGTCTGCCATATTGTAGGTGTTTAATAAGTAATTGTGGAATGGATGAATGCCTGGAACACTTGAAGGGCTTAGGCAATATTGAGAACAAAGGTATTGAAAAATTTCTGTCTTTACAGTAAACAAATAAAACCAAAGCAGCTTTGGAAGTACTGATTTGGGGGAACAAGGTCTCCTATGTGGTAAATTGACTTAGGCATCTTAGTTGACACTATAAAGCTCCATATTAGCCCACAAGGCAAATGTATCAACCCGCACAGCCACCGCACACTGTTCTCCTGCCAGAATTGATGCCTACTGGCTGCATTAACAGAGGCCAATGTTGGGAGCAAGGAGGTGCCGGCCTTTCTTTGCCCTGTTGTGTCATCGACCCCTGGAGCCCTGGGTTCATTTTTGCCTACCCCCCAGCTAGGCAGGCCATTGAGAAAATGGCGCATGGCCTCTGAAGACCGAGGGTGGGAGGGGAAGATAAAACTAGATTTACCATGTGTCCAGGTTTGCCTGGGACTGAGGGGTATCCTGGGACAGGGGACTTGTGGTGCTAAAACCAGGACAGTCCTGGGTAAAGCAGGATGGTTGGTCACCTTACCCAACACTGTGGCCTGTGAGGAACTGGCCAAGGAATCGGGGGTATTCTCCTTGGAAAGAAAACATCTGGACTCTTTGCTTTGGTCAATTTCTAAAGCGTCGTCCTGGAGCAGAGCGAGTGCATCTGTTCTGTGTGGCCCTAGAGGCCAGAACGAGAGCCCGTGCAGGCAGCTCCAGCTTGAACCTCTACGTGGCGGAGAACGGAGACCACACTTACTGAGCACTTATTATGCGCCGGGACCTGGCCTGGCTTCTGGGGATGCAGCGCTGAGTGGTAACAGCGTCTGCCTGGAGAAGTTCCCGTGCGGTGGGCAGACAGGCGGGCGAGTGGCTACAGCACAGTGTTGTGACAGAGGGGCCACAGAGGGTGGTGAGGAGGAGCACGGACCTGGAAGGGGCTTGCAGGCAAGGCAGGGAGGGCAGCGTGTGCAGAGTCTGCAGCCCTGGGAGAGCTGCTTCCCTCCTTTGGGCAAGTCTGGGTCTTGGGGTGCAAGCTGGGGAGTGAAAGTCAGTGAGGCTGGAGAGGTCTGTGGGAGCCAGTTGGTGAAGGACTGATGATCTGCTGGCAAACCAGCGCTGCAGGGAGAGCATCGTGGCAGCGGGGAGGCCAGGGGGACAGTCAGGGGAGATAGGAGCGGGCAGCGGATAGATGTGTACCACCTCACCAAGCTACACTCCTCTGCTCTGCCTTCTTCCCGCTCCTTTCATCTTTAAATGGATGTGCTCCCTGGACACTGGCTCCGAAATTAAGTCGAAGGTCCCCCTTTTCCTGATTTCCGGAGGGAACCAACAATTCCAGTTTCTCAGATCGTCACATCTGACCAGAGGTCTGGGGCTATCTTATTGGCATTGTTGTGAGGTGGACGTGTTCTGATGTGAGACTCTTGAGCCCTAGACTTTGTTCATCTGGTTTTGGCCACTGGCTTGCTGTGTGCGTGATGCTCAGCAAATCACTAGCCTTCCCTGGATCCCACTTTCCCATCTGTGAAATGGTGGGTTTGGACAAAGGGCCTCCATCCTCCAGGCCTCATTCAAAGGGCCTATTGAGCTTGGGTCTAACTCGCGTTTATTAAACATCTAGGTATTGGGCACAGTCACCCCTAGGATTTTGTTAACCCCCTGTGGGCACAGCCCAGTTGCCACAGGTCCACCAACTCTCCCTTTCTTCCAGAAAGATCTGGAGCCAGCACCTCAAATCTCACTTCCCAAGCAGTAGGCTGCATGCCCGGCAGGACATGCTGTCTGTCTGGGGTTTCTTATCCGTCAGTATTTTCCTCAAGATGATATATGTCCTGCCAAGAAGAGGAGGCAGCTGCCAACCCTGTCCGAGGCGAGGGCGCTTAGCTGAAGCTGTGGCCGTGCCTGGCGTGTTGATGTGTCTGGAGAGGCAGGAGGTGGGAGTTGTGACTGGGAGGATGAAAAATGGAACCTAGAGGGAGCAGGAGGTCAGGACCACTGCTCTCAGTCTAAACACATTTTGCCATGAGTCAGTGGAGACAAGAGAGGAGACAGAGGATGCTTGGATTTCCGTTCAAAGCAAAATATATTTACGATACTTACAGAGCTCCTGCAGGATGCTGAGCCCTGAATGGGCCATCAGGAAGTGAACAGCCCTTATTGGTGTAAAAAGTGCAGTCAGAGCCATCATCTTGTTGGATCCCCCCAGCAGTCTAGACAGATGAGTATTATTATCTATCTTCATAAACAAGGGGGGGTGGTGCATGTTGTCCCTGAGTGCCTATCTTTAGCCACAACCAGTTCCCGGCTCCAAAAGTGCAGAAACAGTCGAATAGAGGAAGCCTGCTCAGGTGACAGTTTATAGATGGTGGAGCAGTCCCCTCCCAGAAGCTTGGATTTGTTTCTTCCTTTACCAAGTCCAAATCTCATTGCCCCACTAGAGGACAGTTTCTTTGAAGAAACCAGCCAGATGGTTGAGGACCTAATTATAGCTGAGATGTAACTAAGAGATGCCATTGTTTGATAAGAGGAGGAAAAGAACTTGGCGTTTGGAGCCAAGCTGACCTGGGTACAGATCTTGGCTCTGCTATTTACTAGTTGTGTGACCTTGGGCAAGAGACCTAAGCTCTCTGAGCCCGACTTTGCCTATCTATAACAGTGATGATTATGCTACTTACCTCATAGGGTTGTTTCAAGTAGATAGAAACATAAAAAAAAAAAAAAATCTCAGGTGCCTAATAAATTACCTGGAACATGGTAGGCACTCAATAAATAATAATGTTATTATTACTGTTTCTGGTCAAGTACTGAATTGGGTGAAATCTAAGTAATAAATGTCTGGACCATCAGGAAACAGTGATATCAGTGCAGGCTGGAGGTTTCATGGAAATTTCCATGAAGGGTTCTTAAGATTCTAAAGGGGTTCCTGAGATTCTTAAATAGCAGCAATCCTTTTAAAAGTATGTTAGGATTTCTCAGATAACCCAATAGAGTCAGACTCCATCATCTGGGTTCATGTGCAGAGTTTAGAACTTCTTATCAGGACAAAGTCATTAATGATCAGGCTCAGTCTATGGTCAAGATGTGGGACTGAGACCAAGACTCAGGGTGGGACAAGGTTAGGTATTTGGTGCTCAGAGACAATATATGTAAGCACTCCTTAATCCTGGTGTTGAGGAAACAGTAACATGCTTAAGTTCTCCTTATGGAAGGTAAGGACTGGAAAGTGCCATGATTTTTATTTATTTTTTAATGTGATCACAGACAAGTGACACTCCACCTCAGTGCCTCGGCGGCCCCCTCTCCCTGCTGCTGAATTTGTGAATGCTTGTGCAGAGCAGATGGCAGAGTATTTAAGAAATGGTTTTGAAAATTAGTCTTCCCTGTACTCAAGGAAGCGATGATTCTTGATGAAGGGGAGGAGGGGGCCCATGGGGAGAAGTTGGAGGCACCCTGCCCTTCAGGACAGAAATCTGGAATAGAGTAGGGGCGGGGCAGGGCAGGGCCAGAGGAGGCGCTGGGCTGGCGCAGAGGCAGCCAACGGGGACCCAAACCAGTTCATCGCCCGTCCTGTGTCTGCAGGGATGTGCACAGGATCCTGGCTCCACTGAGAGCTGGTAACCCACAGACCTGAGCCAGAGGCTCGCCTCTCCTCCCCTCCCCTCCCTCCGCCTCTCATCTGCCTGCCTGGCGGTGACCACCGGCTGCGGCTCCAGCTCCGTTGCTGTTGTCTGAGGTTGAAGTGCCCTCTCCTGGCCCTCAGGGTGCATGGCTGCCTTTGAGAGTCTGGCTTCATCCCACAGGGGGTTGGGAAGCCGCCAAGTCCTTTGTCTGGGCTGGGAGGAGGGAGGGACACATCCACTCACCTCTCCCAGTTTTCTTCCTGCGTGGGCATCCGCCCTCCCGACTATTTCTTCCCTCTCCCCTCTGTCTCTGTCTCTCTCTCCTCTTCCCCACTTCCCTTCTCTGTCAGTCTATTGGACTCTGTCTCTCAGACAGACACACGTACTCACACAGTGTCTAGTGTGCCCTCCCTCACCTCGGCCTGCTGTCTTCTCCTTCCCCCCAGCCTCCTGTCTCTCCTCCCCTCTCCTCCACTTCTCCTTTCTCTCTCCTTCTTCCTCATTAGTTCCCTTCCTCTCTTAAGACAAACAGTGGAAACGTTTTGCACCAAATCTGCATTGGATTCCAGTGTCCTCTGCTTACACTCCCTTGTGCAGGTGCACAGAGCTCCAGCCCCTTAACTGGTGGTGGTGATTAAAGGGGCACAGGCAGCCTCAACACTCCTTCCCCTTCCGTCTCCTCGCAGCCCCACTAGGCTTTCTATTCTTCCTCTCCTCTCCAATCCTGCGCCCTCCCTCCCTCTTCCCCTTTCCCCTCTCCTCACACCTCAGTACAGATTCAGATTCAAATACCACTTATTGAGCTCTTCAGAAAAGTGGGGACTTGACCTTCACCTTGAAGGAGCTGTCTTTCAAGGATCACAGTCTCTCTTTTCTGCCTCCCCAAGTGGGCAGAGTGGATTTTTGACAAAGTGTGCCATCCGGACCTGTGAACTGAGCTAAGGGACAACCAGAGGGTGTAAGGATGTCAAGCGAGTTCCTCTTCCCAGTGTATCCTTGGTGGGACGGTGGGGAGGAATCATCTCCCGAGGTCCCACATGACGTCTGGGTGTATGTGTCGGTGGGCCAGTTATTTTAACGTGCTTGCCATTTATTTACTGTGTGTGCTAGTTACAACAAAAGCCCATGCCACGTGAAAGCCACACAAAGAATTTCCCAGCACTGAGCTCTTAAGGAGACCTCTCACCCAGGGCCCCGTGTTGGGAGGAGTGACCTGTGGCCTCTTAAGCGTTCCTTCAGCAGATGCCAGCACCAGTGTCACGAGGTTGCCTCTCACAGTGTCCCCCGAGGAGAGCCGAGGGTACAATCCCAAACACGCTCCAGGTCGCAGCTATCTGACATCTAGCTGGCTGCTGCACCAACACAGGCTGCGACTTCCACACCTCCCTCGGGGAATGTCGAGTCTCTCAACCCACCTACAGAGAAGCCAGGACAGCCAACTGGTCCAGGCTTAGGCAAGGGCCAGGCCTGGAGGTATATGAGCCGGTATGGTTCAGTGGTTAGGAGCCTGGGGTTCTGCAATCATACAGATCTGGTTTCAAACCTTAGCCCTGCCGTTTCTCAGCCCTGCACAACTGTGGGCAAGTTGCTTGACCTCTCTGGACCCCGGACTCCTTATCCACCGAATAGAGATAATGGTACAAACTTCCCAGGGTTTTTGTGAGGTTAAATTAGAATGTAAGTACTTGACATGCTGCCTGTCTCCGAGTCAGGAATGGTAGCTCTTATTACACATTACAATTCTGTGTGATCACTTCATGGGGATCTGCTGAGTAGGTGGTCCGGAGGCCAGCTGGTTGGGGACCAGACTTCCTGCCTGGATGGAGAACCATCCGGCCCCCCATAGAGACACGGGCAGCCAGACAACTAGTTTTAAAGCAAAGAGGATTCCTCTTTTGAGTTCTCCACAAGAAAACTGTGACTGTAGTCTGCCCTACTTATTTACACTAAGGGCAGACTGGGAAATCCCAAGTTCACTTCCCTTTGGCTAAGCATTTTAGTAATAATATTTGCAAGTGAACTTCTCTGGGATTTCTGGGAATGCACAGCACTTAAAGCACGAGAAGATATCTGAGTCGTGGAAAGTTGGGAAGATTTTGAGAGAAGGAAAATATTTATTGATTGCCTGCCATGTGCCAGGCACTGTGCTAAGTGCCTTGTTAGCTTATTTAATTCCCACAGCAGCCTTATGAAAGAGGAGCTATTTCTGTCTTGCACGTGAGAAAATGTTGGCTCAAGATATGAACGTACCTGAGGTCGCACAGCTTACACGGGGCAGAGGCAGGTTCTGAACCCAGAGCCCTGTAAGCCCGCAGCACCTGCTCTGCTCCCGTGCTTACGATTTCCCTGCCTCACCCCACCCCTCTCCAACCCTCCAGCCGCCCCTGCTCCTTGGGGAGGCAGCAGACCACCAAGCCCTGGCAGAGCAGACCCCTCTTTCCAAATCTGCCAATTCATACCGCCCCTCATCTGCTCTGGTTTTCTTCTGAGTGACCGAGGGTTTTCACTTGGCTTAAACTCCACCATGTCTCCTCACCAGAAGGTGACTGAGGAGGGAAAGTTACTGGGCTCTGCTGAAAGTCATTTTTAGATTCTGCAGCAGGACAAGTAGGAACAATGACTTCACATGTGCATGACTAATTTAAAGCACTTTAATCTTCAAAATGTCAAACTTTATGGTCAGTGGCTGTTCCACAGTGAGCCGTGGCACTGCGAAAATTAAAATAGCAGGATGGCAGGGCATGGAGACCGGGCGTCTTTGTAAGGGCAAACAATCTCCAGAGGTGATGGCTGGAGCTGTGGGCCAGCTTTGAAGTACAGACTGAAACTACAACATCATTGTAAGTGACTGACCATCTAAGATTAAGATGTTCCAGGCAAATGGCCCGCATTAGCGTGGATCTTTACTACAGCGCTGAAAGACAGGCATTATGGACCCCATCTGGAGCAAGAAGTGGGAGAGGAGATTGATGCTCAGGGCAATTAGGGGATTTGCCCAAGGTCGTGTAGTCAGCAAGTGCCTTTGCAGATTCTTAAGCTCAAAACTGTCAACTTTCAAAGTCTGCTCTGCTGCTGCCACATCAGTTGCCTTTTGCCTTCATGGCTTCAAAGCAACATGAACTCATCCATGTTGGATCCATCAATGATCTAAGACAAATTTGGAACAAGTAATTAATGTCTTACTTCATATAACCTTAGATCCGTGTCAAGAAACAAGACCTTAGGAAAAGTCTATTGGGTTCTGGCCTCCTGGAAGTCAGAGGACCCAGGCTAGAAACCAGACTACCAGAAAATTACTGTATGAATGGGAGAGTTTATCTTCCCTCTCTGGGCTTTCGTTTCCTTATTTATAGAAGTGTTAGAGGGAGTTGTGCAAAATCAAATATTTACCGAGCACCCACTTTGTACCAGGTCCTGCTCTGGGCATTGGGAATCAAAGACGAATAAGACATTGCTTCTTCCCACATGGGGGCAGTTGAACCAAGGAGTCTCTAATGTCCTTCCCAGTTCGGACATCCTATGAACTCAAATTTAGCCACAAGGAAGGATGGTGGGTCAAGGGACTTTGACCCTATACAGTGTGTCTTAGCTCTGCTAGAACCTAGACCCAGTGTTTGGAGCTGTACCCCAGTGGGCCCAGGGTCAAAACATACACAGAGACCCCTGGGTCCAGATAGATAGGCAAGTGAGCACATAGAAACCCAGGCACTGGCCATTCGTTTGTTCAATCATTCACTCATTTGTTTATGGCGGAGTTTCTGAGCACTCCTTCTGTGTCAGGCACCATACTGGGTGGCTAGAGATATAGAAATGGGTCAGAGGAGGCCCCAGGATTCCAAGATTGTATGTACAATCTGATGGAGAAGTTGATGTGAAGATATTACAATTAATGGACATTCTAGGGCCAGGCCAGAGACATGACACCACATGTATTCAGGAGCTGGGAATGTCTGGAGCTTCAAGCACCAGGAAGGACTGTGGGTTCAGTTCTCTTCCTTGCCCCACTGATGTTGGGCATATCTAGGTGACCTCCTTTGGCAAACGGGAGGCTAACGGAACGGACCCGGATGGAGGTCTCCAACGTGCCTGTGCAGTTTGGCTTGGCACTGGCTATTCTAAAGATCCACCAGGAGAAGAGCATGCCACAGGGAGCCACTGCCACTTTAGCCTGGCCCCAGAATGAACACTGTGGACCCCCCTGCAGCCTGCAGCCAAGCCAGCCTGGAGCCCTACCTTCTGGCAGAGTTTATCCTACATCAGTTAAACCAGCCACCTGCAGACTTGGAAGAGAGAGAATGGAAAAGATGGATGTTGTTTAAAAAAAATGGATACAGTTATTAGGGGAGAGAATGCTTGGAGACAGGGCTGAGCGGAGAGGTGAGGTCCTTATTTATGTGCCCTACCCAGGAGTGTAGGTGCTAGTCATGCTGAGCGAGGGATGCCGTGATCAGATTTGCAGGATTCTCGACCCATAGAGAGAGGCAGCAACCATAAGACACACTGGAGCTGGGGGCCCCAATAGACTTCCCAGCTGAGCTTTCCATCAGGTTGGCCTGTGAGGACCACAGCATCTTCTGTGCTCCCAGCTGTTGGGGAAAGTGTATCACAGAGATTCCCACCAAGGTACTGATACCACAGCCCATGCACAGCCTCATAAGGCCTGGAAGAGCCCAGGCTCTAGGGCCAGTAACTTCCAGAAAAAGGCAGCCCCTCCCTTCTTCCTTCACTGTGCAAACAAATATCATCATTTTCTCTGTGAGTCACAGCGTGAAACATTGGGAAGCACTGGCTTAGCGTAAGGGGTCCAAGCCCTCCCCACCCTGCCGAGGACATGCTGTCTGCTCTGACCTGTTTCCTTCCCTGCAAGGTCTGTCTCCTTCAGGCCCCAGACATGTCTCCCTTCTCTCGGATGGTGAGCAGAGGGCAGAGATCCAGTGTTGCACCTTTGCATCCATGATATACTGTCTGAGGATTTTTTATTACCCTGTCGAGACAAAGAGCAATGGGCTGCATTTAAATTCAGGACCCAACTGACTACAGCACCGTGTCTGAATCCTTCACAGCAGCCTCTGCTCTAGCTCCACTAGCTGCCCCCAGGCTGGTCTATACTGGGCCTCTCTACTGGGTCCGCTGTCCCCACTTCCTCTGTCTCCCCTCCAGTGCTGGGCATCACATGTGCTTAGATGCCAAAAGAAAGGACAGAGAAGAGACGGTGTGGTGTAAGCCCAGACTGTGCTTGCAGCTCAGGAATGTCTGAGAGTAAAGAGGGCTGGAGCAGGTGGGGACACCTTCCTGGAGGTGATGGGCCTTGATAATAAGATTTAGCAAGGCACGGTAGCTCACGATTTACAAGGGTCTCACATACACAGACAGGGTCTCAGTGAATCATCACAACAACCCTATGAAGGAGAAACAGTTATTCTCATTTTCCAGCTTAGACAACAAAGGCTCAGCCAGGTAAAATAACTTGATGGAAGTGCACTGCCAGTAAGTGATTGTATAAGTCAGCGTTCTCCAGAGAAACAGATCCAATAGGATGTGTGTCTCTATAGAAAGGAATTTATTTTAAGGAATTGGCTCTTGTGATCATGCAGCCTGGCAAGTCCCAAATCTGCAGGGTGGGCCAGCAGGCTGGAGACCCAGGGAAGAGCCGATATTGCAGTTCAAGTCCGAAGGCTGTGCACTGTACAAATCCTTCTTGCTCAGGGGAGGTCAGTCCTTTGTTTCATTCAGTCCTTCAGCTGATTGGCTGAAACCCACCAACATTATGGAGGGTAATCTGCTTTACTCAAAGTTCACCAATTTAAGTGATAATCTCATTCAAAACATTCTCACAGAAACATCCAGAATAATGTTTGAACACTTATCTGGGCATCGTGTCCCAGACAAGTTGATATATAAAATTAGCCATCACAGTGGTAGAGCTTGTGTCTGACCCCAGGTCTGTTGGCTTCAGATCCTGAACTTGACTACATCAGAGCACCCAAAGTGATCTGTTCTGGACTTTAAAGAAGAAGAATTTGAAAGAGTGGCATTTAGTTCATTTTAACAAACATTTATTGAGGGTCTTCATTGTGTCTAGCTCTCTTGATATTGAGATTCAAAACAAAAGAAAATAGCATCCAGCCTCTCAGTCTAATGAAGGAGCTTTACCGTCCAGTAATGAAACAGGGAAGGCATTCTGGAGAGTAGATCATCCTGAATAAAGGCTGAATGGTAGAACTGAGCATGTTAAGAAATTGGCCTCTCTTGACAGGTGAGTTCATACAAGGGAGACTTAGGAACTGACGTTGGAAAAGTCCTTCGGGGCCAGATCATAGAAAGCCTTGAATGCCCTAGTACTAATTTGAGGTTTTAGCTTATAGGCTACAGGGAGCCAAAGAAGTTTCCTGAGCAAGTGAGTAGCACGAAGAAATTACTGTATTAACAAGAGGAATGGGTAGTGTATATAGGAGGAGATAGAGAAGGGGAGTCAGGTTAGTTTACCCTAGACCAGTGAGCACGTCCTCTTCATATGATTTGGGAGTATTGTGAAATCCATACTTCATTCTCCAATCAAGAAAGAAACATCTGGGGACTTCCCTGGCCAACCAGTGGTTAAGACTTTGCCTTCCAGGACTTCCCTGGTGGTACAGTGGTTAAGAATCCACCTGCCAATGCAGGGGACACGGGTTTGATCCCTGGTCCAGGAAGATCCCACATGCCGCGGAGCAACTAAGCCCGTGTGCCACAACTACTGAGCCTGCACTCTAGAGCCTGCAAGCCACAACTACTGAGCCTGCATGCTGCAACTACTGAAGCCTGCACGCCTAGAGCCTGTGCTCCACAAGAGGAGCCACCTTAATTAGAAGCCTGCACAGCGCAACAAAGAGTAGCCCCCGCTCGTCACAATGAGAGAAAGCCTGGGTGCAGCAACGAAGACCCAACGCAGCCAGAAAAAAAAAAACAAAAAAACTTCACCTTCCAATGCAGGGGGTACAGGTCTGGTCCCTGGTCAGGGAGCTAAGATCCCACATGCCTCGTGGCCAAAAAACCAAAACATAAAACAGAAGCAATATTGTAACAAATTCGATAAAGACTTTAAAAATGGTCCACATCAAAAAAAATCTAAAAAATAGCAGAAAGAAACATTTGGCAAGGGCCAAGAATTTCTGCCACTAACTGACTTCTCAGTGAAGTTTCAGAATTATGGAAGGGACTTGGCTAGGTGTCAGGCACTGCCCTGGGAATTTTCCATAATCTCAAAACAATCATGTGAAGAAGACAGGGCAGAGATTATTGTTCTCATGTGACTGATGAGGGCATTGAAGGTCAGAGAGATGAAGTAACTTTCCCAAGGTCACAGCTGGTAGATGTGCATGTCAGGGTCTGGACTAGCCTTGTCTGATCCCACAGCCTGCACTCTTAACCACCAAGCGGCAGTAGAAGGTGGGGCTGGGAGAGTCCCTGGTGCTTGAGTCTTGTAAAGAGAAAAGAGGAATAAATGGAGGGGCAGAGAGAAAAACCAAAGAGTTGAGGAAACAGAGACCATTTTTTTTTTTAACATCTTTATTGGAGTATAATTGCTTTACAATGGTGTGTTAGTTTCTGCTGTATAACAAAGTGAATCAGCTATACATATACATATGTCCCCATATCCCCTCCCTCTTGCATTTCCCTCTCACCCTCCCTATCCCACCCCTCTAGGTGGTCACAAAGCACCGAGCTGATCTCCCTGTGCTATGCGGCTGCTTCCCACTAGCTATCTATTTTACATTTGGTAGTGTATATATGTCCATGCCACTCTTTCACTTCATCCCATCTTACCCTTCCCCCTCCCCATGTCCTCAAGTCCATTCTCTATATCTACATCTTTATTCCTGCAGAGACCATTTTTTGAAGACTCTAACGCCTTACCAAGGCCTGAGTCAGGAGTAGATGCTGGAAATAGAGACCCAGTCATATCTGGAAAGACAGAATGTCTGCTGGTGGAGCTCAGAAGAGATGGTGATCCTTTGCCAGAATTAAGCTCAGCTCCACTCACTGTCCAGACTGTGTTTCCATAGGTCCTGGGGAGAGGGGTCATTTCTTACTGTGAGTGGAGCCCTCTGCTGGACATTCACCTCTACAGCCGTCCAGGGTTAACCCTCTGGTACTGCAATGGAGCAACCTCCAGGAGAGGGCAGAGATTTCCTGGTTTGCTCGCATCTGTAACCATTGTCTTACCTGGTGGGAGGCATCATCTGCTGTAATTAGGCTTCATTAAAATGCTGATTAATAACATGTTGCCTGGGCCAGGCACATGATGGGACTGGCCTAGTTGCTGTGAATGTTAGTGTTCTTTGCAGCTGTTTACACACAGCTAACACCCCTGCAGGGCCCAAAGGGGAGGAGACAGCGGAGGCTGTGAAAATGCCCCTGCACAGGGGAACCAGATGCAAAGAGATGGCAAGAGATGGAAATAGAGTCTGAGCATGGAGGACCTTGTGGGCCAAGGTAAGCTCTGAGTCTGTTACAGATGGAGCATCCCCAACTGGTGGCCCATGGCTGACTCCTTCCCACAGATGGTGGGTTTGGCCAGGACAATGTTTGCTGGCTGGTGAGCTGGTTGGTGGTTGGTTTAATGTTGAGTTTGAGGGTCTTGGAGCATGGCTTTCACTGTCCAATTTGCCACTACGCCCCCTATTGTTTCACACCTATCATCGCACATACTTACATTATAAACCCATCCTCTGAAGACATTTGAGCTTGTGACCCTGGTGTCTCTGACGGGTAAGAGGCGAGGCTGTAGAAAGAACAAGTTAATAGGCAGGGGACATGTATAAACAAAAACATAGACATAGAAAGCCACGGAGAAAGAGCTGGGATCAATTAGGTATTGTGGGGGCCAGAGTGTATGAGGAGGAACCCAGAGACAAAGATATGCAGATTGTCCAGGGGCCTCCATGACCTCTAGTGTGGTGGAATGCGAGTGTAAGGTGGGGAGTGGGAGAGATGGGTCAAGAGAAGACTGCAGAGAAGACAGCAGGAACCGGAACCCAGAGGGAGGCCTTGGACACCATGTTTAATAGACTTGGGCTTGCTCTAGAGAAAGCATGGAACCCATTAAAAAGGGGTTTAAGTCAGAGAGAGACATGGTCATACCTGCATCTGAGAAATGTCACTGTGGCAGCAGTGATAAGGATGGATTGGACAGCAGCAAGGAGAGAGGCCGTTGCAGTCCCCTCAGGTTGCTGATGCAGATGCAACCCTGAGACCTGAACCAGGGCAGAGGCAGTGCAATGGAGAGGAGGAAGACACGAAAGCCATTTCTGAGGTGGGCTCCACAGAAGATCCACTTCTCAGGTGGACTCCATAGGAGATCCATTTCTATGGTAGACTCCATTGGTTTCCTTCCTTGGGGACACAGCAACACTCCTGGCTGATTGGAGGCCTGGCTGCTGGGCCCACTGGGTTTACAGGAGAAAGTACATAAATGGAGGAATATTGACCTCACACCTGACCTTCTAAAGAGGAATCAAGGCTCATGGGAAGGCCAAAGTTCTGTGTGAGAAGGGAAGAGAAAAAACTCTGATTTGGGTTTCTTAGTATCTCCTCTCTTGGCTCTCACCATAGCAGCCAAACTTCGCCAAATTTTCATCTGAATTCTCACAGCTAAGCCTGATTTTACAGGTCAGAACACTAGGCTTCCCAATGATCAGCTACCTTCCCAAAGCTACTGGTGGTCGGACATTCTTTTGTCATATCATTTCCATATTTAGGAAATTTATTTCTTTTTCTTTGTATCTATATGATTGCTGTCTGTTTGTCTGTAAGTCACCTTTCATGTTTATTTCTCTCTCTCTCTCTCATTCTATGTCTTTTTGTTTCTGAGAATTTCTCTTGCTGTGTTATTTCTCTCTGTATCTCTCCCTCTCTGTGTTTCCCTCTTTTTCTCATTTTCTCTCTCTCTCTTTGTCCCACCCTGCCTCCCCCCTCCCTCCATTCCTCTCTTACCCTATTCTATCTCTTTCTCTCTATCCCCAGTTCTGATTAGACAAATGACCCGGGGATGCAGCCAGTCTCTGCCGGGTGGCTAAGCTAATTGATGGCTGCTATAGAATTGCCTAAACAAGGAACTCTTGTCATTAGCAAGAGATGGGTTGCCTTGGCCTACAACTAGGAAACCTTTGAAATCCTGCATCTAAATTGCCATTCTTTTGACTGCTGCTAGTGATGCTAATTAGTTGTGTTAATTGGATGTTTTGATATTTGAAGAGTAAAGCAATCCAACTCCTTCCTCCAGAAAGCCAAAATTATTAATGAACTTGGCAGCAGTCTTGGCTGTCTTTCCACAGTGGACACAGCCAAAGATTTCGGGGCAAGGGAAGGGGTCGTTCTGAGGAAGTGTCTTGCTATTTCCTGGGGAGAGGGAGAGGCTATGAGGCTGGCTATGGAGTTTCTTAGTGGTGAAATCACACAGTGGGACAGGAGACCAGAGACCAACATAAGGGATTTGGCTCTGCTCTGCCATTACCTGCCATGAGCCAGGGCAACCATGCTTGAACTTTTGTATCCTGGTGCCTAGCACCGTGCCTGGCACACAATTGGCATCTAACACGTATGATTGAGTGAATAACCAATATGAGCATTGATTTGGGAGTCAGATTCAAATCCCAGTTCAACCACTTTCTAGCTTGATGATTTGAGCAAAAGTGACTTCACCTCTCTGGTCTCAGATTTCCCTCCAACCACATATTAGTGAACTGTTCTGATAAATATCATTTTCTCCCACTTGCTATATTTTCATCCCATCACAAATGGTACCCGGTACCCTGCCTGCCTAACCTGCCTCATGATCCGGCTTAGATTATACAACAATGTGCTTAAAGCTAAGGAAGAGATAGGTATGGAATTCCTTGGGTACATAGAGAACAGAGCAATTAAGCAACTAATTCAGTCTTGAGGGATCTGGGAAGATTTCCTAAATAGGACAGATTTTTGAGCTGGGTCCGCAAGGGTGATTAAGTATTCACCAAAAGGATAAGCAAGAGTGGAAAAAGAGGAAGACACTCCACAAGGGCCTGAGAGCCCAGAGCCATGGATGAGCCCCTCATTGCTCTGAAATAAGAGGCATAAGTGATCTCTTGCAGCATTTTTCAAGGGAGAAAACTATAATCCAGGGCAGGAACAAGAACTAGGGAAAGGGAAGGTCGGGTGTGGTAGAGGAAACTTGACATCTCATTCACCATTGGAAGGAACTTTCTTTAGGAAGTCAAGCCCACAGTCTCGTCTGGTTAATTGACTTTAGGGATGTTTTCAAACACCATAAGGAGAGGCATAGCTTGGACAGATTGATGAGTTCCAGAGACCCAGCACAAAGATTAATGAGTGACTACTGCATCTTAAAAATGTCACCAAACCAAACTTGGGTCCGTTTGCCCGCCACACAACAAAGCCAATCTAATGATACCAGGTTGTGGTGAAGGAAAGTACAGTGTTTATCACAGGTGGCAAGCAAGGAGAAGAGTCAGCTAAAGACCCGAACTCCCTGATGGCTTTCAGGGAAGGGTTTTTTAAAGGCAATATTTGGGGAGGGTTACAGGGTACGTGATCAGCTCATGGACTTTCTTCTAAGTGGTTGGTGGTGAGGTACCAGGGTGATGTTTCAGGAATCTCAGTCATCAACCTTCCATTTCTAACCAGTCTATGCGCTTATGCTCAGCATGTAGTCACCAACCTTCACCTGGTTGGGGTCTTAGTTACTCCACAACAACTCAAAGATCTGTGTCAGATTGTTATGTATATCCCTTGAGGAGCTAAGACTCTGCTTTATCGCTGAACTCTTGTTTAAGCTATCATTACTTTTCTTGCTTGACTGCTTTTCCTTTATTTCTGCATTCCCTCACTTCTCTAATTAGTAACTGCTTGAGTCTGCTCTTTGGAACTCAGGGAAGGCCTAGGACACTAAAGCCTTTTTCTAAAAATAAGAAACATGGGATATGGAGGGGTTTTCGTACCCGGGAGGGTCCTGCAGGGTCCTTCTCAGTTTTAAAAGTGTTGCTGGAGTTGATATGATTTAATCTGCCCTTTTAATAGAAGAAAGAAAGAAGGAAGGAAGGAAAGAAAGAAAGAAAGAAAGGGAAGGAGGGAAGGAAGGAGGGAGGAAGGAAGGAAGGAAGAAGGAGGGAAGGAGGGAGGGAGGGATTATCAAATGTTTAAGGATCACCTACCACGGCCCAAGGCCTAGGATAGAGGAAGATGCATCAGACACAGTGGCTGTGCTCAAGGACTAGTCTGAACCTGAACATCTCAAGACACAGACACAGTTGGGTGTCTCTCAGTATCCATGGTGCCCAGCATACACTGGCTCCAAGAGTTAGTTGAATGATTGATTGAAGGAACTTGAGGAGACAGGGAAGAAAAGACATCCATATATGGATGTCTTATGTCACCCATGTGTATCTTATATTACAGGTGGAAAGCTGCAGATATTATGAAAGAGAAATGGAGTTCAGAGGAGAAGAGAGTGCTCCCAAGAATAAGGTTCAAAAATGTCATGAAGGATGTGGTGGGGTCTAGGCTAAACCTTGAGAGATGACCAGGACAGAGACTAAGGTGGAGAGCAAACATGAGCAAAAGCACAGGCTCCGTTGGTGATTATTTAACAAGTGTCCACTCAGTGTCTACTCTGTGCCCGGTACTGTGAGAGCAATGGGGATACTAAACTGCTCTCCCGGAATTTATAATCCCAGAGAGGAAAGAGGCAGGAGGGTGTGTGTGTGTGTGTGTGTGTGTGTGTGTGTGTGTGTGTTGGTATAGACTGGAGGAGGACGGTGGCACAGGATTAAGGGGAGGGGCTGGAGATTTGGCTGGATCGAGAACATTCAAAGGATATAAAATTTCAGATTATGTTAGGCCTTTGTTCTCCATCAGCTATAAAAGGTGTTTGATGTGGAAGGAAAGGAAACTAGCACTGACTGAGCTCCTGCTACACACCAGTGAAAAGTGTTTTGCATACAAGATTCTTATTTAATCTTCTAAACCACTTTGAAGTAGGTCTGTGTATCCCCATTTTACAAATGAGGAGGCCAAGTCTAAGCAACTAGTTAGCGGTGGAAGCTTTGTGGCTCCAAAGTCCTTGATGTTTTTTTGTACAGCACCATGCTGATCAGACAGTAGGCTCGTTCTGTACCCTCTCCTCGTGCCTTAGCTGATTGGGGGTTGGGGGAGTGTGTGTGCGTGCGCGCGCATGCATACATGTGCCTGCTCGTATTTGCCTGCCTACAGGTACCAACTGTGGACAAGGGAGATTCTGATTACTTCCGTCCAATGAATGCTCTGTTCATTCTTGCTGTCTCCTTGGGATTAGAAGTAATTGCTGCTGATTACACTGTGTGGAAGAGAAAGGACAGTCATCAACAGTTTGGCTTGGAGGATAAAAACATTGTAATGCAAAATAAAACTGGTTCCTGAGGACTTGAATTAAGAAATTCTCTCTGTTGGAGAAAGATTAGGCATTCTTTGACCAAGATCAATGTTCTATGACCCTATCCAGGCAGGAGGACAACATGCCCCTGTTCTGGTCAGCAGCAAAGATAAAAGCAAGTGAGGCAATATATTTATATGGAAAATTGATTGTGTATAAAAGCTGTCTAAGTGATTTTGCAAATCTCTTCCTCGTCTGTAAGATTAAGACACTTGATGAGGTAAACTCCAAGGTCTTATATTAGTCAGAATTCCTTCGGTTGCAAGTGACAGAAAACCCAACTCAAACTGACTTAAGTAAAAAGGGGAATTAATTAGCTCACAAAATTTTGAAGTCCAAAGGAATACTGGTTTTAGGCATGTCTGGATCAAGAGACTCAAGCAGGGTCCTCAGGACTTGATGTCAATCTACTTCCTGAATACTGGCTCCATTCTCTAATAGGCTCTCTCTCCTCCAGATGAAAAATGGCAGCTCTTGGTGGATATCCCATCCTCTCACCATTAAGGGTGATTCCCTCTCTCCCAAGTCCAGAACTGAGTCTCATTGGGCTTATGCCATGGCTGACTAATCACTGTGGCAAAAGGAATTCAGTGCTCTGCTTGCCAGAAAAGGGTTGACTCTATCCCCATGGAGAGCCTGGGTGGAGTCAGCTCCTCCTGAGCCACAGGGATTGAGACTGGGGGTTCAACAGGGAAAAGTGGGGTGTTATGAAAAGGGAATAGATTAAGAGCAGGAAACCAAACAAGGCAGATGTCCACTATTGGTACCCTCCTGCTCAGGGATTTTATGATTCTCTAACCACTGCTGCACTGTCAAGTTCAGCCTAGAAAGTATGAAGGTCAGTGAAGTTCAGGGAGGACTTGAAGTCAGGAGGTATGTTTAAAGGCATAAGAGAGAAAAAAGTATTTTTGAGCACCTGCTTTATGTTAGGGTCCATAACGAGTGCCCTCATGTTCATTGTCATTCAATTTTCACAAGACCTGATTTAGTAGCCATGGTCATTCCCACTTACAGATAAGGAAATTGAGAATTAGGGGGTGAGCCACTTGTCTAAATATGTATTCATTTATGTATTCTTCCCACAAAGACTTCTTTGGTGGGATTGTATTGGACTGTGGGGAAACAAGGATGGGGAAGATGCAGGCTCTGCCCTCTAGGACCTCACAGTCTAATGGGGAGAGAAAGGCAAAGAGCAGTAGAGATCCTGGGTGCGGTGGGTTCAGTCCCGGTCTAGAGGGTGCCAGGCCATGCTCCCTTTTGTCCCCTCCAGGCACAAGTCCAAGGTTCCCTGCTCTGCATAGGTGGAACATTGTTCTGAGAGTCTGCGGTTCAAGAGGAGCTTTTGTTCCTGGAGGTCCAGTGGTACTCAATTGGCTTCACCCTCCAGCTCTAACTAGTTGTCAAAAGAACCTGGCTCCTCTACCCCAGGATCACCTTCACCATATTAGAGGGTCATCATTTCCTCCACAAAGCCTCTTCATCTCTGCATCCAGGCTATCGTTGGTGATAGTCAGGGCCACCTCTTTCTTCTCCTCATCAGACAGTCCTTCTTCAAGGATCCCTGCTTCTGGATTTTTCTCCCTTTGCTAGAGTGACAGAGGAAGAACAAGGCCACTTTCCCTTCTGGAGTTTGTGATGTTTGCTTTCAGCCTTCCTCTCATCAACGTCCGTGGCTCAGCATTTCTCTTCTCACAACCACATTCTCTCCATCAGTCACTAGGAAGTGGCCTCCATTTCTCCTGCCAGCAAAGTCCTGAGACAACCTTGGCTCAGGAAGAAGGAGGGGCCAGACTTGGCTCAAGATTCCTACCATTAGCAGCAAAACATGAATTGAACACCTAACGTGTCATACACTCTGCTGGGCACAGGGGAAATGGTGGCAAACAAAGCAGGCAGATTTTGCAGTCATGGAAGTTGGTAGTCTAGCAGAGGAGACAGTATCCAAACCCACATATATGCATGTAAAGTTACCAACATGAAAGGACCATGAAGGAGTGCCAGGAGGTCCAGGAGGGGATATGATGGTGGCACTGACACGGCCAGGAGGCTTTCTTGAGGAAGTGGCAATTGAGCTGAGGGCTAAAGAATTAGTAGGAGTTCCTAGAGCCAATGAGGCAGGGGGTCTGCCATGGAGGGAGAATGGAACGGCACAGAACTGGTCTAAGAAATCCTGTTGCCCGAGGGATAGATGAGAGCATGAGGTAGCATATGACTTGTTGTCTTATTGTTACTAAAACAGAGCAGGACTGAATGAGATACGGAACAGGCGTGTTTGATACCCTGATGCTAAGCAGACCCCGGTTAGTGTTTGTCAGAGGCGGGGAGGCAGCCAGGAAGACAGACAGGCCAAGTGGCCCAGCAGAGGTGTGGGAGAATGAGAACAGAAAAGAAAAGCTCCGGAGGAAATATGTTCCATCCTAAAGATTGGATAAATGTGTGAGTCTCATGGGACCTTTAAGCCCAACTTGTTACCCATCCTGTGAGTGGGATCACTTCAGCTTTGCCAGACATGAAACCAAGATGTCCCCCAAGGAGCAGTAGATACCAGGAAATGACAAAAACCAGACATTACAATGGAGCTTCATTGTAGGAATCAGAGGAGTCGCCTGGCACAACTGTGCAGCAAAATTAAATTAGGTAAGAAGGGTGCTGAGGAAGCCACTCTAGAGAGCACGAAGCTCCCTGGCTTCTAGAAGCCACATTCAGACGTCCTATCCAGAAGCAATGGGGGCACCTCCACCCGGTTCCTCAAGACAAGAACCTGGTATGTTAGCCTCGATACCTTTCCTAGTTCAGCTACCTCTGTAAGCACCCTACATTCAATCCCCAAGTCATGTCAGTTTTACTTTACAGATATTGCTAATTCTATCCCTCCCTCCTTACTCCATGGTTGTGTCCTACCTCAGGCCCTCACTAGCCTCCCTGGATCAGAATGTCCTCCCTGTCTCTAGTCTTGGTCCCTTCCAAACCATCCTCCACCAGGGCCACTGGAGTGATCGTCCCGAAGCCACATCTGACATTCTCTCTCCCTCCCTTAAGACCCTGCCGTGGCTCCTCATTTCCTGCAGGATAAAGCTCACGCTCATTACATCACACAAGGCACTCATGACCTGTCTTTGTGTGTTTCTTTCTTCCTTCTTCATCTCGTAGAAGGCATTCCAGCTGTGCCGAATGTCTTAGAGTCTTCGAAGGGATGGCCAGGCCACACCCTGCTCGCACATCATGCCTCTGCCTTCGTTCAAGGATGCCTTTCCCTGTCCTCTTTCTCTTGTCACCTGGCCAACTCCTATTTTTCCTTCAAGTGCCCCAGATTTCAACCTTATTCTTCACCTGTTAGTTTATTGCCTATTTTCCCCACTGTGATATGAGCTCCGTGAGAATAGAGATCCTGTTGTTTTGTGCACAGTTGTATCTCAGCATCTAGAAAAGTACACATTATGTAGTAGAGTCTCAATTATTTGTTAACTAAAGTGTTCAATGAAGACTCATCTCAAAAACAAAAACAAAAACCACTGGCCCCCGCCCCCCACTCAGTTCAGCTCAGAAGTCTAAGAAGTCTTCCAGGGCCCCTCCAGTGTTCATTCTTACCTTCTGAGCCCCACTCCACCCCACCCCCCCGCCTTCTGCTGGAGTAGCCAGTGCCCTGCACTGCAGTTCTTATTTACAAGGTTTCTCCAAGGGCTGCTCAAGGGCAGGGACTGACTTCTCATCCCAAATCCACAGCAACTGGCCCAGAGCCTTACATGGCACATAATAAATTTTGAATAAATGAACGAATTCATTGTAAGACAGTTAAAATACTTTTCCCATTTAGGTTATTACAGAATATTGAGCAGAGTTCCCTGTGCTATACAGTAGGTCCTTACTGGTTATCTATTTTAAATATAGCAGTGTGTATATGTCAATCCCAACCTCCTATTCTACCCTCCCCCCAACATTTCCCCCCTGGTAACCATATGTTCGTTCTCTAAATCTGTGAGTCTGTTTCTGTTTCGTAAATAAGTTCAATTGTATCATTTTTTTTTTTTAGATTCCGCAAATAAGCGTTATCATATGATATCTGTTTTTCTCTGACTTACTTCACTTAGTATGATAATCTCCAGGTCCATCCCTGAAACTAAGACAAGATTGTTAATCAACTGTACTCCAACATAACATAAAAATTAAAATAAAATAAATTTACAAATTAAAAAAAGAAAGTTAAAATAATTTTTTAAATTATAGCATAATTTTAAAAAGCCATAGGGCTTGGAATTGGACAGACCTGAGCTTAAGTCCTAACCAGTTGCTGGCTGAGTCATGTGAGACAAGTGACATCTCTGAACCTCAGTTTTCTAACCTGCAGCGTGAGGATAATAAAATCTACCTTGCTTGTGCATAATAAATGAAACTAGCACAGTGCCTGGAAGATAGGAGGTAGTCATAAACATTTATTCCATCCCCTGAGTTTCAAGTTCAAAACAATAGTTAAAAAGAAAATAGCACAAGGGTGAGAGAGTCATAAGGTGTTAAAGCCAGGAGGACCCTAATGCTTGGAACCTGCTCCAAGATGCCACTGCACAAATATTTACTTTGGTCTTTGGTCTTGTTTTTATTGTACACCAGCTGAAGCTTCTGATAATATCTATGAGCATCTCTCAGAGAAGCAGGGCCTCCTCTTAGGCTGCAGCGCATCCAAGTCCCAACAATAGCTGAGCAGGGCCCAGCTGCACAGGCACAGCCGATTCTGAGAGCCAGTTGCCAGAGCTGTGGTCAACCATCAGTGGGAAAGGGAGGTACTGCTGGGGAATTGCTGGAGCCTGGAGTGGAGGAGGAGGGGAGGGGAGGGAGCCACAAAGCAAGCGATAACATGGGGGCTGGAGGGAGAGATTATTAACTTCCCTCTTGAGTGAGCAGGGGGCCCGAGATAGACAGAGGGGCTATAAATACAGCAGTCCAGGGCAAGTCAGGAAGGGAGAGGTCCTCGGAGACTGAGGTGTGCTAGAGATGGAGGGGGCCACGGTTCCTGCCAGAGTGATTGGGAGGGGGCATTAGACGTCCGTCCTACGAGGGCAAGGCAGCCTGTGAGGGCAGCTTCCTTTCCCCTCCCGCTGTCTCCAAGGGTCTATTCAAGGAGTACTTTTTCCAGGTAGGGCCGCTGAGGCAGCCTCCCAGTCAAGCTCTGGCCCACTTCTCAAGCTCCTGCCCACATCCACCTCTCTCGTTTCACCTGCTGCATCTCCACCAGATCCTGTGTAACCCCCAGACCAGTGGTTCTCACCCAGGGGTGAATCGTCCCCGCAGGGAATGTGTGACAATGTCTGAAGACATTTTTGGTTATCCCAAAAGAGTGGCGGATTCTGCTGGCACCTAAAGAAAGAGACCAGGGATGCTGCTAAACATCCTACAATGCGCAGGACAGTTCCCTACACCATAGGATCAGATCATCCAGCCCCAAATGTCAACAGCGTCTGCGCTATCAGCAGCTTGAGGCAGGACCGCCAGTCTTTGTTTATATACTCAGCGTGTGTTCTTTATAAACTATTACATGGCCCAACACATAGGAGGTGCTTGGTAAGTGTCTCTTGAGGGAATAAATGAGTAACAAATGATGAATGAATGACATCAACCTTCCTAATGTTGTTTTAAGTCCAAAAATCCCCCTCGCTCATCCCTTCCAGACTCAGGACACTATACCTGAGGTCAGGTCTCCATCTGTCCTGGCCCAGCCAGCCTCTAGCCTGATTTCTCTTCTAAATACACTGTTAGAGTGGCAGGCCCCACCCTCACACCTGGTAAGGCTGTCCCTCATCTGAGTGGCGGGGAAGGATATCCCTTGCTCCAGGGATGCACTTCTCCTAGGGAAGAGCAGAGAGAGAGTGAGCCTTAGGACTAGAGGTCACCTAGGTCTGCCTCCGGCCAATTTTATGGGAAAGGAAACTGATTTGTTGGCAATGACAGGCTTATAAATAATAGTGATAATTTTAAAAGCTACTACATAGCAACATTGTGCTGGGTGCTTTGGATATACAATTCCTAATCAGCACAATTGTACTGTGAGGTAGGTAGCATTGTCCATTTCAGAGGTGAGAAAACTGAGGCTCAGAGAATGTAAGCAGCTTGCCCAAGGTCACACAGCTAAATGTATAGCAGCCAAGATTAAAACCCGTGCTTTTCAGATTCTAAAGCCCACATTCAAATGTACAACAGGATACGGTGTCAGGGGACAAGGCTTAGACCAGATTATAGAAAGCCAGGAATGCCAGATTTCAGAGTTTAGATCTTACCCTGTAGGTGACAGGGAATCAGCATGGGGTTGTAAGTCAGGAATTGACAAGGTTAGCAACTGTGAGAATGGGACTCTCAGCAAAAATGGGGAGAACTTGAAGGCAAGAAGACCAATTAGGAGGCTGAAGCACAGTTCAGGTAAGAGATAAGGGTCTGAACTAAAGGGCTAGTGGTGGGAGAAGAGGAGGGGGCAGAGTTACGACGTGTTTAAGAAGTGAAATAAGCAGCACATGGTCCATTACAGGTATTTCCTGCCCTTGAGAGGCAGCAAATAATGCAAGTAAAAAGGACTCTGGAGTTAGACATATTTGGGTCCAAATCCTGGTAAATCCACTTGCTGCTTGTGCGGGAGGTGTTGGACATCTCCGAGTGCTACTGAGGGTCTGGCGGGTGGTGTGGGTAGAGCGCCCAGCACAGAGCCAGAGCTCCACTCCTGACACTCACAGCGTCTTCACCCTCAGCTCTTAGCTAAGCAGATGAACTCAGGGCACATGCCGTAACCCCCAAAGATGTCCAGACCCCAATCCTTGGAACCTAGAGATATAAATGTTATGTAATATAGAAACAAGATCTCTGTAGATGTCATTTCTAGGGATCTTGAGGTGCGAGAGTATCCTGGATTATCTGGGTGGGCCCTAAATGCAATCACATTTATTCTTATAAGAGGACGGCGGAGGGACATGTGACCACAGAGGCAGAGACTGGAGTGATGTGGTCACAAGCCAAGGAATGCCCGCAGCCACCAGAAGCCGGGAGAGGCCAGAAAAGGTTTCTCCCCTAGAGCCTCAAGACAGCGTGTGACCCTCTTAACGCCTTGACTTTGGCCCATTGAAATGGATTTCAGTCTTCTGGCCTCAGGAACTGCGAGAGACTAAATTTCTGTCGTTTTAAGCCACTAAGTGTGTGGTACTTTGTTTCAGTGGCAATAGGAAACGAATATAGAGCCTCATAGCTATCCGCAACTTTCAGCATTCTTTAGTGGTTTGGACACCTCCCCACCATTTATACCTGTGTGCTCATCTCCAGCCTCTTCTCTGAAGTGAGCCTCTCAGAAAATACCCACCCTCTTGAGTTGTACTTCACTTATCAAAGAGGAGGTGTCCCTTCCCATCAGTCTGTCTCTCCCTTCCTTCTCTCTGTCCTTCTCTGCCTCTCTCTCTGTCTCTGCCTCTATTTTTGTCTTGCTCATCTCATTTACTGTCTCTCCTCTTAAGCCTGTGTTTCCCTGTTTTTTTCCTTTTGTCTCTTTCTGTCTCATCCTCTGCCTTTCTCCCTTTCCCTCCCCCGTCACCCTCCCTGTTGTCTACAGTTGCATGTTTCTCTCCCTTTCCCTCTCCCTCTCTCAGTGTCTCTCTCTCTCGCTCGCTCTGTCTCTGTCTCTCTCTCTCTCTCAGTCTGATTCTCTCTCTCTCTCTCTGTCATCCACTTCGTAGGTTTCTGTCTCTGCCCCTCACTTCTTTCTCTCCAGTTTTCAAGTTTGAGTTTCTCTCGGCCCCCCTGATGAGTTTCTCTCCTTATCTTTCTGCTCCATCCTGACGCGTTTCTCCCTGTATCTTCCTGTCTGCTTGCATCTCTCTCTCTGTTGGTCTCTGCCCCTGCCTGTCTCTCCCTGTCTCTTCCTCCCTCCTGCTGTGTCTCCCTGGCTTTCTCTCCCATTCATGGCCTCCTTACCTCAGGGGGTGCCTCAGGACTTGCATGGGATTGGAGAGGACTCTGCAATTACATCTGCAGCCTCTGCACGGCACTCGGAGACAGATTCGTCTGTCATGCACCTGTCTGACACCATGGGAGGATGGGTGAGGCAGGCAGAGACAAAAGATCCTTGGCATCACACTGTTCTTCTGCCTTTACCTAGAGGCTCCTGGGCAGTTGCCTCTCAACATTCCAGCAGTGCTGTCAGCCTTACCAAAGAGAAATCACTTTTCCTTGGCCGACTCCTCTGCAGAATTAATCAGTCCCCTTTAATGATAATCATCTTTTGCTGCCGTGAGTAGGAGTGTGGGCAGAGAAAGAATTCTAGGTGGGGGCTTCCCAGCAGGGAGCAGGTAGGAGTTAAACTTTCATATTTGGAGGCAGGATGATGGCAAGGAAAGACCTTCATGAGGACAGGGACTTTGTCTGTTTTTCTTGTCATTGTATCCTAGGTCCTAGAATGGTGTCCGGCACGTAGAAGGCACCTAATGATTATGTGAATGATGAATGAGTGAATGAACGAACAAATGAATGGGCTTCAATCCTCTGTGCGCCAGTATCTGGTGAGCCTCATTGGACAAGTCCCTTCTGATTTTTCATCTGCAAAATGGGGATAGTGGGACTTCCCTGGAGGTCCAGTGGTTAAGACTTCGCCTTCCAATGCAGGGGGTGCAGGTTCGATCCCTGGTCAGGGAGCTAAGATCCCACATGCCTCGGGGCCAAAAAACTAAAACAGAAAACAGAAGCAATATTGTAACAAATTCAATAAAGACTTTAAAAATACGGGGAGAGCAATTAGACCTGCCTGCAGCACTCATCTGTGGGGAGAGAGGAGGCGAAATATGGTATCTGCTGAGCAGGGCTGGACCTCAGCTCCCTGCAGGGCAGGGAGGCCAGGCGTGCTCAGCAGTGGTTCTGGAAGAGCTGCAGGGAGTGAGGGGTGTGGAGCCGGCTTCAGACATGAGGACCTGGGGAAGGAGCAGGCTGGGGAAGGGAGGCCACAGGCCAGGCGGGAGGATGTGTATGAGATGCGTCCCCTCTGGCTTTGCTCTGGGAGGTGAGGGGGAGCTTCAGTCAGTCAGGAAACTGCCACGTGCCAGGAAGGAGGTGTTCCTCAATCCCACCCTGGAGGCTGACTGTTATCCCCAGTGGTGGGATTGGGCTGGACTTAGCAGGAGACCAGCTATGAAGTGACTGGTCAGAGGTCCTGTTTCAGACGAGGAGGGTCACTCATGCTCGGTGCTGCCCAGCTGCCCCGCCTCCTCCAAGCCCGCTGAAGCCCCACTTTATCAATGAGGACTCCTCTGACCACTCTACTTTCTGCTACGATCTGCTGCCTGCCCCCCAGCACTCCCCTTGCCCTTTTCCTTACCTTTACTTCATAGCACACATCATTCTCTGGCATCTCAGTAATGTACGAGTGTACTAGACTAGCGGTTTGTCTCCAGTAGCTAGAATGTAAGCTTCATGAAGACAGGGATCTTGGTCAGTTTTGTTCACTGTACTAAACACCTAAAATAACTTGGCACAGAGTAGGTTCTCGATAAATATTTGTTGAATGAAAGAACGGGGATGGGATTTTTCATAAGCTTATGGTGTTGAAGCCTTTGCTTGAACATACTATGTTAACGCTGGAAAGAACTTGAGAGACGATACGTGTTACCCACAGAGAAGTTAAGCCCAGAGAAAGGAAATGGCCAGGATCACATGGAAAGTTATCGATTGAAACCAGGTTGGTCTCTTGATTCCCATTTATGGGTTCATTCAATGCACCAGACCTGAGGCCCTGAGATAAGAGAACAGAGGGTCCTGCAGTCACTGCCATTCTCCCAGGGACCTTGGATGCCCTCTGAGAGCCAGGGGCAAGAAGATGGAGAGTGAGCAGGAGGGAACAGACCATGCAGTGAGCAAAAATTTATGGCATGAATAATCCTAGAGAGGTGGTGGTTCAGAAACCATTTCCATTATTGATATTTTCCTATTTCTGATTGAGGACCTGGGTGCCCAACATCTCACAGGCATCTTGAACTCAAGCTGAACTCCTAACCTCTCCCCCGAGCCTTTCCACAGTCCAGAGCATGGCCCCCCCATTCACCCAGCTACCAGGGCTGGGTATGCAGAGTCACCCTTCCTTCCTTCCTCTCTCTCAAGCCCTACATCCCACCTGTCAGCAGATCCTGCCAGTTCTTCGCCCCAGGACATGTCTTCCCATCTCTACTGCCTCCATCCTGGTCCAGGGCCCCATCTTTCCCCTGGACCATTGCTGTATTCTCCTGGCTGGCCCGCCTGCTTCCACTCTTGCTTTCTTATTTTTAGCAAAGCAATGACCTGACCTTTTAAAATTATAAATCAGACCATCTCATTTTCCTGCTTAAAATTCTTCATTCACTTAGATGCTTCCCATTCACTTAGAAAATCCAGAGTCCTGAAGGTGACCCAGAATAATGTGCCACGTGATCTAACCCTTGCCTATCTCTCCACACCAGCCCTCTTTCAGCCTGTCTGTCCCACCCAAGGACCCTTCTCACACACGTTTCCTTCTTCATAGATGCTTCCGTACCCACTGCCCACTCTCAGTTCACAGAGGCCTGCCCACACCCCCTCTCTAAGGCAGTACCCCATTGCCCTCAGGTACAGACTCTGTGCATTTTCTTCCTATCACTATTAAAATTGCAGTTATGTATTTATTCAGGTTTTTTGCATTACTTTGTTACTGTTTCTGCTTCTGGATTTAAAAATCCTTGTCTTGGTTGGTTGTTTTATGTTTGTTTGGTTGGTTTTTGTTTTTTGACCACAGTATACCCTGCGCCTTCTAGAGAACTTGAACACACTAGATGATCAATAAAACATATTGAGTGAACAGATGATAAATACAACCATAGATAGGCCCTGGTTTTTATTGCCAACAGAATACAAGTTTAAATTCCATAATTTGACATTCAGAGCCTTCGCTAATCTGATGCCAGCCTACCATTGCAGCCCCACCTTCCCCTCTACACTTTAGCTCCCTTGGTCCACAGGCCCTTCTCTGTCTTATTTCTGGCCCAGGATCACGGGCCCAGGCCTACTCCCCACTTCTACTGATGCTAATCTCTCTCTTCCTCCCTCTTTCAGATTTGTCTTTGTCTGTCAAATCTTGGCTATATACCCACTTCCATGAAGCCTTTCACAATTCCTCCATTTGAAATTAAATCTCCAACATGTCCACAGAATTTAGTGAATTTATGATCACGCTCAAGAGAGGAGAAAGCATGCATGGTGTTAAAAGACACTCAGGTTGCCCTTCCCCCTGGGATTGAATACTGCCGCCATGTCCTGCCTGCTGTACACAGTGGGGTGTTACTCCAGGACCTTGCTTCAGACAGGTCTGGACTCAAAGAGGGCTAAAAATCCTCAACAGGAACTCTCCGGTAATTAAGCAGCACCCAGCAACAAATGAGCACAGGTCCCTGGCACGCCCTCAAAATTGCTTTTCACTAAGTACCATGATTTCTCCAAATACCTACCATATGAACTGAGAATAATAAAACTCCAGAAGAGAGTAACCTCAGAGGCCTACTCCACCCCTGCTGTGAGACCTGGGAGGGCCAGACAGAATTTCGAGATAAGGACCCTCACTTCGTCCTCAGCCCTGTGGCTGACAGGGTCTTGGTGCTTCAACCAGGTGTCAGGTCTGTGCCTCTGAGGTGGGAGAGCCAAGTTCAGGACACTGGTCCACCAGAGACCTCCTGGCTCCACGTAATATCAAATGGCTCTCCCACAGATCTCCATCTCAGCACAAAGACCCAGCTCCACTCAACGACCAGCAAGCTACAGTGCTGGACACCCTATGCCAAACAACTAGCAACACAGGAACACAACCCCACCAATTAGCAGAGAGGCTGCCTAAAATTATAATAAGGTCACAGACACCCCAAAACATGCCACTGGATGTAGTCCTGCCCACCAGAAAGACAAGATCCAGCCTCATCCACCAGAACACAGACACCAGTCCCCTCCACCAGGAAGCCTACACAACCCACTGAACCAACCTTAGCCACTGGAGGCAGACACCAAAAACAATGGGAACTATGAACCTGCAGCCTGAGAAAAGAATACCCAAACACAGTAAGTTAAGTAAAATGAGAAGACAGAGAAATATGCAGCAGATAAAGGAGCAAGGCAAAAACCCACCAGACCAAACAAATGAAGAGGAAATAGGCAGTCTACCTGAAAAAAAGAATTCAGAATAATGATAGTAAAGATGATCCAAATCTTGGAAATAGAATGGAGAAAATATAAGAAACGTTTAAAAAGGACCTAGAAGAACTAAAGAGCAAACAAACAATGATGAACAACACAATAAATGAAATTAAAAATTCTCTAGAAGGAATCAATAGCAGAATAACTGAGGCAGAGGAATGGATAAGTGACCTGGAACATAAAATAGTGGAAATAACTACTGCAGAGCAGAATAAAGAAAAAAGAATGAAAAGAATTGAGGACAGTCTCAGAGACCTCTGGGACAACATGAAATGTACCAACATTCAAATTATAGGGGTCCCAGAAGAAGAAGAGTAAAAGAAAGGGACTGAGAAAATATTTGAAGAGATTATAGTTGAAAATTTCCCTAATATGGGAAAGGAAATAGTCAATCAAGTCCAGGAAGCACAGAGAGTCCCATACAGGATAAATCCAAGGAGAAACATGCCAAGACACATATTAATCAAACTATCAAAAAATTAAATACAAAGAAAAAATATTAAAAGCAGCAAGGGAAAAAAAACAAATAACATACAAGGGAATCCCCATAAGGTTAACAGCTGATCTTTCAACAGAAACTCTGCAAGCCACAAGGGAGTGACAGGACATATTTAAAGTGATGAAACGGAAAAACCTACAAGCAAGATTACTCTACCCACCAAGGAACTCATTCAGATTCGACAGAGAAGTTAAAACCATTACAGACAAGCAAAAGCTAAGAGAATTCAGTACCACCAAACCAGCTTTACAACAAATACTAAAGGAACTACTCTAGGCAGGAAACACAAGAGAAGGAAAAGACCTATGATAACAAACCCAAAACAATTTAGAAAATGGTAATAGGAACATACATATAGATATTTACCTTAAATGTAAATGGATTAAATGTTCCAACCAAAAGACATAGACTGGCTGAATGGATACAAAAACAAGACTGGTATATATGCTGTCTACAAGAGACCCACTTCAGACCTAGAGACATATACAGACTGAAAGTGAGGGGATGGAGTAGAATATTCCATGCAAATGGAAATCAAAAGAAAGCAGGAGTAGCAATTCTCATATCAGACAAAATAGACTTTAAATAAAGACTCTTACAAGAGACAAAGAAGGACACTACATAATGATCAAGGGATCAATCCAAGAAGATACAACAATTGTAAATATTTATGCACCCAACATAGGAGCACCTAAATATATAAGACAAATGCTAACAGCCATAAAAGGGGAAATTGACAGTTACACAATCATAGTAGGGGACTTTAACACCCCACTTTCACCAATGGACAGATCATCCAAAATGAAAATAAATAAGGAAACACAAGCTTTAACTGATATATTAAACAAGATGCACTTAATATTTATAGGACATGTCATCCAAAAACAACAGAATACACTTTCTTCTCAAGTGCTCATAGAACGTTCTCCAGGATAGATCATATCTTGGCTCACAAATAAAGCCTTGGTAAATTTAAGAAAATTGAAATCGTATCAAGTATCTTTTCCGATCACAATACTATAAGACTAGATATCAATTACAGGAAAAAATCTGTAAAAAATACAAACACATGGAGGCTAAACAACACAGTACTAAATAACCAAGGGATTACTGAAGAAATCAAAGAGGAAATCAAAAAATACCTAGAAACAAATGACAATGAAAACACAACAACCCAAAACCTATGGGATGCAGCAAAAGCAGCTCTAAGAGGGAAGTTTATAGCAATACAATCCTACCTCAAGAAACAAGAAACATCTCAAATAAACAACCTAACCTTACACCTAAAGCAATTAGAGAAAGAAGAACAAAAAAAACCCAAAGTTAGCAGAAGGAATGAAATCATAAAGATCATATCAGAAATAAATGAAAAAGAAATGAAGGAAACGATAGCAAATATCAATAAAACTAAAAGCTCTTTCTTTGAGAAGATAAACGAAATTGATAAACCATTAGCCAGACTCATCAAGAAAAAAAGGGAGTAGACTCAAATCAATAGAATTAGAAATGAAAAAGGAGAAGTAACAACTGACACTGCAGAAATACAAAGGATCATGAGAGATTACTACAAGCAACTATATGCCAATAAAATGGACAACCTGCAAGAAATGGATGAATTCTTAGAAAAGCAGAACCTTCTGTGACTGAACCAGGAAGAAAGAGAAAATATAAACAGACCAGCCACAAGCACTAAAATCGAAACTGTGATTAAAAATCTTCCAACAAAAGCCCAGGACCAGATGGCTTCCCAGGCGAATTCTATCAAACATTTAGAGAAGAGCTAACACCTATTCTTCTCAAACTCTTCCAAAATATAGCAGAGGGAGGAACACTCACAAACTCATTCTACAAGGCCACCATCACCCTGATACCAAAACCAGACAAAGATGCCACAAAGAAAGAAAACTACAGGCCAATACCAATGATAAACATAGGTGCAAAAATCCTAACCAAAATACTAGCAAACAGAATCCAACAGCACATTAAAAGGATCATACAACATGATCAAGTGGGGTTTATCCCAGGAATGCAAGGATTCTTCAATATACGTAAATCAATCAGTGTGATACACCATATTAAAAAACTGAACGATAAAAACCATATGATCATCTCAATAGATGCAGAAAAATCTTTTGACAAAATTCAACACCCATTTGTGATAAAAACCCTCCAGAAAGTAGGCATAGAGGGAACTTACCTCAACATAATAAAGGCCATATATGACAAACCCATAGCCAACATCGTTCTCAATGGTGAAAAACTGAAACCATTTCCTCTAAGATCAGGAACAAGACAAGGTTGTCCACTCTCACCACTAGTATTCAACATAATTTTGGAAGTTTTAGCCACAGCAATCAGAGAAGAAAAGAAATAAAAGGAATCCAAATCAGAAAAGAAGAATTAAAGCTGTCACTGTTTGCAGATGACATGATACTATACATAGAGAATTCTAAAGATGCTACCAAAAAACTACTAGAGCTAATCAATGAATTTGGAAAAGTAGCAGGATACAAAATTAATGAATAGAAATCTCTTACATTCCTATACACTAATTATGAAAAATCTGAAAGAGAAATTAAGGAAACACTCCCATTTACCATTGCAACAAAAAGAATAAAATACCCAGGAATAAACCTACCTAAGGAGACAAAAGACCTGTATGCAGAAAATTATAAGACACTAATGAAAGAAATTAAAGACAATACAAACAGATGGAGAGATGTACCATGTTCTTGGATTGGAAGAATCAACATTGTGAAAATGACTATACTCCCCAAAGCAATCTACAGACTCAATGCAATCCCTATCAAACTACCAATGGCATTTTTCACAGTACTAGAAAAAAATTTTTCACAATTTCTTTGTAAACACAAAAGACCCCGAATAGCCAAAGTAATCTTGAGAAAGAAAAACGGAGCTGGAGGAATCAGGCTCCTGGACTTCAGACTATATTACAAAGCTACAGTAATCAAGACAGTATGGTACTGGCACAAAAACAGAAATATAGATCAATGGAACAGGATAGAAAGCGCAGAGATAAACCCATGCACATATGGTCACCTTATTTTTGATAAAGGAGACAAGAATATACAATGGAGAAAAGACAGCCTCTTCAATAAGTGGTGCTGGGCAAACTGGACAGCTGCATGTAAAAGAATGAAATTAGAACACTCCCTAACACCATACACAAAAATAAACTCAATATGGATTAAAGACCTAAATGTAAGGCCAGACACTATAAAACTCTTAGAGGAAATCATAGGCAGAACGTTCTATGACATAAATCACAGCAAGATCCTTTTTGACCCACCTCCTAGAAAAATGGAAATAAAAACAAAAATAAACAAATGGGACCTAATGAAACTTAAAAGCTTTTGCACAGCAAAGGAAAAAATAAACAAGACAAAAAGACAACCCTCAGAATGGGAGAAAATATTTGCAAATGAAGCAACTGACAAAGGATTCATCTCCAAAATTTACAAGCAGCTCATGCAGCTCAATATCAAAAAAAAACAACCCAATCTATAAATGGGCAGAAGACCTAAATAGACATTTCTCCAAAGAAGATATACAGATTACCAACAAACACATGAAAGGATGCTCAACACCACTAATCATTAGAGAAATGCAAATCAAAACTACAATGAGGTATCACCACACACCGGTCAGAATGGCCATCATCAAAAAATCTAGAAACAATAAATGCTGGAGAGGGTGTGGAGAAAAGGTAACCCTCTTGCACTTTTGGTGGGAATGTAAATTGATACAGCCACTATGCAAAACAGTATGGAGGTTCCTTAAAAAACTAAAAATAGAACTACCATATGACCCAGTAATTCCACCACTGGGCATATACCCTGAGAAAACCATAATTCAAAAAAGTCATGTACCACAATATTCATTGCAGCACTATTTACAATAGCCAGGACATGGAAGCAACCTAAGTGTCCATCGACAGATGAATGGATAAAGAAGATGTGGCATATATATATACAATGGAATATTACTCAGCCATAAAAAGAAACGAAATTGAGTTTTTTCTAGTGAGGTCGATGGACCTAGAGCCTGTCATACAGAGTGAAGTAAGTCAGAAAGAGAAAAACATGTACCGTATGCTAACACATATATATGGAATCTAAAAAAAGAAATTGGTTCTGAAGAACCTAGGGGCAGGACAGAAATAAAGACGCAGGCATAGAGAATGGACTTGAGGTCATGTGGAGGGGGAAGGGTAAGCTGGGACAAAGTGAGAGATTGGCATGGACATATATACACTAACAAATGTAAAATAGATAGCTAGTGGGAATCAGCCACATAGCACAGGGAGATCAGCTCAGTGCTTTGTGTCCACCTAGAGGGGTGGGATAGGGAGGGTGGGAGGGAGACGCAAGAGGGAGGATATATGGGGATATAAGTGTATGTATAGCTGATTCACTTTTTTATAAAGCAGAAACTAACACACCATTGTAAAGCAATTATACTCCAATAAAGATGTTAAAATAAATAAATAAAAGACACAGGTTCATATGCCACCTCTATCACTTTCGAGGCACAAGGCTCTGGGTCAATTATGCAAACTCTGCTTTTTTCAGTTTCCTGTAAAATATGTGTCGAATTGTGCTTTGACCTTGCAGGGATGTGGTGGGGATTATCTACAGTAAATAAGTACACTGTATGGTGCACAGGGTATGCTGGAAAAGAAAATGGTAGTTGCTTTTGTAAAGGTGAGAATGCAACAGCCTGTTTGCTAGTATAGTTAGTTGGGACATGTTAGTTTCCTCTTCTAGACTGTAAACAGAATTTGTCTAATTCTTCTTTAACCTCAATCTCTGCCCTTCTTCATGGCAGTACACACATGGGAGGAGCCCCCAGAATGTTAGGATGAATGAACAAATGAATGAATGAATGACAATATCCCAGCCCTCATTACCTGTTAAAGGGTCCCACCAAGTGCTGGAGCTATTGACGCCCACCCTTTACTTTAAAACAGCTCTGGGCAGAAGTCACCAAGTCAGTCTGAGTTTCAGACAACCCCAGACAAACCCTCCTGCTTCTCTGATTCAAGGGTTCTGATCCCACCTGCTGTCTGTTCCTGCCCTCTGCGAGAAGCCCATCAGGGAGCTACAGAAGAATCTGAGGAGGATGACATTTTGAATTTACAGGCCGTTCTGAGGTTTTTGTTGGCAATGAGGTTGGGAGTTTTCACCCCAATTTTTTTTCTCTCTTAATTCTGCAGTATATTGGAAAAGGTTCCAGCCAAGAGAGCTATTGCTTTCTCCTTGCCTAGATCTTAAATCTTTGTTCAAAGACAGCTTGTTTTAGTTGAAAATGTTCAGCCAGTCTCTTCGCTCCTCTCACCCACGTCTCATTTCTTGACTCCAGCAGGGCCAGTGCAGTAAATAATCTGGAGTGAGGCTCTCAGGGCTTAGGAAATATGTAATATTGTTGGAAAGAGAAAGAGGGTTGACCCTGACAATTCCCACCTTTAAAACACTGTCTTTTAAACAGAGCTTGCTAAAATGATCAGCTTCTCAGAGAGGGACATTTTACTGCAACAGCCCAACTCTTCCGCCTTGTAGAGCCCAGGAGTTTTGACTACCAAGGAGATCTCCTAGGGTTGCTTCCAGTCTGGGCGAGTCTGGCGTTCACTGCAGGTCAGGAGGAAGGGTTCAGGCTTCCCTCTGGCCCCATTCGTGCACTTACTTAGTCAGCACCCACGTGTCAGTCACATACCTCGCCACCATAATCCACCAATGCCATAGGCAGGCATTGTTATTCACATTTTACAGGTGAGGAAATGAGGGCTCAGGGAGATGGGAAAGCCTCTGCAAGGACACACTGTGTTTCAGCTCTCCTCTGCTGCGTAACGAATCTCCCCCAAACTTAGTGTTTAAAACCACAGCTATTCTCTCTTGTTTTCTGTGGGTCGGAAATTTGGGAAGGGCTCCCCTGAGTACTCTTAGCTTGGCATCTTTGTTGCAGTGGCAGTGAGACAGTGGCTGGAGCTGGAGCTGGAGCTGGAGCCGCAGTGTGCTGGAGGAGCTGCTGCGGGCTGGCCAGGAATCTCTCTCTAAAGTAATCTCTCCACAAAGTCTCAGGACCTCTCCCTGCAGCCCCTCCATGGGCTAGTTTGGGCTTCCTCACAGCATGGTGGCCTCAGGGAAGTCAGACAGCTTGCCTGGAAGTTCAGGGCCCCAGCTGGAACATTCGAGCAGGCAAAGTGCAAGTTATATCTACTTTTCTGGCCTCTCCTCAGAAGTCCCACACTGTCACTTCTGCCATTCCTTTGGTGACAAGTGAGTCACAAAGCCCACTCAGCTTCAGAGAGACGGGATACAGACACCACCTCTCAGTGGAAGGAGTGTCAAGGTCACATCATAGAATAACAGGTGAGATGGGAGACATTGTTGCAGACATCTTTGGAAAGTACAGTCTGCCCCACACAGCATGTGGCCGAGCCAGGATTCGGATTCGGATTAGGTACATTTGATTCCAAAACTTCTACTACAATCTTTTAGCCCCGTCCACAGGGACCTCTCCCTTTCTCTGCACCCCTGTAGCTCTTACTGTTTTGTTTGTTTGTTTGTTTATTTTTGGCTGCGCTGGGTCTTCATTGCTGTGCGCGGGCTTTCTCTAGTTGCGGTGAGTGAGGGCTACTCTTCGTTGTGGCACATGGGCTTCTCATTGCGGTGGCTTCTCTTGTTGCAGAGCACGGGCTCTAGGTGCACGGATCAGTAGTTGTGGCACGTGGGCTTCAGTAGTTGTGGCACGTGGGCTTCAGTAGTTGTGGCTCACGGACTCTAGAGCACAGGCTCAGTAGTTGTAGCGCACGGGCTTAGTTGCTCCACAGCATGCGGGATCTTCCTGGACCAGGGCTCGAACCCGTGTCTCCTGCATTGGCAGGTGGACTCTTAACCACTGTGCCACCAGGGAAGCCCTGTAGCTCTTACTGTTGACACACGCAATGGTGATTTGGTCTCCCCAAGCCAGCTAGAGCCTGGCTAGGTTGAAGCAGCCAGCCACTTCTGCAGGCCCTGGTGGCGAGACTGCCTCCAGGGTCTGCTGGTCTGAGAGCCCATGCCTGACACCAGCTTGTGAACTTTTTAAAGGAGGGGACAGAGAAGGTCGGTCACAACCAGAGGAAGAAAGCAGGTGGCAGCCCCAGAGCACAGCGAGCCTGAGGCACGTCTCACTGTCTTAAACAACTCGTCTGGCGTTTCTCCTTCTCCCACCAGGCACTGGCCTGGGATGACTCAGCCCTTGACAGAAAAGGTGCCTTCAAGTTGGGAAACAGCCCAGAGTGGTGGAAAGCTCACGGTTCTGGAGTCAGACACTCCCAAATTGGAGTCTTGACTCTACTATTTCCAGTTATATAGCTTTGGACAAGTTTCTTAACCTCCCAGAGCAAAAGGGAGATAAAAATGCCTTCCTCCCTGGGTTTTTTAAAATGCATATGTAAGCAAAGTGCCAGTGTGGTGCCAGGAACTCCATAAATGCTGGTGTTCATGTCCGGGGCCACATCCAACCCCAGCTTGGAGACGTCTTGAAGAGAGTGGTGAGAACTCACTCAACTGTTCCACAGATGCTAGTCTACCTCCATGAGCCTGGGTAGAATGGTGGCTGAGATGTACCCAGTGAAGTGGCAACTAAACTGAGGTGTCTGGAAGCTGAGAAGAAGTCTGCCCTGTAAGGCCTGTGGGCAGAGGGGAGAGTGGTCTGGGAAGATGGAATGGAATGGACAAAGGTCTGGAGGTAAAAGAAGTTCAGTATCACTGGAGTGTGAAGGTCGAGGGGTGGAAGGTGGGAGGCAACAAGCGCAAAGCTGAGACCTAACTACAAAGGACCCGGTAGATCAAGTTCCAAAATGTGAACTTTAAAGGCAACTGGGAGCCACTGAAGGGTTTTACTCAGCTGGGTGACATAGTCAGATCTGTGTTTTAGAATAACTACCCTCCCACCCCACCCCCACCAGCAACGTTATAGAAAATGGAGTAGAGGCAGGCACTCTTATGGCAGGAAGGCCATTAGGACAGGATGACAGCAATTCAAGGAAAAGATGGTGCTGGCCTTTTCTAGGGGAACAGCAGGGGCCTGGAGAAACTGAAGAGATAGGAGGTCCCTTGGGTAAGAGTTGGTGATGGCTTGGACGTTCAGAGCTGAGAGATATGAGATAAAAGATAAGTGCTTTGAATGAAGTCAGTTCAGAAGCCACGGAAGTAGGGGGCAAGGGCACCAATCATAGACCTGGGAGAGGAGTATTGTGGGAGGCTTTACTAAAGAGACATCACCTAACTGGAGAATTGATAGTTAAAAATTAGCCAAAGGGAAGGGGAAGGCACTTCAGGGAGAGGAAACAGCTCATGTGAAGCCCCAGAGATATGATAGATAATGCACAGAGCATATGCTCCATGTTGTTGAATAGATGATTGCTGTGCTAATTTATACTAAAATGTTAATGGTCAATATGGAATTGACCCTTTTCCCCTCCCCAGGGAGTTTGTACTTTAACAGGTCACGAACGCTTACCCTAAAGATTCATAATTGGTAGATTTCAAGGTGGAACGGGGATACTGTTTAGGGTGAGAGGGTTTTATCATTGTCCCCAAGGTTACCAAAGTAGAGGACTAATCCCCGGGGTCAAGTAGGCCTTGGTCTATATGCAACAAAGGGTCTCTTGCCCTTGGGTCTTGCTTATCTGCCTCCACCCCAAGCCACCTGAAGGCAGACCATGGAAGCCCAAAAGGATGAAATAGGTTCTAAAAGCTCTGAACACAGGCTTCGGGGTAAGACTACCTAGACCCACATCCTGGCTCCTCTCCTTCCCGGTTCTGTGACCTTGGGCAAATTATTGGACTTCTCCACATCTCAGTTTCCTCATCTGGAAAATGAGGAAAATAACAGTATCTATCAATAATATTTAAGGTTTCGTGAAAATCAAAAAAGACAGTACATACAACACTTAGAACAGTGAGTGGTGATACTGTTTTGTTACTGTTATCATTTTTCTTACTAGTCCAAAGTTGCTCCTTAACACCCACCCTTGCAGATATGAAGCTGGGGCGGAACGTGGCGAGAACGTTTTTGGATTATTACCGGCTGAACCCCATGGTCGAGAAAGTGACGATCCCCATGCCAAGGCTGCGGTAAGTGCTGAGCAGAGCAGCGGGGGCTTGCGTCCTGCTTAACTGGCCTCTTGTTCAGGGGCAGCTTCCCTTAGCCTCTCTCTGTCCCTCGGTTTCCCATCTGTGTCACGGGAAAGATGATCGGCCCTGCCACAGAGAGTGTATGGGGCAGAAGGGCTTAACAGCACATTTCCTGAGTTGAAGTATCATTATGGGGTCAGACAGTGAGGGGTTGGTCACATTTCTGGGTCTAGCATGGGAACCGACAAGAATGGGAGTTGCTGGGAGGCTGAGTGCAGTCACTGCTCCAAGCTAGTCTGGGTGTTTCCATATGCTACTTCATCTGATAGCTCCTATGTCGTCTAGGCTCACAAGGCCTCTGATCCCTCAGTTTCCTCATCTGTAAAGTGGGGACAGTGGTGCTCACTTAGAAGATTATTAAGAGATGTGTGTTATTGCACCCTGCACAGTGCAAGGCATGTACGTTCCCCGAGCACATGAGAGTCCCCTTCTGTCAAGATGCAAAGGCTCAGGGCTGAGAAGACACACCCCTGAGAAGTTTCCCCTCAGGTCCTCTGCTGGGACCAACTTCTTGAGCTGGTGAAGAAAGAAGGTTAGGAGATGAGTGTCCTTCCTGAGGGCTGGACCAGAGCCCAGAGTGCTGGGTGTTCCCATGACTGCTGGCGGTGAGCCCAGTGAGCATTTGGGCAGTGACACCCAGCAGCATCTGGAATGTGCTGGCCCCGTCCTACCTCTTGACCTCATCTCCTACTCTCCTAGTGGTCCAGCGTCCTTGAAGGACATGACGATATCCAACTTACTGCTCCTGCCAGACCAGTCTTCTCACTGACCTTGCCCATGACCTTGCCCAAATGCCTTGCTGTCTCAGGGCTTTTGCCCTGATGCACCTTCCTCCCTACCTGTTATTAACAAAACACAGTGTTAATCACTACTATTTATTGAGCAAAGTACTTTTTGTATATGGTCTTATTCAGTCCTCCTAGACAATTTACTCCTCATATTACAAATGAGGAAAAGGAAGCTCAGAAAGGTGACGAGAATCGCCTGAGGTCAAAGATATTTTGGCAGAGGCAGAATTTGATCCTAGGCGTTTATGATTCTAAAGCTGGACTGAAGTCCAGCTAAGCTCCACCTCAGTGTGGGTTCAAATTCTGTCTCAAGCTCATGTTAGCTGTGGGATGTTAGGCAAGTTTCCTGGCCTCATGAAACCTTTCTCCTCCTACCTAAAGTGGGGGTAATCAGGATGGTTTTAAAAATTAGATACAAGCGTGGTGTACTGCCTGGCAGCCAGTAGGTGCTCAATAAATGTTTCCATCTCCTCTGGCTTCTGGGGTGCAGTCCCAGATTTCCAGACAGCTCATCACAGCCTGGGGCAAGTCCCTGGTCCTCTCTGGTTGGGCTGGATGATCTCTCAGGACCCACGTCCCATCAGGCCGGGAGTCCCACCTCTTGAGTCCCAGCTCCACAAGGAGTCTGCATCACAATGTACTCTGACTCATACTTTGTCTCAGGTTGTTCACCCCCATCCTGGTGGATTAGTCTTCAGAAAGAGCATCTCTGTTTCTTCTCTGTGCTCCCACAGTGCCTAGGCTGTACCAAGCATGCGTGCATGTATACATCCCTTCATTCACTCACTTAGGAAAAACAACACTTTATGCCAAGTCTCTGGGCAGAGGGGGTGCTTGAACGAGTAAATGATTAAGGCGTGACCCCAACGTTGAAGAGCTTACCTCTAGAGGATGGTGCTCAATTCATCCTTAGAAGTCATTGGTTATGTTCTTAAAAATTTAAAGCTCTATAGAACTCAAAAGAATTGTTAGAATCTCATTTACAAGTTAATTTGGGGATTGTCTCTTTCAGGTCCTCTGTCAGCCTGAATAAAATTATCCTGATCCTCTCCCACTTTGTTCTTGAATGTTGCACTGTCAGTAAAATGGTGCTGACACCCAGGGAGAGTAGCGATCATCATCATGCAGATGGGGTGTTGAGGCCCAGGGAGCAGACAGGGTTGGTCACAGCCATGGCTAGAGCCAGACCCCACCATCCCCAGCCTGGTGTTCTCAGCATCAGTTAGTAAAGAGTTCTTTGAGATGGGGGAGGCGGGACCCTGAAACTGGGTCTAAAGCATGCAGGGGAGTTCAGGGCCCTGCTCATGGGACCTCATTTCCCTGAGCTTTGGAGCCCTCGTTAGAGAAGAGCTGGAGAGCTCATTCCTCAAAGTTCATAGCCTTGAGGACTTGTGGTAAATGTGCCCACCCTTTGCCTAAGAAAAACAAAATAAAAACTCTCTCCATCCCCACATCTCTGCCTCATCAAACTATGAATATCACTTAGCTCTCAATTGGTCAGCAGTTCTTGAAAAAATGAATCTCAGGAGGATACAAGGCTCTGATTTGGGACTTGAATACTTCCCCATTTTTGTATTATTTTCCACCCAAGCATCAAATAACATACATGAAAGAGCAGTTCTGGTTTTAAAGGAAAATTATATGTTTTGACTCAAAATTAGTCTTTGTTTTCTCTCATCTCTATGGATAATTATACTGTGTCAGTTTCCACCCGTGTGCTGGTAGGAGCCTGTCAGCATCCCTGGGTGCTGTGCCACCCTTCGGGGAAGGGCCCTGGGGAGGCCAGGATGTGGGCCTGAGCGTGCAGGCTCAGGGACGTGGCGTTGATGACCAGAGCTGAGACCCCACGCTTATCTCGACCACAGTGACACAAAATGCCCCATCGAAGTGCATGCAAATTAGACAGGGGAAATGAGCAGGCCGGGTGAGCCTCTGTGGGGAGACAGAGCATGCGCACGGAGGGTGGGCCTCTAAGTGTGAGGTGGCCTCAGGCTTAGTGCCAGTGGGCTGCCTCCACGCTGGGGTTTGGATATGTGTGCGGGGCATGGGGGTGGGAGTCATCAGCTCTGCGTCACACTGGAGCCCACCATGTGGCAGGCCCTACACTGGATGCTGGGGGAACACAGATAACCTTTGCCCATCAGGAGCTCAGAGTCACAGAGGAGAAAGCACGTACACATGCAAAGATAACAAACAATAACAAAGCAATGTACAAATGTGCTCAGTCACCTATCGGATTGCGCCCTCTTTCAAAAAACCTTCCATGGCTCCCCATTTCAGTTCCTCTTCTGGCTGTTCAAAGCCCTGGCCTACATTTAAAACTTCATATGCAGCCTCCTAGCACACACCTTTCCCTTGTGAGCATCTTCTCCACCCCACCTGCTTTCTACCATTTTATACCCCAGTCAGCAAGTCATACCTCCATGTTCATCCTTTTCCTTCTTTCTGGAACGTTCTCCCTTACTGTCTGTAGATGACAAATGCCAACTTATCTTTCAAAGCCCAGTCCAGATATCATACCTCTGTGTTTTTGTCCTTGCTCTCCACCTGAGGTAGAGCTCCTTCCTCCCTGCTGGATCCCGAACTGCATTTTGCACACACGTGTGCATGGTACGTCCCACAGCGTATTGTCACAGCATCTTTGCATGTCTGGCTCCTCCACTAGATGGGCTGCTCCTTGAGGAATTATTTTTATCACTCCTGTATCCTTAGTGCCAGGTGCAGAGCCTAGCTGGGAGTAGGTCCTAAATAAGCCCTACATGTATGAATTATAAAATGGTAGAACTGAAGAAACCCCTAAGAATCCTCTACTTCAACCCCTTCGTGTTATAGTGAAAAGTGAGACCCAATCAGAAATTACTCTCCCACACCATCTGGCAAACATATGGCAGCCAGCAGGAGTATCCCAAGAAGGCTTCATGGACGAAGTGGGGCTTGAACTTGGTTTCAAAGGACATGTAGAATTCCAATGGATGAAACAGAAAGAGGAGAGAGGGCATTCCAGGTTGAGGGAAAGGGTGTAAAAGGCAGGGAGCTGAACCTGAAAAGACACATTCTAAGGCAATGACAGGCCAGGATGTTTAGGGCAATAGAGATGATAAAGATGGGACTAAAAACTCATTCAATTCATCAAACAACCTTCAAGCATCTACTCCATACCACTCAGGAATTGTAGAGAAAAATCAAATGCATCCAACCCACAGTCCCGTGAGAAAAATAGCTGGGCAAAGAACTCCCTAGAAAATGGTGTACTAAGAGATTAGGCACAAAGTGCTGCAGAAGCCTCTGGAAGAGAGAGGCTTAATTTCTGGGGAGTCAGCTTCCCAAAGGAGGTGAGTCTGGAGGGCACAATAGGAAAAGGAGCATCTCTGTGGGGCCCAGAGGTGAGAGGCTTGCCTACCAGTGCCTCTCTCTGTGCCCCCATCTTGAGCTGCAGGTGCTCTTTGGCTCTGTGATGGCCCCAGAGTCATTCTGCACATTCACACTCCTCCCCAGCCACTGCACACCCTCTCCCCATGCCCACCATCTGCCTGGGGCTGCCCCACCTATGATCATATCTGGGCTTCACCCTCAAAGAAACAAACACATCTTATTTCCCATGCTTCCTTTGGGTGTGAAGACCCACACTCTCAGTGCCATATGAATGGCACCTTGTAATTGGCAAAACTCTTCCCCAACCCCATTTACCAGAGCCTATGATGCAGGAAGGACATGGGCTCTACTATTTTAGAAATGAAGAAACAGAGGCTAGAGGAAAAAGGGACTTCTTCAAGATCACATCACCTGTAAACATTCCAAGCATAAGTTCCAGGCTGTTGATGGGTACTAAGATCTAGCTGTATCTCACCCATGCTAGATGGCCTTCCTATGTTAGCAAGGTCCTTCATGAGTGTGGAATTTTAGACAGTGAGGCTTCCTGGTGGAGGAGCTACATTAGGGCAAGGTGTCCCTTTTGTGTGCTGCCACCTGTTCTGTCTTTACCTTATTCATGACTCATCAGCAATGAAGGAAAATGATACTCCAGGGTCAGAGCATCATGGGTTATAAGGAGTCACATCTTGAATCCTAAATCAAACAGCCCAAGAGATTCCCATATTTGTGGCATTACCATTTTCTTCCATGCATTGTTGTTCTTTATTATTTATTATTTTGTGTAATTATTTTGTATAACTGTCTCCTCTACTAAGCTGTAAGCAGCCTGAGGACAGCATCAATGTCTGACTCACCTTTGTCATCTCCAGAGTACAGTGGACCATACCTAGCACCTAGCACCTAGCACCATGCCTTTGTAAGTTATAGTAGGCAAAGGAAGACACTAGGTGAGTTTATTCATATTATCTCATTTAACCTCACACCACCCTCCAAGATTGGAATATTTTATCCTCGTTTTGTAAATGAAACTCAGAGAAGTTAAATAACTTGCTCAAGGTCGTACCTCTCATATATAGCTGACCTGGGAATTCAGTTCAGTTCTTTCTGGATTGGCTCATCTTTCCGCTGCAAATAAATCTTAATCCATTGCTTGAATGAATGGCACATTAATTTATTACTCAACAACATAACAAACAAACAAGGCCCCGTATGAGGAAAAATGCAAACTGCATAAACTGGGTCCGTGCCCATCAGAAGCTCATAGCTTAGTGCGTGAGCAGAACAGACAGTGAATAATTGCTGAAGGGTAGTGTTAAAGGTATTGCATTGGGTGCTGGGTGCTGGGATACAGAGATGAACTAGACACATCTCTGCCTTCAGAGAGCCCCCAAGATTGTAGGGGAGACAGACCCACCATGAAATGCCATAATTAGGCTATACTGAGAAATATAAAGGGAACTCTGGAGCCCATGATGGTTATGAAGGGAATGAGGTCCCTGGATCTGCCAAGCTGCAATTCATCTATGGGTTCATGCCCATCCCATCGTGAAATGGATAGAATGAGTTAGAATCAAGTTGGAAATGTGGAAGACTTGTAGCTATAGGACAGTTAGGTTTTCTCCAGAACCAGAATGATACAACATATCCATCCATTCATCTAACAGTCATTCATTGAGTCATGCTGCCTGCTTTGAACCAGGCCCTGGGCTGGGTTCCTGGGATGCAGAGAAGAGGAAGTCAAGGCCACTGCTCCTAGGAGGTCAGAGTCTGGTGGGGGGAGATAGACATGCACACAAATGACTGCAATACAGCGTGTATATGTGCTGTCTTTCTTCTCTCTTTCTGTTATCTCCCCCTTTGCAGGAAAGAAAAACCCCCTCCCTACAAGCACCCACTCCTGCGGGGCCCAGCCAGCAACCACCCCAACAGCAAAGGGGGCAAGAAGAGCTCAGTGAACCACAAAGACCCTTCAAACTCTTTTTAAGGACGTGGAGTCCGGGGAGGTCTTGTGGTGGCAGGAGCATGCATTTTCTGCTGGGGCATGAAATTAATCACCCTTCTCTAGTTTCCAAGATAATGGCTGTGAGATAATGTATAAGCTAGTGAAAGGGAAGGGAAAACATGAGAAATTTCATCATCGATTTTCCCCTTTACCAGTGGAAAATCAATTGTGAGACTTCAGCTTCAGGCTTAGGAACAAAATAGGAGATTCAAACCAGATGAGTACAGATGCTATTTTCCACAACATAGAGACCCTCACAGGAAGAGAAAACCCACACATCCCTTCTCAGGTCAGTGCTTTCCAGCCCCTTTACTGTTCTAAGTTGTGCAGTTACTACAGATGTTTACCTTTTAGACTAGGCTACAGTTGTTTTCGCTTTTAGAAATGCAGTGTCCACATTTGCTGACCCAGAACAATAGCAACAACACATACAACGTGAAGACAAATGCACTGTTGGGAACAATGGGACAGAATTTTTGAGATCACGATGGTCTTAGACATACGGTTAATTTATGAGCTGCATGCTCCCTGACTCCCCTAAACCCCAGCATGCAACTTCAGAAAACTGCTCTCAGAGCTATGTCCCAATGACCTGGATCGTTTCATTGAAACTTTAGCTCCTAAAGCAAAAAGCATTAGCCACACATTCCAAAAGGTCTGTCATGGTTAAGATCTCTAGATCTTGGTGTCTGAGATCAAACCTGACCACTGAAGACAAGGACATGGAAAATCTGCAGCAGGGGGGAGCAGGCAGACCGCCAGGGACAGGAGATGCAAAAGACAAAAGGATGCACTCTGAGGCAGGTGGGGATGATAAAATAAAACGACAGCAGGAGCAATTCCCAAGGTGGAACAAGCTCAATATTGTGCATTTTTCTACAGAGTAAAGTGCCTTTGCATGATGAATGGGTCCAGGGGAGTCGGCTCCCTTCCTGTCTGTGAAGCAGCAGGCTGAGTCACCATGACAGCCTGCTAATTAAAATGACCTCCCGGAAATGAGGATTAGGAGACAGGGAGAGGAAGGGAGGCTCAAGGGAGATAGGGCCTTTAGCACAAAGCTTCAGTTTAGCATTCTTTTGTTTTGGGTTGGAGATTTTCAAACTTTGTTGCAAAAATTGAGAGCAAAGCTTATTCTCCCTTTGCTTATTGCTTTTCAGAAATGAAAACAAAGAACCATATGTTAGTCGGCTACAAACGTTGTGTAGTATATACAGCTTCTCCCCTGGGTTCTTGTTGCCCAGAAGAACACAAATAAAGTGCTTTATGCAACTCCTCTGTTCCTCTGGGCGTTCTTGGCACCTTTCTTTCTAGGTCTCTCACTCCCTCAAGAACCAGCCGGTTGACCCAATTTGGTGTAACCCTCACTTTACTGTCAGGGACTCTGTCATCAAGATAAGGAAGAACAGTCAAGGCTTGACTTTCCAGCAGTTCCTGCGGCAGAGTCCTGGGGAGTTTATTTGAATGCAACCGTCTCAACACGAGCCAACAGTGTGGCAGAGCTTTCAGAAATGAGAGCATCTCTTGAGGTGGCATAAATAGAGACAGACCGCATAAAATCAGAGATGATAGTCCAGATCTACTTTTCCCTGGTCAGACTGCTTCCATAACGTGACCATATTTAGGGCCCCCTTTTTTTTGGTGCTAAGGTGATCATTTTATAGATTTATACTGCATATTAAATGATGGCATAGTACATTTCCAATTTACATTTTACTGGGAGTAAACTGATATCCATTTTAGCGCATCTTCATTGACGTAAAAAATCATTTACTTTGATCAACTTTTTATCAATAGAATATCCTCAGTTACAGACCCACTTTTTAAAAACTGCGTTGATTAATTAGATCACAGGCTTTATAAGCTCAGGCATGCTAGTGGTTTAAGAGCAAAAATTTGGAGCCAGGCAACTCTAGGTTCTAATTCTGCATTCAAACCTTGGTTCTGTCTCTTAATATCTGTGTGATCTTGGGTAAGTTATTTAACCTCTCTGAGTCTTAGTTTCCTGTAAGATGGTGATAGTTATGTCTACCTCATTACAGTAGTTATGTGGGTTTGATGAACTTAGGTATGGGGAGTGTCAGCAAAGGTGCTCAATAAATGATAGCTGTTATTTGGAATGTGACCAGGATGGTGAGGTGTCTGCAAATCATTTCCCATTGGAAACAGATGAGAAGACTGGAGCTGTTTATCCCTGAGACGAAAAATAAGAGGGAGCGGGGGTAGGAAAGCAAGATTGCAATCTCGAAAAAGTTGAAGAAAACATCTTGGACATTCTTTTTGTCCAAAAAAACAAACTTGTTCTATGTTGCCAAAAGTAAGAACCAAATCCAGGGAGGTAGTCTCAGTAAGACAAATTTCAGCTCAAACATGAGGAAAACCTTCTAGTGAATAGAGTTGTCAACCATTAGATGGGCTCCGTTGAGAGACACTGAGTTCCCCAACAGCAGAGGTATGCAAGCAGAATCTGACCGAGCATCTGGAGGAACTCTAGGGGGATGCTGGAGGCTCAGTGGCATCACCTCCTATTCTATAACTCTGGAGAGAAATGACATGAGATGGGAGTTACATTCCTGATGTCAGACAATGGAGTGTACAGCACAAAAGGTAACATTTAACACTAAACAAGTGACATTAAATGTCTCTGAATTACAGAATATGGACCCTGCTAACATTCAGCAATCCTTATGAGGGAAAAATACATGGCTATAAGGCAGACTGTAGGATGTGTTTGCAAAAGGGCTGTCTGCTTCTCCACATTGGCAAAGCAGGGAGGCTAAGGGTAAGGGGCCAGGGGTTGCCAGTGGACTTCCCTGTGGCCTCAGCCTGATCAGCAACTCCCTAGCTTTCTTAGACCAGGTTATACCTAACGGTCTCAGGTATAGAGGGGAAGAGTTTCAGCACTGAGATGGAGGACAGCACCAAGCCGGCAGGTGAACGGGCTAGAAGCTACCAGCCCACCCAGCCCCAGCAGGGGGCGCTCTAGCCTCTCTTCTTGTCTGCTCACTTCCTTCTCAGGATAGAGCCACAGTGGGTAGAACCGGCTACCAAACCAGTGTACTAAGGAGAGGGAGACAGCTATGCAAAAAGGAGGGGAGGAGAGTGAAGGGACACGCTGAGCCTCTACCTGGCTCTCACACAAATCTCCATAAACAGTGCCAGTTTTGCTCTGCATTAGTCCACAGGCTCAGAGACAGCTGTGGCAGAGAAGCCACAAGCCGGAGGCCACCCAGATTCTTTGTGCTGAAGCCCACAGTAGAGGCTGGGTCACCTGCCTCTGATGATGTTTGCTTTGCTGCTGCTGTTTCTGCTGCAGCAGCAGGAGGCCTTCAGCTACTCTCCCAGTTGCCTCTGAGTGGGGGAGGGGCACAGGATAAGCTTCTGTCCTTTCACTGTAATTCAATGACACACCTGAAACTTGCCTAAGAGGACCCCAACTCATTTTCCTAAGTAGTGAGCGCAGTGACAAGCATGGAAATCTGGAGTGATTAACATTTGTGGAGCATCAATTCAATTCATAAATATTTTTGAACATTTACTGTGTGCCAGGCATTGTGCCAGATGCCTTTGCATCCATTGCCTCATTTGATACTCCCGACGGCTTCTTGTGATAAGTATCATTTTCTCATTTCTCAGGTGAGGAAATGAAGACCCCTAAAGGTAAAATCCTTTGTTTGCATTCATATGGCTAGTGAGAACCTGGATTCAAACCCAGCTCCCTTCCCACTACCCTACACGGGACCTTCTCCCTTAGCTTCCAGGTAAAATCAGGCCAAAACAGGAAAAAATCAGGCCAAATCCTTTCATAATGTATTGCAAAGTTTGGCTAGTTATACTTACTTGATCCAAATCCTAGAGGAATTTCTAGGTTTTCACCTCCTTTCTCTTGGACCCTCTCTTCACGTGTAATGGTTGCTTCTAACAGTTGCTCACTGATGTAACCCTGCTCTGACCCAGTCTGGCAGCTAGATATATGAAAAAACTGAATCAGAGATTGAATTTTGAAGAACTAAAGGTACAAGAGCAAACATTCAACAGTTGCTCTCCCCACTAATGAAGCTCACACAGACGAAAGAATGGCATGTCACTGTACGTCGTACCTTACAATAAATCAATATTCTATTAAACTGTACTGATGCCATTTAAAAAAAAAAAAGCAGAAGGTAAGTTTCCAGGCTGGGTGTATGTGTCAAGATTTCAGGAACTTGTTAACACCTGCTGATGAAACCCTGCCTTCTTCCCATCTCTCATTCCCACACACCTGTCTGAGTCCCTGCTGGGCACTCCAACAGGGTAGGGTTTCATTTATCACTTGACATGCAAAAGCTTCTAGATCTTCCAGGATTCCTGGAAGCCCAGCAAGGTAGTTGTTACCGGGCCCATCCTGGCACCTTCTGGGTTACTGACCCCAGGAAGCTAATCTAGTTCAAGTGTTGTATCATTCCCTCCTCCGTGTGTGAGATGAGCCCACTGTGTCCCTCAATTTTTTTTTTTTTTTTTTTTTCCTCAATTTTTGTTCAGATATTTTCTTTGAGTCCTGCCTCCCGAGCACTTGAAGGGCACCAAGATTAGAGGTCCTTTCCCTTGTGGCTCAGCTCAGCCACTGGGGTACCAGGGCAGACAGAATAGGGGAGACATTATAACATAATAGGGACAGCCTGGGCTGAAAGAGTCAGGTAAACTGAAATGTGAATCCTAGCTCTTCCATTAACTAGCTGTATGGTTTTGGGCAAAGAATTTAACCTCTTTAAGCTTCAGGATCCACATCTGTAAAATGGGAATGATAATGCCTACCTCCCACAGTTATTGTGAAAATTAAATATAATGACATCTATGTACAACACAGTGCCTCTAGTTAGTAATGTATTGTGCACTGAAACATTTGTTAAGAGGGTAGATCTCATGTTAAGTGTTCTTATAACCACAACAACAACAAAACAAACAAAAGACAGAAAAAAAACAAGGAAATGTTTGGAGGTGATGGATATGTCTGTTACCTTGACTATGATGATGGCAGCATAGGCAGATACCTAGTCTGCCTATGTCCAAACTTGTCAAATTTTAAACATTAAATATATACAGGTTTTTGTATATCTATTATACCTCAATAAAGCTGTTTTCAAAATATAATAACATCTCTAAAATACCTGGCATAGAGTAGAACTCTCTCCCCAACCTCCACCTTTAACTTGCCAGGATTGGAAACCCCTTTCCTTGAAGCCAAAGCTTTTCTTACTCCCAAATGAAGTGCAGACAGAAGTATAAACCACCCCCCTGAGGACAGGAATGAGAGAAGTATCTAGCAAAATGACAGTCACACAGAGGGACCAGTGTATTTGTAAGTTGGGGGCTCAGAGCAGGTGGGAAGACAGCACTGGACACAACGTTCTCCTAGACTGAATTGAGGCAGAACTGACAAGACTAAAAAGAGAGGGGCATAGAGGTTCTGCAAGATACCAGTTTTATTAAAATAACAACAAACAAATCTTAGTAAGATTTATAAGAGGCTCTTTCTCTGCTATTTTTGACCTACAACGTCTCCAGGGTCGTCTCTGTGAAGTTATCATACCAATACACTCTGCTAGCTGAAACTCAGGACTTCCCTGCAGCACTCTCACCTGTATTAACTCTATGTGCTCTCATCAAACTCAGGGTGCATGCTGGACAGGGCTTATTTTCCCCATTTTGCAGAAAGAAGAAACCGGTATCGGTGTAATGAAGTCCCTTGCCCATAGTCCACAGCTTGTAAATAACTAGAACAGGACCTGGGTACACGCTTGACTCTGCCACGTCCCACTACCTCTGTGGTCAACCCCAAACCTCACCACTAAGCTGACCAATTCAGGAAGTCATTCCTATGACACCTGTTTTAATGCTTAAAATTCACTTGTTCCCCAAAGACCTCAGTTTTCTTTTTGGCTGCCCCCATGTCAGCCTTAAATCCAAACCTGCTTCTCTCTCTGTCACCAGCTGTCTTGGTGAGTGTCCTCTTTTCCCGCCTCATTGCCCAGGCTGGAAACCTTGCCCTGTCTTAACTCCCGTCCCTTCCTCTCTCCACACAGCCGGCCAGTCACCAAGGCTCATTGCTTCTGCCTCTGTGATGCGTCTGCCTTGGAGCCGTATAATGGCATGACTTTGGAGTCAGATAGTCCTGAGTTTTCATGTCAACTCCACCGCTTGTTATTGTTGTCTTGTGAATCATTTAAAGCATAGTTTACTTTCCTCATCTTTAAAATGGGGACATAATACTTACTGGCAGGATTGTTGCGCATTCTCCTTCCTCTGCCTTTTCCATGCTCTTCCTCCTCTTCACTCCCACCATCGTGTCCTGCCTGGGTTGCTGGAACAGCCTCTCCTTGACCTCCCCGCCTCCCAATGCTCTCCTCTAATCTATTCTCCCTCTCTCCAAAGGAGCGTCCACGATCTCTATAAAACATGACCCCATGTTTATGGCACCTCTTTCAAATCAATCGTCCGAGCCAGGAGCTTGGATATCATGCCACTTTTGTGTCTTTCTCACCTCCCTGCCGATCACCTGCCACCTCCTGCTGGTTCTGCTTGCTCAGCGTTTCTCATATCCATCTACCATCTCCACTCTTCTTAACTAAAGAAAATCCTTCTCATCCTTCAAGACTTAGCTCAGATATTCCAACTCCACATCATCCTCCCCAGTCGCAGAGTTGTAATGAATTGCTTCCTTTTCCTGTGTCCCCTAGCACTTTGCTGATTTATCTATTTATCAATTACTTCACTGAGATGATAGTCACCTCCTTCATTATCATTTAATTTCTGAGAGCAGAAACTAGGTTTTATTCATCTCCATACCTCTCATAGCACCCAACACAGCTCCAGACATGTCAGAGGCACTCAGTTAATGTAGCAGAACAAAAGAATGGACAAATCTTAAATCCAAAATTCCATTCTGAGCTTATCCTAATAACTGGATCCTAATTACAGATCTATCTTCCCAAAGCACTGACCTCTCTGAGACATTCCACTACTCAGACTTCATCCATAGCTCCCCTTACCTCCAGGACTAAATTCCAACTCCACATGCAAGGCAGCATGCATGGTAGAGGGCTTTGGACTTGCGGTCGGAAGTCCTGGGTGGTCTTCAAGGCTCCACTCTCAAAGGACAGATGGAGGAGATAGATTCATTGGGTTGGCCAAAAATTTTTTTTGATTTATCATAGCTCCAAAGAATTAAGCTCAGTGAATTTTGCTCAGACTATTTTTATGAAGTAGAATAATGACAATATAAGGAAAACCCAAACAAACTTTTTGGCCAACCCAATACTTCACCTCCAGTCTTTTCTTGAAAGCCAAATTCACTTTTAGAGCCCAAGGCAATTAGATCATTTTTCTTATAACCATAAAAACAACTATCGTTGCTGCTTCTGTGGCTACTGCTACTACTGCTGGTGCTGCTACTACTACTACTACTGCTGCTACTACTACTACCACCACCACCAGTACTGTCAGCACCACTACTACTACTACTGCTGCTACCACTACTACTATTGGTGCCGCTCTGACTACTACTGCTATTCTACTACTACTATTTCTGCTGCTACTACTACTGCTTCCACTATCACTATTGGTGCTGATGCTGCTACACCTACTACTATTATTATTAATCTGCTACTATTACTGCTACTACTACTGCTACCACGATTACTGTTGGTGCTGCTGTTACTACTGCTGCTACTATTACTACTACTGCTGCTGCTGCTGCTTCTCTGCCCTAGCTGAGTGCCTGCTCAGCTCCAGGCCCTGCACTCCGGGTTGCTTTGTTTTACATGTAATCCTCACAGCAACCCTATGAAGCAGGTGTTGCTCCCTGAGAAGGAAACAGAAGCTCAGAGAGGTTAAGGAACCTGTCCAAAGTCACACAGCTCCTAAGTAGAGGAGCCTGGTTGTCACCAGACCCCCAGGGCTTACATTCTTTCCATTTTCCCCTCCGCCTTTATGTGTACAGTCCTAAGACTGACAAAACGATACATATGTAATGATGGTTATAAAAAGCCTCTGCCTCAGGGAGCTCACCGGTTCATCTTCCTTCCTGTGTACAACCTCATTTTGCCTTATTCCCCTGAGCGTGGCTCTAGGCGTTCTCCTCTGCAGCTAGATGTCTGTCCCTGCACGTCCTCCGTGCCTGAGTCTCTGCCTTTGAAACAACTGCTGAGAAACGATTGTCTTACAGGCAGAGCTGGCACTACCCTTAGAGTTCTAACGACAAGAGGGAGGTTTTGCCAGGAGGTCAGGATAGAGTAATGCAGAGGAAGCCTCTGTTAACCCACCTCCTGCATTAAAAAGCAGATGTTAGGGGGAGTTTCCCCACTAAATATCCTACAGACTTCCTCTTCCTCCACTCCAAACCAGTTCCTGCCCCCAGGATTCAAATTGTAAAGGGAGAAGGATTTAGAAATGTAGCCACTGGGATACAGGGTTCTGCTCCCAGCTCTGATACTGCCTGGCTGTATGACATTAGAAAAAAAAACCTCTTGCCCTGTCCGGAGTTACCCCAGAGCTTCGGCTGGTTTCCGGTTCTTACTCTTTAAAATGGGGACATAATCTTCAACCAACCTACTCTCAAGAGTATTGTGAGGATCCAAAGAGAGGATAACTGGGAAAGTACAGGATTTTGACAAGTCTTTCCCAGTATTTTCTCCCCTCTTTCTGAGACTTCATAAAGGTCCCCTACCTGGTCCATGCCTTGCCTTTGACCTGGATTGTTCTGTCGTTAATTCATCCAGCAAAATTTATTAAACACCTGTGTTTGTCAGCCACTTCTCATTTCTGTCTGCTGCCCTGATTTCTACCTGTCCTTCAAGACCCCTCCTCCAGGAAGTCTTCCCTGACCTCCCAGCCCTCAGGGCTAACTCATCCTCTGAGCTTCTAGAGAACTATTGTCTAAACCTTTCACTGGCCCTTAGCAATGGCTTTGGTATTTCACTTCTCCTGTTTATCAGCTCTATCTTCCCCACTCTACTTTGCCTTGTTCTTGGGGTGAGATGATTAGAGATGGCAAAACCAGTCTTACTCATTGCTCAGGTCCCGGAGTCCAGAACAAGCCCCTGCAGAGAGTAACCAGTCACTGAGAATTGGCAGGTATTGCTGCTGCTGCAGCAGCTGACGATAATGATGATGATGGGCACGAAGATGAGATGCCTTCTCTGAGCAGAACGTTTCTGCGAGGCTGATGCCCCTCCTTCCATCTTCCCACACCCCCTTCCCTCCAGAAGTTCATAAATAAGGGCAACTCCTTAGATTTCTGGGAAAAGTGGAGCAAACCTAGCTTACAGGCCCATATAGAAAGCTGTCAAACTTTAAGGCTAAGAGCATTCATGGGAGAGAAAAAAGAGAGGAGAGGGATGGGGAGGAGTTGGGCGAGGTAGAAAAGATAAAGTGACTGTGATGGATGTAAGTGCATGAGTGTGTGCGTGTGTGTGTGTGTGCTGGTATATTTGCATTGTGTGTGAGGCTTTTATGAGTATCCTCCTTATATTTGAGTTTGTGACACATGGGTTTGTGTAGTTGTGAATGTATGTTTGCATAACTGAGTATTAGATTATAGATCATTGTCTATTCTAAGCACATTTTTATATTGCCTCCTAGTTTGAGGTCCTGGGATAAGTTTCTGTTTGAAATTCTATCTAATCTCTTGACATTTCATCCATATTATTGGGTCATCCCCTCTGCCCAGCCTCCCAGAGACTGTACCCAGAGGATGTCAGGGCCACCTCTCCTCCTTCCCAGTCCCAGGGAAGGCTGATGCGGGTTCCAGCCAGACCAGTCCCTCAGGGTAAGAAGCTCACCAAGAGCCCCTTTCCTAACCCCATCAGTGGGTGGCCTCGTGTTGACGGCTCTTTCCTGTATCTCAGCCTTCTTCATGCTTCTGCCTGTTTTTCTCTTTCTCATTCTTCAGTCCAGCCTTGACTGAAGGTTGAAAACACAACTGTGGCGTGGTGTTGGGAAGGGAGAGGCTGCTCTCCTTAATACCCCAATACCTCTCCAAGCTGCTCGTGGAGAACTGAATGGTTCAGAGCCACGATTCCAGAACGTTCTCTTCTGTTCAATTTTAGATGCACTCGCTGAGGGCCTGCTCTAAAGTAGCTGAGTCCTGGTCGGTGTTTGGAAGTGGAGAGTGCGCCACTGTGAATATACACCTCGTTGCTCTACGGAGCAGCTCCAGGGGCCCTGAGACTTTGACTTCGCTGAAATGCAAATACACAGGATGGGAACTTTCAAATGTTAAACCTTATTCATTGTGCATAGCTAAATTCATTCTTTAGCACATTTAGCATCCATTCATTCCTTCTTTTGTTCACTCGTTCATTCATCCTTAAGGAGACCATGTGATTATTAGAAAGAGTGCTAACTCAGAGGCTTGGATTTAAGCCTGATTCAGCTGCTGTCTTCTTCCCTCTGAATCTCAATCTCCCCTGCAGAATGGAGTTAAAAATGAGTGTTCTGCCTAATCCATGGGATTGCTTTAAGGAACTTCGGGGGAAATGGACTTAGTGGGGAGAAGGAACTAACCTTCTCCACATGCATCCATTCTACAGCCACACAAGGGGAGGGGGCTGAGGGCAAGGAGATCTCGAAATGATCCATTAAAAAGAGCTTGAACCGGAAGCAAAAATATCTGGAATCAAATCCCAGTCTACTAGCATTTATGCAACTTTAGAAAAGTAAGTCTCTCTCTCCCAACCTCAGTTCGCACATCTATAAAATGAGCCTGTTGAATTAGGCAATCCCTAAAGGCTCCTACAATTCTGCCATTTTGGGAGTTCTAGGACCCCTCCAACCCAGTTGCCCACCCTGAAAGATGATCTCATATCGACCTTGAAAACCATGTCAGGTTTCTAGACCAATGCTTGGGCAGGATGTGTAGGTAGTAAACTTTCATACTCAGCTCAGCAACACTGGTGGTGAGGCGGGCCTCCCAAAGATTCTTTCTGTCCTCAGACCTGATGCTGAACCAGAGGCCTCTGGAGAGATGAGACCAGCGGGTGACACGGCGAACCTTGCATACAGAAGGTGCAGTGCTGTGGACTTAATTAACATCACTGTGTAATAGATACCATGGAGCGTGTTTGAGCTGCCAGAGAGAATAAATAAAGCAAAGTTTTATCTTAAGTGTTGGTTAACGGTGAGTAACAAATGGACTTGTGCTTTATTTACTGCACTTCACTGCACAGCCCTACTAAGGCTGCCCTAGACCCTGTGAGAAGGCACACCTGCATTTCAAGAGCATGCGCTATAAATGGCTTGCCAAGCAGCTGGAGAATTGGGACCCTGACTGGATGCTGTAATAGACTCATATAGAGAGGGGGGCACAGGACTATGGACTCTGGTATCTGACAGACCCAGCTGAGATCTGCTCTGCCATTGTGTGACCTTGAGCCACCTCTATGAACTGCAGGTTCCTCACTTATAAAATGGGATTAATTAGTGCCTGGGTCACAGGAGGTTTGTGAAAAATAAATGACATGATGTAAATAAAGTCCCTGGCAAATGGAAGTGTCCTTCAAAGGTAACTATAATTATTAGTCACATTCACATGACTCTTAGGCTCAGTATTTCTAAGAAAATCAGTCCAGCCAACAGGCTGGCACACACAAAAGAAGCTACAGTCCCTCATCGTGAATGGATACTGAGGTGACAGGGTCTTCCTTCATCAACAGCAGGTGGTCATTCGTCCACCTCCAACAGTGTCCTTCTCTCCTCTCACTATAATACCATCAATCTTCCTTTCTTTCCCTTTCTTTCTTTCTTTCTCTCTCTCTTTCTTTCTTTCTTCTTTCCTCCCTTCCTCCATCCCTTCCTTCCTCCCTTCCTCCATCCCTTCCTTCCTCCCTTCCTCCATCCCTTCCTTCCTCCCTTCCTCCATCCCTTCCTTCCTCCCTCCCTCCCTCCCTCCCTTCCTTCCTTCCTTCCTTCCTTCCATTCATAATGCCTGCCATGGTATCTTAGTTTGGGTTCTTTCAAAAGCAGAGACCTGGACAAGAAACTGAGAGCAAGCAGCTTATTCACCAGGTGATACCTGGAAGTAGATGTAAGGGAGAGGCAAAAGTGAGACAGAGCAGGGAGAAAACCCAGTAAAGTGTGTATTAATGAGCTAATTACCACTGAGGGGAAAGGGCCTCAATCCCTCCAGGAACTTTCTTGGAACTGGTATAAAAGCACTCCCCAGAGCTGTCTCCCTAGAAGACAGGGAAACAACTGAGGGTTGCCCCCTTGGGTGTAAATTCCCCTTCACTGCCTAGTTGCTCCTCTGTAAGGCTGATCCCTGAGGCAGCCCTGGCCCAGTTCCAAGTGCATGGAACTGTCCACCACGGCTGTGCTGAAATCAGGTGAACTGAGGAGATGTGAAGCGGATAGCACAGGCATCTGCCACACACGGGCACAAGAGGGTCGAGAGCGGCCTGAGTGCATTGACTTTGCTATCCCACGGCTGGTAAGTTTGGTAGGGACAGTGTCTGAGTCAACTCTGTATCCCAAGAATCGAACAAGTGTCTGCACAGCATTGCATACCCAGTGATTATGTGCTGAGTGAAAGGATGTATGTATATAGGTATGTATGTATGTATGGATAGATGGATGGATAGCAGTGCATATGGATGGATAGAGGGACTTTCTCCTTTGTAAGAGTAATTTCTACCTACAATGTAGGGGGTAAATGGAGGCTGGGGGAGGTGGGATGCAGATAGAGTTTGATGTACCAGGGTGATCAACATGGGGCATGGGCAGGTAGGTCAAGGAGTCCTCAGAAGAAATAAATCTAGAGCTGGGTCAAGCGAGCTGCACCAAATGGGTCATCATCGATGCTGGGCCTGTTGATGAAGTTGCCTCAACCTGATACTTCAGCTTGGAATCCACACCACAAATGGTAGCCAGAAGAGTGGCTGAAATGAAATTGTGAGGAAAAGTAGTCTTAGGGCAGGATCAAAAGAGGGAGAGATTGCGTGTGTTGGGGGGGGTGGTGGCAGGGAAGGGCAGTAGCCTGAAGCTTGGACTCAAAGGACCTCAGATTTAGACACTCCTTAGGCCTTTGCACAGCCTTGCCCTTACTTACTGTCCACTTTGATATTGCATGAAAGCTGAATTTCCTTTTAGTAATTACTGCATTTGACCGGGGAAAAGGAAAATAAAAACAAAGTGTTGGGATATTATATATTTTGTAGGCATCTTTATTTTTTATTATAGTTGAAATCTTGATCAGTTTCTATAAGTAACATTTCCTTTATCCTGATTATGAACATAATACTGCTTGTTTGGAAAACTTTGACATTTGAAAAATAGGAAAAAGCCTAAAGAAAATAACTTACCACCACCAAGAGATAGATAACTCAATGTATTTTAAATATATTTTAACAACATTTAGATAATTTTATATTAACAGTTGTAGACATTTCCCCGCATTGAGCTCCCCAGTTGGATTGTGTAATATATAATTTTCATATGCAGTTCTCCATGTCATTGAATATTCATTGAAAATAATTTTTACTGATTATGTGATATTCTATCATATGGGTAAAACCTAATTTATTTTCGCATTCTCTCTTGTTAGACATTTAGGTCATTTCCCATTTTTTTAATGTTAAAATGTTGCTGGTGTGAACACACATGTGCAAAACCCTTCATATGCAATGTGTCCTTTAAACTTCCCTACAAACCTATGAGGTGAGTACTATACAGATTCCTTTTTTACAGATTAGGAAACTGAGGATCTGAGAGGAGTTAAATGATTTGTTAAAGGTTACTCAGTTCAGATTACCCTAAAACAGGCCCTGGGGTAAGGACCCAAGTACAAGGGATTTATTTAAGAAGGGATCTCAAGAAAAAACAGTAGAGAAATGGAAAATGAGATGAGGAGGGTGGGCAGCCAATGAAATGGTCATTAGCAAGCAAGTTGCCACCGTGGATAACCAGAGCCTAACCGTGCTGGGGAAGCTTGGGGAGCCAGTGTACTCATGTCTCAGGATTATCCCACTCCAGGGATGAGAGAGCTGGGTATTTTTCACCAACTCCAGTCAGTCTTGGTTGAGGCTGCTCCCAAGGAGCCTGAATTCCCTGTCACTTCTAGGCTGCTGGGGGAGGGAGCAAGGCAGTCTCTGGAGGCCACATAAATGCAGGGGCTGGCAGTCAGAAGTTGGGCAGCATTCCCTGCAGTGATGAGGGCAAGGGGGTAAGGGTGGGTGCTGACCGGGGCCACTAAGGTCTGTAACATAGCTAGTAACCATCAGAGCTGGGATTTGAACACGGATGTACCTAAGTCCAGAGCCCATACTTTTAATGACCTGGCTTTACAGATTCACGAAACCTCCCTGTGACCTTGGGCAAGTCACTTCATCTCTCTGAGCTCCAGGATCTGATGGGAATAATGCTCTCTGCCACATCTGACTCAAAGCACTGTCATGAGATGACAGCATGGATGTGTCAGCACCTTGCTTATCAGCAAGGCCAAGGTTGGTTCAGCATTACTGACCATTCCCATCAGGTGGGTGGGAATCACTTCAGGCAGACATTCAGTGCTCTCCTGATGATATAGCTAACTAAAGGAAATTAATAGAAGATGGGCCGGTTCCCTCAGTTTATTAGCTGAGTAGTTTTCTAGATTAATTACATAGAATGCAATGTACATACAGCTAATTGAAATAAATATGAGTCCTTGATGAACTTTGGAGCAGTCCATTTTTCTGGCAAGAGGGAGATGAATACGCAATTGCTTATCTCTATGCACTGACAGTCTCCAGGTCTGGATTCTCCCAGGAGGAAGTTTAATTGCTCCATAAGCTTCAAATTCAAGGGCTCCTCAATGCTAAGATTCTGACGAGCTGCATTAGAGTAAAAATGACAAAGATGCCAGTTGACATATTTAATAAATATGTGGCTCCTGAAGGGGCCGATATAGGCTGGTCATGCCAAGGAGGTTACCAATAGGAAGTCAGTATTTCTGCAGCCCTTCCCCGCCAACTGAAGTTCACATTTAAGGGTAAGGTCAAGCAAACTGGAGATTGAACCCTGGTCTGGCTGACTTCAAAATCCATGTTTATTCTATAAGACCTGTTCTCGCCTGTGTTCTCGCCTGTCGATATTTTACAGCTTTACCAACCACCGGAAAGTAAGTGTGAATTAGCTGCACAGAAAAATTCTTAAGTGGTAGCTATCTACACCGATTCTTACACCCTGCTCCACCCTAGTCCAGGCCTGTGTAAGCATTTATCTAGATTTTATTTTGGTAGTATGGTGCATCAGTTAATATTTCAAAAATTTGGGTTTGAAAAACTAGCATGTTTACTTACTTCTAGGCACTATGGCTATAATTCAAGTAGCTTTTACCAGGTGAGTGATGGTGCCAATGCCTCCATCTTCTACTACTAATGCCAGGAGATTTACATGCATTCTTTTTTTTAAAATAAATTTATTAATCTTATTTATTTTATTTTTGGCTGCATTGGGTCTTCGTTGCTACGCGCGGGCCTTCCCTAGTTGTGGAGAGAGGGGGCTACTCTTCATTGCGGCGCGCGGGCTTCTCATTGTGGTGGCTTCTCCTTGTTGTGGAGCACGGGCTCTAGGAGCATGGGCTTCCGTAGTTGTGGCTAGCAGGCTCAGTAGTTGTGGCTTGCGGGCTCTAGAGCGCAGACTCAGCAGTTGTTGTGCCCTGGGCTTAGTTGCTCTGCAGCACGTGGGATCTTCCCGGCCCAGGGCTCGAACCTGTGTCCCCTGCATTGGCAGGTGGATTCTTAACAACTGTGCCACCAGGGAAGCCCTACATGCATTCTTAATCTTCCCAACAACCCTGAGAGGAAGGTATACAGTCCCCATTTTGTAGATGAGGAGTCGGAGAAGCGAAAAATAACATGCCCAGGGCCACAACGCTAGTAAGTGGTAAAGGGAGGATTCAAACATACTTCAGTCCAGCTTCAAAGCCCAAGCAGTTTTACACCATGATAACACCTCCAACCATCTAGATGTTCCCCAGCTTTCAAACCCATGAATTGTGCCAATTCCAGATTCTCGTCTATAGCCTAAGACTATCCCCAGAAATTCAGATTCATATAGTCAGTGGATCACCAGCTACCTCAGACTTACACAGAATTTTTGATTTCCAGGTATTTTTTTATCCCTGCCCCAAATCACCTCCTCTGTCTTTCTTATCCATGCAAAAGGCAATACCATCTGGTTGCCCAGGCCAAATATTTTGTTGTTATTCTTGATACTTCCCTTTTGATCCTTCATATCTAGTACATTAACAGTCCTACAAAATACACCCGAAATCCATCCACCTCTCTCCATCTCCTCTACAGCCACTTCAGAGCAAGCCACCACCATCTCCAACCTGTGTGAATGCAACACCTTCCCCTAAGGATCTTGCTTTCACCTTCATTCCCCTGCAGTCCATCTTCCCCAAAGTCCTCTTTTTAAAAAATCATAAATCATATCATCTGCTACAGATTGAATGTTTGCATCTCCCCAAATACATGCGTTGAAACCTAATGCCCAGCAGAATAATATTAGGAGGTGGGGCCTTGGGAGGTGCTGAGGTCGTGAGGCTGGAGCCCTCATGAATGGGCTTCACTTAGAATAATAACAACTATACTGGCTGGAAAACACCAAGTATGTTTAAAAACATTATTAGTTCATAAAAAAATTAGTTCAATTTTGTAGAAAGATAGGAAATCTCATTATCTTAGAAAACTCATTATCTCAAAAACTGGTAAATAGAGGGAAAGAATGAAAAATTTAACCTGCCTTTCCTGTGCAAACTAGGAAATGTGCTAACACCAAAAAGAGAGAAAATTAGACATTATGTACCTTCTGTTTTTTATATATATATATATATATATTTTTTAATTAACCTGAATTTGATCAAGCCTCTAGATTCAACTACCAATTTTCATGAAATACAGAGGACAGAGGAACATATTAACTTGTACCATGAGGAAGCAGGTAAAAATCCAGACTTAGGTCACCTAAAAGCCAAATAACCTAGGTTCTTCCACAAATAAACTGCAAGTCAAAAGGTGGGGGCAGAGGGAGAAGTTTTAGTTTGAAGAGACTAATGAAACACACAAAACAGGCAAAACTAATCTGAATTATTTAGGGATTCGCCCTAAATGATAAACCTCTGAAGAAATGCAAAGGAGTGAAAAACTATAAAAATGAAAGATAATGGTTACTTTGAGAGGGAAGGAGGAGGCTGTGATTGGGATGGAGTACATGGAGGGCTTTTGAGTTAGCTGGCGAAGTTCTATTACTTGACATCAACTGGTATTTACAAGGGTGTCCGCCTTAAAACAATCCATTAAGCTATTCTTTGTTTCATGTGATTTTCTATACCTGCATTTTATTTTACGATAAAAAGTTTCTTTAAGCCACTATGAAGAAAGTGATTTGAGTGGGAGAAGATACTTATACACATATAACCAACAAAGGAGTATATCCCAAACACAATAAAGGACTCCTGAAAATTCATTACAAAATGATAATCAACTGTATCAGCAAACAGCTGGCAAAGTCATATTGGCAAATTTGTGGAAAGCCTTATAAATAGACAATCTGCAAAGCTGAGAGTATTGTGTAGGGATATCACAAGATTAGCCCTCTAAGTCTAAAAGGACAAGGAGAGGTAACAGTTCCTAGAACTCAGAAACAGAAAGAGCTGTTGGAGAGAGCTGCCTGCCAGGAGCTGTGACCTTGGATCAAAGGATACAGTCAGCCCCTCGTGACTCAGCAGAGAGAGAATTGAGGAACTAAATACCCAACCCCCCACACCTCTCCCCTTTCCTCCCTCCCTCCCTCCCTCCCTCCCTCCCTCTGTCTCTTCCTCCAATGCTCTCCAGTGCTCCAGTGCTGAAGTCAGAGGATCAGGGAACCCATGGCTGTAATCCATCTGGGTCGCCCCCAAGGACATAGAGCAGAGTGAAGAAGTTGTGAGTGGATCTGGAGGGGCAAGTGAAAGACATCCAGCATCCCAGCCCGTTAGACAAATGGCCAAAAGACTTAAATAGCAGTTCATAAAAAGGAAACCCAAATGGCCAAAACTCATACGAAAAGGTGAACATCCTTTGTAATCAGGGAGATGCTCATTAAAACCACATGAGGTGACACTAAACACACAGATTAGCAAGAATTTAAAAGTCTGATGGTATCTAGTGTTGGCAAGAATATGGACAATGGGAGCACTCTTCCACTGTTAAGTAAGTATGTCAATTGGTAAGACTGAAAAACAATTTGGCATTACCTAATACAGTTGAGGATACTGCTGCACTGTGACCCAGCAATTGCACTCCTGGGTATATACCCTAGAGAAACCCATGCCCAAGTGTCCAGGAGGCATGCACAAGCATGCTCATAGCAGCACCATTTGCAATAGCCTCAAATTGCAAACATCCCACCTGCGGAATGGATGTCTACAGTGTGGCAGATCCACATGATGAAATGTTATTCAAAAACGATAACGTTGCCACTCACAAAGTATGGATGAATCTTAATACATTGCTGACTGCAAATAATAAGACAAAAAAGCATATAATGTGCGATTATATTTACATGAAGTTACAAAACAGGGGAAACGAAATTGAATCATTTAGGCATATGCACTTAGGTGGTAGAAGTATAAAACAAAGCAAGAAAGTAATTTCATAAAAGTCAGGATAGTGGTTACCTCTAAGGAGAGGAGAATGTTGGAAGGAAGGGTCACAGGGGTAGGAGGTATTGAAGGCTGATCCTGGGATGCTGGAAATGTTCTATTTCTTTACCAGGATGTCTTACATTTTATGTTTTAAACATGAGATTTAAAAAGGGTAATCACTAAAAGATTGCTTTGAAGCTCTGTGGACCCGGGCAAAGCTCAACCGCCTGTGAACTTTACTACAGGATGATCCATTTTGTTCACTGCTGAATCCCTTGTCCCTTCAACAGTTTTTCCTTAAAGCAGGTAGGTGTTCAGTAAATATTTGTTAAATAAAAGAATGTTTTCAGATATGTCTTGTCTTGATAAGAACAATTTATGCCTCCCTCCCCAGAACATGGTATGTAGAAGAAGTCTGAGGGAAGTTCTTAGGTTCCCTAGACCTGTGGGGTGCTAGATTTGCAGACAGAGCCGAGAGTCCAGTCTGCTGGTGAATGGGTCTCTGAGCTAGCTAGATAACTGTGCTAAAGTAAATCATACTATGCCTCATACCCATACCCCTGACACTACAGAATCCTTTCTGTTTGCTTCTGCTCATACTTGTGTAAATTTGATCATTTGATTGCAAAATAAACCTTCTTCACAGCGAGGATTGTCATACCCACTTGGCCGATGAGAAGTATGGTGGACATGGCTTGTTTTCTTTCCATCCATTTTACTTGTCTTCAGTTGTGTAGAAGCCAGACTAACGGATGAGATGTACCCTTCACTTTCAACTGCAGAGGTGGACCTTGATTAGTCTAAAACAGGGGTTGGCAAACTTTTTTCTGAGAGAGGCAGTTAGTAAACATTTTAAACTTTGCAGGCCATAAGATCTCTGTCTCAACTCTGCCACCACAGCACAGAAGTAACTAGAGACAATCCATACACAAATGAATATGTTTTGGAATGTGTTCCAAAACACCTTTGTTTACAAAAACATGGGATAGGGTGGATTTGGTCTGTGCCCATAGTTTTCTGACTGCCTAGACAAGAACAGCTTTTGTCAACCAGGTTCCTCATTTGAACTACCCAACACAGAAAATGATTTGAATGACCTTGCTCTCAATTCTCCTGAGGATGGCAAGACCCATAGCAGTGGTTCTCAAAGTGTGGTCCTCAGTCCTACAGCATCAGCATCATCTGAGATCTTGATAGAAAGGTAAAGTCTCAGGACCCACTCCTGAATCAGAAACTCTGGGGGTGGGGCTCAGTAGTTTGCATTTTTATGAGTCTTCCTCATGATTCTGGTACACATTCAAGGTTGCTCTAGAGTCTAGAGTCATCAAGGAAAATTCTTCCTGTTGCCACAGTGTGAATTCAGGGGTGTAGCTAGGCAGTAAATGGAATTTCCCTAATCACAGGGATTGGTTTAGGAGTGATCCAATATGGAAAATTTTCCCAAATATCTAACGGGCAGCAGAGCAAGGGCATCAACCAATCAGAATAGGTGCCAGACGTGGCTCCAGAACAGGGTTCTGAAGGCCCTAATCCTTTTCTTGCTGAAGGATTCTGGAGGAGAAGCTGGAGACACCAGGGAAAGGGAGAGACCATTAAGGGGAAAGCAGCTATTGGGGGAAGTAGCTATTTACCAACTGTAGGGAAGTGTTTCACTATTTTAACAACTGGAACAGCTGTACCAGTGCATGCCAGCTGCAAAGCTGCCCTGGTTTAATAGGCACAAGACAATATTTTCCTTCAGTCATTGTATAAACAACACCCTGCCCTTCCACTGCATGTGATAAGCATGTAGTCTATGAAGATACCAAGCTAAAGATGAAGCCAACACAGGGAGTGCACAGCTGAAAGAGAGAGAAATGGAGCTGCATCCCTGAAGGAGCCACTCCAAACTCACCCTACTTCTGGCTGTTCCATTTACCTGACTCAGCTTGAGTTGAATTCTCTAGCTATTGCATCTGAAAGCATTGCATCTGAAACCACAAAAAAAAGAGACCACGGAGTGGCATCGGAAGGAAAACATATTTCTGAGGGCCTGACTGAACTGTTCCCCTTTCTTCCTGAAGATCTGGGTAATGCAGACCCTCCCTTCCTCACCAGAGTGTGTGGTGGGGAACAGCACAGGCACCCTTGGCCCCAGCTGCTCATTGGGCCAGCTGCAATGCTTGTTTATTAGTGAAATGCATCTGATCAGAGAGGCCAGCCTGGCAAGTTCATTACATATCAATTTAATTAGCTGATTTACATTTAATTTACATTTCAATTAATTGTCTTTAGCAACAAAACGCAGCCTTAATAGGGTAATTGCCTGTTAGGCAATATGTAAAAGAATAAATAGTCGCATTGTGAGGAAGAATTCCTATTTTCAATTTTTTATTACCATAAATAACTGAAATAATTATTGCTCTTAAGGCCCATGTCCTCGTTCCCTTCTGGGCCTAATTATGAAGACTTAGTACCTCATTAAGCAAAATGGTTTTGGAGCCATAGAAAAACATTACTTGAATCGTGACTTATTAGTTTCGACAAAAGAGGGGTGAAACTGTGATAGTAGATACATTTAGGGGGCTGGGGGATTTGACAGTTATTATAAGCCAGCCTTGTCCTCTCTGGGCCACAGACAGCATCATGATGGCAGGTGACTCTGTTTTGCCTGCCTGTTGGGATATTGGTCTGGAGGGATGCTCAAACAGCCTCTTTTAAGTATTTCTGGAGGAGTTGCTCACTACCTCTTGAGGCAGACATTATAGAGCTCTGGATTTTAAAAGTTCTTTCTTAAGTTAAAATCTGCCCCCTCCTTGAATCAATTGTGGTAGGTGCCAGCTAGAGATGATGTTTTGCCGGAGGTATAATTATTATATAACCACAATCATGTATTAAGAGAAACTGATAGCACAGAATAGGCAGGAATAGAAATGAGCTGGGAACTGTTGAAGGGATAGCAAATGTTCTGAGAAATGGGGAGAATGAGACTCTTATTCTGAGAGTTCAAGGGGAAAAGCTGCCATACAGCTAGGGTGAAAACTAGGGCTGGGGAAGGGATAGAAGTTTGGGTCTGAAGAGCCAGACACCAGAGTCACAGTGCAAATAGGGCTGGCTTGTTCCTTGAAAGGGGGAATGGGCATTTCATCTGAAAGAGCAAGTACTAAGAACTGAAAACTTCAGGGCCAAAGTATGGGGTTACTTTAGGTGAGGGTTATCTTTCCTCAAAAAACCAGGGCAATCATTGCGGTCAATGCTGCAACTAACCTGACATGTCTTTTATACTCCCTTCGGTTGTCTTCAACAGCGCCACCACGTGGGAGCAAGACGCACAGCAGGACCGGAATACGCGGCCAGGTTCTGTCCCGCTTTGGTTGAGAAAGCATAACAGACCCTAGTTAGAAGTTGATTCCTTTTTTTTTTTTTTTTTTTTTAATTTTTAAATTAAATTAAATTTATTTTTTTATACAGCAGGTTCTTATCAGCCATCCATTTTATACACATCAGTGTATACATGTCAATCCCAACCTCCAAATTCATCACACCACCACCCCCACCCCCGCCGCTTTCCCCCCTTGGTGGTGGTGTCCATACATTTGTTGGTGTCCATACATTTGTTCTCTACATCTGTGTCTCAATTTCTGCCCTGCAAACCGGTTCATCTGTACCATTTTTCTAGGTTCCACATATATGTGTTAATACACGATATTTGTTTTTCTATTTCTGACTTATTTGACTCTGTATGACAGTCTCTAGATCCATCCACGTCTCTACAAATGACACAATTTCGTTCCTTTTTATGGCTGAGTAATATTCCATTGTATATATGTACCACATCTTCTTTATCCATTCGTCTGTCGATGGGCATTTAGGTTGCTTCCATGACCTGGCTATTGTAAATAGTGCTGCAATGAACATTGGGGTGAATGTGTCTTTTTGAATTATGGTTTTCTCTGGGTATATGCCCAGTAGTGGGATTTCTGGGTCATATGGTAATTCTATTTTTAGTTTTTTAAGGAAACTCCATACTGTTCTCCATAGTGGCTGTATCAATTTACATTCCCACCAACAGTGCAAGAGGATTCCCTTTTCTCCACACCCATTCCAGCATTTGTTGTTTGTAGATATTCTGATGATGCCCATTCTAACTTGTGTGAGGTGATACCTCATAGTTTTGATTGGCATTTCTCTAATGATTAGTGATGTTGAGCAGCTTTTCATGTGCTTCTTGGCCATCTGTATGTCTTCTGTGGAGAAATGTCTATTTAGGTCTTCTGCCCATTTTTGGATTGGGTTGTTTGTTTGTTTAATATTGAGCTGCATGAGCTGTTTATATATTTTGGAGATTAATCCTTTGTCCGTTGATTCCTTTGGAAATATTTTCTCCCATTCTGAGGGCTGTCTTTTCGTCTTGTTTATGGTTTCCTTTGCTGTGCAAAAGCTTTTAAGTTTCATTAGGTCCCATTTGTTTATTTTTGTTTTTATTTCCATTACTCTAGGAGGTGGATTAAAAAAGATCTTGCTGTGATTTATGTCAAAGAGTGTTCTTCCTATGTTTTCCTCTAAGAGTTTTATAGTGTCCGGTCTTACATTTAGGTCTTTAATCCATTTTGAGTTTATTTTTGTGTATGGTGTTAGGGAGTGTTCTAATTTCATTCTTTTACATGTAGCTGTCCAGTTTTCCAAGCACCACTTATTGAAGAGACTGTCTTTTCTCCATTGTATATCCTTGCCTCCTTTGTCATACATTAGTTGACCATAGGTACATGGGTTTATCTCTGGGATTTCCATCCTGTTCCATTGATCTGCATTTCTGTTTTTGTGCCAGTACCATATTGTCTTGATCACTGTAGCTTTGTAGTAGAGTCTGAAGTCAGGGAGTCTGATTCCTCTAGCTCCGTTTTTTTCGTTCAAGACTGCTTTGGCTATCCGGGGTCTTTTGTGTCTCCATACAGATTTTAAGATTTTTTCTTCTAGTTCTGTAAAAAATGCCATTGGTAATTTGATAGGGATTGCATTGAATCTGTACATTGCTTTGGGTAGTATATTCATTTTCACAATATTGATTCTTCTAATCCAAGAACATGGTATATCTCTCCATCTGTTTGTATCATCTTTAATTTCTTTCATCAGTGTCTTATAGTTTCTTGCATGCAGGTCTTTTGTCTCCCTAGGTAGGTTTATTCCTGGGTATTTTATTCTTCTTGTTGCAATGGTAAATTAGAGTGTTTTCTTAATTTCTCTTTCAGATTTTTCATCATTAGAGTATAGGAATGCAAGAGATTTCTGTGCATTAATTTTGTATCCTGCAACTTTACCAAATTCATTGATTAGCTCTAGTAGTTTTCTGGTGGCATCTTTAGGATTCTCTATGTATGGTATCATGTCATCTGCAAACAGTGACAGTTTTACTTTCTCTTTTCCGATTTGGATTCCTTTTATTTATTTTTCTTCTCTGACTGCCATGGCTAGGACTTCCAAAACTATGTTGAATAATAGTGGTGAGAGTGGACATCCTTGTCTTGTTCCTGATCTTAGAGGAAATGCTTTCAGTTTTTCACCATCGAGAATGATGTTTGCTGTGGGTTTGTTGTATATGGCCGTTATTATGTTGAGGTAGGTTCCCTCTATGCCCATTTTCTGGAGTGTTTTTCTCATAAATGGGTGTTGAATTTTGTCAAAAATTTCTCTGCATCTATTGAGATGATCATATGGTTTTTTATTCAATGTGCTAATATGGTGTATCACGTTGATTGATTTGCGAATATTGAAGAATCCTTGCATCCCTGGGATAATTCCCACTTGATCATGGAGTATGATCCTTTTAATGTGTTGTTGGATTCTGTTTGCTAGTATTTTGTTGAGGATTTTTGCATCTATATTCATGAGTGATATTGGTCTGTAATTTTCTTTTTTTGTAGTATCTTTGTCTGGTTTTGGTATCAGGGTGGTGGTGGCCTCATAGAATGAGTTTGGGAGTGTTCCTTCCTCTGCAATTTTTTGGAAGAGTTTGAGAAGATGGGTGTTAGCTCTTCTCTAAATGTTTGATAGAATTCACCTGTGAAGCCATCTGGTCCTGGACTTTTGTTTGTTGGAAGATTTTTAATCACAGTTTCAATTTCATTACTTGTGATTGGTCTGTTCATATTTTCTATTTCTTCATGGTTCAGTCTTGGAAGGTTATACCTTTCTAAGAATTTGTCCATTTCTTCCAGGTTGTCCATTTTATTGGCATAGAGTTGCTTGTAGTAGTCTCTTAGGAAACTTTGTATTTCTGCAGTGTCTGCTGTAACTTCTCCTTTTTCATTTCTGATTTTATTGATTTGAGTCCTCTTCCTCTTTTTCTTGATGAGTCTGGCTAATGGTTTATCATTTTTGTTTATCTTCTCAAAGAACCAGCTTTTAGTTTTATTGATCTTTGCTATTGTTTTCTTTGTTTCTATTTCATTTGTTTCTGCTCTGATCTTTATGATTTCTTTCCTTCTGCTAACTTTGGGTTTTGTTTTTTCGTCTTTCTCTAGTTTCTTTAGGTGTAAGGTTAGATTTTTTTTTGAGATATTTCTTGTTTCTTGAGGTAGGAGTGTATTGCTATAAACTTCCTTCTTAAAACTGCTTTTGCTGCATCCCATAGCTTTGGATTGTCGTGTTTCCATTGTAATTTGTCTCTAAGTATATTTTGATTTCCTCTTTGATTTCTTCAGTGATCTCTTGGTTATTTAGTAACGTGTTGTTTATCCTCCATGTGTTTGTGTTTTTTCGGTTTTTTTCCCTGTAATTGATTTCTAATCTCATAGCATTGTGGTCAGAAAAGATGCTTGATATGATTTCAATTTTCTTAAATTTACTGAGGCTTGATTTGTGACCCAAGATGTGAACTGTCCTGGAAAATGTTCCATGAGTGCTTGAGAAGAAAGTGTAATCAATGTTTTTGGATGGAATGTCCAAATATCAATTAAATCTATGTGGTCTATTGTGTCATTTAAAGCTTGTGTTTCCTTATTAATTTTCTGTTTGGATGATCTGTCCATTGGTGTAAGTGAGGTGTTAAAGTCCCCTACTATTATTGTGTTACTATCGATTTCCTCTTTTATAGCTGTTAGCAGTTGCCTTATGTATTGGGGTGCTCCTATGTTGGGTGCATATATATTTATAATTGTTATATCTTCTTCTTGGATTGATCCCTTGATCATTATGTAGTGTCCTTCCTTGTCTCTTGTAACATTCTTTATTTTAAAGTCTCTTTTATCTGATATGAGTATTGCTACTCCAGCTTTCTTTTGATTTCCATTTGCATGGAATATCTTTTTCCATCCCCTCACTTTCAGTCTGTATGTGTCCCTAGGTCTGAAGTGGGTCTCTTGTAGACAGCATATATATGGGTCTTGTTTTGTATCCATTCAGCAAGCTTGTGTCTTTTTTGGTTGGAGCATTTAATCCATTCACGTTTAAGGTAATTATCAATACGTGTGTTCCTATTACCATTTTCTTAATTGTTTTTGGTTTGTTATTGTAGGTCCTTTTCTTCTCTTGTGTTTCCCACTTAGAGAAGTTCCTTTAGCATTTGTTGTAGAGCTGGTTTGGTTGTGCTGAATTCTCTTAGTTTTGCTTGTCTGTAAAGCTTTTGATTTCTCTGTAGAGTCTGAATGAGATCCTTGCCGGGTAGAGTAATCTTGGTTGTAGGTTCTTCCCTTTCATCACTTTAAATATATCATGCCACTCCCTTGTGGATTGTAAAGTTTCTGCTGAGAAATCAGCTGTTCACCTTATGGGAGTTCCCTTGTATGTTATTTGTTATTTTTCCCTTGTTGCTTTCAATAATTTTTCTTTGTCTTTAATTTTTGTCAATTTGATTACTATGTGTTTTGGTGTGTTTCTCCTTGGGTTTATCCTGCCTGGGACTCTCTGCACTTCCTGGACTTGGGTGACTATTTCCTTTCCCATGTTTGGGAAGTTTTTGACTATAATCTCTTCAAATATTTTCTCTGGTCCTTTCTCTCTTTCTTCTCCTTCTGGGACCCCTATAATGCAACTGTTGTTGCATTTAATGTTGTCCCAGAGGTCTCTTAGGCTGTCTTCATTTCTCTTCATTCTTTTTTCTTTATTCTGTTCTGTGGCAGTGAATTCCACCATTCTGTCTTCCAGGTCACTTATCCATTCTTCTGCCTCAGTTATTCTGCTATTGATTCCTTCTAGTGTACTTTTCATTTCAGTTATTGTATTGTTCATCTGTGTTTCTTTGTTCTTTTTTTTTTAATTAATTATTTATTTATTTATTTTTGGCTGTGTTGGGTCTTCTTTGCTGCGCGTGGGCTTTCTCTAGTTGCGGGGAGCAGGGGCTACTCTTCGCTGCGGTGTGCGGGCTTCTCATTCTGGTGGCTTCTCTTGCTGTGGAGCATGGGCTCTAGGCACACAGGCTTTAGTAGTTGCAGCACTTGGGCTAAGTAGGCTCTAGAGCACAGGCTGGGTAGTTGTGGCACACAGGCTTACTCGCTCCACAGCATGTGGGATCTTCCCGGACCAGGGCTCGAACCCGTGTCTGCTGTATTGGCAGGCGGATTCTTAACCACTGCTCCACCAGGGAAGCCCTGTTTGTTTGTTCTTTAATTTTTCTACGTGTTTGTTCTTTAATTCTTCTAGGTCTTTGTTAAACGTTTCTTGCATCTTCTCGATCTTTGCCTCCATTCTTTTTCCGAGGTCCTGGATTATCTTCACTATCATTATTCTGAATTCTTTTTCTGCAAGCTTGCCTATCTCCACTTCATTTAGTTGTTTTCCTGGGGTTTTATCTTATTCCTTCATCTGGTACATAGCCCTGTGCCTTTTCATCTTGTCTATCTTTCTGTGAATGTGGTTTTTGTTCCACAGGCTGCAGGATTGTAGTTCTTCTTGTTTCTGCTGTCTGCCCTCTGGTGGATGAGGCTATCTAAGAGGCTTGTGCAAGTTTCCTGATGGGAGGGACTGGTGGTGGGTAGAGCTGGCTGTTGCTCTGGTCGGCAGAGCTCAGTAAAAGTTTAATCTGCTTGTCTGCTGATGGGTGGTGCTGGATTCCCTCCCTGTTGGTTGTTTGGCCTGAGGCAACCCAACACTGGAGCCTACCCGGGCTCTTTGGTGGGGCTAATGGCGGACTCTGCGAGGGCTCACGCCAAGGAGTACTTCCCAGAACTTCTGCTGCCAGTGTCCTTGTCCCCACAGTGAACCACAGCCACCCCCTGCCTCTGCAAGAGATCCTCCAACACTAGCAGGTAGGTCTGGTTCAGTCTCCTATTGGGTCACTGCTCCTTCCCCTGGGTCCCGATGCGCACACTACTTTGTGTGTGTCCTCCAAGAGTAGAGTCTCTGTTTCCCCCAGTCCTGTTGAAGTCCTGCAATCAAATCCCCCTAGGTTTCAAAGTCTGATTCTCTGGGAATTCCTCTTTCTGTTGCCGGACCCCCAGGTTGGGAAGCCTGACGTGGGGCTCAGAACCTTCACTCCAGTGGGTGGACTTCTGTGGTATAAGTGTTCTCCCAGTTTGTGAGTCACCCACCCAGCAGTTATGGGATTTGATTTTACTGTGATTGCGCCCCTCCTACCGTCTCATTGTGGCTTCTCCTTTGTCTTTGGATGTGGAGTATCTTTTGGTGAGTTCCAGTATCTTCCTGTCGATGATTGTTGAGCAGTTAGTTGTGATTCCAGTGCTCTCGCAAGAGGGAGGGAGCGCACATCCTTCTACTCCGCCATCTTGAACCAATCTCTGAAGTTTATACTTAAGCAGACGAATGAAGGGAAGACTCAGGAAAGACATACTGGACTTCCAGAAAATAACTCATCTAAGGGGAGAGGGAAAGGAGAATTTGCTGATTTAATTTTTAAAAAAGTGACCATATTTTCACCCTAATATTTTGGAAGAATTTTTTCCAGTCATAGGACCACTAGTCTTAGCTTTCCCCTATCCCCCCAACTCGGAATCAGTTTGTCCATCTCAGCCCTTCAGAGATTAAATGATAGGATTTAGGTCCCTCATTCCACCTTTGCTCATTCCTGAATCACATTTTCAAGGTAAATGTCTTCAATCCCTGACAACCACTTTTTTTTTTTTTTTTAAGGTTAAGGTTTTCAGATCCATTGACACCTTAGCCACTCTTATCTGGAAGTTATCAGATTTGTTGATCAGCCTTTTTAAAGCAGATACCAAAATCTGAAGACAAATTCCAGAATCTGTCAGCACAATGCAGGGTGAAGATGGCAGCAGCTGCTGCTTCCCCACCAGCAGGGGGCGTCTGGAGCTACTCTTGCTCTTCCTGGTATTTAGCTTAGAGCAGTGTGTCTCAGCCCTACCAGACCCCACACTCCTTTTTTATAACAAATATTTGATCACTTTCTTATCTATATGAAATTCACAGAAAATAAAACTTGCCTACATGTACAACTTTTAAAAATAGAAATATTATTCTAACCGTACTATAAAGTAGAAATAAAAGAGGAGTAATGTAAAACAGAATAAGATGTCTTTCCATATGTAAATACTCTGGCAGGACTACAAAAAAAGATATAATAAAGGAGCATATGCCTTCATCTCTTTATAAAATTACATTAATGTCAGACCTACAAATGCAAACTGACTCAGGCAGGTATGTTGAATTGGTGATTGAAATATTACCACTAACTGAGAGTGATGTGCTTTTCTAAGCTTTTGTACAACTCTCAATAGAGTTCTGAACAAAATGTAGTTTTCTCTTGATTTAAAAGGAAGTCGCATTATCCCAGGGTTAGGGTTAGGGAAAAACTGCTCTGTATTTAAATCATGCAAAAAAAGACTTAGATTTTACATGTGAAATGAAGTTGGGCTGTAAACTCTAGATATTTATAAATAAGTTTTTCACTTCTAAGAATATGTGGAGGGATAGGATTTGGGGATACTGGACAATTCTTCGGTGTGTAGGACCACCTGACATTTCTGAATATTTCCCACTAAGTGGCAGGAGTACCCCCCAATTATTGTGATAGCCATTTTTAAAAGACCCACATATTTCTGAAATACCTACAGGGTGATATCATCTTCATGAAGAACCACTCATCTAGAGCAATGCAGATTGATACCTCAGTTTCTTTTCCTTCTGATCCCAATTCCTCTTTGAACTAGGATTTCTATCCTGAACCCAGCTCCCCGCCTTACTCTTATCAGTGCACAGTAGCCTAGGGATGTAGGGTTGATCCAGTTCCTATATTCTTAGCTGTTCCTTCCTGAATAGATTACTCAAGAGTCTCATCCAGGGCTTCCCTGGTGGCGCAGTGGTTGAGAATCTGCCTGCCAATGCAGGGGACACGGGTTCGAGCCCTGGTCTGGGAAGATCCCACATGTCGCGGAGCAACTAGGCCTGTGAGCCACAATTACTGAGCCTGCGTGTCTGGAGCCTGTGCTCCGCAACAAGAGAGGCTGCGATAGTGAGAGGCCCGTGCACCGCGATGAAGAGTGGCCCCCACTTGCCACAACTAGAGAAAGCCCTCACACAGAAAGGAAGACCCAACACAGCCATAAATAAATAAATAAATAAATAAATAAATAAAAATTTAAAAAAAAAGAGTCTCATCCAGACAATCATCACACTCTGAAGATCATGAAAACTCCCTTTCCTTGATTGCGGTCTTCTTTATGGATCATGAGAGGTCCTGCATGTCCACCTTGGGAACATGTCAGTGTCCCACCCCTATTACCTCATATGCACCATGTCTATGCTCACTGGCCAGATTTTCAACTGCCAACACCTGTGATTCTCTGCTTTTTCCAGTGGCTGGAGCCTACTCAACCCTCATGGCAGGCCAGAAGGGCTGGAATTAACACTCTCAACAAATAGCTGATGGGAATGGATAGATAAAGACCTCAGATTCTTCACCCTTAGGACAGGATAACTCTAAGATGTATACTGTACACTGGCTCTGAGTGGGCTTTAACCCCAGTAGCCCATGATGGGAACCTGCTTGAAAACATACCCTTTATTGGCCTCCTTCCTTCTCTGGTTAGTTTCCTGGGATCACCCCCCTCAATAAACTACTTATACTCAAATAATTGTCTGATGATTCTTGGGGAACCCAAACTAAGACAGGAACTCTGGGAGAGCAATGCTTCCAGGAATCCTTTTTACATAAGTTCTCTTAGGTCTCCTGGGGAGAAACAGTGACTGAGACTTGAACCCGATGGCTGAGCCCAGATTCCTGACACTTGAATCCTCAAGTAAACTGGATCTCACAGGGTGCCCTCCAGCAGAATGCTCAGGTTCTCAAGGAATTCATCCTAAAGTAGGAGACCAATGGCTCCTGCCTTGGAATGTTTGTAGTTTGTGGGTTGGCTGGGAGGAATGGTGTTTTGCACTTGATACTGGATGCTACCATTTAACTGTCTTCCAACCGGACCCTGGATAACATGACCCACACTGATCAAAAATAGATATGAAAATCAGAAAGGGCATTAACCTTTGGTAAACTTTATAAAAAGCTGTTTTCAGTAGATTGCCAGACCCTCTGAAGTCTGACTGAGGGGGTTTTCACTGGCTGGAGAGACTTCCCCTTCAAGGACCATTGTTACAGGGAAAACAGAAAAACAAGGGTACAAGTGAAGAAACAGCTCTAAAAGAATGACAGTAATGGCCGCAGAGGTTCCGGTCGCCATTTTTTATTGTGGTGGTAGTAGCTCCAGTTGACAAACAAGGCCACAAAGAGGTGGAGTGGAGAGCGACTGTGGTACCCAAGAATGCACAGCTTCAGCAGTTCCTGAGGGCACCCTAAACCACCCAGCGTCAGTGGGGAAGGGAGAGACCTGGGGCAGGCTCCGGAGTCCCAGTGGCTTTGCTGAGTGGGGACTTGAGTCAGAGGCCTGCATTACTGGTAACTATATTCCTTTTCATCAGCAGGGCAGGGGGACTTTGATCTGACGGAGCAAGTGGCACATTTTGCTTCTGTCAGCGCAATCCAAGGCAGCCCTGTAACTTCAAACTAGACAGGGGCTTTCTTTTCTTCTTTACAGTTTATTGGCAAAGCATCCAATGTTTTATAGGGCAAATGCTGCCATCCGTCCAGCTGAGCTCAGCGGTGCCTGCCAGCGAGGATGTTTCAGCTGGGACTCACACTAGGGTAACTTCAGATTTAAAAGCCTGCCTCTGAATGCATCTCTTCATGCCCTTTAAATGTTGCAAATCAAAAAGGTACACAGGGGCCTTGGTGACTGGCAAACTTCCTGTCACAGGGATAAGAATATAGCCCTCTGTGTGGCCAAAGCAGAAGGGGTGAAGAGGAGGGAGGGGAGGAACACGGGCAGCTTACTCACGAGGTCAGAAGCCCCAGTGGGCAAGCAAAGCCAACTTCCCGGCTGAGGTCAGGCAGGGTACCGATGACACCTCACCCACAACCAACCGTATCGGGCATCCCCTTCCTTTCAGGCGTCAGCGCTATTGCTCCTGTTCAAGCCTCTTCTTCCTCCTTTCCCTCCCTTTCATGTTTATTCACTCATTGGGCACCTGTCCACTAGGTGCCAGACCCAGAGATTTATTGTATGTTCAAGAAGCACTAGACCCTTCCCCTGTTCTGTGTTCACCTGAGGATATGTTTCTGTAAGTAGCATGAGGATTTTAACAGCAGTCTTCTAAGACCATTGTCTCTTCCACTCCAATTTCCCCTTCGCCTCACTTGCCTTCACATACGGAGGCAATGAGGTAGCCATAGGCATTTTAGGAAGTCGGGTTGAAGTTTGGGTTAGTGGGTTATGTTTATGTGATTCACAGCCACTCCCTGTGAACTGTTCAGTTATTGTTAGCCATCCCCAGTGTAGGAATGGCTTCCAGGAATACTGCCACTGCCCACGGGACCGACTCACCAAACGTTGTCACCAAAGGTGCAGGGCCTCAAGAACAAAGACATTGGCAACAACGTGATGAGTGAGTGCTGTCAATTTAGAGAGTGTGCAGATTAGGACTGCACAAGGCAATGCAAGATGCCCTGAATTCTTATAGCACCTAATACAAGAAATTCAATAGAGGTTTCTAAAGCAACGGTCTGAAAATTCTACAAAACATGACAAATAAGGAGTTCCAAAGCTAAAATGAACTCTTCTGAATTCTGGAAAATAAAAATCCAATTTTGATCAATCATGCTAGAAGAAAGACCAAATTATCTTTCTGTTCTCTGAAAGGAAAATCATTTTACAAAAATTGTTGTCATATGAAGAGATGATCAAAGGGAAAATCCAGGAAATACTGGAGAAAGGTAGTCTAGAGGTATATCAGACAGTTAATAAAAATAATGTGATTTTTCTGGATTTTGAAATTTTAAAAAAGTCTGTGATTTGTTCCCTCATTTTAAATAAATATTCACTTTCTTACTTTCCGTTATAAATTTTGTATTCTTTTTCTTAAAGGGACCTCCAAATTATATAAGCTTCAGGGTCCAAAAAACCCCGAACCACTCAGACTCAGTAATACCTACTGCACGTAAAATAGCCAAGACCTGGCCCTTGACTTCGAGGGTCTCCCAGGTCACTGGACCAGCCTCATACACAAACCAACAATTACACAGAGTGTCACCAGGAAGTTCAGGGTCTTTACCTCACTTCCAACCCTCAACGCACTCTGCTTGTTTTTCTATTCAGATATGAATTTTTAGGAGCTCACAGATCTTACTCTCGAGGTGCTTCCATCCCTCCCCACCTCACACTTGTGGCATTCTCAGGCCCCTCCTCCCCACACCCAAGCCTCAGAACTCATCCCACTTCCTGTGTAAAGCACTTCTGTCCTCTTTTCACTGCGCTAGACTATCCTGCGTGTGTCCTCTGGGTTTCCCTTTGCAAACCTGCAGAGAGGTCTGGAAATTATTTTTCCAAACACACACAGTTCTCTCCAGAAGGGGACTTAGGCCATCGGCTTTAAATTAACATTTTATTTCTTCCCCACTTGGTCTATCCCTGACTTTTTCCTCTTCCCTCATCCGGCCATCTCAGTGAGCTGTATTCTCTCCTGAACAGCTTTGACAAAATGATTAGGAAATCAAGAGCATCTAGAGAGACTTAGAGGAAATAAGATGTCATGAGCACTGCGGAAAGTGGCCCAAGCGCAGTGCTGGGCTGGATCCCTTTGGTGCAGAACGACAAGTGAAGAGCAGGGCCGTCCCTATCCAGACTGGGAACTCTGCAAGGACAAAGGCTTTGTCTTGTTTTTCTCTGTATCCATAATTCTGGGGGGGCAGGGATTCAATAAATATTTGATGAAGGGAGAAGAGAGAGACTGAGGGACATATTGGCACTGAGATTCTTTGTCTTATAAAAGTAATCCTTTCTGTGTCTTCATTTCAAAGAAGTCTCCCCCTTTTCTATGTACACATTATTTCTCCTTCCCTCAGGCTCTAAGGAACATGTGTTAGTCCACCTGTTCAGGGCCAGTCCCTCCACCTGTGCCCTTGACCTCAGACTCTCCTGAGTCCTCCAGGCATAGCTCCAATAATCATCTTCCTGCTCCCGGTTTCAGCCTCTCTCCAACTCTCTGCTGCCTCTCTTTGCTCATCCTATAACCACACTCAAACCTCACCCATCCTTAAGCACATACACACACCCGCTGCCCTCCACCTTCTGGACTCTATCCCCCCTGTAACTGCCATCTACAAGCTCTCCATTCTGCTGCACGAGCTGTCTCTACTGTCTTATTTGGCATTTATCCATTAACTGAAACTCATCTAATGAAGGTCACTGATGACCAATTTCCACATCCACGAAGCCCTTTCTTTACTCACTTTACCAAACTCCTAACAGCACGGGCACTGACGGTCCTCACCCCATCCCTGAAACCCTTTCCTCGATTGGCTTCCACTAAAACTGCTGCTTGTTCTTGTGCCTCCCAGGTCTACCTCCTTCACGGCTGGCAGCAAGGTGATCTCTGTGAATGAGGCTCTGATTTTCCACCTGCACTTTCTCCCCTTCAAGAGCGATGAAGTCACCCCATTTGTGGGCAGACTCTCCCTCTTACAATGGTCAGGCCAGGGTGCTGCGGCTTACAGGGCCACTAACCACTCAACAGTGTATCCAAAGAAGAGCGAGGGGAGATGATGGGCGGGGGCAGGAAATCTGAGCCATGTTAAAGCAGGAGGAGGAACAGGGGCTGAGAAACCTGGAGAAGAAAAGATGTCATGGAGACTGGAGAGGAAGAAGCAAATGCGTTCTAAGCAGCTCCAAGCTATTAAATGGATTATTGAGTGGACTATCTGAGGAGGGAGGCTTTGCCTCATTGTAAGAGGACTTCATAAAGGTCACAGCCATATAGCAGTGGAAAGGGTAGCCTCATAACACCAGGGCCTCTGCTAACCTCTGTGGTATCTTCATGTGAATTAGAGAAAGGTGCTTCTTTCTGTAGCAGGTTGAAGCCTGACACAATGGCACTCAGCGCCCACTCACTACTTTGGGCAGGTGCCCTCATTCAGAGCATAACTCATACCGTCTTATATACTATCTCCGTGGAAGGCAGGGAGCTTTCTGTCACTGGGAGCATTCAGCCAATGACTGGATGATCTGTTTTAGTTCCTTAAGGAATATTTTTTAAAATCCTGCTTACAATGATCTAACCTGGCTATGAAGATGCACTAGAGATAGAGGGAGAAGGAGATGAAGGGAAGAAACAGTGGAGTGGGAGGGGGAGAGATGGAGAGAGAGGAAGATGGAAGGCAAGAGAGATGAAAAGGAAGGGAGATGAAAGAGGAAGAGAGAGAGCAGAGAAAGAGATTGATTGATCATTTTAGTCTTATAGTACCTAAATATGCCCAAATCCAGCTGCATCTTCCCTGTTTTATAAGCAAATAATTTCTAGTTGGGTCTGCCACAAGATGTTAATCCTATCCAGTTATCTTCCTGTCTTGCCTGCTTGCTATTTGAGTCCCAATTTTGTTCCAGGTGGTACCATGGGATGAACAATAATTGGTCTATGCCAGTGGTTCTCAACCTGGCTACACAGTAGAATCAGCTGTAGAGTTAAAAATTATACATATTTATATAAATTTATATAAAATTGTATATATATTTATATAAATTTATATCAAATTGTATATATATTTATATTTCATATTTATATAAATGTTATAAATATTAACATTATATTTCTTTATACATTTATTAATATACTTTTATATTAATATTTATATAAAATTATGTTTGTATATTTATATTAATATATTAAATTTATGAATATTATTATATTTATATATTTGTTAATATTATATTTTATATATTTACATTACATGTTTATATCAATATTTATGCAAATTTTAAATAGAATTATGTATATTTGTAATATTTATATGTATAACTTAATTTACTTATATATATATGTATAATATATATAATCAGAACCTTTGAGACTGAAGCCCAGGCATCTATAGTTTAAATATTCCCCCAGGTGATTCCAGTCAGGATTGAGACCCACTGGTTTTCAGACAGTAACATTCTTTTCCCATTTGTGAGCTATTCTGCTCTAGCCTCCTGTACAGCTTGAGGAAGCCATGTGACCTAGCAAATGGAGGTCTGTTGGGATCCTTCTGGAAAAGCTTTTATTTTCCTATAAAAAGGGACAGGCATGACATTCTGGTTCATGGGTGCTGCCCTTTCCCCTTTTTCCTGGTGTGGCTATGTACAACCAGCCTGAAGACAGCCAGCATGAAGACGAAAAACAATTCAAACAGCAACAACGATATCAACAAAAATGTGCTAAAGACAGTGAAAGGGAAAGATAGGCCTGAGTTTTCAAACCAGGTAAGTATCTGCAACATCCCTCTCCTGACCACCTCCAGACTTCTTGTTATTTGAAATTCTTAAATATCTTTATTCTGTAAACCAATGATAATTGAGTTTTCCGTTATTTGCAAGTAAAAGCAATTTACCTGAGTATTTGGTATTTTCTTAGGACGAAAGCTATTATGATTGAAAAAAAGAGAAGTATAGCCCATGCTAATGTTCAGAGTTCAGAAAATGAGTGTTCCTAGAATGACCATGTACAATGGACTTGAGATCCATTTTTTTACTGATTGCATCTTGCTAGGGCTGTCATAACAAGGTACCACAGACTGAGAGGCTTAGACAACAGAAATTTATTTTCTCATAGTTCTGGAGGCTAGAAGTCCAGGATCAAGGTGTCAGCAGGATTGGTTTCTTCTGAGACTCTCTCTTTGGCTTGTAGATGACCATCTTTTCTCTGTGTCTTCATATGGTCTTTCCTCTGTGTGTGTCTGTGTCCTAAAATCCTCTTCTTAGAAGGACACCATTGGATTAGGGCTCATCCCAACAACCTCATTTAACCTTAATTACCTCTTTAAAGACCCTCTCTCCAAATACAGTCACATTTTGAGGTACTGGGGGTTAAGACTTCAACCTATGAATCTTAGGAAACACAATTCAGCCCATAATACTGGTGACTACAATTTGGCCAGGAATAGGGTGTTCATGATTGGCTTAGATCAGTGATTCTCAATCCTGACTATAATTACCTGGAGAAATTTTAAAAATATAGATGCCTAAACCTTGCTCCCAAAGGTGCTGATTTAATTAGTCAGGGTGGGACCAGATATATATTTTTACATATTGTCAACCATTATTTCTCTAAGTGAGAGTTGGTTAAACCAACTTTATTTATCTTTAAAAATCCCCAGAACTTTGAGGGAGAGGTGAGAAGCCAGGCTTGTTCTGATGGGTAGACACTGAGGGAGGAGCAGTATAAAAAGGGGTCTGCAGTGTAGGGGTCAGGCTGCATATCTTGCTCAGGAAATGGGGAGAGACCCAACTCATCTCCACTCTTCTTTCTTATAAGAACAAGGGGAAATGAAGACGCCAAGAGGCATTGGCAGCCACATTCGTTTGAGAAAGAATATCCAAAATGGAATGCCCAGGGGTGCACAGGATAGGAGGGCAGTCATTTGGTGCCAATATGGCCTTATGTTTTCTGTCTATACTCTCAATTAATAGGCCTGATTTATTTTCTGGGACTGGTGTTAGACTTACATTTTGTTGAAACTTGCAGGTGCCTAGGAAGGACTGGAAGGGGCTGCTTATCACCTCGTGTGCTAGGAAACCACCTCCAACAGACACTGCCCAGGAGTTATTTGTTTCCTGAGAGCAGGACTTGAAAAGTCCCCTGAGGTCACTATTTGTGTCATGATTTTTAAATTTGTAATTTCTGTTGCAAAATTAATTCTGGATTCGTTTAAGAAATTCACAGTCAGCCTTTTTAACTTTTAGTCCACCTGCAATTTTTTTTCCCCAAACCCAGGGCCCTGGCAGTGAAAATGCCCAGTCCTAACCACTGGACTGCCAGGGAATTCCCTATCCACCTGCAATTTGACCAAATCAAGTACTGCATTAGTTTCCTACTGCTGCTGTAACAAACTACCACAAATTTAGTGGCTTAAAACAATACAAATTTATTATCTTACAGTTCTGGAGGTCATAAGTCTGAAATGAGTCTGGTAAAATCAAGGTGTTGACAGATCTGATGCCTCTGGTTCCAGTTCCTAAAGGCTGTCCTCATTTCTTAGCTCATGGTCCTGTATCACCTTTTTCCCCTCTGCTTCCATTATCACATTGCCCTCTTTCTGACTCTGACTCCTCCTGGTTCCCTTGTGATTACATAAGGCCCACCGGGATAATGCAGCATAATCTCCCCATCTCAATGTCATTAACTTGATCACATCTACAAAGTCCTTTGCCATAGGAAGCAATATTCATAGGTTCTAGGGATTCATACGTAGATGTCTTTGGGAGACCATTATTCAGTTTACCACCAGGACTCAGTGTTCCAGGAGGTTAAAGCTTGGTAGCTGTGGACAAAACCAAATGATATCTACATCAGAATCTCCTCCTTCCCCCAACAACTACCTAGCTCCAACATCACAAGAGGACCTGTCCTTGTTCAGAAAGTCTTCTGTAAGATGGATGTGGCTTACCATCGATGCAATGCTCCTAGCTATTTGGGGACCCTCATATGGGTACCCAGGTCCTTATCTTTCCTGCAATAGAGCCAGTACAGTTGAGTCTCAGGAGGCTGCCCCCCAGGTTGGAAGTAATCCCAATTCCAGAAGACCCAGTTTGTAACTAGAACTTTTACAGTGTCTCCTCCCACTCCCACTTCTTGCTTTTCTAAAGTAAGCTGGCCTGTTACGTGGCCATTTTCTCTAAGGCTGTTATATGAGAAATTGGAAGTGATTCCTCATTGGCTTGTTACTTTCTAAAACTCAGTCAGGGGAATGGCAATCTAATTATTATTGGCTCAACTGGCATATCTTACATAGGGAGACAAGCTTAATAAAACAAAGTATTCTTTTGGGTATGTATTATTATAGCTGCATAATACATATCAAGACAAAACACATTTTTCCAAGGGGTACAATTCATACTGTTCTATATAAGAAAATTCTTACCACAGAGTGATTCCTGCTTTATCTTTTCATTTCAAACTCCACCAGAAATTTTAAGTCTTGTTTCTCGTAAACCTTCCATACCATGCTCAGTGATAAATAAGCCCACAGTCCAGCATTAGAGGTTTAGAAATAGTTCTACTTTAAAATACACAGAACCATTTTGAGAATCAGCTTAAGCGATAGAAATGTACTTTCAGAAACACAAATTTATATTCAGACGCAAGATCATAATAACATATATAACATATTCTATTAATATAACAGTTACTGTTGTCATCATGATTACCTGGTTGTATTGTATCTTAAACTAAGTGGCATGTTTGCTATTGATAATATTAAACTAATAAATAATGAGAGCCAGCATTTTATAGCAGAAAGAAGGCTGCCTTTGGAATAGTGCAGACTAAAGTTTACATTCCTGCTGGGCCAGGTACTATCTGTGTGAGCGTGGGCAAGTATTTACTCTGATTTAGCTTCCTCGTTTGTTAAATGAGGATTCAAATACCTTGTACAGATGTGTGGGATATATAATTATGTATATAAAGTACCTTGTACAATGCCTGTATATATAATGAACCATCACTGAATGGTTACTATGGTTATTCTTATTGTTATTAGGCTTATAACTAATGAAGACACTGACTTTGTTGCCACTAAATCAATTCCTTTATGGAGACTGAACATGAATGAAAGATAACAGAGGTCTTTAAAAATGTCTCTGACCTTCTGACCATTTAGCCAGGGAGTGTAAGTTACCATTCTCACTTCATAAATGCAAAGTTGACTATATAAAAGGAAAAAAATGTTCTAATCTATTCCCACCAAGTATTCATCAAATGAGGTAGGATCTCTGGGAAAGATTAAGAGCTTACATTTTTTATTGGACTTACTTCCCATAAAATTTCATAGAGGATAAAAGGAGAGGAAGTGTAGAAGTGGTACTATTTCTGTTTTATCTGCTACCTGCAGTTATACATCTTCCTGAGATATCATTAATTATAGTGGTGCCATTCACAATGCTGCTATTCAGGCCTGCTAGAATTTTCACCAAAAATTCTACACCTGGGGCTTAGAAATTGGCAGCTGAATTTTTGTATGAGGCTGAAACTTGAAGGCTGTGACAGAGGCAACACCTTCAAACTAGTCACTATAGACTGAATATTTGTGTCCTCTCCCCAATACACACGTTGAAATCCTATGAATCCATCGCACTGGTTGAAATACTCAGTGCGACGGTATTTGTGGTTGGGGCCTCTGAGAGGTAACTAGGTCATGAGAATGGAGCCCTCATTAATGTGATTAGTGTTCTTATAAAAGAGACCCCAGAGAGCTCTCTCACCCTCTTTGCCATGTGAGGATACAACGAGAAAATGGCCATCTGACGCCCAGAAAAGGGCTTTCACCAGAACCCAACTGTGCTGGCACGCTGATCCTGACTTCTGACCGGACTTCTGGCCTCGAGAACCGTAAGAAATAAATTTCTGTGGTTTATAAGCAACCCGATCTATGGTGTTCTGTTCTAGCAGCCTGAACTAAGACAGGAGCTGTGCAGAGAGAGCCCAGAAACTGATGAGGGGTTTCCCCAAAACTTCAAGGCTGAGGGATGAGCTTTACATGCACAGGTGAGACCACCTGAGGCTTGCCACTTAGCAGCTGCTACAGGGTTGGGAGCAGAAGAGAGATACTTGAGATCAAGCAGTGCTAGAGGACACTGGATTTCTGAACCTTCCATTGTGGAGAGATCTTTTTTAACACTTTGTTAATACTCCTGGAATCCAGCTGATGCACCATAAAGGCTGCACTTTAGAAGAAAGGACCATGTCCTATAGTAAGGCCCACACTAGACCTGCCTTAACAAAGTCTATAACCAAGCCTGGCAAAACCCATAGGAGAGACAGAGTTTGGAAAGTTGGGTCCTACCAAGTTAGAGGGGCTATAGAAACATCTTGGGCTTTCCACATACCTGCAGTAACAAAGTGTATCGCTAAGTCTCCACCAGTTTAAGGCAATCAGCCAGTAATTAAACTGCCTGCTAAAACAAGAGTCAATACTCTTCAGAGAAAAGATAATAGATAACCCAGAATCCAGGGTCTTACAATGTGTTATTCAAAATATCCAGTATTCAATTTAAAAAATCACTAGACACACAAAGAAACAAGAAAATGTGATTCATAGTCTCGAAAACATGCAGCTAATAGAAACAGAACTCGACATGGTATAGATGTCAGATGTCAGATGTCAGATATAGCATACTACAACTTTAAAGCAGCTATTGTAAATATGTTCAAAGAATTAAAGGAAAATATGTTCAGGGAGTAAAGGAAAACATGGTCCGAATGAGTGAGCAAGAAATCTCAGCAGATGTGGAAAGTAAAAAAAGAAAAAGACTAAATGGAAATTTTAGAACTGAATAACACATTAACTGAAATGAAAATTTTACTGGATGGGCTTAACATCAGATTAGGGACGGCAGAAGAGTCAGTTACCTTAAAGACAGATCAACAGAAATTGTACAATCTAAAGGATCTGAAAAAAAAATTGAAGAAAAATGAAGAGAACCTCAGAGATCTGTGGACGAGAGTATGCAGTCTTATATATGCTCTTATTTTATAATCCAGATTCCCAAACCAGGACAAGACAACAAAGAAAGGAAAATTATAAGTCCAAGTTTCTTATGAACATATATGCAAAAACCTAAATAAAATATTAGCTAACGTAATACAAAAGCATATTCACAAAATAACAAAGTGTAAGACAACAAGGAAGGTACAATATCAGAAAACTATCAATGTACTTCATTTCACACATAGGCTAAAGTTGAAAGCCCGTATGATTATCTCAATAATCAGTGTAGAAAAAGCATTTGACACTGTTCAACACCTACTCTCTTTTGTATGAATTAATATAGAACTAAGTATATACAAAAAAAAAGAAAGAAAAAAATAGTATATTGAACTCCAACATACCTGCCATCAACAATTACATGGCTGATTTGTTTTATCCATACCTTCACCCACTGTCCATCACTAACAACTCCCACCTCCACTGGAGGTTTTTAAAGCAAATCCCAGACATCATATTTCATCCATAAATGCTTCAGGGTGTATGACTTTATAAAAGATAAGGGCTCCTTTTTTTTTTTTTTTTTTTTTTTTTTTTTTAAGAACCAGACCCTGGGCACTCTTATCATTCCTAAAAAAATTATTAAAAATTCTTTAAGATCTTCATATATCCAGTGAGCATTCAAATTTTCCCTCTTGCCTCATAAATACTTTATATTAGGTTATGTCTCTTTAGTCTTTTTTAATACACAGGGTCCACAGGGTCTCCCTTTTTGGTTTTTTTTTCCTTTGCAATTTGTTGAAAAAAAATCATATTGTCTTCATTTTGCTGCTTATATCCCTATTTTGTTTAACAAGTTAGTTAAATATTGTATTTCCTGTACATTGGTGATTTATTTGGATGCTTGGTCAGATTCAAGTTTGATTTTTTTGGCTTGAAAGGTGGTATTTTATTGCATTATCCCAGAAGGGGCATAACATCTGATTATCTCTCTTTTTGTGATGTTAAGATTGGTCAGTGTGTTTAAGTGTTGTCAGACTGACCTACCCATGATAAAAATCCTCATCAGCTTTTCACTGATGGTTTTAATAGCCATGAATATTCTTATTCTTTATTCTTCCTGTTCATTTATCGCTGGGAGTTTTCTATAAAGAAAACTCATCAACTCTTTGGTCACCCTGAGGTATAGTTCCAACAAGAAATTCAGTATGAATGCTTGATTCTTTCTTTTTATTTATCAGATTTCAGAATTAGTTGGTTCTTAAATCACCCAAAGCTGACTCATGCTTTTTTGCCCCTTTGAGTAACTTTACCACCTCATGGATTTTTAACACATCTGATGTGTTTTGATGCAATACAATTATCATTCCTTTTGGTGCTTGTGGTAGGCAGAATAATAATCCCCCAAAGATGTCTCTATCCTAATCCCTGGATCTGTGAATGTATTATCTAAAATGGCAAAGGGAGAGTTAAGGTTACATATGGAATTAGAACTGTTAATCACATGAGCTTGAGAAAAGGCAATTATCTGGGTGGGCTCAATGTAATCACAAGAGTCCTTAAAAGTGGAAGGAGAGAGGTAGAAGAGTAGGTCAGAGTGATGCACTGCGAGAAGAACTTGACTCTTCTTTGCTGGCTTTGAAGACGGAGGAAGGGGATTATGAGCCAAGGGATGCTGGTGGCATCTGGAAGCTGAAAAGGAAACAGATTCTCCCCTACAGCCTCCGGAAAGGAACCCAGCTGATCCTTTGATTTTAGCCCAGCGAGACCTGTGTCAGACTTCTGACCTACAGAACAGTAAGATAATAAATTTGGGTTGTTTTCAGCCTCCAAGTTTGTAGTAATTTGTTATGGCGGGAATAGAAACCCAATACAGTGCATATTATCTCTGTAAGAAAAAAATCAATAATAACAAGGAAACAAACAAAGAAAATATTCCAAACAGTAAGAGTTTAATAGGTTTGACAGATAAACTTATAAAAATAAAATTTTCTCTACAGTTGCAATAACTAGCAAATATAATGAAAAATAAGAAACTGTTTTCAATAGTAGAAAGAAAAAACTATAATTAAACACCTAGGAATTCAGTAGGACCTTTATGCAGAAAACTTGAAAACTCTAGTAAAGAACATAGAAGAGAAACTGATGAGAAACATTTTATGTTCTTGGATGGGATGATGCAATATTACAAAGATGTCAATTCCCCGAATTATTCTATAAATTTAATGTATCACGATAAAAATTCCAGTTGGGCTGCTTGAGAAACTTAATAAATTTACTCTAAAATAAAAAGAAGCAATAAAGGATCACAAATAACTAAACAATCGAGAGAGAAAAAGCGAGAGAGAGAGAGAAACTTGTCGAACAGTATATCAAGTCCAGTAATAAAGCAATGTGATATTGTTGCAAGAAAGACAAATAGAACACAGGGACAGAATAGGAAGCTTTAAGACAGAACTTTACGTAGTTAATATATGATACAGGTGCTGCCACAAATAAATGAGAGGAAGTATAGAACGTTTTGTAGGTATTGTTGGGAAATCTAGCTTACTCTCTAGCGGGAAAAACAAAACAAAATAAAACCTGGATCCTGGATTCCTAACACCATGTACAAGAATTGAGGCTTGATGGATTAAACGTCAAAATGTGAAAAGTAAAACTAAGAAGTTGATACAAGAAAATATAGGACATATTTCTGTTACCTAGGAATAAGGAAGACTTCTTAAAATGTCAGAAACACAAACACAAAATGTAAGGCAAAAATGATTGATTGATGTAGGTATTTCTATTAACTGAAGTATACCCTGGATAAAGTTTATAAACAGATGAAAAAGGGAGAAGATATTTGCATGTCTGAAACTGACAAGAGATACATAACTAGAGTACAGAAGAGTTCTTGTAAGAAAGACAAAAACTCCAATAGAAAAATGGGCAAAGAATCTGAGAAGACGATTGATCGTAAAGAAAGCAAAAATCTTATAAACATATAAAGATATGCTCAGACGCATCAGTAATCTGAGAAATTCAACAATGAGATGGTATTTTACATCTGTTACACTAGGGGAAACAAGAAAGCTTGATAATGCCAAGGTTGGGAAGAATGTGAGGGCATAGTTACACTCAGGCATTGGTTGCGGGAGTGTAGACTGGTGTGGCATTGAGGACAGCAACTTAGAATTATTTGGTCAAACTAAGAATACTCATAACCCATGACAATTTATGTTCTGTTCATGACACATTATATGGAAAATTAAAAGACCAAGCACAAACTAGGAAGATATATGCAACATATAATAGACAAAGAATTAGTATCTAGAATATATGAAGAACTAATATACATCAGGAGAGAGAGAGGGAGAGGGATGGAGAGAATCCAGTACAAAAATGGGCAAGAGAACTACTAAGCAGTTCACAAAGAGAAAATTGAAAGACTCATAAAACCATGAAAAGGTGCTCAACCTCAAAAGTAATGAGATGCAAAATAAAACCACAATGAGATACCTAGACTACACAAGTCCAAATACACAAAAATTCAACATTCAATACCAATGCCAAATGTTGGTGAGGATGTGGAAAAATAAGAACTCTTACACACTCCCAGCAGGAACATTAATTGGTAGAATTACTTTGGAAAATGGTGTGGCATTACCTATTAAAGTCCCACATGTGCAAAACTTAATACCCAGTCAATCACTCCTACTCTAGCATACATGCACTAGTAGACATGTACTAGAATGTCCATAACAACATTGTTGACAATAGCTAAAAATGGAAAGAATACAAGTAACCATCAATAGTAAAAAGCATAAATAAATCAATGTATATTCATATGTTATGTTGGACATATTCCACTGTCTAACAATGGAAAAAACTTCCTGTTACACAGCATCAAAGTTGGGAGAATCCTACAGCAGAAGAGTGAGAGAAGCAAGTTACAGAAGAATACATATAGTATTAATTATGTTTATATAACATCAATAACAGGAAAAAGTTAAACAATACCTTGTTTAGAGATGCAATCATGAATCGCAAAAGTATGTAGAAAAGCAAGGGAATTATTGTAACAAAAGTCAGGGTAGTGGTTATTTCCGGGGCAAGGAAGGCAATGCAATGGTTGTGACATTTCTAAGGTGCTCCTAACGTTCTATTTCTTAAGCTGGGTGTTAGTTGCACAGGTATTTGCTTTATTGTTATTATTGTTTAAGATGAAATTGCTTTATATACTTCTGTATGTGTAATCTATTTCGCACTAAAAATGATTTTTAAAACGATTGGCTTGGGCAATCTCTTAGATTTCCTTAATCATCGATGGTCTATGGCGCAGCCACTTTGCAACTGGACCTATTTTTGGCCCCTCATTGACAGTTCAACTTAAAACAATATACACTGAGATGCATACACAGGTGATTAGACGGGAAACCTTGAAGGGAGGGGGAAGACGCACTAAGAATCGCATAATAGGAGACTTGGAAGAGGAAGGTGATTTGATTGAGGCCCCTCTTCTCAGGGAGGCAACCTGAGTTCTACTTGAGAGCTCCTGAGGTCCAGTCCTGGTTCTCTCTTTGAATGGAGCACGTCTCTTCTCCAATCCTGTTTTCTCATGCTGGCTTTGAACACTGTAAGGAAATTCAAATAAGAGAACGAATAATCGTTATTATTCTTTACAGTTGGGGAATTGAGGCAGCAGGGGGACGCCACTAGCTCAAGTTGCCACTGCCACGTTGGAATTCAGGGCTCCTAAGTCCAGCACCCTGACCTGCGCACTGTCCTATTATACAGCTATTCTCTTCTTCTTCTGGCTTTGGGCCCATAGTTTGACGTCACAGACGAAATACCCCTCCCCACCCCGCCTCGCCCCGCCCCTTCGGAAGCCCCGCCTCCTCGAGCGGCCCCGCCCCGCCCCGCCCCGCCCGGCGTTCGCTGAGTCCCGCCCCCAGCCGCTCGCCCTCGAGCGGCGGCTCCGGCGCGTCCCCGCTAGCTTCTCTTCCGGCCCCGCCCCTCCCGGCTGCCATGACAACGAGTCCGCGCCCAGAGCACGGCTGCCGCTCGGGCGGGACCCAGGCTGGACCGCGGGCCCCGGCCTGGGGGCACAGCTGCTACCGCCGCCGCCACCTCGTCTCCTTCACGTCCCAGCCCCGCCCCGCGTCTCCTCGCCTCCCTCGGGTCCGCGGCCGGGGTCCCTCCCCGCCGCCCCAACCCTGCGCGGATGCCGAAGGTGAAGGCGCTGCAGTGCGCCCTGGCGCTGGAGATCCGCTCTGTGAGTACCGGTCGCGCCCCCATCGCCGCCGCCTGGGTGTCGTCAGCCCCCGGAATTTACTCGGGACTCCGCCTCCGTTCACTTCCGAGAACCCCGGGTCACCGCGAAACCTTCTCCATCCCCCGAATCATCCCTATGGAGCTTTGATCCCGTGTCACTTGGCTCTTCCCCAACCTCAAAATCACGAACGCCCTCCCACTCCAGCCACACAGAGGCCTGACGCCCCCCCACCGAACCCCTCCACCTCAGCTCCCCTAGCTTCCTCCCAACTTACAGTTCGGGTTCCTTCAAATCCTTTCCAAACCACTTTAGAAAGTCCTCCTCTCTCCTCTCTTAACTTTCCAGTGAATTGGGGTGGGGGAAGAGGCTTCTTTTAAAATTCCTTTTCTCTGCTCCAGTTCTTTTAGTGAGAGTATTACTGGCTCGACTTTTCCCCAGTCTTCGGGGGCGGGGTGGGGTGGTTTTCCTCCCAGATCACGGCTGGCGGATTCTTTCAGATAGATTAACAAGCTTCTGATTAGTGAAGGGGCCTTTCCTCTCAAAGTAGAGTCCCCACACCCCACAACCGAAATGTGTCATCATTGCACACAGCACCTTGCCATCTACCCCAGGGTCAATACTTCGGAAACCATTTCAGGTCTCTCCAGCCCCCAAACTCTCCCGATGTTGAGAAAGAACCCCTATCCTTCCCTTCACTCCAGGAAAGGCACGAGCTTTTAGAGGGACACTACTAATTCTCTAAACTTGCTCCAGAGGACCTTCAGCCCCACCCAGTCACTCTCCAGACATGCCGAAGAGGATAGTGTCCCCCAGCTTGCTGTGGAGCTCCAGCTGAGGCAGAGGACCCCCTGCCCTTCCTCAAGTGAAGGGCCTTGGACCTCTCCATGCCATGAGCAAACGCCATCCCTCTGAATAATCTCACAAGACCCTTCCAAGGGGTTTTGATCTCCTTCCCCCTCACTCTTTACAGGACCCTCTCATTCTCCTCTTCAGATGAAATCTCCAGCCTCTCTCTTCTAGAGGAAATCCCCCCAAAAGTCTTTCCATACCTCCATTTTAGACCTGCAGGCAGTTTGGAAACAAAATTCCTCCTTCAGTCCTTTTTTTCTTTTTCCACTTCTCTAAGTCCTTTTATTTCTCATCTCTTTCATCTCCCAGCAAAACTGTGTGTGTGTGTGTGTGTGCACGTGTGTGTGCTTAGCCAACACCATTCCTCTGGGTGCTGCATAGAGTAGCCCTCCCCACTTCCTTTCTGCACGCCCTGCAGTCAAGGCTGTCCATCCCCCCACCCCAAAGCATCCTCTGCTTTCCTTGCTGTCTTTCCTCACATTACAATGAGGCCGCTGTAGCACAGTCCCTGAAACCTCCAGGGAAGTCACAGGACTGTTTTAGGTCTTTGGCTAGGTCTTAAAGAAAGGAAGGCAGGGTAGGGCAGGCGTGGAGAGGAAAGTTTCTGGCACTGTCGCTTTATCTTTAAGGCTGCAGAGATTTTACTCACTGCACTGTCAGAAACTCTATAGTTTTGGCTTCAGATGTTTTTTTCATCCCACAGCTGCCAAAGCTTGGCAGCCTTTTTGTAAAGGCTGGATTCATTTGGCAAAAGAATACACTAAGCTTCCTGAACCGCTGCGCCGGGGGCAGTTAGTAAAACTCCTGAGTTCAGCCTCTTTAGACTTTGTTACTGGCTGCTTCTTCCTCTTCTGCTAACCAATGCAGTTTAGCAGCCTGGTGAGAGCAGCTGCCTGACAGGCCGGATGTTGCTTTCCTTCCTTGGCCAGTCCAGACCTGCTTATAGCAAGCACTTCGTGGTAACTGACTACTGCCTGAAGGGGTCAGAGAGAGAAACGTTATTTCACTACCCTTTCTCCCCAGTATTAGTTGTCAGGCGGAAAGTGAATGGCTGTATAATGGAGCTTTGTTGTTCATCGTGGCTTAAGAAATTATGCAGGTGGAAACATTCCTATTTCATTTTTTTCAACAGACATTTGAATCACAGAATTTTACAGTTCTAAGAAATCTTAGCTTTCATTGGATTGAATTTCTTTTTATGGGTGAGAAAATTGAGGCTTAGCTTGACTAAATATTTTTCTAGGTTTGCGCAACTATTTAGGGGCAGATCTGCAGCAAGATGCTAAGTTTTCTGACCAGCAAAAACCCCATTAAATGACTCTGATGCTCAGAAGGAGCAAAAAAGACCGTTAATAACCGTACACATTAAACAAGCTTGATTGATTTGGCTTTGATTGAATAGAGGAATTAATGTGAGCATAGATATTTTTAACATCTTTTCAATTTCATTTTTTTTCAATTTCATTTTTTTCAATTTAATTTAATTCTTTACATTTATGGGGTATAAAAGTCAAAACTGTATAAAATGATACACTCTGAGAAGTCTCATTTCCAGCCCTTTTCAAACCTATTTTCCATCTATTTTCATCTGCTGTAGGTAACCATTTTTATTGGTGTCTGATTTATTCTTCTAGTATTTCCCTTTGTAATATAATCAAATAGATACACACACACACACACACACTGTACACTCCCCCCTTCCCATATATATTTTTTTACTTTCCTTCACAATAGGTAGCATATTATACAAGCTAGTCTGCACTTTGCTTGTTTTCTTTCCTTAAGGTATCCTGAAGATCACTCTAGGCAAGTTGGCATCTTCTTTTCCCTCAACTTTTTATTGACATTTTTCAAACATACAGAGTAGTTGGGAGAATAGTACAATGAATATATTCCATGACCTATGTACATTAATTTGATATATCTGTATATTTGTATATGTATAATAATAAATATTTTTTACTAAAAATATGAATGTAAATTGTTGCCATGAGACTCCTAAATACTTCAGCATATATCTTCTAAAAATAAGGACATTGTTCTAAATAACCACAATACTATTATCACACCTAAGATAATTATCCATAATTTCCTAGTATCTAGTCCATTTTCAAGTTTTCCTAGTTGTCACAAAAACGGCTTGTATAGTTAACTTTTTCAAACCAGGATCCATTCAGAGTTTACATGTTGCATTTGGTCATTAGGTTGTTGTAGTCCATTTTAACATAGAGCAGTTCTACTTTTTCATTCCCACAATGTTTTCCCCCCCTGTGGATTTAGATAAATTCATACACTCATACAACCATTATTTGGATCAAGATTTAGAACACTTCCATCGCCACAGTAAATTCCCTTGTTCCCCCTTTTAAGCCCCACGCAGAGGGAACTCCTCTTCTGATTTCTATCAGTGAAGATTAGTTTGCCAGTACTTGAACATCATATTAAATGAGCTATATAGTGTGTAATATTTTGTGTGGGCTTCTTTTGTTCATCGTATTTTTGAGACTCATTCATGTGCTGTGCCTATCGGTAGTTCCTTTATATTGTGGGGTAGCATTCTATCATATGATTTGTATCACGTTCTATTGTACACCGCATGTTTACCCATTCTCTTTATTGTTGATTATTTGGGTTGTTACCAGGTTGTGGTTGTCATGGATAAAGCTACTATGAACATTCAGACCAGGCTCGGATACAGGATATCCCATGTTGTGTTATTGTCTGAATTTTTTCCCATCGTGGTGATATTTAATTTGTTCTTCTAAACTGGAAATTAGGTGTTTTATTTCTACCTGCCTATTGAAAGTGTGGCACTTCATTCCATTCTCCCCTTTCCATGTTTATTTTTCTGCTGCAGTCTTGTATTTGTGGTATCTCATGTTTAATACTGTGGTAATATGAGAGCAAAAACATAGTAAACATGAAAGGTTTTGGTGTATAACGCAATATTTTGTGTCGCTCAACAGAGCCGTGCTTTGAGAGAAAATATGTTGCTGGGAAGAAAGTGTGACTTTTCTCAAGGAATCTTGGGAGAATGATGTAATATGCCAAAGTAACTTGGTTTTAAAGAGCAGCCAAAACTTATATTTCCCATCACTTACACTTTTAATATTTGAAACATCTTATCTTTGATATGAAAAACTATATTTGCTGCTTCTCTCTGCCTTCTTCTTTTTATTCAGTAGTGAAGTTTTCATGAGATTTTTTTAGGAATATAGAAGGAAGAAATTGGAGGTACAAGAGTAAAGCCCAATGCCTGGGCAATAAAATCAACCAATTTGCTTTACCTGAATAGTGTAAGTTTTGGGTTAGTCTGTATTGTATAATTCCCATTTTTCTTCTCTATACTCACCTCACCTCTTTACCTCACTCAAATTATTGATAGCATTGAGGCAAAGAGATCTAGGTACTTTTCAATCACAGTTCATCTGAACATTCGTGATCGTTTTCTGGTTTCCTTATTCAGTTATCCTGCAGTTGCTGGTAAATTTCCCTGGAATACAGACTTTTTAAAACTTTAAAGTACTTCAAACTTACAGAAAAAGAAAACCTAAATACTGTGATCTCCCCCCACCCTGATTTAATAAATCCTCATTTTACATGTTTCCTGCAGATTTTTGTTTTTAAGAAATAAAATGTTACAGATGTAGTTAAGGCCCCTTTGCATCTCTTGCTGAGGCCAATTTTCCTCTGTCCCTTCCTAGAGGTAACATAATCAATATCCTGAAGTTGGAATATATTCTTTTCATTCAGGTTTTTGTAAGCTTACTACATATTTGTGTATGCCTACGTACTACGTATACTATTGTTCTGTTTTAAAACTTTACACAAATGGTGTCATACTGTAGGTATCCTTCTGCAGATCTGTTTTTTCCACTTCACTGTTTCTGAAATTTGTCAGTGTTGATTCTTACAGATCTAGTTAATTTCCTTAATTGTTATGTAATGCTGTATATTTATATGACAGTGATTTAATCCTTATTCCCCTATTGATGGACTTTTAAATACCAGTTTTCATCTTTTTTAATATTACAAACAATGTTACAATGAGAATATTTGAACATACCTTCTGGTGTCCATGAGTCAGTTTTCTCATAGGCAGGTATTGTGCCCTAGGGAGCATTCTAGAAATTTGTGGGCTACCTTGTTTGCCATAGTGGTTTGGGGGGGGGTCCTATTGGTGTTGATTATCTGGTATTCTGCATGACTTGACTGTCCCATTGAATATGTATATGAAAACCTGTTTATAATTATTAGAGATTAAGAACCTAACTCTGTTTTATGTATAAACACAAAGTCTGTTTTTTTATTTTTTTGGGAAAAAAAATGTTTTAAATACAGTGAATTGTCCAGTAATGCAGTTACCATGTAAATTGAGGAAAGAGTGTACTTTGTTTTGTTCGGAACTCTAGTAAGAGTTTACCCTTTCAGAATATCATGGCGTCAGTGGCAACTCTGCTTGTGTTTGAGCTGCCAATACGTGACACCTATCATTCAGCTTTTGAAACAGACCAGTTCATGTTGATTCTGTGAATAGGTGCAAATATTGTATCTTCTAGCTTAGTTCTACCTGAGCGTTTACACATAGAAATATATAATTTATTATAAATTATTTCTGTATTTTTTTCAGTTATGGCATTGGTTTATTTTTTAGTTATGTGTATGGGTAAACTGCAAAATATTAGCTGTAAAAGGAGGTTGTTGGATCTTGTAGAGACCCAGTGCTATAGGGAATAGATTTAGAAATGGAACTACCGAGTCTTAGGGAATTGGTTTAATTTCCTAGGGCTTCCATAACAAATGTCCTCAAACTTGGAGTCTTAAATGACAGAAATTTATTCTCTCACATTTACTGGCGGCCAGAAGTTAAAACAAAGGTATTGGCAGGGCAGCGCTCCCTTAGAAGGCTCTTGGGGAAGACCCTTCCTTGTTCTTCTAGCTTTTAGTGTCTCCAGGCATTTCCAGAATGTGGCTGCATAACTCCAATCTCCAATCCTAGAGGTTTCCTTTTCTGTGAATAGCCAGTTCATATCCTTTGCCCTTTAGGAACATAAGAGTATTTTTTTCTAGTTAAATATATTTTGAACACCACCAACCTTTGTTGGTTATATGTAATGTAAATGTCAAAGATCTTCTAGTTGAAGCTTATTTTTTCACTTTGTTTTTGCTCTTTTTAGTAATGCCTTTTGTTTTTATTTTCTATTTTTTGTTGTTATTGTTGCTGGTAAACAAAGAACGCTGAGTCTTTAAGTTAACTTTTTACAGAACTATAGCATATATGCAGAAAGTGCACAAATCCAAAGTGTGTAATCACCACCCAAATGGATAATTAGAATATTATCAGCACCCCAGGTTGCTTCCTTGTGCTCCATCCCTTCCAGCCACTCCACCTGCCCCCCTTCCCCTCCCAGAGGTAACCACTGTCTTGACTTCTATCATCATAACAAATTTTGAACTTTTGAAGTCAGCCTCTTTCTTTCTCCCTCCCTTCCTCCCTCCCCTCCCTCCCTCCTTCCACTTTTACGTATAACTTCTTTGTGAGAATTCATCCATGCTGTTATGTGAAGCAGTAATTCTTTATCCTTTCTATTGTTCCCCCCCCCAGCTTTACTGATATATAATTGACAGATAGCATTGTATAAGTTTAAAGTGTACAGTATGTTGATTTGATATGTTTATAAATCGCAAAATGATTACTACCATAGTATTAGCTACCATCTCCATCCTGTCACATAGTTGCCATTTCTTTTGGTGAAAACAATTAAGATCTACTCTCTCAGCAACATTCAAGTATATAATACAGTGTTATTAGTTATCGTCACCATGCTGTACATTAGGTACCAGACTTGTTAATCTTATAACTGGAAGTTTATACCCTTTCACAAATATCTCCCCATTTCCCCCACCTCCTGAGTCCTTGGTAAACACCATTCTACTCTCTGTTTCTCTGAGTTTATCTTTTGTAGATTGCACATATAAGTGATATCTTACAGTTATTTGTTTTTCTCTGACTTGTTTCACTTAACGTAATGCCCTCAGGGTCCATCCAAGTTGTCACGAATGGCAGGATTTCCTTTTTCCTGATGGCTGAATAATATTGGTACATATATATCACATGCTCTTTATCCATTCATCCATTATCCATTGACGGACACTTAGGTTGTTTTCATATCTTGGCTGTTGTGAGTAATGCCATTGTGAACATGGGAGTGCAGATATGAGATCCTGATTTCAGTTCCTTTGGATGTATATCCAGAAGTGGGATTGCTGGAGCATATGGTCATTCTATTTCAAATTTTTCGAGGAACCTCCATACTGTTTTCCATAGTGGCTATGCTCAATTTACATTCCCACCAGAAATGTCTTAGGGTTCCCTTTTCTTCAGATCCTCACTAACACTTGTTATCTCTTGTCTTTTTCATGATAGTTACTCTGACTTGTGTGAGGTGATATCTAATTGTGGGTTTGATTTGCATTTCCCTGATGATTAGCGATGTTGAGCATCTTTTCATGTACCTGTTGGCCATTTGTATGTCTTCCTTGGAAAACTATTCTGTTCCTCTGTATCCATTTCTATTGTTGATGACATTTTCATGTTTTCTCCAGTATTGGGATATTACAAATTGTGCTCCTGTGAACATTTTTGTACATGTCTTTGTTGCATATTTTGTATTCAGCAACATTGCTGAAATCTCATATAAGTTATTTGGATTTTCTATGTGGGAAATCATGTTTGTAAATAAAGTCGGTTTTGACTTCTCTTGTACAATGTTTTTTCTTTTTTTTCCCTTTTTATTACTTATGTCCTTGATTAGAATCCCCAGTATAATGTTAAATAGTGGGAATAATAGTACATATACTTGTCATTTTATTTTATCCGGCTGAAGTTTCACCAGTATTAGATTGAATCTTATGAAATTGCTAACAATGGGCCATTTTTTGACTAAAAAAAAAAACACGACAATTTCATATATTTCAGCCTAATATAATATTGGCTGTAGGATTTTCATTTATTGAGTTAAGAAAGTCCCCTTCTATTCCTTTTTTTTTTTTTAGCTGCACCTGTGGCTTGTGGGACGTGGGATCTTAGTTCCCGCCCAGGGATTGAACCTGGGCCCTCGGCAGTGAGAGTGCGGAGTCTTAACCACTGGACCGCCAGGGAATTCCCCCTAATTTTTAAAATATCCTGAGCTTTGAATTATATTGAATGCTTTTCCCTCAGTCTAATGAGATTATTATATAACATTGCTCCCATGTTCTATAGAAGGGACACATTTTGTGATGTTGCACCTTCTCCATTCCTATGATAGATTCTTTTTAGTCAGGATGTATTATTTTTACTATATTTTGTTGGATTTGATTCATAATTTTATATTTAGCATCTTTCATTTGTGTTCATAGATGAGATATTAGCTCTATAAGTCAAATATTTATTTAGCTTTTGTTTTTTATTATTAAAACATTTATTTTGAAATATTTCAGACATAGAAAAAGTTATAAAGAGTAACATAATGAACACTCATATTCCTCCCCATCAGGTTAAGATGTAAAACATTACAGAGAAGGTGAAGTCTCCTGTATCTCTCTCTCTAATAGAATCCCTCCTTCCTTCTTCCTTTGGCTAGTCACTACTCTGAATTTTGTGTTATTCTCCCTATTTTTCATTGCTTTTCTCATTTTAATATCTGTCTTTAAGGCATTGGATTTACTTGCAAGTGCTGCTTAACTGGCATCCTAAGGGGATTGATGAAACTGTTTTAAAATTATTTGGTTCTAGATATTTTATAATTTTTATAAAATTTATTTTATGCTTTTTACTTTACCTTATGAGCTATTTAGGAGTTTGTTTTGATTTCAAGATGTATAGGATTTATATGTGTGTATATACTCTTTTTCCCCCTCGCCTTCCCGCCATACATACATACACATACATACATTCTTTTATTGTAGTATTTTAATTTAATTGTATTGGGGGTATTGAATGAAGTCTGTGTGATATTGATTATTTTTGTTGGCGATTTCCTATGTGTTATTATCCAATTATTATATATATAATATATTTATGAATAATCCAATTATTGTGAATGTTCTCTATTTACTTGAAAATAATATATAAATTTATTTGTTGGATATAGGGCTCTATCTGCCATTATCAGATCAAATTTATTTTCTCTGAAATATCTTCAGTTCCATATTAAATTTTTTGTCTGCATGCAACCTCTACCAGATTCTAATGGAGATATTAAAATCTTTACTATCAAAATGTATTTTCATTTTATCCTTGTTGTATTCTAGTATACTATGATTATAGAACTATAGATTCATTTCTGTTTATTGTTTTCCACTGAGTTTGTACTTTCCATCTGAGAATTTATGGAATTCTGCAGTTTGGGGAAATTCTTAGCTTTTATATCTTTGAATATTGTTTTTCTGCTGTTCTCTCTTTTCTTCTGACAGTGCTATTAGGCATATATTGGAACTTTTATCTATTCTGCTTTCTTAAGTGCTTTTTTTGTGTGTAATATTTTTATATCCTCCTGTTCTGGGAGAATTCTTCAGTATTATATTCTTATTTACTTATTAAATTAGATTTTTAAATCTTCTCTACTGAGATTTTTAACTTCATTGACTACATATTCCAAGATTTCTCATTTAGTGTCTCTTTTTAAACATATGCCAAATATTTACATTTTTACCTGTTTTAATTTCATAAATTTTGTTTTTTATGGAGTTTTCTCCCCTTATTAGATGAAAGATTCTAAATACTTATTTTAAAATTATTTTCAGATTGTGTAAATTAATTTTCATATATAGTGGATTTATCTCCTGATTGTCAATTTTGTTGGTTTTCTTAGTGCTTGGGATTTCACTGAGATTATGGACCACTTTTGGGAGAATTAACAATGAACCTTTCAATCCATTAACTGGTATATTTTCCCATCTATTTAGGTTTTCAGGTTCTTTCAATGGTGTTTGTAGTTTTCAGAATACATGTCTTACACATATTTTGTTAAATTTATACCTAGGTAGTACATGTCTAAGATTTTAATGATATTATAAATGGTATTAAATTTTTTAAAATGTGCTAATATATAGAAATAAAGTTGATTTTTTTGCCTATTGACCCTATATCCTTTTGTTTATTGAGACTTGTTTTATGGTTCATGATATCATCTATCTTGATGAATGTTTTCATGTGCACTTGGAAAAAAATGTGTATCCTTCTGTTGTTGGATGGAGTATTATGTAAATGTCAGTTAGGTCAAATTACTTGAACGCTGTTGTCCATATCTTCTATACCCTTTATGATTTTTGACTGCTTATTTTATCAGTTATTGACAGGGAAGTGTCAAAATTCAGTTATATATTTTTTTGCTTCATTACTTTGACCTTGTCTTATTAGGTGCATACAATTTAATTTTGTATATCTTTTCATAAATCAACTTTTTAATCGATATGAAATGTTCCACATTAACCTTGGTAATCTTTCTTTTTCTGAAGTCTGCTTTATATCAAGATAGCCACCCCAGCTTTCTTATGATTAGTGAATGAATGGTGTATCTTCTTCTATAATTTTACTTTAGTCCTGAATTTTTAAGTTTTAAAAAAATTGAGATATAATTCACATATCATAAAATCCACTCTTTTAAAGTGTACAGTTCAATAAATTTTTATATATTCACAAAGTTGTGCAACAATCACCACTAATTCCAGAACATTTTCATCACCCCATGAAGAAATCCCATACCTATTACTGTAATCTCCCTCTCCCCCCAGCCCCTGGCTACCACTAATCTAATTTCTAGGTCTATGGATTTGCCTACTCTGGACATTTCTATAAGTGGAATTATGCAATATGTGGCCTTCTGTGTCTGGCTTCTTTCACTTAGCATAATGTTTTTAAAATTCATCCATGTTATAGTATATATCAGTACTTTATTTCTTTTTATGGCCAAGTAATATTCCATTGTATGGATATACGACATCTTGCTTATTCATCAGTTGATGGACATTTGGGTTGTATCCACTTTTTGGTTATTATGAATAACGCTGTTATACTCTTGTACCTATTTTTGTGTGAACGTATGTTTTCAGTGCTCTTGGGTATATACCTAGCAAGTTGCTGGTTCTTGTGGTAACTGTTTACTTTTCTTGAGGAACTACCAAACTTTTTACCACAGTGACTACACCATTTTACATTTCCACCAGCACAGTAGGAAGGTTCCAATTTTTTGGCATCCTCCCCAACACTTGTTTTGTCCATCTTTTTATTTATAACCATCCTAGTGAGTATGAAGAGCTATCTCATTGTGATTTTGATTTATATTTCCCTAATGACTAATGATGTTGAACATATTTTCATGTGCTTTTTGGCCATTTGTGAATCTTCTTTAGAGAGATGTCTGTTTGTTTTTGCATCATGTATTTTGGGGCTCATTTAAATACATATATGGTTATATTGTTGTGTCTTCTTGGAATATGTTTACCTATGTTTTTAATTGTTACATCATTATAAAATGTCCTTCTTTGCTTCTAGTATCAATTTTTGTTTTAATGTCTAGTTTGTCTGATGTTATTAGGATAACCACTGCAACTCTCCTTTGGTTACTTCTTGCATAGATTATTTTTTTCCCATTTGTGTCTTTGAATCTAAAGTGTGTCTCTTGTAGACAACATATAGTTGGATTATAGTTTGTAATCCATTCTGCTAAACTCTACCTTTTGATTGGAGTGTTTAGTCAATTTACATTTAATGTAAGATAAGGTAGGATTTACCTCTGTCATTTTGCTGTCTTTTCTGTCTTAATGTCCTCTTTGTTTCTCTGTTTCTGCATTAGTGACTTCTTTTGTGTTAACTATTATCAAGTGGACCATTTTAATTCCCTTGTTTCTATTACTATAGTTTTTGAGTTATTTTCTTAGTAATGGTTCTGGGGTTCACAATTAACATTTTAATTTTTAACAGTATAGTATAGATTAATACCAATTTAATTTGAATAATACATAAAACCTTTGCTTTTATTTAGTTCTGTTCTCTCTCCTCTTCTTTATAATTTTATTATCATACAGATGACATCTTTATACATATACACCTTTCAACACAGTTTAATAATTGTTGCTTTATGTAATTTTATTTTAAATAAGAATGGTTAAATGAGAGAAAATACATTTATACTGTCTTAGATTTACCAATGTAGTTCCCTTATTGGTGTTCTTTATTTTTTCATGTGCATTTTAGCTACTCTCTAGTGTCCTTTCATTTTAATATGAAGAATTCTCTCTTTTTGTTTGTTTTAACATCTTTATTGGAGTATAATTGCTTTACAACGGTGTGTTAGTTTCTGCTTTATAACAAAGTGAATCAGCTATACATACACATATATCCCCATATCTCCTCCCTCTTGCGTCTCCCTCCCACCCTCCCTATCCCACTCCTCTAGGTGGACACAAAGCACTGAGCTGATCTCCCTGTGCTATGTGGCTGCTTCCCACTAGCTATCGATTTTACATTTCATAGTGTATATATGTCCATGCCACTCTCACACTTCGTCCCAGCTTACCCTTCCCCCTCCCCGTGTCCTCAAGTCCATTCTCTATGTCTGCATCTTTATTCCTCTCCTGCCCCTAGGTTCTTCAGAACCAATTTCTTTTTTTTTTTTTTTAGATTCCATATATATGTGTTAGCATATGGTATTTGTTTTTCTCTTTCTGACTTATTTCACTCTGTATGAGATACTCTAGGTCTATCCACCTCACTACAGATAACTCAATTTCGTTTCTTCTTATGGCTGAGTAATATTCCATTGTATATATGTGCCACATCTTCTTTATCCATTCATCTGTCGATGGACACTTAGGTTGCTTCCATGTCCTGGCTATTGTAAATAGAGCTTCAGTGAACATTGTGGTAAATGACCCTTTTGAATTATGGCATTCTCAGGGTATATGCCCAGTAGTGGGACTGCTGGGTGGTATGGTAGTTCCATTTTTAGTTTTTTAAGGAACCTCCATACTGTTCTCCATAGTGGCTATATCAATCTACATTCCCACCAACAATGCAAGAGGGTTCCCTTTTCTCCACACCCTCTCCAGCATTTATTATTTGTAGATTTTTTGATTATGGCCATTCTGACTGGTGTGAAGTGATACCTCATTGTAGTTTTGATTTGCATTTCTCTACTGATTAGTGAAGTTGAGCATCCTTTCATGTGTTTGTTGGCAATCTGTATATCTTCTTTGGAGAAATGTCTATGTAGGTCTTCTGCCCATTTTTACATTGGGTTGTTTGCTTTTTTGATATGGAGCTTCATGAGCTGCTTGTAAATTTTGGAGATTAATCCTTTTTCAGTTGCTTCATTTGCAAATATTTTCTCCCATTCTGAGGGTTGTCTTTTCGTCTTGTTTATTTTTTCCTTTGCTGTGCAAAAGTTTTTACGTTTCATTAGGTCCCATTAGTTTATTTTTGTTTTTTTTTCCATTTTTCTAGGAGGTGGGTCAAAAAGGATCTTGCTGTGATTTATGTCATAGAGTGTTCTGCCTATGTTTTCCTCTAAGAGTTTGATAGTGTCTGGCCTTACATTTAGGTCTTTAATCCATATTGAGTTTTTTTGTGTGTATGGTGTTAGGGAGTGTTCTAATTTCATTCTTTTACATGTAGCTGTCCAGTTTTCCCAGCACCATTTATTGAAGAGGCTGTCTTTTCTCCATTGTATGTACTTGCCTCCTTTATCAAAAATAAGATGACCACATGTGTGTGGGTTTATCTCTGGGCTTTCTATCCTGTTCCATTGATCTACATTTCTGTTTTTGTGCCAGCACCATACTGTCTTGATTACTGTAGCTTTGTAGTGTAGTCTGAAGTCTGGGCGCCTGATTCCTCCAGCTCCGTTTTTCTTTCTCAAGATTGCTTTGGCTATTTGGGGTCTTTTGTGTTTCCATACAAATTGTTAAATTTTTTGTTCTAGTTCTGTGAAAAATGCCATTGGTAGTTTGATAAGGATTGCATTGAATCTGTAGATTGCTTTGGGTAGTATAGTCATTTTCACAATGTTGATTCTTCCAATCCAAGAACATTGTATATCTCTCCATCTGTTTGTATCATCTTTAATTTCTTTCATCAGTGTCTTATAGTTTTCTGCATACAGGTCTTTTGTCTCCTTAGGTAAGTTTATTCCTAGGTATTTTATTCCTTTTGTTGCAATGGTAAATGGGAGTGTTTCCTTAATTTCTCCTTCAGATTTTTCATCATTAGTGTATAGGAATGCAAGAGGTTTCTGTGCGTTAATTTTGTATCCTGCCACTTTACCAAATTAATTGATTAGCTCTAGTAGTTTTCTGGTAGCATCTTTAGGATTCTCTATGTATAGTATCATGTCATCTGCAAACAGTGACAGCTTTACTTCTTCTTTTCCACTTTGGATTCCCTTCATTTCTTTTTCTTCTCTGATTGCTGTGGCTAAAACTTCCAAAACTATGTTGAATAATAGTGGTGAGAGTGGACAACCTTATCTTGTTTCTGATCTTAGAGGAAATGGTTTCAGTTTTTCACCATTGAGTACGATGTTGGCTGTGGGTTTCTCATATATGGCCTTTATTATGTTGAGGTAAGTTCCCTCTATGCCTACTTTCTGGAGGGTTTTTATCATAAATGGGTGTTGAATTTTGTTGAAAGCTTTTCCTGCATATATTGAGATGATCATATGGTTTGTATTTTTCAATTTGTTAATATGGTGTATCACATTGATGATTTGCATATATTGAAGAATCCTTGCATTCCTGGGATAAACCCCACTTGATCGTGGTGTATGAGCCTTTTAATGTGTTGTTGGATTCTGTTTGCTAGTATTTTGTTGAGGATTTTTGCCTCTATGTTCATCAGTGATATTGGCCTGTAGTTTTTTCTTTTTTTGTGACATCTTTGTCTGGTTTTGGTATCAGGGTGATGGTGGCCTTGTATAATGAGTTTGGGAGTGTTCCTCCCTCTGCCATATTTTGGAAGAGTTTGAAAAGGACAGGTGTTAGCTCTTCTCTAAATGTTTGATAGAATTCGCCTGTGAAGCCATCTGGTCCTGGGCTTTTGTTTGTTGGAAGATTTTTAATCACAGTCTCAATTTCAGTGCTCGTGATTGGTCTGTTTATATTTTCTATTCCTTCCTGGTTCAGTCTCAGAAAGTTGTGTTTTTCTAAGAATTTGTCCATTTCTTCCAGGTTGTCCATTTTATTGGCATATAGTTGCTTGTAGTAATCTCTCCTGATCCTTTGTATTTCTGCCGTGTCAGTTGTTACTTCTTTTTTATTTCTAATTCTATTGTTCTGAGTCTTCTCCCTTTTTTTCTTGATGAGTCTGGCTAATGGTTATTATCAATTTTGTTTACCCTCTCAAAGAACCAGCTTTTAGTTTCATTGATCTTTGCTATCATTTCCTTCATTTTTTTCCCATTTATTTCTGATCTGATCTTTATGATTTCTTCTGCTAACCTTGGGTTTTTTTCTTCTCCTTTCTCTCATTGCTTTAGGTGTAAGGTTAGGTTGTTTATGTAAGATGTTTCTTGTTTCTTGTGTTAGGATTGTATTGCTATAAACTTCCCTCTTAGAACTGCTTTTGCTGCATCTCATAGGTTTTGAGTCAACATCTTTTCATTGTCATTTGTTTCTAGGTATTTTTTGTTTTCCTCTTTGATTTCTTCAGTGATCTCTTGGTTATTTAGTAGTGTATTGTTTAGCCTTCATGTGTTTGTATTTTTTACATATTTTTTTCCTGTATTTGATATCTAGTCTCATCGGGTTGTGGTCGGAAAAGATAGTTGATACAATTTCAATTTTCTTAAATTTACCAGTGCTTGATTTGTGACCCAAGATATGATCTATCCTGGAAAATGTTCCATGAGCACTTGAGAAGAAAGTGTATTCTGTTGTGTTTGGGTGGAATGTCCTATAAATATCAATTAATTCCATCTTCTTTAATGTATCATTTAAAGCTTGTGTTTCCTTATTTATTTTCATGTTGGATGATCTGTCCATTGGGGAAAGTGGGGTGTTAAAGTCCCCTACTCTGATTGTGTAACTGTCTATTTCCCCTTTTATGGCTGTTAGCATTTGCCTTATGTATTGAGGTGCTCCTATGTTGGGTGCATAAATATTTACAATTGTTATATCTTCTTCTTGGATTGATCCCTTGATCATTATGTAGTGTCCTTCTTTGTCTCTTATAATAGTCTTTATTTTAAAGTCTATTTTGTCTGATATAAGAATTGCTACTTCAGCTTTCTTTTGATTTCCATTTGCATGGAATATTTTACTCCATCCCCTCACTTTCAGTCTGTTTGTGTACCTAGGTCTGAAATGGGTCTCTTTTAGACAGCATATGTATGGGTCTTTTTTTTGTATCCATTCAGTCAGTCTGTGTCTTTTGGTTGGAACATTTAATCCATTTACATTTAAGGTAGTTATCGATATGTATGTTCCTATTACCATTTTCTAAATTGTTTTGGGTTTGTTATTGTAGGTCTTTTCCTTCTCTTGTGTTTCCTGACTAGAGAAGTTCCTTTAGCATTTGTTGTAAAGCTGGTTTGGTGGTGCTGAATTCTCATAGCTTTTGTTTGTCTGTAAAGGTTTTGATTTCTCCGTTGAATCTGAATGAGGTCATTCCTGGATAGAGTAATCTTTGTTGTAGGGTTTTCCCTTTCATCACTTTAAACATGTCCTGCCATTCCCTTCTGGCTTGCAGAGTTTCTGCTGAAAGATCAGCTGTTAACCTTATGCGGATTCCCTTGTATGTTATTTCTTGTTTTTCCCTTGCTGCTTTTAATATTTTTTCTTTGTATTCAATTTTTGACAGTTTGATTAATATGTGTCTTGGAGTGTTTCTCCTTAGATTTATCCTGTATGGGACTCTCTATGCTTCCTGGACTTGACTGACTGTTTCCTTTCCCATATTAGGGAAATTTTCAACTATAATCTCTTCAAATATTTTCTCAGTCCCTTTCTTTTTCTCTTCTTCTTCTGGGACCCCTATAATTCGAATGTTGTTGCATTTCATGTTGTCCCAGAGGTCTCTGAGACTGTCCTCAATTCTTTTCATTCTTTTTTCTTTATTCTGCTCTGCAGTAGTTATTTCCACTATTTTATCTTCGAGGTCACTTATCCGTTCTTCTTCCTCAGTTATTCTGCCATTGATTCCGTCTAGAGAATTTTTAATTTCATTTATTGTGTTGTTCATCGTTGTTTGTTTGTTCTTTAGTTCTTCTAGGTCCTTGTTAAAAGTTTCTTGTATTTTCTCCATTCTGTTTCCAAGATTTTGGATCATCTTTACTATCATTATTCTGAATTCTTTTTCAGGTAGATTGCCTATTTCTTCTTCATTTGTTTGGTCTGTTGGGTTTTTACCTTGCTCCTTCATCCTCTGTATGTTTCTCTGTCTTCTCATTTTGCTTTACTTACTGTGTTTGGGGTCTCCTTTTCACAGGCTGCAGGTTTGTAGTTCCCACTGTTTTTGGTGTCTGTCCCCAGTGGGTAAGGTTGGTTCAGTGGGTTGTGTAGGCCTCCTGGTGGAGGGGACTAGTGCCTGTGTTCTGGTGGATGAGGGTGAATCTTGTCTTTCTGGTGGGCAGGACAGCATCCGGTGGTATATTTTAGGGTGTCTGTGACCTTATTATGATTTTAGGCAGCCTATTTTCTAGTGGGTGGGGTTGTGTTTCTGTCTTGCTAGGTGTTTGGCATAGGGTGTCCAGCACTGTAGCTTGCTGGTTGTTTAGTGGAGCTGGGTCTTAGCATTGAGGTGGAGATCTCTGGGAGAGCTCTTGCTGTTTGATATTACATGGAACTGGGAGGTCTCTGGTGGACCAATGTCCTAAACTTGGCTCTCCCACCTCAGAGGTACAGACCTGACACCCGGCCAGAGCACTAGACCCCTGTCAGCCACATGGGTCAGAAGAAAAGGGAGAAAGAAATAAAGAAGGAGAGAGAGAGAGAGAGAGAGAGAGAGAGAGAGAGAGAGAGAGAGGAAGGAAGGGAAATTAAATAAAATAAAGTTATTAAAATAAAAAATTTAAAAAATTATTAAAAATAAAAAAATATTGAAAAACAATAAAAAAAAAAAGAGAGCAAGCAAACCAAAAAACACATCCACCAATGATAACAAGCACTAAAAAAGCATATTAAAAACAAAAAAACAAAAAAACAGACAGACAGAACCCTTGGACAAATGGTAAAAGCAAAGCTATACAGACAAAATCACACAAGGTCCATATCCTCAACTTTGGGATGATTCATTTTCTGTTCAGGCATTCCAGAGATGCAGGGTACATCAAGTTGATTGTGGAGATTTAATCTGCTGCTCCTGAGTCTCTGGGAGAAATTTCCCTTTCTCTTCCTTGTTTGCACAGCTCATGGAGTTCAGCTTTGGATTTGGCCCTGCCTCTGCGTGTAGGTCGCCTGAGCGCGTCTGTTCTTCGCTCAGACAGGACGGGGTTAAAGTAGCATCTGATTAGGGGGCTTTGGCTCACTCAGGCCAGGGGGAGGGAGGGGTACGGAATGCGGGGCCAGCGTGCGGCGGCAGAGGCCACTGTGACATTGCAACAGCCTGAGGCGTGCTGTGTGTTCTCCCGGGGAAGTTGTCTCTGGATCACGGGAGCCTGGCAGTGGCGGGCTGCACAGGCTCCCGGGAGGGGAGGTGTGGATAGTGACCTGTGCTTGCTCACAGGCTTCTTGGTGGCTACAGCAGCAGCCTTAGCATTTCATGCCCATCTCTGGTGTCCACGCTGATAGCTGCGGCTTCCACCTGTCTCTGGAGCTCGCTTAGGCGGTACTCTGAATCCCCTCTCCTCGCGCACCCTGAAACAGTGGTCTCTTGCCTCTTATCCAGTTCCAGACTTTCTCCCGGACTCCCTCCCGGCTAGCTGTGGTGCACTAGCCCCCTTCAGGCTGTGTTCACGCAGCCATCCCCAGTCCTCTCCCTGGGATCTGACCTCCGAAGCTGAAGCCTCAGATCTCAGCCCCCACCCACTGAGAGCAGACAAGCCTCTCAGGCTGGTGAGTGCTGATTGGCACCGATCCTCTGTGTGGGAATCTCTCCGCTTTGCCCTTTGCACCCCTGTTGCTGTTCTCTCCTCTGTGGCTCCGAAGCTTCCCTGCTGCCACCCCCATCTCCGCCAGTGAAGGGGATTCCTTTCCTAGAGTGTGGAAACTTTTCCTCCTTCACAGCTCCCTCCCAGAGGTGCTGGTCCCATCTTTATTCTTTTGTCTCTGTTTTTTCTTTTTTCTTTTGCCATACCCAGGTACTTGGGGGAGTTTCTTGCCTTTTGGGAAGTCTGAGGTCTTCTGCCAGCGTTCTGTAGGTGTTCTTTAGGAGTTGTTCCACATGTAGATGTATTTCTGATGTATTTGTGGGGAGGAAGGTGATCTCCATGTCTTACTCCTCCACCATCTTGAAGGTCTCTGAAGGATTCTCTTTAATAATTCTTATAGGGAAGTTCTGCTCGTGATGGATTATCTGTTTTTGTTTGAGAAAGTCTTAATTTTCCGTCTTTTTGAAGGAGAATTGCCTGGATATTGAACTATTGAAAGTGTTCTTCAAATACTTTGAATAAGTCATTCCACTTTCTTCTGGCTTCATATTTCTGATGAGAAATCAGCTGTTATTCCTGTTGAGGATTTCTGGTACCTACTGAATCATTTAACTTTTGCTGCTTTCAAGGTTCTCTCTTCATCTTTGTCTCTGAACAGTCTGTTTACAATGTGTGTGATTTGGAGTTATTGAAGTTTGTTGGATGTATAGATTGTTTTTCTTTAAATTTCAGAAGTTTTCATCCATTATTTCTGCAAACATTCTTTCTGGCCGTTTCTCCTCTACTTTAGGGCTCCCATTGTATCTATGTTGCTGTGCTTGATGGTTTCCTACAAGTCTCTGAGACTATTCATTTTTCTTTTATCTTTCTGTACCTCAGACTGGATAATCTCAATTGACAAATTTTCGGGTTCACTTATTCTTTCTTCTGCTATCTTATATCTGCTCTTGAGTTTCTCTAGTGAAATTTTCATTTGTTTTGTACTTTTCAACTCTAAAATCTCTATTTTTTAAAATAATGTCTATCTATTGATATTCCTTATTTGATGAGATGTCTTTGCCACATTGCCATACTTTTCTTTAGATCTTTAGATAAGTTTTCCTGTAGTCCTTTGTACATATTTATAATAGATGATTTAAAGCTCTTGTTTAGTAAGCCCAACTTCTGGGCTTCCTCAGGGACATTTTCTGCTGACTGCATTTTCCTCCATATATATAAGTCATACTCTTGTTTCTTTACATGTCATAATTTTTGTTGAAAACTGGACGTTTTAAATAATATAATATGGAACTGTGTAAATCAAACTTCCTCTGTTTCCCAGAGTTTATTTTCTTGCTGTTGTTGTTGCTTTTTGTTTGTTTGTTTACTTTCCTGAGGCAATGTCTATATTCTGTAAAGTCTATGTTCTTTGTTGTGTGTTGCCACTGAAGTCTCTGCTCAGTTAGCGTCCTTCTGTATCTGACTTATTTCACTTAGCCTAATACCCTCTAGGTCCATCCATGTTGTTGCAAATGGCAATATTGTATTATTTTTTATGGCTGAGTAATATCCCTGTGTGTGTTTGTGGGGGGATGTGTTTGTATGTATCACACTCTCTTTATACATTCATCTATTGATGGATATTTAGGTTGCTTTCATATCTTGCTATTGTAAATAGTGCTGCAATGAACATGGTACATATATCTTTTCTTTTTTTAAAATATTTATTTATTTATTTATTTTTATTTATTTGTGGCTGCCTTGGGTCTTCATTGCTGTGCACGGGCTTTCTCTAGTTGTGACGGGGGGGCTACTCTTCGTTGTGGTGCACAGGCTTCTCATTGTGGTGGCTTTTCGTGTTGTGGAGCATGGGCTCTAGGCGCGCAGGCTTCAGTAGTTGTGGTAGTTGTGGCACATGGGTTCAGTAGCTGTGGCTCGCAGGCTCCAGAGCACAGGCTCAGTAGTTGTGGCTCACGGGCTTAGTTGCTCCATGGCATGTGGGATCTTCCTGGACCAGGGCTCGAACCCGTGTCCCCTGCATTGGCAGGAGGATTCTTAACCACTGCGCCACCAGGGAAGTCCCCATATATCTTTTCAAATTAGTATTTTCTTTTTTTTCAGATAAATACCCAGGAGTGGAATTGCTGGATCCTATAAGTGGTTCTATTTTAGTTCTGTGAGGAACCTCCGATATACTGTTTTCCATAATGGCTGCACCAGTTGACATTCCCACCAACAGTGCGTGAGAGTTCCCTTTTTTCCATATCTTCACCAACACTTGTTGTTTCTTGTCTTTTTGGTAATAACCATTCTGTCGAGTGTAAGGTGGTATCTCACTGTCGTCTTGATTTGCATTTCCCTGACAATTAGTGATGTTGAACATCTTTTCATGTGCCTGTTGGCCATCTGTATATCTTCTTTGGAAAAATGTCTCTTCAGCTTCTCTGTGGAGGGGCTGATTTTGGAGATATTTACTCTACTATTATGAAAATACTTTTTCTATGTATGTCTTAATCTTTAAAATTGTGTTTTTGCAGACTAGCATATTGTGTTTTGCTTTTTTATACAGTCTAATAATTTCTGCCTTCTAGTTACAATACTTAAGATATTTACATTCATGTAAGTATCCATATGATTGGTTTAAGCCAACCAGTTTGCTATTTATTTTATATTTGTTCCGTCGAATTTTCTTTAACTCCTCTTTTAATGCCTTCTTTTTGGAACTTTCCATGGTATTCCTTTAAGGAATGGCAGAATTTATAGAACTGTGGATAAGGAAAAATGTCATGTCTTCTTAAATATACTACAAATTGGAAAGAGACTCAGTATTTTCCAGTGAGGACAGTTAGAGCTGTATTGTCCAATAGAAGTATAATTTGAGCCAAGGATATAATTTAAAAATTTCCCCTAGCTACATTAAATAACTAAAAGGAGTGATAAAATTAATTTTAACAGTAATTTTATTTAAGTCAGTATAAGTATTGTCCTTTCAACACGTAATTAATGTAAAAGTTGTTAATGAGTTTTTTTACACTTTTTTTGTAAAAATTCTTTAAAATATTTTTGAACAAGTCTTCAAAAATCTTCAAAATCTTGTATTTTACACTAACTGTCCAACTCAATTTGGACCAGCCACATCTGTAGACATAACACAGACTTAGAGGGACTCTAACAGGTTTGGTTTAAATGAGGCAGAGTAGAAAATGAAGCTGATGGACAGAATGAGATTTCTGAGGGCCTTGATTTTAATAATCAATAGTGAATTATTAGGACAAAAGTAGAAAATAGAACAAGGGGTAGATGGAGTCAAAATAGCTAGCATAGAAAATAATCTTTAACTGCTGTATACAGAGGGACATGAAGTCTTAGTCATTTATTCAGTGCAATAGTCTATATTAAGATGGTAGATGATAGTGGTTTTCATTCTGATAATAACTATAGCTAGTATTTATTTTTTTATTTTATTTTTTTTATACATTTATTTTTATTTATTTATTTAGTTTTGGCTACGTTGGGTCTTTGTTGCTGTGCGTGGGCTTTCTCTAGTTGTGGCGAGTGGGGGTTACTCCTCTTTGTGGTGCACGGGCTTCTCATTGCAGTGGTTTCTCTTGTTGCAGAGCACGGGCTCTAGGCGTGCAGGCTTCAGTAGTTGTGGTGCACGGGCTTAGTTGCTCTGCGGCATGTAGGATCTTCCCGGACCAGGGCCCGAACCCGTATCCCCTTCATTGGCAGGTGGATTCTTAACCTCTGCGCCACCAGGGAAGCCCACTAGTATTTATTTAATGCACTGTCAGGCACTGTTCTAAGCACTTTGAATGTATTGTATTGACTCATTTATTGTGTGACTTTAAGTAAGTAAATCACCTTCACTTTATTGGGGCTCTATTGTTTCCCTATATAAAAAATTCGAAGCTGTACTAGATAATTTCTAAGCTGCTTCTTAATATGGAAAGTCTGTGTTTTTGGATACATTGATGAGGAAATTAGAATTTCTGTTCTCAGGGAATTTATAATCAAATAAAAGAGGTGAGGTGTACCCACTTCATTAAAATGCATAGAGACAATAATTAGGGCCTTAAGAGAACTATAAAATGCTGTGAGAATTTAACACTATTTACTTGAATATAATAAATTCACAATAAATGTTTGAATTAGATTGAATTGAATAGTGATAGTTGGTGAACAAGAGAAGTTTTGTATATGGGATGGCAGTTAAGGTAAGTCTTGGGAGGTAGAAGTAGATGAGGAGGAGATGGCATGGAGTAGAAATGAGTAGTACTCCAGATAATGGAAGAATGCCAGGCAAGAAAGTAATGTGTGTGTTCAGAAAACAATAGCAAATATACTTTGATTGTATTTTTAGGAGGTGTCAAGTAATATTGCTATGTGATAAGTTGGAGTCAAATCTTGGAGAATCTTCAATAGCCTACTAAGGGTATGGTTGATCACTGACAATGAAATATGGCAGGAACTGGAGAGACTGTGCTATGTATTTTTTAGAAACCCTACATCTTATGCCTATGCTTTGTGTCAGTCCTGAGAATAGTTAAGTGCAGTTTTATATTTAAAAAATATTTCATTGGGCTAGAAACTTACAGTTCACTTGCTTTGAAAGTTTGTCATATTTCTTTTGATGAGGGTGTGTATGGGCTGCAACTTAGGGTGATACAGGTCAGATTTGTGCTTTTTTTGGTATTTTTTTTGTCCTCTAGTATAGTGCTTTATTTCTGCTGAGTCTTAATCCTTTGTGATTAAATGATGCTGAAAAGTTTATGTCAGCATTCTACATAAAGTGGGAGCCTGAGGCTTACTGTTTAAAACTATTAGTGTCTGTCCCAAGAGCCAGTACATAGAGCTTCCAATGTGGCACAAATAACCAAGTGGAAAATCATAGATTTCTCAGAGGGATGGAAGTTATAAAGGCATTTCATTTAACTCTGTAAACACTAGAATCTCTCTTTTTTTTTTTAACTTGTGCATATTTTTATTAGCTTAGCAGACTAGTGTTTTTATGTAATGTTTGGTAGGTTTATTTTAGTACAGTAGTTCAGGGAATTCATGAAGCAGTCACATTCATCTGTCTAATTTCTTTCAGGTAACTTGCCCAGGAGTGGTGCTGAAAGACAAGGAGGACATCTATCTTAGCATCTGTGTGTTTGGCCAATACAAAAAGACACAATGTGTCCCAGCCAATTTTCCACTGGTCTTCAATGCCAGAATGGTGTTTGAAAAGGTGAGTTCAAATATCCAATCAAATGTTAACAAATAAAAAATCAAAGTGGTTCCAAATTTTGAACAACACATATTACTGTTGTTGACTATGCACTTTGATTTAATTCAAAAGGAGATTTGTAACTTAAATTTGGAAGCTTGAAGATAAATATGCATTATATTATACATTGAATCAGTTGCCTCTTTTTCATGATGGATCAGTTTACTTCTAAAATTGTCTTAGTGGTCTTTATGTAAAATATAGCACCTTGAATTCTAAGTAATCATTTTCATAAAAGAGGGGGGGAGATATTAATAGGTAAGAATAGGTCATATTTTGCTTATGGCTGTCATATGGTGCTTCTTTCTATAAGTCTCTTTTCTTTTTTCCCCCGAATCTGGTGCTTTTGGGTAATTATTACCAATTGTATTTCTCACTTTTTTCTTTCCTTCTCTCCTTGTCTACTTCCCTCTTTCCTTCCTTCCTTCCCTCCTTTCTTCCTTTCCTCCTTCCCTCCTTCCTTTCTTTTTCTCCTTCCTCTTCTCCACAGATAATTACTGAGTACCTGCTCTGTTCCATGCACTGTTCTAGGCACTGGGTAAACGAAACAAACATGCTCCCCTCTTGGAGCTTTCATTGTAATAGGTGAAACAGACAATAATCAAGTAAATATCAAGAAGAGAATAAAGGGAGGGTAAGGGGACAGAAGGATTAGGGGGATTGTTTATTTTAAAGGGTGGTCAGACAATAACATTGAAACTGAGCCTGAATTATGAGACAGTATCAGTTATTTAAAGGTCTAGGGTAAAAGCATTCTAAGCAGAGGAACAGAAAATATAAAGGTGTCTTGTTGGGAATAAGCTTGATGAGCTGGAGGAACACCAAGAAGGCAAGTATGACCATGGTAACAAAGGGAGGACTGCTAGCAGATCAAATTGGAGAGGGAGGCAGAGCCAGCTGTAATTTTTGTTTGTTGGTAAAATCTTGTATAGTGATCATGGGAAGCAGAGAGGAAGTGACAGTTCTCAATAATGTCAGAAGTTTCTTTGGTTGGGAAAGGAATATTTTGGGAATGAGAAGGAAAACACAAAAACTATTTCATATATGTCTTCCTTTTACGTTCTCATCTCTATCCTGCTTCCCTCTGCCTTCTCTCACTATAGGTGTTCCCTGAAGCAGTAGACCCTGGAGATGTGGTTGCACAACTTGAATGTAAGTTTTTAACTTTTAATTTCTGATTCTAAGAGATTTTAGAATCATACTCTTTAATCCTGAGTTAGATAAAAGGCAAAAAGGGTCTAACAAGAACTTCAAAAATCTTGAGGTGAGAATTTTTTTACACTTTTTAGAATTTTGGAATATACCTGGAAATAATAAAAAATACGTGTGCTGCAGAGAGATGGGGAATTTTTCCTTTTTCTGTGTTTGATCTGTGAATAACAAAAAGACTTACCTGAACTATTGATTAAAATGATATGGGCTGTTAATGATGTAAGAACTGAGATTCATGTTAGGTGGGACTTTGCCCTGCAAACAAAAATATGTCTTTAACCTCACTGTGTTGCAAATCAAGAGAGTAAATAATAGAAGATGGAAGTAATAGTAGCTTAAAATATATATGCTTTTGCATTTTGTATTACATGCAATATGGTAATAAATTGTTTGAAAGTGACGTATTCAAGGCTGTGGTTAACAGTAAATTCTTCAAAGTACTAGGGATCAACTATAAAAAGATACAGTTTTTTTGTGAGAGCAGCAATGCAAAGGTATACGTTTGGGAATACGTTATTCGAGCTCTGAGTATGAAATGAAAAGCTCTGTTATTTATCCTTGTAATCAGAAAGGGATTAGGGATTAGCATATTGGTCTAATATATAATCGTGGCTCAAAATGCCAACAATATTGAGCATCATCAATGTCAACTGTCCCTTCCATACCTTTTGCACCCCGTTGGGACTCTAGCAATATAGAAACATGCAGCCTGGAACCATGCTACAATCTGGGCATATGGGTAGAAATAAGGCTGGCTCATTGTTTTACCTTCAGGGAGTTAATAGTTTAAAGAACTCTTTATGGCTAATGTCAATATCGTATTTACTTTTTATAGCTGTTCTTGCACTTGGTATTCTGTCTTCCACTATGGCAGACTAGTGAGGTGGCAACTTGGTGCCAGTGCGTAATCACTTTTAATTTTTTTGAACATCTTGTTCAGTATCTGGGAAATTATGTTTCTTAGAAAATATGAAGATAATTATTTCCCTTATCATTCTGAAATGGTTTTGTTAAAAAACATAATTTTTCCTATTTTATTTGAAATTTAGGGTCTCTAAGAGTACTTGGTGGTAATTATTATTTGGAATCTTTCTTGTCTTGATTTCCTTGATTCAGTTTTTCTCTTAGGTTTCCTCCTTCATCACTGACATTCCACTTTTTGGTATCTTTCTCAAATTCCTCTGGCTTCACTTCTCTGATATCTTTTTACTTAGTTTCTACTCTCTCCTTATATGATATTCTCCAGAGACTTGGCTTCATGTTCTACCTATCTTCTGATGACTTCCACAGCAGTCTTTATCCCTGATCTCTCTTGTAAGCTTTGGGCCCCTTTTCTTTTACTTTTATTTTCCTCTCAGCTTTGCAGTTTTTTGTTATCCCCTAACCTTATTAATATGAAAAATTAAAACTATACTAAAAGTGGAAAAGATGGAATGATGAAGTCTCATATACCTGTCAGCTTCAACAGTTTTTGACATTTTGCCCATTGTATTATATGTTTACCCTGCCACTTAAAAAAATGTTGGAATATTTAAAAGCAAATTCTATACATACATTATTTCACTGCAAATATTCTGGCGTGACCTCTAATTGATAAAGGCTTTTTTGAAAAAAAAAAAAACCACTATATTGGTATCATACCTAACAGAATTAATAATAATTCCTTAATAACATTGAATACTTAGTCATTATGCAGGTTTCTCCAGTTGCCACCAAAATGTCTTTATGCAGTTGGTTTGTTAAAAATCAGGATCCCATCAAGGTGTGGTTCACATATGTATATGGCTGTTTAGCTTTTAAGTTTATTTTTTTCTGTAGTAGTGTCCCTCACTTTTTTTTTCCTAATGCTGTGAATTTGTTAGAAAAATCAGGTCCTTTAGAATGTCCTACAGTTTGGATTTGGCTGCTGCTTCCTTAAAGTGTTGTTTAGCTTATTCATCACTTATATTATGTAAACTGATAATTAGACCTAAAGGTTTGGTTCGATTCAGGCTTATTTTTTTTTTTTGGCAAGAATCCTTCATAATTGGTGCTCTGAACTTATTATTGCATCATATCAAGTGGCATATAGTGTCTGATTGTCTTAAGTTTAGTGATATTAAGATATATCTTTCGGTTCCAGGCAGCATCAGCCTGATTCCTCCATGATAAACCTAACCTCCTCTACAGCCTTTCATCGAACAGCTTCAGCATTCCTTGAGACCCGTCTTTTCATTAGGGGTTACCAGGTGTGATTTTTCTAATACTGTTAATTTTTTCTATATGTGTTAGCTGGAATTCTTCTGTAAAAGATATTTTCCTTATCAGCAATGTGATGACCCTGAAATCCTGTTCTTATAGGAAAGGTAGTGTCATCTTTCCTTTCCTTACTTTAATAGCTTTAGTGAGGTATAACTTACATATCACAAAATTTACCCATTGTAACTGTAGTTAAGTGATTTCTAGAAAATGTATATAGTTATGAGCCATCATCACAATCCAATTTAGCATGTTTCCATCACCCCAAAAGTTCTGACGCCTACTTGTACTCAATCTCTATGCCCACTTCCAGTCCCCACAACCACTGATCTATTTTCTATCTTTGTATATTTTTCTTTTCTAGAAATTTTATATAAATGGATTCTTATAACATTTAGTCCTTTGTGCCTGGCTTCTTTTACTTGGAATAATGTTTTTGAGGTGTATCCATGTTGTTCTACATATTAGTAGTTCATTCCTTTTTATTTATGAATAATATTCATCTTGTGTGGAAATTTTTTTCCCCTTCCATTCACCATTTGATGAACATTTGGATTGTTTCAAGTTTTTGGCTATTATGAGCAATGTTGCTATGAGTATATGGATACATGCTGGGTTGTATCCTAAGTATATGTTTAACTTTTTAAGACACTGTCAGCCTGTTTTCTAAAGTTACTGTACCATTTTACATTACCACCAGCAACATATGAAGATTTTCCATATCATCCCCAAGACTTGATATTGTTAGTCTTTTTGGAATATATAGATGTGTAGTGGTATCTCAATGTATTTTTAATTTGCATTTTAATACTGTCTAATAATGTTGAGCATCTTTCCAAGTGCAGATGAGCTATTCATGTAACTTTTTCTTATAAAATGCTTGTGCAAATACTTTGCCCATTTTTGAACTGGGTAGTTTGTCTTCTTACTGAGTTGTAAGTTTTTTTTGTTTTTAAAAATATTCTAAATATAAGTTCTTTATCAGATATATGATTAGTAAATATTTTCTCCCAGTCTGTGGCTTATTTTTTTCATTCTTTTAATGGTGTGTTCTGAAGAACAAAACTTACAAAGTCCAGGTTATCAATTTTTTTCTTTTATGTATCATGTTTTTGGTGAAGTCTTTGCCTTACCCAAGGTCACAAAAATTTTCTCTTTTCTTCTACAGACTTTATAGTTTTATCCCTTACATTTAGGCCAATGGTCCACTTTGAGTTAATTTTTGTGTATGTTGAGAGGTAAGGATCTATTTTTTCTTTGGTAGATGGTACAAATGCTCAAGGAGATTCAAGGACCCCCTTAATTGGGCAGTCTGATAAATGGTCATATACTTTAGTAACCTCAGATAAAATGCTTAGAACAGTCCTTGGCACACAGTAAACACTTAAAATGTCCCTTGTTTATTTTTATTGGTGGTGTGTTATTATTATTACTCTTATTATTGGGGAACTACCAAGTTCCATTCGTACCATATCTGCACCCCAGAATCACCAAGCTTCTGGGGAAATATATATTTATGATATATAAATAAAAAATGATATTAAGGGCCAATGACATTAAAAGCCAGATAGGGCTATTTTACATTCATAGAGAAGGCATTCTCTTTAGGGAAATGGTTTTAATCCTGGAATCTACCAGACTAAAATTAATTATGACTAAAGCCATTTCCTGGGAACCATTTTTAGGCAAGAAAGAGAATGAAAAGTTTTCTACTTTATAGACTACTCTATTGAAACTGGATTTTCATCCTTTCTCACTGAAGGTTTGTAGATTTTCTTCTACAGACACAGACACACACACACACACACAAACATACTCTGTCACACGTACACAGTACACTCGACCGTTGAACAACGTGGGTTTGAGCTGTGCAGGTCCACTTATACATGGATTTTTTTCAATAGTAAATACTACAGTACATGATCTGTGGTTGGTTGAACCCGTGGATGCTGAACTGCAGATTCGGAGGAACTGCAGATATGGAGGAACCATTTATATGGAGGAACTGATATGGAGGGCCGACTATAATCTATATGCGGATTTCAACTTCAGGAGGATGGTCACCCCTAGCCTCTGCATTGTTCAGGGGTCAGTTACATACTGCCACAAATACACTGCCTGAAAAGTTATTCCTACAGATATGGATTTGCCTGCTCCCTCACTTCTCTCCAAGCCACTCCTCAAATTTATCATTAAAATGAGAGATCTTTTCTCACCAAAGTATTTAAAAATAGCTCCCCCTTTTGGTCAATATCTCAATCTCTATCCCATTATCTTTAAAGTTATTATATCTTCTACACCAGAATACTTTGAGAGTAAAAGAGTGTGTTTTTAGTATTTCCACCAAGACAACAGCTGTGAAAAGGGTACTGCTCAGGGCAAATAGGGATGAATGGTCCTCCTGTTTTTCTTCCTAGCACTGATATATTGTTTATTTTTTATTTGCTGTCTCATTAGAATGATAATTTCATAAGAGCATTGACTTTTCCTTTTTTGTAGCTGCTGTGTGCATATGACAATACTTGGCACATACTAGGTATTTGATGTTCAAGGAGTTAAATAAAATATCATAAATGCATCGTATAACTGCCTCTCATTACTGTTTTTATGAGTGTTGGAACTGTCCTACTGAGAGATACCTGTCTAGTATATAATCCTTTGATTAGGAAATGTATTTTGTATTTGAAAATTTGTAATATAATAATAGCTGCTCTGGCTTCATTCTCTTCAACGTTTGGATAAAGAGAAGATACGATCTTTATTTATATTGCAGTAGATTACTAGCTGTCCCTATTGTTTTCTCTCCCCTGTAGGGAAAAATAGCAGTTTCATTATAGCCCCTGCTTTTCAGCTTCTGGGAATTAGTGCTTACCTGGTGTCTGGGGTATTCAAAATGCTTTCAGGTGAAGATTTGAAGGCTGAGAATAAATCCTTCAGTGTCTATGAATGAGAGAGTCCCTGCCTCAGTGGTCAGGAGAGCTTGTAGGACTCAGGATTCATATTTTAAATCCATGATGGCAAATGCATTCCCAGCAGTTCGCCCTTGCAGTTAGGGCAGGTAAATAGGCATTTATTGGAAATTGTTATAGCAATTACTCTTGCTGGTACAGAGTGTTAATGGCATTCTGGCACTCTCTCTCAAGGTGTTTATGGTAGCTTTTGATTTGCTCCACGTGACTGAGATTTCTGGAGTACTGTAGTCCATTTACTTTGTAACTTGCGTTGAAAGTACATGTGAAAATGACAATTTTTACAGAAGAAGGAGGGCAATTGTCATTATTTAGTTATAAGGAAGAGCAACTGTAAAATGGGGTTAATTATACTGTGTGTTCCAGGAGATGTAATTTACATGAACCTACTATTTGGTTTCCAGGAACATTAGTTCTCTAAAACCTTTTCCATTAATAATTTAAAGTCTTTTCTTCTTGAAGTATTTTTGCCAAAATATATATTTTTAAATATAAAAGAATAGAAAATTGTTTATAGAAATCATGAAATAGTTTTCTCTTTAGAAGTTAATCTATGTTCTTGTGATAAAATATAAACTAATTAAACCCAAGCAATTACTTTTCAGGCCACTTCTTTACAGTTGAAGAGTTTCAGTAACAATTCTACCTGTATTGTTTATTTCATTACTTCTTTGTGTGGCAGTGATTCATTGTGTCAATGGTAGATTCAGAAGGTATATAGTATATTGACACAAATCTTAAATTTGTTTTCTATTTAAACCCTGTGTTTTTAAACTTTATACTCTTCTTGAGATCACTGATACTTCTGAGACCACTGATACCTTTAGCAGACTTATTGGAATTAAAAACTATATTTGGAAATATATTTTGTTAACAGCTGTGTTTATTTTTCTTTCTTCAGTGTAAATTGTTCACAGAAATAATACCTGGCAATACTAAACACCCATGTAATATTTTGATGGACGTTTTACTGGCTGTATTCTGCTTGTGTTTGGCCCCTTCCAGAATGATTCTGGCTAGTGTGGGGTACTTTTGTTTCACTTATATCCCTTATAAAAGGGCTATTTCCTTGTTTGGCTTTATTTTTAGCCTTTTACTTTCCTTTATGAAATGGTTTTTGTTTTTAATATTTATTTATTTATTTGAAAAGAAAGTGGAACTTTTTCTTCTGTCCAATTTACAAGTACTGAATTTGCAGTGTCAAAGCAAGGCAAGTTCTTCAGACTGGACAGGGTAAGCACACTGTGCACATGGTGTTAGAACTTTTCACCCAGAGAGGTACCGGGCAATTAATTTTATTATTCTGTAGGACTTGCGCTCAGACAAGGTATATACATACATATATATGCATATATGTAAATATTAATGTCTTACCTTAAGTCTGGTTTTTACTTATATTGAAATTATATATATATATATTTTAAATTTTTAAGTGTTTATTTATTTATTTATTTATTTATGGCTGTGTTGGGTCTTCGCTTCTGTGCGAGGGCTTTCTCTAGTTGCGGCGAGCGGGGGCCACTCTTCATCGCGGTGCGCGGGCCTCTCACTATCGTGGCCTCTCTTGTTGCGGAGCACAGGCTCCAGACGCGCAGGCTCAGCCATTGTGGCTCACGGGCCTAGTTGCTCCGCGGCATGTGGGATCTTCCCGGACCAGGGCTCGAACCCGTGTCCCCTGCATTGGCAGGCAGATTCTCAACCACTGAGCCACCAGGGAAGCCTTGAAATTATATTTTTAATTAGTTATAGAATTATTTTATTTTTCTTTATAGCAGAGTTACATGTAGTCTACAGAGCTGATTGCAAACAGCAGTCCTGTAACATCCCTATCCTCCATCATTTCCTACTCCCCTGAGGACTGCTTTTCTTTTTTTAAAAATTGTTTTTCTTTGTATTCACCTCCGTGTCTCCAACATGCTTATACTGCCTTTGAAACGTTTGATTTTTAAATATTGGACATTATTTCTACTTTCCCTTATGGAAAATGAGGATTTAAATACTTTTCATATGTTCTCACTTTGCTCTCAAAATATATGCATGCCCATTTTCTGTCTTTCTCTTCTCTTAATACAGTTATATCATAATTTTAGATTATATTGTTAAGATCATGTAAAAAGTATTATAGCTGAACCATGTGGTATATATACTATCATACTTTTTCTGCAAGGATTTTGTTTTCACTTGAACTAATAATTACTTTCTCTCCTTTGCTTAGTTTTATAGTTTTAGTTTTTTTGTTTTTGCTTAACTTAACCCCAATTCTCCCTCAGGTATTTACATTATTTTTTCACCGTTTAATGTTCTTTCACTTATGAATCATTTTTGTTTTTCTGCCTAGAGGCCTAAATTTTTTAAATTTATTTTTAAAGTCTAGTAATTTTACTAGAATATGTCCTGAAGTTGCTTTTTATGGCTTGGTACTCTTAGGTACAGTGCATTCTCCTTCATTTGTAGTTTGTAATCTTTTTTCATTTCTGTAAAGTTTCAGGAACTATATATACCGTTTAATATTTATTTTCTTTCTTTGCCTTAGTGTTTTTCATCAGGGTCTATGTTGGATATTTTTTGCATGTTTAGTATTTGTTATTTTTACTCGTATTTTAAAATCTTTTTTTAAAAATCTTTTGTTTCTTTTTGATTAAAAAACCTTTTTTTTCTTTTATTTCTTTTAAGATACTATCTGTTGTGATTATTTGCTTTTGTTTTAGTTTTATCTTCATTTCTGAAACAACTTCCTTCTCTATGTCTGCTTCTTTCCTAAGTTATACCATCTTTCTTCTCTGTTTTTCTAAATTTGATTTATGTAGTTGCTTAATATCTTATATTCCTTCATTTTCAAGTAGTAGATTATAGTTTTTATTTATTTTGCAAGCATGTCTTTTGGATGCTTTCACTGTAGGAACTTTTTTTCTTTTGCTCACTATTATTATCTTTTAAACAAGAACTTGGTATGTGTTTGACTGTGATCCTTTTCTTTGCTCATTCTTAATTTAGATTTTTTTCCCGTGAATTCTTAGAAGGAAGCATGATTTAGGATAATTTTTTATAGCTTCACCAAGCTCCCTTATGTAGTGTTCAAAGTATGGTGGCTTGCTTTCTGTAATTTTCTGCCTTTGTTCCATTCCACTTTTGTTAGTTTTCTTCTGCTGTTGTTTCTTTTTCTGGGTTTTCTCTTTCTACGTTTTTATCCTGTCTGTTTCGTATTCTGTTCTCTACAGTTTTTCCTGGTTTCTTGTGCCCCATCCTGTCCAGGAACCCTGGGTGTTCAGTTTCTATAGTTCTTACAGGCTACCAGACTGCTTTACCACCTTTGGACCTGACTGTACTCTTTTGAACTCACCTGCTATTGGAATGGGCAAACACCCTTCCAATTTCAACTGCTTTTCTCAGATTGATCTACTGCTTCCTACTGAGTACCAGTTGGGTATTTAGGGTATCTCTTCCCAGGTCCTTTAGGTACTCCCTTACTTTCTTCTGCTTCTCCTGCATAGATAGATGCTGATACCTCACAGGTTTTGTGGTTGTTGGTGGTTTGTCATCATCTGCTTTATGTTAGGGTTTGTGGAGATATCTTGTCATCTCATTTTATTGTAAATGTTGTCTGTAGTTTTCTGCTGTGTAATTGCTGCATATGTTTTTATGGAAGGGAGGTTTGGAGAGACTTGAAAACTCTTGTCTTCGCTTTTATTTTGTGTTTTGTGTTTTTGCTTCTGCCTTTCATATTCTGCCTTTCATATTTCATCAAATTGTTGGCCATCTGTTCATATTTAAGAGTAGAAGACTGAAATGCTTTTGGAAGTTACGTGCCAGAGGTGCCTGGTACCACTAATTGCTAAGTCTGTTGGGGTTCCTCCTGGATGCAGATTGTCAGTGTGTACTTTATTGTAGGTGATTTCTCTGGGTCATTTTATTGGAAATTATGTCACTATCTTTTTATGTCTTTTCTCTTCAGCTGGTCATATTCAGTAGAAGAATCATTCACATATTTCTCCTAGAGGCTATATACTTGGCGACCTGTTTATAGAACCTTGTAGTGGAAGAAGCTGTAGTAAAATCTCGTTGTATAGCCCAGACTCTTAATCTACCTGTTTTCATATGGTATTACCCCTGCTGTCAGTTGTACCTGCTGTTTCCATTCCAGTGAAGACAACAACTACTACTACTACTACTTCTCCTCCTCTTTCTCTTCCTCCTAACCCTCTTCTTCCCTCTCCTTCTTCTTTTCCTTTCCCTAATCAACTTCCATCCCCCCCTCCCTCCCGCCTCTCCTCCAACTCTCTAGAGAATAACTTCCAGTCACCTGCCTGGGAATGGGGAAGGGCAGTTTCCTAGCAGTGTAAATTAGAAGAAGGATCTGGGGTTTGACTGCTTCTTCAACTTTCAATTATTACTCTGGTTTTTAGCCCCACTGATTCTGTCATTTCCAGAGGTACCTAGCACCACCAATTGCTACGTCTCTTAGGAGTTCCTTAGTATAAAATGGTTTGCTTCTAAGCTTTCCTCTCTATTGGCTTAAGATTCTTTCTCCAGGCTGTTAACTCAGTTACCACTTTTGTTCAAACTGTTTTCTCTTTAGTTTTGTCATTGTGAGTTGGTATGTGTGTGTATGTGTGTGTGTTTAATCCTTTTATTCTTTTAGTGAGGGTTCAGAAGGGAACAAAAGCTAATGCATACATTTAACCTACTATCTCTAACTGGAAGCATTCATTTGTAGCTCACTGAAATATTACAGTGTGAATACCCGTGTAACTACAACCTAGGTCAAGAATTAGAACATTGCCAAAACTTCAGAAAGCCTTCCTTATACCACCTCCTAATCTCTATTTCCTCTGTGTTCCACAAAGGAATTTCCATTTTAATGTCTAATATTGTCGTTTAGTTTTGCCTATTTTTGAACACTAAATAAATGGAATTGTAATGTGCAAATTCTTTTGTTCCTGGCTTCTTTTGCTCAGCATTTGGCTGAGAAATTGATTTGTGTTTTGATAACTAATTCATTTATCTTTATTGCTATATAGTATCTTTATTATGTGACTCTACTCTAATTCATTTATTCTGTTATTTACAGATATTAATGGGCATTTAGGTTATTTCTAGTTTTTGCTGTTATGAATAAAGTTGCTATGAACATTCTTGATTACATGCCTTGATGTTCATGAGCATGCACACCTATTTGGTATATATATAGAAGAGGAATTGCTGAGTCTTAGGGTCAGTATGAGTAGACAATGCCAAATATTTTCCCAGTGTTTCTCTATCAATATACACTCTGCCATTGATGAAAGTTCTGTTCTCCACATCCTTGCCAACTCCTGGCATTGCCAGACTTTTTCATTTTAGTCATTATGGTGAGTGAACAGTGGTTTCATTTTGCATTTCCATGAAGATAAATGACATCATCTTTTTTGGACATCTTTTTGTATTTGTGTGTGAAATGCTTGTCTTTTGCTCATTTCTCCTTTTGGTTGTTTATTACTTTCTTACTAATTTGTAGGACTTCTCTATATTTTCTAGTTAATAAGCTTTATGTCAGTTATATGTGTTGCAAGTAGCTTCTCACTCTGTGGCTTGCATTTTTAATCCATTAGTGATTCTTGTTCTTTTGGTGAACAAGTTTATTTTTAATATAGTCTGACTTAATAATGTAGTTTGATTTATTAATCTTTTCCTTTATGTTTAGTGCTTTTCTTGGGTCATGTTGAAGAATTTTTTTCCCTACCCCAAGTTATGAAGATATTCTATGTAATTTTCTAGAAACCTTATTTCTTTACCATATACATTCAGATTTACAGTCCCCTTGGCTCTTATTTTTATATATGGTATGAAGAAGGGATAACATTTTATTTTTATTTTATGTATATCTAATTGGGCAATACCATTTGGTGAAGAAACTTTTGTTCCCATTGCTCTGTAATATTTACTTTATCACAAATTAAGTGCCTACATACATGTGGATTTATTTAAATAGATCTTCTATTTTGTTTCATGGTCCTTGCATAAATATTATGCTTTCTTAATTACTGGAGCTTCAGTTTTGGTATCTGGTAGTTTAAGCCCTCCAGGTTTATTCTTTTTTTTTTTCACTTTTACTTATTTATTATTTTTTTATTGAAGTATAGTTGATTTACATTGGTGTGCCAATCTCTGCTGTACAGCAGAGGGACTCAGTTATACACATATATACATTCTTTTTTTAAATATTCTTTTCCATTGTGGTTTATCACAAGATATTGAATATAGTTCCCTGTGCTATATGTTAGGACTTTGTTGTTTATCCCAGGTTTATTCTTTTTGAAGATTTTCTTAGCTGTTCTTAGTGTCTAAAGTATACTAATTTTAATCCTTAGTGAACCCTTCAATGATTATTCACATTTGTGTACATCCATGAGCACCATTCATCAAGATAGAGAACATTTCCAGCATCCAAAAAGGTTTCCTGTGCCTCTACCAGTCACAACCCCCCTCAAGATAATCACTATTCTGACTTTTGTCAACATTGATTACTTTTGTCTGGTTTTGGACTTCATATAAATTAAATCATAAATATGTATTCCTTTGAATGTGGCTTTTTTTCACTCAGCCAGATGTCTGTGAGAGTCACCTATGTTGTTGTATTTCAGTAGTCCATTCTTTTTTTATTGCTCTTTAGTATTCCATTATATCAATGTACTGTAATTTATTCATTTCTTGTTAATGAGGATGGTTTTTAGTCTTGGCTTATTATGAATATTCTTATAAATATCTTTTGGTAAACATTTATACTAGTTCTCTTGGAGTGGAATTTCTGGGTCATAGAATAGGTGTATACTTAGCTTTTGTTGATACTGCTGAACAGTTCCCTAAAAATAATTGTACAATTCCTTTTGAGTACTGAACATTGTATATGAAAAATTATAGAAGTAATTGGAGGCATAACATCATGCTGTCATTCTCCAGGTAGGCTTTATGTTTGACTTTTATTTCCCTTCTGTAGGCTGCTAGTGATACTAAGAATCCTCAATCATGTCAATCTAATGTCAGAGATTAAGATGATTTGACACTGGGTTTCAATCCATGTACAACACGAGGGTATTTCCAGTTCATCCTTATTCCTGTGATGTTGTCTTTTACGGGCTCTATCCAAACTGTGGAGAATTTATGAAGACCTGTCCTTCTTCGTATAGCCCCTGTAGTGATATTTTGCTTCTAGGTCTGTGAGACCATCAAAATCTCAGCTAAGTTTATCAATCCTTCATTTGCCATTTCTGGAATTAGCAGATGCCCTTGGGGAGAAAGCAGCTCCAATGTTTGGCTCATCTCCCTGGCTTTTCTTTCTTCTCCTAGAACTTGGCCCTGTAATTCTTCACTGCCGTATTATCTTCTCTGTGCCTTCAAGCGGATTTTAAAAAATAACTTGACCTGATTTTCTTAGTCTTCCTAGTAAGATGATTGGTCTGCTTTATGTAAATTGCCATTACCTGAGGCAGAAATCTGTTCCGCCTTAATATCCTTTCTACCCTCATCCTGTCTCTGTGTACTCTCGCATTTGTCCCCCCCCCATTATATCTGTTTAATTACTCTAAGTATCTGTATTTGGGCTAGTAGTGCACAGTTAATTATCACAGCTTTATATAATCCATGTTCTTTTCATTTAATAAACACACATTTATATTCCTGCATGTTTATTTTTCTAGATGAAATTAAAATCATTTTTTAAGGTCTAAGATAAACCTCTTTGAATTTTAATTTTAATTATATTTTGGGAGAATTGGCATTTTTACATTATTCATTCTTCCCATGTAGATAGGTGATGTATATTGATTTACTAAATGTATGCTTTCTTTCAGCGTATTACCAAGGTTTTGGGGTATGTGTGTGAGTGTGTGTGTGTGTGTGTGTGTGTCTGTGTATACGTATACTTGCCATACATTTCTTATTATGTTTATTTCTAACTGTTATATATTTTGTGGCTTTAGAGAATAAGGTTCTTCACCTAATTTTCCTTTTTCCCCTTTTTTTATGGTTGATACACAAGAAAGTGATAAAAATATTTATTGTGTATCCAGTTATTTTGCTGAACCTTCATATTGAAGACTGCTAATGTCTTTTCAGTATATTTCAAATATTTATCTATGATTAGTTTAAATATTAAAAAATATTGTTAATTCGTCTTTCAATCAGAGCATGTAGCCTATAATATTACTGCTTCTTGGAATTTATTGATGTTTTCCCTGAGCATCTGGGATAGGAATCAAATATAATCATGACATGGTTGCTTAAAAAGGTATATCCTTTTTGTGTTGGTAAAAACATTTGAAACTTTCTATATCTTACTTTAACTTATTTATTTCATTATGTCAGGTATTACATCAAAGCTGACATATAGGAGATTCTTAAATGTCCATTCGTGGGTCAGTGCTACAACTTGCCTTCCTGGCTTTTTATACTAGGTTAATTTGGTATTGCTGATGGGCTCTCATAACCTTCAGATTGATGCTAACACAAGTTATTTCTCAGTGCTACCTTTCAGTCCTTTTACTTCTTGGAGAACTTCCTTTTTAATTTATCTTGTAGATATTTTAAACATATTCATTTCTCTTATTAGGATGTCTCTGTTTAAACTCCAGCCTTCTTAAGATGAACAGATGACTACTTCCTACTTCACTGACTAAAATTGAGGCCATGTTAGTGAATCACTTCAGTTTACTGCTCCCTTGTCCTAAAAGTCATCTACATCGTTTCTCATTCTTATCGCCTTTCTCCTGGTCCTGGAGGATGGGGTTTCTGCATTCTGCTCAAGATTATTCTACTTGTCCCTCTTATTCATCTCCTCGTGCCATCTCTAGTATCTTGATCATTAGATTTTTTTCCCTCTGTGTTTGCAATGTCTCTCTTGCTAACCCTCACACTGTATAAATATGTTGTATGTTTACATCTTTAAAAGATATTTCCTGTCTTCATCCTCACCCTCATTTAGCTACTATCCTATCTCTTTATTCTACTCCTCATTCAAAATATAATTTCCTTACCTCACTGTGTATTTTGTAAATTACTGCTTTCTAGTTCTAGTAGAGTTGTTAATGAAAACAGTGCAGGCTGAGCTCAAATCTCAGCTCAGGAATTTATGTTTGGTAACCTTAACCGTTAGTCTCTATTTCTTAACTGTAAAATGGAAATAATGGCTTGTTAGGGTTGTTTTAGGGATTTGTTTGAAGCTCATAGCAACTCAGTCAGTCCTGACACACAGAAGATGTTCTCTAAATGGTAGTAAATACTACTATTTTGACTACCCATATCCTTTTTTAAAAAATGTAGTTTTCTACTTTGTAATAATGTTTTTCAAATAGTTGAGATTACAGAATAAGTGACATCAGAAAAAATATAGTGTTAGTATGTTTATCCTAAGTTTGTTTAATTTGTTTGATTTCTAATAAAATTTTATGTTCAGATATTTTCTAAAGGATAGGGTTTTACTTTGTGATCAGATATTATAATTATTGTAAGTGCAATAGACCAAGTTTCTTAAATGCCAGTCTCTTATTTCAGTATCATCTTTAGCATTAGTTCTTTTCTGTTCTTCCATTTATTGATAATAGGATGAAAAACAGCATGATGTATTCATGGAATATGCTGTGTGATTCAAGGGGTGGTAGAAAAGTCTTCCAAAACAAAAGTTGCTTATCCACTGGCTTATGATAAAATTTGTTTTTTTAAACTTTTTGATTGCCTGTGCAGATTCAGTCACTGTGAGAGAATATAGGGGATTCAGAAGTGAATAAAATATAGGCTGTTTGTTCAAATGAGTATCCATCTTAATAAAATAAGGATCAGACATGTAAATAAATAATCAGAATCCTTGTATATGTGCACTGGATTTGAGGAGGTCAGAGAACTGTTGGATACAACATTTACACGGAAGTTGACGTTGTTCAAAATTATGGCAAGTCTTAGGTTTGAGAGGAAGATTAGCCTGTTTTATCTTCGGTGGAAAAGTGGTAGGGACCTTGAAGTTAAGAGATTGTAGTGAGAAGGAGGATGAGCAGTTGACAAAATCAGATGGCATGAGACTAAAAGGAGAGGATTAACTTCTTGTTAAGAGCCTAGTGCTTCTACTATCCTCTTTTTAAAACTTTTATTATTGTTATTTTAAAGAAAAATTAATATATGTTCAGTTTACAAATTATAGGAAATATGGAGGAATTCTGAAAATTTTAAACTGATTTTATTTAGATAACTAAATAACATTTGAAGGAGGAATGTGAAGTTGAACATGTAGAATGTGTGTCTCTTATTTTAGAATTTCTGATGGAAAAGGCAGAAGAGAACTTTAACAAAAAACAGCATAATGAGAGCTCTCATGGTGATGCTATTAGAGCACATGCACACAACTTTCTCTAATCAAAAACATAAAAAAACTTTTTTAGAGAAAATTTTATAAATATACAAAAGTGGACACTAAAAGAGAATAATGAACCCCCTTGTACTCATCACTCAGCTCAATAATTATCAACTCATGGCTGATGTTGTTTTAAGTATATCTCTCTACTTCATCACCCTTTTCCAGATTATTTTGAAGCAACTCTCAGACATCATATGCTTTTATCTATTAGATATCAATATCTAAAATATAGGAACAGTACCATATCATACCTAAAAATGAACAATTTCTTAATATTAAATATCAATTCAGTTCACATTTCCTCAACTATCTTATAACTTAAAAAATAAGTATTTTGTTTGAATTGGGATAAAGATAAGGTCCATACATTATGATTGGTTGATGTCTCTCAAGCATGTATATTCCTCTGTTAATTTTTTTCTTTTGTGTAGCAGTATTTGATATCTTTAATTCATTATTTTTCTAGGTATTTCACACTTTTAAACAAGGTTATAATGTCATTTCTAACTGTTGCTGATATATAAAAAAATATATTATTTGGCATATTTACCTTGTTTCCAGCAACCTCACTATATGTATTGATTTAAAAAATGTCTTTAGATTCCTTTGGGCTTTTTATGTACACAATCACATTGTAAATGATGAGAATTATAGTTTCTCTTTTGTTATAGTTATATTTTTTATTTCTTTTTATTGCTTTATTATGCTTTCACTGGTTCAGAACTCCAATAAAATGTTGAAGTGAATGATAGTAGTGATAGCAGTGAATGAAGTGAATGTCTCATTCCTGATCTCAGAGACAGCTTCAACATTTCATCACTTGGTATGATGTTTGTTTTAGGTTTTTGGTAGACAGCCTTTTTTAGATTAAAAAAGTTCTTTTCTATTTCTAGTTTGCTAAGTTTTTATTTGAAAATAAATGATTATTAACTTTTATGAAATACTTCTTCTTTATTCTGTTCAGGTGGTGAATTATGTTGCTTTAGTTTTGAATATTAAACCATATTAATATATTGATGGATTTGATTAGATAATATTTTATATAGGATTTTTACATTTCTGTTTATGAAATAGATTGCCTGTCATTTTCCTTTCTTGTAAGGCTCTTGTCAGGTTTTAGTATCAAGGTTTTTCTGGGCTTATAAAGTAAGTTGAGAAGTGTTCCTTCTTTTACTGATCTGCAAAAGAGTATGCATGTAATCAGCATTATTTCCTTCCTTAAAAGTTTGAAAATTCACCAATGAAGTCATCTGTCTTAGTGTTTTCTTTGTTGTAAGGTTTTAAATAATGGATTGTGTGTGTGTGTGTGCATCTACACATATATCTGTATATACACACATATATACACAACTATTCAGTTTTTTCTATATCTGCATAAGTTTTAAGTTTCCTTTTTGTAGGAACTTGATTTTTTTAATATATCAGATTATTTTGAAGTAAATCTCAGATATCATATATCCTTTCATTTATAGATATGGATATCTAAAATAAAGGAACACCTAAAAATTAACAGTTTCTTAGTATCATCAAATATCCACTCAGTTCACATTTCCCCAATTGTTCTATAATTGTTTAATCATATTTTGTTTGACAGTGATTCAGATAAGACACATTCAATACATTTGTAGCATGAAATTATTTGTAATGCCTTAAGATTTTAAAATATCTCTATGTCTTTCTTTTCATTCCTGATATTAGTAATTTGTGTCTTTTCTCTTGACCAGTCTTGCCAGGCATTTATCAACTGGTGAATTGAACCTTTTATTATTTTGATGCCTTTGCTTTAATGATGACTTTATCTTTTATAGTATAGCCAAACCAGCTTTCTTTTAGTTGTCACATGTTATATATTTGTCTATATTTTTGTTTTCTGTTTTTCTGTATTCTTACATTTTACATGTATCTTATGAGTGGTACTTGGAGAGAGGTTTTTGTTTTGTTTTGTTTTAATCTAATCTGTCTTTTAATTGGACCATTTAGAGTATTTCTAAAAATGCATGATATAATTATAGGGATTAGTGGTTATCAGGGATTAGGGATGGGTTGGGGAGGGAGATAGATGTGGTTACAAAAGGGCAACATAAGAGATTATGTGGTGGTGGAGCTATTCTGTATCCTGGCTGTGGTGGTGAATACACAAACCTACACACCTGATAAAAGTGTATAGAACTAAATATAGACATACACATTCACATACAAATGAGTACAATTAAAACTTTTAATCTGGATAAAATAAGTAGATTGTATCAGTGTCACAGTGGTTGTGATATATTTTATTATAGTTTTGCAAGGTGTTACCACTGGGGGAAGCTGGATAAAGGGTATATGGGATCTCTGTATTCTGACAATTTGTTGTGAATCCTCATTATCTAAAAATGTTAAATTAAAAAAATGTTTTTACGATATATTTTGGTGTAAATCTACCATATTGATATCTACTTTTTATTTGTTTGGATTGTTGAATATTAGTGCTTTTCTTTTTCTATTTTTCTTTGTTTTTTTTTTAATAGTTTAAAAAAAAAATTATTTATTTATTTGGCTGCACCAGGTCTTAGTTGTGGCACTCGTGATCCTTAGTTGTAGCATGCGGGATCTTCAGTTGTGGCATGCAAACTCTTAGTTGCAGCATGTGGGATTTAGTTCCCTGACTAGGGAAAGGACCCGAGCATGGAGTCTTAGCCACTGGACCACCAGGGAAGTCCTCTACTTTTCTTTGAATTAACTATTTTTTGCTTTTTCATTTCTACACTTTTATTAGCTTGAGGGTACATGTTCTTTAACTATTTTGTTTTTTTAGTGGTTAGTATAGGGATTACAGCATGCATGCTGGAGTTTTCAGAGTTGTGTACATATTTTTATTTTAACCTCTTCTAGGACAGTGAAGAACCTACAACTACTTAACTTCTAGATTATATGTTATTTTTTGTTATGCATTTTAACTTAGTATGCAATGAGACTACACAGAATATTATTGCTATTATTGTATAGGCATCATTCATTTCACTTTACAACTGTATTTTACCTTTTTGGTTGCTCTTTATTTCCTTTCATTTTTTGAGCTTCTCAGTTTATTGTGTCTTTCTGAAGAATATCCTTTCATAATTCCTTTCTTATAGCCTTTTGATGATAGATATCTTGATTTTTATTTATCTGAAAATGTCTCTATTTTACCTTTTTTGAAGTATATTTTTGCTGAATATTGGTATGACTGTCTTCCAGCCCTTAGAAAATACTATTCCATTGTCCTTTTGCTCCCTTAGTTTCTGTTGAGAAATCATCTGTTAATTTTATTGTTACTTCTTTGAAGGTATTTTGTCATTTTCTGCTGGCTTCTTTTAGCATATTCTCTTATGTCTTTGTTTTCCTGTAGTTTTACTTTGATGTGCCCAACTCTGTGTGTGTGTGTGTGTGTGTGTGTGTTTTAAAAATTTGTTCTGCTTGGTGTTTGTATCTTGGTATCTTTCTTCAGATAAATTCTGAGATATTAACTTTTCAAATATTTCTTTTGCCCTTTTCTCTTCTCTCCTTTTACAAATCCAATTGCACATTGTTAGATCCTCTTACTCTATCCTTTTTTTTTTTTTCTTTTTTTTTGTTACTCCAACCTTCAGGCTTTCTGTGCCTCTCTCAAGATATTTATTTTTGTCTTCCAATTCCATAATTCTCTCTTGGGTCATTTGTAATCTGCTGGTAAATCCGTTTGTTGTGGTTAATTTTTGGTTATTTTTTAGCTAAAAAATTTCCACTTGGTTCTTTGTAACAGTTTCTAGTTCTCTGCTGACATTCTCAATCTTATATTTTATTTTCTTGAGCATATTAAGCATATTTTAAGTTGCAGTCTGATAACTAATTTTTCTGGATCTCTTGTTGATCTGTTTTTATTTCCTGTATTTCTCTTGTGTTTTGATCCCAATGGTCTTTTTTTCCTATATACCTGGTCGATTTTCATTAAATGTCAGATTTTGTATGTAAGAATTTTAGAAATAATTTGAAACCTTAGATGAAGATATTTTCCTTCAGACAAGATTTATGATTGTTTCTAGAGGGCACTAGCAATTCTGGATCAACTTAATTTAGACAGGATTTGGGATGATTCAGATTTAAGCCTAAGTTCTTAGTTGGCTGTCTTAGTCCATTTGGGCTGGTATAACAAAATACCATAGACTGGGTGGCTTATAAATAATAGAAGTTTATTTCTCATACTTCTGAAGGCTGGGAAATCCCAGATCAAGGAGCCAGCAGATTTGGTGTCTGGTGAGGGTCCCCTTTCTGTTCATAGAATGCCATTTTCTCTCTGTGTCCTCATGTGGCAGAAAGGGCAAGGAAGTTCTCTGGGGTCTTTTGGGCACCAGTGACACTAATGGGCACTAATCTCTTTAATGAAGGCTTTGCCCTAATAACCTCCCCAAAGCCCTAACTCTAAATATCACATTGGGGGTTATGATTTCCACATATGAATTTTGAGGGGATACAGATATTCAGTGTATAACATTGGTTATCTATTTTTAGTTTACTCTTTACTCTCTTTTTTTAAACTTTTTTTTTTATTAGAGTATAGTTGCTTTACAATATTGTGTTAGTTTATACTGCACAGCAAAGTGAATCAGCTATATGTATACATATTTCCCCTCTTTTTTGGATTTCCTTCTCAGGTCACCATAGAGCACTGAGTAGAGTTCCCTGTGCTATACAGTAGGTTCATATTAGTTATCTATTTTATACATAGTGTCAATAGTGTATATATGTCAATCCCAATCTCCCAATTCATCCCACATCCCCCTTTCTCCCTTGGTATCCATATGTTTGTTCTCTACGTCTGTGTCTCTATTTCTGCTTTGTAAATAAGATTGTCTATACCAATTTTTTCAGATTCCACATATATGCATTAATATATATTTGTTTTTCTCTTTCTGACTTACTTCACTCTGTATGACAGTCTCTAGGTCCATCCATGTCTCTACAAATGACCCAATTTCATTCCTTTTTATGGCTAATATTCCATTGTATATATGTACCACATTTTCTTTATCCATTCCTCTGTCACTGGATATTTAGGTTGCTTCCATGTCCTGGCTATTGTAAATAGTGCTGTAATGAACATTGGGGTGCATGTGTCTTTTTGAATTGGTTTACCTTTTCAAGATTCAGTCCTATAGCCTAGCCATTTTATCAGGCCATTGTCTCTTACCTGCAGACCTCCCTTCTCATCTCTTCCCAAGGTCATGATACTCCAATTTTTGTATGAGCTTATCAGAAGCTATACTCAGCTTCTTAGCCTCTTAGCTACCTCTGTCAGAACTGTCAGATACCCAAAAGGAAAAGTAACCTCAAATATCAGGCTTATCTCTCTGTGTTTACTTCTTTTTTTTAAAATAATACAGATAATTTTTTTTTTAATTTTATATATATATTTTTGGCTGCGTTTGGTCTTCGTTGCTGCACGTGGGCTTTCTCTAGTTGTGGCGAGTGGGGGCTACTCTTCATTGTGGTGCACGGGCTACTCTTCATTGCGGTGCGCGGGCTTCTCATTGAAGTGGCTTCTCTTGTTGCGAAGCATGGGCTCTGGGCACACGGGCTTCAGTAGTTGCAGCACACAGGCTCAGTAGTTGCGGCATGTGGGCCCTAGGGTGTGGGGGCTTCAGTAGTTGCGGTACACGGGCTCAGTAGTTGTGGCACATGGGCTTAGTTGCCCCATGGCATGTGGGATCTTCCCAGACCAGGGATCAAACCCATGTCCCCTGCATTGGCAGGCAGATTCTTAACCACTCCGTCACCAGGGAAGTCCTGTGTTTACTTCATATACTGAGTTTCAGACTTGTAATTTTTTTACTACCTTGTTAGGTTTCTCCTGCCTTCAAGCAGATTTTTTAGTTATCTACCTTTTCAAGTCGATTTTAGCAGGAGGTTTGTTTTTGAACCTTCTAATCTCTCAGATTACCCTGCTATGTTCCGTTTAGAGCCTTCATACATCCTGTTCCTCCTGCTTGAAAACCTCTAGTTTCCCACCCCCCTAACTCCTAGTTTACACCTATTCATGCTATGGGTCAAGTCCTGAAGAGCTCTTCCTAAGCCTTCACTGACTCCCTGACAAGATTATCTTGTTATACTCTCTTATAGCACTACCTGAATGCCTTTATTGTACTTGTAGTTTATAATTATATATTTATTTGTGTCTTTGTTTCATTTAATGTTTGTCTTTTCAACACAATGTCAGGTGCTTGAGGAATAGGACTATTATCAGTTTTTTTTCTTATTACAGCCCCAAATGATAAGCTACAAGGAATATTTAATATTTCTTCAAAAACTGGACATATAAGTATTGGGTTAAATGACTGAGATTTCCCTTGGATGAAAATAGCAGAATTTAAAGAAAGAAAAAGATTATATTCATGGGTTCTTAGAAGGTAGAAAGGGCATAATTTATATTTTATTTTTATTTTAAAAATTTATTATAAAGTACTTCAGACATATTAAAAGTGTGAGTTATGTAATCTACCTAGCTGTACTCACCACTCTGCTTAAGAAATAGACATCATTTATTTTTATAAAAATATACAGAGAGCCCAGAAATATACCTCTATAAATATAGTCAACTGATCTTTGACAAAGGAGCAAAGACAATACAATGGAACAAAGATAGTTTCTTCAGTAAATGGTGCTAGAACAATTGGACATCCACATGCAAAAAAAAAAAAAGGGAATCCAGATACAGACCATACACCCTTCACAAAAATTAACTCTAAATGGATCATAGACCTAACTGGAAAATGCAAAACTGTAAAACTCCTAGAAGATAGCATAGGAGAAAACCTAGATGATCTTGGGTATGGTGATGCCTTTTTCGATATAACACCAAAGACACCATAGTGTCATCTTTGAAAGAAACTATGAAAAAAATAATTGATAAGCTGGATTGAAGTTAAGTTAAAAACTTTTGCTTTGTGAAAGACAAAATCAAGAGAATTAGAAGACCAGCCACAGGTTGGAAAAAAAGTATTTGCAAAATCACATCTGATAAAGGACTATTATCTAAAATATGAAAAGAACTCTTAAAATTCAACCGTAAGAAAACAAACAGCCCTTTTAAAAAATGGGCTAAAGACCTTAACAGACACCTCACCGAAGAAGATATACAGATGGCAGATAAGCACATGAAAAGATACTTTACATCATATGTCACTAGGGAAACGCAAATTAAAACGAGATACCTGTACATTCCTAGAATTGCCACAATCTGGAGCAGTGACAGAATCAAATGCTGGTGAGGATGCAGAGCAACAGGAACTCTCACTTATTGCTGGCGGGAATGCGAAATGGCACAGCCGCTTTGGAAGACAGTTTGGCGGTTTCTTCCAAAACTGAACATACTCTTTCCATATGATCCAGCAATACTGCTCTTTGGTATTTATGCAAAGAGTTGAAAATTTATGTCTACACAAAAACCTGCACGTGGATGTTTATAACAGCTCTGTTCATAATTGCCAAAACTTGGAAGCAACCAATGTCTTTCAGTAGGTAAATGGATAAATAAACTGTGGAATAACCAGACAATGGAATATTATTCAGCACTAAAAAGAAATGAGCTATCAAGCCATAAAAACACATGGAGGAACCTTAAATGCATATTACTGAGTGAAAGAAGCCAATCTGAAAAGGCTATATACTGTATGATTTCAAGTATATGACATTCTGGAGAAGGCAAAACTATGGAGACAATAAAAAGACAGTGGTTGTGGTGGGCAGAGGGTGGGTTGTAGGGAGGAGAGAGATAAATAACCAGAGAGCAGAGGAGCAGGGCAGTGAAAATACTTTATATGATATTATAAAGATGGATAATGTCATTATACATCCGTCTAAACCCACAGAATGTACATCACCAAGAGTGAACCCTAAGGTAAACTGTGGACTTTGGGTGATTATGATTTGTCAGTGTAGGTTCATCCTTGGTAAAAAATGTACCATTCCTGTGAATGATGTTGATAGTGGGGAGGCTATGCATGTTTTGGGGGACAGGGGATATAGGGGAAATCTCCGTACCTCCCTCTCAATTTTGTTGTCAACGTAAATAAAACTGCTCTAAAAAAATAAGGTCTTAAAAAAATCAGAAAAAAACCTATAAAGATTAATTTCTACCAGAGATTAATAAATCCACAAGATACATAGCAACCAAAAAATATACACAGTATACTAAGATATAAACATATATGTAGTCTACTGAGCAATTACTTTGGCTTTTAGGTACTTCTGTGGTAAAGTAATTAGTTATTGTTTATTATAAATTTGTTTATTTAAGGAAATTTTTCTTTAAACTTTCAGATGATACAGCATTGTTTGAGTTGATTCAGCTAGTTCCACCAGGTACTGTATTGTGTTTTGATAAGGTAATTGACATCTGAACTCATTTCAATGAAATGCTTTTTAAAAAATCTCATCTTTTCCCCTTCTTCCCAAATTAAGAGCAATGTTGAGTCTCTAGCATTGGTCTACTATGTGTAAAATGTCAGTAGGCCAAAATAATATATACAGAAAGATTGACATAAATTATACTTGAACACATTGTTCTAAAATTGAATAGTCATAATTTATAGTGGGAAATAACCCGATATGATCCTAGCATATTTTGTGACATTCATAAAAATTAACGTCTTTAAGTTTTTGTGATTTTTCTAAACCAATATGCTTTTGCTGATAAAGTAGTTCATTATCTTAGTTTTTGTGTATTGACTGTTATTGGGAATGTAGGGGAATTAAAACTGTACCTGTTTAATAAACAGTACAGATCCCTGCAGTAGGTAGAGTTAAAATCTGAAGGATAGTTTTATTTTTATTATTGATTTCTATGATTATAGAAGACTCTATCTTAAATCCTTATTTTATGTGAGAAATAGGGAACTATATTTTGTTGAAAGCTAGTAGTCTAAAATTTTTGAATATCACATATATACCTAATTCCGGTAACCACAAATTCTATAAAATGTCTATATTTTTTTCAATATGTAACCTAATATCTCATAATGGCAGGTAGAAAAGAATGGAAGATAGAAAAAAAAATTCTGGAGATGGTAATTAAGTTTTATATGTATAAATGTTATGTCAGTTTGATATGTTTAAAAGGATTTTCTTTTCTAGGAACTCATATGTACTTAAAAAGTTTACATGAACATCCCCTTTCTACAAAAGGGGGAGGGAGAATTAGTAGTATGTATGACATTTCTGAATAAGGAAATGTGTTAATTCGCTTAACATAACTTTATTTTAATTTCCCTTTCATAGAAAAAAAATTAAGTCCATGACCCTGAAGCAGGTATTCCATTAAGGCATCAGGCATTATATATTTGTACTTGATGATATTGTTTCTAAATAGCATATTTTGTTATAATTTGAATCATAGGATATCTTTCTTGTAGTGGGTGAAACACTGTCTACATATGATGAGAATACACGAGATTTCATGTTCCCGGGTCCAAATCAAATTTCTGGACACCATGACTCAAACCGCCAGGTTACCATGAGGAGGATTTCTTGCCTTCGCGTAAGTGCTTACTATTTTCTGAATCAAATCGTGATGCAGGATCATTGTCAAAAACCACCACATAGCCCTCAATATCTGAAATGTGAAGACCTAATTCAAAGTTTAATTTAGTTTAAAACATAATTGCTTTATGAAATTATGATGTTATTTTAAACATACTGAAACCTAAATGAAAATACTTTACCAAAATGCATGCATCTACCTTCCAAAATTAACAAGCATTATTTTGCCTTATATTCTTCAGATTTCTCTCCTCTTCTTCTCCCCCTTTCCTCCCCTCCCCACTGTCCCTATGTCTTTGTCTCTCTTTTTATTTTTCTCCCAAAAGAATGGCCAATAAATATTTGAAAACATGCGCAATCCCATTAGCATTTAGGAAAATTCAGATTAAAACAATCATATGATTTCATTTTTATAGCCATAAGATTGGTAAAATTTAATAAATCTGACAAATGTCAAAAGCATGGAAAAATGGAAGCTTGTGTATGTTGCTATGTCATGTAAATTGGAACAACCACAATCCAGGATTATCTAGTCAAGGCCAAGATTCTCATAGCCTATGACCTTCTAGGTATATAGCTTTAAGATGTATTCTGTCTGGCATACTAAGAGCCTTCTTAGGAATGTTCATTTGTAGCATTGTTCATAATAATGAAAAATGGAAATAATTGAAATGTCCATTAGTAGGAGTTTGGATAGAATAATTATTATATGTTCATGTAATGGAAATACGTATTCATACACCTAAAAGTGAAAGCTGCATTAAGTGATAGCCAACTCTCATCTTTTCCTGCAACTTCTTCAGTTTTATTGGATAATTAATAATATTTTTATTCCTGAAAATGCCTTCTGCCTAGAGAGACTGAGTGAAGCCCCTGCTGTTTCAAAGAAGAAAAAAGTGAAAGTTGTCTAGGTTGAAATTATTTGGACAAATATTTTTCACTAACTTTAGGAGATATTGGAGCAGTAAGGAAATTGGGGTGCTACATGAGCCAATATGGTGAATTAAGTAACTTCTCCTGTATTTCCTGTAGGAAATAGCAAATTTCAGCTTGCTGAAAGTATAAAAGTTGACTAGCAAATCTATTAAAATATACCTCCTTTGGGATATTTTCAGTGTCCATTAGCCCAAAAAGTCTTCCAAGAATGTTTCAGGGACTTTCTAGAAGCCTGCAATGAAAAAAATCTGATTTTAAAATTAAAGTTTTTTTAAAAGTAATTTAAAATGCTGTATTATACCAAATTGGCAATATAAACATAAGAATATGGACCATTAACAGGTATTTTTCTTTATTGAATTTGAGTTACTTTCACATATATCAAAAAAGTTTGGATTACTAAGGCAAAAAGTCTATATATATTGTTAAAAGATAAATTGGGACATATTAAAAATTTTGAGTTTATTTGAGCAAAAATTGATTTGATTCAAGCAGCATCCAATCTGGCAGATAGAAAGAAGCTCCAAGGAGCTGTGCAAAATGAAAGATTTTTATATCCAGAAGGGAGCAGGAACAAGGAAATTATACTAGGCCAAAAAGTGTGTTGATTATTGCAAGGTTCCTTTCATTTAGGGGATGGCAGAGGGTCTAATCAGATGGATTACCTAGTGAGTGCTAATCAGGCAATTCCTGATTGACTGGTTTAAAATTCCATTTCTGGGAGAGCCGAAACTGTAATTAATTTAAATCTGTTTGGTGACATGGAGCTTAGCGTAAGCAACTCAATTTTGGGCCTGTTGTTTTTAACAATATAAAAAGTGAGACTTCTGGTGATGATGGTGTGAAGGGGCTGTCAATTACTCTCTCCACACAAGTATAAAACTGGACAAAATTGTCACAAGCCGCAGTTTTAGGGCACTGGAAACTGATCGCAGTTAAGACAATTAAGACAAATTAAGAAGTATCCGTGCTTGAATAGCTGCTAAAACTTTGGGTAAAAATGGCAGAAGTATGTGGTCATCTTGCCTAGGACAACTCTCATACCCTGCATAGCCAGTGAGAATTGTAGCTTCACTAAGCCTGGGGCAAGCTGCAAAAATTAGTAGCTTTGCTACCAGAGAGGTCAGAATCAATTTTGGGCAGTGATACTGTGATTTGTAATAAGAAACATACATTTGGTCTTCTTGCTCCATTCTTGGCACAGAGCTCATAAAACCTTTGGAATTTCCTGTGTTTAAGAGCTATAAAGGTGTCTTTTGTTATGTTAATGAGGAGACTTTTAGAAAGCTCCTTGGGAACTTAAGGATGGGGGCTTGATGCCAGGGGAACCAACCAGGTGATTAGAGGGTTGGAACTTTCAGCCCCACCCCTGAGAAGTAGAGGGGCTGGAGATTGAGTTCAGTCACCAATGGCCACTGATTTAATCTCACGCCTGTGTAATGAAGCGGCTATAAAACCCAAAGGATGGGGTTTGGAGAGCTTCCATGTTGGTGAACATGTGGAGGTACTGGGAGAGTGGCTCACCTGGTGAGGGCACAGAAACTTCTCCCCGCTTCCCACATATCTCACCCTAGACATCTCTTCCATTTGGATGTCATCATATCCTTTTATATAAACTGGTAAACTAAGTAAACTGTCTCCTGAGTTCTTTGAGCAGCTGTAGCAAATTGATCGAACCCAAGGAGGGGGTCATGGGAACCTCTTATTTGTAGCCTGTGGGTGACAACCTGGACTTGTGATTAGCATCTGAAGTCAGATAGGAGCAGTCTTGTGTAACTGAGCCCTTAACCTGTGGGATCTGACGCTGTCTCCAGGTAGTGTCAGAGCTGAGTTAAATTGCAGGACACCCAAATGGTGTCGTAGAGACTTTTCTTGGTGGTGTTGGAAAACCCACACATTGGAATTGGTGTCACAATCATAGGGGCAAATATTTTTCTGTGCCAGCTAAATGTGGTGGATTCGGTTAGAAGCACGTGAGAAAAACCCACAGCTTTGCTAGGCCGATTGCAGTTCCAATCAGAGTGAGCAGCACACCTGCCAGAAAGTTGACAGGAGACCCTGGAAGTAAGGGAGCAATAAAAGGGCTGAGATGAGCTTTCCACTCATTCCTGGCTGACTGAAACTATGCACGTTCAGGGGAGACAGTGGGAGTCCAGCAAAAAAGTGAAAGCCAAGGGAGACTAGAGACCTGCTGTACCTTTGAGTGCATTCCCCAACCCGCACACAGATAATCAACAAAGAGTGGAACCCTGACAGGTTCATTGGATGACCACTAAGCTATGCATACTCAGATGAGACCACTAGAATGAATACAAGAATAAAAAGACATGGCATATATATAAATTGAACAGCAAAATAGCAGTTGTAAATTCAATCATATCAGTTATTGTATTTAAATGTGAGTGGACAACACACTCCAATCAGTAGTTTGCTGTCCTGGCAGGCAACAATGCACCCTTCCTCAGAATTCAGATGATTCTGCATAGACATCTGAGTCTTAGGCTGTCTTTCTGAACCCATCACTGTGGCAAGGATTCAAGTCACATCTGGGGTTAAATCCTGGCACTATCACAGGCTACTACTATCACTATACTATGGAGATAACGTTGTTTGGTGGATTAATGAAAACTTGTAAATGGTTATTTTAGTACCTGGCACATAGAGAATGATCAGTAAATGTTAGTGATATGATGATGGCCGTGGAGATCATGACAAGGTGCTGTTGTTGGTGGCAGTGATGTTAATCAGAATCTGTGACTTTCTCATCTTTGATCTTACCTCTTAGCGCAGATGTTTGTATGTACTTAAATGACTCTTGATTGAATTGAATGAATTACATCTTATTGTAGACTTCATAGAGGAAACTGACATTTCCGATGTGTGATGATTAAATTTATTTTGGTTAGGTTGTGGCTAGATGTTACTGTGAAGGTATTGTGTAGATTTGACTAATATTTACAATCACTTGACTTTAAGTGTAGGAGATTACCCTTGATAATGTAAGTAGACCTCATCCAATTAATTGAAGACCTGACGAGCAAAAACTGAAGTTTCCAAAAGAGTAAGGAATTCTGCCTCAAGACCGTAATATAGAAATCCTGAGTTTCCAGCCTGCTGGCTTGCTTACATATTTCACACTCAAGACTACAGTATCAACTTTGCCTGAGTTTCCAGCCTGCCAGCTTTCCCTGTGGATTTTGGACTTGTCACTCTCACAATTGCATGTACCAATTCCTTAAAATAAATATCTCTCTGTGTATATATTCTGTTAGTTCTGTTTCCCTGAAACCCCAATTGATACACATGGGTTTTGAAAGATCTAAAAATAATGGCTAAAACTCTGAGTATTTACTATATGACCAGCAATATATGGGGAGGGGTAAAGTGATAAGTTGCAGTCCAGGCTGTGGTACTTATAAAATATGTCCACAGATGATTTGACACTCCTCTCTTCCAAAGGCAGAGTTTCTTAAGTATGGACTCTGCTTAGTGACTCTAACAGATACACTGTGGTGAAGTGACAGTTTTAGACTTTGGAGACCAGGTCATTAAATGCACTGTGGCTTCCTCCTTGCTCTCACTCTTCTATCACTCACTCCTGGGGAAGCCAACTGCTATGTGTGAGGACACTCAAGCCTCTGGAGAGGGCAGAAGCTGGGACAGCTTTGCTGGAGTGTGTATGAAAGCTTGAAGAGCCTTGAAGAAACTGTCAGATGAGTGTTTGGAGGAAAATGAGGCAAATGTTATTGGAAATTAGGGGAGAAAGGAGCCCTTGTTATGTAATGGTGTAAAGTTTAGCTGGAATGTGGGATATAGAAAAAAATACCTGATGAGACGGGTGGTCTTTGTAAGGATACTTTCAGACAGAGTATTAGAGGGGCTGTCTGGTTTCTTTTTGCTGCTTATAGCAAAATATAAGAGGAGAGGGAAGCAAAAGGAAAGCCTGTTAATAACACAAAAAGGAGTTGGAACTTACTGTTTTTGAGGATTCTCAGCCTTCCCCAACGGCAAATAATGTTGAAATTAAAGAATGACTTATGAGCAAAAATCATTCTAGGGTGTGTTCAGGAAATTTTGGTCTGATGGTGAAACCAAGGGTGTGACTGTAAAATCCTTTATTAAAATCTCCAAAAGATCCAAGATGTTGCCTCAGAAAACAATTTAATTAAACATAGGTTTTATTTTTTACATTTAAAAAAATTTTTAGTTTTAAAAAATTTTCATACAATTTTTATAATTGAAGTATAGTTGATTTACAATGTTGTGTTAGTTTCAGGTGTACAGCAATGTGATTTAGTTATATATCTACATATATATATATATCTATTTCAGATTCTTTTCCATTATAGGTTATTACAAGATATCGAATATAGTTCCGTGTACTATACAGTAGGTCCTTGTTGTTTATCTATTATATGTATAGTAGTGTGTATCTGCTAATCCCAAACTCCTAATTTGGAAGTTCTGACCAGTGTGAGGTGATACCTCATTGTAGTTTTGATTTGCATTTCTCTAATAATTAGTGATGTTGAGTGTATTTTCGTGTGCCTGATGGCCATCTGTATGTCATCTTTGGATGACATACAGATGGCAGTTTAAGTCTGTTTAGGTCTTCTGCCAATTTTTTGATTGGATTGTTTGTTTTTTGATATTGAGCTATATTGAGCTGTATGAGCCCTTGTTGGTCACATTGTTTGCAAATGTTTTATCCCATTCTGTACATTGTGTTTTCATTTGTTTATGGTTTCCTTTGCCATACAAAAGCTTTTAAGTTTAATTGGGTCCCATTTGTTTAGTTTTGCCTTTATTTCCATTACTCTAGGAGATGGATCCAAAAAAAATAATTGCTGTGATTTATGTAAGAGTGTTCTGCCTATGTTTTTCCTATAGGAGTTTTATAGTATCTGGTCTTACATTTAGGTCTTTAATCCATTTTGAGTTTATTTTTGTATATGGTGTTAGAGAATGTTATAATTTCATTCTTTTACATGTAGCTGTCCAATTTTCCTAGCACCACTTATTGAAGACACTCTTTTCTCCATTGTATATTTTTGTCTCCTTTGTCATAGATTAATTGACCTTGAGTGCATGGGTTTATTTCTGGGCTTTCTATCCTGTTCCATTGATCTATATGTCTGTTTTTATGCCAGTATCATACTGTACTGATTACTGTAGCTTTGTAGTATAGTCAGAAGTCAGAGAGTGTGATTCCTCCAGCTCCATTCTTCTTTCTCAAGATTGTTTTGGTTATTCTGGGTCTTTTGTGTTTCCATACAAATTTTAAAATTATTTGTTATAGTTCTGTGAAAAATGCCAATGGTAATTTGATAGGGATTGCATCGAATCTGTAGATTGCCTTGGTAGTATGGTCATTTTAACAATATTGATTCTTCCAGTCCAAGAACATGGTATATATCTCCATCTGTTTGTGTTGTCTTCAATTTCTTTCAAGAGTGTTTTATAGTTTTCAGAGTACAGGTCTTTTGCCTCCTTAGGTAGGTTTTATTCCTAGGTGTTTTATTCTTTTTGATGCAATGGTAAATGGGATTGGTTCCTTAATTTCCCTCTCTGATAGTTTGTTGTTCATGTATAGAAATGCATCAGATTTTTGTATATTAATTTTGTATCCTGCAACTTTACCAAATTTATTGATGGGCTCTAGTAGTTTTCTAGTGTGTCTTTAAGATTTTCTATGTATAGTATCATGTTATCTGCAGATAGTGAGAGTTTTACTTCTTCCTTCCAATTTGGATTCCTTTTATTTGTTTTTCTTCTCTGATTGCTGTGGCTAGGACTTCCAAAACTATGTTGAATAAAAGTGATGAGAGTGGGCATCCTTGTCTTATTCCTGATCTTAGGGGGAATGCTTTCAGCATTCCTTTTCACCGTTGAGGATGATGTTAGCTGTGGGTTTGTCATATATGACCTTTATTATGTCGAGGTATGTTCCCTCTGTGCCCACTTTCTGGTAGAGTTTTTATCATAAAAAGATGTAGAATTTTATCACATTTTTAAAGGTTACTTTACACTTACAGTTATTATAAAATATTGGGTATATTCCCCGTGTTGTATAATACATCCTTGAGCCTATCTTACACCTAGTAGTTTGTACTTCCCACTTCCCCATCCCTATATTGTCCCTCTCCCCTTTCCATGGTAACCACTAGTTTATTCTCTGTATCTGTGAGTCTGCTTCTTTTTTGTTATATTCACTAGTTTGTTGTATTTTTTTAGATTCCACATATAAGTGATATCATACAATATTTGTCTTTCTCTGTCTGACTTATTTCACTTAGCACAATGCCCTACAAGTCCATCCATGTTGCTGCTAATAGCAAAGTTTTGTTCTTTTTTATGGCTGAGTAGTAGTCTATTGTGTGTGTGTGTATATATATATGTATATACCACATGTTTTTTATCCATTCATCTGTTGATGAACCCTTAGGTTGCTTCCATATCTTGGCAGTTGTAAATAATGCTGCTTCAACATATGTTCTTGAAGATGATTGAAGACCAGCAGAAGCCCTGTAGAGGTGGGTGTGGCTTTTGTCTAAGGAAGTGAACTCCAATTATGTTCACATGAGAACCAAATAAATTTTTAAGAGCATTATATTGGCAGAAGCACCACCAGCGTGGTCTGAAATTGAGAGAGATCTTACAAAATGAAAAGGCTTTGGGACCCCCCAAAATTCTATTGACAGGACCCAAGCTCAGAACACTGTATAGCTCTAAACATTATCTACCTCTTGTTGCAAAGGAATGATAATTCAAAGGATGGAAGCAAGAGCCCAGAGAATGGAGCCAAAAACTATGGATAGTTATTTCTGAGCAGAAATAGGACTAAACTTCTAAGTGAGAAACTTCTAACATTTTCCTGGCTGATTTCAGAATTGCTGTGGACCAGTGATTTCTATTTGCCTCTTGTATTCTCTTTTTTTGAATAGGAATGTCTGTAGTGATTATCCTCTGCCTGCTGCACATGTGTACCTTGAATATATGTGGGGCACATAACTTGTTTCTTTAGTTCATAGGTCTTCTAATTGTGAGGAACTGTATCCTAGAAACTGTATTTAAAGAACCATACCTGAGACAGCTGAATAGCAATTTGATTTAGATGCCAATATCCTGGATTTCAAGCTGAAGTTATAAAAGGATGAGACTTTTCCCCTTTCCTTTCCTTTTCCTTTTCCTTTTTCTTCAGTAGGGCATGAGTTTAGTTTACACATGAGAGGAATTTAATTTGTGGTCAGAGAGTGAACTGTGGTGGTTTAAAAACATGTCCCCCAAATTTTTGATGCTCCTCTGCTAAAAAGGTAGTTTCCTTTGTCCTAGAACATGGGCTGTACTTAGGGGCTCTAATGAATAGAATGTGACAGAAGTGACAGTGTTAGACTTCTGAAATAAGTCATAAAAAGGATTATGTCTTCCTCCTTGCTTTGCTTTGGGAGAACTAGTTACCATGTCATGAGGACACTCAGGCAGTCCTAGGAGAGGTTTGTGTGATAAAGAGCTGAGTTCTCTTGCTAAAAGATAGAAAAGAACTGAGTCCTGCAGCCAACAGCTGTGTGAATCTCAGGAAGCAGATCCTCCAGCCTCAGTCAAGCTTTCAGAAAACTACAGCCCAAACAACATCTTGACTGCAATCTCATGAGAGATTTCAAGCCAGAACCAACTAGTTCAGCCTCTGCCAGATTCCTGACCTTTAGGAACTATGTGAGATAGTATGTACTGATGTTTTAAACTGCTAAGTAATATGCTCTGCAGCAATGGATAACTAACAAGTAAGCATAGAGGACATTATCAATAAAAGTATGTTTGCAGAAAAACAGTCGTCCATTTAATTCATAGGTAGCTCATATTTAACCTTTTTGTAGTGTGTAATGTTCGAAACTTTAAAGTTAGTAGGTCAAAGACTGGGTAAGATATCTGACCTCCAATATATTAGAGTGAAGCTGCCCTGGGCACAGACAATACTGTATCTTTTAGTGTTTTGGTGAATATGTAACTTGTGTGCTTCCAAATATTTTCTCAGGTGCTTTCTGACTGTTCCTTTGAATTTTACTATTTGTCTCTGCTTATCTCAAAACAGTGTTTAAGCTGATGATTGAAATATTGCAAGAAATAGAAACCAGATTCATTCATTCATATATCTGAATGTAAGCTACATTATGGGAAAAACTGTTGGAAGAATTGGTAGAGACTTACCTCTCTTCTGTTTTCAAGAACTGCATACCCAGGAGCTGTGATTTTTTTTTTTTTTGACACGTGGAGACTATGCAAAGTATTTCTGGATTATGTAGTTAAGTACATCTTAATCTGTAAAAGTAAAAAGAGCCAGAATCCATTAAGTATTTTCATATATTTAGGACTTTAATATTATTAAAAATCTTTAAAAAATTGACAGGGAAATACTTGAAAATGAAAAATATCTGAATTTTTCCATAAAAGTGATATAATCACTTGTAAGTGAATCATCAGCAATGAAACTGTTTCTTGATAACATTCAACATTCGTTTGTTGTCTTTATCCTTAATAAGAAATTCAAACTAACAAAGCAGCTGAACCTTGGTAGGTGTTTGTTACTGTAGGTCGTGTTTTCACCAGTAATAATTAGCTTTTTAAAAATTAAAATGTCTACTAATACCCTCTTTCTTCCTCAGGGAATTGCTCCAAAGCTGGAATTTTCTACAACCTCAGTGATTACCGAATGTCTGATAAGTTCAAGGAAGTGCTGCACTCAGGTTAAAATAATTTATTTAAAATGTCTAATGGTTTAATTTATTTGTTCGTATTTATTGGGCATTTGGCAAGCATTATTCTTTTATTTTGGCTACAACTCTTTTCACTTTTTTTGATCAATCTCTAGTTTAAGTAAAACAATTATCATAGGTATTTAGCAGTTTGGTTACATGTTAATAAGTGTGGAAGTGAAAAGCTTGGCATACATGGTAGATGGTATTTTTTTTTTTAATGGAAAGAAATCAGGCTGCCAGAAAGATGTTGGTTTCAAGAAGTTCCACAGAGAACTTAACTGGAGGCTTCTATGAATCTTAAAGAAGTTAAAGTTCAAAGGATATCTTTTTAGCGAATGGGACCAGAGGTTCTCAGGCTGGGATATAGGTGTTAGTGGGTATAGCTTCTTGAGTGTCTCTAATTCCTTAAGGGACTATTGCTTAGTTTGGTGGCTGTTCTAGTGTTATCAGATCAAGAGAAGCTTCGATACTTCAGCCTAATAAGTACCTTCTATGTTTGTAAAAACTGCCTTCAGTAAACTCAGATATCTGGATCTATTATTACATTCTGGTCTAACTTCCTACTGAGTCACCAGGATCATCTTGCTACCCTGACCACAGGTTATCTAATAATGTCTAGGCATCACTCATACATATGTGACTGCATTATGACCAGGTAACAATGGCCAGCCTGTGATGATGAGCCAGTAATATATAAATCCTAGAGGACCCAAACAGGGCAGAACTGGACCTATGGTGGAAAAAGTAGAATGTTAATTTCCTGCATTATCAGTTTCAGAGTGAATTTGCTCAGGGTGGTAACTTGACAAGCTAACAAAGGTAAAATATAATTGTAAGATTATCAAGGGGATCTTTCTTATTTTGTTTAGCAAGACATTTGGTATGTTAGAGTTTGGCCTAATTATTTATCTTTTAAATGCAAGCTGAAACACTGCTACTAGAGATCTAATGATCCATACTTGCCAAATGCAGAGCTGGGTTACTGACTTGTTTGGAGATATGCACTGTGCACGTTTGTAAATTGTCAGAAATGCTTCCTCTGGACTCACAAAAGTTTCCTCTCCACACTGGGGTATGCCTTTACTGGGTGGGTAGAAATTTCTTTTTTTGTCAGGAGTGTAGCATACACACAGAAGAGTACAAACATTCTAAGTGTACAGCTGGTGGAAGATTCCTTACTAAATGTAGAACTGTCACCCCACTAGTAGTTTCACTGGACTAGCATTTTCCGCTGTAAGCTTTTGGCTAACTTGCTATTTCAATGTTTGTCATTTGTTCTTTGTTGAACAGAGATGTGAGAGAATAGGGTTTGGTGTTATTAAGAAAATATTCTTGAGAATCAGACAGATTTGGGTTCAAGTTCCTCAAAAGACTGGTTTAAAGATTAAATTAGAGAATATATGTGTCTGCACATAACATATAATTAATAAATTTTGTGGCTGTTACTGAGGTTATTAGTTTTTTAATTAAGATAATTGAGATATAGAAGACATAGATGAAATATAAGATGAAGACATTGTCTGGTAGGCACAACAGAGTATACACTTTTACATTAAAATTCTGATTGGTAACAGCCAGAATTTTAATCTTATTTGATCTTATTTGAGAACATGCTAAATCCACTTTTTTCCCAAGTGGATATTAGTTACAATTAAAATTTTAATGGCTATAAAACAGCATTTTCAGGTTCAAATACAGTTTAAGAATTAGACAAACCATTTTTGGTTTTTAAGAGAGGAGTGAGTGAAATAAACTCTTTAAAATCATTTAGGTTTATAAATATTTATAATGATCTTTATTCCTTTTGGCACATTATTTTCAAACTTTTTGTCACAATTGATGTTTTGCCACCAATTGAATGGACTGAAAAAAATAAATATATTATTGGGATTTTCTGGAATATATCTAGTTTTCTATGTAGTCTCTTTTACCTACTGCAAAGTAGAATTTATTAGTAAATAGTTAAATATTACTAGCAACTTTATTAATATGTTTGATAATCTATATCAGGTAGCTTTTGCTGTGTAACAAGCCACACTAACTTAGTAACTTAAAATAAGATGTTTCTCACAGTTGTGTGGATTGGCTGGGTGATTCTTTTGGTCTGGGCTGCCTAGGCTAGGGCTGAGTGGTCTAGGAGGGCTTCATTTGCATGTCTGGCAGCTGGCTGACTTCTTGGTGTGAGAGGGACTTTACATTCCTGGTGTTTGGCTTGATTTCAGCTGGGGTGATGGCCACAGACTCTCATCATCTAGCAGGCTAATTTCAGCTCATTCACATGTGGCAGGAAGGTTTTCTGGAGTAAAAGAAGACTAGCACTTTTCAAGTCTCCTTTTGTCACAAGTGCTATTGTCCTCGTGGCCGATGTAGGGAGCCATTTTGTATAAAACAGTATGAAACAGTCACTATTTTAAGTTTTATTGAGCATTAATAGGATGCATTAAGGATTGATTAGGTTAGAAAGTATGAATCTGTGGTAGATACAGCACCGTTTCTAACTTCCTCTAGTGGTATTCAGCATTCAAAAGCTGTAATCAAAAAAGAAGATGGAGTTCCTTTCAGTTTGGTATAAACAAGAGGTGGGCAAGAAGGAACTTTACAGCATTGCTGAAATAGGTGATGATGGGTTCATCGGGTCTAAAGGTAAGAGATCCTAGAAATGTATGAAGATCTGGGGGAAAGAGATCTAGGGGCTGAGGGAGATGAGGAGGACAAGTAACAGATTCAGTGAAAATAAAAGAAGTAGGTTGAGGAAAAGGTTTGGTCAGCAAGGGGTTTTCAGAGTTTAGGGTGCAATGGATCTGTATAGTGTTAAAATCTAAGATGAAGTAGAAAAAGACAGTTAAAGCTCAGAAAGAGAAAGTCTAAGTTCTTGGAAAGATTCATTGCTTGAACATTTTATTAAACCTCAAAGGTTCTTTTCATGTGTTAATAATGCTGCTTCTGTGAGTCAGTGTGATGTCATAGAGATGGGTGAAATGGGATGAAAAATTCTGAATTACTTGTTGAAGTCATTGAACAAGGTGGGAGAAGGTCCAGGAGCATAACAAGAGCTAGAGAAGAAAGAAAGATGATGAAATAATCTGATGCTGCTGGTCTGTATGAAACTTGTGAACTTATTTTTCTAATCAGGAAAATATGTTTTCTTGTTTTCCTATTTTCTTTCCTGTTTATCTACTTTAAAAAATATTTGACTCTTCTCCTATTTCACAGTTGTATTTTATTTACTTAGAAATAGATACCCTTAGCAAGTAGGGAGGGGGATTGAGAAAGTAGAGAAGAGGGGAGGTAGGATTGGTGGGTTTTTAATGTGATAAATTTAGGAGGACATTCAAAGATTCTCAACTGTCCATTTTCTCTAATATTGGAAAGCTTAAAAATCTAGACAAAGCTTGAAGAGGTCTTAAATTATTTACTTGTAATCCAACTTTTTTAAGGCAGAGACTATTTGAATAAAGTATCCTAATAACACAAAAAAATTAGAAATATCATTTGTTTTTAAAATTTTAGAGTGTTAGCCAGTTTTACTAGAAGACAGAGTACTAGTCATTAAAGTTTGTAACGTGTCTTTTGTACATTTTTACTTTTATAAAAATACAGAATTAAGATGTTATGGTTATCTGTCATTGAATTGTAAAGTTTTAGTTTGGAAGAGATCTTAAAAAAAATCCTAATCACCTTGTATAATCCAAATTATACATTTTATGAAAATACGTATAAAGCTTTTCTTCAGATTTTCACATTGTGCAAATGTATGTAATCATAATAGTATGAATGAAACGTATAGTTTTCTCCATAAAGATTTTATAATCAACTAATTAGACATGTGTGTTGCTAAGATTACTAAACAAACCCTCTTAAATTATATAGCCAATTATTTCAATACATAATTATAAATGATAAACCAATGTTTGCATTAGTTTTTTAGTATACTGAAAAATAATTTGTTTTACTTTTTTCTTAGATTTTTCAAATGATTAAATATTGGGCTTTAACTTTCTTAAAGTACTTGTTATACTTAAGAAGTATGGTACAGTATATTTTATTAACTACTAGACAGAGTTATTATTTAGGAGGATATGGATTTGACTTCCCTCAGGATCTACATGGATAAGAGAGACTGATCTAGTTGGCTTTGATAGACTATATGTGCCTTAAATTACTTTTTAAGGTTTTTTTCTACCTGTAGTTACATATATATATATAGATAGATAGATAGATATATGTATATGGTTTACCCAAGGGTCATAATATGTATAAAATATATCTCTCCTGACCAAATGAATTTTTTTTTTTTATGTTTAGGATAAATTTATTCACCATACGGCTCCAGTTGAAAAATCACACGGCAGACTGCAAACCAGAACACCAAGGTCACAAAAGAAAAAATCCAAGTCACCTGAGAGAAATAAATATTGCATAAATGCAAAAAACTACGAACAGCCTACAATTTCTTCAAAATCACACTCTCCATCTCCTTACACAAAAAGACGCATGTGTGAGCTATCTGAAGACACTAGGCGGCGGCTGGCGCATTTAAATCTGGGCCCCTATGAATTCAAAAAAGAAACAGATAAACCTCCATTTGTGATTAGACATGTATGTGTTCTCTGAAACATTTCCATTTGAAACTGATCTAATCTGTTCTTCCACTAAAATATTATTCTCAAATTTCTTTCAACTTCTAGCTTATATTAATAATTTTCTTTCCTGAACTGTTAGCCTAGCAATCTAAAATGGAAAATTAACTTGATTAAAGAACATTCTTTTGCAGCCTTTAAACCTGACAGAGATCAAGCTCCATTATGAATGCCATGTTAAATCCTCTCAGTAGCCGTTTCCTTTCCTCTCATACAGTGGACCGTGTAATAACTTTACAAATTAAACTGAGATGTAATTGACATTAGTTCTAAAATGGCAGAGTAGGGAATTAAAAGAGGACAAAGTTTTCTTTGTGGAAAGGAAGACACCCTCCTCCCCCAGCCTTTTAAAAAATTATAATGGAAAAGTCAGTTTCTCTTGAAATTATGTCCCTTGGATAAACCTTATATAATGGATCTTTGAAGTAAATCTTTATTTGATGGGAAGAGGAAGGCCTTTGAAAGAAAGAGTTAACTTCAAGGGTAACGTAGTTTCTAATCTTTCTATATGGAAGCCTGTTTTGATATGGTTTGAGTTTAGAGCTTGTGTACATATGATAGTCAAATAGACTCTGGCTAATTTTAAGGGTCTATAATCAGAATATTTAATAAAAGACTTTCTCAGAATCTTCATAATTTCTTTAATTTTTATCAAAATATTTTACCTTAAAAGTATTTCTTTAAGTAAAGCTTGCAAATTAATAAAAAATGCTTTATATAATAATAAACTTGAAGATTTAAGTGCCTATAGAAGCAAAATAACTTTTTGGGATGTCTATAAAGCACTTTCTGACTTTAATGTGTCTAATGCATTTTTTTCCAAATTTTAAAACGTAAATATCAATGCAAACATGTAAACATGCTCCTTTGATGGTCGAATAGCTTTTTTAACATACACCACCTAAAAGTTCAGATTTTCTTTGTGATACCTTTTTAAAAAAATTTAGCTGTGCCTTAAGCAATATTTCATTCCATTTTCATATTTTGACTATGAATCCTTTATTATTTTAGCCTAAGTAATGGATTTTTTATTGTAAAAAAGAAAATTTATAATATAATGGGCACTTTTAAATGATAATATTTTATTGAGATTATTGTGATTATGCTTGTCTTATTCCTATAGAACTTGTTTATAGGTTCTGGTCACATTTTTTTGTTGTTTGAACAATATCCAGATATGTTTACTTGCTTGTTTGACGGCAGTTTCAGAATGCCTTTAATTCTGTTTGCTCATAATTGCAAATTAAATTGAAAAGAAAGGACATGCTAAATTCTAATCTGAAGGAATATTAGCATTTTAATTAAAATGCCTATGTACAAAGATAACCAGGAATATTTTGAGTGTTAGCCACATAAAAGTTGCTTAGGGAAATAACTGCTCTTAAAATGTTTATTATTATTTTCATGTCACTGTTCAAAATAGAATAATTTTAATAATGCTTGGTATAAATCTTCACATTTTTATTTAAATGATTTCCCCTTCAGCTTTCCATTGAACAGAAAGAAATACATACTTCTAAGCTTATAGTTAGAAAATTGCTTATATTATTGTATAGGACTAGATTTTTTCCAACTGTATTTATAAATGTATGCCTCTCTTGGCCCCATAGGCATTCATGATTTTAAAAGCACTTAACAAAATTGGTAACCAAACAAAATTTTAATTTGATACATGAATATGCAAAATGTAATACGTTTAGGAAAGACATTCTAATTTTACAAACACTGTATAAAAAGTAATCTTAAAGAATAAGAAGCTGTTTCAAGAATCTAACTAGTACTCTCCCAAACTGGCACAACCATCCTATAAGAGTTAAACTGCATTCTTTGCTTTTTTATTTATGCAGAATAGGATTTTTTTCTATTGTGGTAAAATATTCATAACATAAAATTTACCATTTCAGCCATTTTAAAGTGTATAATTCAGTGACATCAAATATATTCATATTGTGGTGCAACTGTCACCACTATCTAGTTCCAGAACTTTTTCATCGCCCTAAGTGGAAACCCCATGCTCATTAAGCATTCACTCCCCATTTCTTTCCCCAGCCCCTGGCAGCCACTAATCTGCTCACTATCTCTATGGACGTACAGTGTTTGGCTTTTTGTGTCTTTTTTCATTTCGCACAGTGTTTTCTAGTTTCATCCATGTTGTAGCATGTATCAGTACTTGATTCTTTTTATGACTGAATAATCCATTGTACATTTTGTTTATCCATTAATCTGTTGATGGACATTTGGGTTTTCAACTTTTAGTTATGTGAATAGTACTTCTATGAACATTCATACGCAAGTTTTTGTTTGAATACCTGTTTTAATTCCCAACTGCTTTAATACCTAGGAGTGGAATTGCTGGGCCATATGGTAATTCTATGTTTAACTTCTTGAGGAATTGCCAAACTGTTTCCCACAGTGGTTGCTCCATTTTGTTTCCACCAGCAATGTGTGGTGGTTCCAATTTATCCACATTCTCGCTAACATTCTCATTTTGTTTTGTTTTATTTTTATTGTAGCCATCCTGAGGGGTGTGGAGTGGTATCTCATTATGGTTTTGATTTGCATTTCCCTAATGACTAATGATGATGAGCATCTTTTCACGTGCTTGTTGCCATTTGCATATCTTCTTTGGAGAAATGTCTATTCAAATCCTTTGCCCATTTTTAATTGAGTTGTTTGCCTTTTTGTTGAATTCAGTTGTAAGTTTTCTGTTATATATTTAGGATTCTAGATCCTTATCAGTTATATGATATGCAAATATTTTTTCTCATTCTGTGGATTGTCTTTTCACATTCCTTTTTTTAAAGTTAAATTTTAAAAAATTGTGGTAAAATATGCACAATATAAAATAAAACTTACTATTTTAACCATTTTTAAGTGTACATTTTAAAGTGTACACATTAAGTACATTAACATTGTGTAATCATCACCACCGTCTATCTCCAGAACATTTTTCATCTTGCTAAACTGAAACTCTGTACCCGTTAAACAATAACTCCCCATTCCTCTTTCCCTTCAGCCCCTGGCAACTACCATTCTACTTTTTGTCTCTATGAATTTGACTATTTTGGGTACCTCATATAAGTGCTACCTAATATATACAATATTTGTCAATTTGTGAATTGCTTGTTTCACTTAGCATAAAGTCATCAAGGTTAACTCATGTTATAGCATGTGTCAGAATTTTCTTCCTTATTACGGCTGCATAATCTTTTACATGTATATACCATATTTTGTTTATTCATTCATCTGTTGATGGACACAGGTTGCTTCTACCTTTTGGCTGTTGTGAATAATACTGCTGTGAAAATAGTATAGAAATATCTATTCAGGGCCCTGCTTTCAATTCTTTTGGGTGTATACCCAGGAGTGGAATTGCTGGATCATATGACAATCCTATTTTGAGTTTTTTGAGGAGCCACTATGCTGTTTTCCATAGTGGCTGCACCAATTTACATTCCTACCAAGATTGCACAAGCGGTTCAATTTCTCCGTATCCTTGTCAACACTTGTTATTTTCTGCTTTTTTGATAATGGCCATCCTGATGGGGGTAAACTAGAATTTTGATTTGTACTTCCTTTATGATTAGTGATGTTGAATGGTTTTCCATGTGCTTATTGGTCATTTGTATATCTTTTGGAGAAATATCTTCTTAAGTCCTTTGCCCAACTTTTAATTTTTTTAGATTGAGTTTTAGATGTTTCTTTATATGTTCTGGATATTAATGCCTTTTCAGATAATGATTTGCAAATATTTTCTCCTACTACATGGGTTGCCTTTTCACTTTCTTGATATTGTCCTTTTATGTACAAAGTTTTTAATTTTGGTAAGTAGAGCTGTCTTTTTTGCACAGATTTATATCATTCTGACTTTTTTGTTTGTTAGAAAATGTGGATAACTGTTAATATCTTTTATTACTATACTCAGAATGCTGACTCCTGAACACAGCCAAGTAAAGATACTAAATTCAAAATCTATATGCTAAGGAGATAAGTAGTAAATGGTTAAACTTGTTTTTTAAATGTGGCAAAGTAAGATTTCCCTTTTTTTAACTTTGTAATAGGAAGCAAACTAGGCAATAAAGTAATGGACATTTCAACTGTAAATCTGTTCGTTTTAGAGTGGATTCAAAATATAATTAAAAATTTCAGGAGTTTACCTTAAATTTTATTTAAAAACAAACAGCAAAATACTCGGCTAAGCTCTGATCTTGGAACATCCTTGAACTGTATAGGCAGTATCATGTTAACTTGATGATAAATTATCTATTATCTATTATCTATTATCTATGTACTTCAATTGATTTTCTGACACCATGAGACTGAAAAAAATATTCAAGCTCTTTTTTACATTGAAATCTTCCTTATTCTAGGTTGATCCCCCAAGTCCCAGGGCTGATGCTTTATTTGGATCTTCTGGCAGAGACTGTGAAAGAGATGGATGGTCCAGGCTGCACAATGGTAAGCTACAAGTTATCTCTCTTCATCTGTTTTAGTTCTCTTGGCTACATGCAAGTCTTTATCTTGGCATCAATTAATAAAAACAGAATCTTTGCTGTATTGGAAAATATGGTATAATGCCACTTTTTACAACTTGTGGGACACCCATGTCGGTACTCTCTAAAAATAATAGAATTTCTGTGCTGCTATAAACCATCTTCATCTTTGAGATTCAAAGCACATATTAGCATATTAAAGACTATGATACCTTTTAGTAAAAAAAAAAAAAAACCTTTTATTTTGTTTTGCTCAACAATTTCTAAATTTATTTGACCATGAAACCTTTTCCTCTCCATAACATATATTACTTACTTTATGGAACAGGCTTTGGGAAACACCGTTGTAAAAAGAGTTCAGCTTTATAGGTTTTGGACATACATTTACACATATATTTGAATACCTTCTCTACCACTTATTTATAAACTGGGCATTCATTTTTTTTTTTTTTAAACTGTGCATTCTTGAACAAATCACTTTAACTACTCTGATAATCAGTTAATTTATTGAAGAATGAAGATAACATGATAAATATTACCATGTAAAATGCTCTAGCACACAGGACACTTAATAAATATCAGCTGTCAAAATAATACTTATTATTTATATTTCTGGGAAGATAACATCCTTTAGGTTTAGTTTATAATATTTTTTTTTCATTTTTAGGCCTGGTCCTGATGGTTAGATAAGTTGTTTCTTAAGTTCAATATGAAGATGATTTTTATGAAGAAGATTAAATAGTATTTTATAATTAGAGATATGTAAGTGTTAATATCTGTAGACATTAGCTAGTCAGTTCACCAAGTATTCACCAGCAGCCTTTAAGTTAATTTACTGCACACTAAAAAAAAGGCATAGAAAAATGAGAGTGAAAAAATACAATCAACATGTAGCGAGCTCTGATGCTAGTGTATAATCTGTCTGTTTTTAAAAATTGGGGTTTGAAACATTCTTATCTGAGAACATGAAGAGTTTGTGCTCACTTATTTTGCTTTTTCAGCACTAACTGGGAGATAAATGGGGTGATCAATAAGTCTTTCATACTCAGAATAGCAGATTATATAAAATTAGGAACAGATGTTATACTCTTGGACTTTCCCCTCCAAGGGATGTTCCCCATCCAACAGATGTTTCCCCCTTGGACTAAATTTATAGACATAGAGTAAATAAGCTTTCAGAACCAGAAAATTGAAAACAGCTTCAATATACACATTTCTTTGGAAGATGTTTTTAGAATGCACTTAAATGTCTGATTTCCCTTGACAATTATTATGTATTTGCCAGCAGAACTGTTATAGTTTCTAGTAACTTCTAATCAAAACAGCCAGCTGCCTGTGTAGAGGTACAATCAGAGAGGTCAGTAATGAGGTGCTTTTTTTTCTTTTTAATTTGACATAATTTCAGACTTACAGAAAGTTGAGATAGTACAAAGAATTCCCCTACACCTTTTACTCAGAGTCCACAAATATTAATATTTGCTTTTCCCTCTTCCTCTCTCTCTTCCTCCTCCCTGCCTCCATCTCTGTATAAGTGTCTGTGTATAAACTTTTCTTGACAAGGACATTGCCATGGGCTGAATTGTGTCCCTCAAAGTTCATATGTTGAAACACTAACCCCCCAGTGATGGTATCTGGAGACGGGTCATTACCTTTGGGAGGTAATTAGGTGTAGATGAGTTTATGGAGTGGGGTCCTCATGATAGGATTAGTGCCCTTATAAGAAGAGACACCAGAGGTCTTGCTTTCTCTCTCTGTCATGTAAGGACACAGCCAAAAGGCAGCCATCCTCAAGCCAGAATGAGAGCTCTCACTGGAACCTGGCTGTGCTGGCACCCACATCTCAGACTTCCAGCCTCTAGAACTATGAGAAATAAATGTCTGTGGTTTAAGCCACCTAGACTATGGTAGATGACAGCCTGAAGAAACTAATACAGTTGTTTTCTTAATGTGATACAAGTATCAAAACAGGAAATTAATGATATAATGTTAACTAAGCTATAAACCTAAGTCATATTTTGCCACTTGTTCTAATAATATCTTTATAGCAAAAGAAATTCCACAACATACATAAGGTTCAGTTGCCATGTCTCTTTAGTTTTCTTTAATATGGATCAGTTTCTTAGTCTTTCTTTGTGTTTAATGATGTGATAATTTTGAAGAATAAAGGCCAGTTTTTTAATAGATCTCCCTCAATTTAGGTTTGTTTGATTTTTTTTTCCTCATGATTAGATTTATTCATTTTCCCCCAGAATACAACAGAAGTGATGTATTACTCTCAGTGCATCATGTCAGGATGTATGTGATGTTGCTTTGTTACTGGTGATGTTAATTTGCTCACTTGATTAAGATGGTGTCTGCTCGGTTTCTCCAGCATAAAGGTGCTATTTTCTTCCTTCCCTTTGTAATTATGGGAAGATTGAGACTATGTAATTCTCTTCGACTTCGACCCTTTTAGCATACATTGATGATTCTTGCCCAAAACCATTTATTACAGTGATGTTTACCAAATCTTTTTTTTAAATTCCATTTTTCTTTATACATTTATTATTTGCCTTTTACTATAAAGAGTTTTCCCTTCTCATTTCTCTAATTTTAATGCCCCTATTCTTTGGACTACTTTTTTTTTTTTTTTTTCTGGTTGGCAATTGAGCAATTGTGCTTTGGGTTCTTATCAGCTATTTACATACATATGTGAATTTCTTATGATAGAATCTCTTACACATAGTGAATTTTCACTTATGACCATCTTTAATGAAAATTCTTCTTGAGCATTTTCTTACCAAATTATCTTGCCTAATAATTCTTAAGTTCCTGTAGGTTACCATTTTCACCAGCATTGATTTATTTAGTCCTCATAATAATGTGAAGATGGATGTAACTATATTTGATCGGGAAGAGTGACAGAGTCTTAGAGAGGTTACGTGATATGTTGGAGAGCTACAGAATAGCCGTGTACAGTGTAGAACCCAGGTCTTCTAACCCCAACTTCCTTTCTTTTCCACCACTCTCCTACCACTTTTCCTACTTTCATTTAGGTGTATTTTTTTAAATAAAATTTTCAAATTTTCTGTCTGGAATTTCCTTGATATATAATTCTAATTGTAATTTGTGCAGTCCTTTTGAAGAAACTCAGTATCTCTTACACCTCAAGAATATATGGAAGCTTTATCCAATCATTTGTGCATTTTAAAGAGGAAATCAAGAGCAACATCCTGGCCTTTTTAAAATTTGCTCAGGATTTAGGAAAGATATTAGACTCTGTATCCCCCTTGGAGGAAACGTCTCTTATTCTCTTCATTTGAAGATTCTGTCATGAGTTTCAATTCTACACAAGACTGTAATCTTTTATGAGCTTCTACTAGTCCCTTTGTTAGATGGTTATTATTTTTATGTCAAATAAATTGGAAATAACATCCCAAATCCTAATAGGTCATATCTTGAGTAGATAGCAATAAATGGTAATATTTTAATCTTTTCTGAATAAATGCATGTAGTCATCATGTATATACTTATCAGCAAAATATCTCATTTGTTTGTGTGCCTCCTTGTTTTACAGAGTGTCATTTTTAGGAACTCCTTTTTTAGTTTCTTTAATTCTCTATTATTTATAAAACATTTTTAACAGCTTTATTGAGGTATAATTTATATATCATAAAATTCACTTGTTATAAGTTTACAATTAAATAATTTTTAATAAATTTGCACAGTTGTGAAATCACTAATATCTATTTTTAGAATAAAAGGAGAGAGAGAGCATGAGTGAATGAGTGAGCACACCAGAGCTCAAGTGCAAGATCTGACTGTCTCTTCTTATAAGGGCACTCTTTCCATTATGAGCCCCCACCCTCATGACCTCATCTAACCCTAATTACCACCTAAGTGTCTCATTTCCAAATACCATCACTTTGAGGGGTAAGGCTTCAACATATGAATTTTGGGAGGACACAAGTATTCAGTTTGTAACACTGATTTCATGAGATTATTGGAGAATCAAATAATAACTTATATTATTGTGTTTTCTGCTAGCCACTATTCTAAATGCTTAATATTTCATTGATTAATTACTCACTGTAACCTCAAGAATTTTAGATGCTATTGTTTATCCTCATTTTACAGATGAAGAAATCTGAGATTTAAGGAAGTAGAGTAAGTTGTTCCAGGTCGTGCACGCACGCGCGCGCGCGCACACACACACACACACACACGATCTAAATTAGCTCTTTTTCTTCATACTTTTCTTAAGTGTGACCCATTCATTAAGTCCCAGCTCAACTTTTTCCTCCTTTAGGAAGTTTTTCCTGATGGCCTTCAACTTTGAGAGATCGATCTCTGATATGACTTTTTAATAGCATTAATTGCCTATACCATTCTGATTTAGCCTGTTCTTTTATGCTGCTGTTATTCAACTTCGTATAACTTAACTAAAGTAAATTATAAGCATTTCACGACCATGGGCCGTGACTTTTATCTCCTCTATCTCCTGCATTTAGAATATAGTTAAGTACCTAATTGTTGGTAAAGGTGATTAAATGTGAACATTAGGAAACCTCAGATCAAAGTAATAGCTTAATTTATAAAAGTGAAAGAAAATTATATAAATATGTCTGAATTAGGATAAGTTTATAAATGGTTTGTGGAGAGCAGAAGACATTCCTGTGTTTTAATATATTGATATTTTGAATTTTACATTAGCTACCAGAAAGAATATATATTATGTATAGAAATTATTACCTTAATTTTCAAAGTTAGCATGTTTGGAGAATTAGACTCAGTGTGTCCTTATCATTCTTTTATTTCTTCTGCTACTTGTGGCCATGTTGTACATTAGACTTTACAGAAGAGGAGTTAGGTTGGGAGTTAGTTTTATTTTGAATTTTGAAAAGCAGTTGAAGTAAGTTGGATCTTACTGAATTAAATGGTGAAGTTGACCTTATGTGAAAGACATTAGTGTTTCAGCTACCCTCTATAATGGCTCAGGACACTTGGAGAACAAACATCTTGTGCTATAAATGAAAGCTAATTGACTAAATATAGACTATCCTGGGTCTCTATCCATATAGCATTTTTTTTTCTTTACAAGGTGGTTTGGGAAGGTAAAATATAGAATGTTAGAATGTTTTTGACTGGAATGTATTAGTAAAGAAGTAGAATTGCAAATTATGGTTCTGATTTTCTTGTCTATCAATATAACAGAGATTATAATACTTAAAACTTGACTCCTTCAAGTAATGAGTAAAACCCCAAATCTGCATCTACAATGTAGTGGTCTTTGTCTTAGGGAGAGATTTGGAATAGCTTTATAGTCCACTGCTGTAGATGCTATGCTAGGTACTTGTATAAATTGTATAATTTAATCATCACTATAACTCTCTGAGGTAAGGTAAGCATTGTCTTCATACTCTTAAAATGAGGAATGAAAAACAGATTAATTGTATAACTTGACCAAACTAACATGTATGATAAGTGGTGGAAGTTGAACCTGGCCTTGTTTGACTTAGAATTCAATAGTAATGATGTTGATAATGCTGTTAGTAATAATAGTTAACATTTATTGTATTGCCTTACATGTAATATCTAATGTAATCTTTAAAACAATATTATGAAAGAGGTACATTAGACCAGTGGTCCCCAGCCTTTTTGGCACCAGGGACTGGTTTCGTGGAAGACAGTTTTTCCACCGGGGGGGTGGTGGTGGGGTGCGGAAGGGGAATGGTTCAGGCGGTAATGGGGAGCAGTAGGGAGTGGCAGATGAAGCTTTGCTCACTCACCGCTGCTCACCCCTCCTGCTGTGCAGCCTGGTTCCTAACAGGCCAAGAACCGGCACCAGTCTGTGGCCTGGGGCTTGGGGACCCCTGCATTAGAAAATTGAGGAATCTGAGACTTAGAAAGATTAGATGAACTGTAATGCACATCTGTTTGTCAGCAAGATCTGTACACTACGGGACAGTATGCTTCCGCCCTCTAAAGCTGGTCCTGTTTCCATTACACTCACTTAATTCATGCATGGACTCCAAGATTAGGAACACATGTAGTTTGGCAGTATCTATCAAATCTATATATTCAAATTACATTTCATCATAAACTGGTTTGTCAATTAAAAATTATCCATTTCATGTAGACAAATTGGTTTATCAACTAAAAATTAATCTGGCCTGTATCAGATATCTCCTACTCTAATGAAAATACTATTTGAAATCACTTAATTGCTGAAGAACTGATACAGATTTTAACTTGTTGCTTATCATCTTTGTAACATTGCTGAAGGATTTTTAAGATATTTCTGAAAACTGCTGTATGGATTATAATCATAGAAACAGAGTGATTGTAGGAAAAATCAAAGATGAAGACAAATTTCTTCTTTTTGATAGGAAATATTTATAGTTTCTTTTGTACATCCTTTTTTAGATCATTCTCATCTTGGCTGCTACCGACCCAAGGATTATAAGGTATGTAGTATAAATTGCAGAACAATAATTATCCTGGCTTTCAGATTAGAGCATTAGTAAATTTCTTATATGTTTGGTCAGATATTATCATATTCATTTAGTCAAGAAATTTACAAACAATAATTGCCATATTATGGAATGTCATTATTTTGTCTATATTGTCAGGTGGTAGGATAGACTTTTCATTGAGTGTCTTGCTACAAATGTTTTGTGACTTTTGATTGTTCATTACTTGTTTGTGTATATGTATATGTGTGTGTGTGTGTGTCTGTGAGAGAGAGACAGAGACAGAGAGAAATTGGTTGCTACTTTTAGTGATACCTCACACAGTAGTATTTCTGAATTTCAGTCATTCGTAGAGCATCCTCATAATTTTTACAATACCTGCATGTAATTTATGCTGTCTTTTAAAAATTCACCTTGTTTTTATTTATTTCACCAGTGTAAATGAAAAATCAGTATCATATACTTTAAATGGATGATAGCCTTAAAAATACAGCAAAAACAAAACAATGTTACTAAATTCTGGCTAGAAAACTATTGTTTTCCAAAGGCTCTGAGACATGTTCTCTTTTTCTTAAAATGAGATAAGCAATGATAGACAGGTATAGGAGACATACCAATAGCTAACTGAAGATTTCTGATTGAAAGAGAATTGAAAAGAAAATATATTTTTTCTTTTGGGATTCAGTATCTTTTAGTGTATGTCCATGTGCTATGTAAAATAATCTTGTGTATCATCTAAATTCATTTTGGGTACCATACTAAGTTATCTGCTATACCACTAGTAGTTCATGTTCTACATTTTGAGAAGTACTGCCCCAGAGTTTTTCTTTTCTGTCCCTAAGTGTAAGCTTCTTAATAAGAAGAGGCATCATAGTTGTGAAAACAAAACAAAACAAAAAACATAGCTTTCCTTATAGTACCTTTGTTTATTTACTTGAAAACAATTTATCCCATGCTTACTGGCACTGAACAGCATAGCTCTTTGCCATGCTTTGATTGTGATAAAAGAAATATGGAACAGTTAAGTAACAAGCCAAGGCACCGTGTGAATAAGGGGCCAGATCTACCAGAGTGTCAGAATCGTCAAGGTGGAACTTTATATAAGTTTATTCCAGGCCTACTAAATTAAAATTGTTGAGACTGTAGACTAGAAATTTTTATTTTAAACAAGTTTCCAGGTGATTCTTATGCAACTATTTTGCTGTCTACCCAAGGACTGGCATTTGAGAACTACTAGTATAGATGTGGATATAGCACTTGAATACAACCGTTCCTTGTATAGCGTTTGTATAGGGTCGTGCCCTTGCTTAAGGCTGTCCCTAGAGGAGTGTGGGCCTGGCATAATTCCCCTGGTGCAGACCTACCCTGTTATGTGGAATTTATTCAAACACATGCATGGGTACTGATCTGTGTAATATATATGTGCATGCATGTGCACGCACACACACGCATCCAGAAGCATAATGTTTGTTGTTTTGCATGGGGCCCAGGGAAGCTACCTTAGTTGTAATACCTAAGCGACAAGCCTATCTTCAAGTCATGTTTCACAAGTTTTATTTATTTTCTTCTTTATTTGCATCTTTGTTTTTTTTACTAATCTGTAAGTTCCAGAATGGCAAGGATCTTATTGATCTTGCTTATTAACAATTGCTAGATATTGTCTGATATACAGTGTGGATTCCTAAAATATGTGTGTTGTATGAGTGGATTATGAAGAAAAAACAAGTAAACCAAATATACAAAAGTATAGAATGGAGAGAAAGGTATAAAGTTTATAGGACACTAATCTTTATCCTAAGGTAACGATAATCCAATTCTACATTGACTGGTCCATTTAAAGGTAGGTGATATATTTAGAATCCTCTTTTCTAAATGAATTCTTTAAAAGAGCTTCACTTCTATTCATCTTTAATATCCACCCACCCTCACCTCTGTATTCTTCACTTTTAGAGTTAGAGTAGAAGTTGATCATTCATACTACCTTTGTAAGGCTGTGGGTGGTAAGTGAGCTCACAGGATTATTTCTGTATTGAAGAGGTAGATTTTCACAGAAATACATATGCAGCATTGAACAGTGCTGTCTTTTCTATGAAAAAAATAAAGGGCTATTTTCTTATAGGCATATAGCAACTGGTAGTGGAACACTATAGGATTTCTACAAGGAGAAGAGTTATGAAACTAGGAGTGCTTGCAAAAATTTTTTAGAAAAGTGGGACTTGGCCTGAGTTCTGTTGAGAAGTATATTCTGCAGAGGCAAGGAAAGAGAGAGAAGAATGTCTTAGAAGGAAAACAACATGAAAAAGCCTTGGAGTTTAGAATAAGTACATTGTCCTGGAGGCAGGGGGGAAAACTACTGGTTTGGCTTGAGTGGAGCGCGCATATATTGAGGGATAATGGCTATTTAACATATTTATTTTCTATTTTTCCTACTTCATACCTATTATATCTGCCCCCTCCCTCTTTAAGATTTCTAGTTCCTTGGTCATTAGCTGTTCTTTTGGCCAAAGTCACCTCTCTTCACCCTGGATGCATTATAATCAGCTGTTCTATAAATACAAAGTTCTCAGAAAAAGAGCACACCTCTCAACCTGCCTCCCTATATCTTTATTGTTCCCTGTTTCTTTGTCCTTTCATTGCTAGACATTCAAATGAATGACCCAACGCAGCCAAAAATTAATTAATTAATTAATTTTAAAAAAAAAGCCTGGAAGTGAATTAAGTCACTTCTTATATTCCATTGACAAGAACTAGGCACATTTAGAAGCAAGATGAGGAAGGTGGCTAGCAAATAGAGATCCTAGTTAGGCAGCTGTTTTCCACTGAAGAGGGGTCATAGATTTTAGTAGACCACTGACCATATCTGTCATAGTCTGCCCGTCTGGCTACCAAATATCCCTTTCTTCCCTCACACAGAACATACTTTTGTCCTCTTCCAGGAAAATCACTTGAAGTTCCATCATTCAAGTTCCCCTTGAATCTAGCTTGAAGTTCAGGATCTTTGAGTGTTGGATAAACCAGATCCAGATAGACTCCCTGTGATCCAGTGACCTGTGAACCAAGACAAGTTACTTCTCCCCTCCCTCACCTTCTCACTCTACCTGAACCTCATTTCTGGTATGTTTTGTTAGAGCAGGGATAGGATAACTGGAAAAAAATGGTGCTCTTATTTGCAAAAGGGAGAAATAGAGAATGAAGAGCAGTTACTAGTCTACAGCAATGATAAATGCTGCTGGGCAAGCTTTGTGAACCTAACAGGCAGGTGCCCCGCTGCCCTGATAGTAGAGGAATGTCCTTTCTTAGACCTTACTCTCCATGAGCCCTGACTCTACCCTGCAGCTAGGGCAGATAATAAATGTCCATTTATTATCCTACATGGCAGTGAGTTATCCTCTCTGAAATGGGTTTGGAGGATTTGATCTCTTGGGACTGCATAGTTTTCTAGCCCACTTCCTGCTGTTAAAAGTTTTGGGGGGGCTTCCCTGGTGGCGCAGTGGTTGAGAATCTGCCTGCCAATGCGGGAGACACGGGTTCGAGCCCTGGTCTGGGAAGATCCCACATGCCGCAGAGCAACTAGGCCCGTGAGCCACAACTGCTGAGCCTGCGCGTCTGGAGCTTGTGCTCCGCAACAAGACAGGCCACGATAGTGAGAGGCCCGCACACCGCGATGAAGAGTGGCCCCCGCTTGCCACAACTAGAGAAAGCCCTTGCACAGAAACGAAGACCCAACACAGCCAAAAATAAATAAATAAAAAATAAAAATAAAGTAATTCCTTTAAAAAAAAAAAAAAAAAAGTTTTGGGGCCTGAGAGCTGTTTTATAGACTTAGGCTCTTAAAGGCCAGGTTCTTGATTTCTTAGGCAATATAGACTTAGGCAAGTATCAACTTCTCATTTATTTGCTTCCAGTCAGTTTAATGTTTCAGTAAATACACACAAAGTTGTTTTTTTCCCTCTAAATATAATTCTAAAGTCTGATTTATTTCTTTAGTTCTTATGCCTTTTAATGGCTTACCTTGAGGCCCTTTGAAGTAGGCTGAGATGGGAAGCAACCTCCTGAATCTGATTTTTGTCTTAGGATTTCGTTTCTCTGTTTAAAAAGTTTTAATGGCCCTTTGTTCAAAGCTCAAAGCCTTTTTCTGTCTTAACCTTCTACATTTTGTGTCCACACGCAGTTGGCACTCACTTTTTCTGGCCCTGAGAGGCCCTCGATTACTAAAATCTTTCTATACTATTTCATTTCTGCTCTCAAACCAATCTCTCCTGAGCTCGTCATTCTTGAAATCCCTTGCTCAGTATAAGTAAAAGCCAACACACACTACATCTCTTGCCGTTTACAGCTATTTTCCTAGAGATAATAAGCTTGAAAGTTATGTGGTCTATCTTCCAAGCTGTTGCAGGCCACAGTTTTATTTTGCTACTGCATTACTGGATCTTAAATTTTCAATCCTCAAGTATCCATTCCCTTGCTTCCTGCTCCTGACTTACAGGCCAATGCATATTTAGGTCTATGTTAAGACCAGTACAGTAAGATACTGATTTCTGAATTGTTTGGGGTAATGCTATTTGCTATAGAAATAAACCTACAAACTTCAGAAGGTTAATATAATAGAAATTTAGTTTTTATTCACATAATAGTTAATTTAGGGTGCCTCTAATCTGCATACTATTTTTCCGTGCAGTGACCCCATTCTGTGCCTTTGCCTTACTCTAGAGCTTTACTGTCCTCTTCACATGGTGGAAAATGAAGGAGAACCTGAAGAGGCATGTCTCTTTCTTAAAAACCTTGGCCTGGAATTGACACATAACATTTTTACCTACACTCTGTTTGCCAAGAACTAATCAGATGGCCACACCTAGATGCAAGGATTGCTTCTCAGCAGTAATTCTGCTCTGGAGGAGGGAAAGATGAGTTGTGATGGAAAGCTAGTCATTTCTTCTGTCACATCTAGAATGCCTTGTCCCTCTCCACTTCCAACTTCTCTCTTACTGTTAGGAAAGATGATATGACTGAAACTCTATTATGCTAGAAATAAAAAATTAGTGAAACTAGAAACTATCTCTGCCTGAATTCATGGATATTTCATGATGATGAGGGAGATAGGTAATAATAAAATCACAAAAATCAATATATACTTGGAACTGTGATAAATATCATGGGGGACATGCATGCTAGCTTGGACTAGTTATATATTAGGAGGATTTGATCTGGTGAAGGAGAATGGAAAAAGGATCTTGAGGACTGGTGATTGCTCTTGAGCTCTGAAAGTGAATAAGAATTTACTGTGTGAAAAGGAGAGAAGGACATGTGCAAGGGAAAAGGGGAAGTAGCATTTATAAAGGTTCAGTGGCTAGGCAACTAAAAGACCAGTGTTGCTAGGAGTGAAAGACATGGGTAGGTGCATGATATAAATTGAGGCTGGAGTAGTAGATAGGGATCACATCTTTTTCGCCATGTTAGGAATTTTGATAGTTATCCTAGGTAAAATGGGAAGCAAATGGAATTATTTTAAACAACAAGATGATACAGTTGGATTTGTACTTTGCAAATATTACTCTTGATTGTAGTATGGACTAGGAAAAGAATGGATAGTAATATACAAGTTAGTAGGCTATTGAATAGTCAATGTGAGAAATGATGATGGTTTGGATTGGGGTGATAGTAATGGAGGTCGATTGCAGTGGAGATATTACACAGATATTTAGGATTAATGCTGACAGAAAAGTAGACTTGACAAATGGAAAAGATATACTATGTTCTCCTAGAGAAAGAGTGTCAATATCATAGAGATATTCTTCTATGTAGGGTAATTCAAAAATTAACAAAATCTCAATAAAAATATCTCCAGGCATTTTTTTTTAAATTTCAGGAACTAGGCAAAAATAGGCAGGAAAACTTTGAAAGCAGAGAGCATTGGAAGGGGCTTAGCCATGCAATGTTAAGAATGACTTATATTTCTAATTTTCACAACTCAGTGTTTGATGACACCATTTATTGGGATAGGAAACGTGCAAAGGCTAGTTTAAAGTTCACAGAACTCTAAATTCTGCTGCAAATTCCTGGTTATCTTGTTTAGATGCTGGAGAGTGTCTGACTATTCAGCTCAGAAACAGATCAGAGCTTAAAAATCAACCATATGGCACTTGATGTATTCTGAAGGGGATTTAATTTTAAGAAGTCATTGAGCTTTTGTTTCTGGCAGGTCAGATGGGAATGAAAGCAGACAGAAAGAAGGATAGAGATCTGAGGTAATGGAGGCGCATAGGACAGGAAATAAGAAATAGTGGGATAAAAGCCATTTCTCTCAGTGGGATGTGAGGGTATCTAAACGAGACATAGTTTTACATTTTCACATTTTTAAAAATTTACCTTGGCCAACAAATCTTTTACGGAAGCAATTCGTGGACTCAAAAATATGTTGGAATTTTTGTTAGGCCAGTTAAGAAGTGCAGACCATTGGATGCGTAGGATTTTGCTCCTTTTTATTCTAATGCATCTTTCACATGAACAGTTTTGTTCATATAAAAAACCATCCAAAGTGGCCACTGTAATTCTAAAATATGCTTAGTGAAATTATGCTATTTGGAACAATAAGTGTAAAATTTTAACTTGTAGTATAAATATATGTAAGATGATGGAAAGTTTGAATCTAACTTGGAGGGGGCATGGGCCTCACCTGAAACACAGGCATAAGAGTCTGGCAGTGTCGGTCCGTATGTTGCTTGTACACCTTATGTCTTGGGCCCCAACTTAGTGGTTGGTTTCTTAAATTGGAGACCTGATAAATCTGTAATTCTAGGAAGATGGAAGGTTTGGTAGTGATTTCTCTCAGAGGCATTTTCTCCCATGGCAAAAAAAAAAAAAAGAAGATGAAACTGAGGAAAGTTTTTATGATATTCTGACAAGTGGCCCAGGGCAAAGTTTCTACTAAGGATTTTAAAATGGTATAAAATGGTTCAGTTAGAACATCTGAACCTGTCAATCCTTAGGTCTGGCTCCAGGATAGCTTTCGTAGCTAATGCCTGTTACTTCTCTATGAACTTCCTCTTACAGACTCAGAGCAAAAAGTGACAAAGAGAGAGAGACATATTAGTATTGTTAGTAATAAGATAGATTTCCGCCTGGGTTACAAGTTTTCAAATTTGACCAGATAATGACAAGGGCTCTGCATTCCTTCAAGACAAAGTAACTCAGCATTTGGGAGCTTTAACAAAAGGAGAGCAGAGTCCAGCTTCAACAGGAAGATTCACTTACAGCACCATTGTAGTTAGAGAGACCCCCAGGAGGGAGGCCCAAGTGTCTCGGAGGAAAAAGCTATTTCTATTTAAGTTGAGCGTCTTAGATGTGGCAGCCAGGAGGGTCTGTTTGGATCTTATTGGACTTCCAGGGTTGTCAACTGCCAACTCACCAAAGGACCACCATGATAACTGAATGATCTGTTGATACCAAGCAAAGCAGAGCTTATGATTATGCAGTAAGGGAGAGCACCACCTTTACAGTCTTCATAGTATCTCCGAAAGGTTAACGGTAGATATTTATAGGGTTTTGGGGTCTGGGCTCCAGTAGTTTAAGGTAGGGCTTTTAATGAGGGAATCTAATTAGCAGAGTTTGTGATATAAAAGTCTAGGATTAATGGACACAGAGGTTAGAGTCTTAAAGCAAGTCTTGGTAAATAAACAGGTATTTGATAGGGAAGGGATTTGTCCTATTGAGTGATGCCTTGTCCTAAGAAGGGGACTGTTTGCCCAGATTAAGAATCTGTTGTTTTGAGAAGGGAGCTGATTGATGACTGAGCAGACTGCTGTTCAGGCAAATGATTTATGGGAAGTTCCTGAAGCAAATAATGAAGCTATTTACTGGTTTATAGCATTATTTTCCTGGCAAGAATTTCCCGGAACTCATGATAAAGTCATGTTGAGGTGGATGGGCCTCAGGTTTTTGTTCTGTTAGCTAAACCGTGTGAATGTAGGTGGTCTCAGTTCTCACATGTCTTACTAAGGTTGTATACACTTTTCCACTAATGTGTTAACACATTGGTAGATTTATTCCGAGAAACCTTATAGTTTTGGTTTCCATTGTAAGTGGTCTTTTATGTAAAATTACATTTTTATGTGTTTTACTGATGTATGGGTCTGCAATACATTTTTGTATAACATTCTTGTCTTAGATATTCTTGAATTTTTTTAATAGAGGAAACCATATCCTCAACAAACAATGAATTTTATTTCTGCCTTTCAAATTATTTATTTGTCTTGACTTACTAGGATTTTCAATACATTGTTAAATAAAAGTGGTGATCAGGATGTGGCAGAGACATTTATTGTTTATTGGCTATTCATGTCCTCTCCCATATTTTCAAGCCCTCTTGCAGGTGTATGGGGCCTAGTTCCAGCCAATGGACTATACATGTAAATTATGTGGATCCCTTCCAGGGTGCAGCATAGAAGAATTGATATGAACTCTCTCTTGTTATAGTGATAATGAGGTCTTATGTTCTAGATGGTACAGCTATAAGTTGTTCAGCCTGTCTCATCAGCCCGGGTCCTTGGGCAATTTTGTGAAGTGTGATTCTCTTGCTAACCTGTATTACCATAAAGCACAGGGAAAAATGAACCTTTATTATGTTAAGCCACTAATTTTCAAACTTAATTTGCTCTTGCAATGCAGCCTGATATGCTGCAGCATGAACTAATACTCTGTTGTCTTGATCCTGTCTTTGATAAGATCATGTCGAAGGTTTCACACCTATGAATGTTATTTGCAGTAGGGTTTTGTTAGATATCCTTTAGCAAGTTAAGGAAGTTCCCTTTGAAATTCCTTGTTTGCAAAGTATGTATATTTTTAAATTATGAGTGGATGTTGGATGTTATTGAATAATTTTTTCAGCATCTATTGAGTTGATAATGATTTTTCTATAGTGAATTAATAGATTTTCTATTGATAACCCATTCTTGTATTCTTTGAATGTACCCAGCTTAATCATGTTGTATTTTTTTTTGAACATCACTAAATTTAATTTAATATTTTATTTAAGATATTTTCTCACATATGGTCACTAGTAAGAGTGGTCTCTAATTACCTTTCTTATACTTTTCTTTAGTGGTTTGGTAGCAATGTTATGATCACATCATAAAATTAATTGGGGGATATTTTATTTCTTCCTTGGGAACAGTTTGTCGGTTTGTTCCTTGGCTCTTTTTATTGGGTTGTTAGTAAATCAGATTGTTAGTGCATCTTCTGTGGAACTTTCCTCATAGGCATCCTGTGAGGCCTGGGCTGTGGGAATTTTCCATTTTTTTCGGCCATGGATCTCTCATAGTTCACTGGCCTGGGACCCCTACCACTTAATAGCTGTTTGACTTTGCTTCAGTTTCCTCTCTTGTAAAGTGTAGGTAATAAAAATACCACATAGGGTCATTGTGAGGATTAAACAAGTTATTTATATAAGTGCATTGAACAGTGGTCTAAGAAGGGAGGAATTTCCCCCTACCCCCTAAAGATGGACATACTTAGGAATTACTTATCATTTTCATTGCATTATTTTGGAATTTCTTCTAAATTTTTCTTCAGTGTAAAGAAAGTACATCTTCCTTAAACCAAACCAGATAGTTGAGCATATGTATTTTTAAATTGGATAAGGTAGGAATGGATCATTCCCTTCAGTAGGATTCAAAAGGAATGTTTTCAGCAAAATTGAGAAACTGATCTCAGTTGCCAATATCTGCTTCTCTCCCTTTTGAATCAGAGCTGTGCTTTGTTCTTACTATCCTGAAAATAGTACCTCTACTGCACTTCTTTCCTATAGTCTTCATTCTCAACTACTTCCCAGCAAATTCCATTAGAATTATTTTTATTTATTTCTTAAGTTTTATGTCCCATGACAAAGGAGAAATTTTAAAGCATGGTGTATAGTACCAGGCACTAAATGGGCTTTCAACAAATATTTGTTGGATAAGTGAATTTCCTGGTTCCTATTTATACTTAGTAGTTCTCTCTTCCATTAATTTGACCTTGAAGTTCCTATAAATATAAAATTTTCATGGGCATAAATATTATTTAACTTATGAACTTATTGTGTAAACAACTTTTCAGGAACCTTATTTCATAAGTATGGTATAACCAAACCATTATGTATCACATATTTGAAAGGTATGTCATTTAATTACATTACATTTATATAATTACGAGTTTGGTGTATGAAATTTTCTTTTCTACCTGTAACAATTTCAGATTGGTTTAAAAATATTAGATTTTATCTTGATACATTGCAACATTTGCAATATTGGAATTATTACATTTCTGAGATCTTAGAAATGGCATTTAAAGAGCTATTTCCGTAAATGTAAAACAAAAAAAAACCTGTTTATGCTGAAATATGAAGGTTGCTGTCAACAGAGGAAATAAATACTGTTGTCTTTCATAACTCGAGCCCTCTCTTTGTGTTTGTACTAATTTTGTCTCCTTTATTTTCTGTAGCAAACCTGTAAGATAATTTCCCCAGTTTATAGAGAAGGAAATGAAAACTTAGAGTACATGACTTGCTCAGGGTCACATAACAAGCAGGGATTTGAACCCTGTTCTTTGAACACTCTAAGGCAGGGTTCTTGAGGAGTCATCCAAGAAATGTAACTCTTCTGTTATGAGCCAAAGAGATAACATTCCATTTGGTTTTTGGAAGTGAATAAGCAACCTATGGAAAACTCACAAGAGCTACGAAAACGTTTCTTAAGCTGAGTTTTAAGGTTGAAGATCTGAAGTGGATTCTTATCAAAGACTTACCCCCTTATTATACCTTCTGTTCCCCACTTAGATAAATAATTTTCCAAAACAAATATTTATTCTAATTCCATGGAAGGAATACATCCCAGCTGTGTCCCCACTGCACAATTACTTATTGTATACCTATTTAGTTCTAACTTCCTTCCTCATTGTTTTATCATTACTTGTTTTTTCATGTCTCTCATTCTGGATTGTAATATCTTTGAGGTCACCTGTTATATTTACCTGTGACTACTGTCTCCTACCTTGTTCAGTACTTGATACATAGAAGATGCTTAATAAATGTCGGGTAGTATTGAGTTGCAGCATTCAAGGTTCTCTACAGTGGGCCCCTCTCCACCTCTGTGATATTCTCTCTGATTACTTTCCTACAGAACTAGCCAAGTGACTGTACTCATTGTTTATCTTTCCTTGTGCCTTTTCCTCTACTTGGAATGCCCTATCTCCCCCTTTTCTCTACTTATGGCCTTGATTCCAATCCACCTCCACCATTTAGACCATTAGAAGTCTATAAATGTCCTTCTGCAGATATTGTCGTTAGGATGTATTTGCCACCTAGCATATCTCACTGTCAGTTTTCTTTGTGTTAATACCCTGTCTCAACTGGTTTGTGAGTTCAAATCCCTGTACCTGTCTAGATCTGTGTGTTAGCTAACATGTTGTTCAAGAGATTCTCAGTGAATATTCTGATAAAGAGAAAAAAAGTCAGTTGTAGTCACCTAGAAGAGGCTTTATTTAAAGTGTTGCTGACTAGTTTGTGGAGAAATTTTAGTAAACAAAATATGAAATGGTCTGCCAGCCAGCATGACTCAAATGGCATTGAAATTAATGAAGAGAAAATAATCTCTCTACTATAAGCCAAGTGGCTCATATTTGGATATAATTCTAGAAGCAGCATTATAGCACTTTTTTTTCTTTTCTATCAGTCTCTTAATATATACACTTGTATTTGTTGGTCATGGACCTCTTTGATCTTGTTTTTGACATTCACTGTGTTTTTACTTTGTCTCTGTGAACAGCTAACAATAGAGCACTTTTCAGTTTTTTCTTTTATTCAATCTGGATCACATATTTCTTGGTCAGTTATTTGGGACTGTAACTGAGTCATTTGAATTACATGCTGTTTGGTTCTGGGATGAAAGCTTGATTCTCTCGGCTGACTGCTGGCTCACCATATGTTGCTGTAATTCTGGAAAACAGTGAAAATTGTGGTAGTGTTGAAGTAAGAAGCCGTGTTGGAGTGGTGTCTTAATAATAAAGGACTTAATTTATTGTATAACTAATTCACACACCTAGGCATTCTGCAAGATACTTTAAATAAATGACAGAAGATCCATAAGGTAGCTGTTATTAACCGTGTTTTACATACAAGGGAAATGAGTCTGAGAAAGATTAAAGGTCAAATTGACCTTCTTAAAAGGTCAAATATTTCGTTGATAGTAACTGCTAGGACATAAGCTCATAAAGGCAGGAACTTCGTTGTGTTCACTGTTGTAATCCCAACATTTAACATGGTGACTGGAAGTTAAATATTCGTTAAATAAATTCAGTTCCTCTCTCTCATTCTCTCTTTTTTTTTTTTTTTGTGGTGTTTTTGTTCTTTTAATTAATGTTGCTAGTTCATAATAGCCCCCGTGATGTATCTCATTAGTTCAGGAAAGTTTTTCTTCTATTTTGTCTTTCAATAATTTTTCTACTCTGAGAATTTTTAACTCTTTCACTATATTTTGGGCAAGTTCAAAACTATGCACGTTACGTTGTCAGTTTGATAAAGCCAGTGCCAATTCTACTTTTTCCTATGTCTAATGCCATTTAAATGATATTATAGACTTATTAATTTATTCAATTCTTTCATTTGATCTGACAGGTCCCCTAAATTTTCAATCAATCATCTCAGTTTTCTTTTTTTTTTTCATTGATAGAATTGATATTTTCTTGAATTTATTTAAGATTTCAAGACAGCAGAATTCTAAAATTTATGTTGCCCATAAACAGCTTGCTCTGGAGTGAATAAAGAGATGGACCATACTTGGTGTTGTGGAAATATGAATTATGGATTTTTAGCTTAGGTCTAAGATAATGATGAAATCTGGAATAGCAGAGGTAAGAGCATGGTGGAGATAAAAAATTTTAATTTACTGAGTTTTGGTTACATGTGGAAAATCCAAATAGAGCTGCCTAACAGAGAAATGGGTATTCAGATCTGGATTTCCAGAGATAAGTCTTGGAAAGCTAAGTCTTGTCCAGAGATAAGTGTTTCAGAGATTACTGTACACTTGATAACAGAAGCAAAGGAAATCAACCAAAGGGAAGGTACATGAGACAGGGGCAGAAAGTGTGACATTGGAGAATAGCCACTGATTTCAGTGATGAGATGAAGGATGAAGAATGTCCACTAGACCATGAAAAGAGGTGACTAAGGAAACAGAGAAGGAGAAATTCAAGAGAGAAGACTAAAAGAGGACTGACCAGTGGCAAATGCTGCAGAGGCCAAGTAGTATGAGAACTGGGAGGAAAGGACAGGATTTATAAAATAAGTTGTGGAAGAGTAGGTTTTGATGAAACATTATAAGTACAGGAAAGGTAGAAAAATAGCAGCAATATGTTTAGTCTGCACCTTCAATGAGTTTTTTTAATGTACAAAAGAAGACAGATAAAAATGGGAGAGATCAGGCATGAATTGCATTAAAAGTTGGGAGCCAGTTGAAGTGAAGAAGCTGGAAATACAGATAGCATGCTAATAATTAATGGAGGGAAGTTCAAAGGATGTGAAAAAGAATGGGGGTAAAGCACAGATGGAGGTAGGTGTTATTCTTGGATTGAAGAAACTTCTGAGATTAGATAGAAGGGAGCATACATGTGTGGACTCAGTAGATTCACAGGAGAACAGAGGTAGCATGTTAGAAACATCTGTGTGACAGTGTGTCAGAGGATTTAAAGAACGTTATGGGAAGGATGTATTAATTCCAATGAGGATGCTGGCATTAGAGAATGTCAAAGTAATTTGAGTGTCCATATCATACTGACAATAATAAATTCATAATAAAACTAACCAATCTATATGGTTAATTTAATTTTTTTTTCTAGAAGCATTTAGTGTCTTGGGTACATTGGCATAGTATTTGCAGGGAATATATGCCAGAGAAGAGATAAGAAAGCTGGGTCAATACAAAAGAGGGTTTGAAGTCTACCCTAATCAGGATCTAGGATGGTTAGGTTTACCAGATAACTGCCATATCTCTGGCCTCTAGTGAAAACGCAGCCATGTGTCACCATGTTTTGAGTTAAGTCAACACTATCATCCAGACACCATTGGGTCAGGAATAGGAACCCAAAGGCAACCAACAAAGGATGGGGCTATGAGATGTGCCTGGTATGAAAAGTCTGCCCAAGGGTGATGTTTTTGTGTGTTACAACACAACTAATCCACTTTCTCTGTGATATGTACATGATATAGTAGGGATGTACATTATAAAACAATACCTTAACTATGGGATAAAACCATAAGACAAAAATGTAACAAAAAGAACATTGGTGGATTGGAAGCATAAAGAAAATAAATGTAAGAAAAAGGGCAAGTTAAATTTTAAAATTTTACCTAGCATAGCTTAATTCTAAATTTTTTTTAAAATGGCAGTTCTTTTTTTTTTTTTTTAAGAGCAGTTTTATATTTACATAAAAAACACAAAGATAGTACAGAGAGTTCTCATATACTCCATACCCAGTTTCTCATATTATTATCATCTTATTTAGTATGGTACATTTGTTATAATTAACGGATCAATATAGATATATTATTATTAACTAAAGTCCTTAATTTACTCAGATTTCCTTGGTATTTACCTAATGTCTTTTTTTTCTTTTTAACATCTTTATGGGAATATAATTGCTTTACAATGGTGTGTTAGTTTCTGCTTTATAACAAAGTGAATCAGCTATACATATACATATATCCCCATATCTCTTCGCTCTTGCATCTCCCTCCCTCCCACCCTCCCTATCCCATCCCTCTAGGTGGTCACAAAACACTGAGCTGATCTCCCTGTGCTATGCAGCTGCTTCCTACTAGCTAGCTATTTTACATTTGGTAGTGTATATATGTCCATGCCACTCTCTCACTTTGTCCTAGCTTACCCTTCCCCCTCCCCGTGTCCTCAAGTCCATTCTCTACTTCTGCGTCTTTATTCCTGTCCTGCCCCTAGGTTCTTCAGAACCATTTTTATTTTATTTTATTTTTTTTAGATTCCATACATATGTGTTAGCATACGGTATTTGTTTTTCTCTTTCTGACTTACTTCACTCTGTATGACAGACTCCAGGTGTGTGTTTTTAAATCTCTCTCTCCTTACTAGAATGTAAATTTTACTAGAATATAAGTTCTACAAGGGTAGGAATTTATTCATTTATCTACCCTGATTTATTATGAAGCAATGAATGAGTATGAGGACTAGAATTCTGTTTTGTTTGGCCTCATAGATAAACTAGACTATCATTAGTTCATGTGTATTTGTCCTTTGTTTTATATATACATCCCTACCTTTACCCTATTCCTACTCAAAAGCCATCGGAATTGATAAAGTTCTGTAGATTTTGGACATGTGGAATGAATAATCAGATGTATTTAATGTCTAGTCATATAGTGGTAGTAATGATTGCTACATTCTGAAATTTACCTTCAAATATAGCTGTGGCATTATATTTGATGTTTTTACTTTTACAAAGGGTATGTGTGTGTGTGTGTGTGTGTGTGTGTATAATGTCACTATATATATCCTGTGTGTGTGTATATATATATGTATATATATATAAAATTTTTAAACAGGTCATCAGAACACCTCATGGGAGAGACTTCGATGACTCTTTGGAAAGATGTGATGACTATTTGAGTTCAAGGTCATGTAGCAAGCCCCAGCATTCATCCAGGACCTTACTCGTTCATTCAGCACCCTCTACAATGCCGAAGCATTCTCCAAGCCCTGTGTTAAATCGTGCTTCTCTCAGGGAAAGGTAATGCTTGGTCTCTATTTCTGTACTAAATTTTTGAATAATCGTCATTAGAAAAGAGCAGGCAGTAATTATGTATGTGATGTGATTATTCATAAAGGGATAATCTGATTTTAAGAGACTTACTTTAAATTGTTTTTGTTTAGAACATATTGCATATTATACAATGTTAGATACTCCTCCCCAGCCCAGTTCTTTCAAAGTGAGTTTATTAACTATTAGTGAGTTTATTAATTAGGGTCAGTTTAACCCTAATTAAATTTTGTAGTTCCCAAAGTGAAAAATAGAGTATATGATAGTTTGTTTTTAGTAGATTCATAGAGATTTAATATTATAGTCATGGCTTATGTATAAAAATAGCATAGATTATATTTTCCTTTTAGTGATATTGATGATACTATATATTATTGGTACATGGCGCCTATTTTCCTCTAATTACCTACCCCCAACTTGCCAAGAGAATCTTAATCTATCTGTCTATCTTAACCTTATGTAAAGATTCTAGTTCTCCCTCTAAAAATGCTTTGGCAAACAAAGTTAGACACTTGTTATAATTTGAATGTGAAAGAAATAATTCCTCTTCATCTGTTTTTGTTGTTGTTGAATCCAAATTGGAAATTCCTTGCCTCCCTCACGGTAACATAGAAAATAAGAGTTGTCATAAATTAAAAAAACAAAACCAAAAACCCAACCCTGGGTATTTAAGAAATTTTATAGAAATTTGAAAACCTAAGAGATATGCCTTCGACACATAGAAATAAAACCTATCTTTACAAATGGTATCAAAAAGCTAAAGTAGCACACCAAATTCCTACAGCGTACTTAGGGCTATCAGGCATAAGTAAGAAAGTTTAAATTAGCTGTAGAGAGTCTATCAAAAGTTCATCTCAAAACTAATGATTCAAACAAGAGTATATCAGTTTGGAAACTGTATTAAAACGCCTCTGTCTTGAACAGATAGATTTATCTGTTTCCTCATTAGCCCTGTAAGCATTCGAAATGGGTATATGAAAGTATGCTAGAGACCCTCATCCTGAGGTAGGGAATTTTGATGAATGTTGCTTCAAGTGTATTAGAATTATGCCTATGGAGATCAAGTTCAGATAGATAGGTAGGTAGGTAGGTAGGTAGATACATAGATAGATACATAGATAGATAGATAGATACATACATACATACATACATCTGTATATTTAAATAGGGAGATATATGTCTGTGTATCTATAGGCTGTAAAAGTTCAAGAGAAACTATTGAAGAGAGGTTTTTCTACTGAAGTCTGATAACTTGCGTCTCAGTTATCAGGGACTTTCTTTGACTTCCGTGTCTGCTCAGATGTTCAGATATTCAGTTGGTGCTACACTCTTTTTCCCTACTTTTAGAATTAAACACTTGTGGTTTTCTTGATTAGGTTCTTTGCCATATCTGTAGGTTTTCAAGAATTCTTTTTACCTGTATCTCCTTGGATATGTTTTTATAAATATTGATCTATTTTTCTACCTTTTTGCATATTTTGCAGAACTCTCCAGTTGTCTACTACTATAGTAAAATATCAATTTTAGTCTTGTGTTATTTTATCCTTGTATATAATTGTCCCAGCTTTTGAAGCCAGGTTGATAAATTCTTCACTGAGGCTATTTTCAAAAATTCTTTATTGAGGGTAGCTAAAGTCAACTGTCCCTTTTTCATATTTCAATGCAGGGGATGGTTTAGCGTAGGTAACAGCATTTACACATTTATTTTGATGTTGGATAGTAGATATAGATAAATAAGTTCTTTGCCAGAAGGATATCAGTGATTCAAGTATTAAACATTACATATTTTACTTATGACTTGAGGAAATTTGAGGTACTTTTAAAATAAAAGAATATAATGGCAATTTAGTTTGAATACATCTAAATAAGTTAATAAAATTTTATTGGGGTACTTTCTAGGGTAAATAAACTTTTTTACTTTCACTAACGTAGAACACCTCTACTTTGAGTGTATTTTCTAAAGAAGATCTAGATCTAGTCTATAGAAGAAAGTAAATTATGTCAAACAATATGTCTTTAAGACATTACTAGGAACAAAAACATTTTGTTCTTTTTAGCACACTCAGTACCACATCTTTAAATATAAGACATTCTCTGATCTGGCTTTTAGGTCACCGAGAAATATACTATGTTTATACAATCCATTGGAATCGATAAACAATTTAAACTGATGTAAATGTAGATTTTATGTCCCAGGCAAAATTGGGAATATGACAGAACATACAACTCTAGTTTATCTGGGTAAATATTCATTAAAATTAAATAAGTTTTCCTCTAAGCTTGCTGTAAAAAGCTGACTCCTTAATCATATATATGAATAAACAGACTTTTGAAAACTTTATCAGTGACTCTAAGCAAATGAATTTATTTATACTGAAAGTCCTTTTTGCTTTAAGCCTATTTAAAGAATATCTCCAATAGGGTTAGCACACCATACAAGGGTTTCAATTTTGATTGTAAGTGTTATATTTCAGAAGCAGTTTTCTCCTTAAAGTATAAATATTAATATTATGACTTATAATTTATATTAGCTTGTAGAGTTATTACTAAAATCAGACTAAGAAATAATAGCAAATCTAATTTAAAAGGAGCTGATATTCTTTTTAATCATGCTAAAGGTTTTGCTTTTTGTAAATGGAGTTAGATTGCTAGGTAATCATTTCTTATACCACAGCACAGACTAGTGGATCCTCTCGTAGTATCATTGAAGAGATCCTCTTGGAGCTGCATATTTGGGTCTCTGATTTTCAAGATGTGTTACATATGTAGCAAATAGCAAGGTCTGCCAATATATTTCCATAAATGCAGCAACACTTCCTATTACAAATGCAGGAGATTAAAATTTATATATAGTTGATCATCCATTATTGATTGCATTCTTTAAAACAGATTATGTAAATCATTTATCCTGCTTAACAGTTTATACTTTGTGTAAACACATAAAATTATAACTTTGTAAGAACAAACTGGGAGCTAGAAAGTTTTAAGCAACCTATTAACATTTTAGTACTCATTCCTTTATAAAGGAATTATCAAGAATATGTCATGTAGATGCATTATAATCAGATGGATGCGGAAATTTTCATTATTACTTGTATAAAACAAATAAAGTAGCTTAATTATACAAGTGCCAGTTTTGAGTTTGGGAAGGGCATGAGAAAGAGGAATAGTTGCTTTCCTTCTTCTTTGACATGTTTAATTCCAAGACTGGAAAATAAGAACTAATTTTAAAGGCACTATAGGTGGAGTTATTGCTCTAATATAAAAATTTATATCTTTATTTAAAGATAAACCTCTAAAGAATTATGTATGGAAATTGTTAAAATGGTCAGATATATAGATATGCTCTCCCCAAAGCATGTCAAACTTTATTATTAAGACTGTTAATTGAACATATTGTGAGGACTTAATACTACAGTTGAGAATTAGTACCTGATTTTATATCTGCCTCTCGTCCTCGGTCAAAGAAAGAAAATATGTTATTTTAATCTTTTTATGTTATCACATAGAGATAAGAAAAAATAACTTTCTGTGTCTGGCATTTGGAAAGATTTACTTTTTCTCTCCCTCTGGCTACAAGTCACCTTTGTTTTTTATGCCTACAGATTCCATTCTGATTGGTGTTCACCTTCAAACTGCGATGAGATCCATGACCGGGTAAAGAATGTCTTGAAATCACATCAAGCTCATCAGAGACATTTATATGTTAGTTTCTAAATTTTTCTTTTGAAGGCTTTTTATAATTAGGCATGAAAACCACCCAAGATGATTAAATTTCGCAAAGTTTAATCACTGGGAAGGAATAGAAAAGATACAACCTCCATTTAATGGAAGTCAGTGGTTTTGCTAAAGGCAATGTATCTAACTTCCTGCTTGACCTGAGTCATTATGCAAAATGTTTGACACAGATCATGTGAACTATAAAAAATGTTAGTGATAACTATCTCATAAAGAGTCAGTAAGTAGTGACTTTATGATCATTTTTTCACAGCCTTCAAAATATGGGAACCCTTGTTTTGTCGCCCAGAATAAAGCAATTCCATTTCCTGCAAACAAATTTGATTAAATGGTAGAACGAGAGACGGGATGAGACATATGTATTTTGGAGAAGTTTCCCAGCTGATTTTTTTGTTAATTAAAACTTAAAAGAGGAAAAGAAGAGGTCAGGTTTATCAGGTTTAATATTAGAGAAGATCAGTATGAGAATACTTTCTGACATAAGGCAAATAAACATATATATGAACAACAGCTGGGAAATAATTACAGTATATTATTCTTTTTGTGTTTGATTTCTTGTTTCAGTCATTAATTTAAAAACAATTGTTTATCATGAGTCATGTTGGACACCAAGCTTAGTCCTGGGGATATAACTGGATTATGTGACATTGACATCAGTTTGTACTGTTGAAAGTTTCTGTATGCATATTGATTTTAAATTAAATTTGTTTTCAAAGTGTAATATAGATAGTCCCAGTGACTGTTACTCCCAGGGTTAACATTATCCTAACTTCTAATAGCAAGATTAGTATTGCATATTTTTGATCTTTATACAAATGACATCCAACCATGTCTTTTCCCTTTTTTTCTTAGTTATTTCATTTTGTTTTTTCAATTCAGACATTTTTGCAATACAGACATCTTGTTATATAGTTCTGCACTCTTGCTGCTGCATGGTGTTTCATCGTGTGAAAATACTACCATTGATTTATGCATTCCTCTATTTATGGACATTTGGGTTGTTTCTGGTTTGAGCTATTTTAGAACTTCTATGAACAGCTTATGTATCCTTGGGTAACACTGTATACATTTTATTTGGGTATGTCCCTACCAGTGGAATTGCTCATAGAGTGTGTAAACATTAAGCTTTACTAGATACCGCCAAAGACTTTTCCAAGTGATTTTAACAGTTTACACTCCCACTACCAGCGTGTGTGAGTTCAGTTTGTCCTCACTACCACTGATAGGTTGTGTGTGTGTGTGTGTGTGTGTGTGTGTATTTTAATTTTGGCATTTTGATAGTGAGAAGTAGTTTTATCACATCATGGTTTTAATTTGCTGTTTCCTGATGACTAGTACATATGTTTATTGGCTATTTGGATATCCTCTTTTCTGAGTACTTGTTCAAGTTATTTGCCCATTTTTGTACTGAGTTGTCTCTTTTTTTGTTTTGTTAAAGTTCCATATTGAGTTTTGATATGTCAGATATATGTTTTGCACTTTTCTTTTTCCACTCTGTGCCTTGCCTTTTCATTCTCTTAATGGTATCTTTTGATGAAAAGAAGTTCTTAAGTACAATGAATCAAATTTATCTTTTTTTATTAGCATTTTTACAATTTTTGTCTTGTCAACAGAAATAATAAACAATCCAAAATAGGAATAGAAAAGAGTTTTATTAGAGCCAGACTGAGGACTATAGCCGAGGACACTTGAATTGTGAAGGAGAAGCACTTGAATTGTGTTCTGCCAGACTACAAAGTGGAGGAGGCTTATATCAGCAAAAACCGCAGAGTTACAGTTAGATAGATGAGTTAAGTAAGGATTGGTTAGGGTCCGAAATGGCTGTAGAGTCACGGGGGAGACCTTGAGACCTTAAGATTGCAGCTGGCTGCTGCTGCAGATGTTGTTTTGAGAACTGCTGGTGGTATCCTTGAGTTTGATACAGTTAAGAAAATTTCAAGGTTTTAGTGATGCAGGAACGTGTCTGAAACCACATCCACAGTGACCACCTGGCTCCATTTTGGATGCCTGAACCGCAGTTTCATATCTTGTTAGAACAAAGAACAAACATCAGACATGACGGGGTACAGTCCTTCGAAGTTTCAAAAGAGACTGATTAGCACATACACAGCGAGTCAGCATGACCACAGTGTCTGAGAAGGGAACCGCATCTTCGAAGGAGTACTAGCATTAGTGTCATAGAAAGGGCCCACATTTATCCGTATCTTCCAAGTGGACATTCTAAACAGTCTGGTAAGTGCAAAGTGCATTTTTGTTGTTTGTTGTTGTTGTTGTTTTTAGTTAAAGCAGTTGTACAATGTACATTTGACAGACCATAAGACTGCTGGCTCTAGTTAGCATAAAGTTCAAGCCAAATGATGTACAAGCCAGAATGATTCCCCATACCTCAATGTGTGAAAATTTCTTCCATCAGTCTAGTTCAAGATTCTATCATATGTTTTCTTCTAAAGGCTTTTTGTTGGAATTATTTTTTTCTGTATAGTGGTAGGTAGGTGTCAAATTTCATGAAAGTTTCAAGTTTTATGATTGTGAATATGTCTGTTTTTCTTTCTAGTTCTGTTAATTTTATTTTATGTATTTTGAAGCCAAATTGTTAGTTGGATACAGATTTCAGACTACGATACAAACCTCTTATGTAAAGGTTCCCTTTTTGTTTCTAGTAATATCTCTTGTTTCACAGTATGTTTTGTCTACTAGTTGTATAGTTATAGCAGCTTTCTTTTCCCTAGTATATGCATGGTGTATATTTTCCATCCTTTGCTTTTTATCAATATATTTAAAGTGCGTATCTTGTGAATAGCACATGAGATTTTTTTTCCAATAATGAAAATCTAGAATTTTTATGTAGATTGATGCAGCTTTTATTTGGATTAGTAACTTTTTAATTATCCATTTCCTTTTTATTAACTTGTTATACATTTTTTTTACTATTCTGTTATTCATTTCCCTAGAGATTTCAACTTGCATATATAACAAATTATTTCTTTGTTGACCTCCCCAGTAATGTTGGGACCTAAAAACGTTTAACTCTTTTTTTAACCCACATCTTCTTTTGAACATCTATTATCATGAATTTTGATTCTACATATATAAAACACACAACCAATTAATTTTGTTTGCATAGTAATGTTTATTCATTTTAATCACATATTTACCCTTTCTATTATTCTTCATCCTTTCCTGCAATTCCATATTCCCATTTGGATTTTTGAGTCATTTTCCTCCTGCCCAAAAAACTCCCTTTAGTACTTTCTTTCATGTTATTATCCTGGCTTTGAATTCCAGTTTTGTTTGTTTGAAAACATCATGGTTTTACTTCTATGTAGGGTGTACTAGATATAAAGTTATAAAGTTCTAGGTTGGTGGTTATTTCCTTTGGCACTTTTTTTTTTTTTTTTGGCCACACCTCATGGCTTATGGGATCTTAGTTTTCTGACCAGGGATTGAACCTGTGCCCTCGGCAGTGAAAGCGGTGAAAGTGGAGTCCTAACCACTGCACAGCCAGGGAATTCCCTCCTTGGGCACTTTAAAGAAGCCATTCATTTGTGTCAGTTGAAAAGTCAGCTGTCATTCCTTTGCAGTAATGTGGGGTTTCCCCCCTCTGTTGCAACTAAGATTTGCTCTTCAACTTTGTGTTTAGTAATTGTACTATGATATACCTAGATGTAATTTTCTTGGATCAAGTCTACATTAAGTTTGCAGAGCTTCTTAAATTTTTAGGTTGATATCTTTCATCAGTTTTGGAAAACCCATTCATTCTTTCTTTAAACATTGCTTCTGCCCCAATATCTATTTACTGTCCCTCTGGAATTTCCAATTACATTTATATAAGGTCTTTAGACTGTATATCATATGTATCTTATGCTTATTTTGATGTTTTTAATTCTTTTTTTCTCTCTCTTTCTAGTTTACTTTCTTTTGAAATGTCCTCTAGTTTGCTAATCCTGTCTTCTGCTCTGTTTACATTGCTGTTAAAACTATTTGAAACTTCTTGAAAGACATAACTTTCAAGAACATCTTGAAAGACATAAACTACCAAGGCTAACTCAAAAAGAAATAGATAATTGCAATGGTTGTATATCTATTAAAGAAATTTAATTTAAAGTTAGGAATCTTCCATAAAAGAAAACCCTAAGCTCAGAGGCTTTCTCTAGTGAATTCTACCAAACCTTTAAGGAAAACATAATGCCAGTTTTACACATTCCTGAAAATAGAAGAAAGAATACTCCCCAGGTCATCTTATAATATCAACATTTTCTTCTGATGCCAAAACCAGACAATGACATTACAAGAAAAGAAAAATACAGACCAAAATCCTTCATGAACATATATGTAAAAATCCCTAACAACATATTAGCAAATTAGAACCAGCAGTATATAAAAATGAAAATACATCATAATCATGTGGGCTTATTCCAGAAATGCAATGTAAATTCATCCTATTAACAGATTAAATACATATTTGTTCTCGGTGTCATTTCAATAGGCAGAAAAAGTATCCAACAAAATTCAACTCTATTCATGTTAAACACTCTTAGTAAAGTTGAGGTAGAAGGATACTTCCTTAACCTAATAAAGACCATCTTTGAAAAACCTACAGCTAACATTATACTTAGTGGTGAAAGACTGAATGCTTTCCCCCTAAGCTCAGAAGCAAGGCAAGCATGCCCTCTCTCACCATTCCTTTAACATCATACTGAGAGTCTTAGATAATGCAGACAGGCAAGAAAAATAAATAAAAGGCATAAAGGTTAGAAAGGAAGAAACAAAACTGCATTTGCAAAGGATATGGTTATCTATGTAGAAAATTCCAAACAACCTACAGAAAAGCTCCTAATAAGTGAGTTTAGCAATGTCACAAAATACAAAGAAAGTAATATTTCCTATATACCAGCAATGAACAATTGGAATTTTAATTTAGAAAACCCATACAGTTTACAATAGCACCAGAAATTGAAGTGCTTAGGTATAATTCTAACAGGATTATACCTAATGCAGGATCTGCATTCTGAGAACTACAAAACACTGTTGAAAGAAATCAAAGAAGATAGAACTAAACAGAGATATACCGTATTCATGGATTGGAGGACTCCATATTAAGATGTCAATTTTCCCCAGTTTGAACTCTAGATTCAATGAAATCATAAAACTCCATCAAGCTTTTAAATAGATATTGACAAGCTGATTCTAGGATGTATAGAAAAGCACAGGAACTTGAAAAACCAAAACAGTTCTGAAAAGAACAAAGTTGGAGGACCCACTACCTAATTTTAAGACTTACTGTAAAGCATAACAATGAAGACTGTGGTATTGACTAAATTATAGACACAGATATCAAGGAATAGAAGAGATACTCTGGAAATAGACCCACACAAATATTGATTTTTGACAGAAGTACAAAGTCAATTAAATGAAGTCTTTGCATTTGTTGTCTTTTTAACACATGGTTGTCGATAAATGAAAACAAAAACAAACTCCTTGACACATAATTCAAAATATATCATAGACCTAAAACATAGTAGAAAATCCATTTAATTTATATTGAGCAATGACTTTAGATATGACACCAAACACATGATCCATAAAGGAAAAGAAAAATTATTGATAAATTAAACTTCATTGAAATTAAAAACTTTTGCTCTGTGAAAGACACTGTTAAGAGAATAGAAAGATGAGCCCTTGTCTGAATGAAAATATTTGCAAATCACATATATAATTAAGGACTTATATCCATAATTAAAATATATAAAAACAACTCTTCAGACTCAACAATAAGAAAATAAATAACCCAATTAAAAATGGGCACATGATCTGAACAGACATTTTTATCCAATTAACATATGAAAAGATGCTCAATAGTTATTACAGAAATGCAAATTAAAACTACCTGAGATGCCACTACACACATATTATAATTTGTTAAACAAAAACATCCCCCCACCCCAGCCCCTCAAAGAAACCCTGCAAAACTTGCAGTAGCAAATGCTGTCAAGGATATGGAACAACAGGAATTCTCATTCAATGCTGGTGGGAATGCTCAGAGGTACAGCCACTTTTGAGGACAGTTTGAAGGTACTTTTGTATAAGTTTAAACATACACTTATATGACCCAGCAATCCTTTTCTTAGCTGTTTACCCAAGTGAATTGAAAGCATATCTTTACACAGAAACCTGTACATGAATGTTTATAGAAACTTTATTCATCATTACCAAAAACTAGAAGCAAACAAGATGCACTTTAATTGTGAATGGTGAACAAACTATGGTGTAGCCATTCAATCGAATATAATTCAGCAATAAAAAAGAATGAGCTATTAATGTATGCTACAACATGATGAATCTTAAATTTAGTTTGCTAAATGAAAGAAGCCAGAACCCCAAAGCTACACATTGTATGATTTTATTTATATGACATTGTTAAAATAGCAAAAGTTAGGAGATGCAGAAGCTGTTGACTACAAAGAAACCAGCCTCACAGGAGAATTTTTAGGGTACAGGAACTGCCTGATATACTGGTGTGACTGATATATAATTTTATGCATTTGTCAAAACTCTTAGAAAAATGTACATTAGAAAGAGTTAAATTTATTGTATTAAAAATTAAAAGTGTGATGTTGGGTCTTCTGAAGATTTAATGTAGATTATAATAAACTAGCAATATTAAAAATACAAGACTTATCTTTAAATTAGTTTATCTAAATTACTTTGGAATATGGTATTTTGGCTGGATACTGTAACACTAAAGCCAAAAAGAACTACATGATCACTATATTCTTGTTTAGGGACCACCAAACTTTTTCTGGAAAGAGCCAGATAGTAAATATTTCGTGTGTCTGTGTGCCATAGGGTCCCTGTCACAACTACTCAGCTCTGTTGATATGGCACGAAAGCAGTCATAGACAACACATAAACAAATGAGCATGACTGTGTTTCAATAAAACTTTAATCCATGTGCACTAAAATGTGAATTTCATGTAATTTTCATGAAATATCTGATTTTTCCCCCCAGTCATTTAAAAATGTAAAAATTACTCTCAGCTATCAGCCGTACCAAAACAGGCAAAGGGCCAGAATTGCCCTGGGAGCTGTTTGCCAACCCCCGCTCTAGTAAATAAATGTGTTTCACACAGGGATATGGATTAACAATTCTGAAAATACATGTATATGAGAGTTGGATAAATAAGTAAATAAATTGTGGATAAAACAACCAGGTTTCTTATCGTCAGAAAAAAGAAGTTATAAAGAAACAAGATGGGGAAAAGCTAGAATGAACCCTGTGAAGTTGGATTAGAGTCTGAGATGACAGTTTTAATTCATGTTTATTTTAATATATACAGATAGATTAATTCAGAGATATAGATATATGAATATACGTGGGTTAGTATACACACATATTTCCTGTCTTTGCCCTCTGAAAGGGCCTAGAAGGAGTGACAACCCAATAGCAACAAGGACACCCAGCTCCCAGATCTAATACCTATCACGAATTTCTAAATACCTATTTTCTATGAAAGTTACCAGGGCTTTTTTCTTGGAGCAATAGCTAATTCTCGGGGTGGAGCAGGGAAAACAGAAGATTAACACAGAACATCTTGTAGTGTGGAAAGTGAAGAATTGTTCAAAAAAGGTGAGAGGAATAGGGGCATATCAAAATAGAGACATAGATGTAGAGAACAAATGTATGGACCCCAAGAGGGGAAAGCGGGGGGTGGAGTGGTGGTGGTGGTGGTGTGATGAATTGGGAGATTGGGATTGGCATCTATACACTAATGTATAGAATAGATAACTAATAAGAACCTGCTGTATAAAAAATAAATAAAAATTCAAAAAAAAAAGGACACAGGAGCAACCTGAATGAGCCCCAGTGGCCATTTCTGGAATAATCTGAGCAACGAAATAAATAGCATTAGTATCGATTATAATCCAAACAATAAAATAAATATCCATGAATCCACACTGATGTAAGCGAAACAATGAATGACTAATGGTGAGAATGGACCAATCTTCCTTACAGAAGAATCCTAAATAATAATTGTTGATATTGCCCACTCCAGGAGATAGAGCTTAATTCTTCTCCTCTTGAGTGTGGGCTGGACTTGATTTATGTCTAAGAATAGAGCATGGAAAAAAGAAATAGTAATTTAGCTGGAGAAATCTGGCAAATGACACCACCTTATTATCAAAGTGATCAAGATTAACATCACTAGTGATAACTCATGTTGATAGCATGTATCCTTTGATATCAGGGGATGTGAAGGGCACGTCTGTGTCATATTGTTCCCCCAAACCCATAACCTTAGTCTAGACATGAGAATACATCAGACAAAACCAAATTGAGAAACTTTTTACAAAATACCTGACCAATATGTCAAGATCATGAGAAACAGGGAGAACAGAAACTTGTCACAGATTGGAGGAGACTAAGGAGAAATGATGACTAAATGCAACATGGTATCCTGTATTGGATCCTGGAACAGAAAAAGTACATTATTGGAAAAACTGGTGAAATCCAAATAAAGTCTGCAGTTTAGGTAATAGTATTGTACCAATGTTAATTTCTTGGTTTTGCAAAATTTACTGTGGTTATATGAGATGTTAACATTAAGAGAAGCTGGGTGAAGGGTGAAGTTCCTGTGTACAGGAACTCTTTATCTTTGCAGCTTTTCTCTAAATCCTAAATATTAAAAAAAAATAAAAAACACCAAAAACTGTCGAGTTCTTAATTTTCAGCCCTTTGGGCTTTTACCTGAGAGTTGGTGTGGTTCTAGGCCCCTTCCTTCTCATAGGTACTATTTATAACTCTCATCTTCTCAGGCAAGACAGCTGAAAATCCCTTCTGCTTTTTAGAGGCTTTTGCTGAGCTCTTTTTGTCCCTTCACCCTGTATAGTTTCAGACATTCTGCGAGTGTCTTGAGGGCCCCATCAGCTCAGTTTTGCACCCATCGTGTTTCATTGGGTTTTAGCCTCTCAGATTTTTAATTTTGTCCATCTAGCATAGTAAGACTGCCAAAACACCGCTGGTTTATCTGTCCTCCAGCAGTGGACCTGTGACAAAGCATAGATTCTCAACATTTTGTTCTATTCTCAGAATCCACAGATGACCCCAGGAAAATAACAGCTGCAGCCTATTAACTCACCTCTCCCCTCAGGAATCTTGGCATCACTAGTACTGTTGTTTAAGCAGCTTTCTAATGCCTTAAAAAATATATAGATAGATAGATATAAGTATACATGTACACACACACACACAAACAACCCCATCCTACTCAGACGTGAAAGACATTCATATCACTTCTTTTAATTACCTTAATTTGTTTTGTCCCTGACCTGCCTTTCTCGAATGGAAGGCAGTAAGGTGGCTCATGTTGGCTTACACTGGACACTAAATCTCAGTATCTTAAATGGTTTTACATTAAGAGCAGCCTGAACACAAACTCTTCAAATTAGTCATTTTTTTTTGCCTATGTTTTTTCATTAAGTATATATTGAACATTTTTCATCAAATATCTACATGCTCTGTACCTTGCGCTATGCAAAGCACTGGGGATATTTTCATGAAATCAGATTTTCCATAAGGAACTTGTATAATCCAATGATCATTTTGTAAACTAAAAAATGAGTGTGAAAGATTAAAACAGTGTGGCACAGTATATGATTAAGTATAAGAATAAAAAGCGTAAGTAGGAAATGTTATTGTTCTTCCAGAGAAAAACTGAAATTGATTATATAGGAATAATAACTTTATTAAACATTCACTATAGGCCAGGCACTATGCATGTATTTATTATTCCATTTTATCCTCACAATAATCTTACAAAGTAAGTACTATTAAGAGGTACTATTTCAAAGATGAGGAACTGAGCCTCAGAAAAGTTGTGACTTCTATATAAGGTCACATGGCTACTTAGGTTGGTTGGAGCCAAGATTTGAATCCAGATTAATACTCTTTGATCTTAACCACTAAGCTCTACAGAGATAAACCCACAATGTACAATCTGATACATATAAGCCTAATAATATGCCTAAACCTAAACATGTGAAAACAAGATCCATGTTCAGAAACAAACAGTAACATACCAGAGACACACATTGTGAGCTGTACACTGAAACACACTCCCTAGACACAGGTCAGACCAAAGTCCACGTTGGTCCTACTTGAAGGATACTCACAGACAAAGGTAGACCTTATTAAATATAAACATTAGGTTTTTTTCAATTATGTCGCAAAGAATTTTTTAAAGTAAAAAAGTATTTTTATTTCACAAAGAATTTAAATATCAGCCTCTTCTGGGACAGTGAAAAAGTCCTTCAAAATTAAATATTTGATTAGTACAGAGAAGTATAAAACATAGTTTGACAATCATTTATAAATGAAGAGAACCCACCTCAAACAAGCTAATGGAAGTCAGTGATCACAAAAGATCCTATTGAAAATAAAACCCAGTTGAATGAGGAGAAAACACGCAGCATTTTGACTTAATTCAAGAAAATCTAAGATCATTTCAACAAAGACCCCAGTCCTTTTGCTATCACATCTGAACCCCAGTTTCTGGTGCCTTTTGACAGAAATAAAGAGAATGTGACTTAATCCTATAAGCCTATACTGTCTAGAAATTCATGTTTTTATATAAAACTCATTCTGGAAATTGTTAGGTATAATCCAGTTAAAGCAGAAGGTTCTTGTTGGGCCAAATCGTGGAAAAAACAGAATAGGAAGCATAGACTTTATCCTGAAATCCAGGAAGTCACGAAGTCAGATGCATTCAAAAGTTAGGGTAGGTGTTGAGTACTGTGACCAATAGAGAAAGTAAGTCTATGACCTCTGGAGGGGAAAGCCACTACTCAGCCCTAGTTAAGTGTTGCCATATAGGAATTCAGGCACAATGTTGCCAGATCTTCCAATTATTTTTAAAAGTACTGATTTTTATATAAATTTGCCAAAATAATATAATGAAAGAATAAATCAGGAGGGGTAGGGTATGTGATTTGCCAGGGAATAGTATGGTTTAAATTTTAATAGTTTGAAGTTGATTAGTAAGTTTGACTGAGATGTATTGAGTTGCTACTACATACCAGCTGTGTGCTGTTTTATGAAGGCTCTGTCTGGAACCAGTTTGTTCAACAAATTACTTCTCTGTTAACAGTTTCCTGATAGGTTTCTTGTATTAGTAGAATTAGTATATGTAGCATACTTAGAATGACACTGGCATATAGAAAGTGTTTAATAAATGTTTGCTCTTGTTTTTTTTTTTTTTTAAATCACTTATCTATGATGGTAATAAAAGGGAGATTATTGTAAGTCTCACAAAGGAATTATGAGATTTATTACTTTTTTCCCCTGGAAAACCAACTTTTGGTTTTATTTCTCTGTTGTATGTATTTTTCCTACATTATTAAATTTTGGTCTATATCATTTCTTTTCTTCTCCTTTCTTTGGAATTAATTTGCTGATCTTCTTAAAAACTTTTGGTGACTATTCACATCATTAAATTTAGGCTTTCTCCTAGTGTATACATGTATTTAAGACTATAGATTTCTTTCTAAGTAGTGTCGTATTTTCACTACTATTTCTAATTTCCATTGTAATTTTTCTTTTACCTTTGGGTTATTTAAAAGTGTATTGGTAGATTTCCAAACATTCTTTGGGTGGGGGAATTTTAAAAAATTTTTTGCTTTATTCTGCTGTATCTTGAGAACACTTGATTTTTCAGTCTTCTGAAATTTTTGAGACCTTATTTATGCCCAGGATATGGTCATTTTTTATTCCAAGTACACTTAAGAAAAAACACATGATATCTGTTTTTGTTTAGTTTAGTGTGCTTGACAACTAGGTCACGTTTGCTAATGTGGTGCAGTTTTTCTTTATCCTTACTGACTTTTTCTTGTCTGCCAATTCTATCAGATATAATTTGCCTGTTTTAATTTCCCTGTTCTAACAATTTCAGCTTTGTATATTTTGGAGCTATGTGATTAGATGCATATAAATGGAATTATAGTATTTATTTAATGTCTTTATTTCTAGTAATAATGTTTCTTTAGGTCTGCTTTATTTGATATTGCTATAGCTAAAATAGCTTTATATGCTTAGTGTTTTAGAGGAATGAAAATATATTTTTTCATTCTTACACTTTGAACCTTTCTGTTGATATTTAAGGGGATTTTTTAAATAGCATATACTGAGGCTTCCCTGGTGGCGCAGTAGTTGAGAATCTGCCTGCCAATGCAGGGGACAGGGGTTCGAACCCTGGTCTGGGAAGATCCCACATGCCGCGGATCAACTAGGCCCGTGAGCCACAACTACTGAGCCTGCGTGTCTGGAGCCTGTGCTCTGCAACAAGAGAGGCCGCAATAGTGAGAGGCCCGCGCACCGCGATGAAGAGTGGCCCCCACTTGCCGCAACTAGAGAAAGCCCTTGCACAGAAACGAAGACCCAACACAGCCAAAAAATTAAAAAAAAAAAATAAGTAAATTTAAATAGCATATATTGACATTTTTATACAATGTGGCAATCATTGTGTTTTAATTGTAGTATTTAGTCTGTTGATATTAAACATACCTACTGATATATTTGGATATAAATCTACTGTTTTCTATTCATTCTACCCGTTCTATATTCTGTATTTCCTTCTATTTTGCCTCCTTTTGGCTTGAGCATGTATTATTTAATTTTCTACCACATTAACTTGTGCTACTTTCTTTTTTATTCTTTTGATGGTTACATTAAAGATTAAAACAAGTATTTTTTAAAGTTGAATATAAATGAACATATTAATTTTATTATTTCCCTCCTCACTTAACATACTGTTATTATCCTGTTTTTATTGTTTGTATATTTTAAGCATCATATTGCATCGTTATATTTTATATAGGTGATGCTCATTTAGATGTAATCATATTTTACCATTTTGTGGCTCTTCATTCTGCACTGCATCTCCAGGCTTCCTGTTTCATAATACTCTAGTTATTTCCTTTAGCCTGCAATTCATTATTGCAGATGAATTCTCCCAGGTTTATTGTTTTGTTTTTTCTTTTGTTTGAAAGTTTATTTTAACTCAGTTTATGGAAGATACTTTTTTCTGGTTATGGAATTCTAAGTTGGCAGTTATTTTCTTTCAGCACTTTCAAGCTATCATTCTATTGTTTTGGTAAAGTTATAGGTCGTATTGTTGCTACTTTGAACACGTAAATTTTTTTTAAAAAAATTATTTATTTATTTATTTGGCTGTGCCGTGTCTTAGTTGCAGCACGTGGGATCTTTTAGTTGCGGCATACGAACTCTTAGTTGCGGCACGTGAAATCTAGTTCTGTGACCAGGGATCGAACCCGGGCCCCCTGCATTGGAAGCACAGTCTTAGCCAGTGGACCACCAGGGAAGTCCTGGACACGTCATTTTTAATTTTTATGCTTTTAAAACTGATAACTATAACTCAAATACAGAAAATTGCGTAAGATATATGTTGCTAGATGATTTTTTCCAAGATAAGCATTCTTAACCACCTGCCCCATCAGGATATAGAATCTAGCCAGCCATCCCAATAGCCCTCTCTGTAGTCCCTTAAAATCACAACCCTCCCTCATCCGTAAGAACAATCCAGTATCCTGTTTTTTATGGAAATTATTTATTTACTTTTATAATATTATCCCCCAAGAGAGCATTTCTTTCTTTTTAAAAAAAATTTTAATACAGTTTTTAAAGGCTACACTTCATTTACAGTTATTATAAAATATTGGCTATAGTCCCTGTATTGTACAATACATCCTTGTATCCTATCTTACACCCAGTAGTTTGTACATCCCTCTCTCCCATCCCTATATTGCCCTTCCCCTCATTGGAAATCACTAGTTTGTTCTCTATATCTGCGAGTCTGCTGCTTTTTTGTTATAGTCACTGGTTTGTTGTATTTTTTAGGTTCCACATGTAAGTGATATCATATAGTGTTAGCCTTTCTCTGTCTGACTTATTTCACTTAGCATAGTGCCCTCCAAGTGCATCCATGTTGTTGCAAATGGAAAAATTTCATTCTTTTTTATGGCTGAGTAGTATTCCATTGTATATATCTATACCATATCTTCTTTATGGCCACTTCTTGATGACTACTTACGTTGCTTCCATATCTTGACAATTGTAAATAATGCTACTATGAATATTGTGGTGCATGCATCTTTTTGGTTTTCATTTTTCTTTCAGATTTATACCCAGGAGTGGAATTGCTGGGTCATATGGTAGTTCTATTTTTAGTTTTTTGAGAAAGCTCCTTACTGTTTTCCACAGTGGCTACACCAATTTACATACCCACCAACAGTGTAGGAAGGTTCCCTTTTCTCCACATCCTCACCAACACTTGTTATTTGTGTTCTTTTTGATGATAGGCATTCTGACAGTTGTGAGGTGATAACTCATTGTGGTTTTGATTTGCATTTTCCAATGATTAGCGATGTTGACATGTGCATGTTGGCCATCTGTATTTCCTCTTTGGAAAAATGTCTATTCAGTTCTTCTGCCCATTTTTTAATTGGATTTGTGTGTGTGTGTATGTGTGTGTGTGTTGAGTTGTATGAGCTGTTTATGTATGTTGGATATTAATCCCTTATCAGTCATATCATTTGCAAATATTTTCTCCTCCCATTCAGTAGGTTGTCTTTTTGTTTTGTTGATGGTTTCCTTTGCTATGCAGAAGCTTTTAAGTTTAATTAGGTCCCATTTATTTATTTTTGTTTTTATTTCCTTTATTTTAGGAGGTGGATCCAAAAAAATTGCTGCAATTTATGTCAAAGAATGTTCTGCCTATGTTTTCCTCTAGGAGTTTTATAGTATCTGGTCTTAAATTTAGGTCTTTAATCCATTTTGAGCTTATTTTTGTATGTGATGTTAGAGAATGTTCTAATTTCATTCTTTTACATGTAGCTATCCAGTTATCCCAGCACCACTTATTCAAGAGACTGTCTTTTCTACATTGTATATTCTTGCCTACTTTGTCGAAGATTAATTTACCATAAGTGTGTGTGTTTATTTCTGGGCTCTCTATCCTGTTCCATTGATCTATGTGTCTATTTTGTGCCAGTACCATATTTTTTTTGATTACTGTAGCTTTGTAGTATAGTCTGAAGTCAGGAAGTTTGATTCTTCCAGCTCTATTCTTCTTAAGATTGTTTTGGCTAATTGGGGTCTTTTGTGTTTCCATACAAATTTTAAAATTATTTGTTTTAGTTCTGTGAAAAGTGCCATTGGTATTTTGATAGGGATTGCATTGAATCTGTAGACTGCCATAAGTAGTATGGTCATTTTAACTATATTGATTCTTAATGTATCTTTTTTTTTTATTCAAACAAAGTCACAAAATTATAATCATCCTCATCAGTTCACTCAGTCCCATGCAATTAATTATTTTTATCTTGATCTTTTGTTAGCACTTTTATGAATTCATCAGTTTTCCATTAGAGTTCTGAAAATGCTTATTCATTCAGTTCAGCAGTATAGTCAGTTATCAGAAACCTGTACTTGTCAGAGTCTTTTCCATGAATTCCTTGAAGATGAAACCCTTTTATAGGAACATTTTTGCAAAAGCATCAGAGTACACCCAGACCTGTCTCTAAATGACAAAAGACTTAAAAATGACCACGGTTAAAGATTTGATGAAAGTGCATAATAATGCAATTGACAAGGAAATTTAGTTATTTCTGAGATATATATTTTAAAGTAATAACTAGAATTATGACTTATAACATTATACCAGAACATATAAGATTTGTAGGAATTTCATGTAATGTCTGAAACATTTATATTAACATATTTCCATACAAATAACACAAAGAAAGTTTAGTATTAGTTATTTTTTTAATTTTTTAATTTAATTTTCTTTATTTTTTTATACAGCAGGTTCTTATTAGTCATCAATTTTATACACATCAGTGTATACATGTCAATCCCAATCGCCCAATTCAGTACACCAACATCCCCACCCCCCCCAGCCCCCACCGCTTTCCCCCCTTGGTGTCCATACGTTTGTTCTCTACATCTGTGTCTCAACTTCTGCCCTGCAAACCGGTTCATCTATACCATTTTTCTAGGTTCCACATACATGCTTTAATATACGATATTTGTTTTTCTCTTTCTGACTTACTTCACTCTGTATGGCAGTCTCTAGATCCATCCACGTCTCAACAAGTAACACAGTTTCTTTCCTTTTTATGGCTGAGTAATATTCCATTGTGTATATGTACCACAACTTCTTTATCCATTCGTCTGTCGATGGGCATTTAGGTTGCTTCCATGACCTGGCTATTGTAAATAGTGCTGCAATGAACATTGGGGTGCATGTGTCTTTTTGAATTATGGTTTTCTCTGGGTATATGCCCAGTAGTGGGATTGCTGGGTCATATGGTAATTCTATTTTTAGTTTTTCGAGGAACCTCCATACTATTCTCCATAGTGGCTGTATCAATAATGTACATTCCCACTAACAGTGCAAGAGGGTTCCCTTTTCTCCACACCCTCTCCAGCATTTGTTGTTTGTAGATTTCCTGATGATGCCCATTCTAACTGGTGTCGAGGTGATACCTCATTGTAGTTTTGATTTGCATTTCTCTAATAATTAGTGATGTTGCACAGCTTTTCATGTGCTTCTTGAGCATCTGTATGTCTTCTTTGGAGAAATGTCTATTTAGGTCTTCTGCCCATTTTTGGATTGGGTTGTTTGTTTCTTTAATATTGAGCTGCATGAGCTGTTTATATATTTTGGAGATTAATCCTTTGTCCGTTGATTTGTTTGGAAATATTTTCTCCCATTCTGAGGGCTGTCTTTTTGTCTTGTTTATGGTTTCCTTTCCTGTGAAAAAGCTTTTAAGTTTCATTAGGTCCCATTTGTTTATTTTTGTTTTTATTTCCATTATTCTAGGAGGTGGATGAAAAAAGATCTTGCTGTGATTTATGTCAAAGAGTGTTCTTCCTATGTTTTCCTCTAAGAGTTTTATACTGTCCAGTCTTACATTTAGGTCTCAAATCCATTTTGAGTTTATTTTTGTGTATGGTGTTAGGGAGTGTTCTAATTTCATTCTTTTACATGTAGCTGTCCAGATTTCCCAGCACCACTTATTGAAGAGACTGTCTTTTCTCCATTGTATATCCTTGCCTCCTTTGTCATAGATTAGTTGACCATAGGTGCATGGGTTTATCTCTGGGCTTTCTATCTTGTTCCATTGATCTATGTTTCTGTTTTTTTGCCAGTACCATATTGTCTTGATTACTGTAACTTTGTAGTATAGTCTAAAGTCAGGGAGTCTGATTCCTCCAGCTCCATTTTTTTCCCTCAAAACTGCTTTGGCTATTCGGGGTCTTTTGTGTCTCCATACAGATTTTAAGATTTTTTCTTCTAGTTCTGTAAAAAATGCCATTGGTAATTTGATAGGGATTGCATTGAATCTGTACATTGCTTTGGGGAGTATAGTCATTTTCACAATATTGATTCTTCCAAACCAAGAACATGGTATATCTCTCCATCTGTTGGTATCATCTTTAATTTCTTTCATCAGTGTCTTATAGTTTTCTGCATACAGGTCTTTTGTCTCCCTAGGTAGGTTTATTCCTAGGTATTTTATTCTTTTTGTTGCAATGGTAAATGGGAGGGTTTCCTTATTTTCTCTTTCATATTTTTCATCATTAGTGTATAGGAATGCAAGAGATTTCTGTGCATTAATTTTGTATCCTGAAACTTTACCAAATTCATTGATTAGCTCTAGTAGTTTTCTGGTGGCATTTTTAGGATTCTCTATGTATAGTATCATGTCATCTGCAAACAGTGACAGTTTTACTTCTTTTCCAATTTGTATTCCTTTTATTTATTTTTCTTCTCTGATTGCCGTGGCTAGGACTTCTAAAACTATGAATAATACTGGTGAGAGTGGACATCCTTGTCTTGTTCCTGATCTTAGAGGAAATGCTTTTAGTTTTTCACCATTGAGAATGGTGTTTGCTGTGGGTTTGTCGTATATGGCCTTTATTATGTTGACGTAGGTTCCCTTTATGCCTACTTTCTGGAGAGTTTTTATCATAAATGGGTGTTGAATTTTGTCAAAAGCTTTTTCTGCATCTATTGAGATGATCATATGGTTTTTATTCTTCAATTTGTTAATATGGTGTACCACATTGATTGATTTACTTATATTGAAGAATGCTTGCATCTCTGGGATAAATTCCACTTGATCATGGTGTATGATCCTTTTAATGTGTTGTTGGATTCTGTTTGCTAGTATTTTGTTGAGGATTTCTGCATCTATATTCATCAGTGATATTGGTCTGTAATTTTTTTTTTTTTTTTGGAGTATCTTTGTCTGGTTTTGGTATCAGGATGATGGTGGCCTCATAGAATGAGTTTTGGAGTGTTCCTTCCTCTACAATTTTTGAAGAGTTTGAGAAGGATGGGTGTTAGCGCTTCTCTAAATGTTTGATAGAATTCACCCGTGAAGCCATCTGGTCCTGGACTGTTGTTTGTTGGAAGATTTTTCGTCACAGTTTCAATTTCATTACTTGTGATTGGTCTGTTCATATTTTCTATTTCTTCCTGGTTCAGTCTTGGAAGGTTATACCTTTCTAAGAATTTGTCCATTTCTTCCAGTTTGTCCATCTTATTGGCATAGAGTTGCCTGTAGTAGTCTCTTAGGATGCTTTGTATTTCTGTGGTGTCTGTTTTAACTTCTCCTTTTTCATTTCTAATTTTATTGATTTGAGTCCTCTCCCTCTTTTTCTTGATGAGTTTGGCTAATGGTTTATCTTCTCAAAGAACCAGATTTTAGTTTGATCTTTGCTATCGTTTTCTTTGTTTCTGTTTCATTTATTTCTGCTCTGATGTTTATGATTTCTTTCCTTCTGATAACTTTGGGTTTTGTTTGTTCTTCTTTCTCTAGTTCCTTTAGGTGTAAGGTTAGATTGTTTATTTGAGATTTTTCTTGTTTCTTGAGGTAGACTGGTATAGCTATAAACTTCCCTCTTAGAACTGCTTTTGCTACATCCCATAGCTTTGGATTGTTGTGTTTTCATTGTAATTTGTCTCTAGGTATATTTTGATTTCCTCTTTGATTTCTTCAGTGATCTCTTAGTTATTTAGTAATGTATTGTTTAGCCTCCATGTGTTTGTGTTTTTTACTTTTTTTTCCCTGTAATTCATTTCTAATCTCATAGCGTTGTGGTCAGAAAAGACGCTTGGTATGATTTCAATTTTCTTAAATTTACTGAGGCTTGATTTGTGACCCAAGATGTGATCTATCCTGGAGAATGTCCATGCGCACTTGAGAAGAACGTGTAATCTGCTGTTTTTGGATGGAATGTCCTATAAATATCAACTAAATGTATCTGGTCTATTGTGTCATTTAGAGCTTCTGTTTCCTTATTTATTTTCATTTTGGATGATCTGTCCATTGGTGTAAGTGAGGTGTTAAAGTCCCCCACTATTATTGTGTTACTGTCGATTTCCTCTTTTATAGCTGTTAGCAGTTGCCTTATGTATTGAGGCGCTCCTATGTTGGGTACATATATATTTATAATTGTTATCTCTTCTTCTTAGATCGATCCCTTGATCATTATGTAGTGTCCTTCCTTGTCTCTTGTAACATCTTTATTTTAAAGTCTCTTTTATCTGATATGAGTATTGCTACTCCAGCTTTCTTTTGATTTCCATTTGCATGGAATATCTTTTTCCATCCCCTCACTTTCAGTCTGTGTGTGTCCCTAGGTCTGAAGTGGGTCTCTTGTAGACAGCATATATATGGGTCTTGTTTTTGTATCCATTCAGCGAGCCTGTGTCTTTTGGTTGGAGCATTTAATCCATTTGTGTTTAAGGTAATTATCGATATGTATGTTCCTATTACCATTTTCTAAAGTGTTTTGGGTTTGTTATTGTAGGTCCTTTTCTTCTCTTGTGTTTCCCATTTAGAGAAGTTCCTTTAGCATTTGTTGTAGAGCTGGTTTTGTGGTGCTGAATTCTCTTAGTTTTGCTTGTCTGTAGAGCTTTTGATTTCTCCTTCGAATCTGAATGAGTTCCTTGCCGGGTAGAGTAATCTTGGTTGTAGGTTCTTCCCTTTCATCACTTTAAGCATATCATGCCACTCCCTTCTGACTTGTAGAGTTTCTGCTGAGATATCAGCTGTTAACCTTATGGGAGTTCCCTTGTATGTTATTTGTCGTTTTTCCCTTGCTGCTTTCAATAATTTTTCTTTGTCTTTAATTTTTGCCAATTTGATTACTATGTGTCTCGGCGTGTTTCTCCTTCGATTTATCCTTTATGGGACTCGATGCCCTTTCTGGACTTGGGTGGCTATTTCCTTTCCCATGTTAGGGAAGTTTTCGACTATAATCTCTTCAAATATTTTCTCTGGTCCTTTCTCTCTCTCTTCGCCTTCTGGGACCCCTATAATGCGAATGTTGTTGCGTTTAATGTTGTCCCAGCGGTCTCTTAGGCTGTCTTCATTTCTTTTCATTCTTTTTTCTTTATTCTGTTCCACAGCAGTGAATTCCACCATTCTGTCTTCCAGGTCGCTTATCCGTTCTTCTGCCTCAGTTATTCTGCTATTGATTCCTTCTAGTGTAGTTTTCATTTCAGTTATTGTATTGTTCATCTCTGTTTGTTTGTTCTTTAATTCTTCTAGGTCTTTGTTAAACATTTCTTGCACCTTCTCGATCTTTGCCTCCATTCTTTTTCCGAGGTCCTGGATCATCTTCACTATCATTATTCTGAATTCTTTTTCTGGAACGTTGCCTATCTCCACTTCATTTAGTTGTTTTTCTGTGGTTTTATCTTTTTCTTTCATCTGGTACATAGCCCTCTGCCTTTTCATCTTGTCTATCTTTCTGTGAATGTGGTTTTTGTTCCACAGGCTGCAGGATTGTAGTTCTTCTTGCTTCTGCTGTCTGCCCTCTGGTGGATGAGGCTATCTAAGAGTCTTGTGTAAGTTTCCTGATGGGAGGGACTGGTGGTGGGCAGAGCTGACTGTTGCTCTGGTGGGCAGAGCTCAGTATAACTTTAATCTGCTTGACTGTTAATGGGTGGGGCTGGGTTCCCTCCCTGTTGGTTGTTTGGCCTGAGGCAACCCAACACTGGAGCCTACCTTGGCTCTTTGGCGGGGCTAATGACAGACTCTGGGAGGGCACACGCCAAGGAATACTTCCCAGAACTCCTGCTGCCAGTGTCCTTGTCCCCACGGTGAGCCACAGCCACCCCCCGCCTCTGCAGGAGACCCTCCAACACTAGCAGGTAAGTCTGGTTCAGTCTCCCCTGGGGTCACTGCTCCTTCCCCTGGGTCCTGATGCACACACTACTTTGTGCGTGCCCTCCAAGAGTGGAGTCTCTGTTTCCCCCAGTCCTGTCGAAGTCCTGCAATCAAATCCCACCAGGATTCAAAGTCTGATTCTCTAGGAATTCCTCCTCCCGTTGCCAGACCCCCAGGTTGGGAAGCCTGACGTGGGGCTCAGAACCTTCACTCCAGTGGGTGGACTTCTGTGGTGTAAGTGTTCTCCAGTCTGTGAGTCACCCACCCAGCAGTTATGGGATTTGATTTTACTGTGATTGTGCCTCTCCTACCATCTCATTGTGGCTTCTCCTTTGTCTTTGGATGTGGGGTATCTTTTTTGGTGAGTTCCAGTGTCTTCCTGTCGATGATTGTCCAGCAGCTAGTTGTGATGCTGGTGTTCTCACAAGAGGGAAAGAGAGCACGTCCTTCTACTCCACCATTTGGTTCCTCTTTTAATGTATCTTTTAATTTTCTATTAGTCCATAGGCTCCTTCTCTATTTCTCTTTTGTTCTGCACTGTATTTTTCTCTGGCATATTTTATTTATTGAAAGAACTGTATCATTTGTCCTGTTGAATTTCCCATAAGATTTTGCTGATGTCATTCCCTTGGTGTTGTTAAACGTGTTCTTTTGTCTTCAGTATTACCTTTAAATTGGTCAGAGTATCTCGAAGCTTAATCAGATTCAGTTTTTATTTTCAAGAGTCATGCTGTGTCTTTCATCATTGACCATATAATGCCTGATCCATTCATATTCATTCATATTCTCTCTCTCTATCTCTATCTCTATCTCTATGTCTCTCTGTCTCTTCATAGCAATTCCAATTCCAAGATGCATTGCATAGGACTTACAAAACTGTTACTATTACAACTTTGACATCCATTCTTTATTTTCTGGAATACTTCTAAAAAGAGAAACTGATTCATCTGTTTGTTTTCTCTGTGGCACTGTCCATATTTGAGAAACAAAATAAATTATCTCTTTTCTAGTTTTCATAATGAAGATTTTTTGTCTTTTTTTTCCCCTCCTAAAACTTTTTATGAAGTTTACCCACGTATGATGATTTGTGTGTGTGATTTTTTTTTTCTGAACTTTTAAAAGGGACATATGATTTAGATTTACTTTTCTAACTTTGTAGCTTGAGAGCTCTTTTCTTCTGTTTTTGTCATTTGTTCCTAAATATGGCAACTTAGAGATTTCCTGGCTTGCTTTTTCTTCCCAACTTTTATATAGAATTTTTCTTCTTTTAATTTTGCTTCCCTGATGAATTTGGATTCTTTTCTCAGATGTTTTTATTCAGTGTAAAGTTTTATCTTGAAAGGTGAGTTTGGCATGTTAGTTTTGAGAGTTAATGGGTCCCAGACTGCTCTAGCTCCTTCAGAATTTCCTGTAAACCCTTCATACTCATCACTATGGAAGTAGGAAAACTTCTTCCAGTTGCTCTTCTTAAATTGGCCTACTGAGGGTTTTTTTCCCCACTTCTGAGCTTTTGAGTGGAACTCTCTTTTGTTATTTTGAAGTTACCTGATTTATCAGATGCCTCAATGCTTTCCTCTGATTTCTCCTCCAGAGATAATGTTACCAAAATGTCTCTTTTAACAACTGTGATTTGTTCTCATCTCATATTTTGGGGTTCATGTGAATATCTTGTCACTTCATTTTGTTGCAGATGTTTTCCATGGATTTTTTTAAAGTACTACATTCTAGGTCCTTAACTTTTTTAAAATTTCAGTATAACATACTTTAATCCTAAATTCTACAGCATAGGTTCTCACAAAGTGAACCCATGTGTGAACAGCATCTGAGCCAGAGACACGACATTACTAACACCCCAGAAGTGCCTCTGGTGCCTTGTTTCAGTCATTATTTGCCCCACTGTTCTAATATCTAACCACATATAGATTAGTTTTGTGTGGTTTTGAACATTTCGTAAATGGAATCACACAGTATTTTTTCTTTTGGATCTGGTTTCTTTGGTTGATCATTATGTTTGTGACATGCATATACTTCATTTTTATTGCTATATAGCAGGAGTCAACAAACTATGGCCTATAGGCAAATTTCAGAGTTTTAAATTTCATTTAAAATTTTATTGGAACATTGGTAAGCTCATTTATTTATATGTTATCTATGGCTGTTCTTAAGCTACAACAGCAGAGTTGAGTAATTGTGATAGAGACCACATAACATACAAAACATATATACTATCTGGCCCTTCACAAGAATAGTTTGTCAGCCCCTGTTTTAATAGTTTCTAATAAGAATACCATAATTTATCAATTTATTCTACTTTTTATTTGGGGCTAATACTAACAGTGCTGTTATCAACATTATTGTATATGTTCTTTGATGAACATATGTGTACATATTCCTGTTCATTATATACCTGAAATGGAATTGCTAAATCATAAGGAATGTGCATATTCTTCTCTAGAAGACACTGCCAAAGAGATTTTCAAAGTGTTCCAGTATCAGTGATTGAGAGTTCCAATTTCTACATATCCTTGCTAATTCACTGTACTTTCTAGGTTTTTTTGTTTGTTTGTTTGTTTGTTTTCATTATAGCTATTCCAGAGGGTATGAATTGATAACGTTTCATGGTTTTGTTTTGCATATTCTAAAACTATTATTTGGTACATACAGGTTTAGAGTGTGTTTTTGTTCTGACTGAGAGACCTATTCATTGTTGTAAAATGTCTTTATCTCTAGGAAAGCTTTTGCCTTCAAATAGAGTTTATCTGACTTATTATAGCCAACCAAGTTTCTTTTTGTTAATGTTGCTTTGTATTTTTCATCCTTTTACTTTCACCCTTTCTCTGTCCTTACGTTTAAGGTATGTGTCTTATATATTTGGGTTTTTTATTATTCAGTTTTCCCCTGCTTTATTTGGTGTCATCATTTAATTTACTGATATTGTTGGGCTTTTATCTCCTTCGTGCCTCCTTTAACAAACAGATTTTTTATTCCCTTTTTTCCCCTAATTTTAGGGTATATATTTGCTTATTATTATTTTAATAGTTGTAGTATAAAATACATCTATCCTTTATTATAGTCTAAGTTTTTTATTTTTCCAGTTTCCTGATAATGCTAGAATTTTAGAACACTTACACCCCATTTACATCACTTTCCCCTTTAAAGTTATTGTTGCCATGCATTTTAGATCCCACAGTGCATTGTTAGTATTGATATACAGTAATGTTCATTTATATTTGCCTCTATATTGTTTTTTATAGTAATATTTATATTGATCTACATACTCATCTTTTTTGTTGCTCTTTATTTTTGTATTCTTTTTTTAATTTGGATCATTTCCCATTTGCCTGAAGAATTCTCTTTAGTGTTTTTGATGCAGGCCTACTGTTGGAAAATATGCTTATTTCCGTTTACTTATTATTTATTAATTATTTATTTACATATCTACTAAATCTGTGAAAGATTGTTGGCAGATGTTTTTCTTCCTGTACTTTAAAAATGTCATTCTGTTATCTTATGGCTTTATCATTTCCTTGAGAAGTCAGTTGTCAGTCTTACCCCTGCTAGGTTGAAGGTAATGTCCTTTATCTCTGGCTTCTTTTAATATTTTCTCTTGCCTTTGTTTTCAAAAATTTGGTTTTATGTATTAACTCTGCTCAAGATGCTCAGAGCTTTTTGAATATATAAATTCCTGACATAAATTAGTTTGGGAAATTCTAGCCTGGTATCTCTTCATATATGCTGTATGACTGCTCCTTTATTCCTTACTTTTTGTGTGTCCGGTTACATCTGTTATACCTTTTGATTGTCCCCCACATGTGTTTTGCATTCCTTTCTGTATTTATCATTCTGTTTTGTCTTTTATTGTGAATGTTTCCTGTGAACCTATCTTCTAGTTCACTGATGTTGTCTTCTGCTGTTTCCAATATGCTGTTCACCCATCTATTAAGTTTTTTTTTATTTCAGCTACTTAATTTTTAGATATAAAATGGCTCTGATATATTTTTATAAATGCCAATTTTTTGAACTCCTTAATCTTTATTTCTATTTTGTCCAAATTTTCATTTATTTTCTTGAACATGTTGATCATAATTATTTTAAAGTGCTTGTTTCCTGACTACAATACCTGGATTAAATTTGCGATCTGCTTCCTTTGTCTTTTTACTTTTGCTTACTAGTCACGTTGTTCTGACTCTTTATGTACCACTTATTTTATAATTAAATTTTAGGTATTATGTTTAAGACAAGTTCAGATTTTTCCAGGTGATGAAATGGTTCCCTCTTTCCTCTACTAGGCAGGTAGCATCATAGACCAATAACCTTGATTTAAAAGAGACTGAATTAGGTTGAGGCTATGTTGATGTTTTGGTAAATCTCAGTTTACCTTTAATCAAACTTTTGCTGAATCTCAGTTCAGCCTTCTTTTTTAGGCATGAGCCTCCAGTGTTTTCAATTTAGAGCCTTTCATGTCTTTGTCTTCTCAGTACCAAGAAACTGAGACAGTTTCCATCCTGCTTGTCAGAGGTTTTAGGCTTAGTTCCTTACATTTCCACAGCAGGGAGCTTCAGAAATTATTAATGTATTTGAGTCCCCTCTAGTCTCCGTTTTTGTGACACCAGTTCTGCATAGTCACCAAGATGTCTGCTGGTTTCTCTGTCCACCAGCACCAGCTTTATGGCTAGTTCCAGCTATTCTCAGAAATAGGTGTCCTCAGGGAAAATGTGATTGCAAATGGTCAACTGTCAATTCGATACTTTCCAGGGCTTTCAACTCTCACCTGCTGTGTTATCAAAGTCTTTCTTCCTGATGGATGTTTGTCTTTTAAGTACCATCTGATTATATGTGATAGTTCTTTTGCTTTTCAGTCATTTTTGGATTAACTTTTTGCCCCCAACCTGACACACCTTCAAAATTTAGCAAATATCTTGACAAGGACCTTTTATGTGTTTGAGGCTCTTCTAGTCTTCAGTTTTACCTCTCTAGCCTAGTGTGATCCACAAAAAAATTCTGCTGGGTGCTCTGTCCCCAGAAATAAGCTTTGCCTGAGCCAAGACCAAGTTTTTTAGCTTAGCTAGTCCAGATAGTTAAGAGTCTTCAGTTTAAAAATACAGTTCCTTAAGTGTCAATACTACATCTAGGGTTTTTGCTTCTTGTGTTTTCAAGGCCTCTTGCCCTGGCAGATCTTTATTTCTTAAGCACCATAATACTAATATCTGCTCTACTTTTCAGATACTTTCAAGTTATCTACCTAGTAGTCCCACGCAGCTTCATAAATCAATAAATGTCATGATTGAGAGACTGGTTGTATATCTAAGGCCTCATAAAACTCTAGTTTCATCACCCCACTCTCCTATAACCATCAAAAGCTTTGTTAGTTTCTCTGTGTCACAGCAATGACCCTTGTCCTAATCCAAGCCCTGGTTCTCAGCCTCTTGTCCATGCTCAGAATGTACAAATGCTTTGAGGAAAAACAAAAGTGCATATCATTAGCCCACTTGTCTGCACCTTTCTAATAACTTAAACAATATAAACTTTTTATTTTTTTCTGGCTTTTCTAGTTTTTAGCAAGAGCATTGGTCTGCCATGAATTATTTCACCTAACCTAAAAAAAACTTCTGTATGTTTTATGAGGAGATTTGTACCTCTGTGTGTTTGTTTTTCATTGCTGCCATAACAAATTACCATAAATTTGGTGGCTCAAATTAATTATCTTACATTTCAGTAGACCTGAGTTTCAACATGTGTCTCACTGGGCTAAAATCAAGGTGTCTGTTTTCTACTTAGTGTTTCCAGGGGCGGATCCATTTCCTTGCTTTTTCCAGCTTCTGGCAACCGCCCACATTTCTTGGCTTGTGGCCACTTTCCTCCATTTGCAAAGCCAGCAACATTGCATCTCCCTAACTCTTATTCTTAGTCACATCTTTCTCTGTCTAACCACAGCCACAAAAGGTTTCTCTGCCTTAAAGAACTCATTTGATTAGATTGGGCCCACCCAAATAATCCAAGGTAGTCTCCTCTTATCAATATCCTTAACCTTAATCAAATCTGCAAAATCCCCTGCTGCCACATGAGGTAACATATTCACTGGTTCTGGGAATTAAGGCATGGACACCATTGAGAACCATTATTCTGCCCACCACAATGCCACTAACATCTTCCTGGAATACCCTTCTCTGGCAATTGTTAAAAGATTTTTTTTTCTTTGTCATATATTTTCAGCAGTTAAATATTATACACTTAGGTGCGGTTTTCTTTGTATTTATTCAGTTTGACATTTATAGTGCTTCTCAAAAAGCACACATCAGACTTGGTCTCTGTGTGCCATATGTCTCTTAAGGTCTTTTATTTTCATTCCTGGGCATTTTCTGATGGGCATGTTTTATATTACGAATATATTTCAATCTGTGACTTGCATATTTGTTTTTTTAACAGGAGTCCTTTTGTGAATACAAGTTCTTAATTTAATGTAGCTCAGTTACTTTTGGTTACTTTGGTTCTTTGGTTACTTTGGTCCTTTTGGTTAGTACTTTGGTTAGCACTTTCTTTACCCCATGTAAGAAAACTTTGGCTAACCATGGTTCTAAAAATATTCTCAAAAAAATCTTTAATCTTGTTGTCTTTCGCATTAAATCAACAATGCATGTGGATTTGATTTGTATGTATAATGTGAGATTTGGATCAAGATTCATTTTATCCCCATATGATTAAGATCCAGCATCTTTCTCTAAACAGCCGTTCTTTTCCTCACTGTATTTACATGGAGATAGTCCTGGATTCTGTTCTGTTCGATTGGGAGTTTAGATGCATGAGTCTGTTTCTGAATTTTCTTCTATTTCATTGGTTTAATTGTCTAATTTTGTATTAATACCATACTTTCTCAATTGCTGTAGGTTTATAATAACTCTTGATATACCATGGCATAAGTCCTTCAGCTTTATTCTTGCTTGCAGATTGCTGTGATTATTCTTGGTTCTTTGTATTTTTATCTGCATTCCAGAGTCAACTTTTCAGTTTTAAAAACCCTGCTAGGATTTTGATTGGGATTACATTAAATCTGTGCTTTGATTAGGGGAGAACTGATATCTTACCAGCATTGAGTCTTTCAATCCATAAAAATGGTGACTTTTAAAATTAATTTAGATCCTTAGTTTCTTCCAATTATGTCACAGTTTTTATTTTAGAAGGCTTGCATGTATTTCGGTAGATTTAATCCTAGATGTTTGATATTTGTTATGCTATTATAAATTGTACCTTTTAAAATTCTGTCGTCTGTTTGTTCTTGGTATGATGACTTCTTAGAATAGATTTTTGTATAGTGACCTTGTATCCAGTGACCTCCTTACATTCACATATTAATGTTAATAGATGGTAGATTTTTGGGTATTTACATATGTAATCATAACATCTGTAAATAATGACATTTTTATTTCTTCCTCTTTAATCTTTATGCCTTTTATTTATTTATTTATTTTGCCTTATTACACTATCCAGGGTTTCCAATATCCAATAGAAGTGGTTATAGAAAGGACATCTTGTCTTGTTTGCCATCCAAAGAAGAAAGCTTTTTATAATTCAACATTAAGTATGATGATTTCTGTAGATTTTTTGTGGGCATTCTTTTCCTGATTACAGAAGTTTCTTGTATTCCTTATCTTCTAAGCATTTTTTAAAAATTATAAATGTATGAGTTTTATCACATTGCATCTATTGAAGTGATTATATGCTTTTTCTCCTTAATTTTCAAATGTTAAACCATACTTGCATACTTGGAACAAAATTCTTGGTCATAATTTTTTAAAAATATATCACTGGTTTCAATTTGCTAATATTTTTCCTAGGATTTTTATATCTAAGTTAATGATAGGATTGGTACGTAAGTTTCCTATCTTGTGATGTCCTTCTCAGGTTTTGGCTGGCCTTATAAAAATGAGTTGGAAAATATTCCCAATTATTCTCTGCAAGAGTTTGTGTAAGATTATTTATTTCTTAAATGTTTTAAATAAACCCATCTTTGACAGTTTTCAATAATGGATTTAATTTGCTAATTTCATTTTATTGTGGCCAGGAAACATCTTTGTATGATTTTAGTCCTTTTAAATTTATTGAGCCTCATTTTATGATCTAACATAATATGGTCTCTTCTGGAGAGTTTCCCATGTGTATTTGAGAAGAATGTATATTCTGCTGTTGTCTGATAGAGTGTTCAGTAGGTGCCTGTTAGGTCTCATTGGTTTATAGTGTTGTTCAAGTCTTCTGTTTATTTGTTGATCTTCTGATTTTTCTATCCATTGGTGAAAGTGAGGTACTGAAGGCTCTAACTAATATGTGGCAGGAGTTTCTCATTCTCATGCTGTGTTAGAGTTCTCCAGAGAAACAGAAGAAACAGGATGTGTGTGTGTTTGTGTGTGTGTGTGTGTGTGTGTGCGTGTGTGTGTGTGTGTGTGTGTGTGCGTGTGTGTGTGTGTGTGTGCGCATGTGTATAACAGAGAGAGAGAGAAAGAAATTTTAAAGAACTGGCTTATGTGATTGCGGAGGCTTAGTGAGTCCAAAATCTGATACGCAGGCTGGTTACTCAGGAGAGAGTTGTAGTTCAAATCCAAAGGCAGTCTGCTAAGCGTTTTACAGAGTCCAGTCTCACAGTTAGGTCTTTAATCCATTTTGAGCTTATTTTTGTGTATGGTATTAAAGAATGTTCTAATTTCATTTTTTTACATGTAGCTGTCCAGTTTTCCCAGCACCATTTGTTGAAGAGACTGTCTTTCCACCATGTATAGTCTTGCCTCCTTTGTTGTAGATTAATTAACCATAGGTGCGTGGGTTTATTTATGGGCTTTCTATCCTGTTCCATTGATCTATATTTCTATTTTTGTGCCAGTACCATAGTATTTTGATGACTATAGCTTTGTAGTATAGTCTGAAGTCAGGGAGCCTGATTCTTCTAGCTCCGTTTTTCTTTCTCAAGATTGCTTTGGCTATTCGGGGTCTTTTATGTCTCCATACAAATTTTTAAGATTTTTTGTTCTAGTTCTGTGAAAAATGCCATTGGTAATTTGATAGGGATTGCATTGAATCTGTAGGTTGCCTTGGGTATTATAGTCATTTTGACAATATTGATTCTTCCAATCCAAGAACATGGTATATCTTTCCATCTGTTTGTGTTGTCTTCGATTTCTTTCATCAGTGTCTTATAGTTTTTGGAATACAGGTCTTTTGTCTCCTTAGTTAGGTGTATTCCTAGGTATTTTATTATTTTTGATGCGATGGTAAATGGGATTGTTTCTTAAATTTCTCTTTCTGATCTTTCATTGCTAGTGTATAGAAATGCAACAGATTTCTGTGTATTAATTTTATAACCTGCAACTTTACCAAATTCACTGATGAGCTCTAGTAGTTTTCTGGTAGTGTCTTTAGGATTTTCTATGTATAGTATCATATCATCTCCAAACAGTGACAGTTCAACTTCTTCTTTTCCAATTTGGATTCCTTTTACTCCTTTTTCTTCTCTGTTTGCCGTAGCTAGGACTTCCAAAACTATGTTGAATAAAAGTGTCAAGAGAGGAAAAACATAGGCAGAATACTCTCTGACATAAATTGCAGCAGTATCTTTTTTGATCTGTCTCCCAGAGTAATGGAAATAAAAACAAAATAAAACAAATTGGACCTAATTAAACTCAAAAGCTTTTGCACAGCAAGGGAAATCATAAACAAAATGAAAAGACAACCCACAGATTAGGAGAAAATATTTGCAAATGAAGTGACCAACAAGGGATTAGTCTCCAAAATTTACAAACAGCTCATACAGCTTAATATCTTCAAAACAAACAACCAAATCAAAAAATGGGCAGAAGACGTAAATAGACATTTCTCCAAAGAAGACATACAGATAACCAAGAGGCACATGAAAAGATGTTCAACATGCCTAATTATTAGAGAAACGCAAATCAAAACTACAGTGAGATATCACTTCACACCAGTCAAAATGGCTATCATCAAAAAATCCATGAACAATAAATGCTGGAGAGTGTGTGGAGAGACGGGAACCCTCCTACACTGTTGGTTGGAATGTAAATTGGTACAGCCACTATGGAGAACAGTATGGAGATTCCTTAAAAAACTAAAAATTGAGCTACCATATTATCTTGCAATCCCACTCCTGGGCATATATCTGGAGAAAAACATGGTCCAAAACGATACATGCACCCCAGTGTTCATTGCAGCACTGTTTACGATAGACAGGACATGGAAGCAACCTAAATGCAATCGACAGAGGAATGGATAAAGAAGAGGTGGTACATATGTACAATGGAATATTACTCAGCCATTAAAAAGAATGAAATAATGCCATTTGCAGCAACATGGATGGACCTAGAGATTGTCATACTGAGTGAGGTAGGTCAGACAGAGAAAGAGAAATATAGTATAATGTCCCTTATATGTGAGATCTAAAAAGAAATGATTCAAATGAACATTTACAAAACAGAAACTGAAAACGAACACAGACTAAGAGAACAAACTTATAGTTCCCAGGGGGGAAGAGTGGGGGGAAGAGATAGTTTGGGGAGTTGGGGATAGACATGTACACACTGCTATATTTAAAATGGATAACCAACAAGGACCTACTGTATAGCACAGGGAACTCTGCTCAATATTATGTAAAACCTAAACAGGAAAAGAATTTGAAAAAGAATAGATACATGTATATGTATAACTGAATCACTTTTCTCTACACCTGAAACTATCACAACATTGTTAATCAACTATACTCCAATATAAAATAAAAAGTTAAAAAAAAAAAAAGGCAGTCTGCTGGCAGAATTCCTTCTTCCTGGGGAGAGATCAGTCTTTGTTCTATTAAGGCCTTCAACTGACTAGATGAGGCCCACCCACATTATGGAAGGCAATCTGCTTTATTCAGAATCCAGTCACTTAAATGTTAATCTCATCCATAAAAGCACCACAGAACTATCCATTATAATGTTTAACCACATGTCTGGGTACCATGGCTAAGCCAAGTTGACACATAAAATTAACCATCACACATGCTTTTCCACACTCTGCCTCCAGAAGTTTGTAAAAATTAGCATTTAAGTGTTCTTTAAGTGGTCTTCCCTTTAAACTTTACTATCCTCTATTATACTTACAATATAAATCAGTTTATAGAATTAGAAAAACCTGGTTCAAGGCCAGCTCTGCAACTTCTTATCTTTGTGACTTTGAACAACTCTAAATTTTCTCTACATTATGATTTAGGAAACTGAAGCATTAATTGTCCAGGGTGATAATGCAAATTAGAACTAGTGGTTAAATTCTATTGGAATTCTTGTTCTTGTACACACTTCATTATAAAGTTTTGAATTTGATAGCAATGAAACACATCTTATAGGTTTTTTAACTATATATGAGAATTTCATTTGAGAATGACAGGTGTATGTTTTATTAAGTACTATTTAATTAGTGAGATGACTACCTTTTAGTTCTTGCTTTATCATAGACTATTGAATCACTTTTGTCCTAAATTTTTCAGTTTGCAAGCATGTATGGGTATCTTTTATTTCTTTGTTCCAGGGGTGTTCTAAGAATGATGTCAGTTACATGTATAAGATGGTGATCGTTGATGACAGGAATCTTAAGAGAACATTTAACTTACTGCCAGTTTCAGGGAAGGAGAGCCCACAGCTTCTTTTAATAATACGTCATTTTATTAATGACTTTCGCTGAAAGAAAAATGTTTCTTCATGGAAATCCTGAAAAAGTTTCTTCTGGGCTAAATTATTTCACAATACCCTCATAAAAAACTAACTGAATAGATATTAGCTGAAAGAGTTTGAGCTTAATTTTCATACTGGAGAATAATCTAATGGTTTGGAATGGAGATTTTGATTTTATAGTCCAGCTTATTTGCATTGCAGGAGGCAGTATAATGTAAATAAAGTTAGATCTGGGTTTAAGTTCCAGCTCTGCCACTTAATAACTTGTATCTTTGGGCACGTTGTTAATTTTTCCAAGTTGCAGTGCCTTTTTCATAAGGTTATTGAAGGCTTACAAGATATTCATTTAAGAAGTACCTAACTCAGTCCTAGATACCTTGAAGGAACTGAACAAATATTGGTATCATCCATCTTTTCCTGTGTTTACATGTGGACAAATGGGAATGTTGGTGAGAAATAAGAGGGGAATCACTTCCCTATGCTCCAGAAATATATTTTTCTGGCACTACTGGGAACGATATATCTCTTCTAATACTTGTTTTAGTCATAGTTAATGGCTTATGATAAGGTATGATGTTTGTTGCCTCTCTGCTTTTGTATAACTTGATCTTTTAAAAAAAAGCTTACACAAGGATGCTTATAAGAGATATGTATGTGTTTGAATATATATAAATGTCACAAAATAGTCTTAAAATTTGAAGAGAATAACCATGAAGGCCATATAGTCCTTTTTGTTTCTTGGGGCGGAATTCCCCTCCCTGAACTCCTTGATTCTAGATAGGTATTAGTGCTCTATATGAATGGCTTTAGTGATTGTGATCTTACTCCCTCTTAAGACAGTCATTCTGTTTTTAGAATGCTCTATTAATTAGGAAGTTCTTCCTCATTTTGTCCTTTATTAGATCTCATAATAATTCTACCTGTTGATCCATTCTACTCATAGAGATTCACAGAATAGACAAACTTTATTCCACATGTGTGCAGGAATCATGTCTTAGTCATCTTTCTATCCTCAGAGTCTAGGATAGTAAGTACCCAGCTCAAAATAGGGGTATTATTCAATGAATAATTGAGGTTCAGATTTTTAAGGCCCTTTTGTATTTTTTTCATATATAAACTTTTAAAATTTAGTCTACATTTTTTATTACTCCCGGTCAAAAATTATTTTTTTCAACTGTATTGACAAAGTTAAACAAGGAATATTGATTTATGTTTATGTCTGATATCACTTATCATATAATCTAGAAATTAATATTTCTTCCAAGGATAGAATTTTAAAATTCAACGTCATTTACATCTCTTTCATTCAGTTTTTCTTGCAATATATTCTATTTCTGAAGATTGAAAACATATTAACATAGTGTCTTATTTCTTACACTTTCCTTTGCAGTGTCTTTTGTACTCATTACAGGTGATTACATTTTCTGTGATATTAATAGAGTAAATGCTCTACTTCATTGGCTTATCAGACTGGACAAAAATAAGCAACATCCATCTATATACTATTTAAGAAAAAGATGTAAACATAATAATAAGGAAAAGTTAAAAATAAAAGTACAAATATATATCATCCAAGCACTGACTAAAGGAAAATTATTGTAGCTATATTAATAGCAAACCAAAAAAATGTTAAGGGAAAAAGCATTAATAGAAATAAATGGAGTTACTTCATAATGGTAAAAGGGCTCAATTCACCTAGAAGTTATAATAATTCTAAATATATATTCACATTTTCTGTGATTTTTAAACTTGCTCTATTATTTATTGCTTACATTTTTTAACTGAGTGCTCTCTTCCTAATTTCATGCCATCACCAAATTTTTAAAATCATTTTTCTTGATAATCTTTGTTCAGCTGATTTCTTACATAAAGTGAATGACCACCTTATTAATACTAATCCCTACAGCAATCTGTTTGGGCTTACTGGTTCCTTTTACCATCAGTTCTCTTTATTTCTGTTCCTGTTTGACTGCAGAACAAGGGTATTAGCTAGTAGTTGAGAAAGATATTTGATACTAAATTATATAAAATTACCATATGTAAGAACATCCTTACTGTGAATGACATAGTTTACAAAGCTATCTCTTTAGAATTCTATTTCTTATGCCCTTGAGTTGATCTCTCAGAAGTAAAGAACAGGCTGCCCATAGAAGGAGGAGGAGCCATGTGTTTTGATTCCAACTACCCTGCCTTTCATTTTTACTTCTTGTGGCTTGTTACTGCATTTTGGTATACGAGTAATAATTCTAAATCACTTCCTTTGTAAGTCATAGGTATGTGTTAAAATGCTTAGATTTACATAGTTTTCCCAAATACTTATTTTTCAGAGTGCAGGTATAATCTTTTAGGAGTCCACATAACAATGTGTAAGCTATTACTTACTACACATCCTATTACGTATCTTGACACAGTATCCATTCCTATTTATTCATTGATTCAGGAAACATCTACTGTGTGTCTAGTCTTTGATAAGCAGTATTAGTGATACTATAATAAAACTGTATTAGTTTTATTGAACAGAGTAGTAAATTCTCACTTACCCTTTTGTTTCTTTCCTAAGAAATCCAGCATTTAATTCAGTTCCTTACATTGGGGGAGGGGGAGAACAATTACCACAGAGACATGGGTGTCATTTTAATTATAAAGTAAATTAACGGAAATCTTTAAATTTTTCAGGATGAGAGAGACCCAGAGAAAGAAGATGAACTGGAACTGAAAAGAGGTCTTTTATATAGAGACTCTGCCTGTGACAGTGACCCAGAGTATAGGTATGAACTTGATTAATGCAGTATATAGAGATCTTCTCATAGTTAGTATAAAAATAACCTGGTTTTTAATCTGCAGGATTTGTGGCAAATTTAGACTCAATATTTATTTATTTAGTTATTTATATTTTATTTTAACTATATAAAATCCTATTACAGTATTTTAATGTTTGCCTTACTGAAAATTTTCAGTGAAAACAAATGTAGTCAATTAATGGTGGTGCCTTTCATCCTACTTAAGATTTCTAGTGTATTTGGCTGCCTTGCAAATCCACATATTCAGGACTTATTTCAGGGTGTATTTATTCTCATCCTGAATAAATGAGGAAACAACAGGTTTCATAATTTAGATCATGAGTAAGCCTTTTTTAATAACATAAGAGAAATTCAGTTCTTCTAGCCTAAAATTTCAGAAATGTTAGTAATAATACAATTTTTGCAAAATTATACTAGCAAATCTCGTGAAGACTTTTGAAAACTTTGTGTTAATTGCCATTAAGTGTGGTATTAAAAACTGAATGTAAATTGTGAGTTTATATAACTAAAGTTTCTCTGAGGCCTTTGATGCTATACCACTGATTACTATATGGCTTCCACCTTCCGGAGTTTCCTGAAAAACAAGTGTAAGAAAAAAGCTCCAGATAATGGAATATGTTTTATTGCTAACTGGTGTTTTGGACTGAAATCTCTGATCTTTGCCCTGGTAAGCTAGGCTAGGCATTCCGTGAACATGTGAGGACTTTTCCTTTTGTCCCTTACACAGAGTATAAGTGTGAACTCCTGTCCAAAGTTACTGCTTCCCATCCTTGAGGAAACCTGGGTCTCTCATGAAGGAAAGTAGTGTATTTTAAATGAGTTTGAAGAAGAAGCAATCCAAATGGGAAAAGGAAGGGCCAAGAAAGTGCATACCTTGAGGAAGAATTTGTACCCTTTATTGTTGTTACTTAAACTTCTAATTCTTAGATTTCTGTTATATGGATTAGCATCCCAATTTTGGGTTCTGTAACCACGTAATTAATTCTAATTGGGATAAGAAGTGAGTAGGGTTGATAAAGCAAAGGGTCTGATTTTCAAACTTTTGTATGTATAATATGCTTCTTAAAAATATAGATGTCTGCTTTCTACCTCCATAGATTCTGGTTCCTAACATACAGAGGTGTGACCTAGAAATCTGCATTTTAAAAAATATCATGAATGATTCTAGTGAAGGTAATATAAGGACCATATTTTGAAAAACACTGGTTTCTATTTAAAGTTTGCCATAAACCTTAGTATTGGTTCTTTTTCCAGTTCACCAAGCAATGTTAATGGCTAAGCTTTTGGTCACCTGAGACTGTTTTAGTACCTCTCAAGTGAGAGAGTTAAGCAGAGCATCAGGAAAGTTCTGCTTACACATTTCTGAGATTCCTTTATATTCCTTGCTGCTTCTCTTGGACCAGTAGGACATACTTGGACCAATAGGACACAGTGGTCAGTGCTTCAAGACATTTTATAAGTGTGTCTTTGATATTAGCTCCAGAAGCTACTGAACTGATCAGGGTATTATTTGAGTTTTATCCCCAAGTCATATTATATAGTAGGCCAAGAAGTCACCCCATTCTACTTTCCATCTCAAAGATGAGAGAACCCACACTCAAAGTAGTCACCCACTTGCTTGCCTTAAGGCTTCTATCAGCAGAAATCAAGAGGGAACTTGAGATCTTGGCTAAAAATTACCCCTCTGCAGACATCCATTGACACAGGGGTCAAGAGGAAGTCTGCAGGGACCTCTGGAATGGCTGAGTGAGGAGCTCAGCAAATCCTCTCCTCCGAAAGCAACAAAATTGAACAGAGTTGTCAAAAACAACAATTTAAGGACTCTGGAAATTGACCAAAGGAATATAACAAATTGAGAAGCGTTTATCAAGAAAATCTACTGAAGCTCAATAAGAGCAGTGGGAGTCTGTGGCATGTTGCCTGGAGCTCCAGTCCCCACCCCCAGCCCCCAGCTCCTCGGCGCAGAAGTTCTACTGGGGCAGTCACGCCAAAAGACAGGCAGCTCTGCTGCCAGAGGGGACTGACTTTATATGGCGCATAGCATAGGAAATTTCATGTGTGGGGGGATTAATGGAAACAATAATGATCCCACTGGCAAACAATAAGGGAGGGCTTGAGGTCTTACTTACTGCTTACTGGGGCAGACAACAAAAATCCAAGGACAAGATAGCCACAGTTGTCCTTGATAAAGTTCTACGTATCCCTGGTAGTCTGGAACATTATGTGTATGTATAAGGCTGTAAACATGTTCAGGAGAGACCAGAGAGCATATTAGGGAGCCACTACTCCATGGCTGAGCGTGAGGCCTTATGAAGGCAGAAAACAAATTCCAGGGCAGATTTATCAACCAGATAAACTTTGAGTGTATTCCCTAAGCCACACATAGGTCCACTGGCAAAAGATGGAAACGTTATAGGATTATTGACTCTGACCAATCATTTGTTGGTCATCAAGCTATGTTGACGCAGGGGCAACCCCTAGAAGGCCAGGCTTAAAAATAGAAACAATAATTGAAAAAAAAAAAAAATGAAGAGACACCAGCAAACTACACAGTGCAAGGGAAACAGACTTCACAGCATAGGTCCAGGCAAGTCACTAAACAAATAATCAAAAACAACTTGGTAAGGAGTGAAAACCCAGAGTTGCTACAATTTTTATCTAAATTGATGTTTTCAACAAAAAATTATGACATACAAAGAAACCGTAAAGTGTGATCCATACACATGAAAAATGAGTTACTAGAAGCCTCCTGAGGCAGCCCTGGGGATGTAGCAGCTATGTTTAAAGAACTAAAGAGAAGTATAATGACAGTCAAATAGAGAATATTCATGAAGAGATAGAAATGATTTTCTTTCATATTTTTCCCAGGAAAAACTATGCCCAGGACTCAATCCTTTATCTTATGATCTAGATATACATTGTGGCTATCAGCCATGGAGTACAGCAGATGTTCCATGTTTTCTGGGGGAAGAGCAGAATGGCAAATTAGAGTGCTTGTTATTTCATCTTCCCGGCATCAGCCTATCCATGCTAGCTGTCCTGTGTCTTCCATCACCTTTGAGAATGAAATTCACTTGAAAGAAATCTCTTATCAAGGAGTTATTAAGTGACCTTTTACGTCCAATAATTTGGGATTTGAGAGCTGGATTGGGGAAAGAATTTACTACCCATGAAGACGTCCTTTTCAACTTTCATATTGCCTATGTTTCAGAAAATTTTAAGACGTTTGCTATGGTAGCCTTGCCAATTTCCAGGGCCCTGGGATGCTCTTTCTCCTTTTAGTACCTTCTATATATTTTTCAAATTTCTTCAGTTTTCAGGATGTTGAAATTTCTCTATATTGTAGTACACTTCTGGCATCATTATTCAATTTGAGCGTTAGTCCTAACTAAAGACCAGGCATGAGGTGATGCTTCATGTAGATGGGAGTTGGCCACAAAAAGAGTGGAGAAGGTAAAAATAATTTTAATTTCATGTTTAGAACATGACTTGGCCTTTTATGTCTATTGCCCCAAATTTTTAGCTGTGTTGTTATTTTATGGAACTAGCTATTGATATAAACTGTTTTCTATTGTGCATGTTTTGCAGGTTATTAACAGTAGGAATATGCTCAATATAAATGCTTTAATTATGAAATTGTTTATAACAGAATCTCAAACTGAGTAATTTAAACTTTGACTGTATATTTTTGAATAACACAGATTGACTATAGTTTTCATTTTCTGCCCATTGCTCACTATCTGATTAACTTGATGAATTTACCAAGATGTCTTTAGTACTAATAAATGAAAGAAAAAAAGTCTAAATAATATATAGACTTAAAGTCTCTTGAATAACTAAGAATAAGCTTTCAGTTTTAAGTGAGAAAATGTTGCTCAAATCTAATTTGAATTCTTTGAATTTTGTGTTACCTGGTATTTTTATTGATATTTCAGACTAATTTGTGCCTTGGTTCTGTTACAGTATGATGTCTGGAATAACCAATGTCTTCTTGTTTATCTAGTGAATGCCTACTCATTCTTTAGGACTAAACTCAAGTTATTCCCTCTTCTGAGATACCTTTTATGACCTCAGCAGACTGTTAGTCATTTTCTCCTTCATCCTGCCACTTCCTCTCACATATATAATTTCAATTAGCAATATTTATCTCACAGTGATCATTTCATTATATGTCTGTTTTGCCCCCTTCTGTTAAGTGTGAGGCATAGATGTTTTGCTTACCTTTGTTTTTTGACTGCCCATCAAGGTCTCTGACATGTACTAGGAGCTCAATTTAAAAAAAACAGTTCAAATATTAAAATTGAGTCTTTTATTAATAATGATCAGTTGCATTTGCTGAAACTCTTTATTATTAAATATCACATATTATGGTTGTGATATTTAATAACATCTCTAGATAAGGAATCAACAGTGGAATTAATAATGATGAAAGCTGTTAGACCTTATTTGTTGTCAGTGGCTCATTTCTGCACATACTTACTCAGAGAAGGGAAGTAAATAACATATAAGTAACCAGTCTTCAATATATTCATTTGAATAGACTTCTATTAATGTTTACTGTATAGTTTCTGCGAATAATAAAAGAAGATAAATGGCAACATGCAATTTTTTTCCCGAAGCTTTTAAAATTTTATAGAAAAGCCACTAATTTAGTGCTTTCTAAAGTGTAGTTCCTAGACCAGCAGCATCAGCATGACCCTGGTACTTGTTAGAAATCCAAATTCTTGGACCCCATCTCAGACATCCTCAATTAGTAACTCTGGGGGTGAGGCTCAGTAATGTGAGTTGTAATAAGCCCTCCAGATGACTCTGATGTGTATTAAAGTTTGAGAACTACTGCTATAATTTATCAGTAAATTTTGATTCTTTAATGACATTTTATCTTTGTGTGGTATATTTAAAGATACAAAATGCTTTACAGATTTTATTAGACCATAGTATAGTCTCTCCCTATCATCTATTCTGAACTCCAAGATTTTGAGTATGTTCCTTCCTACATTCCATCCATCCATCCATCAATCTGTCCATCATCCATCCATTCAATGTCTATAGAGCATACATCACATCCTCAATACTATTCTACATGTTTTGTCAAAGTTTTGCTGATAGGAACCTTTATAGAGTATTGTGGGAAGGAATTCATCTCATATTATGTCTTTATATTGAATCTTAGATCACAAGTTTAAAGTATAGAATATGCATCATCATCTTTTAATGTCACTTTCAACTCTGGTTATTTGAGTACAGATGGCAAATGGCCAATTTTTTTATTCTCATGACCTTCCAGTTATTTATTAGAATTAATATTATTTGCGTGGCATATCCATCTTACCCTCTGACCTTCGTTTTCATGTATATCACCTTATAGATATTTTATCTGAAAACTATGTGTAAAGTAGTATGTACTTGGTCTTCATTTCATACTGATATAGAAAACACTGTCAGGGTTTCAAGTGAGTTTACCCTTCTGTAAGCAAAATACTAGTATCCTAGACCATGTTAAGCTGCCTGAGACCTTTCTCTTCTCTGTATATATGCTAGGCCTTAAAAAATAAATTTATAATTTATACCTTAGCAACATTTAAGATTTGAAAGTGCTCGGTTCTCAGATATTATCCTGGTCTCTGTTCTTTTTTGTCTTTTTTTTTTCTTAATACCTTTGTCATTATTAAATAGAGGGCTCCCTATTCAAGTAGCAAGAGTAAATTGCAAAAAAAAATGTACTGCATTTAATAAAATAGCAACTTTATCCCTGCTTTGAAGATAACCATTTTATGTTATATAGCACTAATGCAGTGTTTTGTAGAGTAGGAACTTTGAATGCTTTGAATGAATGAATGCTGGAGATACTCATGGTAAAATACAGAAGTGTAGTCTTTAAAAGCCTATTACTATAATAAGACTTTTTAAGTGTCGCTTACACATTGTAAACGTATTAATATTCCCAATAATGGAAAATCAGAACTGACTCAATATGTTCACAGTTTATTAGTTAGATAGCCAAATACTTCCATGTATAGAAGTAAATGTTGCTTTTAAGATTCTGCTACTCTTTGTTTGCACCTGTCCTTGTGTATTAGAACCTGTTCTGCAAACACCTCTGTTTTGCAAACACCTCTGTTTTGCAATTCAGACTTCTAGGATGAGCCAATTCCCAAATTCTCTCCGGAGAACTACAGTACTGTTTACTAAATTGAAAATTTTCCAATTTTAAATAGAAATAAACTTCCTGTCAAAATTTGCAAGATTTTAAAAGCATTAGGATGTCTGTTTTGGCCACTTTAGCTCTTTTTTACAGATCCTTATCAGGTTCACAGTTGCTCCTAAAAAGATTTCTGAATTTTATTTATTCATTTATTCATTCATATGATAATTTATGATAGGGATTAGGAATTTGATTTACAATCTCAGAAAAACCTGCACAATGATTTTTAAAGTTAGCAGCCCTACTATTGCTTACCTTTCTGAGATTTGGGTAGTAGCTTAATAAAAATTCAAATTTCTGTTGACTAGGTTTATTGTGGTAGAACTAGCCTGGCAAAATATAGAGTTCAGAAAAGAACATTATCATCTGACCATCAGTATGCAGTAAAGTTGATGACTGTGGACAACAGGGAGATTAGGGACAGATCTGTGTTTTGTGAGATATTAATTAGTGCATAACTTGACATAAAACGAAAAAAGCAACAAATAAACCAAATACAGCTAAACAAACAAAACACAACGTGTGGAACTCCTGAAGTAGTATGAGGGAACAGAGGCAAATGTGGGCACTTAGGCTGGTAGATATACTTGCAGAGGTACAAAGTACATGCAGAAGAAGTTCTATTAATGTATTTGTGTGTGTGATTTCTCTATCACTTGACTCAAATTGTCCAAAAAACTGTTTTGAGTGACTGTTTTAAGCAGGAGTTAGGCTTGGTGAGAAATTGTATGAAAGAAATTGTATTCAGTTGGCTAGACTATTTCTTAAGCAAAGCTAATGAAAGAAAGGTGGAAACTATGTGAAAGCAATAGCCTTGAGACTTGGCTAAGGCCTTTTGAAAAATTTTAAAGATTATACTAACATTACTAGAAATTGTGTTAATTACCTCTCTGAAGCTGAATGAACAAGGTAAAAGTAAGGATAATCATGTTTGTTATTTTTAAAATTTTCCAGTGTGAAAGAGATGGTACCAGGTGTAAAGAAAGTTTGATAGGATCTAGTAATATTGCTGGAAAGTATGAAGTAGAATCCCATTTTAGCAAAGCCATCAGGAAATAGACCTATTGTCATGATTCACAGAAGTGAATTTTTTAATATTATTATAAAATACATCAACTGTAACAGAGGAATATACTTAAGATTTGTGTGTTCTAAATAACAACAACAATAAAATGAATATCCATTTACTCATCATCCAGCTTAAGAAATAGAACATAACCTATACCAATAAAGCCACCTATGCCCCTAACCAATTGCACCTCTTTCCACAGAGATAACTGTTATTGTGACTTTTCTGATAACCCTTCTCTTTTTTTTCTTTATAGTTACACCACACATGTATCTATCCTTAAGCAATAAATTATTTAATTTTCCTTGTTTTAAACTATTCTATATAAATGTAATTATAACTGTGTATTGTGTTTCCTTTTTTTCCACTCAGTTGATTTTTCAGTTTCATCTATATTGATGCATGTAGCTATAGATCGTTAATTTTCTCTGCTGTATACTATACCATTGTATGCATTCACTACAACTTGATTTATTTGTTCTAATGTAGATGGATATTTAGGTTGCTTGCAGTTCTTAGCTCTATTATGAAGAGTGTGATTATGAACATGTTTGTACATGTCTTCTGGTACACATATGCAAGAATTTTGCCAGGGTACCTAGGAGCCAAGTGGTTGGGTCGAAGTTGCATATTTAACCTTACTGACTCATGCCAAACGGTTTTACAAAGTAAGCATGTAAGTGTTCTCATTACTTTACATCCTCATCGACACTGTGGCAAGCTCTAAGAATGATAACACAGCCACTTTGTGCCTTTTTTTGTGACCACTTTTATTGAGTTCAGGTGGTAGATTGACTTCAGGTGAAATAGCAAATTCTTTTTACAGATATCCAGCTCCGAGAGTTCCTATTTCACAATTCACAAGTAACATCATGGGACTGATAAGTCAGGGAGGAAATTGTTTGTTTTTTGTGGAGTGAGATTCCAAATATATGAAGACAATATTTGTAACATTTAATAGCAAGGACATACAGTTGTATATGTCACAAACTCCATAATCTCTAACATGCCTGAGAGGTCTTATCTGTAACAAGTACTTAATTTATTAAGGTGGGTTCATTATTTGTTTAAAAAATAAAATAAACTCAGTCTTTTAAAAAGTCAATGTTTTATTTCTAGCAAATAAAAAAAAAGCACTATCAAGCCTTCAGAAAGAGTTGCCTTTTCTTCTCTATTCCCATTACAACGAGCCGAGTCCTGGTCTATTTTATAGCTTCTATCTGTTTTCTCTCTTTTTTCTTCAACACCCTCAAAATAACAGTATTTCTCTATCGCTTCAAATACAGACTCTTCCACCTTGTTTTCTGTCTTCTAAAAGTGATTCATATTCAGTCTAATTTTCTGCTCTTTGAGGACAATAGCATGCCACAGTGGAAAGGACATTAGAGCCACAGAAATGGTATCCTTTTTCATTCTGCCGCTTACTACCCGAATAGTCTTAGGCAAGTCACTTGACTTCACTGAGTCTCAGTTTCCACAGTTACCAACTTCAGAGGGTCGTAAGATTTTTTATAAATATGTATAAATATATATAAAGTACCTAGTAGTTCAATGCCTTATATTTAATAACTTTTGTGTGCCAGGTAAGCACTGTACTATGCACTTTACATATATTCTCTTTGATTTTTACAACAATACTGCAAAAACACAGTAAAGGAAGCTGAGACCCTGGACAATTGAATAAATCGCCCAGGTTCCCACAGCTTACAAAGACGGAGCTGGAATTCAGTTCCAGGTCTGCCTGACTTTAGAGGCCAAGCACTCTCATAACTGGCCATACTATACCATCTGTGCCCTGCTTTTACCTTGCTGCACCTCTCTCTCTTCTCAGAATTTCTTTTTAACTCTCACATACCATTTTCATTTCATTGTTTTGTAATTGTTGCATGCAAATAGTGTCACTCTTTGAAGGCATAAACCTTGTCATATTTTATATCTCAAAGCCCAGAGTACCACACACCTATAAAGTACTACCTCTCATTTTGTTTCCTCATTGTTTTAATCTTTTATATCCTTTTTTATAGCTCATGTCAGCAGCCACGTGGCACTCTCCATTTGGATGATGGCGAATACTGGTCCAACAAGGCAGCCACTTATAAAGGAAAATCCCACCGACCCATCTTTGAGAACAGCATGGACAAGATGTACAGGAACTTATACAAAAAGGCCGGTAGTTCTGTTTCTCGTACACAGGAAAGCTGCTGAGACCAGTGGTGATAACCTGTATGAGTGTCCTTGTCAACTTCTCAATGAAAACGTTTGATGTGATCAGTATCTGTATTCCTTTTCTTTTAAACAGGTGGTTCTAATTGAGTACAGTAGTTAGACTTGAATAAGTTTATTACTTCAAATGATAAATTATCATGGGCAAGCCTTCTTTTTCCAATCACAGTAAAGAATGCTATATTCTAAAAGTCAAAGCCCTGCAACATAGTCACAACCTCCGTTCTGATTCTGAGAAGGCTGTTCTGTCACATCTCTCTCATATCACCAGCTACAAATCCAAACACAGATTCTCTCTAGAAATGTTCTTCTGCCTTAATCACCTTGTAATTTTCTTTTCACCTACTTGACTGGTTATCTTGTCTAAGATTTAATTATTATTATTAACTCCCTTTTCTTGGTCATGAGCAAAAAGATATACTGTACAAAGATGAATTTCCCAGGAGTTTAAACCCTGTTTTAACTGGTATTTTCTACCGTTTGCTCCCTCAGAAAAGGCTATTGATATGTCTTAGCTCCTAAGATACAGCTTTCTTTTTAAAGTTTCTATAATCATTCACTCCCTCTTCTCTAAAAGAACTACCTAAGTTACTTAAAATGCTTAACAGTTAGCTAGAAATAGGAATGGCCATGGGTGATCCACCATGTGAATAACTGATTTTTAAAGACAGAATTTTTTGCATGATTTTCTTCTAGAGCCATATCTTTGGTGCATCCAGAATCAGAAAATAGCCTTTGTTAATAAGCCTGTAGAGACTCAGAAAGAATAAGGGACTTATATTGTAATTTCATCTCTTTAGAGTTTTCATAGGTATCAAATAGCCCAAGAAAGTAGCATCCTTACTTTAAAGGACACTTGGAACCATAAAGGGGAGGAAAATATTAGAGCGTAACTCTTTGTACTAGAAAGTTGTTAGCTGATAAAATTAGCTTCTCCCCCACGCCCCAAACACACCTGTGAGGCCAGTGAGGCTTTGACGATATGAAGAAATCAGTTACCTTGTATTTACCAGAGTGAGTGGAAGAAAAGCAGAGAATAGGAAATGGTAAACTTGGCTTATAAACTTAAAGAGTTGACTACAAGGTAATGTTTTCTCATTGACTCCATCTTTGGTTAATTTTATAGTTATGATCTTAAAAGAAAAAACTTGAGTTAAACTCTATTTAAATTGGAATCAGCATGTAAAATTGGGTGATTTATTTTTGTAATAGGAGAAAATACGTAATACTTGTTATCCAATAATAAGACTTTTTTACTTTGTGTTTGAGTGTTTTATCTGCGGCAATCTGCAAGGTATTGGAAAGCACATCAGAGATAGGAGCCAGGTGTCCTAGGCTTTAGATCTCTGGTCCTTAGTTTCCTCAGTTATCAAATGGAGAGAATGGAGTAGGTCAGCATTTCCTGAACCATATTCTGTAGACCACTGTTCTAGGAGATGGCTATAGGAAATACAAGTATTTCATTGGTCATGTAAGTTTAGGAAAAATCTATGCATTATATTCACACCCCTCAAACTTAGAGAGTCGTGCGTATGATAACAGGAGTGAAAAGGGGTGCTACTGATGCTGAAAAAACAGTGGTAAACTGGAGCTGTCCGGGCAAACTACATATGGTCATCTTAGTCATAGTAAGCATGTTAGAGGCTCTAAGAAATCCTGGCATAAATATGTTTCTCTGTAGCATCTAGAAGAAAGTCTGACACATGGTGCTCATTACATATTTATTGAATTAACCCAGAATTTCCTAAACTAAATTGAGTGTGTAACAATATTTGTTGTTATGGTTATCTTTCCCCTCCCATTCTGCTCCCCCAACTCCCCATACTTCCTCTGAAATGCCATCTGCAGGTACATGTGGACACAGTCAGGGAAATACTGGACTACACAATCACTGAGCTACCCTCTGGCTATAAGTTATATGTTGATGTTTTGTATAAGCTTTTGAAGGTCAACATTGAATGATGGTTTTTAAAAAAAATCATATGTTGAACGAAACTTAGTATTTTTTCCCCTTTGGTAGAAACAAATGAAAAATTCCTCCATTTAAAAGTTGCTTCTGGTGAAAAGAACAAATATGAACTTTAAAGAAAATATTTGCTCTCATAGAAAATCTCCTGAGTGAATAAGTATCACAAAAATTACTTATTGCACCTATATTTGCCATTGTCATACAGAGGCCACCAAAAAATGGGTCTCAAAGGGGAACTTTAGAAAGTGATATTTTGAAAGACATTTTCCTATGGATTAAATTTGACATCTCTCTGAAGGATCGGATGTAAATTTCCACATATGTAGCATCTTTGCTAAGTGTCTATTTCCATTCCCTAGGGGAAAGAGTGGTTTTTGTTGCTATCCTTAACTTACTGTGAATTCTTATGTTGTATTATCTTTTAAGAGTAAAACCTTTAAGTACTAATAGTTGCCTTTTCTCATTGAAAGAATCAGAAAGGTGCAGTAGTTTTTTCTCTTAATCTTTTTTTAATATCCCCTAAAATCTAGTAGTAGTTATTAGTCTTAATATGAAAGATAAATAAGTCTGTCTTCTTCTTTTTAATGTAACTTTTCCTTTAAGTAAGTTAAAAAAAAAAAAGAACCTGGGAATTTTAGGAAGGAAAATGTTAATTCAACTAAGAAAAAAGATGAATCATTGGACTGAGAATGAGTTCTCCCTGATTTCACTACTAGTTGTATAACTTTGTTTAAGTCATTTATCCTTCTTGGAGCTCAGTTTTCTTACCTGTAAGGTGAGGAAGGGGTTAATTTAGAATGACCTTTTAATGTTCCAACATTTTTCTAATTCTATAATTGATCAATATAGAAGATTAGGAAGTTCTAGGCAGCAGAGTTGTGTTGTGATTTCAAAGATTAGGCCCTTGATTAAAAATCTGGACCAAATGGAGAATTCTCATTATTGTGTTCATTTTCTAATAATAGGTTTTTTGAGATATTTAATATACTACAAAATTCACCCTTTAAAAGTATACAGTTGAGTGGTTTTTAGTATATTCACAGAGTTGTGCAACTGTAACCACTAGCTATTTATAAAATATTTCATCACTCCAGAAGGAAATCCTGTACCCATTAGCAATCACTCCTCATTCCCTTCTCCCCTCAGCTCCTGGCAACCACTAATCTGCTTTCTGTTTCTATGCTTATTCTGGACATTTCATATAAATGGGATTATATAATATGTGACTTTTGTGTCTGGCTTCTTTCACGTAGCATAATGTTTTCAGGACTCATCGCTGTTGTAACATGTATCAGTACTTCATTTCTTTTAATTACTAAAAAATAATCCATTGTATGGATATATCACATTTTATTTATCCATTCAGTTGGTGGGCATTTCATTGTTTCCACTTTGGGGATATTATGAAAAATGCTTGGTACTATTAACATTTGTGAAGTTTGTGAGGACATATCTTTTTATTTCTCTTGAGTATACACTTAGGAGTGGAATTGTTGGATCATATGGAAACTCTATGTTTAACATTTTGAAGAACTGCCAAACTGTCTTCCAAAGTGACTCAACCATTTTACAATTATTAGGTTTATTTTTATCTTACCTTAGGAACTTAGGCTAGTTACACATTCAAGCACTCATTCACCCATTTATCACATATTTATTGAGCACTCTGTTAGATATAGAGTATAAAATTTTTAAATGTATCTTTCCACAAGCATGCAGATTCTATTGAGAGAGACAAGTAACAGTGTATTTCAACATTTACAGTGGTTTGGTAACTTCTATGATATAAGAATGCAAGAATGAGGATAGGGCATGCTAGCTTGATGCAACAGAACCTGCAAAAGTGTGAAAATGGGAGAGAGCATGATTGTTCAGGAAACTCCAAGTGCTTTAGCTGGAGATTGTGTGCAAGGTTGCAAACGCTTTGGTGGGACAGTTAAGAGGACCGCAAAGAGGACAACAGGCCTGGAGCAGCATTAGATGTGGTAACCTTTGAGCTGGACATTGAAAGATGGGAAGGACTTTTGTGAGCAGGAAACCAAGATGGAATAAACTCAATATTGATCAGCTTTTATGAGGGTGGAGGTGGGATTGAGGAAAATGTCCAGTAATCAGTTAAAGATCTAGAACTTGGGAGAACTCAAGAATACAAAATGGATTTTTGAAGTCAGATCAAAATAATGAATTCAGATCAAAATAAACAAAAGCTCTATGTTGTTCATGTCCTAATTTGTATGTGACCATAATAGGCACCCTGAGAGTAGTGGAACCCAAGTAATTGTGCTTTTTACTTATTACTGAGGCCATCGTGGTAGTGAGTTAGTTTGAGGGCCACCCTTTTAGAAATTAAGAAAGATATTCTCCTCCCAATCCCAGATTGTCTAACTAGCTAGAAATTTATGTACAAAATGAAGAGGTAAGAGGGAAAAGCCAACTTTTTGTTATTGAGTTATGAGAGTATTATTTATCTCTGAATGATATACTTTGAGTTTAATTATATGAAGTTCCTTAGACGGCCAGAACTTGTGACTATTCACCCATTTAACAAATATTATTGAAGGTCTACTCTGTTTCAGGCAATCTGCAAGGCACTGACTGACATCTAGAGATAAACATAAACCTAGTTCCTGACCCTAGTTTGTTGGAGGAGACTGACATTTACTTATGACGGTGAGAGAAGTACTATAATAGATAGAAATGCTATAAGGTTTGCAAATATTTTCTCCTATTCCATTGGTCGTCTTTTCATTCTGTTGATTGTTTTCTTTGCTGTGCAGAACCTTTTTAATTTGATGTAGCTCCACTTTGTCTATTTTTGCTTTTGTTACCTTTGCTTTTGGTGTCATAGCCAAGAAATCATTGCCAAGACCAATGTCAAGAAGATGTACCCCTATATTTTCTATAGGAGTTTTACAGTTTCAGGTCTTATGTTTAAATCTTTAATCCACGTTGACTTGATTTTTGTGTATGGTATAAGGTAAGGGTCCAATTTCTTTTTTTTTTTTCTTTTTTTTGCATGTGGATACTACAATTTTCCAAACACCACTTGTTGAAGAGACAACTCTTCCCCCATTGTATGTTCTTGGCACCGTTGTCAAAGATCAGTTGACTGTATGTGTTACTTTATTTCTGGGCTCTCTATTCTGTTCCATTGCTCTTTGTCTGTCTTTATGCCAGTACCATACTGGTTTAATTACTATGGGCTTGTAATTTAGTTTGAAATTGGGAGTGTGATGCCTCCAGCTTTTTTGTTCTTTCTTAAGATCACTTTGGTTATTCTGAGTCTTTTGTGGTTCTATATGATTTTATGATTGTTTTTTCTATTTCTATAAAAAATGACATTGGATTTTGATGGGCGTAACAATGAATCTGTATATCACTTTGGGTAGTGAACATTTTAATAAGCCACATGGTAACCACAAAAAAAAAACAAAAACAAAAACATAAAGAAGATACACAAAATAAAAAAAGAAAGGAATCAAAGAATGTCACTATAAAAAAATCAACAAAGCACAAAGGAAGACAGCAAGAGAGGAATAGAGGAACAAAGTAAATATAAAACAGAAAACAACAAAATGGCAAAAGTAAGTCCTTTCCTATCAATGATTACCTTAAACATAAATTAAACTCTCCAATCAAAAGACATAGAGTAGCTGAATGGATAATAAAACAAGATCCAACTATATGCTGTCTACAGGAAACTCACTTTATATTTAAGAACACACGTAGGCTAAAAGTGAAGGAATGGAAAAACACTATTCCATGCAAATAGTAAACAAGAGAGCATAGGTGCCTATATTAATATCAGAAAAAATAGACTTTAAGTGTCAGAAGCATCACTACATTTCTGTTGCAGTATAAGTTTAAAGAAGTTTAGCTTTCTGAGTTTATGATATAGTTCAGAAATAAGGTGAGAGAAAATCTTTAATGCCTTTGAATATATGTAATAGAATTGAGATTAAGTGTATCCTATTAGAGGCTTACTTTTATCAGTGAAAGTCATTTTTCACTGGAGTTTTTGTTTGTGTGTTTGTTTTTTAGTAAAATTAGTGATATATGCAAATAAAATGTTGAAGAAGGATTTATGTATATATGTTTTCAGAAAGTTCTATTTCTAGGGCATTGACAACAACATTGAATAGTAGAAAAAGCACTTTCTTCACAACTTTTCTGAACCTCATTTGTTTTACCTGTGAAAAAGGATATTAATAAACACTGCCCTCCATTTCTCATAGAGTATTAGGATTAAATAGGAAAGTAAATGTGGACATTCTTCTACAAATATTAGGCACTATCCTAGTTACTTTTTGGAAGTGATCTGGGAAAAGAAATTTGCAGTTTGAAAAATATTCCATCTGGCATAATAGCAATACTGTTGTTTGTAGAGTTGAACAGACCTCAGATTTCTTTCTCTGTTTCCTTGTCACCTCTGTGTTACTTAACTTTTCTGAACTTGTTTTCTCACTTGTAAAATGGAAGCTATTTTCATAGGTTTCTTGTGATCATTTAAAGAGTTAATGCATGTGGAACATGTTGTACAATGCATGGTGCTCAATAAAGGGTAACTGTAATAACTAAAATTCCAAGTCAATATAGAGGTGGTATTCTGAAAGATCTTGAGGATCTGATTGGAGAAAAAAATGGAATAAATGTAAAAATTTTTCAAAATTATTTTAAGACACAAGACCAAATTATTCAGGTTTTTTTGGTATGGCTCTTAAATTTACTAGTTATTTAGTTTATGGAGGTTGTATAGTATTATGAGAAGAGTCATATACCTGGGTTTGTATTTCTATACTGTGGTGCTGTCTGGAGATATTAGACCTTAATTTTATTATTTATAAAATGAGAATGATACCTACCTGGGATGGTTACTATGAAGAACACATTAGGTAAATGATGCAAAGTGACTAGCATTGTACCTGAAAAATAGTAGATGCTTAAAATTGATTTAATACCCTTTCCCTTTCATTAGTTTCATCATTTTGTGCATAAATCCACCCAGGCATAGACAGCTACTTTAGCATCATTATTTTTACTATAATATTTAAAATCCTGTTAACCTTGTATATGTTGTGCACTTCGGTAGAGGTTTTACATAGAATTTACAAGTGAAACTGAACACATGACTTTAGTCTTTGAGAATATTGTCCACTTCAACTTTATATGTGACTTCTCTCACTTGTCAAGATATTATTTTTAAAACAAAAATAAATTTAGTTTGAGGGTATGTCCTATTAACCAGTTTTGATAGTAGGAAGTTTATTTTGTCCTTCGTTTATTTTGGATTTAGCACAGTTATGTTTTGTAAATTAACCATATCCTTTTGATTTGGGGGATGTTAGAGGTAGAAGTTAAAGTAAATCACCCTAATTCAATAGAAGTAACCCTGGATCATCTCAGCCAGATGCACATCCCTGCAAGTCTTAAGAATTTATAATAATGTGATTGAGCAATCACGTTTTTCAGAAAACTATACTGTTTGACTCTAGTCACAGAGATATTATGTATGTGTGTGTGTGTGTGTGTGTGTGTGCGTGCACTTACATACATATACACATGCACACAAAACTTTTTTTAAATAGACTAAGGTTTACCAGATAAGTTTTTAGAAGTCTTAAATTTTAAAAATGTTAATTACAAAAATTTTCTTTAGCGATCTCAACCTAAGATATACGTAAAATAAATTTAAAAATATATTTACATGTTTTTGGAAATTGCTGGCTAATGAGTGTTATATTTTAGTTATTGCATCTTACTGCATATAAATTATTCACTGCTCAGAAAAATAACCTAGTGGTTAAATACACAGCCTCTGGAGTCACACTGCTAGATTCCAATCACACTTCAACCACTTAATAACTGTGTGACCTTAGACAAATTACCTGATTTCTTTGTGTCTAGTTTTGTCATCTGTAAAATGAAGATACTATTACCAATCCCATGGGGTCATTATGAATATTAAATTAGTTAACAAATAGAAAGTGCTTAAAACAAGGCCTTGAACATGGTAAGGGCTGTATAAACGATATGATTTACTACAATTATTATTGTTGTTGTTATTGTTACATAGCTGACTGATTATCTATTGGGCTCATCTGAAACATGTATGTTTTCTGAAACAGTTAGTTAGTATAACCCCCTTTTCCCCCTGTTTATAACAATATTCTGTTGCTAAATAAAAAACTGTATTTGAAAGGAATCTACCACTAAAGAAGAACGTGTTAAAAATATTTCACATTATCCTGGAGGATAGAAAAAATATTCTATCTTGACTCTCCTTTGTGGCCCAGCAGTTGTTCACTTATGATACATTCCTACAGCTATGCAGTATAAAGAATGTGTTTTGGCATAGAAACTGCATAATTTGGAGACGTTTTTGTTGATAATCTTAAACAAAAACAGTCAAACTAATTTCAGTTCCACTGGAAACCCAGGGGGGTAATTGTTTTTGCTAAATGAGAGAAAAGATACCAGCTTTTGAATTAGAAAGTATTTTCAAGTGTTTATGTTGGGAAAATGGAAGAAAAAGAACATTTGACTTCAGTGAATTTTTATCCACCAAACATTTAAAGCCTTAGAAAAACTATTTCCACTAAACTTTTATGATAAATAATAGCTTGTATTTCTCCGTACATGTTTATGAATTAGGTAGGGCAGGGGTTATAATCTACACTTTTACAAATGAGAAAACTCAAATTTGGGTTAAATGTCTCTTGCAGGTCACACAGTGGGGGATATGAGTGGCTGAATGAGGACTTAAACCCATATATTAGTATTTCCTCATAAATATTCTATTGAACTTTTTCCTACTGTTGCTTGATTTTCCTTAAGTATTGGATTTCATATTGGATTTTAAGAGACGATACTTGATTCTCAGTGATTGATCACTTCTATATATGGAGGAGGCTTATTTTCCATTATTCAGACTTTTTGATATGTTTGTAAATAGCTCCAGCCGTTTGTTTTTCCTTCTCCCTGCTCTGTCCCTACTTGTTGGCCAATTCACCCACTTAGGAACACACCTCCAGTCCATTGAACAGTGAGGGAAATTAAACTAGCCAGCTCATAACTAGTTAGCAGCTCTACTAGAAAGGTTTAGTAATAAAGAGTTCCATGGGGTTTAAAGAATTCAGTGATCTGGTTACCACAAATCATTGGAAATTGTCATAATTTGGAAGTAACATTCCCCCAGGCATAGCATGCAAATGTAGAGTATCTGAGACGCACGTAAGGTTCATCTCATTAGTGGAACATGCATGACTATGTAGCATCCAGATCTAAAGCTGGTAAAGATTTTGGTTGTGTTCCAGTTCAGTATTTCCAAATCCTGACTGATGAGAATCGCTTAGGAAGCAGTTAAAAATAGTTTCCTCATCTCAGCCTCTGGAGATCCTGATGCAGTAAATTTAACTTTTTTAAAGAGTCTTTAAGAGTTTTTGAGCCTCTCTAGATGATTGTGATGTTTGCCCAGGTTGGTGAACCATGAGTCTGTCACCTCTTCATGGCTTCCTCTCTATTAAGGAGAAAGAAGGCCTTTTTTCAGCTGGTTTAAATTTCTCCTTCTTTTAAAATGTTATCATTTTGTTAACCTCTTCATCATCTGAATGTTTTTGTATTGTAGGCACAAAATACCTTGAGCTCCAAGAAGGTTTATGGCTGTATCTTGATTTCCATGTGAATTATATACCTTGGGGGGTATCCGTGGCTAACCTTTAAATACCAGGGTTTTTTCTCCCTTCATCTAAACAGTTATCAAGCTCATACATTTATTTATGCATTCATTAAGCAAATATCAAGTACCTATTATGAACTAAATATTGTGAGTGGCATTGGGCAAATATAAAATAAATATGTCCTGACCTCTCACAGACACATTATAATACGGTCTGTTATAAAATGTTTATTGTGGATATATATATATATAAACAAATATATATATTATAAATATATAATACAAGTAAATATATGAAGGAGATGTTTGGGTGGGTTCTTTAGGAGCATGGAAGAGGGAAGCAACCACGTCCTTAATGAGTGAAGGAAGGCGTCACAAAGGAATCAGTCTCTCATCTTGATCTTAATGGATGATTTTATCAGAAGAGGAGGGGCAGGGCATCGGAGCTGGTGTGGGCATGAAAGAAACACCACATCTTCAGGGAACTGCAAGGAGTTCACTGTGGTTAGAGTACAAGGGTGTAGGGTGAAATGGGGGCCCAAGATAAGGGGGAAATGTATGTTGAAATTACATCAAGGCACTTCTTCATATGCCTTACTATAGAATTTGAATTCTGTCCTCAAACCAAAAAAAATATTTAGGGGCTCAAGTAATGCCATTTTGTCCTCATAATATCATTAGCAGATATATTTGACATCCCAAAGGTCATATTAAGACCAAAGGTAAGAGTTTTGTAGCCTGTGTTTCTCCAGCCATTTTTCATCTTTCAGCATATTTATTGAGCACTTGCTTGTCAAACACTTTGGATGACATAAAAAATACTTCTTAAATGTTCTCACGGAATTTTCAGTCTAATTTAGCAGATGACATAAATACTTGAAAAGACCACAGTAAAGAGATAGGAATCTATAATTACTGAAGAGTTAGTGAGTAATAAGGGTTCAAAAGATGGAGAGAACTAGTCATTTGTCTCAAAAGGCTTCATGAATACAGAGGAAGGATATGAGTTCATTCGGCAGCATGGGTTGGATTAGAATAACTAGGAAAAGAGAAAAGTACTTTAAGTGGAAAAAAATTGAGCAGTGGCATACAGGTGTGGAAATACGGGTTCACGAAGTGTGTTTGAGGACAGCAAGTTGATCACTTGCCTGGATAGAGTTTCATGTACAGAAGGAGCATTGACGATAAGTAAATACAGCTTCAAAATGAAATGAAACCTTTAGAAAACCTCATAAGAAAGGCTATTCCTGAATTTGCTTTTGATCCATCTTAAAGATATCACATAAAACTCAAACTGCAGCTGAACTTTAAAAAATAAATATTTTGTAATAGAAGAGTATTTCCTGGCATTAAGATACTTTCAAACACTAAAATCATTGCCAGAGATTTTCCAGCTTAAACTCAGCTGTTTAAATGCATTGGAAAGAGCTTTAGATAGCTTTTTATGTTTGGTTTAGACTTTTTTTTCCAAGGAAAAAACAGAAAAGTGTAGCCATTGGCCCTGTGTACACAAAGAGCATAATTGTCACGTCTTTGTCTGCTAGATATCTGCATTTCATTCATTGTTTGCCCATAGCCAGTGAACCTTAGGGATAATTCTTTCTTGCCTTGGACCAAGAACAAAACTATAGGTAAGTTCCACAAGTCAGACATCAAAGATTAATATAAAAACATTTTCCAATAAACTTATAATCATTGTTTTTATATCAATTTTTCTAGGAAAATATTGCAACTTTAATTGGACTTATCAAATGTTAATTATTTTCTGATCTTAAAAAGCAATACTGCATAAAAATTGGAAGATTTATAAAGTACTCATGTGAAAGTATCAATAAAAACTTGAGATAACTTGCAATATTTTTATATGTTTTATTGCAATATTCTGTGCGTTTCTACAAAGTCATTTGTTTCTTTAAACAGATTTCGTATCTTACTAGTTTAATGGTAACGCATACACATTTCTTCATTTTTCTAAAATGATGCATAAATGTATGTTTAATAGTTATCTAATATTGCACTAATGTGCTATGAATTAATTTAATCATTCCTCTGTGGTTGGACATTTCAGCTGTTTCCTAAGTGTGTGTGTCTATTATGTATTTAAACCGAGAAGAAACATGTTTGCACCAAAGGTAGGTTATATGATCTACTTATGCAATGTGCAAGCAGAAAATGGGTGACAGAAGGATTGTTCTTCCTTTCTTGTTTGTTTGTACCAGAATTCTCTATTGTTTACATACATTTTAGCCTCTGTGTCATTTTCAGAAGCTTTATTTTTCTCACTTACTTTTTGGTTTGGATAAGACTTAAATATAAAATCCATCTGCGAAGCATATTGTATATTCACATTGAAGGCTAAAAACCCATTTTTAATTAAAACTTTATTCAGCACTCGTGGTTCACTTTGTCCTGTTTTTATTATGAAACACTTCAGCCTTCTTCCTAAAACACATATGTCTTGTACATTTCAAGATGTTCCTTGTTACTCATGCAGAACTAGTTTCTTTATGCTGTCAGCTCATGCCATATGTTCTGGCTGTTCATTTTGCTTCCCTTTCTGGTATTTGTGTGGGCAGCATCTTGTATGTAATGCAAGTTAGTTTTATTCCCGTCTCTTTCACAAAACTTGTCAGAAGGTAAACTAGCAAACTGGAAACGCCGAATATTCTCTGACATGTTTGTTAGGTTATACATGATGCTAAAGGATGTAGCCTTTCTTAAGTTCCTAATGTTTATAAGATATGAAAAGAAAATGTGTCCAGTGAGATCTGAAGTCTTGCCAGATGTGAATAATTACAATTAAGATACTATTGATGCTGCTTGGCAAGAGCATACATTATATAAACTGCAATTCTTTAGTATTGATTTTTTAAACCAAATGTGAAGATTGTGTGGAGGGGGCAGGAAGCATAAAAAATCAGATTATTTTTCAGCCACACACCATCATGCTCTCATCTGAAAGTCTCTTTGCAGGATTGTCTGCACCATATAAGTGGTTTTTGAGATGACTGGTGTTACATTTGAAAGTAGGTGTAGTCAGAGATGAACTAAGTTAAAAAGCAGTGATGTTTCAAGTTGAATCCGAATTGGAAAAGGGATTAGCTCTGATGGCATTAGAAAGTTCGCTTTGCCTTTAAAGAAAACTATTGGTCAGGATAGGCTTTACATTCTCCATGGTACAAAGTCCTCAAAGTGAAAACCTCTACTATTTGAATCCTAATGAGTGGTTTCTGAATATCTGAATTTTTCCAATAGTTCTGTTATACTTTAATTATAATATTCTTCTAACTATTGACTGGAACATCTTCTAAATTTTTCACATTATTTCCTAACTTCCGTAAAACAAAGGATCCTGGATATATTTCATTGCATTCTTGATGATTTTGGCTTCCCAATCTGAACATCAGTTATTGTATCAGCCAATGTAAATGCAAGGCTATGAAGGTAGAGGAGCATTTGTGCCAGCAATGACCGCCTCCACACTATTCTGACTCTTGTTTTGTTTAGTTTTTAGCATTTATGCTGCTTTGGTGTTAGTCCTTCCCTTGTTGAAACTTTGTCTCATTATTTCAGAATTTCTTTCCTCCTCAAACTTTCTGTTTATGATGTAGAGTGGGCTTGGGGACCAGGTTACCAGTTTGATATGATTGTATAAAACAAGAATGAAAATGTCCTGTTCGGGAGCTTTTAGGTACTGATCTTATGTCATCAACTTTGACTATTACGAGGAGTTGTTTGCTTCTTGCCCCCTCCACACATGGATGAACTGCTGTGTCCAGAGTATAGGTGTTAGTGTAAATGTTAACAGTCTCTCCAAATCCAGTTGAACGTCTAAGGATAAAATTACTTTGGCCTAATGTTCTAATTTCACATAAATTTTAATATGAGAGAAGCATAAGTGCATTTAGATTACACTGAGGTTCCTTTATATGATGATTTACTGTATCATACACCTTCCACCCTCAGATGGATTAGAATTCATGTTTTTAACTATGTTATCACACAACCTATGATGCAAGATTTATTGAGTCCTAAGGAGAAAGGGACAGACAGGTGGGTTACACTTCAACAAGGAAGATACTATAGTAAGTATAAACAAGTCCAGTTGTGAACTCTAGAGGCTAAAGGAAGAGTTAAGAGAGAGGTGGGGAGTGGCAGGTGGGTAAAGGGACAAGAGAAAATGCTCCTTTCTTGTCTCAAGGAACGAGATGAATAACTCAGTGCTACAAATACCAGAGTTGCATTCATTAAGCATTTTTGAACGCTGTTACTACTCTATCTTGGAAAACCAGAAAATATTCAGGTACAGAGTACTCTGGGGACAAAGGGAAGGTGTCATTAATTCTGCTACAGGAAAAGGGGATCCAGGAAATTTTTACAGACATTTTCTATGGACCCTAACGGATGCATGGGATCTTGGGAGGCAGAGTTGTGCAAAAGGACAATGTAGGCAAAGGGAACAGCTAGGACAAAGAGGAAGTCGTGATAAGAGAGATGACACTGTCTCTTTTGCCACAATGAGCTCTTGTATCTTATAGCAGAGGACAAGGTACAGTGTAATGTAGTAAGTAAGAGCCCTGGCTTAGTTAAATCAGCCTAGTTTTGAGTCCTATCAGTATCATGCACCAATTGTGTGAGTTGGTGGCAAGGTGCTGAATCATTCTGTGCCTCCATGCCTCACTTCCTCATCAGAAAAAGAGAAAATGAACCTATCCCCAGGGCTACCATGTTGTACAACTGCGGGTGGCATCATTCACATTGTACCCAGAGACCCTACCTGTCTCAGGTGGGTAGGGGAATTAAACAAGACAATACATACATAACATTTAGTGTGGTAGCTGCACATAGTCAATGCTCAATAAACATTTGCTCCTGTTAATCAGGCAGCTACAATTTTAAAGAATGAATGCATTTGAAATCCCTTTTTTTTTATAAGAGTATATATATATCCTTGTTAATCAATCTTATGTGTTCCTGAGATTATTTTAAATACAATGCAAGATTTACTTTGCTTCACTTACTGGGCTTTAAAATGTATTGTGAAGGAAGTAACCAAAGACCAAAGCAAAACAAAACCCCAAAAATTAAATCCCTCTAAGAGGTTTTGAATGAACAATTTTTTTTTTGTCTTCGGTCTTGGTTCATTTGATTCACGCCAAATGCATGAACATCTCAACTATATTGATCTTTATTAATAAAACCTATAATCTGTGACTATCCAGTGTTTCCACTGGGGACTTTTTCTAGTGCAATTTTGTGACCCTGAAGTTTAAAGAGGTTTATTTTTTCTTCCTTCTTTATATCCAGGAGCAAGGCTGTTTAGAATGTTGATTAGAGCATCTGATTCAGAAAATGGGACAGCCATGAATTTGCCTGAAGATTCAGAAACATGGCTGGGGGACAAGGATTATTACCAGACTTCAGATGTCAGCAAGCACTTCAGGGTTGCAGGAGAGAAAATAAAACACATTAAGGTTTAATGGCTTTTGCTGTGAGGAGTCTTTGGGGCAGCCAGGATAGAATTATTTGCTGAACACATGATGGTCTTTTTGTTACTTGTCCAACTGGATTAATTGAAGCCTGTTTACACTATCTTATAAAACAGAAAACAGCCATTATCTACTCACCAGTAAATGTGGAGAATCCAGAGTTAGGGGCGGCCTTCAGGGATCTAGTCAGCATAGTTCGGGATTATAGTGAGTACCATACTAGGTAAAGTCAAAGGAGCTGGGTTAGTCATTTGGACCTCTGTTGCAGGTGAGGTTCACGCTCTGAGACCGGAGTTTAATGTGCAGGGTGTTTATGAGGGAGTGCCCTGGATCCGTACCAGTGGAAGGGAAGGGGTGGCTGAGCTGTGATGTAGACTTGATAGCAGCCTTGGCCAACCCCACCGCGGGGCTCTGGAACAAAATGACCCATCAGAGTTGCCTCACGTTAGGCTGACATGGCTGAAATGACTGTGCCTTTATACTTATTAGTCACTGGGTACAGGCTGCCCTTGGAAGGGTGGGACCCCGGGCCAGGTGGCTGTGCAGCTGAGGCCATCCCTGCTGGGGCTGCCTGCCCCCAGAACTACTAGCAGCTGGGCAACAAGCCTTGTCCTTGTCCCCCCCCTCCACCTCCACATTCTGTTATAACATATGTGAACCAACCAGTTCCCGGAAGCCTAACTGGACAGAGAGAGGTTCCACCCCCTCCCTTTCCCAGTTTCCCCCACAAAATAAAGTCTCAAGTAACTCACAGTCCTAAAATTATTTTACACCGCTAGGCAGTACTATCACCCCCAACACAGAAGCACAGATCTAATACTAGTTCTATGAGGTAGGTTACATTTTTCCCAAGCAAGAATTTTAAGGAAGTTTTAAGCCCTGATCTCTTCACCAAGCTCCAGATCCACAGATACAAAAAGTTCTTTGGCAATTCCGGTGGGCTATCCTGCAGATACCTCAACGTCAGTGAGCTCAAATCTAAACCCATCATTTTACTATACTTGCTTTAGGATATCCATCCACCAATCCTTATTATTTTAATTGTGGTAAAATAGATAACATAATTTTAGCCATTTGTAAGTGTACCATTCAGTGGCATTATATACATTCACATACTGTGTGTACCCAACACCACTATCTATGCCGACTTTTTCATCATCCCCAATATAAACTCTGTACCCACTAAACGATGTCTCCCCATTCCTGCCTCTCCCCCAACCTGTAACTTCTATTCTATGTGGTGTCTCTGTGAATTTGCTTATTCTATGTACCTCATAAAGTGGAATCATACAACATTTGTCCTTCTGTGTCTGGCTTATGTCACCAAGTATAATGTTTTCAAGGCCCATCCAGGTTATAGCATACATCAAAATGTCATACTTTTTATGGCTGAATAGTGTTTTAGGGTATGTGTACACCACATTTTGTTTGTCCATTCATCTGTCGATGGACTTTTCCTTATTTCTTTTCAGTGATACTGCAATAACCTCATAAATTTCCCTCCCTTAGCAGCCTCTGACCCTTATTTATTCTCTTTCTGTGGCCATAATGCTCTTTCTAAAACAAATAATAAGATGCTCCTTGGATCTATTCATTGCCTTTACTCGCCCTCCCTGACCCTATCCCATTCTCGGCTACACCACGCGCCCGATTCATAGTGACATTCTGTGTCCTCAGGATCACATCTACCTATTTCTCCGAGCTGATCTGCTTTATTCTCTTACACACCAGATGCTTCAGTCACACCATGTACCTCAGTCTACCCCAAATACGCCATGCCCTTTGCCCTCCTTGTCTTGCTTTGAGCTGTTTTCTTCTGTTTGGAATAGAATTGATTCCATTTCTCCACAGGGAACTCTCTATTCACCCTTCAAAATCCAAGTTCAGTGTCATGTCTGTGAAGCCCTCCTGACTCTACCAGGCAGTTGGTTGCTCCTTTCTCTGTTTTCCCAAAGTACTTGTTTCCTACCTCTAATCTCAGTCCTTATTGCAACGGACTGCAATACCTTACTTACTTGTCTGCCTTTTTTATTAGATTGACCTCTGTTGGGGCTGTAGGTTTTTTGCACATTTATTTCACGTACCCAGAACCTAGAGTGGCATTTCCACAGAATGCTGCCTACGTAAGTAGTGCAAGGGGCAGAGGCCTGAAGGTGGAGACGGAATTCTGGATTCAAGGACCAACGCAGCTGCTGAGCGGCAGGCCTCGGCCACATCCCTTCACCTCTCTGAGTTGTTTCTTCAGTTGTAACTAGTTCAACATCCTAGAGTGGGATTGAGGGCTAAATGAGACGATTGAAATGAAAGTGCTCTTTACCAAATAGTTATGAGGGTTTTTTAAATGACGTATTTTATTAGTCTTCGTGTACTTCCCCTCCCAGATAAATGTGAACTTCTGCAGGGTGTTCCCAGTTTTGCGAATTATTTGTTTAAGAATAAATCACAACTAGTGGGCGTGTAATTTTAGAGTAAACGATTCATTTAACATTGTTTGGTTTGGGGTATAAATGGTGGAAATTCAGGGATGCAAAGCTTAGGCAGCAAAAGAAAGAACTTTCTTATCGTCAGTGTCACCTGATGGTGGACGCTCTGTCTCTGGGAGCCTTTTCTCTTCACTGGAGGCGGGCAAGCAGATGCGGGCAAGCAGATGCGGGCTAACCTTGCCTGTCAGGGAAGCTGTCAGAGATATTCTGACCTGGACTGAGGAGGGAAAGAGGCTAAACTAGCTGACTCCTGAGGGTCCTTCCCATTCTGGACGTATATTATCCTAAACTTTACGTACAAACTATCCTGAGAGAGGGACCAAGGATTTTGTATTCTATTCTGGGGAAGATATAATGGTGGTTTTTTTTTTTCCTTTCCTCTGTAAGTGAAAGTTGTAGAGTTTATGTGAGATCACAGTAAAAAAATCTGACATTTCTACTTTGTGAGTCCTGGCTAAAGCTGAGATTTGATCTTGAAATATGAAAGTAAACTTAACTACCTCAATTAAGGTCTCTAGGATTTATAGTTTTATCAGCTTTTAAAGTTCTCCCAACTTTTCACCCTGGAGAAAAGAAGAAATTACAGTCATCTTACTGGAAGTCTAGAGAGAGTGTCTGGAAGTCTAGAGAGACACTTAGGTTGATGGAAAACTGACACTGTTTTGCCTGGGCTTCTGGCAGTTTCCACCCCCTTCTAACTGATGTGAACTCTCACACGCAGGGACATAGTTACTAGTCTCACATTAAGTTGAGTGCTTTTGGGATCTAAGCTCCATTGCAAATCACTTGAAGAAACATTTCTTCATGGTATTTTTAACACCTATTTGTTTTTAAACATCATCCTTTCACCGTCCAAAGCTGCTTCTTAATGTTATTATTGCTCATGACAAACCCATTTCAATTCTCTGAAAACTGCTTTTCAGTTTTTCTCTTTGTGCTGTTTCCACTCAAGTGTGCCAGCTCGTGACTTGCTTTCCCTGTACCCCCTCCACTGCCGCTCACCCCCTCCACCCCCCGCCCCGAGGAGACCCCTGTGAAACTGAATCAGAAGCGCACAATGTCAGCATTAGAGGGCTCCCAAGATTTCCTCTCAACTAATTCAAACCCTTGCACCTCCCTTATTAAGGACAAAGAAGCTGAGGTATGGGGCGTCCCAAAGCAAGTAGCAAAATTAAGCCAGGACGTGAGGGCCTTCTAGTACCTAAAGACTCTCTTAGCTTGGTCTCCCCGGAAGTAGTACATGAAACCAAGTGCAAGTAGTTTATTTAGGAGGTGATCCCAGGAAACACAGCAGGGGAGTGGGGAAATGGGACAGGGAAGGGAAGGCAACTTTTTGGGATGTGGTAATGAGCACGTTAACTCTGTGGGCACCTGGGGCTCAATTCCCCTGAGGACCTCTGGAGATGGTTTAAAACAAGCCTCAGAGTTGTCCCACTGGAGGGGCAAAGAACTGGTGGTTCCACAGTTACCCACCAACTCTTGTCTGTCGTTGGTTGAAGCCTGCTCCCAGGTTCTTAATTCCCCAGCACTTCCAGCCTGTTCTATGCAGGGGGTCAAGCATTTTTCTGCAGCTGGGAAAGCCCTCAGCAGAGTTGCAGGGTCTTTCAATGGAAGTCACCCAGCAAACATGCCTAAGGGGATATGCGTGGGGCAGTGACACCCTCTGCTGCACCGGCCAACTGCTCATTCTCTCCTGTCCCCGGTCAATAAACTTTGCCTTAGAGGTGAGAGGCTGAAACAAAACATGATTTATAAGGAGAAATGAAATGTTCAGGTTGGTATTTGTAAATGAGTAAATATTATCCCTATTTTACAGAACCCAGCATGCACTTTTGCATGTTACCCACTTTGCACATGCTGTCCCTCTACCTTGTATGACCTCCTAGAAAACTCCTATTCATCCTACAAACTCCAGCTCCAATAAGAACTTTCTGTTATGTCCTTTCCTGGTTCCTCAGGAAGAATTAATTGCTCGCCCACTTTGCTCTGACAGCATGTCGTGCCAGCTCTAACATGACTGTGCAGTGCCCATCTCACCTACTACTAATAGTGGTAATAATAGCTAATGTTTATTGACTTTAATTTTGTTCCAGGCACTGTTTTAAATAATTTATGTGAATTAACTCATTTAATCCTTTCAACAACTCTATGAAGTAGCTACAATCACCATCTCCATTTTGTAGAACAGAAACTAGGATAGAGATTAGCAACTTTCCCAGCATCATGTAGTTAGCAAGTGGCATAGCTGGGATTTGGTTCCAGAAGGTCAGGCTTCCAGGTCCCTGCTCTTAACTATTGCACAGAATAAGCTCTCTTTCACTGGAATAGAGAAGGGGGACCAAGGACTGAACCCTGGGGGTATTTCTGGCAGTTTTGGTAGGGCCTCATGCTAAGCTAGGAAACATTGTAGAGAATCTTAAACAGGTAGGTGACACAAGATTTGCGTTTTACAAAGATCACTCTCACCACCGTGCATAGGGTGAATTGGAGGAGGAGAGATTGAGAACAGAGATAAGAGTATTTTGACTGGTGCAATAATCCAGGGACGAGATGATGAAGTCCCAAGTTTAGCAGGGATCCTGCTCCCTGGACGAATCCCCACTCACCTCCCCAGCCACTCCCCAACATGGCAGGGCTGCTACTACTGCACCTGGCCAAGGGCCAAGTCGGGGCAGAAATGCAGCCTGGGCTCTGGCTACCACCATGAGCCCTGGTGAGGAGTCACAGATACAAAAAGGAAGGGCGGTGCCTTTTGCTTGCTTGCACAGAGAAGCCATGTGGACTAGGGGTGGCCCTGCCCAATCTTCCCTCCAATCCAGACATTTTAAACAACTTTCTGTTTCCTACTTATGCCATGATTTTCCCCACCTCTGTTTTGAATATTTGATTTCCTCTGCTAAGGATGCTCTTTCACTCATTCATTAATTCATTCTTTCACTTATTCACAACACATTTTTTTAAGCACCCAACATGGGCCAGGCACCTTTCTAGGTGATGGGGACTTTACAGTCTAGGGGATGAGATAAATGTTAATGTAATAATTATACAAATATGTCACTCTGACACTTTCTTTGAAGGTAAAGTCAGGGGACCATGAGACTATATGTTGGGTGCTGGAGACATCCACTCTGGGATGCAGGTGGCTAAGCTAAGGTCGTAACTGGGATGCCATAGCTTCCCTTTGCAGAGACATGACTTTTAATGCTGAGATGTGAGGAATGAGTAGGAATTAACCAGGCAAAGAGGGTAGGGAAGGAGAGCGGCCACCCTTCCTGAAGTCCTACTGTGTTTAACAGCGTGCTCATGAATCTTTGGGTTAAAGCAGATAGGTCTGGAGCCCAGAGGAGACTCAGCATAACAAAGGGAGGGGGAACCGAGGGGGAGGCACCTGACAGAGAGAGGAGTAGAGGGACTCAGTGAGAGAAGCTGCAGGGAGAGGGGGCTGGGGACCACGGCGAGGAGCGGGAGGCTGGACACTGCGAGACCCGTGGGAAGTTCTCAGAGCAGGCTGCTGAGGAGCTCTGGGAAATAGGGGTGTTCAATGTTTAATCTTAAATTGTGCTTCTGTGGTTTACAATTCTTCCCCTCCCCAGACCTTCAGAATAATCGGTTGCACACAAATGCATTATGTAGATGGTTTGGGGGAAATAGCTGAGTTCCCATTAAGGGTCACTGGGAAACAGTGAGGACCGCACAGCCATGTGAGTTGACACAGAACAAGAAAAGGTCAGTGGACACAGAAATGTGGAGGGGGCAGCAGCAATAGGAGGTATTCATAGACTCAGATGTATTGAAACCCTCAAAACAAGAATTTTATTTGTATTCAATTATGATGAGTGATTAGCATAAAGTGATGATCAAAGGCAGCATTAAAGAGGATCCCATGAGAGTAGGGACAGCCTAGACAGGAAGATAGAAAAAGGAAGGGACATTCCCACGGATGACTCTGGCAATGGGACGAAGCTGTGGTTTTGTTCTAGACATCTGAGACTCAGCATGTAAACTCCAACTGAAGGAGATTCCTCCCCACCACTGGTTCCCCAGCTCACCACCCAGCCAGCTGCAGTGCAAAGCCTACCAGGACTTTGGAGAATTACCAAGTCAACGTTTACTGTTACTAAAGCAACACCTGTTAATTTCTGGGTACAAAGTCACTTGGGATGCGGTCCTTGGTCCCTACCCCTTGGAGTGCTCAGTCTGGTCCGGGAGGCAAACCTCACAGCGCGGTGATCAGTGCTGCCGCAGAAGCAGGTCCAGAGGCTGTGCGAGCAGGAATGGGACTTTGATCCAGTTGTGGGCATCGGGCAGCTTCCTGGAGGAGGGACACCCAGGCAAGGTCATGGTGTTTTCCAGAGTAGCCAGATGCCTGGCAGGCAGAGGGAGGGGGCACAGGCGCAGCTGTGGGGCCTCCTAGGCTGTCCGTGCTGCCCCTCCGCGGGGCTTGCTCATAGCACCGAGCAGCCTGTCTTGATTCCTCTTGTCTCCAACAAGTCACGTCTTTCCAGCTGGCCTCTAAGTTCCTCGAGGCCTGGAGACTTGGTGCATGTTTGGATGTGAGGGTAGGAAGAGGCAGATTTGAGTGGTGCCAAGGAGAGCTCCCTGCCCAAATGCCATCTGCCACCATGTTTACCCTCCACCCTGGTCCCTCGCGCCTTCGGGTCTGACAGCCACCAGTGCGGAGCCACCAGTGAAAGTATAAGGCCTTTCTGGGGAGATTCTCGCTGGAAATAGGTGACCGGGGATTGGGAGCCAGAGAGTAAAGGAGGGAGAAGGGGGACAAGGAAGGGATATGGGTGAGCAAAGATGCATGAGGATTTTTGCAACTTTCTTGCCACTCTTTTTCTTGTATCTCCCACTTTTTTGACCTCATGACACATGTAGGGTAAAAGCTCCTGGACAGACTCACCAGAGGGCAGAAATAGTGTTTTTAAGGTAGGAGTGAAAGGTTCTGTAGTGGAGAAGAGTTGGAGAGTTGGAGAAGAGTTGGAGTCAGGCGACCCAGTGCGAGTCCTACTGGGCCTCCTGGCTCCACCCGTCAGTGTACTGGCTGGATGGGGTGCCCTTTAGGGGCTCCTGCAGTCTCAGCCTCTGAGGGCTCAGTGTAGACAGCGAGGTGGGAAGGGAGCCTGTCTCCGGCCGGCCAGGCCTGGCTGTGTTTAACCTGCCTTGGCTGATAGCAGGCCTGCAGAGTCACGCAAAATAGCCCCAGAGGAAGATGTTGACGGCCAGCAGGAGGACGGCGTTGACGTTGCAGACACTTCTCCAGAGCGGCTCCTCCTCGATGCTGGTCAGTTTCTGCTCCAGCGCGGCCTTCTCCGCGGGGCTCAGCGCTTGCTCCGGGGCCCGCGAGAGCCCGCACAGCCAGCCCCAGAGCAGCTGTCCCCAGGACCTGCGTGGGGCTGAGGGACAGAAGTCAGAGGGGAGGAAGGCAGGGGAGCGGCAGGGCAGGCTTGGAGAAAGGAGATGATGAGAGAGCAGGGCCGGGACAGAGATGGTGAGAGACCCAAGAAAGGAATGAGGTGCACGGAAGGGGGCAGAGGCAGGGGGAACAGTCAGCTTAGCCCGGGTGCAAGCCGCAGGCTGGGCGCTGAGCTGGGGCGCCACGCTGAACCCCCAAACCGTCATCTAGCGGAAGCATCCCCGTGTTGCAGGGAGAAGGGTGTTAAGGGGCGAGGATAACGAACACAGTTCAACCCAGTTCAGAGCGCGCGCCCCGCACGAGGACCGAGCGGCTCCACATGAGGAAGCGCACTTCACAGTGATATAAACCAAATCCTTGCACTGTGCTTTATATCAGTAATGAGGGCAATATTTCAGCTCTCATCTGCCTTACTCATTTAATAGCCATCTGGGAAGGGAGGAGGGGTGATATCCTGCGAACCCCCCAGATGGGGTCTTTGGGACCCATGACCTGGTGTCCGTCCCCACTGCTCCCCCCATGTGCCCTCAGCCTACCTGCGGGCTGTTCCTGGCCGTGCCTGGGGTTCTCTGTCCCTCCGGCCCCTGTAGGACCCTCCCCAGATGGCACGTCCGCTGTCCCTGCTGTGCTCTCCTGCACCTCCTTCTCCAGCTCAGAGAGAGGACGGTGCCGTGTCCACCACGTCAGGCGAGCGAGCTGGAGGAGAACAAACAGCCTCGGCTCAGGGACCTTTGGAAGGAAGTCGGGCTGTAGAGAGAGAGGACTCCCCTTCCCGGGAGGCTGGCAGAGCAGCGAGGAGAACAAGGAAGGAGCACAGGGCTGGAGGACGAGGCCTGGCTCTGAGGCCTGACTGCCCCGTCCTTGGAGAATCTGAACTCCCTGCACCTGTTCCATACAGGGCTCGTGCGGGGGGCCGAAAACACCGCGGGTCAGGCTGGGCCCCTGACCTCCCGCAGCTCACGGACAGGGAGAAGTAAGGCCGGACACAGGGAGGCAGGCGGCCCACAACAGCAGCTCCCGAGGTCAGGCTGAGAAGCCGAGACTACGTGAAACTAGTAGGCAGTGGAGAGTCACCGCACGCAGGAAGCAGAGGGAAGAGGCTAAGTTCTGGGCTTTAGGAAGATCTCTCGGAGTGAACTGATGAGATCCAGCCTGGAGACAGTTGCAAAAGTGAAACCAGAAAAAATGAGCATTTGAGGTCACAGGAGGGGGCAGTCCCAAGGTTGAGGAGTGAGATCTGCAGGCCGTGGTGACTGAGTGGAAACAGCCACCATGGCTCTCAGGGCCGCCCTGGACCTTCAGGTGGGTAGGGGTGCCCCTCAAGGAGCTAGATAGAGCCGGCAGGAGGAGGAGTGGGCTTGGTGATGGCGGGAGAGAGAGGATAAAGCCTGGGGGCGGGAGTGGTCATTCACACACACACACAGCAGGAGCTTGAAGAGCCTGTAGGACCTCAGAGTGGAGACGTCCACGGGTCCCTACGGAACGATGATATTCAAGGGGCAGGAAGAAAATCCCATGAAGATGACAGAGGAGCAGCCAGAAGGGTAGAAAAAAATGCAGTGAGCAGAAGAGAGGTCTCCAAGATGCAGGATGTGGGCAGTAGTGTCTGGTTCTCTTCAGAATTCGCTTAAGGTGAAGACGGAGAAGTGACCAGTAACAAGGTTGTTGGGAATGTTGGTGTGAGCAGTGCCGGAGGGCACTGGGACACCAGGCCCACTCAGTGGGTTGAGGAGTAGATGAGAGGGAAGTGGAGGCTGGCGATGGACACCACTCTTCACAAAGTTTGCTGTTGAGGGTCAGAGAGGGAGACAATTGTACCTGGAGGAGAACAGGAGCCAGGGAGGGGATTTTTAACTGGGAAGGATTTCAGTGTGGGAATGAGACAGCAGACAATGGGGAAGCTGAAGGATCAATCGGTGGGGGGAGATCATTTCAGGAGTGAGCCCCTGGGGAAGTCAGTCTCTTGGCTCACCTGTGAATACGCTGCTTGTTTGTAGGAATTCGTGACACTAAGGGTACTGGTCATTTTGCGAACTCTAAAGGTAAGGAGTGTTATTAATTATTTCCACCCAGTGTTTCAGGGACCAACTTCTGGCATGGGCTCTCTTATGGGCTGAATACTGTTCCCCCCAAATTCATATGTTGAAGTCCTACCCCCCCCCCACTTCAGAGTGTAACTGTATTCGGAGAGAGGGTCTTTAAAGAGGTGATTAAGGTTAAATGAGGTCAGATGAGTGGGCCCTAAGGACACCAATATGACTGGTGCCCTTAGAAGAGGAGATTTGGAAACAGACAGGCACAGGGGAAAGACCACGTGAAGACAGAGAGAAGATGGCCATCTATGAGCCAAGGAGAGAGGCCTCAGAGGAAGCAACCTGACCAACCCCTTGACTTCTGGCCTCCAGACCTGCGAGGAAATAAATTCCTGTCATTTAAGCCACTCACCCTGTTGTACTTTGTTATGGCAGCCTGAGCAAACTAATACCCTTGTGCTCTAAAGAAAAAAGCTTTCAAAAGACTGAGCCTCAGTGTCTGAGGACTGGTAAATCCATCAGCATGGGAGCGGTGAGGGCTTCAAATCGAGTTCTTACTCTGCTAGACTGTTTCTTTTCTCATAAACCTGTTTCTTCAAGGTCCAACTCAAGTGACATTGTCGGGGACCCTCCCCCTCCCCCCAGGGGTGACTACCTCTCCTGCCCTCGGCCGCTCCCTTTGAGCTTGGTCCTTCTGTACTTTCTCTTGGGAGAGTAACTGTTAGTGTTGGGGTCTTCCTCCTCTCCCTCCCCATCCCTGCTCCCCATGGGCAGTTGCTGGCAGGGACCATTCATCTTCGTAAGCCCAGTACAGTGCCTGGCACAGAGTAGGTGCCCGCTGAGTAATTTTCCAATTGAATGAATTACTTTTCACTTGGGAATTAGCAGCCCAAGGAGCTCACCATCCCCAGCCATCTGTGACCACAAGTCAGTGGAGTAAAAGTCGAGGGTGGAATTCCAGGCACTGTGGGTAGGAGAACACTTGGGGGGGCCTCGTTCCGAACACTCCACTTGCCTTTTCCTCAGGGATGGGGGTTGTGCAGAGGCTGACAGTAACGATGACGATGGCTGTGAGCCCACAGAGGAGGAGTGCAAAGTAGAGGTAGTGGAAGTTTTTCAGCACGGCCGGCCTCGGGTCTGCCTCCCCACAGGCTGGGGCTGGGTACGAGAACTCCAGGATCATGCGCAGAAGCCCCACCACCAGGCCAAATATGAGGCCCCAAAAGGCTCCCTGCGGAGAGAGGGCAGTCCAGAGGTGGGATCCAGCGGGGGAACCCTAGGAAGCTAAAAGCCACGGTTTGGTTTGTCACCGTGTTTGCAAGTCTGCCTGAGTAAGTTCCCCATGAATGCCGAGGCTTTGTCTTAACCTAAAGGCAGGCAGAGCAGTTTATTGGAAAAGGCATGGGTTCCAGAGTCAGACTAGGCTCCACTGCAGAACAATGACTGAAGCAGTGACTCGACCTCACTCACATGCAATGATAAGCAAATTAATAAGTACTAAGGATAGGTGCTTAATATTCAACTAGAATGGAATTTGCTTTTGTAATCAGCAGGGAAAGCCAGGATCTTCCTCCCCAGCTTTCTGTTATGATAAATCAGAAATCAGAATTAGAACTCTTCCCTTTTTATTTTTAAAGAAAAGCTCTGGCACCTCCTATATCTTCTCTGTAGCACTGTTGGACCCTAACCTCTACCTGTTCCCCATGTATAAGGGTCAGAAGGCTTATATTTTCAAAAATTCTGGAATGAATAGAAACCTCCAGAATTCAACTGAGTCCTGGCGTGCTCTCTAGTTATCAGCAGGGCGACTCGAGCTCTGCAAACAGTAGACCAAGCAGAGGCCCAGCTTAACTACTCCACTGGAGGACGGGTTTCTACGGTCTCCCTGATGATGGCCCTGGGCTCTCACGTGGCCCCTGTGCAATCATGTCCATGATGCTCCTTACCTCCCCAAGGTACAGCCAGCAATTTGGGCCTGTCTTTTCTAGGCTATCCTGGGGAGTGACCAAGGTTACCCTCCTGATACCTCCCAGGGTCTGTTAGATTTCAGTGCAGTTTCATGAATGGCACATGTGCAGGCACCCCTGTAAGCTCACACTTTGTTTCATCAACCTCTTTGCTGTTATTTTGCCGACATGTAGAACCGTACCGTGTTAAGGAGCTTCCCGTCTGCTTGGGCTTTTACACACACTGTTCCTCATGTCTGGAAGACTCCTTTCTCTCCCATTAATCCTTCAGGTCTCAGCTCAGATGTCACTGTGTGACCCCCCTCCCAGGCGTCCCATGGGTTAGGTGCTCCTGCTTTTTGCTCTCATGGCAGCTATCATACTTTGCTATTATTGCATATCGAAACCTCTTTCCTCCCTCTGGCCCAGTGATGGCAGACCTATGTGAACTTTGTAAACCATTGCATCCCTGGAGCCTCCATAGTGGGATTGATTAATGTCTGCTGAGTGAATGAATAAATCTAGACCCAATGCTATGGCTGGGGAGACAGAAGCCTGGAAGGGGCAGTCCAGGATATGGACAGACTGGCTCTCCTGACCCTCTGGTGTTCTGGGAGAGACAGGTGCACTGCCGCACTCACAGGTTCTGTGACCCTCTTGCAGAAGATGGCCAGCAGGAAGAGGGCAGTGATGGGCGGGGCCAGGTAGCTGGTGACAGACTGGATGTAGTCAAAGAGCTGCCCGCTGTTGGAGATTTGGATGATGGGGACCCAGAGGATGCTGATGATGACCAGGAACACCACAAACACTCTGCCAGGAGAGAACAGGGCACTGTGAAGAGCGCTCAGAGCGGCATGGCAGTGGGGCAGGTGAAGGTGATGTACGGGAACCAGGAAGGGAGAAAGGAGGGGAACGCATGGTCGCTGAATCAGAGAAGACAGGATCACAAATGCAAAGATTCCAGAAAGTTAGACTCTTAAAATCCCAGAATATCAGAATTACAGAATCCAAAAAACCCCAAAGTTTTAAATTAGATCCCTTTGAAAGTGTGTAGCCCATCTGCTTTCAGGAAGAAATCCATTCCTTTCCCCTTCACCACCCACCTGAGTAAATGGCCTCTGGTTGAAAAACTTTTCTTGGGTGTGTTGGGTGCAATGATGCATATTGCCAGGAGATGGTGCCCAAACCTCACTGACTGATGAAATCAGGGGCAGTAAGACTTGGCAGGTGAGCAAAGAGGTAAAAGGATTCTGCACACCTGTCCTCTTCTCTCCTTTCCCTCCCATTTTCTCTCTCTCAGGCCACACTAGAGCAGCAGCCAAACGGCAGGAGCTACCTGCCGTTCACTCCCCTCTTATCCCCCACCTCTTTGTACAATCTGTCCTGTGCTCAGATCCTTTGATGGTCAGTCCCTGTGCATAGGGCTGGGATGCACAGATGAGGGGGCCGTAGGGATCCATGGCAGCCGTGGGCAGAAGGCATCGTGATGGAAGGAACAGTGAATGCAAAGGCAGGGAGATGGAAAAGAGCAAGTTATCTAAACTCAAGTAGAGAATGAACACGTTAGTCCAGAAACCTGAGTTATAGAGCCTTAAATTATGAAGCAAAGATTTCAGAAAGGGCCTCTTAACTTTGTGTAAACTATAAATGCCCAACCCAGGGAGAAAAAGAAAAAATAGCCACCAAGTTATATTTTGAAAGGCATAAAATGAATACCTATGAGATAAAGTTCAAAATTCTCAGATGAGTGTTCAAAGCCCTGCATCCTCTGGAGACAAACTTCCTATGAACACCTCCATCGATGCGGGCCCCTCACTGCATTACATGTTTCTGCTTTTCTCATTAAACTGTGTGCACCCTCAGGGCAGGACCATATAAGTCGCCCCTGTGTCATTAGCACAAAGGTATGATGCAGGATGCATGCTCGGGGTGAGACTGAGGGAGTAAATAGTCTTTCTGTTATCCTGGGATGACATCCAGAGCTGGTCTGGAAGACATTGGGGGTGAGCTGCTTGCTAACTTCTTTCCATCTGTACAGTTCACCTTTCATTGATTCAATGCTTTGTCAGCTTCTCTCATTTACCCTCTTGATCAGTTCCAAGATAAAGTTGAACAGGCAGGGAAGAGATTTTTTTCTCCTTATTCTGGAGGGAGGGGAGTGGTCCAGAGCTGGGGAGGAACTCACCTGAGGTCATGTAGAAAGCTGGCGCTAAGAACCAGGGGCTCTGACTGCCAGTGCAGGGCCCAGACCCAGCCGCATCTCCTTGGGGTAGCCCAGGTCAGGGAGGAGAGGGGAGAGGGGTTTTGCCTACAGGGAGGGGGGTGCTCCGGAAGGATGGGCCAGCGCACCTGCCCACCACCATCAGCTCCTGCTCTGTTGCCTGTCTGCGGAAGCGCTGCCACACGTCAATGGCAAACAGGGTACTGCTGCTGTTGAAGATGGAGGTGAGTGAGCTCATGAGGGCGGCCATGATCACTGCGATCATCAGGCCCCGCAGACCTGGGGAGAGATGAAGTCTCTGTGGACAGCTGTCCCGTTAAGGCCAGCTCTGCCAGCAACCATGGAGGCTGCAGCATCCAGCAGAATCAGGAGTTTAGGGGAGGGGAAGGGATGGGGACGGTGTTGAATGAGGTGCCCAACCAGGAATCCTGGAGACCCATAGCACTAGAGGCCGGGTTCTGGCCACACTCTACCTCTGCCGCCCCCTGTGGCCTTGGCCGAGTCATCTGTCCTCCCTGAGCCTCAGTTTCCTCATCTGCACCATTAAGGGATGTGAGACTAGCTGATCTTTAAGGTTCTCTGCAGACTGGACATCTCGGTCTGGGTTTTAAACCTTGTAGACACTTGGTTAGTGGGCCCTGGTAGGGAGGAGGGTGACTATTAATTATTGAGTGGTTTTTTTCAGTGTTTTGTGCCTTTGTCATTGACGCTATGATACCAGGCTAAAGCCCCAGCCTGGGAGGCTGAAGCCCTGGAATTTTTTGAAGGTTTTATTTTAATTAATTAATTAATTATTTTAATTTTTAATACAAATTTTAAAGGTTACTTTCCATTTTCAGTTACTACAACACATTGGCCATATTCCCCGTTTTGTACAGTACATCTTTGAGCCGATCTTACACCCAATAATTTGTGCCTCTCAGTCCCGCACCCCAATGTCCTCCCCCTCCAGGAACCACTAGTTCCTTCCCTATATCTGAGTCTGCTTCTTTTTTTGTTATATTCACTAGGTTGTTGGGTTTTTTAGAGTCCACATATAAGTGATATTATACAGTATTTGTCTTTCTCTGTCTGACTTATTTCATTTAGCATAATGCCCTCCAAGTCCATCCATGTTGCTGCAAATAGCAAAATTTCATTCTTTTTTATGGCTGAGTAATATTCCATTGCATATAAATACACCATCTTTATTCATTCATCTGTTGATGGACACTTAGGTTACTTCCATATCTTGGCAATTATAAATAGTGCTGCTATAAACATTGGGGTGCGTGTATATTTTTGAATTAGCATTTTTGGGTTTTTTTGGATATATACTCACAGGAGTGGCATTGCTGGGTCTTATGGTAGTTATACTTTTAGATTTTTGAGAAACCTCCATACTGTTTTCCACAGTCAGAAGCCATGGGTTTGTTTCCTGGTTCTGCAAGGAACTAGCTGTGTGATCTTTGGACTAGTTCTGACCCTTTCTGGGCCTGTTTTCAACCTGTAACAAGGGAGGGTGGGGCCCACTGATATCTCAAGTCTCTATGATTCTGATGAGGAAGCATCTAAAAACACGACTCCCTGGCCAGCCCTACCTCAGTCCTTTTTCCCCTCAGTCCAAATATTTAACCACCTCCTGCATGCCTCCCTGGATAACTCAAAGTGTCCCAAATCTAGGCCAGCATCTTCCTCTGGGGCCCCTGCTTCTTCCTTTGGTTAATGATATGTTTCTGGCCCCTAACAAGACACCTCCAAGTTATTCTGGACCCCTTCCTCTGCCTTCCTCCCACCCCACCTCCCTCAGCCAGTCCCTCTGTGGCTGCTCTGTCATAGCTGGGCCTCCACCCCCATCTCCACTATTTCTTTGATTCATTTCTTGTTCTACTGGAGGGAGGGAATAACTCAACTTCCCTCCATAAACCTGCCTTTCTTTCTACGTCCCCAGTCTCAATATCATTGTAAACTCAAGACCTGCAAGCCCTGTTTGGATCCCTCTGTCTTTCTTGTCCCTCAAATACAATCAGTCATCAAGTCCTGCCAATTCTATCTCACAAATATCATCTAAACCCTTTCTGTCCATCCCTAAAGACACTGACCTGGTCCAAGCCACCACTACTGCCTTGCCCACTGAAAATCCCTCAGGATCTATCTCCCTGCCTCCCCCTAAGCTGAGCCCTCCATGCAGAGTGATCCTTCTAAAGCACACATCCAATCATGCATGCTGGCCTGAAACCCCCAGTGACCCTCCACTGCCCTCAGAGTAAAGGCCACGCTGCACAGTGGGGCATGGCCACCAAGTCCTCCCCACAAAGGCGGTCTTCATTCCTGCTGCATCTGAGCCCACACTGGCGACTTTCAGTTCAGACTTCACTCTCTCTCATCCCTGGGCCTTTGCACATGCGGGCCCTCATCCCCAGAACGACATTTCCCAAGCCCCTCCGCCTTTGTCTGCCTAAGATGTTCCCCGGGACTCAGCTCCATTTCCTCTCCTCTGGGAAACCTTCCTCCACATTCCTCCAAAGTGGGTCAGGTGCCTCCTTAGGGCGCCCTCAGCCCCACCGTGTCCCCACACTGGCCACATTGTATTGTGCCTTCTGCTTGGGTACCCTGCAGACTGCACTGAGCCCGAGAGCAGGGGCCTGCCTTTTATCTCTGCATGTCCAGAACCAGGGCACAGAGTAGTGCCCTACAGATGCTTGTGAAAAGTGTGTGTGTGTGTGTGTATTAGGAACGGGGGTGCGGAGGTGAATGTTTTCATTTTCTCTTCCCATCCATGACCATCCTAATGCAATCCCTCTTGGGCAGTGGGGATTGGAGGAGGCTGGAAAGCTGGTGTGCAGCATGGTGTGGGGGGACGGGACTTACCCACGGGCATGAGAGCCATGACCAGCTTGGGGTAGGCGATGTTGGAACATCCCACGCGGGCCCCGCAGATTCTTTGGCAGACGTCAGGGTCCACGCAGCCCACTTCATCTGCAGAAGAAGTGACGGCAGTCAGAGCTAAATCACCCCGTGCCTTCTCTGGCTGGTCCAATACCTGCTTTCTGACCCCACAGGGAAAGTGTTCACTGGTGACTCTGGAGGGAGTCAGCGTCTAGAGGGTCAAAGGGCAGGTGGATGTTGGGTCCTGTGATTTAGGAGTGTCTGGTAGACTTCTCAGCCACATACTACCCTGCAAAACCTGATAGACTCCTCTGGGTTTTAGGCCTTATATCTTAATAAAAGGCAAATATCCTTGCAAGGCACCATGAATGCCTCAATTGGTCTTTCCCTTATAGAGAGAAAGCAGGATGTTAAAATGACATTCAGATACAAATTTCTTCTACTGATATACATACTGTATGTTTGGCCCACAAAGCCTAACGAACTTACTATGTGTTCTTTTTTTTTATATAAATTTATTTATTTATTTATTTTTGGCTGCGTTGGGTCTTCGTTGCTGCGCGCAGGCTTTCTTTTTAGTTGTGGGTGAGCAGGGGCTAATCATCGTTGCGGTACGCGAGCTTCTCATTGTGGTGGCTTCTCCTGTTGTGGAGCACGGTCTCTAGGCACGTGGGCTTCAGTAGTTGTGGCATGTGGGCTCAGTAGCTGTGGCTCACGGGCTCAGTAATTGTGGCGCATGGGCTTAGTCGCTCTGCGGCATGTGGGATCTTCCCGGACCAGGGCTCGAACCCGTGTCCCCTGCATTGGCAGGTGGATTCTTAACCACTGCGCCACCAGGGGAGCCCTTACTATGTGTTCTTAATAGAAAGTGTGTGGCCCTTGCTCTGGTCCAACTTTGCCCGGAGGGAGACTAGCTCTTACCTGGGTACAGGGCCCGGCTGATCATGCCAGGCATGACGATGAAGAACATGGGAAGGATCTTTAGGTAGCCCCCCAGCACGGAGCCCCCCTTGGCGTGGGACAGACTCTTGGCGGAGAGAGACCTCTGCACAATGACCTGAAAAGACAGCAGTGCAGGAGCGCCGGTCGGGCCTGCTCGGGTTCTGCTCAGCTCCAGCGAGCCCCAGCATGAGGACTGTGCCCCATACCTGTTCCCAAACCAGTCCCAGCCCTCTGTGCATCCACATGCCCAGTTTACCCGCAGGACCCACCCCAGTTTGTGGTGGGCTGAGCCAAGCTTGGTTAGGGCATCACCTGGTCGGTGCACCAGCACCATGTGGCCAGCACCGTGAGCCCGAAAATGAGGCCTGGCCAAGGGATGTCCCCGCTCACAGGGTCCCGGAGCATGTGGAAGGCGTCGGGCTTGGGGAGGTGACAGGTGGTGTTGGGAACTGTGACATTAGGGATGGCCTGCCTGTACCTCTGCTCCAGGCCTGGGTACCAGCCCACCTCTTGAAAGCCTGCAGGGAGAGACCACTGCGAGTGAAACAGCCTTGAGGCCCCACGGGGTCTGTCACATGCCCCAGCTCCCTGAATCCCAGTCCTGTGTGGGACTCCTGAGCCTGGAACTCGTATGGGACTTGGGAATGAGAGACGGAGTGGCACTCAGGCTCAAGACCCCTGGTTTGGAGTAGAGAGAATCCTGCTCCTTGGGAGCCCTGGCCTGGAGGGGGGACATGGCCCTGTGCTCTGGGAAGTTCTGATCAGACCGTGATGGTGACAGCCAGAGAGAGATCAGAGAGGAGTTTACAGGGGAGGGTGGGATGTATTCAGGACTCTTCCTTACCCAGAAACATAAGGACCAAGGCTCCCCCCACCATGATCACCGTCTGTAGAGTGTCTGTGTAGATCACGGCCGTGAGGCCCCCTGGGGACCCAAGGAGAGGGCTCATCAGCACCAGCAGGGGATTTCTCTCAGGGTGCCAGCCCTGGGCTGGGCCACACTGGGGAGACCAGAGAACACATGGAGCCCTCAGCGGATGGACTCTGGCCGCTGCCTTCCCTGCCCCTCGTGCTCCATGGGCCCCCCCAGAAGGTAGAGGCTGGTACAGTCACAGGCCCTCAGGTCCCTCTCTTTCTGTCCCGACGGCCTCTGGCTGTTGTTTGGTAATATCCCAAGTCTTTTCCTTTACTGTGCTGTTAGCTCCACCAGGAGGCCTCCCTCCCTCCCCGCCCCAATGCCCATTTAAACGCCCCCATCTTTCCAGGCCACCTCAGCCAGGAGAAAGTCTGCCGGAGCCCGAGTCCCGGGAGCCCAGGCCTGTGTGAGGGGCTCTGGAGGAGACGGGAGAAGTCAAGCTTGTGGCTTTTGTCTGGAGCAGCCCGTGGTGACTCTAGCCCGGGTGACAGTCCCCCGACCTCCACCCTATTCCCTGCTGTCGGTCATTCTCTGTATCTCCTTCCCTGGCTCTCTCGGGCTGGCTCTGTTTCCTCCTGTTTCTGCCCTTCCTGTCTCCCCTTTTCTCTGTTGCACTGAGTCTTTCCGCCTTTTCCTCTGATTCTGCATCTCTGTCTGCCTCTCTCTGTTCCCTCCAGTTTCTCTTTCTCACTCTCCCGGTCAGTTTTCGTTCTGTCCCTCCCTGGACCTCTTTGTCCCTGCCATCTGGCGCTTCCCTCTCCACCTGTCCTTGTCTCTGCTCCTGGCACCTGCACCCGACGTGACCTCCCCTCGGCCCTACCTGTGATGGTATAGATGGCCGTCACCACCAGCAGGATCACAGTGGAGAGGTAAAGGTTCCAGCCCAAGGCCATCTGGATGAAGAGGGCTCCAGAGAAGATGTCAGTCTGCAGAGACAGCGACCCAGGAGTCCCGGTCACCCAAGGCCCTCTGTGTGGTCATCGGGGTACGTCACCTTCCTGCCAGCAATATCAGGTGCTGTCGGCCCTCGTGGTGCGATGAAGATGAGCCTGACGTGCCATGCTCAGGAGGATGGGCTTGGCCTACAAACACCGAGGAGCCGTGGAGACTGTAAAGCAGAGGAGCACCGCAGACAACTCCGAGCCTGACAACCGTGTGATCTGGCAGCACTGCCAAGGTCACGTGCTGGCGGGGAAGGGATGAAGTGGCACACTGAGGACGTGAGACAGGAGCTGCAGTCGGGGGGTGGGGGGAAGAGGCCACTGGGGGAGAGGGTGGGAACCTAGAGGGTCCCTGACTGCTCCCTGAAGGAGCACCGGCCCACTCAGCTGCCAGATGGGCCAGTGGCTGACCTGAAGGGCAGGCGCCCCAGTGCAGATGACACAGGTCCTGGATACCCACATGTTTGGGTTTATTGGAGGACTTGGGGTCGCAGCCTTTGCCTGAGCTGATTTAGGGTTATTTACAAGCACTGATGGAACAAGAGGCTGTAATTTTTCCAGCCCTGGACCTGGCAAAGCTGAATGATTCAGTTCCCTTCAGGGCATGCTTGCTGGTCCCTTTGCATGAGTGTTTTGTGACCCATGACAAGGGCTACTACATGACAGAGCCTCAGGAGGCCTCAACTGGGCCACAGAACCCAAATGTTAGTTCCAGCCCCAGAGCTAGTGCTCTGTGTGGACCTGGGCAAATCATTTGACCTGAGTTTGTCTTCTGAGTTTAGGTCAACAGAGGAAGAATAGGCCCTTTCTAATGGTAACATTCTAGGCAATTAATGCTCAGTGCTGAATGAAGAATCAACGGGAAGATAAATGAGTGAATGAATTCTAGATTGTGAGTTCTTTGGATAGAGGGACTCTCATTCACTCAACAAACATTTATCGTTCATCTGTAATTACCCTACTGCTGAGTGGGAGCATGTGAGGAAGGGGTGTGGATTTATCCTCCCTTTCTATTATCCTTCCTCTATCTAACCATTCATGCATTCATCCATCCATCCATCCATCCAGCAACAAGCTGTGCCCTCTCCTAAGCATTTTCAGAGAGACATGATGGCCACACGGGAGCAGGTACTCACTGAAATCTTGGTGAAGATGTAGAGGATGAGAGAAAGGACAGACATATACACCTGGATCCTCTGGCCCCCGAATCGCTTCTTCAGGTACTGCGGCATCGTGACCACACCGGCTGCGATGTACACGGGGACGAAGATCCAGCCGAGGGCCAGAAGCAGCCAGGTTGCCTGGGAGAGTGGGGAGAAAAAGGGATCCAGGTTCTAGATGCAGATGGAGGGGTGGTCTGTGCAGAGGAGAACCCTGGGCAGGGAGGTAAGGGACCAGAGGCCTGATCTCAGTCCTGTGTGACCTCTGATGAGGTCCTCCAGGCTTTGGTTTCCTCATCTGTAAAATGGGTTCTCGATTCACCATGCAGCTTCCCCAAGCACCTCTGAGGTTCCTCTTAGCACTAAGGCCGGGGATGGGATGGGGTGGGGTGGGTTGGGTTAAGACCCCCTTTATCCATGAGAATCCTCCAGGCCAACTTCCTTACATTCCACTCAAAGCCACCCACAGCAAGGCCTCCAGCGGCTCCTGTCCCAGCCAGGCCGATGAACAAACCGCTGCCCACATTGCTGGACATCAGAGATGCTCCGATCTGCAAGGCACAGTGGGGCCAAGGGTCAGAGGTCAGTTTTCATCTGAATCGATCTGTAGTCAGGACTACGAGCTTCAGGATCTGGGAAAGAGGCAGAGAGAGAGCAGGACCTGAACTCAGGAAATGTGAGATCAGAGGGAGGAGATGCAGTGGCGGAGCAATGAGAAGAGGAATGGAACTGATATTTATTAGGCACTTACTGTATGCCAGGCAGTGTGCTAGGCATTTTATAGGCACTAATACACTCAATCTCCACAAATATTTGGAGGGATGGGTATTAATCTTTCCACTTTACAGAGGAAGGAGCTTAATGTTAGGAGAAATGAAGTCACTGGCTCCAGGCCACCCAGTGAGTGAGAGGCAAAGCGGGAAAGAAGAGAAGCCATGGGAAGCAGGGTCCATGTAGGGAGGATAAAGCTCTGCTCTGGGACCATGGATCTAAGGGCCTCCAGAGAGAAGGAAGCTGAAGGGAGAAGGGGAGTCCCCCACGAGAGGGATGGGGGAGGCCCTCTGCCACCCGGTTCCGGCAGGTCCCAGGGCAGGGCCAGGCAGCCGGAGGAGCCGCGGGGTTGAGCACAGCCCAGGCCAGCCCCCCAGTTAATTTTTCTCCAGGAGGCAGCCAACTACTCTGAGGCAATAGGAGGCAATGCCAGTTAGATAGATGATGTCCACAGTCATAGCAGTCAGTACTTGAACGGCATGGCCAAGCGCCTGCTTCTGTTCTAAATACATTAACTCACCAACTCCTCACGACAACCCCATGAGGAAAGTTCTGCTATTATCCCCAATCTACTCGGGGAAACTGAGGCACAGGCAAATAACTTGCTCAAGTTCCAGAACTGATAAGTGACAGTCGAAATGAGGATTTCGACTCTGGCCATCTGCCTCCTGTAATCACTGCTTGATGGGTGCTAGGCCTTAGTAATCATTCATTAGTGTTTTCTTTTATTGTTAGATGGGATCCTTAATTGGGAGGGGTGTGGGACTGGGAGCTGGAGAGGAAGAGCCAGTCTTGTACACTGTGTCACCTTAATAAAATTGTGGTGCTGGGCTGTAGAAAGTGAGAAGAGGGAAAGCACCGAGACATTCAGAGAAGGGGCAGCACAGGGCAAAGGCGCAGAGATAACAATCGGCCGGCTGTTGCTGAGGACTTTGAGCCACCCCTCCGCCCCCGCGCGCACACAACACATGCACACACACTCCCTCCCTCTCTTAGGTGCTCCTGGGGATGCTGCAGGCTGGGCCGGATCACTCAGTCGCAGCAGAGAGCACTGGGCCTCCTACTTTGGAAGAAGAGGCTCCCCAGGCTGCTCTCGAGGACGCTGCCCAGGGCTCCCAGTGCATCACTCCGGGAGCCATCAACAAGGTCGGCAGGGGACCCCACGGGCCCCTCTGAGACGGGGGTGCTGCAGTTCCTTCCGCTCTCAGCCCCCAGCCATACTCCTCTCGGGGCACAGGGAGGGGAACGAGGCACCTCTCAGGACTGGCTGAGTAGGGAAGCGTGCAAAGCTATTGGACGATCATCACAGACCCCAGACACACACGTTCCAGCGGGGCAGTGGGACTGAGATTCCCTCGCCCACAGCTGGTTCTGCCCCGGCCTTGGGCTGAAGCTGCTCTCAGCGCAGGCGGCTCAGCTCACAGCCCCGTCCCCCTGAGGAGGGCACCACCACATCCTCCTTCCCACGTGCACATGCCCACGTCCCGCTCCATCACCATCTCTGGGGCACCCCCTCATGCTCGGAGGCCGCGGGTTTCCTCATACCCCAGAGCTCTGCTCTCTGCAGGACTGACCGTCCAGGCCGGCCCCCTACTGGTTCTCCTGGATGGACCAGAGGAGACCTGATCTGTCCCAGTTCTGTGCCTCCCACTGACTCGTTTCCAGGGCTGTGATTTGGGGGTGGGTTGGGGGGACCAGCTGAGCAGAAAGGCCTCCGAGGGGTTTTCATTCTTCTGATGAGGGGTGTCTGACGGCACCAGCGACCCTGACCCGCCCCCGTGAGCTGCCAGGCCCACAGCCCCCCGTATCCCTGGGGATTCTGTCACGCTCCTTTTGTCCTCACCTCTCCCTGTCCCAGACACCTGAACCTTCCAGAGAACCCTGCAGGCTTCCTGGGTTCCTTTGTTCTTTGGTGAGTCTGTGGCCAGCAGTGGGCAGGGAGGGTGGCGAGAACAAAGACAGGGACGTGCAGAGGGCTGGTGGTGTGCGTGTGCGTGTGCGTGTGTGCACTCACACGCCATGTGTGAGGCGTGCGTGCCTGGGCTTGCGCCCAGCTTCAGTGGCCCCTGGGGCTGAGGACTCCGCTGTTGGTTTGGAAGCAGAGCCCACCTCCTTCCGTCCTATTTCAGGAAGAGGAAGTTAGCTTTGAGGACCAAAAGGAACAAGTGGGGAGGCCTGATGGGAGGGACTGGGGTTCAAAAGATCAGTTCCTGTGGTGGGTGGGATTTTACCTCTAGGATTTCCCTCACTTAACTGCTCTTCAGTATTTACGTGTCACTTTCCCAAGAAAATCTTTCCTAATCCCACTTCCACTGTCTGGAGGTTAGAGGCCTCCCCCAGACATTCACAGGCCCCATGCTCCCCTCCAGCTCAGCAGCCATCAAGTTGTTTATGAGTCTGTCTGCCCGGCTCAGCTCTGAGCTCCTCTAGGACGGGAACACTCTGAGTGGGCTCTGTAGGTCCAGTGTCCGGCCTGGGACCCACACTTAGGAGGCGCCCAGGGCACGCAGGTCCCAGCTGTGGGTTTGCAAGATCTCTCAGGTTGCCTGGTGCCTCTGGACCAGAGAGAAGGAGCCCAGAGCCAGGAACCCCCTTGGAGGCTGTAGCCTTGGTCCAGGCAGGAGTAGGTGAGGCGGGAACTGGGAGATGGGGGGAGGGGAGGGAGGAAGGTCAACTCACTGGCCACCAGCTCATGGACCTTCCCGCCAGGAAGTAGCCGCCAATGGTCCCTCGGGTGGCACGGATGGAAGACTGGAAAGGAAATGGCAAGAGTGAGGATTTCCCGAGCCTCCCCCAGGCTCTGCCCTCTGCCCCAGATTCCCTGCCCCTCGAGGCAGGCGCTGTGGGGACACAGGGGGTGGGAACTGCGGCTGAAGCGTTCGCCATCTTTAAGCTACGTAGCTTTGGGGGCGTCAGCTCCCCTCTCTGGGCCTCCGTGCTCATCGCCCAGGGCTGGTGTGAAGAACAAAGGAGCTAATGGTGTGTGTGTGTGTGTGTGTGTGTGTGAGTGAAACGCCCTCATGAATGTACGACGCTGTTCATGTTCATTGCCATTGTGCACCCTTGTGTCCTATCCTGCTCCCCCGTCCCCGTCCAAACGTTGCTTCAGGAAATGAGTTGGGGTCTCATCCTCAGGCTACCATGGCAGGGAGACCACCTTGTCCCCTCCGCCCAGCCAGACTCCCACTCGGGGGGCTGGGAGGATGCAAAGCACTCGGGCCCCAGACAGAGGCAGGACTCTTCTCGGGGGCGTCTCCTGCTCCGGCCTGATGTCAGACCACACCACTGAGGTCCACCCATGACCCTGGAGCAAACCCTCTCCTGCACTGGGAGGTGGTCAGTAGTGGCCTGTTTGAGAAATTACTCTGAAGACTGAAAGGGGGTGGGGAATGAAAGAACTTTCTCTCGGATGCAGGGGGTGAGTACAGGGCAGCGGGTTGGGGAAGATAAATTTAAAGCCCTTATTAGATGCTGAAGCCAGGCATCTGATTGGGTCTGCAGACAAGAGAAATACCTGAAGGAGGGGAAGGGAGAGGGAAATTGAAAGAAGCTTCTCTTCCCCCAAGAGAAAGTGACAGATTAGTCACTACGGCGTGACTGGTGTACAGGGCTTGCTTCTTGTCAAGCCTTTGCTTGGACTTTCCTGTGCCACCTCTGGTCCTTGGGGAGGACAGAAGAACAGAAAGAATTTATGTTACAGGTGAGGAAATGGAGGTCCCCTAATGGGAAGCCACTTGTCCAAAGTCACAGAGGAGTTTCTGCTTTTCACGGCTGTCCACCTCCCGGGAGCCAGCGAGCCTCTGTTTGCCCATCTCTTCCTCACACACCCTGGGAAGCAGGGACAGTTCATCCCACTTTACAGATGAGGAGACTGAGGCCCAGAGATGGTTCTTGACCTTGCCACAGCCTCATAAGTGACGACCTGGGGCTCAAATCACTCTCTGCCTCACAGTGGAGTCTAAAGGTGCTGGCATTTCCCTCAACTGCTGCAGAGATAACAGCGGTCATTTATTGCTGCAGGCTGTGTGCTGGGCGCTGTGCCAGATCCTTAAATGTGCCACGCTCCTAAATGGTCAGGGCCACTTTACCTCATAGACCTTTATACTCTCATTGTCCAGATAAGAAAACTACGGCTCCTTATGTCACCAGGGCCATGCGGCCCTACCTGTTGGAGTTGACATCTGAACTCAGAGCTCCCCGACCTCCAAGCATGGCGCCCATCCAGGGCATGGAGGCTCTGGTGAGCAGTGGAGAACAGAAGCATGTTGGGATCCACCTGGCTCCCTTCCCGTGAGACACGCACCCCAGCTCCTTTAGAAAGCACGGCTCCTTGTCAAGGCACCATCTGGTGGAAGGTGTGGTGGGTCCAGGAGTCAAGCATTCGCAGAGCTGGGATGCTGGCGTGTGGAGGAGGGCAGGAATGGGACGCGGGGAGGCCAGGGATGCATGGGGCCAAAGGAGCAGATGTACAGGGTCAGGGAGTCGGGCGGGAGATTGGGGCTCGCTGTGTGAGCTCTGGCAGGTCACAGCCCTCTCTGGGCCTCAGTTGCCCATCGCTAAAAGGAGGGGTTGGAAAGGATGATCCCTTAAGGCCCTTCCACATCAGCCCCTGTGTTTCCTGGACACACCTTCCTTCTGCCCACCCCTGACCCCAGCTCCATGACCAGCCATTGATGAGAGCCTGCCTTTGCCTCCCCTGCCCACCCCCAACCTCCGGGCTACTCACCCAGACCCCCACGCCAATGACGAAGACAAAGTAGACGACCAGGACCGCGATGTCGTAGGCATGCAGGCTGACTCCAGGACCCAGTGCTGAGCGTGGAACTGTCGCAGTGCTGACCCCAGTTCCCGAAGCTCCAGGCCCCATTGCTGCCAGCCCCATGCTCATCTGCTAGTCAGTCACCACCAGGCTGGACTTTGAGGCGCTCCTGGTTTCATTCCTTTCCTTTAATGATTAAACAGCCCCAAGCGCCACTGGCCAATGAGAAAGCTCTGAGCCCCACTGCCACATAAAGTCCTGGCCCCCCTTTTCCCCTTACTGCCAGCTCCATCTTCTGCAGGCCTCTCTCCCTTTCCCTGACCCCACTACACACACACTTGCACACTCACACACACATGCACATGTACGCGTGTGCACGCATGCACGCTGCCACCCCGGAGAGGAGCAGGAACAGGAGGAAGGGCAGAAAGAAAGGAGCAGAGTCTTGGCAGCCCGGACTGGGAGGGACTCCAGAATCAAGGTGCTCGAGCTCCTGCCTGTGTGGAGGGGAAACTGAGGCCCAGGGAGGGAAGGGATGCAGGGAAGTAAAGGCAGAGCTGGGCCTGGAGTCGTGGTTTCTTAATGGTCAGATCCATGCACTTTCCTCATGCCCAGTGGAAGGGACACAGGGAGAAGGGGGATTCTGATCTGAGCCTCGCAAAGGGTCCACTGTGTCACGTGCTCCCACCTCCAACCCACCCAGGTGTCATTTTCCCTTTTTTTTACAATGTAGGAAACTGAGGCCTGGGCAGAGACATGGTTTATTCCAAGCTACAGAGCAAGGCTAGAATTCACATCTGCTGGGTCCACACTCCTGCTCTGTGCTGTGATAAAGGAGTGCTCCCGAAAAGGACAGAGGGCATCCTGGGCCCAGGGAAGACCATCCGCCCTGAGATGCAGATGCCCTGAGTCAGGGAGGAGGGAGACGGGAGACGGGGGTTCAGGCCTGGCCTGAGACCCGGGCAGCCTGCTTTTAAGTTCCACCTGCACATCTCGCCCAACAGCAGGCTGACCGTGGGCAGATTGCTAAGTGACTCTGAGCCTGGTGTCCTCCTGAGCGTGGCCTCAAGTGCCATTGAGGTTGGGATGCACTCCTGAGACCCTCTGCAAACCCTGAGAGACTGCACGCTCTTGGGGTTCACACCGAGAAATGGACACCAACCACCAAGGGGCCGAGGCACCAGGCACACAGGCGTGCTCGTACTGTCCTTCTAAAATTGCTGAATTTGGGACATTTCAGTCTTGTGAGCATCTGCTCTGCATCCGGCTGCACACACACAGGCCAGGGGTCCAGGCAGGGCAGCAGGTCAGGGGGCCCTGCTGACTGCCACTCCCCACCCCACCCAGCCTCCTATGAGGATTCCAGGCTTAGGTGTGGGGGGCCAGGCCCTCTTCCCTCCCCTTTTGGAGAAAGGGAAGTGAAACATAGGCTCTGGGACCCCTCTCCTCTGGGCCCCTGGCTCCCCTGACCCAGAACATCAGGCACAGGCCATGCTGAGCTCCAGAGGAAGGCCAGGGTAATCCCAGCTTGGGGGGTGCTCAGCGGGGTCCAGCGCCCATTAGCATCAGATGCCAGAAAGGCAGAGATGTATCAGCTCCAAGTCTTTACAGAGGAAGGGTCCTTCATGCTCATATTTAAAGATGAAGGAGAGTTTTTCATATCAGCCAAAGGGGCAAGAGAAGTGGGAACAGCATTAGCATCATTGGGAAAATGGGAAGGACCAGGAGCCTTAGATGGTTGGCGCCGTGTTCTCTGGGGGTGAGCTGTGTGGAGGGGCCGTGGCTACGAAGCTGGCCACATCCTTGGGTGTTAATCAGGGAGAGAGGGAAAGGCCTGAGCTCAGGCTCCTAGACCACAGTGAGGGCTCCTGGACTGATCACTCCCTCCAGAGAAGGGAAGGTGAGTGTAGGCAGGGAGATGACCTGAGCCTGCACTTCCTCCTACACCCACCTCCCAAAGGACCCGCCCTGGCCCTCAGGGCTCTGCTGTCCACGTGCCCTGCCCCCCAACCACCCATCGCAGACGCCCGAGGCTGAGCCCCAAACCCCTGCACATTTTACCCAATCCCAAACCAGCAGGTTTGGGCTCACTTCAGCCACTCCCCAAGGCATCTGTGACCCATCTGTTAGCTCCTCAGGCAACATGGCCCTCCAGAGCCAAGAGAGTGCCAGGAGGGGGGCAAAAGTCTGTGAAACCACCCAAAAAGATATCGTAAAGCCTCTGCTCAAAGCTCAAGACTTTGCTGTATCGCTGAGCCCGAGCCCCGAGCCCCCAACCTGGGGCCCGGCGACTTTATAGCAGAGCTTTGGCATTTGTGCGCCAGCTCACAGCAAAGAGGAAACAACAATTTAGCAGGAGAGAGGCTGCCCGAGGTGGGCAGAGCTGCACAGCGACAGCCGGGAGAACGGCCACTGATGGCCGCACGGTGCACCAGACATCATTAAAACCAGCCATAAATAAATAAATTAATTAATTAAAAAAAAAAAATCTCCGAGAGTTCAGCCTTATTTAAAAAAAAAAAACAAAAAAACAGGCAAAGCAGAAAGGATGCCACAAAACACAGGCCAAACTGGGGTGAACAGACCTAGAAAATAGGGCAAATCAACCCTCAACCAAGGGCATTCTTCGACGACAGCTGAGGATTCACTCGCATGTTGATAACCCAGAGTCACCCACCACGGGTTTCAAGGTGTAGATTATGAATCCAGGCAGGAAGAGTTTCATTCAAAACGGTTTAACGTTTTAGGCAGGTGTTGGCATTCAAGGAAGCAGCCTCATTTATCCAGGAAATCCTCTCAGAGAACCCCCGAGACGGAAGAGTGTGTCATGTTGTCATTCTTACCGGAGGTGGGTGTCCTGGGAGGCCCGGGGCACCAGCACACGTGCAGTGCTTCCCAGCCCGGGAGCCCTCTACACAACGCAGGTCACCATTCACCCACCCCTCTCCTCTTAGCTGAAGAGTCCCCAACAAAGTCCAGTGGAGGAGGCTGGGCCTGGCTTCTAGGGAAGGGGGTGGTTTGAGCTAGGCCTTAAAAAATGTGTAACAGAAGTGTAACAGGCCAGCAAAATGGAAGTTCCCACTGAGGCACCAAGACACAACACACATAAAAATTGCTAAGTGAGGGGCCAATCTGCATAGGAAATACTGGACTGACAATTCTAAAGGCTCCATGAGGAGGATATAAAAGGATTTTGTGAATATTTCTTTGGATAAATCTTTGTTGTGTTTTCCCAACAAGAAGGGGAAAGGGTGTAGGGGGTTGCTTGCCACTTGCCCCAAGATTTTGGAGAGAGGGGCTTTGGCAGGGAAACTTGGAGAGTTTGGTAAGCGTCCCTGCAGTTGGGGTCACTGAGGACGGGGTCTGCCTCAGGCTGGACCACATAGAGGGCAGGAGCCTGTGGCCGCCCCAGTCTTCCACATGGGGGTGGATGGGAGTTGTCGGTGTGGGATTGGCTTGCACCCGGGGGGTTGGGCAAAGAATGCGTGGATGTTTTCCTGGCGTGTGTGTGTGTGTGTGTGTGTGTGTGTGTGTGTGTGTGTGAGAGTACTAGGTGTGGGCCACATGCATGATGCTGGCACAGAGGTTTAGGCAGAGACGGGAACCTAGTTGAAAGGATGGAGAGGGCAGGGTCCAGGCTGTTCTTACTGAACAGGAAACATGCAGACCTTTATGGCTTCCTCTCCCTGGGGCCCCTGCCCTGACTGTGATGCCAAGGTCCAGGATCCTCCATGTTGGGGGCCCCCAGCACTTGGCAGTCATTCCACTCAGCTCCCAGTACCTGCAAATACTCATCCCTGACATGGAGCCATGAGTGAGAAGCAGTCCTGGGTCTTTACCAATGCCAAAGGGACTGACTCTGTAACCAGGGTAGATATGGGTGAAACCTTTGGCTGAGGGAATGAAGCTCTAAAGATGAGATCTTTTTTTTTTAAAGAGATTGGAGTTTATTTATATTTATTTTTGGCTGTGTTGGGTCTTCGTTTCTGTGCGAGGGCTTTCTCTAGTTGTGGCAAGCGGGGGCCACTCTTCATCGTGGTGCGCGGGCCTCTCACTATCGTGGCCTCTCTTGTTGCGGAGCACAGGCTCCAGATGCGCAGGCTCAGTAATTGTGGCTCACGGGCCTAGTTGCTCCGCGGCATGTGGGATCTTCCTGCACCAGGGCTCGAACCCGTGTCCCCTGCATTGGCAGGCAGATTCTCAACCACTGCGCCACCAGGGAAGCCCCTAAAGATGAGATCTTGAGCATAAGGATGAAATGCTGACAATACATAGGGGGACCTCAGTCCCTGGAGTGCACCCATCCATGCCATGGAACCTGAGTTTTCCATGTGGAGGGGAGCCCCCTTTCACGCCACCACCTGGGCATTCCCTCCTCCTTGGGGTACTCCCAGCCCCAGGAAGAAACCAGCTCAGGTTGGGTTGTTCCTCTAGCTGGTCCCACCCTGGCTACTTGCAAGTTCGTCCTGAAAAACCACTCTCAGCAGCCAACCTTCCTGCTGAGAACTTCCTCTCCCAGAACAATGAGGGGTAAGGAGGGATATTTACCAGTATGTGGCAGAAGATTTGGGTAGGTCACATCCTAAATACAATCACAATTGTTATATTATTTAATTGAATGAGTTGGGTTTTTTTTTTTTTTTTTTCCTTATTTGGTAGTCTTACTTTTTTTTTTTTAATTTTATTTATTTTTTGGCTGCGTTGGGTCTTCGTTGCTGCACACGGGCTTTCTCTAGTTGTGGCGAGTGGGGGCTACTCCTCGTTGGGGTGCGTGGGCTTCTCATTGCGGTGGCTTCTCTTGTTGTGGAGCACGGGTCTAGGTGCACAGGCTTCAGTAGTTGTGGCACATGGGCTCAGTAGTTGTGGCTTGCAGGCTCTAGGGCGCGTGGGCTTCAGTAGTTGTGGTGCATGGGCTTTGTTGCTCCGCAGCATGTGGGATCTTCCCGGACCAGGGATTGAACCCGTGTCCCCTGCATTGGCAGGCAGATTCTTAACCACTGTGCCACCAGGGAAGTCCCCGAGTTGGTTTTCTCATTTCCATTTTGCAGGTGAAAAGCTGAGGCTCATTGGTGACATCCCATAACTATGGCTTGTTTGGGTTCTGAATTCAGGCCTGACTCACTCTAAAAGCTGTGCTATACCACACGTCCCTCTTCTCCTAGTCCTATGTCTACAGGGAGAGAGATGGATGTATATCCCTTCCAGTGGTGGGTAGGAATCTGCTCCATTTTGCTCCTTCCAGTGGGGGCTCTGCGAGAGCACAGAGATGGCTGGACTGGGGACAAGAGCCCTACTGGGTCTGGGTCCTGGTTCCAGAGACCTGTCAGCCCCCTCTCCTGCCCTTCCTCAGCCACCCTTCCTTCCCTGGCCACCTCTGCCCCGTTCCTGCCACTGCTCTAGCTCTCAGCCCACGTGGCCTGGTGATGCTATTTTTTTCACATGCTCCTCTCAATTCAAATCCAAATGCAGTTCCATTTAACTGATGCCAGTCACTCACTGAGCACACTCTGGGCCGGGCCCTTTGTCATGGCTGTCCCATTGCACAACTCCAGGGGGCACCATTCCCAAGAATATAATGTCAGTTGTGCCCAGCATCGTGGGAAGCAGTGGCTGTGCTCTCTGCATTGGGCAGCGAGAGGAAAGCAAGGTCTGGTCCTGGAGGAGGGGCTGTGCTGGAGGAGAAAACCACTCCGTCTGCGCAGGCCAGGAGAGGCTCTCACTTCTTCATGGGGCCTCCTGCCCCAGCCACCAAAGGGCCAAGGCATCTGGACTGCTCCCAGGTCCAGATCACACAATATGGTAGGATGGGGGCTCATGTGGGCAGGCTGGAGGCTTAATTCGAAGAGGAAGGGATTGCTATATAGGAGGGTAAGACTGAGAAAGATGGTGACGGAGACCCGGGGATGGAGAAAGGAGAGGAAAGAAAAGGAAGGAAGTCAAACACATTCCTTATTAAAAGATCCCTGCCAGACCCTTACCTGGGCAGCCTGGCTTGGACGAGACCTCCGGGGCCTGGCGTCTCGGTCTCAGCTCCGGGCAGCAGCTCCCCAGTCTGGTGTGACTCTGGCCTGGCCTCTGACAGCTCAAGTCAAGGATGTGGACCAGCCTGGCTCCTCTCCCAGGTGAGGGGGTGGGGAGGCTCGGAAATCACACTCCAGCCCACTGGGCCCAAAGTTCTGAGGGACAGCACCTGTCCTTGCTAGCTGATGTTGTCCTTGGGAAAGAGATCTTGTTCTGGGCTCAGGGCTCTCCAGGACCCCGGGGGCAGATGTGAAGCCCACAGCTCAGAGTTAGTTGCTGTGGCTTCTATGCCATTGTCCCCACATAGCTGGCAAACACATTTCTCAAGACAAGAGGAAGGGTGGGGTCGGCACTGGAAACTTGGGCATGGTCTGGAGCTTGGAAGAAGCTCTTGGCATTGGGCCACAGCTCAGGCACAGGTGTGACCGGCACACGCACACACAGGCACACACACACGACTAGTAGCTTAGCTAGGAAGCGCTGTGGGGTAGTGAGGATGAACACACAGAACTTTGAGCCAGGCAAGCCCAGGCTCATGTAGGCGCCTACGCTCACCAGCAGGGTGATGCGGGCAAAGCATTTTCCATTTCTCAGGCCCTTTTTTCTCTTCTATAAAAGGGAGACAATGACTATCTCATAGGTAGTTAGGAAGACGGGATAAAATAGTGGCTGTGAAAATGTTTTATACAATGCAAGTTACAATGAACCCAGGAGGCATCCCTGTTCCCTGAGCTCCCAGGAGGAGGCCAGCGTCCGTGAAGTGGCAGAGCCATGACCTGGAGTCGGAATTTGGGTCCCGGTTCTCCTCCTGCTCACTAGCTACGCTGTGATGGGAAAATCATTTAACCCACCAAGGCCAAGATTTTGTATCTGTAAAATAAGGTAATAATACATACCTCTTAAAGAGTTGGGATTATTAAGTGAGATAAAGTATATGCAATGAGATGTTGAAATGGGACATTTTCTGTCTCAGTTTTGGCTGAGGTCGAACGGGTGAGGACAATATAACAGGTGCCTAGTACCCTTACCCCAATTCTAAAAGTGAGTCCGGACACTCGGGGAGCCACACCACAGAGGCCGTGGCAATGGCTAAGCCCAGGGCCCCTGCTGCCCCAGCTGACCCCGTAAGTATTGGACACTCGCCCTGAAGTCTCACTTACCTGGCTGCTCTGGGCCAGTAGCTGAGCCCAGCTGATGCCGTGCATGCCCTTTCCTGCAGGACGTGTGGCTCACATAACGGGCAGTTTTGGCTGGAGGACACTCCTTGGACCAGCCAAAACTTTCTTAGAACTGCATTAGAACCCCATGGCAATTGCTTTGCAAAAAGTTGTTGGAGTGACCTGGCGACCCCTCTTCTTCCCCATCTGCAGGGTGAGGAGGCAGTCCCTTTCACCCTCTAGTGAAGCCAAGAGAGAAGAGTGTCAGAGGGTCTATGGCAGAATTTTATGTGTGTCCAAGGGCCTGGTGACTTAAGGAAAACAATGGTCTAGGCTGGGGACATCTCAAAAGGGGGAGTGACACCAGCAGAGGGTTAGGCCAAGGTCTGGAGCGTGGAAGCTGGACAGCGCCCGCCGGGAGGCTGCAGAGAGGGTTCCTGCTCCGGCACATGAGACTAGGGTGTTTAAGGCCCTGGCTATACTGCCCTTGCCCTTCCTGCTGCTGCTGGGGGACCACTGACCAAGAGATCATTTCTTGCCTCCCCTCCTCTCCTCTGGCTGCTCTTTGCTGCCTTTCCTGGTGCCCAGGCTGGGGGCCACGTGCTACCCTTCAGAGCACTGACCACACTGGGCTGTTCCTGGCTGTGTCCCCAGCTAGGGCGGCAGTGGCTCTGACGGGTCCCTGTGAGCTAAGACCCCGAGCAGCCTGGGGGCTCCCCGAGGATTCAGGGATAGGACTGCGGGAGGGTGGTGAGTGCCTGACATTGGCTGTCTTCTCTGCAGACGTCACTTTTATGAGGAACCGGAGCTCAATCCAAGAGCAAACAGCAGAGCCCGAGTGGCAGAAGGCAGCAGTGGCGCAGAGGAAACAGGTGTGGCCCGGGAGCCGGAGAGCTTTGCTTCTGCCACCAGCACGTTGGTGACCCCTGACGCATGGATGCACGTGGCACACGTCACTGCGAGTGCCTTTCCTCACCTGTGAAACGAGATGTCTGGAATCGCTTGTAATGACCTTGGAGCTCTAAAGTGCTACAAAGCAAAGTATTGACCTGGTCTCCTCTAGCCTTTTGGTTCTAAGAGTCCTGGGGGAAGTGGGATGCAGCTGGAGCTGTGATTGAAAAGTGGGAGAACAGTGAGGGCTCGGGTCCATAGCTTTAGGCCAGGCACCCCTGGACCCTGCCCGGCCCTGGTACTCATGAGTTGTGCTCTCAGCCTCCGTGTCCTTGTATGTGGAGTGGGGATAACGAAGTTCACTTCGCAGAGGCATCCTGACCTATACAGCCTCAGGAGTGTGTGCAAGGCACAGAGCCCTCGGCCGGCGCAGGGCTGCTCTATCACGAGCGATGTCGCTGGCACTGTGCTCTGTGTGGCGAGATGGCTCTGTGGGACTCTGCCTTGGTGTTCACTTAGAGCGGTCAGGCCCCTGGAGATTTCCTTGGTCCTGACAAATTCCAGAGCCCCAAGAGGCCCCAAGTGGGGTCGGGGGGTGGCTTCATGCCTGAGCCACTGCCACCCACCTTGCCACGTCCTCCTCAGAAAGCAGAGCCTGCAACCACCCAAACAAGGCTCTGGAGCGCTCGCCAGCGAGCATCCAGATCTTGCTGGGGAGAGACTAAACAGGCGGTGAGTTCTCTGCCGCCTCACGCGAGAAACAGGCCAAGGAGATTCAGAGGATCCTGGGATTAGCAACTGGAGGCACAGCCTGGGACCTGGGCTCATGCTCCTTCCACCGGCCCGTCCCCGCCCCCACCATGTCCTTTTCTGGATTCTGGGTTACTTGGTACCCACGGTTGCCTGTCCCCCCCTCCATTATAACTCCTACCAACTGTGCTATAATTGCTTGTCTGTTCCCCCTGCTAGTGGGGGACTCCTGGAAAGCAGGGGCTTTATCGGGTTCACTTCTGTCTCTAGCACATGGCACAGGGCCTGGCACACCGTAGATCCTCATTACATTTTCATCAAATAAATGAATGGATGCATATTACATCAGTTTCCTCCTTTCCCATGCAAGCTCTTCATAAACTCAAAAACTCAAAACCATGCCAGTTGTCACTAGCCGCACCACATATATCAGCTAGGGTTAAGTTTGGCTCTGATATATATGCAACTTAAAAGTTGCTTAAATAAGAAAGTTTTTTTCACGTTCATGTCTAGAGATACACAAAACAGGACCGGTAAGGTGGTTTATAATTTTTTAAGAGACCTCAACTCCTTTTTTCTTGCTGTTCTACCATCTTCCATCTCATTGTTTAAAATGGAATTCCAGCCATTGCCTCTGTATTCCAACCATTGCCTCTATATTCCAGTGTACATATCCTGGAAATGGCACACAACACTTCTGCTAATATCCTGTTGCCCAGAACTTAGTCATGTGATCACATCTAGCTGCAGGGAAAGACAGGAAATGCTATCATTATTTGGGGTGGCCTGTGGCCTGTCAAGATTCTGGTTTTTTTACTCATTAACAGAGAAGAATGGATGCTGGGGGGACATTAGGAGTCCCGGCCATGCCACACTTTATAGTCTAAATGGCACACCCTTCTCTTACTATCTTCACCCACTAGCCCTGCGTGGCACTTGGGGATAAGAGGCATTATCCCCACTTCACAATGGAAGGAACAGAGGCTCTGAGAAGTCAGCAAGTTTTCCGAAGCCACAGAGTGAGTTACGGCAGGGCTGAGATGGGCACCCAAGGTTGCCAGCTACAAGGTTAGTGCTCTTTCCTCTTCATCATCTTGCCCCAGGGCTTCTTGGAAATGGTAGAGCTTGGGCTCCTTCCTCACAATTCCCTCAAGAAGCATCCAGCAGACACCTGCTGTGTGTGCAGAAAGCACCGGGCACTCAGAGAGAAACCAGATCCAATCCCTCTTGAGGACCTCATGGTCTGTCTTTACACAAGTCTTAGAATATAGTGTGATGGCTGGAGGGTTGCCAGCACAGACAGCTCTCTGACCCCAGAGCCCGGGCAGCCAATCCTTCAAGGTGTGTGACGTTCCATTTCAGGTTCTTCCAGACTCCAATTTTCTGTCCGGAACCAGAGATGGGGTTGGAGAATGCGGACCGAGTTCAAACCTCAGACAAAGGACATTGGTGTTTATGTTTGATGGGATGTGGTAGCACAGCTAAAAGTGTAGGCTCTGAGATCAGAAAGCGTTACTTCTCTTTTCATGGAAAGCAAGGTACGGTCCTATTTTTCATGTGAGAAAACTGAGGCTCAGCGAGTTCCAGTCTCTGTCCAAGGCAAGTGTGTGTCGGAGCGAGACTTGAGAGTGGTCTCCTGATGTCTAAGCTGGGCCTCCTCCTGCACGGGGCTTTGGGAGGCTCTCCAGACCACTCCCCCTGCTCCAAACCCTGGCTGGGGCCCACTACCTGCCAGGTTAGACCAGGCCCCCCCACCTGGATTTTATTCTGCAGCTAGAAGCCTGATCACCTGTGAGGATCTGTCGGCATCGTGTCTCAACAACTGGAGAGAGGGAGTCTCACCGAGGGAGAGATTTGCCCCTTGTAATGTGTGTAATGCTTGCTCTGTTAGACTCCGTTGCATGAAGCCAAGACTCTGCTCTGGCTAGTCTGTGGCAGTCATCCCTCCTCTCCTTTCTCTGCAGGAATTATCTCTGGAAGTTTACCCACTTCTGTAGGGCTCCTGGCTCCTCTGTATCCTGATGGTGGCAAATGGGATGGGGAAAAAATTGTCTTCGTATCATGCAGCAAATGGAGGTATACCATATCTCAGTGGCCTCACCGAGCCTGTTAGGTTTGAGGAAAACCATCTGGCTTGTCTTAGGATGGCTTTCTAAGCAGTCACTGACCCCAATTAGGCATTGATCAATAATGATCAATAAATGATCAGGGGCTTCCCTGGTGGCACAGTGGTTGAGAATCTGCCTGCTAATGCAGGGGACATGGGTTCGAGCCCTGGTCTGGGAAGATCCCACATGCCGCGCAGCAACTAGGCCCGTGAGCCACAACTACTGAGCCTGCGCGTCTGGAGCCTGTGCTCCGCAACAAGAGAGGCCGCGATAGTGAAGAGGCCCGCGCACCGCGATGAAGGATAGCCCCCGCTTGCCGCAACTAGAGGAAGCCCTCGCACAGAAACGAAGACCCAACACAGCCAAAAATAAATATTAAAAAGATGTGACAGGGTGAGAGAGTGTCATGGACATATATACACTACCAAATGTGAAATAGATAGCTAGTGGGAAGCAGCCGCATAGCACAGGGAGATCAGCTCGGTGCTTTGTGACCACCTAGAGGGGTGGGATAGGGAGGGTGGGAGGGAGGGAGATGCAAGAGGGATGAGATATGGGAACATATGTATATGTATAACTGATTCACTTTGTTATAAAGCAGAAGCTAACACACCATTGTAAAGCAATTATACTTCAATAAAGATGTTTAAAAAAATAAATAAATAAAAAAAATAATAATAATAATAAATAAATAAATAAGATAGAAGTGCCCAGTGGTAAAAATGTTATTAAAAATAAATAAATAAATAAATAAATAAATAAATAATCAATCAATCGATCGTCAATTAGGTTTTTTTTTTTAAATATTTATTTAATTTTGGCTGCGTTGGGTCTTTGTTGCTGCATGCGGGCTTTCTCTAGTTGCAGTGAATGGGGGCTACTCTTCGTTGTGGTGCACGGGCTTCTCACTGAGGTGGCTTCTCTTGTTGCGGGTTTCAGTAGTTGTGGCTCGCGGGGTCTAGAGAGCAGGCTCAGTAGTTGTAGCGCACAGGCTTAGTTACTCCGCGGCATGTGGGATCTTCCCAGACCAGGCCTCGAACCCGTGTCCTCTGCACTGGCAGGCGGATTCTTAACCACTGCGCCACCAGGGAAGTCCATCAGTTAGTTTTAAATTATCAGCATTCACCAAGTTTATACTGTCTATCCAACCCTGTGCTTGGCCTGTGACTGGCAGAAATAAAGTGGAGCCTGGATGCCTTCCTTTAAGGGAATTCAGCTGAGAGATTAGAGTTGGAAACAGAAAAGAATGAGGGACTTGAAGTAAGACAGAAGTAGGTTTGAATGACAGCACTTCAGCTTATTAACTGTGTGACTTTAGGCAAGTGACCTCACCTCTTTTAGGCTCAGTGCTCAGGATACCTGGTTTGCTTGTTGTGAATATTAAAGGAGAGCATAGAAAACACTTTGCTCACTACTGGATCCACGGGAAATGCTCTGTTGGTGGTTAAGTGTCAAAAGCAGGATGAATGCACACAACTATAACTATTTAAATTGAGATAGGAATTCAGAGAAGGGAGATATTCATGTGTGAATTATCTTTTAAGCCTAGACTTGTACAGCAGGTAATTTGGACCCTGGCGGGTCTGGGACTGGGGCCCTGAAAGATCCTACTTTTCAGAATGTGCAGTACAATGGATGGCCACAGGGGGAAGACATAGGACAAATTTTAGCATCTTCCATTTCACAGTCCCCCTGGGCAGAGAATCCAGTAGGTGACTATCCTTTCTTCACTCCCTCCACACCCATGTTATAATCAGAGCTAAACTTCCACACACGATATCTGTAGATAGATGAGGGATTCACGGGGCTTTTCAACTGCAGTAATATGTCAAAAGTTCTCTGAGACATTCTTGGCACATAGGAGCCAGTGTGTCAGAAAAGTCTTTCAATCTTGCTCTGATTTTTTTTTTTTCACATTCTCTGATCAAGTCTCCCAATATATCTCTGAAATATGCAAATATCTATAGTTTTCTGTATCTCTCTGAAACTTTTGGGACACCAACTATCTCGCTGAAATATTCTGAAACTCCTTGAAATGCTGACTTTCTATAAATCTCTAAAATTATAAATCTCTATGTGGATGTCTATTTCTGACCCTCTCTACCCTTTGACAGCACACATTCTCTCTGAATCTCAGAGACTCTCAATCCATCTGTCTACAACAGTTTGTTATCATTTTGCAAGTGGATATCGGACAAAGACAGGTGCTATCTGTGCTAAACTCCAGGAATTTGCACCTCCTAGTTCCGGACTGCAACTGACTTGGTTCCGAAGAAGGTGGAGATCAGAGCCCTTCCCACAGGAAGTTTCAGCTAGAACTGGAGCCAGAGAAAAGAGCCAGGCATTTGGAGTCAGTCAAACCTGGGTTTGATTCTCTATTCCTCATCTTACTGTGTGACCTTGGCAAATTGCTTTTCCCTCTCCAAGTCTCTCTTTTCTAATCTAGTAAAAATAATCCTGCAGCCTTCGAGACTGTTATGAGGACTAGCGGCTGTATGAGGTAGTCAAGTGTAAAATGCCTGGTGAACGCCCATGACTATCCTGACTTTAAGTGAGATGTGAGTCCGGAGGATGGAGAGATTCATGTGTGTGTTTCATTAGCCCTTGACATGGAAAGGAAGTATTCAGAGTCCGCTGCATTTAAGAAGTCGCTTTGTGTAAGCCCACATTATTGCTTCCTTTACAGATTCTGTGGGGCTGTGGACCTGCAAGAATTAGTCATATTTCCCCCCCCCCAACTTTATTGATGTATAATTGACAAATAAACTTGTACTATATTTAAAGTGTACAGAGCAATGATTTCATATACGTATACATTGTGAAATTAGTCCCACAATCAAGTTAATTAACACATCTATCACCTCACATAGTTACCCTTTTGTTTTGGTGAGAACGCTTAATATCTACTCTCTTAGCAAACTTCAGGTATACAACACAGTATTATTAGCTATAGTCATCATACTTTATGTTAGACACTCAGAACTCATGCATCTTACAACTGAAAGTGTGTAGCCTTGACAAACCTCTCTCCATTTTCTCCATCCCCCAGTCTCTGGGAACTGCCATTCTATTCTCTATTTCTATGAGTTCAACTTCTTTTTGGCTCCACATACAAGTGATAGCATATGGTACTTGTCTTTCTCTGTATGGCTTATTACACTGAACATAATGCCCTTCAAGTTCATCCATGTTGTCACAAATGGTAGGAGTCCCTTCTTTCTTGAAGAACAATATTCCCGTGTGTGTGTGTGTGTGTGTCTGTGTGTGTGGGGTATCTATATATCACATTTTCTTTACCCATTCATCCACTGGTGGACACTTAGGTTGTTTCCATATCTTGGCTATTGTGAATAATGCTGTAGGGAACACGGGAGTGCAGATATCTTTTTGAGATACTGATTTTGTTTCCTTCAGATATATACCCAAAGTAGGATTGCTAGGTCATATGGGAGCTCTAATTTTAATTTTTTGAGGTACCTTAACACTGTTTTCCATAATGGTTGTACCAATTTACATTCCCACTAACAGTGTATATTCTCAACATCTTCAACAACACCATCTCATGTTTTTTTGATAATAGACATCCCATCAGGTGTAATGTGATATCTCATTGTGGTTTTGATTTGCATTTCTCCGATCAGTGATGTTGAGGATCTTTTCATAAACCTGTTGGTCTTTGTATGTCTGTTTTTGAAAAATGTCTATTCAGGTACTTTGCCCATTTTGGTGGGGGGAGGGGGGAAATGTCTATTGAGGTCTTTTGCCCATTTTTAAATTGGGTTTTTGTGGTTTTTTGGGTTTTTTTGGTTTTGTTTTTTTTGTTTTTTGCTATTGAGTTGTAAGGTTTCCTTATATATTTTGGATATTAACCCTTTAATGGATATAATGGTTTTGATATAATCCTGATTATTTATTTTTGCTTTCATTGCCTGTGCTTTTGGCAACAAGATTCAAAAATTGCCAAGACAAATGTCAAGGAGATTGTCTCTGTTTTCTTCTAGAGTTTTACAATTTTAAATCTTTCCCTTAAGGCTTTAACCAATTTTGAATTGATTTGGGAGGGGCATGATGTAAGATAAGGGTTCACACTCTTTTGCATGTGAATATCCAATTTTCCAAACACCTTCTGTTGAAGAGACTATCCTTTCCCAACTTGTGTTTTTGGTGTTTGTCAAAAATTAATTGACTGTATATGTGTGGGTTTATTTCTGGGCTCCCTATTCTGTCTGTTCCATAGATTTGTGTGTCTGTTTTAATGCCAGTACCACATTGTTTTCATTACTATAGCTTTGTAGTATGGTTTGAAATCAGGACGTGTGATACCTCCAGTTTTGTTCTTCTTGCTCAAGAACAAAACTTTAACTATTTCGGCTCTTTTGTGGTTCCATATGAGTTTTAGGATTTTTAAAATTTCTGTGAAAAATGCCATTAGAATTTTTATAGCAATTGCATTTAATCTAGAGACTGCTTTGGGTAATATGGACATTTTAACAATATTAATTCTTCCAATCTATTAACATGGCATATTTTCCCATTTGTGTCTTCTTCAATTTCTTCTGTCAACGTTTTATAGTTTCCAGTGTACAGATCTTTCACGTCCTTGGTTAAGTTTATTCCTAAGTATTTTATTCTTTTTGATACTATTATAAATGGGATTTTTCCTTAATTTATTTTTTCAGATAGTTCGTTTTTAGTGTAGAGAAATGCAACGGATTTTTGTATGTTGACTTTGTAACCTGAAACTCTACAAAATGCATCTATTATTCTTACAATTTTTTGGTGGAGTCTTTAGGGTTTTCCATATATAAGATCATGTTATCTGCAAACAGAGGCATTTTACTTCTTCCTTTCTGATTTGGGTGTCTTTTATTTCTTTTTCCTGTCTAGTTGCTCTGGCTAGGACTCCAGTACTATGTTGAGTAGAAGTGGTGAGAGTGGGCATCCCTGTCTTGTTCCTAATCTTAGAGGAAAAGCTTTGAGCTTTTCACTGTTGAATACTTCTGTTAGCTGTGGGCTAAGTTCAAGGTCTTTATTATGTTAAGGTACAATACATTCCATCTTTACCTGATTTTTTGAGGTGCATTTCATTTATATCTAACTTGTTGAGAATTTTTATCACAAAAGGATATTGAGTTACATTTTTATCTAGACTTAATTTGTTAAGAGGTTTTTTTTTATCATGAAAGGATGTTGAATTTAGTCAAATGCTTTTCCTGCACCTATTGAGATAATCATATAACTTTTATCCTTTATTTTGTTAATGTGATGGATCACTTTTATTGATTTGCATATATTGGATCATCCTTGCATCCCAGGGATAAATCCCACTTGATCATGGTGTATGGTCCTTTTAATATGCTTTTGAATTTGGTTTGCTAGTATTTTGTTGAGGATTTTTGCATTTATGTTCATCAGGGATATCAGCCTGTAATTTTCTGTTATTGTAGTGACCTTGTCTGGCTCTGGTATTAGGGTAATGCAAGCCTTGAAAAATGAGTCTGGAAGTGTCCCTTTCTCTTTGATTTTTGGGAAGAGTTTGATAAGGATTGGTAGTAATTCTCTTTAAACATTTGGTAGAATTCACCAGTGAAGTCATTTGATTCTGGTGTTTTCTTTGTTGGGAGATTTTTGATTATTGATTCAATCTCCTTACTCATTATTGGTCTGTTCTAATTTTTTGATTTCTTCCTGATTCAGGCTTTGTAGATTGTATGTTTCTAGGATTTTATTCATTTCTTCTAGGTTATCCAATTTGTTAACATATAATTGTTCATAGAAGCCTCTTATGATCTTTGTATTTCTGTGGTATCTGTTGTAATGTTTCCTCTTTCACTTATGATGTTATTTATATGAGTCTTCTCTCTCTTTTTCTTAGTTATTCTAGCTAAAGATTTGTCAATTCTGTTATCTTTTCAAAAAGCCAACTCTCAGTTTTGTTGATTTTTCTATTGCATTTCTAGTCTCTATTTCATTTATTTCTGCTCTAATCTTTGTTATTTCCTTCCTTATAATAACTTTGGGCTTATTTTGTTCTTCTTTTTCTAGTTACTTGAGGTATAACGTTAGATTCTTTATTTGAGATCTTTTTTCTTAACATAGGCGTTTATCACTACGAATCACTTACTTTGAATGTGCAATATCAAGAGTTGGACACAAGCTGGGGCAATAGAGCAGGTTTCAGCATCTTCCACTGTAGTTTACCTTTAGTGATGAGGAGTGAAGCCTTTGGTGACACTTCATACACTATCTTACGTGTGACCCCATCTGCCTGCAGTGTTTAGCATTGGTGGGGATTGTGTGGGCAGCTGGAAATCTGAGCTGTTGTTTGACAATATGTCTCTGTATTTAGCATTTAGACTAGTGTGTTCCAATAGAACTTTCAGCTATGATGGAAATATTCCAAACCTGTGCTGTCCAAAATGGTGGCTATTAACCACATAGGGCTATTGAACACTTGAAATGTGACTAGTACAACTGAGGAACAAAATTTTTAACTTAATTTAATGGTAATTAATTTGAATATAAATATTTAGCTACATATGGGTAGAGGGTTCTGGATTGGACAGCACAGAATTCCAGACAACTTCAGTTTATCTAGGAATGAATGAACACTCTCCATCCCAGCCTCTTTCTGAGGCTGAGCTAAGATGAATTAGTGAAGTTGTCTCCCAAGGAGCTCACAGTGGAGGAGGGGTGGGAAGTGGGCGAGGAAGCAAAGATGAATTCATAAACACAATAATATAAGCAAGCCTAATTACTACAGTAAGAGATATAAATCATACAGATGGTTGCTTCCACTTTTGAGTGCCTAACCAGGGGCAAAACACTTCATAGTGTGATTTAGGTCTCAGGGCATCCCTATGAGATTTTGCAGATGAGGAAACCAAGGTGCAGAGTGACCAAATGGTTTATTTATGACAATTTAGATGCCAACCTAGATGGATGTCTTACTCTAAAATCTTTGTATACTGCTTATGAGGAACTTAAAAGGGAACTACATCACATCGAGTGAGGATACTATTCAAGCTTTCTAAAGGAGTTTAGGTTTCAGCTCGCAGGAAGAATAAATAGGGTTTTAGTAGAAAAGGAGAGAAGACAGAGTCCAAGCAAAAGGATAGCATTAATCAGTGAGGCAAGAAATCTTGGGGGCTTTTTCTGCTCATTAACATTGTAATTAACCAAAATTTGGGTTTGGCTCTCCTTTGTAACAGGTTTGGCTGAGTCCAAGAAGAGGGGATTGGTCCCTGACTAGAGGAGTCTGTGCTTATGGGGTAATTGAGAGGGTGTGGTCCATGGAAAAACATCATCTAAAACCACTGGTCTGGGAAGGAGACTAGAGAGCCCCCAACAGGGCTGGAGGGATGTGGAGCCCAGGGTGGAGGGCAGGAGGGGAGGGACAGAGGGTGTCTCCCTTCGAGGTGGGTAAATTCATGGAGTGCAAGCATATACCCATGTACACTTAAACATCAAAGGAGACTCCCAGCTTCTTAAAGATGAATTGTGGACACTGAGAGAGAGACATGGGGAATGACGGGAACCATGAAGTTCAAGTCGTGTTAGACTCACTCTTTTGCCTGTATTTTCAATAGATGTAAAAGAATCTATTGATGGAACAATCAAGTTCTTTGGCATCAATTATGTGGTGGGATCAGCAGACAAAGTTTTTCATGTTGGGATTTCAAAAAGGCATTTTCCATAATCTCTTGGAGACAGGATGGTATGTTTGGTGGACTTGTGATAGTTGATGCTACTATGACAACCTAGAGGCAGGTCTCTAGCGACTTAACCATTCAGCTCTCTTCTTGGCCATGTTCCTAACAAATGTACTGCATGATCTAAATAAAGACATTGGCTAAAGGGTTATCCTATTTGGTAAAGAGAACTAAATTGCTATTCAGAGAATCAAAAGCCAAGAAGTTATTGTCTTCTGTAATTGATTTGACTCTATCAAGATTGTATTTAATTATGAGAGCTATAAAGTGTAGCATTTAGCCTCAGGAAAACCAAGTTGAAAAGGAAAGGAATGTTTGATTTGATAATGTCAGTTTCAGTCAAACTTTTTTAGTGCTTGCTGTAGGGATTTTATGGTGAATAAACCACTGCTCTCACTGGTCATACATTCCCCACATCAGAGCTGATAGAATCACTTTTACACTTGCTACTTAAATGGGGACTACAAAATCTATAGTGACTTATGGTGTGAAGTGGAGTCCTGGCTGTGAATAAACCCAGTGGTAGCCTGGCTTTTCTGCTGGAAATATAGAATGTTTCTTTAAAAACTGGTTTAGGATTTTTAAGTTAAAATAATAAAATGTGAAGGGGGCGTGTGGGGGGGAGGTGATTGTCCTGTACTATTTTCCCCCTAAAGGCAGATCGCTGCTTAGAGAAATGAACAGACGATTATGAAAGCCAGGGTTTATTTATCAGGCTCAGTCCCAAGGGGTGTCTCCCCAAAGCAGCAGCAGATGGGCCAAAGACACACGTGGACAGAGGGAAAGACCTAGAGCTGCTTGAGTGTGAGGTCAAGTCCTCACCTCAGCTATGTCCTGCCAAAGGGTGTGTCATGGAGCAGGCCAGAGGGAGTGTTTTTAAGTGACTTAAGTGCTTGCAGTTCCACTGACCTGGCCTTTCCTCCCTCCTCCAATCTGTTCTCCACACTAAAGCCAGAAAGACCTTTCCAAATGTAACTCTGAGCATGTCATGCAACCTACTCTCTGCTTAGAACCTACCAGTGTTTTTCCAGGAATGTCAGCACAGTTCACTGGTGCCTATGTGGTTTACCCTGCAGCTTCATTTGCCCCAAAACTCCCTCCTTTTCGCTCTCCACTCACTGTAGTCTATTGTTTCCTGGCAACACGCTATGGCCTTCCACTGCTGGGCCTTTGCACATGCTGCTGCTTTTGTCCAGTGAACTTTCCTGTACACACCCCTTGCTTTGTGCTCTCATAGATTCATATTCTTCCCATAAACTACACAAAGGAGGGACTGGCCTGATTCTGCTCATCATATTATCCCTAGCATAATGCCAGACACATAGTCAATAACTAATTATTGAAAGAATGACTGAACTTTCTTTCTAGAGTGAAAGACTTTCATGCTGTCTATCAGGTTTCGCTTCTAGGAAAGTATGTCATATTGATCTTCCATTCCCTTTTAATTTCTCAGGGTGTGGTGGGAGGGAAACCTTGAATCATGGCTGGGAAGGCTTAGGCATTGGAAAAGGGCCAAGGAGTAGGTGCGGGAGGCGGGAAGGCTTTTGGAGTGTCATGCAAAGGGGGAGGGAGGACTTTTTCCAGGCTGTCCTAAGGAGCCATCTACTTTGCCAATGACTATGTTCTCCCCTGCCAGGCTACCCTGTGTCCCAGGAATTTAATCTTAATGAGTAGATGATAAGTGGATAAACACATAGAGCCCTAAATGAACTGGGACTCTTCACCAGCAGGATTCTCATATAACCTATGCCTCTTATACCTCACGTGACTTCAAGCCATGATGTAATCTCTGTAAATCTCTTTTCAACCCAATTGTCATCCAAAGCATGATGAGTGGAGTCAGAGAAAACTAAATTTGACTGTCCACTCAGCTACTTACAAGCTGTGTGATTTCAAACAATCCTGTTTGAAAACCTGTTTTTGCCACTGTAAAGTGGTGTTAATAATAGTTTCCATTTCACTGGGCAGCAGTGAGTATACATCAAAATAATGTTTCTAAAACACTGAACACCACTCTCGTCTCACTGGTTTGACACACAGAGGTTTATTTCTTGCTTACACTGCAGTAGTGTGCCATGAGTAGTGGTGGCGGAAGTGTAAATCTCTGCATCCTTTCTGGAAGGCAACTGGACAATATGTATGAAAAGCTTTAAATTACTAGCCCAGTAATTTCACACTTCTAGGAATTATTCCTAGCCAAATAACCAGAGACGCAGATATACCAGTTGATGTACGTGGATATCCTTATAACCTATTGACGACAATGGGCCACTGGAAAGACTTAAGTGTTTAACAGTATTGGGGGAGGGCAGGAGGGATGGCAGTGGTGGCTGTAAGGGCTGTGATTCTCCCAACAACTGAAACTTCCTTGTGAAAGCAGCTTTTTCTGTTACTAGAGTAATACCCGTGGCCTCTCTCTACCTCCTAACTTACTACTCACCATGCTTCCGTGGTATAAATTTGGGATCAGGAACTGAGATGTGTCTTCCTGAAACTTCTTCCCATCTATCTTAGGAATAGGCAAACCCCAGGAAACATGTGTTCTCAATTGCTTTCAGCCATGAAGCAAGTTTAGCAGTTAAGTCTCTGTCTCAATGGGAGCAGGCTATCACTGCCTGTAATTGGGCAGATAAATCAGCCCAATACTGGAATTCATCATTAGATTGTCCACCCACCCATTCACATATGCTAACTTTATTTTATACCAATGATTTATAAAGATGACATTTTAATGCACAATCTGCCTTAATCTCTTATTTCTCACTTAGTTTAGTTTTATTTAGGAGAATATAATTATGGTGTTTATCACTTATTCTAAAGGTGTAGTCTCTATGTCAGTAGTATCAACGTTACCTGGGAACGTCTCAGAAATGCAGATTCTTGGACTCTACCTAGATCTACTGAATCAGAAACTCTGTGGGTGGAGCCCAGTGGTTTGTGTTTTAACAAATTCTCTAGGTGATTCTCATGCATGCTAAAGTTTGTAAGCACTCATTTTTTAGCACACATGCAATACTGGATGAAAATATACCAAAATGTTGCGGATACCGAATCAGGACTGGCTGCTTGCTGCTGGTACATCAATACCCGAGAAGTAGTTGTTGGTAGAAAGGAAAGTTGCTTTTAACCAGAATGCCAGCAATCTGGGGAGATGGTGGACTCAGTGTCCCCCCAAAACCACCCCCAAAGATCCTGCTCGGCCATGAAAGTTTTTAAAGGGAAAAAGGGAAGTAATCTCAGTTCATCATTGAGATAAGGGGTCAGCGTAGTCTCCATCCCCCACTGTGTGCAGGCTTGTTGATATCTTGTACTTTTTCTTTAGATGCTGTCTTGTTCATACAATTTGTTCACCAGGTTACTGAATGGGAAGCTAGGGAAGAGATCTGGTCATCTGTTAATTACTTATTCTTCATTTCTACTTCTTTGATCTACAGAAAGAACCAACAGATTAGGCGAGGTATTGTGTGATCAAAAGATGTGAAAAGTGTGCTAGGGCTGGAGATGGGGGTGCCTGGTTTAAGGTTAGTGACAAGACAAAGAGGCCTCCCATAGAGAGCTCTTTCTTGCAAAAAGCTCTTTCCTGCCAAAAGCTACTTACATTACTAGTAATTTTCTTTGAGAGGTGGGGCTGCAGATGTGTGTGTTTCGGTATAAGTTAATTGTAAAATAAATTATCTTATTTTTCAGATATCTTTGTGGATTTCTAGGCTTACGTCCCATCAATAAATCTCATAGGGTGGAGCAGCAATTCTTGATGTCATTCAATGAATTATCAGCTTTTAATTTATCAAAAGTAGGCAAGGTTACAGATATTTGTAGTTTATGAGAGTAGATAAATTTTTCCACTTAAGAATTTTTATTTTTAAATAATTACATATTCACAGGAAATTGCAAAGATAGAATCAAAAGCAATTGATTTCTGTATATTAACCATGTATCCTAAAACCTTGTTATAACTGCTTATCAGTTCCAAGAGTTTTTTGTTTTGTTTTATTTTTGCAATTCCTTGGGATTTTCTTTATTGAGACTCTTTTCATACATGAACAACCTATCATGTTTTACTATTGCTTCTGGCCAATGTTCAAAAACAAAATTCTCTAAGCTTTCCCCTAGTCAATATTTTCACCTTTATCCTTTGTATCTTTCCCACTCATACCTCAGAAATGGGCTCTGGTAATTGTCAAGGAAATTCTAACATAACGTAGAGACAGGTAAACATCCCCAAGGGAAAGAAAAAATTAGTGAGGAGTGGAAAAATTCCTATTCTGAGCCAACCGATTATCAACTAATTTATCTTTCCCCACCCCTGAAAAATGGGGGTAATCAGTAGAATCATTCCCGTGTTTATAATCAAGGTATAATTTAATACTACAGTGAAACAAGTAGACAAAAAATGTGCAGTTCAATGAATTTTGAAAAATGCATATGCCTGTTAATTGTGTCCTATAGCACATTTCCATTATCCTAGAGAGTTCTCTTACCCCTTCTAGTCAACCCCTCACTCCTCCAGTGATTACCACTCTACCATTTTACAACATAGATCAGCTTTGCCTGTTCTAGAAGTTCATACACATGGAATCATACTGTACATATTTTCTGGTGTCTTGTCTCTTTTATTCAGCATAATGTTTTGACATTCACCCACATTGTTGCAAGTATCATTAGTTTTTCTTTGTTGCTGCTGAGTAGTATTCCATTCTCAGAATACACCACATTTGCTTGTTGATGGGCACCTGGACTATTCCTAGTTTTTGTCTATTACAAATAAGATTACTGTTGGTTTGCGTTCTGCAGGCCTGCAAGGTCTGTACTTGCCCAGCTTCAAGACTGAAGAAAGAGCCTGGAGTCAGCAAGCAACAGACACATCAGTGGTTTAATGGATGGGGGAGCTTACACGTCTGAAGCAAGGTCCTGGAGCCACACCCTACCATGCGCTGTGGACAGCAGGGCAGGACATGGTGGCAGTCTTCACTCCCGGGGGGCAGGGGGAGATTACCAGTTATAGGGGGAATTGATACCAGGTGGGCTCATTGGTTACCAGGGAAACCAGCAGAGGGGCATGCCCCTAACCACCCCTTTGATAAGCATAGTGGAGAGTTCTGATCTAAAGCTAGAAAAATCATTAGCTGGGGCCTGGGCAAGTAGGTAGGAAGGTCAGTCATGTGAGTAGGGTGTAGGTGAAGCAGGACCTGATGGAGCAGGGGATGTACAGAGAGCAAGAGCATGGCCATCTTGAGTGGCCTGACCATACAACTACTATGAACACTCTTATACAAAGAGATTTGTGGGTATGTTTTCATTTCTCTTGGATTAATGCCTGAGAGTAGAATTTTGGGGTCATTGGGTAGATGTATACTTTATAAGAAACTGCAAATCTTAGACACAACAGCAGTGTATGGGAGTTCCAGTTATCACATCCTTGACAACATATCGTGTTGTCAGTGTTTTCATTTTAGCTATTTCAGTGACTCTGAGGTGAAATCTTGATATAGTTTTACTTTGCAATTCCCTAATACCTAGTAATGTTGCTCACATTTTAGAGTACTTATTGGCCATTCATACATCTTCTTTTTTGAAGTATTTGTTTAAATCTTTCTAAATTTTGGGTTGTTTTAAAAATTATTATTGAGTTGTAAAAGTTATTTATATATTCTGAATATAAACCCTTTGTCAGATGTGTGTGTTGCAAATATTTTCTTCTGGTTGAAGTCTTTTCCATTTAGTTTCTTAATGGTGTTGTTGATAAGAAGTTTTTAATTTTGATGAAATCCAATTCATCAATTTTGGGTTTTTCTAGGATTGGGTTAGATGCAGAAGACAGTAAACTCTAAGTAATCATGGCTTAAACAAGATGGCAATTTCTTTTTTTTCTCTCACTAATGCAGGAAGTCCATGCCACAATCACCAGTAATTTCTTCAGTTTTGTTTTTTTCCATTCTCAATATATGGGTTCCAACTTGTGGTTCATGAAAGTACCCAAACCAAAGTAAAGAAAAGCGAACACATCCTCTCTCTGTAGATACTTCCTTGGAGCAGGACCATCATTAACACTTATATTTAATTGGCCGGGACTTAGTCTCATCAGTCTACAGGGCTACAAGGGATGCTGAACGATGCAGTTTATATTCCATTTGGCTATGTATTCACCTAAAAAATCAAAGATTTTAATAAGATAGAAGAAAAGGATAACAAATATTGTAGAAAAATTTGTGGTCTCTGCCATAATGTGTTGATTCTTGCTTATGAATTTTCTCATTTTATCTATTTTCAAATATATTGGTATGCAATCGTTGTTTCAATCCTATTATCTTTATTTTTTTCTCTGATTTTGCAATTAAATTGTGATTTTCATTCTTAGTATTGTTGATTAGTACTTTTTTTTTTTTCCTGATCAGTATTGTCTAAGGTTCGTCAATTGTATCTTTTTGAAGAAATAACTTCTGGCTTAGTTTATCTTCTCCAGCAGAGTTTTAGAAACTGAGTGATATTGCTCGTTTCTCAGAAACTTTTATCAGCATTTATATCTGTCAATATACAATAAAAGATGTCAATCTCAGGTTCCCAAATGACCAACAGAGAGAGAAACTGCTAATCCTGCAAATGAAACAAGGTTATTTTTAGGGTTTTAGGTTTTGGGTTCAGTGATTTTAAGGTGAGTCTTTCTTGGTGATAAACAGTGAGGTTTGAGAAGAACTCTGGAGTGATGGGAACAGTGAGGTAAGAGTCTTAAAGTCTTGATGAAAAAGTTGTTAGTCTTGATAAGTAAACTATCTTTGTGGGTTCACTGTCTTAATTTTAGGAGCAAAGATTTCCTTGAGAACAGAGCTATTTTTATGTGATCTCAGTATTACTTAATACAGGGACAGAAAAGTGTTCCCAATCCCCCTATTATTTGGGTCAAGGAGAGGTAATTATATTAATTGCCATTTTTGATATGTATTGGTCAGTCTGTCTATCTATCTGTCATCTATTCAAATATATATATGAATATATGTATATAAATATATATATTAGAGGAATTGAGTCATGAGATTTCCATGAGTCATGGGACTGGCAAGTTCAAAATCTGTGAGGCAGGCCAGCAGGCTGCAGGTCCAGGGAAGAGTTGATATTGCAGTCTTGAATCCAAAATCTGCAGGACAGGTCAGCAAACTGGAAAGAGAAGCAGGGTTTCTACATTACAGCCATGAGCCAGAATTGCTTCTTCTTTGGGAAAACTTAGTCTTTGTTCTTAAGCTCTTCAACTGATTGGATAAGGTCCACCCACATTGTAAAGGGTATTCTACTTTTCTTAAAGCCTACTGATTTAAATATTAATCACATCTAAAACATACCTTCACATCAACATCTAAACTGGTGTTTCACCAAATAACTTGGTCTAGCTAAGGTTACACATAAAATCAACCATCACAGATACACACAGAATTGCTGCCAAACCCTGTTTCATTCTAGCCATAAATAATATTAATCCAAGGATAAATTTATTTTTAAAAACAGTCTAATCATCTTATTGAAAGGTATGTTTCTAATAAAATTTTACTTTCTATGTTTGATATTATCAATATTTATAAAAATTGATAATATATTTTCAATGTTTTATCAACTGTGTTCTGATAAAAATTATAATAATAAATTAATACAGGAGAATTTTTAATCTTATGGTCATAAGTATAAAACTAATTTATAATTTTGTTGCAGAAAGTTATAATAGGGTTATAAATTAAAAATTTTCAAAACTAATATATTCATATTGATATAAAATCTTCTGGGGAAACCTTATTTTAAAATATCAATACTTATAAAAGTCTAGAAATTATACCTCTTGCAAGTATTTTAACTTGTATAAAATTTTAGATATTAATATAAATGATTAAGGGATTATAGAGTTACTCAAATCCTTTTAGAGGATATGTAAGCAAAATATTGAAGACTGCTGGGATTAAGTCCCAAACTCTCTCTCCAAGGGAACAACCATGGTACTGTTAAAGAAAAAGTATTCAATGACACTTCTTAAAGATGGCAAGACAGTTTATTCAGGACTATCCAGTAGGATGGAATTGAATTTTAAAGTGAAGGAGAAAGATTGGGCTCAACTCCAAATATAACATGGGCAAGTGGGAATTTATAAACAAGGAGCAGGATGGAAGTCAGTGAATAGAAAATCTCTAAGAGGAAACATCAAGAGTAAGGGGGATTCTGGCTAAACCAACTAACAGGACTTTTGCTGAATGAACACAGGTCAGAGTGATCAGACATCATATTGGGGATGGTGGAGGATAAGGAACCTCATCAGATATTGAGGATATCACATATCGAGGTTGGGGGTTTCTGGTTAACTGATTTAGCAGGGTTCTTGCTAAAACTGGATTTTACAAGGACGTGCACACATGGGCCTAGGAAAGGCTCAAGATCCTGACTAAAGTTTGATCAAGCAAAGAATCTTTGTCAGGACCAAGAGGCAACATTACTGTCAAAAGCTTGGGAGAAAGAGCACTTGTATTTAACTATTAACTCTTTTTTTATTGTTTTTTTAACATGTTTATTAGAGTATAATTGCTCCACAATAGTGTGTTAGCTTCTGCTTTATAACAAAGTGAATCAGCTATACATATACATATATCACCACATCTCCTCCCTCTTGCATCTCCCTCCCACCCTCCCTATCCCACACCTCTAGGTGGTCACAAAGCACTGAGGTGATCTCCCTGTGCTAGGCGGCAGTTTCCCACTAACTTATCTATTTTACATTTGGTAGTGTATATATGTCCATGCCACTATCTCACTTCGTCTCACCTTACCCTTCCCCCTCCCGGTGTCCTCAAGTCCATTCTCTACATCTGCATCTTTATTCCTGTCCTGCCCCTAGGTTCTTCAGAACCTTTTTTTTTTTATTTTAGATTCCATATATATATGTGTTAGCATACAGTATTTGTTTTTCTCTTTCTGACTTACTTCACTCTGTATGACAGACTCTAGGTGCATCCACCTCACTACAAATAACTCAATTTCATTTCTTTTTTTTTTTTAACCTCTTTATTGGAGTAAAATTGCTTTACAATGTTGTGTTAGTTTCTGCTGTATAACAAAGTGAATCAGCTATACGTACACATATATGCCCATATACCCGCCCTCTTGCGTCTGCCTCCCACCCTCCCTATCCCATCCCTCTAGGTGGTCAAAAAGCACTGAGAGGATTTCCCTGTGCTATGCGGCTGCTTCCCACTAGCTATCTATTTTACATTTGGTAGTATATATATATATCAATGTCACTCTCTCACTTCATCCCAGCTTACCCTTCCCCCTCCCTGTGTCTTCAAGTTGATTATCTATGTCTGCATCTTTATTCCTCTCCTGCCCCTAGGTCCTTCAGAACCTTTTTTTTTTAATATTCCATATATATGTGTTAGCAGACAGTATTGGTTTTTCTCTTTCTGACTTACTTCACTCTGTATGACAGATTCGAGGTCCATCCGCCTCACTACAAATAATTCAATTCCATTTCTTATTATGGCTGAGTAATATTCCATTGTATATATGCGCCACATCTTCTATATCCATTCGTCTGTCAATGGACACTTAGGTTGCTTCCATATCCTGGCTATTGTAAATAGTGCTGCAATGAACATTGTGGTACATGACTCTTCTTGAATTATGGTTTTCTCAGGGTATATGCCCAGTAGTGGGATTGCTGGGTCATATGGTAGTTCTATTTTTAGTTTTTTAAGGAACCTCCATACTGTTATTTATAGTGGCTGTATCAATTTATATTCCCACCAACAGTGCAAGAGGGTTCCCTTTTCTCCACACCCTCTCCAGCATTTATTGTTTGTAGAATTTTTGATGATGGCCATTCTGACCGGTGTGAGGAGATACGTCATTGTAGTTTTGATTTGCATTTCTCTAATGATTACTGATGTTGAGCATCCTTTCATGCATTTGTTGGCAATCTGTATATCTTCTTTGGAGAAATGTCTATGTAGGTCTTCTGCCCATTTTTGGATTGGGTTGTTTGTCTTTTTGATATTGAGCTGCATGAGCTGTTTGTATATTCCGGAGATTAATCCCTTGTCAGTTGATTCATTTGCAAATATTTTCTCCCATTCTGAGGTTGTCTTTTCATCTTTTTTATGGTTTTCTTTGCTGTGGAAAATCTTTTAAGTTTCATTAGGTACCATTCATTTATTTTTGTTTTTATTTCCCTTTCTCTAGGAGGTGGGTCAAAAGGATCTTTCTGTGATCTGTGTCGTAGAGCGTTCTGCCTATGTTTTCCTCTAAGAGATTTACAGTGTCTGGCCTTAAATTTAAGGCTTTAACCATTTTGAGTTTATTTTTGTGTATGGTGTTAGGGTGTGTTCTAATTACATTCTTATATATGTAGCTGTCCAGTTTTCCTAGCACCACTTATTGAAGAGGCTGTCTTTTTTCCATTGCATATTCTTGCCTCCTTTATCAAAGATAAGGTGACCATATGTGCATGGATTTTTCTCTGGGCTTTCTATCCTGTTCCATTGATCTATATTTCTGTTTTTGTGCCAGTACCATACTGTCTTTATTATTGTAGCTTTGTAGTATAGTCTAAAGTCAGGGAGCCCGATTGCTCCAGGTCTGTTTTTCTTTCTCAAGATTGCTTTGGTTATTCGGGGTCTTTTGTGTTTCTGTACAAACTGTAAAATTTTTTGTCCTAGCTCTCTGAAAAAAGCCATTGGTAATTTGATAGGGATTGCATTGAATCTGTAGATTGCTTTGGGTAGTATAGTCATTTTCACAATGTTGATTCTCCAATCCCAGAACATGGTATATCTCTCCATCTGTTTGTAGCATCTTTAATTTCTTTCATCAGTTTCTTACAGTTTTCTGCATACATGTCATCTGTTTCCTTAGGTAGGTTTATTCCTAGCTGTTCTATTCTTTTTGTTGCAATGGTAAATGGAGGTGTTTCCTTAATTTCTCTTTCAAATTTTTCATCATTAGTGTATAGGAATGCAAGAGATTTCTGTGCATTAATTTTGTATCCTGCTACTTTACCAGATTCATTGATTAGCTCTAGTAGTTTTCTGGTAGCATCTTTAGGATTCTCTATGTATAGTATCATGTCATCTGCAAACAGTGACAGTTTTACTTATTTTCTGCTTTGGATTCCTTTTATTTCTTTTTCTTCTCTGATTGCGTGGCTAAAACTTCCAAAACTATGTTGAATAATAGTGGTGAGAGTGGGCAATCTTTTCTTATTCCTGAGTGGGCAATCTTGTCTTGTTCCTGATCTTAGTGGAAAGGGTTTCACTTTTTCACCATTGAGAACCATGTTTGCTGTGGGTTTGTCATATGTCGCCTTTATTATGTTGAGGTAAGTTCCCTCTATGCCTACTTTCTGGGGGTTTTTTATCATAAATGTATGTTGAATTTTGTTGAAGGCTTTTTCTGCCTCTGTTGAGATTATCATATGTTTTTTTCTCCTTCAATTTGTTAACATAGTGTATCACATTGATTGATTTGCATATATTGAAGAGTCCCTGCATTCCTGGGATAAACCCCACTTGATCATGGTGTATGATCCTTTTAATGTGCTATTGGATTCTCTTTGCTAGTGTTTGGTTGAGGATTTTTGCATCTATGTTCATCAGTGATATTGGCCTATAGTTTTCTCTTTTTGAGACATATTTGTCTTGTTTTGGTGTCAGGTTGATGGTGACCTCATCGAATGAGTTTTGGAGTGTTCCTCCCACTGCTATATTTTGGAAGAGTTTGAGAATGATAGGTGTTTGCTTTTCTCTAAATGTTTGATTGAATTTGCCTGTAGAGCCATCTGCTCTGGGCTTTTGTTTGTTGGAAGATTTTTAATCACAGTCTCAATTTCAGTGCTTGTGATTGGTCTGGTTATTTTTTTATTTCTTCCTTTTTCAGTCTCGTAAGGGTGTGCTTTTCTAAGAATTTGTCCATTTCTTCCAGGTTATCAATTTTATTGGTACATAATTGCTTGTAGTAATCTCTCATGATCCTCTGTATTTCTGCAGTGTCAGTTGTTACTTCTCATTTTTCATTTCTAATTCTGTTGATTTGAGTCTTCTCCATTTTTTTCTTGATGAGTCTGGCTAATGGTTTATCAATTTTGTTTATCTTCTCAAAGAACCAGGTTTTAGTTTTATTGAACTTTGCTATTGTTTCCTTCATTTCTTTTTCATTTACTTCTGATCTGATCTTTATGATTTCTTTCCTTCTGCTATCTTTGGCAGGGTTTTTTGTTCTTCTTTCTCTAATTAGTGTAGGTGTAAGGTTAGGTTGTTTATTTGAGATTTTCTTGTTTCTTGTGTTAGGATTGTATTGCTATAAACTTCCCTCTTAGAACTGTTTTTGCTGCATCCCATAGGCTTTGAGTCGTCATGTTTTCATTTTCATTTGTTTCTAGGTATTTTCTGATTTCCTCTTTGGTTTCTTCAGTGATCTCTGGTTATTTAGTAGTGTACTGTTTAGTCTCCATGTGTTTGTATTTTTTACAGATTTTTTCCTGTAATTGATAGCTTGTCTCATAGTGTGGTGGTTGGAAAAGATACTTGATACGATTTCAATTTTCTTAAATTTAGCAATGCTTGATTTGTGTCCCAAGATATGAGGTATCCTGGAGAATGTTCCATGAGCACTTGAGAAGAAAGTGTATTCTGTTGTTTTTGGTTGGTATGTCCTATAAATATCATTTAAGTCCATCTTGTTTATTGTGTCATTTAAACTTGTGTTTCCTTAATTTTCATTTTGGATGATCTGTCCATTGATGAAAGTGGGGTGTTAACGTCCCCTAATATGACTGTGTTACTCTCGATTTCCCCTTTAATGGCTGTTAGCATATGCCTTATGTACTGAGGTGCTCCTATGTTGGGTGCATAAATATTTACAATTGTTATATCTTCTTGGCTTGATCCCTTGATCATCATGTAGTGTCCTTCTTTGTCTCTTGTAAAAGTCTTTATTTTAAAGTCATTTTGTCTGATATGAGAATTGCTACTCCAGCTTTCTTTTGATTTCCATTTGCATGGAATATCTTTTTCCGTCCCATCATTTTCAGTCTGTATGTGTCCCTAGGTCTGAAGTGTGTCTCTTGTAGACAGCATACATATGGGTTTTGTTTCTGTATCCATTAAGCCAGTCTATGTCTTTTGGTTGGAGCATTTAATCCATTTACATTTAAGGTAATTATCAATTTGTATGTTCCTATTACCATTTTCTTAATTGTTTTGGGTTTGTTATTGTAGGTCTTTTCCTTCTCTTGTGTTTCTTGCCTAGAGAAGTTCCTGTAACAGTTGTTGTAAAGCTGGTTTCATGGTGCTGAATTCTCTTAGCTTTTGCTTTTCTGTAAAGGTTTTAATTTCTACGTCAAACCTGAATGAGATCCTTGCTGCATAGAGTAATCATGATTGTAGGTTTTTCCCTTTCATCACTTTAAATGTGTCCTGCCACATCCTTCTGGCTTGCAGAGTTTCTGCTGAAAGATCAGCTTTTAACCTTATGGTGTTTCCCTTGTATGTTATTTGTTGCTTTTCCCTTGCTGCTTTTAATATCTTTTCCTTGTATTTATTTTTTGATAGTCTGATTAACTTGTGTCTTGACGTGTTTCTCCTTGGATTTATCCTGTATGGGACTCTCTGTGCTTCCTGGACTTGATTAACTATTTCCTTTCCCATACTAGGGAAGTTTTCAACTATTATCTCTTCAAATATTTTCAATGTCCCTTTCTTTTACTCTTCTTTTTCTGTGACCCCTATAATTCGAATGTTGGTGCATTTAACATTGTCCCAGAGGTCTCTGAGGCTGTCCTCAATTCTTTTCATTCTTTTTTCTTTATTCTGCTCTGTGGTAGTTTTTTCCACTATTTTATCTTCCAGGTCACTTATCCGTTCTTCTGCCTCAGCTATTCTGCTATTTTTTCCTTCTAGAAAATTTTTAATTTCATTTATTGTGTTGTTCATCATTGTTTGTTTGCTCTTTAATTCTTCTAGGTCCTTTTTAAATGTTTCTTGTATTTTCTCCATTCTGTTTCTAACATTTTGGATCATCTTTACTATCATTACTCTGAATTCTTTTTCAGGTAGACTACCTATTTCCTCTTCATTTGTTTGGTCTGGTGGTCTTTTCCTTGCTCCTTCATCTGCTGTGTATTTCTCTGTCTTCTCATTTGGCTTAACTTACTGTGTTTGGGGTCTCCTTTTCACAGGCTGCATGTTCGTAGTTCCCATTCCTTTTGGTGTCTGCCCCCAGTGGGCAAAGTTAGTTCAGTGGATTGTGTAGGCTTCCTGGTGGAGGGGACTTGTGCCTCTGTTCTGGTGAATGAGGCTGGATCTTTTCTTTCTGGTGGGCAGGACCATGTCCAGTGGTGTATTTTTGAGTGTCTGTGACCTTATTATGATTTTAGGCAGCCTCTCTGCTAATGTGTGGGGTTGTGTTCCTGTCTTCCTAGTTGTTTAGCTTGGGTTGTCCAGCCCTGTAGCTTGCTGGTCGTTTAGTAGAGTTGGGTCTTAGCATTGAGATGGAGATCTCTGGGAGAGCTCTCGCTGATTGATTTTACATAGGGCCGGGAGGTCTCTGATGGGCCAGTCCTGAACTTGGCTCTCCCACCTCAGAGGCACTGGCTTGACACCCGGCTGGAGCACCAAGACCCTGTCAGCCACACAGCTCAGAAGAGGAGGGAGAAAAAATAGAAAGAGAGAAAAAAAAATACAATAAAATAAACTTATTAAAATAAAAATATATATTATTAAAGTAAAAAAATAAAACAGTAACTAAAAAAAAAAAAAGGAAGACAGCAACCAAACAAATAAACAAATCCACCAATGATAACAAGTGCTAAAAATTATACTAAAAAAAAACCGGACAGACAGAACACTAGGACAAATGGTAAAAGCAAATGTATACAGACAAAAATCACACAAAGAAGCATACACCTACACACTCACAAAAAGAGAAAAAGAAAATATATATATATGTATATTTTAAAAAAGGAAGAGAGCAACAGAATCAATAAACAATCTACCATTGTTAATAACTCTACCATTGTTAATCTACCATTGTTAATAACTCTAAATACTAAACTAAGATAAACATAAAACCAGAAACAAGTAAGACATAGAAAGCAAACCCCAAGTCTAGTTGCTCCTGATGTCCACTGCCTCTATTTTGGGATGATTCATTGTCTATTCAGGTATTCCACAGATGCAGGGTACATCAAGTTTATTGTGGAGATTTAATCCACTGCTTCTGAGTCTGCACAAAGAACTTTCCCTTTCTCTTCTTCGTTCGCACAGCTCCTGGGGTCCAGCTTTGGATTTGGCCCTGCCTCGGCATGTAGGTCGCCCTCTGGCGTCTGTTCTTCACCCAGACAGGAGGGGGTTAAAGGAGCAGCTGATTATGGGGCTCTGGCTCACTCAGGCCTGGGGGGAGGGAGGGGTATGGAATGCGGGGCGAGCCTGTGGCGGCAGAGGCCAGTGCGAGGTTGCAACAGCCTGAGGCGCTCCGTGTGCTCCCCCCGGGGAAGTTGTCCCTGGATCATGGTACCTTGGCAGTGGTGGGCTGCACAGGCTCCCGGGAGGGGAGGTGTCGATAGTGACCTGTGCTTGCACACAAGATTCGTGGTGGCTGCAGCAGCAGCCTTAGCGTTTCATGCCCATCTCTGGTGTCCGCACTGACATATGCAGCTCACGCCCTTTTCTGGAGCTCGTTTAGGCAGTGCTCTGAATCTCCTCTCCTCCCGCACCCCTAAACAATGGTCTCTGGACTCTTAGGCAGTTCCAGACTTTTTCCCGGACTCCCTCCCGGCTAGCTGTGGCGCACTAGCCCCCTTCAGGCTGTTTTCACACAGCCAACCCCAGTCCTCTCCCTAGGGTCTGACCTCCGAAGCCCGAGCCTAAGCTCCTAGCCCCCACCCATCCCGGCGGGTGAGCAGACAAGCCTCTCGGGCTGGTGAGTGCTGGTCTGCACCGATCCTCTGTGCGGGAATATCTCCACTTTGCCCTCTGCACCCCTGTTGCTGCGCTCGCCTCCATGGCTCGAAGATTCCCCCCTGACCACCCCCTCTCTCCACCAGTGAAAGGGCTTCCTAGTGTGTGGAAATTTTCCTCCCTCACAGCTCCCTCCCAGAGGTGCAAGTCCCGTCCCTATTCTTTTGTCTCTGTTTTTCCTTTTTTTCATTTGCCCTACCCAGGTATGTTGGGAGTTTCTTGCCTTTTGGGAAGTCTGAGGTCTTCTGCCAGCGTTCACTAGGTGTTCTGTAGGAGTTGTTCCACATGTAGATGTATTTCTGATGTACTTGTGGGGAGGAAGGTGATCTCCATGTCTTACTCCTCCATCATCTTGAAGGTCCTCCTTGCCATATTTTTATATTACCAGGGATTGTTGTATCTTTATCCATTGTCCTAAGGAATCTAATTTCCTAAGAAAATATTTGACTTTCCTTCATCTCCATTTCAGGAGATTCCAGTTCAGTAAGTCTGGAAAAGGACCTGAGGATCTGTACTTTCATGCACATAGAGACTTGGCTGTAAGGTAGATATCTATATCCCTACTACAAAAATAAGGAAACAGACTCAAAGATAGAATGTGTTATCCCTGATCACATGATGGGATTCCAAAAACAGATTCTGAGACTCTAAGCTCTGTACTGTCTCTTATTCTGTATAGACCTTGGATTTACCCTAACATCTGTTTGTTAATGCTTTCATTGTGAATGACAATTTCTATAGTTTTGTGCCAATAGGTTTTGCAAGTGTGGTTTTATATCCTGTTTAGTAGGATACATTTTTTTCAGTTGCTGGGTAAATTCCCCTTCTCCTTAGTAAATAAATTGTCTGAGGTCTTGATTTCAAAGAAAACTTCTACACAGAAGTTGTACATATTAAGTGGGAAAATGTGTGTTGAATGGTATGTGTGCATGCATGTATGTTTGTATGTGTGTGTGTGTGTGTGTGTTATCCATGGTTACTTACTAATTGTTGGTGGACAGAATATGAAAAGGTATGTGTACCTTGTGGAAAAATTTATGGGGAAATGGGGGAGAGATTTGTTTAAGTATGATTTTTTTAAAAGAGGAAGCCAGGTACTATGGAAAGAGCACAGAACTGAGTCATACATATCTTGAATTTTAATCCTAGTTCTACTGTTTCCTGGCTGTGTGACCTTGGACACAATACCTGGCAAACAGGAGGCACTGAGTATTTTTGGATGTTGTTATTTTTATTCTTTTAAAGACCTTGTGGAATATTTACAAAATGAGTATACCATGGAGTCATGTATGCATTTGAGCGTACCACAACTTCTCAACTATATTACAGTAACAGTCACCTACTATCGATATAGTAAATAGTCTCTCTAACTAAATATTTGCCAACCTCATCATCTAATCCAACACCTACAGAGTGACAAGTGAGCTTGTCTAAAATTCATAATGATTATAGCTACCATTTATTGAGTATTGGCTACATTTTTGATTCTGTGTTAATCCTGAAATAAAAGTCTTGCTAAATTCTCTGAAGAAGAAAGGGAGAACAAATTGGCTGATAAAAAGCCATAAAAAAAGAAACTGCTACACAAATATACAAATTGTAAAAACTTGGAAAATTGAAAAAACAAAAATTACCTCAAAGCCTTTGCTATTCCAATCTTAGTCCAAAGAGAAAATAAATCAATTTAAAAAATAGAAATACAAACTATTAAAAGACTATTAATAATTATCATACCAGAATTTATGGGATAAATTGTAAATAAGGGACTAATGAGGTTGATAACAAGATGAAAGCATAAAATGAATGGGAGAATTACATTTATCTCAGCATAATTTTTGTAATTTGAGACCTCTCCATCATACAGTTTTATTTATTCAACTAGAATTTTAATTTTACCATGAAAAACAAAGTAACTTTTTGTTAGGTGAACTTTGAAATTGTCATATCATTCCACACACTGAATTAACTTAGGCTAGACTAAAGTCTTTAGTCTTTTTCTCTAATTTTTAAAATTGTGATAAAATACTGTAACATAAAATTACCTTAATCATTTCTAAGTGTACAGTACATTCATGTTATTGTGCAGCCATCATCACAATCCATCTCCAGAACTCCTTTCATCTTCTAAAACTGAAACTTTATACCCATTAAGCAATAAATCCCATTTCCTCCTCCCACCAGCCCCTGGCAATCACCATTCCATGTTCTATGTCCTTCAGTTTGACTACTCTAGGTACCTCATATAAGTGGAATCATATAGTACTTATCTTTTTACCACTGGCTTATTTCACTTCGCATGGAATCCTCAAGATTCCTCCATGTTGTAGCATATATCAGAATTTTCTTCTTTTTTAAGGCTGAAAAATGTTGCTTTGTATGTCTATGCCATATTCTGGTTAACTGTTCCATCAGTGGACACTTGGATGGCTTCTATATTTTAGCTACTATGAATAATACAGTTTTGAATACAGGTGTCCAAATATTTCTTCAAGATTCTGCTTTCAATTCATTCAGATATATTCCCAGAAGTGAAATTGCTGGATCTTATGGTAATTTTATTTTTAATTTTTGGGGGAGCCACCATACTGTTTTCCACAGAAGCTGTACCATTTTACATTCTTACCAACAGTGCCCAAGCGTTTCAGTATCTCCACTTCCTTGCCAACATTAATTTCCTTTTTTTAAAATTATTTTCTGAAATTTTTACAGTAGCTATCTTAATGGGTATGAGGTGGTATGTCATTGTTTTTTGATTTGCATCTTAATGATTAGTGATGTTGAGCATCATTTCATGAGCTTACTGGCTATTTGTATATCTTCTGTGAAGAAATGCCCATTCAACTTTTGCCCATTTTTGAATAGTGTACTTGCTATTTTTGTAACTGAGTTTTAAGAGTTCTTTACATAATCTGGATATTAATCCTTATCAGTATATGATTTGCAAATATTTTCTCCCATTCTATGGGTTACCTTTTCATTCTGTTAATTGTGTCCTTTGATGCAAAGAAGTTTAATTTTGATGTAGTCAAATTTATCTATTTTTCTTTTTTTGCCTTTGCTTTTCATTTCATATCCAAGAAATCATTGCCAAGTCCAATATCATGAAAATTTTCCCCATTTTTTCCTCTAAGAGTTTTCTATTTTCAGCTCTTATATTTAGGTCTTTGATCCACTTTAAATTAACTTTTGTATGTGATATAAAGTAAGGGTCCAACTTCATCCTTCTGCTTGTGGGTATCCAGTTTTCCCAGCAGTATTGTTCAAAGGACTCTTTTTCCATTGAGTGGTCTTGGCAGTCCTTTCTAAGATCATTTTACCATATATATGAGGGTTTATTTCTGGGCTTTCTATTCTATTCCATTGGTCTATCTTTATTCCAGTATCACACTGTTTTGATTATTATAGTTTTGTAGTAAGTTTTGAAATCATGAAGTATGAGTCTTCCAATTTTATTCTTCTTTTTCAATTTTTTTTTTTTTTTTGGCTATTCAAAATACCTTGAGGTCCCATTTGAATTTTAATGGGTTTTTAAAATATCATTGGGATTTTGATAGGAATTTCACTGAATCTGTAGCTTGCCTTGGGTAGTATTGACGTCTTAACAATATTAAGTCTTCCAGTCCATGAACACATGGTGTGTTTCCAATTATCTATGTCTTCTTTAATTTCTTTCAGAAATGTTTTGTGGTTTTCAATGAATGAGTCACTCATTTCATTGGTTAATTCTTGAGTATTTTATATTTTTTGATGCTGTTGTAAATGGAATATTTTTAAAAATTCCTTTTCAGATTGTTCATTTTTAGTGCATAGAAATGTAACTTATTTTTGTGTTGATTTTGCCTTCTGCTACTTTGCTGAATTTATTTATTAGTTCAAACAGTTTTTTTTTTTTTTTTGGTAGAATCTATAGGGTTTTCTATAATATAAGATTATATAATCTGTGAACAGAGATAATTTTATTTCTTCCTTTCCAATACTGATGCTTTTTATTTATTTTTCTTGCCTAATTCCTCTGGTTAAAACCTTCAGTACTATGTTTAATAGAAGTTCCAAAAGTGGACATCCTTACCTTGTTCCTGATGTTAGAGGAAAGGTTTTCTATCTTTCACCACTGAGTATTATGTTCACCGTGGGTTTTCATATATTTTATGTTGAGGCAGTTTTCCTCTATTCCTAGTTGTTGAGTGTTTTTATCATGCAAGTATTTTGAATTTTGTCATATAATTTTTCTGCATCACTTGAGGTGATCATGTGGTTTTTCTCCTTTCATTTTGTCAATATGATATACTATTTTGACCAATTTTTTGTATTGAACCATCCTTTTAATCCAGGAATAAATCCCACTTGATCATATTATATAATCCTTTTAATATGCTACTGAATTCTGTTTACTAGTATTGCGTTGAGGATTTTTGCATCAATCTTCATAGGGGATATTGGTCTGCAGTTTTTTTTTTCTTGCAGTGTCTTTGTCTGGTGTTGGTATTAAAACAATATTAATCATTCTTTGCTCAGTTTTGCAGAGTTTCACTTTGCACATGCACTATTTAATAGAAAATTTTAAGGGTGCTTTATTTGAAGATTTCTGTAGCTCTTTTTCTTCATAGTTCCTTTCTCTCTGGACCTCAGCCTTACTTTTTCCTGTCACTTTACCCTCCTGAAATCTATTATGTCTTCTCAACTCAGCCAGGCCTTTTGGGGTTTTGTTTGTGTTCTCTTTTCCTCTGCCTGCAATCAAAATTTTGCCTACCAGAAGCCTAGGTGATTGTAGAACTTGCCTCATTTATTTTATTGTGTCTGTTTCCTAAAATTAAAAACAATGTTATTTCACATATTTTTCTTGTTTTTCATTGTTTATTAATGTTAGGTCCTATCTTTGTTACTTCATCCTAGCTAGAATCAGAAGTTCCGTCCAATGTTTGGGTTTCTCTTACCTAGAAAATAACAGGTGAGGAAAGTTGCCACTATCTTGGCAGGGGTAATTTAGGCTTATCACCAGGAAGATGTAGAGCTAAAGTTGCACAAAGGAGGTAGGGAAGAATATATTTGTTTACAGCATCGGTTAATCTCAGCTGGTATAGATTGACTGAGTGCTTATCTCCAGAGCTATTGATTCTTGGTAAATAATGTAAAATCTATCAACTAAAGATATATGATGTTCTGAAACCAGGGATCCCTGAGTTGTTACAGAGCAAGAAGCAGCAGCCTGTCTTCATTGCTTAGGAATGTTAATTTTATTTAAGATTAGCACCAGATTTTGGTGGGGGCAGGGAGTAGGGGATGTCAGGGTTCAAAGGCTAAGCCTGGTCACATAGCTGGAATACATTTATGTGAACAATTCAACATGAGACCCCTACCACAGGCAGATTTGGGGCTTCCTAGCACTGGAGGGCTTCACGAAACACAGATGGGCTGAGATCTGGAGACAATGCATATCCTGTGTGATGTTACCCCATGGGTAGACCTAGAAGCCTGCTTCTGGGAACCCCAAAGCCCTTTCAATGCACATCCTTCGTCTGTTGTTATTGTATTATGTCCTTTGTAATAAAGCTGTTTTTTTAGTATAAACTAAGTCTTCTGAGTCATTTCAACAAATACTTAAAGTTCTTAGTGAGTCATTTCAACAAATACTTAAAGTTCTTAGTGTATAATTTACATAGTTTGGCACCAAGAGGATCCATTAGGACTTCACTTCCTACTTCATTTCTCAATTTAAAAAACCTTTATTGAAATATTATTTACATACAGTAAAATATGCCCATTTAAATTATAGTTTGATGCATTTTTAAAGAAATATCTATCTTGTAATCACTGCCACATTCAAGATATAGAACTTCCATAAGCTCCCTCTTACCTTTTTGACATCTCCCTTGCCAAATATTAACGACAAATGGGAAAATGTAACGTCCATGGCTTGAGAAAATCATGGTGATAAAGTTCTTACACACCTCAGGGATAAAGATCTTAGTCATCACACAAGTTTAGCTACATAGGCTCACAGAGATGCTGTGAGAGGAATTGCTGAAAGGTTGAGGAATCTAGAATGAGTAGGAGAAGAGAGAGATGGTTAAGTGTTAGTTGTGGCCTTAAGATCAGCTATGACGTCACCAGGAAAAGACAGCATGCAGATGCCTAGATTAATTTACTATTCAATGCATATGGATCAAACAGTGCATGGGATGGTATACAGCAGATGCTCTGGTGGGCCTCCCAGATCTCCCTTCAAGACTGAGTCACCCATTCCCCAAGTTGCCAGGAGCATCAGTGGTTACAATTTCTCAGCTAAGTGCCTTTGTGGGAATTGTCCTCAGCCAAAGCAATCTCCCTTGTCAAAGGTCATGCATCCTCTTCAGATACAAGGGCAGCCTGTACCAATGACTGTCCTTGCAGTGGTATGAAGGTCTACAAACCCACACCCGTCTCATGGTGAAGCAACCCTAATGGACCATCCTAGCTTCCTGTGACATCAACCTTCATTGTTGCTCCATCACAGTTCAACAACTCTTCCTGCTAAATCCACTTCATTTACTTGACCATTGGTGTTGATCTCAAGTGTATACTCCAATAAACTTCCTATATACAATTCCACATCTTAGAGACAGTTTCCCAGAAGCTTCATCTAAGACAGCATTTTGTTATGTGCTTTACACAAAGGGAAATCCCCTAATGTCTAACAAAAAGTTATTACGGTTGCTAGTAATAAGATGAACTAAAGATGACCCAAATAAATCCATATCAGAAATCGCAGTAACAAAGAATGATTCTGAAAATGTAGCTGTAAATCATCAGAATTAAAGTGCTTATTAAACTTCTGATTAGTCGCTATAAGACATACGTTCTGGTTCAATAAATCTGAGATAAGGAAAGCCTGGGATTAATTATTAAAATGCCATAAATAAGATATTCCCTAACTTTCTCTATTCTCAGCAGCCTTAGTGCTTTGTTTTGTTTTATCCCACAGCACCCTCAGGCCAAAAGAAATACATAACCATTTGTTTATTGAGTGGTTAGGTCTAAACTACTTAATAAGTATTTAAGTGTTTATCATGAAAACTCTAATTGTTCCTTAATACATGCACTCTCAGTTAAATTTTAATGAGGTTATTTATTTAGTTCTTTTCACAATAGACCTTTATATTCTACATGTGCCTTTGATGGTGAGTATTAATGAGCTAGTATAAAATAGTTCTGGAAAAAGACTTCCGTATGATTCTTTGATCTATGGAAGTGTTACAATTTTGTCACTCATTAACCTACAAATGTTGAGAGTAAAGGGCACCATTAACTCTTGCAGGAAGGCTTACCCCTGGCCCAACTGTGGAGAAATAAAAAGATTGTAGAAGACTGTTGACTAAAATTAGCTATACTGATTAATCATTATAAGAGATGCTATGAGAAAGAAAGTTTATACAATAAAATCGTTTGGAGAAAGAGGAAAAAAAAAAACCAAAAAACTCCAAGAGGGCCCAGTCATGAGACAACTCAATTTTGTGAACTTTATCTCCATGATTTTTACTAGGTTCTCGCAGCAAATATTGGAAAAAATGTTCTTGTGTTTTTAGCAGGAGGAGGGGAAGAGTAACTACTTTGAAATATGCTCTTCTTGATAAGGCCTGCCCTCAAGAGAAACTATTTTAGCAGAGCCTAACCTATTGGCATTTTCTCAGAGCCTAACTGACCTGGGAACAGGAAGATATCCAACTTCATCCCCCTCTAGCCATTGTGTCTCAATAAGGAGAGATAAAACTGAGAAGCCCTTGTGAAGTTCACAGCCAAGGCCACTAAAAGACTAAGATCTAATCACAGTACTATAGAATACCTCTCCTTCCCCTACACCTTACCACCAAATCACTAAAAGCCTTTAACCAGATTTTTTTTTACCCAGTACATCATGTTTGGATTTCAACAAAAAATTACAAGGCATACTAAAAGGCAAACCACACAGTTTGAAGGGGCAGAGCAAACATCAAAACAAGATTTTGATATGGCAAGATTGTTGGAATTATCAGACTGGAAATTTAAAATAACTATGGCTAATATGCTAAAGGCTTTAATGGAAAAAGTAGATGACATACAAGAATAGATGAGCAATGTAAGCAAAGAGATGTAAATTCTAAGAAAGAATCAAAAAGAAATCATAGAGATCAAAAACAATGTAACAGAAATGAATTCCTTTCATGGGCTCATTGGTAGCCTGGACATGGCTGAGGAAAGAATCTCTGAGCTTGAGGATTTATCAACAGAAACTTTCAAAACTGAAAAGCAGAAAAAGTTAAAAAAATGGAAGAGAAAATCTAAGAACTGTGGACAACTACAAAAATGTAATGGGAATACTAGAAGGAGAAGAGAAAGAGACAAATAGAAGAAATATTTGAAACAATAATGACTGAGAATTATACACCTTAAATATACATAATTTTATTTGTCAATTATTCTTCAGTAAAGCTGGGGGAAAAGCCTATTTTACATGATATTAATATAGCTACCCTAGTTCTGTTTTTGTTTCTATTTGCATGGAATATCTTTTTCCATCCTTTCACTTTCAACTTATTTAAGTCTTTGGATCTAAAATGAGTCTTTTGTAGATAGCATATAGTTGGATCATGTGTTTTTATCCATTCTGCCAACTTTGTTGATTGGAGAGTTTAGTCCATTTATATTTAAAGTAATGACTTTCTTCTGTCATGTTATTTATTCTTGTATACTTTACAGCATTTTGTCCCTCATTTCTTTCATTACTAACTTCTTTGTGCCTATTTGATTTTTTTGTAGTGAAACGTTTAAATTCCTTTCTCATTTCCTGTTGTATATGTGTCATAGTTATTTTCTTTGTGGTTACCATGGAGATTGCATTTAACATCCTGAAGTTAAAACACTCTAATTTAAATATATACCAGCTTAACTTCAGTAACATACAAAAACTCTGCTCCTTTAACTACTCTGTCCTCATCAGATAGATGTTGTTGATGTTACTAAATTACATTTTTATACATGTGTGCCCTGAAACATAAACTAATAATAGTGCATTAGTCTTTTAAATTATAAAAAGTAAAATGTGGACTTACAAACCAAAGTTACAATACTAGCTTTTAGACTAATAAGGGTTTTTAAAATGTATTAGTCTCTTAAATCATGTCGAAAACAAAAAGTGAAGTTTTAAACCATTGTTACAATAATAATAACTGTTATAATTGCCCATGTATTTACTTTTATTGAGTAGTTTATTTCTTCACACAGCTTCAAGTTACTGTCTAGTGTCCTTTCATTTCATCCTATAGAAATCCCTTGAGCATTTTTTAACAGCATGGTAGAGTTGAAGGAAGAAGCCTCTACTCATTTTTTTTTAATTAATTAATTAATTTATTTTTATTTTTGGCTGTGTTGGGTCTTCGTTTCTGTGCGAGGGCTTTCTCTAGTTGTGGCAAGCGGGGGCCACTCTTCATCGCGGTGTGCGGGCCTCTCACTATCGCGGCCTCTCTTGTTGCAGAGCACAGGCTCCAGATGTGCAGGCTCAGTAGTTGTGGCTCATGGGCTTAGTCGCTCCACGGCATGTGGGATCTTCCCAGACCAGAGCTCGAACCCGTGTCCCCTGCATTGGCAGGCAGATTCTCAACCACTGCGCCACCAGGGAAGCCCCCCTTGAGCATTTTTTGTAGGGCAGATCAAGTGGTAATGAACTCCCTGTTTCTGTTTATCTGGGAATGTCTTAATTTCTCACTTCTGAAGGGCAGTTTACTGGATATTGGATTCTCATTTGACAGGTCTCCCCCCGCCCCTTTTAGCACTTTGAATATATTGGCCCACTGCCTTCTGGCTTCTAAAGTTCTGGTGAGAAATCTGCTTGTAATCTTATTGAGGCTTCCTTGTATGTGATCAGTTGGTTTCTCTCATTACTCTCAAGATTCTTTGTCTTTTGAAAGTTTGATTATAATGTGTCTAGAGGTGGATCTCTTTAAGTTCATATTACCTGGAGTTTGTTGGACTTCTTAGGTGTTTATAGTCATATCTTTCATCAAATTTGGGAAGTTTTCAGCCCTTATTTCTTCAAATATTCTCTCTATCCCTTTCTCTCTTTCTTCTTCTGGGATTCACACAATGCATATGTTGGCCTACTTGATGATGCCTCACAGATCCCTTAGGCTCTGTTCACTTTTTAGAAATATTTTTTCTTTCTCTTCCTTAGACTAAATAATTTTCATTATCCTGTCTTTAATTTCACTAATTTTTTTTCTACCTTCTTAAATCTGCCTTTGAATCTCCCTCTCTAATGAATTTTTCATTTCAGTTATTGTGTTTTTCAGCTTCAGAATTTCTTCGTGCTTTCTTTTTAGGTTTTCTTTTTATTGATATTTCCATTCATACATAATTTTCTTGACTTTCTCCACATCATCCTTTAGTTCTTTGAGCATCTTTAAGATGGTTGTTTTAAAGTCTTTAATTGTATTATATATCTGCCATCAGGTCATTTTCAGGGAAATTTTCTGTTTATTTATTTTTCACCCTTTGAATAGTCCATACTTTCCTGTATTGTATGTGTGTGTGTGTGTGTGTGTGTGTGTGTGTGTGGCTTATGGTTTTTTAGTTGAACAGTGGACATTTGAATCTAATAATGTGTTAACTCAAAATCAGATTTCCCCCCTTCTCTGGGATTTGCTGTTTTTGTTACTGTTTTGTTTATTGTTTTTGTTTTGTTTTGTTTTTGTAGGCTGTCTGTGCCAAGGATCAACTTGAGGTATAAAGTTCAGGCCTTCTCAGGTCTTTTCTGAGCCTGTGATTTTCCTGGGCATGTGTGGTCACTTTCTAGTTTTCCTCATATATTCAGTTGCTTATGAATGTCCTAATCTTTTATATCTGGCTCCTGAAAGTGGAAAAAGAGAAAAGTGAAGGATTAAATGAGAGGGTGCTGGCCCTTTCAATTCCCTGGAGGTCACTTCAGTTAGAGGGGGAGTGATGTGCAATAGAGTGATGTGCAAAAACAATGGCTACCCACCTCTTTGTTTGCACCTCTGTGATCAGAAGCAACAATCAGAGATCAGAGCACAGATCCTCCATATTTGGAGGTTAAGATCCATTTTGCCAACTCTGGCTCCCATAAGCTGTGTAAGCTGCCCCAGGGACAGGTGTACACCTTCCTGTCACAGGGCTGGGAGCGTGAGATGGGTAGCTGCTGCCATGCTAAGAACTAAAATTAACCAAAATTAATGCAATTGACCATCCAAGCCTTTCGCAGGAATTTGAAGGCCTTCAATAGACTCCAGAGTTCCAAAATAGTTACATCAGGCAGATTATACCAGTGCAATTGTTGTCTAAGTTAGGAGACATATTTCTGGTGCTTTCTGCTCTGCCATATTCTCAGAATCCTCCAAGTGAATATAGTTTAAAGAGAATGATGTAGTACCATTGGTCTTTTCAAAAAAACAAAATACTGATTTAAAAGGGGATATAGTCATAGCTGGATGTTTAGAATGGCCAGGTCAGATGAGAAGAACTCAGTGTGTCCTACAATGTCTAGCAACAGAGATTTTGTTGGCTTCAAATTTATCCTGGTTTTCTATCTTCTTCCACAGAAAATAGGATGGTAACCACTCCCATGGGACACTTGGCTACTGTAGGAGGACATGCTGAACTCAGCTGCCAGTTGTCCCCACCATGAAGTACAGAGCACATGGAGGTGCACTGGTTCAGAGGTGACCACTCCAAACTCATTCACCTATACAGAGATGGCCATGAAGTGAATGGAGAAGCTGCCCCAGAATATGTGGATCACACAGAGTTTGTAAAAGAGGCCATTGGGAAGGGCAAAGTGACTCTCAGACTTTGTAATATCAGTGTTTCTGATAAAGGATCATACCAGTGTTCATTTAAAGGTAGTGGCATCAATGAGGTGGCCAGCATGAATCTGAGTGTAACAGATAAGTGTCATGGTGGAATGTTGCATACCAATGTCCTTGTGATCTCATAAGCTGAAATATATGGAAAATATATCAATTTTTCTTTTTCTTTTTTTCATATTTTTAAAAGTATTTCCGGTATTATAGTCAGAAAAATCTATATATCTATTGCAAAAATATACTATGCACTGGATAGACAGTGCAGAGTGACCAGAATTAGTCTAATTTGTAATTTGGATGTGAATTTGAGTATTGCCCCATCTTCTACTGAAGACCACAAGATTAATGAGACTCTTTTCAGATTTCCAACCCAACCTCAATGCAATAACTATCTTGATCTTTCTGTCTCATTTTCCCCAGCACTAGGCTTGGAAACACAAATCCTTGTTCAGATTCCTGGCACTGAGGGACTCATGGTGGAGTGTAACTCAGGAGGGTGGTGCCCACAGCTTCAGATGGAGTGGAGAGACAACAGAGGAGAGGTAGTTCCACATTCATCAAAATTCTATTCCCAGGATGGAGCCAGATTTTTTCACATGAAGATGACTCTTGTCCTTAGAAACCAGTCACAGGGCAATATGACTTGCTACATTCACAACCCTCTAACAGGTGAAGAGAAAAGAACAAATATCATTCTAGCTGGTGAGTGTTTGTCAGAGTTTTGTTGTCAATATAGCAACGTAAAGAGAAATTAATGGGATAATTAACGTTAAAGAGCTTTGTACATTGTCAAGCACACTTTGAATGTAACACTTTATAATTGTTATGAGTTTTGGTACTAAAGATGTCAGGTGCTGAGAAGAACGTTTTAGAAGAAAATATTTATAAGAATAATGACAACCCATAATTAAAATACACATTACAGCCTTAAAGGTATTTAAAGTTCATTATCTCATTAAACCTCACAATATTCGTTTTTAAGATGAACAAGTTTCTAGCTCCATGACTTAAAGATGTCACTTATCTTCCTGAGCTACAGTTTTCTCATCTTAGAAATGAGTATAAACACATTTCATGGGTTTTTATGTATCTCAAATGAATTGGTGTAACAAAAACTTTGCTTACTGTTATATAATATTCAGTACTAATACTGTCATTTAAAGCACTCTGAAAATTCACTAAGGAGGAATTATTATGGCCATTTATAGGTGGACAGTTGTCGAGAGAAGCCAGTTGAGCCAACAGTAAGTAAAATGTGGAACTAAAGCACAGGTTTTCTGATTTTGGGGAGGCATAACAGGTGGACGTCAAAGGCCAACCAGGAAAAATCCACGTCTTATGTGCAACAAAGATCCCCTTAGCTAACACCTATGTAGAGAAATCAGGGTGGATTACAGGAGCAGAGTGGTGGGTGGGCCGGATTATCTTCAGATGTCACTTCATGGAGGTTATTTCTAGCCTGATTGAGGGCACAGCTTTTTCTCTTAAAAATCCTCTCTAATCTTTTGGAGGATTCAAAAAATGGACTGAAAAAAATTAACGTTGCCCTGACCAGATAGGAGTCTATAAGAATGATCTGGAAAATAGGAATAGCAGAAAAGGGGTAAGATTTGGTAATAGTCTATGAATATTTTAAAGGTAGTGTTGATGGAATTACTGATGGATTGAATGTGTGATGAAAGAGGAAAAGAGGAATAAAGAATGATTCCAAGGTTAGGGGCCAGAGTCATAAAGATGAGTTTTCATCTACTGAGATGGGGAAGTTTGTGAAATGAGCCTATCTTAGAAATAAGACCTTGCCTATAAGACTTGCAAGGGAAATGTCGACTAGGAGTTAGATATGAGTTTAAAGTTCTGTGGAGGAGACCAAGGTTGAGACATAATGTGAATGTCTACAACCTAAGCAGAATATTCAAAACAATGAAACTGGACAAGATACAAAGTGAATAAGGATAGAGAAAATAAAAAACCAGTTTCCTAGAACTGAATTTTGGAGAATTCACCTTTTAGATGTCTTTTAGATGATTAAGAAAAACCTGCAAATTATCTGAGAAGGAATAGGGAGAGAGGTAAGAGGAAAACAAATAAAAACAGCAGTCAAAAACCAATAGTTAGAAGCATTCATTTTGATCTTACTCTTTTATCAATGATGAAAATAATTTTCTTTAGAAACTCTTTTAAATCTTTCTAATGTTTTATATTGTTTCACTAAAGATAGTTGCTTCCTATGCAAATTAATAAGCATTGTATAGATATATCCAATTATTAGTTTCAGGTAGGATTCAAATTGGAATAGGCTGTAACATAAGCATAATATTTGAGAAAAAGAGCCGTATCATATGGCTCTTTAAATGAATGTTTAAAGTTGGATTATGTAATAATTAATAATTTTGCAAAAAAGGCTTTCATAAGCTGTATGAGCAATATTGTTACAACTTTCCACATCCCATGTAATAAATAAAGTTCTCAGACTTTTATCCAATTCACAAATATTCATACAGGTTAAAATTTTAACGTAAAATAAATACAAAATCTACAAAAACATGGCAAGGTAAACTTTATTTTTCCTGAAAAACTAGCCCCCCAAAATAATACCAAATATTGTGGTAAATATGCAACCAAAAGGCACATATCTATGATTTTTAAAATTGGGAAAGAGGGATATAATAATAAATTCAATCCCCAAGGAAAATCTGGAAAAAATAACATGTGCTTAACATCAGCCACAAAATACACAAAATAGAGTCACAAGGCAAATACAGAACCTATTTGAAAAACAATACATACTCTGTCTAAAAGACCTCAAAAAGACATAAATATATGTGGGGGAATACTCAACTTTGAATGGGAATATTTACCTCCATGAAGATAAAATAATCCAAAATCAACATAATTATTCATTTAGAGACATTCCAGCAATCCATCTTGTGAGAGCACCAGAATAACAACTAACTGCTGAACAATCATCAACAGGAAGACACTGGAACTCAACAGAAAAGATACCCCACATCCAAAGACAAAGAAGAAGCCACAATGAGACAGTAGGAAGGGTGCAATCACAATAAAATCAAATCCCATAACTGCTGGGTGGGTGACTCACAAACTGGAGAGCAATTATACCACAGAAGTCAACCCACCGGAGTGAAGGTTCTGAACCCCATGTCAGACTTCCCAACCTGGGGGTCCGGCAACAGAAAGAGGAATTCCCAGAGAATCAGACTTTGAAGGCTAGTGTGATTTGATTGCAGGACTTTGACAGGACTGGGGGAAACAGAGACTCCACTCTTGGAGGGCACACACAAAGTAGTGTGTGCATCAGGACCCAGGGGAAGGAGCAGTGACCCGTAGCAGACGGAACCAGACCTACCTGCTAGTGTTGGAGGGTCTCCTGCAGAGGCAGGGGGTGGCTATGGCTCATCGCGGGGACAAGTACACTGGCAGCAGAAGTTCTGGGAAGTACTCCTTGGCATGAGCACTCCCAGAGTCTGCCATTAGCCCCACCAAAGAGCCTATAGCCTCCAGTGCTGGCTCACCTCAGGCCAAACAACCAACAGGGAGGGAAATCAGCCCCACCCATCACCAGACAAGCGGATTAAAGTTTTACTGAGCTCTGCCCACCAGAGCAACACCCAGCTCTACCCACCACCAGTCCCTCCCATCAGGAAACTTGCACAGCTTCTTAGATAGCCTCATCCACCAGAGGGCAGACAGCAGAAGCAAGAAGAACTACAATCCTGCAGCCTGTGGAACAAAAACCACATTCACAGAAAGATAGACAAAATGAAAAGTCAGAGGACCATGTACCAGATGAAGGAACAAGAAAAAACCCAAGAAAAACAATTAAATGAGGTGGAGATAGGCAACTTTCCAGAAAAAGAATTCAGAATAATGATAGGGAAGATGATCCAGGACCTCGGAAAAAGAATGGAGGCAGATTGAGAAGATGCGAAAAACGTTTAACAAAGACCTAGTAGAATTAAAGAACAAACAAACAGAGATGAATAATACAATAACTGAAATGAAAAATACACTAGAAGGAATCAATAGCAGAATAACTAAGGCAGAAAAACAGATAAGTGAACTGGAAGACAGAATGGTGGAATTCACTGCCATGGAACAGAATAAAGAAAAAAGAATGAAAATAAATGAAGACAGCCTAAGAGACCTCTGGGACATTAAATGCGCCAACATTCACATTATAAGGGTCCCAGAAGGAGAAGAGAGAAAGAAAGGGCCCGAGAAAATATTTGAAGAGATTATAGTCAAAAATTTCCCTAACATGGGAAAGGAAACAGCCACCCAAGTCCAGGAAGTGCAGAGAGTCCCAGGCAGGATAAACCCAAGGAGAAACACACTGAGACACATAGTAATCAAATTGACAAAAATTAAAGACAAAGAAAAATTATTAAAAAGCAACAAGGGAAAAATGGAAAATAACATACAAGGGAATTTCCATGAGGTTAACAGCTGATTTCTCAGCAGAAACCCTACAAGCCAGAAGGGAGTGGCATGATATATTTAAACTTATGAAAGGGAAGAAACTACAACCAAGATTACTCTGCCCAGCAAGGATCTCATTCAGATTCGAGAGAGAAATCAAAATGTTTACAGACAAGCAAAAGCTAAGAGAATTCAGCACAACCAAACCAGATCTACAACAAATGCTAAAGGAACTTCTCTAAGTGGGAAACACAAGAGAAGAAAAGGACCTACAAAAACAAACCCAAAACAATTAAGAAAATGGTAATAGGAACATACATATCAATAATTACCTTAAATGTGAATGGATTAAATGCTCCAGCCAAAAGACACAGGCTTGCTGAATGGATACAAAAACAAGACCCATATATATGCTGTCTACAAGAGACCCACTTCAGACCTAGGGACACACACAGACTGAGAGTGTGGGGATGGAAAAAGATATTCCATGCAAATGGAAATCAAAAGAAAGCTGGATTAGCAATACTCATTTCAGATAAAATAGACTTTAATATAAAGAATGTTACAAGAGACAAGGAAGGACACTACATAATGATCAAGGGATCAATCCAAGAAGAAGATATAACAATTGTAAATATATATGCACTCAACATAGGAGCACCTCAATACATAAGGTAAATGCTAATAGCTATAAAAGAAGAAATCGACAGTAACAAAATAATAGTGGGGGACTTTAACACCTCACTTACACCAATGGACAGATTATCCAGACAGAAAATTAATAAGGAAGCACAAGCTTTAAATGACACAGTAGACCAGATAGATTTAATTGATATTTATAGGACATTCCATCCGAAAACAGCAGATTACACTTTCTTCTCAAGAGCACATGGAACATTCTCCAATATAGATCATATCTTGGGTCACAAATCAAGCCTCAGTAAGTTTAAGAAAATTGAAATCATATCAAGCATCTTTTCCAACCCCAATGCTATGAGATTAGATATCAATTACAGGGGGAAAAAAACGTAAAAAAGACAAATACATGGAGACTAAACTATATGTTACTAAATAACCAACAGATCACTGAAGAAATCAAAGAGGAAATCAAAAAATACCTAGAGACAAATGACAATGAAAACACTATGATCCAAAACCTATGGGATGCAGCAAAAGCCATTCTAAGATGGAAGTTTATAGCAATACAATGCAACCTCAAGAAACAGAAAAAAATCACAAATAAACAATCTAGCCTTACACCTAAAAGAACTAGAGAAAGAAGAACAAAAAAAAACCAAAGTTAGCAGATAGAAAGAAATCATGAAGATCACAGCATAAATAAATGAAATAGAAACAAAGAAAACAATAGCAAAGATCAATAAAACTAAAAGCTTGTTCTGTGAGAAGATAAACAAAATTGATAAACCATTAGCCAGACTCATCAAGAAAAAAAGGGAGAGGACTCAAATCAATAAAATTAGAAATGAAACAGAATGAGTTACAACAGACACAGCAGAAATACAAAGCACCCTGAGAGACTACTACAAGCAACTCTAAGCCAATAAAACAGACAACCTGGAATAAATGGACCAATTCTTAGAAAGGTATAACCTTCCAAGACTGAACCAGGAAGAAACAGAAAATATGAACAGACCAATCACAAGTAATGAAATTGAAACTGTGATTAAAAATCTTCCAACAAACAAAAGTCCAGGACCAGATGGCTTCACAGGTGAATTCTATCAAACATTTAGAGAAGAGCTAACACCCATCCTTCTCAAACTCTTCCAAATAATTGCAGAGGAAGGAACACTCCCAAACTCATTCTATGAGACCACCATCACCCTGATACCAAAACCAGACAAAGATACTAAAAACAAATAAAATTACACACCACTATCACTGATGAATATCAATGCAAAAATCATCAACATAATACTAGCAAACAGAATCCAAAGCACATTAAAAAGATCATACAACATGATCAAGTGGGATTTATCCCAGGGATGCAAGGGTTCTTCAATATATGCAAATCAATCAATGAGATACACCATATTAACAAATTGAAGAAGAAAAACCATATGATCATCTCAATGGATGCAGAAAAAGCTTTTAAGAAAATTCAACACCCATTTATGATAAAAACTATGCAGAAAGTGGGCATAGAGGGAACTTACTTCAACACAATAAAGGCCATGTATGACAAACCCACAGCAAACATCATCCTCAATGGTGAAAAACTAAAGCATTTCCACAAAGATCAGCAGCAAGATAAGGATGTCCACTCTCACCACTATTATTCAACATAGTTTTGGAAGTCCTACCTACAGCAATCAGAGAAGAAAAAGAAATAAAAGAAATACAAATTGGAAAAGAAGAAGTAAAACTGTCACTGTTTGCAGATGACATGATACTATACATAGAGAATCCTAAAGCTGCCACCAGAAAACTACTGGAGCTAATCGATGAATTTGGTAAAGTTGCAGGATACAAAATTAATGCACAGAAATCTCTTGCATTCCTATACACTAACAATGAGAGATCAGAAAGAGAAATTAAGGAAACAATCCCATTCACCATCACAACAAAAAGAATAAAATACCTAGGAATAAACTTACCTAAGGAGGTAAAAGAGCTGTACTCAGAAAACTATAAGACACTGACAAAAGAAATCAAAGATGACACAAACAGATGGAGAGATATACCATGTCTTTGGATTGGAAAAATCAATATTGTGAAAATGATTATACTACCCAAAGCAATCCACAGATTCAATGCAATCCCTATCAAATTACCAATGGCACTTTTTACAGAACTAGAACAAAAATCTTATAATTTGTGTGGAGACACAAAAGACCCTGAATAATCAAAACAATCTTGAGGGAAACAAATGGAGCTGGAGGAATCAGACTCCCTGACTTAAGACTATACTACCATGCTACAGTAATCAAGACAATATGGTACTGGCACAAAAACTGAAATATAGATCAATGGAACAGGATAGAAAGCCCAGAGATAAACCTACACACATATGGTCACCTTATCTTTGATAAAGGAGGCAAGAATATACAATGGAGAAAAGACAGCCTCTTCAATAAGTGGTGCTGGGAAAACTGGACAGCTACATGTAAAAGAATGAAATTAGAACACTCCCTAACACTACACACAAAACTAAACTCAAAATGGATTAAAGACCTAAATGTAAGACCAGACGCTATAAAACTCTTAGAAGAAAACATAGGAAGAACACTCTTTGATATAAATCACAGCAAGACCTTTTTTGACCCACCTCCTAGAGAAATGGAAATAAAAACAAAAATAAACAAATGGGACCTAATGAAACTTAAAAGCTTTTGCACAGCAAAGAAAACCATAAACAAGTCCAAAAGACAACATTCAGAATGGGAGAAAATATTTGCAAATGAATCAATGGACAAAGGATTAATCTCCAAAATTTACAAGCAGCTCATGCAGCTCAATATCAAAAAAACAAACAACCCAATCCAAAAATGGGCAGAAGACCTAAATAGACATTTCTCCAAAGAAGATATACAGATTACCAACAAACACATGAAAGAATGCTCAACATCATTAATCATTAAAGAAATGCAAATCAAAACTACAATGAGATATCATCTCACACCGGTCAGAATGGCCATCATCAAAAAATCTAGAAACAATAAATGCTGGAGAGGGTGTGGAGAAAAGGGAACACTCTTGCACTGTTGGTGGGAATATAAATTGATACAGCCACTATAAATAACAGTATGGAGGTTCCTTAAAAAACTAAAAATAGAACTACCATACGACCCAGCAATCCCACTACTGGGCATATACCCTGAGAAAACCATAATTCAAGAAGAGTCATGTACCAAAATGTTCATTGCATCTCTATTTACAATAGCCAAGACATGGAAGCAACCTAAGTGTCCATCGTCAGATGAATGCATAAAGAAGATGTGGCACATATATACAATGGAATATTACTCAGCCATAAAAAGAAACGAAACTGAGTTATTTGTAGTGAGGTGGATGGACCTAGAGTCTGTCATACAGAGTGAAGTAAGTCAGAAAGAGAAAAACAAATACTGTATGTTAACACATATATATGGAATCTAAGAACAAAAAAATAGGTCATGAAGAACCTGGGGCAAGATGGGAATAAAGACACAGACCTACTAGAGAATGGACTTGAGGATATGGGGAGGGGGAAGGGTAAGCTGTGACAAAGTGAGAGAGTGTCATGGACATATATACACTACCAAACGTAAAATAGATAGCTAGAGGGAAGCAGCCGCATAGCAAAGGGAGATCAGCTCGATGGTTTGTGACCACCTAGAGGGGTGGGATAGGGAGGGTGGGAGAGAGGGAGTTGCAAGAGGGAAGAGATATGGCAACATATGTATATGTATAACTGATTCACTTTGTTATAAAGCAGAAACTAACACATCATTGTAAAGCAATTATACTCCAATAAAGATGTTTAAAAAAAAAAAACCAACTCTGATGATAACCCAAATTTCATTCTCTAATAAATCATTAGCTGTTTTTGCTTAGGTGAAAGAAAAAAAAAAAAAAAAAAAAACGACACATGCACCCCAATGTTCATTGCAGCACTATTTACAATACCCAGCTCATGAAAGCAGCCTAAATGCCCATTGACAGACAAATGGATAAAGAAGATGTGGTACATATATACAACGGAATATTACTCAGCCATAAAAAGGAACGGAATTGGGTCATTTGTAGGGACATGAATGGACCTAGAGACTGTCATACAGAGTGAAGTAAGTCAGAAAGAGAAAAACAAATATTGTACATTAGCTCATATATGTGGAATATAGAAAAATGGTACAGATGAACTGGTTTGCAAGGCAAAAATAGAGACACATGTAGAGAACAAACATATGGACACCAAAGGAGGATAGTGGGGGGTAGGGTGGTGGTGGGATAAATTGGGAGATTGGGATTGACATATATACACTAATATGTATAAAATTGATAACTAAGAAGAAGCTGCTGTATAAAAAAAATAAAATTCAAAGTAAATAAAGACATTACAGAAAGAAATCCTTTGGAAGTATTTTTTTTAAATGTTGGTTAAAGTAATTTTCAAGCTAGTATGGAACAATGAATATCTGTAAATGGAAAAAAAAGTTTTTTAAAGGAAAATGAGGAAGAATTTCCTTTATCAGGTTAAAAACTGACTATAATAAAGTAATTGTGAACAAATGTTAAAAATACTTTGTGTTAATTTCCAACCATAGAATATTATGTATAGTCACAGGAGTAGGCCATTGTGTCAATGATAAAAATTAGGAAGGGTAGAAAGAGATCCAAATCATGAAGAAACAGTGTATAACAAATTATGAAGTATAAAGTTTAGTGCATTGGAAAGAAAGATGAAGAAGTTCCTATAAGATGTTGGAATAATTGTCTATACATCTGGAAGAAAAATACTCATACATATAACTATATACAGATAAACTTCATATAGGTTAGAAGTTAAGTGCTAAAACTGAAACAATACACATTTTTTTAAGAAATACACTGTATAACCCTAGTATTAAAGAGACCTTATCAAGAAATGCAAATCATAAAAGTTAAGAAAGGTCTATTTGTCTCCGTTATCTTTACACCCTAAGAATAGACTAGAGACAGTTTTGAGGCTGTCTTACAGCCTTTGAGCTTCTCCATCACCAGCATGGTGTACAGGGTTCTGCTTGATTGTTTCCTTTATAATTAGGAAGCATTTGCACTGGAATTGTCAATAAGAGACGAGAGAGAGAGACTTCCTTCAATCAACTATAGCCTCAAGTTAAATTCTATCCCCCAAACAAGCTCAATTCCAGGCTCTGTACTTACCACTAAAACAGCTCCACTGATCTTTAGCCCACACCCAAATACAAAAAAAGTAAAGAAAACGCAGGACCTGAAGGAGGATCCTGCTTAATTAGCAGTAAAATTTCTAATCCAGTGATGCTCCATGTTGTAGGTTTATTGATCTTCAAATTCTTTCAGATGCCCTGTTTAATCCAGACCACATTTGGATGACATTTTTCGTTTCACTTCTTTGCGTGATACTGTTTTGGACTATTGGGCTCCTTTGCTGTCAGTGTTTCACAAAACGTAACTGCTGCAACAAGGGTGGAATCATTAAGGGAATCTCTCTTAATGTGATGCCTAAGTCACATGGGGTGTTTAGGCAAAGCTGTACGACCTTTGTCAATGAATGCCAAGCTTTACGTAGGAAGATTTAGGGCTTCTCACTTTAGAAGTGTTGAACTTCACACCTCTCAATTATGAGCTTCCCAGAGCAGTGATGTTTTAGGAATAAGGTCAGTATAGACATCTCCTGAGTTGTTCAGACCCACAGTTACTTCTATGCCCTCAAAGGAGTGCTTTCTCTCTTAAGTAAAAGTCTAGTCAATCAACATGAAGTGAATCCAGCATCTGCCTTACTCAAAATCACTTAGTGATGGATGCATCCTGGGAGTCTTGTTCTAAGATATATTTAATTTGATCACAGTCTTCTTGCTTACATAGATTCCCATTAGCTTTCAAGATACCACCTCCCTTCAAGGGCTTGAACAACATCAACATGAAAAAGAGATAGGTTTATAAACCAACAAGTCCTTTACAACCAGACTCTTCCGTCTGGTTTCATGGTTATCACCCTTCCGAATGACTATATCACTGAGTGATAGTGACCCATCAGGTAAAAGGACATCAGACTTTTTTTTTAACATCTTTATTGGAGTATAATTGCTTTACATTGGTGTGTTAGTTTCTGCTGTATAACAAAGTGAATCAGCTATACATATACATTTATCCCCATTTCTCCTCCCTCTTGCGTCTCCCTCCCACCCTCCCTATCCCACCCCTCTAGGTGGACACAAAGCACCGAGCTGATCTCCCTGCGCCATGCGGCTGCTTCCCACTAGCTATCTATTTCACATTTGGTAGTGTATATATGTCCATGCCACTCTCTCACTTCGTCCCAGCTTACCCTTCCCCCTCCCCGTGTCCTCAAGTCCATTCTCTACATCTGCGTCTTTATTCCTGTCCTGGCCCTAGGTTCTTCAGAACCCTTTTTTTTTTTTTTTTTTTAGATTCCATAGACATTTTTAAGAACAACCTTTTTCCCAACTTATGTTCAAGCAAAATAGATTATATATAGTTGATAAACTGCTAGATGGGGGACGTGAATCTAGAGCCTGAACAGACAATTTAAAGGAGGTGAGTCAAAGGAGAAGATATAATCTATTGTGCCCACTTCCCTACTTAGTCCATAAAACACTGTACCACATTTATTTAGTGCCTACTTTATGCTAGGCATTGTAATAATCATTTTACAGAATTTACCTAATTTAATCCTAAAAGGCAGTGCTATTATTGTCACCATTTTATAGATGAAAATGTCATGGGTCACATAGCTCATAAGTGGTAGAGCCGATATTGGATAGCAGATGTCTCTGGCTCCAATTCTCATGCTCTAATCATTATGCTTATTTGCAGTAATTGGTTTCAGGTTTCTGCTTTCACACCTTAATGATTGAGGAGGTTATTAACTCATGAGACAAGCCTATTCCATAGTTATCATGGGAATTTTCTTCATTTTGGAAATAAAATCTATTGATACATGATTTCTACCAATTATATCAATGAGTAGCTCTTCTCTGTCTTCCCCAAGAAAGTCTTCTAAAGACTTGAGATCATAATTTTACTCCAGTTGAGTTTCTTTGAAAAGTATCTCATTATTTCTGGTCATTTTCTTCAGGAAGTTGATATAAATTAAAGAATAAACGGATAAATATTTTAGTAATATATGGTAAAACATTTTAATGATCTCTGTTAAACTTGTAGAAATAAGCCCCTTGACAGGGAAATTGAAGCTGAGGGGTTTAAAGTAAGGTTTTTTTTCTTTCACTCAACTCAGTGTCACCACTGCTACAGCTGTCTAATCCCACAACCTTCAGAACCCCGCAAAAATCTAATGAAGATCCCTAGGGCAGCTGTCCAGTTTCCCCCAGCCAGATTAATTTGGTGCTGGATTGGGTGGTCAGAATTAGGAAAAGAAACTCCTCTTAGTCCTGCTAGGTCCTTAAGTCCAATCTTACTAGGGTCTGCCACTACCCACAAAGTAAACTCACATCCTAGCCCTACCTAGGTTGAGTGGGCATGGGGTGAGGACTATGCTTTTTCTGATAATTGTTCTTAGGTCAGTGCTACCCCACATTCCTGCATAACTCATTTATTAACCCTAACTCTCCCTGTTCTAGTGTTCCTATATGACTGCATTTGTTTTTTGAGCTCAAGCATCGTTCAATTACTGTGTTTCGTAGTCTTTTCTGGAATGCTCATTATATATCTGAAGTTCTGGAGCAGAGGCAAATGGGGTTAGTAGCGGTGACTACTACTAAGAGCTTAGCAGCTCTCCTTTCCCTGGAAATCTGTTTCCTAGGTGTTGTTTAGCCAGAGCTGTATAACTTTTTCTCATAACCACCAAGATCAGTGGTTTAGGTGACATCTCAGAGGACCAAATTCTAACACTAAGATTGTTGTGGGTGTCAAGGACTGAAGATGCTTCGACTGCTACCAGCGTTTTCAATTGCACTTTAAGAACATAGCTCCTCTGCTCTAAGGAGAAAGAAACATTCTGGCTTCAGAAAATATGATTGGGTCCAGTCACTAATTTACTTTACTGTGGCCACTACTGGTGTGCATTCATGACTCTAGGTCAATGTTTCTTATCAATTTGGGGCTTAGAGTCTACACTGAAATTATAATGTTGAGCATAAATCCAGTTGCAGTACTCACATATACCTCTTAAATTTGCATGCAATTTCAGGAAGCTTATGAAACATTGAAATCCTTCCTTGGACCAATTATGAAATATGGTCATCATTTAGAGATGAAATTGATAAACTAATATAGTAATATTCAAAAGCATGATTTCGGCACAGCAGTTTATTATTTAGAGGTTTCTAAGGGATATGTATATATAGGATAATTGCCATCTAAATGAGGCAAAGAAGTGCTTTATTTTACTTGAGGCATTGCTGTCAAATCACAGAATAGAATTTTAGCGAATTAGGGTGGTCACTAGCAGAGCTTTCTCTGTTCCCTCTCTTCCCTTCCTCGTGCTAGATAGCCTTGAACCACAACATGCACAGGCCTATATTTCATTTGAATAAATACTTAGGAATTTATTCCTAATTTAGGTGTATGTTTAATTTTATAAGAAACCGCTAAACTGTATGTACTAATTTACACATCACCTGCAATGGATAAGAGAACACTTATTCCTCATGTTTTCTAATTAGGGGTTCCATCAGTCTAATTTTAGCTTAGTGTGTTCAGTGGTATCTCATCTCGGTTTTAATTTGCTCTTCCTGAACATTTCATATAAGTGGAATCAAACAACATTTACTCTTTTTTGACTGACTTCTTTCACTTAGCATAAAGTTTTAAAGGTCCATTCATGTTGTAATATGCATCAGTTCTTCATTCCTTTCTATTCCTGAATAATATTCCATCATATGAATATAGAACATTTTGTTCATTCATTCATCAGTTAATGTTCCTTGGTTTGTTTCCAATTTTAGCCACTAGTAATAATTCCACTATGAGTATTTGAGTATAACATGTTGAGTGGATATATGTTTTCATTTCTCTTAGATATATACCTAGGAATGCAATTGCTGGATCACATTAATTCTATGTTTCACATTTTTTTTAGAACTGCCAAAATATTTTCCAGATTGGCTTTACCATTTTAAATTCTCACCACCAATGTATGAGGGTTCCAATTTCTACATATTCTCACCAACACTTATTATTGTCTGTCTTTTTCATTATAGCCATCCTGGTGTGTACATTCATTTGGTGAGCTCAAGCATTGCTCAGTAGGGTTTTTGATTTTCATTTCTTTAATAAGCAAACATGTTGAACAGAATTTCTTGTACCTATTTGCTATTTGCATACTTTCTTTGGATAAATGTCTATCTAAATCATTTGCCAATTTTTAAATTGGGTTATTTATCTTTTAACTGTTGAATTGTAAGTGTTCTTTATATATTCTTGATACACATCTTTTATCAGATATGTGATTTGCCTATGCTTGACTGTCAGCTGGAGGAATACAGCCTGCCTGGATTTCTTCACATGCTTTCCATGTGGCTTTTCCAGCAGTGGTGGGTCAAGTCCATTTCATCAATAGAATCTCTCTGACTTTTCCTTCTGCCACATCTCTCTGACTTCAGCCATGCAAAGTCTCTGATTTAAGGACTCATATGACTAGATTGATTCACCTAAATAATCCTGGATAATCTCCCTATTTTAAGGTTCATAACCTTAATTATCTCTGCAAAGTCTCTTTTTCCATGTAATGCAACATATACACAGGTTCCAGGCATTGGGACACATATATCTTTAGGGGCCCATTTTGTCTACAACAGTCTGTTTGGCCACCAAAGATTCACATTCCTCCCAAACACAAAAGTCATTCTACTCATCCCAAGGTCCCCAAAGGTTTCATCTCATTATAGACTCAACTCAAAGTTGATAATAAAGAGGATTATAACAAAAGGATATTAAATAATCTATTTTATATAGTTGTAACAATTAATTGAATTAGTCCATTTTAAGTGGTAGAATGACTTCTAAAGAATAAATTCTCAGTACTAGTAATATTAAATGTTATTTCTCTAATATTCTCTCCCCCTAATTCACGACTCAACTAATTTCCTAATTTTTGCACTTTCCTCAGTCTCTATTTCAGATCCTTTGTTTCCCTTGTACAATGACTGGATGTGGGATATGGCAGAGATGATAGCTTGTCCGAAGGCATTTTTCACTCTACTAATCATTGTTTTAGGCATGACACTAAGAGGCAAGTGGGCAGGGAGGGTCATGACTCTGAGGCTGTCATTTTTCCAGCACATATTTATTTTCCATTCCCTGCAAAGCCCCACTTGCTGCCTGGTTATTAGCCCAAGGATCATCCTATTTCCAGAGAAAAGACAAAGTCCCAAACTATGTTTTGTCAAGTTATACATTAATATACTAAGGTTACTTAATAACTAAGGTTAAGTTGTAGCAATTCAAGTCTGCAATCAAAGAGTGACTCAAACTAGAATGCCCTTTCTTTTGGCTAGTAACACACAGAATCGTAGCTGTGATTCTCAGACTTATCACCCTCCTCCTGCAATATGTAGGGCATATTTTCTGTTGACATCTCTATCTCCAGCACCCAAAAAGAAGAACACAATGCACGTCTCTCCAAGCACATTTTGTGACATTGTTTTCCACATAGATCAATTTAACCTGCTCATATATTCCATTCACTGAAAATTACTAAGACTTGATCCTACTTGGACATTATTTAACTCCATTCACCCTGCTTCCTTGAACAAATTTCACCATTTCTCCACTTTTGCTCAGCCAAAGAATCCCAAGTAATAAGTATTAAGCCAGAGATGCTTCTGATTTTGTTGCCAAAACTTTGTTTCTGATATAAATGAGGGCCAAAAAATCCTCAGATATATGATCTTCCCCTCAAAATTTCCTGTAATCAGATTGCAATTCACAAAGTTATGAGTAATTCTCATTGTTGTCCTGGTATAATTTCTTTCAATGAGCATAATATTAAATGGACATTGACAATCTTACGTGCATCACTAGATGTTAGAAGAAATGATAACAATGTATATGGAATTCTGAGGGCAAAATGCATTTTGAGCCTACAATTTTGTCCATTCCAAATAATTTCTCATAAGTAAGAACAAAAAATAGTCAAGGACTTACAGAATGCACCATTTCTGTAGACTTTATGAAAGTTATTTAAGAAAAAAATTTCCCCAAATGGAATTGAGAATATCTAAAAAAAATTAGATGAGTACCTAATATATAAGAAATATGAAAAACAATTTAATCAATGAAATATTAATTTAAAAATAAATAAATAATTATATTATGGTTGGAAAATAATGGCTATTTAAATAAAGTAATTTGAAAATATATTAATAACCTAGTCACTGAACATCAATGGCTGCTAATACCACAGAAAGAGAGACAACCAGAGATTATATTATTCTGCATGTTAAGAACAAAATACTACCTATAATCTGTTCTTGGCAACAAAAAAAAAAAAAGAAGAAGAAAATAAACCTGAATCTGATTAAACCTCTATTCTAACCTCCACCTTACAGGAACACAAAAGAATAAAAGAACAAGATAAATACACTACACAAAATGACAGAGATGCAATCAGCCAAATGTAGAAATGAAAAGCATTACAGAACAAATGATACAAATTCTTCAATAAATGTTGCAAGAATATACAGATTCAATGCAATCCCTGCCAATATCTCAATGGAAGTTTTTACAGAAATAAAAAAATTAGACCAAAAATTAATTATGGAACCACAAAGGGCCCCAAATAGCCAAATCAATCTTGAGGAAGAAAAACTAAACTGTAGACAGCACAATTCCTAAATTCAAAACATATTTCAAAGCTACAGTAACAAAACTATATGGTACTGATGCAAAGGCAAGCACGTAGACCAATATAACAAAATATAGAGCCCAGAAATAAACCCATACATATATGGTCAAGTAATCTTTGACAAAGGTGCCAAGAACACACAACAGAGAAAGGATAGTCTATTCACAAACGGTTTTGGAAAAACTGATATACAAATGCAAAAGAATAAAATTGGACCCTTATCTGAAATCATATGCAAAAATCAATTCAAAATGGATTGAAGGCATACCCTTAAGACCTGAAATTGTGAAACTCCTAGAAGAAAATATAGTGGGAAATCTTCATGACTTTGGTCCTGTCAATTATTTCTTGGATATGATACCAAAAGCACAGGAAACAAAAGCAAAAATAGATGTGGAGCTACGCAAACCAAAAGACTTCTAAACAGCAAAGGAAACAATCAACAGAGTGAAAAGGCAACCTATTGAATGGGAGAAAAAAACATTTGCAAACCACATATTTGATATGGGGTTCATATTCAAAATATATAAGAAATACATAAAGCTCAATAACTAAAAAGAAAGGAAAAAGGAGAAGCCTGGTTAAAACATTGGGCAAAGGACCTGAATAGACATTTTTCAAAAAAAGACCTTAAGTTGGCCAACAGGTATATGAAAAGGTGTTCAGCACCACTAATCACCAAGGAAATGCAAATCAAAACCACAGTGAGATATCACTTCAAACCTATTAGGATGACCACTATATAAAACAAAAACCGAAAGCAAACAAGTGTTAGCTAGAATGTGGAGAAACTGGAACCCTTATACACTAGAATGTAATGTTAGAATGTAAAATGGTGCAGCCACTGTGGAAACGGTATTGAGTTCCAAAGAATTGAAATCAGTATCTCAAAGAGATATTTGCACTCCCTTATTCATTGCAGCATTAGTCACAACAGCCAAGAGGTGGAAGCAACCTAAATGTCCATTGGTGGATGAATGAATAATGAAAGTATGGTATATACATACAGTGGAATATTATTCAGGCTTAAAAAATGAAATCCTGTCTTATTTGACGATATGGATAAATCTTGAGGATATTGTGCTAAGTGAAGTAAGCCAGTCACAGAACGACAAATAGTGCATGATTCCACTTATGTAAGACTTATCTAAGTAGTACTCATGTGAAGTATTCAAACTCACAGAAGCAGAAAGTGGAATGCTGGTTGCTAGGAGTCAGGAGAGGGGTAGATGGGAATTTACTGTTCAATGAGTATGAAGTTTCAGTTGTACAAGATGGAAAACTTCTAGAGATCTGCTGTACATCATTGTGCTTATTGTTAACAATACTGTACCAGACACTTAAAAATTTAAGAGGGTAGAATTCATGGGTTTTGGGGGGTTTTTTAACCACAATTTTAAGAAAAGATAAGGAAAGCAACACATGAGATACTCCATACAAGAAGTGCCAGCTGAGTCCAGCCAACACACCAAATCATGAAAAACAATAATAAATTATTCTTTTAAGTCACTAAGTTTTGGGGAAATTTGTTAATGCATCAATGGAAAACTGAAACTACAAATAGTGAGAGAGACATGTGAGACACACTCAAAAGGCGTAACATTGATGTAATTGAAATCCCACTAGGAGAAGAGAAATATAATGAGGAATAAGGAATATACATAAAGCTAATGATCTATAATTTTCCAAAATTACTGGGAGATATAAACTGATAATTTTTCAGAATCAGTTAATCTCAAGCAAACAGTGCTTATTTCAAAGCAATAATGTTTTATTATTAAGAGAAAACAGCATTTAGACAAATTGCAGTCAAGCTTCCCAAAAACAATGATAAAAGGAAAATCTTAAAATTATCCAAATTAAAAGATGCACTACTTTTAAAGGAGCACTAAAAAGAATAAAAGCTAAATTTTTACATAAAGGGAGTTAGCTGGCAGTGGAATGATATATTTATGGTATTGAAAAGAAAACTGCCAAATTTCTATTCTAAACCTATTCTAATCCAGTAAAATATATTTCAGTAATGAATATTAAATAATAATGTTTTATACAAAACAGAGAGTAGCCTCTGTCAATAGCAGGAATGTGTTGAAAATCTACATAAAGGACATTCTCCAACTAGAACAAAAAGTATCCCACATGGAGACATGAATGTGTAGGAAGGAATAAAGACCACCAGAAAAGACAAATAGATTAGCAAATATATATTAATATTGAATCAAAAGATGAAAATGTAATGATTTTGAATTTAAAATTATATATGGAATTAAAATTCTTGTCAACAATGATACAAAAAGCAGTAGGGCTAAGATAATTGAAAGACAAACCACAAAACTGAGAGAAAACCTTTGCAAAACACAAATCTGTTAAAGGACTGGTATCCAAAATATACAAAGAACTCTTTTTTATTACTTTTTTTTTAAAAATTGAAGTATAGTTGATTTACAATATATCTTAATTTCCACTGTACAGCAAAATGATTCAGTTATACATATATATATTCTTTTTTAAAATATTCTTTTCCACTATGGTTTATCATAAGATATTAAATATAGTTCTCTGTGCTACACAGTAGGACCTTGTTGTTTATCCATTCTATATATAATAGCTTACATCTGCTAACCCCAACCTCCCCCTCCATCCCTCCCCTAAAAAATATACAAAGAACTCTTAAAATTCAACAATAAGAAAACAAACAACACAATTTTAATATTAGGCAAAAGATGTGAACAGACACCTCTCCAAAAAAAGCTATACAGATGACAAATAAGCATATGAAAAGATACTGAGCATCATAAATTATGAGGGAATTGTAAATTAAAATGACAACGAGGTAACACTATACACTATTAAGAGGGGCTAATATCCAAAACACTAACAACACCAATTGTGCTGAGCATGGGGAACAAAAGGAATTCTCATTTACTGCCGGTGGAATTGCAAAAAGGTACAGCCACTTTGGACAGTTTGGTGGTTTCTTACAAAAATAAACATACTCTTACCATATGATACAGCAGTCACACTCCTTGGCATTTGCCCAAATGAGTTGAAAACCTATGTCCACACAAAAACCTGACATGAATTTTTATAGAAGCTTCATTCAAAATTGCTAAAACTTGAAAGCAACTAAGACATCCTTCAATAGGTAAATGGATAGGGACTTCCCTGCGGTTAAAACGCCACGCTTCCAATGCAGGGGGCACGGGTTCGAACCCTGGTCGGGGGACTAAGATCCCACATGCCGCGTGGTGCGGCCAAAAAAAAATAGGTGAATAGATAAACAAACTGTGGACATCCATACAATGGAATAGTACTCAGTGATAAAAAGAAATGAGCTACCAAGTCACAAAAAGACATGGAGGAACATTAAATGCATATTGCTAAGTGAAAGAAGCCAAACAAAAAGGCTACATACTCCATGTTTCCAACTATATGATATTCTGGAAACAGTACATCTATGGAGACAGTAGGAATATCGGTTGCTGTGAGGGGATCAGGGGGAGAGGATGAAGGATAAATGGATGGAGGAAAGGGAATTTTTAGTGCAGTAAAACTATCCTGTATGATATTGTAATGTAGGATACATGTCATTACACATTTGTCAGGAATGTATAACACAAAGAGGGAACTCTAATGTAAACTATGGATTTTAGTTAATAATAAAATATCAATTTTAGCTTATCAATTGTAACAAATGTACCACACTAATGCAAGATATTAATAATTGGGGAAATTAGGGTAGTGATTAAAGGGACCTATGGCTATCTGCACTTTCCTAAGTAGATTTCTATTTAACGGTGAGATAAAGGTAAGAGAGGAAAGCATCAGTGAAATTAAAGATAGATAAACAGAAACTATCCAATCAGAAAAACACAGAGAAAAAAGATTGAATAAAAATGAACATAGTATCAGGAATCTGTATGACAATATGGTCTAACATGCATGCAACTGGAATACTAGAAGTAGAAGAGAGAAAATAGGGAAGATTTTTTAAAATTCTAAAATAAACTAAAAGTAAGAGAAATATTTACATTTAAGGTTTCAGAATCTCATAAACCCCAAGCAGTATAAATTTGAAGGACTGTGTCTTTATTCCCTTCTTGCCCCTAGGTTCTTCACGACCTTCTTTTTTTTTTCTTCTTAGATTCCATATATATGTGTTAGCATACGGTATTTGTTTTTCTCTTTCTGACTTACTTCACTCTGTATGACAGACTCTAGGTCCATCCACCTCACTACAAATAACTCAATTTCGTTTCTTTTTATGGCTGAGTAATATACCATTGTATATATGTGCCACATCTTCTTTATCCATTCATCTGTTGATGGACACTTAGGTTGCTTCCATGTCCTGGCTATTGTAAATAGAGTACATTCCTTTTTAATGCTGAGTAGTATTGCATTGTATGGATGTACCACAATTTGTTTATCCATTCTCCCATCGAAGGACATTTAGATTGAAATGATATTCCATTTCCATAATCTTGATTGACTGAGTCCAGCTTTACTGAGGTATACTTGACAAGTTGTGTATATTTAAATTGTACAACATGATGTTTTGATATATGTCTACTTGTGAAATGATTACCACAATTAAGCTAATTAACATATCCATTACCTCATATAGTTACAATTGTGTGTGTGCGTGTGTGTGCGTGTGTGTGTGTGTGTGTGTTGAGAGCACTTAAGATCAACTCTCTTAGCAAAGGTCAAATGAACAATACGGTATCATTAACTATACTCAGCATGCTGTACATTAGAGTTCCAGAACTTATCTATCCTGCATTTCTGAACCTTTGTACCCTTTAACCAACATGGCTCCACTTCCCCCACACTGGTGGAAGTGTCATTGCCCCTGGCAATGACCATTCTACCTTCTATTTTTATGAATTTGATTTTTTTAGTTTCCACATGGAAGTGAGATAATACAGTTTTTGTCTTTCTGTATCTGATTTATTTCACTTAGTATAGTGCCCTCAGGATCATCCATGTTGTTGTAAATTATAGGATTTTGCTAGTAGGATTGTTTGTGTAAATTGCTACAATTTGAAAAACTATTTGGTAATATCTATTCAAAGTGAACATATGTATACCATATGAGTCAGTAATCCATTTCTAGGTATCTGACAGATATTAGTGATCTCATCCACCAAAAGGCACGTACAAGAATATATATATATATATATATATCAGATACATATCATATATTGTAGATGATATATGATGATGTGCACATATATCTATATATGTATGTTATATGTGATATATACATATGTATATAGATGTTTATATATACATATGTATATATATATTAGATTATATCATCTTAGATTTTCTTTGTCATCTTGATCTTCATGTATTTGTGTTTGGGAGTGGGGAACTGGTTTGTTAGAGGCTTTTTCTCAATGTTCTTGTCCTACCCCAAGCTGTAGGCTTTCCTTGTGAGTCTGTGTATCAGAGAAGGTCTGTGCTCTGATCTCTCCCTTAGTAGGAATCTACTAATACTTCTCACTCAGTACTTGCTACCCTCGTCTAGGGCATTGGGAGTGTGTTCTCTGTTATCCTAGTTTAGCTCAAACTTAGGCAGGTCCCGTGTGCCTGGGTCTCAGGTGAGGGGCTTTCTCAGTCATCCTGGTTTCCTCCATTGGGAGCTACCTCCACAGTCTAATAACAGTAAAGTTTCTTGCCCCTCCTTCAGGGGCAGAGAAACTTTTATGTTCCCTTTTGATCTAACAACAGGTCTGCACCTATGCCCTGAGGATGATAGAGTTTCCTGCCCTTCTGCCAGCATCTTAACACTATTGTTCCATATGGAAGGAGGATCTGGGTGTAGCCTCTGCCTTTCCCACAGAGTAGGTGGTTGCCCTCTCCCAGCTTGTATCACACACAGGAAGGCTTTCTCTAGTCTCTTGACCTGCCCCCAGTCGTTCTCATGAATACACACTGGGGTCCACAGTGAAGATCCTGCAGGTGGGTGCAAACTCCTTTTGCGTCTGCATCTCCTAGAGATCTGTACTCTCATGAAAGCCCTCACTTGGCCCTTATCTATTCATTACCATTTTAGTCAAGTTTTCACACCAGTTTCTACTGTGGTTCCTCTTTTTTCTGTGCTCTGCCTCAGGTGAGTCACTGCTTGTGTCTCTTCCATTCACGGAAATTTCAGGTTCATTCCGAATTTCATTGAGTTTTCTCTGCAAACTCAGCAGGGATTAAGAAAATTTTATGATTCTGTTGAGTTTCAGATTTTCCTTGTTGTTGGGATTCCAACTTTATGAATCCCAAGTAGAAGCCAGAAATCCTTCATATTGTATTTGGATGTGAGAAAATTTTAAATTTTGATGAGGTTTTATTCCTCATTTTTTTTCTTTTATGGTGATTACCTATGTGACCAATCAAAGAAAATGTTTAAGATTATATAAACCATCCTCCATTGTTACAGCAGAATTAGTTTTCCCATCAACCACATTGAAACTCTGACTCTATAAACAGAGAGTCAAAACAAGTGGTCTCATTATGTTATATAATAGATGGAGATAACATATGAAATCACTTCTCAGTTACAAGATGAAGCTTGTTTTTCCCTAACACAGTAGTCCCACACTCAGTACTAGAGAATAAAAATTGTCACTGAACATCAGAGCTAATAGAATTTGGAATTCATTTCTAATACCTCCAACTGAGAAAACTCCATTACCCTGCCTCTCAGAATTCTTTTTGTCACAGCCTCGAAAAATTTTAAGGGCAAGTCAAAAATCTCCATTAGCTCTAGAGGCATAGTTTTCAACCTGGGTTGCATAATGCAATCCTCTGGGGGAACTTTAAAAACACCAGTGACATCTAAAAAGCCAAACCTGTAGAAACGGAGAGTAGAAGGGTGGTTACTAGGGTCTGGGGGTTGGGGGAACTGGGGAGATGTTGTTTAAGGGTACAAACTTGCAACCAGTAGACAAGTAAGTTCTGAAGATCAAATGCGCTGCATAGTGATTATTGTCAACAATACTGTGTTATAAACTTCAAAGTTTCTAAGAGAATATCAGAATTATTCTCACCACAAAAAAGAAATGATAATTATTTGACATGTTAAAGGTATTAGCTAATGCTCTGGTGGTAATCATATTGCAATATGTATCAAATCAATACATCGTATAAACTTATATAATGTTAAATGTCAATTATATCTCAGTTTTTAGAAAAGTAGTTTACTATAATGAGGGATGCAGAGTTAAAGAAATTGAAAAAATGATGAAAATGGAATAGTCTATAAATTGGTGTTTTTTGGTTAAGAAAAAAGTGGTATATCCATAAATAAAATACTATTCACCCATAAAAAGGAATACCTGCTACAGCATGGATGAACCTTGAAAGTGTTTTGCTGAGTGAAAGAAGCCAGTCACAAAAGGCCCCATATCATATGATTCCATTCATATGAACTGCCCAGAATAGGCAAATCCATAGACACAGAGAGTAGATCAGTGATTGCCAAGGGATTGAGGGAGGGGACAATTGTGAGGCATGGGGTTTCTTTTTGTTGTGATGAAAATATTCTGGAATTAGACAGTGATGATGGTTATACAATACAACATTGTGAATATACTGAAAACTATTGGATTGCATACTTTTACATGGTAAATTTTATGTTATATGAATTTATTCTCAACTACAAATAAATAAAGAAAATCGTAATTAATTAATTCATTCATTAATTAATAAAACCAATGGTGTTCCCCACTCCGAAGTACTTCTAAAATACTCCCCAGATGATTCAAATGTGTAGGCTGGGTGGATGGGTGGAACCTGATATAGAGGCCTATTGAAAGTGTGGGGTTGATATTTTGGTGAGGCAGGGAAAGAGTTACAGGGCAGAAGCATTTCAGAAGAAAAATAATCCTATTAATGCTAAAAAAATGTTTTAATCAAGGTTAATTTCACTCCAGGAATTACATCACCTGAACCACAGAGAAACTTTTGGATTCTGCCTCCAAATTTTTTTTCTGCATATGTGTTTTAATCACAGAAAATGGGGCCTTGGTGTAGTTTATGTTTCATGATTTCTCTCCAGATTCTCTGCATGTGTCTTGACACCCATTCTGCTTGGCTCTGTGTGGGAAGCTAGCTCAGATATACTCCCAGGCCCTGGGCCCAACCAGGGCTTCACCAGAAGGACCAGGAGAAGAGAAGGACACCAGATTCAGGCACAGGATTGAGTGGTCAGATTTAAGGGTTGGAGCCCCATCCTATAGTACAGTCATCAGGAGAGCAGCACTGAGCAGGTGGTCCTGGAGGAGTGGGTGTGGCTCTCCTTGGGGCTTTTCTCAGGCCTCTCTTTCATATTCAAGTATCTAGTTCTATGAGGCTCTCAGACTGATTTCTGAGAGGTCCCAACATGGGTTCTAATCACCTAGGTAGACATTTCTGCTTTGCATATAGAGGATAACCATAGAGGAAGGAACCAGGAAAAGGAAGTATAATGATCTTCTGCCCAGCCAATGAGCAATAGATGAAATGGCAGAGTTCCACCATGGACCCCAGAGCCTCTTCTAGGAGCGCATTGGGCTATAAAGGCCAGGGATCAGTTCTCTAAGCATCTACTAATATTGTAGAATTATTTGTATCACCACCTAAGTTACTTCATTAACCTTCCTGTTTCTCTAAAAGAAAGGACAGCAAAATGCTTAAAAGAAAGAGGTCAGTTGTCTTGTTTGTAGTGCGTTGAAGAGGAAGGGAGCTGAATGTTGTGACGGCAATGCAGAATGGAATGGGGGCAACTGCAGGGCAGGGGGGACAGCCTTAGACCTGGGGGCCTGCAGGAGAGGAAGAAGGACCTGAGGAACCTTCCTGGGGGAGGTCACAGTGAAAAGGCCAGTAACTCCCCTTACTGAAGCTCTCAAAGAGGAGAACAAACACAAACCATGAGCTCTAGAGCCAAACAACCAAGTGCTTCTTGAACATAACCTTAGGGTTCCAAAAGTACGTTAAAATCCAGCTGTTCCAAACCAAACTCATTCATCCCAACTACCACATTTTGCCCTTATGTGTTAAAATTGTTCTTCTCCCCCTCATCCATACCTCAAATAATATTCTCTCCATTCATCTGGTCAGTGGAATGCTGAAATCTGGGAGACATCCTGAAAGTCTTCAATCTCCTGAATTTCTTTATTCTATCAATTCTATTGAATACATGCTAAATAGATCTCAAATCTTTCCAATTATGCATCATTTGCTCTGCTACTGCTTTAGTTTAAATTCTCATTGCACTCTTCCATGATGATATGTATGTATCATTTACATTTTTATATTAACATATATCCATATAGTCTATGTGTTTGTGCATATATAGACAGTCTATAGATATAATCATATATGCATATATCATCACTTACACATATACATGTATTGTACAGATATACATCATTAGGATATGCATGCATGTGTATATTAATACATATGCATATGTACCTATATTTATATGTATATAAGCATATACACCCAAATATGTGTAATAATTTATAAATATATCCATATATTTGTGCATACATGTATATATTTATATATGTAGGTATGTATTATACTTATATATGTGTTTCCTATATTATATGACATTTAAGTATATATATGTGTGTATACATATATATACACTTAAGTATATATTATAGATATTCCTTAAAATTACAAACTTCATAATTTTACCTTTCTCTCTCTCTACAGTTCATTTTCTATCATTTTCACATCATGTCTCCTGTTACAGCCACAGTAAACTACTTCAGCTTTTCTGAATTTACCATCTTCTCTCATATGTCTTTCCAGCTATTGCTCCCTCAGCCTGGAAAACTTACTCTGCTCCTTTTTTTCATAGGGCTAACTGTTCTTTTTGTTTCAAGAACCTTCTCAGAACCATTATCACCTTGCTGAAGCTTCCTCGAATGCCTAATCTGAATTTGGTGCCTCTTATTTGTGCTTCCACAACTCCCTTCCTTTCCTCTCTGGGTGAAGGTACAGCATTCAGAATATATGTCTTTATCATGGCCATTTTATTCAGCACAAATTACAGGGAGTGTATAAATCAGATCATGTGTTGCCTCCTTTCCAAGTGAGGCAAGTCATGTTAGTACTTGCGATGATAACACAGTGATGCCAGATACAATCACTGAAGGCGAACAAAGACTCCTACCCACAGAGTGAAAGAGCCAGGCTCCTTGGAATTTCCCTTGGAAAGGAACATAAGGATCAGGCTGGCAGAATCAGGTGTCTGGAGTGGAATGGCCACAGTGAGAAGGGACTTCGGTAGGTAGTTTTCCTGGTCCCCATCAGACTCCACACTGGGGGAACTCCAGGTGACCAAGGCTGGAGCTCGTTCTCTAAGGGCTGACTTGGGATCACCAGGCTCAAGTAAGTGGAAGATTCAGGGACATGGTCCTCTCTTCATAGATGGTCATCACTTCTTCTATCCCCTCCTCTTCCTTGTGCCTTCTGGGAAGTCTCCTGTCCCTGCATTTCTAGAGTCTTGACTGACCTATATTTGAAGACTATGAGATTTGGGGGTTCCAAAGGATGGGGTCTCAGTCACCTCTAGGGAAGATCTTTTCTCAGTTTTTCTTGGTGGGTCACTTGCAACTCACTCTGCAGTACGTTTCACAGCAAATCTGGGCTCAGTTTCTAGAGTCTGGTCTGATCCGGAGCAAAGAAAATATTCCTATGCATGTTATTCCCCAGTCACATAGTAACAGTGTGACCAGTCCCCATCACACAGTATTCATTGCAACCAGATTCCTCTTCTCTAATGTTGCTAGCTGAGATGAACGAAAATAGAGATAAATAAAAATACCTCACTGTGGGATATTTAGGGTGAATTTTAAAAAATTATATCTTCAAAATTATTGACCTTCAAAATGTAATATGAATGACCTTCATAAAAATATTTTAACTCAGTCACCCTCAACAGGCAAGGAGCATATATCAGAAACACTTGATTTAGCTTAAAATAAAAACATAAATAACAGGAGTGGATTACACACTACTCTTTCTATAATACAGGAAAATTGCTGTGATCACACTGGTTTAAAGACATGCATCTCTTCTTTTGTGATCTGATTCATTTTCCTGGCAGGTTGAGTGTGATTTGTGTTAAATTTCATAGTCCTTTGTTTGCATATTTGCTTTTTGTTTGAACATTTAAAAGTGTTTTTATATCAGTAAATGATACATAACATAAAATTTACCATTTTAACCATTTTTAAGTGTACATTCAGTGACATTAGGTACATTCACGATGTGCAACCATAACCCCCATCCACCTCCAGAACTTTTTCATTTTCCAAACTCTGTACCCATGAAACAGAAGACTGCATTGTTCAAACTTGTTTTAAAACTCATGCAGTGTGAAATATGTACCTGATCAGGGTTTTCATTTGAGTGAGATTAAAATTTGTTTGTTCCCTATACCAATGTTTCAAAGGACATTTCCTATAACAAAGTCACACTTGTTATCCCCTATATCAAATATTCATACTGGCTTTTATTCCAATTTTGTTACAAATTCACTTTGCAGACATGTGGAGGTCCAGCTCGAGGTCAATCAACTGTCACATCCTCTTAATGACCTCCTCCAACTCTTACCCCCTTGTGACATGCTCTTACAATCTAAAATGCCCCCCTCTTCTGGAATGTACCCTGAGTGGTCAGCAAGAGGTGTCACTAACATGGGGTGGCTCATTTTTGTCAGCTATGTGGGTGCCTTGGAGGCAGATACCACAGCAACAGTATAGGCACATGCAAGAGAAAACACAGATTAAAATAATAATTCCCCAAACAATTTTCTCCACCAAGAGCCCCATGATCCAAACCATTGACTTACTAAGTCCCCTAGGCTAGAGGTCGGATCACTCAGGGTGTTCACTTGTGTTTTATGTGATTTAACAAAGATGATGCATTAGCAGAGTCATCAGGTATGAACACACAATATCTGTTTAGCTAATGGCACAGGTGCCTCCTTAAAAGGCAGTAATAGTGTCCAAGGTCATCCTATTTTGGAGGACAGCTTTTAGAGAGCTTTTTGTGTAGTTTAGAGACATTTCTGTGGGTGATAAAGACAGGCTTTGCTGCCTATCATTTAAAGCTTGTTGGGTGAATTTAGCAAGGGCTTCTATGTGTGCTACAACATCCTCCAGGCTAGTGGAGGGGACAAATGGTGGCCACATGATTGTACCAGTGGAAGACAGAGTGTGCCTCCTAGCCTTGAGGAGAGGGGGGTTGGCAGCCTTAGGAAATTAACCCGGTTGTGTATACCATCCATGCTGGCCAGGGGAGGCAGCACTGTCAGGTGTGAGGAGATGGACTGGGGGCCAGACCAGCACCCCCACCTTCTTCCCTCTCAGTGGTGCGTGTTCCAGTCTAGGTAGAGTATGTTTCAACAGGTCTAGCTTGCAGCAGGACAACAGGATCCCAGTGGAGATGGAGTAGTTTCACCTCACCCAGGGCTGCAGAGTAACTTTCTCATCCCAATGGGACATCTCTGCAAATTCCAGTAGACAATGTTTCTCAGGGGTGTGATGGAGTTTGGTGTTCTCAGTAGCGTAACATATTGATCCATGGTGAGAGTCAGGACAATGACCATTTCCTGTGACTTCCATAAGTTTACAGCACTGAGTGTCTTGGCAGGCATCCCCAGTCTGGCATATGGGGCAACAGGTCCTCCTTGTTGACCATTCAAATGTATTAAAGCCTGAGACAGTACTTTAGTGCACCTGGCTGAGGTGGTTTTACCTGTCAGTAATTTAATCTGCTGCTTTAATATTCCATTTTTTTCCTTTCCACTAACCCTACTGTTTGTAGATTTTAGGGGAGGTGGAACCTACATTCAATGTCATGTACTTTTGCCTAGTCTTGTATATCATGACCTTTGATCACTGTCTATTCAATGAGAGTATCTGTACATGGTACTCAGCTTTTCTAATCCCCTAATGGTGTCAGCCTAGCTTGCATGGGGACAGAGAAAAGCTTGGGTTAGGCCAGATGCAGAGTCCACACAAACCAGGGCATATTTAGGACCCTCATTTGGAGGGCGGGGGCCAATATAATCAATTTGCCAATCCCTCACCAGCTGGGAACTCTGGTGGAAGACCCCAGACTCCTTTGGCAGTTGCCTTGGGTATTATCTAAAACATACAGGATATAAAATTACTACATTAACCAACTCACTGCATGTCAAGGGCAATCCAGCATCCTTGGCAATATGCCATCCCACCTGGGCACTGTGGTGGCTGCTCTTTCTATGCATCCAATCTGCTGTATCTACTGGAAGGTCAGTTGCTAGGTCATGTACCCAAGCTAGGGCATCAGCTTCCTGATTGCCAAGGGGAGTCAGCACATTCTAAGTCAGAATATAGAAGACAGTGAGGACTGCCTCAGGCTTTTAAAGGTAAATCCAAATATCTTTCTACCTATCCTGACTCCACGAGGGCTTATTCATGATCATCCACCCCTTGGCTTCCCATTGTCCAAGCCAAAGGGTTAATCCCTTCAGAACAACCCTACTGTCAGTGCCAAGGGTGAACAGCCGGGGTCATCATGCGTGATCACCAGCCAAACTGCCCCCTGGCTGTTGTGGTTCGTTCCTATTTCCAGGCATCTGTATACCAGGCGCACAGCATGGCATTTTCACATTATTATCACCATTCACCTGGCTGTTCACTTCACCATAACCTTAGCACCTAGCAAACCTTTTTTTTTTTTTTTTTTTAGGGAGAAAAAGGTGACTATCACATTTGTGTGCTGAGTCAAAAGCCAAGCCATTTATAGACGTGACAAAAACTTTCATGATTGGCTGAGAAAGACCATTTCATTCTTCCCTTGCTTTTACTGGCCATATGGGTCTACAAATCTGTCTCTAATTGTGAGTTCTCCAGGAGCAGAAAATTCAGAGGGATTGCGCCAACTAAGGGGAAGAAAGTCAGATTTCCTTCTAAAATGGCCACTTGGTTCATCTCTCCAGAAAAAAAAAGCTACATCTCTGTCTTTAAACTTTCGTTTGTAGCTAAATGTAACTAACTGTGGCATATGCTTAGACTACTGGGACCTTGGAGATTAGGACCTGTTCCCAAAACCTGCAGCCACTTTCCCTGGGGAAGCAGCTCACCTGATGGAATTTACAAACCAGAAGACAAATAGCCTGAGAGGAAGCAATCCTTTAATGGAGAAGAAGCCAGTGGCTGGACTTGGTGATTATAACGGCCATTCTTAAGAGTAGGGTTGCCAGATTTAGTAAATAAAAATTACAGGATGCCAAATGTTGCATGGAAAATATGTATACTAAAGAACTATCACTGTTTATTTGATATTAAAATGTAACTGGGAGTCTTACATTTTATCTGGCAACACTATTTGACAATTCATTACTGCAGAAAAAAGATGTGGAGATAGATGATTTCTGCAACTTCTTGCTCCTGTTATCACTGTTTCTAAACCGGCCTCATTTCTTTTTTTTTCCCCACATCTTTATTGGAGTATAAATGCTTTACAATGTTGTGTTAGTTTCTGCTGTACAACAAAGTGAATCAGCTATATGTATACATATATCCCCATATCCCCTCCCTCTTGAGCCTCCCTCCCACCCTCCCTATCCCATCCCTCTAGGTCGTCACAAAGCACCAAGCTGATCTCCCTGTGCTATGCAGCACCTTCCCACTAGCCATCCATTTTACATTTAGTAGTGTATATATGTCAATGCTACTCTCTCACGTCATCATAGCTTCCCCTTCCCCCCCGCCGTGCCCTCAAGTCCATTCTCTACATCTGCATCTTTATTCCTGCCCTGCCACTAGGTTCATCAGTTCCGCTTTTTAAAATTCCATATATATGCGTTAACATATGGTATTTGTTTTTCTCTTTCTGACTTACTTCACTCTGTATGACAGACTCTAGGTCCACCCACTTCACTACAAATAACTCAATTTCATTTCTTTTTATGGCTGAGTAATATTCCATTGTATATATGTGCCACATCTTCTTTATCCATTCATCTGTCGATGGACACTTAGGTTGCTTCCATGACCTGGCTATTGTAAATAGTGCTGCAATGAACATTGTGGTACATGTTCACTGAATTATGGTTTTCTCAGGGTATGTACCCAGTAGTGGGATTGCTGGGTTATATGGCAGTTCTATATTTAGCTTTTTAAGGAACCTCCATACTGTTCTCCATAGTGGCTGTATCAGTTTACATTCCCACCAAAGTGCAAGAGGGTTCCCTTTTCTCCACACCCTCTCCAGCATTTATTGTTTGTAGATTTTTTGATGATGGTCATTCTGACCGGTGTGAGGTGATACCTCATTGTGGTATCAGATCCAGTTAATGGTTAGGAAAAATTAATTATCTCTAATCAGCAAGTCTTCTTTATCATGTACCCAGATTTGTGTTAGGTTCCAGGGAGAAGAAACAAATAAAGAAGACCTAATACTTGCCCTTGAGAACCAATATTCATATTTAGGAGACATGATTTACATACCACTTAAACTGTGAGGAAGTGGTCTAAGCTGCAGATCCATACTGGAATCCATGTGAGTTATCAGTAAAGTAAGGTGTCAGATGAGGAAGGATGGGATGGGCTAGTGGAAGCTTGACAGGTGATGAAAATTCGCATTTGTAAAGGATTCTATGCAGAGCAGAAATAAAGATAACGTATTTAGAGATAGGTAAAAGAAAGCCTGAGACAACAAATGGAAAAAAGATTTTAATGTTTCTAACAAAAGCTGCTTATTAAATGACAGAAATCTTAGTGATGCACATCTAGGTGGTATCCAGTCTTTGGCTAATAAAATAATGCTGCCACCAATCCTTGCACACATGTTTTGAGCATGCCTGTGAGTACATAGGTAGGAAATATTCCAGTGAGCAGAACTGATGCTCAAAGATTATGTACCGTTTTATTATATATTGAAAATATCATTCTGAAATAGTTACTAATCTACATTTCCACCAACAGGTGGTATCACTATCTCAGATATTACAGGTATCAGAGTTTTTTATCTTTTCCAAACTTACAGATGAAAAATAAATTCTCATAGTGATTGTATTTTACCCTTTTTATTAACAAGACTGAGTATCTTTCAGAGAAATTTTGTATTTCTTTTCTCTGAACTGCCTGTGTAGGTCTTTACTCCATGTCTCCGTTGTACTGTTGGTTTTTCCCTCATTGCTTTTTTTTTTTTAATTATGAAAGAATCACCTTTTACTTTTTAATTTTTTTTGGCCACGCCATGCGGCACATGGTATCTTAGTTCCCTGACCAGAGATTGAACCCACGGCTCCTGCATTTGAAGTGCAGAGTCTTAACCACTGGACTGCCAGACAAGTCAATCCCTCATTGCTTTTTAAGAACTCTTAAATTTTTAGGAATTTTTATCTCTTATACCTATTCCACATGTTTCTGACCAGTTTATAATTCAGTCTATTGACATATTAATTATACTTTGAACATCCAGAGGGTTTTTTTTGACTTTTTATTTTATTTTGTAAATTATGAAATTTCTCAAGCCCCCCTTTATTTTGTCCTCCTTTTTATCCTCATTGACTTCTTAAATTTTACTACTTTATTTTCTAGAGCACTTTTAGATTTACAGAAAAAATGTGCAGAAAGTACATAGAGTTTCCATATAACCAACCCCATTCTCCCTTCCTCACCCAGCCCCTCCAAAGGTTCCCCTACTACTAACATCTTCCATAGTGTGGTGTATTTATTACAACTGATGAACCAATATTGATAGATTATTATTAAATAAAGTTTACATTAGGGTTCACGCTTTGTGTTGTAAAGTTCTCTGGGTTTTAACGAATTGTTATATAAATGAGCACAAGTAGCCTCTGTACATTGGCCCTGTGTTACTTACTTCTTTAAAGCAGGCTGAGACCCATTAGCTCAAAAGCCTGCCAGTGTCAAACTCAAATTTTTACACATCCAATTGTTTTAAATATACCCCAGATAAGCATACTTTTAGCTATGTAATGCCTGTCTGCTTTGTGTGCCCTGTGAAACTGCACCCAACATCTGCTAGCCATAGGTAAGATAAACCCTGTAGCTACAGAGACCCCAAGCCACTGCTGCCCTGCAGAGCCCTCAACTCTTCACTGTTCTGTGAAGTGACATTACTAGACACATAAGCCCTCTCTCCAACCCGTCTGTCCCCTGGGAGTTCCCTTGCCCTCCTCCCCTTCTGCATGGTGTTCCCTGTGCCTCCAAATGGTCTCATACTTTGGGGACTGCCACCTGCGAAACCCTGTCAAAGTGCTCCTCAGATAAAGCCTTCTTGTGTGCTACCACCACCTCGTGGTCATATCTTTTTCCTTGATCAGCCCTGAAATCCTCAAATTTACTACATTAATACATGCATAATGCCATGTTTCTACGATTTCTGAATCATACAGAACCACTTTACCACTTTAAAAATACCCTATGCTCTACGTATTCATCCCTCCCTCTTCCTAAACCCCTAGCAACCACTGTTCTTTTCACTGTTTCCATAATTTTGCCTTTTCCAGAATGTCATATAATTGGGATCATATAGTACATAACCTTTTCAGACTGGCCTCTTTACTTACCAATATGTATTTAACGTTCCTGCATGTCTGTTCGTGGCTTGATGGCTCATTTCTTTTTATCACTGAATAATATTCCATTGTCTAAATGTACCACAGGACATATTGGTTGCTTCCAATTTGGGGGCAATTATGAATAAAGATGCTGGGAACATTTATGTTCAGGTTTTTGTGTGGATGTAGTTTTCAACTCATTTGTGTTATACCTAGAAGCCTGATTGTTAGAACATACAGTAAGCACATATTTAGCTTTGTAAGAAACTACCAAACCGTTTTCCTATGTGGCTGTATCATTTTGCATTCTCACCAGCAATGAATGAGAGTTTCTTTTGCTCCACATCTTTGTCAGCATTTGATGTTGTCAGTGTTTTGAATTTCAGCCATTCTAATAGGTTTTTGGTAATATCTCATTGCTTTAATTTGCAATTCCTAGTGACACATGATGTTGAGCTCCTTTTCCTGTGTTTGTTTGCCATCCATATATCTTCTGTGGTGAAGTGTCTGTTCAGATGTTCTATCCATTTTTATATTGGGGTTTTTTTATTGTTAAGTTCTGAGAGACTTTGTATTTAGTAGTCTCCATCCCCATCCATGGTTTTGCTTTCTGCAGTGTCAGTTACCCAAGATCAACCATTGTCTGAAAAAATTAAATGGAAAATTCCAGAAATAATTCATAAGTTTTAAATTGGGAGCCATTCTGAGTAGGTTGATGAACTCTCATGCTGTCCTGCTCTGTCCCGCCCAGGATGTGAATCATTCCTTCATCCAGGGTATCCCACTCCTTAGTTACTTAGTAGACATCTTGGTTATCAGAACGACTGTCACAGTATCTCAGTGCTTGTGTTCAAGTAACCCTTATTTTACTTAATAATGACCCCAAAGCACAAAAGTAGAAATGTTGGCAATATGGGCGTTCCCTTACTGTGGCTAATTTATAAATTAAGCTCTATCATAGGTATGTATGTATAGGAGAAAACATAGTATATATAGGGTTCAGTACTATCTGTGGATTCAGGAATCCACTGGGTTCCTGGAATGTATCCCTTGCAGATAAGGGGGGACTACTGTATTTTGGATACAAATCCTTTATCTGATATATCCTTTGCAAATATTTTTTCTCAGCCTGTAACTTATCTTTCCTTTCTCATAACAAAAGCTTTTGCAGATTAAAAAAAAAAAAAAAAAGCTTTTCCAGAGCAGACTTTTTTTATTTTAATGAATTAAAGTTTTAATTTAATGAATTAATGCTTGATCTGTTATACCTTTTATTGAACTTTATAATTCAATTTATTTACTTATTTTTCTGTTGCATAATTCAATATTTCTTCTATTCATGGTTTCCAGCTGGTGTGTTTGCTTAGAAAGAGTTTTCTAGGCCATGTTCCAAGTTATACAGCCACTTTTTCTATTTATTTTATATTTGCAAATTAATCTATGCAAAATGATTTCTATTATAAGGGTTTAGACAGAAATCTAATTTTTTTTTTCCAAAAAATACCCAGTTGTCCTTCCATTTATTAAATAATCTATCTTTCTGTACTGATACCCAATTTCATCTTTGTCATAAACTAAATTCCTCTAGGTATTTGAAATTATAAGCTGTTTCATTGAGCTCTCTTCTCATGAGCCAAATACAGATTTTTCAAAAATGATAATATTTATACATTTTTCTATCTCGTAGAACTATTCCATGCTCAGTACCTTTTTTAAAAAAATATTTTTTCTATAAAAGTCTACAGAAAACAAAACAAACAAAACATGTTTTGTTTTATGAAATAGTTCAAAGATATTTTTATTTGATGACCTCAAATTTCCACACTGAGTTACCCTTGCTTTACAGTTGTTCTTAATAGAAAGTGCTCTAAAATTTTCCATTATATCTTTGAGAATAATTTTTCACTTTTTTCTTTGTTTCCTGTAAGACTGATATAAACCTGAAAATTTATGAAAATATGTATTATGTAACCTTAAAATGTATCAAATTATATATCCAGCTAGATATAAAAATGAGTAGAAAATAATGATGAAATTATCGTTATTATTTTATAATAGATATAAAGGTAACTGTGGTAATTAGCTTGTAATCACTCTATTTTATTTGTTACATAATGCACTTAAAACACATTCAAAATAATCAGTGTTTTGGATCCATAATTAAAGTCTAATTGTTTAAGGGAGTAAAATTAACTTCATTGGCAGTGTTCAAATAGCTCAAATTATTTTCAAATATTATTATACAAACATATCATAAAATGGGGATTAAACAGTTTACACCTAAAATAGTATTCCTTTCCACATACAAAATAATTTTTAATATTTTATATGTTAATTGATTAATCAATCAATTAATTAGTTGACACATTGGTACTGAGACTCTTCTGGCCTCAAGGATGAGAAAACCTAAATTTATTTGGTGGTCTTTTTCAAGTGGTGATATAACAGGAGGGATTGGGAGAGACAAGAAGGCCTTAATGTGGGGGAAACAGAGAGTCCTAGAGTTTCAACTATGTCTGCACCCTCCCCTCAATGAGTGGGGCGGGGACAAAAATGTGAGGGTCTGACATGTGTCCTATTCCCACACCTTACTCTAGTCAGGAACTAAATGTCAACTTTGAGAATTTCTGACTCTCTAAACTGAAAGAACATCTGTGGTAGCCCAGTTGTATCAGAAAGGCAAAACAAAAAATGAAATATTTTAACATGGGGACACCCATAGGAGCAGGCGGTGGTGGTTTAAGACATCTGCAGGTAATACCCAAGAGAGTTGAGAGGTTTTGTGTGGAACATAAAACTTTTATAAGAGCATATAATGAATAAGAGAAGTAATAAAATTAAACATGTATTTGGTGAGAATTTTCTATACTTGAAGAAAGATGAGAATTATCCAATTCAAAAAGTACTATCAAGCTTAAGCTAGAAAAAGAAACATAAATTCATACATAGATTCATTACAACTAAAGTGCAATAAACCTTAAAAGCTGTCTGAGAGAAAGAATGTTTATCAATGAAGGAACAGCTATCAGAGTGGTAGCAGTTTTCTTAACAGCAGCAATGGAAACCGTATATCATATTTCTTAAGGGAAACAGTCTGATGAACTACAATTCTAGTAAAGTACAAAATTAAGGCGTCTTCAGGAAAAATAAGAGAATTCACCCTCAACAAAGGAAGATTAAAATTGATATATTCTCAAAAAATTAATCATGACTGATCAGTAAAAAAGTGTTTCATTAAATGAGGTAATGTTAGTAAATAGGACAGTTTTATGTAAAAACAAAAAAGAATATTTACCAAATTTTGCTCAAGAAAATATAGAAAACTATTTAATGTCAATGTCCATTTGAGTTTGTAAAAGGGAAAAATACTTGTTGAATAACTATCCCAGAACAACTCAGAATCTAGATTTATTGTTGCACTTTTCAAAATTTTACAGTTTTCACACTTTGTGAGGAACTCAAGAGTATAAATAAAAGTTGGAAGGATTTTAGATGATATCACATTGACTATATAATTCTGATATCACAATCTGACAAATGAATTCTTTAAAAAAGATAAATTTCACTATGGGTGTAAAATTAAAGCTATAAATAAAATATTATTAAACCAAATTCAAAAACTTGTTTAAAGTAATATTTAACAATTACTACATTACACTAATCTTCAAATTGCTAAACTTCACTGTTAAAAAAAATGTGATTTAATACCTTATATTAACAATCCTAATTAGAAAAAAAAGGTTCAATTTATATTAAAGATTTTTTATATATTCAGCCTCCATTATATTTTCTCTTCTTCCCCTTGTTCATTCTGCTTCTATATTCCTTATTCTTATGCATCCTCCTTCTCTCCCTCTCCCTCAGTTGTGTCTTGGCAATTCTTCAGCCTTTGCACATCGACATTGATTTGTGTCAATTTGTCAATTTACGGGAAAAAAAAACTATTGGGATATTGGAACTATCCTGAAATTATAATTTATCGGGGGAGAAAGATTTGAAACTTTTAAAGAAATGATTCTTCCCATTTACAAACATGGTATATCATTTTTCATTTCCTTAAAAATTTCATGCTTAGAATATTGCCATGCACATTGTAAGTGCTCAATGTGTTTTAGCAATTATTGCAATCTTAGCGGTATCTGAACTTGTCTTTACTTTCCTCCCTGCTCTGTTATTGGATGACGTGTGTCCAAATATGAACACTATTCCTCTATCATGCAAATTTGGGACACTTTTACTTTCCTCATTTAAATAATTCTGTATTTTAAGGTTTTACAGTATGAATCTGTAATACTGAATAATTACAAAGAAATAAATTTAAAATGTTTACATGAATAAAGAAATATATTTTGTTCCTTATCACATAAAGCTTTACCATACATCCAAGTCATATTTTCTCCTTCAATGAATTGTATGGTATGTGGCTTTCTACTCTGGGGAAAAAAATCTAAGAAACTCATTTGGAAGAAATAAATTAATAACTTAGTAAACTTTTATTTTTCTCTGAGTCCATAGATTACAATCCCCCACCAAAAGTGTGAGAGAGCATAGTCTAGATGGAGCAGAATTCCCCACAATGAGATCCTACATAATCTGTTAAAATGAAATATAATCCTTTGAGGTATACAGAGAAAAAACATCTTATTTTTTTTAAAAGCCCTACCCATACAGATGGCCAAAAAACACATGAAAAGATGCTTAACATCACTAATCATTAGAGAAATGTAAATCAAAATTATAATGGAGTATCACCTCACAGAAGTCAGAATGGGCGTCATCAAAAAATCTACAAACAATTAATGCTGGAGAGGGTGTGGAGAAAACGGGACCCTCCTACACTGTTGGTGGGAAGGTAAATTGGTAAAACCATTATGGAGAACAGTATGGAGATTCCTTAAAAAACTAAATATAGAACTACCATATGATCCAGCAGTCCCACTCCTGGGCATATATCCAGAGAAAACCATAATTTGAAAAAATACATGCACCCCAAAGGTCATGGCACCACTATTTACAATAGCCAAGACATGGAAGCAACCTAAATGTCTATCGACAGAAGAGTGGATAAAGAAGATGTGGTACATATATACAATGGAATATTACTCAGCCATAAAAAAATAATGAAATAATGCCTTTATCAGCAACTTGGATGGACCTGGAGATTGTCATACTGAGTGAAGTAAATCAGACAGAAAGACAAATATCCTATGATGTCGCTTATATATGGAATCTAAAAAAATGGTACAAATGAACTTATTTACCAAACAGAAATAGAGTCACAGATGTAGAAAACAAACTTATGGTTACCGGGGGGAAAGAGGGGTTAGGGATAAATTGGGAGATTGGGATTGACATATACACACTGCTATATATAAAATAGATAACTATAGGACCTACTGTATAGCACAGGGAACTCTACTCAATACTCTATAATGACCTATATGAGAAAATAATCTAAAAAAGAGTGGATACAAGTATATGTATAACTGATACACTTTGCTGTACACCTGAAACTAATACAAAATCGTAAATCAACTATACTCCAATAAAATTAAAAAAAATAAAAATAAAAAAGCCCTACCCAGAAATAAATTTTTGAGTTTTAAAGGGATGAAAAGAGAAATCTATCAGATGTCAGGGTCAGTGTGGATTTTTTCAGTCGAAATAAAAATGGTTGGTGGTTGGCCTGAGGTTAAGAGAAAAGGCAAGAGTAATGATCACACATATTTTTTAGAGAAGACTTTATTTGCCTGTGCAAATCAGTCAGTCTACATTATTTGATTAGGCACTTAGTGAGTGCAGAGATCTTTATTAAGGACTGAGCCTGATGGAATATCCCTCTTTTAACTGGTCTCTTCTTTATTTTCTTGAAATTTCTGTCTTAATCCTGTTTAAAGAGAATCAAATAAAAGGGGAATTTTGGGAGTCTCTGGAAAGATACTAAAAAGGTAAGGCAGTCTTATAGGTGGTATTTGGAAGGAATGTTAAGAACCCGTTGATACCTAGAAAGCTAGGAACTCATCATGTACATATATGAATCAAATACACGGTGACTCTTGGTTCATACTCTCACCTTTTGGTTACTGTCTTCCTTCACAGAGCAGTTCACAGTGAATGGCATACAGGGGCCCATCTTGGCTCCATTGGGAGGAAAAGTTGAGTTCAGTAGCCAGCTGTCCCCACCACAGAGTGCAGAACACATGGAAATACGCTGGTTCTGGAACCACTACACAAAACCTGTTCACCTGTACTAGAATGGTAAAGACTTGTATGGAGAAACCATCTCCAAGTATGTGGAGTGGACAGAGCTCCTGAAAGAAGCCACTGGAGAGGGTAAGGTGACCCTCAGGATCCTTAATGTGAATGCTGCTGCTGATGGGTGGTACCACTGTTTCTTCAAAGATGGTGATTTCTGTGATGAGGCCATCAGAGAAGTGAAGGTCACAGGTAAGGATGGATCCCTCTGAGGCTTCTATGCATCCACGATTCTCAATCCATCTGAGGCTGAGTATTAGGAATATTCTTAGTGTTTCTGACCATTTCATATTACAGGGTTTGGTTAGCAAGTTCAAATTCATGCATTTAGTCTTTAAATGGGGAAGAGGGTAGGATTAAGAATGCAAATTGTGTCTGTGCACATATTACCTTTATCAGCAAGAACTGTCTGTTTTCCCATGTCCATGTGCACTGTTAGATCTTTAAAGTATCAACAGAATCCTTTCAGGATTTGTTACTATTTTTTTCAATTATTTTTGACAACACTTTAGTAAAACTTGACTCTATAAACCACCTAAATCTTTACAACTGTCTCCTTAATGATCATTCGTATTCCCATTTCTCCCTGACTCAATTTGCTGACTACTTAGTTCTTAAATCTAGTTCAAAAAGCCTTCATCTATAATCTTCTGTGTCCTCCAATATCACCTCAGTCTTAGTTTTCTGAATAACAAAGAAATGGTGGCAAGATGGAGGACTTGAAGTAAACTGAAAGGCTTCCAAATGTGAGGGCACAAGGGTAGGGTCCTAGGCCCATTCACATGTAACATTTTCATTAGCTATTGTGACGCTCATCTGTATTGCCTAGAGCTAAGGTATCCAATATGATAGCCACTAGCCACATGTGGCTACTTACATTTATATTTAAATTAAATTAAATTAAAATCAGGCAAAATTTGAAGTAAAAAATTAAATAAAATTGAAAATTTCGTTCTTTAGTCTCACTGACCACATCTTGATCTTAGCCAAAAGGCCAAGAAGGGATCACTGACCACATCTTAGGTGCTAAAGTCTCACGTTGCAAAAAGCTACTGATTGGACAGCACAGATATGGAATATTTCCATCATTGCAGAAACTTTTATCAGACAGAGCTGCTCTAGAGTCACTCTTTAAATCTCTACTCATTCTTTCTTTGCCCACGCATTAGGCAATTCTTAACATCCCCAGCAATGTCCTGAAAATTTTCAAAAACTTGTTTATTTTCTCTAAACTGATAACTACTGCTTTATTTTGATAACAGTAGTGCGTTACCTGTTTTATTCAAAGAGCACATAAATTAAAGTTTCAATTAAAGTTGCAAACTTGCCTTTATGCTATTTACTGCTTATTAATAAATTATGGTAGCTCATATGTAACTAATGATGAAGATACAAGAAAAAATGTTACACTATAAATTCTATGAGGACTGAGATCTTGATTGTTTTTGTTCATCGTTATGTCCATGGACCTAGCCCAGTCTCCTAGATTTAGTAAATAATCAATAAATATTTTTGACTAAGTGAATAAATGAAACAAACAGGCATTTCCTCTCCTGACTTTTTAGGATCAGGTTGTTAATTTGGATATCATAATCCTTCAGTCTGGCTTAGCCTTTTTCCCTTTTGATTAGCTTGTAGAAGCAATCAGAGCCCCACAGTGTTTGACTATCAGTATACCTAAGGGCATAAGGTTTAAAGTAGAAGAAGGGGGCTTTTCTTTCTCTCTTATGTTTCCCCATCCCTTCACCTAAATATTGTTTTCCCCTTTCTTTCCAACCAGCTACAAGCCTGGAAACGCAGATTCTTGTGCATCCTCCTAATACCAAAGGTCTTTTAGTGGAGTGTAATTCAAGAGGTTGGTTCCCGCAACCTCAAATGGAATGGAGAGACAGCAGAGGAGAGATCATTCTACCTTCATCAAAATTCCACTCACAGCATACTGACAAATCGTTCAACCTGAAGATGACCCTTCTTCTAAGAGGGAGTTCCTATGGGAATGTCACTTGCTACTTTCGAAACCTGTAACTGGTCAAGAGAAAGGAACAAGCATTGTCCTATCAGGTGAGATCTGTGTGTTTGTTCTTCAAATGATGGCCATTGTCATCAAATTTATAAACTAAAGAGAAAAATTAATATACTTTCTTCACTTGGTTTTTAGGATATTATATTCTCTTGGCTTTGTTCACCATCTTGCTTGTCTTCTTTCTTATTCTCTTCTGCTACTTCATCTTTTTCACTCTGCCTTCTTGATATATGAGTTTCCCAGGGCATAGTCTTTGAGTCATTTTTCTCTATTGTGACTTAATTCTATCTCATGGCTTTACGTAAAATCAATATGATAAGAATTCCTCGAATGATATCTTCTACCCAGACCTCTCTCCCAAACTCTAGTCTCATCTCTAAACTCAGCATCTCAGTGTGGAAGTCCAGTAAATATCCTGAATCAAACAGATAAAAAACTAAACTGTTAATCACCTGTCAACTTGTGTGATTTACTGCCTTCCCAGTCACACTTCTAATTTTTATTTTCTCAGAAAAAAATCCTTGAAGTCATCCTTGACTCCCATCTTTCTCTTATATTCTACATCACACGTGTCGAGAGATAATACTGGCTTTACCTTTAAAATATACCCAGAGTCTCACCACTTCTTACCACCTTTGCTGCCCTCCAAGTCTGAGACACCATCGCCCATGGTCTGAACATTGGTAATAGCAACTGAAAAGTTCTCCCTACTTCTCTTGTCCACTATGGTATATTCTCAACACATGGATAGGAGGATCCATTTAAAACATGAGATATATGTCAACCTCTCTTCAAGACCCTGCAATTGTTCCCCATTTTATTCAAAGTAAAATGCCCCACAATGTCCTGCACTATCTCTGCCCCCGTTACCTATCTGACCTCATCCCCTAATGTTCTCTGTGTCTCCTCTAGTCTAGTCACACAGAACTCCTTGCTGTTCCCCAACCGTGACAGAACTGCTCCTGCCTGGGGTCTTTGCTCCAGTTGTTCCCTCTTCCCAGAATGCTATAATTCCAATAAATTACCTATCTCCTTCAAATCTATACTCAAGTCTCACCTTGTAAATAAGGACCACTTTGACAAACCAACTTGAAAAAATGCAACCTTTACCACCCCCACCACCTGGCATTTCCTATCACCTTACCCTCTTTTAATTTTTCTTTTTTACATAGTAGTATCACCTTTTAACCGGCTATGTAACTTATTTATTATGTTTATTGTCACTTATCTATCTCCCTTTCTAAAACATGAAGATAGAGATCTTTGTTGTAATATACCCCAGTTTCTTCAAATATTGCATGGCACATAGTAGGTAAGCAATAAATAATCAATACTTGAATGATTGAAATAAAATAAAATGAGTGCCTTGGAAACTGCTAAGTAAATGTACATGTATTAGTATTTGTATATGTCTGTGAAATTAATGTTGGACAGATGCTGAGAGGGGTATCCCAATTCAAGATTATTATAATAGGAATAAGTCCCCAACAGGTTTAGCAGTTTACTACTTTTAGAACATTTTTGTGTTTATTTCTCTAGGCAGAAAGACATCAGATTCCCAAACAAAATGATAGGTGTCTATGCTCAGTATGTGCAAACCAGCAAACCAAAGCAGATGCTTGTTCACATGAATAGGAAAGGAGGAAAGCTTATGTAAACGTATGTCTCAATGTATTCAAGAAGAATAATGCCAGACCCAGTGAATACGTTGGAGAATTCAGAACTGTGCATGTATTTGTTGCTTAGACAAAAGGACTGAAGGACTGAGTTGGTCTGAGGCTTAGTAGGAAGAACCCAGCTCTGCCTTAGGGAGAACATGAGACAGAATGGATGGGAAGAATTGGGGTGAGCAGCCTTCATTCACCTTTGCTCCAGTCTCAAACTAATCACACTTGGCTCAGTCCCACTCCAGACCCTTTGTCACTTTTCACTCACCCAATTATAACTACCTCCCCAAACTGGCTTAGGTCTAATATCCCACTGTCATGGGGTCTTGAATGCTTTGGATGAATCTATTTCTGATAAACTGTTTCCATGGAATACAATTTGGATACTGATTCTGGTCATAATTCTGGTTCTGCTGCTGACATTTATCATGGTGCCCAGTGTTGATTTATATTACAGATTACAAGGTAAGTGGGTTTGAAGGGCAGGAGATATAAAGTGGGGGTGGGAGAGCTAAAGCTGCATGACCCTTGATTCCCAAGCCCATCTACCTCAGGAAGTTCTAAACTCTCGGGACAAATGTTAGACATATGCCGTTCATCATTCCTTGGTCCTAGATATTCTTCTTTAGCCGCGGAGCTTCTGACAATGCTGTTTATCTGAAAGCCTGGGCTTTCTTGTACTTCAGTCAAATTGAAATCCTTTTCCTTTCCCGTATGGTGATAGCTTTCCCAACAAACTGGGAGATCGTTTTAACATTTAGCATTTAACATGTAACACAGTTTACACATATTTCTTACTTGACTCCTTAAATGGTCCAATGACCCCGTCAGGGGCAGGAAATAAAGTGTTAATTACACAGGGCAGAAACAGCGGAGCAAAGGTCACTTAATAGTCCACAGCATCAGGAAAATAGAACATGCAGGGAAAGTTACACCAGGTGGCCTACCCTTCCCAGGGAGAAAGTTTTCATCCATCTCAACCATGTTGTATTCGGGGAAATGGACTTGGAGGATTTGGGGGAAAATTTTAAGACACAATAAAATAGCTGTTTGATTTGAGGGTGTGCTCAATTTTAAAAGCTTCAAATGCACAGATCCTTTCTGGTATAGCTCTATCTCTCAAGACTACGTTCTTCTGAGGTCTCTTTCTGCCTGAAAACCTGGACTTCCACAAAGACTCTCTCTTTGGTAGGTCAATGTTCCGCATGTTCTCCAGGAGCACAGCTGAGAGGAGCCACAGTTCACAGTCTCTTGTATGTTCCAGAGCAGGTACCAAATACTGTCTGCTTATTACCTGACACACAGGTGAGCAAGACTCCTCCCGGGTCCCTTGGTGTATGGTGCTGTGTCCCACAAATCCTATAGAGGTACTTCTGTTTATGCATGGATGCCACATTTTTGTTGTTGATGGGGAGATAAAAATGAGGGCTATCTTATGCCACCATGACGCTCATGAGTCTTTGTATCCCATATTTTAAACACTAAGTTAGACTGTGCATAATACTCTCCAGCAGAGGACTGGGCACGACCTGTGGTAGTAAGCACCCCCGTCATAGACTATTTTCATGGAGAGACTATATAGCCAAGTGACACCACGACATGTGCTAAATAAGATTTTAAACAAAATGCTGTCTAACCACCCTTCCATTGATGAAATTCTTACTTCCAGAGCTCTTATGATCTCTTAGGTAGTTCAGACGTCTCCAGACCTATCCTACTCTGGCCTATTTTGAACCTAGACAATACAAGGACGAGTGCATAACTTTGTCTCATCCTCCAAATGAGGCACGTTGATTGATGGACTAGATAGAGAAAAAGCAAGATAAGTTGCTTTTCTCTGGGTCTGTTTAGGCTCAGCCCAAAACTGGTCCCATCCTAGAAACAGCTCTGCTTATTGTCCCAGTGACAAACAGTTTTAGACCTAAGCCTTTAGATCCTTGGGATCCTCTAGTCCTAAGCCTTAGCCATATTTTTTTCCCTTGGTCCTATTCTAAATAAATACAAAGGGATGGCATTAAAATATAACTCTTGCTTTCTTGGTGCATTTCCCCCAGTGCAAAGTGTCTCCACACCAATAACTGATGATTATCTCTTTTTTCCTTCGGATTGCTCCTGCAATGTCATACCTCCTTGGTCAGTGGGCATGCCGGTAGTCTTGACTTCAATATGTGTGATTGTCTTCCTCATTATCTATTTGCATCACAAAAAAAGAGGTATGTGGGACCAGAAAGATGAGAACTTCATGAAAGTATCTCCTTTCCCAAGTGTTTAGTAGCTGGCAAAACATTTAGCTGAAGAAGAGTAACAGGCTATTTATCAGAAAGCCTGGGCTTCTTGTACCTCAAATATTTGTTTGAATTCCATGAACAATAAACTTTTGGATCTCATGTCACTGAATTTGGATTCCAGCCTCCAGAATTTATGGGCTTAATGATACAAACTGCTGATGCTTCTCCTCCATAGCAAAAGAATATATTTCTTTCAGTGTAATAGCTATATTTTTGCCAAAAATCCAGCCATCATTTCACGTAATAAAATATGCCAATTCTTCCTGTACTTGAATCTTAGAGGAGATAATAATTCAGTATATCTTAAACTTTTGGGGTCATAGATTATTTTAGAGACTGATGCAAAGTAAAAAAGTCCTCTTCTCAAAATAATTCATATGTCCACAGATATTTCGCTTAAGTTTATGGTCTGTATGGACAACTGAAACTGATCCTTCTCCTCTTTGACTCTCTTTGAGGGTGAAATTGAAAAGGCAATTGTGAAAGTTTGAGGATAGCTGAACCCAACATATTTTAAAATGTGTCATCAGCTCTATCTTTGAGGTCCCCATGGAAATTACGTATACATGTCAATGATCAGCAAGGTAAGGTAATTTTTTTATTATAGCTGGAGCTGTAGCTATAGCTAAAAATCACAATGCAGAAGTCACAAAGTAGCACTGAACAATTCAGAGGATTTTATTTATTAATTTTATCCTATGAAATAAAGACAAAATACCCTAAAGCAGACCAGACTGAAAGTGCTTTTATATTTTACTCGAAGAAAGTCCATACCTGAGTCTTGCTTATTAACCATGTTAGCCGACTAAATGCCGTATCCATCAGTGCTGGAGGAAAGGAGCAAGATGCTATGATAATAGCTAGTATATATTAAATATTTATTATGTGCAGTATGCATTTTATAAGATTAATATATTTAATTTTCAGTGAATTAGATTTTATCTGTGATAAAATCTGGTACACAAAGAAGTTGAATAGCTATTCACACAGTTAAGTGATGGTGGTGCCAGGACCCCAGCCAGGCACTTAGACTCCTTAGCCCTCTGTTTCAACAACTGTAGTGTACTGTTCCTCTATGAAAAGACTAAAAATAAAGTAAAAAAGAAAGAGATATTTAGTCATAGCAGCCTTGTGAAAAGGAATTTATCATTACAGGGAAATATAGCCTGGGCATTTAGCGATTTATGAGGTTTCCATTGGATATAACTGAAAGCCCCAAGAATAGGCTGCAGGTCACTGTCATTGTTGAAGCAGACCTGGAATCACTTAAGAATGAATCTGGGAATTAAAATTTTATTTTGGCTTGCTCTACCTTGAGGACCTAAAATTGAGTCATTGATCACAGAGGCCTCCACCCACACTGCTCACAACTCCTGGTAATTATGCAGGTAACACCCATCCACTAACCTCTTTTATAATTGCTACTGAACTTTCTTCTCTTTACCTAAGATGGACTTTCCCCTGAAGGTACTGCTTCCTCTACAACTATCTCATTTAGCAGCCTTCTTCCCTATTTAGGCAACTTTCTGTTTGCTGTGCCTTTCTGGACTGATTTTCCTTCTTGAGGTTTATCAATTCAGAAATCTCTTTATCAATTCATTTAACAAATATGAATTGCCAGGAAATTCCACAAGCATTGTACATTTTAATTCTGCAAGAGATGCAGAAGACTCTCAATCTGCAAGAGATGTATACCATTTATTTCCAAGAATCAGTGCCAGAGTAGAGTCAGACTTCTTGGCAATAGTATTACCTGTGTGAACTTGGGAAAGTTATTTAAAGTCTCTGAACTGCAGTTTCCTCATCCTTAAAATATTGATGATAATGCCTACTTCATAAGGTTATTTTAGGTTAAATTAGTCAATATATCAAAGTCATTTAGCCTGGCTTCGCACATAGTACAAACAACACTAATGTATGATATTATTGTTACTATCATTACTATTAGCATAATCTAGGGATTCTGTCTCAATTCCCTCTCTGGTGTCTCATCTGCTATATGTGTTTGCCATCATCCTTCTCCCCTTTTCTCCTAAGCTTATGGCATGTATTTCTTCACTCGCATCCCACCATCATCTTAACTTTCCTTCTAAGCATGGACAGCTCTAGCCATGCTTAGAAGCCGTGCTTCCTAGCCATGTAGGAAGGAAAGAAAATTAAAAACTCAGCTTAGATTTAAACACACACACACACACACACACACAATCCTCTGAATAAATACTCTTAGCATCTTTGTACTATCTTACTTCCAAGTTTTTCTTTCAATTTTGTTTTAAATTATTTTCTATCCCTTATGGGAAGAGGTTTGAAGTTCTCCTAAATGTTAGTGTGAGAAAAATAGAGGTATGTGACCAAGACAGAGACTTACAGACTCTCCACTCTCTGATCCTTATGCACACACTCCCAGGGCAATTTTGCTATTTTTAAAAATGTATGCTATTACCCTTATAAAAGGGATCTCTGATCTAGTTAAGGGCAGAGAATTTATATCAAATTATAGGGGAAAGTAGATATTAATTAGGTGAACGCTTTACCCTCTGTTTGTACGTCTAAGACCACATGGAATATATCATGTGGGCAACAACCTTGGTAACTTCTGAGTTTTCGCTTCTCCAACAAGAATATTATCAATTATTTCAACTGTTATTTCAAGGACATGGATTTAAGACTCCTAACTTCGGCTTCCTCATCCTCACCATCTGGGTTGTCTTTCTCTATAAGGTAGTATGAATCAGTGAACAATCATGTCAGTGAAACAAACTAGGGTTGATATAAGAAAGTAATTTTTAATAGACATAGCTGTCCAGTAATGAAACAGATACCCTAACTGTTGGCAATGGTGCTCCCATCACAAGACATATTAATCAGTATTATGAGTTAGGGGTGTTTTCCACTTTTATAATCACCCAGAAAACATACTTTACAGAAGACTTCTGCTCCAGATAAGAGGATGACTTTTGAGAATTGTAAGATCTCTTTCATCTCAGAGATTCTGTTCATCTTAGACTATTCTATTTCACCATACTCCTCAAGAGGTCTAGAATTCTTGAGGGGCTACAGCACCACATAAAGAAGATAAAGGTATAATGTGTCTATCTGTCATTCAGACTCTGGTCAACCAGAGCAAGTGTCATGATGCTTGGGTGGAAGAATGGGTATCTGCCTCTTTTCAGCCTTCTTCCAGACTTAGGCCAAATGTACTCATCTCCAGGATCATCCACATAACCCAGCCTACTTCTCCTTCACCCTCACATAAGCCCAGAAGTATGGAGCAATAGGAATGTGAAAAGTAAATTTATTGGTCTGTAACTCAGTTCTCCTTTCCCTCTGTGACCCTTTTAATTCTTGCATTTCTTTCCAGTCTCAATTTCAGATCCACATTTCCAGTTGGATGTCATGTAGTTGGAAGATATGACTCTGATCCTGTGTGTTCTGATGGTCTTTATCACCATGGTCATTTCCTTTATTTACTTTAGATTCAGAGGTAAATGGAATGGGAAGGGTGGTAACTCAGAAGGCATCTTTCTTCCAACTGATCTCCAGATACAATCTCAGATTGTAGCCTTCTTGAGGCTCCTGGGGTTTCTACAAAAGTGACCTTTCCAGTCTTTGTGCCTTAATAACTGGGGAAAGAAACAAAGACCTGTAGATTTTCTCTTGATCTGTTAATGTGCAAAGCTCTTGGTGGATTTGATGTGAGAGTAATACATTAGAGATTTTCTTGCCAGAATGTGTACTTTTCTAACATGATGTCTTTGGCACATGTAATGAAACTATGCATGTAATAAAGCTGCCCAAGCCAGGATGATAATATTCTCAGGATAACTCTAAATTCAACTAAATATGATTATGGAGGAAAGAAAAAAGAAGTGAGGGGAGTACCCTGTTTATTAAAAAAAAAAACAAGGGGAAAAATAAGGTGATTTTGAGACCAGGTTTTACTCAGGCTAGAGAAGAAATGTTGCTTAATGAAAAGAACATAGTTTTTGAATCCAGAGAGTTGGGTTTTTATCCTGACTTAACCATGCTGAGTGACCTTGGGTTAATGGCTTATCCCTTCTGATCTACTTTTATTTCCTCCATGAAATGTGGAAGATAATTATGAGATTGTGAAGATCAGGAATTTTAATGTAAAAGGTCTAACATTGTGCCTGGTAAACACTCAATAAATATCATATGCACACACATGCATGCATATACCTGCACATACACACACATCAGGGAGACAATCAGAGGGGGAGAAGACCAGAAGCGGTCAGATTCTACCCCAGTGAAATCTGTCTATCTCTTCCTCTCTGCTTCTATATCTCTTGAAACATCTACCTCTACTGCCTCTCACTGTCTCTACCTGTTCTCTCAAAATCTCATAGAGGTAACAGCTGATATCACTGAAAGAAATGTACACAATATAGTCCCTTCCTAAAAAAGGAAAGGAAGAGAGAAAGAAAGAAGGAAAGAAAGGAAGGAGGGAAGGAAGGAAAAAAGGAAGGAAGGAAGGAAGGAAGGAAGGGAGGAAGGGAGGAAGGGAGGGAAAGGAGGAAGACTTATGCCTTATAAGGGCTTTCTGATTGTAGCTGCCTTGAGGCTCCGGGGTTTCTACAAGTGCAGTATTAGTGCCTCAAACTCCAGTGACAGTCTCATTTCTGACTTCACACCTGTGATAGTTCTCTCAAGTAAAATTGGAAGGCCCAAGTGTTTCATCCAGAAACATTCAATACTGAGTTCTTTGTGAGGTTTAGATGTTTTCTTCTATTTTGATCTCAAAGGCAGAATTAAAAATTTAATATCATAGTTAATAATAATAATTTAATATTATAGAAACTTATAGATGACCACAAAGGCTGGACAGGAACATTTATGAGCCTATGTTCACGGTAAGGCATGTGAACTAATGAAATCGCCTAACTAATTTGAAATCCCCTAACTAATGCCCAACGATGAAAGTCCTGGCTTTATTGTGCAGATATAATCTTCTTATGAAAAATGGAAGGAAATGTAAAATTAGTCACACGGGAAGAAAAATTTTAATTCTTGTGTTCCACCAGTAATCTACAATCCTAAAACGTTCCATTAAAAAATGTATGCAAGGTTATGAAAACATGTACTCTTAATTACTAGCAGACTTTTTCCCCCGAATACAATGCAAATCCATGATAAGTTATTATGGACAATACAGATAAATTATTTTTACTTAAACCAAAAAAAAGGCCTATAACCTAGAACCACAAAAATGGGTATTTGTTTTTTCATCTTTGCATCCATTGACTCTTGGCTTTCTCTGTACTACCTGTTGAGAGCTGCTAGATGTTGACGTGGCCAATTAGGACAACGAGCAAAACTAAAAGTAACAGTCAAGCTTTTATCCCCTTATTGTGAGCGTATAAGAGGCCAAAAAAGGAAAGTTATGGTGGCTCCTCACAGTTCCATTTCCCCCATAGAACAGCACTGGGTAAGGGTCAGGTGACATGCAGCACAGGTAGGGGAAATTGTGTCTTACTATAAAGAACACTGAACAAAAGGCTCCTGCCATTTTATGGACCCAGGGGAGAGCAGATGGGGAGGAGAGACAGAGAAGGGCTAGAATGGAAAAATACTGAGTCAGAGTGGAGGAGAAGCTTTTAGTCAAGACACCATCTCCCAATAAAAGAAGGTCTCAGAAGAGGCGACTAAAAAGCATCTCAACTGAGGACCCCAAAAACGAGGCCTCCAAAAGGAGGTACCTGGGCTGGGAATGCAGGTATGCATATGAGCATGGCTGCTGGGGCCCGGAGACCTAGTCCTTGACTGCAGCTTCCTCCAGAAAGTGCAAGGCATTGACTCTGCACCAAGTCTGGTGTGGGGAGGACAGCTTTCCCGCATGGGGCCTGCTACGCAAAGCCTTTGTAATTTCCTATGATCGGACATAAGGAATCACATATGGGAATCTGGCCTGGAGTCAGACCCTCATTACCTCTCCAATGTGGAGAAACATTCCACCCTTTGAAATTAAACAAAGTCAAGGACAAGTCCATGATTCCTACAGTACAGATTTATGCTTCTCATGCCTAGTTTCTGCCACTAAGGAAAACAACCCAATCAATATCTTTGCATCCAAAGGCACAGGTTAATGATACAGGGAAGCAGAAAGGAGCCTGTACCCAGTATTCATCCACTCAAAAGTAAGGTTTTAATTTCATTCTTTTACATGAAGCTGTCCAGTTTTCCCAGCCCCACTTATTGAAGAGGCTGTCTTTTCTCCATTGTATATTCTAGCCTCCTTTATCAAAGATAAGGTGACCATATGTGTGTAGGTTTATCTCTGGGCTTTCTATCCTGTTCCATTGATCTATATTTCTGTTTTTGTGTCAGTACCATACTGTCTTGATTACTGTAGCTTTGTAGTATAGTCCGAAGTCCAAGAGCCTGATTCCGCCAGCTCTGTTTTTCTTTCTCAAGATTGCTTTGGCTATTCGGGGTCTTTTGTGCTTCCATACAAATTGTGCAATTTTTTCTTCTAATTCCATGAAAAATGCCATTAGTAGTTTGATAGGGATTGCACTGAATCTGTAGATTGCTTTGGGTAGTATAGTCATTTTCACAATGTTGATTCTTCCAATCCAAGAACATGGTATATCTCTCTATCTGTTTGTATCATCTTTAATTTCTTTCATCAATGTCTTACAGTTTTCTGCATACAGGTCTTTTGTCTCCTTAGGTAGGTTTATTCCTAGGTATTTTATTCTTTTGGTTGCAACAGTATATGGGAGTGTTTCCTTAATTTCTCTTTTAGATTTTTCATCATTAGTGTATAGGAATGCAAGAGATTTCTGTGCATTAACACCATACACAAAGATAAACTCAAAATGGATTAAAGACCTAAATGTAAGGCCAGACACTATAAAACTATTAGAGGAAAACATAGGCAGAACACTCTATGACATAAATCACAGCAAGATCCTTTTCGACCCACCTCTTAGAGGAAGGGAAATAAAAACAAAAATAAACAAATGGGACTTAATGAAACTTAAAGGCTTTTGCACAGCAAAGGAAACCATAAACAAGATGAAAAGACAACCCTCAGAATGGGAGAAAATATTTGCAAATGAAGCAACTGACAAGAGATTAATCTCCAGAATATACAAACAGCTCATGCAGCTCAATATCAAAAAGACAAACAACCCAATCAAAACATGGGCAGAAGACCTAAATAGACATGTCTCCAAAGAAGACATACAGATGGCCAAGAGGCACTTGAAAAGATGCTCAACATCACTAATTATTGGAGAAATGCAAATCAAAACTACAATGAGGTATCACCTCACACCAGTCAGAATGGCCATCATCAAAAAATCTAGAAACAATAAATGCTGAAGAGGGTGTGGAGAAAAGGGAACCCTCTTGCACTGTTGGTGGGAATGTAAATTGATACAGCTACTATGGAGAACAATATGGAGGTTCCTTAAAAAACTAAAAATAGAATTACCATACGACCCAGCAATCCCACTACTGGGCATATACCCTGAGAAAACCATAATTCAAAAAGAGTCATGTACCACAATGTTCATTGCAGCTCTATTTACAATAGCCAGGTTATGGAAGCAACCTAAATGTCCATCAACAGATGAATGGATAAAGAAGATGCGGCACATATATACAATGGAATATTACTCAGCCATAAAAAGAAACAAAATTGAGTTATTTGTAGTGAGGTGGGTAGACCTAGAGACTGTCATACAGAGTGAAGTAAGCCAGAAAGAGAAAAACAAATACTGTATGCTAACACATATATATGGAACCAAAAAAAGAAAAAAAGGTTCTGAAGAACCTAGGGGCAGGACAGGAATAAAGACGCAGACATAGAGAATGGCCTTGAGGACACAGGGAGGGGGAAGGGGAAGCTGGGATGAAGTGAGAGAGTGGCATGGACATATATACACTACCAAATGTAAAATAGCTAGCTAGTGGGAAGCAGCCGCATGGCACAGGGAGATCAGCTCGGTGTTTTGTGTCCACCTAGAGGGGTGGGAGGGAGATGCAAGAGGGAGGAGATATGGGGATATATGTATATGTATAGCTGATTCACTTTGTTGTAAAGCAGAAACTAGCACACCATTGTAAAGCAATTTTACTCCAATAAAGATGTTAAAAAAAAAAGTCAGGTTTACCTGCTGACCCAGTGGGATTAAAAGAAGAGTTAGAATCAAGGAGAAATTTTACTGTCATTCACAGTGGAGGGGACCAGAATTGTTAAAAACGAATCCTGTTTTCATCCACTTGGCGCCCTAAGGCCATTTCTCAGCACTGCTCCTCTGTATCCCATGGAGACCAACGATAGAGTTGCATTAGCCGCTCAAAGATTTTGCCAATTATCCTTTTGGTTTTCCCAGATTTCTACTTTAAAAAATTAAGACAATACATTAATTGATTTGAAAGAGAGATTACACAATGTAGTCAACTGAAAAGACCCAGTTCACTCTACTTATCACCATTTACACTCTATTAATATGTCTCACATTGCTAATATTATAGAGTTTATAGCAGCAACCTCATGACAGGCCAAAATTGAAAATGGTCAAACTTGACCATAAATTGAAATGCTCTAAATTAGCTACGAGATTTTTAAATTTAAAAAAATCAACCACTTCCCATAAACAAGTCAATTTTGTTTTACAAAGAAAAAATAATTTCCCCAAATTCATTTTCTACAATTTGTCTTAATGTTTTCTCTGGTTCTACCAAGTTTGTGTTAGGGTTTTAGTATGAATCTCATTGTTTTTTCAATAACTGCTTTCTCTGCACCCTTTCATTGAATGAGTTTAGCTCTTCTCCTGTGTTGAAAAGTTGATTATTCCATTTTGATGTCTCTTATGTTTCACAATTTTTCAAGTTCCAGAAGGGTAAGGGGATGCATAAGAATATTTAGAAAAATTTTAAAAGCAAATCCACAAATCCACTGCAGTTTCTGATGTGTCTTATGATGTATGCATCACTATTATTGTGCAATAGCCTTTTCCAAGCAAACAAACACAACATATAGTGATTTACTGTTATCTGAGTTATAAGGGTACAGGAAGAGAGTGGGGGAGGGAGAAGACAGAGAGAAAGAACGAGAGAGTGAATTATGTTTTCACAGGGGTATTCATTTACTTCAGTTGCAAAGAGATACTGTGCAAATTAAATCAGACTCCTTTCTAGAATGCCTTTATTCCTTGTACACTTTCTCCCGGCAGAGGTTTCCCTCTCATTGATTTAAGCCAGGGAATTCAAGTTAATGACTTCTACCTAAAAGTTGCTTCTCATGGCTTTTCCAAAGATGTTTTTGGCATCTCAGAGGAAATCAATTTGTTCTCAAACATGTTTTTATTTCAGCTACTTGCCTTTAGTAAAATTTGAATTTACAATACCTCAAGTACATTTTATTTCCTTGACAGGTTTCCTGCAAAATTAAGGGATTAAACAAGCATCAAATGTTTCATCTGGGACAGTGGATAAAGAGACTACAGAGGAACAATATGCTAAGATTTCCAAAGAAAGTAACTGTGGCTTTACAATTTTATATAAAGCCAAATAATTGCCAGGCGGAGGGCAAGTAAAATATATTTGCACACTCAAGTTTGCATTTCGCTTGTAGCTCTTGTGCAAACTATGTTAACTTAAAAAAAAAAATAAAGGTTAGAAAGTAATCAGAAGACAGATAGAAAGTAATCAGAAGACAGAAGACAGCAAATTAGGGGAATGACTGGTAAAAACAAATAATCTACAGGGCAAAATGGAAGTAACTCTGAAGACAGAAATAAATCTATACCCATCAGTAATTAAATGTCATATCTATCCATAATTAAACATGTCCATTGAAAGAAAACTATTTTCAAATCCATGATGTTTAGAAGAGACTTAACTAATGCTCAATGACAGAAAAGTTGAAAATACAGGGATGCAAAGACCAAAACTATGCAACTTTTACCAAAATATATGTTGAAAGATATATTAATATTCTGTAAAAAATAATTAAAAAGAAATAAGCAGGAATAAAAAGGTCATCCACAAAATAAAGACAAGAACCATGAACCAAAACTTTCTAAAAATTAGTGCATAGTACATAAACACTAATAATGCACTCTTAACCTTCCTACACTGTTGGTGGGAATGTAAATTGGTGCAACCACTATGGAGAACAGTATGGAGGCTCCTTTAAAAACTAAAAATAGAGTTATCATATGATCCAGCAATCCCACTCCTGGGCAAATATCCAGAAAAGACAAAAACTCTAGTTTGGAAAGATACATTCACCCCAATGTTCATAGCACCACTATCTACAATAGTTAAGACATGGAAACAACCTAAGCGTCCATCAACAGATGAATGGATAAAGAAGTTATGGTATATATATCTGCATAAGACTCATCATGTACAAGGGAACCACACCATTCATAGTTGACTTATCAAAATCAGTGGAGGATGTAAGGTAATGAGAGGACATATTCAAAGTGCTGTTAAAATTTCAAAGAATTTGCATATTCTCCTTTAATTCTCCCTGTTTTTATATCGAGAGAGTCAGCCCTTTTATTCTCTTTTTTAAAACTTTATCCAGGTATAATGATGTACATTATATCACACACATTTAAAGTGTACAATATGACGATTTTGACATATCCATACACCCTTTATACTATATAATTAATATCCATTAATTCCAAAATTTTCTTCGTACTTCTTGATAATCCATTCTTTACTCTCTCCCCACCACCATCCTCAGGCAAACATTGATATGTTTTCTGTCAACAGAGATTAGTATGTATCTTTTTTTAAAAAATACATTTATTTATTTATTTTTGGCTGCATTGCGTCTTCGTTGCTGTGCACGGTCTTTCTCTAGTTGCGGTGAGCGGGGGCTACTCTGTTGCGGTGTGCGGGCTTCTCACTGTGGTGGCTTCTCTTGTTGCAGAGCATGGGCTCTAGGTGTGCGGGCTTCAGTAGTTGTGGCATGTGGGCTCAGTAGCTGTGGCTCGCAGGCTCTAGAGTGCAGGCTCAGTAACTGTGGCACACGGGTTTAGTTGCTCTGCGGCATGTGGGATCTTCCCGGACCAGGGCTCGAACCCGTGTTCCCTGCCTTGTCAGGCGGATTCTTAACCATTGTGCCACCAGGGAAGTCCCTAGTATGTATCTTTTAGAATTTCATTTAAATGGAGTCATAAAAAGCATATTCATTTTTATCACACTTCTTTTATCCAGATTAATTATTTTCAGATTTGTCCTTGTTATATGTACAGCTGAATAGTGTTCTATTGTATGGACAGGCAACTCTTTGTTTAACCATTCAACTGTTGATGGACTTTTGGATTGTTTCCAGTTTTTTTGCTCTAACAAATAGAGCTGCTATGAACATTTGCGTGTAAGTTTTTGCATGATTGTATATGTCTTCATTTTCTTTGGTTAAATATTTAGTAGTGGAATGGCTAGGTCATATTATATGTGTAAGCTTCACTGTTTACAAAACTGCCAATTATTTTAAAAGTGGTTATACCATTTGAAAGTCTTACCAGCAGTGAATGAGAGTTTCAATTGCTCCACATTTTAGTCAACACTTGTAAGGTCAGTCTTTGCATTTTTAGCCATTCTAATGTGTGCATAACGGTAACTCACTGTGGTTTTAATTTGTCTTTCCTTAAAAACTATGATATTAAACATTTTTCATGTTCTTAACCTTCATTTCATTTTAGTTCTAAAAGTAACTACTATGTCTAATAGCAGTAACTTTTGGCAGTAACTTTTATTTTCCAAAGTCATTTCTTCTGTTAATAAATCTTTGGTTTTTATTTACTTTCCTGAATATCTTAAATCTGTTACACTACTGTCTTCTAGCCTGAAGTATTACTATTGAAATATCTGATCATAATCTGATTTTATTTTCCTTTCATGTTACTTGTTGTTTGGTTAGGTGACCAGAGGGATATTTTTCTTTTACTTTAAATGTCCAGGAATTTTAATAGAACATGTCTTGCTGTTCATTGTTTTGAGTCTGAATTCTTCTGCATATGATATACTTAGTTAATATGTAGCATCAAATCTGGGTGTTCTTTTTGGTTTGTTTGCTTTGTTTTTTTCCAGAAGGTTTTCTTGAATTATAGTTTTTAGTATTTGTTTTGTTCTTTTGATTTGGCTTTGCATTCCAATGTCTGCTGTTATACATATTTTGAATCTTCTTTGCCTGTATTCACTTATTTCTCACATTTTCTCCAATCCTTTGTATATCTTTATTCATGAATATACATTGGCACTTAGTTTTTGTTGGTAATGTTTCCCAGTGGATTTTGTTTTAGCTATCCATTGGGTTGGCCCAAAAGTTTCTCTGTTTATTATTATGTGGGGAAAGAGGAAGATTTATTTTCTAGGTCACATTTTCTATCTTTCCAGAATTTCCTTTGTGTGTGAATTTTTATATATAATTTTCTTTATACCTATAATTATTTAAAATATTTTTGAAATTCTAAAAGACTTTAAATTGTTTTAAATATTTTTTTAAAAATTGATATCCAACTAAATTACAGTGTCATCAGAGAATGTGGCCTCTATGGTACTTATTATTAAAGTTTTTGGACTTCTGTAATTATAATATGTGATTACTGTTTGTTAATGTTTTATTTATGGTTGGAAAGAATGAAATTTTTATCATTAGATATTGAAACTCTGTACTTCTTTCATCTTATTTTGTATATTATCCAACTATATCAGATTTCTTTTGATTATTACTTAGGGATTATTTTTTCCCTAGCCTTTTATAATTAAACCTTCTGTAGTCTTAAGTTTTAATTAGATTTCATTTAAATAGCATACTGCTGATTTTTTAAACTCATTTTTTAAGTTTTACCAGAGTTCCTAGTCCATTTAAACTTATTGTGATTATGAAGATAGTTAGTTAAATTTACTTCCACTATCTTATTTTGTGTTTACTATTTGTCTCATCTTTTCTATGCTTTGTTATTTATTTTCCTTAATGTTCTCTTTGGGATAGATTGGATTTTTCTCAGTATATATTTTTCTTCTCTTTGTTCTAATATTTTAATTCTACTTGTGCAATATTAGAGACCCCATTAGAGATTTGGGAATTTAAAATTAAGTTTAAAAGATATACAATTTATCAGTCTATTAATTATTTTTCTCAACAACAAAAAGTTTCCTGAGCATTTTAACTTTGTCCATATTCTAGCAATTTTTATGCTTTTTTCCTCTACTACATTAGTTTCCATCTGTGAGGTTTAACCAATGAGAAGAGATATTAGTGGCTTATAAAATATTTCTTAAATTGGATCTCACAGATATATTTTTATCTTTACATAAATATCATCAATCTAAATAGTCATTTGAAAATATTTCAGGATTATAATGCTTAATACAAGTGAATTTTCAATTTCCCCTTTAACTCTGTGTTTGCATGTATTGTGCCTCCTGTCATTTTCCTTCATTATTTGATCCATTCATCAAGATACTTGGCAGGTATATTTTATAAATGGCAGCTATATCAAGTAAAGCTGAAAATTCAAATAGCCTTTAATTCTGAAATTCCACATATTGGTATACATCTCATTGAAGCTCCTATACAAGGAGACACATTGAATAATTTTCTTAGCAGCATTGCATTTAGTACCAAAAATTGGAAATAGAAGAATGACAAAGTGTTACATGCCAATGCAAAAGAATGCTGAGAAAAATGCCTTAAAATGAAATTTTAAATAGACATATGCACACAATGTTATAAAATATACACACACACTTATAAAGTCACAGTAAAGATGAACCTTAATTCCTGCTTAATGCTGATAAGGGTGTTGAAACAACAAAATTGTTACTGAAAGCAACCCCAAATAGCATGAGAACCTGGATACCTAGAACTCAACCAACACTACTGAAGTAGAAGATCTTGGAAATGTAACCCAGATCAATGTTTTTCCTATCTGAGACAGGGAATCATATATCAATGAAAAACAAATTTCAGTGGACTTTAAAATGAGGCAGAGAAAGAATACCTCAGAGCACCCGCACTATCTGCCATGCACATTTATCAGTCCAAAATAATACAGTAATAAAATTAGCATGGCTACACTAATCATGAGTATAAATATGCTTTATAGCACACTTTTCATCCAATAAGCATTTGGTGGGAATTGGAAATATGGAAGAAAGAGAAAGGAAATGTAAAAATTAGGAAACCAGGATTTTCTAATAGGAACATGTTGAAAAAGCAGTATTAACCCTCGCCTCTAAGTTCTTGTTTACTTTTAGTTCTATATGGAGTTATTTAGAAATTAGGATCAGTAAGGAAGAAGAGCAAGACCCAGAGATGTGGCAGAGCTTGGAGTTTCAAGTGATTTTGAGTAGAGCCAGCATATGGCTGTAATTAGACATCACTCCCTGCATACAGATGTACTGAAAGATATGGGAAAATCACAGCTGTGGCTTAAGGATTTCCGAGGATGCTAAGAAAACAAAGTAATTGGAGTCCCATAATAACACATAGACAAAGGACTTCAAACATCAAGTTACCTAGCATAGGGAAGAAATTCCGTTAATTTCTTTGATCTTTTAATTAGGCTGTCAATTATTTGCTTGAATACTCCCAAGTATGGTGAACTCACGATTATCTTGAGACAGACTTCTTCCTGGCTGGAGAATTCTGAATGTTAGAATTTTCTTTCTAGGATGTGTTAAAATCTACATCCATGTAAAGGGGTGAGAAGAGTAAACTTTAAGACAAATTACAGTAGAAAAAAAATCTCCCTCTTGTGACTAGTTGTGTTGGCCATGATTCTTTAAAATCCAGTTCACTGAATTTTATACGACTGCTTTAACCAACCTCAGACCACTACTAAAAAGTAATGGGACATTGTGGTAGAATGTCATGTTTCAGGGATGACAAAATACTGACACTTCAGTAAAAATTAGTTTATCAAAACTCAGTAATAACCAATGAGGAAATGAGGCCCAAGACAAGGTCACTTTAATGAGCTCATTTACTATCTTGTCACACATCTTGGCCATGAAAAACAGTACCGCATCTCAGTTAAGTGAAGTTCTTTTCTCCAAGAAGCAACATTGATGTTTAAATAAGTTTAAACATTTCTAGATGTGCCCAAGGAGAGGGCAATAAACAAATATTTTCCTAAGTCATTTTAAATATTTTCCGTAACTTAATATAGTGTTTGTGATTCTAAAATTTATGTGTAACAATTTATAATAGTGTATTAATATATATATTTTAAAATCAATATGTGAATTACCATACGGACCATGATTGTTTTAGGCTTAAAGAAAAGGAAATGAATAATCTGAGTACCTGTACAACCCTAGAAAAAAATGTCTTTTTCAATTTACTCTTCATACCTAATAATATTGAACAAAATATTCCTATTATGATAAAAATTCAGTCCTGCCGGAAAGCCAAGGATTTCCAGATACAACACATTCTCAGAAATATGCTGAACTCAGACTCTACAATTCATTTAACTGTGTCATCAGAGAAGTACATTAGCATGTTTCTAGTTCTCATCCACCATGCAGATCTTACAAAGGAACTTTTCAAATCACCAGGGAACTAAGAGAGAAGCAAGACTGCTTAAAAACAAGCCATTCTTACAAAAACTCTATCCTTTAGCATCACTGAGTGTTGCCCCCTCTTGCTTTATTTTCTCCAAATTTCTGAGCCCAAAACATTAATTATCTTAAAAGTCCAATTCAAACCCCACCTTCTCCAGAAATCTTTCTTTGAGTTGTTAGGTCCATGTCAAACTTTTCCTTCTCTGGTATTTTGGATTAAGGTATAAAAGTTCACTCTCTTAAAGTCTCATGTAGACACTCATACATTGCCTTGGATTCATTTTGCACTGAGAAGACAAGTATATCATGTTTAAATGTGTTCCTTTTCCCAATACATATCACTAAGTTATATTTGTAGTCTTCACATAAATACAAATTAAGACCCAGTGAGATAGCACCGCATGCCAACCAGAATGGCTAAAATTTAAAACACAGGCATCTATTACTAATGTGTAGAATTATATTTTCTGTGTAATTACTAGTATTAATATCAGTATGCAGCATTATTTTTCAGGTATTTATTTTTTCATCCCTTTACAATGAAACTGACTTCATCATTAAGTTTTAAGCATACACTCTAGTCAGGATTCTCCAGATGTAACAGAACATATGTTATAGGAATTAGCTCATGTGGTTACAAAGACCACGAAGTACCACAATCTGCCATCTGCAAGCTGGAGAACCTGGAGAGCTGGTGGTATAATTCAGTCCAAATCCAAATGTCTGAGAACCAGGGGAGCTGAAAGTGTAACTCCCGATCTAAAGCTAATAGCCTAAGAACTGAGGGTTATTGGTGTTAAGTCCTGGAGTATGAAGGCCTGAGAACCAGGATCTCTGATGTCTGAGGGCAGGAGAATATGGACATCTCAGCTCAAGAAAGACAGAACTTGCCCTTCCTTCACCTTTTTGTTTTATTGGATTGGATGACTCAACAGATTGGATGATTCCTGCCCATATTGGAGAGAGCCATCTGCTTTACTCGGTCTACTAGTTCAAATTCTAAACTCTTTGGCAACATGCTCACAGACATACCCAGAAATAATGTTTTATCAGTTATCTGGGTGTCCCATAGTCCAGTCAAGTTGACACATAAAATTAACCATCATAGCTTATGTCCTGAAAACCAACCATCTTCTATTTTGTAATTTCATCCAATTTGAGTCTCAGTTTGAAAATCAGAGATTTTAGTCCATATATATTTCTGATTATGGTACATTTGGATTATTTCAGGGAAATATTTAGATTTTATGATACATTTATTTGTTTCTTAACTTACCACTTTTCCTACATATGAGATATTCTCCCAGCTTGAGATCTTAACTATGGTACAATTACATTTGGCTCAGGTAATTTCTCATGTAAATTTGCAAAGAAGATACATAGGTAATATATTTTAGAAGTCTTTGAACATCTATGAAAATTTTAATTTGCTCTCATACATTGGAAATTATTTGGGCTTGCACAAAAGGGCAGGCTCTTAGTCCAAAATGCTTTTTCCTCAAAGTTTTATTTTACTGGTTCTACTGTCTTCAAGTGTCCTATGTTTCAGATGAGAAGTTGAATATCCATCACTGTAGAAAACCTGTTAGGGAAGCAGTGAGCGTTACTAAAGGTGTATAGATTCAAGCCTAATTAAAGTTAGATATGGGGGAGAAGTGTATATCAGAGGCCATTCTGGTACTCACTGACATCCATAGGACAATGAAGATCAAGGTGAAAATCTACATTTTCTAGATAGAACAAAATTGGAGAAAGAAAAGAACCCCTTTGACTGTAATGTTTTGTACAGTTAAGTTCTAGAGTGTAAACAAGTACAAACAATCATTTTCATGTAAATTACAAGTGTCATTCAAGAAGCCTTGAATGATGGAGAGATACATAAAGACAAGCAAAGATAACGGTTTAAGTATCATGCAAGCTACAAAATTTGAGAGCTGCCTACTATAAACTTGGAGAATACAATTTTGAAAAGGGAATAGAGTCTCTCCCAAGACACGTACAGTTCTAATTCCATATTGGGATATTTGGAATATATTTGTCAGGGAAGAAGTTAAGTGATATGGTTTGGAAGTAGAACATTAACTCAAATATCATAGCTATGACCCATTCCTTTGGCAATTGCAGTCCAGGTAAAGGAAGCCTGATACCTCTGCAATTGCTTGACTTAGATAGAAACAAGTCAGGACAAGACACACACTTTGGCCCCTCTCAGAAAAGGGGCATTCCTGATTCGCAAGCTTAGGGCACTGGTAGACATTTTGGACACCACCAAATTAGGACCAATTTGGAATCTACCTGATCCTCTTTTGACAGAAGGGAAAAACCTAGAACAGTGGCAAGAAAGGGACAAAATGAACTTATGTTAGAGTGAGCACAGCCCGTTTCTGGCTCTTATGCTGTTTCTTTTGCTCTTTCTTTTTGTTGGCATGCTCTTCTTACATGGACATTGTTTACTATTTGGATGATATACTACCTCTCCCTGTATGTGGGCCTTCATTTTCATCTCTGGCAGGAAGCAGAGCCTTAACATAAGACTCCACTGGGGCAAACACACTTTTGTCCTGTCTTTCTTACCCTTGTCCTGATTTTCTTCCTGACTGCTGTGCCCTGTTGTACTAGCCTTCCTTCACAATTGTAGTAGTAAAGTCAACAGGGCAGGTCTTTGTTGAACTTATGGGTCTAAACCATTTGGTGCCATTTTAGTTCATGGTATGAGGCTTAACTCAAATTTAAATAGCAGTAGGCCCAATCTCCACATGCTGAAGTTTAACTCTTTTGGAGAAAGTTCTTAAAACTATGTAGTGCTAATTTTCCTAGCCATTCCTCTGTTTATTACTTCCCTTGGTAATATTGTTGGTATAATCAGTGGATAGTAAATAACAAGAAGTGAAGATTCAGATTCTGTAACCCTGTCCAAATAGCTCTACCTCTTTTCTATTTCCAGTATCTAGAACTGGAAGAAATGATTATAAAAGAGACTAAAGTTTAGGTATCTATGGCCCACATGGGGGAAAAAGCCTCTAGAATTAAATGTCGAACTTTAAGCAAAACGAGAAAAGTTTCAGTAAGTGAGATTTTTTTTTTTGAAGTTTTATTCATGGGCTTGAAAGGGCAGAGTATGAAGCTTAATGTGGTCTTCATTCTTCCTCACTATGTAACCCCCAATTTCTTAAAGGAACTACACTTATTTATTAGTCCCAGAGAAGTACAATGGTTGAGTGATTAATTAGGGTTTGGAGCTACGGCATTCAGAAGGGTATGAAATGAATCTGCTTTTGTTGCTCTGGCTCTTATGCTATTGCATCTGCTCTTTCTTTTTGCTTACATGTGACTCACATGGGAATTGTTCATGATTTGGATCATATGCTACCCCACCCTCGACATGTGTCTTCATTACCGTGTCATAAGTTTTAGGTGAAGGAAGAGTTACATGGAGATGTCAAAGAGGACCTTCCCTGTGGAAAGAAAACTTTCAACAATTAATTGGTCAGCAGCTAGGTGTGGCTGGGCTGAGGTCTTTCTCTGCTGACGCTGAGTCTTTAATGTAAATGTTAAAACCCCTATTGTCACAATTATCTGTTCTTTTATCGGTTAAGGGGGATTTTGGAATTTAGTGGAATGAGCACTTAGCAAGACATGAGGTAAACCCTAAAATGCCCTTGTTCTTCCTGCTGATGTAGAAGAAAACATGTGAATAACCCACGCTACCATTTTCTTCTAGAGCTTATTTAATCCTGTAACAGAAGTTTTAAGAGTGTAGGCTTAACACTCAGGAGATTCAGGTGGGGTTATAGGAGACAACATCCTCAGAGCTCCTACCCTTGCTGCCTCCCTTACCCTTCAGGGTTTGCAGTAGACGAGAAATGAGTATGGCAAAAAATATCATCAGTACAGTCAGGATTACACGTATATCACACATCCAAGTATGATACAATGGGAACAGGTCATTGGAAACAGAGACTGGAAAAAAGAGAAGATTAAAAAAACAATATTTTTTTAAACAAAATGAAACGGAGACTGGAAAAGATGCACAAATAAGGGAAACAGATGTGTAGAGCCCCCTAAACAAGGAGAAGAGGGAGCATTGACAAAGGAAAATCTGTCTTCTAACCCTCATTTACTTGTCTTTTCTGAGCCTATTTTGTGACAGCAACTCCAGGCTTTATGACAAGATAAGACTTGGTAGTTTGGATGAGCCAGAGGGTGCATGCAATTTGGGCTGAACCATGAATGCAAACTGTGAGGCTCCATCTCTACTCACTTATCCACAGGTAACCAAAGACAGACTCTTATTTGCTTTTATACTCTTGGCTAGGAGCTGTAGAAGCAAAGAGTTCCAGAAATGTCATAGAGATAATACAATGGGCCACTGAGCAGTTTGATAAAATTATTTGTAATTGCAGGTCAGTGGTAGAAGGCAAAATTTGAATATGCAATATGCACTAGATATCATCACAATGTTGAAGGAGCTCGAAGTCAATCTATTTAAGTAACAAATGGACAAATAATGATAAAGAAGGAGCCATGATCATTCAATTCAAATCTTTAAAAGTCTGTCATATTCTTAAGACCCTGAAAGGGCCAATAGAGAAGTTAGAGATGGTAGTTTTCATTTCATTAATGCCAAATGTTGTCACTAAAATGTAAGCTCTAGAAGGTCAGGGTCTTTTAACTTTTTGTTTATTGTTGAATCCCCAGTATTTAGAAATATGCCTGGCACATAGTAGGCCCTTATTAAATATCTGTTAAATAAATTAGAGCTACAAAGACAACGTTCAGCAGAAATCAGAAGCAGATCCAAAACAATTTTAGATATTTCAATTATAAGAGAGAATATTATAAAACACTTATACATATTATATTTCAAAAATTGAAAGAGACAAGCTAAGAAATATATGCAGGACAGAAAATGATAAAAAGTAACATGAGCAATGGTACATGTGAAAAGTAGTAAATAGAACAGATGGTACTGAAACATAATACCTAAAATAGAGAATTTGAAGGATGGGTTTCACAACAAAGTAGTCATATTTCAGGAGGTAATTAATAAGCTGGGTATAAATGGGAAGACATGAACATGAAGAGAAAACGTGGCAAATAAAGAAGAGAAGGAAAGAGCCATATACCATGGAGTAGAAATTTCTGACTGATAGCTACCTAAAGTTGTAAAAGAAGAAGAGTTAAAGAATGGAGAAAGGGAAGTATTTGAAACAATGGTAGTTGATAATTTTTGAGACCTGGTAAAAAACACTAACTTAGAAAATCAGGGAGCCCTACAAATCCCTATTATGAAAAATTAAAAGAATTCCACACTGAGGTATGCACACACACACACACACACACACAAAGGCAAATAAAATCTCTTTAATCAGCCAGAGAATAGAACAGTTCACATTCAAGAGTCACAATCAAAGTGACAGCAGATTTCTCAATAGAATAACAGCAGTGGAAGCCAAAAGAGTGAAATAATATATTCAATGCATTGAAAGAAAATAACTTCCAACCTAAAATTCTGTAGCCATTGAAATAAAGTTGAGGTAAAGGTTGCCAGATGGAAAGAAAAGTCTGAACTGCAAGAAAGAATAAAGATTAAAAAAAAAAAAGCTGTAAATATATGGATAAATATAAATGAAAAATGTTGTATAAAGCATGATTATAATAACCTCTTATGAGGCTTAACTATACCTAGAATTAAATTCCCCAATAACCACAGTATGTAACTGAATGGGGCTAAATGTTATTAAATTATTCCAAGGTCATATTGTAATCTGAGAGTGTTTAAGGTATTAATTCACTTTAAACTTGGTAAGTTAAGTGCACCTGTTATAATTTCTAAGGGAATAACTTAAATAATAGAAATACTGTATAAATTATATGCCAATTATAAGTGATAACAGATAGAATGATTGAAATTTTAAAAATAAAAATTGAATTACTAAAAATACACAATAAAATAAAAGTGAATGTAAGAATGGAAACATGTATATAAAAGAGGAAGGTCAAATAAACACAAAAATTGTTAGAGATTCGAAACATCAATAAGCAAAAGAGATAAATGATCCATTTAAATGACAATTATTGTCAAAATAGATTTACAAATTAAAATTTAATTATATGACTTTTACTAAAGGAACATAAAAGCATAAGCACACAGACAAGTTTAAATATAAAAGATTTTATAAGATTGAAGGTTAGAAAAAGATATACAATGCAAATACAAATCAAAAGACTACTGGTGTAGCCATACTACATTTGACAAAATAGCTACTAAGGTAAGAAAGCATTATTAGCTACTCTGTAATGATGATTGTTCTCTTTCACCAGTAACATTTATCAATTTTAAACGTGCATATACCTAATATGGCTTCAAACATGTAAAGAAAAAATTGACAAATTAGATAATTTACATTCAATGTAATTATTGATATGTTTGGATTTAAGTTTACAGTTTTATTATTTATTTCCTATATTTTCCCTATTTCTTATTTCTGTTTCCGTTTTCCTGAATTTTTGGAGTACTTTGAACTTTTTATTATTACACTTTAATTTACCTTTTGTGTTTTGAAATTTATCATTTTGTACAGTTTTTGTCCATTTGTTTGGTTTCAGTGGTTGCTCTAGGTATTAAAATATACATACTCGACTTTCTACAACCTACTTAGAATCCCAATTTTACCACTACAGTTAGGTCCCTCTACTGTCCCTATTTATATTGTAGTTGTCTTATATATTACAACTACATCTAGATACATTAAAATCCAATCAGACAATATTGATTTTTGCTTTCCACCATCAAACATGTTTTAAAGGTTTTTTTTTTTACTTACCTCCACTGCTATGGTCTAAATTTTTGTGTCCCTCCTAAAATTTACATGTCAAAATCCTAACATCAGATATGATGGTATTAGCAGACTTTCAGGGGTCATGAGGTTGGAACCCTCATGAATGGGATTAGTGCTATTATGAAGGAGATCATGCAAAGCTCCCTGAATCCCTTCTTCCATGTTAGGACACAGTGGGGATGTGCCAGCTATGAACCAGGAAGAGGGCCCTCACCAGAATGTGACCATCCTGGCACCTTGATCTTGAACATTTCAGCCTCCAGCACTGTGAGAAATAAATTTCTGTTGTTTAGAAGCTACCAGATTTGTGGCATTTTGTTATAGCAGCCTGAATGGACTAAGACATACAATTTGCTGTACACTTCCTGTGACTGTACCTTAACTGTATCCAGAGCCAATTAGTAGGACAACGTGGAGAAAAATAGTCAATGGTTTTTCAAGAACTCAAGAGGAGAAGAACATTCTAACAGATTTACCCAGATATTTACCATTTCTCTTACTCTTCCTTAATTCCCAATGTCCACATCTCTTTCTGGTATTATTTCCCTTCTGTTTGAAAAATTTCCTTTAGCAATGCTTCTCAATAGCTCAAAAATAACTTAAAAACAATGGTGTGTAGATACATGACAGATAGATGATAGACAAATAGATGATAGACAGATGATAGATAGATAGATAGATAGATAGATAGATAGATAGATAGATAGATAAATAGATAGGTATTGCAGCATATTTATTGTAGTCTGAGGGTGGTTTAGGGTATTCAGACCTCTCATACGGCTGGAAACAGAATTCCATTTTGTACACTCTTACATATTCTTACTACTTTCTAATTGACCTCATAGAGCTGTCCTTTGTGTTCATCTTTGTTAAGATTTGAAACTTGAGTTTATAATTGGAGCTACAAAGAGATGTAATGTGCTTTGTTTGGGGGTATTCAGAAATGTGTAATAAATTTGAAAAAGCCTTAGAAAATAATAAAGTGATTCTTTTGCTTACTTTGATAGTCATTGTCTTATGTAAATACTTCCCAGTGACTGCAAAATAATGAAAGGTATTGCTAAATTCTCAGATACTATCATAATAAGGCATATGATATAGTATAATCTCACTTCTAAATGACATCTAAATACATAGTCAAGAGGGTTAAATGGTAGATTTCACTAGTCTTGAAACTGAGTAGGAAATAAAATAAGTAAAATTTTGTATTTTAATTTTTTCATTAATTTCTCAAAGAAGATCTCTAATCCAAAAATGCTTATGAATCATGACTTGGAGCCAACCTATAGGTAACATCAATAATTGGGTTTTATAATGGAAAAGAACATGAAAAGAATATATATATGTATAATTCAACCACTTTGCTGTACAACAGAAACTAACACAACATTGTAAATCCATTATAGTTCGATAAAATAAATTTTAAAAAATAATTGGGTTTTGTCCCAAGTGCCCATCAGCAGAGATTAGTTTAGGAAGGTATGAGAGGCTGCCAAGGGCCAAGGCCGCAGCAGCCCAGAGCCACTCCATTGCACATCCTTGGGGCCAGTTGTTCCTACGAGCAGCTGCGAGGGTAGGGAGGCAGCCTAATGACTCAAGACAATATTGGGAGGATTAACACACATCAGAGCATCGTGACTATACCAAGGATTAGCACAGATGTCTTTTATCAAAGACTCATGCATAGGAGGACCTTCAAGATGACAGAGGGGTAAGACGTGGAGATCACTTTCCTCCCCACAAATACATCAGAAATACATCTGCATGTGGAACAACTCTTACAGAACTCCTACTGAATGCTGGCAGAAGACCTCAGATTTCCCAAAAGGCAAGAAATTCCCCACGTACCTGGGTAGGGCAAAAGAAAAAAGAAAAAACAGAGACAAAAGAATAGGGACGGGACCTGCACCTCTGGGAGGGAGCTGTGAAGGAGGGATAGTTTCCACATACTAGGAAACCCCTTCAATAGCGGAGACGGGGTGGGGTGGGGGCTGGCGTGGGGGAAGCTTCGGAGCCACGGAGGAGAACACAGCAACAGGGCTGCAGAGGGCAAAGCGGAGAGATTCCCGCACAGAGGATCGGTGCCGACCAGCACTCACCAGCCCGAGAGGCTTCTCTGCTCACCCGCTGGGGCGGGTGGGGGCTGGGAGCTGAGGCTTGGACTTCGGGGGTCAGATCCCAGGGAGAGGACTGGGGTTGGCTGCGTGAACACAGCCTGAAGGGGGCTAGTGCACCACAGCTAGCCGGGAGGGAGTCCAGGAAAAAGTCTGGAGCTGGCAAAAAGGCAAGAGACCACTGTTTCGGGGAGCGCGAGGAGAGGGGATTCAGAGCACCGCCTAAACGAGCTCCAGAGACGGGCACGACCCACAGCTGTCAGCGCGGACCCAAGAGACGGGCATGAGAGGCTAAGGCTGCTGCTGCAGCCACCAAGAAGCCTGTGTGCAAGCACAGGTCACTCTCCACACCTCCCCTCCCGGGAGCCTGTGCAGCCCGCCACTGCCAGGGTCCCGTGATCCAGGGACAACTTCCCTGGGAGAACACACTGCGTGTCTCAGGCTGGTGCAACATCACACCGGCCTCTGCCGCTGCAGGCTCGCCCCTCATTCCCTACCCCTCCCTCTCCCAGTTCTGAGTGAGCCAGAGACCCCTAATCAGCTGCTACTTTAATCCCATCCTGTCTGGGTGGGGAACAAACGTCCTCAGGTGACCTACACACAGAGGCGGGACCAAACCCAAAGCTGAACCCCAAGAGCTGGGCAAGCAAAGAAGAGAAAGAGAAATCTCTCCCAGCAGCCTCAGGAGCAGCGGATTAAATCTCCACAATCAAGTTGATGTACCCTGCATCTGTGGAATACCTGAATAGACAATGAATCATCCCAAATTGAGGAGGTGGACTTTGGGGGCAACGATATACAATTTTTTTCCTTTTTCTCTTTTTCTGAGTGTGTATTTGTATGCTTTTTTGTGTGATTTTGTCTGTATAGCTTTGCTTTTACCATTTGTCATAGGGTTCTGCCTGCCCATTTTTTGCTTTTTGTTTTTTAAGTATATTTTTAGTGCTTGTTATCATTGGTGGATTTGTTTTTTGGTTTGGTTGCTCTCTTCTTTTTTCTTTCTTTTTTTTTCTTTTTATTATTACTTTTTAATTTTTTTATTTTTAATAATTATTTTTTATTTTAATTATTTTATTTTATTTTATTATTTTTTTCTTTCCTTCTTTCTTTTTCTCTCCATTTTCTTCTGAGCCGTGTGGCTGACAGGGTCTTGGTGCTCCAGCTGGGTGTCAGGCCTGCACCACTGAGGTGGGAGAGCCGAATTCAGGACATTGGTCCACCAGAAACCTCCCGGCTCCACGTAACATCAAATGATGAAAGCTCTCCCAGAGATCTCCATCTCAATGTTAAGACCCAGAACCAATGACCAGCAAGCTACAGTGCAGGACACCCTATGCCAAACAACTAGCAAAACAGGAACACAGCCCCATCCATTAGCAGAGAGGCTGCCTAAAATCATAATAAGGCCACAGACACCCCAAAATACACCACCAGACATGGACGTGCCCACCAGAAAGACAAGATCCAGCCTCATCCACCAGAAAACAGGCACTAGTCCCCTCCACCAGGAAGTCTACACAATCCACTAAACCAACCTTAGCCGCAGGGGGGCAGACACCAAAAACAATGGGAACTACGAATCTGCAGCCTGCGAAAAGGAGACCCCAAACACAGTAAGTTAAGCAAAATGAGAAGACAGAGAAACACACAGCAGATGAAGGAGCAAGGTAAAAACCCACCAGACCAAACAAATGAAGAGGAAATAGGCAGTCTACCTGAAAAAAAATTCAGAATAATGGTAGTAAAGAGAATCCAAAATCTTGGAAACAGAATGGAGAAAATACAAGAAACGTTTAACAAGGACCTAGAAGAACTAAAGAGCAAACAAACAATGATGAAAAACACAACAAATGAAATTAAAAATACTCTAGAAGGGATCAATAGCAGAATGACTGAGGTAGAAGAACGGGTAAGTGACCTGGAAGATAAAATAGTGGAAATAACTACTGCAGAGCAGATAAAGAAAAAAGAATGAAAAGAATTGAGGACACTCTCAGAGACCTCTGGGACAACATTAAATGCACCAACATTCAAATTATAGGGGTCCCAGAAGAAGAAGAGAAAAAGAAAGGGACTGAGAAAATATTTGAAGAGGTTATAGTTGAAAACTTCCCTAATATGGGAAAGGAAATAGTTAATCAAGTCCAGGAAGCACAGAGAGTCCCATACAGGATAAATCCAAGGAGAAACATGCCAAGACACATATTAATCAAACTATCAAAAATTAAATAGAAAGAAAGAATATTAAAAGCAGCAAGGGAAAAATAACATACAAGGGAATCCCCATAAGGTTAACAGCGGATCTTTCAGCAGAAACTCTGCAAGCCAGAAGGAAGTGACAGGACATATTTAAAATGATGAAAGAGAAAAAACTTACAATGAAGATTACTCTATCCAGCAAGGATCTCATTCAGATTCGACAGAGAAATTAAAACCTTTACAGACTAGTAAAAGCTAAGAAAATTCAGCACCACCAAACCAGCTTTACAACAAATGCTAAAGGAACTTCTCTAGGCTGGAAACACAAGAGAAGGAAAAGACCTACAATAACAAACCCAAAACAATTAAGAAAATGATAATAGGAACATGCATATCGATAATTACCTTAAATATAAATGGATTAAACGCTCCAACCAAAAGACATAGACTGGCTTAATGGATACAAAAACAAAACCCATATATATGCTGTCTACAAGAGACCCACTTCAGACCTAGGGACACATACAGACTGAAAGTGAGGGGATGGAAAAAGACAATCCATGCAAATGGAAATCAAAAGAAAGCTGGAGTAGCAATTCTCATATCAGACAAAACAGACTTTAAAATAAAGACTATTACAAGAGACAAAAAAGGACACTACATAATGATCAAGGGATCAATCCAAGAAGAAGATATGACAATTGCAAATATTTATGCACCCAACATAGGAGAACCTCAATACATAAGGCAAATACTAACACCCGTAAAAGGGGAAATCAACATTAACACAATCATAGTAGGGGAGTTTAACACCCCACTTTCACCAATGGACAGATCATCCAAAATGAAAATAAATAAGGAAACACAAGCTTTAAATGATACATTAAACAAGAATGGACTTAATTGATATTTATAGGACATTCCAAACAAAAACAACAGAATACACTTTCTTCTCAAGTGCTCATGGAACATTCTCCAGGATAGATCATATCTTGGATCAAAAATCAAGCCTTGGTAGATTTAAGAAAACTGAAATCATATCAAGTAACTTTTCCAACCACAACTCTATGAGACTAGATATCAATTACAGGAAAAAATCTGTAAAAAATACAAACACATGGAGGCTAAACACTACACTACTAAATGACCGAGAGATCACCGAAGAAATCAAAGGGGAAACCAAAAAATACCTAGAAACAAATGACAATGAAAACACGACCACCCAACACCTATGGGACACAGCAAAAGCAGTTATAAGTGGGAAGTTTATAGCAATGCAATCCTACCTCAAGAAACAAGAAACATCTCAAATAAACAACTTAACCTTATGCCTAAAGCAATTAGAGAAAGAAGAACCAAAAAACCCAGAAGTTAACAGAATGAAAGAAATCATAAACATCAGAGCAGAAAGAAATGAAAAAGAAATGAAAAAGAAATGAAGGAAACAATAGCAAAGACCAATAAAACTAAAAGCTGTTTCTTTGAGAAGATAAACAAAATTAATAAACCATTAGTCAGACTCATGAAGAAAAAAAGGGAGAAGACTCAAAGCTATAGAATTAGAAATGAAAATGGAGAAGTAACAAATGACACTGCAGAAATACACAGGATCAAGAGAGATTACTAAAAGCAACTCTATGCCAATAAAATGGACAACCTGGAGAAATGGACAAATTCTTAGAAAAGCACAACCTTCCGAGACTGAACCAGGAAGAAATAGAAAATATAAACAGACCAATCACAAGCACTGAAATTGAAACTGTGATTAAAAATCTTCCAACAAACAAAAGCCAAGGACCCGATGGCTTCACAGGTGAATTCTATCAAACATTTAGAGACGAGCTAACACCTATCCTTCTCAAACTCTTCCAAAATACAGCAGAGGGCGGAACACTCCCAAACTCATTCTACGAGGCCACCATGACCCTGATACCAAAACCAGACAAAGATGTCACAAAGAAAGAAAACTACAGGCCAATATCACTGATGAACATAGATGCAAAAATCCTCAACAAAATACTAGCAAACAGAATGCAACAGCACATTAAAAGGATCATGCACCATGATCAAGTGGGGTTTATCCCAGGAATGCAAGGATTCTTCAATATATGCATATCAATCATTGTGATACACCATATTAACAAATTGAAGGAGAAAAACCATATGATCATCTCAATAGATGCAGAGAAAGCTTTCGACAAAATTCAACACCCATTTATGATAAAAGCCCTGCAGAAAGTAGGCATAGAGGGAACTTTCCTCAACATAATAAAGGCCGTATATGACAAACCCATAGCCAACATCATTCTCAATGGTGAAAAACTGAAACCATTTCCACTAAGATGAGGGACAAGATAAGGTTGTCCACTCTCACAACTATTATTCAACATAGTTTTGGAAGTTTTAGTCACAGCAATCAGAGAAGAAAAAGAAATAAAAGGAATCCAAATTGGAAAAGAAGAAGTAAAGCTGTCACTGTTTGCAGATGACATGATAGTATACATAGAGAATCCTAAAGATGTTACCAGAAAACTGCTAGAGCTAATCAATGAATTTGGTAAAGTAGCAGGATACAAAATTAATGCACAGAAATCTCTTGCATTCCTATACACTAATGATGAAAAAGCTGAAAGAGAAATTAAGGAAACACTCCCATTTACCATTACAACAAAAAGAATAAAATACCTAGCAATAAACCTACCTATGGAGACAAAAGACCTTGATGCAGAAAACTATAAGACACTGATGAAAGAAATTAAAGATGATACAAACAGATGGAGAGATATACCATGTTCTTGGATTGGAAGAATCAACACTGTGAAAGTGACTATACTTCCCAAAGCAATCTACAAATTCAGTGCAATCCCTATCAAACTACCAATGCCATTTTTCACAGAACTAGAACAAAAAATTTCACAATTTGTATGGAAACACAAAAGTCCCCGAATAGCCAAAGCAATCTTGAGAAAGAAAAACGGAGATGGTGGAATCAGGCTCCCTGACTTCAGACTATACTACAAGGCTACAGTAATCAAGACAGTATGATACTGGCACAAAAACAGAAATGTAGATCAATGGAACAGGATAGAAAGCCCAGAGATAAACCCACGCACATATGGTCACCTTATCTTTGATAAAGGAGGCAAGAATATACAATGAAGAAAAGACAGCCTCTTCAATAAGTGGTGCTGGGAAAACTGGACAGCTACATGTAAAAGAAAGAAATTAGAACACTCCCTAACACCATACACAAAAATAAACTCAAAATGGATTAAAGACCTAAATGTTATGCCAGACACTATAAAACTCTTAGAGGAAAACATAGGCAGAACACTCTATGACATAAATCACAGCAAGATCCTTTTTGACCCACCTCCTAGAGAAATGGAAATAAAAACAAAAATAAACAAATGGAACCTAATGAAACTTAAAAGCTTTTGCACAGCAAAGGAAACCATAAACAAGACAAAAAGACAACCTCAGAATGGGAGAAAATGTTTGTAAATGAAGCAACTGACAAAGGATTAATTTCCAAAATTTACAAGCAGCTCCTGCAGCTCAATATCAAAAATACAAAAAAACCAATCCAAAAAAAATGGACATTTCTCCAAAGAAGATATACAGATTGCCAACAAATACATGAAAGAATGCTCAACATCACTAATCATTAGAGTAATGCAACTCAAAACTACAATGAGATATCATCTCACACTGGTCAGAATGGCCATCATCAAAAAATCTACAAACAATAAATGCTGGAGAGGGTGTGGAGAAAAGGGAACCCTCTTGCACTGTTGGTGGGAATGTAAATTGATACAGCACTATGGAGAACAGTATGGAGTTTCCTTAAAAAACTAAAAATAGAACTACCATATGACCCAGCAATCCCACTACTGGGCATATACCCTGAGAAACCATAATTCAAAAAGAGTCATGTACCACAATGTTCATTCCAGCTCTATTTCCAATAGCCAGGTCATGAAAGCAACCTAAGTGTCCATCGACAGATGAATGCATAAAGAAGATGTGGCACATATATACAATGGAATATTACTCGGCCATAAAAAGAAATGAAATTGAGTTATTTGTAGTGAGGTGGATGGACCTAGAGTCTGTCATACAGAGTGAAGTAAGTCAGAAAGAGAAAAACAAATACCGTATGCTAACACATATATATGGAATCTAAAAAAAAAAAAAAAGGTTCTGAAGAACCTAGAGGCAGGACGGGAATAAAGATGCAGACCTACTAGAGAATGGCCTTGAGGACATGGGAAGGGGAAGGGTAAGCTGGGACAAAGTGAGAGAGTGGCATGGACATATATACACTACCAAATATAAAATTGATAGCTAGTGGGAAGCAGCCACATAGCACAGGGAGATCAGCTCGGTGCTTTGTGACCACCTAGAGGGGTGGGATAGGGAGGGTGGGAGGGAGTGTGATGCAAGAGGGAAGAGATATGGGGATATATGTATATGTATAGCTGATTCACTTTGTTATAAAGCAGAAACTAGCACACCATTGTAAAGCAATTATACTCCAATAAAGATGTTAAAAAATAAATAATAAAATAAAATAAAATGGTGATGACCTGAAAAAAAAAAAGTAGAATATGTGTAAAATAATTCTGAATCATCCAAACAATGGAAAACTTTGCAACCATAGAAGGAATAGGAAAAAAATCATACACTGATATGAAGTTTCTTTCTGTTTATACAATTATGTTAAAAAAAAGCAAGCTGCAAAGCAAAGTATATGCCATATTAGCATTTAAAAGGAAGATATGGATATATAAATATTTATATATTGATGTATATAATACTTTTATATCTGTATGTATGTACATGTGTATCTTTTAAAATATTTATTTATTTATTTATTTATTTGGCTGCACCAAGTCTTAGTTGTGGCATGCGAGCTCTCTTAGTTGCGGCACGTGAACTCTTAGTTGCAGCGTGTGGGATCTAGTTCCCTGACCAGGGATCGAACCTGGGCCCCGTGCATTGAGAGCATGGAGTCTTAGCCACTGGACCACAAGGGAAGTCCCTACATGTGTATGTATATGTATATTATGCACATATATAAATATGCAAACTATATCAGGAAGTGGTCCAGGGTAGCATTACCAAGGAAATGTGGAGATGACTCTTTTCTGTCCTTACCTGCTACCCTCAGAAACATGATGGCCTCCTCATAGGTGTCATGGTCTTTAAAGAAAGAGTGGTACTGCCCCCCATCAAGAACACTGACTGCGGATCCTGAGGGTCACTTTGCCCTCTCCCAGGGTGTCCTTCAGAAGCACTGTGCGATTCATATAGCTGTGAGTGCTTTTTCCAGAGAGTTCTTCCCCATCCTTGTACAGGTAAACCAGATGGGAATAGTGCTCGTGAAAGCACACTGTGGCAGGGACAGCTGGCAGCTGATCTCAGCACTTCCGCCCACCAGGACCACCTGGTGGCTCCTGGAGCTGCTCACAGTGAACTGCTCTGCGGAAGAAGTCGGAGACCGGATTTATTCTGAAGGCCACAGGAGAATGCTTCACCTAGTTCCCTCGGCTCTGGACACATTGGCCTTCTTCCTGATTCTTGATGCCAAGTCCTTTCTGACTTCAGAACTTTGTTCTCAGAGATATCTTCGCTCTGACAGCAGCGCTCTTCTCTCAGACCCTCCCATCGTTGCCTCCTTCTTACCTCTCAGGTCCCAGCTTAAATGTCAACTCCTTAGAGAAAAATTTTATCACCATCCACTTAACATTTCCCCTAATCATATCTTCAGTAGCACGTATCATTACCTGATATTTTTAATTCCTGTCTTTATTTTCTCTCATAACCAACTAATATGTAAGCCACACAACAACAGAGTCTCTATCTTTTTAAAAAATTCTCCTTATTATCCCCAGTGCATAAAGCATTGCCTGAACGTGGTAGGCACTCCGTAAATATTTAATAAAGGAATGTGGAGAGTCCCCAATATTGAGAGGTGGGATGTGGACCGCTATTGCTGAACAACAGCCTTTACTTATCAAATACACCAGCTGCTTTTTTCAGTATCAGTTTTTGGCGAGTTAAAAATGGCCACAAATATTTTGATGCTCCATCCATGAAGAGAAAGTGCTTATGTCCCCTCCTCTTAAAACTGTGTGTTCTGATATTGCTTTGCTCAATAGAATATGGCAGAAGACAACCTGCAATAGTTTCTGGGTCTGTCTTAAGAAATGAGCTGGTCTCATTTGTTTTTTTTACCATTCTTTCTGAAAGCCGTCAGCAACCATATACAAAGTCTGACAACCCTGAGACCATCATGACAGAAAGGCCATAGGTTAACATGTCAGTTGACAATCCCAGGGGATCCCAGCCTTCCAGCCTGCTCCACCAAAGTGCTAGACATGTGAATGAAGCCACCTTGAGCCCTTTGGAACACTCCACCCACTAGCTGAATATACCAAGAGACCTCAGTCTATGTCATGTGGAACAGAAGAGTCACGCAGCTGAGCACTGGCCAGAATTCCTGCCCAACCAGATGTGAGATATAATAAAATGGTTGCTTTAAATCACTAATTTGGGGGATAATTTGCTATGAAGCTATAGGTAACTATCACAAGCTCCTCCCATAATCTTAGTTTTTCCTCCTTTTGATTATGCCAAATTCATTCCTGTCTCTGTCAAGAGTGTTTATCCTTTTTACTGTAAGGTGTCCAAATTATCAGACTTAAGGCCTATTGCTCTAAGAAAAATTTGTGGACAGCTCCAGGTCACACCAACTTCTTTATCTGAGGTCCTACTCAACTTATAATTCATATCATCACATAAATGATCGTGGTTTGTTCTTAAATATAAGGGATCTAATCGTTATGACTTGCCAGTGAGAATTTGAGTCTCCTGAGAGTAGATGTCAGCCAGGTATCTGTCTCTTCTCCTTGGTACAACATTGCAGCACGGAGTTGGGGCTCAGAAAGACACAGAAACTGAAATAACATTTTATAATCATAGGTTGTTTTAACACTAATTTCTATCCTCAGAACTAGAACAGAAAGGGTAGAATCTGAGGAACAGCAGTGAAGAAGCCTCCTCATTTTCTTCACTGTCATTTACCTTCACTATTTTTCTTTATAGATGTGACACACTATGAAAAAGAAGTAGATATCCCTACCTGAGGTGATTACTATCATCTGTAAGAGGAGAATGACCACTGAGTATCCAGATACGTAAGAAAATGCCGGCTCCATCACACCTGGAAAATGAAATAGCAATTGTGGGATCAGGCAGCAAGAATCATGGTAACTCAGAAAAAGAAACAGAGAATTTTGAAATCCTGTCTTTTGAGAAAATTCCCTTTGATGTGCAACTAAATGATTTAGTCAAACCACAGGTGTCGGACCCCCTGAGATTATGTCTTTTCCTCTTTCCTTCCTGTGCCTTTACTGTGGCTCATTGTCTTCATTAGATTACTACTGTGAAGGGCATCTGTGGTAGACAAGAGCATAAAAGGTGTACAGAACCCAGATATGCATATCCCACACTCACTTAGCCTCATCTGCATCTTGGCTTAAGCCACTTGCTCAGTTCAGAGACCTGGCTACTGCCTCTGAGGTTACTTCATTTCTTAATGGGAACACTTGTGTGCCCTCTCCTCTGGGCGACAAGCCAGCTTTAGCAAAACATTCATAATCCCACTGTTATTGGCAGGGTCTGACCTGCCTGGATCCATGGACCTTCTGGCTCCACCCACTACTTCCACATTCAAAGGAAATGCCACATCAGGGAGGTAGGATCTAGATTCCCCAGCAGCTGCCCAGAGGGCCTGCGTAAAAAAAAATCAGGTAGAACGGTGTGTAAAAAATATCAGACAGAATGGTGTGTTAACTGCCTGCCAGATAAAGTTGGATCAGTCAGATACAAGAAATTAGAAGAAGTAAGAAGATAAATGCCTGTCCTTTCTTGCTTTATTTCCTAATTTACCCCCCTCACTCTTGCTGCCTAAATTGCCACCCTCCTCCAATAAACATTTAGTAATAATTTGGACACAGGCTCTTTTTTCTAGGGATCCTAAACAGAGAAAAAAAAAAAAAAAACACTGCTTAAGTATGGAGATACATATTAGCATGCTGGAATTAGGAACATGTATTTGGTTTCATATACTCGACAGTTAAGCAACATCTGGTTCATGAAGAATCTCAAATATGTCAATAAATAAAATGCTAGATTTTACCTGCTGGAAAACGGAGTGCATAAATGCAAAATATAAGCTGTGTAAATCTGTTCTGAGATGTGTGTTTTACAATACAAGAATATAAAAGAATGTATTAAAGGAGAGAAAAGTTACAGGTAAGGTGTCTCTTGCAGTGATTTAATATATCCATTTAAAAAATAAGTGGAATTGGAAAGAGTGTGATAGATGAAAGCAGTGTCAAAGAGTAGGGGTAGATATTTGCAAAACATCAACTGATTAAGGGCTCATATCAAAACTTTAATTATAAAAATTATTTTTAAGGTAGATATGCTGAAAGAAAAATAGTTAAAGGACCTGAACAATCTCAGCATAGAAAATACCCAAATAGCAGTAAAGATAAGAAAAGGTAGAGACCCTCATTAAGAATCAGGAAAATGCATATTAAAACCACAATGCAATATCACACTCACTAGAATGGGTACCATAAAAAAGGCTGACAATACCAAGTTTGGATGAGGATGTGGTGTAATGTGGTGTAATGTGGTGTAATGTGGTGTAATGCAGTGTACAGGGCATTTCTCATGTTCATGGCTGGTGAGAGTACAGTGGTAGGATGATATTTGAAAGCATTTAGCATCTTCTACTAGAGTTGAAAATAAACATAGCCTATGATCCAGCAATTCTACTTTAGGAACATAATCCATAGAAATGTATGCACAAATGCACAAAAGACATATACAATAAATTTCCTGATAACATTATTGGTAATACCTAAACTGGAACAATACAAGAAGCCCAAACATACAAGCCAAGAGGGAGAAAAGGAGGAGGAGCTGCAGCCTCACAGACTTACTGAGTTGCTCCTGCAGAAAGGGGGGGAGAGAGACGGAAAAGCAGGGAAGGGGGACAGCACGGCCGTTTATCTGTCTGTCTCCTCATTCGCTCTCCACCCTTGTTCTGCTCACTCCTGGTGTCAGCCTATCCTCCTTCCCAAACCCTCCCATTCCCCCGGTGCAGCGCCCCCTTCACTTTCCTTCTCGTCCTCTGTTTCTCCTCTCTTTCTTCCCTTCCCCCTCTAGCATTGCCACCTTCTCTCCTACACGCACGCAGGCATATAAACGTAGGTTTTTGATGCTCGTCTGCCTGTTGACCCCGCTATTTTCATGTTTCCAACAGGTTTTTCTTCCCCCAATCCCTCAGCTGCTGCTGCTGCTGTTCAGGAGGTCAGATCTGCCACTGATGGTAATACCAGCACCACTCTGCCCTGGTGTAACACCAGCACCACCACTCACCTCTGCCAAGAAGAGAAAGTTAAACAGCAGCAGCAGCAATAGCGGCAGTAACAGTAGTAACGAGAGAGAAGACTTTGATTCCACCTCTCCCTCCTCTTCCACTCCTTTACAACCCAGGGATTCGGCATCCCCTTCAACCTCGTCCTTCTCCTGCCTGGGAGTTTCAGTGGCTGCTCCCAGCCACGTACCGATACAGAAGAAGCTGCGTTTTGAAGACACCCTGGAGTTTGTAGGGTTTGATGCGAAGATGGCTGAGGAATCCTCCTCCTCCTCCTCATCTTCACCAACTGCTGCAACATCTCAGCAGCAGCAACTTAAAAATAAGAGTATATGAATCTCTTCTGTGGCTTCGGTGCATCACGCAAGCGGCCTAGCCAAATCTTCTACCACCGTCTCTAGCTTTGCTAACAGCAAGCCTGGCTCTGCTAAGAAGTTAGTGATCAAGAACTTTAAAGATAAGCCTAAATTACCAGAAAGCTACACAGATGAAATGTGGCAGAAACTGAAAAAAGCAGTGGAAGCTAATCCAGAATAGTACTTCAATTAAGAACAATTAAGAAGAACTCTATCAGGCTGTGGAAAATCTCTGTTCTTACAAGATTTCTGCAAACTTGTACAAACAGCTGAGACAGATCTGTGACGATCACATCAAAGCACAAATTCATCAGTTCAGAGAGGACTCATTGGATAGTGTTCTTTTTCTAAAGAAGATCGATAGATGTTGGCAAAACCATTGCAGACAAATGATCATGATCAGGAGCATTTTTTTGTTTCTGGATAAGACTTACGTTCTTCAAAATTCAATGCTACCCTCCATTTGGGAAAGGAATAGTGAAGCAATTGATAGACGTTTACTCCGAAGCCTTTTAAGCATGCTCTCTGATTTGCAAATTTATCAGGATTCTTTTGAACAACGATTTTTGGAAGAAACTAACCGACTCTACGCAGCTGAAGGCCAAAAATTAATGCAGGAAAGAGAGGTTCCTGAATATCTTCATCATGTTAACAAACGTCTAGAAGAAGAAGCAGACAGACTTATTACTTACTTAGATCAGACCACCCAAAACTCGTTAATTGCTACTGTGGAAAAACAACTTCTAGGTGAACACTTAACAACGATTCTTCAGAAAGATTTAAATAAACTCCTTGATGAAAACCGAATTCAAGATTTATCTCACCTGTATCAGCTCTTCAGCAGAGCCTTAGAATCTCCACTTCACACCACACACAAATGTGTCCCAAATGGATCAAATTAACAAAGATTAATCCTTTGTGAAAGCCAAAGCTATGCAAATGTTAGACCATTTTATAACAGCAAACTTTTCATGAAATTGAAATATGAACAAATTCCTTTTATTCCTATGAATAAAATGTCAATGGCAAATGTTAAATTCAACTCCATTAAATTTAATAGTGTTTATATCTAAAGACGTTATAAAAAAAGTAAAATGATAAGCCCTGATAAAGAAGAAGACATTTACAACAACTAGAGCTCAAAGGCTCAATATCTAAAATATATTAATTACTCCTTGCCATACAAATTGCTAGTTGTCTCTTAACAGAGACTATTCTGTCTTTCTTCCTTACTTAGAAAGAACATCCAGTGTTTATGGAGTAACTTGGACAACTCAAAGATTACACTTTTCAGATTCCTTGCAGCCAGGTGAGACTATAGGACTGATTTTCTGGTAAATGTGATATAAACAGAACTGTAAAGAGTTTTCTTCAATTCCTAAATTCAGGAGGCACACCTTCCCTTCCTCCTTAGAGCCAGACTGAAGGCCATCCTATGGCTATACCTCAGATAGAACTCGGACCTTGAAGTGGAAGAGGCTGAAGATGGAGCAGCAAGTAAAATAGAAGAAGCTTGGTTCCTTAACTTTATGAAGCTGTCCCACCAGCCTTGGAAACCAACTTTGGTCTTCTTTTACCTCGTTTAATTTACATGTCTTTTTTTCTTAAATGGGTTGCAGTTACGTGGTTGTTCAGTTTATTGTTATTCTTTATAATACAAATATATTATACATAATATTTATACTAATTCAATATTTATCTTTAAAGTTTTCTTAAACAAGATGAAAGACCAAAGGCAAGCATCTCAAGAATGGTAAGCCAGCTTCCCAAAATTGTTTAAAGACCTAGGTTCCTTCCAGATACAGTATTTTGAATGTATCTCACCCACCCTTAAATATACACATATGGGCTAAAAATCACTGAAATTATATCTTATATGTGTGGGAGATTTATATTCATGATTTATAAAGCAATGAAACTTATATTAATATGTATACACAAACATATATACACATATGTATGTATAAAATGAATCAACTCATTAAATTTTTGTTTAAATTCTCAGAGTTATTTTAGTTACTTAGGGCATAATCTTGGCTTCTACTCTATCTAGAAATGGAACAATTAGTTTACTCTATTTTAGGGATATCTTGAACATAGGCAATATTTTTTACTATTATCATCAATCCAAAGGAATAAGTAGCATATACTTGTTGCTACTTGGCACATGTATAACTATTTCTGTTTATTACCTCCTTTCTAATGAAAGTTGAAGGAAGTCTACTCTTTAAAGTAATAGAGACCTACCATACATATTACATATTACTTTTCTTAACTTCTAAAGCTAACTGCTCTGTAAGGAAAGAAGTGAAAAAGGAGCAAAAACCACCCATCCTCCCCCAAAAAAGACAAACAAACAAACAAAACAAAACAAAACAAAACAAATCCCAGACAGAATAAAAAGAACCTAAGCTCAAGAGCATTGGATAGCATTCTATGCAGCTCAAAGCAAAGGAGTAATGAAAGAGATGGAATGAATAAATGCATCTTAAATTTCCCCATTTACTTGTTCCCAGAGAACAGAGCACGGGTCTAAGAAGGACTCCAGGCCCTTCAGAAAGAACCTCATCCAAATGCCTTGTAGATTTATGCATGGATCAGCTGGGTTCCTGCTGCCACAGAAACCACTAGCAGATGTGCTATCATCATATAGCAACCAGCAGGACCTTCTGTAAGAACCCCAGTGGATGCCTGCATGCAACTGCTTATTTTTCAAGCCTGATATAATTTCCCCTCACAAGAGAAATGTGAAGGTGGCAACTTCACCCAGTGTGTAGGACTGCTTGTTCAAACTCATTTTTACCATCAAGAATCAACAATTCCCAAGCAAGAATAGGTTTCAACTTGACTTGCCTCTCCTTGAAAGTAAAGCATGAAACAGTATTTGTTATGTATCATATAATCTGGATCAATTTAAACTATCTATGAAGGAGAAATTACACTGTAATGTCTTAAGAATATTATATCAAGGAATATTGTGATTATAGTCTTTGAAAATGGAAATAGGAAGGATCTTCCTTATCTTGATAAAGGCTATCAATAAAAATCTCCATAAACATTTTAATGAGAAAAAAATCTTTGTAATCTTTCTCTTTAAATCTAAATAATTAAAGGTTTTTATCCAACACAATAAGAAAATAAAGCTGTCAGTGTAGCACAAGTATGAGAAAGGAAGGAGAAAAATGAACAAACGTGGATGACATAATTTACATGGAAAGTAATAAGAAAATAGACAAATAAAAATAAATTTGAAAAAATAGTACTCCTTTTCTCCAGATTAAGTTAACTTTAAAAATGTGTGAGATCTCTTTGGAATTTTCAGAAGATTTTTCTAAACCTAAGCAACTGGATAACAATATCATGTTCATGGAGGAGGAAAATATTAACATTTTAAAGATAAAATTTGCCTTCATATTACTCTATAGACCATAAAATTCTAATACAATGCTGGCAGAATATTAGGAGCAATAGGGTAGTTTAATCTCAAAATTGTGCGGAAGAATTAACATTTACTAATAACTAAGATAATTATAAAACAATAAAGAGAAAGGTTTTAAATTCACTGTACCAGATATTAACATATATAATAAAGCCATAGTAAAAGAAAAAAAAACACAGAGTGGTATTGGTGCAAAAAAAGACAAATCCAAATGGAACAGATTAAAGAGTTGAGAAAAGTGTGGTATTTGATATAAGTGGTGTATGTACGTCTTTCTCCATTTGTCCCCTCAGATCCATTCTCTCCTTCTTTTCTTTATTCGGTAGCTTGCAGGGCTGACCTCTACCAAGTCTGTCACCTGGGGCCCCTTCTCTTCTGGCCTATGAGAGTCATTAGTGGAAGACTGAAGGATGGGAAGAAAAAGAGGCCAAAGCATCTCTTTCCTTGCTCCCTTCCTGTTTTGTTGCCACACTTCGTCAACGGGCTCATCCCCTTACAACTATAGCTCTTGTGCATGGCCCATCACCCAGGGCTCTGGATCGCCAAGGCTCTGGTGACACTCTTTTTCAACCTTTGTCATTAATGCTGAGGAGTGATAAGTTCCCTCTGTAGACAGACCTTGAGGATCTTGTTGGCTCACTTAATTCCAATCATTCTTCTTTCTATTTTTTTAACATCTTTATTGGAATATAATTTCTCTACATTGTTGTGTTAGTTTCTGCTGTATAACAAAGTGAATCAGCTATATGTTTACATATATCCCCATATCCCCTCCCTCTTGCACCTCCCTCCTACACTCCTTATCCTACCCCTCTAGGTCGCCACAAAGCACCTAGTTGATCTCCCTGTGCTATGCAGCAGCTTCCCACTAGCTATCGGTTTTACATTTGGTAGTGTATATATGTCAATGCTACTCTCTCACTTCGTCCCAGCTTACACTTCCCCCTCCCTGTGTCCTCAAGTCCATTCTCTACGTTTGCATCTTTATTCCTGTCTTGCCCCTAGGTTCATCAGAAACATTTTTTTTAGGTTCCATATATATGTGTTAGCATACAGTATTGTTTTTCTCTTTCTGACTTACTTCACTCTGTATGACACACTCTAGGTCCATCCACCTCACTACAAATAACTCAATTTCATTTCTTTTAATGGCTGAGTAATATTCCATTTTATGTATGTGCCACATTTTCTTTATGCATTCATCTGTCAATGGACACTTAGGTTGCTTCCATGTCCTGCCTATTGCAAATAGTGCTGCAATGAACATTGTGGTACATGACTCTTCTTGAATTATGGTTTTCTCAGGGTATATGCCCAGTAGGGGGATTGCTGGGTCATATGGTAGTTCTTTTTTTAAGGAACCACCATACTGTTCTCCATAGTGGCTGTATCAATTTACATTCCTACCAACAGTGCAAGAGGGTTCCCTTTTCTCCACACCCTCTCCAGCATTTATTGTTTGTAGATTTTTTGATAATGGCCATTCTGACTGGTATGAGGTGATACCTCATTGTAGTTTTGATTTGCATTTCTCTAATGATGAGTGATGTTGAGCATCCTTTCATGTGTTTGTTGGCAATCTGTATATCTTCTCTAGAGAAATGTCTATTTATGTCTTCTGCCCATTTTTGGACCGGGTTTTTTGTTTTTTTGATATTGAGCTGCTTGTATCTTTTGGAGATTAATCTTTGTCAGTTGCTTCGTTTGCAAATATTTTCTCCCACTCTGAGGGTTGTCTTTTCATCTTGTTTATGGTTCCCTCTGCTGTGCAAAAGCTTTTAAGTTTCATTAGGTCCCATTTGCTTATTTTTGTTTCTATTTCCATTTCTCTAGGAGGTGGGTCAAATGGGATCTTGCTGTGATTTATGTCATAGAGTATTCTGCCTATGTTTTCCTCTAAGAGTTTTAAGTGTCTGGCCTTACATTTAGGTCTTTAATCCATTTTGAGTTTATTTTTGTGTATGGTGTTAGGAAGTGTTCTAATTTCATTTGTTTACATGTAGCTGTCCAGTTTTCCCTGGAAGAAATGGACAAATTCTTAGAAAAGTACAACCTTCCAAGACTGAACCAGGAAGAAATAGAAAATATGAACAGACCAATCACAAGCACTGAAATTGAAACTGTGATTAAAAATCTTCCAACAAACAAAAGTCCGGGACCAGATGGCTTCACAGGTGAATGCTATCAAACTTTTACAGAAGAGTTAACACCTATCCTTCTCAAACTCTTCCAAAATATGAAGCAGAGGGAGGAACACTCCCAAACTCATTTTACGAGGCCACCATCACCCTGATACCAAAACCAGACAAATATGTCTCAAAAAAAGAAAACTATAAGCCAATATCACTGATGAACATAGATGCAAAAATCCTCAACAAAATACTAGCAAACAGAATCCAACAGCACATTAAAAGGATCATACACCATGATCAAGTGGGGTTTATTCCAGGAATGCAAGGATTCTTCAATATAGGCAAATCAAACAATGTAATACACCATATTAACAAATTGAAGGAGAAAAACCATATGATCATCTCAAAGATGCAGAAAAAGCTTCTGACAAAATTCAACACCCATTTATGATAAAAACTCTCCAGAAACTAGGAATAGAGGGAACCTATCTCAACATAATAAAGGCCGTATATGACAAACCCACAGCCAACATCATTCTCAGTGGTGAAAAACTGAAACCATTTCCTCTAAGATCAGGAACAAGACAAGGTTGTCCACTCTCACCACTATTATTAAATATAGTTTTGGAAGTTTTAGCCACAGCAATCAGAGAACAAAAAGAAATAAAAGGAATACAAATCGGAAAAGAAGAAGTAAAACTGTCACTGTTTGCAGATGACATGATACTATACATAGAGAATCCTAAAGATGCTACTAGAAAGCTACTAGAGCTAATCAGTGAATTTGATAAAGCAGCAGGATACAAAATTAATGCACAGAAATCTCTTGCATTCCTATACACTAACGAAGAAAACTCTGAAAGAAAAATTCAGGAAACACACCCATTCACCACTGCAACCAAAAGAATAAAATACCTAGGAATAAACCTACCTAAGGAGACAAAAGACCTGTATGCAGAAAACTATAAGACACTGATGAAAGATACAAACAGATAGAGAGATATACCATGCTCTTTGGTTTTAAGAATCAACATTGTGAAAATGACCAATCATTCTTAAATAAACATTTACTTCATTTGATTTTCTTCAGAATGTCATCTGAATCTGCCTTGTGTTCCTTGCCAAAGTCCTGACTAAAAACGGGTGGGATCACATATTAGTTGAAAAGGAGGGGTTCTTGAGGAAAACTGGCTCACTCTATGGGAAAAAACATACAAATAAAAACTCAGGATAGTGTCTTTGTGACATTGGAGTGCAAAGGATTTCTTAATAAGACCCCAAAGTATAAACTGTATGGGGAAAATTAATTTGACAACCTTAAGTATCTATGCTAAATTAAGGGCACTATAGACAAAGACAGCAGATGTCTGACATGATGGGGAGATATTTTCAAAGCCTAATGATATTAAGGGATTAATACCTACACAGGAATACCTGTAAATCACAGAGGAAAAAGACAGAAAATGTGATAAATAATTTGTTAAATTGTGTAAATAAGGAATCTACAAAGGGTAGATCCGAATATCTAAACCTGTATGAAGAAATTCATAATCTTGCTAGTAATCAGATAAATACAAATATAAGAAAAAGATAAAACTTCTTACCGATCAGATGAGCAAAATTAAGAAGATGGATAACACTGAGTACTGATGAGGATTGGGACAGTGGGAGCTAACATCCATGGCATGCGGTAGTGAAAATAACCCATCTTTTCTGGGATCTCTTAACTTGGCATTAAATTAAGGATTTACGTATTTACGACATACTAAGGACATATTTGGCTATATACCTCAAAGAAACTCTTGCAAGTGCCCATGGAGACATGAAAGAGAATGTTTCTGACAGTTTATTTGTAAGAAAAAGGCTGGGAGCAGTCTAGGTAAGAATCATTTCAACAATGAAAAAATAAGGTATTTGACATCTCTGGAAGCAGGAGAAATATTGATATGAAGGAAAACACTCCAAGGCATTCATGATTAAATTGTTTAAACTAAAAGTAGCCAGAGAAATGAGACATGTTAGATACAGGGGACAAAAGATAAGAATCACTACTGACTTCTCAGTAGAAGTAAAATAAGGTCCAACAATATGGAATGAGAAACAGGCTTCAAGAGAAAAAAAGTCAGCCTTAAATTCTGTATCAAATTAAAATGTAAGTCAAAAATCTTCAGAAAAATAAAAGCAGAGAGAATTTTTTGCCTGCATTTCTGCACTACCATAAATGTAACGTGAAGTTTTAAGGATGAAGGAATATTATACCAGATGTAAATTCCAAACTATCAGAGGAGAAAAGTTCTAGAAATAGTAAATATGTGGATAAAATTAAAGACATTTTCATCTCTCTTAATTTTCTTTCTTAAAATGCCATTTACTGATTAGTGAAAAACAAAAATATATACTGGGGCAGACTTCAAGATGGCCGAAGAGTAACACGTGGAGACCACCTTCCTCCCCACAAATACATCAGAAATACATCTACATGTGGAACAACTCCTTCAGAACACCTACTGAATGCTGGCAGAAGACCTCAGACCTCCCAAAAGGCAAGAAACTCCCCACGTACCTGGGTAGGGCAAAAGAAAAAAGAAAAAACAGAGACAAAGGAATAGGGACGGACCTGCACCTGTGGGAGGGAGCTGTGAAGGAGGAAACGTTTCCACACACTAGGAAGGCTCTTCGCGGGCGGAGAGTGCGGGTGGCGGAGGGGGGAGCTTCGGAGCCAAGGAGGAGAGCGCAGCCACAGGGGTGCGGAGAGCAAAGCAGAGAGATTCCCGCACAGAGGATCGGTGCCGACCAGCACTCACCAGCCCGAGAGGCTTGTCTGCTCACCCGCCGGGGCGGGCGGGGGCTGGGAGCCGAGGCTCGGGCTTCGGAGGTCGGATCGCAGGGAGAGGACCGGGGTTGGCGGCGTGAACACAGCCTGAAGGGGGCTAGTGCGCCACAGCTAGCCGGGAGGGAGTCTGGGAAAAAGTCTGGAGCTGCCGAACAGGCAAGAGACTTTTTCTTGCCTCTTTGTTTCCTGGTGCGCGAGGAGAGGGGATTGAGGGCTGCTTAAAGGAGCTCCAGAGACGGGCGCTAGCCGCGGCTATCAGCGCGGACCCCAGAGACGGGCATGAGACGCTAAGGCTGCTGCTGCCGCCACCAAGAAGCCTGTGTGCGAGCACAGGTCACTCTCCACACCGCCCCTCCCGGGAGCCTGTGCAGCCCGCCACTGCCAGGGTCCCATGATCCGGCGACAACTTCCCTGGGAGAACACATGGCATGCCTCAGGCTGCTGCAACGTCCCGCCGGCTTCTGCCGCCGCAGGCTCGCCCCGCATCCGTACCCCTCCCTCCCTCCGGCCTGAGTGAGCCAGAGCCCCTGAAGCAGCTGCTCCTTTAACCCTGTCCTGTCTGAGCAAAGAACAGATGCCATCAGGCGACCTACACGCAGAGGCGGGTCCAAATCCAAAGCTGAACCCCGGGAGCTGTGCGAACAAAGAAGAGAAGGGGAAATCTCTCCCAGCAGCCTCAGAAGCAGCGGATTAAATCTCCACAATCAGCTTGATGTACCTGCATCTGTGGAATACCTGAATAGACAACGAATCATCCCAAATTGAGGAGGTGGACTTTGGGAGCAATGATATATATTTTTTCCCCCTTTTTCTCCTTTTGTGAGTGTGTATGTGTATGCTTCTGTGTGTCATTTTGTCTGTATAGCTTTACTTTTACTTTTGCTTTTTTTTCTGTCAGATTTTTTTTTTTTAGTATAGTTTTTAGCGCTTGTTATCATTGGTAAATTTGTTTTTTGGTATGGTTGCTCTCTTCTTATTATTTTTAAAAATTTTTTAATAATTATTTTTAATTTTTTATTTTAATAACTTTATTTTATTTTATCTTATCTTATTTTATTTTATCTCTTTCTTTCCTTCTTCTTCTCCCTTTTATTCTGAGCAGTGTGGATGACAGGCTCTTGGTGGTCCAGCCAGGTGTCAGGGCTCTGCCTCTGAGGTGGTAGAGCCAAGTTCAGGACATTGGTCCACCAGAGACCTTGCAGCTCCATGTAATATCAAATAGCAAAAGTCTCCAAGAGTTCTCCATCTCAACGCCAAGACCCAGCTCCACTCAATGACCAGCAAGCTACAGTGCTGGACACCCTGTGCCCAACAACTAGCAAGACAGGAACAAAACCCCACCCAATAGCAGAGAGGCTGCCTAAAACCATAATAAGGTCACAGACACCCCAAAACACACCACCAGACATGGACCTGCCCACCAGAAAGACAACATCCAGCCTCATCCACCAGAATACAGGCACTAGTCCCCTCCAACAGTAAGCCTACACAACCCACAGAACCAACCTTAGCCACTGGGGGCTGACACCAAAAACAATGGGAACTATGAACCTACAGCCTGCGAAAAGGAGACCCCAAACACAGTAAGTTAAGCAAAATGAGAAGACAGAGAAACACACAGCAGATGAAGCAGCAAGGTAAAAACTCACCAGACCTAACAAATGAAGAGGAATTAGGCAGGCTACCTGAAAAAGAATTCAGAATAATGATAGTAAAGATGATCCAAAATCTTGGAAATAGAATGGAGAAAATACAAGAAACGTTTAACAAGGACCTAGAAGAACTAAAGAGCAAAGAAACAATGATGAACAACACAATAAATGAAATTTAAAATTCTCTAGAAGGGATAAATAGCAGAATAACCGAGGCAGAAGAACGGATAAGTGACCTGGAAGATAAAATAGTGGAAATAACTACTGCAGACCAGAATAAAGAAAAAAGAATGAAAAGAATTGAGGACAGTCGCAGAGACCTCTGGGACAACATGAAACGCACCAACATTCGAATTATAGGGGTCCCAGAAGAAGAAGAGAAAAAGAGAGGGTCTGAGAAAATATTTGAAGAGATTATAGTTGAAAACTTCCCTAACATGGGAAAGTAACTAGTTAATCAAGTCCAGGAAGCACAGAGAGTCCCATACAGGATAAATAGAAGGAGAAACACTCCAAGACACATATTAATCAAACTATCAAAAATTAAGTACAAAGAAAAAATATTAAAAGAAGCAAGGGAAATACAGCAAATAACATACAAGGGAATCCCCAGAAGGTTAACAGCTGATCTTTCAGCAGAAACTCTGCAAGCCAAAAGGGAGTAGCAGGACATATTTAAAGTGATGAAAAGGCAAAACCTACAACCGAGATTACTCTACCCAGCAAGGATCTCATTCAGATTTGATGGAGAAATTAAAACCTTTACAGTCAAGCAAAAGCTAAGAGAATACAGCACCACCAAACCATCTTTACAACAAATGCTAAAGGAATTTCTCTAGGCAGGAAAAACAAGAGAAGGAAAAGACCTACAATAACAAACCCAAAACAATTAAGAAAATGGTAATAGGGACATACATATCGATAATTACTTAGATGTAAATGGATTAAATGCTCCAACCAAAAGACATAGACTGGCTGAATGGATTCAAAAACAAGACCGTATCTATGCTGTCTACAAGACACCCACTTCAGACCTAGAGACACATACAGACTGAAAGTGAGGGGATGGAAAAAGATATTCCATGCAAATGGAAATCAAAAGAAAGCTGGAGTAGCAATTGTCATATCAGACAAAATAGACTTTAAAACAAAGACTATTACAAAAGACAAAGAAGGACACTACATAATGATCAAGGGATCAATCCAAGAAGAAGATACAACAATTCTAAATATTTATGCATCCAACATAGGAGCACCTAAATACATAAGACAAATGCTAACAGCCATAAAAGGGGAAACTGACAGTTACACAATCATAATAGGGGACTTTAACACCACGCTTTCACCAATGGACAGATCAACCAAAATGAAAATAAGTAAGGAAACACAAGCTTTAAATGATACATTAAACAAGATGGACTTAATTGATATTTATAGGACATTCCATCCAAAATCAACAGAATACACTTTCTTCTCAAGTGCTCATGGAACATTGTCCAGGATAGATCATATCTTGGGTTACAAATCAAGCCTTGGTAAATTTAAGGAAATTGAAATCATATCAAGTATCTTTTCTGACCACAATGCTATGAGACTAGATATCAATTACAGGAAAAAAATCTGTAAAAAATACAAACACATGAAAGCTAAACAATACACTACTTACTAACAAAGAGGTCACTGAAGAAATCAAAGGGGAAATCAAAAAATACCTAGAAACAAATGACAATGAAACATGATGATCCAAAACCTATGGGATGCAGCAAGAGCAGTTCTAAGAGGGAAGTTCATAGCAATACAACCCTACCTTAAGAAACAAGAAACATCTCAAATAAACAACCTAACCTTACACCTAAAGCAATTAGAGAAAGAAGAACAAAAAAAACCCAAAGTTAGCAGAAGGAAAGAAATCATAAAGATCAGATCAGGAATAAATGAAAAAGAAATGAAGGAAATGATAGCAAAGATCAATAAAACTAAAACCTGGTTCTTTGAGAAGATAAACAAAATTGATAAACCATAAACCAGACTCATCAAGGAAAAAAAGGGAGAAGACTCAAATCAATAGAATTAGAAATGAAAAAGGAGAAGTAACAACTGACACTGCAGAAATACAAAGGATCATGAGAGATTACTACAAGCAACTCTATGCCAATAAAATGGACAACCTGGAAGAAATGGACAAATTCTTAGAAATGCACAGCCTTCCGAGACTGAACCAGGAAGAAATAGAAAATATGAACAGACCAATCACAAGCACTGAAATTGAAACTGTGATTAAAAATCTTCCAACAAACAAAAGTCCAGGACCAGCTGGCTTCACAGGCAAATTCTATCAAACATTTAGAGAAGAGCTAACACCTATCCTTCTCAAACTCTTCCAAAATATAGCAGAGGGCGGAACACTCCCAAACTCTTTCTACGAGGCCACCATCACCCTGATACCAAAACCAGACAAAGATGTCACATAGAAAGAAAACTACAGGCCAATATCACTGATGAACATAGATGCAAAAATCCTCAACAAAATACTAGCAAACAGAATGCAACAGCACATTAAAGGGATCATACACCATGATCAAGTGGGGTTTATTCCAGGAATGCAAGGATTCTTCAATATAGGCAAATCAAACAATGTAATACACCATATTAACAAATTGAAGGGGAAAAACCATATGATCATCTCAATAGATGCAGAGAAAGCTTTCAACAAAATTCAACACCCATTTATGATAAAAGCCCTGCAGAAAGTAGGCATAGAGGGAAATTACCTCAACATAATAAAGGCCATATATGACAAACCCACAGCCAACATCATCCTCAATGGTGAAAAACTGAAACCATTTCCACTAAGATCAGCAATAAGACAAGGTTGCCCACTCTCACCACTATTATTCAACATAGTTTTGGAAGTTTTAGCCATAGCAATCAGAGAACAAAAAGAAATAAAAGGAATCCAAATCGGAAAAGAAGAAGTAAAGCTGTCACTGTTTGCAGATGACATGATACTATACTTAGAGACTCCTAAAGAAGCTACCAGAAAACTACTAGAGCTTATCAATGAATTTGGTAAAGTTGCAGGATGCAAAGTTATTGCACAGAAATCTCTTGCATTCCTATACACTAATGATGAAAAATCTGAAAATGAAATTTAGAAAACTCTCTCATTTACTATTGCAACAGAAAGAATAAAATACCTAGGAATAAACTTACCTAAGGAGACAAAAGACCTGTATGCAGAAAATTATAAGACACTGATGAAAGAAATTAAACATGATACAAATAGATGGAGAGATATAGCATGTTTTTGGATTGGAAGAATCAACATTGTGAAAATGACTCTACTACCCAAAGCAATCTACAGATTCAATGCAATCCCTATCAAACTACCAGTGGCATTTTTCACAGAACTAGAACAAAAAATTTCACAATTTGTATGGAAACACAAAAGACCCCGAATAGCCAAAGCAATCTTGAGAAAGAAAAAAGAAGATGGAGGAATCAGGCTCCCTGACTTTGGACTATACTACAAAGCTACAGTAATCAAGACAATATGGTACTGGTACAAAAACAGAAATATAGATCAATGGAACAGGATAGAAAGCCCAGAAATAAACCCACACACATATGGTCACCTTATCTTTGATAAAGGAGGCAAGAATATACAGTGTGAAGAAAAGACAGCCTCTTCAATAAGTGGTGCTGGGAAAACTGGACAGCTACATGTAAAAGAATGAAATTAGAACACTCCCTAACACCATACACAAAAATAAACTCAAAATGGATTAAAGACCTAAATGTAAGGCCAGACACCATCAAACTCTTAGAGGAACATAGGCAGAACACTCTATGACATAAATCACAGCAAGATCCTTTTTGACCCACCTCCTAGAGTAATGGAAATAAAAACAAAAATAAACAAATGGGACCTAATGAAACTTAAAAGCTTTTGCACAGCAAAGAAAACCATAAACAAGACGAAAAGACAACCTTCAGAATGGGAGAAAATATTTGCAAATGAATCAATGGACAAAGGATTAATCTCCAAATTTTACAAGCAGCTCATGCAGCTCAATATCAAAAAAACAAAAAACCCAATCCAAAATGGGTACAAGACCTAAATAGACATTTCTCCAAAGAAGATATACAGATTGCCAACAAACACATGAAAGAATGCTCAACATCAATAATCATTAGAGAAATGTAAATCAAAACTACAATGAGATATCATCTCACACTAGTCAGAATGGCCATCATCAAAAGATCTACAGACAATAAATGCTGGAGAGGGTGTGGAGAAAAGGGAACCCTCTTGCACTGTTGGTGGGAATGTAAATTGATACAGCCACTATGGAGAACAGTATGGACGTTCCTTAAAAAACTAAAAATATAACTACCATACGACCCAGCAGTCCCACTACTGGGCATATACCCTGAGAAAACCATAATTCAAAAAGTGTCATGTACCACAATGTTCATTGCAGCTCTGTTTACAATAGCCAGGACATGGAAGCAACCTAAGTGTCCTTCGACAGATGAATTGATAAAGAAGATGTGGCACATATATACAATGGAATATTACTGAGCCATAAAAAGAAACGAAATTGAGTTATTTGTAGTGAGGTGGATGGACCTAGAGTCTGTCATACAGAGTGAAGTAAGTCAGAAAGAGAAAAACAAATACAGTATGCTAACACATATATATGGAATGTAAGAAAAAAAATTGTCATGAAGAACCTAGGGGCAGGACAGGAATAAAGATGCAGACTTATTAGAGAATGGACTTGTGGACATGGGGAGGGGGAAGGGTAAGCTGGGACAGAGTGAGAGAGTGGCATGGACATATATACACAAGCAGATGTAAAATCGATAGCTAGTGGGAAGCAGCCACATAGCACAGGGAGATCAGCTCAGTGCTTTGTGACCACCTAGAGTGGTGGGATAGGGAGGGTGGGTGGGAGGGAGACACAAGAGGGAAGAGATATGGGGATATATGTATATGTATAGCTGATTCACTTTGTTCTAAAGCAGAAACTAACACACCATTTTAAAGCAATTATACTCCAATAAAGATGTTTAAAAAAAAAGAGTACATATTGTATAAAATTTTGGAAAATTCTCAGCCATTCTATCTTCTCATATTGCTTCTCCCTCATTCTCTTATTACTCTCCTTCTGTGATTACTGTTACATTTATCTAAACCCTATGACCTAACCCTCACATTTCTTACATTCTGTTGTGTTTTGCATTTTTTTGTCTCTCTGTGCTTCAGTTTGGATACTTTCTATTTACTAGCCCTTATGGTCTTTTCTGTGCTCAGCTGACTCTTATTTCATCCATTGAGTTATTAACTTCATATAGTCTTTTTTTTTTAGTTTTAAAATCCCACTTAAATCTTTTCATAAATGCCAAATCTCTGTTGAAATTTCTTTCTACTCATCTATTTTATCTTTCTCCTCTCTTTTCTTAAGCATATTAATCATAATTATTTTAAAGTCTTTGCTAACTTCAACATCTGGATTATCTCTGGGTCAGCTTCTATTGTTTGCTTTTTCTGTTGGTTATTTATCCTAAGGCCCTGTTTCTACATATTCCTAGTAATTTTTAACTAAATGCCAGGCATTGTGCATTAAAAAGTATAGAAGTTCTCAATGGTGTTGCCAAGGGGTTTACCCTTTCTTCTGCCAGGCAGATAGATTAAATGAGGTGCTCACCTTAATCCAATCAGGTTAACCCCTCATCCTAGACTGCCTCAACTGATCCCAGACTGGTTTGGTTTGCTAATATATATTTAAAATTTTTGCATTTACTATGTTGAACCACATAAAATTGTCATTTTTCTAGGTTCAGATGGTTAGATATCAGCAATTTCATGTTGTGCAAATTGTATGACTTAGGTCATTATTGGCCTGTAACTCCTATTTTATACTGAATTTATCAAGTTTGATATAAATATTATATTGGAGTGTTTCCAGTTCTTTATTTATTTGATGTACTTAATGATGTACTTACATTATTTATTTGATGTACTTAATGATGTACTTACATTATTCCCTCTTTAACTATTTGGTAGAATGTAACATTTAAATCACTTGGTTTTGCAATTTACTTTATGGGTTGGTGGAAATGTTTATAACTTCTTGAATTCATCATCATATTTTTTGCATCATTTTGTGTTGGTGTGGTCAAATTTTTGTGCCTAGAACTTTGTCAATTTCATCTAAAGTTTTAATCTTACTAGTATGACAACATCTTACTAAATTTTAGTGTCTATAGTAATCTTATTCAACTTTCATGATTTAATGTGTATTTTACTAATTTTGATGTCTATGCAATTTATAATTGTGTTCTTTTTCATTCCTGATATTAATAATTTGTGTGATCTTGTTTTTAAAACAGATCAATGTTATTAGTATTAAAATTTTTTTACCTTGTTGATCCCCTATATTGTATGATTTTTTTATTTCATTAATTTCTGCTCTTCGTGTATTTTCTTTGAGATAAATTTGCTTTTCTTTTCTAACTTCTTATGATGGATATTTAGATCATTGCTTCAGCCTTTTATTTCCAGTTATTTATCATTAAGTGTATAATTTTACCTTTGAACAGGGCTTTAGCTACCCTAAAATTTTGATATGTTGCGATTTCATTATCATCCAGCTCAAATATAATATTCACTTTGGTTTCTTTCTTTTTTTTTTTCACACACACTGTATTTTATTTTTACAAGAGATAAATAGACTGACACCAAGCATTGCACATGATGACCACAACAAAAGCAACAATGATTGCAATTACCAAACATGAAACACACTCATACTATGTCATAATATTGACATTCAGTCCAGTAATCCTCCACTGCAACAGCTCCTTTACTTTGCAGTGAAAATTGATTTGTATATTCTTTGCCTCTGAGTTCTTGTGGGATTTTTTCTTTTTTTAAATTCAACCAGAAAGTCACAAAAATTATACTCATCCTCATCAGTTCACTCAGTCCCATGTAATTAATTTTTTTTTTTATCTTGATCTTTTGTTAGCACTTTTATGAGCTCATCAGTTTTTCATTAGAGTTCTGAAAATGCTTGTTCATTCAGTTCAGCAGTACAGTCAGGTACCAGAAACCTGTACTTGTCAGAGTCTTTTCCATGAATTTCCTGAAGATGAAACCCTTTTATAGGAACATATTTACAAAAGCATCAGAGTACACCCAGAACTGTCTGTAAATGACAAAAGACTTAAAAATGACCACGGTTAAAGATTTGATGAAAGTTCATAATAATGCAGTTGACAAGAAAATTAGTTATTTCTGAGATATACATTTTAAAGTAATAACTAGGATTATGACTTATAACATTATACCAGAACATATAAGATTTTTAGAAATTTCATGTAATGTCTGAAACATTTATATTAACATATTTCCATACAAATAACCCAATGAAAGTTTAGTATTAGTTGTTTTGTTTGTTTGTTTATACTGCAGGTTCTTATTAGTCATCAATTTTATACACATCAGTGTATACATGTCAATCCCAATCGACCAATTCAGCACACCACTATCCCCACCCCACCGCAGTTTTCCCCCCTTGGTGTCCATATGTCTGTTCTCTACATCTGTGTCTCAACTTCTGCCCTGCAAACCGGCTCATCTGTACCATTTTTCTAGGTTCCACATACATGCGTTAATATACAATATTTGTTTTTCTCTTTCTGACTTACTTCACTCTGTATGACAGTCTCTAGATTCATCCACGTCCCAACAAATGACTCAATTTCGTTCCTTTTTATGGCTGAGTAATATTCCATTGTATATATGTACCACAACTTCTTTATCCATTCGTCTGTTGATGGGCATTTAGGTTGCTTCCATGACCTGGCTATTGTAAATAGTGCTGCAATGAACATTCGGGTGCATGTGTTTTTTTGAATTACGGTTTTCTCTGGGTATATGCCCAGTAGTGGGATTGCTGGGTCATATGGTAATTCTATTTTTAGTTTTTTAAGGAACCTCCATATTGTTCTCCATAGTGGCTGTATCAATTTACATTCCCACCAACAGTGCAAGAGGGTTCCCTTTTCTCCACACCCTCTCCAGCATTTGTTGTTTGTAGATTTTCTGATGATGCCCATTCTAATTGGTGTGAGGTGATACCTCATTGTAGTTTTGATTTGCATTTCTCTAATAATTAGTGATGTTGAGCATCTTTTCATGTGCTTCTTGGCCGTCTGTATGTCTTCTTTGGAGAAATGTCTATTTAGGTCTTCTGCCCATTTTTGGATTGGGGTGTTTGTTTCTTTAATATTGAGCTGAATGAGCTGTTTATATATTTTGGAGATTAATCCTTTGTCCGTTGATTCGTTTGCAAATATTTTCTCCCATTCTGAGGGTTGTCTTTTCGTCTTGTTTATGGTTTCCTTTGCTGTGCAAAAGCTTTGAAGTTTCATTAGGTCCCATTTGTTTATTTTTGTTTTTATTTCCATTACTCTAGGAGGTGGATCAAAAAAGATCTTGCTGTGATTTATGTCAAAGAGTGTTCTTCCTATGTTTTCCTCTAAGAGTTTTATAGTGTCCAGTCTTACATTTAGGTCTGTAATCCATTTTGAGTTTATTTTTGTGTATGGTGTTAGGGAGTATTCTAATTTCATTCTTTTACATGTAGCTGTCCAGTTTTCCCAGCACCACTTATTGAAGAGACTGTCTTTTCTCCATCGTATATCTTTGCCTCCTTTGTCATAGATTAGTTGACCGTAGGTGCGTGGGTTTATCTCTGGGCTTTCTATCTTGTTCCATTGATCTATGTTTCTGTTTTTGTGCCAGTACCATATTGTCTTGATTACTGTAGCTTTGTAGTATAGTCTGAAGTCAGGGAGTCTGATTCCTCCAGCTCCGTTTTTTTCCCTCAAGACTGCTTTGGCTATTCGGGGTCTTTTGTGTCTCCATACAAATTTTAAGATGATTTTTTCTAGCTCTGTAAAAAATGCCATTGGTAATTTGATAGGGATTGCATTGAATCTGTAGATTGCTTTGGGTAGTATAGTCATTTTCACAATGTTGATTCTTCCAATCCAAGAACATGGTATATCTCTCCATCTGTTGGTATCATCTTTAATTTCTTTCATCAGTGTCTTATAGTTTTCTGCATACAGGTCTTTTGTCTCCCTAGGTAGGTTTATTCCTAGGTATTTTATTCTTTTTTTTGCAATGGTAAATGGGAGTGTTTCCATAATTTCTCTTTCAGATTTTTCATCATTAGTGTATAGGAATGCAAGAGATTTCTGTGCATTAATTTTGTATCCTGCAACTTTACCATATTCATTAATTAGCTCTAGCAGTTTTCTGGTGGCAGTTTTAGGATTCTCTATGTATAGTATCATGTCATCTGCAAACAGTGACAGTTTTACTTCTTCTTTTCCAATTTGTATTTCTTTTATTTCTTTTTCTTCTCTGATTGCCGTAGCTAGGACTTCCAGAACTATGTTGAATAATAGTGGTGAGAGTGGACATCCTTGTCTCGTTCCTGATCTTAGAGGAAATGCTTTCAGTTTTTCACCGTTGAGAATGATGTTTGCTGTGGGTTTGTCATATATGGCCTTTATTATGTTGAGGTAGGTTCCCTCTATGCCTACTTTCTGGAGAGTTTTTATCATAAATGGGTGTTGAATTTTGTCAAAAGCTTTTTCTGCATCTATTGAGATGATCATATGGTTTTTATTCTTCAATTTGTTAATATGGTGTATCACATTGATTGATTTGCGTATATTGAAGAATCCTTGCATCCCTAGGATAAATCCCACTTGATCGTGGTGTATGATCCTTTTAATGTGTTGTTGGATTCTGTTTGCTAGTATTTTGTTGAGGATTTTTGCATCTATATTCATCAGTGATATTGGTCTGTAATTTTCTTTTTTTGTAGTGTCTTTGTCTGGTTTTGGTATCAGGGTGATGGTGGCCTCATAGAATGAGTTTGGGAGTGTTCCTTCCTCTGCAATTTTTTGGAAGAGTTTGAGAAGGATAGGTGTTAGCTCTTCTCTAAATGTTTGATAGAATTCACCTGTGAAGCCATCTGGTCCTGGACTTTTGTTTGTTGGAAGATTTTTAATCACAGTTTCAATTTCATTACTTGTGATTGGTCTGTTCATATTTTCTGCTTCTTCCTGGTTCAGTCTTGGAAGGTTATACCTTTCTAAGAATTTGTCCATTTCTTCCAGGTTGTCCATTTTATTGGCATAAAGTTGCTTGTAGTAGTCTCTTAGGATGCTTTGTATTTCTGCGGTGTCTGTTGTAACTTCTCCTTTTTCATTTCTGATTTTATTGATTTGAGTCCTCTCCCTCTTTTTCTTGATGAGTCTGGCTAATGGCTTATCAATTTTGTTTATCTTCTCAAAGAACCAGCTTTTAGTTTTATTGATCTTTGCTATTGTTTTCTTTGTTTCTATTTCATTTATTTCTGCTCTGATCTTTATGATTTCTTTCCTTCTGCTAACTTTGGGTTTTGTTTGTTCTTCTTTCTCTAGTTTCTTTAGGTGTAAGGTTAGATTGTTTACTTGAGATTTTTCTTGTTTCTTTAGGTAGGCTTGTATAGCTATAAACTTCCCTCTTAGAACTGCTTTTGCAGCATCCCATAGGTTTTGGGTTGTCGTGTTTTCATTGTCATTTGTCTCTAGGTATTTTTTGATTTCCTCTTTGATTTCTTCAGTAATCTCTTGGTTATTTAGTAACGTATTGTTTAGCCTCCATGTGTTTGTGTTTTTTATGCTTTTTCCCCTGTAATTCATTTCTAATCTCATAGCGTTGTGGTCAGAAAAGATGCTTGATATGATTTCAATTTTCTTAAATTTACTGAGGCTTGATTTGTGACCCAAGATGTGATCTATCCTGGAGAATGTTCCGTGCGCACTTGAGAAGAACGTGTAATCTGCTGTTTTTGGATGGAATGTCCTATAAATATCAATTAAAGCTATCTGGTCTATTGTGTCATTTAAAGCTTCTGTTTCCTTATTTATTTTCATTTTGGATGATCTGTCCATTGGTGTAAGTGAGGTGTTAAAGTCCCCCACTATTATTGTGTTACTATCAATTTCCTCTTTTATAGCTGTTAGCAATTGCCTTATGTAATGAGGTGCTCCTATGTTGGGTGCATATATATGTATAATTGCTATATCTTCTTCTTGGATTGATCCCTTGATCATTATGTAGTGTCCTTCCTTGTCTCTTGTAACATTCTTTATTTTAAAGTCTATTTTATCTGATATGAGTATAGCTACTCCAGCTTTCTTTTGATTTCCATTTGCATGGAATATCTTTTTCCATCCCCTCACTTTCAGTCTGTATGTGTCCCTATGTCTAAAGTGCGTCTCTTGTAGACAGCATATATATGGGTCTTGTTTTTGTATCCATTCAGCAAGCCTGTGTCTTTTGGCTGGAGCATTTAATCCATTCACGTTTAAGGTAATTATCGATATGTATGTTCCTATGACCATTTTCTTAATTGTTTTGGGTTTGTTTTTGTAGGTCCTTTTCTTCTCTTGTGTTTCCCACTTAGAGAAGTTCCTTTAACATTTGTTGTAGAGCTGGTTTGGTGGTGCTGAATTCTCTTAGCTTTTGCTTGTCTGTAAAGCTTTTGATTTCTCCATCAAATCTAAATGAGATCCTTGCCGGGTAGAGTAATCTTGGTTGTAGGTTCTTCCCTTTCATCACTTGAAGTATATCATGCCACTCCCTTCTGGCTTGTAGAGTTTCTGCTGACAAATCAGCTGTTAACCGTATGGGAGTTCCCTTGTATGTTATTTGTCGTTTTTCCCTTGCTGCTTTCAATAATTTTTCTTTGTCTTTAATTTTTGCCACTTTGATTACTATGTGTCTCGGCGTGCTTCTCCTTGGGTTTATCCTGTATGGGACTCTCTGCGCTTCCTGGACTTGGGTGGCTATTTCCTTTCCCATGTTAGGGAAGTTTTCGACTATAATCTCTTCAAATATTTTCTCTGGTCCTTTCTCTCTCTCTTCTCCTTCTGGGACCCCTATAATGCGAATGTTGTTGCGTTTAATGTTGTCCCAGAGGTCTCTTAGGCTGTCTTCATTTCTTTTCATTCTTTTTTCTTTAGTCTGTTCCGCAGCAGTGAATTCCACCACTCTGTCTTCCAGGTCACTTATCCGTTCTTCTGCCTCAGTTATTCTACTATTGATTCCTTCTAGTGTAGTTTTCATTTCAGTTATTGTATTGGTCATCTCTGTTTGTTTGTTCTTTAATTCTTCTAGGTCTTTGTTAATCATTTCTTGCATCTTCTCAATCTTTGCCTCCATTCTTATTCCAAGGTCCTGGATCATCTTCACTATCATTATTCTGAATTCTTTTTCTGGAAGGTTGCCTATCTCCACTTCATTTAGTTGTTTTTCTGGGGTTTTTTCTTGTTCCTTCATCTGGTATATAGCCCTCTGCCTTTTCATCTTGTCTATCTTTCTGTAAATGTGGTTTCTGTTCCACAGGCTGCAGGACTGTAGTTTTTCTTGCTTCTGCTGTCTGCCCTCTGGTGGTTGAGGCTATCTAAGAGGCTTGATGGGAGGCTCTGGAGGTGGGTAGAGCTGACTGTTGCTGTGGCGGTCAGAGCTCTGTAAAACTTTAATCCACTTGACTGTTGCTGGGTGGGGCTGGGTTCCCTCCCTGTTGGTTGTTTTGCCTGAGGCAACCCAACACTGGAGCCTACCCGGGCTCTTTGGTGGGGCTAATGGCAGACTCTGGGAGGGCTCACGCCAAAGAGTACTTCCCAGAACCTCCGCTGCCAGTGTCCTTGTCCCCACGGTGAAACAGAGCCAGCCCCCGCCTCTGCAGGAGACCCCCCAACACCAGCAGTTATGTCTGGTTCAGTCTCCCCCAGGGTCACTGCTCCTTCCCCTGGGTCCCGATGCACACACTATTTTGTGTACGCCCTCCAAGAGTGGGTTCTCTGTTTCCCCCAGTCCTGTCGAAGTCCTGCAATCAATTCCCACTAGGCTTCAAAGTCTGATTCTCTATGAATTCCTCCTCCCGTTGCCGGACCCCCAGGTTGGGAAGCCTGACGTGGGGCTCAGAACTTTCACTCCAGTGGGTGGACTTCTGTGGTATAAGTGCTCGCCAGTCTGTGAGTCACCCACCCAGCAGTTATGGGATTTGATTTTACTCTGATTGCGCCCCTCCTACCGTCTCACTGTGGCTTCTCCTCTGTCCTTGGACGTGGGGTATCCTCCTTGGTGAAGTCCAGTGTCTTCCTGTCGATGACTGTCCAGCAGCCAGTTGTGATTCTGGTTTTCTCGCAAGAGGGAGTGAGAGCACGTCCTTCTACTCCGCCATCTTGGTTCACAAATCTTGGTTTCTTTTTGATCCAGGGATACTTAGATGTAGATTTTGTAATTTTCCATACAATGTTTTCTAGTTATCTCTTTGACATTAATTTCTAGCTTAATTCCACTGTGGTCAGAGAATATACCTCATATGATTTCAATTTTTATAATTTGTGGAAACTTACTTCATAACTCCCTGGTAATTTTTTTTTAATGAATACTTGAAAAAGAATGTGTACAGCTGGTCTGATGAAGTCTTTCTGATGAGAAATCTGAAAGTGTTTCTGATAAGCTTATCTACTTAACTAAATTTTTTTTCTGTGAGAATCTCTGTCTCTCTTTCTCTCACTCTTTGAAACTTTTAGGATCTTCTTTTGAACCCTGCTGTCTTGAAATCTTATAACTATTTGTGGGTCTTTATTTTTTAATTATCCTACTTGATTGCTTCAATTTTAAAATTTCTTTACCCATTTTACTCTGGCAAAATTATCATTTTTTTTACTTTTGAATAATTTCCTCCCCTTTATTTTTCCTCATCTCTTTCTGGAAATCCCATTTCTCAGATGTTGAACTTCTTAGATTTATCCACCATACTAATTTTCTTTTCTCACTTATTTTTCACTTTATTTTTTTCTTCTATATCTTAGGACATTTTCTTTTTTTTTAAATTTTTATTTATTTATTTATGGCTGTGTTGGGTCTTTGTTTCTGTGCGAGGGTTTTCTCTAGTTGTGGCAAGTGGGGGCCACTCCTCATCGCGGTGCATGGGCCTCTCACTGTCACGGCCTCTCTCGTTGCGGAGCACAGGCTCCAGATGCGCAGGCTCAGTATTTGTGGCTCATGGACCTAGTTGCTCCGCGGCATGTGGGATCTTCCCAGACCAGGGCTTGAATCCGTGTCCTCTGCATTGGCAGGCAGATTCTCAACCACTGCGCCACCAGGGAAGCCCTAAGACATTTTCTTGACTCTTTCTTCCCAATTTCCATTAAATTTTTATAACCTAAATTTTAATTTACAGTAATTTATTCTAATTATTTAACCTTTATTTAATAACTTGTCTTTTTAATGTTATTGGAGATACAGGGGAACTTATTTTTTGTTCATTTGCTTGTCTGATTTTGTTCTGTTCTCCAAATTTCTCTTTGTTTCTTTCTGTTTTCTGTCTTTTAACATTGGTCTTTTTTCACATTGCAGGCTTTTCTCAAGTATCTTGTAATCATTTTACCAATTTACTTTTAAGACTGAAGAAGATTAAAAGGTAAAATTAGAGTTCTGTTAGTTGAGTGAGACATGGACGATCAAACCTTATCAGCTGATGGGGAACGAGCTATTTCTCTGGGGCACCCTTCTCCTAGAAAAGCAACAGGATATGGAGGGCTTCACCTAGATAGAAAAAAGCTACACTTGCTATTCAAGACTTCCACATATGGCTTGTTCCATATCTTTTAAAAGGAATCAATGTTTTATTTGTTTGTGGTCTGTTTGATTGGTTGGGTTTTGCCAAGGGATAAATGCTGGCTAAAGGCCATGCTGTGAATAGGGGTAAGGGTGCAAGTTGACTATTGCATTTACAAAGCTTCAATTTATCTCCCTGTTTCCTTCCCCACTTTTCATTCACATTCTTTCCTGTGCATAGAGTCTCAAGCCTTTCTTGGATTTTACCAGGGAAGTCTATTGCCTTTAGCTGCAGCTTCCTTGGAATTAAGAACGCCAATACAGAGAGTTGGTTCCTTCTCGTTGTTCAGGTTTCAGCTCCATTTCAGCTCCAATGTAACCCCAGAAAAGTCTACCATGACCACCTCAGCTAAATAAACCCCACCTCTAACCACTCTCTATCATGGCTCCCTATTTTGTCATCCTTATAACATTTATCATCACCTGATCTTGTTATTTATTATTTATTCCCCTCTTAAAATGTAAGCTCGAGGATAGGAATTTATTTATCTTATTCACAGCTATATCTTCAGTGCCTCTACCAATTCTTATAACATGAGAGGTGCTCAGATATTTATTAAATAAAGGCATAGCCATGAGTTACTGGCAGGGTGGGGAGAAGGAAAGATGCTTCGGTTTCAGCAAAAAATTCAACCAGCCCAGGCTGATCCCCATTCCCACAACTTCTCCTCATCCAACCTCAAATCCACTCAATCCTCTCCATGGCTAGAGAATCAAGGATGATAGGATCTCACTTTCACCAGCCCTTGCCTCACCTCCAGTTCCTATATCCCTAGTTTGTTGTTTGTTACATTTCTTTGGTACATTTTAGAATCTCTGCTTCTCATGACCTCTCCAAACACAATGCTCATTATTGTGATCTTGACCCTGCCTTACTTTCATCCTGTCTACCTATCCGTGTTTCAAAAGAGTAGATTAGGTAAGAGCAAGCAGAGAGCGATAAATACGGAATTGAAGAAGACAAATTTCCTCTACTTGCCACTTGAGACAAAACAGGTACTTTACCCCAGGGCAGGGCTGTGCCGGGATCTTGTCCCTTCATGCTGTGTCACGCTGGCATCAGAAGAACTATCTCAAAAGCATCTGTGTCATCTGCCTCAAATATGTATCATACAGGATGCCAGACTGTCCAGTCTCAAATCCTTTTTAGGCTGAGAGGAGGTATACGTGAATGAAGTAAGAATAAACAAGATAAAAACGTGTTTTTTCTCTGGTATTTTATTAGTCATAAGTGGACACCCTGACCTAGAGAAACACAGTTAGATGCAAATTTGGACAGACATTGGCCAGAACCACTGCTTGAGTTCCTTTGAAAGCCAAGCTATAAAAGCTAAAAAAGTACATGAGTGCCATCTAGGGTTAAAACTCATACTGCAGGCTTTCTAAAGTCTTACAAAAGGGGTCACAGAGATTTGCTCCCAGAGACCCTAATCTTCTCAGTCTGATGGGCATCACTAAGCAAGTTATTTCACGTCTTGGGTCAAAATCTGCCTCCACTTCCCTGACCACTGCAGACTACGGTAACCTCCCTTTCCCTGACTATTTCTAGTGTATTTTCTTTATCATTAATTCAGTCCCAAGTCAGAACACTTTCAATCTTCAACAAATACTTTTTAACCCATTTTTTGTGCCAGATTGTGCTCGACAAAGAGCCTGTCTGCTGACTCACAATGAGTCAGTCCCTGGGCTGGAAGGGACATTGTGCAGCCCCCTGGTCCCCTCGGCAGGAGCACCTTATACAACATATCTGAAATGTGTCCCCTGCCCCTGTTAGGGCAGGACCCTCTGGAAAAGCATGTCCCGCCATATCCAGGACAGGTGAACATCTGCAGGCAGGTCACTATGTTGTGCAAATCGTGGGTTTGGGAGTGAGTGAGATGTGCCATTGAATCCTAGCTCTGCCACTTACAGAATGTGCAAACTACCGAATCTTGAGCAAATTGCTCCTCTGAGATTTGATTTCCTAGTTTGTTAAATGGAATGATAATATTCACCTTGTGGTCTTATGGTAAGGATTAGTGATAGTATTTATTATTTATATAGGACCTAGCGCCATTCCTGAAACAAAGAAGGTGCTAAGAACTTATTAGCTTTTTCTATCACTCTAATAATAATAAAAATTTGAACTATGAGATTAACTGTCTTACCTTACAAAATTGTTGAAAGGATTAAATTATGTACACATGCGTGATAGACTGCCAAGTGAGACAGAACTTAAGATTTTTTCATCAAGAGAAATTGCCAGTGATTTCTACCTGACAAATATTGTAAGCTTTATTATCTTGCAGTAGATCTTCGGTTTTCCTTTGAATACCTCAGATGTACGTCTTAGTTATTGCAAAAAAAGACCACAAAGTACACACTGAGATGTGGGATGGGTATAACAGGAGGCTTTAGGCTCACAAAGATTGTTCTTTGCAAAACCTCCCAAGATCTGACTACTTAGGAGAAGGAGATGAACTTGCATGGAGTTGAGGAATCTCTAGGAAGATTAGAATCTCCTTGATAGATTGAGTGCACTTGGAAGCATCGCCAAACCCTTTGTGTTACATGACATTCTTGGAAGTTGTTGACATTCTCATACCTCAAGGAGGATAGATATTATAAGCAGGTAGGCCTTGAACAATTAATTAAGAAGTAAAAGGCTTGTAAATCTTTTTTATGCTTCAGACTGGTGAAGGGGGTCATTCAAGCATTGCACCTGGACAATGGCAGCGCTTGATTAATGGTGGTTCGTAGAACTGAGAGGATTGTTCCTGGTGGTTTCTTGCTAATCCAAGTCAGAGCTCGTGTCATCTGGCAGCAGTCTCATCTGGGTCCCCTGAGCATCCTCTCTGTGATACCCACTCTGTGGCTAGGCCAGAGCCCTCTCAGGATTGAGAGAGAGACTGCAGAGCAGAGGGACAGGCCAGGCTGCCAGACACAGACACAGCTCAGGATTCTAAAATGTTCTTCAGGGACTTCCCTGGTGGCACAGTGGTTAAGACTCCATTCTCCCCACAGAGGGGGTCCGGGTTCGATCCCTGGTCAGGGAACTAGGTCCCACATGCATGCTGCAACTAAGAGTTCACATGCCACAATTAAGGAGCCATGAGCCGCAACTAAGGAGCCTACTGGACACAATAAGGAGCACATGTGCCACAACTAAGGAGCCTGCGAACCCTAAGTAAGGAGCCCGCCTGCCGCAACTAAGACTCGGCACAACCAAATAAATAATTTTTTTTTTTTTAAAGTGTTCTTCACGTGCTTCTCCCCTTCGTTGTACGGTATTCCCTAGCTGGGAGACATTCGAGAAATACCTCAAAATAATGCTTGCCTTTTGGACATCTCTAATAAGAACAACTTGCTCTGGGACTTCCCTGGCAGTCCAGTGGTTGAGACTTTGCCTTCCAATGCAGGGGGTGTGGGTTCGATCCCTGGTCTGGGAGCTAAGATCCCACATGCCCCCTGGCCAGAAAACCAAAACATAAAACAGAAGCAATATTGTAACAAATTCAATAAAGACTTTAAAAAATGGTCCACATCAAAAAAATCTTTAAAAAAAAAAAAGAACAACTTGCTCAAAGTGGTGAATCTCAAGAGTAGCTGCCCAAGCTGCAGACTGTTTTCTCTTTTCCTTCCCCCACTACCCCAGTGTTCTGTGTCTGGCACATTTTGCAGGATACAGGGAGAACAAACAGGGGAGGGGTTGAAGTAATAGTTCTCATGGATATGACGAAGTCCAGAGGCCTCGAATTGTCTCTTGAGTGTGTTGTACTTTCTCTCCTGGTGGACTTCCTGTGTTTGTTACATGAATAATGCACTTTTAAGCACTTGAAACAACACTATGGTAACCTTAACAAAATGGCAATTAGAAGGTAAACTGCCATTACTAATCTGCATCTCAACAGTGCAGCCTTCTTTATAATGCGCACTTAATTACATTAGAGGCATGGGGAATAAACCATATTCCCATCGCCTATTGATGGAATTACCCTATGGACACAAACATCCAGATCTATCTTGAGGTTTATTGGTGACAAATATCAGCTCATTGTCCTAATGGTGAAATACCATCATCTACTACTACAGGATACAAATTAAATTTAGTGAAATACCTTAAAAACAATCTCAGAATTACAGGCAATGGGAGTTTGAGGGGTCCAGAAAAATAACCCACGCCTTTCTCAGCCGTGGCGGCAGACTGTAATCACCTGGGGAGATTTAAAAAATAGCAATGCACAGGCCCCACCTCAGACCTAAAAAGTCAGAGTTTCTAGGGCGAGGTCCCAGTTATCAGGAGATTTTCAAACTTCCCAGGTGATTAATAAGTACAGCCCAGAATGAACACCGCTGACATAAATCAGCCCCGTGATTTTGCAGGCGGAGGCTCCGAGGCCCTACAGTGGAGGGTAAATAACTGGCCCAGGGCTCCCAGGGGTGGCTGGAGAGCAGAGACTGGAGCTTCGTGCTCTGCCCGGCTGCCACTCTTCCCCCTTTGGTTCCCTCTTCCCCCTGCAAATAAAGAATGTTGCCCGCCCTGTCAGTCACCAAAGGATATTGCAGCCATCACAGGAGCCAGCCCCAAAGGTGAGCCCTGTGGGAACTCAGGATGGAGATAAACAGGCTCCCTGCTGCCCAGCCCTCAGCCACTGCAGCCACCCCAGGGGTGCACCCTGAGTGGACCCAGGATGGGAAAGAACAGGATACTAGCTCTAGATAGCTAAGGTGAATATCAGAGGAATGATTTCAGTGAGTCCAGACTCTTGCATCTTCCCATACATAGAAAAGTGCTAAATTCATTTACTTGAGATATCTGGTTTTCTTTAATTAACAGTAATCTTTGATGTTTTCACTACCTCGTCTTTGTTGCAACTCCTACATATCCTGGCTCCTCCCTTACCTCTTGGGAGCAGTCCCTCAGAGCTATCTGAGAGGCTGTCTCCCGGGCTTGAGGTCCTCAGAAAGTCCACCAAATAAAACCTAATTCTCAACTTTTAGGTTGTACTTTTTTTTTTTTTTTTTTTTAGTGGACACCCCGATGGCCCCCCCACCTCCAGGTCTCTATTTCATTCAGTGACTCATCAGATTTGTATGGCGCACCTACTGTGTGCCGGAGAACTCCACTCCTGGAATATGCTCTTAGCCAAACCTTTCCCACTGCAGTGATTTTCTCAACGTTCCTAAAAGGCTTGGCTCCTGCAAGCTGGCTCCTGACTAATCCAACCGCAAGAGGGAGCCAAGCACCCTCACTCTTTTTTTTCTTTTTTTTTTTTTTGCAGATGGCCTAATTTTATTTTATTTATTTATTTTTTTAACGTCTTTACTGGAGTATAATTGCTTTACGATGGTGTGTTAGTTTCTGCAGTATAACAAAGTGAATCAGCTATACATATACATATACCCCCCATATCTCCTCCCTCTTGCGTCTCCCTCCCACCCTCCTTATCCCACCCCTCTACGTGGTCACAAAGCACTGAGCTGATCTCCCTGTGCTATGCGGCTGCTTCCCACCAGCTATCTATTCTACATTTGGGAGTGTATATATGTCCATGCCACTCTCTCACTTGGTCCCAGCTTACCCTTCCCCCTTCACTGTGTCCTCAAGTCCATTCTCAACTGCGTCTTTATTCCTGTCCTGCCCTTAGGTTCTTCAGAACCTTTTTTTTTCTTTTTTAGATTCCATATATATGTGTTAGCATACGGTATTTGTTTTTCTCTTTCTGACTTACTTCACTCTGTATGACAGTCTCTAGGTCCATCCACCTCACTACAAATAACTCAATTTCGTTTCTTTTTATGGCTGAGTAATATTCCATTGTATATATGTGCCACATCTTCTTTATCCATTCATCCGATGATGGACACTTAGGTTGCTTCCATGTCCTGGCTATTGTAAATAGAGCTGCAATGAACATTGTGGTACCTGACTCTTTTTGACTTACGGTTTTCTCAGTGTATATGCCCAGTCCCACTCTTTTTTTATACAGACCCACAGGTGAGAAGAATCAAAGGGAGGACAAGCAGACTGCAGAAGGCCGGCTGGTGGGGAGGGGGTCAAGAAATGACCTCTGGCGAAATTTCAGGCAAGAGGCACTGTGCTATCCACCCTGAAGAAGGCAATGTGCTACCCGGAACCCAGCAGGCTTTCCAGCCAGGCCTACCTGGGGCCTTCCTGGTTGAGAGTGCACCTCAGACCATCATCTGTGAAACAAGCACAGAGGCTTGTGTGAGGAGGAGTCAATGTGACTAAGTTGTGAGTGTGCCTGGAATCCAGTAAGCGTCCACTGAACAGCAGATGCCACCTTCTGATGTCCCTCCCCTGCCCTTTCTCCCCTCTTTCTTATCCTCATCTGTTGTAGACAATGTTTATTTCCCCCTCGAATTCATTTGTTCAGATCCTAACTTCCAATGTGATGAGCCTTTGGGAGGTGATGAGGTCATGAGGGTGGACCGCTCATGAATACAATTAATGCTCTTACAAAAGAGACCCCAGAGAGCTCCCTTTCCACCATGTGAGGACACAGCAAGAACACAGCCCATCAATGAACCAGGAAGCAGGTCCTCACCCGACACCAATCAGCTGGCACCTTGATCTTGGACTTCCAGCCTCCAGAACTGAGAAATTTCTGTCATCTATATAGTACCTGTTCTGTAGTATTTTGTTATAGCAGCCCAAATGCACTAGGACACCATCCTATTCTCTTGTCTTTCCCGAAAGGCCAAATCATGCAGGAAAATCCTGAGGCACAGAGTATCCACACCTCCACTGGGAGTAGAAATTCATTGGGTAGTCTCCCCTGAAGGACTGTCCTATAAACTTTGAACTGTAAACTTGACATTCTCCAGTTATGAGATGAACGGTGCCTCACATGGCCCCGTCTGTCACCAATCCTTTCACCAGATAACTCCTCTGTCAGGGGATCTGCAGCACCATGGCTCTGCCCTCCCACCCCTCTGCTGGCCCAGTCCCATTGATCAGCAGTCCTCGGCCCACAGACTCCGTTGAACACTGCCAGATTTGGAACTCTCAAGGCAGCCCACTGTTAAGACAGCTGTCCCTGTTTTAAGCTAAAGCTTGGCTCTGCCTTGGGCCCTTCAGAGATTTGGAGTCAGAGATATGGCCCCCAGGGTCTTCTCTCCTTCAAGCTTCTTCTTGGCCTATTTCTGTGCCCCCAAGAAACCTGGGATCCCAGGGGAGCCCGTCATCAGACAGTATCCGCCTCACCGAGAGTCCTTCAGTCCAAGGATTTCCCGAACAATATTGTAACTCGGTTGGCCTGACTCCAGAGCCTGAGCTTGGAACCACTGTGCCACACAGCCTCTAGTGCTGTCAGCAGTTCAAGGGCTCCTGCGATGGAAGCAGCATCCTCCAGCCAGGCTGTTAGGGTCATGTGTTGCAGGGAGAAGCACAGGAGTGGTTCAGCCTAGCTTCAAGAGGAGGCAATCACCCTTGTCAGAAAAACCTCCGAGGCTGGATGACTGCATGTGAGGGAATTCATTCATTCATTCCTAGAAAAGAGGCATTAAGGAACGTGGTTCCAAAGGTTCTAGAGTCAGACAGAATTAAACCTTGGCTTTGCCACTGAAAACCTATGTACCTCAGATAAGTCACTTGAACCCTCTCACTCTCACTCAGTTAAATTTAACAATGATTATATCCCTATTTCAAAAGTTGCTGTGAAGATTAAATGAGATAATGTGTATGATGTAGTCATTTAATCCTCACTAAAGTCTGACAAGAGATATTGTTACCCTCATTTTACAGATGAGGAAACTGAGGCACTTTGGAGGGGAGGAAGTTGTCCAAGTGTAAACAGCCTGTTACTGGCAGAGTGGGACCCAGCGTGCAGTTCTGGCCAAGGCAAACTGTCCTCGGTGCCCTCAGAATCTGCGGCTGCCCTCTTCCCTGGGCTCCTTTGCAGCACCAAAAATGGACTGGTCCCTGCTCTGGTTCCCTGCCAGGTTTGGGGAGGCCAAAGCCCCTCTCCTGCCAGCAACATGTGCATCATTAAAGGCTGCCTTGCTCCCTGTCTGAGGTGGGCAGAGCCTGAAGCTGTCTCCTGCTTCCCAAAATGACCTCTGTAGCTCTCTGCTGCCCTGGAAGTAAGGGAGAGACCTAGTACTCAAAGCAGGTGCCAATCCATCTCTCTGCCTGTGGCAGCCACTCATCCCGCTGGGAGCTCACCAGGCCCCTCTCAAAGGGTCCCACCCCACCCACCTTCTCTCTCCACCTCTCCCATCTCAGCACACGGGCCTCCTTGATTTCACAGTTCTTCTGTCCCCTTGTCTGGAGGACAAGCACTTCTCTGGGATTAGCCATCTCAACATCATGAACAAAAGGTAGATTTTTATGATTCTCACAGATGGTGAGAGAATGAGAATCACCACAGATAGTTGTTTAAAATGATCCCCCTACAAGAGATTTTTATTTGGAAGAGCCTGAAGCCGAAGAAGCTGCAATTTTAATCGCGGGGACTCCTGACACCAGCCCTAGGGAGCATGATGCTTTAATGCCCCGATTCGGGGCCTTGGGGCAGGACACCAGCCATTAAAACTCAGCCAGGACCTCCGACCAAGGTGAAACTGACAAAGCCCAGGCTTCTGCATCATAGAAGCCGAGTTCACATCCCAGCTCCACCACTTTCCAGCTATGCAGTTTGGGTCCAATGACTTAACATCTGTGAGCCTCAATTACACTGTCCCTGGGTCCCCCTCCCTCGTGCCTATTTTTAGAGTTATCATGAGGATTAAGTGAGGTATTACATGTTAACTGAATGGTCCAGAGCTTGTGAAATCAAATTCCCTCAGTCTCTGCTTGCACCTCCACCGCAGGGATCTCACTCCGTGTCTCTGGCATAGCATTTGCGATAACAGATTGAGAATGTCTGGGAGTGTCTGTCTCTCTCCCCACGGGGCTGTGAACTCCGTGAGGACATGGGTTGTGATAAAGCCCTCTTTCTATTTCCAGGGCCTAAGGCAAAGCCCAGCACACAGTAGGGTCTCCGTGAGTTGCAGGAACTATTAAAATAGAGAAGATCTTGGGCTTCCCTGGTGGCGCAGTGGTTGAGAGTCTGCCTGCTAATGCAGGGGACACGGGTTCGAGCCCTGGTCTGGGAAGATCCCACATGCCGCGGAGCAACTAGGCCCGTGAGCCACAACTACTGAGCCTGCGCGTCTGGAGCCTGTGCTCTGCAACAAGAGAGGCCGCGATAGTGAGAGGCCCGCGCACCGCGATGAAGAGTGGACCCCGCTTGCCGCAACTAAAGGAAGCCCTCGCGCAGAAACGAAGACCCAACACAGCCAAATAAATAAATAAATAAATAATAATTAAAGGTGCTAATAATTAAAAAAAAAAAATGTGAAGCTTACATTTACCTCCTGTACTTTAAAAAAAAAGCTGCATTGATTTCCTGAGTTTAAAAAAAAAAAAAAAAAAATAGAGAAGATCTTCCATATGTTCTTCCGCCCCTGAACCTTCAGTCAGTTCACGCAAGAATAATAAAACCTACCAGGCACTGGGCTGGGGGCTTGGTATACCTCGCTTCTAATCTTACAAAATCCCCAAGGGTACCAATTACTAACCCTGATCTCCACACCCTCTTTTTTTCTTTTATAACTTCGGAGGTGACTGTGGTTCAAAAAGATAAGGTATCTTGCCCAGGGTCACACAGCTAGAGGATGTCAGAGTTAGGACCAGAGCCAAATCCGTCTATGCCCTTCTCACTGCAGCAGAGCCTCACCCCCATCAGCAGGAGCCAACCCCTTTGCCCGCAGCTCCTCTTCCACCCCCAGGACTCATGAAGGTCACTGTGAAAGGCAAATCCCGCGGCCTACAGCAGGCCTGAATGTCCATCTGATGCATACTCATCTAAAATTCTCCGCAGACTGAGACCATAAAAACCATAGCCTTATTTAGTGTTTCTCCAAATCTAGCTCTGAGGCAGCTCCATAACTCTTGGCCAGGAATATTATTTCAAATAACTCATGCGGACAGCTGAGTAACCAAGAGGAGAGATAGATGGGTCCCTGAATGCCCCATTGCTATAGATCATAACCCCCCACTCCCGCACCCTCCCCCAAGCTGCCCGGACAGAAAGGGTCAATGATTAATTATGCTAAGATAAACAGAGTTAATTTTCTTCCTGGATAAAACTAATTACAACTGTGTTTGTTTTGGTAGGACATGGAATTACTGTCCCCGGTGACAAATCTTCCTAATTGAAAAGAGTGTTTATTTTAAAGGGGTAAGGGTTGGGGTCACTAAACAATAGTTAGCTGGTGTTTTCCCCATTTTTCATTTGAAGAGGGACGGCGATCAGGTGTTGACCTCAAAGGAACAAAAGCAAAATCTCTTTCTCTGGGTCCCCCTCCCTCAGGCCTGCTTGAGAGCCAGGCAACAGCCAGGGGAGAAGCGTTTGGCAGTTTGGAGGAGGTTTCCTGGATGTCATGGCCTGTGGTTGATTCACTCTTAGTGAATGTTGGATGAAACCAGGGTAGTAGCATCCCCTTTGGCAACCCAGGTGAGGAAGGAGTGTTTTGAATCCCACTCCCCACCAACATCACAAAAACTGTGGGAGAATGTGTGACCCAACTCAAATAAATTCTTGTGGCGTCAAGCTGGTCAGATTCAGTACTAAGACACCACAGAGAAAGAAAAGAGAGAAGCAGACTCCCTGCTCTCAAGGCAGCGATGACCAAATGAGGGGCCCAGGAATAGGCATAAGGCCCTGCAGGAGCAAAGGGGTGAGGTCTGGAGAAGAGATGGGGGTGGGGAAGGGGAAGAGCCTTCATGCGGAAGGACCGGCATGAGTGAGGGTGCGCATGTATCTGGTGTGCTTAGAGAGCTGTAAGCAACCCAGTGTGGCTGGAGTAGTGGGTACATGACTGCAGATGAGGCTGAAAGATATACGGAGGTTGGTAGTTGATATTTGGATCATGACAGGTAGTATTACCTTGCTAGGGTTACAGTAATAAAGTACCACAAACTGGGTGGGTAAGACAACAGAAATTTGTTGTCTCACAATCCTGGAGGCTGGAAGCCCAAAGTCAAGGTGTTGGCAGGGCCACGGTCCCTCCATAGTACCTAGAGGATGATCTTTCCTTGATCTTCCCAGCTTCCGGTAGCAGCCCCAGGTCCTCAAAACGCCAATCACTGCTTCCGTTTTCACATGGCCTTCCTCCCTCTGTGTCTGCGTCTGTGTCCAAATTCCCCCTTTTTATAAGGACCCCAGTCATATCGGATTAAGGGCTCATCCTCCTCCAATGTCACTTCATCTTAACACATTTGACTTAATTGCATTTTAACTAACCCATTCCCAAAGAAGGTTGCATTCTGCGGTACCAGAGGTTAGGATCTCCACAGCTTTTGCAGGGGACACAACTCAACTCATAATGCAGGTTGCAGAGGCCACCTTCAGAAGCAGGAAGCTCACTCTGCAAGCAAAGGGGAGACACTGAAGGGCTGTAAGTGATGGAGTGGTTTTGTTTGCTTGTTTGTTTTTGAGAAGAGTTCTCTGGATGCAGTGTGGAGGACTGGTGGGTGAAATTGACCAAAGATTGGAAGACCAGTTAGGTAAAGTTTCTCAGAGTAGCCCAGGTGAGAAAAGATGGGTTGGAGAGAAAAGAATCTGTGAGAAGGAGAGTTAGAGCTCCAAGGTTCTATGATTCGAAGAACGTCATGATTACTGGGATGCTGGAGGAGCACAGGAGAGGGGGGTGTCAGGAATGACTTCCAGGTTTCTGACAGCCCGGAGCTCAAGGAGCAAAAGTCGGTTGGGAGGGAAATGAGTTGTTTTGGACAAGGGCAGTTGAGCTATCTGGTCACAGATGTTCTGGAGGCAGGTGCATATGAGGGTCCAAAATTCACAGAGGCTCTTCCCTCTGCAGATACAGATTGAGAAGCATGAAGAAGTGGATAATCGTGGATGATCTCAGGGAAACAGATGAAAATGCATAAAGCAACACAGAGTGAGAAGAGGGTCCAAGACAGAAGCCTGAGGAACCCGGCATATTGGGGGTTAAAAGAGAAAGGGAGTCAGAGATTAGGCTGAGGGAGCACCATCGCAGAGGTGGGGGGAGCACAGCACAGCAGCCTCCCAACCCCAAGCCAGACTGCCCTCCCACTACCTTGCACACAGCTGTGCTGATGTAGCCCCTACACCTTCTGCTGGATGCCTAGTGTCCTCATGTGGTGTGTGTGTGTGTCCATGTGTGTGTGTGTGTCCATGTGTGTGTGGGTGTGTGTGTCCATGTGTGCATGTGTGTGTGTGTCTGTGTGTCGGTGTGGGTGTGGGGGGTGGATTGTGTGTGTGTGTGTGTGTGTGAGGGGGGGTATGGGTGTGTGTGTGTGAACTTTCTCAGACTCTGCCAACTCCCTGAGGGCAGAGGACATGGATCATGTCCTTCTTTGCTTCTCTTGGATCCCTCACAGCTTCCCTGAAAAGAATTTCACACAAAGCAAGTGCTTTTTGCTAAATACGTGATTCAATGTAAATAAATAAACCACCACCAAACGCTAACTTAGTACCTATTATGAATGAGGTTCTCTACCAGCAACCTAACACAGGTGCTCACTAAATGTTGATGGAAGGAAAGCAGGAAGAGGGGTAAGGGGAGAGGACCAGCAAGCAGTCAGGAATATTTAAAATGATAATCGTCAGAGGCTCCATGGAATGGCTGCAGGGCCGTGTGCCTGTGATATGAAGGAAAGGACAGGGGTCTGGGAGTGAGGTCACCTGGATCCTAATTCCCCTGTCATAGTAACTCAGCTTTCTGGGCCCAGTTTCTATAAACTTAAGGGTTTAGGCTATAGATTTTCCAAGGTCCTTGGCCTCTGGGAAACCAGAGTCCATCTTCAAAGTATTGAAAGTCAGAGAGTGTTTAGAGGCAAGATAAGATCTAATTCTTTTCTACAATTACACACAGCAATGACTATGTTTTCTCACATAATCATTATCCCTGTCTCACAGAGGAGGAAACCGAGGCAGGGAAAAGTCTTGATGTGCCCAGAGTCTCTGAGAAGACGGGGCAGGAGCAGAGGGGGGCACGGGGTGGGGGGGGCAGGGAGAGTGCTCAGGCAGTGACAGAGGGGCAGTGATGCAGGGCAATTAAGAACATGGTCTCTGGGACCAGGCCACCAGGGGGTGAATCCTGATTCAGACAAAAACATGTTCACACAGTTTTGAATTATTTGGGCTTGGAGTTGTTCCAATAGCAGCTAAAGGCACTGATTCGGGCAGGAGGGTTCCTCCTGTAGCTTCCCCAAAGTATTCTTAGATCCCTGGGCTAGTGGGGAAGTGACAGCACGGTAACCACAGAGCAGGGCTCTGCCAGTGGGCAAGTCCTCCCAGCCTCAGTCTCCTATGCTTAGTGCTATATCAGTGAGCCATCAGGTCCCTGTCAATTCTGACACGCTGTAAAACCTCTCACCCTCTGAGGTCCAAGAGCCCAGGGTGGTGATCTGTGCTGCCCTTCATGCTTGCGTGTGGCTGCCGTTCTCTGGAATACTCTAAAGCAGTGGCTTCTGACCTCCAAATGCAGGTCTCTGCAGCAAGCTGAATCATAATTCCCTGTGGAGCTTTTTAAAAATGCATGTGCTTGGGTCCCACACCAAACCCACAGCGTCAGGATCCCGGGGCCAGGGCCTAGGCACCCATGTTGTTAGAAATCTCCCAGGTGATTCTGGTGCCACCAGCAGAACTGGTTGTGCAGCAGACTTACCTGCATTTCGGATGCACACCTGCCACCTGGCGCACTCGGAAGGTACTGCAGGGACCCACATGGCCACACAGCCCATTGCAGAGAAGGCAGGACTCCAGAATTTCTCATCTGGGTAACCAGACAGAGATGGGCTTAACTACTCACTCTGACATCCTCCAGCAATGTAACCGGAGGTGTACTCAGGAAAGCTGGGCAGAAATCGTGTCAAATGTGGGGTCTTTCCAGAAATAGGCAAAAACGTTCCCCTTCTTTCTCTTGTGGTGGGAAGAGTGGTTTTGCTAAGTAAAGGTATGTTTCTTGGGGTGATGATGGAGATGGGGTCATGAGGGAGGAGACAGTGAAGATGTGGAGAAAAAGGAAATGCATATGTTTAGGTTCATTCAGACATTTTCTTTCAGCAGCGGAAGGGAACTTACCCAGTAATAGAGGGCAGATAACAATAATGGCTAATCATTGGATAGAGGAGGCCAGATACTGATACAGGGCTTGGCCTATACTGACACTTTGTTCTTCACAACAGCCCTATGGACTAGGTACTATTCCTGCTATGGTCTGAATGTTCGTGCCCCCCAAAATTCATATGTTGAAACCCTAACCCCCAAAGGTGATGGTGTTAGTAGGTGGGGCCCTTGGGAAGTGATTTGGTCTTGAGGGCGGAGCCCTCATAAATGGGATTAGTGCCCTTATAAAATAGGCCAGAGAGGTCCCCAGTGCCTCCTGCCCTATGAAGATATAAAAAGGAGTCTGGACATGGAAGAGGGCCCTCACCCCACTATGCTGACATCCTGACCTCAGACGTCCAGCCTCCAAAACTGTGAGAAATAAATTTCTGTTGTTTATAAGCTTCTGGGGTGTGGTATTTTGTTAGAGCAGCCCAAATGGACTAAGGCAATTACTATCCTCATCTGACATATCAGGAACCTAAAGCACAAAGAGGTTAAGTGACTTATCCAAGGCCACCCACCTATTTGATGCCTCTCACTCAGACATGAGCCCTGATCCAACATTTCATCTTCTTCAAATGGAAGTTTTCCCATAATGTCCCCTTTCCTCATCCACCTCCATCCCAGCAGCTGAGCTGACCTGGTCTCAATAGGAGATGGATTGACAGAATATAGCCTGGGGAAATGTAAAAAACTCTGAACACAGGCAAAATGTTTAGGAAAGTATCATGAGTAAGAGCAAAGAAGCTGAGTAGAATGGGTTTTCCCTAGACTGGAGTGATACACATGAAATTATTCCCATCAGTTTTTCAGATCTGAAATTTCTACACTCTATATTTAAGCAAGTCAGCTGTGCCTCGGTTTACCTCATCTGCAAAATAGAGGAAATAAAATGGTAACTATCTTGTAGGTTGTGAAGAACAAATATGGTAAGTACAACACTCAGCATAGTGCCTGTCTCAATATTTGGGAGCTATCGTTAGCCGATCAGATGTAGCCAGTTTACTGAGAAGACTTGATTCATAGGGGTATAAATAAAGATCAATTTATTTTCTCCATTCACTGCAGGTAGCTAGCTCTGTCCAGTCTCTCAGTCTCACCTCCTAAGGATTCCTCCAGGCAGATCCCATAGCTTTCCTATCAATGTCAGTTACTCAAAGTCCAGTCCAGTTCACAACTTCAATATCATATCCAAGTCTTCTCCCCCATTCAAAGGTTGCCAGACTTGTAACTCAAGTTCCAAGAGTGGGAAGGGGACTTGATCTTGTCTTTTACTCCTCCTCTTTTCTTTTCTCAGTCTCATGTCTCTCACGTGGAGGGAAGAAGGGAGAATAAAAGGGATAGAGGAAGTCACCTTAAATAAATGGCTTCTTGTCACTGATGGAAAGAAGTCCCTGCTCTCACATTGGCTTGATCTGTTTCTCTCTGTTGTTGATGGCCTCTGGCAATGTGTTGGTCTCCTATTAGATAAAGTGGGGTGTTTTTGGAGGGAGATGTTCATCTCTATGCCATCACTTTCCATCACTGAGAACCCCAAGAGGTGGGTAGCCATGTCTCCCTTTGTCCTGGAAACAATCTTGCCCCTCAATTCCTCTCCATCTGGATGCCATCTTACTTGGTCCATGGCCACCAGAGCTGCCACCTTCTCCTCTGTACTCTCATTGTAACGGAGCCCTAAGAGACATGGAGGTTTTTTCTGCACTCTCCAAGGGCTGAAGGGAAGTTGGTGAGTTGGATACAGAGCAGAGAATTTTCTTCTTCCCAGAAAAACTTCACAAGAGTGCATACTCTCCCTTCAGAAGTGGGTCGCTCTGACAAGCTTGCTGATATCAGAAATCTATGGTAAGAAGCAGATGCCAGGAGATTTCCACCTTTGCCCAAGATAGTTATTGGATTGGATTTACCCTCCTGCCTTAAACAAACAAAAAGAAACAGACAAAATATTTTTTAAAAAAACAACAGTTTTCAAGACACTTGACAACAAAGGACAGTGATCCTTGAGAGACAAGAAACAAATGAGTAAGCCTATGATCATCCCAGCTTGATGCCTTGAGAGAGTTTCCAGGCTGTGGTGCAGGGAACAAAAATCTGAGTGAAAGAGATGAAGCTGAGAGTTGGGAGTACCAAGTGGGCTGGAGTCCACAGGACAGAGTAACAAAGAGGAAGAGCCGTACAGAAGGAGAACCCCAAAGATCTGCAGAGGATCCCCCTCTGATATTCAGGAGGGTAGAGATCAATGAATTCATGTAAAGAAACATAGAGGCCAGGGAAAAAATAATCTGAAAAGATTAGAAAACAATGTCCAACACTCACTCAGGGCTGGAAATATTGCATCTTCCCCCAGCCAGACTGAAAGGAATCATAATTCCTGAGTACTGGGTTTGAGTACTCAAGAAGGTTTTGCTCAGTAGTGGGGAATAATTCACCCTAGACTGCTGCAGATATACCAAACAAATCATAAAAGCAAGACCCAAGAAGAGCAAATTGTTTCCAAGTAACATCCCAGAACAAACTCAAGAAGATTTATAGGAACAAAAAAATCCACCCCCCAACAAGGTAAAAATCACTGTTTCCGGCATCTAAGCAAAGATTACCAGGCATGCAACGAAGCAGGAAAACACAGTCCCTAATAAGGAGAATAATCAATCTATCAAAATAGTCTAAGAACTGAGACAGATTTTAAAACCAGCAGACTAAGATTTCAAAATAGTTGTTATAATTGTATTCTATGTATTGAAAAAGTTGAGACATGAAAGACATCAAAAAGACTCAAATAGAAATTCTAGGTATGAAAACTACATCTTTGATGAAAAATACTCTGGATGGAATTTAGGGTATATTTAACACGGCAGAAGAAAAGATTAGTTAACTTGAAGACATAGCAGTTAAAAGAAAAAAGAGAGAGCAAACTAAACATAAAGTAAGAAGAAATAAAATAATAAAGTTCAACGTGGAGATCAGTAAAATAGAAAACACTAAAACAATTTTTAAAAAATCATTGAAACCAAAATCTGGTTCTTTGAGAAGATCAATAAGATTGGTTAATCTCTTACCCAGCTTGAACAGGAAAAAAGAAAGACAAAAATTATAAAATCAGGAATGCAAGAGGTAATATCACCACAGATTCCACAGATATTATTTTAAATAAGAGAATATTATGAATAACTTTATAGCTATAAATTTGACAATTCAGCTGAAATGGACCAATTCCTTAAAAGATATAAATTACCAAAACTTAGTCAAGAAAAAATAGATAACCTTAATAACTCTGTATCTATTAAAGAAATAGAATTTGTAGTTTAAAAACTCTCCCTTAAGGAAAACTCTAGGCCAGATGGCTTCACGGTGAATTCTACCAAACATTAAGAGAAGAAACAATACCAATTCTATACAAACTCTTCCAGAAAATTGAAGAGGAGGCTGTGCCTCCCAACTCATTATCTGATGCCAGCATTACTGTCATGCTGAAACCAGATAATGACATTAACAGAAAAGAAAACTGCAAACCAATATCTTTCAAAAACACAACTTAAAAATCCTAAACAAAATTTTAGCAAATCAAATCCAACAACATATAAAAAAGGTATAAACATATAAAAAAGATCATCATGGTCAAGTTGAATTTTCCCGAGTAATGCAGGGTGATTTCTGAATGTTAAACATTCAGAAATCACTGCAAATTCTGAAGATCTGTTGCACAGCAATGTGAATATAATTAACACTTATAAATGGTTAATATGGTAAATTTTAAGTCACGTGTTTTTTTTAATCACAATTAAACATTTTTTAAAATCAATGCAATTCATCATATTAACAAACCAAAAAAGAAAACCACGCGATCATCTTAATAGATGCTGGAAAAGCATTTAATAAAATCCAACATCCTTATAAAATCCAATCAATCTGGATAAAGACCCTCAACAAACTAGGCATAGAAGGGAACTTCCTCAATCTGAAAAAAAAGTATCTACAAAAAAACTACACATAACAGTCTACTTAGTGGTAAAATTTTTAAAATTTCCCCTCTAATATCAGAAACAAGAAAAGGATTTCTGTTATCACCACTTTTTTTCAACATTGTACAATACAATATTTAAATAAAAAGAATAAAAGGAATCCAAATCAAAAAGGAAAAAATAAAATTGCTCTTATTCCCAGGCAAAATGAGTGTCTATATAGAAAATCTAATGGCATGTGCAGAAAATCAACTATAACTAATAAGTATGTTTAGCAAGATTGCAGGATATAAGATGAATATAAAGAAATCACTTGTGTTTCTATGTGCTACCAACAAACTATCAGAAATAAAAATTTTAAAACATTTACAAAAGTATCAAAAATACTACATAATTCAAGGTAAATCTGACAAAAGATATGAAAGAACTGTACACTTAAAACTCCCAAACATCACTGAGAGAAAGTAAAGATGACCTAAATAAATGAAGATATACCCTGTTGGTGGGTTAGAAGACTCACCATAGTTAAAATGTCAATTATTTCCAAATTGATCTATAGATTCATGAAATCCCAATCAAAATCCTGAAACTTTTTGCATAAATTGACAAGTTGATTCTAAAATTCATGTGGAAATGCAAAGGACATAGAATAACCAAAACAACTTTGAAAAAGAACAATGTTGGTGAGATAACTTTACCTGATTTCAAGACTTACTATAAAGTTACAGTAATCAAAAGCATGGCATTGGAATCCAAATAGGCATTCAGGTCAATGGAACAGAGTAAGGAGTCCAGAAATAGATCCAAACATATACTGACAACTGATTTTCTGACAAAGATGTAAAGGCAATTCAGTGAAGAAAGAACAGTCTTTTCATAAATGTTGGAACAATTGGATATGCATAAGCAAAAAACAAGAAAAGAGGGGGGATTCAGTCCATAACTCACACCACATACAAAAATTTAACTCAAAATGCATCATAGACTTAAATGTAGATCATAAAGCTATAATATTTTGAGGAGAAAGTCTTTGTGACTTTAGGATAAGCAAAGTTTTTTAGACTCAACATCAAAGTACAACCCATAAAAGAAAATTTTAATAAGTTAGACCTTTTCAAAATTTAAAACTTCTGCTATACAGCCAGAGGCATCTGCTTAAAGGGGGAAAAACAAAGTCCTTTTTCCTGTCAAAAAGCTTCCTAGTCAGGTATTAGCAATTAACATGAGAAAAACAATAGGGACTAATAAATATACACAAAATGTTCTACTACATTAAGGAATCAAAGAAATAAAAACAAAAAATTATCATTTTCAGCTATTAAATAGACAATGATGTTTTAAAATAATATTATAGGTCAGTGAGGATACATTTTTTAAAAAATAGGCAATAGCTTTTGAAAGTTCTTTCTTTTTTTTCAAACATCTTTATTGGAGTATAATTGCTTTACAATGGTGTGTTAGTTTCTGCTTTATAACAAAGTGAATCAGTTATACATATACATATGTCCCCATATCTCTTCCCTCTTGCAACTCCCTCCCTCCCACCCTCCCTATCCCACCCCTCTAGGTGGTCACAAAGCACCGAGCTGATCTCCCTGTGCTATGCGGCTGCTTCCCACTAGCTACCTATTTTACGTTTGGTAGTGTATATATGTCCATGCCACTCTCTCACTTTGTCCCAGCTTACCCTTCCCCCTCCCCGTATCCTCAAGTCCATTCTCTAGTAGGTCTGTGTCTTTATTCCCGTGAAAGTTCTCAAAATGTTTAAAATGCTTACACTGAAATAAGTCCAGTTAAAAGAAATTATCTTATGTGTAATCAGATATATGCACAAAGATTTATATTCAAAGATACTCAGTATTGTTTCCCAGGTGAAATTTTAGAAACAACCTCAATGACTGATAACAACAGCTTGGTTAATTATACTTTTGGCACACTTAAAGGTGATTAATATTATGCCAGATATACAATTACATAGAAAAAGATAAAATACATAGAAATAAATTTAACCAAGGAAGTGAAAGATCTGTACAGTGAAAACTATAAGACGGTGATGAAATAAATTGAAGAAGACACAAATAAATGTAAAGATATTGCATATTCACTGATTAGAAAAATTAATATTGTTAAAATGTCCATACTACCCGAAGTGATCTACAGATTCAACGTAATCCCTTTCAAACTTCCAATAGCATTTTTTACAGAAATAGAAAAAACAATCTTAAAATGTCTTTGGAACCAGATTAGCCAAAATGTCTTTCCAGATTAGCCAAAGCGATCTGGAAAAAAAAAAAAAAAAGAACAAAACTGGAGGCATCACACGGCATGATTTCAAACTACATTACAGAACTATAGTAATCAAAACAGTATGGTAATTGTAAATCAACCATATTTCAATTAAAAAAAGAAACAGCATGGTACTAACATAAAAACAGACATATAGGTCAAGGAATAGAATGGCGAACCCAGAAATAAACCCAAGCAAATATGGTCAATTAATTTATAACAAAGAGCCAAGCATATAGAATGGTGAAGACAGTCTCTTGAATAAATGATGTTGGGAATACTGGACAGCCACAGGCAAAAGAATGAACTGGACCTCTACCTTACACCATACATAAAAACCAACTAAAAATGGATTAAAGACTTACATTTAATACCTGAAACTGTAAAACTCCTAAAAGAAAACATAGGGAATAAGCTCTGTGACATCAGTCTTTGCAATGATTTTTTGGATTTGACACCAAAAAACAAAGACAATAAAAGCAAAAATGACCAACATCAAACTAAAAAGCTTCTGCACAGTGAAAGAAACCATCAACAAAATGAAAAGGCAACCTATCAAATTGGAGAAAACATTTCCAAATCATATGTCTAATAAGGGGTTAATATCCAAAAAAAAACCAAAACTATATATATATATATATATATATATATATATATATATATATATATATATATATATATATAAACTCACACAAATAAATAACCAAAAAAACAAACAACTGGATTTAAAAATGGGCAGAGGAACTGAACAAACATTTTCCCAAAGAAGACATCCAAACTGCCAACAAGTACATAAAAAGATGCTCAACATCACTCATCATCAGGGAAATGCAAATCAAAACCAGAACGATAGCACCTCACTTCTATTCTATTTGATGGTTGTCATCAAAAGACAAGAAATAAATATTGGGGAGGATGTGGTGAAAAGGGATCCCCAGTGCACTGTTAGTGGGGCTGTAAATTGGTGCAGCCACTATGGAAAACAGCATGGAGGTTCCTCAAGAAACTAAAACTGAACTACCATATGACCCAGCAATCCCACTTCTGGGTATATATCCAAAGGAAATGAAAACAGGATATGGAAGAGAGATCTGCTCTCCCATATTTATTGCAGCATATTCTTAAAATGGAAACAAGTGTCCATCAATGGATGAATAGATAAAAACAATGACACACACACACACACACACACACACAGAATATTATTCAGCCATGAGAAAGAAGGAAACCCTGCCACCTGAGACAACATGGATGGACCCTGAAGACATTATGCTAAGTAAAATAAGCCAGGCAGAAAAGACAAATACTGTACGGAATCACTTACATGAGGAATCTAAATAAAAAGTCGAACTCACAGGAAAAAAAAAAACTTCTGCACTTTAAAAGACACTCTTAAGGGAATGAAAAGACCAGCTAAGACTAATTGAAAATATATGTAGAGTGTGCTTCGATAAAGGACTTGTATCCAAAATCTATAAAGAATTCTCCCAACTCAGTAAAAAGAAAATAAGCAACACAATTAAAAAATGGACAAAATATTTGAAAAGACATTTCACCAAATAAGATATATCGCTGGCAAAAAAACAAACAAACAAACATGAAAAGGTGATCATCATCATTAGTAACTTTAAAACCACAATATGATACCACTACACATGTATGAAAATGACTATAATTTAAAGACTGATCATGCTGAGTGCTGGAAAGGAGGCAGAGGAACTGGAACTCTCATACACTGCTGGTGGGAATGGAAAATGGTACGACCACTTCGGGAAACAATTTGGTGGTTTCTTAAAAGGCACAGCTACCATACGATCTAACCATTCCACTGAAGATGTATGAAAGCATGCCTATACAAGACTCGTACATGAATGGACATAGCAGCTTTATTTGTAACAGCCCCAAACTGGAAAGAACCCAAAGTTCCATAGACTGGGGAATGGATAAGTAAATTGTTGTATATACATACGATGGAATGCTGTTCAGCAACAAAAAAGAATGAGCTAGTGATACACACAACAACGTGGGTGAATCTCAAGATATTTATGCTGAGTGAAAGAAGCCAGACGAAAAGACTACATACTGTATGATTCCACTTATGTAAAACTCTAGCAAATGCAAATGAGTTCTGTAGTAACAGAAAGCAGTTTGATGGTTGTTTGATGGAGGCTTGGTGTGGAATGGGATGAGGGGAGTAATTTACAAAGGGGCAAACTTTTACAGAGGAAAATTGGGGATGATGGCTCTACTCACTACTTTCTTTATAGTGGTGGTTTCATGACTGTATACATATGTCAACACTTTTGAAATTGTACAGTTTAAATATGTGCAGTAAGTCAATTACACCTCAATAAAACTCTTTTTAAAAAGAAGCAAGCAGGACTTCCCTGGTGGCGCAGTGGTTAAGAATCCGCCTGCCAATGCAGGGGACACAGGTTCGAGCCCTGGTCCTGAAAGATCCCACATGCCTCGGAGCAACTAAGCCTGTGCACCACAACTACTGAGCCCACGTGCCACAACTACTGAGCCCGTGTGCCACAACTACTGAAGCCCACACGCCTAGAGCCCGCACTCTGCAACAAGAGAAGCCACCGCAATGAGAAGCCCGTGCACCACAACGAAGAGTAGCCCCCGCTCGCCGCAACTAGAGAAAGCCTGTGCGCAGCAACGAAGACCCAACACAGCCAAAAAAATAAATAAATAAATTTTAAAAAAATAAAATAAAAAGAAGCAAGTAAAAAAAAAAACCTAATTAATTATTTATTTATTTTTATAAAGAAGCAAGCATCAATCTCTGGTTTATGCATACCCTAAAATTCCAGCAGACAGAGGTCAAGTTCTTCCTAGAACTGTCTCTCATGTTCTGCTGTGCTCTCATAACAGGAACTGGAAGTAGCTACAGATTCAGCACTTTAGCGAGTATCCAACCAGGGAGTTAACTCCCAGTCCCCTCTTCCTGTACACAGTCCCAATCTCTAGGGGTCTCTCTCTTGGAACCTCCTCCATCACTGAGATTAAGTTAGGGGAGAGCGGAGGGGAGGGAGTATCCCTTCCATGAACACTGCACTTCCCATGACGATTATGACAAATTTCCCTTTCTTTCCTGACCTATCTTCTTGTGCAGGCTTGCGGGGTGGAGCGCTGCAAAGCTGCAGGGAAGATTGGGTTTGGCTGGGATGTTTATTTACCTGGGAAGGATGTATCTGATCCCAGTTGTTAGCAGCTGCAGGGCAATCTCTTGCTCAGATAAAAAAAAAAAAAAAAAAAAAAAAGTCCAGAGGAGAAGCTGGATGGAGGGAGCCTTACTGTTTGTCCCAGGCTGTTGGGGAAGGAGGGGGCTTCTAAATGAGGAGAGGGTAGGGGCAGCTGTGGCCCCAGAAAGCTTCAGGCTGCATATTGAGCTAAGTCAACAAGTCTTTAATGACGGCTCTCTTGGGGGGATTAAGACTTGGGTCAGCCAGATCTTGAAGCCAGCAGTTTCATGTCTTCCCCCACATTCTTCCTCCCTCTGTCTTTCCTCCTTTCGGCTCTTGGCATTGCTGAGTAGAGAGAAGAGACAACTCTTTTATGTCTAATGTTTTTCCACTATGTGTTCTTTTTGGCACACAGTTTTTTAGCCTTGACTTAAGACAATTTAAGTATCAAATCATGGACAGGTATACCTCTGGGATATTGAGGGTTTGGTTCCAGACCACAGCAATAAAGCGAGTCACACAAATATTTTGGTTTCCCAGTGCATATAAAAGTTATATTACATTATATTGTGGTCCATTAAGTCTGCAATGGCATTATGTCTAAAAAGCAAAAGTACGTATTTTAATTTTAAAAATTTTATTATTTAAAAATGCTAACCATCATCTAGCCTTCAGCGAGTCATAGTTGTAACATCAGAGATCACTGATCACAGATCACTGTAACAAATATAACAATAATGAAAAAGCTTGAAATATTGCAAAAATTATCAAAATGTGATGCAAAGAATGAAGAGAGCAAATGTTATTGGAAAAATGGCACTGATAGACTTTCTCGACACAGGGTTGCCACAAAACTTCAAATTGTAAAAAAAGCAATATCTGCGAAGCTCAATAAAGCAAAGTGCAATAGTACAAGGTATGCCTGCACATGTCATGTCAATCCAGCTAGGTTTTAATGATGCCCGCTGTATGCTGAGGTCTGTTCTGGATGAGAGGGAAGCATGAGGAGAAAAATCGTTGCAGGGATTCCATAGAGAACTCTAGACAGTTTTCTCTCTGAGCTAGAGTCTAGAGTCTATCCACTCTCCATGCCCACAGACTGACCTCTCGCTTCTCACCTGACCTGAAATTCTCTGCCTCTTTCTTTGAGGCTCTTGAGCAGGCCTTGCAAGGTTGCCTGAGACTCTGGCTGCCAGGCAGACTGTGGTTAATGTGGAACTTTACATGCAGATCTGCCAGGAAGCATTTCTCTGGGCTCCCAACTTTGCCCAAATGGGCCACATCAGTCACTACTGAGACTTCCTTCTGAGGAAGTGAGGATAACGGCCTGGTTAGCTATGACAACCTCCTGAGGACTTTCCTCTGCCAACTGGGTTCCCCAGGAGGGGAGATGGTCATTAAACTCCCACCTCTGCTGTGCCCTTCCTTTATAAACAAGATCCCATTCTTCAAGTGGAGACCATTGCCAAGAAAATGGGGAGAGGGGCCAAGAGAGGGATATACAAGGGGAGACAAGCTTACATTGAACCTTAGAGCTATTAGGAAAGTCACCTTGCCAACTGCACAGCAAGGACCCTAAGGCCCGTCACGGGAGTGCCCGAGGCTGCACAGATAGAGAGGCAGGCTTGAAACTAGGGTCGAATGTGCCCCTGCTCAGTCAAGGGCCGTTTTTTGCAGTCATTTTCATTTTCAAAACAAATTTCTGAGTAACAGAGACTTCTCAGAATCCTGCTTTTTAGTAACCCTGGATATTGAAATTTCTTCTTGAAAACTTCTTCCTTCTCCTGTCAGAGAGCTGAGTTTTGTGATGAGGATGAAATTTCATTTTCTGGAATGGGGTACCTCAGAATTTTCTTCTGAGTGGACAAAGGAGGGATCACTTCTCAGAATGTAGGTAAAGATAGAGCAGGAGAGGGAAGCAGCTGCATAGCACAGGGAGATCAGCTCAGTGCTTTGTGAACACCTAGAGGGGTGGGATAGGGAGGATGGGAGGGAGACACAAGAGGGAGGAGATATGGTGGGGATATATGTATATGTATAGCTGATTCACTTTGCTATACAGCAGAAACTAACACACCATTGTAAAGCAATTATACTCCAATAAAGATGTTAAAAAAAAAAAAAAAAAGATAGAGCAGGAGAAACCCTCACAGCAACCCCTGGGAGGTGAATTCTGTTATCTCCATGTTGTACATTAGCAGAGGACCAAAGAGTTAAAGCAGTTTGCCTAAGTCAGTATTGAATCCATGGTTGATCAACCTGAATGATTTAAGAAGTAAAAGAGCATATAGATAGAGAACGAAACAGTACTTTTATTGGCCAGAGTTGGAGACAGATGTGTCTCATGTCAGAACCTGAACAGATGCTCAGCAAGCCTGCTCCCCTTCTTCCTGGCCATCAACCTTCTACACTTCCCAGCCTCATTCACTGTTGGGTGTTGTCATGTGACTTAGTTCTAGCCAGTGGACTTCGGGCAAAACCAAAGCAAAGTATACCACTGCCAGGCAAGACTCATAAACTCTCACATGTACTTCTCCATCGCCCCCCCCACTTTCTTCATCTGCTGGTAGAATGTCCCAACAAGATTTTTTAACCTCAGCACTATTGGCACTTGTAGCCAGATAATTCTTTGTTGTGGGGCCTTCCTGTGCATTGTAGGATATTCAGAAGTGTCTCCGGTGTCTACGCATGAGATGCCAATAGCACCCCTACTTGCCAATGTGACAACCCAAATATCTCCAGCCACTTCCAAAAGTCCTCTGAAGGGCCAAATCATCCCTGGTTGAGAACCACTGCTCTACAAGACGCCAAAGTCACACAATGGAAGGAACTTGGATCCTGAATGACTGCATGGAGCAGAGAACCCATCCCACATTTGTCAGCAACATGAGCAAGAAACTAACTTTTACCACGTAAACCCATTGCAACATAGGAGCTGTTGGTTCAAAAGTAGCTTCCCCTGACTAATATAGTACTGCTAAATAATCCCCATAAATAGACAGACTTACCCAACAAGGTAGAGTACTCAGACCAGGGACCACCCCAGCCTACATGGCCCAGGCCCCAGAGGAACAGCAGCAGTCACTTCCTATGAGTAGACAGCTCCCAAGATAAAGAAAATGGCAGAGCTGAGCTCTACATGCCTAGAACTTCTGCCCAAATTCATCAACCAGATAAGTCACTTCACATCCACAAGGACAGAAAAATCTGAAATGTGCTTGGAAGAAAAGCTTTCTTCTCGAAAACCCCCTGCTCATGAAACCAAGAGGCTCTGCTCTGAGGAACTCCAGAGCCCACTCTCTTTTTCTAACCCTAGAAGATCTGTTCAGTACAAAAGATGGCCTGCTCAATACAAAATATGGCCTGCGTTCTAATTTTCTCACTAAATGCTTTATCTTATTTTGTTATTGAAGTCAAGGCTCAGGCTTTGGCCAAGGTCAAGTGTTGGTCTGTGACCAGACTGAGGCCTCACTTTGTGACCAAGGTCCAGTTTCAGCCCAGCAAGCTCAGGACTTGGTCTGAGATAGAAAGACAGAATGGGCCACAGAAGAGTAAAATCCACAGTCTTGCCCTGAATTAACTGGTGAATTTTGTCTAGAGCTCCTATCACACAATCCATTTCCTTTCTTTGTTGTCCTTTATATTTCCATTTACTAAATATCCCAGTGATATACTACCTGCTTCCCATAAAGCTGTCAAAGGAATGCGGTGAGTGACCTCAGTCCAGGAGAGGCATACCAGTGGAAGGGAAATAACTGGCTGGAAGTCAAAAAACACAGATTTGTGTCCAGATCTGATCTGTCACCAACTGATTGTTCCAAACTGGACAAATCACTTTCCTTCTCAAGACCTCTGTTTCCTCAGCATAAAGTAAGAACCCTGGATTGGGCATCTCATAATTTTACTGTTAACTGCTCTGAGAAGCATTAATCGAGACCCTGTTTATACACCTGTTATTAAGAGTAACTATGTGCCTTTTCCTCCCCCATCTCCTGCAGCTCAAGCCTTGGATGCTGTCGTACTCAACAAAAGTTGCAATAGCCTCTAACAGGTCTTCATTAGCCCAGACCCTCCCCAAACCCCAATCTATTCCACTATGAATGAGACTAAATTAGGTACATTCTTAGGTCTCTTCGAGCTATGCTATCCTAGAATTCTAGGATCCTAAGATTCTAGTAGTTTATATCTTTAATATTCCAGATCCTTGTCTAAATATCTGGGAGTCTAAAATTCTAGAAGCCTAGGAGTCAAATTCTAAAGCATTAAGAGCCTAGAATTCTAAGTATAACTTGAATTTCTCCAGGAAATAAGTGAGGCTACATAATAGTAATAACTCATATTTTTACTGGCTTCTGCCACCATGTGCCCCATATTCCCCATAGGTATCTCACGCATCCTCCTCATGACACATTTGGTCAGCTAGAAGGCAGCACCTTCTCTGCCTCGCCCTGGGCCATTTAGTAAATGGAAGTATGAAGGACAATGAAGAAAGGAAATGGATTGCCCTTCCCCGCCCTCCTGCCAAGTTTACACACACCAATTAGTGATATATATTCAGCCTTGTCTAAACCTCCGTGGTAGACAGAGGCCTAGACGCGATATACTTATCATTCAATGTTGTCGTCCTCTGTATTTCCAAGTTTCAGAATTCCAAGTTTCTCACAATTTACAGCTGGAATATTCTTGGATATTAATAGTCTAGGCTGAAAAAATTTTTTTAGATTCTGAAATACTATGATTCTAGGAGAGTGGCAGATGGTAGAGTGTCTGGCACCCGCTCTGGGAGGCTCTGGGAGGCTCTGGGATGGAGGAGGCAAAGAGGCCTGAGCCAGTTCAGAGCAAAGTTGTAGGAGGCATTAACAGGCCTCAGGTGTGAATACACTCGTCTGGAAGGAGTGCTGTAGACCCCACCCAGAAGGAACAGCAATCAAGTGTTCTGAGTGGTTACACCCTAGCGGGCTTCCCAGAGCCCTGGCAGGCAGTGAGAACCAATTTAACAGTTTCCAATCAAGGGTGTTATTTATTTTACAAGTAACTATAAATAGCAAAATAAAACCGAGAATTTGTATCCGTGAGCAGGGCCCAGAGTTTTTAAAGCTGCTTATTGCTCTACAGTGGGGAGGTTCTTTCTACCCCCATGGATGAGGATGGACCCCTGGCCCCCTGCAGGCCTGGTCGTAGCCCCACATCTCCCAGCGTTTGGAGTTTTGGAAGTGTGATCCTTCCCAACTTGGCTACACAGCCCTCTGGCTGTGGAGCTGGGAGGGAAGGCGGGGTAGGCTTCAGAGCTGCAGAAGTGGTTTAGGCCTGGGTCAGGAATCTGAGGCCTGACCCGAATCTCAGGTTTGACAGGAAGCCCAGGTGGCTGGCAGAAGTTCTTGGCCCAACACAGCCTGAAGCCAGGAACACCCACTGCAGCCAGAAGCAGTGTAGTCCCAGCTTGGAGGAAATTGAGGGCAGAAAGAGAATCTTCTCTGCTCAGCAGGGCTGGGCCTGCAACAGAAATAACCCCAATATACTGTCTGGTGCTCTGGAGAAGTTTTGACAAATGCCTTTATCAACCAATCGGCTGGTTTTAATAAGCACCTACTACGTGCCAGTCACCATAGGGGACAGGAAGATCTCTCATTCTTGAAGACCTGACATAGGCTAGTGCCTCAAGACAAAGCCCCAGACCATAGTCTGGTCTTCAAGTCTTTTACGACCCAACCCCAAGTCCCCTTCCAGTCTCACATCTGGCCCTCTCCATTGTGAACCCCACTGGTTCCCCCATATCCCACACTGCACCAGCACACCTGTCTGCACTCCCTGTTTGCCCAGCCAGAATGTCCTCACCCCCTTCTGATGCTCACCCCCTCGACCTCAGGACCAGCTCAAGCATCTCCTCCTCCCCTAGGAATCCTGCTGTAATGTCCCACATGCTTGGGATGCACTTCTTTGAGTTCCCATCACGTTCCACTTAAATGTCAGTCTCCCCAGGTTTTCTCATATCTGTATCCCCAATCCCTAGCACAGGGCCTAGAACAATATTTTATTTAGGATATTTGCAGTCACGGAGGAGTGGGAAGTGTGGTCAAAGCACGTCTGAATAAAGTGGAAGAATCTGCAGATTCAATGAAAGCAGAGTGACATCTAACCGGACAGCAGGAGTGAGGCGAGAGTGAGACATGTGGACAGCTGGTGCCGGGCTTTCAATCCCAGTGAGATGCCCAGGCTTTTACCCCTGGTTCCTCCCTTTACTAACGGGATGACCATAAACAGATGACATTATTAACCTCATTGTCTCCTCTGTAAAATGGGGGTGGTTGTGAGGATTAACTGAGTTAATACATGTAAACTACTTAGCACAGTGCCTGGCACATCATAAGGGTTCAGAAAATATTAACTTTGTTCGTAGTAATAGTAGCATGAGAAAGAGTAGTGGTGGGAGCTGTAGTGTCCTCGTCTAGGGTATGAGGAAAACAGTAGGTCTTACTGGCCAGGGTGAAATAGGGTTGGCTTCTAGTGGAAGCTGGAGCTTCCCCACCCCCAGCAATGTGATCTGCATGGACAAAGGTCGAGTGCACCACTGAGCCACAGAGTGAGGGGAGAGCTCGCAGTGTGTTGACAAGCACTCAGGCTGTCACATGACATGGTCATGTGGTTTGGGACATTAATTCCTTATCAGCCTCAGTCCTGAGCCTCTCTCTCTCTCTCAATTTAAGAAGAAATGCTTTCTTTCCATTAGCTCTCCTTTTCCTTACGTTTGTCTTTCACTTGGCTTTCTACGTCTCTCTTCTACCTGAAAAAGATGACTAAAAACAGAGTGAACTGCAAAGATACTGGGGAATCAGAAGGCCTGGGTTCCAGCCTCAGCTTTGCCTGTAATCTCTGGAGGATCCTGGGCAAGTCCCTTCTCCTCCCTGAACCTAAGGGCTTTTTCTCAACAGTGAAAACATTAAGCTGCATGTTACGCTAAAGTCCTTTCATTCTGAACGTCTGTGCGTCTCAGCAGCAATGTTCTCTGTATGGAAATTCCTCTGCACCCACAGGAATCATGTAGAGAACCTGGTTTCATTCATCATTCAGCCAATATTCACTGAGCACAGATAATAGGTCAGGCATTATATCAGGTACTGGGGATCATGGGGTGACCAAGCCAGACAAAGTCCCTGCCCCCAAGGAGCTCACATTTGAGAGGGTCTAGAGGAAGACCAGATGATAAACTTGTTACTTCGCAATCATGGACCCCTTAAGAGAGGACAAAATTGATGTGTCCTGATGCCTCCTGTGGGCCAGGCCATGGGCTAGACACCTCAGCCCAGGTCATTTTGGTCTATCCTCACAATCACTTTATGAAGCAGTTATTGTCATTCCCATTTCAAAGGAGAGGGACACGAGGCTAAGAGCCATTCAGTTGCTTGGTCAATGTCACCCAGCCAAGATGCAGTGGAGATAAGTCCAGTACACACCGGGTGTCCTCTCCATGGGACCAGGCTCCTCTGTCCGACTGGCTCTGAACTCTGAGGCCAGAGCACACCCACTGGGAGAGAGAACTCCAGATCCTGCTTCCTAGGGAGGTGCCCAGGGCAATCCCTCCGGCCTGGCTAAGGCTTCCTGGGGCCTCTATGCTGCCGACGGCTGTAGCTCACTCCCTCCGTCCCACCCTCTCAGCAGGGAGAGCTGTGAGATTTGTAGCCACATTCTGCCCTCCTGGACCATAACCCTATAAAATAGCAAGCAGCCTCTAAGATAGCAAAAAAAAAGGGGGAAAGACTAAAAAATAACACTGATGAAGATTAAAAATGACTAGTGAGTCTCAGGGATTTACGTCTCATCAAGTGAGATGGTCGAGGAGGCCAGACAGGGAGCAGACAGCCCTGACGCCTCTGCCTGGTGGATAATTTATCCCAGAAAGTAGAGTCCTCTGTTTTCAACTCACACAGGCCAGGGTAGTTCTCTGGGTCCCCCCAGCCCACTGTGAGGAGCGTCAGGCTGAGTCAGAAGTTTTGTTTTTCCAGGCCAAACCCACACGTCTGATACTTTTTCACTCTTTTTCACATCTCTGATCTCGTCTGAGAATCATCTTACACTCCCAGTGAGGCTGGCAGGATGGGGACACTCACCCTCACTGGTCAGATGAGAAAATTGAAGCTGGCAGAGGACAATTCATCCAGGATCTCCCAGGGAGTCAGGACTCTGATCCGAGCCATTGTTGGTTGATGTGACAGCCCCATTAGGTACACATGTCCTTTTCTTCTCATTCTCCTTCCTCAACTCCTCACCCATTCGCCAATGAACTGTGTTCAGCCAATGAATTAATTCAGCTAACCTCTACTGAGTAACAGTATTTACTAAGAACTGTTGCAAACACAGAGATGAATAAGATTAAAGCAGATGCTAATAACAGATGAACACTTTTTAAATATGTGGTGTTGGTGATGATGTTAATGGAGGGTCTCTCTCCAGTATAATAGAAGAACTGAAAAAGCAGGAAAAAATTTTTAGAGGAGCTGGGAAGAGGGAATCAATCTTGGGGTCAAGCACAGGAGAGCCTTCCAAAGCAGTTCCCTGGACATCAGGAAGGATTTTGTCCTGGATGACTTCCCTTCAAATGAGTTCACGGGTTGGAACATGTTTTAAGATAAATAATTAGCTGACAGTCACCATGGATTTTGATGGTGGTGCAGGGCTCCCGTTTGCTCTGTTTGTAGGATGGGCTGTCAAACATTATGCTGTCCCCCAACTGCTGCAGAGGTTAAGCCTCAGTCTTCATAGTAGAGTGGAAAGAACTCAGGTTTTATTTTCTGTTTGTTTGATGTTTTGGCCTCACTGCTCGGCTTGTGGGATCTGAGTTCCCCAACCAGGGATTGAACCTGGGGCACCACAGTGAAAGCCCGGAATCCTAACCACTGGACCACCAGGGAACTCCCAAGGAAAGAACTCAGGTTTTAGAATCCCAGTTTTCAATCCCAACCAGTTGTATGCTTGAGAGTTTCTTGGCTTCTCTGAACTTGTTTTATCATCCATTAAACGGAGATAGCAATAATATCTCAAAGTTATGCCTTAAAAAAAAAATGGAAAGAGAATCTTCAAATTTAACTACATTAGTTCAGACTTCATGGGAGGCCCTAAGATAATGGATAACCCACCCCTAAGCGAAGTGCAAGACCACCAAGCAAGGGCTGCAAAAGTTGGTGTTGAAAACTGTCTTTGTGGTTCTTTGCTGACTACCCAGCTCTGGCACATAAAAGAGGTGGGAGGGGCCAAGAATAGAGCAGGCATTAGATAGGGGATTTCTGGAACAAGCTGTAAGTACATTGTGCATCTTCGCGTACTCCCTCCCTTAACTCAAGCCTGACAAAAGTGATTTTAATGGGATAGTTGGAGAGCTTGAGGTTTCCACTCTTTGGGGGACACAGTGGACTGGAATCTGACTCCCACTGTTACATCTAAAGGGCAGAGGCTGGCTGACCAGCTCTTCTAACAGCAGAGTAAAGGGAGGTGTCTGCACGGTGGGCAATCTGCGTTCTCAGAGCTTACCAAGCAGAGGATACCGAAGTGTTTTCTCTGAGCCAGATCTGGACCAAATGAGAGGGAGATGGTCTAGGTCAGCTGGACCCTGTCAGAGGACTCTGTAAAGAGAGGAAAGACCTCATCAGAAAGAGGTTGGTGGTGCTGGCAGATGCCTAGGGGCTGGGAATGAGTCAGAAGCAGCCAGCTGGAATAGAAATGCATTTACCCACATCAGGGCGTAACCTGTATGGGGAGGGGGATGGATTTTCTCCAAAGAACCCACAAAAACGCCCCATGAGAGAACAAGCAAGGTTAAATGCCTGCCAAACCCAGAGAGCATTGACCTTGGATCTTCAAGTCCATACTAGTCAGGTAAGAACTTTGCTATCCCCCTTTCTTTCTCTGTCTCCCTCTATCCCTGACAATGGAGAGATCAAAAATCCACAGTGGTTTGCAAGATGAAGAAGGAGAAGTGATGCTCTAGGTAGAAAAAAAAATAGAAGAAACTGAGCCTTGTTCTCACTGCAGGAGACTGGCCAGCCGCAGTTACAGGTCCAAGTGGAGAAGCGTTACCTTTAAATGAAGTTTGAAGTTTATTAACTATCAATACTATTATTGCTAAATAGTAGTAATAGTACTACATTGGACAAGACATTAATTATGGACCAGAAATGATGTTTTGTGAGTTTAAATAAATGGGGAACTTTGTATTATCAAAGAGAAAAAAAAAAGAAAGAAACACAACATTGTAAAGTAACTATACTCCAATAAAAATTAATTAAGCGCTTCCCTGGTGGCACAGTGTTTAAGAATCTGTCTGTCAATGCAGGGGACACAGGTTCGAGCCCTGGTCCAAGAAGATCCCACATGCCGCGGAGCAACAAAGCCCGTGCGCTGCAACTACTGAGCCTGCTCTCTAGAGCCCACGAGCCACAACTACTGAGCCCACACGCCTAGAGCCCATGCTCCACAACAAGAGAAGCCACCACAATGAGAAGCCCGCGCACCGCAACAAAGAGTAGCCCCACTCACCACAACTAGAGAAAGCCCGCGCGCAGCAACAAAGACCCAACACAGATAAAAATTAATTAATTAATTAATTAATTTTAAAAAATTAATTAAAAAAAAAGAAAAAAGGAGTCATGGAACAAGTTCAAGTTTTCATCCAATGGGGTGGAAAAGATTCAGCCCTGCAAAATGATTGATACAAGTTGTTTCTTGATTATACTTCCATGAGTCTCACTTGTTCAATGTGACAGTTACATGACGTGACACATGTCATCCCTTGTATATAGCTGGACTTGAGTATGTCTGAGTTTGCTTCCACCATTTATCTGGGCCTGGTTGACCAGCAATGGGCAAGATCAATCACCTGAGGTAACTTTGAGCAGCTACTGTGTATCTGACCTATACGCCATCCAGAAGTAGAGATAGGAGGAGAAGATCCAGTCTTAACTCTTGGTGGAGACACAGTTCACAGGACTGAGAAGCCCTTAGGGATGTCCAGATGGGGTGACAAAGACCCAGAGAGGAGCAAGAGCTTCCCAAATCCATTGTAGAGCCAGATATGGAACCTGGCCCTTTTCTGTCCCTCTTCCACACCTGTCCCATGACTTCATACACCCTCCTCTTAGAAATCTAAGACAGAGTGGAATCAAGTGCTCAGTTGGCTAATCTGATGGTATCTATCATTTATTGAGCTCCTACTATGTGTCAGCTTCCTTATGTATGCTAGTCCTGAATCTCACAATAACTTGCCAAGGTAGAAATATCAGTAGCATTTGCACAGATGAGAAAACTGAGACCCATAAGGTTAAGTGACTTGTCCAGAGTCATATGGCCATATACAGGTAGAGCTGGGGTTCAGACAGGTCAGTCTGACTCCAAAACTAGAAGTCTTGTCACCCAACTTTACCACCTCTTCCAAGGGCCGCTGGAGTCAGGAAAGAGATTACAGCAGGGTTACTGTCAGGTCTGGGTCCTCAGAGCCCCAGATGGAGCCCCAAACTGTCCTGTACTGCCATCTTCGTAAGAACCAGTCCAGCTGTCCCAAAGCCAAGACAACTAGAGTAGACTTGCACTTTCCCAGTTCCTTCCAAGGAACAAAAAGTGATGCAAAGTTTTTCTAAAATCATAAAACGGTGTGAATAATGTTTTAATTAGTTGGCAAATTATATGGCCCGGGGGCTTACTCTGTTCTCTGAAGTAGATATGAACTTCATTAACATTTTTTTTCCTTTTGCAGATTAAGTTGGCTCTTTGTGAAGGTTGGGTGTATGGGAGTGTGGAAAGTTCTCATTACATTTGGCAGGAATCTTGGCTGGGGTATACAAGGAAATTTACTTTGAGATTTTACTTCGGACGGTGAACTTGGCCTCCATCACTCCCTCCTGAAACCCAACTCTTTGTAAGCGGAAACAGGGGATAAAAAAAGATAAGGAAAGAAATAAATTAGAGTGGGAAACAACTGAAGGATAAACAATCCTCTTAAAACAGTCACTGGGAGAGGCAATGGAGAGAGTCCTGGATGGGGGGGTGGCGTGAATTCTGGTTGGGTTCACTTACTCGGTGGCCTTCTGACTTTGGGCAGACGGCCGCCCTCTCCAGGTCTCTGTCTGCCCGTCTGTGACATAGGGGGATAATCCCTGCTCTGAGGCTCCACCTCAGGTCTGCTGAGAGGATAGAGTGGGATATTATCTGATAAAGTGATTGAACTTTTACACAGCACTGTCCATATAGAAAGCTATGGAATATCCCTGACACCTGGACCAAAGTCCTTGGGTGTCACCAGAGCCAAACCCAATGCCAGCAAGGGAGCCTTCAGGGTGACATGAGAGAAAAGGATGTCCCTTAGATGAGCTCTTGAAAGGGACCCTGCAGGGGATCTACAGTGTGGGAACGTGGGTGGGAATGAGTGTGCTGGGTGTGTCTAACGCAGGTCAGCACACGCTCAGGCCCCTGAGTGTGTACGTGTGATTGCTTGTATGTGTGGGTGTGGTATGTGTGAATCCCTGCATCAGTATGGGGGTTGGGGGGTAGATTCATGATTTCATTCACTCCACAAGCAGGTTCTGAGGATTTACTGTGTACTCTGCACTAAGTGCTGGGGGTTCAGTGATGAACAAGACAGACTAGTCCCACGTCTGTGTGAGTGTGCCAAGGTGAGCTTATAAGGAAGGATTTTCGTGTGTATGTGAGGATGTGTGTGTGAAAACACACATCTGTGTACATGAGGGAGTATGTGCTTTTGTGAGTCGGCATGTGAGTCTTTGGGAATCTGTGTGTTTGTGTGTTTATGCAAAAGAGAGAAAGAATTCCTGGCCACCATCGAGGGCTACAAATTCTGTTATAATGCCTTGAGGCTTGAAAGGCCCTGAGATGTCATCTTGCCCGGTCCTGATGTCCAAGATAGAGACAGAGGCCCAGAGAAAGGAAGCTGTGTGTAGAAGGTCAGCCGGCAGCAAAACGGAAGGTCCAGAATATACACCTGCTGATTCTGAGCCCAAGGGGCTTTTCTTACTGAAGATGTGTGAAAATGCAAATTAATTGTGGGGCTGTAGGGAAGCCTCTGGGGACAGAGTGAAAGGGTAGGCCAGGCCCCAGTGTGCAAGGTCTTGAATTCCATGACAAGGAGGTGAGACTCAGTCTGAGGGGCCACAGGAGGATTTGAGCAGGAGAGCAGAGTGCAGAAAACCAATGGGAGCCAGAGGCACGGTGGGGCGGAGACCCGGAACGAGGCAGGTGTAACGTCCAGGTGAGCGGGGCTGCGCCCTGGATCAGGGAGGGTTGAGGAGAGAAGGGAAGGACTGAAGAAGGCTTCTAACCTAGAATCAGAGGCCTTTGCATCCATTAGAACGTGGAGGGTGAGCTCCCATTTTTCTAATTGTTTACGTGATGAGGCGGTTTCCCCCAAACCTGGGAACTAGAAGGAGCCTGGGAGTTTACACACGCATCTCATTAAAACCACGTGACAGGGAATTCCCTGGCGATCCAGTGGTTAGGACTCCACGCTGTCACTGCTGAGGGCCCGGGTTCAATCCCCGATCAGGGAACTAAGATCCCACGAGCCGTGCGGTGCAGCAAGACAAACAAACAAACAAAAACAACAACAAGCACAACAAACACGACAGCCCTGTGAGGTGGGCGTTCCTTCTCCATGTTACTGATGAGACTACTGTGGCTCCGAGGGCAGGGGTGACCACGCAAAAGCACCCAGACTAATTCGGCTGCGCGAAGACCACTCTGCAGGCACCTCCTTTGTGCCGGGAACTGGGGTTGGCACGTTATGCACGTTACTTCATTTCAGCCCTCCAGTGACCATCTCTCCATCTTTCAGACGAGGAAAATTAGGTTCAGAGGTGGTAGGTAAATGGCCAGAGTACACAGCTTCTTCAACCCGCACCTGAACACAAGCCGTCTGATTCCAGTGCCCATAGTCTTTCAACAATCCCACATTTCCTTTGAAAATCAGGACAAATGTGTTTGCAACACAGCTTAGGATGAAGTGAATTTAAGAACTCTCATCCCTAGAGAGTGTACAAGCTTAGAGTACAGGCTGGTTCAAAAGAGTTTTGTCAGATGCCTGGGTGACAGGCTCGTACTGGGGATGAAAGGGCCCCACTCCTAATCATCAGGAGCCACATGAAGGAAGCCAGATGGGGCCTCCAGAGCCCCACTCCCTTCCTCCCCTAGAGACAGAGCAACTGTGATCTCCAGTGGGTTCCCAAGGACAACCACGTGGGGCTGAGGCTGGCAATCAGGACACATGGGACACATGGCCCCAGTAATCTCATTGTGAAGCTCAGGTGAGACCTTGTCTGTACGGGTCTTTCCAGCCATTGGGGATTCTAAGCCCTCACACCCATCAGAGATGCAGCATGCTTTTCCTTCGGTGACAGAGACGCTGGGCCTTTGCATCAGCGCCAGTCTGACTTCCCTTACCCTGAACTAGTGCAGGCACCGAGAGCCTCCACGCTGCACACTCAGACCTGCCCCGTCACTAAGCCCATCCTGTCCAATGCAGAGAGGATAGTGACCCCTCCCACCAGAGACTGAAATCTAGAATTTGTCTTGTTTTCCTAAACCTGCTTTCAGGTTTATCTGCCCCGAGACTCTCTTTCCTGCCCTCGCCTCCATTCCTAATTCCTCAAATTGCTGACTGAATTCCTACTATAACCATGGCAGAACATCCAGGATCTGACTTTCAGGACAACCAAATACTTCCTGGAGATTCCCACTGCTGGCCCTAGTCAGAGGCCCTAGAGGAGGCATCAGTACGGATGGGGCCTGGACACCTCACCCCCTCCTGAACTTTGAACTCCAAGACTGGTCACTCTGATGACCTGAGACTATGCCAGCTCCAACATTTTCCTTGCCTTATCTGCCAAGACCTCAACATGCCTTTGGTCAAGCTTACCCAATTTACCACACTTGAGCTGATTTCTTCTGACTTTTTGGCCCCAGAGGCTCTAACCTCATTCCACCCTAATCCCTGAAACCAATTCCTGGCCCCACTTGAAAGCCTTTCAGACTGAGTGAAAGTTATCTTCTGCCCCAAATGTGTTGTCATCAAGACACCATAGGTACTTCCTTCCTGACCAGAAATGCCATCAGAGAGTCCAGTAAGTGCTTGGCTCACTGCCCTCAGCAAGGTCTCCTCAACATCCGCTCCCAAAAACATAGTTGTCAGAAAACACACCCACGAAAATTGTCAGGAAGCCACCAGTTCTCTGAATTATTTACTGTCCCCTGGAACATAGCCAGCTAGATGCTGGCCATGCAGACGCTAGGAAAATATTTATGTGGGTCCTGATGGATGCTTGGCGAGGAAAGACTGCCTGCTGTCAGCTTTTCTTCCTGCTGATAAGGCAAAGCTACACATGTCAGACAGCTCTTAGAAGGACCCGGCAGCAGGGACCTGGCATCTGATCAGAGTGAGGTTAATGGCTGCAACCCTCTGTTCCAGTCCTGTCTTTGCCACCAACTAGCTCTACTCTTCCCGGAGCCATAGCTCTTCCATCTGTAACATCATGGAGTACACGGGATGACCTCCATGTCTCTGATCCTATGAGACTGTGACTCAGACAGAATCTGATCTCATTTCCAGATCTACCATTATGATGCCATCGGCTCATCACGGAACTATTTTTCTTGGCATCCTGGAAGCGTTCCTGAAATTCCAACATCCTAGAATTTCTCTTTCCACTGATCCAGTTTCTGTAACCAGATGGGAGAACTCCATCTGGAGGAGGAAGATCTGAGCCTAAAATAAGAGAGTGAACTGGAAGAGGGGAAATTGAGTTCAAGCAGCGTTTGTCATGCACCCAATGTGGGCCAGGCTCAATGCTGAGCCCACTGGGACAGCAAAGGCTCCCCAGCAAAAAGCCTCCTGTCCTTTAAGCCACACTGAGCTCCAGTTCTGTCCTCCAAGAGCTCAAAATAGAGCAGTGTGGAGCGGGCCCACAAGGCTCATCTTATTCCCAAATTGACCCTCGTGTTTCTTCCTTCCCGTAAACCCAGGACATCCACCCGCTGCCCTCCTCAGCTCTGCAGTTCTGTCCTTGCCCGAGATCATCGTGGGCTCCTTGCTGTGAGAAGCTTCAGCCTCCTCAGCTCCTGTACCCTGTGGATGATCTACCCCACAGGTCCTTCCCCATTTCTTAGTTTATAGCTGCTCCTTCTGAAGACTCACGCAAAGTAACAAAGTCACAGACACAGACACAGGACAAATGTTTAGGAACCCCCAGAGTTCCTTCATTGTCTCTACTCAGGGGCTCCTGAATTCTTCCCTGAGATGCTCCACGCCATCTCAGGACCCCAGTTTCCCTGAGTGGGGAGCTCCCTCAGCCTTCCTCTCTCCTCAGACCCACTCTTCTCTAGGAGGTTTCCGTGTGCCAGTCTGGTGGCTGTGCTGGCCACAGAGAAATTGGAACGTGGGAGCCTTTCAGGCTGGGTGAGTGTGTCCAGTGGCTATTTCCCTGAGAGAGTACTCAGGACAGGCAGCAGTGGTTGGTCTGGCATCACTTCCGTTTACCTGGTCTGAAGAAGCACTCCTTCTGGACCCTCCTTTTCTCCATTCAACAGATTCATTTAATACCTATTCTGTGCTGGACACTGTGCAAGGCGTGAGTGAGGGGAGGTGCACAGGCAGACACAGCCCTGCTTCCTTCACCTGCCCCAGGTGCCAGGGATCCTGGAACATGACTAGACCAGCCTCTCAGCCTCTACCACCTCATGCCTTCATCACAACTCCTCCCTCTTCACCTGCCTCACTCCTGGAATCACGGCATCATAGGAGGTCAGAGCAAGAAGGGCCCTTTGAGACCAATCTAAGAAACCTTAGACAATCTATGAAATGAGTAAGAATGGAGCTGCGTGGATAAAGATACGGATAAAGGATGCAGATAAAGAATGGCCTCCATGCAGTGGTACACAGTCTGCCTGCCAATGCAGGGGACAAGGGTTCGAGCCCTGGTCCAGGAAGATCCCACATGCCGCGGAGGAACTAAGCCCGTGTGCCACAACTACTGAGCCTGCGCTCTAGAGCCCGCGAGCCACAACTACTGAAGCCTGTGCACCTAGAGCTCATGCTCCACAACAAGAGCCACCACAATGAGAAGCCCGCGCACCACAACAAAGAGTAGCCCCTGCTTGCCACAACTAGAGAAAGCCCGTGCGCAGCAACGAAGACCCAACACAGCCAAAAATCAATCAATCAATCAATTAAAAAAGAATGGCCTCCACCTGGAAGGCCATGCCCTGTATGGTGCAGCCATACGACCAAGTCTAAAAGACTCTGGTAGTAGAATCACCTTATATTACAGATGAGGAAACGGAGAGGCAGAGAGAGGCAGGACTGGGACCCAGGTAGAAAGACTGCTAGTCCTGAGCCTCAGGGCAAGAAGGTCTACCCTCCAGTGTAGACATCTCTTACAATCCTCACAAGAAGCCTAAGAGGTAGGCCTTGTTAACATCCCCATTGTTCAAACAAGGAAACAGACTGAGAAAGTCAAAATAACAGGCAAGTTTACATATTTGAAGTGGCTGAGTATAGATTCATACCCAGGTCTGTTTGATTCTTGTCAGAGCCATTTTGTCTAGAACCCAGGTACACAGCTGTTAAAAAAAATCATGCTGAGGAACCAATGACCAGGCTGTTGTTGCTATAACTAGCCATAATAAGAGAGCTGGTCCTGCCAGGGAAGATGTATTTTAATATGCCTTACTCATTCAAGAAGAAAAACAGCTAAAACCCAAACAATTATAATATTATAGTATTATGGCAGTAAGAGCTACAACATGCTACAGAGACCCAGGGGAAGCAAAAACTAAGTTCACCAGAGGTTTGTAATAGGGAATCAGGAAGGCTTCTCAGGAAAGGGGACAGCTAAGCAGGGCCTTGAAAGATGGGTGGAAATTCACCAAGAGAAAAGGGGTGAGGAGCTCGGACGTGCCAAGCTAAGTGGGTATCAAAGGTTAGTTTTCTGCGTTTGGGTGGCAGGTGATGGGTGGGGAGAAGTAGGAGATGCAGCTGAGAAGGAAGCTCGCGGCTACAGGCTGAAGGGCCTTGGGCACAAGGCAAGAGGGTCCTGACTTTATATTCAAGGCGCCGGGTATATGAACGTTTTCAAACAGAGAAGCAACTCCTTGTCAGTTGAAGAAGACTCTAGAGATAAAGAATTAACACATCCCAGGGACAGGGTCTCATAATATTAATAGTGATAATGACAGCTCAAAGGTGAGTATCACTCATAAATCTCAAAATAAAACTTTCACACAAACTCATTTATTCCTAACATTGGTCCTGTGAGGTAGGTATCCTTCTCCCATTTTTACAGAAGGGGAAACAAGGCCCAAAGTCACGCAGATCCGTCCCCCTCAGTCCAGGCTGTTCATCAAGGAGCTCCTCTCTCCACAGTCCGGGCGAGTGTACAGACTGAGCGCGGATTTCTGCCCGTGGACTAGCTGTTCTCTGCATCGCATCTAACTTTGCGGTTGTAAAATTCTGAGACACGGTGGCAGGCTGGCTGCCTCGTGGGGCTGCTGGTCTGAGCCGTGGGTGGTCAGGAATGTTTCAGGACTTCCTGGGCCCCGTGTTCCAGGCCGGAGTGCCTGGATTAATGATCCATCTACAGGCAGAGCAAGTAGAGGCCCTGACTCCCGGCGCAGGGCATCGATTAGACTTCGCACTCGGAGCTTGCTTTCATCTGAGGCTCTCCGGGCGGGCCGGGGCCTAATAATTAACATTCTCTGAGCCACACAACATGAGTGAGCTGGAGGAGGAGAGAGTCTTTTAGCAGCCCCCATCAGCGGTGGGAGAGGACCCCACCACCACCCAAGAAAACCTGGGCATGGCTGCTTGGCAGACGACCACGTCTTCCCAGCTGACACCTCAGTCCCGCCTGCAGTTGCACAGTAGGTGGTTTTGGTCTCATCTTTGAGATTCACAACATTTTTATGGGGAAGTAACACCAGGATTATTATCCTCACCGTCCACGTGGGGAAACTAAAGGCCAGAGAAGGGCAAGGAATCGTCCAAGGGCAGAGGGACCAGGATGAGAGCTCGGGTCTCCTGCTTCCTTGCCTGGCAGCCTTCCAATGCAGGAGGCTGTCTGTTGCAGGGATGTTTGGACCCTCCTGGCACCTCGAGGTAAGGGAAGATAGGAGTGTGCTTTGATTTTCTATTTTACAAGAGAAATCATTACAGAGGTGTCATGTTACTCATTCATGCGCTGGTTCAGCAAATATCTACTGAATACCTAGTATGTTCCAATCTCTGTGCCAGGTGCTAAGGATAGCGGAAAATAACCCTTGCCACTGAGGAGCTTATAGCTGGAGAAGAGGGGGAAGTGGGGTGTGTGGCAGAGGAGAGGTAGCTATGCAAATACTAAGTTCATGAGGTGCCACGGTGCTTTACTAGTAAATCTAGTTAATATTACAGAGCACTTTGGGCCTAAGGTCACAGGGAGGGCAGGATAAGTCCACCCAGAGGAGTGAACACTGGTAGTAATGGAGGATGGGATCAGAAATGGCTTCTTTCTGATCACAAAGAAGATAACCCAAAATGGGAAGATAACCCAAAAATGGAACCTTAAAGGAGGGCTAGGTGTTCATCAGGCAAATGGAAGGTAGAGGGAGGGTGTACAGGTAGGGTCATTCCCAGGAGAAGGGAGAAGTTGATCCAGGTCATGGGAGAGGCAGGAAGTTGCTCAGTTCACTGAGAGCAATGGAGTTGGTTGAAGAGTAGGGTCTGAGTAAGATGTTGGGAGATGAAGTTGAACAAATAAGCAAGGGTCAGGTCAAAAAGCCCTCCCAAGCCAAAGTGAGGGGACCGAACTTTATCCTGAAGGATTCAAGCAAGGGGACAATGTGGTCAGAACTGCATTTTAGGAGGATCACTCCTGCTGTAGTGTTGAAGATGTACTGAAGGGGCGAGAGACTGAAGTAGACACATCTGGAAGGCGAAAGTGATGGTTCGTGGCCACAAAGGACACCAAAAACTCTTGTCTGGTCTGGAAAAGCCTCTGTCCTGAGAATTTTCTTATATAAAAAAGTGCTCCCCATGCTTGTCGACTTATGCCAAAGCCCATGGATCTGGCCCCATTCCATGCTCCTCTGGTCTGAGAAGAAACCACAGCATCCTTTTCTCTCTTCCTATAGCATTCCCTGTACCACTTCCCCACTTCTGCGAGTACACATTTTCCCACAGGGGGCTCCCCACTGCGCATCACTGCCACCAACACATGGCAGCGAAGCACCACACCACAACACTCCGCTTCAAACCGTAGATGACTCCACATTATCTGCTCGTTCCCATTCATTCCACATCAGGTATGGATTAACTGAGCATCTGCAATGTGCCAGGCACTGCTAGGCTCTGTGGATGTGGCCTCTGTTCTCCCCTCCATGGGCCCCTATGGTTAAAATCCAAACTCCTTAGCCCAGCATTCCCGGACCTTCTTAAACTGACCCCAGCCCACCTCCTTGGCCTCATGTTCTCCCTCTCTCCCTCCAGCACTCTGCACTTGTCACATTGAGCCATTTGATGTTCCTTAAATACCCTCTAGTATTTTTTCCAAATAGAAATATCTTTTTTTATTAAAATGCTAATACATATACACTCTAATTCGAATAATACCAACGGTGGAATGTAGAAAGTAAAAATTTGTTCTCTAACCTCTCCTACACACTACCCTCCAAATTCCATTCTCCAGAGATAAACACTGTTAACATTTGGGTAAATATCTTTCCAGATTCTTTTAAAAACTTTTATGCCCTAGCATACCACCTTTTGCAAACTCTTTCCTGTCCTCAGGACTCATTGCAATGCTTTATTCCCTCCTCTGAGAAGTTCTCTACGGCCCCAAGGGCAGAATTAGGCACCCAGTGCTTACAATAAACATAGATTTACTGCCCTATATTGAAACCATCTGTTCACATAGTGTGTCTCCAACAGGCTAAGTGTTGTCTGAGATGACAATCTCTACAAGGACAGGGCTGTGACAGCCTTCATCTCCACCATATTCACAGTGCCTGCCCGTAGTGGGTACTGAATGAGTATCTATAGAGTACATGGTGGATGGATGGTTGGATGGATGGATGGACGGATGGATGGCAGGTGGAACTCCTACGGCATGCTCCACAGGATACACATAAGGGGATAGGATTGGCATTGAGTAGTGGAAAGGAACCCAGCTGGAGTTTAAGGACTTGGATTCCTGTTCTGGCCTTGCCTTCTACCTGCTATGTAGCTTTATATAAGTTTCCTCACTCTCTCTAAGCTTCAATTTTTCTACCTGAAACTGAATAGTGGGGCTGGGTATTTCCCCAGAAGCCTCCCAATGGATGCTCCAGAATGCTTAGCTGGCCCTGGTCCAGCACCCCTATTTCACACCTCTGTAATTACCCACCTGTATGCCTTTTATTATAGTGATTGAGGTGGGGGGCGGGGCTCATTAAATAAAGGGGAAAAGGAAATTGCTGGCTTTGCTGAAATGACATTGTTGGCATTAACTACATTAACTTCTGAAATGAAAAGCCCACAAAAGCAAAACCAAAACAGAGAAGGAGCCATGGCTTCCGCTGGGGGCTTCATGGTTCCCTGCTTCGGCCTGCCTGACCCCCAACCCAGGCCTCCCAATCCATTCTCCCTTGGGAGGTGGCAGGAGCCACTTTCCTGCTTGCCTTCACACAGGACTTCACCTCAGTGATCTCAAGAAAATGTCACTGGACACTGAGCCCCAGGCCAGGACTCGGGAACTACTCAAGGAGGCTCCAGTCTGTAGGAGAGACAGGCAGACACATCGACGCCATGCAGAGTGGCGAGAGCTGGACCGAGGAAGCCAAGGACTGGGGGGCCCAGAGTCCAGGGATCAGAGAAGCAACACCCCAGCTGAATGACAAGCAGGTCTCCAGACAGAGCTTCTGGGAAAGGCGTTCCAGGGAGGAGCAAAGAGGAAGACACGGAGACATGAGGAGGAAGTCATCTTCAGGCAGCCGAGGGCAGTCCTGCAGGGGCTGGAGCATAGAGGGAAAGGATAACATTGTTGCAATTAGTGGTCCTGTCAGGTCATGCTTCTCACGATGACTCGGGGAACAAGTGTACCGCAGCCTGGTCAGGGGACTGAAATACCAAATCTCTGAACCAAGCCGGGGATGCCGGATGCTGGTGTGCAAAAGCACCCATTAGGTAGCAGTGGGAGGGAGCTGCTGCCGAACTCAAAGCTGGTGCCAGCTGGTGCTAAGAAACAAAACCGAGGCAAGAAGCAGTGATGGACTCAGACCGAGGCACTTTCTCAGCTCGCCACACTTACAATCATCAGAAGAGGCAGGCAGATACTGAGGGAAGTGGGCCCAGCTCTGCTCACTGGTTCCGGTACCTACAGAGGCAGGAAAGGATGGAGTCTTGATGTCGAGCCAACTGTCTGGTCTCACAGGGAGAGAACCAGTCCTTGTAAGCATCCCAGAGCACATGAGGAAAACCCACCTTCCTGGATAAATCTGGATTCTTCTCCCACTGCAGAGGATCAGCCAAGGTGAACCAGAGAAGGGAGAAAACGGGAGAAGAAATACCGTGTAGTCCGTGCTTCCTCTAGATAAGATACTTTACACAGACTTTCTCTTTCATCCTGAAAAGAGTCTAGATAGAAGTATTCTTTTCTCCACTTGCTAGACCATGAAACTGAGGCTGAGAGAGGCTTACCCACTTCTCACAGTGAGTGACGATCAGAGCTAGACTCAGCACTGAGGTCTTCACAGCTCCAAATCTTGGAGTTCTCTCCCCACACAACTCTGCTCTCCAGACCCTACCCTTGCCCATGAGAAGCTTCCAGTCTGCTTGTGCTGTGGATCCGGTGATGTCACACTAGCTTGTTAACCTTTGACTAAAAAGCGTGAATCCTGTAATTCCTCTAAGCCGCTGGACACCAGAAATGTCAAATCAACAGTCCAATGAGGACTTTAAACACAGCTTCTATTCCTAGCTCCCCTGACCAGGGGCATTTGTGATGTCCTCCTTCCGAGCAGTGACATCTAATAATAGAAGTCCTGGCACAGGACAGAAGAGATTCTTTTAGGTAGGAGGCCAGTGCAGCACCCCTCAACTTTGCCCAGCTGCACGCAAGTCCACACTTGGGCCTGCAGACCACCAACACTCTCTTGGGTCAGTCTTGGTCAGGATCACCAGATGCCAGACTAGGTCACTGGGTATTAATCATTGCCAAGGGGGAAGTTAAACTGAAAGCCAGTTCATTAAAGATTAAGCTTCTTCTCCGTAGCCCTCAGGGAAGGGGAGCTCTGGGTGGAGAGCAAGGTCCTGTTTCGGGAGGTCTCCTGTGAAAGTCTTCCCGGAGAGCTTGTGGTGAGCAGCAGGGAGCCTGGGTTCGAGCCCTGGCTCTGCTCTCCACCTGCTGGGGGAACTTGGGCAGGACACTTCTCCATTCTGAGCTCCCAAGTCCTCCTCCTCTGACACATGGAGAAAATTCCACTGGGTTCCTTGTGACATGTTAGCATCTGCTGCTCTAAGATTAGTCTATACGTGTTTGCTCTTCTCTGTAGAATAGCTCTGTATCCCCAGGGTGCCCAGTGCAAGTTCACTTACTGTTCACGATCTTAGTGGCCATGGAAAGTTGTCAGTAGATCACAACTCCACCGTGAGACCTGGGGGGCAGGGACTCACATATCTCCTCCTTGCTCCCCACACCAGCCAGATGGATCTCTGACCCCAGAACATTCTCTCTTTGCTCTCCAGGCACTGGCCCAAGTTGTATCTGGAGGGAGTTCTTCTGGCCCCACTGATCCCACAGGAACAAAAATTTCCCATTTGGCCAATTCCTGGTGCTTCCTTTTGGATCATCCCATCCCAATGGGATCTGCTAAACCAAAGCTTTGCACGGGATCTTCACAAATTTTGATCCAATAGCAAAGCAGTGACACAGCATATAATGACCAATCGATGATCAGATACCTGAACTCTTTGTACGCTCTACAAGGCACTGTGATGGTGCCAGGGCTCCAGTGGTGGTCCCAAATGGAAGTGGCACCATATGTATCTTGGTTTGCAACCAGAAATTTCCATTAAGGTGAGACATCTGAAGACAATAGTGGTGAACAATGACAGATTTTAAAACATTAGGGTAGGAAGATGAGAGAGGCAGTTGGGATTGGTGACTGATTCTTTCCTCTTTTTCTGTTGCTCCTAACCAGGCTCTTCATGAAGTGAATCTAATCACTTTTCTGTCTGCAGATGGCAGCACTGGTCCCTTTCACTCCCCAAGGGGGACCAGGATTTTCACTTGAGAACAAGTGCTCCAAAGAACAGGGTAGAGCAAGCATAAAATAAGAGGAACTAGCTTCAGAACAAATACCCTCACCCGTTTAGATGTGAGCACATCTGGCAGAGTCACAAAATTCCCAAAGCCTCGCTCCACTTATAAAATAGCCCCTTCAGGATTCTAGCAAGATACCACAGGTCACCAATAACTTTCTAAAGAACCACTGCAAAGGGTCCATGAAACTCAAGGGAATTCCCCAGAAGTGCATCCGGATCCACAGAACCCAGGTGGAACACCTTTGAGTGGGAGAACGGCAGACAGACAGCAAGTTGCCCCTCAGTCTGTTTCGAGTCAGCCTGGAGTGTCCCACCCCAGGGGCCGCTTTCCTCAGGCATTGCCCCAAACTCCTATTTGCTGAGTGCCCTCTATGTGCCTGGCAGGTTGCTGGGCATGTTATATGTACTGGGCCATCTCCCCCTCACGACGGGCACTCCTGCCACCCACTTTACAAAGAGGAAACAGTGGATCCAAGAGGTTAACCATCACTTGCACAAATGGAGAAACCGAGTGGAAGACTCCTGTTCAATGTCATGTGGTAGGTCACCGATGGAGCTGGACAGGACCCTGTGTACACCCCGGAGTGAGGAACTTACCAAAGCAGCATGACGATACAGGACCAGAGCCATTGAAATTGGGGGAGAAGGACAGAAATGGGGCTCTGGGCTCAGGACACATCCCACACCTCTTCTGAATAGTGTCCCCTCTGCTAAGAACGTCCTGGGGAGGCAGTTAGGAATGCCCCTCAGATCCAATGCCAGCTCTGCCCCGAATGAGCTGTGTGGCCTCAGGCAGGTCCCTTAACCTTTCTGAGCATCCACAACCTCCCCCAAGCAGGTGGTGAGTATCTAAGGAGATAGTGGCAAGAAAAAAAGCTTTTAAAAGTGTAAAAGCTCTCCTGGAGGTATTATTATTAATTATTATTATTACTATCATCATCTTTCTCAGTTATTAATGACCTGTTACCTGCTAGGGATCTGTCATCCAGGAATTTCGTTAAGCCCTTCTTGAAACTGTTTATATTTCTAGTCAGCAGCACCTCTCTTGCTTTTGATCTTCAGCCCCCAACCGAGGGAGCCACAGACAAAGTCCTCTGCCTAGGGGTCCGGGTTTGAAGTCTCTTTGGTGGGTTCCATCATCACCAACTGAATTCAGTGCAATACAGCCTCACTTCCTCCCCCAGATCCCGTTAGTACGCCCAGATCTATGTTAGGGATCTCAGGAAGAAAGAGAGGAAGACATAGGCCCTGCCTCCTCAAATCATCCCCTGTAAGCCCAGAAGTCCCCGGTAGGGTAGGAACATGGGACTCCCTCTTAAGTGCCTGTATTTGAGCTGAGAACAAAGTCCAGACCCCAGAGCCCCAGAGACCATCCAAGGACCAGGGCCCCACTCGCTCTTAAAGCCCATTTTCCTCTTCAAACCCAGATGCAAAGTATTGGGAATCCTTTCTCAAAGACACTGCAGAAGCCAGAAACATAAATCAAGCTCAGCCAACTTTGATACCTACTCTGGGATGAGTTACACAGATTTCAAGCAAATCAGACATGGTGTGGTCCTAGCCTCAAGAAGTTCACAGCCTGATAGGTGAGACCAAGGTGCAAACAATGACCTCTTGCAAGGCAAGGTTAACTGAAGATTTGACGAGAGGATTCAAGAAAAGCAGTTTAGGGGAGGGCCTACCTAGCTCTACCTGGGACAATCAGGAAAGGTTTAATAAAAAGGGACACGAATTTGGTGCTAAAGAATGAACAGGTGTTTGCCAGGTAGAGAAGGTGGTGAGCAGAAGGGAAGAATGTCTGGAGCAGGGAAAGCATGAACACAGTATTCAAGGAAGAGAGATGGATAGTCAGAGGACAGAGGGGTCCACCTGGGTGAGAGGGCTGGGTGTATAGTGCTGCCTGTCACCAAGACTGACAAACGCCCTCATCTCCCAATCTTCAGAAAACAGCCCTATCGGCAGTTGAGGTTCTGACCCCATAAGAGTACTCCCTGACTTCCCTTAGGCAAGGCCTTTGTATTTCTTGGGTTGTGGAGACTGCAGAAGCTTGGCATCAATGTACTCTCAACCTCAGCCCAGTATTGCATCTTCACCGACACTGTGGGTCTCAGAACATCTCTGGTGAGAAGAGCTTCTCAGACGTATCCCTGAGCTACCCCTTTCCCTTTCTACCCCTTTATTGCAAGTAAGGAAACTGGAGAAAGAAGCCCCTTCCTCACAAGTCAGGGACAGGGGTGGGAGTGGAACCCAGACCTCCTGCCCCTCCACTCCCCTCTGCTCAGATGATGGGGTAAAACTCACCCAATCCAGCTGGAGGAAAGCTCCAGACAAATTCAAGTTGATTGTAACAGTAGCATTTGTAGGCAAATTATATTCTGTGAGCTAATTAGGAAGGGATCGGAGCCCTCAGCCTTAATTAATATCTAGTCCCTAACAACTTAATCCTGGGTGAGATCTTAGCAGGGATCTCCTCTGAATGCCAAAATTCTTTCCTCCAACAAATCACCTATATAAATACATATATTTTAATAGCAGCAATTATAAAGTTCTCTGCCAACTTATGGGGCTGTTTAATGTTCCTGGACTGAGGCCACAGTTTTTTCCCTTTCTCCTCCCTTCCCACAACCAAAGCCTAATGAATAGTAACTCTTTTGTGGCCCTGTGTTCCATTTAACAAATATCTCCTATCCACTGGGTCTTCGCAGGGAGTTAATAAGCAGTCTGGGAGCAGTCTGAGTCTCCTCTGCCTGAGGAGGTCCACGAACCTGATCGTTAACTGCAAGGCCTAATCAGCATGTGCTTCCCACCCAGAGTCCCCCACAGCTACACAGCCCTGGTCCCCCAGTAATGGGTGGAAAATCGGTGATTTCCTGACAGCAACCAATTTTCCACCAATTAGAAGAGAAATGGTGGTCTCTGGAGGAAGCTGGATGGGTCCATCGTATATAGCTCGGACTGGAAGACAGGTGATCCTGGAGGCATTCAGGGAACCAAAGCCTGGGGCAGGGGGATCCCTTCCTCTCCCTCCCTTTCTGGGTCAGCCTTGGCTTGTATCGGTGGAAGGCGACATCGGGGACAGAGGCTGCCAGGATACTTCCCTCAGAGTTCGTCTTACTCAGCGACCCTGTTACACGATAAACCACCCTCCCTCTCTCCTCCAGGGCCAGCTGACATGGGCTTCTGCTGGGTCTCTCTCCTCGATGCTCAGGACAATTGAGAAATTCCTCCAAGGCACTTGGTGTGGAGGCTGAAGACAGCATAAGCTCTGGAGTTGAACAGTTGTGCCTTGAAATCCTGAATTTGTTTCTTTTCAGTTGTGTGTGACCTTGGGCCAGATATCAAAATTCTCTGGGCCTCAATTTCCTCATTTGTAAAATGGGGTTAGTCATAGCACCGACCTGATGGGATAGTTATGAGGATTAAAGGAAACGATGTGGGTAAATCCCTTTACATCATGCATCGTAATGTTCAATAAATAGGTGTTATTATTATTCTTCCTATGATTATGTTGATAATGAATGGTACTGTTACTAATCAATATTAACAACAAGTGTGTGTCAGGCATCGTGTTGAACACTACCCTAGACACCCTTAGACATTTCTCCAGTTCGCTGGCCCTGCCCTCATCATCTCCCATGTGGTCTCGCACCCCTCCAGTTCATCCCCCACAAAAGGGCCAGTGATCTTGCCAAAATACAGGTTTGACTGTGCCCACGTCTCTAGCCAGATTAAGATCACACAGACTCCTTTCCTGGGGCTCATAAACCCTGAGCCCTCTCTTCTCTGCTAACTCCTCGGTTTCAGCTCTCCCTACTCCTGGCCCTGTTTCTTATCATCCTAAAACAGAGATACTCTTATGGCCACAGTCCTGGAGCATCAGACCCACCTTTCCAATGAACGTGAGGATGCATTGACACCCCAAAGAAAGAGCGTGCAGGGTAGGTGCACAGGAAGTGTGGCTCACCCCTGTTCCCAGGCCACAGCGTGGTGCCCAAAGGAGGTTGTGATAATGTTGCTGACGGGCTTTTGAGTTGTGAGAGAGAGACAAGGTCACCCTCAGCATCACCTTGGCATTTATTGGACTTGACTGTGCTCTAAATTCTCAGATAATTGGCCATTCTCATTTGGTAATTGTAACTGAATCAGACACAGTCTCTCCCTCATAGAGCTCAGTCTGTGGGGAACAAAATAACAAAAGTGAATTTAATGAGTACTTACTCTATGCCGGGCACTCTGCTCAGAAACTGTACACGGATTATCTCAGGCGATTATCTAATTTGATCTTCACAAGAGCTTCAGGAGTAGGACGAACGTATAATTTATCATACAAAGAGACACTTCTGGGAGTGAGGGGGCTCTATTAATAATTACACAGGACAATAGACATAAACCGGGGCCATCCCAGGCATGTCAGGACAGATGGATGCCCTGTCTCAAAGGCACAGATCCTTTTTTTTTTTTTTTTTTTAGTTTATTTTGGCCGTGCCACACAGCTTACGGGATCTCAGTTCCCCAAGCAGGGACTTAACCCAGGCCACGGTACTGAAAGCCCGGAGGAATCCTAACCACTAGGCCACCAGGGAACTCCCAATATACCCTTGTTTTAGAAACTAGGAAATGGAGGCATTGGGAGGGTAAGGAGTATGCCCACATTTACATCCCTCTTCAGAGCAGGGGTTCAAACCGGGCCCTCTGACTCCACTCTCCCAGGCACAAAAAAGACTCAAGGTGAAACAGAATGTTTCCTGAAAGAAGAAGGGAGAGACATGGCTCCGGGCTTGAAGGTGAAGCAGGAAGGGAGGGCAGCAAAGGGAAAGGGCTGCTGGGCAGGGGAAGCACTCGAGCTGAGGGGGCCGGTGGGCATTCCGAAGGCAGACGGGAAGTTGCTCAGGAGGGAACAGGGGCCAGCAACCAGGGGCAGGCAGGGAAGGAGGGAGGCGAGAAGGGCAGGGAGCTGGAGTCTAGGTTAGAGATGTGGCCACAGACACAAGTGAAGGCTGATCAAGGAGTTCTGGAAGGCGGGGCTGCAGGAAAGAAGGAAGAAAGAGCAGCTGGGTAGCCTCCGTCCCGCCTCCTTCACATGCTCAGTGCCCGCTCCCCATCCTTGGAACACAGGCACCCCACAGCCCTCAGCGAGCTTCAGCTTCTCTCCTTTTCCAAACACACCTTCTCTCCCCCTGCCTCTTGCAAAGCAGCTAGAAAGCCCTGAGCCTCAAGTCCCCATCAGAGGAGTGAAGGGCTGCAGAGCTCCCGGCCCCTTCCTGAGACCCATGCTATATGAGTTCTCCAGATTTGGGCGGGGAGGGGTGGTGTCCTGGGTAAGGTCACTTCGCAGAGCTGGGGCTCAAACAGCACCCTCTTCTCTCAGGCTTTGCTTGTTTCTCAGACCCCAGTTGCCCATCCCTGCTTGCCAGCACCGTCAGGCTTGCCCCTCTGAGCCCGTTCTAGGCGCTCCCATCGTCTCCAGCTCCTTGTCCACGGAACCCAGTACCATGACATTGCTTTCCCAGAGGAAGTTCCTGAGGGTCCAGAGCTGCTGGCTTGGCAACTTAGGCAGTCACTGGATTCCAAGCTCTGGAACTGGGAAGGAGGTTGTCTCATGTCGATCCTGGGAGAGACCCCAGATGCTGCTTGTGACCTGCAGGCTCAGGTTGGGCAGGCAATGCTCCTACAGGTGAAGAACGAGCCCCACACCCACGAGGGCCAGTCTTGAGGAGTGCCCAGAAGTGCCTCCGCCTGCTGCCTCTCCTCCAGCTGCACAGGCAGCTCAGCCGTGCGCCTAGCTCTACCTTCCTTAACCCTCAGAAGTAAGCGCCTGCGCCGGGTCTGCCCGGTCCCACTCACCCAGCTTCCAGCTCAAAGACAGAGCGGTGACAACACGTGGCTGATGGTGACCCTGCTCCAATCTCACCCCTCTGGGCCACCTCCACACCTTTGCCAGAAGGATCGTTCTAACAAATCGAATCACCCAATCGCTCCCCATCATTGACAAGAGTAACATTGGAGCATCTTCACATACAGCTGCGGGGGCCCTCCAGATTCAGGCTCTGCCCAACTCCCCAACTTTATCCAGTCTCCTCACTGTCACCCATATACCTTCATTTAATCACTTATTCATTCATCCAATATGTGTTGAAGGACTTCTTCATGCTAAGCCCTATGCTGGGTGCTAAGAGTCACTCCTAAAATGATTCTAACACCCATTTCCAACATGGTGAGGGGTGGCGGGTGGCTTCCCAGAGCACCAAGCAATTCTCCAACACCAGCTGGGTGTTCTACAATCAAACTCAGCTCTGCCGATACCTGCCTGGAGGTAGTGGCAGATTCCACAGGGTAAGGGCTCGGTCACACAAGACTGCCCTCCACTTCAGAGGCTAATCGCAAGCCCAGATTGTCACCTGCGCTTCCAACCACCCGGCTATAAACCAGAGGTTCCCACACTTCCTTCCTCAAGTTCAATTAATTTACTAGAACAGCTCACAGAACTCAGGAAACCTGTTTACTCACTAGATTACCAGTTTATTACGAAGGATATTAAAGGATATGAATCAACAGCCAGATGAAGAGATATGTAAGGCAAGGTCTGGAACAAAGAGCTTCTCTGCCTCCGTGGAGTTTGGGACCATACACAGTGACACATGGAAGTGCTCTGGTTCACCAGCACGGGAGCTCTAAGAACCCAGTCTTTTTGGGTATTTATGGAAGCTTCATTAGGCAGGATTGATTAAATCATTGGCCACTGGAGGTAGATTCAAACTCCAGCCCCCTTCCCTCCCCAGGAATCAGGGGGTGGGACTGAAAGTTCCAACCCTGTAATCACACAGTTGGTTCCCTTGGCAATCAGCCCCCACCCTGAGGTGCTTTCTAACAGCCACCTTTTAACATAAACCCAGTTATCGTGAAACAAGGCATCTTGAATAACAAGACACCCATTTCACCTTGATGGCTCTGAAACATTTGGAACTGAGGACAAGAAACCATATATTCTGACAAAAGATATTCCCATTGCTCTTATCCTCCAGGAAATCCCAAGGGTTTTCGGAGCTATGAGCCAAGAACAGTGGATGAAGACCAAAATTATACAAGGAATATACTTTGGTCATCTGAATGACCAAATATCTATTTCTTATAAATCACACTATCCTGTTGCCCATCCTCCAGCATCTCCATGTTGCCTAGGCTTCCCCTCCCAGCCTCTCCTACCTGTGTACTCCTGTTTAGCCTCCAGGACTCAGGGCAGGGTCCTCCTCCAGACTCATCCCCACCCTCCTCCAGACTCTCACGGCCTCTCATCATGGTCTGTTTGGATGTCTCCTGATTAGACTGAAGCTCAACAAGGAAAGGAGCTGAGTTTGAATCAGCCCTGTGCCTCTCACGGCAAAACAAATTTGTTACCCTTCTCAGTTCCTTTATCCCTGGGCCTACATTTTTCATTATTTCATCACCCTCTCCACCACCCTTTTGCTTGCTGCTAGACCTTACGACACCTGTGTGTGTGTTAGAAAAAGATGCCCCTTCCTCCGGTTGGACGCAGCCCCTTGCCAAGGTGTGTATCTTGTGAGCAGACTGGATCTAGGCCCCAACTGCTCCTTGTTCAGACATCTTGGTGCAGGACACACCAGAAAGTCATATGCATCATTCCCAACCCCTACCAAGATACGCTGCCAGTTATATTTGGGGAAATACCCTCAACTCGAGGTCACACTAACATCAGGGGCTAATAGGCCTTCCACTGGCAGACTGCTTCTTCTAAAAGGAAATGGGTATGGGGAAATTATGAAACAATCATGGAAATTGTGGATGTTCTGCACAACAGTTGGAAGGCGTGTAAGACAGGGGCTTGTCCATCCGCAGCACGTGCCACGACTTGAGTGGGTGCTGCTCCTGGTGAGGGCTGGGCCAGTGTCCCATCGGAAGGACTTTCAATCATCTCACTTCCTTTCTTTTCCCTCTTTAGTCTCCGTGTTCTCAGCGTCTGAGATCCGGCCTCAAGGCTCCCTTCCCAACTTCTATACGTTTGCACCCACAAAGGCACGCACATGCACACGCCCACATACACACATGCTCACTCCTGAAATTATTCACTGGAATGGGCTCTAAGAGTTGAGCTCCAGAGAAGCTCACTTGCCAGAAAGAACATGATCCTGGACCAAGTCAAAAGATGATAGAGGGTCATTTTAAAATGTATAGAAATTTCGAATCACTATGTTTTGTACCAGAAACTAACATAGTGTTGTAGGTGGATTATACCTCAAAAACAAACAGACTCATAGAAAAAGAGATCAGATTTGTGGCTACCAGAAGTAGGGGCTGGGGAGACGGGGAATTAGATGAAGACAGTCAAAAGGTACAAACTTCCAGTTATAAGATAAATAAGTGCTAGGGGTGTGATGTACAACATGATAAAGATAATGAACACGGCTGTACGTTATACATGAAAGTTAAGAGAGTAAATCTAAGAGTTCTCATCACAAGGGAAAAACGTTTTTTATCTATTTCTTTAGTGTTGTGTCTATACGAGATGATGGATGTTCAGTAAATGTACTGTGATAATCATTTCATGATGTATGTAAGTCAAATCATTATGCTGCACACCTGCAGCTTATACAGTGCTGTATGTCAATTATACCTCATGGAGCACAATCTATAAAAATACTGAATCACTCTGTTGTACACCTGAAACTAATATGATGTTGTAAATCAACTATACTTCCATTTTCTTAAAAGGGACATAAAAAAAATAGAATGATGTTAGTAGATTTTTTAAATAGCTTGGAAGAGTGTGTACCATTAATAAACTTCAGACACACACACAATAATAAGTTGTCTTAATGGATGGATAGAGGGGGAGGGATGGATGGACAGATGCCTGATAGAGCAAATCTAGCAAAATATTAACTTTTGTGCATCTAGTAGGTGATGTAAAAGTGTTCACTGTATAATTCTTTTGATTTTTAAGTTTGAAATTTTTCTTAATAAAATGTCAGGGGAAATATATGAATATGTTACCTGAAAATAATATTAAATATTTAAAACCTGGAAAAATTATATCTCAACAAAACTAGAAGATAAAAATATATACAAAAAAAAGATAATGGAGGGTGACAGATGTCCCTCTGAGCCCTACCATGGTCAAGTTCACATGGTATTCACTGTGGGACCTTAGGTGGCAGGGCTTGGTCAGACCAAGGCAGCCTATCAGTGACACAATGGAGAGCCTTGTTCTAAGAGAAAGCAGCTAGGAGAAGAGCAGGCATTGGGTAAACCTGATGTCTCCATCTCTCCCAGTCTCTCAGGGCTCTCCTGGGAGGAGGAAGCAGATGCACTGTGGTGACTCAGAGAGAACTAGGACCAAGTGGGGCTGCCAAAGGAGAGAGATCTGTATTCAGTATTAACTTCCCGGGAGGCAAATTTTGAAGGTAGTAAACTCATGGTCATGGGGATATAGGAGCAGACACTGAATGGCCAGTGTCGGGCTTATCTTGAAGAACTTAGGATGTGAATATCATTTTGTTTCATAGTCCAGGATTCTGTAAATCTAAGACTCCACATTGCTAACTATTATTTGATTCCATTACTACATGATCTTAGGAGTTTTTAAACTCATTGGCTCAAAAATGTCAAGATTTTATTATTCCCTGACTCCAGAATCTGAGAAACTTAGAATTATAAAACTACCTATGAGACACAGTGATTTGTGTGGATTTCTTTGAAAAATGTGTGGAGCACATGCTTTGCACTAGGTACTCTGTTGGGCACTTTACATATATTACCTTATTTAATCCTCACAATGTACCTGTAAGTTATGTACATTTATGATTCCTATTTTTCAGATGAGGAAACTGAGGTACAGAGAGGTTAAGTGCCTTACCCAGGACCACACAAGTAGTATATAGTGGTTCTATAATCGAAACCTAGAGTCCGTATTCCTGACCACTGCTCTAGGCTGCCTCCCTGTGTTATAAAAGGGATACACCCAGGAGGATGGAGGGGCCATGGCCCAGCCCAGGGCTGAGTTATGAGTCCTCCAGAGATTCCTGCTCAGCCAGACTCCACCGGCCCCTATAAGTTCCAGTCCTTGGGCTCCGGGAGCTGTGGCTTTCCCTTCCCCTTCCCACCTTTCCAGGGAGTGCTCCCTCCACGATCTCAGGTCCTGAATTCCCCAGGCAAAGCCAGCCACATTCTTCGGGCTGGGATCCAAGTTTACTTAAGAAGAGGAAAATGTTATTATGGAAATTACAACAGCTTTACGAAACAGAGCATCGCTGTATCAATCCAGGACCACAAGAATGCTCATCAACTTAATAGCTTCCTGTTGGGAGCCTTTCAAGCTATGCCTGAAGCTGGCAGGCATCAGGGCACAGGAGTGAGGCCAAGCAACTGGATGACACTGCACCCACCCCTGCCCTCGGGATGAGTGGCGGAGCCCATGCAGGGGGGCCCACAGGGGACCCCTCCCTGCTTCCTCATGCCTGCTACCCTGAACAAGACTGCATCTCGGGTTTCCCGTTCTCAAAGGTGGAGCCATGGTGGCGACGGCGACGGCGGCGGCAGTGGCGGCGTGTGTGTGTCTCCAGGAAGCAAGCAGGGAGGAGAAGACTGGGGCTCCTCCTTCCGCCCACCCCATTCCACACCCACAGCCTAACTCAAGTACAAACACAGTTGCGATACTCAGACCTTCTCCCCAGACCCAATGCGGAGGGTCTGGATCTAGGTCCCTGATAAAGACAGGGCTTTAAGAAAGGGACTGCTTTCTTTAACTCCTAAGCCTAAGGAGAAAGAAAGCCAGGCCTTAACTCTTTTTATCTTTTTTTAAGAAAGAAGAAAAGAAAACCATTAAAGTGAAATTCCTGGGGCTGAGAGCAGCCAGGAGTCTGGCACGTGTCTCCTCCTGGGTAATTATGTGGCATTTAGCACCTCTCTTCCCAGCACTTGTAATTAGCAGGGAAATTAAGATGCTGTCATCCTACCTCCCAGTTTCTCTCTGCTACGCCCAGAGGCCCAGGGAGAGGCCCAGAAGGGGGAGGGGATCAGTGTAGTGAGAATTGAGACTAGACCTCGGGGAGAGCTGAGAAGGGACATTTGACAGGAGAGCAGCGGTGGGTCCTCTGGGGAGCACTTCCTGCCACCTCCAGCCACAGCCATCTCTCCTGCCTCTGAATTCCTGGAGCATGTGCAAGCTGGACTCCGCCCCCTCCCATGGGTTGCTGTCCTGGCTCTGATGAAATGGCTGGGTTCTAGTGGGGTCTTATTGCATTCACCAAAATCTTCACAGAGGCTCTTTGGTGCCCACCTCTGTGCTGGACCCTGAGGACAGGGATGAGTCAGACCTGCCCAGAACTGTAGATGCTCCTCAGGGAAAGGATAAGGTGTCTCGGTGGGGAGGAGGGTACAAGCATAATACAAGGTTGAAAGTGACAAGAGCTGAGGGAGGCAGGACCAGCTCTTTAACTTGGAGGGGCCTAGTGCAAATGCGAATTGTTGAAATTCTGAATAATTTCAGACAGCAACAGCAGAAGATTAAAGCAAGCATGCGGCTCTTCTAAGTGTGGGCTCTTCTAAGGGACTCCACAAGCTGCACACTCATGAGGCCAGCCCTGGGTGGAGGGCAGTGTGGGTCTTGCCAATTAAAGAAGAATTCTTAGAGGGTGCAGTATTTGAATTGGTCTGGATCAAGAAGTAAGCTTTGTTTAACAGGAAAATGTCCTTTGACTATCTGGTCAGTTTTTTCATCCTCCAAGACCACAGTCGATGCCCCCTCCTCCAGGAAGCCTTCCCTACTAACTCCAGGCTGGGTTAGGACTCTCTAGGTTCTCATAGCTCCACTCCTCCACCCCTTCCAACCCTGTGCTTCCCTAGACACCTCACCTATTTCACCCCATTACAGATGGCCTGTTTATGCATCTGCCTCTCCCACTAGCCCACATGCTCCCTAAGGACAGGTCTATGCCTTATTCCTGTCTGCATTCTTAGTGCCCGTGGAAGACCTGGATAAGGTAGGTGTTCAACAGTGATTGATGAATGAATGAATGAACACCCCCAGAGGGCACAACTTGGGAGAAGACCTCCTTTGATTACGCCTAGGGAACACGATGGTGAATCTTTACCATAAGGCCAAAAAGTTAAATAGGGATTGGATCAGAAAGGCCCTAATTGGCAAGCCTAGGGAAGGGTTTGAGCTTTACCAGATGGATCTGGCTGCTCTAGAGGAGATGGGTGGGAGTGGAAGAAGGGGGTGGGAGGGAAGGAGCAGTAAACCAGGCAGGGAGAGTAGTCAGAAAGCTGTAACTGTGATCCAAGCCAAAGGTCAGGGTGGCCTGGACCAGATAACAGCCATGGGAATGGAGAGAGGGGAAGAGCTGGATGTGAGCTTTGAAGCCCCAGTCACCCCGGTGGCAGCAACACTGGGTCACCAGCCAGCTATTCCAATTATTCATAGAAATCAATCTCATTCCATGGAGACTCAGATAAAACTCGTGCACAGTAATGGATGGGGAGCTTAGAGCGAGGAGATAACAGGAGGCCCAGGGTGTGGGGTGATCAGGTGGGGCTCTGCAAGAGGGGAGGAATGGTAAGAGGTTATCAAAACAGCCCTCAAATAGCAAAGGCTCAGAGCCGGTCTGCCCAGCTGTGACTGCGGAGGGACACAGGCTCACCCCCAGGCCTGAGAGACCCAGACCTAGTGTTCCTTGGGCATTAGTCCCAGCAGCAGGGGACACTGGATCAGGCTTGCTACGCTGAGATTATATTGGAGGTCTGGTGCCTTCTATTAGGAGATCGGGGGCAAGGGGCAGGGATGTGGAACAGGCCGGGTACCCCTTGGGGCCCCTTTCAGTCGTGGCTTTCCGGGATCCTGAGTCCATGAATCACTACAGTGGCATTTTGTCTGTAGGATCAGGAGAAGGATGGTCTGTTCTCCAGCACTAGGCAGGCACTGTGGGAGACGGAGTGATGTAGGCTACTCACTCCAAGCTGGGCCACAAAGCCTGTGTCCCCATCAGCCTCAGTCCTTCCACGCGTGCTGGAAAGGGATTGCCAAGCCTCCCTCCCCCTGAAATGGGAGAGAGAATGTGGGTGTGAGAGAGGTTTGCCCAGGGGGAGAAAAGGCGAGTGAGAGACATTGGTGCTTTCCAGAGCAGGGAGGGCCCAGGTGGACCAGTGATCAGAGGGTGAAGTAGAGAGAAACGCCAAAAATAAATAACTGATACTTACATATCACCTGCCGCTGTGCCAGGCACGGTCCTGGGTGCTTCGTCTAAGTTAACCAGTGTCACCCTCACAACCCTTGTTTTCTGGAAGAGGAAACCAAGGCACTGAGTTGAAGAAAACTCTCCCAGAGTTCCCAAAGTTCACACAGCTGGAGAGGGTGGAGCTGGGCATTGGTACCCAGGCGGTGTGGCTCACTTTTTGTCTCTGCTTTGTAGTGATCGTCTGTTTGCAAAGAGCTCGCTGTGTTCAGGCATCAGTTTCACTTGGCCCCTGGGAGGGGTTATCATCCCCATTTTACAGATGAAGAAGCTGTGGCACAAAGAAGCAGTCTGCTCACAACCCCATTTCAGGGCAGTGGCCGAGCTGGGATGTGACCCCACAGCTCCCTTGGGTCTTGCACACTCACTCTAGGCTCTACGGGACAGGGGCTGTGCTGAATGGACCCTAAGAAAGCAAGAGATGGGGCATCTCCAGGGGAGAGCAGAACCTGAAGGGCCCCCCACCATCTTCAGACAGCTTTTCCTCACAGCTGTGGGTGGAAGCAGCCGGAGGTTGGCCCGAGAGGCCCCATCTGCCGACACTCAGGCCCAGGAGGAGATAGCACTTGTTATCTCTGTGGAGAGTTCAAGAGTTTATTCCTACCCAGGGCAGTGGGGAGCCTGGTGCCCATTCTTTGAGGGTGTGCAGTGACAGGACAGATGGGGGGCACTTCCTCCCCATCCCCTCCAACACTCACTCCCTTCCACACCCCACCATCCCCAGAGGTCAGCCGGAAACATCTCGGACAGAGCCTTGGACACAGGCACTGGCTCCGGTAGAAGTCACGGTCGGAGCCCAGGGCTGGTACCGAGCAGTCAGGGTTGGCTGGGGTGGGGGGAAGGGCAGAGCTCTGGGGTCAGGCGCTCAGGGACACTGGCTCCACCACCTTCTCACTGTGTGACCTCACGCAGAGTGCTTCCGCTCTGAGCCTCAGTTTCCTCCCGTGAAAGCTAAATTAGCATTTCTGTCTTAGAGAGTTCTCATCAGGGTTAAAACAGGGAAGATCCCGTATTTCGGGCACCTGGCTCACAGCCTGGCCGATAGCTGGGGCTCTAAAATGACCCTTGCTTTCCCGTTTGCACAACATGATCTTGACTCCAGTCACTGAAGCGAAGTCAGCTCTAGACAGAGCGGATGAGCTCAGCCCGCTCCTCTGGGCTCCCCTCGCCCTGCAGAAGGTGGAGTACACGCTGAGCGCAGCGTTCAGGGCCTCCAGGGGCCTGGTGGCTACCTGTCTCCAGGCCTCACTTCCTGCCTTCAGCCCCCCAGGTGACTCATTCTCCCAGAACAAAGCAGGCCCTATCTTCATACCCCAGTGCAGCCTTCAAGGCCCAGGTCATCTGCCACCTCCTCTCTGAAGCTGCCCCCAGATCCCTGAGGGAGAATGAATTGCTCACGCCACTTGGCTCCCACAGCTCTGAACTTATTCTGCTTCGTGCTATGGGTACAGCTCCGGGTATCTTCTTCCCCAGCACACCGTGAGCTCCTGCAGGAGAGCACTGGGGATCCCCATCTTCTTCTAAAATGCCTGCCATCAAATCTGTGCTCAGAAAGTCTTATTTAATTGATTAGTTAACTAATTAAAGAGATTATCCTAGAATAGGAGCATCTCAGAGCTGGCAGAGCCTTTAGTCCCAGTGCCTCATTCTCTAGTTGAAGAGGCCTGGGCGTGGAGCAGGTTGGGGTACAGGGAGGGAAGGACAGGCCCAGGCCCCACAGTGAGGTAGATAACAGCAGAGGAGGGCACTGGAAGGCCTCCCTCCTCAGCAGAATCACACGCAAGGTGGTTAGTTCCGTTTCACAGTTGGATAGACAAAGACCTATATGTGGCTCTCGTTGCCCCCTGGGAAAAGTTCAAGTTTGTCATTGTGACCCTCTAAGTCCCTTTGTGATGTGGTCCCAGTCAGCCTCTCAGCCCTCACTTCTGCTTGAGGGCCTGACTTGCCGTTCTCTCTGCCTGGAACACCTGCCCCTCTGCCTAGCCAAATCCTACAATCCTTCAGGTATCCACTTAGATGTCACTTCCTCGGAAAAGGCTCCCTTGTCCCCCATGTCCTCTCTTCTTTGGCCCCCTGTGATCCCATCTGTCATACGAGGCTGTGACTCTTTACATGCCTCTCACCTAGTCAGAGACTCTTAATCTTGTACTCCTAGTGCCCAGCCCAAAAGGAATACATGTGAGTGAATAAATGAATGAATGAATGAAGCATAAGGACTGGATCTCTGGACCACAGGCAGCCATACTACTGATCCCAAGTTAACTTCAGAGCCTGTGCAGGGGGAAAGGCCGAGTTGGGAGGGGGTGGAGGGCAGGGTGTGTTGTAGGACACCCCAGCAGGGGCAGAGCTGAGAGTGTTGGCAGTGAAGGGAGTTATGGTCCCCAGAACCCAGGAAACAATATCCAGGATTGACTTGAGCCCTCCCTTCAGTTTTGGTGGGTTTTTTGGTTCAGTGACCTTCGTTATTGCAGGCAAACCTTTCAATCACTGGGGAAGCATTTGGGAGGAAGAAAACCCTAGGAAAAAAATCATCAGCCCCGCAGCCTGAGTGAGCCTTCACTGCCCCCGGCAGCCTGCCCTCTGGCCGGCCGGGTGGAGCCTGCTCTGGAAGGCTGGCGGGAAGAGCATCTGGATGCTGTCTGATAGAGAAGGGGAGGCCAGCCCAAGCAAGGAACTGCGTGTGCAAAGGCTTGGAGGCCAGGAGAGCATGACTGTTCAGGTAACAGTGAAGACTTTGGGGAGAGGAAGAGCTGAGCCCAGGGGGTGAGCAGGGAGTTTATGGTAAAAGACCTGGAAGGAACACCAGGCTGAGAACCTTGGGCTTCCCGTGAATCCAGCACCTTTGCCACAGGTTCACTGTGCTCCTCCCACCCAGCCCCCACCTCAGAGACCTTACAGTCTGGTGGGGGAGAGGAGAAAGCAGGAGACACTCAGGATCCAGTGTGGGAAGGGATGTGATAGCAGGGAACCCAGAGGGGCCTCTAACCCAACCTCCTGGGGAAGTGGTAACTTAGCTGAAAATTGCACAACAAATAAGACCTCTTTTTATTCCCTTCTCTATCTTTCCCTCCCTCTCTCCCTCCCTCCCTTCCTTCCTTCCGCTTTCTCTCTCTCTTTCATCCTTTTTTTTCCTTCTCCCTTTCTTTCTTTTTTCCCTTTGTCTGTTCATTCTTTGTTTCATTCAATTGTTAGATAAATCATCATGAAAGAACTACTATGGAGCGCCCACTCCGCTAGGGCTAGGCCGGGCTACAGGAGGTGAAGCTATCAGATGTGGCCCTGCCTACATGAAGGTCATGGTCTGCTGGGGAGACAGACATAATAGAAATGGTCACACCATGTATACATGCACACACAAAAAACCCCACAAACCATTAAGGGCTATTAAACAAAGAAGTACTTAGTGCCATGAGAAAACATAACAGGCCTGAGATCCGCAGGAAGAACAGGAGTCGGCCAGGCAGAGAATGTGAAGCAGAGCATACACACAAAGGAAGAAGAGAGTACATATAAAGGCTCAGAAATGGGAGGCGCATCACATGTTCAAGAAAACAAAAAACAAATTGAAGGCCACGGAGGCTGGCCGCAGTGAGCATGAGGGGGCGTTGCCCAGGATGATCCTGGAGAGGCAGGGCATTGGTCACGGCACGGTCCAGTCCCAGAAACAGAACTGCTAGGAGTAAGAACAAGGGATTCATTACAGGGAGCTGACCTTCTGCAGCTGTAACAGGTGGTGTAACTGTCTATCTGAGCCTGTTGTCTTTGTGTCTGATGCTGGGGTCTGAAGTCACCAGGGCAGAGAGTCGAAGAGGAAAGAAGTGAAGATGGAATCCTGAAGGTCTCAGGGCCTCCAAAACTCCTCCTTGGGTTATGCCGGTGGCCTGCAGGAGAAGCGGGGCCCTTCGTCGTGGAGCTGAACACTCCCCTGGGCCCGAGAAGAAGAAGCCAAAGGACGGTGTGGCAGGGGATGGAGGAACTGCAGGCTAGCCCTGCCCCATGCCACGTGAGCGGCTGCACCAGTCACTGCCTGGAACCCTGCACTTCGAGTGTAAAAGAATATGACTGCTGTTCAGCTTCCTCCTTCCAAATCTCCCACAAACCCTCTCTGTGCCCCCTTGCACACCTGGGATATGCAGTGAAGGGAATTCTGGGAAATGTAGTTCCAGCATAGCTAACTTGACTTGCTACAAATCCAACACAGGTAGGCAGGGGCCAGATCATGCTGAGCCCTGTCATCTTTGGATGGTATTTTAAGAGAAGTGGGAAGTGCTACTTGATTTTAAGCAGAGCGGTGGAGGATGACATATTCCATTTTATGTTTTAAAAGGTCCCTTTGGCTGCTGTATGAAGAATGGCTTAGAGAGAAGCAAGACAGAAGCAGGGATTCCAGATAGAAGGTTCCTGAAGGGATCCCAGCAAGAGAACACAGGGGTCTAGATTCGGGGGTGGGGGCCTCGGCAGCAGAGTTGGAAAGACGCAGGTAAATCAGAATGACTTGAGCGTGAGGGTAAGAGAAAGGGAAGATGGTGACCAGGGATGATTCTCACATGGCTGGTGGAAGCATTTACAGCGCTGGGAAGCATTAGAAGAGGCGGGAGTTGGTAGATGAGAGGCTGATGGAAGACCAAGCTGAGGCTGTCATGTAGGATTTGGAGTCTGAAGATTAGGATAGCATTCTGACCATGAGATGTATTTGAGAATAAATAGCATATATAGGTGGTATTCTTGGAGGTGGATGAGGCCCACTGAGGGAGAGGGTGCTGAGAGAGGAGAGAGGAACCCTGGTACTCCCACAGGATTTGAAGGCAAGATCCAAGTTTCATTTTAGAAAGATCTTTCTGACTGTAATGTGGACAGCTATGTGCAGGGTGATGGCAGAGACGAGAGACCAGATCTTGGTGACCAGCTGCAGCTCAGGTAACTAAAACATCAGGTTTCTCTGCTTTAGGCTATGATTATATTGACTAAGTGAGGTGAAGTTATTCAGCTCCTGATGATCCAGAGTTCTGATTTCCTATTATGTCACGATGAGTGGTGAGTGGATAAGACCCATTTCCAAAGCTGCACAAATAAAGCCCATACAATTCCATATTAGTTCCTTTATTATTACTGTGTCAGTGGATGTGATACTTGAATTGCTTAAAGGATACAGTGGATTTGGAAAATGAAATGATTCAGAATTCATGGGAGTTCATGGGAACCAAGGTTCTGTTGATTCCACCTCTTTAGTCTCACAAATTATCTCCAGTCCTATTTCTATTACTGCAGACCATCCATCATCATCCCACATCTGGTTCAAAGAACCAGTCTCCCAACTCATCTCCAGGTTCCTCTCCCTCCTGTGCATCTTCCACACAGCATTACTGACATCTTCTCTAATTACGTATGCAACCATGTCACTCCAGCTAAAAGGCCTCCCTGGATCCCACTGCCTCCAGGATAATGTTCAGCCTCCTCCACTTTCATGGCTCTGACCCTGCCTGATCCTGGCCCTCTCTTGCCAGCCTCAGTTCCTTCGCATGCCCTATACTCCCCTCCCCAACTCCTACTCCTTTCCCTTCACCAATCATTCACATGTAAGAAACAGCCACTGCAAGGCCCAGAATGAAACTTGCTCTCTCCCTACGATGGGCTTTTGCAGGCATTGCTCCTTCTCCTTGGAACAGGCCAGTTTCCTCCTTACATTCCCTCAGTCTAGCAAATTCCTGCTTAGACTTCAGAATTTTTGTCTGGACCTACCACATCTGGGTACCAGCCCCCTCAGTCCCACCATGATCCCATAGCCCTTTGTGAGCTCCTGTCAGAGAACGGACTGCTTCGTATCATAACCCTTGTCTCTTTCCCTTCCTTCCTTCCTTCCTTTTCTCTTTCTTCCTTCCTTCCATTTCTCTTCCCTTCTTTCTTTCCGTCTATCTATCTTTCTTTTCTTTTTCTCAGTTTCCAAAGTCTTTACTGGCAAGTATTTTAGGAAGGAAAGATTAATCCTACTGTTTCCAAGTCCATGGAATGCAGAGCCGTGCCCAGGGACACATCAAGCAGTGCTGAAGGAGACTGCTGCTTTGCTTCACTGTTATTCACAGATCCAGTCAATAGCACAAGACTTGTAGTCACCAATTCTTCGGGCTTAAAACCGCAGCTTGATTTCTTTTTCAGCACTTTTTTACTGAATCACTGCTATGAATGATGTTCCTTCCAGCTTGAATGTAGCAGTCCCTTCGTACTGTGCTCGACTTAGATTCCGCTGGATCGGTCTCCCCAAGCATCACTTGCCCTATCTTTACCACATTCAGCCCCTCCAGACCATGGCCACAACCGGCCCCGAGTTCATGCATTTCTCCAGCTCGGGGAAGAGAGGGTTGTCTTTCAGGTCAATGTTGTGCTGCCTTAGATGTTCCTCAGAGGCCTGAAGGAACTTCTGGCCACAAGGAAGAATCCCTTCTGCTTGAAGCACTTGATGATCTCGCCTCACCTGACCAAGCTGCCTGTGCTCTGGCTTGATGGCAAATTGGCTGGGGTCCCAGAAGCTGGCAGAGGCGGGTGGTGGGTGTGCTACGGGGCCAGAGCCGAAGGCCATTTCTTTCTTATTTGCTGCTATACCTCAGTGCCCAGAACAGAACCTGGCATGTGGGAGTTGATTTTCTTTCAAATGTTACTAATAATTAAGAAGATCTTTGAGAACTTAGATAGGAAAATTTTTGGAATATTTGGACCAATCTCAATGAGAGTCAGAAAGAGCCATGCTTTCCCATATCCTCCCATGGAGCCTGCATTGCAAGAGGAAGACAGACAGGAGTGGCCTCCATGATCCCAGCCCCATCCCAAGAGAAAAGCTGACCCCAGCAGCACAGAGATGCAGAGAGATGCTCCCCATCCCCCCTTCCCGGTGCAGAGGCCACAGTGCTGTGTCTCTGCACAGAGGTCAGAAGCCTGGCTGGGCCCACTCCATGCCGAACACCAAGGTCCGGCTTCACTTTCTCCACAGACCAGAGGAGGGTCTAAGGCGCCCCTTCCCCCTCTGTGGCAGCCAGACAGAGCCCCAACTGGGCCCAGAGCCAGAGCGATAAGAAGATGCAGTCACTCTCAATTTCCCACAAACTTGACACTCAGTTCCTGTTGCAGAAAAAACACATCACCTTCTATTCTTGAGATACCAGGAAATCACAGTGTCTCAGAGCTGCAGGGCCCCAGGGAAGCACCCAGTCCCCATTAGAGAATTTGTTGTGCAAATGGGGAAACTGAGGCCCACTGATAGAGGGGGATTTGAGCAGGCCCACACTGAGAGTCAGTAAAAGAGCTGGGGCCATAAACCTGGGTCGCCTGCTTCCCAGCTTCATATCCTTACATATGATGAATGTAATAAAAGCTGGAGCAGTGCTGATGCTTATTAGTGCTAGAGTTGCCCCTCCAATTAGATGAATCAACAAGTGTCTTGCTGTAATATCCAACCCCCAAGTTGAATAAATACCTGAGGATTTACATCTGCACCCCAGAGGAGCTTCTGCAGCTTCACTGTGCTGGTTCACCTCCCATGGCAGGGAGCTCGGCAGTCTAGATAGCTCTCAGCTTTAGAAAGGGCTTCTCTGCCCTGAGTCCAAACCTGCCTCATGGTCCTCTGGGGACTCACAGGGCCTGGGAGATTCATGTGGAAGGAAAAAAAAGAGAATATTGTATTCTTTGGAATTTCTGGCACTGGGGAAAGCAGACTGGGAGCCCTCCTACCTGCAGGAAAAGCCGTGGGTTGGGGGAGGAAGGGGATGGAGATACCCCCTGAATTACATTTCTCTGAAGGCTGGGGAGGGGGCCAAGGTCAGGGAGCTCAATGGGGCAACTTGTAAAAGTTGGCAAAACCAGTGGTCCCTCCTCTGTGACACCCTCAAATCTTCAGTAAAGTGATGGCACAATTCCCAGGGCGATTACATTTTTGTAGAAAAAGGGGAAGTGCAAAACAGCGTGTGAGTCTAGTGGTTTGACATGACATGGAAGAGGCTGCCTTCTCATGAGCAGGGGCAGAGAAGCGCGACACACAACTGTGGAACAGCTGAGCAGTCTGAGGTTCACAGCAAGTTATCACCAAATCTCCCAGGAGCGTGGAAGTGCCATGTGGCTTGGGGTAACATACAAAGATGTGCCGGTCTTTCTTTATTCCTTCATTTGACAGGGATTTACTGAATGCTGATTATGTACGTTAGGCACTGGGGATGCTACTATTAACAGACCAGACATGGTATCTTGGATGCTCTGCCCTGTATTTTTAGCTAATAGCTCTTACGTGGGTGTCCCACCTCCCCAAAGAGTTTGCAAGTCTCTCAGGGGCTGGAGCTCCTACAGACCTCCTACCCATCACACAGCCTTCGCGAGTCTCTAGCCATCAGCTTAGGAATTCACTGGAAGGTACAATTTCATGAGCCACATTCACCGATCAGTCATTTAATCAGTTAAACACAACAGTGGCCCCATTCTCATGTGCACTCAACCCCTGGTACTGAATCAGGCAGACCCAGAAGGGCTCAACTCTCGAGGTCATCAAGTCTATTCTTCTGCCTCCAAACCAAGCTGAAACCGATGTTAGTACAGAGTAAGAACAAAAGTCAGGGAGGCAGAGAGGTGGGTGTGAGCTGGATTCTGCCACTAGCCCACTGTGTGCTTAGCAATAATGGGAATGTCCATTGGTAGCAATTTGGAAACACTCTCTCTCATTTGATCCTCTCAACAACCTGTGAGTTAGGCAAGGCAGGTTCTATTAACCCTATTTTATGGAGAAGGACCCTGAGGCTTGCAGAAGTGAAGTGGCTTCCCGAGGTCACAGAGCTGGTGAGTGGTGGCATCAGGGTTTGAGGCCAGGTCCGTCTGGTCCCAGAGGCCTCCTTCTCCCCTGCGTATACTGGGCCCCTGGGGCACATCCTCCAGATGCTGCTGTTTTGTCTCCCACTGACAGGAGCACCAGAGCTGAGCTGATTCATGAACTGATGGCTCCAGCCTCCCTGCATCCCCTGCTTGATGGATCTGCTGGCTCTGCCACCCCCAGCACCACTGGCCAGTGACCAAGGAGAGCACAAGAAGGCGGGATGGGAGTTGGGGGGTGGGCAAGGGAGACAGAGCAGAAGCAGACGGGAGAGACTCAGAGCATCCATCACCAGGGCCAGTTCCCCCTGGGATCTCAGCTGCTGTCTGATCTGCCTGAGTTCCCATCCAAAAGTCGGGCGCCTGACAACCTGTCAGTCACTCCCTCGGGTGAGCTCCTTCCCAGGCTCCCGTGGCCTCAGGGCCTGCTGGGACCCAAGCAAATGGGCTGAGCATAGCTGGGCTCTGATGGGGAAGAGAAGCAGCCACTCGGATGCCAACAACAGAGGGACCCACGTCTGAGGAGTTGGCCAGATCTCCTTCCTGCTTTGGGGGCTGATTCTCAGAGCCCTTTGTCTTACCCTCAATTCCTTAAGCTCCTTAGCAAGGCCTTGCTGAGGTTTACTGGGTTGATGAGGTGTGACTTCTTATCAGGCGTGGGTGTCTCCCCGCCCCTGGCCTTCACCCTCACCTTTGTGTGAGTCAGGAACTCTCGATCTTGCCTCCTGGGTCGGCCTGCTTGGCTGGACATGTATGGTCACCACACATCCTATCCTGTTCCATCCTGCCAGCCCCAGAGCACCTGGGACCAGGAAGAAAGGAGGGGGGAAGGGACCCGGGCCAATGGTGTGAGGTCATGCTGCCAGGGTGGAATCCAGAGAGGAGAGTGACAGTTCCAATCACGGACTCTGTCCGATGGAAGTGGGGAGACAGTCGTGATGTGCTTCTGACCTTGTTCCATCTCAACCAATGTGCATTGATGCCTGCTCTGTGCCAGCTAGACGCTGGGCCCCTCGTCACAGACGGGATCAGATATGGTCCAGCTCCTGAAGGGTTTCTAGACTGTGGGGACAACAGCTCAGTCAACAGATCATTAAAAGCCAGTGATAACTCCTCTGAGAGGCCCTGAGGGAGCCCAGGGTAGAAGGAAGGCCTGAGGAAGAGGCAAGTTAGCTTTGTGGAAAGAGCTTGGACCCTGGACTCAGGGCTGAATTCAGATGACATCTTGCCATTGTACCTGACTTCTCTAAGTCCCAGCAATTTATCTGTAAACTGAGGCAATAATATTACCCATCTCACGGCATTGTTCCAAGCATTGGATGGTAAAGTATTTAGTACAACACCTTGTGGGAGGCCAGGTGAAAGCCTGGATGGCTTCATGGAGGAGGCAGTGCTTAAAGGATGAAGGGCAGCAGGAGGGCATCTGACCACTCAGGAAAGTCTGAGGAGACTTTAAGATCAGCCCAGCAGCACCTCTTCTGAGAAGGCGGCTCTGTTCCTACTTGCTGTGTGGCATTGCCCTTGTCTGTTTGTCTCTGCCTCAAGGCTGTAAGTTGTTCAAGAGCTGCCTCACTCACCATGGCATCTACAGTGCCTGCTGCCAATGGTATTCAGTGAATGCATATCAGAATAATAATGAATGACTCTGCAGAGTGAGAAAACAGGAGAAAAGGGATAGAGAAGAAACGGAAGGGAACTAACATTTTTAGCCCCCCACTATGTGTCAGACATTAGGCTGGTTACTCATGTGTATGATCAGGCTTAGTTCTCCCAAAAGACTGCTGTGTGTTTTATTCTCTCCGTTTTACAGATAAGGAAATGAAGTCTCATAGAGGCCCCGGGACCTGACAGAGATCAGGCAGCTGGAATTGAGCAGCCCAGGACTCAGAGTCCCATTCACAGGTCTTTTCATCCTTCTGGGTTACTTCCAAGTGGCCTAAGGATATTTGGCCAGAGCCTCAGGACCCAGAGGGCAGCCCCTCCCAACCCATCATCTAACCCCATCCCAGCTGTGCAAACAGACTCCAGCTGGAAGGTTCCAAGGAGGGCTGGGGAGAGGGTCTGGCAGGTCTGACAGGTCATCGTGAGATGGGCTTTCCTGAGAAGGCCAAGGTGGCCTAGAATGCATCCTTCTGCAGGCTCGGGGGAGGGCTGACTCCAGGTCCTGTGATCTCAGCCTGCAGGCAGACTCGAAAAATAACTCCACCCACCTCCCTGCTCCAAGTGCAATGAGGACCCTCCCTGGTCAGCTCTGCACAGACTGGACTCTGGGCAAATCCCCAGGTCTTGCAACAAGCCCCAGGTGTACGTGACATCAGAGGTCACATGCCTCCCACTGCGCCAGAGCCACGAGACAGACAGAAGCTGGGAACCCTGCGGGCTTGCTCCCCGGCCCACTGCACATTTCTCTCTAGCCTCTCTCTGCCCCCACAGTCTTACCTTTCTCCTTAGCTTCATCTCCCACTTTCCTCCCTCCAGGGCCCGTGCAAGAGCCGATGTTGTCGTCCTCAGGGCCCTGTCACCAGTTCCGCAACAATCCTAGGCAGGCAGCGAGATCTCCCTGCAAAGAGCACAGGCAGGACACCCACCATCTGACACCCATAGTCAGAACTTCCAGCCTGACATTGCTGAGCTCTCATTTCCTTAATTGAGTGATTTTGTTTTCGAAGGACCAGATAATCCACTTCTTGAAGGCAATGGGCACGAAGATTGATTGTTTCACACTAAGACAAACACACACACCCAGCAGTGGGAGGCACACGCGCTCCCCATCCACCCTTGGCTCTCAGACAAGCCTACGCAGTCTTGCACATACCACCCAGAGAGTGGGGATCCACCCTGCCCAAGGGCTGACACAGCAGAAAGGGAAGCATAACCTCGCCAGGGGATCCCCGCCACCTCTCCCCTGAGGCTGCCCACAAATGCTCCCCTTTGAGACCAGGCCCGTGAGTCAGGGAAGCAGTGTCTGTGGGGGGACTTCCCACGTCAAGAAAACACACCCCATCCCTTCTATGGGTGGAGTACAAGGAAGCAGCCGGGCCAAGACAGGCCCTGGAATTCACAAAAATTTCGTCAACCACTTCTGAGACATTGAATGCTCACCTACTATGTGCTGGACCCTTGGGATGGAGGATGGAGTGGCAAAGGAACCAAAGAGTTTGGAGTCAGAAAACACTGGCCTTGTCACTTCATTACTAACGTCAGACTACAATTCAACAAATGTTTCTTGCATACCAATTGTGTGGGGGGGCCATGTTCACATGAGTTATCTCATTTAGCTCAATTCTCTATGCTGTAAGTGTAAAATCTGGGACCTAGAGAACGGGTCACTTGTTCAAGGTGCACAACCACTGCCTCTACTTGCTCATATGTAAAATGGGTTCATAGCTGTATCCACCTCACAGGAGCATTGTGAGGATAAATGAGTTTATTTATATAATTTTCTTAGAACTGTTCCTGGCACAAAGTAAGTAGTTAATAAATGTTACTAATAGCTGAAGTCCTTGCCATAAATTCTGTTCAAAGGAGCAGCAGAAAATGAATTCTAGTAACTCAAACCTTCTTTTCCCTCTACCATACCAAGCTTCTTTTGCATTGTGTTGGTTTGTAAAGATCTCCAACCAACAGCTACTGGGCATCAACTCTACATAGGGGCAGCTCCAGGTCTGGGGTTCAAAGCCCCCTGGAAAGGGGCCTGCTCTCCTTCCCTCACCCATCTCCCTCCTCTGCCTTGAGCAAAGCCTCTCCTCAGTCACACTGAACAATAACCACTTCTCCATCAAGCTGACCCTGTTCTCCTGCTTCCAGGACTTTGTGCAGATCTAAGACTTTCGATCTTGTTTCCTTAGGCTCTGGAGTTGCAGGAGTTGTACCAGGGGTCCTTCTGCTGAGGGAAAGCTTAAGATCCAGTGATATAAGAAAGATCAGCTGGCTTTCAAATCGGAGCTATGGCACCACATCCCAGCTCTGCCACTTTGGTTGTGCGACCTTGAATGAGTTACTTAACCTCCCTGAACCCAAGTGTTCTTATCTGAAATGTGTGTGTGTAATAATCTTCTGGATTGTATTAAATAAAAGACTGTAGAGAGAGTAGTCCTCCCATCAAGTTGTCAATTCACACACAAACTGCATGAAGAGGTACAGTTTTCTCAATTTTTAATTTTTTTCCATAAGCTTTTCATGAACTTTTATGGCCACTGTATCTTAACCATACTGAAATCCACTTTAAGAAGGCATAAACTTCAACCAAGATATTTGCTCATTTTGAATTTCATCTCAAAGTGGTTCGTGACATCTCAGATCCCAGGGGAGTGACCCCTGAACTTCACTGAGAGTTCTCCTCAGTCTTGTCTTCAGCATGTAGCCGCAACCCCCTCCATTTTTCAAGGCCCATCTCCAAGTCGAATTACAACTGTGGTGTCATCGTCTGTGTATTGTGAGCTCCTTGGGGACAGAGGCTGGGTCTGATTCATCACATGGAGTCTAAGGAAGCATTCAATAAATCTTTGAATGGACCACCATCCATTTCAGCCATCCATCCTCCAGCCATCCAATCATCCACTCTTCAAATGTGAGGTTAAGGACTCTGTCTAATGCAGGGGATTCTACCTTCAAATTGGAGGCTTTCATCCTCCGATTTCTTTGCCCTCTAGCATTCTTTCCCCTCCTGGGATCCTTCCAGCCAGGTCTGTCACTCTCACTGGGATCCTCTGCCTTCCTAGTGCAGCCTCTACCATTCCTAGCCAAGCAGGTCCTCACACCTTCATGCAGGTGGAAGTTGGGGCTGGCACCTCAGAAGGAACAATGTCCCATGGTTCACAGCTGGAGGTCTTTAAGGACATCTGGATGTACCATCAGTTGCTCTGTCAGCCTTTCAAGCCCCAGGGTGCCAAATCTGAGCCTAGGCAGATAAGAAAGCTAGATTTTCATGTGCACATTTGGTGTGGGGTTGGGGGGAGGGGAGGCTGGGGGAGGGCCGGATCTCACTTAGCCCAGAAAGCCCTCCTTATCTAAAAGTCCTTTGAAGTGGGGGAGGTCTCAGAGACTGGCAGCCAGAGGGGAGCCTTTGCTCCACACCCAAGTCCCCAACCATCCCTCAGCTGGAGAGACTGGGTCCAGTCCGGGTGTGACTCTGGGATCTCAGCACTCACAAATCATTCGTTCACTCAGCAAGCACGTCTGACCCTAGCAAGTGCCGGGCTCCATGCTGAAGGCTAAGGAGGCTGAGATGAATCTGACCCACGTGCTTATTTGCAACCACAAATGCTCTCAAATTGTGCCCCGCCCAAGAAGGGATGCAGGCATGGAAATCCAGTGTGCTGGAGTGCTTACAATCCTAGGTCCTGGTCTGGAATGTGGTGCCTATATCTGATGCTTAAACACCCTCTACAACATGGGAGCAAGTGACAAGGTCTCAAGCCCTTGCTCTTATATCTCCCAAGGTGGCGGAAACCATTTCCCTCTCTTTCCTCTTCCCCACCCTGCCGCCAGAGCCCTCCCTTAGAACACCAGAGCCTCTGGCTAACAGACCGTGCTGCCTCCCCCAGAGCTGAATCCTGCCCTTGTGCTTCTCCCACTGGTCCTGACTCTGACCTCTGGGGCTGCCAGAACCTGTCTGGCTGCACCTGTCCCAGGACAGCCCTGGAGAGAATTGGAGGCAGCATCAGGTTCCCACAAAGCTCAGTTCCTAAAGATTGTTTTGCTGCAAGAAGGCCACTGGAGCACCAATGAGCAAGAGGCATGCGACAACTGTGGGCTGGAGCCCAGGAACACGCCAGGTGAGAGAGGATTCACCTCAGGCAGGCTAGAGCCAGGCTAGGACAAACCGGAGGGCCACTGGAAGGGAGAAGCCAGGGGAGTCGTGCTGGGCTTTGGGAGAGGAGAGGCTGCCTTAGCGGACTGACCAGAGGGAGCGCCCCAGCTAATGAGGGAGCCTTAATCCCTCCCTCGGACTAACAGGGGAGAGAAGACCAGTGAAAACAAGAAAAGAGAAAACAGGAGCAGCTTTCCAGCTCCCAGCCGCTTCCTCCTTCCAGCCAGATGTGCTCCCCTCGCTTAGCTCCTCCCTCCTAAAGCATCTATTCTCAGGCTGCAAAGTCCCTGCTTTAGCAGCTGGATGACAAGGGTGGAGCCTCGTTCATCTCTGTCCCACCCCAGCCCCACCCGACCCTGTGCCTCGCCCAGGACCTGCATGTGGCAAAGTCTTGGTAAACATGCACTGAATAAAACATGGCACTGATTTGTGCTGGTTGTAGCTGGTGCAGAAGCTGTATATCTAAGGAGTAGGAGTCAGCCAACTTTAGGGTCCGGAGACCCGGGTCTTACCCTTGGCTCTGCCATGCGCTCTTTTGCTCAAGGGGGACCTTGAGCAGATCTTTTTTCTTTCATGGGACTCAGTGTCTCCATCTAGGAGGACCACATAAGACAACTCCGAGACCCACTAAGCCTAAAATGCCCCATGGTAGTTCAGGATGCCCCCTTCACATTTATTTGATGCAGCCTATGTCCTCTTCAGGGACACCTGAGAAGACCGCATCTCCTTTCTCCCAGGGCACTTCCATGCCCCCACCAGACTATTTCTGAACCCTGGGAACCAAAGGAGGAATGTGTCCAGCTGTGAGCTTGGCCAAATCAAGCCAAGTCACCTCTGCTATTTAAAACCTCTGCCTGTGCAGAGCAGTCTGTTGAGGCTGGGAGAAGAAGCAAATCCCTACTCATTTAGGAGTCCACTTTGTGGTGACTCTAAATTCCCCAGGATTAAGAGATCTCCAACACCAGCTTCCCACTGTCCTTTTCTCTAATGCTCCCCTGAGGCCACTTGGCTGATTGGAATGTTCAGCTCACCCCCTCCGTGGCCAGGCAGGATAAGCGCCCTCACTGGGGACACTCTGCTGGCTGTAGTGTTTCCCAGAACTAATCCATGCTGACAGTCCCTGGACCTGGCATTTCCAAGGGGTCAAGTTCGGCAGTTCAGAAAGCCTGGATCCACCAGGGATCGGAGGATGAAGTAGGCCAAGACTAGAGCCAGTTGAGGATGGATGGTGGGCTCCCGTGTCTCAAGCTTTTGGGTCCTAGCATGTTCAAGCCCAAAGAGATCGTCAGGATGATGTTTCAGGTGCCCCCATTGTACAAACGGAAAAGTGAGGCTCAGAGAGGGCAGAGCACTTACCAAAGTCACACCACATGTTTGTAGTGAGGTGAGGACTCAGATACATGATTCAGGTGTTCATTTACCCCACAATCTTTTTTTTTTTAAACCATCTTCCAAGTTCCAAGACTGGATGCTTGGAATACTGAGATAAATTCGTATTCATTTAACAAACACTTATATAAAACGAACTATGTGCCGGCCACTGTTCTAAGCACTTTATAAATATGATCTCATTTAATCCTCCTAAGAACCCTGAAGGTAGGTTTTACTATCCCCAATTTACAGATGAGAAGGCTAAGACGCCAGTAGATGAAATAACTTTTCCAGGGCCTCAAAGGTACTAAAATGTGACTACTTTAAGTTTGAACCCAGGTCTGTCCTGTACTCCTTCCTCTACTCCGTGTTGCTCGGTGAGAGAAGCTAAGTCCAAGTAACTTGCAGTGCTGGCAGCAGGGGATCCGGGCCCCAGGGCAGAGGGGTCCGGGCAGGCAAGCTCTGAGGGCAGCAGGTTCACACGCTGGGGACCGCGCTGCGCATCTCCAGGGAAGCCCATTCGCTTTGCCTTCGATGTGAAGTGTGCCGCCAGCGTTGTGCGATGCAGCAGCAGCCCGGCCCTCACCTGCACTGGCGACTGTCAGCCAGGTGTGGGCCTCCGCAGTTCAGCCAGCGCTGCTGTTCTCGGGGTAAGGACTCCTGGGCCCAGAATGGAGGCCTTGCCAGCCCCAGAGGTAATGTGCGCCAGCTGCCACCGCAGCCCCCGCCAGTTCTGCGAGATCACGGCGGGGGCAGCCTCAGGGTCATACGTCTAGACAGTCAGACTGAGAATGGGGCTCGGCATCTTGGAAGAAGTTTCCTGAATTCCTTCCACCTTCGGGAATGGAAACTGAGCTAACAGCGAATTTGTTCTAATTACAGGGAAATAAGGAGAATTGAACAAGGTTCAAGGTTGAACTCTTCTGTCGGGTTTCTCCAGCACTCTCCTCTTGTTCTTCTCTCCAGTGAGAGACCCCAGATCACCGGCTCCAGGCCAGCTCCTGGCTGGACACCGGGCACAGACAGGGTTAGATGGCGCACCGGCCACCGGGAGAGCACCTCTGGTCCAGCAGTAAACAGTGGACTATCACAAGGAAGCTCGAGGGTGGAGGGGGTGGAGGGGGTGGAGGAGGGCAGGAGAGCACAGGCTCCCAGAAGCCCAGCCCCGAGGTCAGCGGAGGCTCCCGGACAAAGTGGACGCTGAGGTCCTCCTCCCTCCCTTCTGCCCACACCGCAGGGCCCAGTTGAAATGCCACCTCCTTCAGGATTTTCTCAGGACACACTGATGGGCACTCATTCAACAGATGCTGATTGAGGGTAGAAGGGTGAGCCAGAGACCAGCTGCCACTCATGGAGTTTAAGGCTGCTCCCTTCCAAGAGGGGTCTTTGCACACCTTTCACCCAGCAGACCATCTCAGAGGGGGTGTGTGTGTGTGTGTATCTTCTTGCTCTTTAGCATTTCCCAAGTCTCTTCCAAGAAGTAGCATGACTAAGAACCTAGCCTCTGGAATCAGACATTTGCATTGGAATCCTGAGTCCGTCCCCGTGTAACCTTGAGCAAACTACTCAGCCTCTTTGAGTCTCAGTTCTATTTGTCTAAATTTGTACAATAGTTACCTGAGAAGGCGATGTGGATTAAATAAAGTAATTCATGGTACCTGCTTAAGCTAGCGCTTGGCTGTTAGTGTTGTTATGAACAAGGATAGTCTCTACTGCCAGTCCCAGTGGCCCACAGTGTGTCAGAGAGCCCCTGCGCTTAGTAGGTACTTTGCAAATGCCTGGTGCTTGACTGCTCTTTGGCAGAGAATGGAGGGTAGATATATGTGGCCTTTTAAAGTATGGTAAAGTATACATAACATTAAATTTGCCATATTAACTATTTTTAAGTGTACAATTCAATGGCATTAGGTGCATTCACAATGTCATGCAACCATCACAAATATCCATCTTTAGAACTTTTTCATCATCCCAAACAGAAATTCTGTACCCATTACAAGTCTGTACCCATGACTCTCCCTTTCTTCCCTCCCCCCAGCTCCTAGTAGACTCTATTCTACTTTCTGTCTCTATGAATTTGCCTAGTCTAGGTACCTCATATAAGTGGAATCACACGGTATTTGTCCTTTTGCATCTGACTTCACTTAGCATTCTGTTTTCAAGGTTCATTATGTTGTAGCATGTGTCAGAATTTTGTTCCTTTCTAAGGCTGAATAATATGTACGGATGTATCACATTTTGTTTATCCATTCATCTGCTGATGGACATTTGGGTTGCTTCTACCTTTTGGCTATTGTGAAGAGTGCTGCAATGAGCATTGGTATACAAGTGTTCAAGTCTCTGCTTTCAATTCTTTGGGTCTATTCTGACAAGTGGAATTACTGGATCATACAGTTAACTGTACATTTAATTTTTTGAGGAACCACCATACTGTTTTCCACAGCAGCTGCACCATTTTACATTCCCACCAGCAATGCCATATGGTCTTGAAGGAGGAGTTAAAAGGGTGTGAGATGGACTCCCAGGGTGCCTGGCACCCTCCTGTGGAGACTTTCCTCCAAGCATTGGAAGCAGAGTGGTGACAAACCGGGGCAAGCCCAGAGGAGGTGCTTCAAGCGTGGAGGGAACTGGAACTACACGGAGAAGGGGTAGAAGGGCCCAGAGTCTGACGTCTGGTGAGAAGGCCCTGGAGGTGTGACGGCTGCCGTTGTGTGTCCACTGTACTGTCCGGGGGGCAGACAGAAGTCCAGTCAAGGTGTTCCAGGGAGACTAGAGCCACCTCAATATGAGGAAAGCTTTCCGAGAGTCAGAGCCTTCCAGCATGTGAGTGGGGAGCTCTCCATCCCTGGAGGCATTCAAGGAGTCACTGAGGTCCCTTTGAACGGGAGGCTGAAGGACGTTGGAGGTCAGGCTGAGAGCCTCTGTGAGCCTGTAGGGCAGTGTGTTCTGAACATCTGTGGTTTTAAAACTCTGTGGCTGGATCCCATTTGAGCCCATTTGTTGGCAAAGTCTCTATAATTTGCTGTTCACGCCCATCCAGTTAGTTCTGCCCCAGCCTCTCCGAGGCCCCGTATTGGCACAGACATTGCTCAGTCCCAGCAGGGGTGAGTTTCATTTCCATTCTCTGATGAGGATATTATGTGACGCCCTAAGTTCCTAAGTTCCTGTGGCTCCTGTCTACCTTTTCAATTAGAAATAATACCGTGTGCGTGCAAAGCAAGGCTGCAGGGAAACAGTGCAAAGGTGAGCAAGGGAAAAGGGCTCTCCTGTCTGGCCTTCAAGAGCTCCACACAGACCTACTAGAGAATGGACTTGAGGATATGGGGAGGGGGAAGGGTAAGCTGTGACAAAGTGAGAGAGTGGCATGGACATATATACACTACCAAACGTAAAATAGCTAGCTAGTGGGAAGCAGCCACATAGCACAGGGAGATCAGCTCGGTGGTTTGTGACCACCTAGAGGGGTGGGATAGGGAGGGTGGAAGGGAGGGAGACGCAAGAGGGAAGAGATATGGGAACATATGTATATGTATAACTGATTCACTTTGTTATAAAGCAGAAACTAACACACCATTGTAAAGCAATTATACTCCAATAAAGATGTTAAAAAAAAAAGAAAAAATAAAAGAGCTCCAGAGTCTGCCCCACTCCCCCGCCCCAAGCCTCTCACCTGGGCACAGAGCTGACCTTGCCTCCTTCTCTGCTCAGCACTCAGCCTCCCTGCCCCAGCCATGCTCTCCCCTGCCCTCCTCTCTCCTTCCGACCGTTCAGCTTATGCTCCTGGTAGGACCCACTTCCTGGGACACCACCTCTGAATCTCTCTGCCTACATAAATCCTGCCGTCTTTTTATGGCTCATCCAGGTTTCCCTTCCTATAGAAAGCCCACAAAGATCTCCTTCTTCCGTAAGGCTCTGTCTGCCAGGGCTCTGCTTAAGGCAGTCCTTCACAGATGTTTATTATTAATCGCCCACTCAGCACCTGGACTGTTTTATATGCTGGGGATACATCACTAAAGACAAGAACAGCTCTGCTATCATGGAGCTTCTACTGCAGCAGGAGACACAGAAAACAAACACAGAAATACATAAAGTCACTTAATATAGGGATGATTGCTGCAAAGACAATAAACGGGAGATATAAGGGAGGCTACTTTGGATAGAATGGTCAGGGAAGACCCCTCTCAGAAGTGATATTTGAGCTAAGACCCAAATTATGAAAACAGCCCACCGTGAGAGAGGAGCTGGGGTGGGGGAGCCTTCCAGGGACATAGGAAGGCAAAGGTTCCTGAATAACCTTGGTTGTTCAAGGAACAAGAAGGTGGTCACTGTGGCTGGAACATGTGGCTGGAAAAGGTGGAGAATGGATGACATGGCAGTGGAGAGACAGGCAGGGGAGATGATGTCAACCATGGTACGGATTGCAACGGGCAACCATTGAGGGTCTTAAGCACAGAAGTGATTTGATCTGATTTATGATGTATGAAAGATCACCCTGGCTGCTGCAGAGAGAACAGCCTGTGGTGGGAAAAGACTGGAAGCAGGGAGACCAGTTAGGACCCTACCGGAGTAGACCAGGCAAGGGCTGATGGTGGCTTGGAGCTGGGAGTTGGCAGTGCAGATAGTGAAAAGAGTCAGGTATGAGATATATTTTGAAGGTACAACTGCCTGGGGATTGGGAGAGGGAAGGCCTGATGGAGAAGTGTCACTTTCTTTGTTGGGTTGTTGGGTTAGAGAGAAGGATGAGGAGTCCTCCAGATAAAGAAAGAGAAAAGAGCACTCCAGGCAGTATTTTAAAAAGATTCAGAGGCAAAAAAGGGGATGGTGCTTTCCGAATGATGGCTGTGAATGGTATGTACTGAATTTTCAAAGATGACACGTGACGAAAAGGACAGATAAGTCCATAAGGGTCTTGAGCATTGTGGGAAGGGCTTAGGCTCCACTTCTTGTAGGCAATAGGGAGCTATTGAAGGTGCTAGCACATAAGAGTTGCTCAATATACATTTACATAAGGACCCCCAGTACTACCCCAAGTAGGCGACCCAGTACTGATGTGTGGAAGTTGCTTTCACAGATATTTACTGGGACCCTGTAGAAACAGTGTGGTGTTTGGCAACTGTAGATTCTTGTCTCCCCATGCCAAAGGCAACTTGTGCCCAAGTTGAGCTCTGTTCCAGGATGTAGTCTGCCTGTGAGTTCTATGGGCATCCAGATTCCTGGAGGACAGAGCCAGGTGGCCAGAGGCTGGAAGACAAGCGTCTGGCTATACATCCCAACCAGCCTTCACTGTCCTTATACACCTCAGCAGCCCGTGCCCAGCATTATCCACAGATGGGACAAGCACAATCCATGTGCCTGTGACATTTATACCAGCCAGTACAGAGAGAAGATTCTGGACACAATTCCTCCCAGACGTTCATTTATCACTCTAGCCTTCCCAAGATTTTAGAGAGACAACGATGTGTTCCCTGCAGCCACGGCTCAGTCTCCAAGAAGTTGTTGGACACTAGGTCAACGCCTTGCTCTGGGTCTCAGTTCCCCTGTCCTGAAAGTGAAAAGATTGCACTTAGTGACCCAAGGTGTTCTCCAGCTCTGGCACCCTCTGTTTACTTTGTTACCTTCCTGCTCACAACCCATTTGCATGTCTGCTCTTCATTCAGGGGAACAAAGCCACAGTGTTTGGATGGAGCCTGGTTCATGGTCGATCTCAGTCCCAGGGGCCGAGAGGCCCAGTTGGATTCCACTGAAGGGAAAGCAGAATCCTGTAAGGTCTGCCTTGCCCATGCCTTCTGGAAAGTGCTTGCAAAGCCTGAATTCCCAGCCCACATGCTGGAGCAAACCGTCCTCCCTTTGAAACCTAAGAAAGTTGCAGGAACAGCCATTTACCTGTCACATGGTTTTTGTAATTTCCCTGGCACCTTCGCTAATCATTGAAGCGGGTGTTGGTGGGTGGAGGGTGAGCTCCGGGTCAGACGCAGACGTGCTGGACCACGGCTGGTTTGGAGGAAGAGAATTGGAGCCGAGATCTTACAGGGCCCTCCTGAGGGTGTCCAGCCACAAGAGTCTGCTTATGAATACCTGGGGGTCCTGCTGAAGTCCAGGAAGCAAGCTGAGTCACAGGAGATGAAGCAGACGATGCCTTGGAAAGCCGAGTCAGTGAGTATCTGTGAGGCCAGCCCGTCGGGTGTAAGGAAGGGTGGAGGATTGTGGCGGGGTTAAAAGATGCTGAGCGTCTCAGAACTGGACGGGGATGCAAAGCACCTGATAGGTCTGCATACTCTTGAAAATTATACTTCTTCACCCCTTCTCTCAGCAGAGATTATGATGTGGGCCGTGCCAGGCACTAGGGGTACAGTATAGGACACCCACCCCGTCCTTCCCTGCCCGGAAAGATGGACTGACAGGAGATGTGCCTTGTGGTTCCAACTGTAGACACTCAGAAAGGGACATAAGCATGGCCTCAGGTGATGACCAAGAAGGCTTCCTGGAGGTGGTGACATGCCAGACAAACTAGGAAAGGCACAAAGGGAAATAATGGCTCCATAGGACTAGTGAAAAAAGCTTGGACTTTGAACCAAATGGACCTAGTTTCAAGCTGACTCTCTGTGTCTTTGTTTTCTCATCAGTAAAATGGAAACTGTAATGATACTTTAGGAGATTAAATGAGTTCAGGAGGAAATATGCCTGGTTCAAAGTGGCGTCTCCTGAAATGGTTGGTTGGTGGAGGTCAGGGCTCGGGGGTGATACAGAGTCTGGGGGAGAAAATCTCCAGTACTGCTTCCTCCTCAGGTTTGAGTGAACTCCTCCCACCCACCCCTGTGGCCAAGGTCAGGGTAGGTAGGCTCCGGGCCAGCACCCCGGGTCCTGGTGGCCTGCTTGCCCTGAGCTTCCTGACGGTAACAGTATAACAGGCTTCAGCGGGCCCAGTGAATTTCCACAAGCCAGGAGGGCCCCACTCTGAGGCTCACACCTCTGGAACTTGAGATGTTGGCCAAGTTCAGGCTGTGGGAGGAGAAGGCAAGTGCTGTGTCGGCTGGATTTGGTGGGGAAATGGGCCTCCAGGGTGGAAAAGAAAAATAAAGAAAAGGATTCCCGCTGGAGCTTGCTTGCAGAGAGATGCAGTTCTAAAGGTTCCCCCTCCTGCCTCCCCTGCCCCAGGCCTTTGCTGGAGAACTAGCTTCAGAGTCTGGCCCAGCAAAGACAGCTTCCTCCAGGAAGCCTGCTTGGATGGCCCGGTCCCTTCTGAGCTCTCACTCCTCCGACCCGGTGAATTCAAGTGTGGTTTCACCCTCACAGGCCGAGTACTTGCCACACAACCTATTTGGTACAGTTCATATTTGACTCAAATGCTAAGCTTCCACCAGAAAAGCAAAAAAGAGAGGAGAAAATTCACATTTATTGAGCCCCTACTGTATACCTCCCCCTGGGCAGTGCATCTTTCATATGTCACCTCACTTAAACATTCCAACAGCCCTCCAAGCTAAGGACCACTCTCCATTTTACAGATGAAGAGACTGAGGTTCAAAGAGGTGTGAGTCCCAGGACGGGGAACCCAAGTCCACTGGACTCGGAAGCTTATTTAACTCTTCTATACCAAAGCAAGGTCCTCTGTGGGAAAAGTATACACCGTGTGGTGAAAGGAGTTTGGAAAATGTTGCTTGTTAAGCATCCCTCTTGAGTCTTCCAACCCACCTCCACTAGTATATTCAAGGCTCTGAGAGGTCCTACAGAGAAGAAACCTGACTTACTTCACCTGGTCCAGCATTCCCCAAGGGACACCTCAGTCACATTATAGCTGCTAACATTCCCTGAGGCCCATGGGCACACGCTTTGGGACGTGCTGTCTAGAACGCAAATACCGCCAAAGCAGGCGTGCTCAGGGGCGAGCTCTCTGAAGAACTCAAGGTGGGCAGCGAAGGCTGAATTAGACCTGGGGGTGGGGTGGGGGATGAAGAACGGCATGGTTGGTGGGGGTGAGCATCACGAGGGTTTGGACACGGAGGCCACAGCCCCAGCTGAAACCCAGCATCCTAAATACCTGAACTGGTAACATCTTTGACAACAGAAGTTTGTCTTTAAAGCCGGAAGCACAGGGTGACACTAGTCACGCTCTCAGCTATTGCAAGCAGAAGGCAGCAGTTGGAATTAGTACAAGTCTGTCTCTGTTGCCTAAGGAAACAGGCAAAATGCAGCCCTAGGGACTCCAGTTAGACTTCAGTCAGGCCATCAGTAGAAGATCTAACTAGTCCCCTAAAATCACATGCATGAGCCTGCCACACCGCTTTGCTCACGTTCCCCATGCTGAGCTGCCCTCTTTCCTGTTTATTTCCATCTTGCCAGTGTCCACGAGGCAGTGCATCTGTCAAGAAGACTTTGAGGACTCCACACTCTCTGCCTTCTCTGGAATCAGGAAGTCCCGACGCATTTCCCCTCCCGAAGGAGATGCTGGAGACTTCAGTGGCTTCTGATCAACATCCGGACCTGGAATCTTAGTACCGAGATTAGGCAAAGAAGTGGTCCTGCCAAATTCTGCCCAGGACTGATAGCACCTGGAGTACTCTCTGGCTGGCCACCGCACCGCCATAAACACTGGTGTGTCCACGTGTTCATAGCCCAAGTGGGAGGCCCCTGGAAACTGTCAGGTGAGGCGCAGGTGAAGGAAAGAGGTTGGGGGACATTTATAGATGGGAGTGCAATCAAAATCTTCAAGTAATACCTCACGCTTGTCTAGAGCAGCACTTCTCCAGATGTGTCCCTGAACCAGCAGCATCAGTATCACTTGGGAATAAGTCAGAAATGCAAATTCTTGCATGCCACCCCTTGCAGACCAACTGAGTCAGGAGCCCAGAATGGAGCCCAGTCAAGAGTTTTTTTTTTGTTTTTTTTTAAATTTATTTATTATTTTTTTAATTTATTATTTATTTTTGGCTGTGTTGGGTCTTCGTTTCTGTGCGAGGGCTTTCTCTAGTTGCGGCAAGCGGGGGCCACTCTTCATCGCGGTGCGCGGGCCTCTCACTATCGCGGCCTCTCTTGTTACGGAGCACAGGCTCCAGCCGCGCAGGCTCAGTAGTTGTGGCTCATGGGCCTAGTTGCTCCGCGGCATGTGGGATCTTCCCAGACCAGGCCTCGAACCCGTGTCCCCTGCATTGGCAGGCAGATTCTCAACCACTGCGCCACCAGGGAAGCCCCCAGTCAAGAATTTTAAAAAGGCCTCCTGGTGATGCTGAAGCATGCTAAAATTTGAGAATCACTGACCTGCAATTATTCCTGTTATAAGAATTGCTCCTTGGAAGAAATAGTGTTATTCTTCCCTGTTGTGGAAAGTGACTCATAGAGGACATTAGTTCCATCCGAGGACCCACAGCGGATACGCTGCAGAGCCAGAGCTCCCAGTCCCAGGCATTTTCAAGCTTCCTGGCAGCAGGACAGAGCTGTGTGCCCAAGGTACTAAGGGAGCTGCTTGCCTTGGCCCCAGAGAAAGCCTTAATTGGCTCATTAATAGCTGTGATTAGAGAGAATGGAGAAGCCTTTATCTTTGAAGTCCTCGGGCTGTGATAGAAGCTCATGCAGGGAGCTTGCTGTGGCTAATTAAAGCTGAGCTGTGTTTCCTGTCAAGAGCCCAGAGTGTTAATGGCTTCAAGCGAGAAAAATTAAGCTTCCATTTCCATTCAGGGGTAATGGATAGAACCAGCAGAATGCAGAGGAGAATAAAGGGCCTTGTAAAGGCACAGAGCCCCTGGGCTCTTCTGCAGTTTGTATCCAAAGAGAAACTGCTGGCTTTGGGGGCCTGGGGGGTCCCCGATTCCCACAGTGACAACCTTAGGTCTGTCATCATCTTCATTCTTTTGTTTTATGATTTTTGAGCACTTCAACCTCTGGCCTCTGGTGGTACCTGCTCAGGTGTGTGTGAATTAGAAGTGGTGAGGAAGGGCTAGGTAACAGTCCTGGTGGTAACAGGATCTCAAGGATTGTGAAGGTTCTGGTCCCAAAGGTCATATCCATTGCAGGCTCCCAGTGCTATAACTACAACTACTAAATCAGCCACCTTACTAAGTGCCAGATACAAGTTGATAGTGTTTTACATGATCTCATATGATGCCCTCAGTAATCCCGCAGAAGACGTACCAGGCACAGGTACATTAGGTAATTGACTAGCCCAAAGACAGAGCTGATTCAAAATCACTTGTTCTTAACCAGTAAGATAACCACACCTTCTCTATCCTTGAACTTCCTTTCTTGGGGCTCAGGGTCATTTCAAGCTGGGAGTGCTAATGCTACCCCACCTTGCACCTGATGAGAGGACCTGGGACCCCTCATCCCTTCATCTCCTTCTCTCCACTACCCCTTCCACTTCAGGGGAGCTGACTGAGGGCAGAACCTTTCCTGAGGACACCTTGTGGTTGGGTTAAGAGGTCAAACTATACCCCAGCTGGTGGATATAAGCACAGAGCCGATATTTCTGGACCAGAAATCAAGACACGTGATATCGGGAATGGCCTATTCTTATTTGATTAATTAATTTTCTCTGAAAAGTTTGATCAAAGCAATTACATCATAAAAAAGTCTGTGAGCACATATAGCCTTTAGTGAAACTACTATTACGTAAATATGTGTATAAAAACCAGCCCCAAACTGATATTTCAAATAAGACCCAGGTAGTTTAAATAAGAACTATCCCAGGACACCCAGCAGGTGGTAAATGTGGGTCTCCAGGAGCCCATCTTTGTATCTCCAAGAAGCCAAAGCCTTTCCGTTCTGCAAGGCCGAAGTCAATTCCCCCTCGTCCAGGGAGCTGCCCCCTGCCCCCCACTCTAACCCTCCTCTCCAGAAGAGGTTGCTCCCACCCCCCTCAATTCCCTGACACTGTCTCTTTAATGGCCTGTTTCAAAGTTAAATTTGGGCCTGCCCATTCCCAGCCCCACACCAGTTCTGAGGACCCCACCAGGGCCCAGGCTCAGTGAGTGAATGAATTAATGACCATCGGACGGAGATGGGCTAGAATCAACCTCTTGCTCCCTGTATCCCCCAAGTATCTTTCTCACGTCCTTCAGCGTACCCAGTGATTACAGGTCTCCCTTTCTGCCTCCCAAAGAAGTGGTAAGCATATCCAGGGCAGGGACTCGGCCTGACTTGCCTCTTTATCCTCAATGCTGAGGATGCAGCATCGGGGAACGGTGCCCGAGAGACGAGAGACGTAAGAAAGGGCTTCTTGAAAGAATGAATGATCAAGAGAACAAAGAACTTGCATCTAAACAAATTGCCTCAGAAATGTTCCTTCCTTGGCAGAGAGAGGGTTAACCTGTAGGTGTGAGCCTACCCCTCCCCAGTCCAGCCCCTCTCCCCAGAAACCTAAATCAAATTAGAAGGGGGCCTAGGCCAGAGGGTAGAGCTGGGGCAGGGCCAAGCTGGGAGTCCTGGCAGGGCAGCGGGGACAGGGCCAATGACCAATGTGACTTAGGATGGATGCTGTGGGGGGGGGGGGGTCCCCAGCTCTGCCACCTGCTCCACAGCTCACAGCTCACCTTGGTGTGCTAGGTTCCTCCGAGGTCCGTATGGCCTGGCCATGAAGGTCAGTATGGTAGGGAGGAAAAAACACACAGAGAAGCCCTGGTTCCTTCCCTGATGTTGCTGTCCCCTCCCCATGCCCCCACCCCATGAAATAAGGCAATAATAATAGGGATGGCAGCTCCAGGGTGTGGTTGACATATGGAGCACAATGGTCAATGGGATGGGCAATGGGAATCGCTATGGGTACTGCCAGGTGGCGCCTTGCCCATAATGGCTTCCATAAAGCCAGAAAGAGGTGTTGGATGTGGAGAGGAAAACAACCAAGCCGTGCTCTCCTGCCCTCGCCACCTGGCTTTCTTCCTCCTCCTGCAGTTGATGGAAGCAGCCCAGTGCAGCAAAAGAGAAGGGGCTCTCACCATTAACAGGGACCACGTGATACTCACTTCCCGAGACTCGCTCCCCACCAGTCCCTGGGCTGGTAGACATGTGCACACGCATTACTTCATCAGTTTTCACAGCCAATCTTCAGAGACGGGATTAACTCCATGGAAAAGATGGGAAAAATTGAGACCAGGGAGACACAAAGACGTAAAGCCATGTGCAACCAGTTGGTCTCAAATTTCAAGGCTGAGCAGACTTGAAACCCGGGACTTACTGACTCCACAGTCTCAAGCTGCCTCCCCCAAACCACGGACATCCATTCTGGCTCCATCTTGGCCATGCACTTGTCCTGTTTCGTTGGGCAAGTGCTTCCTGCTGCGCCTGCTGAAGCCCTACCCACCCTTCACATGCCCCTTCTCTCTAAGACCACCTTGAACTGTGACGATATTTCTGCTACAGTTGAAATCAGGATAGCAGCATGGGTTGAAATCTGCTTTCTGCTGGAAAGGGTTGCATGGAAAGGGCCTCTCCTCCCGGACTGGGATCTTTGGGGAAACAGAGCCTGTATTCTACTCAGCAATATGCTCCTCTACACCACCCAGACACACAGCCTAGTTCAGAGTCTTGTGTGAAAGAGGGACACAGAAAAGACGTATCTCACTAGATGCTGGATGAGATGGACTAAATCAATGGTTCAAAAAGGCCAGGGTGTACGCCCAACACAACCCACCTGCCCCCATTATCTCTCTGACCTCATCTCCTACCTTCCAGCAACACTGACTTTGTTGTTCTTCCTTTAAGACAAGTCAGCCCTGCCTCAGGGCCTTTGCACCTGCTGTTTTCTCCACCTGGAGGGGTATTTCTCCAGATTTTCCCACGTTTTCCTCCCTCAGGTCTTCTCTTTAAAACACTATTTAAGTTTGTGCCACCTTCCTCCCTCAGCATTCTCTGACTCCCTTTTCTGCTTTCTTTTTCTCCATTGCGTTTATCAGCGTCTTACATTTTTAAGAAATGCTAGGCTGCTCAGCTAGCTACCTTAGAATTCGCAGGCCAGCTAAGTCTGGATCTCAAGGGTGTGGACCATTTGTATCGTATAAAATCTCTCTAGGTGTTTCTGATGCACAGGCAGGGTTAGGAACAGCTGTTTAAAAAAATAAAACACATACTGGAACAAACTAAGGTCCTCCCCTCCCCAGCTGGGACATGGTTTGAGTTGACCAAGCCTCAGCCTTAATTCTGGCCTTTATTCTACCCCTGCCCTCCACCGAGCATCCATCCTCCCTCAGGCTACATGGAATTCTGCTGGTCTCTGATCACAGCATCCCTTTGGTATTTCCGTTCAGCTTTGTTCATGCTCTCTCCCCTCTAACTCTCCCCTCCAGGGCTTTGAACTTACTCTCCAAGTTGCTGCTGATGCCACCTTCTCTTGGGCAGCCTGTCTGCCCCCTCCACCACCCCCACCCCTGCCAAGTCAGAGTCCCTAATGCCCTCCTCTGCGTTCAGAGGAGTGCGGACATATCTTTGGTAAAGGACTCATCACACTATCTTGTCATCAATGTTTCCAATGCGCGTCCTTCCCTGTAGACCGTGACTTTGAAGAAGGCAGCAGTGGAGCCCAATTCGTCGATATTCCCAGTGCCCAGCACAGCACCCAGCACATGGTGGGTGCTTCCTAAACACTGAGCATGTGAGTAGATGCACTAGTAACTGCATGGCTGGTTAAGCGCATGTGTGCTTGGCAAAATCACAGGTTGTAGAGTTGTTATAACTTGTCTTCAAACATGACCCACCATTTTCCAGCCTCATCTCAGCACAGCTGACCACAGATTGCTTCCAGCTCAAGTCTGCTCTTAAGACAGATCCTGACAAGCAACCTCCTACCCACCTGTCGGTGAGCCACCCAGCTTAGCTGGGAAGCCCTCTCTTCCTAGAGGGCCTTGCTCTGTTTCCAGGTGTATCCAAGCTTTCTGCCACAAAGGTTCCGGACATAGAAAGCCCTTGGGACATCTTGCGTTCATGGGAAGGAATATCTCTTACCTCCCCCGAGTCAGGTGAAGGCACTCAGCCCTCCGCTCCACAGGATATAATGAGATTTATCCCTGATGGTGCTCCAAGCAGAAAGGAAAGACGTCTCACACACACACACGCACACGCACACACACACACAGACACACAAGCAACAGGACCGCTCTACACTTTGGCATGAACTATCAGAGATCATTGGGTACAACCTCTTAACTTCGGATGGATGGAGACACCAGAGGGTTCAGGACACTTGCTAAGGTCACTGGGCCCTTGCGGACTCAACCCCTCTTAGTGGGAGGTTCTCACCCTACCAGCCTTCTGACCTCTCACCCCTCGCCTGCCAGGGAACGGCTGGACTTCCTCTCAACGAGAGCCCTGATTTATGTCTGCTGGGTCCAATTAGTGCCAAGCTCTCTTGGGCCGCCAGGTGCCCTGCCGGCCAGCAGCTGAGGCCTGTCTGGCAGGACATATTTGGATGATGAAGCCGTGCTGTGTGCTAAACTCGGCACAGGAAAGAGCAGCTCGACTTGGATGACCACCAAAGGCTGCCAGGCTTGGCTCCTGCCCACAAGTTGGGCAACAAGTCTGTCTGGCAAGGGATGAGGGCAGTGCTTCCCAGGCAAGAGGGGCGAAGCTGGCCAAGGAGAGCACATGCCAGGGCGGGATGCCCTCCCTGGGGCTTGGCGGGGCCCAGCAAGTGTGGGCAGTGAGAGAGCCTTGAGCTGGGAGCCTGGAGACCAGGACTCAGACTCAGTTCCTCCACCAACTCCTTCCTGGGTGACCCGGGCACACTATCTATCATCCTCTCTGCGTCTCAGCTCCCCTCCTACAAAGTGGGAAGAATTTCCTTGCCAGCCTCAGGGAACACGGGAGGAACACCTAAGTTCCCTCATCCATAAAGTGGGATAAGCATGGTACCTCCCTCCCAGAGCTGGAGTGAGGATTAATACATATTGCCTGGCACGGATGTGGGCTAGCTCGGCCAGCACCTACCCCCTCGTATGATTAATATTACATTGGGGCTGCCGTTCCACCTCTCTGATGCTTAGTTTTCTAATATGCCTTCTTCGCCTGGGTTGGTGCGAAAATCAAATTCAGAAACTGAGGCTCAGAAAATGGCTTGTGTAAGCTGGTACAACTAAGAATTGGTAGATTTGGGTCCTGAATTTCAATCTGTCTGACTGTGAGTCCACATTCCATCTCTAGTACCAATATCCACTCACCACCCACTGGCTTTCAGACCCTGTTTTGGTGGTGGGTGTGCAGCTCAGAGTGGGCCTGGAGAGGTCAGACATCCCAACAGACACAGCCCTGGGTGCCTCTGCCCCTTCCACCAGATCAGCCCTGCTGTGTCGAGGGGAGCACATCTGAAAAGCCCAACCTTCTAGGGGAAGAGACTAAGACAGAAAGCAAGGCAGAACCAGCCTGAGCGACCCGTGAGTGACATGCAGGCCCTGGCACAGTGACCGTAGGGTCCGGGCTCTGTCCTGGACTGCCCACACACACTCCCGCCCACACTGGGCCACTCTTGTGACAGCCTCCTTCTTCAGCTGTCCTAAGTCCTCCCTGCAGTACACAGTGGAAGTTCAGACTGGGGAAAAGACACATGGATTTTAATCTCAATTCTGCCAGTGACTTTTATAAGACTTTGGGTAAGCACGTTTAAATTTGGGGGTCTGAGCACCTTTCTGAAAAATAGCAGTACCATGCAAACCGATGGGCCCGTGGGTGCCTTTCTCACAATAGGATTTTTTTGCTCTTGTAAACTTTTGGGTGGTGGGATGACTGACTCCTTTGGGCTTTGTGCTTCATTCTGTTTCTCCAACATCTCTTCTTAAAAAAAAGCGAACGATCTCCCTTTCATCTATTAATGTCTTTGGGATATTCAGCTGGGGGATAAAGAATGCAAGGAAGATGGCTGTGGAGCCCAGATAAATCTGCAGCTCTTCATCTCCACTTGGAGGAGGACAGACCAAGGCCCTCGCCAAGCCCTGTGAACACGAGAGCCTGCGACTCCCAGAGAAGTAAACACGCTTCAGGGCAAGAGGGGAGCCAACGGAAGTCAATAAGCTCAGAGAGACTAAAGAGGTTTTAGGACCTTTAGGCAGCGTATTAATTCATTTGGGGGAAGTTATGGGTTGCTAGATCCCAATCTGGTCTAGATAAATTACAACCTGCCCATGAAATGCCTTAAATTTCTGTCCCAAACCTGTCGCCATCCCCTGCTATCCTCTTTCCTTCTGAGGAGCTCCAGGTCTCTTGATTTCTGCTAATTCCACCCCCCCCCCGACAGCCCGCACCCCAGTACTGAGCATGCAGAAGATACTCAAGAGAAGCTCCATCCATGATCCTCAGCGCTTGCTGATCGAGGCTCTAAGAGGACTCGGTAAAGATGTGATCACCAGGAGTCATTTCTGTTCTGAGTAGGTGGCAGGTGTCCGCTTTGGCTAAACTCACGTCCATTGCAGCCCATGGATTCCAGGAAGGATGGTCAGCTCAGCTGTGATTCATCCCAGCCACAGAGCCTCTGGGTGTGACCTCAGATAAGTGATGGAATGTATGAACATTTAGAACACAGACTTCAAGACACCCTGATCCAATCAGCTTATAAACGAATACATGTCTGTTTATTAACCAGCAGATGGTGTCTTTCTGATCTCCCAACTGCTGGGTGTGGGGAGCCCAGAAGAGCTGAGACAGAAGGAAATGATATGTGAGAATGGTACGAACACTAGTTTACAAAAACGTTAACCACTGGATGGGGAAAAAAAAAGGTCAAAGACAGAAAGCAAATTTAACCCTTGGTGTTATCATAGAGAATGGTTACACTAATATTTCCTAATTCTATAGACATTTCTTCCTTTCCTAGACTCAAATTTCACATTCACCACAGCCTCATCAAATAGGCCTTATCATGCCCATTTTTTAGATGAGGAAACTGAGGCAATGAGCAATGAGGTGGCTTGCTCCAGCATCTTGTTAACAAAATCATTAGAAGTAAGTGCTATACTTTTGAATCATAGAAGGCCATCAGTTTGACCAGTTTTATCCCAGAGTGAGGATGATGTAAAAAGGATTCTAAAAGATTATGAATCATCAAACTTCCTTCCAAAGTGTCTTCATAGGAGATTAAAAACCTTTGTCTTATAAAACTAAACCTATGGCAATTTTCCTCTGAAAGACCTTTCCTCTCTCTAATTTTACTTTCAATGCCTCAGTCCTTGGTTTCTATTCTTAATCCTCCTCTTTTCTTATTTTATACACTCTCTAAGTGGTCTTACTCACATAATGACTTTCAGTGTATCTCTCAAGTGTCCATCTCTAGCATGGATTCTACTCCTAAGAGTCACACCTGCATGTTCTACTGTGGGCATTTGGTCTGAGCATCTCAACGGAACTTAAAACTAGACAGTTTTAAGAAAATTAAGCAGTTTCTCTTCCCAAGGTAATACTATTCTTCCCTTCATACTCAATCATGGAAGAAAGAAGGAAAGAAAGAAGGAAAGACAGGGGGTGGGGAGGGAAAAAGAGAAAGAAAGAGAGAGAAAGAAAAAGAGAGGGAGAGAAGAAAGAAACAAAAGAAGATGTATAGAGCTGGAAGAGTCCGAAAAGGTTGTGTAGTGCAACTCTTCATTCTAAAGATGAACAAACTGGCTAGATAGAATCAGATCTGGAGCTGGAAATCCTGCTTTCCTGACATCTGGCTGGGATCTTTGTAAGTGCAGTGACACAGAGCACTGAGAAATGACACTGGGAAGGCAGAGGGCCAGGGTGGAAAGCTGGGCCTTTGCTTCAGCTCTTCACAATGTGTGGCCATATATTTGTCTGTTCACACGTGCGATGTCTGTCTTTGTAGTGTCATCTCCATGAGACCAGGGACACGGTCATGTTCACTACTGTATCCCTAGCAACCAAAACAGGGCCTGCACATAGAAGGCACTCACTAAATATTTGGACCATTCGTTGTAGCAGCAACACAGGAAGTACCCAGGAATTAATTTAACCAAGAATACAACAGACCACTATGTAAAAGAGTATAACACTAATATAGGACATAGAGGATTATCTGCATAAGCAGAGACACATTACTGCTCTTAGACAGGCTGACTTAATATTAAAAACATATCTCTTCTCTGAAATCAATATAAACATTTAATACAAGGCCAATCAAAATTCCAGTTGATTTTTTGAGAACTCAATCTACTTACTCTAAAATGTACATGGAGGAATACAAATACATTTAACCTAGAAGCTTTAAATATGGAAAAAAGAAAAATGAAGAGAGAAGAACTCACCTTTCCAGATATTGACATGATACAAAATCATGGTATAAATGCTTTGTAGTGCTGGCATAAGAACAGATGAACAGATAGGCCATTGTTATAGAATAGAGAACCCAGAGGCACATCCACTCACACACGCACATGTGTTGTGCTGGATATTCTGTTTGCCCTTCCAGATCCTTTTCCCACCTTTCTCTACTCTCTTGCTTTGAGAGGCTGGCTTCCCTGCATTGCATTAACTGTGCTCCCTTGCCCTGTGATTTCCAGATGAGTTTGGCCATTGAGAGGGGCTATCATCACAGATCCATATGATCATTTCAATAGATACAGAAAATGCAGTGTTATGGGAAATAAGAACAATATACAAAATACAATTGTATTTTATACACTTGGAAAGTGCAGTCATAAACTGAAAACTTTTAAAGGCTATTTATGAGAGAATCAAAAATTATGAAGTACTTAGGGGAAAGTTTTACAAAAGATATGCAGGTTGTATACGCTGAAAACCTCAAAAGATTGCCAAGGGGAAGTTAAAGAAAAACTAAAGAGAGATTAGCCATGTTTATGGATCATAAGACAGTATTATTAAGGTGTAAATCTAGAGAATCATTACAATTTCAGTCCAAATCTCAGCAAGCTTTTGTGCAAAAATTGACAAATTGATTCTAAAATTTGTATGAAAACACAAATGATTTAAGGTAGCCAAACAAACATGAAAATGAAGAACAAAGACTTACACTGCCCAGTTTCATGACTAATTATAAATCTACAGTAATAAAGACAGTATGGTGTTCCTATAAATACAGATATCTATATCAACAGAACAGAACAGCATCCAAATATAGGCCCATGCATAAATAACCAATGATTTTTGATAAAGGTGCCAAGGCAATTCAATATAGAAAGGATGATTTTTTCAACAAGTGGTGCTGGAACAATGGATATCCTTTTCTAAAAAGAGGGAAAAAAAAAAAAGAAGAAGAAGAAAAAGAAGCCCTTGATCCTTACCTCACACTTCATAAAAATTCAACTAAATATGGATCACTGACCTAAGTGTAAAACCTAAAACTATAAAACTTCTAGAAGAAAACAAAGGAGAGAAAATCTTAATGACCATGGGTTAGGCCAAGATTTCTTAAATAATACTTTTAGTGAAAAGTACAAAGTATAAAACAAAAAAAATTGATAACTTGGATTTCTTCAAAATTTGCTCTTCAAAAGATACTATTAAGAAAACGAAAATACAAGCCATGTACTGAGAGAAAATATTTGCAAAGCTGTTTCACAAAAGACTGGAAAGCAGAATATTTAAAGAACTAACACATCTCAGTAAAAAGCCAAACAGCCTGGTATAAATGAGCAAAACATTTCAACAAATGATTCACTAAAGAAGGTATAAGAATGTCAAATAAGCACAGGAAAAGATGCTTAACATCATTAATCATTAAAGAGATGCAAATTGAAACCGCAGTGAGATACCACTGCATACCCACTAGCATGACTATAATTACAAAAATGGACAAAACCAAGTGTTCATGAGGAGGTAGAACAACTGGAAGTCTCCTAACTCTACACGTGGCTAAATGCCTGGCACAGAGAAAGTGCTCCAATGTCATCAGTCAGTCACAGCAGCTAGTAGGACCAGCTATTATGAATATTAGCAATGCACAACGTTAAATGAAAAACACTCCCATTGGTCTCCATCCTCATGAAGCTTCTGTCTAAACCTACCCTTTCCCTGTATATGTGATATTCCTTGTAATTGACCCTCTTAAGAACTTGGCATTATTTCATTCTTTTTTATGGCTGAGTAATATTCCATTGTATATATTTATACCACATCTTCTTTATCCATTCATCTGTTGATGGATATTTAGGCTGCTTCCATTAGACACAGGAATTTTATAAATGAAGATCAGGAGAGTGGAAAGAAGCAAAACCTTTTCTAGAAGGAACGGAAGAAAGAAAATAAGACACAGGGTAACTTAGTCCCTGTCAATCTATAAATAGCTGTCATGAAGAAAATGGAGAAGACTTGTTCTGTGTGATCCCAAGCGTGGGTACCAGCAACTAGTGAGTTAAAGGTGCAGGTAGGCAGATGCAGGCTCAATACATAGAAGTTTCTAAATGTTAAGAGATGCTTAAAAGTAGAGTTGGCTATTTCAGAAGGCAGTAAGCTTCTTGTCACTGAATGTCACAAGCAATATCCAAATAAGATTAATGGAAAGGCTTTCAAACATAAAATGTGAGAAGTAGAGAATCCAGCCCAAATTCTGAATTGAGAAGAATGGAGGTTTGAATTTGGATATGATGAGTTTGAGAGAAAAACAGGGCACTCAAGTAGACGAGAGACCCTCTGTATCTGGAGATACAGATTGGCAAATCATCATGAAAATGTCAGTAGCTGAAGGCAGAAAGTCAGCTGATTCCCCATCACTGAATTTGGTACGTTAAGGCCAAGCAAGCCTAAATATTTTAGGAAGTGTTCAGGTGGGTGCCATCAGAGCCACTCCCAGCCTGTACCATGCCCTGTGGAATCAAACATAGATGCAGCCCCTTGCCCCTGGATTTCACTGCCCACTCACCTCCTCAAGAGAGTGCCCTTGTGCAAGGCACGACCTGCCCAAATGCTCAATGCAGTGGCCCTGGGTGCCACCATGCCCTGGACGCTCATGACCTCTTGCATAAGGCATCTGTGTTGCAGATGACTTGCGCTCTTTCATAACTTCTTAGAAGAGCGTGAAAATGCTTATCGAGGGAGGGGAGATACTTTTGAGGCCTCTTTTTATCAATGTCATTAATAACGATCATAAAAGTAATATTCATGCCCTTTGCAGTACACAAAGCTCCTTCACATCCACCATCTTGTGAGTTATGCATTACTATTGCTCTTACCTCACAAATGAGGAAACTGAGGTCTGAGGGCTTAAGCTAAGAGTTGTGAAGCTTTTTCTTATACAGCACATATTTTAAGGTTCTAAACTCTTAATTACCATATAAATGTATAAATCTAATTGCACAAATGACATTGGTCCTACAAGGACCCATATAAAAGGGAAAAGCTGCAAAAGCACTCAGCATTCCCAGATTTAGTTGAATCACCGATAACCCCACTTAACCCATTTACACTTCACTCTGCTGAGTCCTTGTGGACAGTCTCAGTATTTCTCCATCCTATATCAGTCTGGGCCTCTCATTCTAATGAAGCCCACATTTTGACCCATTCTGATGGCCTCTTGGCTCTCCTCCCATTAAGACACTCCCCACAAACGGTTCTACTGTTAACAACCCTCTCCTCTCACAGGTCCTGGGGACTCCCCTTCTGGATACTGTCTTGAAGGCAGCCCTCATCTTTTGATCTGTCCTGGTGCTGTAGAACTTTGCTTCAAGTTGCCTTTTCAGCTGTTAAGATGGGTTACACTGAGTCATCCACGGTCATTCCCAGGGTCTCCCTTATGAACAAAGGGAGATGGTTGTGTGGAATAGATATCCAGTCTATGGGCCAGAGCTCAGTCTGGACTGGTGGTCAGGGCTGGGGCTGACCAGTGGCCCAGGTCTGAGAAAGTAGAAATAAGTATTTCAGAACAGCTTTCTCAACTATTTACAACATTCACATACTTGCTGCCCGAGCTCCTGTGATAACAGATTGAGCTGTCCTAACAAGGAGGAGCCCCTCCATCGTCTCTGGATCGCAAGCCTCTTGCTTTCTCTAGTACTTCTCAAGGGCTTCTCCACAGACCCCCTCTCGCTCTGGGATCATAAGCTCCTTTCTCTCTGCCGGATCCTTCACATCGGCATACAGACACTGTATGACCATGATGTTAAGTCTCTCCATTGACCCGTGTTCTTACACCACTCTATTTCTTTCCCACAATAACCCGAGAAAGAGTTGCCTGAACTGGCCATGTCCACCTCCTCTCCTCTCTCTCTGTCCTCAGCCCAAATCTGCTCACTTTCCTCCAGTTTCACTACAAGCACCCTGGATGGAGTCAACGCCACCCTCACCCCGATTACTGTCCTAGTGCCCTTACTGGGCTCCTCGAAATCCTCACTTTCCAGCTCACCAACCTCCACACCAAAGTCTGCACCAGCTTTTAAAAATGTAAATCAAATTGTGTTACATTTCTTTAAAAGCCTCCTATGGCTTCTTATAAAGCTGGAATTCAACTCCTCACTTTGACCTCCAAACCCTTACTTCACCTGGCCCCTCCCATCTCCCCAATGCAATTTCTTAGAATTTCCCCCTTGTGACCTAAGAGGCAGGCTTTGCTGGAATTTCCTCTGTTTCCTGAACACACCAAGGTGGTCCCTCCCTCCAGGCTTTGCCGAGGCTAGTCCCTCTGCTGGGAATGCTCTTCCCCCAGATCCTCTCCTGGCAGCCTCCTTAGTGTCCATCAGACCCTCTCTACCACTGGTCTGGGTTACCTCTTCATTATTTTTCTTCATGAACTAGAAAGTAAGGCCTGTGTGGACAGATCCCTGCCTATTTGTTCACCAATTCTTTAGCATCAATTCGACTCTCAAAACATATGTGCCGCATTAACAAATGAGCGAGTCCTCTCACCCACTTTACCATCACCGCCAGGCGCCAGGCACTGAAGCAGTCACATGAGTTCCGTTCAGCTCGTGGCACCCTCTGGGTTCAAACCTGGCTCCACCACTGACTGGCTGGGAGACTTTGGGCAAGTTTGGAGCCTCAGTTTCCTCATCTGTAAAGTGAGGTTAATGATAGTACCTCCCTCATCGATTTACTGTGAACAGGTAAGAGGCAGCACATTTAAATAAAGTGATAGAACAGTGCTGAGCACACAGTAAATGCTCAATAAAAGTTAATAATGATTATAGCCTCGAAACAGCAACTCTGTAGGACAGGATTTCTCAATCTCAGTACGACTGGTATTTCAGGTAGGACCATTCTTTGTTGTAGGAACCGTTCTGTGCATTGTAGGATGTTTAACAGCATCCCGGCCTCTGCCCACTGGGCCCTTAGGTGTTATGCCAGTAGCACATTCCCAATTAGGATAACCAAAAATGTCTTCAGATATTGCCAAATGTTCCTGTGGGGGCAGGAAGGGCCAAACCATTTGTTATAAGGCATATACTTTTAGTCCTATTGACAGATATGAAATTGGAAGTTCACAGAGTTTAAATAAGTTGCCCAAGGTCTTAGGGCTACCAAGTGGGGAGCAAGGATTCAAACTCCCATCTTCCTGGCCCAACAGCACATGCTCTTCCCTCCAGCTCGCTGTGCTAGAAGCCAGAGCCTCCCTTCCCTCAGCCTGCTCGGCTCACACGCTCACAGATCCGTGCTAATTACACAGCCATGTAAAACGTTATATGTGGTTTGTTATTTTATATCCAGGAACATGGTCCACAGCCTTCATTACATAAAGCAGCTGTGTGTATACTTGGGGTCTAAATGCTATTTAGTGGTCAGCTCGATGGGGTATTTTGTTTCAAGCATCATGTTTCTTTTTCCCCTTTCCGTACTTCTACTAACGCCTAAACGAAGGAACACAGCCTCACACAGCTTGGAATAAAGTGAAAGGCAAAAGTCCCCTAAATGACAAACGTCCCACTGTCCTAATTAGATTGGGAGAGACAGCCCAGGATGTGCCATATGTGGTGTGAATGTGTCCCCCAGTGGTTGTGTGTGTGGGTGTGTTCCCAAGACCCACCCGGTCTGGCCCATACAACCTGCGCTACCTTCCCACTGGTGTCTTAAAGGAAGCAAGTGGTTTAGTAGGAAGAACTAGACGACCCGGGCCTTCTAAATATCAGCTGTGTAGCTTGAGTGTGTCGTGTGTCCCCTCTGAGACTCAGTTGCCTCATTTTTAAAATGGGGGTAAAGGGACTTCCCTGGTGGCGCAGTGGATTAGACTCTGGGCTCCCAATGCAGGGGGCCCGGGTTCGATCCCTGGTCAGGGAACTAGATCCCACGTTCATGCCGCAACTAAGGAGCCTGCGAGCCGCAACTAAGGGGTCCTCCTGCCACAACTAAGACCGGGCGCAACCAAACAAACAAAAAAATAAATAAAATGGGGGTAAAAATATATGTCCCACAGTGTTGCTGAGATCCTTTAGCTAAAGGGCCTGGCAGAGAATTGGTCTAAGATAATCCCCAGTTCCCATTCCTCCTTCACTTGTCAACACCTGGACTGTGCCACCTCGCCCCACTCCAGCCCATTCTTAATATCACCCCTCTTCTTCAGCCAGCATTTCCTAGGTCCTGACCCACCTCTACCCCTTGGCTTTCATCATTCCCCTTAACTGGATTGCAAGCAAGTCTCTTTCCACCTGTTTAAATCCTACTTTCCTGCACAGCCAAATTCAAATCCCACTCCTCCCGGATTAATGCCCTTGTCTAGCTCTCACTGGCTTCTCCAGGACTTTTATGATACTACATGATTCACCTGGCACTGAAATGCATTTTAACTAGTCACCTGAATATTGTTCAATAACTGCAAGTAGCCAGAGGTCAGGACTGTATTCCTTCAGGCCTAGACACTACAATACACGTGGGGCCCCATAAGTATTTGTGAGTTGGCAGAGTCAATGCATATCATTGTTCTATCACTGATGGCTGCACACATCAGGCTGTGAACACGCCTCGTCTGGAAACTGATATGCCAGCCACCCTCCACCAGCACCATTTATGGAGAGCAAGCTAAGACGATTATATCCTCTGAAGGGCAAGATGAAGGGCTTTCTAAGGGTCATGCACAGCCCTTCTTGGTGCAGTCTTATTTCTGATCTTCCCCAATAGCTCTCATGTTCTAGCTCCCCCATCTTTGTTTACAGAGCTCCCAGTAGGCCAAACACAACTCCCTGCCTTTGCACATGCTGTTCCCGCTGTCTGAAGTGACCTTCCTTTCCTCACACTCCCTGCCCCAGTCCTGCTCATCCTTAGAGACCAACCCAGACGTCACCTTCTTGGCAAAGACCTTCGCTGACCTTCTCTCTCCTAAGCCCCACTTTCTTCTCTCCTAAGGTTGCTGCTCTCCCCCACCCCCCATCTGTTTCCCAAAGCACCCTATTTGTGGGTACCTCTGTCTCAGTGTCTGGGTGGCAAGCTCCCTGAGGACAGACTCCTGGGCTGATTCCTCTGTGTCCTCCTCCCCCATTGGGCTGGATCTAGTAGAACTTTCTGTTTTTAACAAATACTATCTTGTATGGCAAGCCTAATCCTCTGTTGTACTTCTATGATGGCGTGTGTGTTTCCCCACTCTTGAAAGGGAATGTCCTTTTTGGAACCATCTCAGCATATGCCTTTTTTTCTGGTTCTCTCCATCACCCTAGACTGTGTTAAGCACTACTGACCTCTGCATGGTCCTAGAACCCTCTTCCCTTCTTTCCCACCCCCCAAGGACATCATGACCTTCAACCATCAAGGATTAACTTCTAACCCACTAAGACCGGGGGGTGGGTTGCGGGGAGACAGAGCCTGGGGATGGGTGGGAGGTCGGCACATCTGGGATAGGAGTTGAAGCTGGGAGTCAGGCCAGGCCAGGTCCACTGGAAAATACCAGTGTGGCCCACAGCCCAGGCTTTGGCCGGTCGAGAGGGCAGCCTTCAGGCCCAGAGCAAAGCTTCTCCTTTGGTCCAGCATAGCAGGGGAGCCCCTCATCTCCCTGCCTGAGAGATGCCCTTCGGCAGGACCAGGGCTCCTGGATCTGCTCAAGAGGCAGACTTTGTTGGTTTAGTTCCGCTACAAGGCTTCTGTTCCTGTCCCGGCTGTTACAGCCTACAGATTCCTGGTACCCGTCTGATTGAACAACTTAATTAAAATGCAGTAAAAGGAAAGTGGGCCGGATGTGATCCGGGAGAGGAGACAGGCATCTGAGTCCACTGCCTGCCTCCTGAGCCCTGTGCCCCTTCCCATCCTGCCTACAGGTCCCTGGGCAGGCGGTGGCCATGGAACTCTGGGCTGTAGTGTTGAGGGCAGAAGACCTTAAGGGTATCTGCTCCCTGAGCTGTTCATCCTGATGACAGGGCAACGGAGGTCCAGCCAGGACAGCTGAACTACCAGAAGCCGCTCAGGGAGCTGTTAGCAGAAGCATGGGGAATCTCTAGGACTTTAAGACTGCTCGTCAGGGGCTGCTCTCGATACACTAGGTGGGAGAAAAAATTGTTTGAAAACACGGAAACCCTTGTTCTTGGGGAGCACCCTCTCCTGGGGCCAAAAAAGAACATGTTTGTTCTTTTTTGGGGGTAACAACTTCATGGAAATATAATTCACATACCATACAATTCACCCATTTAAACTATACAATTTAATGGTTTTTTAGTATATTCCCAGAGTTGTGCAACCATCACCACAATCAATTTTAGAATATTTTCATTATTACCCAAAAAAATGCAATCCCCTTTAGCCATGGTCCCCCAATCTCTCCATTTCTCCTGGCCCTAAGCAACCACTGATTGCCTCTCTGCCTCTATACGCTTGCCTATTCTGGACATTTCATATAAATGGAATCATATTATATATGTCCTTTTGTAAATGGCTTCTTTTATTTAGCATAATCTTTTCAAGATTGAGCCATACTGTGGCATGTATCAGCACTTCATTATTTTTCATGGCCAAATAGTATTCCATCATATGAATATACCACCTTTTATATATCCATTCATCAGTTGCTGGACATTTGGGTTGGCTCTCCCCTTTAGCTATTTTGAATAGTGTTGCTATCAACATTTGTGTACAAGTTTTTGTGTGGACGGATGCTTTCAGTTCTCTTGGGTATTATGTACCCAGGAGTGGAAAAACCTGTTTGTTCTTGCATCTCATTAACAATATCAGTAACCACACCGGTGGAGATTCTAAAGCATTATTGCACACATTGACTCAGAAAAATAGTGAGGACAGGAAGCTGGATGAAGCAAGAGAGGCACAGAGAGGTTAACTGTTTGGACACTGGTCACACAGCCATAGGAAAGGACCACGGAGGAGTAAGTCATAGCTGGCACTTGTGAAAATTAGTCAATGAAACATTTATAACTTTAGGAAAAAAGCCCTGGAACATTTTAAAGACCATAAACATAGCCACGTGCACCATCACTTTAATTATATGGATTAGTTTGTAATTTGATCAGGTCCTTTCTTACCCACTGTCTGCCTTGTGTTCTAGTTCCCCGTGAAGACCATCACACTCCCTCTCAGTGGAATTAAATTCTCCTCCCACCTCCCAAGCTTTTCACCTCGTCCTCATCATGGGGAGTGGTGGCTTTGTAGGGAGTTTTGGAGCCTTGAGGAGTGGAGGCTCTTTAAAGGACTTCCCTTTTGTCACAGCTGCAGTTCTCAGAGCGCTGTGTGTTGGAAGCACGGAGCCGCACTGTTCTCTTGCACCATCTGGGCCCTCTGGCCTGATCTGCATCTGTCACCAGAAGTGTGCATAGCAAAGAGTCGAGGTGGTGTGGACACCCAGCAGGTGGAACCAGATGAAACTGCCCACAGTCATTATTTCTGACCTGCAGAAATGGCAATCTCAGGTGGGTCAGCCTAAAAGTCTCTGGTATCCTCTCCTTTCCTTCCGTGTTCCCCCCAAAGACCCAGGTCGCAGGCTCTGGAAGCCTTTCAGCCCCTGCAGCCCAGCTGGTCTTCCTCGCCCAGCTTCTCCAGTGGCCATTCTCCAGCTGCTCCATCTGCTGCCTGAAGACTTGAGTGGGAGGAGTGGGAGAGCTGGGAATCCGGGACCTCTCCACTGACTGCCCATCTCCCCACTGGTCTCTTTGCTTCCAGCTTGCCCCCTCCAATCCAGGGCTCCTAAAAGGCTCCAGCCACCCTCTACTTCAAATCTTGCAATGATTCCCCATCACCTAGTACCTATAAAGTACAAACACTCCAGCCTGGCCAGAAGACACAACTTCAGCTCCTGCTACTGGGTTTTTGCTCCAGCCATGCCTAACTGCTAGCAGAACCCTGCAGGCACCCTCACTCTCCCACCTCGCCGCCCTGGCAGCTGCTCCTTTACTCAGCTGCCCCTGACTTATCCTTCAGGATCACTCCCGGGAGTCTTCCCTGGGCCTCAGGGCTGTGTGAGGAGACTTTCCTCTCTGTTCCCATTTCTCTGTGCTTCCGTCTCTCCTGGCACTCATCGTCTATATTTGAATCACCTCTTTGCATGTTTGTCCCCGTCTACCCGCCTCTGTGGGCTGTGGGCTCTAACAATCCTACCTCATTCATCCTTCAGTCTCTATCATCAGTATAGGAAGAGTCAGTGAACTCTTCTCAACACAAGTAAGCGGTGGTGCCCATGACTCAGTTTCCCCATTGGCTGGAAACGGTCCAGAAGCTTGGATCTTGCCTCTTGGTCTTCTGTAAGTTTCATTTGCCTCTCCAGAACAGAAGGAAGCTGGTTTTAAGGGCTCTTTCGATTCTTATGGTCTAAGGAACTGGGATATGAATCCTTACCCTTCCAGGACCCCTCACCAGGATCCTGTGTGGTCCAAAGAAATAGATTATTTAAATGGTAAGTCTCGAGGAATTCTGAGGAAGATTATTTTGTTGTTTTGTTTTAATGCATCTAGTGTCTGCAGAACACCTACTAACCGCATGCCGGCGTTGGGAACAGGGGCTTGATAAAATGTTGTAAATACCAGCTTCCCTGGGTTTCTTTTGAGTGCTGCCTTCCAGCCAGTCTGGGAGTGCTTGTCCACGCCTGCCTTTCTCCTCTCTCGCTGTTCACTCCTCCAGGACCTGTCTGGTCCATCTCCCCACATTTGTCGATGCCGGGCCAGTCCGCGTCCAACGCGCAGCCGGATTAAAGTTGGCCCTTCGGGCCTCGGCCCGGTCGCCCTCTGGCGGCCGCGCGCTGAAGCTGCGGCCCGGCGGGGAGCTGGAGAGGGGAAGGGGAAGAGGGAGGGGGAGGAGGCGGCGCGGGCAGGGGAGGAGAGGAAAAAGTTGCGCTGGGAAGTTTGGAAAGTTGGGAAGTGGCTGCTGCGGGCTTCGCCTCCCTCCGCCCGCGTGTGAGGGAGCGAGCTAGGGAGCAGGAGAGGAGCGAGCGAGCGCCTGCCATGCCCATCAGACCCCGCCTCGCCGCGCCCGGGCGCGGAGCTCTCCCCGACTCCCTGCGGCCCGGCCCGGCGCGGCCCCGGCCCCCCGCCCCCCGCGCCGGGTCCTCCCCTCCCCCCGCCCCGGCGGCCCCAGCCCCCCGCCCGGCCCGGCTCCGCGCCGCTCTCCCGCCCTCCTCTCTCCCTCCCTCCCGGCCGCGGAGCAGCATGGCGGAGCCCGGGCAGCGGCCGCGCGGCCGCCCGCCACCCCTCTGAGCCCCGCTCGGGGGCCACAGGGCGCCCCAGACCCGACCCCCGCCCCCGCCGCGCCCGCCGCCGCACTTGTCCCCCCGCGCGCCCCCTGGAGCGCCGCGCACCCCTGGGACCGTTGCGCGCCCCGGGTCCCCAGCATAACCCCGGGACCCCGCGCGCCCGCCGTCCCGGTACTACCCCGAGAACCCCGCGCGCCCCTGGACCGCGACGCAGCTCCGAGACCTCCGCGCGCCCCGGCAACCCCGCGCGCTCTCACAACCCCGGGGCTCGGCCAACCCGGCTGCGCGTCCCGGCGAAAGGGCCCCGCCCCAGAGGATCCCCCTCTTGCAACAGACAGAGCCCCGCCCCAGAGGGACCCCCAGGTCCGGCAGGGACATCCAGCCACGCCCCAGAGGGCTCCCGGCATCCCGTGTCTGGAGCCCCGCGCTCCAGAGGAACCTCCGTGCCCAGCCGGGGGCTGCCCGCCCAGCTGAGGGGCGCCGCCCAGAAGGGTCCCCCGCGCCCCGCGGGCCCCGGCAGGATGCACGCCGCCCTGGCGGGGCTGTTGCTCATCGCCCTCCTCGCCACCGCCCGCGCCCGCCCGCAGCCCCTGGACGCAGGACAGTGCCGGCCGCCCGGATCGGTGAGCGAGCGCCCGCCCGGCCACTCTCCCGGCCGCGCGGCCACTCCAGCCCTGCGGGGACGATGGTTTGGGGGGGGTCCTACCTTCCGCACCCACCTCGGCCCACCCGCTCCACCTCCGTCCGCCGGACGCAGCCTCGGGCGCCCTTCCCTGGCTTCTGCCGCCGGGGCTCCAGCTCCGTCCGGGGAGGCGAGTTGGGGCGCTCCCTCTCCAGCTCCTTCTCCAAACGCTGACGCTCTCGGGCTCTCCTCGACTTTCGGTCCTGCTTGGACCTTTCCTCTCTGTGCCCTTTTTGACTCCCCTCTTTCTTACTTTTAGCCTGTCCTTACCCTCTGGTTCCTCTCTTCTCATTTCTGACTCTGTTTCTACCATTCCTTGCCCTTCTCTTCTCTGCCCCTTCCTCTATTCTTACACGCTCAGACCCCTTGCAGGCTTCCCTCTCCCCCCTGGTCCCCACCCTTGACCTAAGGCAAACTTTCTCCCTCTCCAGCCCAGGTCCCAGCACCCACTCTCCCAAGTGCCCCGATTTCACAAAAAGGAGGAAGATTCCAGAGGAGAGGAAAGAAAGTGCCAAGACATGCTGGCCTAATATTTCCTTGGGGGTTGAGTAATTACTAGTTCTCCTAATTTTTCTTGCAAACTCAGGAATCCCTTGATTTCCCTCAGTCTCTCTCCCTCAAAGTGTAAATTAATGCATGGAAAATAACCCTGAATTGGAGGCCAGGGACCAGGAAAAGTTTGTGTAGGGTCCTCACTGGCTGCGCTCTTAGTTGACCTTGGGCAAGGTGCACCTCCAGTGTCGTGACTTGTTCAGAAACAGGGAGCTCCGTGACAGGCAGGGTGCTCAGAGCTAGTCTCTCTCCAGTATGCTGGGATTTACAATTTTTGGTTGTCAGTAAAGTAAGGTACTGTTCCCTTTGCCCACCCTGACAGATACTTCTCATTTGTGCTAGAATCAAGCAGAAGAATTTTATGAGTTGACCGAAAGCTTGCAGACGGTGGATGGCAGTGGACAGTCCAGGGGATATTCTGGATAGAAAATGCCTGAGAGAAATGATAGTCCCTTTCTCATGCCCCTTAACCCCTGGACCCAAACTAGATCTGGAGAAATGACCCATGTCCTCCTGCCCCTCCTTCACCTCTACACAGACGCACACATCCCTCTTCAGAGCTTAGGTGATGGCAGAGAATTGGACTTGGAGACCAGGTACACCTTTTGAGGGGAGGAGCCCAGAAAGCATGTACATTTCTTGGGACTAATTCTGTGAAATCTTTCCCTCCCAAACCAGGGCCTTGAGACTTTACTTAGCCTGCAGGTTTTAAAGCACTTTCTCATCTGTGGTTTCAGCTGGTGGAGCAGAGTAGCTGACACCCCAGACCTGCCCTCCAAAAAGAAAATTGTATCCGCCCTGCTCAATGGGAAGTAGCTGTTTAAATAGGTGTGCTATTTTTAATAGGTGTTGTGCTTTCAAATTGCTCTTGGCATGTATCTTCTAATGGTTGGATTTAAAAGTTATATGACTTTCTCCTTCCTTGCCAGAGCAGGACTCTTGGTCCCCCTCTCTCCACCCTCCACATGAAACACCACCGGTGAAGGTTTGGCTTGGCCAAGCATGAATATTCTCAGGTGGTGTGGCAGTCCTTGGCACTCACAGTGAGAGCCAGTCATAATGAGAGCTTCCTTCACTGCCTCCTCCCTCTGTGCCTGGCACTGCTCTTAGGGCTTATTTACATAGATTGTGTCTTTTCATTCTCCCAACAATCCCTGGGGTGGCTGCTTTCAGCTCCCATTTTACAGATGGGGAAACTGGGTCTGTGGGAAGTGAAACAGTGTGCTCAAGATCATACAGCTAAGACAGGACAAAGCCAGGATTTGGATGTGGGTCTTTCAGCTTCCAAAGCCCTTGCTTCTTCCCATGGCCCCATGTGGCTCTCTGCCTTCCATCCCCAGCTCCACCTGCCCCCTCTCTTCTAACCTTGGCTTCATCCTGCTGCCTTCAGCCTCACTGCCTTCCTTTACCTGTCCCCCTGCAGCAGAGGGACCTGAACTCCTTCCTGTGGACTATTCGGCGCGACCCCCCGGCCTACCTGTTTGGCACCATCCACGTCCCCTACACCCGCGTCTGGGACTTCATCCCGGACAACTCCAAGGCGGCCTTCCAGGCCAGCGCCCGCGTCTACTTTGAGCTGGACCTGACAGACCCCTACACCATCTCGGCGCTGGCCAGCTGCCAGCTGCTGCCGCACGGGGAGAACCTGCAGGACGTGCTGCCCCGTGAACTCTACTGGCGCCTGAAGCGCCACCTGGACTACGTGAAGCTGATGATGCCGTCGTGGATGACGCCCGCGCAGCGGGGCAAGGGGCTCTACGCTGACTATCTATTCAACGCCATCGCGGGCAACTGGGAGCGCAAGAGGCCGGTGTGGGTGATGCTCATGGTGAACTCGCTCACAGAGACCGACGTGCGCTCCCGGGGCGTGCCTGTGCTTGACCTCTACCTGGCCCAGCGGGCCGAGAAGATGAAGAAGAGCACCGGGGCCGTGGAGCGCGTGGAGGAGCAGTGTCATCCGCTCAATGGGCTCAACTTCTCCCAGGTAAGCGCGCAGCGCCCGCCCCAGAGCCCGGCAGCCCCCGTGCGCCTTGGTCCTCTTCTCTGATGGTCTTCCCTCGGCAGGCAGAACCCTGCCCTTCCCCGAAAGGGAGAGGGTCTTTTGGGCTGTGGGGCAGCTCTTGAGCTGCCTTTGTGGTGGTATGAGAGCAAACTGGCGTGTGCTGGAATGGGGGGTAAGAGTTTGTGTGTTTTCTTCTATCTCAGTGGTGCTACCTGTTGGGGATACACGCTCCCCACCTGCTGTGCTCGCCCGAGCAGAAAGAATTTCCCTCGGAGCATCACAGTGATGAAAAGCAAAAAGAAAGAGTTTCCAGTTTAGGCCTGACTTTCCCTGAGACCCTGGGGTCTCGAGAGCAGGAGGTTGTCTTGAGGCTGTTGTGTGGGTGCATCCGGGCAGCTGTGTGTATGTACGCAGGACGCATAGAGGGAGACGGGCTTCTCGAGGTGGGGTTGGGGTCGGGGGGGGCAGGAGGAGTGTGATGGGCCTGGTCTCTAGTGACCCTGGCTTGCTGTTAAGCGCTGCCAGATTTCCCGGGGCCTCTGCAAAGCTCCAGGCGACCCTCGGACTGCCTCCCCTAGGCTGGGAGAAAGTCAGCAAGGATAGTTTTGGGGTTAATAATTTCAGAGAAATGTGTTCACTTAAAGGTTGACAGTTCTGATTTCTGACCCTCAGGTGTAGGGGCAGGGGGAAGGGCGGAGCTTAGGAGGTTTAAAGTCTCTGGCTGCCAGAGACCTGATCCAGCAAAATGTCATTAAAAGCCCCATCTCCATGGTCAGAGGTCACTCACAACTCACTGGCCCCAAACTCAACTCTGAGGCCCAGGGAACAATGAGTTCACATCTGCGCCTTGAGAACGGGCTGTCAGTCCCTGAGTCAGGGCTGGTGGCTCCTGCAAGGAGGCCGGGCCCACGCCCCAAGCGTGGTGTGGTCCCCAAGACACGCTCCTCCAGTAAGGAGACAGCCCCATAAATTGGCCAGACTAGAAACTCTACCACTGGAACCAGACCTGCTTGGCTGCTCCTGAGATGTTGCAAGCTCTTCACCAGGGAAACAGGGGCAGAAACTGATCCCCCTTCGGAGATCTCTGGCTTTTGTTTTTCCAGGGGAAATGCAATATTGTCCCCGGGGAGGTAAGAAGCCAGATTGATTTGCCGGCCAAATGAAAGGCGGGTTTGTCGGTTCTCCTGCTGGCTCTCCCATAATTGTGGAGCCCTTACCCAGAGGGCCCCGGTGGCAGGAATATTGGGGCAGTTAGTCACGCCCCGCAGGGTTCTGACTACGCCTGACTCCTTCTCCGCGGGGAAAAATCCTGTGCATTCTCTGGCCCAGTGCTGATTCCTCTGAACGTACCGGCTTTCTCCCTCTGAAGTGACTTTTCCCTTGCCAGCCTCGGGAGCTGATATTATCTGCGTCGGGCTCCCCAGCGCTCGCCGCCCATCTCATTTTGGAGGCAGGTTTGTAGGAGGCCTCTCTGTTCAGAGGCCTCACGTCTGGCCTTGATATCTTTTTTAGGCTGGGGAGGTGGGGGAATCCACCGTCACTCTCAACACCCTCTTTGTACCAACCACAGAGGAATCCGACCAGAGCCGAAGGGAGCACACAGACCCTCTGGTTAAACAGCCCCTGGCTTTAATCTGTCTCTCTTAAAACAACAAAACTATCTTTCTTCGAGGTCTGGAAACACTGCTGTTCAACCAAAGGACGGCTTTGGTAGGTTGAAAACATTTGCTGGAAAGTGCGTGAGGTTATGTTTTAGGAAAAGTTCCTGAGAGCCATTCATCGGCCAGCGAGGAGCCCGCTGACAGTCTCCAAAGCCCACATTTGAAGATCAAACAGACTCAAACCTCTGGTTTCAAAAATGCACCCACCCATCACCAGCCCGGGCCCGCTCTTAAAATTGTTCTTGGGTCCAGCTCCTCGAGAGGGCTGTAGGAAGCAAGTCCTGAACAAAAGAAAACAGGACTCCTCTCGGTTCCCTAATCTGCACACCCTTCACCACCTGCCAGAGTGCCTGACCCCGCCAATTTGTCCTGTTATCATTTTGGAGCGAGGTGATGAAATCTCTCCTCCATCCCCGTGGGCAGCCGTGGGCTAACTGTTAAGGGAGGGATTCCAGAGCCTGGGCAGTTGGGGTTGTTAGGGATCCCCAACCCCAAAGTCAGAAATGCAACAGCCTTCTCAGTAAAATTGTATGCACGCGTGCACAGTTTGATATGAACATCTGTGATGCATTATTGTACTGAAATATCTGTTAAGTGCATCAGATTTTTATTTTTTCTTTCCTCCCAGCATTACTGTTATTGCAAAATATTTGGGGAGGGGGGAGCAATGAGAGAGGAAGGAGGGAAAAAAAGCCTTAAAAGAGAGCGCCTGTTTGTTAAGACTGGAATTTTAGTGTTTTTTTTTTTTAATAAATTTATTTATTTTATTTATTTATTTTTGGCTGCGTTGGGTCTTTGTTGCTGTGCGCGGGCTTTCTCTAGTTGTGCCGAGCGGGGGCTACTCTTCGTTGCGGTGCACGGGCTTCTCATTGCAGTGGCTTCTCTTGTTGCAGAGCACAGGCTCTAGGCGCGCAGGCTTCAGTAGTTGTGGCACACGGACTCAGTAGTTGCAGCTCGCGGGCTCTAGAGCACAGGCTCAGTAGTTGTGGCGCACGGGCCTAGTTGCTCCGTGGCATGTGGGATCCTCCTGGACCAGGGCTCGAACCCGCGTCCCCTGCACCGGCAGGCAGACTCTGTAACCACTGCGCCACCAGGGAAGCCCGATTTTAGCTTTAATTTTAGTATTTCTCAAAATATTAAATTTTCTTCTGGTCAGAAATACCACATTTTCCCTTGCTAAATGGAGAAAGAAAGCCACATGGGCTACAGGAATGACTGAAAAACTTTCTTCTATCATCGCACAGCTTGAAAGATCCAGCTTCTTGGCCGTGGTCTCTGATTTTAATTTGAACTGAGGGTACTAGACCCAACATCACCATAAGTTTGCTCTGTGTCCTTGAGCAAGTCACGTCACCTCTCTGGACCTTGTTTTTCCCACCTGTGAAATGAGACATCAGGATTAGGTCATCATTCAAGCCACTCCAGCCCTGACATTCCATGGGACGATTATAATCAACTCCATATGCCAGGCACCCTGCAGGAGGCTCCGCACACTTTTTCATCTTGTTGGAGTCTCACAACCCTGGAACTTTCTAAGGTGGGCACTCAGAAAGGCTGGATGACTTGCCCAAGGTCACGTGGCTAATAAGGAACAGAGCCGGTCTGCCTGACTCTAAAGGAAGGATGCACTCCTCCTGCTGCCCCATGCGGGTTCTCTAGACTTCCTCCATGTAGGTAGTTCATGTCCTGCAATTCTTCCTTCAGTCCTTTCTTCTGTTTTCTTCTTTCCTTTAGAGCTTAAAGGCTTGAAATTTTACTTCTTGGAGAATTTATACTTCTAGAGAAGTTATTTCCTTTGGCTATGTGGCTGGAGCAGGGATGGTAAAGGCAGGGCCTCTGAAGATTTCCGTGATGTGTTACAGACAGCTCAGCATAGTGGGCTGAGAGATGGGAGACTAGCTTCTAGGTTTCAGTTCCAGCTCTGGCTCTAAAACCAATGACTTGTATGTTACTCTGGTGTTCTTAACTAACAATCGAATTGGGCAGTAGTGCCCAGCCTTTCACAACTGAGCTGGTTTTGTGAGGACGTGAGAAGCTACTACCTGTGGGAGGTTGTCGAGAGGGTAAAATGACTACCTAGATGTAAGGCTTGTTCTTGGAAAAGAGTCCGGGCGGCTTCAGGACAAGGAAAGGAGAAGGCTGCGTGGGAAGCATCAGCTCTGCCCTGTTGGCACCTTCTGCCAGCAGCCCTGTCCACTGCCCATGCTTTGCTGAACAAAGTAAAGCTGGAGTAATAGGGGGTGGTGGCAGCCCCTGCCCTCAGGGGCCTGGGGATGCCTGAGCTTTGAGTCCAGATCTTGTGACAATCTTGGGACCTGCAGATTTCAGTCGGCTCTGCTGGCTGCCTCTGGGGACTGGTACCAGCTGCCACGAACACACTGGGCTGATTAGGAGACCTCCTTCTCCCTCTAGGGGGCCTCAGTCCCCCCCACTCAGTACAGTGGAGGCACTGGATGAGGAGACCTAAGTTATGTGGTTCTCCGAGGCAAAATAAGAAAACGGGACACTGCCGTTCTGTACTTGGCTGTGATTTAACTAACATGCCGATGCTATCCATCCAATGTGCGTAGAGCCTGAACACTTGGGCGTGGCTGCCAAGGGTGTCTGAAATGTTTGTAAAATTCTACAGCCCCCTCTCTAGGGAGTTAGAAACCCCAAAGTCATCATTTATTGAGCTGTATCTCTGTACAGGGCGCTACATTAGACCTTGTAAGTACATCATCTCTAATCCTCACAGAGATACGACAAGGCAGAGTATCATATCTCTTTTACAGACAATAAATTAAGGCTTAAAAAGGTTAAGTCATTTGGTTGTGATTATACAGCCAGGTGAGGCGGGCTCAGGATTCAAACTCAAGTGTGTCTGATGCCAGAGTCCATGTTTTTCAAGATTCCGAGAGCTGGCATAATTTTGTTTTTAACAGTCAGATGGCATTATCTGGTGACGTGTGTGTGTATTGGAGTGGAGGGAGATCACCATATCTTTCTAAAAAATAAAATAAAATATAAAAAATGTATAGAAAGAGATCATTGAAAAGTGCTGAAACTGATTTTCTCCCTGGCTTAGAAATTGAATCTTATTCTAAACTAGGAGTTCCCAAAGGCATGCCCAGCTTTCCAAGGGACCATTGTGAAGACGGCACCCCTAACACAGGCTAGGCAGCACAGTTGAATAAAGGTTGTCCTTGGTTATAGTCAGAGGTCTTATATCTATACCACGTATTATTGGGTGCTCAATTAGTATTTAGAGAGAGAATGAATGAATGAATGGTCAGAAACCATGATATGACGATCTCTGCTTCCCTTCCTTCCTCCATCCAGCACTATTCAATGAATGAATGAATGAATGAATGAAGAAAGATGACACAAGCCACAGTGAAGAGCCTCCTCCTTGAACTTTAATAGGTCCACACCATCCTACAAGGACACAAAATGTGGAAATCATGAAGTGGGTAGTTGAATACAAAGGAGGCTCTAGCCCTACCCCATCCCTACCTTGGCTGTGACTCTGGGCTTGTCCTGTCCCTCTCTGGGCCTAGGTTGCCCCTCTGTCCCACGATTTCCAGGCCCGACCCAGTTCTGACTTCTGCGGTTCTCATCTTCAGTCCTTGTATCTTGGAGGCCCCGGTCCACCCTGAGATTTCGAGCCTGAGTTCTCCGCCGTCGGGAGGGGCTGGCAGGCTTGTCTGTGGCGGGCTGCTGCTGATACCTACTCATCCGGAAGCCTGCTGGTTCCGGTGGGTGACCTGCTGCCTCTTGTTGCCAGCCTGCAGGGCAGACAGAGCCCCAGCCCGTCGTGGCACAGTCTGGTAGACAGCTGCCCAGCCTTGGAGCCTGCCCGTCATCAGGACCCCTCTCCCTCACTGGCTCCCTCACTCTTTCAGCCAGAGCACCTTAGTGTCAGCCAGGACAATGCTGGGAGCAGAGACTGGGAAACAGCCTAGATTTTTCCCCTGGAGAGTTCACTGCCAAGTCAGGGAGAGTGAGCATTATTAGTCCTTTCTTACAGCCGTGGAAACTGAGGCATGGAGCGCCTGTGCATTAGTCTCCCCGGTGTCCTGTCTCCACATGTCACACGGAGAGCCTGTTCTTCCTTTCTCTTGCTGTTATACGTTTCCATCTTGCAGAACCCACTCTCACTTCCCATCCTCCAAGAATGGCTATTGCTGGGTCCTACACCCCACCTGAGCCTCCGTGGCAGCTACAGCAGCACCGACCTTTGGTCCCTGAAGTCCTCAGTACTCGTCCCTACTTCTGGCTTCCCATCAGATCTATGTGCCTTCCCCAGGGTGAAGGGGCCAGACACCTCCCCTGAGACCGTTGGGCACCCCTAAGGACGTCCGACCATGCTGAGCCCTCTTCTCCCCAGAAGATAGCCACAGAGTGAGAGCCCCTGGGTCAGTATTGGCTCCAAGCACGGGCTGGCCTAGTCTGCACGTGTAACTCCAGATCCTGGCCTGGGAGCAGGCTGCTTCTGGCCCTGCCTCCACGCTGCGCTTCTGGAAGCCTGCCACACCCTCCGTGGCTCCCGCACCGAGCCCTGTGGTTAGGAGCTGTTCAGCAAATGTCTGTCACACGGTGTGGAAGTCACTTGGGGGACCCCTAGCACTGACCCCTAGGCATGTGTACTCTCAGACTCTTTGTGTGCCCGGAGAGCTGTTTGCAAAGAGCCCCTGCCAGCACAGCAGGCTCTGTCCTTTTTTTTTTTTTTTTTCCCTGACTTCGTTAACTCAGACTTTAGCATTTAATATATTATCCCAACATGGGGTGCGGGGCGGGGGAACAAACTCAGGAGCAGACGCACGGGATGGCTTAGGTACCTCCATCAAAGGAGAGTGAGGCCATAAAGCCGGAGGTGACCAAGATGTCATGAAATATTCTAGTCTCAGAATCAGAAGGTCACACAGCATGACGTCTTCCTGATTTACAGAATCTCCGAATCCTGAGCCGGGACTTGGAGGCTCAGGGAATCTAAGAATGGTGAAATCTTAGAACATTAGACTCAGAGGCATTTTTGGACTCGAAGAATCTTCACATCATGGAATCCTAGCCCCTTAGCTTTGAAGACATTTTTTCAGCTCATACACACAGACTTCTAAAATCTTAGAGTTGGAAGGGACCAGTTCTCAAGAATTCCAAGAAGTCCCATCCACAAACACAGTGATCTCCTTCCCGCAGCAACTCACCCACCAGCCGATCCCAGGCCAAAGAGAAAAGCCTGAGCGGCAAAGCACTTTGAGACGGAGATAAAAATGGGAGCGTGCCTGTGCCTTTGTTAATAGTTCCGATTTGGACATCTCTCAAAGCCAGGAAGAGGTCGCCTGGTAATGCAGCTTTCCAAGGGAGGAAACTGAAGAATGGGACAAGCCTGCTGCCTGCCAGCCGGGCTGCCGCGTTCTCTCCCCCTCGAGTTTTCTTCTAAATATTATCCACTTCACTCCCTTTTATCTCCCATCACTGGCTCTCTGTCCGCCCACTTAATCCACAGGCAGCCGGTGGCCCAGCCTTCAGTTCTGCTCAGCGGCTGCCAAGCCGTCTGGCTGAGCAGCTCCTCCAGTATCCGCAGGCTTTTAAATCTGCGCAGAATATCCGCTGGAACACAAAACGTTGCCCCAAGCTTGGAAATGCTGTTGCTTGTTCTGGGCCCTCTCCCTCTGCAGGAATTTCCTCCTTTCCTCTTCTACTCCTGATTCCTATGAGATATCCAAGGCTCAGCTCAATGCTGTACCTCCTCCAGGAAGTCTTCCCAGAATGCTCCTAAATCTCATCGGCTTGGGAAGACTTTGTGCAAGTCTTTCCTTGATGACCCAGCCACATCTATTCTTTCCCTCCGTGGAATTTTTTATGGCGTTTTATGATATTCTTTCGGCACTTACATATTTTACATTCTATTATAATTATTACTGAGTCAGGCTTTTCTTTCCTAATCAACCTGGCTTCAAAACCTAGCTCAAAATATGCTCACAATTGATTACAAAATGAGACTGGATGTGTTCCAGTTCTGAAGTTGGGGCCCTGTGGTGTATGCTGTGGTTGAGGTGTTGGCAGCTCTGGATGCTAACAGGGGGCTGCGTCTCGGCCTCTGTATTCACAGAAAGCCTCAGCCTGCCCACCTGAGACACGGAGACAGTTCAGTGCTGTCACTGGTCCATTTGGTGAGGACTTTGTAACATCCACAGGTCACTGTTGGATTTCTCCCTCTCCATCCTGGAACACTTTGTTGTTTTCTCTTCCTCGTCTGTTCCTTGCAGACAAAGCCTTCTTTTTTTCACCTCTTCTCTACCCAGAGTTCATGTGAGCTTCTCCAGGTTCACTCCATCCCCCACTTAATTTTCATTTAAAAATGTTTAATTTTATCCATTACCTGCTACTTTGCTTGGGGCTGCAGTGCTGCTGACCTGTTCTACTTCTCTCTCCCTTCCTCTGTCTGTCACACAATCCATGGTCAAGCCTCCAAGCATTTGCTTATGCTGTTCCTTCTACCTGAGAGCCCTTCCCAGTTTTTATTGTCTGGCTATAAAGGTTCCTGAGGGCAGTCATTTGAAAAGCCTGGACTCTTCAAGCAAATGATCCTTTATAGCCAGACTTTCATCCATGGTCACCAGATTAGACTGTCCCCTCTAGGCTGATACCACCTGATCATAACTCAGCAGTTTCAGTTTAGGTGCAATGATGTGACTGGTTTTGAGCATTGTGGGTTTTTTCCTTTTCTTTTTTGATTTTTTTATTGAGGCTTAATTGACATCACATTATATCAGTGAGAGATTGAGAGAGAGCCAGCTCTGGTGATGGGCACTAATCCTATCATGAGGACCCCACCTTTATGACCTCTTCTAAACCTAATTCCCTTGTAAAGTTTCCATCTCCAAATACTATCATAATGGAAGTTGGGGCTTCAACATATGAATGGAGTGGCACAAACATTCAGTCCCTAACAGTGGGTGAGTTGTACTGGGGTCACTCTGAATGCTTGACTACCCTTGAGAAGAGCCAGAAGGTTGTCAGATTTGGCCCACACAAGTCAGGGCCCTGGGGCCATTTCTGGGTAAAGGCCTAGGTCCTGTGCAGTCTCTCTTCAGTGGCACCTGCTGCTAGCCTGTGTTCCTCCCTGACTAGGCAAAGGTAGTTTCCCTGGGGGAACCTACAGGCTTTCAGATTGGTCCCTGACCACCATCCACCTCCCCCATAGGCAGTGCATATATTCCCCAGCCCTGAGTGCTGAGACCCTGTCATCTTTTATTCTTGAGGTTCTCCCTTTTCTCCCCAGCGGGTCAGGAAGAGCAGCGGAAAGCACTCAGTTTTCCTTCTCTTACCTTGTGAGCCTATTTCTCTGCATAAAGCTTCCTCCCTCCCTCCCTCATTCAGAGGGACATCCTGGTCTGATTTAACCTTCAGAACCAAGAATTAGTCTATATTCACACAGCACAGCACAAGACTCAGCTCAGAAGTCCCTTAGGACACGTCGAAGGAGCCCAGAATCATTGCACCCACTGGGAGTGAGGTCACCTGAGGCTAGTTGGGTAACCTTCCTGCACCTTAGTTTCCTGTCTGTCAATTTCATCTGCTTGCTGTGAGGACTAACTGATTAAAAGTGCCAGACACACGTAGTTATTATTGCATCTTTAAATTAGCATCATCATATAATTTTTCAAGAAATGCTTTTTAGCTCCCACTGTGTGCCAGATGCTGGGATTTGTGCTGGAGATATGAAAGTGTCCAAGAACTATGATGCTCTTCCCTGTGCTCCCTTCCAGGGTGGGGAGGGGAAGGAGCAGAAGTGACTTACACTGTGGGGCGGTGGGGGGGGGGCACGGGTGTGTGGCCGTGGCAGGTAACGCGGTGTCTTGTGGGGGCACAGAAGATGCACGCTTCCCAGGCCTGCCCACCTCCGCCCCAGCCCGGCTCAGAGCGCCGCTCGGCGCAGTCGGCTTTGCTCGGGCCGCCTCAGTGGACGGGTTGCCGAGAGCGAAAGTGCACATTTCCTAGAAGTGCTGCGCGCGGCCCCGCCTGCCCCTCGGCCAGCCCTGGCGACCAAACAGGCGGCGCCAGCGCCCGCGTCCCCTGGCTAGCCCTACCCGCGGAAGCCAAAGTGCAAAGATAAAAGGCCAGGCCTTTTCCACTTCATCTTCTGTTTAAAGGGCTTACCTGCTTTCTCCCTGTGAAGGTTCTGTAGTGTTCTGACCAGTTTTATCTCCTGGGGACTTAACGCAGTTTGTAATTTAAGCTTCGGGCCCCATTTGAAACCCCTTTTTAGAAAGGAAGATTGGGCAGAGAACGCCTTTCAGATATCTCTCTGGCTCATCTTTCAGCCCTAGTTCACACGGTTTCCCTTTCTTGAACTGCTCTGCTTTGAGTTTGAGGAGAGACAAAAGCCTAATTGGCAATGATAATTTCAACCATTTGCATCGCGGTTTGCAGTTTCTACAGTCTTTCACATGGGATACCGCTGGATAGCTCTTCCTCCTGGCCCCCCCAGGAGGACACCTAGAGGGGGACTAGACCAGTTTCCTGTCTCCCCCCCCCAACCAACCTCCCCTATTCGGACCCCCAGTGGCCCCCCTCCCTGTGGCTGTAGAGTCTACTGGATTATGGGATATTTTTGAGCTCCAGACCCTCTACTGGGGCTGAGATGCAGCTTGAAGAGCTATGGATGGGCCGTGGATGGGTGAACTGTGTCACTTTGGCACCTCAGTGACAATAATGCACTGTCACTGTGCTTGACCTTGACTGGAATGTTTAGCTGACCCAGCACTACATAACCCCCAAGACAAGGCCTGCTGGTGGTCTTGCAAATGATTTTTATATTATTTTGCTTCCATCAGTATAGTTTTGTGGAGAGGGTGGTGAGAACGGAATGCAGGATTCTTGATGGAGACCTTGCAGGTTGAACAGTACTAGAGCCCATGGAGATGGGAGTGGAAAAGGCCTTGCCAAGAGGAAGGAGACTGTTAGGCAGAAGTGCTGGGATGGGAAATGAAGAAGGTTTGCAAAGAAAAGTCTTTCTACCCCTCCCTCCATTGACTGTACTCTCCCCTTTTCCTCTCCAGCTCGCAGGACAGCCATTGTTATTTAGTGCCTATTATGTGCTAGGCCTCGGGTTTATCACAGTAAATTCCTAAAATAATCCTGAAAGGTAAGTATTATTTCCCCCATTTTAGGAAATTGAGGCTAAGTGCTTTGTGCAAAATGATGGAGCCAGGATTTCTACTTAGATCTTTTGATACTTTAAGAAAAAGACTGAACTGGAAGTGGAATGCCAGCTCCACCACTCGGGCAGGATGACTGAGGGTCTGTTTCCACATCTGAAAAACTGGGGCTCATAATAGCATTCACCTCCTGGTGTGTTGTGAGGAGTGAATGAGGTAATGCATGTCAACCACATAGCTGACTGCCTGGCACACACTCAGAGGTAATGAATGTTAATTGCGGTGGTTTAAGTCGTGGTCATTTTAATTATTGTTATTGGCCCATTTTCACACTGTGTCTCGAGGTGAAGCCCATCCCATAGAGAAAATGGTTCTTGATCCTTTAGTCTCTCACACACCAAGTATCATCCAGAGCAGGTTTGGGGGTCGGCCTGATGGGAACCGTGCCGCCCAGCCGCCCGGAGCGTGGTTATTTTTTTCTGACCGTCTGGCCATACTCGTTCTAGTTCAGCTTCCCTACAATCTCCCACTGCTCCCTGGAGTGCGGACACATCAAAAGGAGGGAAAAAAAGTTTAGGCTGAAGGCCCCCCCCCACCCCCTGCTTCAGGCCCAGCTCTGCCATGGGTTAGACCCATGCATGACCTGGGGTGATTCCCTCTCTGAGGGTCCTTTTCCTCTATTGCATAAGTAGGTGGGGTGTTAATAGCAGTAACTCAGAGTGATGGGGAGAAGTGGGGATAAAGCCTGGCAAGGATTTTATTAGCCCTTAAGTGTGCCGTGCTGTTTGTGGTACTCAGTATGTGAGGTTTTTTCCTATTCTCTTTCTCCCAGAGAAATACCCTGCACATAGTGAATTGAATTAGTTACTATGAAACTGTTCACCCATCCATTCCTTCCTTCAGTTGTTTACTAAGCACTACTGGGAACTACATTGTGCCAGGCTTAGTTCCAGGTCATGAATCTGGGGCTGGTGAGGAAGGGAGGGGTTGAATAGACAGACCCCAGAGAGAGATGCTTCACAGCAGAGTGCCAAGAATGGGTCTGAGTCTTTTATATGCACTGCCCCACTGAATCCTCACCACAGTCTTTCAGGTACATACTATTATTCAACCCCATTTTACAGGTGAGGAAACTGAGACACAGATGATAGGTTATTTCATTTACCTGAGGTCACAGAGCCATTGAGGGGAAGATCTAGAATTCAAACTCGGGAAGTCTGGCTGCAGAGCCTGTGCTCTCACCCTCCCTGCATCTATGAAAAGGGACTGAAATCTGACAATGGGGGGTGGGGGGAGAAAGGTGGGGTAATAGCTCATCTTCTGGGACCTGAAGTATGAAAGACTGGGAGAGCCAGGGAGTTGATAGACTTCTGATGTTCCCCGCTGAGGAAGGCTGCCACTTGGGGAAGGAGAGAGTGAGGTGGCCTATTGGCCAGGACCTAAGGTGAGGAGGGGGTGTGAGGAGAGAGGTACAGGTTGAGAGCAGAAGCTGACCTTGGCAGGTGAAGGAAGGCCAGGGCAGGCTGAGGGTCCAAGAGAAGTGGAAGCTGTGAATCTGTAACTGCACCAGTCTGGATGGCTGGGACGCTTCTTCGTGTAACTCTCTAGGGTGGGGGCAGGAGTAAGGAAGTGTGACAGAGGGCCACCCCCATCCCCAAGCCTGAGGAGTCCCTGCTGGGTTGGGTAGCAGTTCCCGCCTGCCTGTCGTGGTTGAGCACTGACCCTCAGCCCCCCCCCATGGTGGCTGGGGCTTTGCAGGTCTTGGGGTCCTCTGGAAGCCCTACAGATGCTACTGAGATGGATGAGACTGCATCCTTGCTGTCCAGGTAGTTTTCTTTGCTGGTGAGATGCTCACTGTATACAACAGACAGACCTCCCCTCCTTATGAGTACCTGGCTGGCCTGAGTACTCATACATCTACTCATACTATACTTGGCAGTACAATGCTACCTGAGCTCAGTATTGAAGGACAAATGGGTGTTCCCAGGGTTCAGGAGGAGCACCAGGTATGGGAGCGGGGGCTGATGGTGGTATTGATTCAGACTGAGAGACCGTACTTACTCATGGTCATGGACAGTGCTTGCTGGAGGAATAGGAGACCAGGGAACTGGTCAGAGAGGCTCACGGGCCACATAGTGGAGGGCTTGTAAGCCATGTTAAGAAGCATGGGCTTGATCCTGGGTGCACTGGGGGGCATTGTTCCCCACTCCTGTGTTCTGTAATTCACTCATTCGTCGAGCTGGAGCATCTATCTCACCCAAACTTGCTTGGAAGTTTTCAAGCCCCTTGGCTTGAGGAAGGAGCTGCCGTGTGAAGGTCTTTTCCCTCATCAGATCCAGGATGTTCTCACTGCTGGGCCAGAGGAGAAGGACGCTCAGCCTCTGGAACAGGAACGCGGATGTGTTTTCTCTTAGAAACTGGATCGTAAAAGTAGTCTGGCGGCTCAATGAGACCAGCCGTAGTGAAAGATCAGCCTTTTGTGAGGCGCCTGAGACGCTGATCACCATTTATAAAACAGCTACTGTGGGATAACATGGCCTTGCATTTCGTGTGGCCCCTCTGATGGCAGATCTGGGGGGATTCCACCTGTTAGAAGTGGAAGTGGTGTGAGGCAGGCGGTTCCGGAATGCCCACCAAGCGGAGGTGGGGTATGGGAGGATCTGCAGTTTGTAACTGGTCCGTGAGTCATGAGAGCACTGGATCAGGAGTCCAGCAGAAAGAGCCTGGGCAGGTCCCTCACTGGCCGACCCCTCTCGACAGGTGTGAGTGCTTGGTAAACCATAAACGGCACCCCGCTGCTTCAAAGCCACTGTCTCAGCTGGCTCTGACCTCATTGGAAAAGAGCATTTTTTATTTTATTGTCTTTTATGTGTTTACATGTCTGTCTCCTCCATAGACTGAAGTTCTTTGAGGGCAGGAACCTCATCTAATGACTTGAGCTTGCCTAGGGCCTGGCTCCAAGTACACACTCAGGTATGCTGGGAGTAGCTGTAAAATTACCAGCTGTATCTACACATCATGGCCTGAGTATCCAGGTGGAAAACAGAGAGTCCCCAACTACCCCCGCTTTGTTCCCAGATTTCCAGATGTTTGGTTCCAGGAGGTCAAACATCTAGGCAGCCTTCCGTGTGTCCCACTCTGGCACCCAGGTGTTCAGCTTTGGTGACTGTGCCCACTGAGCCCCTTCTCACCCCCAGATGGGGCTGTGGTTTCCCACTGATCCTTCATTCCCACAGGGGCCCTAAGGGCTTCTCCTGGGATTGGAGGCATCTTCCCAGCCCTCCCTCCAACCCCCTTCCTCACACTTCTGTGTTTTTTCCAGGACACGGATCAGAGCTTCTGTTTGCTGGTCATTCAGTGATTCTCACACAATATAAATGAAAGCTGCTAAAACCGATAAATTCAAACCATGTGTGGGCACTGGGGAAGTGCAGGGACGTCAGAGGGCTGCAGTGTGAGATGGCGTCAGCTCTGACGGCACCCGAGCTGATTTGTATATGAGAAAAGTAAATATCCCAAGTGGTAAACAGCCCTGGGTCTCTCATCATCGCTGGGATTCAAAGGCATTTAATAGGAACACACGTTCTCCATCTCTTGTAAACAAAGTGAGATTCTCTCTGCATGCTTACCTAAATTCTGCATTTTCATCTTTTGGAAAGCCAGCCAGTCACTCTAGTCGGGAGACCGCAGGCAGTCTGGCCTGTTGGGTTGGGTCGCCTTCTTCCTGGCTTTGGCAGCTGGTCTAGCACTTTGGCTTTGCAGAGGGCTACCTTTTCATCTCTCTTTGGCCTTAGAGCAAATGGGTTGGGTGGCCATTCTCACCCTTGTCTCGTTGAGGAACACAAAGCCCAGAGACGTAAATCAACTCGCCCAAGATTACACATCAGGTCCAGCTGAGCCAGGACACGTCTTCTCTCCTCCCTGAGGACCCTCTAGCTCTCCATCCTTTCTCATGAATGGTAGTTCTGTTCTCCCTCACTCAGATCCCAGCAGCATCCTCACCAACTCCTCCCTTATTTCCTCTCCCTTCCTGGAGCCAGGCCTTCCTCTGGGTCCCTGCTTCCTCTGTTTTTTTATTTTATTTTATGTTTTAATTCAGGCCGTTCTTGTGTTTAGGAAAGTGGCCCAGGGAAGGAACCAGACAGTCATGGGTTGGAGAATTCTGGTTTCTCCAGCTGTCAACTGTGTGGCTGCCAACAAGTTCCTTCTCTGAGCCCTGCAGTTGTCAGTCTTCACGTCTGTAAAATGAGGATAAGAACACCTACCCTCTTAGATGGCTGTGAGGATTAAATGGAGCTCCCATGTGTGGAAATGCCCAGCCTGCTCCATCCCACTTTCCTTCAACTCTGGACTCTTCAAGTGGCCTCCTAATTGTTAGAAAGGGATTGATACTTAAAATTGCATACAACTAAGTA